>NC_092412.1:161293123-164063123 GCF_040894005.1 Engystomops pustulosus | reverse complement strand
CACCACCCATCTCCCCTCCTTGCCTACTTCCGCTTACCATCCCCTGGCAACTCCTTGTGGAAGCCGAATTGCACTTATCTCCTAACGGTACATCAGCCTCTTCCAGATGACTCAACTAAAGATTGCCTCCCTCAACGCCCAGGGTCTGAACTCCCCATCAAAGCACTCACAGGTACTTCAACACTTCCACAGACACATGGCCTAGATCTTATCCTTGCAGGAGACCCACTTCAAGACCAACCACACCCCCCACAATCAAACACTACACCTCATGGTCTTATGCCAACAACCCCCGGTCACGATCTGGAGCGTAGCAAATCGGCCTACACAAATCCCTTACACACACAATAGTGGACTACAACACAGATCTCAATGGCAGATATATTCTCCTTAACTTAAACATTGGTGGTCACCAGTTTACCATCCTCAATGTATATGCCCCAACCAAAACCGGGTCCCCTTCCTCACTCAACTCATAGACAACATTAGCCCCTTATCAAAGGTACACTTGTGCTAGGGGGCACCCTAATCTGACTCTAGACCTCACTCTATACAATTCCACAGTCAGATGGATTATACCCTACTCTACCTTGAGGAAGATTAAAGGGAACCTGTCACCAGGGACCTTATTTTCACTCATTTACAAGACAGATTGTAAAAGCCCATGACACCTGCAGTGCAAATATGCCTTTCTGCCTTTTCTAAGCATTTACATTACAATATAAATTAGTGTTGTAACTTACTCTTGCATCCTGACAAAATCCTGGGGTAATCACAGGGGCTGGACTTTGGTTTGCATGCATTTCAAAAAACAACATGTGACTTGTCTGTGCTGCAGACTGTCTCCATGTTTGTGCTCCTGTACAGCATGATCCTCCCCCACTGAAGTCAGTCTGTGACCTCTGAGAAGGAGCAGGAGGAGGAGCTGTACAGGAGCACAAAGGTGGGGGCGAAGCTCTGAGGAGTGATTAACAGTCACATATTGTTTTTTGAAATGCATCCAAACCAAAGTCCACCCCTGTGATTTTGTCAGGGAGCAAGAGTAAGTTATAACACACAATTATATTGTAATACAAATGCTTAGAAAAGGCAGAAAGGCATCTTTGCACTGCTGGTGTGAAGGGCTTCTGCAACCTGTCTTTAGTGAAAATGAGGTCCCTGGTGACAGGTTCCCTTTAAATGCCATCTACTCCACATCCAACTCTGTGATGCCAGGAGACTGCAACATCCAACGGATAGGGACTACAGTTTTTTTTTCAGCTCTCCACGGGGTCTACAGTAGACTGGATTATATCCTTGTCCAACATAAAGTGCTCCATTGGCTACTGTCCACCTCCATTGAGAATATTGTATTCTCCGATCACAGCCCCGGTCTATTATACACTCAAACTCCCATTTCTTATTAGGAAAGAATGCTTGTGGAGACTCATGAGTCGCTTCTCTCAAATAAACAGAAGCCTCTGCGATTCTTTCCCCATCCAAAATGGCACCCCCCAAGGTTGCCCCCTACCCCCACTCCTATACGTACTGGTAATGGAGCACCTCCTGGCGGCAATTTGAAACAACACAGAAATTAGGGGAGTCCAGATTACCAGGATGGAATACAAATTTTCAGCCTTTAGAAGATCTACTGGACTACAAAACAGACCCACTTCTCCCTTCCTGCTCTGATGAATGAGCTGGACAAGTTCAAGGGCATGCGGTAGGTGTGGAGAAGAGATGACCAAATGTCTTTTAAAGTCAGCACAAACCAGTCTTCAGATCAGAATTTATAAAGCTGTAAACAACTCCAGGATGTTGTAAAAGCTGCCTGGATACTTCAAAAGATGCCAATTGTCAGATATTCTGCACACTGAATTTAAGTTAGTCCATGACACTCAACATTCCCAGGGTAGCTCCTTTTCCTTCTTCATGTGCACTCGGCCCAGCCGTGGTGATGCGCACCTGCTCCAGGTCTGCGTCAGCAGCGACTTTACAGTTGTGCACTGCTTAAAAACGGCCCAAAAACAGGTTCAAAACACCATGTGTGCCGCCGGCCATAGGCCCCTTTCACACTTGCATTGCAGATCACATCAGAGTCTGATCAGGGTGCAATCAGGGTTTGGTCAGTGAAAAACTGACATTTTGCATGTTCAATCAGTTCAATCAGTTTTCAGTCAGTTTGTTCAGCGTCTCAGTTTTCCACACGTTTTCAATGCAATTTAAATGCATTTTTCACTGATAACGCAGATAATGCACGTGAAAAGGACTAATGACTGAGGTCTATATTTTTTTTATGGCAATTGATGCATGAAAAACGCATTGCACTTGCATGCGTCTCTGAGTGCAATGCATTTTTTATGCATCTCCATAGACTTGTATGGTGCGTTTTTCACGAGCGTGACTTGCAAAAGTAAAGCATGCTGAGATTTAAAAGTGCCTTATAAGAAGCGTGTGAAAAAAATGCAGGTCTGAAAAAGCCTGTTGATTATGATGGGTCAGAGTGCAATGCAAGTTCTTTCGCATCAAAAGCACACGCTGAACCCACGCATGAAAACCTCAAGTGTGATAGAGGGCCTAAGCAAGTGTACAAACAATCCACACAAAGGTGTGGACATGGTAGTGTTCTTCGTTTGCCACTACTAGGAAATGTTCCCTGCCCTTCTCATTTGATTCTTCACCTGTGCAGTGAGTGGTTCTTCAAGCGCAACCACAGACACATGGTTCTTGCACATTCACCTGTGTACAAACGTTCTTACTGTATAACTTTCTTTCTGTAGTAACCAATCTGTTGTATGATGCCCTAAGATAAGATGTTACATGAACAACCATTTTTAATTTACATGGAAGAAGCAGTACTTGTTACATTTGTTTTAGCAGCATTTTTTCTCAAAAAACACAAAACCTAACCTATATTTTATAAACAAGAGGGGCCTGTTTCATTTTTCTTTGCAAAATGTAAACATTACAAGATGTAAACACAAAAAAGCTATATGGCTCAACTTTCTAGTACAAATTTGAGGATTTTTTTTGGGGTGTGGTTTATTTTCTTCCTAAAAGTTCCTATATGTTTGCCATAGTTTCCTTCACTTGGAAAAATCTGCATTTTGCTTATCAATCATTGCAATCAAATCATCATACATTTTTTGCATAAAAATAACATAGCTTGTGGTTGTTTGTCCATCCAAGGATGTGCTTTAAGGTCACAGATTTCTCTGGGTCAACATTGCTTGGTGATGTCCATGGGAATTTTTAAAGATCGTGGTTATATTTTTAGCAAACATCTTAAAAATGGTCAGCAAATTTTACTTACCGTTTTCATTTCTGCATCCATGGCTTGAGGTCTGTTTGTTTCTGAAGCGAGTCTGACCTGCTGGCAGCACTAAGAAATTGACATTTAATGTCTTTTCAGGTGGGCCATATTTTGTAAAAATATATGGCATCTGCATGGTTTGTCCAAGACAACACTGCCTTGAAGAATATCGCGCTCCTCCATACACTGAGGAAGACCAGGGCCTCATCAATAACACATATGTTGTTCATTATATCTTTATCTGTGCACATGGAGAAACCTGACTAAATTAGGATAAGCCAAGCACAGTACTAAGAGGGCTCTGCTCTTATGCTAGATAAATACCCTGTAGTTCAATCTACTAGAGAGAATCTTAGAGACCATGGCTCTGTCTGATTCTTTGCATACAGACGAAAACACCAGGTGGGAAGGCGCACTAAGAGTGTCTGATCTGAAAATTAAAATAGTTTATGAAAAAAAAAATCTTTTTTTTTTTTTTGCTTGCTACCTTAAAATTTTTTCCAGTGGGTTTTTTTTTTTTTTTAGACACACAGAGCTAGTTCAAACGTAATAAAAGTTAAAAAATTTTTTTTTTCATTTGTATTCTTATTTGGGGTTAAAAGTGGAAAAAAGTAATTTTTGTAATTTATAGTACATATTTTTTTTAAAACTTAACTCAAAATTAACATTACTGATGAATTCCCCATTATGTTTAGGTCATATTGAAATATAACATGTATAGTCTCGGCCAAATGGGGCGACTATGGCGGTGTTTTTTATCGTGTAGCGAGGGATTTTTTTTATTTTATGGGGAAATGTATGTCATTGTATTTTTATTAATATTTTGTGTGTGTGTGTGTGTTTTTACCTTATATGTCCCATGAGGTCATAAAAGACCCCTGGAGGACATTTTACCTTTTTTTTTTTTTTTCTAAATGTACTTTATTCCTTTTGTTTTACAAGTTTTTCCCTGCAATGGTGTTTAACCCCTTTAGACCCGGCGATCACGTGACCACCGAGTCTATGGAACCGGCGGCAGTGCCGGTCCTGCTCCTCCATGCATCGCACTCATTCAGCACAAAGATGTGAGGAGTGGAGAAGGGAGAAGCGGTAAGGAACCGCATCTCCATTCTCCCTAAGGTCTCAGGATGTCTCTGCCACCCAGAGACCGGGTCTTGCTTCCGCAACTAATGTGGGAGTAGTAGAAAACTGCAGCAACGTCGGTCCGAGACAAGTTAAATTACATGTTTTGGGCATAATGCTTGTTGGGTTTTATATTTTTGTTTTGTAGACATGTTTCAACAACATAACTGTAAGAGGGAGTGTCTTGGTTCAGGTGCTTACATGTGTTAAATTTTGTACTTTTCTTACTGTTCATTATATTCATGGGTCAAAAATCAACAAAGTTTAACCTTTCAATGACAAATGGCAATGACACCAACCTAAATTTGAGAACTCTCTTCTATTCCATTTAGGCAGGTATACAATATCCATGCATTTATAGGCACAACAAAAAATGACTAATGGATACCTGCCTAACAGATCATAATGGATGAACTTAAATTTTCATTTATGTTAATTGGATTTTAACCCATTAACGCCGCAGTGCTTTTTCGTTTTTGTATTTTCATTTTTCACTCCCCACCTTCAAAAATCTATAACTTTTTTATTTTTCCATGTACAGAGCTGTGTGATGGCTTATTTTCTGCGTAACAAGTTACTTTAAAATGGTGGTATTTAATATTCCATGCCGTGCACTGGGAAGCGGGAAAAAAAATTCCAAATGCAGTGAAATTCGTAAAAAAAATAGTGTCGTATTCTTGTGGGCTTGGATTTTTACAGATTTCACTGTATGCCCCAAATGACATGTCGACTTTATTCTTTGAGTCGGTACAATTACGGGGATACCAAATTAAAACCTGTACAAAAATATTTTTTGGGATTTTCTCATCTTCTGGTACTAATAACTTTTTTATACTTTTTATAGAATTTTTTATTTTTTTTTAAATGGCAAAAAAGTGCCATTTTTGACTTTGGGCGTGATTTTCAGTTAAACACAGTGAAAAACAGTTATTATATTTTGATAGATCGGGCATTTTCGGACGTGGCGATACCCAATGTGTTTATGATTTTTACTGTTCATTTATATTTATATCATCTTATATATTTATTTCTAGGGAAAGGGGGTTATTTGAGTTTTTAGGTTTTTTTATTCTAATTTTTTAATACTTTTTTTTAATTTTAACTATTTTTCAGACTCCCTAGGGTACTTTAACCCTAGGCTGTCTTTACAATCCTATCATATACTGCCATACTACAGCATGGATGTGGATTTTACTCCTCATTTATTACAATGTGCTTAGTTACAGCCGGCTTCCCGTGTATCCTGGATGTAGAGCGCTAAGGGGCTTAAATTTGTTTGTTTACTTCCATCCAGTGGCATAACAATAGCCGTAGCAGCCGTAGCGCTTGCTACGGGGCCTGGGCGGCACAGGGGCCCGGGATAAACAGCCTAGACAAAATTTATAAGTGCTTATTGGGATGATGGGACCGCCCTTGGACAATAATACGGGCCCCTGTGCCGTCCCTCTGTCCGCCCACCTCACCTGTGGGCCGACCGACTTGCCTCTTCATTTGTGGCCACTCAGCCCGCCCACTCCTTTCGGCGCGACCACCCCGACGGCACCAGCAGCGGCGGCATGGCATGGCCACCTCTTCTAGGCTGGCCCCGCCTGTTCTCTCCGCGGCAGCGTTCACCAGCCCCAGTCTGTGTGTGGCTGCACGGCCAGCCTACTCCTTCCGCAGCCTAGTGTCTTCACGGCCCCCCGGCCGGTCCACTTCTTCTGCGCAGGGCCTAGTCCATTCGCGGCTGCCTGGCCGGCCCACATCTTTCACTTCATCTGCGCCTGGTTGATTGACAGGCTTACTGCGTCCGCGATCGCGCAGCCGCCCTACTTCCACAGCTTCCCGAAGACACAGCCTCCCACTGCACAGCAGCCGGTCTTCAGGAAATGTAAGTAAGTCCATATATTGCTGTGTGTATGTTTGTGCTGTGTGTATGTGCTGTGTGTATGTGTATGTGCCATATGTATGTATATGTGTATGTGCTATATGTGTTTTATATGTATGTGTATGTGCTATATGTATGTGCTATATGTATGTATGTGTGTATGTATGTGCTGCACAGTATATACTTTATGTATGTGTGTATATGTTGTATGTGTGTGTATATATGCAGTATGGGTGTGTGTATATGCTGTATATGTGTGTACAGTATATACTATATGTGTGTGTATATTCTGTATATACCGTATGTATTTGCATGTATATGCAGTATGTGTGTATGTGTATACTGTGTGTATGTGTATAAACTATGTAGAAACATGCATATAAATATTTATATGTATATGGTGTATGTGTGTATCTGCTGTATATACTGTATATATGTGTGTATATGCTGTATGTATATGCATTGTGTGTATACACTATATATACTGTATGTGTGTATATGCTGCATATAGATTCAGTATGTGTATATGGTGTTTTTATAATGCAAAAAATTGGGCTACAAATATGAAAAAGGGTGTAGATTTGCAATATCTGTGGTGCCAGGATAATGGCATTCTATTTGTCAACCCTTTCTAAGTTTCGGTCGAAAATCATCTGGCTGGCTTTTAGAGAACATACACCTACAAGCACAAAACTAAGCCATTTTTAGCCAAAAAGTATACAAATCTTTATTTCATTTCATTAAAAAATTACATATTCCACAAAAGGAAGATAAAGGGGGAGTGGGGGATACAAGCAGATAGTGAGGATGTCACACAGGGATACTTAAAAACATGAGCGTCTGGGAGAGTAATGAGTATTAAAACATCATGTCACATGGGTTTAGAGAAGATCATACAATTCATACACAAATATATGGCAATGGCCATGCACGAGATACTAGTAGGTATTCAGACTGATAATGCAGCTTTTTAAATATATAAAGTGCTCAGTGCATGTGCAAAAAAATACATTGTAAACATACCCATGTTTAGATTATGTCTCCCGTCTGCTGTGGATAGATTCCCCGACGCGCGTTTCGGCGCAAGCCTTCGTCTGGGGGTATTGTTCCTATGAATGCAGCTGGATTTTATTTAGGGATCGGCCAATGAGGAAGTCGTGCACTCACCTGATTAAAGTTATTAGTTCGAGCCGGCGGAGCTACTGGGCGCACACACGCTGGAAGGTGTCCGCCCCCAGTCCACGCTCATCTCCGTGCACGTGACCAGTCATGTGACGGTGACGTCACACCCCATCACCTATCACCCCCCCTCACCACCTTCCCACACTTCCCTTCACTATTCATCCCCAAAAATAGAAGTGATCCATAACAAATACCTATATATTTTGGTCCATACACCTTTAATAGAGAAATGCATAATCCGCCTAAGAACCTATTTATAACTATTATATATTCCTTTTTTGCTGTTCTCTTTTCGGTCCTATGGATCATCGATACAGAACATGCACAATCTACCCTGTTCTTGAATAATCGATGTCTAATAGAAATGTTAGTAATCTCAGAATCATTTCAGTAGCTGTTTCTTCCTCCCCTTCCATCGATTCCTACATTGGCACATTTCTCACCTGATAATATAGCGGGGGTGTGCGCGCACGGGCTGTGGGATCCGCCCTCTGTTTCCATGACTCTCCCCCCGGTCACGTGTCCGGGTGTGACGTCACCGTCACATGACTGGTCACGTGCACGGAGATGAGCGTGGACTGGGGGCGGACACCTTCCAGCGTGTGTGCGCCCAGTAGCTCCGCCGGCTCGAACTAATAACTTTAATCAGGTGAGTGCACGACTTCCTCATTGGCCGATCCCTAAATAAAATCCAGCTGCATTCATAGGAACAATACCCCCAGACGAAGGCTTGCGCCGAAACGCGCGTCGGGGAATCTATCCACAGCAGACGGGAGACATAATCTAAACATGGGTATGTTTACAATGTATTTTTTTGCACATGCACTGAGCACTTTATATATTTAAAAAGCTGCATTATCAGTCTGAATACCTACTAGTATCTCGTGCATGGCCATTGCCATATATTTGTGTATGAATTGTATGATCTTCTCTAAACCCATGTGACATGATGTTTTAATACTCATTACTCTCCCAGACGCTCATGTTTTTAAGTATCCCTGTGTGACATCCTCACTATCTGCTTGTATCCCCCACTCCCCCTTTATCTTCCTTTTGTGGAATATGTAATTTTTTAATGAAATGAAATAAAGATTTGTATACTTTTTGGCTAAAAATGGCTTAGTTTTGTGCTTGTAGGTGTATGGTGTTTTTATACTACATGTGTGTGTGTATACACAGTGGGTATATACCATATGTAAAAGAATGTGTTGTATGTATGCTATATGTATATACAGTTTGAGTTTGTATATACTGTATATGTTAGTATATATATATATATATATATATATATATATATATATATATATATATGTGAACACAAACTTGTGCATATGAGTGTATACGTATGTATGTGTACGAGTATATAAAAGTGAGTGTAGAATGTTATGTGTGTGGTGTATTTAAGTGTATAAATGTGTGTGATTGTATAAACATGTGTGTATGCATGAATATTTTTTTAGCGGGAGGGGGGCCCCATGCAGAAATGTGCTATGGGGCCCTGCCTCTCCTAGTTACGCCACTGCTTCCATCCTTCATATGAAAAGTCTTTGCACTTTTTTTTTTATTTTAATCTTTAATGCAATGTTTCACACAAATTAGTTGTTTGGGCTGTTTATCTTTTCCTCTTCCCACTTTTTTTTTGCGCCTTATCTGTGTCTGTTGATCCTCCTTCAGCCCCCTTGGAGTAATCCACCAACTCTGTCTTCAAAGAAAATGTGTTCTTATAGTAAATGTTTTTGGAATCCCCTTTTTTGGCCTGTCGGTATGTTGTTTTTAATTCTTGTCTTTGTGTCCAATTTGGTAGTTTTAATTTCTCTAAATTTACCTAATCTTTTTTCTTTTTTTCCTCTGGCTTTGCAGCTTGCTCTTTCTCTTCTTTTTCTGTCTAGTTCAGTTGTGGTCTGTCTTAATTTGCTTGTTTGTTTCTAATTGGTTACATGGCATTTGAGACATTTTAGGCTCCTGTGAGTGCTTTTTGGCGCATATGCTAAGCATTAGTAGGTGAAAAAACAACAAAAGGCATCTGGAACATAACAAAAGGTACATATTTCTACAATTAAGGGTACATTTACATGCGGGGTAAGGGTACATTTACACACGGTATGCCCGCCGTGCAGGAGGTGACCCCTCCTCCCTCCATAGAGAATAGCGGCGCACGGCTGCACACACGCCGAAAGATAGAGCATGCTCTATCATTTTTGCGGCCGCATGTACGTCCCCGCAGACGGCCATGTGAATGAGCCCTAAGGAAAACATATTAGCTGTACACTGTCAAAACAAAAGTATTTTACATTTGTAGATTCATCAGACAAAATAAAAAAGAATTTTATTGTGCCAATCTAGTTATTACCAACAACACAACTATTTTTCGGCCATTCAAGATAGTGGTGCCCATGGAATGGTAAGGTGCCGCAGTCGGGTTCGACAGCAGTTCTTAACAAGTTAACTGCGATGATTGGTGCCAGCACTGACTGCAGTAACAGGTGGACGTCAGCTGCATTATACAGCCAACACCTGCTGCGTATGGAGAGAGCTCAGCCTATGAGCTCTCTCCATACAACCCCCGCTTTTAGTACGTCCTGGTGTGCGAAAGGGCCAATTTAAATCTTCTTAGCCACCTATGTTCAGCTATGCAGGTGTCAAAGAAAAGACTAAGCTGATATCTGGACTCTAAAGGAAATCTACCATTTGATTTCATGCATTATGAACCAAACATACCTTGAGAATACTGTAGTTGCACTGATGCAGGCACATAACTTGTTTAATCCCTGAGCTGAGTGGTTTTGCTGAAATAACAAATTATAACATTCAGGACCTTGGGATAGCTGGATTGCTTCAGCCTGCCATTAATAAACACATTGGGGTAGGTTTATAAAGCTGTCTAATGGAAACCAATTACAGCTCAACTTTCATTTTAGCAGTGCTCACAACTAAGAACATTCTTACTTATAGACAGCTTGATAATCTGCCCCGTTACACTAAGTTTTCTGAATGGTCCAGACAGGACTTATCAACCTGAGCAGTGCATAACTAATGTAAGAGGAAAAGCGCAGAGCCAGGCAAAAAAGCGACAGAGCCTCATTATCATAATTTTATTATTTTTATTTTTTCAGCAAAACCACTCAGCTCAGAGATTAAACAAGGTATTTGCCTCCATCAGTGTAGCTACAGCATTCTCAAGGTATGTTTGGCTCATAATGCATGAAATCAAATGGTAGAATTTCTTTAAGCATGCTGGTTTTTAACGCTTAAGCCAATCCTGCCCGGAGAAATTCAATAATTTGTTGTATGTTAGGAATCTCAGGTTAACAAAAGGAGGCAAATCTCTTTTAGATTTCCAAATAGCTTTTTTCATACTTGCTTGTAAAGTAGCAATGTCCTCAAATGAAACTCAAATCTCAACTGACTCTTAAGGATCCAGGCTGATAGTTGAAAAATTTCCAGGTTTGGGTGGAAGATTGTCCCCAGAGACAGAATGTCCTTTCTCATAGGAAAAAGGATTGGATCCTTCATCCAAATCTTTTTTATAGCTGGAAACCAGCTTTGTTCGTACAGTAGGGAACTATCAGGATAAGTGTTAAGTTTTATAGGGTAACAGAGGACAGGCAAAGGCAAGACCTGTGTTCCAACTTTGGCTGAAGGCATCCAGGCAGTTCCCCAGGTTGTCATTTTGGATGGAAGAAGAACAGTTTTACTTTTGAATTTTAAAAAACAGGTCTATTCGAGGAGTTCCCTATTTTTTTGACAAGTTGGTGTTTCGGCGTAAGAAGTCCATCATATTGGAGTCCTTGAAATGAATCGCTGTCAGGCAGTGAACGTTGTTCTCTGCCCAGTAGAAAACCTTCCTTAATAGGTGGAGAAGGTCTGGAGATCGGGTGCCCCCTTGGCGCCTGAAATAAGCCACCGTCTGTCTGAAAGAATCTTTAGTTTCAAGTCTTTTAGTTGTTGTGAGCAAGCCTGCAAAGTTTTCAACATGACTCTTAGTTCCCTGAAATTTGGGTATTTCTTTTTATGTGAGGAGGAATTTTTACTCTCCAGTCTAGATGTGCCGAATCTTGTTCCACAAGGAATCCTGTTTTGTAGGTCCTTTGTATTCCTGAATTGTTTTAAGACCGAGACTCTTTTCTGGATCTTACCATTTGTCTAGTATAATATCTTGTAAGGTGTCAATCAGCAAAACACACTTTTTATTAGCTTTTAGATATAAAATAACTCCTTTTGGAATGATTTTGCTTTTTATGGGCTCTTGAATGTCCAGATTATTTCTAACAGCTTTTGCGGAGCATTTAAGCATATTATGCATTATAAAATTGGAATTTTTTTTTTTTTAAAAACAATTTCTACATCACACCTCCATTTTGATTTAACCCATGTGAAACACATAAAGGGTTAAAGTTTCTAAAAGTTGTTTTACATATGTTGAGTGGTTTCTATAATATTGTAATTTACAGGGTTTTACTATTATTTAAGCCTCTCAGAGTCACTTCAAAACTGAGCTGGTCCCTCAGAAATTTCACCCAAAGTTCCAAGCCTCCTAACTTCCTACAAAAATGAGAGGACGCAAACAAATGCCAACTTAAACCAGACATTCAGGAAATGTTCGTTATTGAGTTATTTTGGTGGTAGGATAGGTCTGAAAAGCCAAAGTGTAAAGCCAAAAATGTAGTATTTTGAAAAACGAGAATTCTTTTAGAATTTTCAGAAACGTTCCATTGTTTTCATACATAAAGGCAAGACTCACTCAAAATTTTGAGCTAACAATACACTGTGTCACAAGAAAATCTCAAAATCAAACTGAAAGTTATAACACAATTATAATATTTAAAAAAAAGGTCTGTGAGGTGCAAAATGGCCATGTCTTGAAGGGGTTGAGGATGGACCAGCAATGTTAATATCCTTCAAAACAGCTTTGTCTGGACAATAAATACTTAATTGTTTCATACATGTAATACACTGAAACAAAGTAGTACAAAAATGCATTTTAACATTAATTTATTGATAGAAATTTTATTCAACAATAAGGAAAAATCCTTTTTCAGATTTTTTTTTTCACTTTTTTCTTCAGGTTTTTTTTTAAGCATTTCAACCCAACCCCCAAACATTCTGCACACTCGTCTCATGCATATCTGACCCTGCGCACACAACCCTAACTACTGAACGCTCACACCATATAAAAATTCAACAAGGAGTTTCTTTTATGCCAAAATTATTCCTGTTTATAGATATTTATATATATTTTCTCTTCAGATATATGACTTGAATTTATGTTCCTACAATAAAACCATAAGCTAGAGTTCCTAAACATGTATCTAGACCCTCCAAATTCTAAACATATTGGGAATTCACTTAAGTGAAATTGGGCACTACAGTTAATAAAACCATGCTGAATGGCAATTTAAACTGGTTTGGGGAATTACATTCTTTGTTGTTCTAATCTGTATATGAATAATCATAACAAAGTAAAAAAAAATAAAATAAAGGCAAGCACCAAAGGCTTTTAGTTATTTACCACCGAGACAGCATTTGGATGTTAATAGAGATATGTTACAGAGCCTAAATAACAGTTACCCTAAAAACGATGATCCACATATATACTATGTATTATGCAATCATGAAATACTAAAACTTAAGTTTTAGCAGTGTAAAACTATTTTTCAGATTTAGAGAGGACTTAACCAGTGCCAGTAACAGTATGTTTACTTAATTCTGTTTCATTTACTTCAAGAATGTTTGATGAAGATAAAACATAGTTAATAACACTCACCAGTCCAGCATAGCTAGGCGTTTAGGTCTTTACAATTTTTTTTCCCCAAATGCTAAGAAAACACCATTAGATCATGTTCTATGGATCTCTTTACAAATCAGAGGCTTCCCATGAAGCAGTGGATTTTATAGTAACTTCCATAAAACTAAAAGTAGAAAACTTTCTCGTGTAGTATCCAAACTGAGTTGGCAAATCTTGGAACAAAGAATGTTTGAAAACATTCTGCCACCAAAAGCTTTCATAAACTCAGGGATATTAGCAATTACTGCAACATAGCAATTTAAGAAAAAGAAACCATATGACAATTTTTACTAGCGCTGAACCCTAACTATAATGCATCTGTCTTAAAGGCTAATTGAGTTGCATGTGCAAAAACTACTTCTTGATTAAATGACCAAATTGTTGGTAGTTTTACAATAAGCAAGAGAAAACAATGGTTGAAGAATTGTACATGTTGATCTCTTGCACCTGAATTTAAAACATTTTTTTCCATTTGTTCTCTGTTGGTGGGTTAAGTCTGTGGTGCAACAAAACCAAAGAACCCTCTCCAGAAGGAGTAAGAAAAGCAGCACTCAGAATTTAATTCACAAGGTCACTAACGCCGCTATCTTCACCATCTTCAGTAGGAATCTTGTAGGAGATATCCTATTTCAGGGAGTGGGTAAAAGGACAAAAGGCAATGGAGAAAAATAAAGCTTCTTTTAGGAATCTCCAAAGGGATAAGGCCCGTGCACACCCTGCAAAAAAAGAATATTTAGAACAAAAACTTACACTGCTGGGAACTAGAAAATGTCATTTTATAGTACAGGTATTGGTCATTTCTACATATTTCACATACAGTAATTTGGACGCCCCTATTAATCTTAATCATTTTTAGTAATCAAAATTTGGGTTTTGCAACAGCTATTTCAGTTTGACATATCTAATAACTTGAAGAAAAAAGTGAGTTAGGACCGACACTCCATACGGCTTAAAATCTTTAGGCTTTATTTAAATCCATTAAAATTGCAGCTCACATGGCATTAACCATTAGACCTACGCGTTTCGAACGTAGAAATAAAGTTCTTAGTCATGGTCTAAGAACTCTATTTCTACGTTCGAAACGCATAGGTCTAATGGTTAATGCCATGTGAGCTGCAATTTTAATGGATTTAAATAAAGCCTAAAGATTTTAAGCCGTATGGAGTGTTGGTCCTAACTCACTTTTTCCTTCAAGTTAACCCATCTCTTGATGATGTTTGTCCACCCATTTTTTCTTCTGCGACTGAACGGGTCCATGCGAGTGAGCGACTTGCTTAAAATTTGTCTATATATCTAATAACTGATGTTTCTGGATTGAAATGAGGTTTATTGTACCTACAGAAAATGTGCAATATGCATTAAACAAAATTTGACAAGTGCAAAAGTGTGGGCACCCTTATCATTTGCTTTATTTGAATACTCCTAACTACTTTTTACTGACTTACTGAAGCACTAAATTGGTTTGGTAACCTCATTGAGCTTTGAACTTCATAGCCAGGTTTACTCAATCATGACAAAAGGTATTTAAGGTGGCCACTTGCAATTTGTACTCTTATTTGAATCTCCTTTGAGGAGTGGCATCATGGTCTCCTTAAAACAACTCTCAAATGTTCTGAAAACAAAGATTGTTCAACATAGTTATTCAGGGGAAGGACACAAAAAGTTGTCTCAGATTTAACGTGTCAGTTTCCACTGTGAGGAAACTGGAAGACCACAGGGACAGTTCTTGTTAAGCCCAGAAGTGGCAGGCCAAGAAAAATAACAGAAAGGCAGAGACTCGGAATGGTGAGAACAGTCCAGGACAATTCACAAACCACCTCCAAAGACCTGCAGTATCATCTTGCTGCAGATGGTGTCACTTTGCATCGCTCAACAATACAGCGCACTTTTCACAAGGAGAAGCTGTATGGGAGAGTGTTGCAAAAGATGAAACAAAGTTTAAGTTGTTTGGTCATACAAAAAGGCGTTATGTATGGCGGCCAACAAACACAGCATTCCAAGAAAAAAAACTTGCTAACAACTGTAAAATTTGGTGGGAGGTTCCATCATGCATTGGGGCTGTGTGGCCAATGCCGACAGCGGGAATCTTGTTAAAGTTGAGGATCGCATGGATTCCTCTTACTATCAGCAGATTCTTGAGAATAATGTTCAAGAATCAGTGACGAAGTTGAAGTTACGCCAGGGATGGATATTTCAACAAGACAATAATCCAAAACACCGCTCAAAATCTACCCAGGCATTCATGCACAGGAACAATTACAATGTTCTGGAATGGCCATCCCAGTACCCAGACCTGAATATCATTTATCTTTGAGATGATTTGAAGCGGACTGATCATGCTCAACGACCACCAAACTTAATGAACTTGAATTGTATTGTAAAGAGGAATGGTCAAAAATACCTTAATCAAGGAACTCATTAAAAGCTACAGGCAGCGACTAAAGGCTGTTATTATTGCAAAAGAAGGATCTACTAAATATTAAATGTCACTTCTCTGTTGAGGTGCCCATACTTTTGCACCTGTTAAATTTTGTTTTAATGCATATTGCACCATTTCTGTTAGTACAATAAACCTACAGTATATACTATAGTATAAGCCGAGGCTCCTAATTTTACCACCAAAAACTGGGAAAACCTATTCACTCCAGTATAAGCAGAGGGTGGGAAATACATTGGTCAAAGCCCCCACTCCCAGTATGTAGCCAGCCTGCCCCCGTGTAGTATACAGCCAGCCTGCCCCCGTGTAGTATACAGCCAGCCTGCCCCCGTGTAGTATACAGCCAGCCTGCCCCCGTGTAGTATACAGCCAGCCTGCCCCCGTGTAGTATACAGCCAGCCTGCCCCCGTGTAGTATACAGCCAGCCTGCCCCCGTGTAGTATACAGCCAGCCTGCCCCCGTGTAGTATACAGCCAGCCTGCCCCCGTGTAGTATACAGCCAGCCTGCCCCCGTGTAGTATACAGCCAGCCTGCCCCCGTGTAGTATACAGCCAGCTCCCTATACAGTCATGGCCATAAGTACTGAGTAACAAAAGCTTTTATTGACAATTAGAATGGGTTAATGCAGCAAGTCAATATTTGCAGTGTTGACCCTTCTTTTTTAGGTCCTCTGCAATTCTCCCTGGCATGCTCTCAATCAACTTCTGGACCAAATCCTGACTGATAGCAGTCCATTCTAGCACAATCAATGCTTGCATTTTGTCACAATTTGTTGGTTTTTGTTTGTCCACCCAGCTCTTGATGATAGACCACAAGTTCTCAATGGGATTAAGATCTGGGGAGTTTCCAGGCCATGGACCCAAAATCTCTATGTTCTGTTCCCTGAGCCATTTAGTTATCACCTTTGCTTTCTGGCAAGGTGCTCCATCATGCTGGAAAAGGCATTGTTGATCACCAAACTGCTCTTGGACGGTTGGGAGAAGTTGCTCTTGGAGGACATTCTAGTACCATTCTTTATTCATGGATGTGTTTTTAGGCTAAACTGTGAAAGAGCCGATTCCCTTGGCTGAGAAGCAACCCAAAACATGAATGGTTGCAGGATGCTTAACAGTTGGCATGAGACAAGACTGGTGGTTTTGCTCACCTTGTCTTCTCCGAACACTGTTTTCCATATGTTCCAAACAATCGGATAGGGCAGTGATGGCTAACCTATGGCACTGGTGCCAGAGGCGGCACTCAGAGCCCTTTCTGTGGGCACTCAGGCCATCACCAGAGATGACTCCAGGTATCTTCCTGCAGTCCCAGACAGCCCAGGAATTGCTGTGCACAGAGCTATTTTAAAGTGACAGCTCTACCTGGGACTATTTTCTGCTTTATTGGTGTCCTCAAGGGTGCTGGTTATCAATGAAAACTGTGACAGAGCAGGGAGTATAAATCACAAATTAAATTTCTGTGTTGGCACTTTGCGATAAATAAGCGGGTCTTTGTTGTAGTTTGGGCACTCGGCCTCTAAAAGGTTTGCCATTACTGGGATAGGGGATTCATCAAAGAAAATTACCTTACCCCAGTCCTCAGCAGTCCACTCCATGTACCTTTTGCAGAATATCAGTCTGTCACTGATGTTTTTCAGGAGAGAAGTGGCTTCTTTGCTGCCCTCCTTGACACCAGGCCTTGCTCCAAGAGTCTCCACCGACAGTGCTTGCAGATGCACTCACACCTGCCTGATGCCATTCTTGAGCAAGCTCTGCACTGCTGGTAGCCTGATCCCGAAGCTGAAACACTTTTAATGCTTGCTGATCCTTCTTGGGCGCCCTGGAGCCTTTTTGGCAACAATGGAACCTCTCTCCTTGAATTCCTTGATGATGCGATAGATTGTTGACTGAGATGCAAACTTTCTAGCTGCGATACTCTTCCCTGTTAGGCCAGTTTTGTGCAGAGCAATGATGACTGCACATGTTTCTTTAGAGATAACCATGGTTAACAGAATAGAAACAATGATGCCAAGCACCAGCCTCCTTTTAAAGTGTCCAGTGGTGTGATTCTTACTTAATCATGAAAGATTGATCTCCAGCCCTGTCCTCAGCAACACCCTCACCTTTGTTAACGGAGCAATCACTGAAATGATGTTAATTGCTCCTTTTAAGGCAGGCCTGCAATGAAGTTGAAATGTGTTTTGGGGAAAAAGTTCATTTTCTAGGCAAATATTGACTTTGCAATTAATTGCTGTTAAGCTGATCAGTCTTTATAACATTCTGGAGTATATGCAAATTGCCGTTATAAAATCTGATGCAGTAGACTTTGTAAAAATTAACATTTGTATCATTCTCTAAACTTATGGCCATGACTGTAGTATACAGCCAGCTCCCTATAGTATACAGCCCACACAGCCCCCAGTAGTATACAGCCAGCCCACCCAGCACGTAAAAAAAATAAAAACTTATATACTCACCCTCCTGCGGTCCCGCTGTTTGGCGTGGCTCCCCGATGTTGGCACGGCTCCTCTTCTTTCTTCGATCTTCAGTAACAGCCGGCAGGGCGCGGCCATGTTATCTCCCAGCCTGCGCATACGATGACGTCAGCTGCGGCCGCATCATAGTATGCACCTGCCGGCTGTTAAAGAAGAACGAAGAAAGAAGAGGAGCCGAGCCGACATCAGGGAGCCGCGCTGCGCATCGGGGCCGCTGGAGGGTGAGTATACAAGTTTATTTTTTTTATTGACTCGTGTATAAGCCGAGGTAAGGTTTTTGAGCACATTTTTTGTGGTGAAAAACTTGACTTATACATGAGTATATACGGTCATTTCAGTCCTGAAATATTGCTGTGTCCATCAATTATTAGATATATCAAACTGTAATAGCTGTTGCAAAACCCACCTTTTTATAAACAAAATTGATTAAGATAAATATGGGTGCCCACACTTTTTCATATGACTGTATACTACAAATTACAAAAGAACACAAGGCGGGTAACGTAGGTTCCCTGCCGCATCCACCTGGGAGGTTCTGAGAAAGTATAAATGGCGGATATACCAAATTTAAAACGTAACGTTTAATAAATCGTATTTAAGAAATTATTATTTTCAATAACAAAACAAATACTGATATGCTAAAAGGAAGCCGGCAACGCATCATCAATAGTGGATTCTACCATATAGCGTGATATATGCCCTAAGCCCTCAAGAGTGCTGCCTAAATTCTTTAATTCAGGAGTCACATACCTTAACACCTGATTAGAATTTCGTTGCAGCGTTACTCTCCAAGGCAGTCCTTAGGGACCCTGTTCACCAGTCCCTTGGGGCTGCGGCCCCAAGTTGAGGCTCTATAGGGCATAATAGGGCACCATCCTAGCCCCATAAGGGTCTAATAGGGACCCCTCCACTCGATGCCCAATAGAGTGCCACACCTCTTCTAACCGTGACTTGCGCACCTAGTCCTCTTTACCCATTCATTTCCTCCTACACACAAGCGTAGCCGGTGTGGAGGACCTGCTCACACCCAGATGACTGGTGAACAGGGTCCCTAAGGGCTGCCTTGGAGAGTAACGCTGCAACGACTTCTACTCAGGTGTTAAGGTAGGTGCCTCCTGAATTAGAGAATTTAGGCAGCACTCTTGAGGGTTTAGGGCGTATATCACGCCATATGGTAGTATGCACTATTGATGATGCGTTGCCGGCTTGCTTTTAGCATATCAGTACTTGTTTTGTTATTGAACATAATAATTTTTTAAATACGATTTATTAAACATTACGTTTTAAATTTGGTATATCCGCCATTTGTACTTTCTCTGTATACTACAAATTACGACAATGTTGGAAATGTTTAAATACACTGAAATATTATCAATATTGAATACAGGCAGTCTGCGACTTTCAGTTTTCCCTTGAAAGAAGATTCTCAAATTTCACTCCCCTAGTGATGTTTACACAATAAAGATCATTTTTACTCAGTTTTTTTGCTGTTTTAGCTCCTATCATTCCCTAAGCTAGTCAGTGTGGGCGGGGACTCTCTAAGCAGACAAGTATGATCCCTCTAGTGCTGTGAGATACAATATACTGACAATGTGCTTAGCTTATCAGGGTACCGTTTATATACACTTTCATTTAGCTTCTGAACATTCAATAGTATTTGACACTTGGAAAGAGAGATAAGAGATTATGAGATCAAAGAGATACACGAGATGCATATTACACATGACTATCTCCCCTCTGCTATCAAAGCCATTACATACTGTCAGCTCTATTATATACCTCCCTCCTTGTGCCCTGGATGAAGAACTTATCTGCCTGTAGCTTGACTATCCTCACACTGCCGGCAGGTACTCAGTGTGTGTGTGTGGGAGCTGTTCCTAGAATACAGGGGGGAGGGGCCGCTGCAGGGAGCATATGGAGAGAGAAGCTTAGCTTCACAGCGTCAGGCAAGATGGCTGCCGACCCTAAAGTTAGAAGATACAGGGTCAGGGGGCAACAAAAATTGGGTACACCAGGACTGATAGAGACAGATATCATTTTCATCTGTTAAATGCTGTATTTTTGCTAATGGCAGTGAATAAGAGAATGTGTTATTTTGTTATCCTGAGTACAGATAAGAAACTTGTCTTAATGGGAATCCCCTTTAAAGGACATCAGACTTACAGACGACCCCTCTGCCCACTGTGACCTCTGGTAAAGCTCTCTAGATGTATTACTTTAGTCCCAGGCTGAAATGATCAGCTGTAAGGTGTCTGTAATAAAAATGTATAGATAATCCTTGTTCCCATAACTTTGAAAATCAATTTGTCACTAGGACAAAATTTTTTAATGCAATTAGAATTATAAAATGTACTTGTTCTGGCAAATTCAACCCAAGAACAAAACCTAAAGAACCTGTTTTGTATGTAACCCAGGGACTCTGTATATAAAACGATTCACCCAAAGCATATAAAATTCAGCTATCCTTCACACAAACAAAAATATAATAATATAGCTCTCCCACTGAAATCCAAGAGAGAATCATTAGTCTCAGTTATCAGACAATGCACTTAACCCCTTAACAACCAGGCCGTTTTTCATTTTTGCATTTCCCTTTTTTACTCCCCACCTTAAAAAAATCTAGACCTTTTTATTTTCATTTTTCATGTAAGGAGCTATATGAGGGCTTGGTTTCTGCATAACAAATTGCACTTCATAGTAATATGTATTCCATTCTCTGTTCTGGGAAGCAAGAAAATAAATTCTGAATGCAGTGGAATTTGTGAAAAAAAATGCATTTCCGCCATTTTGTTGTGGGCCTGGATTTTACAGCTTTCACTGTGCATCCCCAAAATGATAGTGATACCCAACATGTTTAGGATTTTTTACAGTTTATTTATATTATTTCAATTCTAGAGAAGGGGGGGGGGGATTTGGATTGAATTTAATGGTTTTTTTTACTATTTCTCAGACCCCGAAGGGTACTTTAATCCTAGGTTGTCTGATTGATCCTACCATATATTGCCATACTACAGTACCATACTACATAATTTTGATTTGCATACTTATTTATTATAATTGAGATGGGAGGTTGTTCAGAGATGGTACTGGCTCTAGTTCCTTGTAAATGGCTTCTGAAGAATTATGGGAGGATTGCAAGAGAGAGTATGAGAAAGCAGAAGTAAATCTAAAAACTATAATGACTGGTCAGAAGCAGAAGAGTCTGTACTTCATTAATAATAAAATATACAAAAAAGAAATGCTAATTAAATGGCTATATTATTATTATACAGGGATATTCATATGAAATTCACTTCTAGATTGTTCATGGTATGGTCGTGCAACCAGCTGCACACATTAAAGGGAACCTGTCATCAGGAGTCCCGGCTCTCCCATGTCCCCATAGAGAATAGTGTACACATTTCCAAAGAGTTGTTATAGTTAAATAAGTTAACATATATTAGAGTACAAGCCGGGGTCCCTCAATTTGCCACAAATAACTGGGAAAACTTGAGTGGGAAATGCATTGGTCACAGCTCCAGTAATGAAATGCCCCATGCACCCAGCCACCACTGTTACTGATGAAATGCCCAATGCCAGTGATGGCAAACCTTAGAGTCCGAGTGCCCAAACTACAACCAAGACCCACTTATTTATTGCAAGTGCCAACACAGAGATTTAGTTTGTGATTTATAATCCCTGCTCTGTCACAGTTTTCCTTGATACCAGCACCCTGAGGACACCAATAAAGCAGAAAATAGTCCCAGGTACAGCTGTCACTTTAACCCCTTACCGACATGTGACGTAATAGTACGTCACATGTCAGGTCCCGGTACATGGTGAGGGCTCGTGGGCCGAGCCCTCTCCATAGCCGGTGAGTCTTTGCTACATATTGCAGCAAAGTCTTACCGGGTGTTTTACCGCTGATCGCTGCCGGCAAAGACGGCATCTTTCCGTGGATCGTCGCTCCCCGTGGCGTCATCGGGGAGCGGCGATCCGTCGCCATGGTAGCTTCAGGTCTCACGAAGTCCCGAAGCTACTTTGGGTTAACCCATTCATTACCATGTGCTGTCATGGTAATGTATGAGTAGTAAAATCCCCATATACTGCCATACTGTAGTATTGCAGTATATGATAGGATCGTACAGACACCCTAGGGTTAAAGTACCCTAGGGAGTGTGAAAAATAGTAAAAATAAAAATTAAAAAAAAAAGTTAAAATAAAAAAATTATAATAAAAAAAACCTAAAAATTCAAATCACCCCCCTTTCCCTAGAATTGATATAAATATAAATAAACAGTAAAAATCATAAACACATTAGGTATTGCCGCGTCCGAAAATGCCCGATTTATCAACATATGATAACGTTTTTTCACTGCTTTTAACCCCGTAACGGAAAATCGCGCCCAAAGTCGAAAATGGCACTTTTTTTGCGATTTAAAAATTTTTAAAAAATTCTATAAAAAGTGATCAAAAGGTCGTACAGTCCTATGATAACATTGTAAACGTCATCAAAATCCGCAAAAAACGACACCACCCACAGCTCCATACACCAAAGTATGAAAAAGTTATTAGCCCCAGAAGATGGCAAAATCCCCCAAAAACATTTTGTACAGGAGGTTTTAATTTTTTTAAATGTATGAAAACATTATAAAATCTATACAAATTTGGTATCCCCTTAATCGTACCGACCCAAAGAATAAAGTAGACATGTCATTTGGGGTGCATAGTGAAATCCGTAAAATCCAAGCCCACAAGAAAACGGCACAAATGCGTTTTTTTTACCAATTTCACTGCATTTGGAATTTTTTTCCCGCTTCCCGGTACACGGCATGAAATATTAAATACCGCCATTTTGAAGTGTAATTTGTTACGCAGAAAATAAGCCATCACACAGCTCTGTAAGTGGAAAAATGAAAAAGTTACAGATTTTTGAATGTGGGGAGTGAAAAATGAAAACGCAAAATCGAAAAAGGGACGCGGCGGGAAGGGGTTAAAATAGTTCTGCGCACAGCAAGTCCTGGGCTGTCTGGGACTGCAGGAAGATACCTGGAGTCCTCTCTGGTGATGGCCTGAGTGCCCACAGAAAGGGCTCTGAGTGCCACCTCTGGCACCCGTGCCATATGTTAGCCACCACTGCCCTATGCAGTCAGCCCTACCCCACCTCCAGCTACGAAATGCCCCATGCATCCAGCCCCCCACTAAGGATGACAAGCAGCAAGCTCCCCACCTAGTTATGAAATACCCCATGCAGCCAGCTCCCCCCGGTAATGAAATGTCACACAGCCAGGCCCCCTCTATTCTAATGAAATGCCCAATGCAGCCAGACTCCCCCCCCCCCCCCTCATGAAATTAACCCTGCAGCCCCTCGGTATATAGAAAAAATAAACTTACATACTCTCCTTCTGGCGGTCCCTGATGCCTGGCACGGCTCCTCTTCTTTTTTCTCTTTGCTGTAACAGCGCTGTGCCCACCGGCGCACACTATGACATAATTAGCAAAGACACCATAGTGGCATGCACGCATCACTTCTTGGTGTTACAGCAGAGAGAAGAAAGAAGAGGAGCCGCAGGGACTCTTATATAAGCCAAGGTGGGGTTTTTCAGCACACTTTTGCCGCTGAAAAATTTGGCTTATACACAAGTATATACAGTAGATCAAAGTTCACCTTTCTGTAGGCAGAGCTATGTGCCTAGTCCCCTAGGGGGCCATAGGAGGTGGCTAGTGAGGAGTGGGGCAGATGTAGAATGTCCTGAGGGAGAAGTGATGGGGGAGGAGATTAGGGGGACATGGGAAAGTGGTTGTTTTTCTATTCATAATCGATGCATGAGGGAGCCGTTTTCCCCGAGGTTGGGGGGGGGGGGAAGGGGAGGATGTGAACCACTCCTCACTGGCCACTCACAGGGAAATAGGGATATAGCTTGCATACAGAAGGGTAAACTTTGATTTACTATAAAAACTATTTGGCAATGTGTACACTATTCTCTATGTGGACGGGGAGAGCCAGAAAAAGGGCTCCTGATGACAGGTTACCTTCTGCTAATGTGGGTCATGTGCTTGATAAGTAACCACAACCAAAGCAGCAGCAAGTGGGATTTAAAACCCAGTGCAAGCAAAATGTTCTCTCCAGAATGTTGTAGCATGTCCAGGCGTGAAGTGGTTGTACAGGATTAGTAGAATAACAATTATAAAAAACAATAAGTTGTCTAAGCTAATAAAATATAAAAAATTAAATAAAAATTTTGCACCCCTTAGCAGAAAAATGATGTTGAATGAAAATTAAAAATATCAAATACACCTGACCTATGCATTTCAGAATTTGTTTTAAATATGGCTTACATTTGTCAAAAATTTTTGATTAAAATTCGATGTTTGCAGTTGCTACCATTTTAGTTGCCCACTGGGGACTTGGCAAAAAAGAAAGAAAGAAATGGTTTTGGATAATAATATTTGTTTAAAAACTGTTTATAAAGTTATGCCACCTTTGTTTTTGTTTTCAAGCTGATACTTCCATGCCAAATCTCACTAGTCAGTGCCATGAGTTTTGAGAATGACACAAATATTATATTTTCACATGATCTGTTGACCTCTGGTTTATATCTGTGTTTGTCAGATGTTTTTATCACATACATAAATATAAGTGCAATCATATTATGAATAACAAAAGCTTTTATTATCAGTTAGAATGAGTTAATGCAGCAAGCAAATATTTGCAGTGTTGACCCTTCTTCTTCAGGACCTCTGCAATTCTCCCTGGCATGCTCTCAATCAACTTCTGGACCAAATCCTGACTGATAGCAGTCCATTCTTGCACAATCAATGCTTGCATTTTGTCACAATATGTTGGTTTTTGTTTGTCCCCCCGTCTCTTGATGATTAACCACAAGTTCTCAATGGGATTAAGATCTGGAGAGTTTCCAGGCCATGGACCCAAAAGCTCTAGGTTTTGTTCCCTGAGCCATTTAGTTATCACCTTTGCTTTCTGGCAAGGTGCTCCATCATGCTGGAAAAGGCATTGTTGATCACCAAACTGCTCTTGGACGGTTGGGAGAAGTTGCTCTTGGAGGACATTCTAGTACCATTCTTTATTCATGGATGTGTTTTTAGGCAAGACTGTGAGAGCCGATTCCCTTGGCTAAGAAGCAACCCCACACATGAATGGTTGCAGGATGCTTTACAGTTGGCAGGAGACAAGACTGGTGGTATCGCTCACCTTGTCTTCTCCAAACAAGCGATTTTGCAGATGTTCCAAACAATCGGAAGGGGATTCATCAGAAAAAATGACTTTACCCCAGTTCCCAGCAGTCCACTTCCTGCACCAGTCTGTCCCTGATGTTTTTTCTGGAGAAAAGTGGCTTCTTTGCTGCCCTCCTTGACACCAGGCCTTGCTCCAAGAGTCTCAGCCTCACAGTGCGTGTAGATGCACTCACACCTGCCTGCTGCCATTCCTGAGCAAGCTGATGCAGTAGACTTTGTAAAAATTAACACTTGTATCATTCTCAAAACTTATGGCCACGACTGTATAGGAATGTAAAAAATAGGCTGGCGATTTGAGGGGTGATAGCAGAGCACCTCAGAGCTCCGATTCTCCAGCAATAGCAGTGCTCCCTGCTACACTTACGATGTCCAACGCCTTCTCTTATCCTTCCCCCTTCGCCTACATAACTCCTGGGATTAACTCCTGTGATGCTGAGTCAGAGCCCTTTCGGTTTCCACCATTACTGTTGAGTCAGGGCCCTTCGGTTTCCACCATTACTGTCAGCCTTTGGATTTATAAGGTGCCTAGAGGTGGCTAAAAAGAGGTACTCTCACCTCAACATTGATTTAATTAATCTGCCATATACATACATTTCAATTGGGTGGTATTTAAATTTTTTTTTACCTGTGTAAAGATAATTTTGCTTCTAAAGGACAATATGGCTTCATATATGGAAAATTATCTATATGTACAGCATATTGCAGATGAAGTGAATGTCAATGCCTAGATGAAAATATTCAAAATAAATAAAATTCCCGGCTGTATAGAAAACAGGTGTACACGCCTTAAATTTCCCACTATGAGTCAATATATGACTTTGCTTCTTCTCAGGAGACATTTGCACTAGATACCGAGTTCCTTTTTCTTAAAAAAAATCTAGAGGTCTCGCCTGCTCCACCTTGTACAAACTATATCAATATTTATACCCCTCACCTTCTGGAAAAAGATCCAAAAAATGTTTTGGATCCTTCCTCTGGTCCAACGGCCGCCCGAGACTCCAGAGGGACGCCGTGACCTGTCCTAAAGACATGGGAGGCATAGGGCTACCCGACTGTCATCTCTATTACTTGTCACCCAGAAATCTGGCCCAGGGACCTAACAACCCTCCTCTGGACCTCAGCCTCTCGGGATCCCATACCCCTCTCCTTTACCACGATCCACACTATCCAAACCTTATGAAGAGTGGGGACAAACCTCTCCCTGATAGACCCGAAAGGACCCCTGCTCCCGATCACAGATAACCCTGCATTCCCAGCAGGGCAACCCAAGGGCCCTTACTTAAGCAACCCTTGGAACAAACAGATCAGATTCCTGCAAGTGCTGGCGGGGTCCACACTCCAACCGTTACAATTCTTACGAGCCACTCAAATGCCCCCCACCCCTCCTCCCTTTCCCTCTTCTTTTTTCTTTAGTTACCGTAATTTATGTATTTGACTATACAAGTTGATGTCATGTTCTGCAATATTCTTGTACCATGTCTATTTCACTACCTATGCTTGGCTTTGGGTCCATAATGCCCTACAAGGCGCTAAACTGGTACCATGCATCTGTCATGATTTATCCATGTCTAATGTTTTTTTTAAAAAAATTCTTGAATGGAAAAAAAATCTAGCGGTGAGCTGGGGGAGGGGGTGGGGTTTAAAAAAAAACAAAACAAAAAAAAACGTGTACTCATCTTCTCCCAGTCATGCCACTCTTTGTTTATACGCTCAGATCTGACAAGTTCCGCTTGCTTGGCACACCCACCCATCCCGTGTCCCAGTGGCATATGAGGCACTAGGACAGGGGACGGGTGGGCATGCCAGGCGGAAGTTGACAGAGACGAGTGTGTCTGCTCCAGTTTACAAACAGGAGCATGGCTCCAACAGGCAGCAGCACAAGAGCGCCACATAAGCCCCTTCTGTGGCGCACACATTAAGTTTGCACAGCAACATAAACAGGTATAGAATAGAGGACTAGATGTAGGTATACATTTCTTAGATTTTAAGAGCAACACACCCATAAATTTGAATGGTTCTATTCAGCCTGGCAGTACAAGCGTTTTTGCCAGATCACTGGCAGATGGTTTCCCAACTTTCCCTGCCGTTTCCTGATCACATACACTTAGCCCATCACCAAATACGGAGGTGACGATGAGCTAAAGGAAGAGAAGGACAGAAGGTCTTGAAGATAATCAAAAACACATTTCTCTTTTAGCCTTATTAAACTTTATTCATTTTTCCTCACCTCTCTATATGTTGCTACAGAATGGCTTGTTTGATGATCTGTTGAACATATATTTACAGAAGTCTGAGAAAGTCCATTCTGTTCTCCTTCAGGAGTCTCCGTTTCAGATGTCCAGGTACTCATGCTTTCTCCTTCTGTGGAACGACTTTTCTGAGGCGAAGCAAAGGGATTAAAGTCCCCAGCAACGTTGCGATGGGGCTGAGTGTTAAACTCTGTTTCAAATGAAGAAAGTTGCTGAGTGACACCTAGGAGGCCACCAGCCTCCACGCTGAGGATAACCCAAATCACATCTAATACAGAAAAATAAAACAAAAAAGTTCAAATTCTTGTCCAAAAAAAGACGCTACCATTAGATTGCCTACTAACCTTCTGAAATAAAGCTTATGTTCAGATATGTACCAAAACGGTTACAGCTTGTACTAACAGTAAAAAAAAGATACAGAATCCAACTGGTTGCAATACCTTTCCCCCTATTTACACATGTGGCGGTAACTTTATAATATGCAGACTGCACAGCATGATGGTGAAACTGTATCAAACCAACCCACAACACTTTATTATTTAAAACCTTAACCCCTTATCTTCACACTCGTTTTCCACGTTAATGACCTGGCCATTTTTCAAATCTGATGTATTTTCGGATATTTATCATCAAACCTAAATATCAGAACTTTCTCAGGGCCAGTGAAAACAAAATTTATACTGTTTTTTTTTTTTTTTTTTTTTTTAAATGACTTTCCTTTGCATAATGAAATAGTTTGATGGGGGTAAGGGGCTTATTGCATCACCACCTTCCAAGCAACATAACTCATTTGGAGAACAAAGTTTTTGATCACAGTTTATGTAACTGTTTTGTGAGATGGATGATTAAAAAATGTCAATTTGGGCATAGTTTTTCAGTAATTTTTATTTTTAAATTTTGGATCGTCACTGCAGGGTGCCAATAGGCTGCCGGGGGTGCTTAGTCCGTTTGCAACCGCTTAGACACTGTGGAGCTTTTCCGATCTTAGCTCTTAGTGATCAGACTGGGGTATTATTACAAAGCCCAGCACTAGCAAGACACTAGGTCCTACAATCATCTTTTGATGTGGCGCTGCAGAATAGAGTTGCCGTAAAAAACCTGATACAGCGTTTGAGAAGATGTCAAAATCAAGCATGATAAACCAAGGACATTAACTCATAGATCCAGGCACAGTAATTGTTTTTCATCTTTTTATATTTGTTATATTTGTTATACATAGCCTCTTTCCTTCTAAAAGCAACTTTTAAATTATGTTAAAAGCCAAAAATGGGCAGAACCACTCAGCACAGATTCTCTGTTGCAATGGGCAGAACATGTCTTACCCAACCCCTTCCTCTTTCTGCCTTTGTAATATGACAACAGCAGGAAGTGCATGGAGAGGGGAGACCTGTTACGCTCAATGTAACAACGAGTGAAGATTTTTTTTTTTTTTTTTTTAGAAGCAAGGTGCCCATGGATTACAAATTTAAGAAGATTACCAAAATGCATTGTCGTGTGTGTGTGTATGTGTGTATAATATTTATATATTTTATATACACACACTGTCTTTTACAGTCCTCACCCCAAGTTTTCCAGTTAAAATATAGAGTTAGCGATATACTCGCCATATAACATTACCCCTCTAATAGCTTTTTCATTCATCGAACTGTGTGACATTGTTTTGCGAGATGAGATGATGTTTTGAGGATTGTACAGCCTTTTGATCACTTTTTATTACATTATTTATATGTTGCAAAATGGTGAAAAAGTGATGTTTTGGACATTTGGATGCTATTTTCCTTTATGGGGTTAACCGATGAGAATATGCGCTAACATCCGTGATCGGTGCTTGCATCGATCTCAGGTGTTACTGGTGAGTGTTTGCTGCAGGGAACGCCTTGTTAAATCTTGCTTCTACTGGGTGAACATCTATATAACATATATATATTTATACACACACACACATGTGCATGAAAGCAGGAACCTGTGAGCCCTCTCCATACTCCCTTAACAGACATGTGACGTAAAGATATGTTTAAAGGAACATAAAGGAAATAAACACTGTTAAAGGAATGTGAATTTTAAATACATGTCAATTCCAGACTCCAACTTAAAAAAAAAAAAAATTAAATGCTGTATCTACTCTGGCGCTCCCGGTGTCCTACCCATTTATTGACGGGCACAGAAGTTCAGTTTCGACATGTACCCGCTCCTGAGCCGATGGCTGTGGAGTGGGACATCGGGAGCACAAGAACAGGGGAGTACAGCTTTATTTATTAAATTGCCGCTCAAGCCCACGTGCTACATTTTGATAACAGTCAGACAACCCCATTAAAACGATATCTCCGATTCGGTTTTACTTAGAAAAACAAATATTGTGTATATATTTAATAATTGTTTTTCTAGGTCTAGATATGACCGTTTGAAGAGAGCCACACTCTGGTCTATCAGCTGAAGGCATAAGGAGCTGCAGAAGAAACTTGTACTGCAAAAGTACATGCACCCTCTGTCTCTGGTAAATGGTGATGGATTAACAATGTACATATCAAAAATCTCTTAAATATGTATACTTTGTTTCTAGTGTCAGAGAAGACAAATAAATGTAAAGAGAGATATGCCTGAGAAAAGGGATATTTTGACTGAAGCCATACTGGTATACATCTTTTATACAGATTACACAATTTATTTTTACATAACAAAGAAATCTGTGAAGCTGAGAGCATAAAGAAAATTTTAAGTAAAGATTCTCACCTCCAAAATATAACCCAGTAGCAGTACACATTCTCCATTGTCCCTGGTACATGCCAGGCTGATTGGGACTGCACATTGGTACGCTGACATCTGTTATCTCCTGTGTGTCAAGAGATCGTACTAATACCATATTCACATGTCCAAACTGGTCACCTCCAACGTAACGTAAGCAAACACCAGGTGGCCAAGCTTCAGATCCTAGAAAACAATTTTTAAAAAATGATAAAAATGCACCTTCAAAAACTTTTGTTACAAACAAAGCAGACAAGAAGGTGCCACACAAGAAGGTGGAAACACTGTGCAAATACTAAAAAGCTGAATGTGTTAGTTACATAGTTATTAAGGTTAGAAATAAACACACGTAAATCCAACCCACTTCTAGAGTGTTGATCCAGAGAAGGGCAGAAACCCCTATAAAATATAATTTATCCGATATTTGGGGAAAGATTGCTTTTTAAACAGTGAAAAACTGATTAATACCTGAATCAATCAATCATCCATCTGGACAGTATATGATGTGTGCAGCAGGAGGCAAAAACTATGATAGTTTCAACAAGAGCAAACACATTAAAGGAATGCTGTTTATTTCATTAGAACAATTATAAAAGTTGATTTTTTGAAGGAGGGGGGGGCCATGGATAACAAATATAAGAAGATTACCAGTCACAGTGCCTGGATATATGATTAGGTGACTTTGGTTTATCCATGCTTAATTTTGATGGTAGATTTCCTTTAACCTCTTCAAGAAGACCTGTCAACAGAATTTTACTACCTTGACTAACAATGCCTGTTGATAAAGGGTTACAAGTCCTCCCCATACCACCTATAATTAGCTGCAAGTGAAGCACTGTACTTTAATTACAGTTATTTTAGGATATGCAAATTAGTTTTTATGACTAATGACTAGTGGCTTTGACTCTTCTTCTCTCCAAGGCTGCCAGTGAACCACACCCCATTATTCTGATTGACAGCTCTGTGTCTCTTCAAGTCACTGCCCTGCCTCCTTGTACTTCAGGGACCGCTAGCTAATATTCAACTACAGACATATAAAGCGCTTTCCACTTCTAGGAAATATTGCATCAATTTTTATACATGTTGCCTTGTGTTACATTCATGTCATGTGACCAGAGTGACATAATCTCAGGTCCTTTAGCCGTGAAATCACAGCAGCCTGCATGGCAGATGAAGAGAAGTAAAAGTCAATGGAGGCAGCTGATCACATGGGGTACAGTTTGCTAATGTTCGGAGGCTAAAGTACCTGAGGTGATGTCACTCTGGTCACATGACATGAACTGCTGAATAGTAAGGCGCAGGGAGGAGATAGGAGAGGCCGCCCAAGCAGCAGACAGCCACTCTGATACCAGGTAATATAAGATAAAGATGATTTAACAGATAAAACAATATTTAGCTGAAAGAAGGGTGTCTTTTAGTTAATAGAACTCTATAGGAATCTGTCACTAGCTGTTTGTGAGAAAATGTGGCAACAGGTTCCCTTTAAGCTTATTTTGATCCACAGGACCAAGTCCCATTTTTAAAATCTGACATATGTCATTTTATCTGGCAATAACTTTGGAATAACTTTAGGTGTTCCTTTCTTCTTCCCAGAGTTTTCTGCCCCATGTAACACATTGTGCTTGATGCCATTTTGCTAATATCACCATAAACTTCGGATTCGTGCTGAACCAAAGTTTTCCTGAAATTCTAAACAAATTCTACTTCATTAGAATTGATTCGCCCACCTCTACCCACAACATAAATAACATAACCCCCACAACACAACTACACACATTGGCCCACATTTATTTGTTTGTTTGCGCCAGTTTTCTGTTTGACTTTGCACTAGAAAGAAAATGCAAACTGCTTGCACATGTATTTATAAAGTGCTTGCAGTGTATCTGACAAGACAGAAAAATGTGCACCTAAAGGGGCTGTTACTGCTTTGTCGTTTGTGCCACATTTATTACGGATGTGTGCCACAATTCTGCAGCATAAAAATGGTGCACACCCCCGATCAGTGCAGGGGTGCCAGATTTTCAATAGATATTGCACTTCTGATCAATAATTTTATGTAAAATGCTTGAAATCCTTTTTTAAAATTTTGCTCCCATTAATTACTAATATGCACAATGTCCTACAATTATTAATTTACATAAAATAAAGTGTATACAATTTATTATAGTGGATGTCAGAAGTTTGGGATAGTGTATACACCATATCTGTCCCTCTCTATTTGTACACAGAGGTGACATTATATATATATATATACATACACATATATATATATATATACACATACACATATATATATATATACATACACATATATATATATATATACATACACATATATATATATATACATACACATACATATATATATACATACACATACATACATATATATATATATACACACATATATACACTATACGCATAGCCTCCACCAAATAATTACGTTACATAGAGGCTGCTATGTAACGTAATTAGTACATTACATACAGGACCTCCCCAAATTAGTGCATTACATATAGGCCCTTCATATTAGTACATTACATACAGGCCCGCTCAAATTATCACATATAGGCCCCTCTACACTAGTGTATTAAATAAAGTTAATGTACTAATTTAAGGGGATTACATGTAATGCACTAATTTAGAGGGGCTTATATGTACTAATTTGCTTGTGGCCTATTTGTAATGTAATGATTTGCGGGTCTTTATGTAATGTACTAATTTGAGTGTGGTATATGTAATGTAATGATTTGGAGGGCCTATATGTAATGCATTAATTTGAGGGGGACTATATGTAATGTAATGATTTGAGAGGGCCTATATGTAATGTACATTACATAAAGGCCCCCTCAAATTAGTACATTAAGTATAGGCCTCTTTAAATTAGTGCATTACGTATTACACAAATCATTACATTACATATAGACCTCCTCAATTTATCACATTACATATAGACCCCTCTAAATTAGTACATTACATAGAGGACCCTTCAAATTATCGTATTACATATAGGCACCTCTAAAATAGTGCATTACATGTAAATCCCCTCAATTTGTGGGGGCCCACAAGTAATGTACTAATTTGAGGGGGGGGGGCTTTATGTAATTATTTGGCGGGGCTACATTTGTAATGTACTAATTGAGAGGGGCCATATATGTAACGCACTTAGAGGGCCTAAATGCAATGTGCTAATTTGAGAGGGCCTATATGTAATGCACTAATGTATCACATTACACATAGGCCCCTTTAACCCCATAGCGCAATAAGACGTACCCTTAGGTCTTACTGCGCATGGGGGAGTATGAAGAGGGCTCACAGGCTGAGCCCTCTTCATACTCACCGGGCATTTGCTTCATAATGAAGCAAACGCCCGTCGCTAACACCCGCGATCAGTGCTTGCACCGATCGCGGGTGTTAACCCTTTGATTGCCGCCGGCAAAGCTGCATCTTGGCTCCGATCGTCACTCCCCCGCCATCTTGGCTCCGATCGTCACTCCCCCAGGCTGTCATGATCGAGGCTATCTATTATAATGTGCGATCTGCACTGTAGTATGGCAGTATATGGTAGGATCAATCAGACAACCTAGGGTTAAAGTACCCTAGGGAGTCTGTAAAATAGTAAAAAAAATAAATAAAAAAAAGTAAAAAAAAAAAATTATATTAAAAAAACATAAAAATTCAAATCACCCCCCTTTCCCTAGAACTGATATAAATATAAATAAACAGTAAAAATCATAAACACAATAGGTATCGCCGCGTCCGAAAATGCCCGATCTATCAAAATATAATAACCGTTTTTCACTGCGTTAAACCCCGTAGCGGAAAATAGCGCCCGAAGTCGCAAATGGCATTTTTTTGCCATTTTGAAAAATAGAAAAAATTCTATAAAAAGTGATCAAAATGTCGAACAGTCCTAAAAATAGAAGCATTGAAAACGTCATCAGAAGTCGCAAAAAATGACACCACCCACAGCTCCATACACCAAAGTATGAAAAAGTTATTAGCGCAAGAACACGGCAAAATGAAGAATTTTTTTTCTGTACAGGAGGTTTTAATTTTTGTAAATGTATGAAAACATTATAAAACCTATACAAATTTGGTATCCCCGTGATCGTATTGACCCAATGAATTAAATAGACATGTCATTTAGGGTGCACAGTGAAAGCTGTAAAAACCAAGCCCACAAGAAATGGCGCAAATGTGTTTTTTCATCATTTTCACTGCATTTAGAATTTTTTTCCCGCTTCCCAGTACACGGCATGGAATATTTAATACCATCACTACGAAGTGCAATTTGTTACGCAGAAAATAAGCCATCACACAGCTCTGTACATGGAAAAATAAAAAAGTTATAGATTTTTGAAGGTGGGGAGTAAAAAATAAAAACGCAAAAACGAAAAAGGGCCTGGTCCTTAAGGGGTTAAATTAGTGGATTAAATATAGACCCCCTCAAAATAAGCACATTACATAAGGCCCCCTTGAAATATTACATAACAAAAGTCCCTCACAAATTAGTACATTACATATAGGCCCCCCAAATCGTCACATTACAAATAACACCTCCAAAAATTGTTACATTACCGTTCCCCCAAGTTCATTACATATAGGTGCCCAAATTGTTACAATGATAAGTAAGACCCTCAATAGTTGTTGCATCAGATATAGACCCCCAAAGTTAATCTATTATATACAAAGAGCTCCCCCCCCCATATTAATTACAAGTAGCTCCCCTCAAATCGTTATTTTACATTTAGGCTGCTTCAATTTAATACAATTCACAGCAGCACAAATTTCCATGGTAAGACCGCCCCCCACCCCTCCAAAAAAAATGGCCGTTAAAAATAATAAAAATACGAATTTACCTCAGACATCTCTGAAGTTCTCTCCCCTTTTCTCCTTGCTGCAGCTGGATGGAAAGGGAACAGGATTCGCGGCCATGTGATGATGTCATCACTCGGCCGCGCATCTGGGGTCAGAATGTAACGTGCGCCTAGAAGTCTCCCGCACTCACTGACAATGCATTTGCGTCTTGCAAATGCAAGACGTCTGTTTCATCGATGCATCGAGTACTATTGGCATCAATGGTAAGGGCCTGCCTTGGGTGCACAGCCCTCTTCCATAGCTCACAGGTGTCGAGGTCCACCGGTAGAACCACTGGTCCACCTGGCCATAGAGGTGTGACCCTGTGAGGACATATGAGATACGGCAGGGAAAGGGTTAAATGGGTTTTGAAGAGAAAGAGAAAAGGTATTTGCTAAATCTTAATGTTAGCAGGACTTCTGTTTGAAGTGTTAAACAAAACTGTGGAGCAGAGTAAGGATAGATGCTCCTGATAGATGGTGCAGTGTTATAGGAGTGGTTATTTGTCTAAACACAAAAGAATGAAAGGTTAGTATGGTTACATAAAGTATAAAGAGCTTGAATGCTTCTGTGTGCCTGGTGTATAAAAGAACACTTTCAACACTATCCATTGCAATGCTGATACCTTTTGTATACAAATCTGAATGATTTGATCCTGAACCACTACTAAGGTGTAATTACCAAAATGAAAACAAAGTTTTTAGTAAAATAAAAACTCCCCAACTCAATACGATTACCTTATATACTTGGGTATAATAAGCTTAGTTTTTCAGCACAACGTGCTGAAGAACCCGACATGGCTTATACGCGAGTCTATAAAAAATAAACTTGCATACTCACCTTTCAGCTCTACCGGTGTGACTACTCTTCTTTCTTCTCCCTGCTGTATTGGCCAGCAGAGGCACATCCATGCGCCGTCTGGTACAGAGGAGAGAAGAAAGAAAAGGAGCCACGGGGACAGGAACATCGGAGAGCTGAGCCCAGCATCGAGGTCCGTCGGAAGGCGAGTAATTTTTTTATGTGCTGGGTCTGGCTGGCTAGATACTACACTCAGCTGGCTACATACTAAAGGGGACTGGCTATATACTACACAAGGCTGGCTATATAGCTTAAGGCTAAGCCCCAATTTTGGTATTCTGACCGTGTCACTTTATATTGTTAGAACTTTTGAACACTTACTTATCAAAGTGATTTTTTCGTCAGATGATGTACTTTATTTTAGGGGCAAATTTTGGCTGGCAAATTTTTTATTTATAAGAAAAAAATAAATTATACATTTTTTGAAGAATTTGCCATTTGCAAAATCATCTTATTTTCAAGCAGATAGTTTGACCACCTCAACATATGACAAACATTACGATTTTTTCATTTTTCAAATGTCTGGATAATATATTTTAATGCAATAGGGTTTACAATTGAACATCGGTTTTCCATATTTTCAAGGAGATTTCAGAACTTTTTGGGGGAATCATTTTTGGTTTTAAATGAAATTTTAAATATATAGGGAGTTTCTAATATTATTTATCAACCCATTTTCAAATCTGTACCCCTCAAACTATCAGGAACTGATTTTAGGAAGATTGTTCACCTCTTGAAATCTTCATAGTAATTAAATCAAAATAGAGGCGAAATTTAGAATTGGTTGGTAATATCATTTAGCCCTAAAATGTACACGTTCACAAAATATAAAGAAAGAAAACCAAATCTTAAAATTTGTTATGCAATTTCTCCAGAGTACAGAGACACCCTGCATGTGAATGTTACTTGCTGTAGGGGTGTACAGCAAGGCACAGAAGGGAAGGGGGGGGCATGCATTAGCCAGTTTTGTCTTATAGATTTTAGTTCATTCATGGCACACTTAAAGCTATAAATTATTTGTTTTCCCTTTAATGTTGCCATGCGAGGGCTTATTATTTGGGGATGAGATGCACTTTCTAGAGGGACTATTTTGGGCTGGCTATTCCTCATTGCTGAAAATTTATAAACTTAATTGTGGGGGTAGGTTGTAGAAAAACATCAATTCTATAAGGTCAATACTGCCAAAAAACGTCTCTTCAGATCAGACCTCCATTCTCAAGGCTAACTTCCCCTACCAGTGGCGTGAAGATACTATACGCCACTTGGGAATCCGCCTATCCCGCTCATAAATCTCTGTATCGGCATCGTTTTCCCCTATGTATGCCCACATACGCTGCCTACTTTCTAAAAGTCATTATTTGGTCGTATTTTGGGCGTTAAGTAGAGTCACTTGTCCAAGTGACTCTACCTCTTTGAGACCCTCCCTGTCCCAGTGCCGCTTAACCCCTTAAGGACGCAGGGTTTTTTCGCTCATTTCTCTCCACCTTCAAAAATCCATAACTTTTTCATTTTCTGCGTACAGACCTGTGTGAGGGCTTATTTTGTGTGTAACAAATTTTCCTTCCCTGTGATGTTATTTATTATAACTTGCTGTGTACTGGGAAGCAGGAAAAAAAATTCCAAATGTGGAAAAATTTAAAAAAAACCGCATGTTCTTGTGGGCTCAGTTTTTACGACTTTCACTCTTCACTCCAAATAACACCTCTACTTTATTCTTTGGTTCGGTACGATCACGGTGATACCAAATTTATACAGGTTTTATTGCGTTTTAATACATTTTCAAAAATTAAACAAATGTGTACGAAAAAGGAAAAAAAAAATTTTGCCGTCTTCTGACGCTAATAACTTTTTCATACTTTGGTGCACAGAGCTGTGTGAGGGGTAATTTTTTGTGAAATGAGCCGACGCATTCATTGCTACCATTTTGAGGACTGTGCGCCATTTTGATCACTTTTCATTCCATTTTTTATGTCATGTAAAAAGGTATAAAAGTCGCATTTCGGACATTTGGGCGCCATTTCCCGTCTCGGAGGTCACCACTGTCAATAACTGTTTTTATATTTTGATAGATCGGGCATTTTGGGACGCGGCGATACCTAATGTGTTTGCGATTTTTACTGTTTATTATATTTTATATCCGTTCTAGGGAAAGGGGGGGCACTTTAAAAAAAAAAAATGCAGGTTTTGGGTTCCAGTTTGGGCACTCGAACTCTAAAAGGTTTGCCATCACTGCTCTAGGTTACATTTACCCTAGTCAGATCGTTCCTGCCGTATACTGAAATACAACTGTATTGCAGTATATGACATTTCTGCACAGTATACGTTAAAATGTGTCCTCCCTGATACATTATTCCCTGTGTTTCTCGTCTTGTCCATATCTGTTCCTCCCGTGTTAAGTTTTCTTATTTGTATTGTTTTTTTTCATACTTCCTCCTTACTTAGAGGCCTGTTCAAACCCACGAGATACCCACACTACGCAATGCTGTTGGGAACCAACCATCTCAGATCACAACTTGTAATATATGTTATGTTAAACGTTCTTCAGCTACAGTTTCAGATTTCCATGTCTAGTTATATGCAAGTACATACTCTGTAGATTATCTATGAGGTATTATAAAAAAAATTCTTTCAATAAAAATACAATTAAAAAAACCCATCAATTCTGTAATTGACTTTTGACTTTTTTATTTTTGGTTCACCATAAGCCAAGTTTTCTTCAACGGGTCAGTATGATTACAGCGGTACCAAAGTTCTTACAATTTACTTATTTTGTACACCATATGGGGAAAAAAAATTCAATAATTTAGCAGCAACATTTGCCAAGTAGAATAACTCTTCATTTTATGTCTATATAGCTAGATGAGAGATTCTTTTTAGCGTGACATGTTGTGCTTTACAACAGTACCAATTTAGTATCAAAACAGTTTTTTGATCACTTTTTATTGCACTTTATGTGGGACAAAATAGGTAAAAATAGTGAATTAGTTACTCACTGGTAATTCTGTTTCCATTAGTCCACCATGACGGCCCACCTGGAGGATGCCCCTTGACCTCTGCAGGGATGGGATAGGAAGAAGAGAGATTGAATGGACCCATCCCGCATCCTCCCACCAGAGACTACAAAATAACCACACTGAGGAAGATGCAACAATTTTTATTTAGTATGTTTTGATCACATACAATTATTTTTGACCCTGTGAAGTCAAGGCAAGTAACGAATGACTAATGGAAACAGAATTACCTGTGAGTAACTAGTTCACTATTTCCATTTCGTCACCCATGACGGCCCACATGGAGACTTACAAAATGAATAGTCCTCATTTTTAGGGAGGGATTACTCCATGTAACACCTTTCTGCCAAAGGATAAGTCCTTTGAGAATCCAAACATTAATGTTTTGAGAAGGTTGACGAGGAGGCCCAGGTTGTGGCCTTGCAGATCTGTTCCAGCGAAGCTCCACTTTTTTCTGCCCAAGACGTAGACATAGCTTGAGTTGAATGTGCTCTCAACCCTGAAGGTACTGGAGTGTTCTGAATATCATTGCAAGAAGATATTGCCATTTATAGCCTCCCCTTGTTCTTTCTCTGGAAATACACCAAGTCTGACAGCCAATGAGTACCATTCTCGTTCTTTTTCAGAGAATGGGTTCTCACAGGAGAATGGTAATGTGATTCTTGTGGAAATCTGAGACCACCTTTGGAACAAAATTCGGGTCTAACATAAGAATAATTCTGTCATCAAGAATGTGCATGTAAGGTTCTCTTATACATGTAGCTTGTAGCTCACCCAACCACCCGGCCGAGGTAATAGCTATCAGAATGGTTGTTTTTAAGGTTAAATCCTTAATGTTCGAATTCTCTATTGGTTCAAACAGCTCTTTGACTAGAGTGTTGAGTACACATAAAAGATCCCATCTGGGGTTTAATTCTAGAGGCTGAAGAGATAAATCTCTTGACCCACCTGGGCTTGATGAGAGGTTAATCGAAGAAGGCGCTGAGACCTGAACCTTAAAGTGTGCTGGTAGATAACCCCAAATCCTTTTTGAAGAAAGTCAAGAACCTGTAAAATATTTGGGTTAGTTTGACATGGTGACTTATCTCTACAGAAGGATGGGAATTTCTTCTATTTTTTTATGATAGATTGCAAATGTGACGGTTTCTAATTGCCTTCAGAGTTTTGATAACACTGGAGGAAAGCCCGTGCGAACTTAGGTATTCGGATCCGTGCTGATAATTGTAGTCTACCTGGGTCGGAGTGTTGAAACGGACCCTGAAGCAGAAGGTTCCCAGACATTGGTAAGATCACTGGATCGTGCATTGTCATTATTTTCAACAGTGGATACCAGCTCTTTTTTGGCCATTTTGGCCATATCAGGATTGTCTTTGTCTTGGTATATTTTTTAGTGAACTCTGGCAATCAGGGGAATAAGGGAGAAGGCATAGGCAAGAGGAGTGTCCCAGAAATGAGAGAATGCGTCCAGATGTTCTCTGGTCTCTTTTTTTTCAGGAGAAAAGTAATGTAGACTTTTAGAATTTTCCTTTGTAGCGACCTGGTCTACACGGGGAATACCCCGTAGGGATGTTAGAGAGTGAAAAACAATTTAGACACCACTTGTTTGGATGCATCTCCTTCCCGCTGAGAAAGTGTTGCGCTCCCCAACCAATCTGACTTGCGTCCATCTGAACTATGATGTATGGACCGTTTTCCAAAGCAGACCTCTTCTTAGATTTGTTTCCTTTAACCACCATAGAAGATCCCCCTTGACTGTAGAAGGGATGTTGACTTTTTTGTCCAATCCTCCCGATTTCCTGTTCCAGGACCTTAGGATCCAACATTGGAGTACCCGGGTGTGGGCCTGGCACCAGACTACTGAAGGAATACATGCAGTTAGTAGTCCCAGGATCTACATGGCGTCTCTGACGGAGATACAAGATTTTCTTCTGAACCTCTGTATTTGATCTCTGATGCGATTCTCTTTTTCCTGTGGGAGATATGACATTTGGTAAGAGTAGTTTAGGTGGACTACCAGAAATTTCCTTAGTGTGGCAGGTGTCAGTTCTGACTTCTGATAATTTATCAACCATACCCAATTTCAACAAAGTTCCTAATGTAAGATCTCAACAAAAATAGTTTTTGTCAGTCTTGACCATGATAAGTAGGTCATCTAAGTAAGGAACAATCAATACGTTCTGAAGTCTGAGAAAGAATACCACTTCTACCATAATCTTGGTGAAGGTTCTTCGAGCTGAGGAAATCCCAAAAGGAAATGCACAGAACTGAAAGTGTAATGTGGAACCCTCTGGAGACAGGACAGAAAATCTTAGAAACTTTTGAGATGCTGGGTGGATTGGGGACTTGATAGTATGCGTCCTTTAAGTCTATGGTGCACATTAAGGAATCTTTGTGAAAAATATGTGTAGCTGATCTTACCAATTCTATTTGAAATTTTCTGTAGATGATAAACCTGTTGAGGTGTTTCAGGTTGATGATCAGACGGTTTGTCCAATTTGGATTCTTTACCAAGAAGAGAGAAGTATAAAAACCTAATTTTGTTGATCTTGGGAAACAGGAATAATTAAACCAGATTTTCACAATAAATTTCTTGTCAGATGAGAAGGTGAGAGGCAGATGAAATGGAAGAAGAGCTAGTCATGTATTTTGTGGGAGGAAGATTAAATTCTATTTTGTAACCATGATTTACAATATTTAAGACCCAGGGGTTTGATGTTATTTCTGGCCACTGTTCCCTGAAGCTGATTAGTCTTCCTCCTACTGTGGCTTCACCGTTTCTTATTCCTATTCTGGTCTGCTGGAGCGGAGAAGAGAAAAACTTTCCCTTTACCTCCTAATGGGTAGCTCCAGCGACCCCTTTTCCTTTTGTTTCATACGTGTCCTTTGTATTTTTGAAGTCACGAAAGGGCTGTTTTCTGGTTGTGAGTTTTTCTTAGGAAAACCATTTATTTATTGTGTCAATCTCTGGTCCGAATACAAACTCTCCCATAAAAGGAATACTACATAGCTCAGTTTTTGAGCGGATGTCACCTCCCCATTGTTTCAACCAGAGTGCCCTTCTTGATGCATTTGTTAAGGCTCCTTCCTTAAAGGAGAACCTGATCCCTTCTGCCGCTGTGTCCACCAGGAAGGCTGTAGCTGACTTCAGGAGGGGAACATTTTAAAGTATGGTCGCTCTGTGTGTTCGTTCCCTGAGATGGGTTTCTAGTTCACCCAACCAATACAGCAGAGATCTAGCTACTGCTGTAGCAGCTAAGTTACACTTCAGACCAACCAGAAGTTTCCCACGTCTTCTTTAAAAGCAAATCAGATTTTCTCTCCATCAGGTCCTTTAACTGGGCTGCATCTTCGAAGACAACCTTGGTGACCTGTACATCTACTTTTGTACAAGAATCTCATAACTTCGGTTTCAAAGATAAGCCTCTTTTTGAAATTTTTTGAGATTAGAATTCTTTTCTGGATCTTTCCATGCTTCTCACACTAGCTTTTTCAGAATGTCATTTAACCCCTTAACGCTGAAGCCACTTTTCACCTTCCTGACACGGCCCATTTTTTCAAATCTGCCCTGTGTCACTATAAGTGGTTATAACTTCGGAACGCTTTAACATATCCAAGTGATTTTAAAATTGTTTTCTCGTGACACATCGTACTTCAGGTTATTTTAAAAATTTTGGTGGTATGTTTTGCATTTATTTATGAGAAAATCAGATATTTGGTGAAAATTTGTAAAAATTTTTGATTTTTGAACTTCAAAATGTTCTACTTTTTCCATACATAGTCATAACCGCAAAAAAACGTAATAACTAACATTCACTAAATGTCTAATTTATGTGGACATGGTTTTTTATGCATACTCTTATTTTTGTAGGATGTTATGGGCCTTTGAACGTTTTCACATTTTCATAAAAAACGCAAAATCCTGCTATTGAGGGACCTGCTCAGGTTTCAAATCACTTTGAGAGACCTAAATAAAAGTAAACCCCATAAATTACCCCATTATAGAAACTACGCCCCTCAACGTACGTGAAGCAACTTTTATGAAGTTTGTTAACCCTTTAATTGTTTTACAGGGGTTAAAACAAAATCGGATGCAATTTTGAAAGTAAAATTTTTTTGGCTAAATTAATATGTTTTTCAAAAAATGTACAAATTCTCAGTGGATAAAATACCAAAACGCTCCACAAAATTTGATACCCAATCTCTCCCGTGTATAACAATACCCCATATGTGGTGGTAACCTGCTGTATGGGCACACGCCAGGGCATCGAAGGGAGCTGCACCATTCAGAGCAGATTATGCATTGTCAATTTTTATTGGCTATACAATCTTTATTTTTTTGGCAATTTGGACATATAAGGGCTTATTTTCTGCGACATGAGATGCACTTTACAAATACTTCATTTTAGTGGGTCATTAGCTTATTGATGAGATTTTATTAACTCTTGAATGTATGGGTGAAAAGAAAATTGCCAATTTTGGTTTTCTTTTCGTATTTTTTGGGGGTCGTACACCGTACACTAAAAATATTATATTATCTTCATTCTATAGGTCACTACGATTACGGTGATACCTCATTTATATAGTTTTTCATTTATTTTTACAATTTTACTGGATAAAAACTAATATAGAGGAAATCTCATCTGTTTTTGCATCGCCAGCTTTTCGGAGACGTAACTTTAATATTTTTTGGTTGACAGAGCTAGTTTAGGGCTTATTTTTTACGTGTTGAGTTGTTCTTTTCAGTGGTACCATTTTTGCGCACATAACTTTTTTTGATCGCTTTTTAGAACATTTTTGTGTAGAGATTTTATGAAAAATGTACATTTTTGGCGTGTTTTTCGGGTTTTGTTTTTATGGCGTTCACCGAGCGGGTCCAATAATGTTTCTGAGTTATTGTACGGATTGTTACGGACGCGGCGATACCAAATATGTGGGGTTTTTTGGCGATTTTGTGTTTTTTTCACTTTATTGCATGTGTATAGGGAATATTTGTGTTTTTGTAATTATTTTTATAAAAAAATTATTTTAAATAATGTTTTTAACATTTTTATTAACTTTTACAGGTAAGCTTGAACAAGTGATCCACTGATCACTTGTTCAAGCTCTTCTTCACACTACACAGTGTAATACAGATGCGCATGCTCAGTGTGTTACAGCCGGGTCCTGTCAGGAGCCAGGGACCCAGCTACAGGAAGGAGGATCACGCAGCCCCGGGCACCGGCAGTCCCGGGGCTGCGATCGGAGCAGCGGACACCCCCGGTAAGGGGTTAACACCCGCGATCAGAGAAATCTCCGATCGCGGGTGTTAGAGGCAGGTGTCGGCTATAATATATAGCTGACACCTGCAGCTTCTGGCGCCGGCTCCGTTCAGGAGCCGGCGCCAGAAGCATGACGTAATAGTACTGCATTTTGCGGGAACGCACCTCCCGCGATGCAGTACTATTACGTCAAATGTCGGGAAGGGGTTAAAGGAAATACCCTCTGACGCTTTGCTTTGAAGATCTCAAGGGGTTAACAATCTTTTTAAAAGCGGTTTCTGATAGTTCGAGGGGTGCAGATTTGAAAATGGTTTGGTTATATAGGTGGTTTTAATGATAAATATGTAAAATTTCATTTAAAACATTTATCCACAAAATAGTAAATTCTGAAAACAGGGAAAATCGATATTCTATTTGTAAGCCGCGTAAGCCTAGTCCCAGAATTCTCATTTCAACCTTTTATGGGGCATTAATTTTCTTAATATAGCAGGGCATCAGGCGTTGTGAAGGAAACCATGACGTTTCAGAACCCTGAAGGGTATGTAAGGCCACTTATTTTTTCTTTTTATAGACACTCCCAGAACGCAAGTTGTTCACACAACCTCCGGATATGGCACAACAATAAAACACAACCCTGAATGGCTATAAGACCCCTTTCCCTCAGAGAACCAATCTTATCAACCCAAGGAGCTGCTACCAGTTCTCCTTTAATATAAGCCTGGTCCGTAACGGGATTATATAGGGTGAGGAACCAAACCGTTAGCATGTATATTAGTGAGACATGGACCTGGGATTCATGGATCGAGATAAAAGAGCAACACAGGTTAAGTTTTATATGTAATTGCCTTTAGGGCACACTAAACAAAACAATATACACAATAGCGATATATACAGTAGGCAGAGTACAAAATACAAAGGTAGGACTACAAGTATCAGCAGTTCAGTAAGTTACCTTGTGGGCCTAATGGAACCTGATAGTCCACACCTTAAAGAAAAGCTACCATTTGATTTGAAGCATTATAAAGCAAACATACCTTGAGAATGCTGTAACTACACTGATGCAGGATCATATCTTGCTTAATCCTTATGCCGAGTGATTTTGATGATATAACATTATGATAATGAAGCTCTGTCGCCTCCATGGCTGGGGCAGCACTTCTCCTAGCATGTGAGTTATTCGCTGCAGGAGAGAATGATGTAATCCATGGGTTGTGCCTGAAGGCAGATTAATCAATTGCTGCACAGCTGCTGTGTATGATTATGATTAACCTCCATTTGTAATTACAAGATCAATGTGTAATGTGTTTATCTAATCAGCCAACCTGACTCCGCTTTCCCAAGGAATGTTATAATTGTTTTTTCAGCAAAACCACTCAGCTCAGAGATTAACCAAAGATCCTGCATCAGTGTAGTGATCAGAATGTATCAAATTAAATGGTAGGTTTCATTTAAGATCTTCCTCTGCATTTGATGTTAAAATGGGTTCCCAGACAAAGACAAGGCGCATTCAGAGGCGTCTGAAGACACACCTCTGCCCACCCCCAAGAGGGGTCATGGGTTCCTCCTACCAGGTATCACGTCTCAAACCCTGGAGAAGCCATAGCTGCTCAAGGGGAAGTCTACGGGTCATGGTTCTGGTATCAATAGATCCGGGTGAATCCCTAGATCGCATGGATACCAAACCTGACCAATTTGCTATGGTCCTATCCAGAGATATTTATCTCTAGACCCAAAGGTGCTAGAGCCTAAATAGACACAACCAAAATGATACTACGGGAACACAGGTTTCCAAAAATGTATTTGCCCTTGGCTGAGATGCTTCATAACTCCATAACTGTCTTTAATAAACGTATTGGTCTTAAGAGTTTTATGGCTTATGTCTTAGGGTGGCGTTGTGAACCAGTTTTTAGTCCATTTTTAGTCATGAGTTTTCCACAGTTAAAAAACACATGCTTTTTACGAAAATACATGCGTTGTTGTCGGGTTTCCCAATTATCTTAATTAAAAACGGATGAGTTTTAAAAAAACCGCATGTGCTCTTCAAAGGATTGAAAACGCATGACTAAAAACGGACTAGAAACTGGTTCAAGCGTCACGTGTGACACCACCCTTAGTAGTAGTGGCTCCATTAGGCTAAATAAGCTGAGGCTGGGGGAAAGTTGGGGATTTGAGTAGTATAAGGCCTCCCTTCCCTAGGCCCTATTTATCACCGGTATCATGTAGCGACAGATCCCCCCACCTCTAAATATAATTTTTATATTAAATATTATAATATATATACATACACACACACATACATACATAATACATACACATACAGGCAGTCTCCGGGTTACATACAAGTTGGGGTCTGTAGGTTTGTTCTTAAGTTGAATTTGTATGTAAGTCGGAACTGTATATTTTATCATTGTAATCCCAGCCAGAACTTTTTTGGTCTCTGTGACAATTGGATTTTAAAAATGTTGGGTTGTCATAAGAACCAGGATTAACAATAAAGCTTCATTACAGACACCTGTGATAACTGTTACAGCTGATCATTGTAGCCTATGACTAAAGTACAATAGATTACCAATATCCAGCGGTCCGTTTGTAACTAGGGGTCGTCTGTAAGTCGAGTGTTCTTAAGTAGGGGACCGATCAGAGAGGCGGGGAGAGCGAGCGAGCGAGCGACAGACAGGCGGGGAGAGCGAGCGAGCGAGCGACAGACAGGCGGGGAGAGCGAGCGAGCGACAGACAGGCGGGGAGAGCGAGCGAGCGAGCGACAGACAGGCGGGGAGAGCGAGCGAGCGAGCGACAGACAGGCGGGGAGAGCGAGCGAGCGAGCGACAGACAGGCGGGGAGAGCGAGCGAGCGAGCGACAGACAGGCGGGGAGAGCGAGCGAGCGAGCGACAGACAGGCGGGGAGAGCGAGCGAGCGAGCGACAGACAGGCGGGGAGAGCGAGCGAGCGAGCGACAGACAGGCGGGGAAAGAGCGAGCGAGCGACAGACAGGTGGGGAGAGCGAGCGAGCGACAGACAGGCGGGGAGAGCGAGCGACAGACAGGCAGGGAGAGCGAGCGAGCGACAGACAGGCAGGGAGAGCAAGCGAGCGACAGACAGGCGGGGAGAGCGAGCGAGCGACAGACAGGCAGGGAGAGCGAGCGACAGACAGGCAGGGAGAGCGAGCGAGCGAGCGACAGACAGGCAGCGATTCGATTTATTAACAAATTCTATTTATTATAGCCAAGAGCAGTTATTTAGTATCCAGGGCAACACCACAATCTACAGCTTATATATATATATATACACAAGCTGTAGATTGTGGTGTTGCCCTGGATACTAAATAACTGCTCTTGGCTATAATAAATAGAATTTGTTAATTCTGTCTGTCGCTCGCTCTCAGATATATATATATATATATATGCAAAATTTCAGGGCTTTGCTTACCTGTATTCTGCACTCTCCAGGTTTTTGTGAATTGGGTATCAGGAGGTACAGATTCTCCTTCTCCAATTGTTACATCTTCTACAAAGGACATGCAAGGGATGTTGACATTAGGACTTTCAAAGTCATAATATGCCCCAATAGCAGCCTGTAGATTCCTAAGGAAAGGAAAGAAAAAAAATTAAAAATTATAAAACATGGTCACAGATATTTTTTATTTATCGCAGTTTTTTTTTCTATTGATTCCCAAAATAAATGTATATACACAGACACACACAAAATAAATATATACATGTATATATAATATATATATATATATATATAATATATATAACAGACAACATTATATATATACAACAGAAAATGGCAGCACTCCAATTGTGTGAATAAAAAGGGTGTTTATTCCATCCTATGCAACGTTTCAGTTTCAGGAATAAACACCTTTTTTTTCACACAATTAGAGTGCTGCCATTTTCTGTTGTCTACATTTGGACTCGACTGCACTCAATTACACAAAAATTATATATATTTATTTGTATTATGGGTTTTATTTAACACACAGACCCACTCAAAAAAGTTTGGGGGCGCCCAGACTTATTTTTCAAATGACTTGCAAAATGAATAGAAAATATAGTCCAAGCAGTGACACTTTTTTTTTCTCATTTGAAATACTAATTTTCATCAAAAGTTTTCTCCCTTTGCTGCAATTACAGCATTTCAGACCTTTGGCATTCTAGCTGTTAATTTGCTGAGGTAATGTGGAGAATTCCCCTCCACCCACAAAGCTTCCAGAAGCCCCTCCCACAAGTTGTATTGGCTTGATAGGCCCATTTTGCGTACCATACAGTCAATCTGCTCCCACAACCGCTCAGTGGGGTTGAGATCTGGTTACTGGCTGGCCACTGCATTACAATTATAATACCAGCTGCAGAGGTCGCACTAACATTTTTCCAGAAGGGTAAAAATAGTCCTCTCATCATTTTTGAGGAGTATTTTTTTACCCGAGAAGGAGTATGAAAGTTTCAGTAAAACACCGCACACATGTCAGTCGCGCAGCACTCCACTCCACTCCAGTCCAGTCCAGTCAGTCGCGCAGCACTCCACTCCACTCCAGTCCAGTCCAGTCCAGTCAGTCGCGCAGCACTCCACTCCACTCCAGTCCAGTCCAGTCAGTCGCGCAGCACTCCACTCCACTCCAGTCCAGTCCAGTCAGTCGCGCAGCACTCCACTCCACTCCAGTCCAGTCCAGTCAGTCGCGCAGCACTCCACTCCACTCCAGTCCAGTCCAGTCAGTCGCGCAGCACTCCACTCCACTCCACTCCAGTCCAGTCAGTCGCGCAGCACTCCACTCCACTCCAGTCCAGTCAGTCGCGCAGCACTCCACTCCACTCCAGTCCAGTCAGTCGCGCAGCACTCCACTCCACTCCAGTCCAGTCAGTCGCGCAGCACTCCACTCCACTCCAGTCCAGTCAGTCGCGCAGCACTCCACTCCACTCCAGTCCAGTCAGTCGCGCAGCACTCCACTCCACTCCAGTCCAGTCAGTCGCGCAGCACTCCACTCCAGTCCAGTCAGTCGCGCAGCACTCCACTCCAGTCCAGTCCAGTCAGTCGCGCAGCACTCCACTCCAGTCCAGTCCAGTCAGTCGCGCAGCACTCCACTCCAGTCCAGTCCGTCGCGCAGCACTCCACTCCAGTCCAGTCAGTCGCGCAGCACTCCACTCCAGTCCAGTCAGTCGCGCAGCACTCCACTCCAGTCCAGTCAGTCGCGCAGCACTCCACTCCAGTCCAGTCAGTCGCGCAGCACTCCACTCCAGTCCAGTCAGTCGCGCAGCACTCCACTCCAGTCCAGTCAGTCGCGCAGCACTCCACTCCAGTCCAGTCAGTCGCGCAGCACTCCACTCCACTCCAGTCCAGTCAGTCGCGCAGCACTCCACTCCACTCCAGTCCAGTCAGTCGCACAGCACTCCACTCCACTCCAGTCCAGTCAGTCGCACAGCACTCCACTCCAGTCCAGTCAGTCGCACAGCACTCCACTCCAGTCCAGTCAGTCGCACAGCACTCCACTCCACTCCAGTCAGTCGCACAGCACTCCACTCCACTCCAGTCAGTCGCACAGCACTCCACTCCACTCCAGTCAGTCGCACAGCACTCCACTCCACTCCAGTCAGTCGCACAGCACTCCACTCCACTCCAGTCAGTCGCACAGCACTCCACTCCACTCCAGTCAGTCGCACAGCACTCCACTCCACTCCAGTCAGTCGCACAGCACTCCACTCCACTCCAGTCAGTCGCACAGCACTCCACTCCACTCCAGTCAGTCGCACAGCACTCCACTCCACTCCAGTCAGTCGCACAGCACTCCACTCCACTCCAGTCAGTCGCACAGCACTCCACTCCACTCCAGTCAGTCGCACAGCACTCCACTCCACTCCAGTCAGTCGCACAGCACTCCACTCCAGTCCAGTCAGTCGCACAGCACTCCACTCCAGTCAGTCGCACAGCACTCCACTCCAGTCAGTCGCACAGCACTCCACTCCACTCCAGTCAGTCGCACAGCACTCCACTCCACTCCAGTCAGTCGCACAGCACTCCACTCCACTCCAGTCAGTCGCACAGCACTCCACTCCAGTCAGTCGCACAGCACTCCACTCCACTCCAGTCAGTCGCACAGCACTCCACTCCACTCCAGTCAGTCGCACAGCACTCCACTCCACTCCAGTCAGTCGCACAGCACTCCACTCCACTCCAGTCAGTCGCACAGCACTCCACTCCACTCCAGTCCGTCGCACAGCACTCCACTCCACTCCAGTCAGTCGCACAGCACTCCACTCCAGTCAGTCGCACAGCACTCCACTCCAGTCAGTCGCACAGCACTCCACTCCACTCCAGTCAGTCGCACAGCACTCCACTCCAGTCCAGTCAGTCGCACAGCACTCCACTCCAGTCCAGTCAGTCGCACAGCACTCCACTCCAGTCAGTCGCACAGCACTCCACTCCAGTCAGTCGCACAGCACTCCACTCCAGTCAGTCGCACAGCACTCCACTCCACTCCAGTCAGTCGCACAGCACTCCACTCCACTCCAGTCAGTCGCACAGCACTCCACTCCAGTCAGTCGCACAGCACTCCACTCCAGTCAGTCGCACAGCACTCCACTCCAGTCAGTCGCACAGCACTCCACTCCACTCCAGTCAGTCGCACAGCACTCCACTCCACTCCAGTCAGTCGCACAGCACTCCACTCCACTCCAGTCAGTCGCACAGCACTCCACTCCACTCCAGTCAGTCGCACAGCACTCCACTCCACTCCAGTCAGTCGCACAGCACTCCACTCCACTCCAGTCCGTCGCACAGCACTCCACTCCACTCCACTCCAGTCAGTCGCACAGCACTCCACTCCAGTCAGTCGCACAGCACTCCACTCCAGTCAGTCGCACAGCACTCCACTCCACTCCAGTCAGTCGCACAGCACTCCACTCCAGTCCAGTCAGTCGCACAGCACTCCACTCCACTCCAGTCAGTCGCACAGCACTCCACTCCACTCCAGTCCGTCGCACAGCACTCCACTCCACTCCAGTCCGTCGCACAGCACTCCACTCCAGTCCGTCGCACAGCACTCCACTCCAGTCAGTCGCACAGCACTCCACTCCACTCCAGTCAGTCGCACAGCACTCCACTCCAGTCCAGTCAGTCGCACAGCACTCCACTCCACTCCAGTCAGTCGCACAGCACTCCACTCCAGTCCAGTCAGTCGCACAGCACTCCACTCCAGTCCAGTCAGTCGCACAGCACTCCACTCCACTCCAGTCCGTCGCACAGCACTCCACTCCACTCCAGTCAGTCGCACAGCACTCCACTCCAGTCAGTCGCACAGCACTCCACTCCAGTCAGTCGCACAGCACTCCACTCCAGTCAGTCGCACAGCACTCCACTCCAGTCAGTCGCACAGCACTCCACTCCAGTCAGTCGCACAGCACTCCACTCCAGTCAGTCGCACAGCACTCCACTCCAGTCAGTCGCACAGCACTCCACTCCAGTCAGTCGCACAGCACTCCACTCCAGTCAGTCGCACAGCACTCCACTCCAGTCAGTCGCACAGCACTCCACTCCAGTCAGTCGCACAGCACTCCACTCCAGTCAGTCGCACAGCACTCCACTCCAGTCAGTCGCACAGCACTCCACTCCAGTCAGTCGCACAGCACTCCACTCCAGTCAGTCGCACAGCACGCACAACACAACACTCCAGTCAGTCGCACAGCACGCACAACACAACACTCCAGTCAGTCGCACAGCACGCACAACACAACACTCCAGTCAGTCGCACAGCACGCACAACACAACACTCCAGTCAGTCGCACAGCACGCACAACACAACACTCCAGTCAGTCGCACAGCACGCACAACACAACACTCCAGTCAGTCGCACAGCACGCACAACACAACACTCCAGTCAGTCGCACAGCACGCACAACACAACACTCCAGTCAGTCGCACAGCACGCACAACACAACACTCCAGTCAGTCGCACAGCACGCACAACACAACACTCCAGTCAGTCGCACAGCACGCACAACACAACACTCCAGTCAGTCGCACAGCACGCACAACACAACACTCCAGTCAGTCGCACAGCACGCACAACACAACACTCCAGTCAGTCGCACAGCACGCACAACACAACACTCCAGTCAGTCGCACAGCACGCACAACACAACACTCCAGTCAGTCGCACAGCACGCACAACACAACACTCCAGTCAGTCGCACAGCACGCACAACACAACACTCCAGTCAGTCGCACAGCACGCACAACACAACACTCCAGTCAGTCGCACAGCACGCACAACACAACACTCCAGTCAGTCGCACAGCACGCACAACACAACACTCCAGTCAGTCGCACAGCACGCACAACACAACACTCCAGTCAGTCGCACAGCACGCACAACACAACACTCCAGTCAGTCGCACAGCACGCACAACACAACACTCCAGTCACACAGCACGCACAACACTACACTCCAGTCACACAGTACGCACAACACTACACAACACTACAGTCACACAGCACGCACAACACTACACAACACTACAGTCACACAGCACGCACAACACTACACTACAAACTACACTACACTCACCCGGCCTTGCTCTTAAGTCCCGTCGGGATCACACAAACGCAGGCAGCTGCGGGCAGGTAGAGATGGAGCAGGACGGGGAGCAGCAGCCCCGCTGTCCACATGTCTCCCCTGGGGCCGGTGCTCTAACTCCGGGTCTCTCTCCGGCACGCCCCTTAGTCACATGTCCCGCTGAGCAGTCCGGCGCGCTGAACCGCTCAACCTGCGCGCTACACGGAATAATTGCTAAGCGTAACTTTACGCATGGCAATTATTTTGGGGGGTAATGGCGCCTCATCACGCGTCTATGACGCGTGGTGAGGCGTTAATGCGACCTCTGACCAGCTGCCTTTATCTTCCCTAAACAGTTCACGCATAATTTGAAGGTGTGCTTCGGGTCATTGTCCTGTTGCAGGGTGAAGTTGAGGGCTGAGAGTTGAGGAGTGAGCAGCACAGACAAGTCACATGTTGTTTTCTGAAATGCATCCAAACCAAAGCCCAACCTCTGGGACTACACAGAGGATTCTTTCAGGGTGCAAAGCAAGTTATGACAGACAATTATATTGTAATGCAAATGTTTAGAGAAAGCAGAAAGGCATATTTGCAATGCAGCTGTAGTGGGTTTATGTAATCTGTCTTTAGAGAAAATGAGGTCCCTGGTGACAGGTTCCCTTTAATCTTTTCCTTATTTAAGCCAGTCTCAAATTTGGCTTTTTCATTGCCACTATGTCTTGAAGGCCAGCATCCTGGAGTTGCCTCTTCACTGTAGAGGTCGACACAGGCATTTGATGTGTACTATTTAATGAAGCGGTTTTCTCAAACTAGAGACTGTACTTGTCTTGTTGCTTAGTAATGCAGTGGGGCCTCCTTCTCTTTCTACTCTGGTTAGAGCCTGTTTGTGCTCTCCATTGAAGGTAGTAGTACACACTGTTATAGGATATCTTCAGTATTTAAGAAATTTGTTGCGTGGAATGGCCTTCATTTTTAAGAATAGCCTGTCGAGTTTTACATGAATGTTCTTTTTTCTGGCCATTGTGAGAGTTCTATAGAACACACACGTTATGCTCCAGATTCTCAACCAGCTCAAGAAAGGTCAGCTTTATTGCTTCTCTAATCAGCTAAACAGTTTTCAACATCCTTCTTACACAGTTAGCAAACACAATGTACCATTAAACGACTAAAGTGGTGGTTGTTGGAAATGGGCCTATAAACATCTATGTAGATATTGAATTACAACCAGATGTTTGCAACTAGAATAGTCATTTACCACATTTACAAGTATAGGAGTGTATTTATGATTCATTTAATGTGAGCTTCATTGAAATAAAATGTGCTTTACTTTAAAAAATAAGTGACCCCAAACTTTTCAGCGGAAGTGTAGGGAGCGGTTGACTCTGTAAATAAGTTTAGCTATAGAAGCACAGTGAAGTATTTAGATCTGAGAACATTAAATCCTGATGTGATGAACAAAGTTGAACTGCAGTGGCTGTGTTAATATTTACTAAGTTATAAAAAGATTGAGGGTAAAGGAGCGCATTGAGAAAAGTGGTAGGGGTGAGTAGAGAGACTGAAATAGAAAGGAAGTAGGAAATAAATAACCTAATTTAGGTAATGTGGTACATCCCTTAACCAGTTTGAAATTTGGATGACATGGCTCTACAATCCACAAGAGGGCAGTATTTGATTACTAGTACTACTCCTGATACATCTTTTTAATCATCACACTTGTATATATCCTCAGGATCATTCTCTTTTTTGTTACTATTAAAATATTATAACAGTTGATAATAATATTTTTTATTTATACAGTGCCATCAAATTCTGTAGCGCTTTACAAATCAGTTATATTCTAAAAATTGACCAATGGGTTCTTTTGTTAGCAAGTGGGAACTATTGTGAAGAAATTAGAAATATACAAACCCAGTCTAGAGGTCTCATCTTTATGGTAGAAAATCTAGAAAATCAGACCGTACAATATCTAAATAGTTTGAATCTCATTAAACAAAATAAGTATTTGAGATAGGAAATCTACCTATCAAAATCAAACATGGATATTCCAAGGACACTTACTCATAGGGAATAAGGGAACATATGGTACATTACTCTGCATCACGTCAGGTGCTGAACCATTAACGAAGGTCAAATTATGCCGTGAAATGGTATTGGACTGTAGGTATTCGTATTTATTGATGCTTTGGCAACTATGAATATTATGTATATGTATTGTGTATTTTAAATTTTGCTTGAATAAAGGAAAAATTTTGTAAAAAAAAAAAAAATTTTTGGTTATCATCTTATATTTGTTATCCATGGCTTACATCATAAAAAGAACTATTAACGTTATGCTAATGTTATTATGCTAGTGTTATTAAAATAGAGCTTTTATTAGGATGTTTAAAATTAACCAAACTTGAGCAAATAAAGTGTGGGCTGATAGAATTATTATTTTTAAATACAATGTGTGTGTGGAAGATTGGATCTAGCTAGGGGCGTTCTCTGAACTGCAGACAGAGAGGGCCAATAGAATCTAATACCTTAGTGTAGTCTCCTGCAATACAATAAGAACAGCTGAACTATGTTGAATCACTAGAGATCTATCTCATATATAGTGAGTTATAGGGAGTATACGGACACCTAGTGTCAATAACCTATACAAATTCAGACTGTGTATATATTGAAGAAATAGAGGAGTTTAAAACTACACATTGTACAAGTATCTGAAAGAGGAATACTGACCATAATAACGAATCTCCACACACCGTTGGGTTTTTAATTCACACTTTATTTGCTCAAGTTTGGTTAATATTAAACATCATAATAAAAGTTATATTTTAATAACACTTGGAGATGGGAAAACCATTTCTGTCCTATAAAATTACTTTGCCAAGTGATCTTTCGTCCCTGCAGTTCTGTAAAGATTCACAGGCAGTTACAGTGTGCAAGGAACACTTTTCCTTTCCACTGTGTGCTGCAACTTTGGTTTGGGTTTACATCATGGAAAGGTAGTTGCCGGGCAGGAGCAGAGGGTGAGGCGGTCCAACAGCCTGTTAATCCATGGTCTCTGAAGGGGGCCATGGATAATAAACATAAGATGATTACCACCGTCACATTGCCTGGATCAGTAAGTGCCCCTGGTTTATCCATGCATGATTTTGATGGTAGATTTCCTATAACCCCTTAACAACTAGGCGCTTTTCGTTTTTGCATTTTAATTTTTCAGTCCCCACCTTCAAAAACATTTCTATTTTTCCATGTAGAGAGCTGTGTGAGGGCTTGTTTTATGCGTAACATATTGCACTTCATAGTGATGGTATTTAATATTCCATGCCGTGTACTGGGAAGCAGAAAAAAAATTCAAAATGCAGTGAAATTGGGGAAAATTGTGAATTAGACTCACCGGTAATTCGGTTTCCATCTAGTCCTCCATGACGGCCCACTAGGAGGATGACCCTTGACCTCTGTAGGGACAGGAAGCAGAGAGGTTAAAAGCCTCCCCCCCACATCCTCCCGCCAGTGTCTACCAAATAACTACACCGGTGGAAGATACAACATATTTTTATTCTGTCTTGTTTGAATCACATACAGAATTTTCAATAAAGTGAAAGAAGCATGGGAGGGAAAAATATATAGGCCGTCATGGAGGACTAGATGGAAACCGAATTACCGGTGAGTCTAATTCACAATTTCCATAACGTCCCCCATGACGGCCCACTAGGAGATCTACAAAATTAGTAGAGTTAGGGTGGGACCACAGCCTGGAGAACTTTCTGACCGAAGGCGAGATCCTGTGAGTTGGGTAAGTCCAGCCGATAGTGTTTTGCGAAGGTGGATGAAGAAACCCAGGTGGCAGCTCTGCAGATTTGTTCAAGAGAAGCACCCCTCTTCTCTGCCCAGGAGGCGGATATGGCTCTGGTGGAATGGGCTTTAAGGTTAGGAGGAACTTCCTTCCCCTGTTCTGTGTAACAAGAGGCTATGGCAGTCTTTAACCATCTGGCGATCGTGGTTTTGGATGCCTTTACCCCTTTGTTCTTCCCCTGAAACTGAACAAAGAGATTGTGATCCTTGCGCCAGGGTTTTGTAGCTTTTAAGTACTCTAAGACCGAGCGCCTTACATCCAGGGAATGCCACTCCAATTCCTTGCTTGAAGAAGGATTCCCGTAGAATGATGGAAGAATTATTTCTTGATCTTTGTGAAACCTGGACGCCACTTTGGGAACAAAGCTTGGATCCAGAGTCAGAGTTATCCTGTCAGGGAGAATACACATATAGGGTTCTCTAATAGAAATGGCTTGGAGTTCCCCCAGCCTTCTAGCTGAAGTCACAGCTACTAATAAGGAAGTCTTTAAAGTTAAGTTTTTTATACTAGCGTCCTTTAAAGGCTCAAAGGGAGGTCTGGAGAGAGCATCCAGAACCAGGGAGAGATCCCAGGAGGGAACCCGCTTCAGAATCTGAGGCCTAATTCTATTTGCAGCAGCAATAAATCTTTTGACCCACCTGTGGTCCGCCAGGGGATGGTCGAAGAATGCGCTCAGAGCCGAAATTTGGACTTTCAGAGTGCTAGTAGAAAGACCAATTTCTAGTCCTTTTTGCAGGAAGTCTAGTACCTGTAAAATATTTGGGTTAGACTGAGAGGGGGGATTAGCCCCACAAAAGGTCACAAACTTTTTCCATATCTTATGATATATGGCGAAAGTAACCTTTTTCCTACTTGCCTTCAACGTAGTTATTACAGCCCGAGAGAGACCTTGGGACCTTAGGAACTCGAACTCAGGATCCAAGCCGCCAGACGGAGTCTTCCTGGATCGGGATGGAAAATCGGACCTTGGTATAGAAGGTCCTTCTGAATCGGTAGAATAAAAGGTTGCTGGACAGATAGGGACCTCAACAGTGGGTACCAGCTTCTTTTTGGCCAGTTTGGGCAGATCAGGATCACCCTTGACCGGTCGAGCAAGATTTTCCTGAGTACTCTCGCAATTAGGGGAATTGGGGGAAAGGCATACATGAGACTTCCGCTCCAACGATGGCTGAACGCGTCCAAGTGATCTCTGGACTCGCCGGCCTCCAGAGAGAAGTATTGTTGGCATTTTGAATTCTCCCTCGTGGCGAATAGGTCTATTTGGGGCATGCCCCAGACGCTGGTTAGATGTAGGAAGATCTCCTGGTTGAGACACCATTCGTTCGGTAGGATCTCTCTCCTGCTGAGATAATCCGCTTCTCTGTTTAGGGATCCCTTCAAATGAGTGGCAGAGATGGAAAGGATGTTTTCTTCCGCCCACTGGAAGATGGTACGAGCCAGACTCGATAATACTGGGGATCTTGTACCCCCTTGTCTCCTTAAATAGGACACTGTCGAGACGTTGTCCGAGAGAATGTGGATATGATGATCCCTCAGATAGGCTGTGTTCGATCTTAGCGCTTCCCAGACCGCTCTTAACTCCCTGTAGTTTGAGCTGCTTTTTGCTTGGGCTAGAGTCCAGGACCCTTGCTCGTAGTGGGAAGGAAGGATTGCTCCCCAGCCTGAGCTGCTTGCGTCTGTCACTATGGTGATGGTTGGGAGGTGGTGCCAACATACCCCTTTCTCTAGGTTCCTTAATTCCATCCACCACAGCAGGTCCCTCTTTACAAAGGAAGGAATCCGGATCTTCTTGTCTAGACCTGAAGACTTCCTGTTCCAGAAAGTTAGGATCCAATTCTGAAGGATCCGAGTATGGCTCTGACTCCAGGCGACCGCAGGTAGGCATGCTGTGAGGAGCCCCAGGATCTTCATCGCCTGTCTGACTGGTACAGAGTCCTTTCGTCTGAATGAACGAATCTGATGCTTTATGTTGGATATTTTCTCCTGAGGAAGAAAAGACATTTGGTGAGTTGAGTCTAGAATGATCCCTAGAAAGGTCTTTCGAGTGGAGGGTACTAAACTTGATTTTTTCAGGTTGATTAACCACCCCAACTCTGTTAAAATTCTTAGGGAAGACTCTCTTGCCAAGATTAGTTTTTGTTTGTCTTTCCCTATAATTAGCAAGTCGTCTAGGTAAGGGATGATTGATATGTCTTGTAGTCTTAAAAAGGCTACCACCTCCACCATGATCTTGGTAAAGACCCTTGGAGCCGATGAGATACCGAATGGAAGTGCACGGAATTGAAAGTGTAAGACAGAGCCCTCGGGAGAGAGAACCGAGAATCTTAGGAATCTCTGAGATGAGGGGTGAATAGGTACATGATAGTATGCATCTTTTAGATCTAAAGTGCACATATAGGAGTCTGTGTGAATAAGTTGGGTAGCTGTTCTTACCGACTCCATGCGAAATCTTCTGTAAACGATGAAGCGGTTTAGCTCTTTCAAGTTGATAATTAGGCGATTTGATCCATCTGGTTTTTTGACAAGGAACAACGGGGAGTAGAATCCCAATTTTTCTTGTTCTTGAGGGACCGGCACCACCACTCTCATGTGGATTAGATGAAATACTTCCTGCCAAATGAAGGAATGTGTAGAGTGAGAGAGAGATGGTAAGGGAGCGACAAACCTTGGAGAAGGGGGGGGTGATGAAAATTCTATCCTGTAGCCTGATTCCAAGATAGACAGTACCCAGGGATTCGAGGTGACCTTTGTCCACTGGGATAGGAATCCCAGGAGACGCCCCCCCACTCTGGCGTCATTGTTTCTTGTTTCCTGGACCCTCTGGGAGGTTAGAGAAAAGGAAACCCCTTCCCCTTCCTCCTTTGGGATAACTCCACCGTCCTTGCTTACCTTTGCCACGGTAAGTCTCTCCGGTGTTCCTAAAAGGACGAAAGGAAGATTTCTTGGGTATTGTTTTGGACTCTGGAAATCCCCTTTTTCTGTCAGACGCCTTTTCGAGTATAGCGTCCAATTCGGGTCCGAACACAAAGTCCCCGGAAAAAGGAATGCTGCACAATTTGGATTTAGAGCGGATGTCCCCGCTCCACTGTTTCAGCCATAAGGCCCTCCTGGTGGCATTGGTAAGAGCTCCTTCTTTTGCAGCAAACCTTATTCCTTCAGCAGATGCGTCAGCAAGGAAGGCAGTAGCTGATCTTAGCAATGGTATGCTTTCCAGTAAGTCTTCTCTGGGAGTACCCTCCCGGATATGGGACTCTAATTTCCCCAGCCAGAAATATAGTGTTCTTGCCACCGAAGTGGCTCCTAAGTTTGACTTTAGGCTTAGCATGGAAGTTTCCCACGCTTTCTTTAAAAGGGCTTCAGATTTCCTGTCCATCGGGTCTCTTAGCTGAGCCGAATCTTCAAAGGGCAGGTCCATCTTCCTAGAGACCTTGGAAACCTGTACATCAACTTTGGGGAATGAGTCCCAATCCTTTGACTCTTCAGGGTCGAAGACTAAGCGTTTCCTGAAATTCTTAGAGACCGCGATTTTTCTCTCAGGGTCTCTCCATTCCTGACTAATTAGACCCCTAAGGGTATCGTTGAGGGGAAAAACACGCTGTTTCCTGGCTTTGAGTCCCCCAAATAGTTCATCTTCGCGAGAAAGAGGGGGTTCCTCGTCCTCGAGGTTCAATGTATCTCGCATAGCTTTCAGAAGATCATCCAGATCCTCATTTTGGAATAAGTAGCGGGAGCATGTTGCCTGCTCACGATCCTGATGATCCTGGTCTCCCGCCAGAGAGCAGGAAGGAGAGTCTGAAATGCATCCCTCTTCTTCCTCTGAGGAGGAAGCCGATACTATCCGAGCTTTCTTACGTGGGGGGGCTCCCTGCGTAGCCGCCGCCACTGAAGAAACCACTTTCTCGTCTATAAAGGACTTAAGCTCGTCCATAAAAGACGTTTTCTCCTCCCGCATGAATTCATCGATACAGGGTTTGCAGATCGGTTTCTTATAGCCTTCTAGTAGTGTACGGAAGCACATACTGCATTTTTTAACAGGCTTTTCTCTACTCTTTTCAGACTTTCCTGATTTCTCTTCCTTGCCTTTCCCCTTAGAAACTTGCTCCTAGGGAAGGAAGGCAAGGAGACAATGACTTGGAGCTCACAACAAAAAACAATTGTATATGTTGCCATACAGCACCACTCACGTGCACCGGGGGGTGGAGTAGGCCCAAGTCTGCCTCATCAGCCATTACGATGTCTGGGACGGCCAGCCAAGAAGAAACAAGTCATAGACCTCAGACCAACTGACTACCCGCTTTTGAGGATTTAAATACCTTCATGGGGAGCCCATCCCCCTGCCGGTGGCCTCCACTGCGTCCCGCGCCCGGTCCGCGGTCACTTCCGGTCGCGACCGGAAGTCGTCATCGAACAGGGGGAATTCTGGGAAACGTAGTTCCCTGCGTCCGCGCGAGAGTCTGGTGGACCAGCCCGCCGGAGAGGACGCCAGCCGGAACGATGTTACCGTCCAGGGAGAGCCCGCAGCCGCCGGGCTAACCGAGGATCTGTCCGGAGGGGAACTTGGACCGCAGTCGGCGTAACCCCAGGTAAGGTTGGTAAGTATGGAGATCCTTCTCCGTTTTTTTTTTTTTTTTTTTTTAAAAACGTCCCCCCCCCCCCTAGGAGGAGAGAGACCCTCTCTTGACCTGACCCCTGTAGGGACAGGAAGACACTGGCGGGAGGATGTGGGGGGGAGGCTTTTAACCTCTCTGCTTCCTGTCCCTACAGAGGTCAAGGGTCATCCTCCTAGTGGGCCGTCATGGGGGACGTTATGGAAAAATGCATTTGCGCCAGTTTATTGTGCGCTTGGATTTTATGGCTTTCACTGTGCACCCCAAACTTGTCTACTCTATTCTTTGGGTCGGTACTTGCATGGGGATATCGAATTTATATAGGTTTTATAATGTTTTCATACATTTACATAATTTTTTTACAAAAATTAAAATTCTTCATTTTGCCATCTTCTGGAGCTAATAACTTTTTGATACTTCAGTATGCAGAGCTGTGTGTGGAGTCATGTTCTGCAACCTTCCATGACAATTTTAATGCAGTACAACCTTTTGATCACTTTTTATTGAAACTTTTTATATTTTTCAAAAAAGCAAAAAAAAAAGTGCCATTTTTTACTTTGGGCGCTATTTTCCCTTAGGATGTTAAATGCCAGGAAAAAAAACTTTATTATATTTTGATCAGACATTTTGGGACGTGGTAAAACTCAACATGTTTATGATTTTTTGTTTATATTTATATCAGTTCTAGGGAAAGGGGCGATTTGAATTTTTAGTTATTAAATTCTTTTTTTTCAGAGCCCCTAGGGTACTTTAACCATAGGTTTTCTGATTTATTCTACCATATACGTTGGCCGGGTAGGTAAATCTGCCCCAATTTGTGCAATCCCCATTTACTGCAATGCTGTAGTATGGCAACTACAGCATTGCAGTAAATGGGGATTGCACAAATTGGGGCAGATTTACCTACCCGGCCAACGGAGTTCACCCAAGGTGCATTGTCTGATGACAATGCACTGTGACGTGATTCACAAAGATCAGCATCTTATTCCCGGTGTATGTAAGAGCATTGGAGGCGACACAATTTGAATATTAAATCACGCACCCAGTCCGAATCAGTCCCGATTTCTGATGCATTTAAGGCGGCGCCACTGCGCCAAAATCCGATCGCATGCAACACAATCCCCTTCTAAATTCCTGTCCCAGCGGTGCAACTCCCAAAAATTTCAAAAATCCGATGAAAGTGCGATCCGCGGACCCTTCGTAAATAAGCCCCATTGTGTATTAAAATTCGTACAATTCTTACATTGTAATAAAAGAGTTGAAACTAGACAACCTCTGGTCTTAACAGAAACCGGTTGCTGCCCCTGATAACTTCACATATGGTGGGGGATTTACATGGGTAACATCCACGATCGGTGCCAGCACCCACTGTGTTTGCTGCAAAATGCACAACCTGTATGAAGAGGGCTCAGACCAGGAGTCCTCTCCATACAGCAGGAGCCCAAATGTAATAGTATGTCACACGTCAGGAGGGTTTAATATTAAGTACATTATTTGGTATTTGTTTAGAATCACAGAGGTCAGACGTTTTCTATAGTTCTTGCAGGGATTTTGACTGCACTCCTCCATAAAAATCTTCTCTAGATCTTTCAGGTTTTGGGACTGTCAATGGGGAACATTGAGTTTCAGATAACCCAAACAGAAATCTTTAGAGGTAAGGCCTAGAGCAGTGATGGTGAACCTTTTAGAGATCGAGTGCCCAAAATGAGACCCAAAAACCATTAGCTTTTCCCAAAGTGCCAACACGGTAATTTAGGCAGTAACAAACTTATTGCCACCAGAATCTTTGAGCTCCAATCCGACACCTTTTCACTCTTCGGACAGGACGAAGCAGCACAAGATGGGTCACTTTAAAATAGCAGGGCACTACTTGGACTGCCTGAGACTGCAGGAAGATGCCATGTATGGCAAACTCTGTTCCTGGGAGACAGCCGTGTGCCCACAGAGATGCCTTCGAGTGCCATCTCTGGCACCAGTGCCATAGGTTCGCCACCACTGGCCTAGAGATTGACTAGGCAGCTCAATTGCCGTAAAGGAAACCTACCGTTTGATTTTATGCATTATGAACCAAACATACCTTGAAAATGCTGTTCCTGTACTCAGTGGTTTTGCTGAAAAAACAAATTATAAAATTATGACAATGAAGCTCTGTCGCTTTTCCTTTCACATTAGTTATGCACTGCACCAGAGGATGATGCAATCACTGATCTCCCTGCCAGGCAGAATAAACAATTGCTGCACCATCCCCCAGCTGATGTCCGTGATTGCTGCATGCAGCATTTTAAAGACAGCAGCGTCTCCATCTTTGTTCCGATCGTCACTCCCTAGGACAGTGATGGCTAACCTATGGCACTGGTGCCAGAGGTGGCACTCGGAGCCCTTTCTGTGGGCACTCAAGCCATCACCAGAGATGCAGGTATCTTCCTGCAGTCCCAGACAGCCCAGGACTTGCTGTGCACAGAGCTATATTAAAGTGACAGTGCTACCTGGGACTATTTTCTGCTTTATTGGTGTCCTCAGAGTGCTGGTATCAATGAAAACTGTGACAGAGAAGGGAGTATAAATCACAAATTAAATTTCTGTGCTGGCACTTTGCGATAAATAAGTGGGTCTTTGTTGTAGTTTGGGCACTCGGCCTCTAAAACGTTTGCCATCACTGCCCTAGGACATCATCAGGGAGCAGCAATCGGTTGCCATGACAGCCTCAGATCTTCATGGCCGGCTTCTAAAGATACTTTAAAATGAGCCAGTGGCTCATTGTAACGAATACTATGTGAAAATGCTATACAGGTGGTCCCCAACTTAAGAAAACCCAACTTACAGATGACCCCTAGTTAAAGACGGACCCCTCTGCTCATTGTGACCTCTGGTGAAACGCTCTAGATGCTTTACTATAGTCCCAGACTGCAATAATCAGCTGTAAAGTGTATGTAATGAAGCTTGATTGATAATCCTTGGTCCATTTACAGCAAAAAATTGTAATACTACAAACGTCACTGGGGCAAAACAAAAAATTTCGTCTGGAACTACAATTATAAAACATACAGTTTCGTATAACATACAATTTTAACTTAAAAGGGTATTCCGGGAATATGAACATCTGATACAAAAACCCATAATGCTATAAATAAATGAATGTAACAAAACGTAATGTCATTAGTCACAAAAGGGAGCTTAAATAGTTTGATTTTATGATTCACTAAATTTTATGGCCTCTCTAAAGTTATCACCAAGATGGCCGCCACTGGAAACTACAAGTCCCAAGATCCTTTAGTTCCTCTTCCTCTTATGCTCTGCTCCCGGTGATGATCTAACAGGTTTTCTTGCTCTGTTACCATAGTAATGATGTGTAACTGCCATCACCACAACACTGGCCATACTGAATGCACTGCAACCAACTGACTACAGCCAAATGTAGTGGTGATCACATGACCTGCCCAGGCAGGTGCAGGACATGTGATGTGGACATGTGACCAGCTGCCATCTTGTGTCCTGTGTATGCTCTGCAAAACGGACTGATTAAAGGGCCAGTAGCATTTTATTTCTTCATCACAGTCTATGTCACCAGCATTGTCTGGAGCAAAATTTTAAATAACAACTAATTACATATAAGCTTATATTTTAAGGACCCCTTTGTATATGAATTATGCTGATTCCTGGAATACCCCTTTAAAAGAACAAACCTATGGAACCCATCTTGTACATAACCCGGGGACTGCCTGTATCAGAGGTCGCATTAACGCCTCACCACGGCGCTGTGCCGTGTTGTGAGCGGCGAGTGTGCGCTGTGCCGTGTTGTGAGCGGCGAGTGTGCGCTGTGCCGTGTTGTGAGCGGCGAGTGTGCGCTGTGCCGTGTTGTGAGCGGCGAGTGTGCGCTGTGCCGTGTTGTGAGCGGCGAGTGTGCGCTGTGCCGTGTTGTGAGCGGCGAGTGTGCGCTGTGCCGTGTTGTGAGCGGCGAGTGTGCGCTGTGCCGTGTTGTGAGCGGCGAGTGTGCGCTGTGCCGTGTTGTGAGCGGCGAGTGTGCGCTGTGCCGTGTTGTGAGCGGCGAGTGTGCGCTGTGCCGTGTTGTGAGCGGCGAGTGTGCGCTGTGCCGTGTTGTGAGCGGCGAGTGTGCGCTGTGCCGTGTTGTGAGCGGCGAGTGTGCGCTGTGCCGTGTTGTGAGCGGCGAGTGTGCGCTGTGCCGTGTTGTGAGCGGCGAGTGTGCGCTGTGCCGTGTTGTGAGCGGCGAGTGTGCGCTGTGCCGTGTTGTGAGCGGCGAGTGTGCGCTGTGCCGTGTTGTGAGCGGCGAGTGTGCGCTGTGCCGTGTTGTGAGCGGCGAGTGTGCGCTGTGCCGTGTTGTGAGCGGCGAGTGTGCGCTGTGCCGTGTTGTGAGCGGCGAGTGTGCGCTGTGCCGTGTTGTGAGCGGCGAGTGTGCGCTGTGCCGTGTTGTGAGCGGCGAGTGTGCGCTGTGCCGTGTTGTGAGCGGCGAGTGTGCGCTGTGCCGTGTTGTGAGCGGCGAGTGTGCGCTGTGCCGTGTTGTGAGCGGCGAGTGTGCGCTGTGCCGTGTTGTGAGCGGCGAGTGTGCGCTGTGCCGTGTTGTGAGCGGCGAGTGTGCGCTGTGCCGTGTTGTGAGCGGCGAGTGTGCGCTGTGCCGTGTTGTGAGCGGCGAGTGTGCGCTGTGCCGTGTTGTGAGCGGCGAGTGTGCGCTGTGCCGTGTTGTGAGCGGCGAGTGTGCGCTGTGCCGTGTTGTGAGCGGCGAGTGTGCGCTGTGCCGTGTTGTGAGCGGCGAGTGTGCGCTGTGCCGTGTTGTGAGCGGCGAGTGTGCGCTGTGCCGTGTTGTGAGCGGCGAGTGTGCGCTGTGCCGTGTTGTGAGCGGCGAGTGTGCGCTGTGCCGTGTTGTGAGCGGCGAGTGTGCGCTGTGCCGTGTTGTGAGCGGCGAGTGTGCGCTGTGCCGTGTTGTGAGCGGCGAGTGTGCGCTGTGCCGTGTTGTGAGCGGCGAGTGTGCGCTGTGCCGTGTTGTGAGCGTCGAGTGTCCGCTGTGCCGTGTTGTGAGCGGCGAGTGTCCGCTGTGCTGTATTGCGAGCGGCGAGTGTCCGCTGTGCTGTATTGCGAGCGGTGAGTGTGTGCAGTGGGGCTCATTTACGAAGGATCCGAAAGCCGCACCTTCGTGGGGTTTCCCGAATACTTCCGTTTTGCACCAAATTGCCCCGGGATTATGGCGCACACGATCGGATTTTGGTGCTGGCTAGCATGCGACGGGGAGGGGGGGGGGGGGGGTCGGACAACCCGCGGAATTTAAAAAAGGATTTGTGTTGCAAGATCAAACACTCACATACATCGGGAAGAAGCAGGTGAACTCCGGCGGACCTCGGCGAAGCAGCGACACATGCTGGAACTCGCACGATGTTAGTGAATAACGCTGGACCCGAATCCTCGTCGGACAACGCACCGCGAGATCGCGACAGGACCAGGTAAGTTAATCTGCCTTATTGTGTGCTGTATTGTGAGCAGTGAGTGAGTGCGACGAGTGTGTGCGGTGAGCGTGTGCTGTGTGAGCAGTAAATTACCAAAATTTTCATACTCCTCCTCGGCTAAAAATACTCCTCAAAAATGAGAGGAGTATTTTTACCCTTCTGGAAAAATGTTAGTGCGACCTCTGGCCTGTATAGTGCAATGCAGTAGTATTGCAGCATATGGTACGAACGACCACACCATCTAGCGTTAGGAGGTCAAAAAAAAAAAAAAAAAAAAAAAAAAAAAGAAAAATGGAAAAGAAAAAAAAAAATTGAAAGCACCCCATTTTTCCCTAGAACTGACACAAAACAGTAAATTTTACAAACATGTTGGGTATTGCCACATCTCAAAATGCCCGATCAAGATATAAAAACGGTTATTCCCAGCAGTGAACCCCATAGCGGAAAATAGCAACCAAAGTATGAATAAAAGTATGAATAATTTATTAGTGCCAGAAGATGGAGAAATGTTTTGTTCGTACACTTTGTTTAAATTTTTGAAAATTTATTAAAACATTAAAAATTGGAATCACTGTGATCATACTGAACCAAAAGAATAGAAGTAATTGTATCATTTGGAGTAAAAATTTGCAGTAAATGACGTAAAAACGGAGCCCACAGGAAACACAAATGTATGTGCCATGAGTGAATCAGAGCGACAGCATTTTAGAGGTTTCAATTTTAAGATAAGGGTGGATCCTAGAGATGGAGTCATACCGCAAGAGCGAGAAAGTGATTTAAATAAGGTGCAAACAAAAGGTTGTAGTCCAGCACAACCCCAAGACAGTGGGTCTGCTGCCTCAAGATAATTGTGATCCCACTGCGATGGAAAGGTCAGGTTAGACTTGGTAAGTAGATGGTGGAAAGTCAAGAAGTTCAGTCTTAGAAAGATTAAGTTTCCAGAAGAGGGAGGACATTATGTTAAGGACAGCAACAGCATAGAGATGGTTCTTGAAAAAAAAAATTTCTGATGGTTTGTCCAATGACAGACACTTTAAAATGTAACGCAGGAAAGACTCCGTTTTTTCCAGGCCGGGGTTGTTCCACGATAAGGTGGAATATAATGTCCTGCTTTACTAGCTCCGTGCAGACTACGCTGCAATCTTTTATTTTTCGAGCCACATTAGTCAAGTAGTTCCCCAATGGCAACACCTTCCTACCTTGCATTGCGAGTTTGCTTTTACGGTGGCAACAAATCAACGCTTCCTTATCGTTAAAATCTAAACATTGTACAATGACTTGCCTGGGGCGGTTGTCACATGGTGCAGCTGGGTGGACCCACTATGTGCACGTTCCACTCTGAGGGAATGAGAACTCCAAGGCATTTTGAAGCTCCACTGTACATATGCGCTACAGGTCTTGTGCAGGCATTGATTTAGGCAGGCGTGTACCAGCCATAGATTATGGAGACGAGACCCGTTTCCCAAATCATTCCCCTCTTCTAACAGGGCTACATTCATAGCCTCCAGCTTCTGTAAGCGGGACTGTACTTCCCTATCTCGATCCTCCACCACTGGGGAAGCGTCACAACTGCCGCAGCCAGGTGGCTGTAGTCAATCCCTTGTGGTTCAAGTAAAGTTGATTCAACGATAGCCTATGATGCAGGAAAATTAGCTCCAGCATCTTCATTTTGCATGGAGGGCAAACCCTCAGAGTCAGAGGCTGCTGCTGGGGATGCCTTCTTGGCACGTTGGTCCTGGGATAGAGAGAGCTGGGCTCATTGAATTATGGCCCACCACATAGCACGAACAGTAGCCTAGAGACAGCAAAGATCTTTGGCCAGCCTCAGGTGGCCTCCTGGTCGTCAATGTGCAGGTCTAAGATGTTGTTTTATTACCCTGGGCGAGCTGAGCAGAGCAGTGTGCGTCTTTACTTGTCAGCAATGGAAATGGGAGTCAAAATGCTTCTCTTTAGTTGTCTTGGCTGTGCGTTTGGGGCCACTCTCATTCTGAAAGACCCAGCCACCACACATCTTCAATGTTCTTGCCTAGGGAAAATCTCATGACACATGGCCCAATCCATACTCCCTTCAGTACAGAGAAATCATTTTGTTCCCTTTGCAGAAAAACACCCCCAAAGTATAAAGCTTCTACCCCATCTTTAAGACTGGTTTCTGATTACTTAAAAGTCATTGACTGGGTCCTCCTGTGTATCCTTGGCTGATTCCTGACCTCTAAGAATCATTCTTAACCCAAGATCTTGCATTGAGCTCAAGACAGAGGAAGATTAACAGTCGTCATGCGTTTTTTTCTATTTTCTAATAATTGTGAAAAATTTGCAGCTCTACAATTTTTACTGTGGTGTTCTTAGGGTGTGGTCACACATTCTGCTTCAATTGCATTTTAAAACAGAATGCAAGCACAATGTGGAGGTATTCATCCCAATTGCATCTTTGTTTCAACCTAAATGCATGCAATTGGTAACTAGCATCACATTTTTTATATATACACAAAGAAAAACATAGGGTGCATGAACCAATCGCATGCATTTCAGTGAAAAGGCAGAATGTGCGGCTGAATATGCATGCAAAACCCTAAGAACACATTTTAAAACATAATCCAGAAAGAATGTGTGAACGAAGCCTCTGACTGCAGTGTCTAAGTGGTTAAACATTTACCGTCACAGCACCAGACAAATGCAATAACCTCCTAATTAACCCCTTAACGCTCTGCACCGTAGCTCTACGGCGCAGAGGTACAGGGAATGTATGAAGAGGGCTCACGGGCTGAGTCCTCTTCATACAAGGGTGGGGGTTGTTGCATATTTCAGCAAACCCCCACCGCTAATAACCCTTTCATTGCCGCCGGCAAAGTCGGCGGCGGCATTTAAAAGACGGCCCTGGCGCCGCCATCTTTATTACGATCGCTGCGCACCCAAACGTCATCGGGGAGGGGGGGGGGGGGGGAGATGGGAATCGGTTGCCATGGTAGCCTCGGGTCTTCGATTGACCTGAGGCTTAATGGCTTCTGCAGATTCGTTACAATGAGCCAGTGGCTCATTGTAATGAATGAGCTGCAAAAATGCCATATATTGCAATACAGAAGTATTGCAGTATATGGTAGGAACGATCTGACCATCTAGGGTTAATGCACCCTAGATGGTCTAAGAATTAGTTTAAAAAAAAAAAAAAAATTAATAAAATATTAAAAATTTATATCAACCCCCTTTCGCTAGAACAGATATAAAACATAATAAATAGTAAAAATCAGACACATTAGGTATCGTCGCGTCCCAAAATACCCGATCTATCAAAATATAAAAACAGTTACAGCCGGTGGTGACCTCCGAGACGGGAAATGGCGCCCAACTGTCCGAAATGCGACTTTTACACCTTTTTACATCACATAAAGAATGGAATAAAAAATGATCAAAATGTCGCACAGACCTCAAAATGGTAGCAATGCAAACGTCGGCTCATTTCGCAAAAAACGACACCTCACACAGCTCCGTGCACCAAAGTATGAAAAAGTTATTAGCGTCAGAAGATGGCAAAACATTTTTTTTCTTTTTTGTACACATTCGTTTAATTTTTGAAAATGTATTAAAACACAATCAAACCTATATAAATTTGGTATCACCGCGATCGCAGCGAACCAAAGAATAAAGCTGAGGTGTTATTTGGAGCGCACAGTCAAAGTCGTAAAAACTGAACCCACAAGAACGTGACGTGCAGGTTTTTTTTCAATTTTTCCACATTTGGAATTTTTTTTCGCAGTACACGGCATGTTAAAATAAATAACATTACGGGAAAGTAAAATTTGTTACACACAAAATAAGCCCTCACACAGGTCTGTACACATAAAAATGAAAAAGTTATGGATTTTTGAAGGTGGAGAGCGAGAAATGAGCGAAAAAACCCTGCGTCCTTAAGGGATTAAGGGTTTCTACAGCGCAGCATAAGAACTACGCTAAAACAGGTTCAAATCTTAGGCCATTAGCCTTAGTGACACTAAGAGCTCAGCCCAAAAAGTTACGGAACAGTCAGTCTCATACCACAGTCAATGGAGCTAATGCTGGATGGTCCATCCAGGGGCCCCAGATAGACTCAAATTTCTGTTGATCGTACGGCGGCCCACCCCCCCTATTTGTGTCGCGTGAAAGCCGGTGAGATAGCGACACAATCTGATCGTGTGCGACACAATCCCCGACGCGATCCCCAAAAAGTCGAGAAAATGCGACGCGGGACCCTTAGTAAATAAGCCCCAATGTGCTTCACTAACAGAAGATTTAGGTCAAAGTCCAAAACAACATTCCACTGATCATCTGAGTTAGTCCCCAGGTCCTTTTCCCAACTAGGCTTTACCGTCAGCGGGAATTTTTTATTGGGCATCTAACAAGTATCTATAGTGTTAAGAGATGATTCCTTTAGTATCGCCTTCCTTAGTTACCATTTCTAGCACTAGGTTACTAGCAGCCTTTTTGATCGAGTTAGTTCGGTTCTCAGAGGATATTGATATTGACGTAGAGAAAACTCTTAGTAGGTCAAACTGCTTCAACAATGACCAGTCCAATATGTGAATTCAATTAGAAATTCCTCTAGAGGTCCACTGTGCAAATTATTTTGTTAAATTTGGAATAGAGAACACCACACAGGGGTTTGAGATGTATGTCCCTTCATACTGAGAATGTGTCACACCTTCCACCAAATTTTGTCTACTACCCTCAGTGTCACTAACTGCTTGTGAGATTTTCAAAAACTGCTTCAAAGCCCCCTGACAAGTTAGACTTCCGTACCAATACTTTCAAGAGGACAGAGGAAGATTATCGGATAGATGGATCCCCCAACCCCTCATGTGTTGTAACTGAGACAATAAATAATATAACCAAGGGTTGGGAAATGCAAGGCCTTTATCCTCCTTAGAACGTGCTTCTAGTTTTATACGAGGGATTCCATTCTTCCACATAAGATCTCTGAACATACTATTCAATTTATGAAATAGTTTCATTGTTATCAATATTGGAGCATTGTGCAAAATTTGTGGCATAAGGATCATCTTTATAAGGTTGAGACGACCGACCATAGACAAGGGGAGCTTACGCCAATCCTTTATTTTAACCTGGGATCTCACGAATAATGGCTGCACGTTAAAGAAACCTCTATCCCCAGGTACTTAAAAGTGGATTCCAAGGCCAGACCGCTGTCTGCTACCACCTGTAGGCGGGCCTCTGGATATACGGAGGGATAACCGATTTTGGCACAGTTAATAAGTAATCCAAACAATTCCCCAAAGCGCTCCAAATAACACGTCTGCTTTATTGTTTGGTTCGGTGCGATCACGGTGATAACAAATCTATACAGGTTTCAATGCGTTTAAAAACATTTTAAAAAATTAAACAAATGTGTACGAAAAAGAAAAACATTTTTGCCATCTTCTGACGCTAATGACTTTTTCATACTTTGGTATACTGACCTGTGTGCTGTGTCATTTTTTGCAAAATGAGCCAGTTTTCATTGCTACCATTTTGAGGACTGTGCGACATTTCAATAATTTTTTATTACATTTTTTATGTCATGCAAAATGGTGTAAAAGTCACATTTTGGACATTTGGGCGCCATTTTCCGTTATGGAGCTCACTGCCGGCAATAACCGTTTTTATATTTTGATAGATCGGGCATTTTGGGGCAACAATACCTAATGTGTTTGTTATTTTTACTTTTTATTATGTTTTATATCAGTTCTAGGGAAAGAGGGGTGATTTGAATTTTTCATATTTTCATTATTTTTTTTATTTTTTTTTAACTTTTTTCACCATTTCTTAGACCATCTAGGGTACATTAATCCTAGATGGTCTGATTGTTCCTACCATATACTACAATACTACTGTATTGCAGTATATGGCGTTGCTGCATAGGATTCATTGTAACGGTGGCTCATTGTAACAAATCCTCAGAAACCATTCAGCCTCGGGTGTGACAAAGACCCGAGGCTGTCATGGCAACCGATCGCCATGCCGTTTGGGGGAGCGACTTTCTCAAGAAAGATGGTGGCGCGTCTTTGCCAGCAGCATAGAAGAGGTTAACACCCACAATATGCAGCAAAGCTCATCTCTGTTTGAAGAGGGCTCAGCCCGTGAGCCCTCTTTATACACCCTTCATAGTGAAGGGGTTAATAATGGTAATAGCAGAAAGAAGGGAACTAGCCCAATCATCTATAAAAACGGGAGATTGTCTGTATACAATGCAATTTTCTCCTCCAGACACCCATATGAAACCCGCTAACTTCAGTGGAGTTGCACAGTGCGGAGGCCAGGGGTTCCACAGCTATTGCAAAAATTAAGGGTGGCAGTTGGCACCCCTGCATGTCCCTATGCTAAAAAGAATGCAATTTTCAGCAGCGTAGACCCGATACCAATTGTGGCTTCAACCAAAGTAGCAGCGGAGAGTGATCAGACAAACGCCTAGTAAAAAACATTGGCGCTTTCACAACAGGGAGCACACTCTTATTAGACCGTGCCAAATCTAACCTGGAGATTGACCTGTGGGAGCTGGATTAATAAGAGAATCGACGTTCGACAGGGTGGAGCATTCTCCACACGTCTGTCAACTCCAGGTCAGACATCCGCCTACCAAAAAGAGGTTAAACCTGTAGAAGTATCAGCAAAGGCCAGGCGAAATTGGTCTAGGGCAGTGATGGCAAACCTTTTAGAGACCGAGTGCCCAAACTACAACAAAGACCCACTTATTTATCGCAAAGGGCCAACACAGAAATTTAATTTGTGATTTATACTCCCTTCTCAGTCACAGTTTTCATTGATATCAGCACTCTGAGGACACCAATAAAGCAGAAAATAGTCCCAGGTTGAGTTGTCACTTTAAAATAGCTCTGTGCACAGCAAGTCCTGGGCTGTCTGGGACTGCAGGAAGATACCTGGAGTCAACTCTGGTGATGGCCTGAGTGCCCACAGAAAGGGCTCCGAGTGCCACCTCTGGCACCAGTGCCATAGGTAAGCCATCACTGGTCTAGGGTCTCGTTCATTACATTATTGAAGTCCCAAATAAGAAGCAGGGTGCAGGACTGATACTGCGATGTAAACAAAAGGACCTTGTTTAGTGTCCTACCAGAGTACGGAGGTGGAACATATATAGCTGCTAGAACAATGGGCCTTTTGGTAAATTTCCCTATAAAGACAAGTATAACAGGCAGGTAAAATGAATTTGCCTATGAATTAGAATGCTCACTCCCCTGGAATAAGAGGAGTAAACAAAGTTTAAGGGCTGAAGGTCTCAAGGGTGAGGTGAGTTTCTTGCAAGCAGCAAATTACAGGTGATTGTTGTCTAACTACATCAAACACTGCTTCCGCTTTACCGGAACTCCAAGCCCTCTCACATTCCAAGACAATAGATTAATAGGTAGCGTCATTGAATATTACATGTATCTAAAGATATATAAAGGGATTCAAGTACTGTCCCCATAGAATACTGGCCAATAACTAGCAGATAGATGCATAGTGCACATCTAGAGAAACCCCATCTCTCCTCCCATCCCAAGCAAACAATAAACCGCTCTGCATTTCAAACACAAGCAGAATGGGCCCCGCAGGTGCCCCACTAATTACAGGTCCCACTAAAGACCCCCCAGGCAAAACTACAGCCTATGAGAAAGAACAGGCTCCCAAGTTATAGGAGACTGCTAGGGTAATATAGAACACACAGCAACAATGAAATCACCCCAACACCCTTCTACAAAGCAGAAGTGTTGTAAAATTAGAACAGTAATCCAAAAACAGTTTACAGTAGAAAGTTCTCAATACTCATCAGTTAGGGGAAACAAATCGAAATATTGTTGAAGAGCTCTCAGTCTCAACATTACAGATCCCTGGTGGCAGATGATAAGAACCTGAGCCGGCTTTGATTCGCTCATCCTGTAGTTCTCGTAGACATCAAGCCACCAAAGAGCTTCTTTGGGAAGGTTGAAAAATTGGACGAATTGGATACATCATAGAATTCTAGACCTGTAGATTGCGGAGACATATTTTTATACCCAGGAATTGAGCACAACATTTTTGCACCTCAATGGAATAGTCTGGAATCAAGATTTTTTGGATGAAAAGATGGAAAGATATTCCAGCTACCACGCCTTTCTCAGGAAAGTGACTCTGTTGCGGTAGTGCAGGATACGGACTAGTACAGACAGAGGGGAGCTCCAGGAGATAGCTGTTTGGTTGGGACCCTGTAGGCCCTTTCAACAGCGAATAGTGGAGCTTTTGCCAAAAGGTATCTAGCAGCCAGTTTTCAAAGATTTCGTTGGTTGGTTTCCTTCAACCTTATGCGGAACCTTATGCGCTATTTTGCCTCAGGCAATACTCTAGGATATCTTGCTTGGCTAGGATCGCATCTAGTGCATGGGTATGCATTTACATGTCTCTTTGTAGGGATGGTACGGTATCCTCCATGTCACCCACTCGCTCCTCCAATTCAGTTGTGCTTTCTGAGAGCTTTTTATAACATGATGAATTATAGAGAGTTGTCTTCAACCAGCCCACCCACTTTGAGATTCAAAGTAGATAGGGATTTATTACCCTTATTGCCTTTAATACATCTCGGTTCTGGATTAGCAGACTGTCTTTTACTAGCAGAAGAGGGTTGTGCTATAGCGCTATATCCGTAGGTGGCAAATTCCCACTTATTACCTGTGGTTCTCCCTGATCACAATTTCTTGTACGAGGATGTGGAGAAGCATCATTGTGACTTACCGTGCTCCTCCTGCCCCATTCAGCTGATAAAGATCTGGCAAATCTTTCATGTTATGCAGCCACCCCTCTTCTAACAGCATCAGAATGGTTAGGTGCAGTGACAGAAGTTACATATAGAGAAGCCTTACATACGCTTTTGTTACTTCTACCAGCAGGCATGGTGATTAAAGCAAGTATTAGTCCACAGACAGTTGGCACTACAGCCTAAGGGATCACAGCAGGCAGGTGGGCACGGGAGAGGGCTCTGGCTCATCAATCCGATGACTGTGCATTTGTGGCCAGAGAGAGCTCAAGAAGGCAGGTAGTCCGAGCAACAAGAAGGAGGGAAGAGATCGCCTGTATCCAGAAGGTACCTTAATGATGCAGCAGAGCACCACCCCAGGTCTCAAATTATTGCAGAGGCCTCTAAGGGCAGCAGGATGATGTAAGCCGCGGAGCCTATTCAGTGGCAGGATTCCCTGACTGAGAGGCATCTACCAGCAATCATCTCCAAAACTTGGGCCCCGGCTTCTATTGAGTGTAAGCCGCAAATTAGCCTTGGACTCCAGAGCCGCTCCTACTTATTCCAGGGGCCTCAGCGCAGGCAGCTGACCTCAGTAGCGTCAGATTTGCTCAGCAGTGCAAACAGAGGATGGAGATTAAATGATGAGAAGCTTCAAAGTAAAACCTAATCAGCAACACAGCTGTATAAAAGAGTTAAAGGGGTTCATAGACTATAAGCTCTAGTGAACAGGGGCCTCACTCCTATTGTTCCATATGACTTTTTGTAATTTCTGACTTTATTTGTATATGTCCCCTATGATTTGTAAAGCGCCACAGAATATGATAGTGTTATATAAAGATTATTATTACAAATGGGTTGGACATTTTTCCTCATGTTTTTTGTAACATGTCTGTAAGTGTGAAGGAAAGAATATTAGGTAAATTACCAATCTACATCTATTAACAGTTCTGTACACTTTCATGATGCTGATGAGGGTCTGGTGACCTCTGACCATAAACAATCACCTTGCTAGGACCTTAACCCCTTACCGACATTTGCACGTCGATTGAACATGAATTAGGGATTAAGGCGGTAAAGAAGATTTTATTTTGTGATCCATCTATCCCCCCTGAGGTAAGATCTTTCCTATTAGAACTATTAAGGATTGTTCTCTCTGAGAACTACTTTCTTGTACAAGACGACTATTATCTACAAAAGAGGGGTACGGCCATGGGGTCGAACGTGGTTCCGCCCTACGCCAACTGCTATATGATAGCTTTTGAAGAGGAATATGCTTACACTTTATCCAATATGCCAAAATCTGGCGACCCTTTATCAACAATATCTTCTGCGTATGAGCGGGGCCACGTGAGACCCTGGAGGAGTTCCTCACTTAACTTAAATTAACTCTATTCGTAGTGAACTCCATTTTACTTTGACAAGTGACAATGAAGAATCAGTTTTCTTGACACATTAGTGCATAAGAAGCCTGACGGTACTCTAGGTAAGGATCTCTAAGGAAAAGTACTGATCGAAATAGTGTACTACATTATAGTAGCAATCGCCCCTTCTCCACCAAGAAATCGGTACCTAAATCACAATTTCAGGGAGTTTGTAGGATAGTGTCTGATGTTAATATCAGGGATGAGAGACTAGATGAAATGGAAAACAGATTTCTAGATAGGAGTTACCCACGGTATCTACTAAAGGAGGCACGTGATGCAGCGATTAGCGGCATTGCAATCTTCCAGAGATGAAAATTAAAAAAAGAATTGTCTCCAGTCACCAATATCACCCCTTTAATACTAGAATCGATATGCTAGTTAAAAAACCCTGGCATATACTCCAGACGTCTTTTCCCGAATTTTCTAATCCCCCATTGATTAGCAATAAGAGAGCACCCAGTTTACACAATAAACCGATACGTGCATACATTGGAGGGAGACTCAAAATACCACTTTTTTTTGCGACTCAGAAGAAGGGCACTTTTCCGTGTGTTTGGGGTGCTCCGAATGTTCAAATGTGTTACACTGTACCATCCCCACACTGGACAACCTTTTAAAATAAGAGGTTACTATACCTGTAATTCACATAATGTGTTCTATTCAATCAAATGTCCGTGTGGTTACCTTTACATTGGAGAAACGATGCAGTCCGTTAATAAACACAAATCGACCATTAGATGCAACAATAGATTATTGCCCGTTCCATACCATTTTCACGAAAGGAAACACACTATTGCTCAACTTAAATTTCAAGTCCCCAGGAGAGATAGTTATATCAAAACCCTTCTCCAGCACCGTGAGGCTTACTGGATTCATGTCCTAGGGACACTGGAACCGAAGGGGTTAAACCAGGATTATGACCTCAGCGGCATCCTATGATGTTACCCGTATTGTTTTATAATGCCTATAACTAGGCCCTTTTGTTATTTTTTATTTTCTTTGTGATTATTATTTACTGTTTTTTTTTTTATCTTTCTCCTAGAAATGTAATCAAACAGAAGAGAGAATACTTCATTACAGGATGTCACACCATGGATAGCAGGTTTCCGGGAGGATGTGACGTCAGTGGGCAGGGTCTGTCTAAGTTACTTTGTATTTAGATGCATTGTTTAAGCAGTTTGACATGGCTGACGAAGGCTCCAGTTAAGAGCCGAAAACGCGTTCCCCGTCTGTTCCTGCGTTTTATGATGCAAGATCGATTCATTAATTAACCGGTTAAGGACCGGGCCCTTTCCTGTTTTTTCATGTCCATTTTTCACTCCCCACCTTCAAAAATCTATAACTTTTTTATTTTTACACGTAAAGAGCTGTGTGACGGTTTGTTTTCTGCGTAACAAATTGCACTTCATAATGATGGTATTAAATATTCACTTCATAATGATGGTATTAAATATTCCATGCCATGTACTCGGAAGCGCGAAAAAAATTCCAAATGCAATGAAAATGGTGAAAAAACGCATTTGCGCCATATTCTTGTGGGCTTGGATATTACGTCTTTCATTGAGCGCCCCAAATGACATGTCTACTTTATTCTTTGGGTCGGTACGATTAAGGGGATACCAAATTTGTATAGGTTTTATAATGTTTTCATACATTTACAAAAATTAAAACCTCCTGTACAAAAATAATTTTTTTGATTTTGCCAACTTCTGGCGCTAATAACTTTTTTATACTATGGTGTACGGAGCTGTGGGTGGTGTCATTTTTTGCGAAATTTGATAATATGTTCAATGATATAATTTTTAGGACTGTACTTCCTTTTGATCACTTTTTATAGATTTTTTTAGATTTTTCAAAATGGCAAAAAAGTGCCATTTTCGAATTTGGCCACTATTTTCCGTTACGGGGTTAAACGCATTGAAAAACCGTTATCATATTTTGATAGATCAGGCATTTTTGGACGCGTCGATACCTGATGCGTTTATGATTTTTACTGTTTATTTATATTTATGTGAGTTCTAGGGAAAGGGGGGTGATTTGAAATTTTAGGTTTTTTTATTATAATTTTTTTTTTTTTTTAACTTTTTTTTATTTTTATTTATACTATTTTTCAGACTCCCTAGGGTACTTTAACCCTAGGTTGTCTGATCGATCCTATCATATACTGCCATACTACAGTATGGCAGTATATGGGGATTTTCTTCCTCATTCATTACAATGTGCTATCAGCACATTGTAATGAAGGGGTTAAAACGAAATAGCCTCGGGTCTTCGGAAGACCCGAGGCTACCATGGAGACGGATCGCCGCCCCCCGATGACGTCACGGGGAGCGGCGATCCCAGGTAACATGGCGGCGCCCATGCGCCGCTATCTGTTTGAGGCTGCCGGCAGCTTTGCCGGCAGCCCACGCTGTGAATACACCCGGTAAGCCTTTGCTGCAATATGCAGCAAAGACTTACCGGCTATGGAGAGGGCTCAGCCGGTGAGCCCTCTCCATGCAGCGCGACGCGACCGCCGCCGTGAATACACGGCGGGCGCTCGCGAACCGGTTAAAGTTTGTGCTGCAGAAGATTTGCGAGTGCCGGGATTTCCTTCTATACTTGGCCTGGTGACCTCTGACCATAAACAATCACCTTGCCAGGACCTTAACCCCTTACCGACATTTGATGTAATAGTACAGTATGGTGAAAGCTGCGTTCCGCATTATTACATCAAGATTTTTACACCAGCTCCTTAACTGAGCCGGCAACAGAAGCTGCGGGTGTCAGCTGTATATAACACACACATGACCGTGGTGTGTAATGGGCATCCAAAATGACCGTCTGCTTAACAGGGCTGGGTCCACTGCTCAGATGGCAGCCCCGGGGGCTCTGGACGATGACTTCCGTGAGCCAGGTCCTGCCAGTTGTCACACACTGTAATACATCTGTTTTACACGGTGTTATATGAATAAGAACTTGAGGCTATCAGAGCATTGCATATTTTTGTAATAAACATAATTACCGTATATATACTTGAGCATAAGCCGAGACCTTCCTAGTTTTTTGTTAAAACTAGCGAACTATTCACTTAGTATAAACCCAGTATATACCCTGCGTCCCTTTTTCTCTATATTAGTTTGTCTTCAGTAAAATTGTAAAAATAGATTAACCCCTTAATCGTGGGTTTTACTGGTAAGTGTTTGCTGCATAATAATAATGGAGCAAAGACTTACCGGCTATGGATAGGGCTCAGCCCGTGAGCCCTCTCCATGCACCCGCACCCAACGTACTATTACATCACGTTGATAAGGGGTTAAAAAAACTGATATAAATTAGGTATCACTGTAATCGTAGCGATCTATAGAATAAAAATATGTTAAGGCCACAGAAAAAAAAAAAAGAAAGAAAACCAGAATTTATGATTTTCTTTTCCTTCATAGACTTCAAATTCTCATCATAACCCACTACAATAACATATTTGTAAAGTCTATCTTATCTCGCAGAAAATAAGCTTGTATGTCCAAAAAAATAAAAGATAGTATAGCTATTTAAAAGTTACAATGCATAATCTGTCCTTACCGGCGCAACTCCCTTCGATGCCATGGTGTGTGCCCAGCAGCAGTTTACCACCACAAATGGGGTTTGATTGGGTATCAAACTTTCATTTAGCCAGAAAAAATTTAAATTTCAAAATTGCACACAATTTGTTTTAACCCCTGTAAAACAATTAAATGGTTAACAAACTTCATGAAGGTTTAATTTTATGGTAATTTATGGGGTTTTACTTTTATTTAGGCCTCTCAAAGTGACTTGAAAGCTGAACAGGTCCCTCAATAGCGTGATTCTGTGTTTTTTAATGAAAAAGTGAAAAAAATCACAGCTAAAGTACAAAATCCCATAACATCCTACAAAAATGAGAGGATGCATAATAAATGTCAACATTTGGTAAATCTTAGCTATCAAGTTTTTTTTGCTGTTATGAATGTGCGTGTGGGAAAAGTAGAACATTTTGAATTTTGAAAATCAAGAATTTTCATTCTGTGTAGCTGTGGCTACATATAATCCCCTTTTTCTTCAATAAAGTTTTGAGTTTGTCCATGAAGGATGTCTTTTCTTCTTCCATAAAATTGTCTATACAGGGTTTACAGATAGGTTTCTTATAAGAATCTGGCATAGAATGAAGGCACATATTATGAGTAACAAAAGCTTTTATTGACTGAGTTAATAGAGCAAGTCAATATTTGCAGTGTTGACCCTTCTTCAGGACCTCTGCAATTCTCCCTGGCATGCTCTCAATCAACTTTTGGACCAAATCCTGACTGATAGCAGTCCATTCTTGCACAATCAATGCTTGCATTTTGTCACAATTTGTTGGTTTTGTTTGTCCACCCGTCTCTTGATGATTGACCGCAAGTTCTCAATGGGATCAAGATCTGGGGAGTTTCCAGGCCATGGACCCAAAATCTCTATGTTTTGTTCCCTGAGACATTTAGTTATCACCTTTGCTTTATGGCAAGGTGCTCCATCATGCTGGAAAAGGCATTGTTGATCACCAAACTCCTCTTGGATGGTTGGGAGAAGTTGCTCTTGGAGGACATTCTGGTACCATTCTCTATTCATGGATGTGTTTTTAGGCAAGATTATGAGAGAGCCGATTCCCTTGTCTGAGAAGCAACCCCACACATGAATGGTTGCAGGATGCTTTACAGTTGGCAGGAGACAAGACTGGTGGTATCGCTCACCTTGTTTTTTTTCTAAACAAGCTGTTTTCCAGATATTCCAAACAATCGGAAAAGGAATTCATCAGAGAAAATGACTTTACCCCAGTCCTCAGCAGTCCACTCCCTGTACCTTTTGCAGAATATCAGTCTGTCCCTGATATTTTTTTGATCCCAAAGCTGAAACACTTAAGAGAGACGGGTGGAGGTGGCCCAAGTCTAACTTTCAGCCATAGCAAGTCTGGGACGGCAAGGAAGGCAGCTTACACAGAGACCTCAGATCAACATGACCACAACACTTATAATGTTTAAATACCTTCTCAAGGAGCCCATCCCCCCATGCAGGTGGATGAAAGTCCAGTGTTCCGATCCGCTCTGTGGGATTTCTTATGTTGCTTCCGGACGCAGCCAGAAGACCGGAGTGCAAAAGATGCCAAGAAATGTAGTCTGGTTTGTGTTGCATTCAGCTTTAGTTCCAGGGGCATATGGTCCCTGTCCTCCTTCCATCCCGCTCACATTGTGACCCCCTCGTCCTCCCTCCCCCTCACATTGTGGCCGCCTTATCCTCCCTCCCCCCTTGCATTGTGGTACCGTCGTCCCCCACCCCCCTCACAGCTCGCTGCTGCAGCTGGCGGTTCCACTCTGCCATAAGACTACATCTCCCATAATGCCCGAAGTCAACATAGAATACAGAAACAGATAGGTAGATATGTTTGCTAATTTATTAACCCTTACAGGACTCAGCCCTTTTTCGTGTTATTCTCTCATTCCAAAATGTGATAGCTTTTTAATTTTTTCCATTAATAGAGATGTACAGGGTGGGTCATTTATATGGATACACATAGATAAAATGGAAATTGTCGGTGATATCAACTACCTGTTTGTGACATTTTGAAGTTGGCCATTTTAGATCCAATTTTTTTTTCCAATGGGAAGAGGGTCATGTAACACATCAAACTTATTGAGAATTTCCTAAGAAAAACCAATGGTGTACTTGGTTCTATCGTTACTTTATTCTGTCATGAGTTATTTACTCGTTTATGACCACTTCTAAAATGCGTTCAAAGTGCTGCCCATTGTGTTGGATTGTCCGTGCAACCCTCTTCACCCACTCTTGACACACTGAAAGCAACACCACAAATGCTAGCACAGGGTTCAAGTTGTTTCAGCTGCTACACATCTAGTATCTTCATAGCATAGACAACTGGCCCACAACAACCAACCCACTTTCCAGGGAACTGTTCGTGTAGGAATGTTTAGACCTTTGGGGTCATATGAAGGCAATTGTCTATGTAGCGAGAGCCCACAATTGACAGTAATAAAAGGAGCCATTTCGCCTAGAAGGAGAAGATTGGCTAGCGCAGAATGGACCTCACAAATATAGAGACCAGATAACATACATACTAGATCTGCAGATGGATTAACTGGCTTAATACTTAAAGAAGTTGTCCAATTTCAGCAAATAATTGATATTGTTTAAGGATAAATGATCCAATATGCCAATATACTTTCTGTATAAAATCCTCAGGGCTTTCTAGATCTCTGCTTGCTATCCTGCTACAGGAAGCTTCTCTGTTTACTCCAGTAAATAAAAATTTGTCCTTGGTCATGTGATGGACATGCAGGTGCATGAGCCATTAGTATCACAGAAAGTAATAGGAGCTGTGTGATAATAACCGCTTGTGCACCTGCATGTCTATCACATCACTATAGACAAATTTGTATTCACTAGAGTAAACAGCTGCTGTCAGGAACCAGGGGTGGTGGACCCACTGGACCACCGCGGACGATGATGTAAAAAGACACCTAGGAGCGGAGTCTAACTAGCACCTGGTTTTTACCAGTGCCGGCCACAAAGCTGCTTGGACTTGCTGCGGTGTGGTACCGTCAGGTCGCTCCACCGGCGCAAATTTGTCCACAGTGGTGGCCAAGGCATAGTACAGAGTCGTAAGGCAAGATCGTAGTCGGAGACAGGCAGGAGATCAAGACAGGCAGTCGGAGTCGTGAACATAGCGGTAGGTCAGAACAGGCAGCACAGGATCGGAGTCAATAATGTAATAGGGCATCAGGAACAAGCTTTCACAATGGCTATAAGGCACAAAGATCCGGCGGGGTGTGCAGTGAGAGGCTGTCTTATGAAGGATTCTAGGAATGGCCAGCGCCAATCAATGGTGCGGGTTGGCCCTTTAAATTTTCGGGAGTCAGCGCGCGGCTGACCGCTGGAGCTCAATAAGGAACGTGGACAGGTGAGTCAGGGTGCCGAGGCGCTGGGCCACAGAGAGTGGCACGGGTGAGCCCGAGATATGGGTTGCGGGAGCACCCGTGACAAAAGCTTTCTATAGTATGACAGAAAGCAGAGATCTAGAAAACTGAGGAATTGATACATACAGTATACAGGAAAATGGTACAACTTTTCATTACAACCCCTCTAAATACCATATTATGTTCAAACCTGCTCCATGACGTATAAGACTCCGAGGCTTGGTAAGTTGAACCTGCTTAGCCGTGTGGGAGTCCACGCTATGTAGGCAGCCATTCTGCAGCTTCTTTCGGTGCAGCTTTCCTTCTCTACGCTATCTGCCGGTAGCCACGCACCCCTGCAGTCTAGCACGAAGTTCACAGACAGACAATCACTGATTCACTTGCTGCCAGCACCACACGGTGAGGATTGAGAAGCTGCAAACTACAAACTCCAGGCAGATAAGTGATCTAGGAAGAGGGGGAGGCAGACAAGCACATATCTGTGAAAACAAATGTAGCAGAGCCGACAGTGTTAAAGTGTCAGCCTCTGTCTATCATGCATCTGTGTGATAGGAGAGATGAGACAAATCAATTATGCCTATGTGCCAGTGTATTAGAATGTCAGAAGCCAGATGAGTGTATATACACCTGTACCCTGATAATCTAAGCACATTGTCACCCCACAGAACTAGATGGATCATAATATGTCTGCTTAGAGAGTCCCCAACCACACCTTGGAATTTTGCACTGACCAGCCTAGGGAGTGATAGTTTTATTGCAGTTTTAGCTCCTGAGTAAAATTGTAAAATAAGAGGTTAAAATGGTCTTTATTGTGTAAACATCACTAGGGGATTGAGATTTCAGAATTTTCATTCGTGGGAATACCCCTTTAAGGGTGGGTGTTCTTTGTGCTGTGGTGAGAGGGGAGAATGCCCGGTCCGCCTCCCAGTTTGGGAATCTCTGAGCACAGTGCCCTCTACTCCTGCAGTTTAAGTCCATCCCTATGCTCTCCACAGCTGCCCGGCACACTGTAAAGCAAATGTTGGGTCCAGAGATACACCCCAAACTTCTTCCCTGTGAACAATCGGGTGAGTGTGGTTTTAGAGCGTTGATAGGCTATGGATAGCTCAGGATTAGCTCAGCATCACATCACTGCTTTGACATTTTAGCTGTGATCGTCTTGTTGGAAGGTGAACCTTTGACTCAGTCTTTGATCCAAAGGACTTTGGAAGAGGTTTTCATCCAGGATCTCTAAACTTGGCCGCATTCTTCTTTTGTTCAATTGCGAACAGTCCTCCAGGCACTGCAGCTGAAAAACAACCCCCTAGCATGATGATGGTATCACCATGTTTCACTGTTGGGATTGTATTTCGCATTGCAGTGCCTGGTTTTCTTCGCACATAACACTTATAATTAAAATTTCTCATAGTCTAGGAGTCCTTCATTTGTTTTTGTGCAAACTGTATTCAGGCTTTCATAGGTCTTGAACCGAGGAGAGGTTTCAGTCGGCACAATCTGCCATAAACTCTGACTGATGGAGGGCTGCAGTGACAGTTGACTTTGCAGAATTTTCTCCCATCTCCCTACTGTATCTCTGGAGCTCAACCACAGTGACCTTGGGTAACCTTGGCTCTTTCTCAATTGCTTAGTTTGTCTGTACGGCCAGGGGGGGAAAAGTTGTGGTCTTCCAAAACATTTTCTATTTAAGGATTATGGAGCCAACTGTGCTCTTAGGAACCTTGGGTGCTGTAGAAGTTCTTTTGTGACCTTGCCACATTTCTGTCTCTGAGCTTCTTGGGCATTTCCTTAGACCCCATAATTTGAATGTGCTCTGACATGCACTGTGAGCTCATATATATCTGAATGCTGTTCTTAATAAAGTCAAATCAGTTTAATTAAACGCAGATGGACTCCAATGAAGAAGTACAACAATCGCAGGGAGGATTAGAAGGAAATGTATAGCATGCAAGTTAAATATGAGAGTCACAACAAAGTGTCCAAATACTTATGACAATGTGATATTTCAGTTTTTGTCTAATAAATTAGTAAAAATATGTATATTTAATTTTTTTCTGTGACGATGGGGTGCAGAGTGTACATTAATGAGCCAAGAAAATAACTTTTTTAGATCTTACCAATTTAACGTAATGAAACAAAAATGAAACATTTAACTCCTTAACGCCGCAGCCCTTTTTAGTTTTTGCGTTTTCATTTTTCACTCCCCACCTTCAAAAATCTATAACTTGTTTTATTTTTCCATGTACATAGCTGTGTTATGGCTTATTTTCTGCGTAACAAATTGCACTTCATAGTGGTGGTATTTAATATTCCATGCCGTGTACTGGGAAGCGGGGAAAAAAATTCCGAATGCAGTGAAACACGCATTTGTGCCGTATTTTCGTAGGCTTGGATTTTACGGATTTCACTGTGCGCCTCAAATGACATGTCTACTTTATTCTTCGGGTCAGTACGATTACGGGGATACCAAATTTGTATAGGTTTTTATAATGTTTTCATATATTTACAAAAATTAAAATATCCTGCACAAAAAAAAAAAATTGGGGGATTTTGTTGTCTTCTGGCGCTAATAACCTTTTTATACTTTGGTGTACGGAGCTTTGGGAAGTGTTATTTTTTGCGGCTTTTGATGACGTTTACAAGGTTATTATTTTAATGAATGTACGACCTTTTGATCACTTTTTATAGAATTTTTAATTTTTTTTTTTAAATAGCAAAAAAGTGCCATTTTCGACTTTGGTGTTACAGGGTTAAAAGCAGTGAAAAAACGTTGTTATATTTTGTTAGTTCAGGCATTTTCGGATGCGGCGATGCCTAATGTGTTTATGATTTTTACTGTTTATTTCTAGCAGTTCTAGGGAAAGTGGGGTTATTTGAGTTCTTAGGTTTTTTTTAATAGAATTTTTTTTTTTAACTTTTTTTTAATTTTTACTATTTTTCAGACTCCCCTAGGGTACTTTAACCCCTGGTTGTGTACGGTCCTATCATATACTGCCATACTACAGTATGACAGTATATGGGGATTTTACTCCTCATTCATTACAATGTTCTGATTGTAATGAATGGGTTAACCTGAAGACATGGCGACGGATGGCCGCTCCGCGATGACGTCACGGGGAGCGAAGATCCTCAGAAAGATGGTGGCGCCCATGCCGGCACCCATTCCAAAACTTTGATCTACTTTATCTTTTCAACAATAAATGGCAGAAATTTTATAAAAACTGTTGGGAAATATGATGATTAATGTCTGTGGGGACATGGGAAAAATTGATAAAAGGGTCACTGGTGACAAGTTTCCTTTAAGGTGAAAATAAGCTGGGTCCGTAAAATGGGGTTGCCCATGAAAGAAAGTTCTCAAATTTTACCTTTTACTCAGTTTTATTGCTGTTATAACTCCTAGAACCTTAGTTATGGTCATTGTAAAATTCCATGTCATGGAATTCTCCAAGCAGTTAGGTCAAGTTTCCTCTTACGAGATGCTAGGTGCAGTAGGATAGCACGATGCATCGAAACTTTGATACTTGAGTGATACTTTCATACTCTTGGTTCTATACCGAGATTTTGTCATTTTCTGTACTGAATGACTTCTGCTGTTGTACAGTCTCTCTAGTAGCTGTCTGCAGGGGAATCCTCAGAGGAGACATGGGGCAGGGAATACTTTTAATAGAGGTGTCAGGTTAGTGGCAGAGCAAGGACCACATCATAAGGGAGATATTATGAGCTGGCCATATATGATGTTTCTATATCTCCCAGGGCTTCCCCAGACACAAGGTCTATAAATTATTTCATGTTATTAGATACTTTTTTTTGCCCAGACAGGACTTGAACTCACAAACTATACTCTATCTGCCATCGAGATAAAGAGCCTCTATACACTAGACCAGTGGTGGCGAACCTATGGCACGGGTGCCAGAGGTGGCACTCGAAGCCGTTTCTATGGGCAATCAGACCATCGTCCCAGGATAGTTCACCGAACACTGAATCTTCCTGCAGTCCCAGGCAAATTAACCGGTTCGCGACCGCCCACCGTTCCGATGCATGGAGAGGGCTCGCGGGCCGAGCCCTCTCCATAGCCGGTAAGTCTCTGCTGCATATTGCAGCAAAGGCTTACCGGTAACACCTGCGATTGGTGCCAGCACCGATCGTGGGTGTTTTCTTGCTGATCGCCGCCGTACTGTCTACTATTTCGCCAGCTCGAGAAAATGGCATCTCCCGCCGTTTTGATTTATGGCGGCCAGAAACAGAGCCAATCACAAGCCAGGAGACTCTGCACTCCACCCAGCATGACGTGGTACCCTTACACGTCGATAGCAGTGGTTGGCTGGCCTGATCAGGTGACCCAGGAATAGACTAGCCCCTGCCAGGATCATTCTCTGTCTGGATGCCGCTAGGGAGAGAGGGTGTTCTACTAGAATAGTGTTAGGCAGGAGTGATTCTACAAGAACCCAACAGCCCTTCTTAGGGCTACAATAGCGTTATATTTTACTTTTTTTTTGTTTGCTTGTGGCTGGGCTTGCTGCCACTAGTAGTGCAGCTAGTACCATATTGTGAGGAATTTGCTGGGAGACTTGCGACCGTTGTGTTTAGCTCTTAGCGACACATATCCACCTCAAACACCGAAGTGGGACAATTTATTAGGGGTTTGATTTGAATTAGGCACAGTCTGCTGATTTATTTTTTTTTACGTTTATTTCTTTTTTGTAACTCAAAGTCATCAGGCACAGCACAAAATCCAGTTGTGTGCTGTCAGTGTAGGTTAGAAACTAGCCATAGCAATAGGATAGCATAGTTTTGTTTAAAAAAAAAAAAAAAAAAAAAATTTTAAGTTTACACTTTAATTTGGAAAATGTTTAACCCGAGGGCTAGGGGTAGAGGACGAGGGCGTGGACGGCCAACTACTGCAGGGGTCAGACGCCGTGTTCCTGGGCGGGGCAAGACACCACCTGCTGATGAGGGAACAGGGGAAGGCCACAGAGCTACACTCCCTAGGTTCATCATGTCTCAAGTTACTGGGACTCGTGGTAGAGCACTGTTGAGGCCAGAACAGTGCGAACAGGTGATGTCGTGGATTGCGGACAATGCTTTTAGCCATTTGTCCACCAGTCAGTCTTCCACGCAGTCCACCCATGTCACCGAAATCAGCACTTCTCCAGCTCCTCCACCTCAGCCTCTTTCCCCCCCAGTCTGCCCCCTCCCAGCAAAATTTTGCATTTGAACCGGCATACTCTGAGGAACTGTTTTCTTGACCTTTCCCAGTGTCACAAACCACTTGTCCGGTTGCTGCTGAGCGATGCCCAGGTTTTCCACCGGTCGCAGTCTGTGGGTGATGATGACATTATTGACGTAGTGGAAGAAGTGTGTAAAGAGGTGTCGGACGATGAGGAGACACGGTTGTCAGACAGTGGTGAAGTTGTTGTCAGGGCAGGAAGTCCGAGGGGGGAGCAGACTGAGGGATCGGAGGATGATGAGGTGACAGACCCAAGCTGGGTTGATAGGCCGGGTGAACACAGTGCTTCTGAGACGGAGGCGAGTCCTTTCGAAACCTCATGGCGGCGGTCGCCCCTCGGTATTCGGTCCCCAGCCGCCACTACTTTTCCCGATGTGCCGTCCCAGCCCTGCACAAGCATGTGTCAGACAACATCATCCGTGCCCTGACCAACGCCGTTTCTGACAAGGTCCACCTGAACACGGACACGTGGACGAGTGCTGCAGGGCAGGGCCACTATTTATCGCTGACGGCACATTGGGTTAACTTGGTAGAGGCTGGGACCGAGTCTGACCCAGGGGCTGGTCATATACTGCCGACGCCGAGGATTGCGGGGCCTACCTCGGTCCAGGTCTCAAAGGCCTACTATGCCTCCTCCTCCTCCTCCCACCCCTCCTCCACCTCCTCTTCCGAATTACCATCCGTGGGCATGGCGCCATCAGTCGGTAGCTCTAGGCACAGCAGCAGTGCCATCGCTAAGCGACAGCAGGCGGTGCTCAAACTGCTGAGCCTAGGCGATAAAAGGCACACACAAGAGCTATTACAGGGCATCACGGCGCAGACTGATCTGTGGCTGGCACCGCTGAACCTGAAGCCAGGCATGGTTGTGTGTGAGAACGGCCGTAACCTGGTGGCGGCTCTGCAACTCGGCACACTGACACATATGCCATGCCTGGCCCATGTGTTAAATCTCATAGTTCAGCGTTTCCTCAAGACATACCCCAATCTGTCTGATTTGCTCACGAAGGTGCGCCGCATCTGTGCGCATTTCAGGAAGTCCAGCACAGATGCTGCCACTCTCAGGGCAGCGCAGCCTCCAACTGCCCCCTCACCGACTGTTGTGCGACGTGCCCACGAGGTGGAATTCAACACTAACCATGTTATCCAGAGTTTACCAGCAGCGCAGAGCGATTGTAGACTGCCAGATGTCAACTTCCCCCAGAACTGGTAGTCAGGTCAGTCAGCTTCCTCTAGTCTACAATGAGGAGTGGACGTGGATGTCTGATATCTGTCAGGTGCTGAGTAACTTTGAGGAGTCAACACAGAGTCATCATCAGCCTCACCATCCCGCTGCTTGGCCTGTTGAAAAACTCTCTGGTCAGCATGAAGTCGGCAGCTTTGCGCTCGTCACAAGAGATGGGGGAAGAAGATTCCCTTGTTGATAGCCAAAGCACCCTCAGGTCTGTTTCTCAGCGCATATCGGAGGAGGTGGAGGAGGAGGAAGAGGAGGAGGAGGAGGAGAATGTTGGCGAGACAGAAGAGGGGACCATTGTTCAGTCCTTCACTGTTCAGCCTGTATGGGCAGAAGAAGAGGAGTTGGAGGAGGAGGAAATAGAGAGTCAGGCTAGTGAGGGGAGTGAAATCAAACTTGTTAACTTTGTCGCCACCCTGCTGTGTAATCCACAAAATATACTGGCAAACTTTTATCATTTACCGATATTGTTTCAGCGCTTCTTGCGCATCTGTTTACATTCCCCTCACCCGTTATAACCCAAACTTATAAGAACGCTACTACACTTGATCTTATACAAAAGGTTGTTAGAAGTGCTGTTTGGGGAGTAGCCAAGGGCTTGGATTGGCGAAAGCTCGCCTGGCAGCGGAGTGCCAGCTCCATCTCAAGATCCAACTAACAGTTTTAACTGCAGCACCTTTAACCCCTTAAGGACGCAGGGTTTTTCCGCTCATTTCTCGCTCTCCAACTTCAAAACTCCATAACTTTTTCATTTTTACGTGTACAGACCTGTGTGAGGGCTTATTTTGTGCGTAACAAATTTTACTTTCCCGTAATGTTATTTATTTTAACATGCCGTGTACTGCGAAGCTGAAAAAAAATTCCAAATGTGTGGGCTCAGTTTTTTTTACTTTGACTGTGCGCTCCAAATAACACCTCAGCTTTATTCTTTGGTTCGGTGCGATCGCAGTGATAACACATTTATATAGGTTTTACTGTGTTTTAATACATTTTCAAAAATTAAACGTTTACAAAAAAGAAAAAAAAAATTTGCCATCTTCTGACGCTAATAACTTTTTCATACTTTGGTGCACGGAGATGTGTTAGGTGTCATTTTTTGCGAAATGATGCGACGTTTGCATTGCTACCATGAGGTCTGTGTGACATTTTGATCATTTTTTATGTGATGTAAAAAGGTGTAAAAGTCGCATTTCGGACATTTGGGCACCATTTCCCGCCTCGGAGGTCACCGCCGGCCGTAACAGTTTTTATATTTTGATAGATCGGACGTTTTGGGACACGGCGATACCTAATATGTTTGTGATTTTTACTGTTTATTATGTTTTATATCCGTTCTAGGGAAAGGGGGGTGATTTGAACTTTTAATATTTTACTAATTTTTTTAATTTTTTAAACTTTTTTTTTTCACTATTTTTTAGACCATCTAGGGTACATTAACCCTAGATGGTCAGATCGTTCCTATCATATACTGCAATACTTCTGTATTGCAATATATGGCATTTTTGCACACTATACATTACAATGAGCCACAGGCTCATTGTAATGGATATGCAGAAGCCATGTATCCTCGGGTCAAACGAAGACCCGAGGCTACCATGGCAACCGATCGCCGCCCCCCCAATGACGTTCGGGGAAGCGGCGATCGGAGGTAAGATGGCGGAGGTAAGAGGGCGCCGCCAAATTTAAAGTAAGCGCCGACCGCAGGTGATAGCGATGGGTCTTTGCTGCGATATGCAGCAAAGCCCATCTCTGTATGAAGAAGGCTCAGCCCGTGAGCCTTCTTCATACAACCTTCACAGCTCCATGGCGGATATATCCGTCACGGAGCGTGAAGGGGTTAATAATGGAACCATTTCCGAAAAAACAATTAAAAATAGAACCACTATGCTATTCCATTATTCCTAGGTGAAATATTCAAACGACCCCGTCTGCTTGAAAATAATTTTTTCAAAGTAAACGCTTCTGGCCCCCAGGCCCATTTTGGGTGGGGAGGAGCCGAGAGACAGGGGCTTGGACAGGCGAAAGCTCGCCTGGCAGCGGACCGCCAGCTCCATCCCAAGATTAGGCAGCCTCAGAGGCATCCATGCATGCTGCCCCTGCTGTTTCCTGTCCTTTTTGCCTCCACGATCCTCCACAGCGTCCACCAATGTTTCCATGCGCAACTTTCAACTCTCTATACCCCAGACGCTGGAGCACGAGAGGATATGCAGCACATCATCCCCTTATCAAACGAGCTGTGTCAGGCAGAATTTTCAGGTGTTTCACCAGATACATAGTGGAACTCGGCCCATCTGTCGCCGCCATGCTGGAGACCTGAAGTTGCAATCATAGCAGCGCAATATGAATGCTCAATACTGTCGCTCTTAATCATGGAAGTTGTCTCCATGGCTGCCTCCACATGTCGTCCCCTTGACAAAAGAGCTGTGTCAGGCTCATTTTTCGGGTGTTTCACCAGATACGTTATGGAACTTGGTCACTATGTCGCCACCATGCTGTGTTATCGATTAAATATACCGTCAACCTTTTGTTCACATAGGAAATCATTTCAGCGCTTCTTGCTCACCTCCTTTGGTGAAGCCCGAGTCCATTTAGGGTATGTCGCCATGACACCATGAGGCCATGAGGGCCTGCCACTGCCGCCGCATGCCGTCCCCTATAGTGTCAGGGTCAATTATTGCATGTTTTAGGTGCTATCTAGCCTCATACGGTCACTCTGTCATGGCCATGCTGTTGCCCATAATTTTGACAAAATTGTACGATTAAGCAGCCTCAGAGGCATCCATGCATGCTGCCCCTGCTGTTTCCTGTCCATTTCCGTGGTGTTTCCATCCTTTTCTGAGGTTTCCAGGTGTTTGGCCAAGCTTCCCTGTGCAGAGCCTTGGTCCCTTTGAAAAATGCTCGAGACGACACTCGAGCATTGGGAAAAGTTTGTCTCGAATAACGAGTACCCGAGCATTTTAGTGCTCGCTCATCTCTAAAGGTAATGTAACCAAAAATAGCGCCCAAAGTCGAAAATGGCACTTTTTTGCCATTTTGAAAAATATATATCAATAAAAAAGGATCAAACTGTTGTACAGTCCAAAATCAAGTAGACATGTCATTTGGGGCATACAGTGAAAGCTGTAAAATACAAGCCCACAAAAAATGGCGCAAATGCGTATTTTCACCTTTTTCTCTGCATTTGGAATATTTTTCCCCACTTCCCAGTACATGGCATGGAATATTAAATACCATCACTATGAAGTGCAACTTGTTACGCAGAAAACAAGCCGTCGCATAGCTCTTTATGTGCAAAAATAAAAAAAGTTATTGAATTTTTGAAGGTGGGGAGTGAAAAATGGAAATGAAAAAAACAAAAAAAGGGTAGGTTGTGAAGGGGTTAAGATGAATAAAAGTTTCCAGAGGTCACCAGAGGTCAAACAGCCCCCCCCCACCATTATCCAAATCAAACAAAACTGGTGCCATCTTCTACGTTTGTGCTAATTTTGTTTTGATATTGCGTCCTGTTGCGCATGGGGGAGTATGAAGAGGGCTCCCAGGATGAGCCCTCTTCATACTCACCGGGCGTTTGCTTCAAAATGGAGTAAACGCCCGTCCCTAAAACAAGCGACGTGATCGGGGGAACGGCGATCCGTTTCCATGACAGCCTCCGGTCACACAAAGATCCGAAATATAAAAAATTATATTAAAAAAAAACTAAAAATTCAAATCACCCCCTTCCCTAGAAGTCATAAATAAACAGTAAAAATCATGAACACATTAGGTATCACCGCTAAAATGCCCGTTCACTGCGTTTAACACCGTAACGGAAAATAGTGCCCACAGTCGCAAATGGCATTTTTTTGCCATTTTGAAAAATATAAAAAAAGAAGGTCGTACATTCCTAAAAATAGAAGCATTGAAAAAGTCTTCAAAAATATCAAAAAATGACACCACTCACAGCTGTGTACACCAAAGTATGAAAAAGTTAGACTGCAAAATGAAAAATTTATTTTTTTGTACAGGAGGTTATTTTTTGTAATTGTATGAAAATATATGCAAATTTGGTATCCCTGTGATCGCACTGACCCAATGAATGAAGTAGACCAGTAATATGGGGCGCACAGTGAAAGCCGTAAAAACCAAGCCCACAAGAAATGGCCCAAATGTGTTTTCATCATTTTCACTGCATTCAGAATTTCTTTCCCGCTTTCCAGTATACGGCATAGAATATTTAATAAAAGAAAAGTCCACGGGACAAGTGTGTTTTGAAGGAAATCATTAACAATGAAAAAGATTCAAACAATTCAGCACTTTTTATATGAAAAATTCTTGCTTCTTTATTAAATCATCATATAAAATCGATCAGCACATAGTGGTATCCACAAACAGTTACGCCATGATAAAGCGTTTTTTTTTTTTAACTCGAAACGCATAGCTGTTTGTGCTGATCGATTTTATATGATGATTTAATAAAGAAGCAATAATTTTTCATATAAAAAGTGCTGGATCGTTTGAATCTTTTTCATAGAATATTTAATTTAATACCACCACTATAAAGTGCAATTTGTTATGCAGAAAACAAGCCGATACACAGCTCTTCACATGGAAAAATAATGGAGTAAAAAAAATAGACGCAAAAACAAAAAAGGGCTTGGTCCTTAAGGGGGTTAACGGAATTATTTAAAAATTCCAAAGATCAGCCAGCTCCCCACATTAACCGAATTAAACAAATCCGGTGCAGTACGTATTGATCATTTTTTCCCCCAGAGGTAAACAAAGTTCATTCCTCCCATAGTATTTGCTAGATCTCTCTGGTGATCAAACCAGAGAAGTGTCACTAGGTTGTTTTTTTTATAGCAGTTCATCCTCAACACCTTAACCCCTTAAGGACGCAGGGTTTTTTCGCTCATTTCCTGCTCCCCACATTTTTACCTGTACAGACCTGTGTGAGGGCTTATTTTGTGCGTAACAAATTTTACTTTCCCGTAATGTTATTTATTTTAACATGCCATGTACTGCGAAGCTGAAAAAAAATTCCAAATGTGGAAAAATTGAAAAAAAAAAAAAAAAAAACACATTCTTGTGGGCTCTGTTTTTACGACTTTGACTGTGCACTCAAAATTACACCTAAGCTTTATTCTTTGGTTCGGTGCGATCGCGGTGATACCAAATTTATACAGGTTTTATTGTGTTTTAATACATTTTCAAAAATTAAACGAATGTGTACAAAAAAGAAAAACATTTTTTTGCCATCTTCTGACGCTAATAACTTTTTCATACTTTGGCGCACAGAGCTGTCTGAGGTGTCATTTTTTGCGAAACGAGCCGACGTTTTTATTGCTACCTTTTTGAAGTCTGTGCGACATTTTGATCATTTTTTATGCCATTTTTTATGTGATGTAAAAAGGTGTAAAAGTTGCATTTCGGACATTTGGGCGCCATTTCCCGTCTCAGAGGTCACCGCCGGCCGTAACCGTTTTTATATTTTGATAGATCGGGCATTTTGGGACTCGGCGATACCTAATGTGTCTGTGATTTTTACTGTTTATTATGTTTTATATCAGTTCTAGCGAAAGGGGGGTGATTTGAACTTTTAATATTTTATTAATTTTTTTTATTTTTTAAACTTTTTTTTCACTAATTCTTAGACCATCTAGGGTACATTAATCCTAGATGGTCAGATCGTTCCTACCATATACTGCAATACTTCTGTATTGCAATATATGGCATTTTTGCAGCTCATTCATTACAATGAGCCACTGGCTTATTGTAACGAATCTGCAGAAGCTAGATAGCCTCGGGTCAAACGAAGACCCGAGGCTACCATGGCAACCGATCGCCGCCCCCCGATGACGTTCAGGGGCGCGGCAATCGCATTAAAGATGGCGGCACCCGCGCGCCGCTCTCTTTTAAATGCCGCCGTCGGCAATGAAAGGGTTAATAGCCGCAATCGGTGCAAGCACCGACCGCGGTTATTAAAGGAAACTTACCATTTAGAATGGCAGGGGTAAGCTGTAAGTACCGAGAACCAGCTCAGGGTGAGCTGGTGCCAGTACTTACTTTCGTTAGTGTTATAAACCGCGGTAAACACTTTTTAAACTCTAAACCAGAACAGGCTTTGGCGCTGTGTGCGTACGATCGTGCGCACGCCTACATAGGAAATAGCGGAGATGTTGCGCACCGAAGCCTCTCCTGCTCTAAAGTTTAAAAAGTGTTAAAACCGCGATACCACGGTTTATAACACTAACAAAAGTAAGTACCGGCACCAGCTCACCCTGAGCTGGTGCTCGGTACTTACAGCTTACCCCTGCCATTCTAAATGGTAGGTTTCCTTTAACGGTGGGGATTTGCTGCAATATGCAACAACCTTCACCCTTGTATGAAGAGGACTCAGCCCGTGAGCCCTCTTCATACATTCCCTGTACCTCTGCGCCGTAGAGCTACGTCCTTAACACCTTAACCCCTTAAGTACGCAGCCATTAAATAGCTTAAGGCTCAGCCCCATTTTTTGTATACTGACTTGCGTCGCTTTATATGGTTATAACTTTTGAACACTGTTACTTATCAAAGCGATTCTGAGATTGTTTTTTTCCTCACATGTTGTACTTCATTTTAGTGGTAAATGTCGGCTGATAAGGTTTGTGTTTATTTACATTAAAAAAAAAAATTCATTTTCAAAATTTCAAGTCATTGCGTTTTCAGGCAGATAGATTTACCACCTAAATAAGTTGCTGAATAACATTTCCCATTTGTCTACTCTACATTTCCATAATTTTTGAAATGTCTGGATAATTTATTTTGATGTCACGTGGATTACAAATCTAAAAGCAATTTTTCGGATTTTCAGAATTGACTATTTTGGGGATAAATGCTGTTTTGAATGAAATTTTACATATTTAGCATCAAAAAACCCCTATGTATCAACTCATTTTCAAATCTGCACCCCTCAAGCTATCAGAAACAGCTTTTACGAAGACTGTTAACCCCTTGAGATCTTCATAGGAATTGAATCAAAATGGAGGTGAAATTTAGAATGGTCAAATTGTGTCGGCTATACATTCATTTAGCCCTAAAATTTACACATTTCCAAAACAGAAAACCCACCATAATATTTGTTCTACAATTTCTCCTGAGTACAGAGACCCCCAACATGTGGTTGTTTTTTGTTTTATTGGCACACAGAAGGGAAGGAGCACCCTGCAGCTGACAGGATTTTAATTTCCTCATTGGCCCCTTTTGTATGCTATAAAATTTTCGCTTTTTCGTTATCAGGGCCATGTGACAGCATTTTTTTTGCAGGATGAGATGCTTTTTCCAGTGTTAACCATTTTGGGGTTGGTATCCCCTATTGTTGAAAATTAAAGAACTTTTTTTGAGGGAAGGAGTAGAAAAGCATCCATTCTTTTCAATTTTTTTTCCCCGTGTTCACCGTATAGCCTAATAATCATGTTATCTTTATTTTACGGGTCGATACGATTACGGGGATACCAGACATAAATATTTTTTCTCACGTTTTACTAAATTTGTCAAATAAAACCCTGATGTGGGGAAAAAAATCTATAATTTTTGCATTGCCGTCTTCCAAGTGGCATAACATTTTTACTTTTTTTGGCTATGGAGCTGGTTGATGGCTTGTTTTTTTGCGGGAGATGTTGCACCAGAATCATTTTGGAGTACATATGTTTTTTTGATCATTTTTTAATGCAATTTTTGAGGGATTGAATAGGTAAAAATCATAATTTTTGGAGGGTTTATAACAGTTTTTTTACAGCGTTTATTGTGCAGGTTCAATAATGATTTACTTTGATTCTACGGGTTGTTACGGACAGGGTGATACTATATGTGAGGGATTTGTGTTATTACTTAACTTTTTTTTGCGTTATATGTCTCTTCATATGTTTTGGGGCTTATGGGCATTTTTATTGATTTCTAACTTTATTTTTTATTGAATAACCTTTTTTTCCCACTTTTTTTTATTGTTTCCACCATGGGACATGAACAAGCAATCATCTGATTGCTTGTTCATGATAATACCCTGTAATACGGATATATTGCAGGGTATTAACAGTGTCAGCCTATGCACATGCAAAAAACGGCGCCCCCTGAAAGCGGCTCGGGTGGGGTGGGGGGTCCTGGGGGAAAGAGTTTCTGCTTGAATTTCTTTGCATGATGTCAGAATAGCCTCCCAGAGCTGCAGTTGTGAACTGCCTCCCACCCTCATAGATCTTTTGCTTAATGTTAAGGTAAGTGGGCCCAGACATTCATGAAGACTAAGTTTCATACAGTCACAGGTCACACTAACTTTTTTAATGCAGTATAAAAATACTCCTCTTGGCATTTTGGAGGAGTATTTTTACCCGACAAGGAGAGCACAACATAAAAAAAACGCATATGCCATTATCCCAATGCCTGCTTCCGTACGCTAACGCTGCGTTTGTAAATGCAGAGCTAGCGCTGTGTGTGACCCTGCCCTTATCCATCACATTCTGCTGAAACAAGTGTATGTCATGCAAAGCCCCTCCCCATTCTGGAAAATGTAAAAGCAGCCTAAATTGTATTACCTTTACCCTGTAACCATATAACTAATAGTGAAGCAATAGTAAACATGGCAGGCTATGCTTGTATAAATTTATCCTTGTCTGCTAAATGCACTTTTTTACCTGGTTCTACCAATTCCTTAACCCCTTAGCGCTCTGCGCCGTAGCTGTACTGCGCTGAGTCCCGCGATTAGCGTTCAGCGCAGTACAGCTACTGCGCAGAGCCGATGCCGGTTCAGCGCTGCATAGCAGCCGAACCGGCATCGTTAGCCGTGGGATTTCAGCGGTAATCTACCATTGACATCCCCGGCTAACACCCGCGGTCGGAGTGGGCTCCGATCGCGGGTGTTTAACCCGTTAAATGCCGCGGTCAACGCGACCGCGGCATTTAACATGCCTTCTGGGGGTCTTTACCCCATGATCGACCCCCCCCCCCCCCGCACCGTTTTCGGGGGGGGGGGCGATCGCTGTTTTGGCTCCTCTGGGGTCCGATCGGGACCCTAGAGAAGCCTGGAGGGTTTACCTTTAAGATGGCGTCTGTGACGTCATCTTAAAGGCAAAGTGTCAGCCTATGCATCTGCATAGGCTGGCACTGATAATACCCTGCAATACATTAGAAGGGCCCGCAACTTCTTTTGATCACTTAAGAACATTTTTTGTGAGGGTCTGGGATTTAAAAATTACGTATATTACGTGAAGTTTCCACCTCAATTGTTACTGATCATACTGATCATATGTGTTTGGGCTGAGCCCCATCCCCCAGACATTTGCATTGAGTTTTAAACACAATAAAGCTCATTTACTAAGGGTCCGAATCACGGTTTTCCGCCTGCTTTCCCGAAATTTTCCGGTTTGCGCCGAATTGCACCGGGATATTGGCACAAGCAATCGGATTGTGGCGCATCGGCTTTCGCGCAACAGAAATCATGGGGGGGGGGGGGGGGGGGGACCGTGAATTAAAAAAAAAAAAAAAAAAAAAAATTGTGTCGGAAAATACCACTCATATACACAGACACAGAGGAGGTGAATTCCGGCGGAGATCAGCGCAGCAGCGACACCTAGTGGACATTGGGCGCACGACCTTAGTGAATCCCAGCAGAACCAGCATCAGCGTCGGCGAACACGCCGCTGGATCACGACTGGACCGGGTAAGTAAATCTGCCCCAGTGTTAGTGCCCCATTTAACCGCACCCCAAACATTGAATTCAGACTGTTTTCTTTTCTTGAAAGTATGGTATCGCTATTGAGTATCGTGATACACTCACAATTCTGTTATTGTGCAAATGCTTAAATTGTCATTGTACAGGGTTTATCTACACTTTTATTAAGCTTTTGAACATTCTAATAGTATTGGACAAATAGTAAAAGAGAGAAAAACAGATCAGAGATGATAAGATTCATGAGATGGATATAAAATACAATGACACTCTTGGCTCTGCTAACTCTGCTATATGCCTCCCTCCAGATACGACGCGTGCAGAGGCCGATTTACTCTCCAAAAAACCCACCATTTTCTTGATTTTCTTGTAAAAGCGCTGGCTCTCGGCAGTAGTGATGTGCAGCTGCCGCCTGCAAGTTTGTAAGGAGCAGTGCGGACAGCACAGACACAGAGTAGTCACGTGCACACCGACCCACTACACTGCAGAGACGTCTCTGCTTCTGCCGGCAGAAGGGAAGCTGAAGCCACGCCCCCTGAGCACTCCCTGCTGCCGTCACTGGGGCAGATTTATCAAGCAGTCTGAAAGTCAGAATATTTCCAATTGTCCATGGCAACCAATCACAGCTCCCCTTTAAAATATTCATGAGCACTGGTGAAATGAAAGCTGAGCTGTGATTGGTTGCCATGGGCAACTGGAAATATTCTGACTTTCAGACTGCTTGATAAATCTGCCCCACTGTCTTCTCCTAGATGCTCTGTGTCATATCACAAATAGGGAGCAGCAGGGGAATCACATTACACTAAAGACGGGCGGGGAATGGCACAGACAGGAGGACAGGACATGTGACCATTACTGAGGTCGCTGCTCCTCCTCCCCTCCTGACCCGTCTCTCTAGTTCTAATATATATAACTGCACATGTGCACTAGCAGACATAGCAGAGTCTGAGAGAAAGAAGGAGAGTGGAGGAGCGTTTGATTCCAAAGGTGTTTGTTGCATGGGACACAGGAGGTGACAGTACTTGTCCAATGGTCACAAGAGCTTACAATATATGAGAAGGAGGAGATGACACAGGAGATGACAGGGCTTGTCCAATGGTCACAAGAGCTTACAATCTATGAGAAGGATGACGTGACAGTGCTTGTACAATGGTTACAAGATGTTACAATCTATGTGGAGGAGGAGGGGACACAGGAGGTGACAGTGCTTGTCCAATAGTCACAAGAGCTTACAATCTATGAGTAAGGGGGGACACAGGGGGTGACAGTGCTTGTCCAATGGTCACAAGAGCTTACAATCTATGAGGAGGGGACAGTGCTTGTCCAATGGTCACAAGAGCCTACAATCTATGAGGAGGATGGGACACAGGAGATGACAGTGCTTGTACAATGGTCACAAGAGCTTACAATTTATGAGGAGGAGCAGGGGACACCGGAAGGGACACTGCTTGTACAATGATCCAGGCATTTCAAGTAAGGCCGGCGCCACACAGGGCGCTTTGTCTGCGCTTGCAAACGCAAACAAAGTCGCACCCACCGGGGCGGGCCTCGGCCCGATCGCATCGGCGTTTCTATGGAAACGCCTGCGATCGGGAACGAGCCGCAGGTGTTTCGCGTTAAATTAACGCGAAACATCTGCGGCTCGTTCCCGATCGCAGGCGTTTCGATAGAAACGCCGATGCGATCGGGCCGAGGCCCGCCCCGGTGGGCGCGACTTTGTCTGCGTTTGCGTTTGCAAGCGCAGACAAAGCGCCCTGTGTGGCGCCGGCCTAAGGGATAAAATAAATATCCCAAAGCCCGTAAGGCTGTGTTCACATTGTATGAAAACTCATTCTATTGAAAAAAATCCTCCCTGAACCAAAACACTTGTGCTGAGTAAGTAGCAACTTAATGGCGGCCAAACACATCTTGCTAATTATTGAACGCAAGGGTATTGATCAGAAGGAATATGTTTTTGGGAAGGACTATCTTTAAACTTTAGTTAAAAAAAAGTGTTATCTAAGTTACTAATAAACACTCAGGGGTGAATGAAAACTACCATAAGATGGAATATTATAGCCACCGCAAGTCTAAGAATCACTTTTTATACTTCTACCTCCTTTCAATGTGTAGTTTTAGGACCTTTTGGCGGCTCTTCAAAAGTCCTAAAATGGTACACATGTGTATTGAGTGCAGGAAAATATGTATGAGAATTTCCTGGGAGAAGGTCTTCCACAACATAAAATTTGGTGGGTGCTTTAGGCGGCCATGGGCCCTGGGCTAGTGCCCAAATCACCAAATTTGTAATACTCTACTGTATATGGTACATTGTTCGGAGTGTTAATGCCAACAGACTTGCCTCTGTGTTCCTGGAAATGGACGTATTCTAGTTTTTCTGGAGGAAAGGGATGTAGTGAAGGATGGACTTGTCATGTACCCTCCATCAGGAGCCTTTAGACTCAAAAGGTAGACCCACATTTGGTATCCATCCAGGATTTAGATTTTTTTTTTCATACACAAGAGAGAGCTGCACCAGTTATTACTGAATGGCATACCGTATTTTTTTTTTTTTTATATTTATGTTTTGCCCTTGATCAATTTGGTGTTTGCTTTCTGCTGCGGAGCAGCAATGAAATGAGGGGTGTCATTTTACTTTGATCAGTTCAGTGATTGTGGCCTCATGGTGATGGCACACGTGGCGTTTTGAATGCATTTTTGCCCATTTTTAAGCAATCCGTCAAAAATCGCATGCAACCTCAGCCTTCCTCAAGGCGTGTTCACACGTTACGCTAGCGTCGCGTTCATAATGTGACGCTAGTGCACATGGGGCAGGCTCGGGCCAATCGCACATGCATTCCCTGGGAAACGCATATGCGATCGGCCTGAGCCCCGCCCCCTGTGCTCTAGCGTCAAGTTATGATAGCGACGCTAGCAGTACGCGTGATTGCGCCCTCACAGATAAAGACCTTATTTTGCACACTGCTGCTTGCCGGCAGTAAGTGCTCGTGACTAAACTGGTCTTGTAATGCAGGGGATACAGGGCAGGCAGAGAGCATTGTGCAAACAAGAGAAGCATCTGACCATAATCAAAAGATTTACAGTTTGATTAAGGGGCAACCAAAATCGCAAACACCAGGAATAAAAGAGACAGTTTGGACTTATGTCTGTGAAATGCTGTATGTGTTAGAGAATGTGTTATTTTGTTATCTTGAGTATATATAAGAATCTTGTCTATGTGGAAATACCCCTTTAAGGGGATAAGTATGTTCATTATCATGTGATGGACACTCTGGATCAATCTGTGCACCCATAACATGACCATGGGTTATTTTTATTTTACAGAAAAGAAAACCATGAAAAATAAGAATAAAATCCAGAAAGCTCACTGTAAAACGCTACCTAACCCATCTTTCACACACACTAATGCTGCCCAAGCCACTGCATGCTCGCCCCTTCCATTTCCATAGCAAGGCATGGTGCCAAGCCTTACATAGGGATGCAAGGGGCATTGGTTTCCTTAGTTCTTTCCATCCAATATCGTCATCCTAGACAAGGAGTTGTTGAACACACAGACCTTATGCTAAGCCTTCCATTATTCATGATCTATGTGTAGTACTCAGAGCTGGTTTTGGCTCACCAGAACTGATGAAAAAAAAAATTATAACTAAAGAAAGAGTTGTGATTTGGGCCTCACTTTTTCTTTACTTGCTACCCATTAAACTAAAACTAAATCTAATGTAAAGGGGGACATGGATGATAAAGTGGAGAAAATGTAAACTACTGCAGACCCATGTTACCAAATGTGAACAGAACTCTGGTTTCATCAATTAATCCCATAGCTCAAGAACACTAACATGTTATTACAATTTATTGCCAGACCCTCCTCCTTTCATGAAGTCGTCACTTACCAATTTGTCATGTCCAAGAAAAACGCACAACCCGCTGGATTCAGCTGAAAGCCGAGCAGCCGCTGGAACTCTGAAATGAGGACATCTTTATCCGTGGTCCCCAGACAGCTAAACTTTTGCATAAGCTCCTGATCAAGATCAACGTCCATTCCCTCCATGGCAAATCCGAAATGTCCTACGTCACAGTGCACAGACCGAGGATGACCCTTGCCCTGATGTCCCTTTCTTAAGGGCAGGTTTCAGTGACATTAACTTGTTAAACGGCTACCGCAAAGGCGGACACTTACACAAACCAGCTAGGCTTTAGCACCTGTATCTCCACCACTACAATAAACAATTCCCAGACCGACTGACTGCTGTCCTCCAAGATGACTGTCGGTGACCTTTGACCTCAAGTCGGTGACCTCTGATCGAAAGGTTCCTCAAATAGAATTGATAATTTAAATGCTCAAATGTATCAATACCCGGGCCCGTTAGTCAAGGACCCGGTCTCCGGCTCCGCATCTGGCCACTCGGGGCCTCCCCGCTTCCTGAGCGCCGCACGTCATGACGTCACCGGACAGACAGAGACACGTAGTAGGTAACCCCTCCCATAAGTACAAATGAATGCATCTCTAGACGCGTTTATTATTCAATAAGTGAAGTACGGGGTACTACAAATGGAAAGCCTTTAAAAATAACCCCATTGATACCATGGCAGCGTAAAATATGTAAATAGACTACTGTTCCCCTAGCAAAAATGGCGATTCTATGTTCCCCGCCCTTTTGCTGACTCAATTTCCGGTCGACTGCAACACCGGCGAGTTAGTATCGCGTCGTTTCCGTCTGAGACAAAGGTGTCGATTCCGCCATCTACATCATGCCCAAGTAAGTGTGGATTCATTCATCCGTTAGTGCTTCTAATAGTACTTTACGTCTCTGATTGTAACTGACATAGCTGGGTCCTTAACTTGTAGCAGTTATCTACATTTATAAACGTTTGCAAGCTGCTGCTTAGCAACTTAATTCGACGAATATGTAAGTGACCCAGGCTGGGGGGGGGTCTGCTGTGAGATGGTGGCAGCAAAGGAGCACCACTTATTTTGACTGCTTTACTATGGGTTTTGCATTGTATATTTAGAACCTTGTACAAATAAAAGAGGCTAGTTGAGTTACTAATAAACACTCAGGGGTGAATGAAAACTACCATAAGATGGAATATTATAGCCACCGCAAGTCTAAGAATCACTTTTTATACTTCTACCTCCTTTCAATGTGTAGTTTTAGGACCTTTTGGCGGCTCTTCAAAAGTCCTAAAATGGTACACATGTGTATTGAGTGCAGGAAAATATGTATGAGAATTTCCTGGGAGAAGGTCTTCCACAACATAAAATTTGGTGGGTGCTTTAGGCGGCCATGGGCCCTGGGCTAGTGCCCAAATCACCAAATTTGTAATACTCTACTGTATATGGTACATTGTTCGGAGTGTTAATGCCAACAGACTTGCCTCTGTGTTCCTGGAAATGGACGTATTCTAGTTTTTCTGGAGGAAAGGGATGTAGTGAAGGATGGACTTGTCATGTACCCTCCATCAGGAGCCTTTAGACTCAAAAGGTAGACCCACATTTGGTATCCATCCAGGATTTAGATTTTTTTTTTCATACATATAGTAGCTAACTCTGTAAAAGAGAGAGCTGCACCAGTTATTACTGAATGGCATACCGTATTTTTTTTTTTTTTTATATTTATGTTTTGCCCTTGATCAATTTGGTGTTTGCTTTCTGCTGCGGAGCAGCAATGAAATGAGGGGTGTCATTTTACTTTGATCAGTTCAGTGATTGTGGCCTCATGGTGATGGCACACATGGTGTTTTGAATGCATTTTTGCCCGTTTTTAAGAAATCCGTCAAAAATCGCATGCAGTTTTTGAAACCGCATCTGTTTTTGACAGGTTTGACCAATTATCTTAATTCAAACCTGTCAAAAATGCATGTGTTTTCAAAAAACGCATGTGTTTTTCAAGGCATGCGTTTTTTTGACGGGCCAAAACACTGTTCAAAACATCACGTGTGCCATCAACCTCAGCCCAAGAACTCAAACTCGATGCCAACTTAAAAATGGGATCTTTGGATTTGGAAGAATTGTAGAGAAGCATAACATTTTTGCTACCTGTGTTTTTGTGTTTTAGGTTTTATTGTGATTACTGTGACACCTACCTCACTCATGATTCAGTAAGTGTTCTTTAACTTGTTTTACATAACGCTGCTTTTTGTCTTTTTAAAAGACCAGTTTCTTTTTTTAATGGGTATTTCAGGAATATAACCCTTTCATCAAAAAACATGTATGCTATAAATGCATCCAAAAAAAATATCACAAAATTTATCTTGCATAGTGAGGGTGTGCTCACACATCATGTTTACTGCATGCGTTTAAAAACGCATTACTACAGCTGAAGGGAGATTTGCCCAATTAAACAGCTGTTAACACTTGCGTTTACAAAATGCATGCGTTAACCATGATGTAAGCCCTTGTGTTAACACTTGCGTTTTGTAAATTAAAGCGTTAACAGCTGTTTTATTAGGCAAATCTCACTTCAGCTTTAGCAATGCGTTTTTAAACGCATGCAGTAAACGCGACGTATGACCGCACCCTTACAACACTTGGAGAGAAAAATATCTGGACCACGCTTGTGCACATTATACAATTATCTATTGCTGCTAGGCTAAATTACCAAACTAATTCAAGGTTGCATAAGCCCACTAAGCACTTGAGGGGAACGCATTATAGTGGGTCCCTGCACTGTTGGATGCAGCATCACATGGCATCCATCATCGCCACAACACAGAACCAGCAAGGGCTGACACACAACTTTTACTCAGTTTTATTGCTATTTTTGCTCCTATAACTCAGTGATTGTCATTTTAAATTTACAAAGGGGGTTAAAAATTATGTTTATGGGGGGCCCTCAATAACCTCCGCTGCATCCCCGGCTTGGTCCCGGCCATCCTTCTCATAAAGGGGGTCTGACACACCCAAGACCACCACTACTGATTTTATGGGGCCCGTACAGACCAGAAAACACAATTTTCACCGGGCACTTCCACTGTGAATGGCCCGCCACAGACTCCCTGGCTGCCTCCATCACCGTGAGGTCTCCTGGAGTCATAACCCCAGGGCCTGTGGCCTGAATCCCGGCCTCGTGGTGGCTCCTGGGGTATGGGCGCCCTCTGCCGGACCGGAAGTCAGCCGCATACCGTTGACAAGCACGATCAGCAGCAAGATCTCCTGGACTCTGCTCTACTATTTGCTCTTGGGCTGCTCCTGTATGCTGGACTTTCAGGCATAGAGGTACCATTCCAGCATCCATCAGGGCGGATTGCTGCTGTGGCTCTCTCCCTGTGTGCACCGGACCTCTTGCTGGTGGCCGAATACCACTCTCTGATACTCTAACATCAGGTTAGTAGTGCTGTCGGGCGGATTGAGACACCTCTACTACCTTCATGCATCGGAGGTCTCGTGACTATTTATTGATGTGAGCAGCAGCACCCCTCCAGCTCCTAGCCATCATTCTGCAATTTATCCTGTGTCCCCCTTGATTTTGACAAATTTCCAGATCGGAACACTACTTTGCAGTATGCCAGACGGGCAGGAGAGCTTCAAATTTCCTGTCCAGCTCTAACTAAACATTTGGTGGCCCTCACTAGCCACTGTAGGGCTTCTCCCTGCCAGCATTGAAAATACTTTCCGCAACCCTGTGTCACTCAAGTGTGGCTCTTGCACATTTCCGCTTCTGTGTCTCCAGGTAAAGAGCTCCTTCTGACTGCTCCACACCCTTTTTTTGCACACCTGGTGCATTGTAAGGCCCTTTGCAATGTGGAAGCTTTGGTCTGGAGCAGTGATCAAACTTCTGTCTCCACTCTAGCAATTAGAGTCCTTATGAGGTTTTCCAAGAGATAAACATATGGAAAACGACTTCCTGTGTGACCTAATGCACATTCTGGTTTTCTCTCCAATTCAATAGTCGCCTTGTCACAAGAGACTTGGTACTTTGCTGATCCACGAGGGGTTGGGTGAGATATACAAATCCTTAAAGGAAACCTACCACGTTAGGGTGAAGACACACGTGCCGTTTTTAGTTAGTGCGTTTTCACATAGTTAAAAACGCCTGCGTTAAAAAACCCATCCGGTTTTTTAAAAACCGGATGGATTTTTTAACACATGCGTTTTTAACAATGTTAACTAAAAACAGACCAAAAACGGCCTAAAAACGCCACGTGTGTCTTCACCCTTAAATAGGTGTAAGCTGAAAATACCGAGCACCAGCTCTGGGTGAGCTGGTGCCGGAGCATTCTTTCATTATTGTTATAAACCGCTGTATCGTGCCTACATAGGAAGTGGCGGAGAGCCGGTGACGTCGCACGCTTGGTGCACCGAAGCTGCTGCAGATATAAAGATTTTAAAGTGTTTATATATAAGCTAATATGTAATTGGTTATCTAAAATTTGTATCCCCTTAGCAGAAAAATGCTGCTGACATACACTGTAATGAAGAATTAAAATGCTACTGGCCCTTTAATCTTCCACGCGGCGCGGACACAGGACAGAAGATGGCCGCTGGTCACAGGGTTATTTTCCAAGTGGGGTGGTGGGAACAACCGGATTGGGACTTTGCCTCGCTAGATGCAGCCAAGGCATTCGATTCAGTAGAATGCCGTACCTTTTGACAGTATTGGAAAGATTCGGGTTTGGGCCTTAGGGTGAAGACACACGTGGCGTTTTTAGGCCGTTTTTAGTTAGTGCGTTTTCAGATCGTAAAAAAACGCATGCGTTTTTGACAGGTTTGACCAATTATCTTAATTCAAACTGGTCAAAAACGCATGCGTTTTCAAAAACCGCATGCATTTTTTTAACGCATGCGTTTTTTACAATCTGAAAACGCACTAACTAAAAAAAGCCACTATCTCCGTAGTTGGGTGTCACCAGGACAGATGCCTGACACCAAATGCCACCTTACCTTCCTCCTCCGCCTATGTTTTCTGTGGCCTGTATTAGAGCCTGTTGATTATAAGCCCAACCACTTTCTCCCTCTGCATAGGTTGGTCTGGTCTCAGGTTAAGAAACTGTCAGCTCCACTGGGAACCCTCGTCCAGGTTGCCCTTTGGTCCTACCCAGGGTTGTTTCACTTGGTGGTCCTGTATGAGCCAATCTGAAAATCTGCAAAGGGCATAGTGAACATTTCTCAACTTCTTGGGGAGGATGGAGAGGCTCTCAGTGAAGTAAATTGGATCCTCTTTTGATGTTCCAGATAGGGAAATCTATTGGAACTTGCAGCTGCGGCACACTTTTTATTTTTTATTTTATTTTATTTTTTTGGCTCTGTTCCCTCCGGTAGAGACGGCATTCTCCTCTTTCCCACTTATTGGGGTTCTGCGCTCTCAGGTTTTTAGAGGTCTGATGTCCATTATTTATACCCACATCCTTTCTGAGCTGTTGGAGGGTCCACCTATGCCAGTCAGAGCTCACTGTGAGGCTCTCATTCACTATCTGATGAAGACTGGAGGGTGGCCCAGGAGTCTTTCACACTCCGGTATCACCAGCAGCCAATAATAAGTTAAATCAGTGCTTTCTAACTCAAGCCAGATTGTTCCGTATGCATAGATTGCCGAATTGTAGATGCCACAGATGTCAGGCGGACCAAGCTGATTTCATCTTCATTATGATGCTGTTCTGTTTTCATTCATGCATCAATAAAGCTAAAAAAATTCTCTATTGTGTAAACCTCATTAGGGGATTGAAATGTGAGAACTTTCTCTTATGGGCAAACCCCTTTAAGGTTAACACCTGCAATCAATGACAGCACTATGCGGCTATACAGCTATCCCCTGCTGTGTACGGATTGGACCCTGCAAGTAAGCCTGCTTTGTACACCCTTATCTGACATGTGACGTACAGTTATGTTACATGTTGTTGTTGTTGTTGTAGGGGTTAAACACCTCAACATCCAACTCCACCTTTAAAAATCCCTCTTCCAGCAAATGTACAGACCTACACATAAGCAACTCTCAGAGATATTCCAACATGATCTTATGTAAATAAATCCCTCCGGTTTCTCTAGTTTCTTAAACCTTTATTCCCCAGAAAATTACATTTTACTCTTGTCTGCATCCACTCTCCGTGAACAACCTCCATACCCACACCTGTAGACAGATGGGCTTCTCTGTTTCTTATTGAAAGTTGTGCACCCAAATCCCAATAGGCTTTACACCCACCATGAATTCAAACCCACGGAGAGAAAGACACTGCCAAACAGTGATGGTAAACGTTCTGGTTAAAATTACCTGTGATTTTTCATTTCTGTTCAAGTTGTAATTAATAACATTTCATGAAACTTTGCTTATTTGATCATCTAGCCATCAGTCCGCAAGACTCACTGCAGTGGAAGAAAGCACAAAGAAAATGTTAAAGATTACTATCAGAAATGGATGGAGGAGCAAGCTCAGAGTTTAATTGATAAAACTAGTGAGTAGCATCTTTAAAAAGTGTATTTATGTACAATAGGGGACATTTATTCATTTTGGACCAGTTCTTGGCATATGTTATAACCAATGTCTTTTATGCTCCTATCGCTGCTTTTCATTTACACCAGACACTGGCATAAGTTCTAGCTGAAATCTTTTGAGGATTATCATAAATTGTAAGACTTTTATATTAGTCATGTCAACAAAATTTCAAAGACAATTTATTGAATACAGAGTGGGTTTTTGCTATACTTGAGCAGCCTTTGTTATATGGGCTTCTACTAGTATATAAAAGACAGGTTTTGCTGTGCATTGAAATATACATTTTGTGCAGAGGTCTCAATGCCTGTACAGACATACTTGCACATACTATGTATACTTGCACATGCTGGGCCAAAGTTGCAGTTTGCTACCTTGGCCAGTAGCTCAGCCATGCAGAACAGGCTCCAGCCATGTGATGTTCCACAGCACCGGTGAGCAATAGCAAAGAAGAAGCAATCTAGATGGCGCTGTGTGCATTCCTACACACAGGGAAGATCGGTCTGTCACGACGGCAGCTTGTCTACTACCAAAAAAGGGCTGATACAATTAGTATTAATGTTGTCACTGGCAATCCTGGGGCAGAGGGTTTTGGGTGCATGCAGAGACATTACGATGTGCATCCTCTCTGCATGTTTGTAACAGATCACTGATAAGTGATCCGATGAGTTGTTGCCATAAGGTGGGGTGGGTGGTGGAAGTCGGCCTTAGACTTGTCTGAGTGAATCTGCAGCGTCAGCTGTAGTCTTGTCTATAGTCTGTAGTTCTCCATATAGATGTGGTTTAGTTTACCACAGCTCTGTATATGAAATTTATTAACATTTTTTTACTTGCTTGGCACAGGCATTTCCCCTGGCTTTAGTGAAGACTTTTGAGTAGGCTTGAGATGAGTCTGATGCAGTGTGTCGTACTCCTCTCTAGATAAGCATATCCAGTATGAGCGAGAAGCGTGGCTGTGCTATGTGCACAAAAAGTTTATTGCAGTATCTATAGTAATAGTAAAAAAATCTCCATTGTGGCTCCCTGTCCTATATGATTAGCTTGCGTAACCAGTGTTGCCCTAATTAACTTCACCATAATACAGATTTTTTTTTTTCCAGCTGTGTACAGGCAGTCCCCGAGTTACATACAAGATAGGGTCCGTAGGTTTGTTCTTAAGTTGAATCTGTATGTAAGTCGAAACTGTATATTTTATAATTGTAGATCCAGACCAAAATTTTTTTTTTGCCCCAGTGACAATCGGAGTTTCAATATCTTTTTTGCTGTAATGGGACCACAAATTATCAATAAAGCTTCATTACAGACACCTTACAGCTGATTATTGCAGTCTGGGACTAATGTAAAGCATCCAGAGAGCTTCACCAGAGGTCACAGTGCTCAGAGGGGTCTGTGTGAAGATATGGAATTCTGACATGCTACGGAAATATTCTTATGCCTTTAAAATTATTACAGCTGCTGCATTCCAGCAAGGGAAGATACCACCCACACCTTTTGCAGCTCCACCTGCCGGAAGTGCCATGATGCCACCACCAGGCTTAGGTTGGTATTTTTGTGTTACCCCTGTTTATGTGGAAATGCATTGTTATTGTTCCTGTATTCTTAATTTTTTTTTTTTTTTTTTTTTTTGGTAGGCGGGCCACCACGTCCAGGTATGATGCCTGCACCGCCAATGGCAGGTCCCCCAATGATGCCAATGATGGGACCTCCACCACCAGGAATGATGCCAGTAGGACATGGTGAGCTGTACTACTTGGCCAAAGCACACTGACTAAGGCCCCACTCTGGCTTTATTCAGTTTGTTTCTTTTAGTATTTGTAAGCAAAAACCAGGAGTTGATCTATAATGGAAAAATGTATAGTCTTTCCTTATTTGGTTTCCTTTATGAACATGTATTAAATCAATCTTCATTACAGTCTAAATCTGTGATGGAATCAGATTGCATAGATGAGTTGGGTATACCTGGCTGCCTCTTCTCTTGTATTTCACTTAGGAGTTTTTATAATGTACATGAACATTATAATTGCAAGTATGTGTGTGTTTATTTTACACTCAGTCTCTAGGTTACATACAATATAGGTTCTTCAGGTTTGTACTTTAGTTGAAGTTGTATGTTAGTCAAAATGGGTATATTCTCTAGACAAAATTCTATTTATTATTTGGTCCCTGTGAGTTTCAATTTTAAAAAATTTTATGTTGTCATGGGAGCAAGGATTAACAATAAAGCTTCATTACTGACTCCTCACAGCTGATCAATGCAGCCTGGGGCTAAAGTAAATCATCCAGAAAGCTTCACCAGAGGTCAGTGGGCATTGAGATCCATCTGTAATTAGAGGTCATCTGTAAGTTGGGTGTCCTTAGACGAGAGACCGTCTGTATGTAAATATAGATATTAGAACTTGTACCAATTTTTTTTTTTTTTTTTTTTTTTTCCCGCCGAATTCTAAAAGCCTTAACTTTTTTACTTGTATGTCATTTATTTATTTATGTTTTGTTTTGATGTTGTCATACAATGGTTAGGAAAAAATGTGAAGACCAATTTCTTATTAAGACTAGCGTTGTCATTGTTTGACACTATCAAAACCCAAAATATAGAGCGTCGTACACGGGTAAAAAAAAAAATGTTATGGCTTTAAGAACTCAAAAAAAAAATGAAGTAGAGCAATATCTAGGAAGATGGCAATTCAAAGACCCCAAGTAACTCTACTTAAATTTTTTTTTTCATTTTCACTAGTACCAATGTTGGCGATTGTGCAGCACTTTTACCATTTATTGCAATTTGTTAGGATTTTTATTTTATTACTGTTTTTTTATAATCTTTAACATACTTTTTACAAATGATTTTAAAGGAAATCTACCACCAGGATAAAGAATTGTAAACCAAGCACACTGACATACTGGTGAGTTCCCCTTCTGGAAGGTTCAGCTTTTCTTTTAGCTTCTTAGGACCTTGTTTTTACAATAAAAAGGTTTCCAATATTATGCAAATGAGCCTCAGGGGCTCCAGACTCTATAGATGTCAATGGAGCTTGGAGCCCCGAAGGCTCATCTACATAATTTTTAAAACCTCTTCTTCTTAAAAACAAAGGCATACAAAGCTACACGAAGAGCAGATCTTGCCAGAGGGGGAGTATGTCAGTGTGCTTGGTTTACAATCCTTCATTCTGGTGGTAGATTTCCTTTAATTGAGTAAATGGGACACGCTACACTATTGTTTTCAATTATGTATAGACTGTCAGTTGTGCAGAATGTTCCCTGGACATAAACATTTTTAGGTTTATATGCAAGGAGATTTTCTTCCATCTGCCATGGATCCAAAGTTATAGCACTCTGCAAACCGGTTTTATCTAATACGTCCTTGGCCATATGGATGCCACCCTGTGCTGGGCTCTGCTTGGAGGGAGCAGTGTAGGCTTCTGTACCCCAGCAATGTGTGACCCCTCCAGAGAAGTCTGATTCACTGCGTTTATTGAGCTTTGCTGGTGGGAGAAGGAAGACGGTGGGGACAGGACACTGACTCCTGGCCTCTACACTTATTTTTTTATTTTTTTTTTTTTAGTAAAACTTTAATGAGATCTGTAATCAACAATGGCGTTGGCTCTGGTTTGCATATATAGATGAATGTACTACCATACCCAGATATACCTCCATTCATCTATATATTGTCCATTCAGCCCCACATAGCCATCCTCTGCTTTAGTGTAGCATCCCTTCCAGTCTCTATAACCTTCTCCTTCTACCCCATACAGTCTTCTCTTCCTCTACCATTTTCTTTTTTCAAACTCCAGTTCCCACAGCGGCAGTTGGCTAATTAGTTGGCAAATTGAATCAATCCTTGAGGTAGCAATCAACTGGCCTCCTAGATAGGGTCGCTTCCTTTGCAAAATAAAATGGCAGAATACATCTGCCACCTCATCCCCTCCAGGAGATGTTGTCTTTTCCTGTTCCCATCTTAATCAAATTCCAATTGTCAAGTATCATAAATAACTCTCCATTGTTAACCAAAGCAACAGATGTTACACAAGTTGTAAAAGAACAACCTTGTTATCTCTCTGTATTGCATCTAGACATAATTTAAAATAATATAAAATATACGCCTATAATCCCACACAGTAAGTGTGCGTTTACAAGTGGCAGCAACATGTGCATTTTCAAGCGTATCAGAACAGCTGAGAAGAGCTTTGTCTGAATACATAGTGTTAACATTGTGCTTACAAAACACATGCATTTTTAAACAAAGTTAACTTGGCATTAAACTAAAGCGCTAACATGGTGTTGCAGCATGTTAACACATGCGTTTTGTAACTGCATTGTTAACAGCTATGTAATCAGGCAAATCTCCTCTTCTGACGCGTTATTGCCATGTGTAAAGGCACCCTGAAACCTCTCCAGAAGACCAACTATATGAGAGGAACCCTTCGCCTAAAATTCATTATACTCCATGGAAGCTGCCTCCTATCTTCATACGGCCACTTTATTGTGCATAGAGATCTGCTCAAAGAGGTTGCACTGTATATACACTTTACTGTATGCTGGCTCTGATTTAATCATTAGAACTGATGGGGAGCCTGGACTGTCTTTATTTGTGCTTTCACATTTCATACACACACAGTTCTACTATATTCAAACATGTAATTGGTTGACCGGAAGCATGTGATTAGTCCTGGAGCTTTTTACATGCTGTCGGGACTGATATTCTCCTGCTACTGATCATAAGCGTGCATGTTCTAGTAACCCCTACCAACAACCACCACCCACCTTCCATTTTAGCTACGTATTACCATGGCAACCAACCAAACAAAGACAGTCGTAGAGAACAGGTAACTGTTATCAAGCATGATAAACCAGGGACACTTATTCATAGATCCAGACACTGCGACTGCAGTAATCTTACATTTGTTAGTCTTGGGCTCCTTTTTTTTTTTTTTTTTTTTTTCAATCAATTTTCAGAATTATGCTAATGAGTATGTGGGGCAACCCTAGCTCCTCTGTGATCTGCCTTTACAGACTATTACACTGTCTCACAGAGAATAATTTTAAAAGTTGATTTTCGAGGAGTAGGCATGGATAACAAATATAAGAAGACCACCAAAGTCAGTGCGTGGACCTATTGGTAAGGTTTATACACAATTTATTTTGATGGTAGATTTTCTTTGAGCTATATTTTGGGATGAAGTTGTGTGGTGTTCTATTCATTCATTGTAAGGTTTTGGGTTTTTTTTTTTTTTTTTTCTGTTCAGAGGTTCATATTTTAGAAATATTGTTTTAATGGCACATTACTCTTTTTTTTTATTTTATTCTTTGTGTGTAAATCCTAAATGGTAATAGTATGACAATTCATTATAACAATTACCTGTCAGAATTTAATAGTATGACCATTTTCTAGGGCTGCCACCGACCACTGTCTGCCGTTTTGCAAGGTGAAAACTGCTAGCAGACTGAGTTTTGATTTGTTGTGCATGCTTATAATTTAAGAATATTTATCTTTCATAATTAGGTCCTGGTATGAGACCACCAATGGGAGCACACATGCCAATGATGCCTGGTCCTCCTATGATGCGCCCGCCTGCCCGTCCTATGATGCTCCAGTCTCGCCCTGGCATGGCACGTCCTGATCGATAGGAACCATTGGCCAGACCATAGTTTTGATATGCTGGTGTTACAATCCTTAAAATTTCTCACCATGTAAACTTGGAATAACTTCTACCAAAATACAGTCCAAGCAGTACTTAGTATTTGCTAAGTTTTATTTGTACAAAGTTACAGAAGAGTTTATTGTATACTCTTTTTATTTCTCATTTAAACTTGTTTTTTATTAAAGAATTTGTGTCATAAGTAATTTTCTGCTTTTGTTGAATATTCTTTTTAACCCCTCAATGATGTAACCATTTTTATGGTGGTTGATGGTCATTATGACCCACACTAACCTGCACATAAGGCGAGATGAACTGGTGCAGGCACATATTTTGGTTAATCAAATAACGAAATGAATGGATTATAACTATAGATTGTGAACTTTGCTAATAACTCACTCGGTGCTTGACTCTACGTCACAGCGCTTGGGCTTTGGCTTACTAGGGGAGGCATGCAGAGTGCCGTCCCTGCCTCCACCCTCCCTTCTTCGCTCCTGAGAGCCAGTGACTTCACCGAGCCCTCAGGAGCATTAACTGCCGGCTCGCATGGCGGCTGCGCGTGCCATCGTGAGACTTTGGCAGGGAGACTGCTGAAGTCTCCCCACCGTTGTCACAAGACTTCGGCGTTAGTAGGCACAACCGCCAGGTGAGCCAGCAATGCACATGCTCTAATGCTCCTGAGGGCTCGGTGACGTCATCGGCTCTCAGGAGCGATGAAGGGGGGGCAGGGACGGCACTCTGCATGCCTCCCCTAGTGTGGGTCATACTGACCATTTCAAAGTGGTAGGTTTCCTTTAATATGTCAGATTGCTACAGTTTGAGGCAGATTTAATTTTGCACCTGAAATACTGTGTGTGCCACATTTTAAGTGTGTTAAACTATTTTTAGGCAATTTTCCAACTTGTCCAAATAAAAGGGGGCGTGGCCTAGCCCAGCATCAGAAAATTTGGTCCTTAACTAGACTAACTATTTGCTGGTCCAAAGTACAAATCCACTGTTCTATACCATTCAGCATGATTGAACTGGCGCAGAATAAGAGACTGGAACTGAACTCAACATGTTCTGGTCTCTTAGCGTTTGGGACGGACATTCTAGCAAGCACACAATGTGAGTGTTACATCTGCCTCACTCCTGGGTTTTTGCTGAAGACTATGGTGTCAATTCTGCACTTGTCTGTGCTCGATTCTGCATCCTCTGTTAGTGTCAGCACCCCATGGCTACCTTTACTATCTAGAAGGACATACCAAAGCTTAGAATGCTTATAATACACTGCAACTACAAGCAATCGAGTGTCCGTCCCCTTGTGGGACAAAGTAATGACATTGTCTAATATATTTGTGTGTTGGGGTCATTGATTCCTGAATGTCCAGGTCAATTATTACAGTTCTGTTATGCGTTTCTCTGACAATTTTTTTTATTTTTTTTAATAAGTAGTAAAAATGAACAAACTTAACAAAATATGTTCAACATCCTTCCATAACCCTTCCCCCTAGTTCTGGAAACTGCGTTCAGCTGACACTGGAGATGGGAACACTTCAATTTGGTGTCATATTAATCAGGAGAATCTTCTCTTTAATGTCAATTTTGTTGGCCTTTTCACAAAAACAGAGATATTTACTGTTTTTAAATAGAAAGCTGTACATATTAAAAAAAAAAAAAAAAATCACACTGGTAGTGTTTTTTTTAGAAATCAGGTGTTATGTTTTCAAAGCATTATTAAACCTTTCAGTTTTTTGTTTTTTTTGTTTTTTTTTGAAAAACAAAACTGACACATAACGGAGATGCAACTGAGGTTCTTGTGTTTAATATGACATCTTGACTGCATTTCTAGGTGCCACGGTTCAGGAAAGTTAGCCACTGTCATGATGTTTATTCCCATCCTTTCCGCAAAACAGGTGTAGTAGGAAGGGGTATGGTAGTGGAAAAATATACGATGCAGTAAAGCAGTTGAAATAGATGCTGTGAGAAGTAATTTTACTACTTACCAGTTTTTGTGGTCCTCCATGATTTTATAGTCACACTGGCAGTGGCCTCCATTATTCTCACGGAGAAAGACTGCTTGGACAACAAACTTGAAAAGGATTTCTCCAGTGCTATGGTAAAACTGCACATATTTATTATAAATGCATTAAAAAAATTGTGCTTATACCAAGATGCATTCAGCTGACGCATTTCAGACAACACTCACCTTAGGGCTATTGCACACCACTGTATTTGATGTGAGCAACCCGCCTCAAACTCACATATTGTGCTGACTGGAACTTCCGTCCAGAGTGCTCATAAACCGGAACTGAACTCTCATGCTGCCGTGTGCTCTTGTTTTGATTTTCCTGTATTAACCCTGGACCTGTTCCCGTTTACGCTCCTCCGCTGCCAGCCCTGACCTTCTGCTTAGCCTTTGACCGTTGATCCTGTGCCGCCTGTCCCTGATCACGAACCTGCCTTTCGTTTATGTACCTCGCCTTGGCTGCCACCATGGACAAAGTTGCACCTGTGGAACAGCTTGGTGGTACCACGCCGCAGCAAGTCCAACCCGCTTTGCGGCAGGCTCTGGTGAAAACCGGGTGCCACTTAGACTCTGGTTCCAGGTGTCGGCCTACGGCATCGTCCGTGGTGGTCCATGTGGTCCTCTACCCCTGACACTCCTAGATAGTAGGCGTGTTTACTCGTCCTAAGTAGAGGAATTTTTCACCCACAATGAGGGCACAGCATCTACTTTGGCGGTATAGGGAGGTGTTAAAAGGGTATATTCTGGGAGCATATATGCAGCAAATTAGTAAACCTAAAACTAAGGGTCGGAAATACCTAGAGACTCTCTAAAATAGGGTCACTGCCACTGAATGCATTTATATTGCTTCCCCAGATCCAGTTACGGAACGGAATTGGAAGGAGGCCCAAAACCTACTAGCTGCGCATACCTTATTTACGGCTGATCAGAAACTTTTTTATTTTTGTTCAACAAAAGTATTTTGAGCTGAGAGAAAGTGTGGGGTGTCACGGGTGGTCCTGTGACCCACATCGCGGACCTTACCTGCCCCGGCACCTCTCCATCCGCTGTGCGTGCACGTTCCTGACCTCATGGGGCGCGCACGCCGGCTTCTCTGGATTTAAAGGGCCAGTACGCCATTAAATGGCACTGCCCATTTTCTGAAAACCCATATAAGCCTGCCTCTTCCTGTACACCCTGCCGGATCTTTGAGCCTACGCCATTGAGAAAGCTTCCCTGTGACATTCCTGTGTGTCCTGCTCCTGAGTTCCCGTGTTCCCGTTCCCATCTGTCTAGACCTCCCGTTGATGACCCCGGATTGGACGTGACCTTGCATCTCTGCCGCCTGCCCTGACCCTGATCTTTATAACCCAGTGGTCCGTGCACATCGAACTCATGCCTTCTCAATTTGTCACGGAGTGATCAAAAATGGCATTTATCATCAGTCTTCTCTCCGGGAAGGCCCTGCCCTGGGCTTCCCCTCTTTGGGACAGAGACGACCCGGTCAGGGCTACTCACAGGGCATTTCTGGCGGAGTTCCGGTCCATGTTTGAAGAACCTGGATCGGCCTCTGCTGAGACTGCCCTGTTGAATCTGCGCCAGGGGAACTCTTCTGTGGGAGAATATGCTGTCCAGTTCCGTACCCTGGCCTTGGAACTCTCCTGGAACAATTTCCAAAAAGGGACTCTCCTCTCACGTTAAGGACGCTCTGGCCGCTCGCGATCTGCCGTCTACCCTGAGTAGTTTCATCACCCTAGCCACCTCAATTGACGTGCGGTTTATGGAGCGTGCCAAAGAGTTACGCCTCAAACAACCCCAAGTCCGTCCACGATGTCTACCTCGCCATGGCTCCTGCTTTCCAAAGGCCTCTCCAGCCTCCAGTCGTACCATCTTCAGAGGAGCAGATGGAGGTGGACAGAGCCAGACTCTCCTCCCAGGAGTGTTTCAGAGGACGTCAGGGAAACCTCTGCCTTTATTGTGCCAGTCCTTAACATTTCCTTGGGTTTTGTCCTGTCCGTCCCCAGGAAAAGCCAGCACCTAGGGTTCTTGGGAAAGCATCCCTAGGTGTAAGCAAAGCTTCTCCACGCCTGATGATTCCGGTGCTTCTCAGCATTAGCACCCAGATCCAGGTCTCCACTTTCTTGGACTGCGGTTCTGCAGGGAACTTCCGGGATGCCGCTCTGGTCTCCCGGGATCACATCCCCGTGGTCGCCTTGAGAAGCCTTTGATCATCTCCTCTGTTGGTGGCCAAATCCTCTCTGACCCGGTACAGTACTGCACCAAGCCTCTGTTCTTGTAGGTCGGTGTGCTGCACAAGGAGAGACTGTCTTTTTATGTACTACCACGGTCCACGTTCTCCATCCTGTTGGGTCTACCATGGTTGCAGCTCCATGCACCCGTTTTTAAAGGGGTTATGCCACGAAACTAATTACTTAAAAAAAACTGCCAAAGAGGATAAAATATTTCAAAAACCCATTCATAATGGTTACCTGAAATTATAAATACTTTTTTATTTATTTTTGCAGATTACTGTGAAAAAATGCCATATACTCCAATACAGTAGTATTGCAGTATATAGTAGGAATGATCAGACCATCTAGGGTTAATGTTAATCATACAGATTTGTTTAATTTTTGAAAATGTGTTAAAACACAAGAAAACCTATATAAATTTGTATCACTGTGATCATTCCGAACCAAGGAATAAAGCAGACAGTGAAAATCGTAAAAACACAAGAAACCACAAGAAAGTGATGCAAATGCAAAAGTGACGCTTTTTTTTTTGCCATTTTCACCACATTTGGAATTTTTTTCCAGCTTCCCAGCACACGGCGTGGAATAATAGATATCACTGAGAAGTCAAATTTGTTATGCAGAAAATAAGTTATGGATTTCTGAAGGTAGAGAGTGCCAGTGTCTGCATAATGATACTGAAAGTGCGTGAATAGGAAATCAGAATTTGGGACCCTTCTGTGTGAGCACCGCACTGGCCCCTACTGTGTAGGCATCCACTTCTAGATGGAAAGGCTTCTGTGTCGGGACGTACAAGAACTGGAGCTGAAGCAAACGTAGACTTTAAGTTCGTGAAGGACTCCTCAGCTGCTGAAGGCCAGAGTCGGGGGTTGGCACCCTTCTTGGTGAGCGCCACAATAGGAGACGCCAGAGAGGGGAACTGCGGGATGAACTGCTGGCAGTAATTCGAGAAGCCCAGAAACCTCTGTAAAGCACGTAGTCCTTCAGGACAGCTGAAGAATCGCAGACAGCTTGGCAGGATCCATCCATAGACCTCTGTCGAAGATGATATAGTCGAGAAATAAAAGACTCCGCTGGTGGAATTGACACTTCTCAAATTTGGCGTAAAGGCGATTGTCCCTTAAACGACTGAGGACTTGCTGTACGTGGACTTGGTGGGTCTCAAGGTCCGGAGAGAATACCAGAATATTGTCCAGATAGACCACAACACAGACATAAAGCAAGTCTCTAAAGATTTTGAATTCCTGGAAGACGGCTGGTGCATTACAGAGTCCAAACGGCATCACCAGGTACTTGAAGTGTCTATCACAGGTATTAAAAGCGGTCTTCCACTCATCTCCCTGGCAGATACAATGAAGATCCAATTTGGAGAAGATCTTGGCTCCACGAAGAAGGTCAAACAGCTCCGTGATCAACGGCAACGAATAGCGGTTCTTAACTGTGACCTTGTTAAGACCGCGGTAGTCAATGCATGGATGGAGTGACCCGTACGTCCCGACACAGAGAAGCCTTTCTATCTAGAAGTGGATGCCTCCAGAGTAGGGGCCAGTGCGGTGCTCATACAGAAGGGTCCCAAAGGCTGAACCCTCACCTGTGGATTTTTCTCCAATACTTTCTCCTTCGCAGAGAGGAATTATTCTATAGGAGATCAATAACGGCTGGTGATTAAGCTTGCCTTAGAAGAGTGGCGTTACCTCCTGGAGGGAGCTCGTTTTCCGGTCTGCGTTTACACGGAGCACAAGAATCTCCTCTATCTTCAGACTGCTCAGCAACTCAATCCATGTCAAGCTCGCTGGTCACTCTTCTTCTCCTGGTTCGATTTCCTCATTCATTTCTGTCTGGCTGAGAAGAACATTGAGGCTGACGCTCTCTCTCGTGCCTATGCCTGAAACTGACCACGAGACTTTCTTCTGCTAAGATACCTCGACCTTGCTGCCATTGCGGGCTAGTCCCACCTGTGGAACGACCTGGTGGTACCCTGCCACAGCAAGTCCATCCCGCTTTGCGGCGGGTTCTGCTGAAGAGCAGGTGCCACTTAGATTCCGGTCCCAGGTGTCGGCTTGTACCACCTCCCGTGGTGGTCCAGAGGATCCACTGATTCTGAATCCTGCCATGGGGGCATCTACTCTCTACTATTGTTAAACCTCATGGTGGGTTATCATATATCAAAGAGATACGTGACCATCGAGGGGACAAATACGTTGAGGATGAGGATATACGGGCAGTTATGTGCAACTAATTTAAGAATCTCTATACATCTAGCTTGGTACCTGGAAGCAATGACATACTAGCCTCCCTGGACAGAATTGACCTTCCCTTTCTGACGTTGGAGACTAGGGAAGTGTTAAAGCCACCTTTAACACTGGAGGACTTTGAGGCAGCATTAGCTACTCTCTGTAATGTAAAAGCCCCAAGGGGAGATGGTCTCCCTGTAGAGATCTTTAAAAAATATTAAGACATAATGCTGCCTAGATTGATCAGTCTTTAAGAAAGCCCAAATCTTATTGGCCCATATCTTTATTATCCACTGATATTAAGATAGTTGTGAAAGCCATAGCCACCTGTTTGTCTGGGGTATTTACTCATCTTATACGAGGATCACGCAAGTATTTATGCCCAGCTGGTCAACGGCATAAAATATATGAAGGCTTTACTTTAAAGGGACACCAGGAGACCCATTTTTAGCACTACCCCAGTCCCCACAGAGCATAGTACATACACTGCCAAAGTGTTTTTTTGTATAAAAAATTAGTTTTCAGAAAAAAAGATATGTTATATTGTACCTAGCATCTGCATTGTGACTAGGCAGTTGCCCAATGGGAGGGGCTGGAAAGGAGCAGCTCCCCCCCCCCTGGGAAACATGTGACCTTTTCAAATTTATGAATAACTCCCGACACTCTGGATTGGCTGTAGAGTAGCAGGGGGCGTCGCTAAGCAAAGTGATGGGTGTTTTCATATACAGGCAGTCCCCGGGTTACGTACAAGATAGGGTCCGGAGGTTTGTTCTTAAGTTGAATTTGTATGCAAGTCGAAACTGTATATTTTATAATTGTAGATCCAGACAAAAAAAAATTTGGCCCCAGTGACAATTGGAGTTTAAGTATTTTTTGCTTTAATGGGACCAAGGATTATTAATAAAGCTTCATTACAGACACTTTACAGCTGATTATTGCAATCTGGGACTAAAGTAAAGCATTCAGAGAGCTTCACCACAGGTCAGAGGGGTCTGTCTGTAACTATGGGTTGTCTGTAAGTCGGGTGTCCTTAAGTAGGGGACCGCCTGTATTTGAAAATGTCACATGGAGTAGCTGTTCCCAAAGGGTGGGGGGAAACTGCTCCTTTCCAGCCCCTCCCATTTGGCAACTGCCTAGTCACACAGCACATGCTAATGAAAGGTACAATATAACATATCTTTTTTTCTGTAAAACCAATTTTTAATACAAAAACACTTTGGCAGTGTATGTACTATGCTCTGTGGGGACTGGGGGAGTGCTAAAAATGGGTCTCCTGGTGACAGGTTCCCTTTAACCTGCAGCACAAGTGACTGGGGGAATGTGGGACTGTGCTCTCACTCAACACAGTGAAGGCCTTTGACAGTGTAGAGTTGGAGTTCTTATCGCAGTGTTACATAATGTGGGTTTCAGCCCGCATTTTATTAATGGGGTTCAATTACTATATATAGAGAACCTAGAGCAAGATTAAGGATAAAAGGTGGTTTGTCAGGTAACTTCACATTGGAGATAACTTTGCCCGCTTTTGTCCTGTTTTGAGACTAAAATAAACTCCTGGTGCAAGCTCCCCATGTCACCAGTGGGAAGGCGTAACCTATTGAAAATGATTTTCAAGATATACTTTCGAAAAGTCCTTGGTCTGTTTCGCTACTTGGTATGAAAAAGGAAAAATATAAATATATTTACAACGGCACAAGTGCTTTGGGGGCCTAGCCTTCCCAACCCCTGGTTATACTTTGTCTCATCCCAGCTTCAACACGTCAAAGGGTGGGGGAGTAGAGATGGGTCCGGGATTGCTGGGAGATTAATTTGTCAGTGGTCCAGATATCCTGCCCCATTGCATGCTTTGGAGACTGGTTTTATTAAGGTTCATAATGTGACATTACCTACTCTCCGTTTGAGGCAGCGGACTACATTTAAGCAACTTATGGAGTTGGGCCGGGTAACAGAGTATAGTCCCCTGTGGGCTGTGCCTCCCACTCATGAATAAGCTGGACAGCTGAATATGATAATGATTCATTGGATCTTTTTCAGGTCATTTGCATACAACTTGATGGCGCGTTCACACGTTGCGTTTTGACCTGTGTTTTCATTGCGTTTTAAACGCATATACGACAGCTGAGGAGAGGTGATTTGCCTAATTACATCACTGTAAACGTTTCCGTTTACAAATGCATCGTAAACGCATGCGTTAACATTGCGTTTACAAACATAAACGGTAATGTAATTAGGCAAATTACATCACATCAGCTGTTGTATATGTGTTTCAAACGCAATGAAAACGCAACCAAAACGCAACGTGTGAACGCGCCCTGAGGGTGCAGTCACACATCGCGTTTAACACATGCGCTTAAAAAAGCATTGCAACAGCTGAAGAGAGATTTGCCTAATTAAACTGCTGTTAACACTTGTGTTACAAAACGCAAATGTTTACACTTGCGTTAAAAATGTGTTAATAAATACATGCGTTAATACAATGTTAACACTTGTTTTAACCCCTTAAGGACGCAGCCTGTTTGCAGGTTAAGGCTCGCAACTTTTTTTTGAAATTTGACCAGTGTCTCTTCCTGTGGTAATAACTTTTGAACACTGTTACTTATCAAAGCGATTCTGAGATTGTTTTTTCCCCACATGTTGTACTTCATTTTAGTGGTAAATTTTGGCTGATAAGTTTTGCGTTTATTTACAAAAAAAAGAAAAAAATGATGAATTTTTAGAAAAATTTGCCATTTTCGAAATTCAAAATCACTGCGTTTTCAGGCAGATCGATTTACCACCTAAATAACTTGCAGAATAACATTTCCCATTTGTCTACTTTTCATTTTCATAATTTTTGAAATGTTTGGATAATTTATTTTGACGTCACGCGGCCTACAAATCGAATAGCGATTTTCCGTATTTTCGGAATTGACTATTTTGGGGATAAATACTGTTTGAAATCAAATTTTACATATTTAGCAACAAAACCCCCTATATAACCAACCCATTTTCAAATCTGCACCCCACAAACTATCAGAAACAGCACTTACAAAAATTGTTAACCCCTTGAGATCTTCATAGTAATTGAATCAAAATGGCGGTGAAATTTAGAATGGTCAAATTTTGTCGGTTATACGTTCATTTAGCCCTAAAATTTACACATTTCCAAAAGATAAAAAGAGAAAACTCACCATAAAATTTGTTCTACAATTTCCCCTGAGTGCAGCGACTCCCCACATGTGGACATTACTTGTGTTATGGGGGCACAGCGAGGCGCAGAAGGGAAGGAGCACCATGCAGCTGCCAGGATTTTAGTTTTCTGGTTGCCCCCTTTTGAAGGCTATAAAATGTTCGCTTTTCCGTTATTGGGGCCATGTGACGGCATTTTTTTTGCGGGACGAGATGCTTTTTCCAGTGTTACCATTTTGGGGTTGGTATCACCTATTGTTGAAAATTTTGGAACTTTTTTTTTGAGGTCATGAGTAGAAAAGCATCAATTCTGTACTGGATTTTTTACTGTTTCTTTTTTTTCGTGTTCACCGTATAGCCTAATAATCCTGTTATCTTTATTCTAGGGGTCGATACGATTACGGGGATACCATATATGAATATTTTTTCTTATGTTTTACTAAATTTGCCAAATAAAACCCTAATGTGGGGAAAAATCTATCATTTTTGCATCGCTGTCTTCCAAGTGGCATAACATTGTTACGTTTTTGGCTACAGAGCTGGTTGATGGCTTGTTTTTTGCGGGACATGTTATTCTTTGCAACAATATCATTCTGGAGTACATATGTTTTGTTGATCACTTTTTATTGCATTTTTAGTGGGATATAATAGGTAAAAATCATAATTTTTGGCGGGTTTTTGACGTTTTTTTTTTACGGCGTTCATCATATGGGTTCAATAGTTATTTAGTTTTATTCTACGGATTGTTACGGACGCGGTGATACTATATATGTGGGGTTTGTGTTATGATTTAGACTTTTTTGAGCGTTATATGTCTCTTTATATGTTTTGGGGCTTATGGGCATTTTTAGTGATTTATAAGGTAATTTTTTATTGAAAAACATTATTTTGTACATTTTTTACATGATCCACCATGGGATATGAACAAGCAATCATCTGATTGCTTGTTCTTGATAATACTCTGCAATACTAATGTATTGCAGGGTATTATCAGTGCCAGCCTTTGCAAATGCATAGGCTGACACTTTGCCTTTAAGATGACGTCACAGACGCCATCTTAAAGGTAAACCCTCCAGGCTTCTCTGGGGTCCCGATCGGACCCCAGAGGAGCCAAAACAGCGATCGGCCCCCCCGAAAACGGTGCGGGGGGGCCGATCGTGGGGTAAAGAGCCCCAGAAGGCAAGTTAAATGCCGCGGTCGCGTTGACCGCGGCATTTAACGGGTTAAACACCCGCGATCGGAGCCCACTCCGACCGCGGGTGTTAGCCGGGGATGTCAGCGGTAAATCACCGCTGAAATCCCGCGGCTAACGATGCCGGTTCGGCTGCTATGCAGCGCTGAACCGGCATCGGCTCTGCGCCGTAGCTGTACTGCGCTGAGCGCTAATCGTCGGAAGCTGCGCAGTACAGCTACGGCGCGGAGCGCTAAGGGGTTAACAATGCGTTATGGATGCGTTTTGTTAATTAGGCAAATCTTTCTTCAGGTGTTGCAATGCGTAACGTGTGACTGCACCCTTAGGACCTGATGCGTACATTTACAGGCATGTAGAGGGACAATGCCTCTATGATGTAGTCACGCAATAAGTGTGTTTATATATATTTACACAGCTTAAAAACACACTTATTGCATTAATATATCAAAGAGGCAAAAACAGAGATCAATAGCCTATGGTACTACCATAGACTACTGATCTCTGTTTTTGCCTCTATGATATATGCTCATGTGATAAGTGTCTTTTGAAGCGGTGTAAGGGTGCGTTCACACATTGCAGTTAAAACTGCATCGCAATCAGCTTTGAGGTTTTAGGTGCAGTTTTGTCAATTGAACAGGTGAAAGACATGAACTGAACGAGTGAATTTGATTTTGAAGGGAAAACCTGCTCCACAAATGTCATTCACTCGTTCAGTTCATGTCTTTCACCTGTTCAATTGACAAAACTGCAGCTAAAACCACTTCAAAGCTGATTGCGATGCAGTTTTAACCCTTTCACGACCCGTGACGTAATAGCACGTCACGGGTCGGCCGCGGGTGCATGGAGAGGGCTCACGCGCTGAGCCCTCTCCATAGCCGGTAAGTCTTTGCTGCATATTGCAGCGGCAATGCTGCCAGCGGCTTCAAAAGGATGGCGGCGCGTGGGCGCCGCCATCTTTTCGAGGATCGCCGCTCCCCGTGACGTCATCGGGGAGCGGCGATCCGTCGCCATGGTAACCTCGGGTCTCGTGAAGACCCGAGGCTACTTCGGGTTAACCCATGCATTACAATGTGCTATTAGCACATTGTAATGTATGAGTAGTAAAATCAACATATACTGCCATACTGTGGTATGGCAGTATATGATAGGATCGTGCAGACCCCCTAGGGTTAAAGTACCCTAGGGAGTCTGAAAAGTACTAAAAATAAAAATTAAAAAAAGTTAAAAAAAAAAAATTATAATAAAAAACCCTAAAAACTCAAATCACCCCCCTTTCCCTAGAACTGATATAAATATAAATAAACAGTAAAAATCATAAACACATTAGGTATCGCCGCGTCCGAAAATGCCCGATCTATCAAAATATGATAACGGTTTTTCACTGCGTTTAATCCCGTAACGGAAAATCGCGCCCAAAGTCGAAAATGGCACTTTTTTTGTCATTTAAAAAAATTAAAAAATTCTATAAAAAGTGATCACAAGGTCGAACAGTCCTAAAATTGATAACATTGTAAACGTCATCAAAATCCGCAAAAAACGACACCACCCACAGCTCAGTACACCAAAGTATAAAAAAGTTATTAGCGCCAGAAGATGGCAAAATCCCATAAAAAATTTTTGTACAGGAGGTTTTAATTTTTTTAAATGTATGAAAACATTATAAAACCTATACAAATTTGGTATCCTCATAATCGTACCGACCCAAAGAATAAAGTAGACCTGTCATTTGGGGCGCACAGTGAAATCCGTAAGATCCAAGCCCACAAGAAGGCGGCACAAATGCGTTTTTTTACCAATTTCACTGCATTTGGAATTTTTTTCCCGCTTCCTAGTACACGGCATGGAATATTCAATACCATCTCTATGAAGTGCAATTTGTTACGCAGAAAATAAGCCATCACACAGCTCTGTACATGGAAAAATAAAAAAATTATGGATTTTTGATCATGGGGAGTAAAAAATGAAAATGAAAAAACAAAAAAGGGCCAGGTCCTGAAAGGGTTAACTGCAACGTGTGACTGCACCCTAAGGGCGCGTTCACACGTTGCGTTTTGGTTGCGCTTTAATTGCGTTTCGGGCGCATGCGTTTTGCATGTGCGTTTAATCGCATGCGTTTGTAAACGCATCCATTCTTTCAACAAACGCAAACGCATGCACTCATTAGTTCATTACAGGCAGTCCCCGGGTTACATACAAGATAGGGACTGTAGGTTTGTTCTTAAGTTGAATTTGTATGTAAGTCGAAACTGTATATTTTATAATTGTAGTTCCCGACATTTTTTTTTTTTTGTCCCAGTGACAATTGGAGTTTCAAATTTTTTTGCTGTAATAGGACCAAGAATTATCAATAAAGCTTCATTGCAGACAATTTTAAGCTGATTATTGCAATCTGGGACTATTTTAAAGCATCCAGAGAGCTTCACCAGAGGTCACAGTGGGCAGAGGGGTCCGTCTGTAACTATGGGTTGTCTGTAAGTCGGGTGTCCTTAAGTAGGGGACCGCCTGTATTTCAAACAGCTGTTTAGCCAATATATTACTGCAAACGCACCTCCTGTATTTTGTGCTAGATGCGTCTGGTCCTGCTACTGTGTGCTCTTAAAGGAGAATAGTCTTTTGGAGAATAGTTTGCTGATTGTGTGCGTGACTGTTTGAAATTTGAAGATATTTCACATTATCTTTTGATGTCCGCCATGCATCCCTTATTTATGGGTGGAGTGGCTATTCTTATGGGAATGGCGTCAAGGAGAAGGCGAATTCTGCAGGTTTTTTATTTTCATTTTTGTGTATAGATTTTTTCTTTTAATCTGCTATTTGTCCCAACTGTAGTGTAATTTTTATTTTCTTTTGTGTTTGTGAATGTAGAAAAAGCGTTTGCAGCGTCTACAGCCAAAACGATTATGGATCCACCCTCTGCTCCAGATAAGGGATACCCATGGTCATTTTTGTAAAATTTATGCTGAGCTGCGAAGGTAATTTTTTTTTTTTTTTTTAATTTTTTAAAAACATAGATCGTAATCTCTATTTTTTTGCTAATTTACAGGTATCCACTTAAATTCAAGGCATTCTGTCGTCTAAATGTCATGCAGTTTGACCTTTTACTGCAGTTGTGCTCTTCGGATTTATCAAAAAAAGAAACTGTCATGCGTTGTGCGATTTCTGCAACGGAGCGTTTATTAGTCACTTTGCGGTAGGTTTTGCTTTAGGTTTTTACTGTGTTTAAAAAGTACTAATTTTAAAAAATGATGTCCCCTTAATAATTTGGCTTATTGTTTATTTTCAGGTTCCTTGCAAGTGGCGAAAGCTATGGCTCCCTGCATCTACAGTTTCTTATTGGCAAAAGCACAATATCATATATTGTTAGAGAAACTGCCGTTGTCATCTGGCAAAAGCTTCAGCCAATATTTATGCCCTTTCCCGATCTGCATGCATTTGATGTAATTTCTGCAAACTTTTTGGCTAAAACCAACTTTCCCAATTGTATTGGTGCTCTCGATGGCAAGCACATACGTGTCATCCAGCCCCCCAATTCTGGGTCACAATATTTTAATTATAAAAAGTTTTTTTCTGTTGGGCTGCTTGCATTGGCTGATGCTGACTCCAATTTCATCGCAATTGAGACTGGGTCATATGGCAGCACCAATGACTCGCGCATTTGGGAGACCAGTGCAATGGGGAAACAATTAATTGGGAATCACATTAATGTGCCAACCCCCAAAACACTGGCAGGAACAAACACCAGTCTGCCTTTGGTGTTTATTGGGGATGAAGCTTTTGGCCTTTCATCCCATTTGGTTCGTCCATTTTGTAGCAGAGGACTTACTAATCGTAAGCGCATATTTAATGTCAGATTAGCCAGAGCACGCAAAGTTATTGAGTGTGCATTTGGGATCCTGGCTAATCAGTGGCGCATTTTTCGAGGTTCCCTGTGTGTTCATGTGGATAATGTGGATATTTTGGTCAAAGCCTGCTGCGTTCTTCATAACTTCATACGTCACCCCAATTTTGAAGCTATGATGCAAGTGCGTACAGAGGAACCTTTAAGAGAACCCACCAGGGACCTTTGTAATTGCCATATTGTTTCTGGGTGGCGTGTTCGTGACGAATTAACTAATTATTTTTGTAGTGATGCAGGTGCAGTAACCTGGCAGTATAGCCAACTGTAGTTTTTGAGTTTAAATTAGATTTGTGTTCTTGCATATTTGTAAGTATTTTGTTTAAAATAAACTTGTTTTGGTTTTACTTTAGCTTTTTTTATAATACATGTTTTTCGAATAGTTTAGCAATTTTTTCAACATCAGTGAACATGTTTGTTACACTTATTTCCTGTGGCTACATACTTTGCGCACAGGGACGTAGTTTAACGTCCTGCTTCTGTGGCCGGCTCACAATTGGATTCTGAAACAGAAGCAGCGGCTGCCTTCTGCCTATCCCAGGTGACATTGCGCACTTACACCACTGTTTGGAGTTTATTCAGATTTAGGGGGTTAACCCACTTACACGTTTGGTTAAGTATGACCACGGCGTGTAAGGGTCTTCCTGCTATAGATAGTATCCCCGGATCCACTTTTATGGGGCTGTTATACGCTTTTGTGGAGGCACACAGTCTGCAGAGTTCTCTGTGGCTTCACAATCTTCTGAGTAGTCATACCCCATCTATGTCTCACTGTATAGTGTCTGCGCATGCTATGCATGTTCCAACATTTTTCACTGCTGTACAATGTTCAATTATTTGAGAGCAGTGTATTTGACTTTACCCTGCGTTTTGATTTCTTATTTTTTATGTTTAATTTTTTTTTTTTTTTTTTTTTTTTGGTTTTTAATTAATCCAAAAACACCAAAAAACCTGATAAAATACATGGATATCTTATTGTGTTCCGAACCTATCCGAAAATTCGTTTACATCAAAAACGACAGCAGTTCATTGAAAATACTGGGATTATTATCAAATCTGTGCACAGGTTGGACTAAAAACACTGTTTTTTATATGCACTGGAGTGCTTCAGTCTTTAAATTTTTATGCATCTTGGACTCTGTTGTTGAGAGTTGATGATAGCAACCTATTGCTCATAATATTTTCGTCTTTTGTTTGTGCTGCTGGCCTTTTTTAATTAAAGAATATAGTTAAATTAGAGTGATACAGGCCAGAATTTGAAAATGTTGCCACCTTAAGGTCCACAGAGTACCGTAGCTTGAAAAGTTCCTTCATTTTGAACATTTCTCCAATTTTCAACACAAATTTTATGAATGTTCATTAAAAAAAAAAAAAAAAAAATGTTTTATGGAAAATTAAGAAATATTACCAAAAAATACTAACAATAACAGCATTTATTCAAGTTAGATTGTAAACATATTCAAAAATGTATGTTCCAGCACACATATTTTTGACACATAAGATTTATATTTTTAATTTCAAAACAATCTCAAATGTGGGAAAATAAAAATTAGTATAATTTTTGGGAGGATTCAAGTGCCAAATGAATATTTTCATTGACATATTCCCATCAGTTTTTTTCTCACTGTTCCAAATTCAAGTTCTCAAAACAAAAATATAATATACAAATTAACAAAATGGCCAGTACCTTATGGCTGGATACTTGGGTTCTTGCATCAAAACCCTCGTATCATTGTCTCCACATTTTCCAAGTGTTTTTTTTTTTTTTATTTAATTTTTTTTTTTTTTTCTTGAAAGAAATCAAAAAGTTAACATTCAAGAATCTATGCAACTTAGTCAACATCACTCCACACAAAAAAATAAAAAACACATTTGTTCCTAAAAATTCAATGGAAGGGCACATGCACAATAAGAAATATGTGAAATTACATCCATTTTGTGGTTGGCAAAAATTTAATTTTGCACATCTTGACATTATCACTTTCAAATTTTACTAAATTTCTCATAAAAAAATGCAAGTATCAGATAATTCCTTTTTTTAAAACTGAAGGAATATGCTGCCAAAAATAACCACAGCCATTTTTTGAATGTGTTTTTTCAAAAAATTACTTTGTCTAAGGTATCTTAAACAAAATTTTGTGTAAAAAAATTTGTCATGTCAAAAAAGTGGATTATATTTGGACATGTGTCCTTCCATGGAACTATCTTAAAATTATTTGAAAATTATAATAGACTTTTCATGGATTATTAAAGGTAAAATACCACTTTTTTTTTTTTTTTTTTAAATTTTCTTTTTCAAAAAAATGGCACAAGCTCCGGCTGTTCTGTTCCCGGAAAAATTTGCATTATTTTGATAAAGATATTATGAACGATTTAAATGAAAAACTATCTTTTAAATTGCCACAACGCACTAGGGCACGGCGCACCATGCTTGTCCAGTATTTTAAAATGCCCCGGATTTTTAATTGTCAATGAGCTCTTAGGCACACTTTGGCATGCGCAACTTTACAATGGGAAATTGTCCAGACGCAAGTGTGCCGGAGAGCTTGTTGACGTCACCGGCTCTAAAGCACTTCAGAATCTGCCACACGCATGTGCGCACGCATTTGGCGTTGTGCCATAGTGTGTTGCCCCACAATATAAATGTTAGTTTCCTTTAAAATGTACATAATGACTTTATTAGACTTATGCAAATATGTTCTTGCAACAGAAATGCCTGAGCTTGTGCTATGTATCTGTGTTCCAATATAACATTTTTAATTGGTATGTTAACTTTAATTTGCCATTGTTTGTTAAATTTATATGCAGAAAATTTTTGGAATCATATTTGTAACAATTTTAAAAAATATGACCCTCAAATATGCCTTTTTATAAAGAGTAGGAGTTTGGTGACTACACATCAACAAAATAAAATAAATAAATTTAAAGTATCACATTAAGTATTTCGTATCCCTGAGACAATTAAAAATACTGTAACAAAAAATATATTAATATCTATAAAATGTAAACATTCTGCAACATAAAGGTATTGCAAGACCCAAAGTTTTTTCAAAACTATTCAAAAAGATTCATTTTTTTTTAATTTTGTCAGGAACATGGCTCAAACCGCCAGATGTTGAGGGGCCAAATTCAAATGTGGATATAGGGAGTGGGGTGACAGTTTGCAAATCGTGTGTTTGCACCTCAGTGCCCCATGAACTGAGATCCGCATTTAACAATCCAAGGTAAGATGTGTTTGAAGCGGGGTCATATGCCTGTGGTTGCACTTGTGGGGGAATAGTACTGCGCTGTGTAACATTTACACTTGCTGCGGTTGCTGAAGGCTGCCTATGTGTGACGGGTCGGATTTGGCCTTGGATGGTGTTTGAACTTGGCGTTGCTAGAGCAAAACGTAATTTACGCTCAAGAACAGCTAGTGGTGGTAATATTGGTGTTTTTGCAAAATATTCAGCAATTATCATAACAAATGACATAAATGTGTCTCTTTTTGTTTCATCTAGTTTCCTGCACTGTCCTGCAACAGCAGTACCAAACCCATCATACATATCTGGTGTATTAACTCTTTGCATCATACGTACAGCTTCAGTTTCGATTGGTGAAATTTCATCAACTGAAGGGCGACTGGTCCGGCGTCGACCCCTGCGTGACGTGCTTGGACGTTGAACAATTTCTTCGGTTTCAGGAGGGGAATCACCTTGCACAGTATAGTCATGCATTGGTTGCTCGGGTTGCTCCTCATCTGCTGATGCGGGGCTTACATTCGGCCTAATATCCTCTTCTTCGTCACTGTCCTGGTTTTCGGGGGTTGGTTCTTCTGAAATGTTGCCTTGTGTTCTGTTGATCATGACCAATTTTTTACTTTGTAAAATTTTATTTGCATTTTAAAATTTAGGAAGCATTTATTCACATAAATCTTAAGTTTGTAAGCAATTTTCGTAAGTGGATATACACAAGTAAAAGACATACAGAGAAAAAGCATTTAGCTATTGAATTTTGCGTACGCCAAGGGTACCGAATGCTTTTGTCTCAGTCTCAAAGTATGTAGGCTGCCAGCCACCTGACTTTTTTCAAAAGCACAGCTATAACATTTATAACATTCTAGAATATAACTACTCTGAATCCAGTGCACCCTTGTTCATTGTGGATCACACTCATAGTTGTGGATGCATGAGGATCCTCTTTGGTCTTCTCTCTGCTCACTATGATGCTGCGGAGAACATGACGTCATAGTGTTGCGCTTGACGTCAGATTTCATGAAAATGTTGATGACGGCTAATGTGGCTGAGAGAAGATCAAAGACGAGCCTCAAAATGGATGAACACACATGAACTCACACAATCCTTATTGGCATACAAGTGAAAATACAATTATTAAAATTGTTAAACCAAGTCATGTTTTGTCAGATTCAAATGAACTTACGGACGTAGGGAACGTGTTGGAAGCAGGAAAAGCAGTTCTTCAAAATGCGGATATGGACGCTTGCGAGATGGTGAAGCCCCACTTTTCTCATTTTGTGCAACCTCACGGCGAAAACGATCACGACAGGATCTCCACCGTTTGCGAAGATCATTTTCTAATAAGTCAAATATTTAAGAATATTTAAAATATATTAACATGGTGGATATTCATTTTGTGATTGCTTTTAATGATCTGACAATAATTACCCAATGTTTCTTTTTCACGTTTAGACAATGTATCCCACGTTGAATGGACTTTTGTACAAATTTCTATCCATGCCAATTTGCGCTTTGCATTATCCGCATAGGACTTGTGTTTGGCATTCCACAGAAGAGGTCGTTCTTTCACCTTCAAATTAATCAATTTCTTGTATTAATAAGATTCAACATAGAAATATTGTAAAATAAGGACTACCATAGTAAAGTGCAACATCATAGATTGAAAAATTAAATAAACATGTTAACTAAGCAAATTTAGTTCTGATTGTGATTTGTGAAGCCGGGGTTGAAAAAACAAACACTTTTTAGTTCAAGTCTATTTTTTTTTTTTTAAAATTAGTAAACAAATAAACATATCTACTTGAGTAAAAGCTGACACGAGTATAACCCAAGCCACATAATTTGACCTTCATTAACTTTGACAACATATTGACTTGAGTATAAGCCAAGGGTCGAATATGCATTGGTCACAGCACCCACCCCCTGGAATATAGCCAGCTTTCCCACAGTAGTATACAGCCAGCACAGCCTGCCCCAATAGTATACAGCCTGCCCCTAGTAGTATACAGCCAGCCCAGCATTAATGTTTTTAAAAAATTAGATACTCACCCTCCGGTGGCCGCACTATGCAGCGCTGGTCGTCTTCAGGGCCATCTTGTGTCTTCTGCTGGGCGCCGACATTGATATTCACCCGTCCGGCGCCTAGTATGATGGGCTTCTGCTGACGTCATGCTAGGTGCCACCCGGGAGAAAAACAATGGCGACGCCATGCAGAAGACAGAATACAGGCGCGGATGCCTGAAGAGGAGCCGCACGAACATCGTGGGAGCAGTGCTACGCATCGGGCCCACCGGAGGTTTTTTTTTATTTGTTTAATTTTTAAAACCTAAACATTGACTTGGGTATAAGGTGAGGGGACGTTTTTCTGCCATTTTGTGGTTTTAAAAAGCACAGCAATCCATTAAGCCATGAAATTCCCCTAAAAAATAAACCTTGGAAGATTTGAAACCTAAAGCATCAAAAAGGCACAAATACACTGAGTACCATAGGGGTTAAAGTAGCACACCATTTACACAAGAACATTGCCAACATGAATTTGATGGAACAACAGGTATTCCTTCTGAAGGGAAAATAAAAATAAAAAATGAATTTTGGAAAAGAGACACACATTGATAATCAAGTTAGGTATCAATCACACCAACGTTCATGGGTACGTACATGCACAGGACACCAATTTGAATCTGCATATCTGTCAACAAGTGTGTGACTGTGCAACGTTGTTTAACCCCTGAAGGACACTGTGTCTTTTTGCAAAGTTCTTGCTCTCCATCTTCCAAAAAAAGGACCGATTTTATTTTTCATTGAACAGAGTTGTGTGAGGGCTTCTTTTTTGCGTAACAAATTTAAATTTCACCTGATGTTATTTATTATTCCATTAGTGGAACGTAAAAATTGCTCTGCACAAAATAAGCCCTCACACAGCTCATTACACTTTAAAATGAAAAAGATATGTGTTTTTGAAGCAGGAGAGGGAGAAATTAGATGAAAATCAATGCGTCCTTAAGGGGTTAAAGTGCCGCCGTCTGGAAAAAAAAAACAAAACACGGCATTGGTGCAAGGACAGACCGCGGATGATAGCAATGGGTCTTTGCAGCGAGATGCAGCAAAGACCATCTCGGTATGAAGAGGGCTCAGCCTGTGAGCCTTCTTCATACAACCTTCACAGCTCCGTGGCGGATATATCTGCAAAACAACGTAAAGGGGTTAAACATCCCCCTCCAGACCTGCCCCAAGCCAGCATACCGTGTGTGAATTTCCAAAAAATATAAAAATAAAAAATAAAAAAAAATAGGATGTGCAGTCATCCAGAATTTACATTAAAAATAAAAAACATAGACAAGTCCATTACAAGATATCAAACACAAATTCAAAAATTATAATAAAAAAACCAAAAAAAAAAAGTTTCCCATCCAAAAAAACCAAAAAAAAAAAAACATTTAACACAAACACATGGTGGACATATATACGTTAAAAAGATATAAGTGGCACATCGACTTCTCTGGCCTCACAGGCCTGTACGTGAGCGGAACAGTGCAGCAGACATATGCAACAATGTAACACTGTATCCCTATGAAGAAAAAAAAAAAAAAAGAAAAAAAAAAGGGATACACCTCCAAGTGCAGTATATTCCAATGTAGAAGGGTGGATGTGAGATGCGCTAATCCAATGCGCCTTTCCACAGCAACATGGTATACATGCTGTACATCGGTCATACATTGTGTAAATTAAGCCATAGACTTGAGAGAAGATATAATTTTGTTGTGAGCATGAGGCCTAGCACATAAATCATAAAAATATACTAGAGACATATCCAAAAAAAAAAAAAGGGACAGTGTGAATTTTCACAAGGACAAAAACAAATTACCTTTTAAAAAAATAATAAATTTTTTAAAAAATTTATAAAAAACAATATAGACAGGGACACATGTCATAACTTAAAATTGGAACTAAAGCAGCAAATTTGAACAACAAAATAAGGGCAAAGAAATAGCCCAAAACATACATGAAGATGGACAAATCTTCCTAACACTAATCCTGGAAAAAAACCACAATTAAAGTTACAAATACCAACAGATAATTAAATCTTGCTTCACAGCCCAAAAATAAGTTCAAAAAGGACATTAAAAAGTACAATGGCCTTCCTAAAATACATAAAATTATAACACATTGTACTAACCAAAGATATTAAAAAGGAAACATCCAAATTCAAGCGGTGGTATGCCCACATCCTTGTGAGAGAAGTTTCTACTTCACTGCCCCGTCATCAAAATGGATGATGTAAGGTTGTGAGGTAAAATTGCGGGAAAAAGTAAATAAACACTGTCCATGGTAGCTGGTCGGCGCGTTGACGCAGGCGTCATCAGACGCATGCGTCTTTGACAAAAATCAAAACGCACACATTTAAAAGTAACATCACAAACGCATCCGTCCATCTTTAATTCCTAAACGCAAACGCAACCAATTAAGCACTTCACTGCGTTAGAGACGCATCCATAAAACATAAACGCATCAATTGAACAAGTGCACACAAAACCCATTACGAATCATTACAAAGAAATCGCTTGCGTCTCCGACATGACAGGTAAACGCATGCGTAAAACGCAATGAAAGCGCAACCAAAACGCAACGTGTGAACGCGCCCTAAGGGCGCGTTCACACGTTGCGCTTTCGTCGCGTTCATAACGCGACGCTAGCGCACAGGGGGCGGAGTTTGGGGCGATCGATAACCCGATAACCCGATAATTGATAACCCGATCGCATGCGTTTCTCTGGAAACGCATATGCGATCGCCCCAAACTCCGCCCCCTGTGCGCTAGCGTCGCGTTATGAACGCGACGAAAGCGCAACGTGTGAACGCGCCCTAAATGTTTATAAACACACTTATTGTTTGACTATATCATAGAGGCAAAAACAGAGATCAGTAGTCTATGGTAGTACCATAGGCTATTGATCTCTGTTTTTGCCTCTTTGATATATTAAATCAATAAGTGTGTTTTTAAGCTGTGTGAATATTCATAAAGATGTGCCATCTAACAATATACAAGATATGAATTGTTATATCTAATGTTCACATTTTAGATGTAGCTATACAGAAAGGATTACATCTTATACTTGGATGTCATTTTTAAATGTCTGTTAGTGCACTTTCACACGATGTGTTGCGTTTTTTGATGCGTTCTTTAACTCATTCTAAGGCTGCTGCCACACGCACCGCTTTGTCTTCGTTTGAAAACGCAAACGCAGGCAAAGCCGCACCCACGGGCCTGTGTGCAAACGCCTGTGATCGGGAATGAGACGCTGGTGTTTTGCTTTAACTTAAGGCCCTTTGGGTTCGTCTTTGTCTGCGTTTGCGGTGCGTGTGGCACCAGCCTCAGGGCGCGTTCACACATTGCACTTTGGTTGCGTTTTCATTGCATTTTAAAACGCATTACAACAGCTGAGATGAGGTGATTTACCTAATTACATTACTGTTAACATTTGCATATACAAAACGCATTGTAAGCGCGATGTTAACGCATGCATGAACAATGTGTTAACACGTGCACTTTGTTAACACATGTGTTAACATAGCGTTAACAAATGTAAATAGTGATGTAATTAGGTAAATCACCTCTCCTCAGCTGTTGTAATGCATTTTAAAATGCAATGAAAACGCAACCAATGGACCAAAAACGGGTTCAAAACACCATGTGTGGCATCACCCTAAAGGCGTCAGCCTTGATCACATGCTAAGGTTATATTGCGTTTTAGCAGATGCAGCGGAAACGCAAGGTAACTTCAGCATGTGATCAATGCTGAAGCCTTTGGAATGCATCAAAAACGCGACGCAACGCTTTGTGTGAAAGCACCCTGAGGGCGCGTTCACACGTTCCGCTAGCGCCGCGTTCATAACGCGATGATAGCGTACAGGGGGCGGAGTTCGGGGCGATCGCATATGCATTTCCAGAGAAACGCATGCGATCGGGTTATTAATCGCATGCGTTTCCAGGGAAACGCATATGCGATCGGCCTGAGCCCCGCCCACTGTCCGCTAGCGTCGCGTTATGAACGCGGCGCTAGCGGAATGTGTGAACGCGCCATCAGGATCCTAGCCAGTATAAGACGTAGCTGATGACTGCCTCTTGTATGGTACAAATTTTTGTATACTGTTACCTGAATGACACACACAATTGGGGTTGTATATATATATAAATGGGCACACCCCATGTGTGTCACGCCGTAGGCTAAAGGAAGCGTGAAACGACCCATCGCCTGCCGCGACCTGTACGCTTTCCAACATGCTGCATTATGTACATTAAAGTATTGAACAAATCTGGTGGGTACCGCTCTATCTTCTCCTTTCTACTTATTTATAAAATGTGCTGCAACATTTGTCCCTATTATCAACTCTGGTCTTTATTTTACAAATCCTTCCCCTTTCTACCCGTTAAGTGTTTTGACACTAAAGAAGCATTAAAATGAAATAATTAATATGAAATTAAATAAGTAAAAGCAACTTCTGCACCTATACATCGTAAGTCCTCCTCGTGCCCCGGAAGCCTACAGCTTCCTAAGCGGCACCTGTAGATGGCGCAATTGGTTTCAAGCTGCTTGAAGCTGCATGAAATCCGTATATTCCAGCGCCAAGCACCTAGCACAGCTAACAACCCCCGCGGGTTAAGCGCACATTGAGCTACATTGCTGCATTTACTAAATTACGTTCATGTTATCATAGTATACAGTGGCACATTTTTGGGTGTACCAAGATGGCAGATGAGCGTCTATGGTTTCCTAGGAAAGCTGGCCGTCACTATATCTCTATGGTATTTGGATAGCTAAACGGGGTAGCCGGGATGCCAGTGGAGGACTCGGCTTCGGAAGAGCTTTGGGGACAGCTGCTGCAAGCAGAATGGCAGCGATTATTAAGAGGCAAATATTAAAGCATTTATCCAGGTAATTCATAGCTAGATTAACGCGGACACGGAATGCGTTCCATGAAACACTGTAGGTGTTCAGGGGGAGGTGCGCGGGAAGTATGCTGAGGGACAGCCAGCACTCGCCAGCCTTTACACCACTAACATCACCAATTCCCTGGGGTAGGGGTTGAAATATAAATGATAACATTTTCTCTTTAGGACTCTCGTTTTACCTAAAAAAAAAAAAAAAAATAACCGCTGCAAAGTCATATGCAAATGAGCCGAGTCACTTTTAGGGGTTGAAGTGAAGGGGGAAAATTGCTTCTGATCCTTCTGTGTGTGTGTTTTTTTTAGCAGCTTGAACCATGAGTTAATTAAAAAATACAGGCAGTCACCGACTTAAAAGTCCCTTATGGGCCAGTAGTTTAGTGGACCACAACGCGTAGTAGGTATGGCTCGTGATATGCCCCATCACTAGAGGAGGGGTCGGTGCAGGATCTTGGGATGGGAGTCCAATATGCCTCATCATGTGACAGATCCAATATTATTATTTTTTATTCTGGGGTGCATTAACAGTTGTAGTCGTGTCACCTGCAGGCACAGTGTACTGAGCACTGTTTTCACTGGCTGCTTTGAGAGTCTACTGGATCAGGCTGTCACACTGATGTGCAGAAGCACACATTACCATAGGGATGGACAGAACTAGCTCCCAACTGCTGCAGAAGGTTATGTGACTGGAGATCAGCAGCTTATACTTAGTAGCCGAAAGGATAATGGTCCAATGCGGATTTATCCGCATAAGACTATTTTTGAGGAGTAAAATTCCAGTACAAGTGTCTATGATGCTTGACTGCTTCTTAGTTGTGCACCCTTTGTTTTATACATGATTTAAAAGTGCTGTAATTGTCTATATTCAAGCACATTAGACAGGGGCTATAATGCTTTTCTCACATATTCATCCATTAACACTATAAAAGCCTACAAGCTACTTATGTTACTGCAAATCTCATATTGCTCCTTGGCTAAAAAATATTTTTCCAAAAATGGCTAATATTATTGCCTGTACTCTTATGGAAAAAATGTTAGTGTGGTCAGGATTGGTCGTTTTATGTTTGGGAGACCACCAAAGTATAAAACGACTAATACTGGAATATCCCCACAGCAGGCAGTAAATACTCTCCTTCCCTGGATCCTCTTATCCCTGCACCACACAGCAGCTTCTTCTCCTTTCAATGTGCTGCTCTGCTCGGAGTCCCATGCTGGTTGTATACACTGGCAGTAGGAGCTGAAATGCACCAGGAAATGTGGAGGACCTGGGAGCAGTATACTATAGCTGACAAGTATTCCCCACTCCAGGGTACTCTCCTGCTCCCCTGGGCTGCTCTGCTCTTTGTCCTTATTCTGATGATTATGACTGATGTCAGGAGACAGGACACAGAGTGGACTGCACTCATGCTACCCGGCCTTTTGCACTAATTAATGCTTCAGCTATAGAAACGTTTAGTGGACTCTGACTTTCCCTAGGGATTAGGCTGCATGTTGTCTGTTGATGTGGGTTGTGTACCCTAATCAAGGCTTTTATATAAGATGAATGTGTGCTGCACTTTATGTACAAGATCAGTAGTGGCGCTCCACCACCTCAGATGAGAGGAAAAGGGGCACTTGAAAGGAATACTTGCATTTATCTTAGCACTACTAAAGTGACTGGGAAAACAGGGCTGTGGGGTCGTGGTAAGGGAAATGTCAGAGTTGGAATACGAAGTTCAGCTTAACCCCTTAATGACCGCCCTATCAGGATTCTACGTCGGTCATTAAGGGTACTTCTTCTGACGCGACGCCTTTCTACGGCGCCGCGTCAGGAGAAGATTTCGGGACATCGGGTCAGTATAGTGCCGGTGTCGGGCTGTGATATCACAGCCCAGACCCGGCACTAACACCCGGGATCGGAAAAACTCAGAGCCCGGGTGTTTAACCCCTTACACGCCGCGGTCAAGCATGACCGCGGCGTGCAAGTGTGTCCCCCGTGGATCGGACCCCCCGGTGTGCTTACCGGGGGATCCGATCCCTCCTGCCGCTGCCCCGGGTCCCGACGAGTGACCCGAGGCTGTCGGCTCCTCTTCTCGCCGGGTCCTGCCTTCCTGGCAGGACCCGGCTGTAAGTAACTGAGCATGCGCGGCATGCTCAGTTACTTACACTTTACACTGCAATACAAGTGTATTGCAGTGTAGAGGCTTGAATAAGTGATCGGATGATCGCTTATTCAAGCCAAAATGTGGAAAATATGTTGAAGTAAAAAAAAAAAGATTAAATCATTTCATAATAATAATTAAATAAATAAAATAAAGTCCCATAATCTCCCCAGTTACACATATAATGCAAATACAGTATATAAAACACAAAAACACACGAAAAATGTACATATTTGGTATCACCGCATCCGTATTCATCTGTACAATAAATCTAAATCAATATTGAACCCGCTCGGTGAACGATGAAAAAAAAAAACTACGAAAAACTTCCCGTAATATACAATTTTTCATCAAACACCATCACAAAAAATGTTCTAAAAAGTGATAAAAAAAGCTACGTTCCCTAATATGATACGACTGAAAAGAACAACTCTTTTCGCAAAAAATAAGCCCTCAACCAGGTCTGACAACAGAAAAATACAGAAGTTATGGCAATAAAAAGTTGTCAATAGTAAAAACAATGCGATATTCTCCAATATTGGTTTTGCTCAGGAAAATTGAGCAAAGATAAGAAAAACTATATAAATGAGGTATCACCGCAATCTTAGTGAACCAGAGAATAAAGATAAAATATTATTTTTACATTACGGTGAGCGGGGGGGAAAAAATGCTAACAATCCAAAATAAAAATTGATGATTTTGTTTGTGTCCCCCTCGAAATAGTTAATAAAATCTCATGAATAAGCTATAGACCCCCTAAATAAATTATCTATACATTGTATATCATCCCGTAAATAATAAGACCTCATATGTTTGCATTACCAAAAAAAATAAAAATTTATAGGTCGTACTATGTGACAATACAAATCTGCTGTGAATGGCGCCTCCATTCATTCTATACTCGGCCGTGCGCCCGTACAGCAGTTTACCACCACATATGGGGTATCAGTAAACTCTGGAGGAATTGGGCATCAAACGTTGCAGTGCGTTTCATCATTTAATTTATTCTGAAACTGTCAGTTTGGCCTAAATGAATGTATTTTCCAAAAAAATTCCATAGTTTCTAAATCGCAGGTCCATATTGTTTTAACCCATGTGAAACACTTAAAGGGTTAATGGACTTAATAGAAGTTGTTTTACATACGTTGAGGGGTGAAGTTTCTATAGTGGGGTAATTTATGGGGTTTTACTATTATTTAGGCCTTTCAAAGTCACTTGGAAGCTGAGTTGTCCCTTAAAATGTGAGTTTTGGGGATTTTCATGAAAATGAGAAAAATGCCACCTAAAGTTCTGCGCCTCATAACATCCTAGAAAAGTGAGAGGATGCATAAAATATCATCCCAACATAAAGCAGACATTCCGTAAATGTAATTTATCAAGCTTTTTGGGTAGTTTTACTTCCTGTCTGGAAAGCAGAACATTTCAAACTTGGAAAATGAAGAATTTTTACAAACTTTTGCCAAATTTTCACTTTTTTTCAGAACGAATCGCAAAATGTATCACTTAAATTTTATAACTAACATGAAGTACAATGTGTCACGAGAAAACATTCTCAAAATCACCGGGATATGTTAAAGTGTTCCGAAGTTATAACCAATTATCGTGAGACATGTCAGATTTGAAAAATCGAGTCTGGTCATTGAGCTGAAAACTAGTGTCGGTGATAAGGGGTTAAGGACTCCACAGCCTTTTTTGTTAGACTACCTTGTTTTGTTTTTATGAGGAGCTGAGCAGATGCCTGAACAGAGAATCTCCTGTGGATATTGTGTTCTTGGACTTTGCAAAGGCATTTGACATTGTCCCTCAGACACCTAATGGGTAAAATAAGGTCTTTTTGTGTGGCAGGAATTAAATGAAAACTGTCATCAATGAGTTCTATTTAGAATGGTCAGCATTGGTCCGTACATACCTGTGTATGTGCTCCTTGTCCTCTGTTATTCCTCTGGATAATGAGCAATATTTATGTTTAAGCAAATACCTTGACTAGTTCTGAGAACTATACCTTCCATACCTCTATACTGTGATCTATTTATTATGTATATTTAGTTATTTTGCCCATTGGTGGACTTTTTCTGTGTATGTTGTCTTTTTATATGGATTTGTTTTAACCCGTTCACGACCCGTGGCGTAATAGCACGTCACAGGTCGGCCGCGGGTGCATGGAGAGGGCTCACGGTAAGTAAAGCTTACCGGTAACACCTGCGACCGTTCCAGTACCGCTGCCAGCGGCTCTTTTCAAGGATCACCGGGGAGCGGCGATCCGTCGCCATGGTAGCGTCGGGTCTCACGAAGACCCGAGGCTACTCCGGGTTAACTCATGCATTACAATGTGCTATCAGCACACTGTAATGTATGAGGAGTAAAATCCCCATATATACTGTAGTATGGCAGTATATGATTGGATCGTATAGACAACCTAGGGTTAAAGTACCCTAGGGAGTCTGAAAAATAGTAAAAATAAAAAAAAGTTAAAAAAAAAATTATAAGAAAAAACCCTAAAAACTCAAATCACCCCCCTTTGCCTAGAACTGATATAAATAAACAGTAAAAATCATAAACACATTAGCTATCACCGCTTCCAAAAATGCCCGATCTATCAAAATATTATAACGGTTTTTCACTGTGTTTAATCCCGTAACGGAAAATCGCACCCAAAGTCGAAAATACCACTTTTTTGTCATTTTTAAAAAAATTCAAAATTCTATAAAAAGTGATCACAAGGTTGTACAGTCCTAAAATTGATAACATTGTAAACGTCATCAAAATCCGCAAAAAATGACACCACCCACAGCTCTGTACACCAAAGTATAAAAAAGATGGCAAAATCCCCCAAAAAAATTTTGTACAGGAGGTTTTAATTTTTTTAAATGTATGAAAACATTATAAAACCTATATAAATTTGTTATCCCTGTAATCGTACCGACCCAAAGAATAAAGTAGACATGTCATTTGCGGTGCACAGTGAAATCCGTAAGATCCAAGCCCAGAAAGAAACCGGCACAAATGCGTTTTTTTACCAATTTCACTGCATTTGGAATTTTTTTCCCGCTTCCTTTTACATGGCATGGAATAATAAATACCATCTCTATGAAGTGTAATTTGTTACACAGAAAACAAGTTGTCACACAGCTCTGGACATGGAAAAATAAAAAAGTTATGGATTTTTGATCATGGGGAGTGAAAAATGAAAATGAAAAAACAAAAAAGGGCCAGGTCCTGAAAGGGTTAATTGATCCAATAAAGTGTCATTGCATTCTATATTTTGTTTTTTTTTGTGGTGTATGTGTGTATATATGTAAGGCCCCTTCCACACTAGCGAGTGTGATGCGATGAACTCGAATCACACTCGCAACGCAAGCTGCCGGGAACGCACGGCCCGAACCCTGCACCGCGGGAGTGAACTGACATGCTGAGTTCACTCCCGCGGTGCAGCGTTCGGGCCGTGCGTTCCCGGCAGCTTGCGTTGCGAGTGTGATGCGAGTTCATCGCATCACACTCGCTAGTGTGGAAGGGGCCTAAGTGTGTGTGTGTAAATATATATATTACCCGAGTGTAAGCCAAGACCTTTAACCCCTTTCCAACGCGGCCCTTTTTCGATTTTGCGTTTTCATTTTTCACTCCCCACATTCAAAAATCTGTAACTTTTTAATTTTTCCATGTACAGAGCTGTGTGATGGCTTATTTTCTGCGTAACAAATTACACTTAAAAATGGTGGTATTTAATATTTCATGCCGTGTACCGGGAAGCGGGAAAAAAATTCCAAATGCAGTGAAATTGGTAAAAAAACGCATTTGTGCCGTATTCTTGTGGGCTTGGATTTTACGGATTTCACTGTGCACCCCAAATGACATGTCTACTTTATTCTTTGGGTCGGTACGATTACGGGGATACCAAATTTGTATAGGTTTTATAATGTTTTCATACATTTAAAAAAATTAAAACCTGTACAAAATTTTTTGGGGGGATTTTGCCATCTTCTGGGGCTAATAACTTTTTCATACTTTAGTGTATGGAGCTGTGGGTGGTGTAGTTTTTTGCGGATTTGGATGACGTTTACAATGTTATCATTTTTAGGACTGTACGACCTTTTGATCACTTTTTATAGAATTTAAAAAAAAATTTTAAATGGCAAAAAAGTGCCATTTTCGACTTTGGGCGCGATTTTCCGTTAAACACAGTTCCGGGGTTAAACACAGTGAAAAACCGTTATCATATTTTGATAGATCGGGCATTTTCGGACGCGGCAATACCTAATGTGTTTATGATTTTTACTGTTTATTTATATTTATATCAATTCTAGGGAAAGGAGGGTGATTTTAATTTTTAGGTTTTTTTTTATTATAATTTTTTTATTTTAACTTTTTTTTTAATTTTAATTTTTACTGTTTTTCAGACTCCCTAGGGTACTTTAACCCTAGGGTGTCTGTACAATCCTATCATATACTGCCATACTACAGTATGGCAGTATATGGGGATTTTACTACTCATACATTACCATGTGCTGACAGCACATGGTAATGAATGGGTTAACCCGAAGTAGCTTCGGGTCTTCGTGAGACCCGAAGCTACCATGGCGACGGATCGCCGCTCCCCGATGACGTCACGGGGAGCGACGATCCACGGAAAGATGGCGGCGCGCGCCGTCTTCTTTTTGATGCCGCCGGCGGCGATCAGCGGTAAAACACCCGCAATATGCAGCAAAGACTTACCGGTTATGGAGAGGGCTCGGCCCGCGAGCCCTCTTCATGTACCGGGACCCGACATGTGACGTACTATTACTTCACATGTCGGTAAGGGGTTAATTTTTAATTTTAAAAACTGGGAAAACCTATTGACTCAAGTATAAGCCGATGGTGGGAAATGCATTGGTCACAGCCTCCAGTATACAGCCTGCCATCCCTTGGGAGTATGTACAGCCTGCCAGTTTGCCAAGCACATTAAAGAAAAAAAAAAACTTACCCTCCGGCGCCCCGATGCTCCACGCGGCTCCTCTTCTTTCTTCTCTGTGCTGTAAGAGCCAACAGAGACACGATCTGCTGGCTGGCGCACGGTCATCAGCGGCGACACGCCGCTTCATAGTGTGTGCCGGCCGGCAGATCACATGGACGCGTCTCTACCGGCAAATACAGCGAAGAGGAGCTGCCGGGAGCCGTGTGGAGCATCGGGGCACTGGAGGACAAGTATGTAAGTTTTTTTTTTTTTTTTTTTTTAATTTATTAATCTTGAATGTAGAAGATTTAACTATAGGGCTGGTTGTAAGCTTTAGAGTTGATGAAGCGAAGTTTGCTGCTCCTGGAGCACAAACTCTCTGGGGAAGATGGGTGTGGGGAGGGAAGTATGGAGGTGCAGAGTGAGGGGGCAGCTAGTTGGGTAACATGTAGAAGGCGGGGTAGAGGGAAGAGTTGAAGAGTTGTAGGGAGTCTAGTCCTGATCTGGTGCACCCCAATAAGTTTGCCAGGCTGGCGGATGAGGGGGATATCAGCTCTGGGGAAGCAATGCTGCAGCAAGACATGGCCTCTAGCTACCATGTCTGCTCCAGTAAGAAGGGTAATGGGAGCACAGGCAGGGTCAGACAGGTGCTGGTAGTGGGAGATTCCATTATTAAGGGAACACACAGGGCAATCTGTCACAAAGACAGTGCACACCGAACAGTGTGTTGTTTGCCAGGTGCTCGGGTTCGGCATGTTGCGGATCGGGTTGACGGATTACTGGGAGGGGCTGGTGAGGAACCAGCGATCATGGTCCACATTGGCACTAATGACAAAGTAAGAGGTAGGTGGAAGGTCCTTAAAAATGATTTCAGAGATTTAGGCCATAAGCTCAGGGCAAGGACCTCAAAGGTAGTTTTCTCAGAAATACTATCTGTACCACGTGCCACACCAGAAAGGCAGCGGGAGATCAGGGAGGTAAATAAGTGGCTCAAAAGTTGGTGTAGGAAGGAGGGTTTTGGTTCATGGAGAACTGGGCTGACTTTTCTGTCGACTACAGGCTCTACAGTAGGGATGGGCTGCACCTCAATGGGGAGGGTGCAGCTGTTTTGGGGAAAAAATGGCTAGAAGGTTGGAGGAGTGTAAACTAGAGACCTGGGGGGAGGGCAACTACACTTGTGCAGGGCAAATAGACAGTGTAGATAGAGAGCTGGGAAGAGTCATAGTCCATGGGGGAGGAAGGGGGGCTGGAATGAGATTGGGGAATAAGAACAAAAGGAATACGGACAGGGAAAACCATATAAAGTGTATGTACACAAATGCCAGAAGCCTCACAAACAAAATGGAGGAACTGGAACTCTTGATGTTGGAGCGGAAATATGATATAGTGGGTATCAGCGAGACATGGCTGGACAGTAGTTATGACTGGGCTATTACTATAGATAGTTATAGTCTTTTTAGAAAGGATCGTATAAATAAAGGGGGAGGGGTTTGTTTATATGTGAATTCTTGCCTCAAGCCTGTCTTGCGAGATGACATCAGTAACGCAAATGCAAATGTGGAGTCCCTATGGGTGGAGATAAGGGGAGGGAAAAAGAATAATAAAATATTACTAGGGGTTTGTTATAAGGCTCCAAATATAATGGAGGCAGCAGATGAAATGCTGATAAGTGAAATGGATGCGGCTTCAAAGCATGGTGAAGTACTTATCATGGGGGACTTCAATTACCCAGATATTGACTGGGTAGCAGAAACCTGCAGGTCTTTCAAAGGTAGCAGGTTCTTGTCAACAACAAAAGACAATTACCTGTCGCAGCTAGTCCTGGAGCCAACAAGAGGGGGGGCACTGCTAGACCTTATCCTTACCAACAGACCTGATAGGGCAGTGGTAGGGAACCTACGGCTCGGGAGCCAGATATGGCTCTTTTGTTGGCTGCACCTGGCTCTCAGATAGAACTTAAAAGATAGTGATGGCTTCTGTGTGCCTCTTAGACTGATCAATGGACACAGGCAGCATGTTACCGCTGCCTATGTCCTTTGTACGACCCAGGCGCCATCGCCTAAACCAAAGAGAAGAGTGATAAGGAGCTGGCTGCAGGGAGCACTGGAAAGTGAATATTCTTTTTTTTTCTGTGACTACTTATCTACTGGGGGAGGGGCATATGCTGTTGCTACCTATCTACTGGGATTATGTGCTGGGTCATCCTATTTACTGGGAGTATGTGCCATGGCTACCGATTTACTGGGGGCATGTGCTGTGGCTACCTATCCACTGGGAGTATGTGCTGTGGCTAGCCATCCACTGGGGGTATGTGCTGAGACAACATATCTACTGGGAGGCATGTGGTGGGTGTCAGGATTTCGAGTAGTGAAGCCCCTGGACCACTGAGGATAATGATGTCAGCAGACACATGGGACTGGAATCTAAGTGGCACCCGGTCTTCACCAGAGCCCGCTGCAAAGCAGGATGGTCTTGCTGCGGCGTGGTACCACCAGGTCTTTCCACAGGCGCGACTTGTTCACAGTGGCAACCAAGGTCGAGGTACAGAATCACTAGGCAGTCTTGTTGTCAGGAACAGGCAGATGGTCAAAGCAGGCATCAATGATGCAAGGTCGGGGACAGAGCAAGGGATCAGTGCTGGCAACGAAGGAGCAGAATCAGGAACAGGTCCGGGGTCAACACTTGGGAAGGAAACACTGTTGAAAGCTTCCTCGTAGGCATGAAGCACTAAGATCCGGTGGTTTTTATAGGAAACCAGGAAGTGGGCAGCGCCAATCGGCAGCACACTCGCCCCTTAAATCTGTGAGTTCAGGCGCAAAGGCTGGTCAGCCAGGACGGGTGCCGGGAAGTGGTGAGTTGAGCGAGCTCGGAAAGGGGCACTGCCACGGAGAGGGGCACGGGTATGGCTCTTAAGGAATAAAATTTTAAAATATGTGGCATTCATGGCTCTCTCAGCCAAAAAGGTTCCTGACCGCTGTGATAGGGTATCAAAACTACAGGTTGGGGGGAACCTGGGGAATAGTGATCATAATATCATTGATTTTGTATTACGCTTTACTAAGAGCGTTAGGGAAGGGGCAACCAACACTCTAAACTTCAGGAGGGCAAATTTTCAGCAACTAAGGGAAGACCTTAAAGGCATAGACTGGGATAATGTTCTCAAAGACAAAAGTTCCCCCCAAAAATGGGACTTTTTCTCATATATTCTGAAAAAGTCCTGTGAGAAACACATACCTTATGTGAAAAAGCATAAAAGGAACAAGAAAAAGCCTATGTGGCTAACTAGTCTCGCAAGGAAAGCAATAAGCGAGAAAGATAAGGCGTTTAAGGTGCTAAAACGTGAAGGTAGCGATGAGGCATTACAGGATTATAGAGAGAAAAATAAATCCTGTAAAAAGCAGATAAAGGCTGCAAAAATAGAGACTGGGAGAGAGAAATATTGCCAGGGAGAGCAAAAATAACCACAAATTATTTTTCAAGTATATAAATGATAAGAAACTAAAAACAGAGAGTGTGGGTCCCCTTAGAAATAACATGGGGGTCATGGTGGAAGGAGATGAGGAAAGGGCCAATCTACTGAATGTCGCCTTATCAGCTGTCTTTACCCAGGAAAATCCCCTGGTAGAAGACACAATGAGGAATAATGTAAATTCTTTTTGGAATGTCAACAATCTAACCCAGGAAGAGGTACGGCGCCGCCTCGCAAGCACTAAGATAGATAAATCACCGGGGCCAAATGGCATGCACCCCCGGGTTCTGCATGAATTATGTACGGTTATAGACAGACCGTTATTTTTAATATTTGAGGATTCACTGCTTATGTTCCACAGGACTGGCGCATAGCAAATGTGGTACCAATATACAAAAAAGGATCAAATAGCGATCCTGGAAACTACAGACCCGTGAATCTAACTGCTGTGGTGGGGAAAATATTTGAGGGGTTTGTTAGAGATGCTATCCTGGAGTATCTCACTGTGCACAACCTTATAACCCAGCGTCTGCATGGGTTTATGAGAGATCGGTCCTGTCAGACTAATCTGATTGGTTTCTATGAGGAGGTAAGTTCAAGACTGGATCTGGGGGACGCTGTGGATGTTGTATATCTGGACTTTTCAAAGACATTTGACACCGTGCCACATAAAAGGTTGGTATATAAAATGAGACTGCTGGGAGTAGGAGAAAATCTGTGTATTTGGGTAAGTAATTGGCTTAGTGATAGAAAACAGAGGGTGGTCATTAATGGCACATCCTCAGATTGGGTTAAGGTTACCAGTGGAGTGCCACAGGGGTCAGTATTGGGGCCACTTCTTTTTAATATTTTTATTAATGACCTTGTAGTGGGTTTACACAGTCAAGTTTCAATATTTGCAGATGATACTAAGCTGTGTAAAGTAATAAATACCGAGGTCGATAGTTTAGCATTACAGAGGGATTTGTGGAAGCTTGAGGAGTGGGCAGAGAAATGGTTGATGAGGTTTAATGTAGATAAATGTAAAGTTATGCACTTGGGCCATGGAAACAAAAAGTATAATTTATGTTCTAAACGGTCAATTACTTGGTAAAACTGGAGCTGAAAAGGACTTGGGGGTATTGATGGATGGTAAACTTAATTTTAGTGACCAGAGCCAGGCGGCTGCTGCTAAAGCAAATAAAATAATGGGATGTATCAAGAGAGGAATAGATTCTCATGATAAAGACATAGTTTTGCCCTTATACAAATCCCTGGTCAGACCACACATGGAATATTGTGTACAGTTTTGGGCACCAGTGTATAAAAAGGATATAGTAGAGCTGGAATGGGTGCAGAGGAGAGCAACCAGGATTATCCGGTGAATGGAGGGATTAGAATACACTGACAGATTACAAAATTTGGGATTATTCAGTTTAGAAAAAAGACGACCGAGGGGAGACCTCATTACAATGTACAAATACCTGAACGGACAGTACAAGGATCTCTCCAAAGATCTTTTTATACCTAGGCCTGTGACCAGGACAAGGGGGCATCCTCTACGCCTAGAGGAGAGGCGATTTTACCATCAACATAGACAAAGGTTCTTTACGGTAAGAGCAGTGAGACTATGGAACTCTCTGCCGCAGGAGGTTGTTATGGCGGACTCTATGTACATGTTCAAGAGAGGCCTGGATGACTTTCTGGAGAGAAAAAATATCATGGGTTATGGGGATAAAACATTTATTTAATTCTTAAAGGTTGGACTTGATGGACTTGCGTCTTTTTCCAGCCTTATATTCTATGATAGATCCAGAAATTTTCATGTTGGTTTATCTTGGTTTGTATGTAATAGTGTAATAGATAAACCGGCACTAAGCAGCCAAACGCATGGTAGTCAAAAATGGATGCGTTTTTAAACTGACTGAAAATGCATGCTATAAAACGTCCCAAAAATGCTATGTATGGAATCGCCTTTAGCTGCTTTTTGCTAGCCATAAATTCTAAGAGTCTAGTCAGTATGACTATTAGCTGTGTATCCACCTGACTTCTCCACAACACAACTGATGGTCCCAACCCCATATATAAGGCAAGAAATCCGACTTATTAAACCTAACAGGGCACACCTGTGATGTGAAAACCTTTTCTGGTGACAACGTCTTGAAGCTCATCAAGAAAATGCCAAAAGTGTAGGAATCAAAGCAAAAGGTGGCTACTTTAAAGAACCTAGAATATAAGACATATTTTCAGCTTCACACATTTTTGTTACAGGGGTATTCTCATTTCAGCAAATTAGTGTTATTGTTTATTTAATGAAAAGTGATGCATTTTCAAATTTACTTTCTCTATCAATTCCTCACGGTTTTCTAGACCTCTGCTTGTTGTCTTTCTATAAAAGGCAGTGCACAGAATCTGACCGTGGTTACGCAGATGCGCGGATCGTTACATCACAGAGTGGGGGACATTTACATAAAGTGTCGGTGTCTGCATTGGCTTTGTTTTCAACCTGCTCTCGGAAAGAAGATACACATTTAATATTGTGGAGCTGTGCAGATACATTTTTGGCGCCAAGACCATTTTCTGTCTATGGGACGAAAATGTGTCCCGAGCACCAGAAATGTGTCCAACAGTCGGAGAACCGGCAACAGTGCAATAGCACTGTTTTGTGTTCCTGCTAGACCAAATTTCTTTTGGTCTACTTTCCGCTAGTTTACAGCGCTCATAAATGGCTGCGACATATATTAATTGTGTCTAATAAATAGGTCGGAGAGCAGACCATGCGGTCAGGACGCCACAAAACTGGTGGAAACGCCATAGTAAATGTCTCCCTGTATTCAGAGCTGTGTGATATAACGAGCTGTGCCCCTGTGTGACCATAGTCCGATTTCTGTCCACTGAAAGTAAACCATGACGCTTTCTATAGAAGGGCAGCAAGCAGAGATCTAGAAAACTGAATTGATACTAAGGGACAAACTGGATCTTGCTGGAGTGGACCACCATCTCTCTAGTTGGATCCTAGACTACCTCACAAACCGACCTCAATATGTGAGTGCCCAGGACTGTGTGTCGGATACTGTGATGAGTAGTACAGGTGCACCTCAAGGTACAGTTCTGGCTCCCTTCCTCTTCACATTGTACACAGCAGACTTCAGGTACAATTCATGTAGCTGCTACCTCCAGAAGTTCTCTGATGACTCTGCAATAGTAGGCCTCATTACAGGTGAGAACGACAGGGAGTACAAAGAACTGATATGGAAATTTGCGGACTGGTGCCAGCGAAACCACCTTAGGATTAATGCTGGGAAGACCAAGGAGATGGTGGTGGACTTTCGTAAGCACAGTCCTCCTTCTCAACCGGTGATTATCCATGGGACAGACATTGAGGCAGTGAAGTCCTATAAGTACTTGGGTGTCCTCCTCAACAATAAACTGGAGTGGGCAGAGAACATAAACGCACTTCACAGGAGGGGTCAGAGCCGGCTACACCTGCTGAGGAGGCTGAGGGCATTCGGAGTGCGGGGGGCTCTACTTAAGACCTTCTTCAACTCTGTAGTGGCATCAGCCATCTTCTTTGGTGTAGTCTGTTGGGGTAGCATCATCTCAGCTAGGGAGAGGAGCAGACTGGACAAACTGATTAGGAAAGCCAGCTCTGTCCTGGGGGGTCCTCTTGACACAGTGCAGGTGGTAGCTGAGAGGAGGACACTGTGTAAGTTGAAGTCTATTCTGGAGAATAGCTCCCATCCCTTGCATGACACTGTGGTGGCATTGGGGAGCACCTTCGGTGACCGACTGCTTCACCCCAAATGTGAAAGGGAGCGTTGTCGTAAGTCATTCCTCGCCGCTGCCATCAGGCTGTTCAACAAACAAGGCCCAAACAGAAGTAACCTGCGCCCCCCCCACCTAACCAGTCCCTGCAGGTCCCATCCACAGACTAAACATCAAACTGCCGATCATTGCTTGTCTCTTTTTTTGTCTTTTTATGCCCCTTTTCTTTTTGTTCATTTATCCATAATATTATTGTTGTCATAGTTTGTACTTCACTCTCTGTACCCTCTCTGCTGCTGTAACGCTGTGAATTTCCCCACTGTGGGACTACTAAAGGATTATCTTATCTTAAAGTATATTTTAAAATAAAACTTCATAAATACAAACAATAGCATTTCTTTGCTGAAATGGGAACACCCCTTTTAAGTATATAATTCCACATGTGCTAATTCATAGTTCTGATGTTTTAAACTTTTGGTCTGTACTGTATATAGACTCCTGTACAATACAGGATGAATCATGTGATTTCTCATATCTGCTATTTTCTATTAGTTTCACTCAATTGACTATATTTACTTTAGCTTCTCTCATTATTTGCTTTTGACCCCAAAAGAGGTCAGAGTAACCGACCATGTCCTGGAAAAATCCAGTTGTGTGTGTGTGTGTGTTTAATTTGAAGAGTTAAAGACAAGTCTAACTGGCGCCCCACATCTGCTGGGTGGTCACGTACCTTATTTCACACCTTACTTTTGATTGGTTAATTTCTGATTGGATAATGTATTGTTGATTCAATGTACAATTTTTGCATTTAAACTGTATTTCTTATTGCTGAAACTTGTACAGAGCTCATGCATATGCATTATTTATAAACTGTCCTTTCCTTAAAGGGGTGTTGCGGGAATATGAACGTCTGATACAAAAACCCATAATGCTATAAATAAATGAATGTAACAAAATTTAATGTCATTTGTCACAAAATGGAGCTTAAATAGTTTGATTTTATGATTCACAAAATTTTATGGCCTCTCTAAAGTTATCACCAAGATGGCTGCCACTGGAAACTACAAGTACCAAGATCCTTTAGTTCTCAGTAACTCCTCCTCCCTCTTATGCTCTGCTCCCAGTGATGATCTAACAGGTTTTCTTGCTCTGTTACCATAGTAATGATGTGTAACTGCCATCACCACAACACTGGCCATACTGGATGCACTGGAACCAACCCACTACAGCCAAACGTAGTGGTGATCACATGACCTGCCCAGTCAGGTGCAGGACATGTGATGTGGACATGTGACCAGCGGCCATCTTCTGTTCTGTGTATGCTCTGCAACGGACCGCGCGGAGGAAATTAACGGACTGATTAAAGGGCCAGTAGCATTTTAAATCTTCATTACAGTCTATGTCACCAGCATTTTTCTGTTAACGGGAGCAAAATGTAAAATAACCAATTACATATTAGCTTATATTTTAAGGACCCCTTTGTATATGAATTATGCTGATTCCTGGAATACCCCTTTTAAAGAAACAGTTTGCGGGGTCCTATGGGAGAATCAGAAGTTTATTTTCCCAGGTGAGGTATGGAGGGACACATAGTTTATGATCCTATACAGGGCAATCTGCACATTCAATCATCTGTCCTCCCTTCCACACTCTCCAGATCGCTTAGTGGCCTGCCCTAAATGTCCAACACCGGTCACTGACTTGCTCCATGCGCTGTGGGAGTGTTCTTATTCCCAACTGTTTTGGTAGGAGATATGGACCTTAGGCGAACAGGTGTGGGGTGTCTCATTTACTTGTAATCCCCCTCCTGTTTCTTTTTCATTGTGATTATTGTGGTAACATAGGACCAGGAGTATGTCCATTTAACATAATTCTGGGTGTGCCGAAGGATAGGCTACAGAATAAAAAAAGATGTTGCTTGTTGTAATGGAAATGTAAATGTTTTTTCTTTTCCTTGAAGGTTTACCAAGAACTTGTCACCAGAGCAAATAAACTTGAGCACACTGCGTGGTGAAGGAAATTTGACAGATTTAGAGCTAGATGAAGAGGCATTACAGAACATGCTTGATTTACCCACGTGGCTTGCAATAACGCGTGTCTACTGTAATCGTGCTGCTATTCGGGTGAGTAGGAAAAAAAGTAGGAGTTTACTAAAATTAACATCTTGCAGATTGAGGGTTTTTTTTTTTTAAAAAAAAGATATAAAATCTAGTAAATTCAAAATAAAATTTTCCAGATTTTCCTTTTTCTATTAAGATGAGAAATGACTTCCCACATGCTGTCATACTATTATGGCGCTTCAGTATGCTTCATTTAAGCTGACCACCATGCAACCTTTAATAGCAGTAATATTTCAGGGTAGTTAGGTTATTACCTTTAAAAGGCAGTCCATGACCTTAACTAAGAAGTTAACAGCCAAAGAATTGTTTCAGAAGAGCTAGAGAGAGTCTTTGACATCAATTCAAACAGTACCTATAGTGGTGGCCAAAAATATTGGCACCCCTGCAATTCTGTCAGATTATACTAGTTTTTTTTCCAGAAAATGATTGCAATCACAAATTCTTTGCTATTAATATCTTCATTTATTTTGCTTGCAATGAATTAACACAAAAGAGAATGAAAAAAAAGTCAACTCATTGATCATTTTACACAAAACAACAAAAATGGGCCAGACAAAAGTATTAGCACCCTCAGCCTAATACTTGGTAGCACAACCCTTAGACAAAATAACGGCGAACAACCGCTTCCGGTAACCGTCAATGAGTTAAAATGCTCTGCTGGAATTTTAGATCATTCTTCTTTGGTAAACTGCTCCAGGTCCCTAAGATTTGAAGGTGCCTTCTCCAAACTGCCATTTTGAGATCTCTCCACAGGTGTTATAGGGGATTCAGGTCTGGACTCATTGTTGGACCTCTTTAGAAGTCTCTAGTGCTTTCTCTCAAACCATTTTCTAGTGCTTTTTGAAGTGTGTTTTGGGTCATTGTTCTGCTGGAAGACCCATGACCTCTGAGGGAGACCCAGCTTTCTCACACTGGGCCCTACATTATGCTGCAAAATATGTTAGTAGTCTTCAGACATAATGCCATGCACACGATCAAGCAGTCCAGTGCCAGAGGCAGCAAAGCAACCCCAAAACATCAGGGAGCCTCCGCCATGTTTGACTGAAGGGATCGTGTTCTTTTCTTTGAAGGCCTCCTTTTTTTTCTGTAAACTCTTTGTTGATGCCTTTTCCCAAAAAGCTCAGAGCATTCTCCCAAAACGTTTTAGGCTTTCTTGGGGAAGTTTTGGCAAACTCTAGTCTGGCTTTTCTAATGTTTCTTTGTCAAAAGTGGGGTCTTCCTGGGTATCCTACCATACATTCCCTTTTCATTCAGACGCCGGCGGATAGTAGGGGTTGACGCTGTGTTACCCTGGGACTGCAGGGCAGCTTGAACTTGTTTGGATGTTAGTCAAGGTTCCTTATCCACCATCCGCACAATCTTGCGTTGATATCTCTCGTCAATTTTTCTTTTCTTTCCACATCTAAGGAGGTTAGTCACAGTGCCATGGACTTTAACCCCTTAACGCTCTGCGCCGTAGCTCTACGGCGCAGAGGTATAAGGGATGTATGAAGAGGGCTCACGGGCTGAGTCCTCTTCATACAAAGGTGGGGGTTTTTGCATTTTGCACAAAACCCCCACCGCTAATAACCGCGGTCGGTGCTTGCACCGATCGCGGCTATTAACCCCCTAAACGCCGCCGGCAAAGTCGCCGGCGGCGTTTAAAAGACGGCGGCGCGTGGGCGCCGCCATCTTTTTTTCGATCGCCACGCCCCCGAACGTCATCGGGGGGCGGCGATCAGTTGCCATGGTAGCCTCGTGTCTTCTTTTGACACGAGGCTATCTGGCAGCTGCATGTTCGTTACAATGAGCCAGTGGCTCATTGTAATGAATGTGCTGCAAAAATGCCATATATTGCAATACAGAAGTATTGCAGTATATGGTAGCAGCGATCTGACTATCTAGGGTTAATGTACCCTAGATGGTCTAAAAGATAGTGATAAAAAAAAGAAAAAAAAAAGTTTAAAAAATAAAAAAAATTAATAAAATATTAAAAGTTCAAATCACCCCCCTTTCCCTAGAACGGATATAAAACATAACAAACAGTAAAAATCACAGACATATTAGGTATCGCCGCGTCCCAAAATGCCCGATCTATCAAAATATAAAAACGGTTACGGCCGGCGGTGACCTCCGAGGCGGGAAATGGCGCCCAAATGTCCGAAATGCGACTTTTACACCTTTTTACATAACATAAAAAATGAAATAAAAAATGATCAAAATGTCGCACAGACCTCAAAATGGTAGCAATGAAAACGTCGCCTCATTTCGCAAAAAATGACCCCTCACACATCTCCGTGCGCCAAAGTATGAAAAAGTTATTAGCGTCAGAAGATGGCAAAAAAAAATTTTTCTTTTTTGTACACATTCGTTTAATTTTTGAAAATGTATTAAAACACAATAAAACCTGTATAAATTTGGTATCACCGCGATCGCACCGAACCAAAGAATAAAGTAGGCGTGTTATTTGGAGCGAAGAGTGAAAGTCGTAAAAACTGAGCCCACAAGAACGTGACGCACGTGCGGTTTTTTTTCAATTTTTCCACATTTGGAATTTTTTTTCAGCTTTGCAGTACATGGCATGTTAAAATAAATAACATTACGGGAAAGTAAAATTTGTTACGCACAAAATAAGCCCTCACACAGGTCTGTACACGAAAAATGAAAAAGTTATGGATTTTTGAAGTTGGAGAGCGAGAAATGAGGCGAAAAACCCTCCGTCCTTAAGGGGTTAAACTTCTTGATGACACTGCGCACGGTACACAACAACAGAACATTCAGGTCTTTGGAGATGGACTTGTAGCCTTGAGATTGCTCATGCTTCCTCACAATTTTGATTCTCAAGTCCTCAGACAGCTCTTTGGTCTTCTTTCTTTACTCAATGCTCAATGTGGTACACACAAGGACACGGGACAAAAGGCTGAGTCAACTTTAATCTATTTTAACTTGCTGCAAGTGTGATTAGTTATTTCCACCACCTGTTAGGTGCCAAAGGTAAGTTACAGGTGCTTTTAATTACACAAATTAGAGAAGCCAATACTTTTGTCCACCCCCTTTTTATGTTTGGTTTGGAATTCTATCCAATTTGTTTTTTTGACATTTCTTTTTGTGGTTTTCCATTGAAGATAAATTAAATTAAGATAATACCAAAGAATTTATGATTGCGATAATTTTTTGGAAAAAGCTAAGTATTATATGACAGAATTGCAGGGGTGCCAATACTTTGGGCTGTAACTGTATATCATGCTACTGGCTTCTTCCTAGCCTGAGATCCAGCCAGACATATCTATAAGCCCTGCTTGTAAAATCCAGCTTCTCCCAAAGTTGTCAGGCACAGTATCAAATATTTATTTTCCCCACTGTATGTGACCTTGCTGTATCTAGTATAGATTGCATAACCTTGACCCCTTTTGAATTGTGACTAAAGCAACATTTTATTTTTTCACAGAGAAACATTCAATGTGAAACAACTGAGGAGGTGGGGGGGGGCTGTAATCTGCAAAATAGGGCCATATTGGGGGGTTTCCTGATTTGGTTCCTAATGGGCTCTCCAAATGTATCATGGCTACTGGAAAGTATTCCAGCTAAATCTACTCTACAGATGGCAAAAAGTGTGCTTTTTACCTTTCACTCTATATGCTTAGAAAATACATGCCCATATGATCATATTGTAGGTAAATAAAGTTGAGGAAAATATTTTGGATTTGGAAGCAGCAGAACATATTTAGTGCTTGGATACGCAATTGGGAAGAAAGGCCATCATTGATGGGAAAAGTAGTTTGATGTGACACAATCAAGGAGGAGGAATGACAAAATGGTTTATACAGACGGTCCCCTACTTAAGAACACCTGACTTGCATACGACCCCTAGTTACAAACGGACCTCTGGATGTTGGCAATTTACTGTACTTTAACCTTAGACTATAATAAACAGTTATCACTGGTGTCTACAATGAAGCTTTCTTGTTGATCCTGGTTCTAATGACAAGCCAACATTTTTAAAATCCGATTGTCACAGAGACCAAAAAAATTTGGCTGGGGGTTACAATGATAAAGTATACAGTTCCGACTTACATACTTATTCAACTTCAGTACAAACCTACATATCCTATCTTGTATGTAACTCGGGGACTGTCTGCAGTCTGAAAATCTGGATACAAGAGAGGTTACCTCTATGCAAGAATACTAAAGTAATTTTGGTATGTAAGAGTGGTCCATGGGAGCCCATGTGTCAAAGGTATTTATATGTATAAAATTGTGAATTCCAGAAGCGAGAGATGATGAAATCTTTGGTGAGGTATGTGGGAATTCAGGAGAGAGCCAAGAGATGAGAAGCACAGGTTAACCTTGTTGTTTTTTTGTCTGTGAGCAAATAAATGACTTTGGTTAAAGTGGTTGTCTGAGACCCTATGAAAAATGGATATGTGGCCAGAGGCCGGCCGCACCCACCCGACACAATTCCCACTGCTTTAGAAGCTGTTCTCGGCAGCTTCCGTGGCCCTGGTGCGCGACTCATAGGATTGCATAGGATCTTTGACAACCCCTTTAAGGCCATTTTAGTAGAATGGCAGCATCAGAAGAAAAATTGTAGCAGTCAAAAATTGCAGATTCCGCCAGGGTGGATCAGTATCAAATTTCCACCATTCTTATGAATAGCTGTTCATGTAATGCAGTAAAGCCATTCATACAGAGCAGCTCTCAATTCTTGCACTACCATTTGCATATGATCATTTGCCTGATCTAAATCTTATTTTCCCCTTTCTTATAACAATGTCAAACTAATGTCTACCAGATCCAGTGGACAAAACTGAAAACCCATCCAATTTGTTTGGTGAGTGAACTAGTAAATGTTTTTCCTGAACATCTCATAATCAGGAAATTTGTATGACGTATATAAACTGGTATGGTTACTTATGCAGATGCTTGATAAAGTTGAGATTGAAATGAAAACATGTGAAGAGCCAAGAACACCAAATGGACCATCTCCTATAGCACTTGCTGCAGGCCAAAGGTGACATGATGATTTTTATCTACAATGATAACTGATCCTGAACAATTATACATTGAATAATTTTAAGGTTATTGCATGGATATCAGGTTTTATTTATTTTTGTGTTTTTCCCCATATATTAGTGAATATGGCTTTGCAGAGAAAGTGGTAGAAGGCATGTTCCTAGAGATCGGCTGTGTGAGCATCAAGATTCAGTCACATACATTTCGTGCATCCCTACAGCTCTGGCAGCTACAAGGTTACAGTGTCAGTCCAACATGGCAGCAGAGTGATTTACGTTTTACTCGTCTTACCCATTCGCAAAGAGGAGAGGTAACTGCTAGTTTTCAGAAAATGGGCAGTATAAGCAGTTTAATTGAACTTGTCTTCACATTTTCATGAATACAGCTAGTGACCGGTACCTATAGAGTCCTATTAACAAACAGACGCCCTTCTTTTAGCTAAAAAATAGTTTTCCTTAAATCCACATAAATCAATTTTGTTATTTCCTGGCATTAGATTAGGGTTGCCCTGCAGCCAGCCCCTCCCATCTACTCATCCCCATGTTCCATGTTTCCTTTCAGCATGTCCTGTGACCAGGGTGACATAATCACAGGTCTTTTAGCCTCCTAACTTTAGCATACCATACACCATGCTTCTATTGGATCACCTTAAATCACAACTTGCCACCTCGGACTTCTATCTCTCTCCATCCTCCTTGGACTTCTACTCCTCCCCATCCTACATGGAGGCTTCTGTGATTTCATGTGATCAGATACATACATGAGGGTAGATGTTGCAGATGTAACAGGACCTTAGATGATGTCATCCTGGTTACATGACTTTAAGTGCCCAATGATGTAACAGAGCTGTTCATACAGAAGAATATCATAGCCTGTCAATCTGCAACAAGGAGGCAAGGCAATGCAAGTAAATTGTAATATCTGTGACTGACTTAGTGTGAATGACTCACATCAGGTGAGCTGCGTTTAAGTTTACAAACTGATTTTTGTAACATTGCAGCCATGGAAAGGCACCATTTAGGGATAAGAGCGATGCTATTTAAACACATTTTTTAATGAAGTCTTTATTTTGGATGGATTAATTTGCATGACAGTTTTTTTTAATTATATAACCTATATTTTAATGGCTTTGTATTCAGGTTCTCACTTTTAAACAAGTAAGTTGGCAGACCTTACGAATTGAAGCGGATGCATCTGAAAGTTGTGAAGATGCCCCAAGCACTCCTCTTCGTCTGTTAACCAATGGTGGAAAATTGAATGTTGCACTAAAAAGAAGGGTAAGGAGAAATACAAAAACTAATGACAATGTGCATGTTTTGAGCTTGTTATCAGTTGACATTTGTTGTCACCAGCCAAAACAGATACAAAGAGAAATATTGCCAGGGAAAATAAAAATACTGTAAATGCTGGTTTGTTAATGCTTTTCACCTTTGTCATATGCGATTTCCCCCTTTCTCAAAAAAATAACTATGGCCATATTGTGTTGCTCAACTGTTTCTTTCTACAGTTATTTTTTTGCTATGAAGATACATAAAAGATAAATCTTTTTAAGCAGCAGTAAAGTGGGTGAGACTAACCTCCTCTTAGCCCTCAGGTGAGTTAATTACAAGCAACCCATAGTTCCCATGATACTTGTTGGAATCTCTATAGTGACTAGACTGGCATCTTTCTTCACATGCTGGAGCATGGAATAAGTAGTAGAAACCGGCAGTGTAATATTTGCATGAAGTGTATGCCAGTGCTTTATGATTACAAATGGTAAACAATTTTCCCGCTGTGGTGAAAATGTTCTGAAATCCGCAATTGAGGGGTGGAGTGAAGAGTCTATAACACAGCTTTAGCTGCAAGGAGAGAAAGAGAATTACGGACTAGGATCGAGGGACTAAAAGGAAATGATTAATGAATTTTAATGTGGATAAATGTATTTTTTTGCACTTTGGTAAAACAACTACAACAATAATGTATTAAGTGTTAATGCTTCAATGGTTAAAAAAACTTAGAGGGATTGGTGGAAAATGAACTAAATTTTAGCAACCATTACCTGGCAGCTAAGTCATATAAATAATGAGATTTATCAAAAGAGGCATAGATGCCCATGATAATGACAGTTTTAACTATGAAAAAAACTATATTTGGACCACACATGGACAAAATATGGCCCCAGTGAAATAAGTAGGTCATGTGCAATGATGGGTTATGAAATTTGGGCTTATTCAGCCTGGAGAAATAAATGTTAACTGAAATGGACAGTATACATATCTTGATCATGACGACAAAGGGAAACAAAACCGAGTAGATGGCATTGGGATTTAATTTACTTTAACTACATCATTATGAGTTTTTATTATTAAACCCCTTCTTTTTTCTAAAAAAAAAAAACATTATGACTGGCATAGCATACATATAACCTACAAAAATGCCAATAACTTCTAAAGGCAATGTAAAAAAAACTGTATTACATTTCACAAAATAGGCATAAATGATGAAACAATGAGTGTACTCACATTAAACATCAATGAGACACTAGTATAGCCAACATGGTTTTGTCCACTTTTAAAAAGTAATTGGTATTGTTTTGTGTAATGAAAAGTTATATAATGCTATAATATACTGATAACAAATATTATAATGACTTTCTAGATCTCTGCTTTCTGTCCTTAGTATAGAAAGCTTCTATATTTACTTCCAGTGGAAACATTTATGTCCGTGGTCTTCTGGCTGACACGCAGGTGTATGAACAGTTGGTATCATAAAGAGTAATCAGAGCTGAGTGATACTAACTAACAGTTTGTGCACCTACGTGTCCATCTCAAGACAATGGACAAATTTCTATCCATAGTAAACCTAGAAGGCCTACACAATTTTACCCATTATTAGTGAAGAATAAATCCCTGGTTCAAGTCATTTTAAAGTCTTTGCATTAAAGAAAGTTTTCAAATTTTCATCCCCTGGTGATGTTTACACAATAAAAATAATTTTTAATACCCTTAATTTACAATTTTTCTCTCTTTTTAATGCAGTTTAACTCCTATAACTCAGTGATAGTCATTGTTAAATTCCAGAGTGTGGGTGGGGACTCTCTCTAAGCAGACACTTCATGATTCCTCTGTGCTATGGGATACTGTGTGCTTACAATGTGCTTAGCTTATCATGGTTCAGAGTTTATCTACACTCTTATTTAGCTTTTTCATATTCTACTATGATCTGACAAATAGAAAAAGAGAGATGAGACAGATCCGAGATGATTAGATCCATGAGATGGATATAAAACACAATGACACTCTCAGCTCTGCTAACTCGCCTAAGCAAACTAACCAAAAAAAGTCACCTTTGCTATAAAGACCTTATCTGTCTGTAGCATGTAGAGTAAGTTTCTGCACTCTGCTTGCTGGTAGGAAGTGCCTGTGCCTGAGCTGGTTTTGTAATGCAGGGGAGGAGCTGGAGGCAGAGAGCACTGCAGTGTGCAGAGAAGCTATTCATGAGAAGAATCTGACCTTTGGTCAGTTATCCAGGGATAACCAAAATTGTAATCACCAGAACTGATAGACAAATGAAGGAAACTCGGCACTCACGTGAAGCCACCATGGGAAATATAAAAGCAGTCTTCTTTATTAGCATCTCAGGAACAATACAAACTCTGTGTGCAAACGATCAACGCTGTGCGTCTTAATCATGATTTGATAAGACATATTTAGTTGCAATACTTGAATCCACCTGGATCGATGATGGGGCGGCAACCATGTCATCAAATAATTATATTAATATGATGTTTTATTCCATTCATAATGCATCCATGTTACAAATGTTAGTTGTGTGCCCTATTTATATTATCAAAATAAGAGATATGAGAAGGATTTAGCTATAACATATGGGTATGTTATTATGTTGATAGTACATCTGTATCAACAATGCTAATTTTATATCCAAACTACACTTTTTCAAAAGAAAAACGTGTATGGCGGGTATGAATACACAAGCAAAATCTATCTACGATAGTGGTTTTTACATATGTCCCTTGTTAATATGTGAGAATCGTATCCATTCTTTTGTTTAAACCATTGGGGGCACAACTATCTAGAACGAAAATCCAGTGCGATTCCCGATTTTAGACGTTATCTTTTTATATTGCCACCCTGAATAGGAAGAGTTACTTTTTTATAGCCATCCACTTCTTGCTTTTTTGTTGTGGCATTCACGAAAGTGCTTGGAAGCAGCAGAAACATTAACTGTTTCATTGTCAACAGGTGTCTCCTGATTCTGACTTTTAAAGGTCCTGTTGTGTAACCCACATATTGCTTTTGGCACAGTAAACACTCAATAACATAAATGCAATTACATGTATTGCAATTTATGTAGGTCTTGATAGGAAACGTATTTTTGTCGGTACATGATGTTATGGTATTACCTATTTTAACCCCTTAACGCTCTGCGCCGTAGCTCTACGGCGCAGAGGTGTAAGGAGTGTATGAAGAGGGCTCACGGGCTGAGTCCTCTTCATACAAAGGTGGGGGTTTTTGCATATTGCACAAAACCCCCACCGCTAATAACCGCGGTCGGTGCTTGCACCGATCGCGGCTATTAACCCCTTCAACGCCGCCGGCAAAGTCGCCGGCGGCGTTTAAAAGACGGCGGCGCGCGGGCGCCGCCATCTTTTTTCCGATCGCCACGCCCCCGAACGTCATCGGGGGGCGGCGATCGGTTGCCATGGTAGCCTCGTGTCTTCTTTTGACACGAGGCTATCTGGCAGCTGCAGATTCGTTACAATGAGCCAGTGGCTCATTGTAATGAATGTGCTGCAAAAATGCCATATATTGCAATACAGAAGTATTGCAGTATATGGTAGGAGCGATCTGACCATCTAGGGTTAATGTACCCTAGATGGTCTAAAAGATAGTGAAAAAAAAAATAAAAAAAAAAGTTTAAAAAATAAAAAAAATTAATAAAATATTAAAAGTTCAAATCACCCCCCTTTCCCTAGAACGGATATAAAACATAATAAACAGTAAAAATCACAAACATATTAGGTATCGCCGCGTCCCAAAATGCCCGATCTATCAAAATATTAAAACGGTTACAGGCGGCGGTGACCTCCGAGGCGGGAAATGGCGCCCAAATGTCCGAAATGCGACTTTTACACCTTTTTACATAACATAAAAAATGAAATAAAAAATGATCAAAATATCGCACAGACCTCAAAATGGTAGCAATGAAAACGTCGCCTCATTTCGCAAAAAATGACCCCTCACACATCTCTGTGCGCCAAAGTATGAAAAAGTTATTAGCGTCAGAAGATGGCAAAAAATTTTTTTTCTTTTTTGTACACATTCGTTTAATTTTTGAAAATGTATTAAAACACAATAAAACCTGTATAAATTTGGTATCACCGCGATCGCACCGAACCAAAGAATAAAGTAGGCATGTTATTTGGAGCGAAGAGTGAAAGTCGTAAAAACTGAGCCCACAAGAACGTGACGCACGTGCGTTTTTTTTTCAATTTTTCCACATTTGGAATTTTTTTTCAGCTTCGCAGTACACGGCATGTTAAAATAAATAACATTACGGGAAAGTAAAATTTGTTACGCACAAAATAAGCCCTCACACAGGTCTGTACACGGAAAAATGAAAAAGTTATGGATTTTTGAAGTTGGAGAGCGAGAAAAGAGCCGGAAAACCCTCCGTCCTTAAGGGGTTAATGAAAGAACACACCTTGTCTATGTCCACATTTTGTGGATGCCTGAAAAATTCAACCATGTGTAGTCTTTTTAAACAGACTTGGTGAAACACTTGTTCCTATCATTGGGGCTCTTTTCACCACACATTTTATACCTTGATCCACCAACAATGTTAAAGAAGTATCGTGTAGTAAAGTCTGTATATAATGTTTTACTATGTTTTTGAATACTGGTTGCTATACATTAGTAAAAATAACATCAATAAGACTGATAAACCCCTGTTTATAATGTTGTTATTCAGTAGGGTGGTCTGTGATACCCAGGAGATTCTTTTTTTTTTTTTTTTTTTTGCTCTAACTACTTCCCATTTCCTGTATTTACGTTCATACAAGCTTTTTTTTATTGCATTTTTTTCTTTTAATAAGCTTACAATCTTGGCTGCAATTTCTCCTTAAAGGACACCTGTCATCACATCTGTGTCACTTGTCCTGTCATTACTACCTGTTGGAGCAGCTCACAAGGGTCCATCCCAGCCATTATCTAGTCATTTCATACATTAATCATTGTAAAATCATCATTTCTTTATTATTTAAATGAGGCTGGTCACATGGTCAGAGGCAGTGATGTCACTCCTGTTCCCCCTCCCCTCCCCTCTCCTCCCCCTGCTCATGTCTGTGTGTAATGTATAGTAAAGCATGGCTAGTGTGTGTATGTCATCTGCTGACATGCTGCATCCTCCTAATATACAGGTGAGAGACACAGACATCAGCTACACATGAATCTGACATGTTCTGCTGTAACATGGCTGCCTGGAGCTGCTGTATCTCTCCTATACACACACACATGCACACACAGGCTGCAGGGGGCATGGCCACCAGCACCAGGAAGCACATCATTATACAGCCTCACATCATTACACAGGCTGTCAGTCAAGCACTGGGGGTGTGGCTGTGCCTCCCACTCATGAATAGAGTGGACAGCTTGAATATGCTAATGCTTCATTGGACATTTCACAGGTCATTTGCATACAGCTTTAGGACCTCATTGCTTAGGTTTACAGGCATGTAGAGGGACAATGAAGGCATAGAGGCAATGCTCTCTAATGGCAGTTTATGAAAATATATTTAGTTTAGGGGGGTTATTTTGCATGACGGGTTCTCTTTAAACGTAACATTTCTGTATAAGGGCTATTTCTAATCACATGTGGGGGATGGCATGAAGGGGCCAAAAGTATAGAATTGCCTCCAAAAAGTTAATGTCCTCCCCTCCCAAAGAAGTGAGTAAATTTAAAATTTATTGTATTGGATTTTAGATATGAAACCAGATTATCAAAGGTTTCTTCTGACCCTTTCCACACCCACAGCAATTCGCTTATGTAACAGCCAAGCCAAACAATAGAGTGCTGGTCTGGGTTCTCAGAACAAAAAAACATGGTCCTCCCACTGTGACATATAAATGTTGGCCAACGATGGAGAAAATTTGTCCCCCTTTGGGTGCCCCATCTACTTGTAGGTAATATTTACCATCAAATAAAAAGAAGTTATGTGCAAGCAAGAATTTTGTGGCTGATTAGGCTAAATTCTTTTAATTCTTCTCTATAGGTACTATATTTGTTCATATGCTTTCGTAAAAATGTAGTCCTAAGTATGTGGAATAGACTAATACAGTGCAACAACGTCACATGTCTCCTATATTCGCTACGCCACTGAGAATTCTCCATGTTCTGCAGCAAATGTTTTGTGTCCTGCAAAAAGGTGGGTGTAACCCGAGTTAGGGGTTGCAGGTAGTGATCAATCCATTCCCCCAGTCTCTCACCCAACCTCCCAATTCCCGCAACTATAGGTCTGAACGGAGGGAGCGGGAAGACCCCCCTTGTGGATCTTGGGGACCGAATGAAACACCAGGGTAATGGGATGATCCACCAACAGATATTTTTTTTTTAATTTATCAGAAATTATTCCTAGTTATTCACCATTTTTATAATAATTTACTGAGTTTACATAAAAATGTATCAGTTGGATTACACTGTAACGGGCAGTAGTTGGTGTCAACCCGTAATGTCTCCTGTTCGAAAATTTTCAAGCTCCTGAAATCTATCCAGTGTAGGAGGTGAGGTAACTGGATAGAACTCAGGATTGCGTGTGGTGAACGACTTACCAACATTATCCTTAATAGGCGCCTATTCACACCACAATTCCCGTAACATAAGAATATAAGTTTGTTGGGTGAAATTAATGCATTCATTACGAAGAGAAACGCCTTCTGAAAAACTTTCTGTGTTATCAGTGTAATCTGACCATAATGGGGCACATTTACTTACCCATCCCTGGCACGATCCCTGATCCGGAATGTCCGATGATCATGAACTCTGGCGCGATTTCCTACATGTGTCGCTTCCCCGATCAGGTCTGCCGGAGTTCACCTTCTTCTTCCTGGTGTATGTAAGTGCATTGTCTTGCGACGGAATTTTAAAGATAAATCCCGTGCTCAGTCCGAATCCGTCAGATTGCCCGTCCGACGGCCCAGCCTACCCCCCTCCCCTTTTAAATACCTGTCCCAGGCATGCGAAACCTGAAAACGTCGGAATAACCAACGAAATTGCAGTCCGTGGATCCTTGGTAATCAAGCCCCAATGTCTCCAGGAAGTTTGTTGACATTCAATATAGTCGTAAATAAATCAAAGTCACAACTGGGAGAAAAATTTAAAGCCTTTTGCTAGCAAAGCTATTTGTGGTTGCGTTAAAATACTTGCAGATAAATTCAGAACATTCTGTGTTACTACTTTTTCCCCTTCTGATTCTGTGTTTTTATTCCAATATCGCTTGTGTTTTCTGCCTTCTGCCCTCCGGTGACGTTTTTTGAACGTTGTGTGGAGGCTTTATTTCTGTGTTGATTTTCAGGTTGAAGCGAGGGAACATCAACTGAATGGTCTAACGATAGTAGACTGAAGTATCATACATGCAACAATCTAGTTGTTTGCTGATGCAGTAAGAAAACTTTTAAAATCTGTGTCTCAAATACCTCAGATATTTATTTTTCTTACACAATGTTGACTGTAAATTACTGAGTTTTATTACAGCAGTAATATATAAATATTTGAGCTACAAAAATTAACCTAAGAATGGTAGTGCAATGTGTTCTCATATATACATGGTAATATAATATCTTTGACATAAAATTATTAAACAGGCGGTCCCCTACTTAAGGACACCTGACTTACAGACAACCCATAGTTGCAGACAGACCCCTCTGACCTCTGGTGTAGCTCTCTGGATGCTTTACTATAGTCCCAGATTGCAATAATCAGCTGTAATGTGTCTGTAATGAAGCTTTATTGATAATCCTTGGTCCCATTACAGCAAAAAATGTTTAAACTCCAATTGTCACTGGGGCCAAAAAAATTTTTGTCTGGATCTACAATTATAAAATATACAGTTTCGACTTACATACAAATTCAACTTAAGAACAAACCTCCGGACCCTATTTTGTACGTGACCCAGGGACTGCCTGTATGTTAAAAGCTATATATAAATGTATATTCTTTTTAAATGGTCTACATATTACCTGTTTTGATGATGTCCACGGCAGGTAATCAGGCGGGAGTGTTTCTCCCTTTTTTGTTTGCCGCTCTGTCCTCATCATCGATCCATGTGGATTTAAATATTGCAATAAGACTTGTCTTATCAGATCATGACTAAGATGCACAGTGTCGAAACGCGTCAATCGTTTGTACACTTAGTTTGTATTGTATTGTTTACTTCATTTGTTCCATTTTTGGGATCCTACGGCTGTCCTTTTACCAGACTATTCTTAACTTTCACTGCACAAGTGAGCTGAATTCACACCTACTAGGTGTCATTGTATTTTAATAGGACTGATAGACAGTTTGGAATTATATCTGTGAAATGCTGTATTTTTGTTAATAACAGTGATTTAGTGTGTTATTTTGTTATCCTGATTCTATTTAAGAATCTTGACTTTGTGGGAATACTCCTTTGTCTTTTTACGAAAGACATCCAATCCCCTCTTGAAGATGTCCAGTTTGCTTTTAAATGTCTAGTACTGGCGGTCCCCTACTTAAGGACACCCGACTTACAGACGACCCATAGTTACAGACGGACCCCTCTGCCCACTGTGACCTCTGGTGAAGCTCTCTGGATGCTTTATTATAGTCCCAGTCTACAATAATCAGCTGTAAGGTGTCTGTAATGAAGCTTTATTGATAATTCTTGGTCCAATTACAGCAAAAAATTTTGAAACTCCAATTGTCACTGGGGCAAGAAAAAAATTTGTCTGGAACTACAATTATAAAATATACAGTTTCGACTTACATACAAATTCAACTTAAGAACAAACCTCCTGACCCTATCTTGTACGTAACCCGGGGACTGCCTGTATATCAACTATCGCAACCTCAGGTGGCAGCGAGTTCCCTAGTGTCACTGCTCTTGGCTCTCGTGCACAAAAAACTTTTTATATCTGTGAGCCATCCATTGATTTAATGGATAGCACATAGACAAATACATTTTTATGGGCTGATACACACGACTTTGGATTCAACTGCCCCATATGTGAAACGGCTGCCAAAGCCGCAAAACTCAGACGGGTCCTATTCCTGTCCAAGTTTGTGGCATGGCTAGTTTTCATTGCAGTCATCACAGTGTGAGGATACTAAACATACTAATGTGACATAGGTCGCAAAAAACGGACCATGGAAATGTGTATGCAGCGCGGGATACAATTACTACAGAAGGTACTTATACACAGACACCGCATTATTTGGGCACCCCTGAGGAAGCCGCGATTCATAGCGATACGCATGGGGCATTGCCTGGGCTCCCTCCGGACCACCATAACACATCTGGTAACACTCTGCCTTAGCTTTGCACATAGTTATCTGGGTCATTTGTTCCATTTGGTCACTCAGAGTGGCATACACTCTGTTTATTGTTGGTTGCACCGTCAGGACTGCTATATACATCGTTGCCCTGGTCGCGCTTTATGGAATTGGTACATACTTGGTCCTTTTCATTCAGACCCCTACACTGTGTAGCTTATTCATTTATTTATGTTGCAGCTAGAGTACATTGTGTGGCATTGATTTCATTATTGTTCCTATGGTGTGTTCTGTGGGGCCCTGCATCACCTGCTATGTCTGGTCACGAAGGCAGTTGACCTGCATTTTCGTGTTTTAATTGTTTTTATGCTTTTGTCCATTTGAGTTTCCTGTTTTGTATATACTCTAATAAAGTATTGTTGATTATTATGGCTACTTGACACATGTCCTCCTTGTTGTTTTTCTCATGTGTAATTTTCATGTATGTAGCATTAATATATTCCCTCATTCCCCTTTAGGGATTAGATTCCGTTTTCGTGTATTATCGTATCTACAGGTCTATCTACAGGTCTTGTTTCGAGAAATTCATGCAGGAGGAGAAGACATCCTTTATGGACGAGCTAAAGTCCTTTATCGAGGAAAAGGTGGTTTCTTCTGTTGCCTCTGCCACGCAAAGAGATCCCCCTCAGAAAAAGCCCAGACTAGTGATGGATTCCTCCTTGGATGATGAGGATTGTAATTCTGAGGCACCGTCTTGTTCGCTAGCTGATACCGACGATCGAGTTACTCAAGACCTTAGTCAGAGATCAGAATCCTGTCACCTGTTCCATATTGATATATTGATAACCTCCTGAAGGCTATGCGGGAAGCTGTAAACATTGAAGACGAGGTTCCCACTATGTCTCGGGAAGACGAGCTGTTTGGCGGTCTTAAGGCCAAGATCGGTCTTAAGAAAAAGATAGTAATTTTAGAACACTTCCCGTCTTTGATCAAGAGGTTTCCAAGGATTGGGATTCATTCCCAAAAGTGGATGTGCAGGTGAATAAGGTGGTTAGGAAAATGAACCTCCCCTTTGAGGATTCAGCGCAGCTTAAGGATCCTATGGATAGGAAGTCTGTTGCTCTCCTGAAGAAAGCCTGGGAAACCTCCATGTGCTCAGCCTCAAGTCAAACCTTTCTGCTACGTCTGTAGCAAGAACACTCTTCTTGTGGCTAAGAGAGCTAGAGTCCCACATTAGGGAGGGTACCCCCAGGGATGCTTTTCTAGAAAGCGTTCCTTTGCTGAAATCTGCCACTGCATTTCTTGTGGATGCAGCAGCTGAAGGTATCCATTTTGTGGCCAAAGAGGGCGCCCTAACCAACGCAACAAGACAGGCTCTGTGGCTGAAGCAATGGGGCAGTGATATTCTAAAACAAAGCTCTGCAGTGTCTGCTTTTCTGGAGCATTTGTATTGGGTCCAGAATTGGATGCCATCCTGGAGAAGGCCTCAGAGAAAAAGAAGGGGTTTCCAGAGAACAAGACTTCCTTTCGTCCCTTCAAGAACCCCAAGGACACCTTTCGTGGGAAAGGTAAACAGGGTCGCTTGAGCTACCCTAAGGGAGGAAGAGGGCTTCCTCTTTGCTAACCTACCTTATGATTCAGGGAATAAGAAGCAGTGACGCCACGGTAGGGGGTGCGTCTCCCCGGATTCGCATCTCAGTGGTCATGTATTACTTTGAATCCTTGGGTCTTGAACATTATCCAGTGGGCATACAGGATAGAATTCAATCTGAACCACCCCCCCTCAAGGTATGCCACCATATATCTTCTGCTTCCCCCTCACTCTCTTATCTGGCAGGAATTCTCATCCTTGGTTCCAGTTTCTGAAGATCAAGAGAAGTCCGGTTTCTACTCTCCTCTGTTCCTGATCAAGAAGCCCAACGGTTCAAATCGGCTGATCATAAACCTGAAGCTGTTGAACAACTTCATCACCTACCGGAAATTTTGTATGGAGTCCGCCACTCAACTTATTCACTCCAATTTCTGTATGTGCACTATAGATCTTTGGAATGCCTACTATCGTGTCCCAATTCAACTCCTCTCAAAAATATCTCAGATTTTTAGTCTTCTCTCCCGATGGCTCCATTCTTCATTTCCAGTTTTGTGCTCTTCTTTTTGGCATTTCATCAGCTCCAATAGTTTTTACCAAGATTATGGTAGAGGTTGTGGCCTTCTTAAGGCTGCAGAATGTTTCCGTTGTCCTCTACTAAGACGATCTCCTGATAGTATGGAAGGACAAACCAGGTCTAACGGCTGCAAAAGCGCTTACCCTGGAAGAACTCTCAGACCTGGGGTGTTTAGTCAACACACAGAAATAAGACTATCACCTTCCACTCAAAAGATTTTTCTAGGTGTGTTGTTGAATTCTACACATCAGATGTCTTTCCTCCCTAAGGGGAAAGCAAACAACATAAAAGATCAGATCCTTCAGGAGGAGGACTTCCATATTGATAAGATATGAAGATCCTGGGCCTTCTCACATCCTGCCTTCCTTCGGTAGCTTGGAGCCAGAGCCACTCTCTAATCTTGCAGAGCTGGATTCTCCGGTCCTGGAACAGGAGTCCTTCCGGCATAGACAAGAAGGTCATCATCCCGATCTCTGTAAAAAGAGATGGAATCTCTGCAAAAGGGAGTTCCTTGGCACTGCCTTCCGTATGTCACCAAAATGACCCACGCAAGCAGTATGGGTTGGGGAGCAGTCTTCCCTTCTCGCTTCGCCCAAGGTTCATGGACTTTATGCCAATCCAAGAAGCCTTCAAATTATGTGGAGCTAGGTGCTGTCTGGGAAGCCCTGAGGTTGAACGCTGCCCACCTGATAAACCACGTCGACTTCCTATCGGACAACACCACGGCCGTATCTTATCTAAGAAAGCAGGGGGAAACAAGATCCTCGATCCTCTCCAACTTGGCCCGCACCATATTCTGCTGGGCAGAAGTAAACATCCTCTCCATGTCAGCCACCCACCTGATGGGAGTCCTAAACAGGGAGGCAGACTACCTTCAGCTAACCAGCATCTGGGGCATGCCTTGAATCGACCTCTTCGCCACAAGGGGAAATTCAAAGTGCCGTCTGTACTACTTCCTAGAGTCAAACGTGACCAGAGAACGCCTGGATGCCTTCAGTCGCCCATTGAGAGTGCCTCTCTTTTACATCTTTCCCCATATTCCTTGATAATATGGATATGGAAAAGGTTTGACTTTTTGGGGGTTAACCCCCCCCCCCCTCCCCCATCTCGGGCCAACCCTAATATCTTTTAGATTTTGGACTAACTACAGAAGGGCCTGGAATTCAGATTATCTACCAGCACCCTGAAGGTCGAGTTTCTGCTCTCTGCGTCTTTTTCAACCATCCTGTCGTGGATCACAGGTTGGTCAAGAGATTTATTGTGGCCACATCCAGGATCAGACCTCAGATCCCCAAGCGGGTTCCAACCTGGGATCTCACCTTTAATAGTAGATGCCCTCCCCAAGTCTCCCTTTGAACCCTTGGAAGTATTAAAAATCTAACTCCAAGACTGGTCCCGTTATGAAGCTATTTTCTTGAAGGGAGCTCTGTTTTTGGCCCGTAAGGCCATTGCCATACGCTGGATGGCTGATCGCTCTCCTACTGTCTCTCAGTGGAAGAAACTAGTTAATCTGACTATACCTTACGAGAATATAGTTTACAAACACAGGGCTTCCAGGATAAGTTCTGAAGAGTGTGGGGCTCTTGGTGCTCTTCCCCAGATACCCTTTTTAATGTTCGCAGTCTGAGAGAGTCTCTTGTCCCTCTTCAGTGAGTGCAATACTCGCTGTAGGTGATATTACTATAATTTTACATAAAACAGTTGGGCACCCTTCCTGCACTCCTCTGTGCACTGTTGACAGGAGGGATTCCTTATTCTCCAGAAGTAGGGTGGTAGGTTACCTTGTTGCCTAACCATTGTTACTACTTTTAATGGATCGCTGTTTTTGTACAGATGTTATCACACATGACAAATGATGTGTAAAGATATATGTTGTTATATCTGATGTACCTCAGCTAAATGCTCCTTGTGTTGTGATGTTGCACCATTTCATTTCTGTGCCAATAAAGCGATTAAAAAAAAAAATTAACTCCAAAGACTACGCTCTTGATAGCTGTGACTAAGAGGTTGGGGGAGCTTCAGGCTATCTCCATTTGAGAACCCTACATGCAAATACTTTGTGACCAGATCATTCTCACCTTAGATCCAAGTTTCACTCCCAAAGTGGTGTCCAAGTTCCACAAGGACCAGGAGATCACTTGTGTCCTTCTGCGAGAACCCCTCTACAAGCAGAGAATCCTCATTGCATGTTCTAGATGCAAGGCGTGCGGTCTTAGCCTTATCCTTATCTACAGGCCACAGACTCTTGGCGCATAGACCATAATCTATTAATTCAGTTTCGGGGGAAGAAGGACGTCATGGAAATGGTGAATGAGTACTCACCGTTAATTCGGTTTCCATCTAGTCCTCCATGACGGCCTATACAATATGTATGTGACTTGAACATACTAAATAAATAAGGTTAAAGGCCTCCCACCCGGGAGGATGCGGTTGGGAGGCCTTTAACCTTTCTTCTTCCTGTCCCTACAGAGGTCAAGGGGCATCCGTCAAATGGCCATCATGGAGGACTAGATGGAAATCGAATTACAGGTGAGTACTAATTCGTCTTTTTTTTTTTTTTTTTTTTAACATCACGGTCTATAAAAACTGGACATCCTATTCGCAGTGTAAGAACTCACTACCACAGAGTTTTGATGATTGACACACTGGACACTATCAAGAGATCTTTGCCTTTCTTCAAAGGAAAGAAGTCCCATGCAATGGGAACTAGATCCCGTCCATGACACATGGTGTTTTTGCCTTTCTCTGGATTAGAACTTATCGGTTAGGCTTCACAGACCTGTGTCTTTATTCAATGTAAACTACTATGAAGCCATAATAAGTCTATGTCACATAAATACCCAGTAACCATCTCCTCAAAAATGTTTCATTTTTGTTTTTTTTAGACTAAAGATTGTATGGTGCTCTCCTCCAAGCTGTCATTTTTTTTAGATGAGCTGTTATGGGTGCTCACAGACTCTCAGCTACGGGCATTACTTTCATACACAAAATCCCTAAGTGAAGCCATCCAAAAATCAGTGAGGCAAAAAAAGCAGATAGGTGTGGAGCAGGTAAGTTCATTCTTTGTAAAAATATTTCAATTTTAGTTTTATACTTTTCTAGTATCCTACTCTTCTACTTAAATTTAGTTTTATACTTTTCTACTTGATACTATTTTTTGTTGTTGTTAGGTCCCATCCCCTACTACTGCTGTAAATTGGTCAGTTTCCTCTCCCAATTCCAGCTCTTCCAGTTTTGAACACTACTTTGAAAAATTTAATGTGAAGGAAACCTCTTATCATCTACTTCTCTCAAGGCTAGAAATACATGTGTGTGATGAAAGCCAAACAAGGGGTACAGGTATGTATTATCAGAAGTGACTTTAGAAACCAGCACTGCACAAAAGTATTATATTATGCTACACCTATAGAATAATGAAGTAGGAAATTGGTGACATCTTCAATTTTTAAAGGGAAGCTGTCGGGCACGTCCATCTCCCCAAATCGAAGGACCTACCTGAGTTTCATAGTTGAACTGCATGAAGAAATTTAAATGAGTCAGCAGGTCTTGTGAATTATAAAATGAACCCCAGACTTTTACTGCACTTCATCATAATCCAGTGAATTGAGGCCCTGATTCAAGCTGCTGCCCCCTTCCTCCTCCAATCATTGTAAACATGACCCCTGCTTGTTTACAAGGCGACAGAGGAGGAAGGGGTGTTGCAGCCTGACATGTTGCAGGGGTGTGTTGCCTGCAGCAAAACTCACTTCATTGGATAACTGTACAGCACAGGAAAAGTGTGGGGGTTGATTTTATAATTCACAGGAGCCGCTGACTTATTTCAATATCATCAGGCAGTAAATAAGGTAGAACCTTTCTAGATATTCCTGATGGGGTTCTTTTAAGTAAATATGTATTTATAGGTGCTATTGACATATAATTCTCACTAGATGCTAGTAACGGCCCATCCAATCCACTGCGTGAAATAAATCAAACAATAGATGTCCATAAATTAAGTTATGTTTAACCCTTTAAGTCCTTGCTTTTTTGTTTTTACATTTTTCACTCCCCACAATCAAAAATCTATAACTTTTTTTTTTTTTTTTAACACGTAAAGAGTTCTGTGATGGCTTCTGTGATGGCAAATTGCACTTTTACTTTTACTATTTTTCAGACTCCCTAGGGTACTTTAACCCTAGGTTGTCTGATTGATCCTATCATATATTGCCAAACTACAGTATGGGGATTTTTACAATGTGGAATTAGCACATAGTAATCAATGGGTTAAATCCATCCGCTCCTCTATGACGTTGCTGGCGGCCATGTGCAGGTTAACACCCGGGTTACCGGCTATGGAGAGGGCTCAGCCTATGAGCCCTCTCATGCACCCGCAGGTTAACGTATATCAACCACTCAAAAATAAACAAAAACAAACATTAGAAATACTCACCTCCACTCCTCTTTATCTTGATCCCGACACTATCTATCGCTGGTCTTGACACGCGGGGATAACCTAGAAAAAGTTATAATTGGCAGCACTGATCGCAGGGACTAGAGGTCCGGCATTCCAGGCTGTTAATTATGCACGCCATCGCTTTCCAGTTCCCCACATTCTCACATCATGTGCAAAATACCTGCTGCTTCACACCCACATTTAGTACAGTTTGAGTCTCCTCGAACCCCTATTTGGAATAATAACTGCGGTGATCAATACGCTCTGTGCAACATGAGAAGATGGGACATGAGCCTCGCTTGGAGACAAAATCGTTACCATTTTTTTGGCAGTCTGACCATTGCTCAACTAAACTTGGTCCTATGTCTCTTTCCCATTTAGCTCTGCTTTTAATGGGTGTGTTACCTAAAGATTTATTTAACAAAACTACATTATAAAAGGAAATTAACCCCTTAGTTGTGGTGGCCATCAGTCCTCTATTCAATGCACCGCAAGGCCCTGTCGAATGCGTGTCGTACCTGTAAATATTGGTAGAACCATGCCTGTGGAAGTTGATAAGTATTACTTGGTTCTTCAAATGTCTTACATATACCATTAGAGCATAGATCCTTACCAGACCCCCACTCAGTTTTACTCCGCTTAAGCGTATCCAGGCTGATGTGTGCCTGTTGGCCCTTCCAGATCAGCTGGAAACATCCCTTGAATTCTATGGAAATAAGTCTGTGCAATCCATACTAGGGAATTGTGTAATATGTACAGAAGTTTCAACATTGGGACCATTTTAATTAAGTCTCCCCTGCATATCGGAGAGCGGGCCACTTACACCACCTTTGCCTGACTAGTTACCACTACTCCACTACTAAATATTTGACCTTGGATGCCACAAGTTAAGAGCCTAGAGAATGGGGATCCCCCTGAATTGGATCAAGTGGAAGTAGGACTGACTTATTCCCGTTAAGACTTAAACCTGAATACGATCCAAAAGTATGAATTGCGTCAGTTGCACCTGTGAGGGCCTATCCGTATCTCCAAGATATATTAACAGATCCGCATAAAGGGAAACTCGTTCCTTCCTGTCTCCAGCCCCAAATCCCTGCTGTTTTGGGGTATTTCGAAGTAGGGCTGCTAGTGGATCTATTGCCTGTGCGAACAGGGAAGGAAAGAGCGGGAAGCCATGTCTCAGACTTAAATGCCAACCCATTAACTTTTATTCTTGCTTTCGGACGAGTGTAAAGCAATTGAGTGCTTTTAATGAATCGGGGGCCAAAATGCAATTCATGCAAAACAGCCCAAAAACAAATACCCACTCGACGCTGTCAAAAGCTTTGGCAGCATCTAGTGAGAGAAATGCCCTGCCAGTCCTCCCACATCCCTCGGCCTGAATGTTTAGATATAACTTTCTTATTTTGATCGTTGTGGACCTGTCTGGCATGTATACCAATTGATCCGTGTGTGGGAGACTAGCAGGTATCTCTGAGCCTTGGCCAGAATTTTAATGTCTACAAGGAGTAGGGATAAACAACATTGTGGAACCGCGCAGCAGAGGTGTCTCTATTTTGTTTAGCTGGGATACTTGGGCCATACTCCTTCCCCTCTCTCTTACGTGCTCCAGAACGTGACATGTCCACTGTAGATGATAGATCTCTGTAAATGCTTCTCTCTGCATTCTTCATTAGCCGGCAGTTGTGTCCATGCGAGCTGCCGGCGGGCCCACACTATGATGCGGCGGTGTCGCCGCTGATGACGTCATCGACAGCAACACCGCCGGCAGCTCGCATGGACGCAACTGCCGGCTAGTGAAGAATGCAGAGAGAAGCTGCCGCCGAGGACCGGGAGCCGTGTCGAGTATTAAAGGTGAGTATCGTCGGAGGGTGAGTATTTAAGTTTATTTTTCTTTATTAGCTTGTCATACTTGGGGCACGCTGTATATCACTTGGGGCAGGGTAGGCTGTATACTACTTGGGGCAGGCTGTATACTACTTGGGGCGGGGCAGGCTGTATACTACTTGGGGCGGGGCAGGCTGTATACTACTTGGGGCGGGGCAGGCTGTATACTACTTGGGGCGGGGCAGGCTGTATACTACTTGGGGCGGGGCAGGCTGTATACTACTTGGGGCGGGGCAGGCTGTATACTACTTGGGGCGGGGCAGGCTGTATACTACTTGGGGCGGGGCAGGCTGTATACTACTTGGGGCGGGGCAGGCTGTATACTACTTGGGGCGGGGCAGGCTGTATACTACTTGGGGCGGGGCAGGCTGTATACTACTTGGGGCGGGGCAGGCTGTATACTACTTGGGGCGGGGCAGGCTGTATACTATTTGGGGCGGGGCAGGCTGTATACTATTTGGGGCGGGGCAGGCTGTATACTATTTGGGGCGGGGCAAGCTGTATACTATTTGGGGCGAGGCAGGCTGTATACTACTTGGGTCAGGGCAGGCTGTGTACTACTTGGGTAAGGGCAGGCTGTATACTATTTGGGTCAGGGCAGGCTGTATACTACTTGGGTCAGGGCAGGCTGTATACTACTTGGGTCAGGGCAGGCTGTATACTACTTGGGTCAGGGCAGGCTGTATACTACTTGGGTCAGGGCAGGCTGTATACTACTTGGGTCAGGGCAGGCTGTATACTACTTGGGTCAGGGCAGGCTGTATACTACTTGGGTCAGGGCAGGCTGTATACTACTTGGGTCAGGGCAGGCTGTATACTACTTGGGTCGGGGCAGGCTGTATACTACTTGGGTCGGGGCAGGCTGTATACCATTTGGGGCGGGGCAGGCTGTATACTACTTGGGGCGGGGCAGGCTGTATACCATTTGGGGCAGGGAAGGCTGTTTACTACATCCTCTGCTTATACTCGAGTCAATAGGTTTTTCCCAGTTTTTGGTGGTAAAATTAGGGGTCTCGGCTTATACTCGGGTCGGCTTATACTTGAGTATATACGGTAGTATTGCCTGTAAATCCCTTCCCAACGTGCACCATCTTAGAACAGTGTGACGGGAAGTGACGTGCCAACACGGTTCAGTCACAGTGATGAGGGCAAGTTGGCGGATGTTCCTGACTGGGGGCATCCATCTTGCTCAGTGGACAAGAAGGCTTTTGTGTTAAAGGAATTATTGTAACAACTGGTCAAATTGCTTGCAAACTAGGATCACTTGTTGGTTTTATGTTTTTTATATAGGTTTTCTATTTCCCCTCCAAGCATTTGGAGTTGTTGGCAGATCCTTTTAAATTCTCCAAGTTCCTTTCCTTTCTTTTCTTTTCCTTCCCTTCCTTTCTTTTCTTTTCCTTCCCTTCCTTTCTTTTCCTTCCTTTCCTTTCTTTTCCTTCCTTTCCTTTCTTTTCCTTCCTTTCCTTTCTTTTCCTTCCTTTCCTTTCTTTTCCTTCCTTTCTTTTCTTTCTTTCTTTTCTTTCCTTTTTTTAATTTTCTTTCTTTCTTTTCTTTTTTTTTTTTTTTTTCTTTTCTTTTTTTTTTCTTCTCCAGAATAGGGTCACTCACTGCTAACCTTTCACAATACATTGATAGATTGCTTCAACCACTGGTAAAAGTCATACCCATTTATATTAAAGACACCACTCAAATTATTGCTCCTGTAGAAAAATTTGAATGGCAACCCTGTTGGACGTTGGCTACAGTCATGGACATAAGCTTTGAGAATGATACAAATGTTAATTTTTACAAAGTTTACTGCATCGGGTTTTATAATGGAAATGTGCATATACTCCAGAATGTTATAAAGAGTGATCAGCTTAACAGCAATTAATTGCAAAGTCAATATTTGCCTAGAAAATGAACTTTTTCCACCAAAACACATTTCAACTTCATTGCAGGCCTGCCTTATAAGGAGCTGCTAACATTGTTTTAGTAATTGCTCCATTAACACAGGTGTGGGTGTTGATGAGGACAGGGCTGGAGATCAATCTGTCATGATTAAGTAAGAATCACACCACTGGACACTTTTAAAGGAGGCTGGTGCTTGGCATCATTGTTTCTCTTCTGTTAACCATGTATTCATCATTGCACTGCATAAAACTGGCCTAACAGGGAAGAGTATCGCAGCTAGAAATCGCATCATCAAGGAATTCAAGGAGAGAGGTTCCATTGTTGCCAAAAAGGCTCCAAGGCGCCTAAGAAGGACCAGCAAGCGCCAAGACTGTCTCTTAAAAGTGTTTTCCGCTTTGGGATCGGGCAACCAGCAGTGCAGAGCTTGCTCAGGAATGGCAAAAGGCAGGTGTGAGTACATCTGAACGCACTGTGAGTCGGAGACTCCTGGAGCAAGGCCTGGTGTCAAGGAGGGCAGCAAAGAAGCTACTTCTCTCCAGAAAAACATCAGGGACAGACTGATATTCTGCAAAAGGTACAGGGAGTGGACTGCTGAGGACTGGGGTAAAGTCTTTTTCTCTGATGAATCCCATTTCCGATTGTTTGGAACATCTGGAAAACAGCTTCGGAGAAGACAAGGTGAGCGATACCACCAGTCTTGTCTCATGCCAACTGTAAAGCATCCTGCAACCATTCATGTGTGGGGTTGCTTCTCAGCCAAGGGAATCTGCTCTCTCACAGTCTTGCCTAAAAACACATCCATAAATAATGGTACCAAAATGTCCTCCAAGAGCAACTTCTCCCAACCGTCCAAGAGCAGTTTGGTGATCAGCAATGCCTTTCCAGCATGATGGAGCACCTTGCCATAAAACAAAGGTGATAACTAAATGGCTCAGGGAACAAAACATAGAGATTTTGGGTCCATGGCCTGGAAACTCCCCAGATCTTGATCCCATTGAGAACTTGTGGTCAATCATCAAGAGACAGGTGGACAAACAAAAACCAACAAATTGTGACAAAATGTGAGCATTGATTGTGCAAGAATGGACTGCTATCAGTCCGGATTTGGCCCAGAAGTTGATTGAGAGCATGCCAGGGAGAATTGCAGAGGTCCTGAAGAAGAAGGGTCAACACTGCAAATGTTGACTTGCTGTATTTAACTAATTGTCAGTAAAAGCTTTTGTTACTCATAATATGATTGCACTTGTATTTCTGTATGTGATAAAAACATCTGACAAACACAGATATAAACCAGAGGGCAACAGATCATGTGAAAATATTATATTTGTGTCATTCTCAAAACTTATGGCCATGACTGTATATTATAGCTGACTCCCGCGATCAAACTCGGCTGTAACACACTGAGCATGTGCAGCATGCTCACTGTGTTATATAACACAGTGTAATACATCTGTATTACACTGTGTTATTTGAATGATAAAAAATAAAAGTTTAAAACACTAAATAAAGTTTCTGTAATAAAAAGAATTAATTAAAGTAAAAGTCCCCAAAACACAAACATTCTGTACAATAACTCAGAAATAATATTGGACCCGCTCAGTGAGCGCCAAAAAACAAAACCCGAAAAAGGTTCCAAAAAAGGTGATCAAAAAAGTTATGTGTGCCAAATTGGTACCACTGAAAAGGACTACTCAACACGGAAAAAATAAACCCTGAACCAGCTCTGTCAACGAAAAAATATTATTAAAGTTATATCTCTGAAAAGATGGCGATACAAAAGCAAATGAGTTTTTCTTTACATTTAGTTTTTTTCCATACACAACAGATATAAACCTGATTGATTGTGGGCAGGCAAAGCAGCCGCAATCAGGTAATAAACATACACCAAAAGCTTGAACATGAGTGACGTACCACCAAGAAAGAGAAATTTGATTGCAACAAAGAATACTTTATTATGTGCAAAAATACATTAACATTAACAATAGATACAATTACTGGACAAGCAACATAAATTAAAAACTCTGCATGGTGCAATAAATGGCTGAACAAATAGCCTCGAGGTAGGTGAAACAGTCATGAAAGTTGTTTATAAAGAACCAATGCACTATAGTGCATGGTTACAAGGCAGTAAACAATGACACATATAAATAGGATGACCAAAACAGTAACAAATACCATACCAAATGATGACCAGCAGAGGATTGCCCCGACACGTGTTTCGCACTAAGTGCTTTATCAAGGGGAGTGCAGGTAAGAGGAACAAGTGCCTATTTAACTAACAAAGGACCAATGAAAGGGGACTAAAAATAATGGACACAGGTGAAATGCATAGTGGTAAAATGCATCCACATACCCAAACGCTGTAAAGGAACAGCGTGGAAACCGGAAGTAAAGCGCCGGGGTATCGCGCAGGCGCGGGAAGACACATCCTCACGAGACCTCGCACACACTGACGGGTGCGTGCGCCTGCGCCAAAAAATGTGTCGCACGGTGAAACCGTGCCACACCATGGATAATAAGAGTAAAAACTGGCGCTGTGTACTGCACACTAATGAAAAGTGTCGCTGGGTAGTCAATCAAAGCGACAATAAGATAAGACATCTGGCCCCTGAGTACAAAAAAGTGCAAAGTGCGAGTAAAAACACAAGAATAATGAAAGCTAAAACCATTAGTAAAACCTACACTGGAGAGGAAAACCTAATGAAAAGCAAGAGAAAATATTTTTTCAGAGAGAGACCAAGTGGATTTATCTCTTAAATACGGTTACCCCGCTTGGTCTCAATGAGAATCTAAGCTTCGCACCATTCTTATAAAACATTTTCCTCAAATATAAAAAAATATTTTCTCTTGCTTTTCATTCGGTTTTCCTCTCCAGTGTAGGTTTTACTAATGGTTTTAATCATCTCTATTATTTTTTCATAAATTCTTTCTTCTTTCTTTTCCTTTGTTATATAAATTAATTGTGAACATGTGCCTTTCACTTTTTCTTCTTCTTTTCACAGTTACAATTTGGACCATTTTTTTGCGCTTTAATGGAAGCTCCATTTAGCTTGGCTCCGCTTTCCCCATTCACCTTCACGAGTGTCTCACTGGGCTTTGCACCGCACTGTGTGTTCACGTTTTTTTACCCTTATTCCTTTCATCCTATTATTGTGTATGTATTTTATAGTGGTTTATACTGCTGGTAATACTTTATGTATTGTATATTGCTTAGGTGCATTTTAAGCTTGTATACCCATTTCATGTATTTCCGACATGCAAAGTGAGAATTATTAGCACTTTATATTTGATCATATGTCCACTTCTTGCATCTTTGATAATATTTGTAGGTATTTTCTTGCACTATAACATAATAACATTTTTCTGTACTAATAGGGTATTTACCTATAGGTATGTTTTGCACTTTATTCATGTAGGACTGTATACGTCAACTTACATGGTTTGCATTCTTTATTACGATGTTCACTTGGCTGTCGTGTTTGCACAGCCTGTTTTATCCCTATACTGCACTTTCCATGCTAATAGACTCTTATAGGCACTATGCATTTTCTTTACATTCATTATGAGGTCAGCTTTCATTATTCTTGTGTTTTTACTCGCACTTTGCACTTTTTTGTACTCAGGGGCCAGATGTCTTATCTTATTGTCGCTTTGACTACCCAGCGACACTTTTCATTAGTGTGCAGTACACAGTGCCAGTTTTTACTCTTATTATCCATGGTGTGGCACGGTTTCACCGTGCGACACATTTTTTGGCGCAGGCGCACGCACCCGTCAGTGTGTGCGAGGTCTCGTGAGGATGTGTCTTCCAGCACCTGCGCGATACCCCGGCGCTTTACTTCCGGTTTCCACGCTGTTCCTTTACAGCGTTTGGGTATGTGGATGCATTTTACCACTATGCATTTCACCTGTGTCCATTATTTTTAGTCCCCTTTCATTGGTCCTTTGTTAGTTAAATAGGCACTTGTTCCTCTTACCTGCACTCCCCTTGATAAAGCACTTAGTGCGAAACACGTGTCGGGGCAATCCTCTGCTGGTCATCATTTGGTATGGTATTTGTTACTGTTTTGGTCATCCTATTTATATGTGTCATTGTTTACTGCCTTGTAACCATGCACTATAGTGCATTGGTTCTTTATAAACAACTTTCATGACTGTTTCACCTACCTCGAGGCTATTTGTTCAGCCATTTATTGCACCATGCAGAGGTTTTAATTTATGTTGCTTGTCCAGTAATTGTATCTATTGTTAATGTTAATGTATTTTTGCACATAATAAAGTATTCTTTGTTGCAATCAAATTTCTCTTTCTGGGTGGTACGTCACTCATGTTCAAACTTTTGGTATTAGTTTTTTTCCAGTAAAATTGTAAAAATATATTAAAAACTATATAAATGAGGTATCCCTGTAATCGTAGTGATCTATACAATAAATATAATATAGTGCATCTCATGTCGCTAAAAATAAGCCCTTTTATGTCCAAATTGCCCCAAAAAAATAATGATTGTATAGCCAATAAAAAGCGACTGCATAATCTGCTCTGAATATCACAGCTTCCCTTCAATACCCTGGCGTGTACTCATACAGTTTACCACCACATTTGTGGTATTGTTATACTCTGGAGAGATTGGGTATCAAACTTTGTGGAGAGTTTTGTTTTTTTTATCCACTGAGAATGTGTACTTTTGTATACATGAAAAACACATTCATTTATCCAAAAAAAATTCAAAATTGCATCCGGTTTTTTTTTAACCCCTGTAAAATAATTAAAGGGTTAGCAAACTTTATAAAAATTATTTTAAGTACATTGAGGGGTGTAGTTTCTATAATGGGGTAATTTATGTGGTTTTACTTTTTATTTAGGCCTCTCAAGGTACTTGAAACCTGAATAGCAGGATTTTACGTTTTTTATGAAAATGTGAAAAATCGCACCTTAAGTTCAAAGCAACATAACATCCTACAAAAATAAGAGTATGCATAAATATCATGTCCACCTAAAGTAGACATTTGGTGAATGTTGATTATTAATTTTTTTTTGCTGTTATGACTATATGTGGAAAAAGTAAAACATTTTTGAATTTCGAAAATCAAGAATTTTTCCAAATTATCACCAAATACTGTATCTGAATTTCTCATAAATAAATGCACACATAACACTAAATTTCTTCAACTAACATTAAGTTCAAAGTGTCACAAGGAAACAATCACAAAATCACTGAAAAGTGGCTTCGGCGTTAAGGAGTTAATAGTTAATTATCTTTTTCATTTTTAATTTTAATTGTGGTTAAAAAATGTTTTCTTTTTTTTTTTTTTAGTCTCTGGAGGAGCTATACAAATGACTTTTCGCAGAATCATGTTAGACTATTATCCTACCCACAAAACAGGTATGGAGACTTTTTGAAATGTGTGTAGTCAATTGCTAAAAATATATTGGTTTATTAAAAGGAAAAAAACTATTTTGTACTATTCAATGGTTTCTGTTGTTGCCATAGACTTTAATTTTTTAGTGCACAGGGCCAAACATACACGCCCCCGGGGGACCCCAGTTGTGTTGGAGTGAGCTTCGAGCTTTGGTGTTAACCCATTTTATGCCATGGTCGCAGATAAATTGGGGTTTCCTCCACGATTCACCCCCCACCCCCCACCCCAAAATAGTATCACTGAAAAATGCATCCCCCCCCCCTGGCTTATTGCCAGGTTAACAGAAAAACAAATATTTTATAGCTTACAAAAGTCTGCCATTAAAGAAACTAAATAATGTAACATCCTGTTAGGCAAAACTTCTGCAAGTTCCCCCTTCCCTTCTGAACCTTACTAAGTGCCTAAACAACAAGTAACATTCATATATGGGGTGTCCATATAGAATTGTATAACAGATCTCAAGGTGGGTTTTCTCCTTTTTGTCTTTAGTGAATCTGTACTTTTAGGACTAAAGGAATGTTTTACCACCAAAAGAGACCATTATAAATTTGACCTCCATTTTGTTTTAATTATTGTGAAGCTTTCATGGGGTTAACAATCTTCCTAAATACATGCAAACATGGGAAATGTAGATTAGTAACTAATTTGGCCGTGCATAAGTCTGTCTGAGGTCTCTTTTTTTTCCTTGGAAGTGTGAGTACCAGTGTCTTTCCCTAAATCTCGTTCACCAGGTAATGTATACTTTTTTTTTTTTGAATGGTCCTTTTGCCTACAAAGATGTATAAAGAAGGGAGCACTGGGGATATGTCTGCTGTCTTACCGATTTTAAAATATTTTACATACAGTGGGTACGGAAAGTATTTAGACCCATTTAAATTTTTCACTTTTTGTTTCATTGCAGCAAATTGGTAAGATCAAAGAAAGTTCTTCTTTTTTTTTTGCTCATTAATCTACACTCTGCACCCCATCTTGACAGAAAAAACTGAAATTTACATATTTTTACTTTACTAAACAAGAAAACCATAAGTATTCAGAACCTTTGCTGTGACACTCATATTCATCACAAATGCTGTCAATTTCCTTCTGATTTATGCTTGAGATGGTTCTGTTCCTTTTATTGGAGTACGTCACTGTTTAATTTAACTGATTGGACTTGATAAGGAAGGCACACACCTTTCTATATAAGTCCTCAGAACTCACATTGCATGTCATAGCTCATGAACGTCATGAAGTCTAAGGAACTGCCATTGGAGCTCAGAGACAGATTTGTGCTAGGCACAGATCTGGCCAAGGTAAGAATTTCTGAAACACTCAAGGTTCCTAAGAGCAGAGTGACCTCCATAATCCTTAAATGGAAGAAGTTTGGGAAGACCACAGCTCTTTCTTGACCAGACGGTATAGCCAATCTAAACAATTGTGGGAGAAGAACCCCAAGATCATTATGGCTGAGCTCCAGAGATGTAGAACTGAGATGGGAGAAAGTACCACACAGTCCACTATCACTGTAGCCCTCCCCCAGTCAGGGCTTTATGGCAAAGTGTGCAAACAGAAGCTTCTCCTCAGTGCAAGACAAATGAAAGCCTGTATACAGTTTACAAAAAAATACATGAAGGACTCCCAGGTCATGAGAAAGAAGATTCTCTGGTCTGATGAGATGAAGATTGAATTTTTGGTGTTAATTCTAAGCAGTATGGGGAGAGAAAACCGGGCACTGCTTGTCATCTGCCAAATACAATCCGAACAGTAAATCATGGTGGTAGCAGCATCATGCTATGGCGGATGTTTTTCAGCTGCAGAGGCAGGATTAATGGTTGTAATTGAAGGAAAGATTATCCTGGAGATATCCTGGATGAAAACCTGTTCCAGATTGCGGTGAGCCCAAGGTTCACCTCCCAACAATACAATGATCCTAAGCACACAGCTAAAATAACTCGGCAGTGGCTTCAGAACAACTCTGTGTTCATTCCTGATTGGCACAGCCAGAGCCCTGACCTAGACACAATTGAGCATCTCTGGAGAGAATTGAAAATTGCTGTCCACCAGAGTTCGCCATCCAACCTGAGGGAACTGGAGATGATCTTCAAGGAAGAATAGCAGACAATCTGTAATTTCAAATGTGAAAAAACTTGTTGCATCATTCCCAAGAAGACTCATGGCTGTACCAGCTCAAAAGGGTCCGTCTAATATGTCTGTTTTTATTGTTTAATACATTAGCAAAAAATCTACATTTTTTTTTTCTGTCAAGATGGTGTGCAGAGTGTACATTAAAGAGCAAGAAAAAGAACTTTTTCGATCTTGCCAATTGGCTGCAATGAAACAAAGTGAAAAATCTTAATGCGTCTAAATACTATCCGTATCTACTGTACATTCATAGCTTATACTTGCACTGCTGCAGACCAGAAGCAAACTATGGATGTTGATGAAAACCCTTAACCTCAGGTTACTGTAAGTCGTATGGTGGTGAAGGGGAAATGGGCTCTGTGGGATTCCCATATTTTCACCTTAGTTTTTTGCACTGATTGAGAGAACAAGGTAAAAGAAATTAAGAAAGAAACAGGTAAACATTAATCTCATTACATAGCTTTGGTAGCCTTCTGTTTATATCTGGATCCTCAAGAAAGAGATCAGTTGTTTAAACCTCTTGAGGTAAAGACTGCTTTGAATAGTCATTCTAGTTCTTGAGAAGATAACTGACTGAATCTTGATACATTTTAAATGTAGAAGATACTGTTAAAAACCAAATTCACAATGGATTGAAAACAAAGAAATATGTATTTTTCCCCATAAATAGCATTTTAGAGGAACTAATCTTAGAAGGATGGAGACATCCAGAAAAGAGAATATACATTTCGAAAGAGTTCAGAAGTATACTTCTGAACAGTTGCTTCCTCTTGCTTTAGCCAACGCAAATCCATTTGGAAATGGCAGAAACTTGTCTATCTGGGCTGAAGACCCCACACCATCTACTAGCTGTGGAACGGGATCCAGTAGTAGACAGATGAGTGGTTGCTGCCACATGGTTTTCCGTTTTGTTGTTTGTTTACGGTGTTCACCATCGCAGTCCAAAAATGATTCTATTTTATCATACAGATTGTTATTGACTCAACAATGCTAAATATGCAGGGCGGTTTATAATAATTTATAAAATGTTTCCAGGGGAACATGTCATTTTAGGGGCTTAAATATTATTTATTTTTCATTTTGATGTTATTAAGCTTTTTTTTTTTTTTTTGCTCAGAGAGTTTACAGTTGAACAGGGTCTGACTGCTGCAGGCATCGGGCAGCCTTGGGGCACTTATCAGAGGATCGAATCCCTTGGTATGAGGCACGGTTAATCCGAACCCTAGAGGGACGACTCTTACACGCCTTGGTCATGTGTGTAAAGGGTTAATCATGTTTAAAGATGGCTCCCATCGCGGGTGTTAGAGCACAGTTTTAGCTGTGATATACAAGTGACACCCCCCCTGCTTTTGGTGCTGGCTTTGTTCATGAGCCGATGCCGGAAGCTGGAGGTAATGCCCAGGTGTGGGAAGGGGTTATACACAGTTAGAGGTTTTGGGGTTTCCCATTGTTTCTTCATTCCGCTATGCGAATAGCTTGATGTGAACAACCAGATTATCTTTAATTTCATAACATTATTATTGTTCTTTCTGTGTTTATTTAATTTTTTAATTTAATAATTTTAAGTACATTCACTTGCCCATATTTAACAGGCAACTGCCCTGTTATTACTACCATTTTCACCTCTATTTCTTACCATCCCCATTTTACAAAAAATTTTAGGTGATAATAATCAGGTCCCCATTGACCCTATATTATGTTTTCAAATCTTAATAAAATAAAAACTAATATGAATATTGTGACACTTTTTTCAACTTCAGTCTATGGAGGTGTTAATTTTTGTGGGACCGGCAAATGTTTTCATTTCTATTAATCACTTTTTATCATTTTCTTAATTTTTTATTTTGCAATGTTTTTTTTGATTGTATAAAGTTTCTAGGGAAACGTGTTGGGGGTTGATTGTGGTCTGATTGTTCTTAGTCTACTGTAATACAGCTATATTGCAGAATATTGATGGTAGTGATTTATGTGTGATAACCATAGGACTTTTCTGACGCTTTCAGCTGTAATACAATCTAATCGTTGCCAAGATGGCGGTAGAACTTAAGCATCAGAAGGCTCTCCATGTACTGCTATTTTTCAGTATTATAGGTTTTTTGGCCTTCCCCCTACATTCAAAATAACCTACTTTAATATTGTGATAAATCTTCAAATGTCTTGATAAATATGCCCCACTGTTTGACCTGTTGTGGGTTTATACTTATTTGATATACAGGCAGGTCCCCTACTTAAGGACACCCGACTTACAGACAACCCATAGTTAAAGACGGACCCCTCTGCCCCCTGTGACCTCTGGAGAAGCTTTCTGGATGCTTTCATTTAGTCCCAGACTGCAATGATCAGCTGTAAGGTGTCTGTAATAGAAGTTTTATTGATAATCCTTGGTCCAACTACAGCAAAAAAAATTTAAACTCCATTTGTCACTGGGGCAAAAAAAAAAAATTGTCTGGATCTACAATTATAAAATATACAATTTCGGTTTACATAAAAATTGGACTTAAGAACAAACCTTTTGACCCTATCTTGTATGTAACCCCGGAGACTGCCTGTAATGAGACCACTGCTGGAAAGTGAACCACAAATAGTGTACAGGCAGTCCCCGGGTTACGTACAAGATAGGTTTGTTCTAAAGTCAAAACTGTGTATTTTATAATTGTAACCATAGCCACATTTTTTTTTGTTGGATTTTAAATTGGATTGGATTGGATTTTAAAAATGTCAGATTGTCTTAAGAACCAGGATTAACAATAAAGCTTAATTGCAGAAACCTTTCATAACTGCTATTGCTGTTTATTGTAGTTTATGGGTAATGTACAGTAAATTAGCAACATACAGGGGTCCGTTTGTAACTAGGGGTCATCTGTAAGTCGGGTGTTCTTAAGTAGGGGACCACCTGGTATAGTGTACCGTATAAATTCGAGTATAAGCCGAGTTTTTCAGCACAAAAAATGTGCTGAAATATCCTAATATTCGAGTCAAGAAAAAAAAAAAGTTGTACTACCCTTCCAACGACTCCCAGCAGGTCCTCTTTCTTATATCGCGGCTCTGGCATTGGCTCCATGTCCCGGTCTGTCCCAGGTATGGTGACGTCGGCTGCATGCTGATATTCTTATGTGTGCGCCGGCATCAGCACACACTGTCAGAGTGCGGCTGACATCACGATGCCTGCGACGGACCAGAACACGGAGCCAATGCCGGAGCCACTATGTATGGAAGAGGACCTGCCAGGGGGGCGTCCGAAGGTTAGTGCACTGTTTGTTTTTTCCTACAGGCATTGTATTGGGATCAGGGACTGGCAGGCTATATACTAGAGGGGGCAGGCAGGCTATATACTAGAGGGGGCTTGCAGGCTGTATGCCAGAGGGGGCTTGCAGGCTATATGCCAGAGGGGGCTTGCAGGCTATATGCCAGAGGGGGCTGGCAGGCTATATGCCAGAGGGGGCTGGCAGGCTGTATGCCAGAGGGGGCTGGCAGGCTGTATGCCAGAGGGGGCTGGCAGGCTGTATGCCAGAGGGGGCTGGCAGGCTGTATGCCAGAGGGGGCTGGCAGGCTGTATGCCAGAGGGGGCTGGCAGGCTGTATGCCAGAGGGGGCTGGCAGGCTGTATGCCAGAGGGGGCTGGCTGGCTGTATGCCAGAGGGGGCTGGCTGGCTGTATACTTGGGGGGGGCTGTGACCAATGCATTTCCCACCCTTGGTTTATACTCAAGTCAATAGGTTTTTCCAGTTTTTTGTGTTAAAATTACAGGTCTCAGCTTATACTGAGATCGGCTAGTACTTGAGTATACACTGTATTTTCAGGCTTAATGGTATTTGCTTTTAAAATATAGATTTTGTCATTTTAATAATATATTTTTCTGATGACACCGCATGTATACAGGCAGTCCCTGGTTATGTCCAAGATGGGTTCTGGAGGTTTGTTCTTAAGTTGAATTTGTATGGAAGTCGGAACAAAAATGACAATTTGTGACAATTGGATTTGAAAAATGTTGGGTTGACAATAAGGACCAGGATTGACAATAAATCTTAATTGCAGACCTTTGATAACTGTTATAGCTGTTTATTGTAGCCTAGGGCTAAAGTACAGTAAATTACCAATATCCAGAGGTCCGTTTCTAACTAGGGGTCGTCTGTAAGTCAGGTGATCTTAAGTAGGGGGACGCCTGTATTCGGTTTATGTTGTTTAAAATATACTAAATTTCCATAAATTGCTTTTCACAACATATACTTTTTCTAGGACAAAGCTGTGCACATTGGAATAATTATTCCCCTGCAATGAAATCTTGTGAACAGTGGATTCAAGATCTTGAAGAAGACAGAAAATCAAAGGAAGTATTTAATATTGCCATGGTAGGGAAGATATCTTCACAAAGAAATGAGCAGGGTACCTTTTTTATATTTTCTCAGCATTCACTTAATTTCATATTCATTTCTTCTTTCTCAATTATATAAACCACCTTTAACATATATTTGTATATTTTAATATGACAGGCACTACAAGAGAACCTTCTCTCTATTTTCGATCAGTACTTATTAGAATTGAAGACATGGATATTTACCAGGTATGTAGCTGGACTTACTTGTACTGTATGTTAGAATCGTGTGATTGCTTGTTTTTGTCTCATAATGGATCTAATAAAACAAGTTTAAAACAAAGTAGAAAAAAATAAAGTAGATAAAAATAAAATAATCAATAAAAATTCCCCTAAAAGCCTGTTAATATTTAAAACTGCCATATATTTACCTTTACCGACATGAGCGTATATGTACATTACATATGTGGGTGTATGGAGAGGGAGTACACCCACCAGTAACACCCATGATCGGTGTAAGACCCGAGGCTGTATAGCTTCTAAGCATTTATAACAATGTTCCATTGGCAATGTAGAATGGCAGTATATGGTAGAATCAGTAAGACACCCTAGGGCAGTGATAGGGAACCTTTTAGTAGCCGAGTGCCCAAAAAACAACCCCAAACTCCCCTTATTTATCGCAAGGGGCCAACCAAAAAGCTGTTCTTCAACAACTTTCAATCATATTGGCCTCCTGAGGACATCAACACAGTGGAAAGATGGACAATTTACATAATTTTAGCTTCTTTCCAGTGTCCCTCTGTACACAGAGAATAGTGGGGCCAGCAGGAGGACTTCCAGAGGTAATTCGGCCCTGTCTATACATTCTCCCTCTTCCTACAGTCCCAAGCAGTGAAGTAAGTATTAAAATATGACTGGAAGCAGCAACTTTTAAGTTGCTTGGAACTGCAGGAAGATTCTTTGAGTCCTGTTTTGTGTGCTGGGGCGATGGCCCAGGTGCCCACAGAAAGGGCTCTGAGTGCCGCCTCTGGCACCTGTGCCATAGGTTCGCCACCACTGCCCTAGGGTTAAAGTACCCTAGGGGGTCTGAAAAATAGTACATTTTTTTACTATTATTCCCGGTTATTACCGGCAGTTAACACCACAATGGAAAATAGCACCCAAAGTGCCAAAAATGGTAGAATTGAAAATGTTTTCTCGTTTCTCTAAAAAAAATTACACCACATACAGCTCCGTAAAATTAAGTATGAAAATGTTATTCGCGCCAGAAGATGAAAAAAGAAGAATTGCAAAATGAAGAATTTTTTTTGTAAACTTATTAAAACATTATAAAACTGATTAATACATTTTTTACCCTTGTGATCGTACCGATTCAAAGAATAAAGGAGACATATATCTTTTGCGGCGCACATTGAAACCCGTAAAAACTAGGCCCACAAGAAAATGTTGCAAATGCTTTTTTCCCTAATTTCACTGCATTTGGATCTGTTTTCACGCTTCCCAGTTGAGGGCATTGAATACTAAATACCATCACTACAAGTGCAATTAAAGGTGCGGAACCAAAAATGGAAATGCAAAAAGGGCCTGCTCATTAAGGGGTTAATGAGCAGTGAAAATTGACAAACTAACCCCACATACACTGGAGATCAAAATTAGATAACACACAACTTCCTAGATCTCAAGGTAATTGTGCAGTTCTATGTGAATATATCCCAACATGGGTAAAATAGCAGTATTTTCAAGCTTTGTGCATAAATTATATATCTTCTAGAGCAGTGATTTTCAACCTTTTATGAGCCGCGGCACACTTTTTATACTTAGAAAATCCTGGGGCACACCACCAATCAAAATAGCACAAAATGACACTAAAACAGTCATAAAAGGCCTCCCTTTACTAATAAAAAACCCCTAGCGGCCTCCCTTTACTAATTAAAAGACCCTAGTGGCCTCCCTTTACTAATTAAAAGACTCTAGCGCCCTCCCTTTACTAATTAAGAGCCCCTAGCGGCCTCCCTTTACTAATTAAGAGCCCCTAGCGGCCTCCCTTTACTAATTAAGAGCCCCTAGCGGCCTCCCTTTACTAATTAAAAGACCCTAGCAGCCTCCATTTACTAATTAAAAGACCCTAGCGGCCTCCCTTTACTTATTAAGAGCCCCTAGCGGCCTCCCTTTACTAATTAAGAGCCCCTAGCGGCCTCCCTTTACTAATTAAAAGACCCTAGCGGCCTCCATTTACTAATTAAAAGACCCTAGCGGCCTCCCTTTACTTATTAAGAGCCCCTAGCGGCCTCCCTTTACTAATTAAGAGCCCCTAGCGGTCTCCCTTTACTAATTAAGAGCCCCTAGAGGCCTCCCTTTACTAATTAAGAGCCCCTAGCGGCCTCCCTTTACTAATTAAGAGCCCCTAGCGGCCTCCCTTTACTAATTAAAAGACCCTAGCGGCCTCCCTTTACTAATTAAAAGGCCCTAGAGGCCTGCCTTTACTAATTAAAAGGCCCTAGAGGCCCCCCCTTTACTAATTAAAAGGCCCTAGAGGCCTGCCTTTACTAATTAAAAGGCCCTAGAGGCCCCCCCTTTACTAATTAAAAGGCCCTAGAGGCCTCCCTTTACTAATGAAAAGCCCCAGCCTCCCTTTACTAATAAAAAAAAGACCCTAGCTGCCTTCCCTATACAAATAATAACCTTATATACTTACCCTTGATGTCTTCTTCCGCGTACCTTCACTCCTAATGGCGATCCGCCCACCTTCTGTAGCTCCTACACCGGGGCACCATAGTTCGGGGAACTTTCCCCGCGGCACACTCAACCATGTGTCGCGGCACACAGGTTGAAAATCACTGTTCTAGAGCACATAATAAAATGTAAATTAAATAAATAATAATATTAATTCTTTATTTAAATAGAGCACACAGATTACGCAGCGCTGTACAAAACATGTCAAAATTAAAAGGACTGATCAAAATTGTAGAACACTTTCAGATACCTGAAAGTTATTAGTGTTAATCTGGCACCTGAGACTACTTTACTTAATTATCTGACACTGGCTTAATTTGACTGAAACCCTTCGGCAGCAGGTGGTCCAAAAAAAAGCCAAAGGTGTGACCCCATCAGCTATATCAAAAGAAGTTGGTTATTCAAAGTCTGTGATTTATAGGAAATTGCAACTTTACAATATCAGAAACTCATTCCAGTCCCCCAAGAAGGCTGGTCGCCTTTGAAAGACAAATGCAAGCGAGAACAGGATAATAGGTAATCGTTTCAACACTGCACTTGAAATTGATCGCCAGTTCAGCACTGAACATGGTAAAGATCTGTCTCAAAGTTTAACCTTCCCGCCGAAGCCCTCTTCGTTTTTGTGTTTCCATTTTTTATTCCCCACTTTCACAAATCTATAACTTTTTTATTTTTCCATGTAAAGAGCTCTGTGATTGCTTTCTGCGTAAGAAATTGCACTTTACAGTGACAGAGTATTTTAGATTCCATGCCATGTACAGGCAGTCCCGGGTTACATACAAGATAGGGTCTGGAGGTTTGTTCTTAAGTTGAATTTGTATGTAAGTCGAAACTGTATATTTTATAATGGAAGTTCTAGACAATTTTTGGTGTAATTGGACCAAGAATTATCAATAAAGCTTCATTACAGACATCTTACAGCTGATCATTGCAGTCTGGGACTATAGTAAAGCATCAAGAGAGCTTCACCAGAGGTCACAGTGGGCAGAGGGGTCCGTCTGTAACTATGGGTTGTCTGTAAGTCGGGTGTCCTTAAGTAGGGGACCGCCTGTACTGGGAAGGGGGGAAAAATGCAATGATTCTTGTGGGCTTGGATTTTACGGATTCTACTTGATCCTTTGGGTCGGTGAGATCACGGGATACCAAATTTGTATAGGTTTTATTTTTGCAATCTTCTGGCGTTTAACTATTTCATACCTCGTTTTACGGAAGTGATTGCAGTGTCATATTTTGCGGTGTTTTCAATGCTACCATTTTGAGGACTGCACAACCCTTTGATCACTTTTTATTAATTTTTTTATATTTTTCAAAATGGCGAAGTGGCATTTTCGATTTTGGGCGCTATTTTCAGTTACTGGGTTAAACGCCGGTATTAACCGTTATTATATTTTGATAGATTGGACATTTTGGAATGCGGCAATATCTAACATGTTTATGATTTTTACTGTTTATTTATATTTATATCAGTTCTAGAGAAAGGGGGTGATTTAGAATTTTTAGAGGTTTTTTAAAAAAAAAAATATATGTTATATATTATGTTTATATTTGGGGGTGGGGGCGAAGGGTCCGATCGTATCTCTGTGGCAGTCTTGAGGTCTAATCAGGACGCCAGGGCCATCTGCAGGAAGGGCCTGTAAGATCCCATCTGAGACGGATCTTATAGGCACAGTGTCATCCTATGCGTGTGAATTATACAATATTGGCCGGCAGATAACATGGCCGTGTCTATGCCGGCTGTTAACGAAGATAGAAGAGGAGCCACGCGGACATCGGGGAGCCGCGCTGAGCATCAGGGCCGCCGGAGGGTGAGTATATAAGTTTATTTTTTTATTGACTTGTGTATAAGCCGAGGTGAGGTTTTTCAGCACATAAAATGTGCTACACAAGTATATACGGTAATTTGGTATAGATAATTGATTTTGGGGGTCTATAGATTATTCATGAGAGTTTATTAATTATTTCAAGGGGGATACAAACTAAATTATCAATTTTAATTTTGGATTTTTAGCACTTTTTTTTTCCTGGTCACCATAACATAAAAATAATATTATATCTTTATTCTCTGGTTCACTGCGATACCTCATTTGTATAGTTTTTCTTATATTTTTCTATTGAAAGGTCTGGTTGAGGGCTTATTTTATGTGAAAAGAGTTGTTCTTTTCAGTCGTATGATTTCGTATGAGTCGTATTTTTTTAATCACTTTTTAGAACCCTTTTTTGTGAGGCTATTTGAATTGAGTTGTTTTGTGAGGGCACACTTGTATTGCAGTGTACAATGTTAGTAACTGAGCATGCACAGTTAGTTAAAGCCGGGTCCTGGCAGGAGGCGGAACGTGGCCTCAGATTGCCCGGTAAGCACACCAGGGGGCTGTGCCGTGCTGGACTGATGGATTATATCCTCGCTCTTGTCTACCGTGGGTTGAGCTCCGGACCTGTCCTTGTGCACCACTAAAAGGCTGATTACGGATCCGGTTTGGGTGAGAGCTGGACGTGGAGGCACGGGGAGTCCGATCCACGGTGGAACAGACTTGCACGCCACTGTCATGATTCCCCCCGCCCCCCCCCCCCCCTAAAGCTGCTGATTTGTGTGATCAGAGCCTCAGAGTCCATCTTTCATTTCAGGTATAGCTCTATCGTAGAGAGAGTGACAAATGTGTGCCGATTACATAATCTTGTTTTTAAGGGACGCCCTAACCACCATGCCACTTGTAATGGTTTTGGAACAAGTCCATCTCATTGTCCTTATTAGACTGCTTGATGGTATTTACTCCCCATGTTGCTGATTATGCCTCCCTTAATATTGTGCCGCTGTTAGGTCTGTATCTAAAGTAGATGTGTGGTGTAAACTCTCACTGTCCATTTTTGGCAGAGCTAAACTCACCAAAATGGTGTTAATGCAACAATTCCTTTTTACGTTACTGAATTCCCCAGTGTGGATCACAGCAGGTATTTTTCTATATTTGCAAAAAATATTTAGATCACTTGTTTGGTGCCAAAAAGGCAAATTAATGATGCTGAATTCTTCTTTGACTGTCTCTTTGAATTTCGTGGGCTGTTTCAGAAGTTTTTACAGATATTTTTTATTTATTTTATTTTTTTTTGCCTTTTTACAAATATTATGATTGAGATTCCTACTGGTTTCTTTATGTATAACAATGTCTATATAACAATATTTACTATGCTACTGAAACGCTTAAATCTTACTGTTATACATACCACTATCATATACCACTTTTATTATTGCTTGTGCTCCTGTTCCATGGTTTTGTGTTTTTTTTGTGGGAGGAGGGGGGGGGGATTTCCCTGGTGGTCAAACACACATCTCTGCAATAGATGCGCACACACACAAAGCTTTGCTACATTGATTCATATACAGAAGACTTATTGTCCCATCCCCTAGATCCATCCCAAAAATTTTTATTATTTACAATGTTAAGGGGGTTAAAGGTATTTGCCCATGAACAAAAGTTTTAAAATTTGAATCTCTAAGTGATTTTTAAACAATAAAGCCAATTTTGAACCCGCTTACTTTACAATTTCACATGGCCCCACTAACGTGAAAACGAAATTGTACAGCCTACAAAAGGACGCCATGGAGGAAGCTAAAATCCACTAAATTCTATAGGACAAAACTAGCAGATGCACGGTGCTCCTTTCCTCCTAGGCCTCTCTAAGTGGATTTATGAACAACAAAATTAGACCATTCTAAATTGGTCACAGCCTCCCGGTATATGGCCAGGCAGTCCCTTATAGTAAATAGCCAACCTCCTGTAGTATATAGCCAGCCAGCCCCCTGTAGTATATAGCCAGCCCCCTTTGGTATATGGCCAACCAGTCCCTTGTTATTATGGCCAACCAGCCCCTTGTAGTCTATAGCCTAGCGCCTTTAGTATATAGCCATCCCCCAGTTTGCCCAGCACATAAAAAAATAAACTTGCATACTGCGAGACACTGAAAGGGTTAACTGTGGATGGGCGGTATGTTTCCCCTGGGTTTTCATACTATGCAAGGCCTTAGTGCAGAGTTTGTGTTGTCCAGCACCTTGGACACAGGTGGTGGGAGCAGCCTAATCAGCCTGCATAAAGCTGCTGAGCAGAGCTGAGAGTGTTGGCTCTGATGGAGGCTGGAGAGTACACACAGCCCTGACTTGTGTGCCTGGAGCAGCAATATTCTTAATGTTTTAGTGGCGAGTCAGGAGAACTCTGTTTAGTTAGCACCCAGACGGGTAGGATTTTGTTTATGTTTGATGCCTGAATGTGAAGGCTGTTTTATTTTATACCTGCTGCTGGAATAAACGCAGACGAGACCTGTTTTGGACTGAATCTTGGTGTCACTGTCTTGAACTGCATCACGAATATCCGCTACCTCAGTCTCTACTGGGCCAAATCTCCCACATATGGTGCTTTGGATTGCGGGCAGTTCAAAAGACACACACCTGAAAAGGCTCACTACATCCTGCAACATTGCATGGCTTGGGTGAAAGCAGCAGTAAAGTTGCAGGATAAAGGCAAGATGGAGGACTTCATTAAATACCTGCAAGAGGAGTCCAGAGCTAATCGACGGCTGCAGCAGGAGGAGTCCCAAGCTAATCGGCAGCTGCAGCAAGCCATGCTCCAGCAGCAGGAGGAGAGGTCCCGCCAGCAGAAAGCCATGCTCCAGCAGCAGGAGGAGAGGTCCCGCCAGCAGAAAGCCATGCTCCAGCAGCAGGAGGAGAGGTCTTGCCAGCAGCAAGCCATGCTCCATCAACAACGAGCTATGTTCCAGCTTATGATGGAAAAGTTTTCTGGCATTATGGCAGCACCGCAAGCGAGGACTACTGAGGGGTCCCATACTGGTTTGCAAGGGTACCCCATTGTCCAGCATTCAGCATGGGCTGCAGTGGTGAAGGCCTTACAAAAAATTACGGCGAACGACGACGTGGAGGCGTATCTCACTTTGTTCGAGCGAGTAGCTGAGCGAGAAAAGTTACCAGCTGAGCAATGGACAGATGTCCTGGCACCGTTCCTGACAGGCGAATCACAGAAGGCCTACTACGACCTGAGTGAAACAGAAGCCCGTGAGTACCCCCAGCTAAAGGCGGAGATTCTGGCTCGTCTTGGGGTCACCATACAAGTTCGTTCCAGCCGGGTCCACCAGTGGGCATACTCAGAAAAACTACCCCCACGCTCCCAAATGCATGACCTGATCCGTCTTGTCTGGAAGTGGCTACAACCAGAGGACTGCACCCCAGCACAGATGGTCGAGAGAGTTGTTCTTGACAAGTTCACCCGTTCTCTGCCCTCTCGGCTCCAGCGATGGGTTGGACAGGCCGGTCCCACCAATGCGGAGGAACTCGTGTCCCTAGTAGAGAGATATCCGGCTACGGAGGATCTTCAACTTACCTCTCCCGCACGAAGCAGTGCCAGTGGTCACCAAACCATCTGGTAAGACTGCTACTGCAGAAAAGGGGAGACACGTCAGGTTGGGAGGGGGTTCATTCGGGGGCTCGGATATGCAGACTCCCAACGAGGCTCGTGATAGAGGTCACAGCCGTATCCAGTGCTGGTGATGCCGTGTAATGGGCCATATCGCTGCCAACTGTTCCCTGTCAGTGGAGCCAATGGACTGCAACCAGACCCGGTGAATGTCACTCTTTGCCCGGCCAGTTCTGGCAGCCGAGTGGGTCACGGATGCAGAACCTCAAGTCTGTATGGTCACAATCGGTGGTCACACGGTGGAAACCTTGCTAGATTCAGGGAGTCTGGTCACCCTGGTGCGGGGAACTTTGGTTTATCCTGGACTATACAGTGGGCATAAAGTGGGGGTGTTATGTATACATGGGGACACTTGCGAATATCCCACTGCCATCATCAACCTACATACACCTTGTGGTACTATCACCCATGAAGTGGGGGTGGTGGGGACCATGTTTCATGAGGCTATTATCGGCAGAGACTTACCTGTGTTCTGGGACCTCTGGAGACGAAGACCCACCTCAGGTGCTATTGCAGATGATGGACATTGTATATGTCCGGCCTTGTCCCCCGAACCCTTTGAGGCCAAAGTACCCACACCAGCAGTAGGGGTGACCCCAAGTGATGAATTCTCTCCCTTAGAGGTCCTATCTGGTGAGGGAGAGGGTAAGAGGAGGTGGCCAACATGCCGGAATTTGAGATTTCCCGTGAAAATTTTGGGGCTGCACAGCTCCAGGAGCCTACCTTGTTTAAAGGACCGGAGAATGTTAAAGTCATAAATGGTATGCTCCAAATACCAGGGGCTGACAAAATGTACCCCCGAATGTTGATTGTTGGGGAACTGTTGTACAGGGTTGACCAGATACAGGGCGAAGAGGTTGAGCAGTTGGTAGTACCCCAATGTCACCGTAGGCTGGTGCTAGATTTGGCACATAAACATGTGCTGGGAGGTCACTTTGGTGCTGAGAAGACCTGAGAGAGGATCCTGCAGAGATTTTTCTGGCCCGAGATGTGGGAGGAGGTAAACCGGTATTGTAGCTCCTGCCCTGAGTGTCAACCTACTGCCCCGATGTCCCACTTCAGGAGTCCTCTAGTCCCGTTACTAATCATAGAGGTGCCGTTTGAACTGATTGCAATGGATTTGGTTGGCCCCATAGTAAAATCCACAAGGGGCACCAGTACATCCTTGTTATCCTGGACTACGCTACGCGGTATCCAGAGGCGATTCCGTTAAGAAACACCTCCTCCAAAAACATTGCTAGGGAGCTGTTCCAGGTATTCTCCCGCACAGGCCTCCCCAAGGAAATCTTAACTGACCAGGGGACCCCATTAATGTCTAGAGTAATGAAGGAGATGTGTAAATTACTGCAGGTTAAACAGCTCCGTACCTCTCTATATCATCCTCAGACAGATCGCCTGGTCTAGAGGTTCAACAAGACCTTGAAGGGGATGCTAAAGAGGGTGGTCAGCAAAGATGGGAAGGACTGGGATTGTTTGTTGCCTTATCTGATGTTTGTCATACGTGAAGTTCCCCAGTCTTCCACGGGTTTCTCACCCTTTGAGCTGTTATATGGCCATTCCCCACGTGGGCTTCTGGACGTAGCTAAGGAGACCTGGGAACAGGAAAGGACCCCCCTCCGTAGTGTGATCAAACACGTCTCCCTTATGCAGGACCGCATAGCGGTGTTAATGCCCCTTGTAAAGGAGCACATGACAAGGGCACAGGAGGCCTAGTGTAGGGTCTACAGTAGATCAGCCAGACTCAGGACCTTTAACCCAGGCGACAGAGTGTTGGTTCTTATGTTTAAATTAATGTAAGGCCGGCACTGCTAGAAATAATCACAGTCATGCCTCAGACAATAGTAGCAAAACTTGAAAAAGAATAGATGATGCATCAAATGACCAATATCAAAAACACTTTTATTCAATAATAGAGATATACAGCAACAACACAAACTATAAAAACCCTTTAAAAAGTGCCCAATCAGCACCTGAAGAGTGGACAGGAAAGGTACAAAGCCATGTCCCTCATTTGTTCTCCCTGTTCCCCACTATGAGAAAATTCCAAACAGTAAAACATGAATTTCCTCTCTAGGGCCCAGATTCAGGAAGCGAAGGAGTTTGGGTTCCGAAACACTGATGTGTTCTCTAAGTTACCGGGTCGTACCTCAGTCATCAAGCATGACATCATAACCGAACCCCGGTTGACGAGTTGATAGAGCGGCTGGGAGAGGCTAGGTTCTTCTCCACCCTTAACCTGTATTGGCAGGTACCCGTCACTGACAGGGCTAAAGAGAAGACAGCTTTTGTTACTCCTTATGGGCTATTTCAGTATGTTGTACTTCCCTTTGGGCTACATGGGGCTCCCGCCACATTCCAGAGGTTAATGGATCTCGTGCTAAAACCTCACTGTAGATATGCCTCGGCCTACCTGGATAACATCATAGTTTATAGTAACGATTGGGAGAGTCATCTAGCCAAGGTACAAGCAGTGATAGACTCCCTCAGGGCAGCAGAGTTGACAGCAAACCCCCAAAAATGTGCACTTGGTCTGGAAGAGGCCCATTACCTGGGGTACCGCATTGGGCAAGGTGTCATCAAACCCCAAGTAAACAAAATGGAGGCAATACAGCAGTGGCCACGACCTGTGAGCAAGAAGCAAGTGAGGGCTTTCCTAGGCATAGTGGGCTATTATCACCTATTTATTCCTGATTTTGCGACAATAACGGCACCCCTGACTGACCTGACCAAGGGTAACGGGTCGGTGATGGTAAAGTGGAATGAAGAGGCTGAGGGGGCGTTTCAGCGACTTAAAACTTTTTTTTTTTGCGAGGGACCGGTACTGATAACCCCTAACTTCACCAAGACCTTTATTGTGCAGACTGACGCTTCTGACGTGGGCTTAGGGGCTGTCCCAAGTAGTGGAGTGTGAGGAACATCCTGTGACATTCCTGAGCCGAAAACTCGCACCCCATGAGAAGAACTATAGTATAGTTGAGAGGGAGTGCTTGGAGATCAATTGGGCCCTGGAATCCCTGAGATATTACTTGATAGGGTGACAGTTCACGCTTGTAACTGATCACTCTCCCCTCACCTGGATGAGTCAGGCTAAAGAGAGGAACGCCAGGGTAACAAGGTGGTTCCTAATGTTACAGAATTTCAAGTTCGCAGTAGAACACAGAGTAGGGAAACTACATGAGAATGCCGATGCCCTGTCTCGTACCAACTGTCTGATGGCCAAAGGTGTTCGCCCCCACAGGGTCAAACAAAGGGGGAGGGTATGTGAGACACTGAAGGGGTTAACTATGGATGGGCGGTATGTTTCCCCCATAGTATGCAAGGTCATAGTGCTGAGTTTGTGTTCTACAGCACCTTGTTTATGTTTGATGCCTGAATGTGAAGGCTGTTTTATTTTATACCTGCTGCTGGAATAAACGCAGGCGAGACCTGTTTTGGACTGAATCTTGGTGTCACTGTCTTGAACTGCATCACGAATATCCGCTACCTCAGTCTCTACTTGGCCAAATATCACACAATACTCACCTTAAGGCTCCCCGATGCTCCTGCCCCCGCGGCTCCTCTTCTCCCTTCTCTGCTGTATTAGCTGGCTGAGGCATGGCCATGCGCTTTGCCAGTTAATACAGCAGAGAGAAGGAAGAAGAGGAGCCGCACCAAGCAATCGGATCGCCAGAAGATGAGTATGTAAGTTCATTTTTTTTTTATGCTAAAAAACTCTGCTTATATACAAGTATATATAAATATATACACACAGACGGTCCCCTACTTGCAGACGACCCCTAGTTAAAGACGGACCCCTTTGCCCACTGTGATCTCTGGTGCAGCTCTCTGGATACTTTACCTTAGTCCCAGACTCAAATTATCAGCTGTAAAGTGTCTGTAATGAAGCTTTTTTGATAATCCTTGGTCCTAAAAAAAAAATGTAAATTACAATTGTCACTGGGGCAAAAAAATGTTTTGTCTGGATCAACAGTTATAAAATATACAGTTTCGACTTGCATACAAATTCAACTTAAGAACAAACCTATTGGACCTATCTTGTATGTAACCCCCGTAACTGTAACTGCCTGTATAGAATGTAATATATATATATTTGTGTAACACTTTGTCACTTTATTTACACTTTTAGCACTTCATGGTAGTTTATTGTTTAATAGGCAGTTATTTTATTTCTGTGTTTTTATATAATAGGGTGTATATTTGCAACCATATCTGATATATAAATTCATTATTCTCTAACTTACTTGGAGTAGGTTTAATATTACCCATATAATTAGTATGTTCCATTTCATACAGAATAAACCATATATCATATCCTTTGACTGTATCCGCGCATGTGTGGTATATGCTCTGGTTCGCTGTTGGACCCCGAGCATGCTCAATAGCACTTTGCTGCCGGAAAGCGGGGCATGTGTACAACCGAAAGGCCTTTCCCAAAGCGTATGTGCTGGCGAGTTCCCCTTCCGGCGTGTGTTTTGTAACCGCTGAGGAAGCATGGGGTTACCCCATATCCCAGGTCGCAGGCGTACCCATGTCCCTTCCTTTGCCCCCAGAGCCTGCCTGCACAAGAACTGACCTCTCCTGGCTCCAGCAGTAGTCTCCACAGTGTGCGCCTGCCGGTTTGCAAAGATTTAAAAGGCCAGCGCGCCGGTAATTGGCGCTAGCCTGCCACCTTCCCTGATGAATTCCTAGCCCATTCCGCTGTCCCCCTTGGATCTTTGTGCTTCTATGTCTAAGAAAAAGCTTTGTTCCATGCCCTTTTCCATGCCTGATTTCCCGTTGTGACCTACATTCTGTTCCTGACTCCAATCCCATGCTGCCTGTCCTGACCTACTTCTACATCCTCAACTTTGATCCTGTGCTGCCTGTCCCCAACCACAAATTTGCCTGACTATTCTGTACTATGCCTTGACTGCCACTGCTGACAAAGTCGCGCCTGTGGAACGACCTGGTGGTACTGCGCCGCAACAAGTCCAACTTGCTTTGCGGAGGGCTCTGGTGAAAACCAGGTACCACTTAGACTCCGGTCCCAGGTGTCGGCTTATCTCATCGTCCGCGGTGGTCCAGTGGGTCCACTACCCCTGGTTCCTGACCGTACTACTATGAAGATGTGGTATTTGATTAGATCTTAATTATAAAACAGATCTTCTTCTTTATTAACTAAATATGTTAGAAAATATATTTGTAAGAAGTGTCTTTTACCATTTCCTAGTTTTTTGCTCCGGAAGTATGCTAGCTTATCATGTGATTTGTTTATTGCTGCTTAAATACTCTGTTCAGTGTCCTGCTTTTCAGGCTACGACTAAGAACCTTTCTGGATCGAAATGTGTCAGACAATGACATAATGGACATTCATTGATGTCATTATCATATTTCTTCTAAATAAAGTGGATTTTTTAAAATATATATTTTTTTTTTGTCTGCAATTGAAAGCTGGATTCACCTATTGTTTTTTTTGTTATTGTTGCTGCTTGGATTCCTTACTGGCTCCCCAACCCAAATGCCAGTGCATCCTCATAACAGCCATTCATCATGGTGGTGAGCTGAACTGACCTGAACCCAATCGAGATGCTATGGGGTGAGCTGGACCGCAGAGTAAAGGCAAAAGGGCCAAAAAGTGCTAAGCATCTCTGGGAACTTCAAGACTGTTGGAAGACTACCTCTTGAAGCTCATAAAGAGATTGCAATGAGTGGCTACTTTGTAGGACCTAGAATAAAAGATATTTTCAGTATTTTTGTTATGTATATAATTCCACATGCGTTAATTCATAGGTTTGGTGTCTTCAGTGTGAATCTACAATTTTTAAAATAATAATTCCTTTATTTATATAGTGCACACAGATTATGCAATGCACAAATATATTATGAAAATACAAGAAACTCTTTGAATGAGTGGGTGTGTCCAAACTTTTGGTCTGTACTGTGAGTGTGTGTTTATATATGCATTTATATATGTGTTTGTGTATATATATATATACATGCATACACGCCATGCTTTAAAACTTCACAGATACTTGATACTTTGTGTTGCTGTATCACATTTACAAAAGTGTATGCAAACTATCTTGTAATGGGTTACTAATGGAAACAGCTTATATATAATAATAATGAAAGATTTCACACAATTAGGAAAAAAAATAGGAAAAAAATGTTTATTTATACTTTGCTTTGGTTCGTAAAATCAGATCAAAGTCCTAAGGAGATCTGTCCACTGCTTATCAGGTTACGTCTTGTGGCCTAGGGTAAAGGATCAACTTGGATGCCGTGCTCATAAGTCTTCTGCTCCAGTAGAGACTGGGAAATGCCAGAAGCCATAATGGCTCTTATACCTCATTTCTAGATGACAAATTTTTTTTAAAAACCTGTGTGGTAAATGATGTAAAAAAAAAAAAATTTAAAAGCATGCAAAAAGTATGATATTTTCACATTCAAGTATAGGCAAGTTGTGGGAAGGTGGGGGCTTAGCATGGGGAGAGCTGTCAGCCATGACCAAAACTGTATATACAATAAATAGAACATAGGAAGAAGCGACTCACCACCTGTCTTGCAATCCATCTTCCAAACAGGTTGTTAACATATAAAATAGGCTTTACAAATATCAGCAAGGCATGTAAATGACCATTTCATATACAGTATATCACTTTGATTAAGACAATAAGAGATCAACTTTGCACAAGCCGATGGTATAAGTATATATATTTTTGGGAATGTAAATTGGTAAAGTAGACTATGAGATTGCATACAAAGGTATACAGGCAGTCCCCGGGTTACATACAAGATAGGGTCTGGAGGTTTGTTCTTAAGTTGAATTTGTATGTAAGTCGAAACTGTATATTTTATAATGGAAGTTCTAGACAATTTTTTTTCTTTTGCCCCAGTGACAATTGGAGTTTCAAAATTTTTGGTGTAATTGGACCAAGAATTATCAATAAAGCTTCATTACAGGCATCTTACAGCTGATCATTGCAGTCTGGGACTATAGTAAAGCATCCAGAGAGCTTCACCAGAGGTCACAGTGGGCAGAGGGGTCCGTCTGTAACTATGGGTTGTCTGTAAGTCGGGTGTCCTTAAGTAGGGGACCGCCTGTACATAAATAATAAAATGATACACTGACTTTCATCAGGCTGTTTTGTTTTTGTTTTTTATCCTGTGTAGGGGTATAAGGGATATTTCCAAGATTCTTAACTATACTCTATACAATTTTGGTTGCCTCCTAAATCTTCTGACTATGATCAGGCAGGGCAGATTCCTCTCATGAATAGCTTCTCTTGTCTGCACGGTGCAGTTGGCTCTCAACCTCCAGTCCTTCCCCTGTGCATTACAAGATGAGCTCAGACACTTCCAGTTGGCAAGTAGTGTGCAATGACTTACTCTACAAACTACAGATAAGATAAGACCTTTATAGTTGGGGAAAGGGGTATTGCAGAGCTGACTGTGTGTGTTCTAGCTGAGATGTAGCAAAGCTGAGAGTATCATTTTGTTTCATATCCACCTAATGGATCTCATAATCTCAGATCTGTCTTATCTCTCTTTTTGAATGTGTCAGATACCAGTAGAATGTACAGAAGCTAATGATGCCCTGATGATCTAAGCAGAGGCATAACTACAGCGTTAGCAGCCATAGCAGTAGCTGTGGGGCCCGCAGTGTCAGAGGGCCCCGACATCCGACCATTATATACATATTATGCTGCACATTGTGTATGTATGTTAATTGTATAAGGGCTTAAATGTGTTCGCATGAGTGTATAAAAGGATGTATGTATGTAAGAGTGTATAAATGTGTGAGTATACAAATATATATATTTCCTGAGAGGATGGGGGCCCATTCATAATTCTGTTTTAGGGCCTTGCCTCTGCTAGTTACGCACTAGAGGGATCATGGAGTGTCTACTTAGAGCAGGGTTGCATAAACCGCTGCCCGCGGACCCTCAGGTTTGCAGAAGAAACGGAATAGATCAAGTGTGCAATAAGTCCTGCCCATAAACTGTTCACCACGCCCCCTTTAAACTGATAAAATCGATTTAAAAGTGGAATGGTGTGTGGTGACTTACTGGCTACGGCTCCCTATTATATATTTAATAGGGAGCCGTTCAGGAGCCAGAAGAGCCGTCTCTTGTTAGTGAGCTGGCTCATTAGGCTCCGCTCACGAAGAGCCGCAATTCTCATCATCACAAGACCCTCTGGCTTCTCCTCTGGGAGCTACTCACAGTGAGGAGAAACTGTAACTGGGAGCGGCCGGGAGCAAAGGACTAGAAATGGGGGGAAGCAGTGGGGATCTAGAAATAGGAGCAGCTGGGGGGTAAGGAATAGAACTGGGGGCAGCAGGGGGTGGATCTTGAACTGGGGGGCAGCAGGGGGGAAGGGACTACAGCAGGGGGCAGCAGGGAGGAGCTAGAACTGGGGGTAGCAAGGGGGGACTAGAACTGGGAGCAGTATTTTAGTAGTTCTATTCTTGTACATAGTGGGCAGTATTATAGTATTTCTATTCTTGTACATGGGGGCAGTATTATAGTAGTTATATTCGTGCACATAGGGGGCAGTTTTATAGTAGTTCTATTCTTGTACATAGGGGGCAGTTTTATAGTAGTTCTATTCTTGTACATAGGGGGCAGTTTTATAGTAGTTCTATTCTTGTACATAGGGGGCAGTATTATAGTAGTTCTATTCGTGTACATAGGGGGCAGTTTTATAGTAGTTCTATTCTTGTACATAGGGGCAATATTATAGTAGTTATATTCTTGTACATAGGGGGCAGTATTGTAGTAGATCTTGTACATAGGGGCAGTATTATAGTAGTTCTATTCTTGTACATAGGGGGCAGTATTATAGTAGTTCTAGTACATAGGGGCAGTATTATAGTAGTTCTATTCTTGTACATAGGGGGCAGTATTATAGTAGTTATATACTTGTACATAGGGGGCAGTATTATAGTAGTTATATTTTTGTACATAGGGGGGAGTATTATAGTAGTTCTAGTACATGGGGGCAGTATTATAGTAGTTCTATTCTTGTACATAGGGGGCAGTATTATAGTAGTTCTAGTACATAGGGGCAGTATTATAGTAGTTCTATTCTTGTACATAGGGGGCAGTATTATAGTAGTTATATTCCTGTACATAGGGGGCAGTTTTATAGTAGTTATATTCCTGTACATAGGGGGCAGTATTATAGTGGTTCTATTCTTGTACATAGGGGGCAGTTTTATAGTAGTTATATTCCTGTACATAGGGGGTAGTGTTATAGTAGTTATATTGTTGTACATAGGGGGCAGTTTTATAGTAGTTATATTCCTGTACATAGGGGGCAGTATTATAGTGGTTCTATTCTTGTACATAGGGGGCAGTTTTATAGTAGTTATATTCCTGTACATAGGGGGTAGTGTTATAGTAGTTATATTGTTGTACATAGGGGGCAGTATTATAGTAGTTATATTGTTGTACATAGGGGGCAGTATTATAGTAGTTATATTCTTGTACATAGGGGGGTGTATTATAGTAGTTATATTCTTGTACATAGGGGCACTATTATTGTAGTTATATTCTTTTCACCTCAGACAGCAAAAAGACAAGAATTGGACTTGTGCAGCAGATAATAAGTATGAATACCTGGTTGGCTGCAAGCAGGGCACAGTACTGGGTACTACCGTGTTTCCCCGAAAGTAAGACAGTGTCTTACATTCTTTTTACCCTCAAAAGTCCCACTATGTCTTACTTTCGGGGTATGTCTTATATTGGAAAAAAATTTCGATATCCCACACATCTCCCACAGGGTTACAGCCCCATACGGTATCCCACACATCTCCCACAGGGTTACAGCCCCATACAGTATCCCACACATCTCCCATAGGGTTACAACCCCATACAGTATCCCACACATCTCCCATAGGGTTACAGCCCCATACAGTATCCCACACATCTCCCATAGGGTTACAGCCCCATACAGTATCCCACACATCTCCCATAGGGTTACAGCCCCATACAGTATCCCACACAGTCTCCCATAGGGTTACAGCCCCATACAGTATCCCACACACTGTCTCCCATAGGGTTACAGTACCTGTTACCGTAATGACGATGGGATCAATTCCACTGTAGTGCTGGGTAGAGGTGTAGCTTCTTCTTCCTCGTGAAGGAGCCGCTGGTCCAATCAGAGGCTGCACATGAGGGCACGGAGGCTGCGTGTTTCTGTATGCCCCGGTCCCGCGATCTCCTGCTTCCGCCGGCATCAAGCTCCCGCCCACCCTTTGGCCGGCTCCAACCTGACCCCCACATACAGTACCTCCGCTTTCCACCCCTCCACTCCCGGAAGCTGCATCGTACTCCCGCCCCTGCCGGCCGACTTCTGACTGCCGCCAGCAGCCACCAATCCCCCCTCCGCTCCCGGCTCCCCCTGCTGTCCATGGTCCTGAAGCAGGTACCATATAATTTGCCTCCGGTACGTCTAACTTTCGGGGTACGTCTTACATTAGACGTCCCCCCTTACACCCCTGCTATGTCCTACTTTCGGGGGTGTCTTACAATCGGGGAAACACGGTATCAAATTCACATGTATTACCTGCTGCATGGGTTCAGACAATTTCCACCATCATTAATGCTGGCTTGTTTTTCGCTGTATTGTAGTAGTGGTTTCTGGGGGTTATGTACTCTGTAATATGGTTTTTGTTAATAGTGCGGCCCCCTGAAGGGTAGCGAAATGACAATGCGGCCCTTGGGCCGAAAAAGGTTGTGCACCTCTGACTTAGTGTAAAATTCCAGAGGGTTGGATGGGGAGTGTCTAAGTTATTGTAAAGTAAGGGGGTTAGAAATTATCTTTATTGTGTAAACATCACTAGGAGATTATAATTTGACAACTTTCATGGGCAAACCCCTTTAAGTTTTAGACTGACATTATTCCTTGAAAGCAATACATTTAGGGTTTTGTTTTTTTAAATTTTCATTTCAAGGTATCTTCTACTGGACAGACTTTACCAAAGCCACCTCTTGTATCATGCAACCGTAGTAGAAGTGCTTCCTCTGCTGTTCATCTTCAATACACAGAGTATTACTGTCTTCCAGGAGAGTCTCTTCCAGGTAACTGAGTAACCATTTTAAAATAGTTGTGTTGTACCTATAAGTGTCTAAGATGTGATTCTTTTTTTGCAGTGCCTCCCCCTGCCCTCTACATACAGCTCAATGGTTTGCTTCTATACTTTGCTACCCAGTCCATTTTGTGGTTGAATATCTTCATGCTAGATTTGTCTTATCACTTAAAGCAGTTAACAGATGTGAGTTCCATAATGAATGAGGGAGCAACAGAGAATAGAGATGTGCGCCTAGATGGGTTTAACCTCAAGGTTCGTCTTCTTGTAAAATAAGATTTCATAGAAATGTTTTTCAACTTTGATCTAATTTTCTTCTTTTCTATGTTCTTTTTGCTACAGCTTAGCTTCCCAGTGAAAGCTCCTACCTACAGTATTCCAGAACGACCTTCTTCTCTTTGTGCACATCTCACCTCAATTACCCTTACTAACACACGCCAAGCTCCAGGCTCCAATCTTGAACTTCTACAAAGCATCTTTCGATCCTTTGCAGCAAATGAAGATTTTCATTGCCCATCAGGACCCCTGCATCCAGTGTTTCTATCCCATTTGTTCCCTTCTTCTGATTTTCCAGCAACATCTTTGTGGACTTTACACAGTCCCGGGTTGTCTTTTCACTTTGAGGGAGGGTCCTCAAAACATGACATACTATTACATCGAATGCCATTTACAGCGTTGGCCTGTCTTTTACTACCGGAACTAGAGCTGCAAGTCATGATTAATGTAGATGATACTACACGTCTGCAACTAAATCATTACCACTACCTCACCATGTTACGTTTTCAGGAACAAATACAGGTTTTACTGGAGGGCCTACAGCATTCACAGTCAGATTTTTTAATTCAGATTACCCCTTCCTACCAAATGAAAATATGCGTAGGCATGCAAATTCCAGTTGTCTCTATTACTCTTTTACTGCCTACCTCCATTTCCCCTGTATCCCCTGTTCAACCAGAGGACTCTGAAAGGAGCAGTCTTGTAGGGTCTGATATGGCAGAAGGGGGCATGGCTTGTGAAAAAGAGACAAACAAGACAAATGAATTTGTGATTGTAGATGAATATTCAGGTCATGAGCCAAAAGAACAGCCTCAAGGGGGGTTGGATGAGCAAAAAGAAGAAGCTTCCAATCTTCATCAGCAGAAAAATAAAGAACAGAGAGATGATCTGACAGAAAACGGTTTACAGAAAGAGGTTCTAACAAATAATTCTATGCAGACAAAGGAACTTACTGTAGATCTTCTACTGGGGAAGGAGTTTGCACGTGAGACATTGCTTAGCACGCTGGGTCTGACACGTGAGACTTTTAGCCTTGGGAAGGAACGAATGCAACGCTTTCTGAATGATGCAAAACATAAGTGTGTGATACTTCACCTAAACATATTTCACTGTTCACAATTTTGGTATTTTTCTCAATGGTGTGTTTATACTTTCGCCAAGTCTCAGCATTTCGTTTCTATAACTTTTTGTTCTGATCCTTTAATTCAATATTGTGTATATTTACATGCATGTTTTAATCCTTCACTTTCAAAAATTATTTTATGAATGTATTTAATTTTTTTTTATTTTAGAGATTCCGATGTCCTGCAAAGTCGGGCAAGCTCAACCCTCTCACGAACACAGTCATTGGATACTGTATCCATAGATGGTCTGGATGTGTTGTCTCTGGACAGTGAAACTACTGAGAATTTCCTATTAAAATTGGATGCAGGCAAGTTAACAACTGACATTAGTTGGCGATTTCCTTACTACATGCATATGACCATGTGCTCACCTGGGCTTGATCCCAGTTGATTACGTGGCCAAGTGCAGAAGAGGAGAGGTGGAGCACTACTTGCCCCTCCCCTCTCCATAGAAAGCCGAGCGGCTGCACTCTAGCAAAAGTGTGCTCACTGCACCATGATCAGGTACCATAGACCTCTATTGTGGCAGTGATCTGGTGCGACCACAATAAGTCATGTGCATGTAGCCGTAACTAGGAACTGTGTGTGTGGAGGGGGATGGAATTTATCATTGCAGTTATTTCAGTTTTATGCTGCACAAGATTACTTAGGTCACATTTAACATTTGAATCCAGATCAAGTAGACAATTTATAAAGTGAAAATTTAGTTGTTGATTTAGGTGTTTCTAGATTTTTGGATAAAACAGATGTACCTCAGCTATAAGTAGAACAGTGTATAAAATTAGACTGGCCTTTTGATCAAGGTTTTTAGTGGCGGTGAACTGACGTTTACATCTCAGAGAACACTTGCCCTGGCTCCGATGGCTCATCATTTGAGGTCTAATTTAGAAATGGGGATGTGTTATTACATATGATACTTTTTTAATGGCTCTAGAGTGAACAGGGACTTCCTGATTCCACGATGGATCATAGCATAGATGCAAATTCATCCGAACACGAACATCTTTGCGATTCCGGTGGGAGCCCTGATATGTGTGACAGCCGTACACACGCACTAACATCTGGAATCAGAATACCAGGTTAAACCCTATAGATGTACCAGGTACTTACCCAGCCGTTTGACACCCTCTGTGCCAGGCACAGGGAGCAGGGCTGCCGTCAATACAGCACAATCTAACAGTCAGGAGGGAGAGGAGGAAAGAAAGTTCGGAGGCCGGCACTGCTCACACCATAAATGAACACCTTCTGCAGACCAAAGGCCGGAGACTGGGCATTAGGGAAAACAAAGCAGTCCAGGGTGCACGTCCAATATATGCAGACAGATAAAGCAAAACAAAAGAGGGAAATGCGGCACTCCCCGGAATGATGAAAAAATGCTTTCTTTATTATTGTTGTAGAGGTGCAGAGCAGAATGAGGCTCTGCCTCTACAACAATAATAAAGAAAGCATTTTTTCATCATTCCGGTGAGTGCCGCATTTCCCTCTTTTGTTTTGCACAATCTAACAGTTATCCTATGCATCTGCACATGATTGCTTGTTAAAGACACGCACTGGGACAAAATAAAACATTAAAAAAGTGCAAATAAAAAATAATATAAACCTGTGCTGTGTATGCCGTAAAAAAAAAAAAAGTATGCAGAAATCATGATATTATTACATCCAACCTAATAAAAACCGGATAAAAAGTGATCAAAAAGAAACATTTACCCCAACATGATACCAATAAAAAGCTTGTCCTGCAAAAAACAGCTCCGTAAACAAATAAAAATGTTATGCCTCTTAGAATATGGCGATGCAAAACAAGCAAATTTCTAACCAAATGAGTTCTATATTCTGCAAAACAAGTCAACCATACCAATCTTTATAAATGGGGTATTGCTGTAATCCTGGTGACCCATAGAATAAAGATAACCTATTATTTTTACAGTATGGTGAACGGCTAACAAAAAAAAAGCTAAAAACCCTAAACCAGAATTAATGATTTTCTTACCCCCCACCAAGAAAGAGTTCATAAGATCATTTTAGCTATTGAATCCCCCATAATTATGTACCTGAAAAGTGGATCTCATCCTGGAAAAAATAAGCCCTCATGTGTCCACATTACAAAAAAAAAGTCTTTTAATTTTATAGCTTGTTAAATGTTACAGTGCAAATCTTTTCTATGATTTGGGTTCCTTCCTTTGTATGCCATGTCGTGTGCCCTTACAGCAGTTTACCACCACGTATGGTGTGTCGGCATACTCAGGAGAAATTGAGTATTAAACTTTGTGGAGCTTTTCGTCATTTAATCCATGTTACAAATTATTTCCCCCTTAACCATGACAGCACCACCAGAGAGAGCGGGGTCCACCCTCGGAGACAGGAAACCAAAACCATAAATCTTGCCGCCTCCTCCTGTGCCTCAGTTCAGTTTCCTGTCCCAGGCAGCAAACCCAGAAGATAATCAATGAGGATCTTTTCCTTACCTTAGAAAAGAGTGTGTAGAAGGCCTTTTCCCAATTCCGTCAGGAGCCAAATTAAGACCTTAAGCACCTGAATATGCATAGCAGATTAGAAAAGGGTTTAAAACCTTTAAAGTGCAGGTCTCTGTCCTTGGCTCATTGTTTGAGAAACCCCTGGCCTCCCATAAAAACAGCTTCACGTATGACTTCACGTATGTGTTATTCCTCCCTGGGATCTGTCCTTAGTCAGAAAATTCACTTATCAAAAAACCATTTGAGCCAATTGAGGATATTTCTGTTAAATGGCTAACTTTCAGAACTGTCTTTTGAGTAGCCGCCACCACAGCTAGGAGTGTTAGAGAGATTTTGGATCTTTCCTGTAGAGCCCCTTAAACCAAAATGTTAGAAGACAGGGATGGTTTTGGTTACTGATCCATTATTTTTGTCTACAAATCAATAGCTCTTGGGATGTAGAAAAACTTTGCCTATTATCTTTGTTACCTATGTCCAGCAGTTTCTTTGCTATACCCCTCAGATTATCTCAGTGCTGCAGTAGCTGCTTTCTCTGCCTGTGCTGACAAGTCCTGTGAATCCATAGTTTGTTTATCTGTCAGACTCCTGGGAAGGGGGCCGCTACTCTAAGCTCACAAAAGGAGGATTTCATGTAAAAGAGCTCTCTCTGTTTAAGTACTAGAGCTGGATGTGTTCAGGAGTGTGGATACAGATGTTTCCTGCACTGAATAGTGAGGTACAATATGTCCCCTGTTCCCTGTCATTTCTTCCATCCCAGTCTGTGATTCTGCAGAACTTTCTCTGCCTCTATCTGCAATTCATGCGGTTCCTATCTCCCACCTTGTACTCAACAGTAACAGCTCTGTGCAGATTAGCTATTAACCCTTAGTACTCATTCAGCACTTCATGTTACTTGTATACTTATGATTTCTTCCACTTATTACATGTTCCATGCCTCTCCATACGATGGAAGCAGCCAGGCTGGTCGCCATATACAACCTTTATGTACGCTGTGCAGTATTCAGTGGATTTACTTGTGGGAATCTATATGGATTTAATGCTAAATTCCTTTGAGATGGAACACAACTTCAGGGCAGGTACAGGAAGAGCTAGGTTTGTTATAGGAAAATCCAATAACTTTGGAAAGAAATGGGCGAGCAATACAATATGGGCATTGTCCTGTTTGTTTTTAACCCCTAAGTGACCAAGCTCATTTGACCAAGGACTATTTTTCAAAGCCTGCGTGTATCACTTTATCTGGTAATAACTTAAGAACGCTTTAACTTACCCAAGTGTTTTTGAGTTTGTTTACCCACATAAACTGAATAAATAGGAAATGCATCTACGAATATATTGTGCAGTTTCTTCTGAGTAAGAGGACACCCCTTACGTGGATGTAACCTGCTGCACATGGCGGGCGCGGAACAAAATGTGCGTCATCGAACTTGTAAGGCAGATTTTGATAGAATAGTTTTTAGGTGCCATGAAGTGTTTTCAGAGCCCCTGAGGCCAGGTTCTTAAGTGGCATTTTGGTTGCGTTTTGAAATTCTATACAAAAGCTCCACCTGCGATCGCGATCACCTGCGATGTTGAGGTAAGATTGCATTTCCTTCGGATTTAGTTAACTTGTTGGAAACGCAATGTTTTACTCCCAAAGATATCTTAAGAGAGCTTAAAATCAGTAAGCTCAGTATCGTGGGGGCTGCAACAGCATGAACATTATTAGGGACGTGTATCACCTTTCAGTCTGCTATGTCTGGTCTTTGTGGTGCCAATCAATTACTTCTCTAGTGTTAACTCAAACATTAGAATTATATGTCAGCTTAGACATATACACACAGACACAGGTTACACATACATGTTCACACTTTTTACACAGACACACTTACATTACACAGTCATATACATACAGGTTAAAGAGACGTACAGTAATCTTCATGTTGGCTGGCAGCAGACTCTCCCTCTCCGGTAAACCCGGCCCTCCTCTGTACACCTGCAGTATAGTGTATCCTGCTCTGAGTAAAGGCAGGTTCTGTATGTGTGGGTGGGCGGCCAGTGCCTGACCTCACAAGGCCTTGGATAGCCTCAGGAGGTTCAGACCGCCCCTGTAAGCTCACTGAGAGGAGGTTTAATCCATGGTGTAAACATACAAATCCCCTTACACCACAGTTAAGCTTGATGTAAGCATTAAGCGTTATGTAAGGGGTTAACTGTATCTGTGCAATCTCCGGTCATGGGTGTTGGAACTCGGACATGGGTGTTGGAACTCGATGTTAGCTGTGATATACACCAACTCTGAAGAGCGCCAGGGGGCCATATTCCTGTTGCTCTCTTTCCTCCTGCTTCTCTATGCAGCCCTGAAGTTAAATTACTTTAGTGACTAGATTGTTGCTATTTTACGTTTTCCCCACTTGATACAGTGGGTACGGAATTTAGACCCCTTAAAAATTTTCACTTAGTTTCATTGCAGTCAAATGTGTTAAAGGGGTTATCCGGGTTTAAAAAATTTCTTATGGCCGGGCTGGGGAGGGCTAGTTAAACATAATAAACATGTACTTACCTCGTCTGGCGCCGCTGATGTCCCACGCCGCGGTCCCTTCGATCCATGCCCCTGTTTGTTTACAGAGGCACGGAAGCCGCGCACAGGGAGCTTCCGGTCCGCGATGTGGACGGCTCCTCCCATCCGTCCCTATCTCATCGTTGTAAGCGCTGGGAGATGGTGCGCATGGGAGCTTCCGGCCGGAGTAGAAGTCCATGGAGGCTGCTGTGATTGTTTTATGTGGTCAGATATGCACATGGGGTATAGTTTTCATAGTAAGTAGCTTAAGGACCTTTGATGATGTCACCCTGGTCACATTAAATTAGGCCACACCCCCTGGACTCACTCTAAAGCTGCATAGATACCAGGCAAGATTATAACTCTTATTTTATGGGGATCTGAGGGAAACTATATATATATTTTTTTATTAACCGCTTAACCAATTTACCATTTTCGTTACACAGATCCATTACAAACATCTCTGACACATTAGGAAAATTCGAACAATTCCTATCAAACAAATGCATATATTGTTATTCAATCTGTTCCGCAGCGGATGGAATAGTAGGCTGGATCCAATGTGCCACTATGACTTTTCGGGCTTGATATGAAATGCGTGGAGTAGCAAGCGTGAAAGATCTTTTGTCACATACATCTCCTAGATAGCCCAACACACAAGTGATTGGGGAGGTCTCAAGGGTCAGGGTGCTGTTATTTCAACGAATGAAGAATGTTAACTCAACAGTTGAATGTCATTTGTTGCACAGGTTTCCCCTTCAAAATCAAATTTACTCATTCAGGTTATGATTTTCAACTGTTAAATTAACAAAAGTGCACTTAAAATTACCTTTAAACTAATTGCGATGCAGTTTTAACTGCAACATGTGACCACCCCCGCAGGGGGCTGACTTCTCTGATTAGTGTCAGCACTTCGTTCCAGCATGCTCCAAGTTTAGTGCAACCCCAGAACATGTGTAACAAATCAGCGTCATCTATTCTCCGCAGGAGAACGTGAGTTTTGTATGCCCTCTTGATTAACAGGAGTTGCGAATATCTATAAGATAACTGCTGGGACATCTCCAGTATAGTACACCACTGTTCATCGGTTAATGGTCCTTCATCTTTTTCCCCTGTATGGGGTATTTCAACAGGTACTTTGGCAGCAGCAGATTGTAAAGTGCCGATACAAGGCCTCTTGTGCTCCCTGAGTGTTCCAACAGCCCCAAAAAAGAGAGGGTCCCAACCGACTGGTCCACCTCTTTAAACTGTATAGACCACATGTGGTGCAGCTGGAGGTATTGATAGAAGGTGGGGGATGTTAAATTGTCTTTGCTCAAATGTCTTGAGCTTCCCATCGTCTCCCCTCTCTTGAAGTCAACAATGTCGGGTGATAGTCTGAGCAGGCCTGACAGTGGCTCAATGGCCAGGGCAAACAGGAGGGGAGATAGAGGCGGCCCTGTCTTGTGCCCCTCTTTAGATAGAAGACCTCAGACAAGCAGCCATTTGCTCTCACCCGGGCTCTAGGGGAAGTAATTTAACATAGGCTATAAATCTAGGTCCGAAGCCAGTTCCGTCCAGGACAGCCCATAAGTATCTCCACTCAACGCTGTCAAAAGCTTTGGCAGAGTCGAGCGAGAGGACTGCCCTAGTACCAACCCCTTTCTCTGACAGCTGAAGGTTCGGAAAGAGCCTTTGTAAGTTAATGGCTGTGGATCTCTCAGGGATAAATCCTGTTTGGTCTGGGTGTATAGCTTCTGTTATTAACTGGTTCAGCCTCACAGCTAAGACTTTGGCGAATACTTTGACATCTGCAGGCAATACTGAGATGGGTCGATGTGACTCCGGATTGGCGGGGTCTTTTCCAGGCTTGGCAATCACTACTATCACTAGCATCTAACATGAAGTTGGAAAGCCTTCCTGTCTCATATGCCTGCCCCAATATTGAGAGTAGTCTGGAAAGGAGGATGTCACCATGAGCCACTGGGAGTCCGTCCATCCCTAGTGCGGCCTCCAATTTTTCAAGCGTTATAGGGAAATTTAAGGTCTGTCTTTCTTTTTCAGAGAGCCTTTTAACAGGCAGAGACTCTACATAGTGTATCATATCTTCCCAGGTGTCTGTTATAGTAGACGTGTAAAGGTATTTATAGTACCCAGAAATAACTTCAAGGATATCTTTGTCTTGAGTCTCCCTAGTCCCGTCCTCCTTGTCTAAATGAGCGATATGCGCCATTCCCTGCTGTTCCCGAACCACCGCTGCCAGGAGGTGCCCCATTGCTCCCCCCTACTCAAAATATCTCTGTTTCATAAATTATCTCTTATTAGCCGCGTAGCTCAGCATGTGGTCTTTGTACAAAGTTGTGGCCTCTGTCCATTCCTTTAAGTGGTCTACTGATGGGTTAGAAATGTATTTGCCCTCCCTGTCCGTCACCCTATTTATCAAAGCCGTATGTAAAGCCCTTGATTTGGATTTGTGAATAGCTATTGCCTGATGTAGGGAGCCTCTTATGTGTGCTTTCATGGAATCCCAATTAGCAATCTCTGGGACCGATCCATCATTAGTAGTGAAATACCTCTGAAGAGCATCCGGAATAATACATCCCTGGGTCCCATGTGAGTATTGTCTAGTCTCGAATGTCACACAGACCCACCTCATCCATCTTACGTGACAGCATAGTCGGTGAGTCCGTTTCCGCGAGGGTGCCAGTGTGGAACTTATCCCAAAAGGGATGTAAATAGTTAAACTCACCGACTATCTACCCCGGGAACCCGGCCACAAATGAGAGGTCTTTTTTGAATATTGTTCTGGTATACACAGCAGCAATTATACATTGAATATCATAAATATAACATTGCAAGCATATAAACCTGCCCTCCTGATCTATCAATTGTCTTTCACAAGTAAACGGTATATTGCGGTGTATTGGGACACTAACTCCCTGTGCATGTGTGGAGTAGACTGAATGGTATTGATGTCCCTCCCATGCTCTTTTTAGAAGGGGAATACGTCCCTTCACTAAATGCATCTCAGAGAGGCACAGTATTGTGGGGTGTAAACTCAGTAAGGACCTGAAAATAGCATATCTCTTATTGGCATCCCCTGTGCCTCCGAGGTTCCACGCCAATATATTAATCATTAGCCATATCCAAATGTATCTAAAATTTGTTCACCTGGCATGGGTGGTGAGTTGTTCATAACCCGGTGTATTTTACTGTATCTCCGTCTTGGCCCCTCCCCCCTTCCCCTTCCCTTAACCCCTGAACATAAATTATATTACATATCCAAATGTATCTAAAATATATTATATACATATCCAAATGTATCTAAAATTTGTTTACCCGGCAGGGGTGGTGAGTTATTCATAACATTATAGAACATTATATTCATACATTATATTACATATCCAAATGTATCTAAATACATTATATATGTTTACAAATGTATCTAAAATTTGTTTACTTGGCATGGGTGGTGAGTTGTTCATAACCCGGTGTATTTTACTGTATCTCCGTCTTGGCCCCTTCCCCTTCCCTTAACCCCTGAACATAAATTATATTACATATCCAAATGTATCTAAAATATATTATATACATATCCAAATGTATCTAAAATTTGTTTACCCGGCAGGGGTGGTGAGTTATTCATAACATTATAGAACATTATATTCATACATTATATTACATATCCAAATGTATCTAAATACATTATATATGTTTACAAATGTATCTAAAATTTGTTTACCTGGCATGGGTGGTGAGTTGTTCATAACCCGGTGTATTTTATAGTATCTCGGTCTGAGCCCCTCCCCCTTCCCTTAACCCCTGAACATACATTAACTAAAAGAAAAAACAGTAACATCCAAAAGGTAAAAAAAGAAAAGCCATCGACACAATCTACATTTCCCACCGAGGTGGGAGTTGAAGAATTGAATGTCTCCCCTAACTCGCAATCCTACAATTACCGTATATATGTAATTTCTCAAATAACAAGAAAAATCCCGCAATTTGAAGTAAAATGTCATTTTGGCCCTCACTTTAAACTTCTCTCACAACATGGCTTTCCAAGCTTCCATGAGAGTCAGTAATCTGGTCTGATCTATGGCGTTTGGCTCAGATCCGATTTCCTTGCACATCTAGCCACTCCATTGCATCTTTAGGCATCTTGAAAAAAACGGGTTGTCCCTTGTGTTACTACGCGCAGTTGTAGTCGTACATCACATTTGCATCTCTCAGTCGGCGTTTCACATCTGTGAACTGTGTCCTTCTCCTCTGGGCCTATGTCGAGAAGTCGGGATAGAACGATACTCATTTTACATCTAAGGATATATCTTTAAGTTATCTTGCTCTTCGGAGAAGTGTGTCTCTGTCTTTAAAGTGGAGTAGTTTGATGAGAATAGACCTGGGTGGAGCACCTGGTGGTAGTGGTCGGGTAGGGACCCCATGTGCCCTTTCAATAGAAAAAAAGGTGAGAGCACATGCGAGCCTCATATCTCTCGCAGTCCGTTTTCAAAAAAGTCCACAGGATTTATACCTTCAGTTTTGTCTGGGACCCCCACTATTCTGACGTTGCGCCTATTTTCTAGGTCATCAGTCTTTGACAAGAGGGTTTGCGTGGGAAATACAACTCTTCCCATGTCCCGTGTCATAGGGGGGAGCTACTCTTCTACTTTACTCACTCTATCTTCTACCTCCTTCTTATATTTTCTACCTCCTTATGCATATCATGGTGTATCAGCACTACCACTTCTGTGAGGCTGCCTAATTGTTTAGTCAGATCAACCTAGCAGGACGTAACTCTCAGCAGCACGTCTCTCAACGTGGGCTCTGTCAGGTTGTCTCACCTCCTCTTCATTAGCCAGCAGATCCTGGGACTCAGATGGGCGCTGTGTGGGTCCCTTTACCCCTTGCAGGGGTTAAGGAGGATTATGAACGGGAGCTCCTCTCGCACACGTCCGCTCACATCAGCGCACAGGCCATGCCCTCCATAATGCTTAAATGAAAAAAGGTTTGGAATGACCACAACTCTTCCTCTACCTGGCTGTCCATTCAAACTAAGCAATCGTGGGAGAAGAGCTTTGGTAAGAAAAGGTAAATAAGAACCTCAAGATCACTGTGGCTGAGCTCCAGAGATGCAGTAGGGAGATGTTCCACAAAGTCAACTAGCAGAGTCTACCTATTGTAGCCTCTCCTCAGTGAAAGTCTGCATACAGTTTGCAAAACAACACATGAAGAAGAAATAACAAACAGTCAGATTGTGGAGCAGCACAGCATGTGTAATGGATCAAGTCCAATGGTGGGTGCACGCCTCCAACAAACCCGATCCACCGGTTTGTAAGGTCAGATATCCAAAAGAAATGCAATGAGGCAGCATTCCAGTAAGTATAAAGGTGATCTTTTTTCACCCATGGAAAAATAAGGTGCAACGATTCAGCTCATCCATAGAGCCATTATCAAGCATGCGTCTTGATAATGGCTCTATGGATGAACTGAAACGTTGCCCTTTATTTTGCCATGGGTGAATAAAGATCACCTTTGTACTTTCTGGAGTGCTGCCTCATTGCATTTTTTTGGATATCTGAAGAAGAAATAAGATACTCTGGTCTGATTAGACAAAGATTCGTGGTATATGTAGAAAAAAACAGTCACTGCTCATCAACAGTCAAACGTGGTGATGGCAGTATCATGGAGGTGTGTTTAAGCTGTAGGGATAGTACCACTGGTTCTAATTGAAGGAGAGATGAATGCGGCCAATTACCGAAATATCATGGATCAAATCCTCTTCAAGAGTGCTCTCGACCTTAGACTGGGCCGAAGATTCACCTTCCAACAAGACAATGACCCTATACACTCAGCTAAAATAACAAAGCAGTGGCTTTAGAACAACTCTGTTACCATTCTTGGCTGGCCCAGCCACAGAACTGACCTAAACTCAAGTAAGCGTCTGTTGAGGAGAATTAAAAATAGCTGTCTACCATCATGCGCCCTCCATCCTGAGGGAACTGTAGAGGATCTGCAAGAAAGGATGACAGAGGATCTCAAATCTCAAAAAAATTTTTTGCTGTAATTGGACCAAGGATTATCAATAAAGCTTCATTACAGGCACTTTTACTTTTACATTGCAGTCTGGAACTATAGTAAAGCATCCAGAGAGTTTCACCAGAGGTCACTGTGATCAGAGGGGTCCGTTTTTAACTAGGGGTCGTCTATAATTGGGTGTCCTTAAAGGAAACCTACCACTTGAAGTGGCAGGTTTCCGATGGCAATACCGGGCACCAGCTCAGGGTGAGCTGGTGCCGGAGCTTATTTTAGTTAGTGTTTTAAACCGCGGTATCGCGGTTTAAAACACTTTTTAAACTTTATAGCCGGCGCAGGCAGGTACGCGCTCGGCGCTTACCATGCGCGCGGCTCTCATTCACTTCCTATGTAGCCGCGCGCACGGTAAGCGCCGAGCGCGTACCTGCCTGCGCCGGCTATAAAGTTTAAAAAGTGTTTTAAACCGCGATACCGCGGTTTAAAACACTAACTAAAATAAGCTCCGGCACCAGCTCACCCTGAGCTGGTGCCCGGTATTGCCATCGGAAACCTGCCACTTCAAGTGGTAGGTTTCCTTTAAGTAGGGGACCACCTGTTCATTAATAATTATAGTTTCATTTCTTTTTTTATTTTCTATCAAGATGTAATGTACATTAAAGAAGCCAAAAAAGAACAAAGAGTGAAATTTATAAAGTGGTCTGAATACTTTTTGTACCCACCGGAAGAAGATGCACAGCACATCTGGAATGATATTATATATGCTGAAGCTATTGGGAGATAGGTGTGCAGTGAAGCCTTGCCCTGGGACCATTAAGGTGCAAAACAAGCCTCAAATATTTAAACTGACCATAACAACACCACAAAACCCACAACCAATACTGTGATACATGTCCTTCTTAGTAAGTTTTAGTTTAAGATTTAAGTTTTAAGATTTGTACTTCCTGGCTGCTGTTAACACCATTGGCCTCCCCTTCAACATCTGCTCAGTGACCTTTTATCACATACACACTGGGAGTTCCGCAGGAGAATTCCTTCACTACACTACAGCTTCCTCCACTTCTTGCATCTTCCTGCTGGCCCTGATGGGCGTGGACTGCCCTAAGCTGCACGACAAGCAAGCCACTCCGGTCCCTCGGAATCCAGCTGCCCCAAAACAGCAGGCAGGCCTTGGTGGGGTAATGTTGCGCATGAAAACCACAGTTGAGTGTATGGGCCATTGAAAAGTATTTGGCTGAACAACACAGGTGTTTTATAGTGATTGCACAAAAATGTGCTATTTTTTTTTTTTTAGAAGTCCACATCTGAATTTTTATGATAAATTAGATGCAGCTGTGTAAAACTGTTGCGGCAATATTTTGAAAACGGGTATAAAAGTCTGAAGTTTTGCGCAATTATGCAAAAAAGTGAGAGAGGAAAAAAACTGAGAAAGGTTGATAAATGGCCCCTTATATTTTCATTTATTTCTGTACTAAATAAATTAAGCTTTATTTAAAAATATAGACTGTCAATCACTGAAGTGTGCATTAGAGATAAAAAATCGACAATACACTTGGTCTAACACAGCCTTAATTTTTACAGGCAATTTAGATTTCTTTTTCTTGTTCTCTATTACTGTTTCTTAGACAAGATCATTTTTGACTATTATTTGTAGCATCAAACAATATAATTCTCACTATATGGTTTTCTGTCCGTTTAGAAATGACTTGCAATGGAGAAACTGTTTTGACAGAGCAAGATGACACATCACAAAGTACAGAAGGCCCCGAACCACATCAGGTTTGTTTACAGGGGTATTTCCACAGCATAAGTATGTGGATAGTTGTTCTCTGACTAACATGTTCATGCTGTATCTTTATTTTGTATTCTAGATTTGCACACTGGCCTTTCACAATGTGTCCTCTGTGTGCCATTTTGTTGGAGATAATTTGGCAGTAACTGTCAAAGCTGTAGACCTCAATTTTGCTCAAAAAGTGGAAGATTTGAAAGGTAAATCTGAGAATGGATAAATAATTGTATTGAATATATTTGTTTTAGAACTACAGTGACCAAAAAATATATATATATAAATATTACATATCATATTATATAAACAGCCTTTAGAGCAGGGATCAGGATCCTTTTTAAATCCATATTTTAAAGTGTAAGCAATGATGCTGGTAGCAAAGGCACCTGGATCACATGTATAGTGATCACAGCTTTGTGTGTCTTATACGTGTCTTATATATTTGTCTGTGAGCCATATGCAGCCATCAAAAGAGCCACATCTGGCTCCCGAGCCATAGGTTCCCTACCCCTGCTTAAGAGGCAGGGTCTCTTCAGGTCCCCTGGCAGTCCTTCACTACAGACGGCACCCTGCAATCGCACTGCAGGGTGCTGACAGAGGTCAGTTCAAATAATTTAGATGCTGCACTAACTATGACTGCAGTATCTAAAAGGTTCACCATGAACTTGGCTTTTCCATTGCTAGCATAGCACTAAAAGCTGGTAGGAGTTGCATAATCCCAGGCTTTACAGCCTACCTGCCCTCCATGTATATTGCCGCCCAGCCCCTCCCCAGTATACAGCCAGTCCCCCCAGTATACAGCCAGCCAGTCCCCCCAGTATACAGCCAACCAGTCCCCTCCAGTATACAGCCAGCCAGTCCCCTCCAGTATACAGCCAGCCAGTCCCCCCCAGTATACAGCCAGCCAGTCCCCCCCAGTATACAGCCAGCCTGCCCAACCAGTATATATCCAGCCCTCCTATATATAACCAGTCAGCCCCCCCTAGTATATAACTAGCCAGCCCCCCAGTATATATCCAACCCCCCCAGTATATAGCCAGCCCCCCCCCCTTTATATAGCCAGCATGCCCCCAGTACATATCCAGCATGCCTCTCCCCAGTATATAGCCAGCCAGTCCACCTAGTATATAGTCTGCCAGCATCCCTATATAGCCTGACAGCCTCCCAGTATACAGTCATGGCCATAACTTTTGAGAATGATACAAATGTTAATTTTTACAAAGTCTACTGCATCAGGTTTTATAATGGCAATTTGCATATACTCCAGAATGTTATAAAGAGTGATCAACTTAACAGCAATTAATTGCAAAGTCAATATTTGCCTAGAAAATTACCTTTTTCCCCCAAAACGCATTTCAACTTTATTGCAGGCCTGCCTTAAAAGGAGCAGCTAACATAGTTTCAGTGATTTCATCAATTAACACAGGTGTGGGTGTTGATGATGACAGGGCTGGAGATCAATCTGTCATGATTAAGTAAGAATCACACCACTAGACACTCTAAAAGGAGATTGGTGCTTGGCATCATTGTTTCTCTTCTGTTAACCATGGTTATCTCTAAAGAAACACATGCAGTCATCATTGCACTGCACAAAACTGGCCTAACAGGGAAGAATATCGCAGCTAGAAAGATTGCACCTCAGTCAATAATCTATCGCATCATCAAGGAATTCAAGGAGAGAGGTTCCATTATTGCCATAAAGGCTCTAGGGCGCCCAAGAAGGACCAGCAAGCGCCAGGACCGTCTCTTAAAAGTGTTTCAAACCCGCCTGCTGCCATTCCTGAGCAAGCTCTGCACTGAGCTTGCTCAGAAATGGCAGCAGGCGGGTTTGAGTGCATGTGCACACACTGTGAGGCGGAGACTGCTGGAGCAAGGCCTGGTGTCAAGGAGGGCAGTAAAGAAGCCACTTCTCTCCAGAGAAAACATCAGGGACAGACTGATATTCTGCAAAAGGTACAGGGAGTGGACTGCTAAGGACTGAGGTAAAGTCATTTTCTCTGATGAATCCCCTTTCCGATTGTTTGGAACATCTGGAAAACAGCTTGTTCAGAGAATATAAGGTGAGCGATACCACCAGTCTTGTCTCATGCCAAGTGTAAAGCATCCTGCAACCATTCATGTGTGGGGTTGCTTCTCAGGCCAGGGAATCGCTTTCTCACAGCCTTGCCTAAAAACACATCCATGAATAAAGAATGGTACCAGAATGTCCCCAAGAGCAACTTGGTGCAGTTTGGTGATCAAAATGCCTTTTCCAGCATGATGGAGCACCTTGCCATAAAGCAAAGGTGATAACCAAATGACTCAACAAAGCCATTTGGGTCCATGGCCTGAAAACTCCCCAAATCTTAATCCCATTGAGAACTTGTGGTCAATCATTACGAGATGGGTGGACAAACAAAAACCAACAAATTGTGACAAAATGCAAGCATTGATTGTGCAAGAATGGACTGCTATCAATCTTGTGAAAAGGGTGCTCCAAAAGCTAAATTTTACTTGTCCCTTCTCAGCCCTGCTGTGTGCCCAGACTGTCATTTATTGGCCCATGTGTGGTATTGCTGTACTTGGGACAACCGGCAGAATGATTTTTGGGGTGTTTGTTTAAAGTGGCGTAAGTTGGGGTGAAAATATTTCTTCCTACTATGGCACATTTGAAAAAAAACAATGCCATTTTTTTTCTGCCCCCTTCACTTTGTATTACATTTGGGCCAGCATCTCGGGGGTTAAAATGCTCATACAACCCTAAATAAATTCTTGGAGGGGTGCCCTTTTTTATGGGGTCACTGCTCAGTGGTTTCTATTGCACTGGTACCTCAGGGGCACCCTAACACCAGTCTAGTGAAAAGGGTGCTCCAAAAGCTAAATTTTGCTTGTCCCTTCTCAGCCCTGCTGTGTGCATAGCCTGTCAATTATTGGCACATACACTCACCGGCCACTTTATTAGGTACACCTGTCCAACTGCTCGTTAACACTTAATTTCTAATCAGCCAATCACATGGCGGCAACTCAGTGCATTTAGGCATGTAGACATGGTCAAGACAATCTCCTGCAGTTCAAACCGAGCATCAGTATGGGAAAGAAAGGTGATTTGAGTGCCTTTGAACGTGGCATGGTTGTTGGTGCCAGAAGGGCTGGTCTGAGTATTTCAGAAACTGCTGATCTACTGGGATTTTCACGCACGACCATCTCTAGGGTTTACAGAGAATGGTCCGAAAAAGAAATCCAGTGAGCGGCAGTTCTGTGGGCGGAAATGCCTTGTTGATGCCAGAGGTCAGAGGAGAATGGGCAGACTGGTTCGAGCTGATAGAAAGGCAACAGTGACTCAAATCGCCACCCATTACAACAAAGGTAGGCAGAAGAGCATCTCTGAATGCACAGTACGTCGAACTTTGAGGCAGATGGACTACAGCAGCAGAAGACCACACCGGGTGCCACTGCTTTCAGCTAAGAACAGGAAACTGAGGCTACAATTTGCACAAGCTCATCGAAATTGGACAGTAGAAGATTGTAAAAACGTTGCCTGGTCTGATGAGTCTCGATTTCTGCTGCGACATTTGGATGGTAGGGTCAGAATTTGGCGTCAACAACATGAAAGCATGGATCCATCCTGCCTTGTATCAACGGTTCAGGCTGATGGTGGTGGTGTCATGGTGTGGGGAATATTTTCTTGGCACTCTTTGGGCCCCTTGGTACCAATTGAGCATCGTTGCAACGCCACAGCCTAGCTGAGTATTGTTGCTGACCATGTCCATCCCTTTATGACCACAATGTACCCAACATCTGATGGCTACTTTCAGCAGGATAATGCGCCATGTCATAAAGCTGGAATCATCTCAGACTGGTTTCTTGAACATGACAATGAGTTCACTGTACTCAAATGGCCTCCACAGTCACCAGATCTCAATCCAATAGAGCATCTTTGGGATGTGGTGGAACGGGAGATTCGCATCATGGATGTGCAGCCGACAAATCTGCGGCAACTGTGTGATGCCATCATGTCAATATGGACCAAATTCTCTGAGGAATGCTTCCAACACCTTGTTGATTCTATGCCATGAAGAATTGAGGCAGTTCTGAAGGCAAAAGGGGGTCCAACTCGTTACTAGCATGGTGTACCTAATAAAGTGGCCGGTGAGTGTATGTGGTATTGCCGTATTCTGGACAACCCGCAGAATGATTTTTGGGGTGTTTGTCTAAAGTGGCATGAGTAGGGCCCAATATATTAGGCACTAAAATTACATTTTTGAGATAAAAACGCAATTTTTATTCTGCACCATTTATTTTGCATTTGATTTTAACCAGCATATTGGGAGTTAAAATGCTCGAAGCAACCCCAGATAAATTCTTTGAGGGGTGTAGTTTCCAAAATGGTATAATTTCTTGGGGGTTTCTATTGCACTGGTACCTCACGGGCCCTGCGAGCATGACATGGCACTCCAAATCCAAACGTGTGAAAACAGAGCTCCAAAGGCAAAATTTTGCTCCTTCCCTTCTCAGCCCTGCTGTGTGCCCAGCCTGTCAATTATTGGCATATGTGTGGTATTGTCATACTCTAGACAAGCACCCCAAAAATCATTCTGTGGGTTGTCCCAAGTGGCATGAGTTGGGCACAATATACTAGGCATTAAAATGACATTTTTGAGATAACAACACAATTTTTACTCTGCATCATTTACTTTGCAATCGATTTTGACCAGCATGTTGGGGGTTAAAATGCTTACCACAACCCCAGATAAGTTCTTTGATGGCTGTAGTTTCCTGGTGCCATCTTTGTAGGTTTTCTATTGTACTGTTATTTCAGGGGCTCTTCAAGTACACTGTGGCACCACAAAACATTTGTAGCCAAATTGGCCTGAAGAAAATCCAATAGCAATAATTCTGTTCTGGACATCGCTGTGTGACGAAACGGCAGTTGACATCCACATGTCTATGTGTATTGCCGTACTCGGAAGAAGCAGGGCAAAAATTTTGGGATGTATATTTACCTCAAATTCCTTCTGAATGTGTCCATTTTGGAGCTAAATGAGAATAATATTATTCAAAAGTTGAAATTTCACAATTTCCTATCCATTTTTGTTTCCAGACAAAGAATTGAAGGGTTAAGAGGCTTCTCAAATGCTGATTTGAATAGTTTGAGATGTTAGTTACCGTATTTTCCGGACTATAAGGCGCACTTAAAAGCCTTGGATTTCCTTGGAAATCCAAAGTGCGCCTTATAGTCCGGTGCGCCCTATGTATGGCGCTGGGCAGCGGACCATACTTACATAGGTCCCCGCTACCGGAGACAGCAGATCTCCAGTGGGAGCTGCAGACCACGCGGCACGAACAACTTCTGCCGCGTGGTCTGCAGTTCCCGCTGGAGATCTGCTGTCTCCGGTAGCGGGGACCTATGTAAGTATGGTCCGCTGCCCTCCTCCACCTCCCCCTCACCTTCCCCACTCACCTTCCCCGCGTCGCCGGGTCGCGTCTCTTCTCCACGTCGTGTCTCTTCGTCGCGTCCCGTCGCGTCTCCGCTCCGCCCCCGGACCTCCGACACGCCCCCGGACCCCGCGCCTTATAGTCCGATGCGCCTTATATATGGAATTATTACATATATAAGGCGCATCGGACTAATGCGCCTTATATTCCGGTGCGCCTAATGGCCCGGAAAATACGGTACATAAAATGGTGTTACTTGTGGGGGTATGTAGTACAATAAGCCTTTACAAGGCACTTACAAACTGAATTGGCCACCAAAAATATAGCATTTTTCAATTCTCTCGAAAATCTAAGAAGTTGCTACTAAAACTTGAAACCTTCTAACATCCGTCAAAAAAATGGAAATGTAAAACAAATTATGGAAATAAAATGAAGACCAATGGCAAAAAGGTTTCTACAAAAAAAAATTGTAGTGTGACTTTTTGTCTAAAAAGTAGAACATTTTAAACTTTGAAATTTTTTTTTTTTAACTCTGTTTAATTAACAGATTTGCAGGTATACATTATATACAATATACAAGACGAGATTGCATAACATGTCTGCATCTAATTCAATATACCTTGAAATAAGCAAGCATTGGTGGGTATAAACACCTGCAAAAGGCTAATATCACAGGATTAAGAGAAAAACAATACAGTAAACATAAGTGAACTAAACATTACACTCTAGCTGCCGTTGCACTCCTCCTGAGTGATAGGATACGTTTGTTATCATGCATATTCCCATTATTGTGGGTATAAGTTGTCATGCGGGAATCTCCGTGTAAATTGTCAGTTTTAAAAAAAATATCCTAAATTATTGAATTTTTAACCACCCCCAAAAAAAAAGAAACTGATCACCGAAATGATACTTGTATCATAAACTACATTGTCTCCTGAGAAAACAATCTCAAAATCACAGGGATATGTTAGTGTTGAAAAGTTATTACCACAGGAAGAGACACAGTTCAGATTTAAAGGGGATGTCCACTTTCAGCAAATATTTGATATGGTTTGTGTAAAGAAAAGTTATAAAATTTTCCAATATACTTTCTGTATCCATTCCTCATGGTTTATCAGATTTCTGCTTGCTGTCCTGCTATCAAAGCTTCTATTTTTACATCCAGTGGATAAATCTGTCCATGGTGGTATGATGGAAATGCAGGTACACAAGCCGTTATTATCACACAACTCCTATTACTCTCAATGATAATAACGGCTTGTGCACATGCATGTCCATCACATCACATGGACAATTTTCTATCCACTGGAAGTAAACAAAGAAGCTGTCTATAGCATGACGGAGCAGAGAACTAGAAAACAGTGAGGAATTTATACAGAAATCATATTGGAAAATTGTATAGCTTTTCCTTACCCAAACCATATCAAACATTTGCTGAAAGTGGACAACGTACAAGCAAGCTCCATCCTTAAAGGGGTAATAATTACTGGTTGGTGTATATTGGATGACACAATATATTATTTGGGTTTGTGGTCACGTGATGCATTTGCACTGCACTTTGATGCATTTGCATTCTGTAAGTAGCAACGTGTGTTTTTCTTTGATAATGTTTAACCCCTTAATGACCGCCCCATCGGGTTTCTACGTCGGTCATTAAGGGTACTTCTACGTCGGTCATAAAGAAGATTTTGTTACATCGGGTCAGTGTAGTGCCGGTGTCGGGCTGTGACAGACCCAGCACTAATACCCGGGATTGGAAAAACTCAGATCCCGGGTGTTTAACCCCTTACAAGCCGCAGTCAAACATGACCGCGGCGTGTAAGTGTCCCCACCGTGGATCGGACCCCCTTGGTGTGCTTACCAGGGGATCCTATCCCTCCTGCCTTGGCCCCAGGGTCCGGCGAGTGCCCCGAGGCCGTTGGCTTTTCTCCCCACCGGGTTCTGTCTCCTGGCAGGACCGGGCTGTAAGTAACTGAACATGTGTATTGCAGGGTAAAGGCTTGAACAAGCGATCGGATGAACGCTTGTTCAAGCCAAGAAGTAGAAAATATAAAAAAGTGAAGAAAAAAAAGATTAAGTCCATTTTAAAATATGATTAAATAAATAAATAAAATAAAAGTCCCATAATCTCTCCAGTTACACATAAAATGCAAATAAAGTATATAAAACACAAAAAAAGTACATATCTGGTATCACCGCATCCGTATTAATTTGTCCAATAAATCTAAATCAATATTGAACCCGCTTGTTGAACGACGTAAAAAAAAAAAACCACGAAAAAGTTCCTGTAATATACAATTTTCTATCAAACATCTTAAAAAAAAAAATGTTCTAAAAAGTGATCAAAAAAAGTTAGATTCCCTAATATAATACGACTGAAAAGAACAACTCTTTTCGCAAAAAAATAAGCCCTCAACCAGATCTGACAGCAGAAAATACAGAAGTTATGGCCCTGAAAAGTCGTCAACAGTAAAAACAATGCAATTTCTCCAATATTGGTTTTGCTCAGTAAAATTGAGCAAAGATAAGAAAAACTATTTAAATGAGGTATCACTGCAATCGTAGTGAACCAGAGAATAAAGATATAATAATATAATTGTTTGTGTCCCCCTTGAAATAGTTAATAAAATCTCATGAATAAGCTATAGACCCCCAAAATAAATTATCTATACATTGTATCTCATCCCGTAAATAATAAGCTGTCATATGTTCGCATTACCAAAAAAATAAAATTTATAGCTTGTACAATGTGACAATGCAAATCTGCTGTGAACAGCGCAGCTTCTATTCTATCATTTAATTTGGCCTAAATGAATGTATTTTCCAAAAAAAAACTAATATTTCTAAATCGCAGGTCCATATTGTTTTAACCCATGTGAAACACTTAAAGGGTTAATAGACTTATAGAAGTTGTTTTACATACGTTGAGGAGGGAACTTTTTAGAAGTATAATTTATGGGGTTTTACTATTATTTAGGCCTTTCAAAGTCACTTGAAAGCTGAGTTGTCCCACTCCCACTCCCACTCAGAATGTGAGTATTTTCATGAAAATGAGAAAAATGGCACCTAAAGTTCTGTGCCTCATAACATCCTACAAAAATGAGTGAACACATAAAATATCATCTCAACATAAAGCAGACATTCGGTAAATGTTAATTATCAAGCTTTTGGGTAGTTTTTTTAAATTATAGTTAAATCCTCCTGATCATTGTCACATGTACAGTGTAGGTGACTAGAGCTCACTTCTGCCTGTGTCATTAACTAATTATCAGTAATGAAATTTTTAAATCTGGTTTAACAATCTTTTAAAGATTTGTCTCCATATTCAGTGGGCTAAATATAGAAGGGGATCAGGGGCAGGCTGGAATCGGCCCTGACTCCTGTGTGCTGTGTTATACACCCCGTACCATTTTCCTTCCCAAGAGCTGGGGACTTCACCTGGAGGTGTTCATAATTAGCAGCAGAACGAGCGCTGGAGCACCGTATGTGACGTACACCGGAGCACTGAAGGCTAATTTACATATTTATAAAAGTATTTTTTGTAGCAGGGTGCAAATGCTGAAAGTATTGATTTCCTTTACACATAGTTTTAAGGCCAATCCTTTAGCCAAATGTCTCCAAATTTAAAGGAAACCTGTCATCAGGGACCTCATTTTCGCTAAAGACAGGTTGCCAAAGCTCATTACAGCTGCATTGCAAATATCCCTTTCTGCTTTCTCTAAGCATTTGCATTACAATATAATTGTGTGTCATAACTTACCTTGCACCCTGACAGAATTCTCTGTGTAGTCCTAGGGGTTGGGCTTTGGTTTGGATGCATTTCAAAAAACAATATGTGACTTGTCTGTGCTGCAGACTGCTCAGCTCTTGGCCCTCATCTTTGTGCTCATGCACAGCTCCTCCCTCCTGCTCCGTCACAGAGGTCACAGCCTAGTGAGCGGATATCAGTGGTGGAGGGTGAAGCTGTTCAGGAGCACAAAGGTGGGGGTGAGCAGTCTGCAGCACAGACTAGTCACATTTTGTATTTCTAAATGCATCCAAACTAAAGCCCAGCCCCTAGGACTACACAGAGGAATCTGTCAGGGTGCAAGATAAGCCAAGCCGGCATCAGGATACACATGAAACTAACAGCCGACAACCCCGAGTAAAACCCACGGTTGGACTTTTGATCGGACTTCAGGGCTGCCATAGCCACGATCGCCCAACAACACCCCCTCCCCCTGTGCGCGCGTGTCATCGAACATATAACATATAAAGGGACCTATAATCCACAAAAAAAGTCTAAATCATAACACAAATCCTACATATATAGTATCACGGCTTCTGTAACAATTCATAGAATAAAAGTAAATAATTATTGAACCCGGATGATGAACGCCATAAAAAAACTGAAAAACAAAAATTATGATTTTTACCTATTTAATCCCACAAAAAAATGCTATAAAAAATGATTTAAAAATATGTACTCCAGAATGATACTGTTGCAAAGTACAACATGTCCCACTAAGACAAAAAAGAAAAAATGTTATGCCACTTGGGAGACGATAGATTTTTCCCCAACAATAGGGTTTTATTTGGCAAATTTAGTAAAACGTAAGAAAAAAATATTCAGGTATGGTGTCCTCTTGATCGTATCAAGCCATAGAATAAAGATAACATGATTATTAGGGTATAAGGTGAACACAAAAAAAAAAAAAATCCAGTACAGAATTGATGTTCTACTCTTTCCTTAAAAAAAAGCTCATACATTTTCAACAATAGGGAATACCAACCCCAAAATGCTAACACTGGAAAAAGCATCTCATCCAGCAAAAAAAAAATGCCATCACATGGCCCCAATAACGAAAAAGCAAAAATGTTATAGCCTTCAAAAGGTGCCAATGAGGAAACTAAAATCCTGGCAGCTGCAGGGCGCTCCTTCCCTTCTGCGCCTCGCTATGCGGCCATAAAGCAAGTAACGTCCACATGCGGGGGGGTCTCTGCATAAGAAATTGCATAAGAAATTGTAAGATGAGTTTTCTCTTTTTATCTTTTGGAAATGTGTAAATTTTTGGGCTAAATAAAGGTATAACCGACAAAATTTTACCATTCTAAATTTCACCTCCATTTTGATTTAATTACTATGAACAATCTTCTTAAAAGCTGTGTCTGATAGTTTGAAGGGTGCAGATTTGAAAATGGGTTGATATATAATGGTTTTTAAAATGTTAAATATTTAAAATTTCATTCAAAATAGTAATTATTTCCAAAATAGTCAATTTGTAAAACCGAAATTTGATTTGTAAGCCTCGTGACATTAAAATAAATTATCCAGACATTTCAAAAATTATGAAAATGTAAAGTAGACATATGGGAAATGTTATTCAAAAACATAGGTGGTAAATCTATCTGCCTGAAAGCGTGATGATTTTGAATTTCAAAAATGGCAATTTTTTTTTTTTTATTCACAATTTTTTTCCTTTTTTTTGTAAATAAACTCAAAACTTAGCCAGAATTTACCACTAAAATGAAGTACAACGTGAGGAAAAACTCATAGGGGCAGATTTACTTACCCGGTCCATTCGCGATCCAGCGGCGCGTTCTCTGCACTGGATTCGGGTCCGGCCGGGATTTATTAAGGTAGTTCCTCCGACGTCCACCAGGTGGCGCTGCTGCGCTGAAGTTCCCCGAAACGCACTGGAATACACCGAGCCGGGCTGAGTGAAGGTAAGTGCAAGCTCCGCAACTTTTTTTTTTTTTAAATGTGGCGGTTTTTCGGAATCCGTCGGGTTTTCGTTCGGCCACACCCCCTGATTTCCGTCGCGTGCATGACAGCGCCGATGCGCCACAATCTGATCGCATGCGCCAGGGGCAATTCAGGGAAAATCCGCGCAAATCGGAAATATTCAGGTAACACGTCGGGAAAACACGAACCGAGCCCTTAGTAAATGACCCCCATAATCTCATAATCGCTTTGATAAGTAACAGTGTTTAAAAGTTATAACAATGCATGTCAGAATACAAAAATTGGGGCTGAGCCTTAAGCTATAATCTGGCTACGTCCTTAAGGGGCTAAACCTTTTTTGCTGGAAATCTCCCACCGGTGAGAGATATTTTTTCAAGTCTGTTCTCCAGTATGGGCTAACTGGCAGCAGCCTTATGATGTCTTTTGCTTTCCTCTGGATTAACACTGTAGAATTTTTGTGTCTTTTTTAAACCCAATCTAATTTGATACAACCACCCAAGAGTGCACGTACAACTGGTCCTCTGGGGGATGGGCAAAATTCTTAAAGAAGATGGCAGATATGCATTTTATATGGAACCAAAGACTGTTTAAAGAGAACCCGTCATGCACAATAACCCCCTAATCTGAATATATTTTCATAAACTGCCATTAGAAAGCATTGTCTCTATCCCTTCATTGTCCCTCTACATGCCTGTAAACTTAAGCAATGAGGTCCTAAAGCTGTATGTAAATGACCTGTGAAATGTCCAATGAGTCATTAGCATATTCAAGCTGTCCAGCTTATTCATGAGTGGGAGGCACAACAACACCCCAATGCATGACTGACAGCCTGTATAATGATGTGAGGCTGTATAATGATGTGATGGCTGCTCCATGTGCTTGCTGGTGGCCACGCCCCCTGCAGCCTGTGTGTGTATAGGAGAGATACAACAGCTCCAGGATGCAGCCATGTCTGGTACTTGTGTAGCTGATGTCTGTGTCCCACACGTGTATTAGGAGGATGCAGCATGTCAGCAGATGCAGCACACACACTAGCAATGCTTTACTATATATTACACACAGACATGCGCAGGGGGAGGAGAGGGAAGGGGGAACAGGAGTGACATCACTGCCTCTGACCATGTTATCAGCCTCATTTACATAATAAAGAATACATGATTTTATAATGATAAATGTATGAAATAACTAGATAAAGGCTGGGATGGGATCCTTGTGAGCTGCTCCAACAGGTAGTAGTGACAGGACAAGTGACACAGACCTGATGACAGCTGTCCTTTAAAGAGACAGTCCTTTCATAGCAATGGTCTTTATAGTGTTGTAATTTGTATCTACAATTTATGACAATAAATGTAATCTATTTGTTTTTTTTTTCTTGTAATAGGACTTTTAGGAAGTGATCCCACAAAAAAATCTACTCCACGTATGGTCTTAAATTTTGATCTTGGTCCTGCTGCCACGGCTCTTTCTCCACTTGCTGTAAAAAACGGCTTTTTGCAATTGTATATTAACGAGGTTACCTCGGAGATTCCTGTTTCTGCTTTAACACATGTAGGACCTTTCCTAGAAGATGAGCAGATTCCAGAAATACTACCCATGATTATTGAAGTTACGAACTGCAAGATTATATTGAGAGTGAGTATCTAAGCTACACATTTTTTTGGTATAATAGAAAAGGTTTCAAAATTCATCTTGTAGATTACTGTTTTTAAATTTTGAACTTTTAGTTTTTCTTTTTTTTAAAATTTAACATTTTTTTTATTTTTACTATTTTCCCTACCCCCTAAACTACTTTAACCTAGGGCCAATCAAATGTTTAACACCTGCGATCGGTGCTAGCAGCAATCACGGGTGTTACCAGTGTATGTTTACTGCAATATGCAGAAAAGACCCATCTTGTATCGAGAGGGCTCAGCCCATGAGCCCTCTCCTTACTCCCGTAACCGTCGTACTGATACATCAAACGTCGGTAAGGGGTTAAGAAATGTTCTTGTACACCATTTACTGTGTTCACAATGTGACCTTTTTAATGGAAATCTACAAACAAAATCAAGCATGATAAACTGGGGCATTTACTCATAGATCCAGGGAAGTGACTGGTAATATCCTTATATTTGTTATCCATGCCCTTGTTCTTCTAAAATAAACTTTTAAAATTACTCTAATGAGCCCAAAGAGCTACCCTAGGCCCTTTGTGATCTGGCTTTACAGAGTGTTACTGTCTCACCCACTTATTTATTTGACTTTAAATATGTCATTTTCATTAAGGCATAAAACATAGTTAGCAACTTATCTTTAGGTGTACCATAAATGTAAAGTTTTTTTTGATTATGTATAGCGCTATGGTATATGACTTATAAAGTTGCATTTTTTAGCTTGAACGATTTTCCAACTCCACACTGACTTTACCATAAACCTGTTGTGCTAAAACAACTTGACTACTACAAGTGGTAAACATTACTGAGAAATTTGTTGAGGACAAAGAGTGAATAATTGCCAAACATTCACTTTTTTTTAAAAAAATCACTTTATTGGCACAGAAATGAAACGGTAGGAGCCTTACCTGAGGTACATCAGAGAAAACATACACCTATATGCAATTATGCGTGTGTTAAAACTCCTGCACAAAAGTAGCCATCTAATAAACCCCTCCCCAACATTTACATAGAACACATTTACACCAAAGATCACTGCAAAATCAGATACCCCAAATATGGTGGTATACAGCTGTATAGGCAAACAACTGGGCAATAAAGAGAGAGAGAGAGAGCGCCATTTAGAGCAGATTTGCATTGTCACTTAGGCTATGAAATCCTTATTTATGTGGCAATTGTGTACAATGTGACTTTTTATTTTTGCAGGATGAGATGTACTTTAGAGATACTGTATATACTCAAGTATAAGCCGACACGAGTATAAGCCGAGGCACCCAATTATACCACAAAAAACTGGGAAAACTTATAAGCAAAGGGTGGTAAATGCAGCCACTAGCCTTAAATAAAATGTCCATATAAATAAAATGTTCATTATTGAACCCCCTCAATAATGAACCGCCCTGCGGCCACCACCCCCTTCATAATGAAATGCCCTGCGGCCACCACCCCCTTCATAATGAAATGCCCTGCAGCCATGACCTCTGCATTAATGAAATGCCCGGTAATAATGGCCCCTGCATTATTTAAAAACACTGCAGCCATGACCTCTGCATTAATGAAATGCCCTGCAATCATGGCCCCTGCATTATTTAAAAACACTGCAGCCATGGGCCCCTAAATAATAAAATGCCTAGCAGCTATGCCCCCTCACAGCCACCCCCTCACTAATGAAATGCCCAGAATCCATGGCTCCTCAATAATAAAATGCCCAGCAGCCATGCCTCTTACTAATGAAATGACTTGCAGCCATGGCCTCCACACAAATATAAATGCCCTACAGCCATGGCCCCAGTACTAATGAAATACCAGAAGCCATGCTCCCTTAAAATAATTAACTTTTATTCCTTACTCGAGTATAAGGCGAGGCACCTAATTTTTCCACAAAAAATGGGAAAAGCTATTGACTCAGGTTTAAGCCTAAGGTGAGAAATACACTGGCCATAGCCTCCACCCAGTATATAGATAGGCAGCCCCCTGGCACCCAAGTATATAGGCAGTTAGCCCATTACCCCGAGTATACAGACAGCCAGCCCATGCCCCCAAGTATGTAGGCAGACAGTCAGCCAGCCCATGCTCCCGAGTATGTAGCCAGTCATCCCATGTCCCCGGGTATATAGCCAGTCATCCCATGCTGCAAGCCAGCTTATGCCCCTGAGTATGTAGTAGCCAGTCCTTGCCCCTGAGTATGCAGCCAGCCAGCCCATTTCCCGAGTATATAGCCAGCCAGCAAACGCCCTCAAGTATATAGCCAGCTAGTCTACACCACCAAATATATAGCCAGCCCACTGCTCACCCATTTAATAGCCAGCCAGCTATTTTGTATTGCTATAATACTACTGGCATGTTACTTAGGGTATCCGGTATCCGGTGAACACACAAAAAAAAGTCAATCATTTAAAGAATTGATCATACATTTTGATCAATAAGGTATAGCCAACCAAAAACAGCAATGCAGAAAAAGGCTTCCAACATAAAAATTAAGTACTCCCTACAGCTGGTGGAAAGCAGAGGTTGTCAAATAAAGGGTATAGGGGCCAAAATAAGGAAGGAAGCCCTAGGGTCCTGGAAGTTTTAGTCCGCATTGTTTGTCAACATGGGTTTCTCCCGCCAGATCTCGTCAACAGAGTATCCTGTGCTTACCCTAACCTTAGATCTAAGAAACCTTAGAAACTTTCCAGTTTCTGAAAGAAAGAGCGGGGCGGGTTATTGGGACACCTGAAAAGTGTACAAAAATTTCAGGATGATGCCCATTTTGAACACATTTATGCGGCCAAACTATGATAAAGTTCTTCTGTCCAAATCCCGCTTTAAGTCTAAAGTTTGGATAGTAAAGGAGTAAAGTTCAAAGGAATTAACTGGGAAAGACCACACGGGATCCAGATGCCCAAGTATTTTCAAAGTATTTTCCATCAGAAAGTGAAAGATTGGGAAAAGTGAACTTTGTGTCTTTCCTCCAATGACAAATTCAAGGTCCCGGTCTTAGAGAAATTTACTTCAAAGTTACTTAAACGTGCAAACCAGTGTAGCTTTCTAATGATAACTGGAAGGGAAATATGAGGGTTTGTGACATAAAACAATAGGTCGTTTGCCTATAGGGAAATGCTCCCCAATTGTGTTTCCCCCCTTTATCCAAGCTAGCACCAATTGCTTTGGCATGGTGCTCTACCTTGTCCCGTCCAACACAGTAAAGGGTTTGGAAAAAATACCATTAACTTTTACCCTGGCTGTAGTGTGTTGGTACGGGACCAAGATCATGTCCACCATACCAGAGCACAGACCCATCTTTCATAGGTTCATAGTTTATACGGTTGAAAAAAGACACATGTCCATCAAGTTCAACTAGGGAAGGGATTAGATGAGGAAGTGATTTATGGGAAACTATTCTATATAACATAACCATCAATGTTAATTAGGTATCATCTAGACCAGCGGTGGCGAACCTTTGGCACGCGTGCCAGAGAGGGCACACAGAGCCCTCTCTGCAGGCTCGCGTACCATCTCCTGGGTCTCATCAAAGTCGGAGCTCGGGCAGCCTTGAGCTGATCGTCTCTGCTCTCACTAGTGATGCCTTAGTGAGACAAGAGCAGCCGATCAGTGTCAGTGCCCGCCCCTCCTCCTCTTCAGCCTGGGAAACAGTGGAAGAGAACGGCAAGAGAACGGCAGCTCACAGAACAGAGCTGACAGCAGCAGAGCAGAGCAGTAATAGGAGGTCAGGAGCTGCTGGGGCTGCTCACACACATGTGCACACTTACAGAGGTTCTGGCAGGTGACACTAAACCAACTATACATACTTGTGGTTTAGTGTCCCAAATCCCCCTGTATGACAGCTGTCTGTGGCCACATTGCCTGTATCTGAAGTGCTCATCACCTGCACAAGGCGTCCAGTGAAGCCAGGACAACCCCACAGTAAGCACCCTATGCACAATGTAACCGGGTGCTATGCTGCATTACTGGCAGTGTGGTGCAGGTGATGAGGGCTGAGGCAATGGTATATGTGGCCACAAACAGCAGTCTTATGGGTGCGTACACCAAAGTATGAAAAAGCGCCCAAAAAATTCACACCAGAGGTTTTAATTTTTGTAAATGTATACAAACATTGTTAAACCTATGTAAATATTTTATCCCTGTGATTGTACTGACCCACAGAATAAAGTAGACATGTCATTTGGGGTGCACAGTGGAAACTGTGACATATTCTTGTGGGCTTGGATTTTACAAAGGCATTTTTTTAACCAATTTTACTACATTTGGAATTTTTTACCACTTCCCAGTACAGCTAATTCGATATTAAATACCATCACTATGAATTGCAATTTTTTACGCACAGCTCTTTCACGGTGGGGAGTAAAAAATGGAAACGCAAAAACAAAAAGCGAGTAAAGATGGCAATATTTGGTCCATGAGCAAGCTAACTTATCACAGTCCCCTAGTCTCTGCATCTACTCAGGACTACTGTCACTGTATGGGGGTAATGATAATCAGTATATGGCGGTAATATGATATTCATCACTATATTTTTATAGCATAGTATAGAAATATTATTGGTAACATTGGCCTTTCTATAGTCTTTATTACCAGAATGATGCTATTTATGTGGTTGTAAAGGTGGCAGCATCATATGGCAGTATTATTTGTCTTATTGTTAGGTGGTATTGTGGACCCATTGGGCTAAATTTCTGTGTTGGCACCTCGTGATAGAAACGTTGGCTTTGGTTTGCAGTTTGGGCACTCTCAAAGGTTCGCCATCACTGATCTAGACCCTTGTTGAAGCTCTCTGCTGTCCCTGCTGTGACCAGCGCCTGAGGCAGGCTATTCCATAGATTGACAGGCCCTCCATACCCCTTATCATTTTTGTGGCTCTTCGTTGAACCCTCTCCAGCTCCAGGGCATCCTTTTTACGGACCGGAGCCCAGAACTGGACAGCATATTCCAGGTGAGGACAAACCAATGCCTTGTACAGTGGTAATATTACATCCCTATCTCGAGAATCTTGCGATCTTGCCATCTGGCCTGGGCTCTTACCTAAGGGAAAGTCCAATACAATGCTCTGAAACCCCGTGAACGGGGAGTCTAATAATTCCGAATCCTCACAGGACAGGGGCCTAGTCTCTGACACTTAATCGTCAATAAGAGTTTTCGTACGATCTGCTGCCATATGCCCTAGGATATTTCTAAGGATGTAAAGGGACTTGTAGGAGGTCCAGAAAGATCTGCCGCATTATGGATAGGCTCCGCCCCGAAGAATTGGGATGAAGGAGGCCAGAGCCCTAGGGTGAACAAAATGCACCAGGGACTTAGCATACTTATTGGCACATTCGTAGCAATCTTTACGGTCCCTTTTGCAGTAATTTGCTTTTGCAGAGACTATCTTTGAGAAGATTGTCATTTGTTTATCAGACAGTGGATCCTATCTAAGAATATGGGTTCCATTTCAATAAGTGATGGCTCAAAAGAAAAAAACTAAGGCAGCTAAAAGCCTGGTGCACGGAAGAATAGAAGGAACAGCCGCATGTCTGAGGATTAACAATCCTCCACATGTCCACCAGCTTCAAGGAGTATATGCAATGTCAGCATTTGGGACGCCGGGTGCAAAGGCCTGTTGCATCTAAAGATGGCTCCATCACAAAATTGAAATCTCTTCCCACCACCAGACGTCCATCCACATAGGTCTTTTAAAAACGTAGTGCAGGTCCGAAATTGATCATGATTTGGAAGATAAGTTAGCAACAGTGAACAGTTTTTAATAAATCGATAACCTAAAAAAAATGTACCTCCCCTCCTTAAAAAGGGCTTAAATACCTTCACAATTTATGTACACATGTGGGCAAAATTGTTGCTACCCCTTGTTTAATAAAGGAGAAACCCACAATGGTCACAGAAATAACTTGAATCCTGACAAAAGTTAATTTTCATGAGTTTTTTTTTTTTAAATTCTGTTAAAGTATGGTTGAAAAGCAATGTCTGCCTTTCTTTGTCAGTGCCTGTGCAACATCAATTTACTCTGAATCTGGAATGTTGTACTTGGCCTGTGCAGAATAATGGGATCCTTTGATCCAGTGTGACCAGGGCCAGATTAAAGTTGGTTGGGGCCCCTGGTGCAAAATATGGTGGAGGCCCCCACTGCGTGTCTCAGATACATATCCTCCTGCTCAATATCTACTATCCCCCAGTAATAAATCCATACACAGCCGCCTCCCCTGCCTGCCATGAATCTACATACAGCCGCTTCACCCACAGTAATAAATCTACAAACAGCTGCTAATCCGCCAGCAATACATCTACATATAGCCGCCAACCCCCAAGTAAAACCTCTAGATACAGCCGCTAAACCCCCCCAGGAATACATCTACATATAGCCGCCAACCCCCAAGTAAAACCTCTAGATACAGCCGCTAAACACCCCCAGGAATACATCTATAAACAGCCGCCTCCCCCCAGTAATACATCTACATACAGCTGCCTCACCCTTGAGTAATAGATCTATATACAGCCGTCTCATCCCCAGTAATACAGCTATATATAGCCAACACCCCCAATAATACATCTACATACAGCCACCAACACCCCCAGTAATACATCTATATAAAGACTTCACCACTCCCTATAATACATATATATACAGCCGCCAACACCACCAATAATACACCTATATTCCTACCCAGTACACCTACCCCCTGTTCTACCCCCGGTACACTCACCCCTTGCCCACTACACTCACCCCCTGTGCAGTAAAAAAGCACTTCCTGCCCAGTACTACATGTGTATATATAGCCCCAAATAAGAACATTGTACTCACCCTCATTGGACTAATTCTGGTGTGTGTCTTGTCACTGCACTGCATGTGCCAGGACGCCGAAGCCCTGTACGTTCCACAGGCTATGGCTGCCTGCTAGGGTAAAACTGAAGTTTAGCACCCGGTTCTTTGCATCGGCGAAAAGCTGGATCTGGATATATAGTCGGCGAATCGTCCACACATGGTTAAAGAGGTGGGGGACCCTCTCGCTCACCCTTTCTTCTGCACTTAGTGTATCGATAGTTTAGCCTCTTTTTTTACATTTCAAATGAAAGTTTAATATTGTTTTTTTTTAGTTAGTGAAAATACTGTATCACTTTATTTTTATTGACCTGCAGAGTAAAGGTAGGATGTAATTGAAACTAATAATCAAATTTGTATAATAGAAACATGGAAATACGTTTGTGTTTTTTTTTTTTTTTTATTTCATCCCACAAGACTTCCCACAGACTTCTGCATGGGGCAACCCTTTCTCTTAAACTTGCAAAAATACATATCTCTACACACATTTATATACATCATATACATACATAGATACATACAGTAAATAGACATAATTTATTAAGTACATTCATAAATCAGTATATAAACATTATATACACACACTTAAAGTATATAGAGATCAATTGCACAAATACAGAATATACACATCATACACATGCATACAGTACAGTAATCCTATACACATCAAATACACACATGGGAGATTTATCAGTAGTCGTATGTAGGTTCTTGGCATATAATTATTGCAAATTTTTGGAGCCGCCAATCAACCTTTGGAGCTCTGGGAAGCCGAAAGGAACCTGTCCTTGAGCGCAACCCCCCAGGTATGGGTTGATACAATACTCAGTTCCTATTTGGGACCCTTTTAATGTTGAGCAGACAGATTTTGATTGCCTATGTCGCTTAAGAGGTGCCGGGAGCAGTAGCCGAGCAGTATGCAGTGCTAGGACACGCCCCTTGCACATGTATTTATAAATTGTCGGCGCCAGTTTTGTGTCGAGGCTGGAAAAAGCAGGAAAAATGTGTGCCTTTAGTGGCGTGTTAGTGCTTATTCAAGAGTTTGCACAACATGTTTTGCTGACATGCACCACAGTTCTATCTGCGCCACAATTCTGCAACATGAACAAAGTGCACCAAAATAAAATGGTGCACACTTTCAGTGCAGTGCCCCATATTAATTCCTTCACAACTGCTATATGCCTCCTATTTGTACATGACTTGTGCAAGTGCAAATAGGACATTTATAAATAGTTTTGATAAATGTTGGACATAGTTTATATACAGCATTTACATGCACACCGTACACATGCATCATATTGATACAGTATATGGATAGCATAAATACAAAAACACATGGTGGAAGTAGACAGCAGGCGATTCCTAATCCAGTCTCCTGGAGAAATTGTTGACCTTATTTCTTTTTACATCTCCTCTAAACAAAAAAAAAATCTGTATTATTTCATGTTATAATACACAACTGTTGATCTTAATGCTCACGTATCCGTTTTGTGAAACAGGATGATGGTCCATGTATTTATCCCTCTCCAATTGTTCCCGAGCCTGTAGCTTTTTCTGTAGAAAATCTCAAAGTTCAGCGACGAGAGGATGGAGTTTTCCAGGTCACTGGTAGGTGTACTGGCTCTGTAATTTATTTAACATCTATATATTTTTTGCATATTTGTCCTTTAGTACTTGGAAACATGCTTTTGGTGTCATATTAAACATAAGAATCTTTGCAAAAATAGCTGGTTTTCTGCAGAAAGAGGTGTGTATGTTGGATAGAGAGATTTAACTAGTGTATAAGATGCATATATCTAGTCAGACCATATTAAGCCTTCAAAACATTTGAATTACAGATCTTGTGTATACTTTTGTAGCCACCAATGCCAATCCAAATGCCATATATTACAGCCTATGTTAACTGTAGCAGTAGTAAATAATGAGGAGCATGAGCTCACTGAATACAGGGTTGAATTCAGAGGACCAAACCCAGGCCATGAGATAAAAATAACTATAATAGAACTGATAAATGTCATTAGACACTTACTTGGCAAATTTTAATCAAGTTCGCACAACTAAAGGTCAAACTGATTGTAATGTGCAGATAAAAAAAACTGATGGCATTTTATATATGTGAACAAACCCTTAAATCTTTGAATTTTTCTATTCTAGTGTGGAGTAAGAATTTACTTTGTCATGGCAAGTCATGCTTAAAATAATTTTATTTTGTTTTTTCTTTTTTTTAGGGCAGGAATCTTTCAATCTATTTTCACTGCCTACAAAAAAGGCATCTCAAGAACTGCCTGACAGCAAAGAGGTGAGATGGAAAGAAGTTTTGGGTGCACACTGTATCAAAACCTCAATTTTTAATTGATACTTTAATACACAGAACGGTTCAGTTCTGTGTTTCTGTCATTTTCGTTACTGAATGACTTCTGCTGTTGTACAGACTCCTAGTAGCTGTCTGCGGGGGATTCCTCAGAGGAGACATGGGGCAGGGAATACTTTTAATAGATGCGTCAGGCGATCAGCAGTGCAGGAACCACGTCATCAGGGAGATATCATGAACTGTCCATATGGGTTTCTATAACTCTGAGGGCTTCCCCTGACACAATTTCTATAAATTATTTCATGTAATTCAATTAAAGAGAACCCGTCATGCAAAATAACCCCCCTAAACTAAATATATTTTCATAAACTGCCATTAGAGAGCATTGCCTCTATCCCTTCATTGTCCCTCTACATGCCTGTAAACCTAAGCAATGAGGTCCTAAAGCTGTATGCAAATGACCTGTGAAATGTCCAATGAAGCATTAGCATATTCAAGCTGTCCACTCTATTCATGAGTGGGAGGCACAGCCACACCCCCAGTGCTTGACTGACAGCCTGTATAATGATGTGAGGCTGTATAATGATGTGCTTCCTGGTGCTGGTGGCCACGCCCCCTGCAGCCTGTGTGTGTGTATAGCAGAGATACAACAGCCCCAGGCAGCCATGTTACAGCAGAACATGTCAGATTCATGTGTAGCTGATGTCTGTCTCTCACCTGTATATTAGGAGGATGCAGCATGTCAGCAGATGCAGCACACACACTAGCCATGCTTTACTATACATTACACACAGACATGAGCAGGGGGAAGAGAGGGGATGGGTAACAGGGGTGACATCACTGCCTCTGACCATGTGACCAGCCTCATTTACATAATACAGAAAAGATGATTTTACAATGATTAATGTATGAAATAACTAGATAAAGGCTGGGATGGGATCCTTGTGAGCTGCTCCAACAGGTAGAGGTGACAGGACAAGTGACACAGACCTGATGACAGGTGTCCTTTAAATATTTCTTTGCCCAGATGGTTTTCCAACTCACAACCTCTACTCTCTAGCATAGAGATGCAGAGCCTTTAGCCACTAAACTATGGATTCACTGGCTGACAATGGGAGGATTTTATCTCACTATTCCATGAAGTTACACTGGGACATAAGTTCAATACACTGGTATATAGAGAGAACTCTTCTCAGAGCTCTCTCTATATATCACTACATTATTGCTGCTGGCTCCGCTATGTGCTAGTGATGGGAATTACGGCTCTTCTTAGTGAGCTGGCTCATTAGGCTCCACTCACTAAGAAGAGCCGTCTCTTGTGGCTCCTGAATGGCTCCCTATTGCATGTATATTTGGGGGTTGCAGTCCAGCCAGTCACCTCATTCCACACCACTTTTAGCCCGATTGGTGAGCCAGTTAGGGGTGGGGTTAAGTGAGCCATCGGCTTGTTCGCGAACAACACATCAACACTATGTGCTTTTTGGTGCTGACGCCCAGTGAAGCCTGTATGTATTCGAATACTCCAGGATGCCGCCATGTTATAGCAGAACATGTTAGGTACTTGTGTAGCTGATGTCTGTGCCTCTCACATGTTTATAGCAAACCACAACATGCCATCAGATAAAGCACAGACACTAGCAATGCTTAACTATGCATTTCACACAGACAAGCCTCATTTAAATATACAAATAAATAAGATTTTAGAATGATTAATGTATGAATTGAGTAGATAAAGGCTAGAATGTCATCCGTGTGAGCTGCTCCAACAGGTAGTTGTGACAGAATTAGTTACAGGGACCTGATGACACGTGTCCTTTTAAACAAGATATGTTGCTGCATCAGTGTAGCTTCAACATTCTCAGGGTATGTTTGGTTCATAATGCATCAAATCAAATGCCACATTTCCTTTAATACCTTTAAAAAAAAATGTTTAATTTTGCTGCATCACCATATTCAGATGCCAAAAGCTTTTTCTATACTTGTGGAATGTCATTTTTTGAGGGCTTTTCTTACCATTTCATTGCTTAGGACTGCACAACCTTTTAACTTCATTGTGTGGTGGTACCATTACTAATTATATCAATGAAACCAGCTAGAGGTGAAAAACCAAATCTTACGGACTTGCTGGCCCTGAACCACTAATAAAGACACACTAAGGGATCTGATAATCTAAATACAGGCAGTCCCCGGGTTACGTACAAGATAGGGTCCGGAGTTTTGTTCTTAAGTTGAATTTGTATGCAAGTCGAAACTGTATATTTTATAATTGTAGATCCAGACAAAAAAAAATTTGGCCCCAATGACAACTGGAGTTTAAACATTTTTTGCTGTAATGGGACCAAGGATTATCAATAAAGCTTCATTACAGACACCTTACAGCTACAGATTATTGCAATCTGGGACTAAAGTAAAGCATTCAGAGAGTTTCACCAGAGGTCAGAGGGGTCTGTCTGTAACTATGGGTTGTCTGCAAGTCGGGTGTCCTTAAGTAGGGAACTGTCTGTAATGTAGAGATTAGAATGTTCTCTTAAATCTGTACTGCTGTGAAAAAATATTGTTGTGTGTAATTTAGCTGGGGATTTATAGTGCCACACTTTGCAGTTACTTAATTTGTATTTTACTTAATTTGTTTCTTATGGTCTATGGACATGTTTAGGTTCTGGTGGTAAAAAATAAAAATAGCATTTTCCAGTAATGTGAATAATCATCCAATAGTCCCCTCTGATAGAGTGTATTGGTTATATGTGCCATATATAGGAAATGAATCCAGCGCTTGACCCAGGTGAGTAGTTAAAACTTCTTCTTTTATTGGAATAATGCGTGTAGCAATACAGCTTAAAATGCACGGAACCGCCTGTATCTTAAGTCATCAGCGAGCTATGACAGATGGTGGTAACCTGGCTTCGCCTATGCGTTTCTAGTGTCCGCAGACACTCTTATTCATGGCTAGTATCACGGACGCCAAGGAGACAATAAATGCAAGTGAACCGGAAACCTCGCTCTGAGACAGCAGAGAGAGAAAAAATCCGGCATGGATTCCTTGCAGAGAAAAAGAAAATCCGGCTTGGATTCCTTGGCATGCGTGGTGCTCTATATTGTCCAATTAGTATAGTTCTAAAAATGAAAGCACCTATAATAAAATGTGATGCCATATATAGACTGTTCTTTGGCGGGTGCGTGCAGGAAACAGACAATTAAAAACAAATGCAGGTTACTGTGTTTTCAAAACGTCACCACTTCGGTGCTATTCGTTTTTGAACAGGGAGACATTGCCTCTATAACTTGTGTTCTACTTGTTATCAACTCTATTTGGGTAAATTTATTCTATGGCCCGGCACATTGTGATGATAATTATTGATCAATTCAAATCTGATATAATGGCTTTAACAATCATTGAAACAACCCTGGATGAGGGTATCTTCATGGGGGGTTACATGCTGTGATAATAGGGGGGCAAGGAGGGCATTTATATAAAATTTGGGTCTAAGGAATTATACTGTAAACATTTTTTTAAACGTTTCTGTAAAAATTTTTGGTGCACGGAAAGTCATGAAGGAGGGGAGTGAAACGCAATTCTAAGGGGAGTTGTTATTTTCTCTATTGTGATACCCTCATTATGTTCCTAAGAACATCAATTAATTTCTATAATTTAACCCCTGGGGGTATCTGGTTTGTAGGTGGAACATCCAAAATGCCTCTCTGTCAAGTATGTATGTCGCCTCCTCTTTTTCCTAATGTTATTTTTTCTATTCCATATACCCTGCAATTTTGTGTTTGTCCACCATGGAATTGATTGAAGTGTTTTGATGCCCCTGATATCATTTGTTTTTGTTGTATAGTATTTCCCATATCTCTTAGGTGTTCCAGAAATCTCACTTTTAGTTTCCTCGTTGTGGTTCCAACATATTTCTTTTTTGTTTTTGTGGGTAGCGCATAATTGCATGTCTTGCATGGATTGGTGCCACATTTAAAAAAGCCCTTATGATACAACCAATTCTTCTTGTTATCGCTTTTGGGAAAACTGGGGGCAATGAGGTTACCTATGGACGTAGCCTTTCGAGATACTATGTTACATCCACTTTTCAGAATTTCAGCCACCTTACTGTCTTGGAACAAAATTGGGAGACAATTGTTAACAATTTTTTTGATTTGATCGAATTGTGGACTAAATCTTAGTACCAACGTGGGCTTGTTGTCCCTCTTAGGGTTAATTTTTTTGAGTTTGGTATTGTGTAGCAATCCATTTCTATCTTTATTCCTAGTGATTAGTTCTGCCCTTTTCAATTGCCATGTAGTATAGCCTCTTTTGTGTAACCTATTTTTAATGTCATTGATTTCCCTATTGTATTCATCTTGTGAGCTACAGTTCCTTTTTGCACGGGTGAATTCTCCTACTGGTATCGCTTTTTTTGTATGATTTGGATGTGAACTGTTAGCGTGTAGGATAGTGTTTCCTGAGATTGGTTTACGGTACGTTTTAGTTTGTATTTGATTGTTAGTGACATATATATTTAAGTCTAGGAACACCATATGTGAGTTATGATGGGAGTGGGTAAACTGTATTTTGAATTGATTATTATTCATGTAACCCACGAATTCTGGTATGGAGACACATCGCCCGACCATATGAACAACAGGTCGTCGATGTATCTGCCATACCAGAAAAGCGAGTCAAGAAATGGATTACTGTCATCATACAAATGACATTCCTCCCAGTATGCCATAACTAAATTCGCCAAGGAGGGAGAATATTTAGCTCCCATCAGAACTCCTGTGAGTTGAAGGTAAAATGTATTGTCAAAGAGAAAAAAATTGTGCGTCATGAGATACCATAGTGCTTCTCTCATAAAATTTAGCAAATTTTGACTGAAAGCACTGTGTTTCTTTTTATGATGGTCGATGGCCTCTACGGCTATGTGGTGTGGGATAGATGTATATAATGCTGTGACATCACAGCTAAGCCACGTATACATGTTTTCCCATGTGATGTTTTGTAGGGCTTTAATTACATCTCCCGTGTTTTTGAGATACCCAGGGGTTCTAATTGCCAGTGGTTGGAGGAGGGAATCTATCCATTCACTTAATCTCTCGTTTAGCGAGCCTATGCCTGATACTATTGGGCGCATTGGTGGTGGATTATCACCTTTGTGTACCTTGGGCAAGGCATATAAGTGTGGTACGGTAGGATTTCCTATGTTCAGGTAATCATATTGTTTTTTGCTTAGGACTCCCAAGCCTAAACCCTCCTTGAGTAAATTAGTGAGTGTCTGTTGAAACTTATTTGTGGGATTAGAGGGCAGGGATCTATATGTGTTGGTATCTTTTAACATTTGTTGTACCCACATGTTGTATTGTTGTGTTTCCATTACTACTATGGATCCCCCCTTATCAGCCCTTTTTATCGTTAGATTATGATTATTTTCTGATGGGAGCTAAATATTCTCCCTTCTTGGTGAATTTAGTTATGGCATACTGGGAGGAATGTCATTTGCATGATGACAGTAATCCATTTCTTGACTCGCTTTTCTGGTATGGCAGATACATCGACGACCTGTTGTTCATATGGTCGGGCGATGTGTCTCCATACCAGAATTCGTGGGTTACATGAATAATAATCAATTCAACATACAGTTTACCCACTCCCATCATAACTCACATATGGTGTTCCTAGACTTAAATATATATGTCACTAACAATCAAATACAAACTAAAACGTACCGTAAACCAATCTCAGGAAACACTATCCTACACGCTAACAGTTCACATCCAAATCATACAAAAAAAGCGATACCAGTAGGAGAATTCACCCGTGCAAAAAGGAACTGTAGCTCACAAGATGAATACAATAGGGAAATCAATGACATTAAAAATAGGTTACACAAAAGAGGCTATACTACATGGCAATTGAAAAGGGCAGAACTAATCACTAGGAATAAAGATAGAAATGGATTGCTACACAATACCAAACTCAAAAAAATTAACCCTAAGAGGGACAACAAGCCCACGTTGGTACTAAGATTTAGTCCACAATTCGATCAAATCCAAAAAATTGTTAACAATTGTCTCCCAATTTTGTTCCAAGACAGTAAGGTGGCTGAAATTCTGAAAAGTGGATGTAACATAGTATTTCGAAAGGCTACGTCCATAGGTAACCTCATTGCCCCCAGTTTTCCCAAAAGCGATAACAAGAAGAATTGGTTGCATCATAAGGGCTTTTTTAAATGTGGCACCAATCCATGCAAGACATGCAATTATGCGCTACCCACAAAAACATTCTATAATCAAGGCGATACACAACAGCATAACATAATGTCATACATGAATTGTAACAGTGAGGGTCTAATTTATATTATCGAATGTATACAATGCAATAAGAAATATGTTGGAGCCACAACGAGGAAACTAAAAGTGAGATTTCTGGAACACCTAAGAGATATGGGAAATACTATACAACAAAAACAAATGATATCAGGGGCATCAAAACACTTCAATCAATTCCATGGTGGAATTGAAGATACCCTCATCCAGGGTTGTTTCAATGATTGTTAAAGCCATTATATCAGATTTGAATTGATCAATAATTATCATCACAATGTGCCGGGCCATAGAATAAATTTACCCAAATAGAGTTGATAACAAGTAGAACACAAGTTATAGAGGCAATGTCTCCCTGTTCAAAAACAAATAGCACCGAAGTGGTGACGTTTTGAAAACACAGTAACCTGCATTTGTTTTTAATTGTCTGTTTCCTGCACGCACCCGCCAAAGAACAGTCTATATATGGCATCACATTTTATTATAGGTGCTTTCATTTTTAGAACTATACTAATTGGACAATATAGAGCAATATAGAGCCAAGGAATCCAAGCCGGATTTTCTTTTTCTCTGCAAGGAATCCATGCCGGATTTTTTTCTCTCTCTGCTGTCTCAGAGCGAGGTTTCCGGTTCACTTGCATTTATTGTCTCCTTGGCGTCCGTGATACTAGCCATGAATAAGAGTGTCTGCGGACACTAGAAACACGTAGGCGAAGCCAGGTTACCACCATCTGTCATAGCTCGCTGATGACTTAAGATACAGGCGGTTCCGTGCATTTTAAGCTGTATTGCTACACGCATTATTCCAATAAAAGAAGAAGTTTTAACTACTCGCCTGGGTCAAGCGCTGGATTCATTTCCTGGGGGACATTTAAAGTATAAAACATAAACATTAATATTTTCCTACAAATTAGTAAAAGATCCCCCAGGAGAGACGAGACCTGGGGGGTTGAGCTGTCTGTGCAGGGGGCATTTTTATAGTACAGGCAGTCCCCGGGTTACGTACAAGATAGGGTCCAGAGGTTTGTTCTTAAGTTGAATTTGTATGTAAGTCGAAACTGTATATTTTATAATTGTAGATCCAGGGAATTTTTTTTTTGCCCCAGTGACAGTTGGAGTTTCAAAATTTTTTGCTGTACCAAGGATTATCAATAAAGCTTCATTACAGACACTTTTAAGCTGATTATTGCAATCTGGGACTATAGTAAAGCATCCAGAGAGCTTCACCAGAGGTCACAGTAGGCAGAGTGGTCCGTTTGCAACTATGGGTCGTCTGTAAGTCGGGTGTCCTTAAGTAGGGGACCGCCTGTAGTTATGTTCTTCTACATCAAGGGCAGTATTATAGTAGTTATATTCTTGTACACAGGGTGCAGTATTATGGTAGTTGTATTCTTGTACATAGGGGGCAGTATTATCGTAGTTATATTCTTGTACATAGGGGCAGTAATATAGTAGTTATATTCTTGTACATAGGAGGCAGTATTATAGTAGTTAGGGGGCAGTATTAGAGTAGTTAGGGAGCAGTATTATAGTAGTTATATTCTTGTACATAGGGGGCAATATTATAGTAGTTGTATTCTTGTACATAGGGGGCAGTATTATAGTAGTTGTATTCTTGTACATAGGGGGCAATATTATAGTAGTTGTATTCTTGTACATAGGGGGCAGTATTATAGTAAGTAAACGGACAACCCAGATAAAATTTAACTGTTATTACGACGTCTAAGATAAAAATAGGGATGATACCCTGAATAATGAAAGATGAGCCATCTGAACTCTATGCACACTTCGATGGACCTTCGGGTCCGTCGAAATGTGCATAGAGTTCAGATTTGTGCACTTATCACTGTGAGACGGAACGTACACCTTCTAGCCTAACACCCTCTCCCTACTGATCAGCATGAGCGAAACTACTAATGCTCGTATGAAGTAGATACATGGAATCTTTATATCCTTCGTATTCCTATATACAGAGGGAGTTGAGTGCAGGCTGTAGGTGCTGAATGGTACAAAAGACAGTCCTAACTGGGAGACTGTAGAATAGATTTGGGTTAAAACCTTACCCTCTTTTCTGTCTTAGTCTCCAATTGTACTGCATCCCATATGACATCATAGGTGCTAGTGCGACACATGCATGACACCTAGTGGTTTGATTAGGTATTAGTCTAATTTTTTGTTCCATTCCCTAATAGCCGTCTTATAAATTACATGTTGATGGCTCATCTTTCATTATTCAGGGTATCATCCCTATTTTTATCTTAGACGTCGTAATAAAAGTTACATTTTATCTGTGTTGTCCGTTTACTCAGTGAATAATTTCTTGGATATTTAAACAGTTGTATTTATCATTTATTTCTGTGAACTACTATTATAGTAGTTATATTCTTGTACATAGGGGGCAGTATTATAGTAGTTATATTCTTGTACATAGGGGGCTGTATTATAGTAGTTATATTCCTGTACATAGGCGGCAGAATTATAGTAGTTATGTTCTTGTACTTAGGGGGCAGTATTACAGTAGTTATATTCTTGTACATATGGGGCAGTATTATAGTAGTTATATTCTTGTACATAGGGGCAGTATAATAGTGGTTATATTCTTGTACATAGGGGGCAGTATTATTGTAGTTATATTCTTGTACACAGGGGGCAGTATTATAGTAGTTATATATTTGCACTTAGGGGCAGTATAATAGTGGTTATATTCTTGTACATAGGGGGCAGTATTATAGTAGTTATATTCTTGTACATAGGGGGCAGTATTATAGTAGTTATATTCTTGTACACAGGGGGCAGTATTATAGTAGTTATATATTTGCACTTAGGGGCAGTATAATAGTGGTTATATTCTTGTACACAGGGGGCAGTATTATAGTAGTTATGTTCTTGCACTTAGGGGCAGTTTAATAGTAGGGAGGCGGGATTTCAGTTTTCACCTGCAAAAAGGCAAGAAACGGCCCTGTGTAGCAGATGCAGATAATAAGTAAGAATAACTTGCTAGCACAATAATGGGGTCTAACAGAGCCACCGTGTGCAAGCAGTTCACAATTATTACCTAATGTTTAGACAATTTCCATCATCATCATTATTATTGTCTTCTTTGTGTGCTGTATTGTAGTCTGCTTTGGGGTGTCTTGCTTATTGTACAAATACAGTAGTGTTCTCTGGGGGGCACTGTGGTTTTAGGCGCATCTAGGGTTTTGGTTAATAGTACAGGCCCCTGACGGGTAGCGGTATGAAAATGCAGTCCTCTGACCAAAAAAGGTTGTGCACCCCTACCTTAGAGGTAACGGGGTCGGGTTGAAAAAATAATCAGGCTTTTGTCGCGTTGCTCTAGTTCAGTAAAACGTTTATTTTGATAGTGGTGGACAACGCGTTTCGGAGGTGAACTACCTCCTTCGTCAGATCCAAGGGTACAAGGTCTGTTTTTTCTCCTGTGACAAGTCCGTCATGAGGGTGAACTTGGGTGGTATTAGGGGGTACAGACAGGTGGAGATCACAACGAATAGGCCTCGGCGTTTGAGGACTGGGGCAGACTTGCAGAATATTTGGTCTTAAGACGCGAGTCGGCACACACAGCGCCCGTGCGCTTTTTCTCCACTTCTGTAAGCTTAGAGGTAACGAGCATGCATAAGAGGACAGTCTACCATCAGTAATCTGGTGGTAGATGTCCTTCAACACCTTCATGAGGTGTAACGTATTAGTACTTCACATGTCGGCTGTTGCTATATGGAGAGGACCTCATCGGGGAACGGCGATCTAGTACCATGACAGCCTCAGGTCATAAAAACGGTGTTGCATTTTAACGCATTTATTACAATGTGCAATTTGCACATTGTAATACATGATGTGGAAAATCCCCATATACTGCCATACTCTAGTGTTGCAATATATGGTAGGATCAATCAGACAACCAAGGGTAAAGTACACTATGGGGTCTTAAAAGAGTTAAAAAAATAAAAAAAAGCCTAAAAATTCAAATCACCCTTTTTCCCTAGAACCAATACACAGTAAATACACTCACCATCCACTTTATTAGGTACACCATGCTAGTAACGGGTTGGACCCCCTTTTGCCTTCAGAACTGCCTCAATTCTGCGTGGCATAGATTCAACAAGGTGCTGGAAGCATTCCTCAGAGATTTTGGTCCATATTGACATGATGGCATCACACAGTTGCCACAGATTTGTCGGCTGCACATCCATGATGCGAATCTCCCGTTCCACCACATCCCAAAGATGCTCTATTGGATTGAGATCTGGTGACTGTGGAGGCCATTTGAGTACAGTGAACTCATTGTCATGCTCAAGAAACCAGTCTAAGATGATTCCAGCTTTATGACATGGCGCATTATCCTGCTGAAAGTAGCCATCAGATGTTGGGTACATTGTGGTCATAAAGGGATGGACATGGTCAGCAACAATACTCAGCTAGGCTGTGGCTTTGCAACGATGCTCAATTGGTACCAAGGGGCCCAAAGAGTGCCAAGAAAATATTCCCCCACCATGACACCACCAGCCTGAACCGTTGATACAAGGCAGGATGGATCCATGCTTTCATGTTGTTGACGCCAAATTCTGACCCTACCATCCGAATGTCGCAGCAGAAATCGAGACTCATCAGACCAGGCAACGTTTTTCCAATCTTCTACTGTCCAATTTCGATGAGCTTGTGCAAATTGTAGCCTCAGTTTCCTGTTCTTAGCTGAAAGGAGTGGCACCTGGTGTGGTCTTCTGCTGCTGTAGCCCATCTGCTTCAAAGTTCGACGTACTGTGTGTTCAGAGATGCTCTTCTGCATACCTTGGTTGTAACGGGTGGCGATTTGAGTCACTGTTGCCTTTCTATCAGCTCGAACCAGTCTGCCCATTCTCCTCTGACCTCTGGCATCAACAAGGCATTTCCGCCCACAGAACTGCCGCTCACTGGATTTCTTTTTCGGACCATTCTCTGTAAACCCTAGAGATGAAAAAAGTGAAAATCACCAAAAAAACACAACATATTGGGTATCACAACGTCCTTAACAACCCGTACAATAAAATAAAATGAAAATAAAATAAAAACCTCACAAAAATTATTAAATTTTCACATCTGACCTATTAAAAAGCGTATAAAAAGTGATCAAAAAGTAAATTTTACCCCAACATGATACCAAGAAAAAGTACAGCTTGTCCCGCAAAAAATAAGCTCTAAACCAGCTCTGTAAACAAAAAAATATAAATGTTCTGCCCATTGTTACATGGCGATGCAAAAACAAGCGAATTTCTCACAAAATTAGTTCTATATTCTGCAAAACAAGTTAACCATAAAAAAGCCATATAAATGGGGTATCGCTGTAATCGTAATGACCCATAGAATAAAGATAACACATTATTTTTATGGTACGGTGAACGTCCGGGAAAATAATGCTAAAAACCATAAACAAGAATTAATGATTTTTTTAACCACCACCAAGAAAGAGTTAATAAAATCTGATTATTAGCTATTTAACCCCCTGTAAATGATGTACCTGAAAAGTGGATCTCATCCACAAAAAAAATAATCTCCCATATGTCCAAATTACAAAAATATAAACATTTTTTAGCCTGTAAAACAATGCAGACAATGCAGATCTGCTCTGAATGGCGCTGCTTCCGTTCTATGCCCGGCTGTTTGCCTATACAACAGTCACCACCACATATGGGGCATCCTCACACTCAGGAGAAATTAGGTATCAAACTTTGTGGAGTTTTTTGACATTTAATACTTTGTGACGGTTTAATTTTTGGCCAAAATTAATATATTGTCTAAAAAAATTACAGCTTGTAAATTACAATTCTGTTTTGTTAACCCCTGTGAAGCATCTAAAGGGTTAACACACTTCTTAAAGTTAATTTTTTACACATTGAGGGGTGTAGTTTCTAAAATGGCATCATTTATGGGGTTTTACTGCTGTTTAGGCCTCTCGAAGTCAGTTAAAGGAAACCTACCAATTAGAATGGCAGGGGTAAGCAGTAAGTACCGAGCACCAACTCAGGATGAGCTGGTGCTGGTACTTAATTTCGTTAGTGTTATTAACTGCTGTATCGCGGTTTTAACACTTTAATCTTTAGAGCAGAAGAGGCTTCGGCGCTGTGCGCACGCAGCGCCGAAGCCTCTTCTGCTCTAAAGTTTAAAGCTGGTGCTCGGTACTTACAGCTTACCCCTACCATTCTAACTGATAGGTTTCCTTTAAGGCTGAGGAGGTGCCTCTAAATAAGGGTGTTTTTTATAAAAATGAGAAAAATTGCACCCAAAATTCTGAACCTCCTAACAACCTAGAGAGAGGATGCATAAAACCCTATGCCGATATAAAGCAGACATTTGGGAAATGTTAGTTATAAAGTTACATGGCTGAAAGTTACATGAAAAGCAGAAAATTTTGAACTTTGAAAATGAATAATTTTTAGAAATTTTTGCCAAATTTCAATTTTTTTTCATAACTAAACACAAAAGATTTCATCAAAAATTTTTTATTACTTTGAAGTACAACGTGTGACGGTAAAACAATCTCAAAATCCACTGGATATGTTAAAGCGTCACGAAGTTCTAACCTCCTATAATGACACAGGGCAAATTGTAAAAATCAGGCCTGGTCCTAAAGGTCTAAAATGGCTTAGACGCAAAGGGGTTAATATGTTAGGTATCACCGCGTCCCAAAATGTCTGATCTATCAAAATATAATAATGGTTATTCCCAGCGTTTAAACCTGTAACGGAAAATTAGTGTTCAAAGTCAAAGATTACACTTTTTTTTTCATTTTGCTAAATATTAACCCCTTCCCGACGCGCGCCGTACTAGTACGGCGTGCGCCGGGTCCCGGTGCATGGAGAGGGCTCGCGGGCCGAGCCCTCTCCATAGCCGGTAAGTCTTTGCTGCATATTGCAGCAAAGGCTTACCGGTAACACCCGCGATCGGTGCTAGCACCGATCGCGGGTGCTTTCACCGCGATCGCCGCCGGCAATGCTGCCGGAGGCTTCAAAAAGATGACGTCACGGGGAGCGGTGATCCGTTGCCATGACAGCATCGGGCCTCACGAAGGCCCGAAGCTGTCTAGTTTTAACCCATTCATTACAATGTGCTATCAGCGCCAGAAGATGGCAAAATCAAAAAAAAAAATTGCTGCTGCTGACATCATAGTTGTGTGCCGGTCGGGTCGCGGGCACTGAGCCGTTGCGGACCTGGCGCCGGCATGAAGTAAGAAGAGGCACTGCAGGCAGAGCTGCCGCGAAGCTGCCGCTGCTCGGGCCGTCGGGATGGTGAGTACCGAGTTTTTTGTTTTTTTTATCTTTACAGGCTGCTACAGAGTGCTGGCAGGCTATTACTTACAGGGGGCTGGCAGGCTATTATTTACAGGGGGTTGGCAGGCATCTGCAGGGGGCTGGCAGGCATCTGCAGGGGGCTGGCAGGCATCTGCAGGGGGCTGGCAGGCTGCTACAGGGGGCTGGCAGGCTATTACTTACAGGGGGCTGGCAGGCTATTACTTACAGAGCGCTGGCAGGCATTTACAAGGGGCTGGCAGGCATCTGCAGGGGGCTGGCAGGTAGGCATTTACAGGGGGCTGGCAGGCATTTACAGGGGGCTGGCAGGCTATATTCTACAGGGGGCTGGCAGGCTATGTACTACAGGGGGCTGGCAGGCTATATACTGGGGCTGTGACCAATGCATTTCCCACCCTCGGCTTATATTCGAGTCAATAGGTTTTTCCAGTTTTTTGTGTTTAAAATTAGGGGTCTCGGCTTATACTCGGGTCGGCTTATACTCGAGTATATACGGTAAGTTTGGTATCCTCGTGATTGCCTAGACCCAAAGAATAAAGGAGACATGTTATTTAGGGAACCCAGTGAACGCAGTAAAATCCAAACCCACAAGAAAATAGCAAAAATGCTATTTCACTGTATTTTTTCACCAATTTTTTCCTGCTTCCCAGTACACAACATGGAATATTAAATACCATCATTATGAAGTGCAATTTGTTACACAGAAAACAAGCCCTCACACAGCTCTTTACATGGAAAAATAAAACATTATAGATTTTTGAAAGTGTGAGTAAAAAATGGAAACAAAAAAGGGCCTTGGCGTTAAAGGGCATTTAACCACCATGATGATGGACTGTATGCAAATAAGCCTTAGGGGCTCCAGGCTTCATTGGAGCTAATGTAGCCTTGAGCCCCTCAGACTCGTCTGTATACAGTCCTTTATCCTGGCGGTAGATGTCCCTTAAGAGGTTAAGGATTAGAGCAGTTGTGACTTTTTTTTTTACTTTCCTATTTTCCAGGAACTCCAGAAAGAGCTGTTAGCTGCACGTGCAAAGCTTGAAGAGCAGCAGAAAATAGAGCATCACCTCTTACAGGAAATAAGAAAATACAACCCCAACTTCCAACTGTAATTGCTTTTCTTAATGCCTCTTTGCTGTAATGTCGAAAACACTACGTTCTGTTACGGTTTGAGAAAGAGAAGAAAACTGTTCAACTGCATTTTGTAATGAAAAAATCAATACTAATGCATAGAGAGCAAACAGTCTTATGATCTCTTACTATGCAGGTATTGGCTCTTTTAACTTGAACATCGGAAGAAGGACCTTTCTTTTTCTATAGCTATCACTTTCGTTTTCCTGATTATAACTGTAAACTGTTAACCTATGAATATAAACGGGCCCCTCAGACTAAGGAACAGCAAAGGAATCGACATCCCCTGGTAAGCAGAAGTGATGTCCTGTTGTCCGTCGTGGACACTCCTTGCCCAAAACAGGTCCTGTCACCATTCCCTCCCAGCCCAAGAACTTCTTGCCGGGTGCAGACCCGAAAACCTTTTTAGAAAATATTGAAAACTTATTTTTAAGATTTCCCACTGTTTGCCACCAGAGGGAGTTTCAACTGTGTACTGTGTCAATGCACACAGAACAAAGTCCCTAGGAAAGGGAACCGACTCTTTCTCCTATGCTGAAAAAGTGAACAAGACCTGATTTATGGTAGAGAAGGTTGTCTCATACACAGCTCTGTCTGCACTGTTACAGGTATCTGTACTGATATGCCGCACTGTACTGTAAAGTCTCCTGTTTTCAAAACCTCTCCTCCTGCCCTAAGCGGAAGATGGAAGGACATTTACCCCTATCTGAATCTTGACATCATCAAAGGTCTTTTACCAAGTAGAAATCTGTTTTCTGTATCTTCCATTTTAAACATTACACAAATGATGCACCCTCTAGTTCCCAATTGGTGTATATAAAAAAAAAATTATATAACTTTTAATCCATTGACAGTAATTTTCTTTTATAAAATATTCTTATTTTTCATATGCTTTGTAGGTTCTATCCACTAACTTCTAGCAATATGTTACACGATACATGTTAGTACTCATTGCCAAACTTACCTGTTCACCTTTAATTTTTTACATTTCCTATGCACTCAAAGCAGTTTGCTGTGTACATAGTACCAGAGTATCTCTTATTTTCAATATGCATAGGCAAATCGATATTGCAAATAAAGCATTTCTAACAGACAAATAGTGACTAATTTTAGAAATGTTGCTTATTCTGCATTAAGGCAACTCTTAAAGGGCATCAGCAGAAATCTACCTCCTAAACCGATACTATTACCTTATTTAGACCTTAAGGACATGGGCTAAATTGGCCTTTAGGACACACTTTTTTACATTTTTTCCTGCTAAAATTGCAAAATTCCATATGAGGGCTTGTTTTTTGCGGTAAGATTTGTATTTTGTAGTGGGTTGATGTTTATGTTTTTTATACCCTTCACAATACGGGTATAATAATGAAAAATATGTTTGGCCAAGGTCACTACTGATGCGACAAATACCAATGTGTACCAATACCACGCGCGAACAAACAGCAGTCCTGCGCTCATCCCACTCCCCACCCCCCTCGCCGGAACCAGCAGCCGTCCTCCGTTGCGGCGATCCCCCCTCTCGAACCAGCAGCCGTCCAGCCCCCGTCCCCCCCCCCCCCCCCGCCCCCAATGGAACAAGCAGCGGTCCTCCGCCCCTCCCCCCGTCCGTACACCCCCCCCCCCCTCCGAACCAGCAGCTAACTGACCTGCACGCCGAACAAGCACCCCACCGAACACCCACGACGACTGGTCACCCTAAAAGGGTAAGTATACATTACTTTATCTGTGTGTATATATGATGTATATATGCATATACAGTGTATATACTGTGTATATGTGTATATATGCATCTACTGTCTATATCTGTATATACTGTGTATATGTGTATATATGCATCTACTGTCTATATCTGTATATACTGTATTTATACATGCATATATTTGTATAAGCCTATATATGTGCGCATTTAAATGTGTATATATATATGTATATATGATTTACCGTATTTTTCGGCCTATAAGGCGCACCAAAAATCCATTAATTTTCTCAGAAATCATAGGTGCGCCTTATAGGCCAGTGCGCCTTATATATGAACTTATACAGAAATGTACTACAGACAAGATGTACTGTACATTTACCAGTGTTTAATAGCTCCATCCTGCAACTTCCCACACTGTACAAAGGGTCCCTAGCTCCTGAAGTGCCCTGGCACCACAACTAACATTGTGCCCATCCTGCCCTCCCCTAGCACGGAGAGACTGGAGCCGCCATAGTGCTGACCACAAGGCAATCATCATCATCAGTAAGAAATCCCCCATACCTGCCAGCCCTGTAACAGGCGAAAGAGAAGGAGCCACAGGGAACCCCACAGGAATAACACCCTCGCTGAGGAGGGAAGGAGAAGGGGCAGAGGGAGACCACTTAACCCCTGCTGCATCACCCTGCATTAACCCCCAGCAGCCCATACCTCTGAGATCGGAGCTCTCTGACACGCTGAAGACAAGTTTCCCGGGAAGTGTAGCTGGCTAGAACTGTGCACAGGTCTGCCACCTGCTGGTCATTTTTAGGTACTGCATTTGATCCTGCGCCTTATACTCCAGTGCGCCTTATATATGAACCTAGATGTCTTAGCAGGCATTTATTAGAGGTGCGCCTTATAGTCCGGTGCGCCTTATAGGCCGAAAAATACGGTATGTTTATATGCTGTGTATGTGGTATGTATGCATATGCTCTGTATACTGAATTTGTGTGTGTATTTCCCGTAAGTGTGTGAAAATGCTGTACATACTGAATGTTTGTGTATTTGCTGTATGTGTGTATATTCTGTATGTATATGGTGTTTTTATACTGCATGTATGTGTATATATGGTCAGTGTATACTGTATGTGTAAATATATATATATTTATTGTATATAATGTGTATGCCGTATGATTGATGTATATATACTGTGTGTATATACTTTATGAGTTTGTGTATACTCTGTGTATGGCTACATTCACACTACCATATGGAGGACATATATATACGGCCGATATAGGTCCTCCATAGACGGCAATGGGCGCACGGCGCTCTACGGGAGCGGTACGGTGCAGCACACGTGCGGCACCGTACCGCTCTCCGTGCCCGGGAAAAAGATAGGACCTGTCCTATCTTTACCCGTAGTACGGCGCCGTGCGCCATAACTTCCTGTGGAGAGGGGCGGGGGTGAGCTGCACTCACCTCCTCCACCTCTCCCCGTGCACTGCCGTTGCCCGCTATGGTACGGTACGGGCGGGCAATGGTAGTGTGAATATAGCCTATTAGTGTATAAATATATATGGGTACATAAATGTGTGAAGGTGGATATAAAGATGTGTTATTGGGGACGAGGTGGCTGTATGTAGCTGTGTTACTGGGGACAAGGCGGCTGTATGTAGCTGTGTTACTGGGGAGGAGGCGGCTGTATGTAGCTGTGTTACTGGGGTGAGGCGGCTGTATGTAGCTGTGTTACTGGGGGCGAGGCGGCTGTATGTAGCTGTGTTACTGGGGGCGAGGCGGCTGTATGTAGTTGTGTTACTGGGGATGAGGCGGCTGTATGTAGCTGTGTTACTGGGGGCGAGGTGGCTGTATGTAGCTGTGTTACTGGGGGCGAGGTGGCTGTATGTAGCTGTGTTACTGGGGGCGAGGCGGCTGTATGTAGCTGTGTTACTGGGGATGAGGTGGCTGTATGTAGCTGTTACTGGGGGCGAGGAGGCTGTGTGTAGCGGTGTTACTGGGGGCGAGGAGGCTGTGTGTAGCTCTGTTACTGGGGGCGAGGTGGCTGTATGTAGCTGTGTTACTGGGGACAAGGCGGCTGTACGTAGCTGTGTTACTGGGGAGGAGGCGGCTGTATGTAGCTGTGTTACTGGGGTGAGGCGGCTGTATGTAGCTGTGTTACTGGGGGCGAGGCGGCTGTATGTAGCTGTGTTACTGGGGGCGAGGCGGCTGTTTGTAGTTGTGTTACTGGGGATGAGGCGGCTGTATGTAGCTGTGTTACTGGGGGCGAGGTGGCTGTATGTAGCTGTGTTACTGGGGGCGAGGTGGCTGTATGTAGCTGTGTTACTGGGGATGAGGTGGCTGTATGTAGCTGTTACTGGGGGCGAGGAGGCTGTGTGTAGCGGTGTTACTGGGGGCGAGGAGGCTGTGTGTAGCTCTGTTACTGGGGGCGAGGCGGCTGTATGTAGCTGTGTTACTGGGAGTGAGGCGGCTGTGTGTAGCTATGTTACTGGGGGTGAGGCGGCTGTGTGTAGCTGTGTTACTGGGGGTGAGGCGGCTGTATGTAGCTGTGTGCAGCTGTGTTACTGGGGGCGAGGCGGCTGTATGTAGCTGTGTTACTGGGGGTGAGGCGGCTGTATGTAGCTGTGTTATTGGGGGTGAGGCGGCTGTATGTAGCGGTGTTACTGGGGGCGAGGCGGCTGTATATAGCGGTGTTACTGGGGGCGAGGCGGCTGTATGTAGCTGTGTTACTGGGGGCGAGGCGGCTGTATGTAGCTGTGTTACCGGGGGCGAGGCGGCTGTATGTAGCGGTGTTACCGGGGGCGAGGCGGCTGTATGTAGCGGTGTTACTGGGGATGAGGCGGCTGTATGTAGCTGTGTTACTGGGGGCGAGGCGGCTGTATGTAGCTGTGTTACTGGGGGCGAGGCAGCTGTATGTAGCTGTGTTACTGGGGGACGAGGCGGCTTTATGTAGCTGTGTTACTGCTGGGATAGTGGAAAGGAAGCAGGAGGACGTGTATGCATGCTGCATTCAGTGGGCGCATGTGATCGGATTGTGGCGCATCGGCGCTGGCATGCACGTGACGGAAATCAGGGGCGTGGCCGAACGAAGACCTGACGGATTCGGAAAAACCGCCGCATTTAAAACAAAAAAAGTGTTGCGGAGCTTGCACTTACCTTCACTAGGAATAGGCCGGTGAACTTGAGTGCGTTCCAATGCTCTTCAGCGCAGCAGCGCCACCTGGTGGACGTCGGAGGAACTGCCTTAATGAATCCCGGCCGGACCCGAATCCACCGCAGAGAACGCGCCGCTGGATCGCGAATGGACCGGGTAAGTAAATCTGCCCCAATATGTTTCCCAGTTTTCTGTGGTAAAATTAGGGGTCTCGGCTTATACTCGGGTCGGCTTATACTCGAGTATATACGGTAATATAATTATAAATAGGGAAATGGTTGAGTTTTTTTATTTTTTTACACTGGGGATACCTTGAACCCTTATACAATACATTTACAGTACAGAAGTACTACAAGAGAGTGGTGGCCAGACCTTCAAACTTCAGTACTGACCTTTCTCTCTCCGTCTCCCTGTCTTTATACAGCTAATTTGCATATGACTTCAGAGGTTTATTTGAAGTGATGCCACCACTCTGGACCATAAAATAAACTTTATCTGGAATGTTTTAATGAGCTTAATAAGGTACTGTTAGTGGTTTAGGAGGATAACTTCTGCTGACAGGTTTCCTTTAAGTCTCAACTAGTTTACATATTTTAAAAGGGAAGCTTACTTCTTTGCTCTGCCGCATTTCTAAATTTTGGTTGTTATATTTATTCAGAGATTTATTTGGAGTGATGCCTCCACTCTGGACCATAGAATAAACATTATCTGGAATGTTTTAATGTGCTTAATAAGGTACTATTAGTGGTTTTTGAGGATAACTTCTGCTGACAGGTTCCCTTTGTCTCAACTAGTTTACATATTTTAAAAGGAAAGCTTACTTTTTTGCTCTGCAGAATTACTACATTTTGGTTGTTATATTTATTCAGAGATTTATTTGGAGTGATGCCACCACTCTGGACCATAGAATAAACTTTATCTGGAATGTTTTAATGTGGTAATAAGGTACTGTTAGTGGTTTGTGAGGGTAACTTCTGCTAACAGGTTCCCTTTGTCTCAACTAGTTTACATATTTTAACACTTTTAACCCCTACACAACTACTACATACACCTATATACGTACCCCATGCAGAAAGGATGTTTAGAAACATGGCACCTAGAAACACAATTCTGTGTCATATTAAACAGAAGAATCCCCCATGTAATATGGATTGTACATGGTTGCTTAACTGAACCAGAGATATCCACCCTTGAATTTTTACTAAAAAATAGATTTTTAGGTAGAGCTTTCTATTCCCGATTGTAACTTTAAGAGTGAATATCTCTGGTTCTGGAAGCATCCATGCATCCTATTAAAGTGGAGACTCTCCTGTTAAATATGACCCCAGAATTGTGTTTCTAGGTGCAAGGGTTCAGGATACAGGTGTTTGAAGTGTGTCCCCCTCCAGCCTGTCAGCTGAAGGCAACATATAGAAGAAGCTGCAGGAGACTTTCACTTTGTAGAATTACATGCACCCTCTGCATCTGTAGCTGTACCTGGGAAAGGGTAATGGAATAATGCTGTACATATTTATAACCTAATTTAGTAAACGTTACTACAGGAAAAATGCCAAAAAAGCTTATAATTATATAATTTTATAAAGAATAAATATGTAATAAATAAAACTATCCTATCCTAACTAACTATGAAGTTAAAGTCTCGCATGTCATGAGAAAAACAATGTAAAAATTGTTATATGTAATAATAATTCCTTTGTTTATATAGCGCACACAGATTACACTGCACTGCACAGAGCTTGCTAAAACAGTCATACTAAGTTAACTCCTTCTTGAATAACTTCACTAGAAATTAAAATTAAGACTTTGGAGTGGTTCATGCTCAGAAACCCTCCAATGTGGGTGAATAACAATAATTCTGCAAACATGAGCGAGTTAAAATTCCTCCAGAGCATTGTAAAAGACTTACTGGCAGTTATGGCAAACTTTTGGTTGTAGTTGTTGCTACTAAGGGTGGTCTAACCAGTTATTAGCCTTAACGGGGCAGTTACTTTTTCACACAGGGCTCTGAAGGTTTTGATGACCTTTTTTCCTTAACCTGTTCATGCTCTGCTTCCGATATATTAGACGCTGAACGCAGTGACTTAACGATCAGCGTCCAATATATCGGACGCAAGCGATACTTGCATTTTGGACGTCACATGACTGATCTGATTGGTCGATCAATGTCATTGGCCAATTGTTACAGATTAGTCAATGACAGCGATCAGTGATGCTGGGGGGGCTGATCTTACTAGCCCCATGCTCTCCAATATCGCCATTTTGTGTCTGGTGGTGTTGGAAAGAGTTGTGCTGGTGATCTGTCCCTTTACTGTACCCCAAAACACACGATTACTCCCCCATTGTCCGTTTTCCCTATCCCCCACAACCACACTTTTAAGTGCGATCTTTTAGGCGTTGTAGCAGTAGTGTGTAGGAGGAGTTTTAGTAGCGTGGAGGAGTAGGCGTTCTGTGGAGGAGCAAGAGTAGTGTGGAGGAGCAGGCGTAGCCTAGTGGAGTGGGCGTTGTTCTGTGCAGACTGTATTCACAGACATCTACCAGCTATAATTGTCCTCACTGAAACACATCTTACACCAGAGACCCTATGGAGAGTTAGACGTAATTGGATCGGTATACAATATCACTCGTGTCATACGTCCTCATCAAGAGGAGTGAGTCTGTTGGTTCACCAGAGAATAGATCTAAAAGTACTGAAAACTAAAATAGATGACTATGGTCGCTACATTTTCATTGAAGGAATACTGGAGGGTCTGCGATGTATATTATCTTTGGTATATATCCCCCCACCATATTCCTCTGATGTTATAAATCAATTAGCACTATTTATGGAAAAATGCTCTGACTGTCCAGTTTTATCGTGTGGGGACTATAACTGCGTGATGGATGGCAACCTCGATAGAATATCAGCTGACAGTTCTAGGAAAGCGGTAGGAGCCTCCCCGTTGAAAAGGCTATGTGATGAAGTCGGCCTGATGGATGTTTGGAGGGTGAAATATTTAAACAAGGTTGCTTTTTCATGCTTCAGTAATACACACAAGGCGATGTCAAGAATTGACCTCGCCTTGTGTAATAGTAGTTGTCTGGATCATATTGTAAAGATGAAGTATGAACCGAACACCACATCGGACCACTATATTTAGGTGGTGGATATTAGGTCCAAAAAAGTAACACCGGGCACCCCAATGCCTTTCCAGGTTAATGCACATTGGTTCGCAATACTGAATATTGACCAGGAGTTGATGGGGGTAATTGAGGAGATTTGGCTTAAGAATAAGAAGGAAATAGATGTTAGAGTCGCATGGGATACACTTAAAGCCTACATTCGTGGATATCAATTCAATAAGATTCAATGGATAAAGAAATTAAATAAATTACAGGAGGAATCATTTAAATCCCAAATACAGACGCGTAAAAGCGAATTCAGCTGTAATCCCTCGGATGAAAATTTTGCGAACTTAAAAGAAGCACATAAGAACTATACACAATTCTTGTTAGATAAAGCACAACATGCAACCTTTTTTGCAGGTTATAAAAATTTTTTCGAAGGGGGGAAGCCTGGTAAGACATTAGCTAAGATTATTCAGAATCAGGAACAAATCTAGGAATTAGTGCGATCAAAACTAGGAAGGGTAGTATTACTAATGACCCCGGAGAAATACAAGAAGAGTTTGTCAACGCATTCTCAAGTATGTATGCATCACAAAAAGGAATTGGGTTAAGAGAAATTAAGGAATACTTGGAGGGTATAGACTTTCCACAATTAACAGCACAACAGAGGGAGGGGCTGGATGAACGAATATCGGTGGAAGAAATTGGGGAGGCATTGGACTCAATATCGGGCAATACTACCCCAGGATCAGATGGGTTGCCCTTTGAATTATATCGTAGATGCAGGAGGGTGCTATTGCCCATCCTGGAGGAAGTGTTTACATACTCTTCACAATTACCTGCCTCCATGAGGCATGCCATCATCACCCTGATATTAAAAAAAAAATAAAAATGCACTGGATGTCGAATCATACCGCCCCATTTCTCTGTTGAATACAGATGTTAAATTGTATGCAAAGGTTCTGGCTCGGAGATTGGGAATGGTAGTAGGGGATATCATACACCCAGATCAATCTGGTTTCATACCTGGCAGACAGGTTGCTAATAATTTAAGAAGGGTATTCGCAGGAATCCAGGTGAGCCGGGGGGGATCCCGCTCCATCCTGTCGATAGATGCCACAAAAGCATTCAACAGGGTGGAGTGGGTCTTACTCTTGGAAACATTGAGAAGCTTTGGATTTGGGCAGACAGTTATTGAATATATTAAATTGATGTATACTCAACCCTTGGCCAGGATAAGATTAAGTAGTGGTTTAACAAACAAATTCGGGATCGCCAGGGGAACAAGACAGGGATGCCCGTTATCCCCGATTTTGTTTTTACTGTTCCTAGAGCCGTTAGCCATTAAATGTAGGAATAACCCACGCATACATGGTTGGGGATGTAGTGGTCGCCATGATAAACTTCTGCTGTATGCGGATGACATGTTGTTCACAGTGGATCAATCTGAGAGATCTATTCCTGTAATAATGGAAACAATTCAGGAATTTGGAGAACAAGCAGGGCTTGAAGTGAACTGGTCCAAGTCTCATCTCTTGCCCCTGGACAATTTTGATACGGATTGTATAGAGGAGATAGAGGTTTTGCCAAGAGGGGAATGTCTTGATTATTTGGGGATAAAAGTAGGGGCAAAACCTAGGACCTATTTAGAGGATAACCTAGTACCGCTAATACAACGCATTAGGAAAAAAATTAAAATTTGGACGAAATTATCGCTATCTCAGGCAGGCAGACTAGCACTCATAAAGATGATATTGTTACCTCAATTACTATATGTTATCACAGCTTCACCAATATGGATCAATAAAAAATTCTTTAAGATCATTGAAAGGATGATGAACGACCTCATCTGGGGAAGGAAGAGAGTCAGAATTAAAATCGATGTATTTTATAAACTAAGAGGTAAAGGAGGATGGTCATTACCCAATTTTTTCCTTTATTTCATATCTACAATGTTACAATATTTAATAGGAGGAGGGGATGGGATTATAATCCAAGCTATATCACAAGTAGTAGGGATGAACACGAATAATGGGCTAATATTATTAGAGTCAGGACGGTTAGATTCACTAGCAGTTAGGGGGATACCATTATACAATTGCTTTAGGAAAGTTTGGGACTGGGTAAAAATAAATTTTGATATAACCACTAGTACGAAATTCTCGCCAATATGGCAAAATAAGGAGTTAAAAGAGTTGGAGCAGAGTTTTCTGGGAATATAAAGGTATTCACCTAATTTCACAAATCTGCACAGAAGGTAGGTTAATGTCTTTTGAAACCTTGAAAGATGTGTTTAATATAAATAATCAAAATTTTTATAATTATATTTAGTTGACTCACAGAATAAAGAGCTTAGGAGAGAAGAAGAAGACTCTAGAAGTTAGGTATTATCACGTAATAGATTTTTTTGCAAAGCTTAATGGCGGGAAGAAACTATTATCTAAAATATATAAATATATAGCCACGAATTTAAAAAATTTAGAGTTTCACGTTAGTAGAAGAAAGTGGGAAAGGGAAGTTGGCATATTATCAACAAAACAATGGTTAAGTATATTTCAAAACATGAATATAGTTAGTTCAGAATCAATTTGATTAATTCAATTTAAAATTATATACAGACTCTATTATTCCCCTGAGGTGGTAAACCGTTTTAGGAAGACACATTTAGAAAAGTGCTTAAAATGTCAGGATCCAAAAGACTTTCTCCACATGATGTGGAATTGTGTAGGAGTCCTTAAATTTTGGGAGGAAGTACACACAGAGGTCTGTCGAGCAACGAGCTTGAAGGTCCCTATGACCCCCGATGTTTTGGTGCTGGGAAACACGAGTGATATTGTTGGTCCTATACATTTAATTAGATGGGTGGGGATGGCATTACAAGTAGCATGATGTACAATTGTTTGTTTGGAAGTCCCCGAAAAAGCCTAATATAGTAGAGTGGGAAAATAGGTTAAAAAAAAATAAAAAAGTTTGAGATCAAATTTGCAGACCTAGGGAAAGGTGAAATCTGACAGAAAAAATAAATGGCTATGAGGAAAATAGAGTGGAACTTCTACTTTTTTTTTTTTCTCTCTTTCTTCTCTTGACCGAGGGAGGGTGGGAGTAAGGGGGGGGGGTATTGTTTATTAATCTATGATAAGATTGTATTCAGAGTTGTTTATCTGTATTGGGAATGTAATATCGAATGTTAATGTTTAAATATTAAGGCTAGAATTAATGGCCTATAACTGGAAATATATAGAGCGTTTAGATTATTGCAGATTACAATATCACTGATATCTGATAACATGTATGTTACATAAATTGTACATATATTCTTGACAATGATTTACAAAAAAAAAAATGTATTGAATTGCATGAAATATTAATAAAGATTTAAATGAAAAAAGGGCAGAGGCCATTGGAGAGATAAAAAGAGCAGCCTAAGCAGTCTCCATCGGATTCTACTTTGTGACCGTAGTGGGACCTAAAGTGCGAGCAAACCCTATGTCACCCTAAAACCTCAACTCAGGTCCACAGCTGCCACCTCAACTGGAACCTGCCCCTGGGATAGTGTCACCCTTATCTCCCCCTATGAGTATGGGATCCCAGATGCAGGTATCAAAATATAGCAGATATATGGTCACTGAGTCAAATAAAGTCCAGTTATGGCATGTTTCGTCCAAGAATCAGGCTTATCAGGGGAATAAATTTGTGACCAGTAAGGTGTGCTCACATGGTACAGCGCTGGTTTAAGAAGAAAACTGCAAAAAGTACCTGGATTAATCAACGTGTTGCAGGATGGCAGTAGTCAGGATATCTGCCAGGTTCTCCCGTATGGTATAGATAGCGGTGCATAGGACACACAGATAGGGAGAGCTGTTATGGTAACTTAAACTTCCTTTAATATCAGACTGGGCGATTCAGTGGATTGTCCGTGCACAGTACTTCATTTGTATCTTTGCTTGATGAAGGGGCCTGTGTGCCCTGAATGCTTGCAACAAATCATTCCGCACTTTTGTAGTTTTTACACAAAAGTATTTAACATCATAGAATTTTTTAATAAATTTACAAACTGTTTTTTTTTAACATTGCAGCCATAAAAGGAGCCATTTAGGGATAAAGGCAATGCTTTTTAATGATCATTATTAATGAAGTATTTATTTTGGGTATTTTGGCTAATTTGCATGGATTGATTAAATTCTCCCATTGATGATAATGTAATATTATTTTTACTGAGTTGCCTTTCAACTAGCTCAGGGAAATGGAATGTAATGCTTTGCTTGTGCTGTAATTGATAAAATAGAATTTTATGAATAATACTACATTCAAAGTAGTAGATGATGCAAGGCAGGTTACCAATAACTATTATAACCCCTTAAGGACACAGCTCATTTTCACCTTTAGGACACAGCCTATTTTTCAAATCTGTCTGTCACAATATTCAGTTATAACTTTGGAACGCTTTAGCTTACAATGTTTATTTTAAGACAGTTTCTTCATGACATGTTGTATTTCCCATTAATGCTATATTTTAGTTTACATTTTTGCACTTCAAAAAAAAAATGTACATTTGGTAAAAGATTTGGAAACATTTCTAACTGTCTAACTGTCCAAATTGGTTGCCAACTAACATTAACCATATGTCTGCTTTGTACTGACATATTTTTTTATATGTTAATTTATTTTATTTGGACGTTAGGAGGCTTACAGGTTTTTTGTAAGCGATTTTCCCAATTTTTAAGTATATTTCAGGTTCAATTATTTTATAGGACAGAGTTATTAAAAACTCCCCACAAATTGCCCTATTTTTAAAACTGCACCCCTCGACCTATATTCAAAACAGCCTTTGGTAAGATTGTTAATACCCCTTCAGGACGTAGCCTGTTTGTGCGTTAAGGCTCAGTCCATTTTATTAAAATTTGACCAGTGTCTCTTCCTATGATATAACTTTTCAACACTTAACATACCCCTGTGATTTTGAGACTGTTTTCTTGTGAGACATTGTATTTTATGTTATTAGTATCATTTCTCTGATCAATTACTTTTTTGGGGGTAAAAATTCAATAATTTAGGAAAAATGGGAAATTTTTTTTTACAATTTTCAAAGTTTCAAATGTTCAAAAAGTCATACCACAATTTTTTTGTAGATATCTTTTGCCATTCGTCTTCTTTATATTTCCATAACAGTAGAAAGCCCTAAGAACTGGCCCTATTTTGGAAACTACACCCCTCCATGAATTAATAAAGGGGTATAGTTAGCATTTTAACCCTACACGTGGACCTCAAATAACATGCATAATGGATAGTGCATAGTAAAACATGTCCATTATGTCATATTGTGCCCAGCTCTAGCTACGGGAGACAATCGCCTTAAAAATCATGATACGTGTTCTCCCTGGTATGGCAATACTTCATATGGGGCAATAATCTACAGGCTGGGCACACGGCTTGGCTAAGAAGGGGAAGTACAGCATGTGGTATGACATATAAGCTGTGCATAATACATCAGGGTAAAATCTACATCTAAATGTCCAGGGATGTGTGTTAAATACAGAAGCTCTCTTTCATACATAGTCCTGGTTTTTCTGAGCATGTTACACAATGGTAAATGGTGTACTTCCGAATGTGTTTTTTGGAGCACATTCTGCACCTCTTTTGCTTCCTTCCCTTCTTAGCAGTTTGGGGAACTTCTCCTGGATAGTGCTGCCCTGGTACAATACGTGTTGTGGCCCCGCTTCCAGAAGTGCTGGCCTTTCCCCCTCCTGGTCTCCAAAAAGAAAATACTGAATAACCACCTCATGAAATTCCAGAAATTTACGTAAGAATTATACAGAGCTATCTAAGTGATGTGTATAGCCAGCTTCTAGTACTCGATTTCCGCATGGCATTGTATGGCTGAAGCATATGGCTGACATATAAGCTGTGCATAATACATCAGGGTAAAATCTACATCTAAATGTCCAGGGATGTGTGTTAAATACAGAAGCTCTCTTTCATACATAGTCCTGGTTTTTCTGAGCATGTTACACAATGGTAAATGGTGTACTTCCGAATGCGTTTTTTGGAGCACATTCTGCACCTCTTTTGCTTCCTTCCCTTCTTAGCAGTTTGGGGAACTTCTCCTGGATAGTGCTGCCCTGGTACAATACGTGTTGTGGCCCCGCTTCCAGAAGTGCTGGCCTTTCCCCCTCCTGGTCTCCAAAAAGAAAATACTGAATAACCACCTCATGACATTCCAGAAATTTACGTAAGAATTATACAGAGCTATCTAAGTGATGTGTATAGCCAGCTTCTAGTACTCGATTTCCGCATGGCATTGTATGGCTGAAGCACCTGGTCCGACAAGTCACCCCCTTTCAATGTACTTGTTATAATCCGGTATGCAAGTCAGGTTTGGGGGTTTCTGTACTGGTACCTTGTACACGGACATTGGTGCTGGTGTGCCCATGTATTGTTGTTAATACAAGGACATCTCTCTTGTACTCAACACACAATACAGAGTTCCCTGCTCTCTTGCCTTCTAATTTTTTGCCCAAGCAGTGACTTAGGGAGACCTCTCTGATTTCTGTGTACATGCCTCAGTATTTCTGGAAGTAATGCACTTGAGTAGTGTAGTGCTGTTAAAGAAATTGTCCAGGTAGAGGTGGGAGCCATGGTCCAGCAGTGGGTGCACCAAATCCCACATTAACTTCGCAGTAATACCCAGGAAAGGGGGGCATTCTGGGGGCACTATAGTGGAGTCCTTCCCTTCATATACCCTGAACTTGTACTTTCGCACAGCTTACACATCTTGATGCGTCTGTGGCCACATGTTTTGCAGGGGTATATGCCTGGGCAAACTTGGCACTAAAATGTTCTAATATGGACCTGACCTTAAACAAACGACCTGGGGTCATATCTGGGTGGGCACTGTTGTCGGTGTAATGCAAAAACTTATGGATGGCTTCAAAGAACATCCTGCTCATCACCATGCGAAACATGGGGGTGTGGTACAGTATATCTGAGCTCCAGTAGTCCCTGATTGATGGCTTCTTTACAATCCTCATAAGAAGTATTATGCCCCAATACTTGTGCATCTCTGCTGCAGTGACAGAGGTCCACCTATGAGGTTGTGCATAAAATGAAGTGGGGTTTTGGGCAATATGTTGTGCGGCATAGAGATTTGTCTGGACTACACTAAAATTCAATAGCTCCTTATCAAAAAATACTGAAAGTGCCCAGCTCTGAGCCTTGCCTTGTCAAATTTAATTCCAGGTTGGCCCAAAAAGTCTGGCACCTGAGGGGTATAATTAACTGGGGCTACCCATGTGGGGCAAGTAGAAGCCCCAGATACTTCTCCCCTAGAATGTATATGCGCACTCTCAATAATGATGTTGTGCTCAAAGAATAGGATTCTCGGTCCAATTGTGACAATTAAAGACAGATTCTTTGGCACACACTTGAAGATTTGCTTGAATATTCTTTTTTATTTTGCAATGAAAAGATTTTCACAACATCTTAGCCTTCACCTTTATGTGACTTTACAGGACAAATAGTGAAAGTAGATCAAAAAGTAGCACACGACGTCATCACGACCTTTGTCAAGTATGATCTATACTGTAAACAAAATAATTGTAAATGATTAGAAGGCTAATAAAGTGAATACAAAAATAATAATAATAGTAATAGATTAAGTATTACAGTAAGTTTATCAGTAGAAAAAGAATTTTATGATTATGAAAGAAAATAAAATTAAGGAGATCATAGGAAAGGAACATTATGATTATATACAAAATTTTTTACTAATCTAGATATAGTTCATGGTGAAATCCTATATTATTTCATAAATTATATTTATAATTTCATATATTATTTTATAAATATTCTTACATATTTATTCTTATGTATAGAATAAGAAAGTAAGGAAAAATGCTCAATCCTTCAGAGTAGAAGGGGAGTACTAGGTAAAAAAAATACAGACCACAGATTAACCAGAAAATTTCATCAGAGGGAATCATACAAGAAGTATGATTCCCTCTGATGAAGTCCTAGGCACTTCTCCCGCAAAAGTCCCAGGATAAACCCTATGACGCCTTCTCTGGAAGATGAGGAAGATAGGTAGAAGGGGACATCATCCCCACTAGCTGACTCTGTGTCAGAGGCCAGCATGTTGTATGTCTCCAACATGGTGTACGTCTTATGAGACATTGTAGACAGAAAAATAAGATAATGTGCACCAGAAAAATAAGATAATGCGCACCCAACTACACAGTCAAACCGCATAGCTGGCAGACAGAAAAAAATAGATAATGTGCACCAAACTACACAGACAAGCTGCACAGCCCGCACACAGACAAATTAGGTACACCTACGGGCGCTCTGGGGAAAAAACGAAAAAAAAAAAGAAAAACCTATGTGCAGCCGCACAAAAAGGCACTACAAATGCACCTAGCTTGCCCTAAGACACCCTCTAAAGATACTGTGAAGTGTAATTCACACAGGGCACTGAAGTTTGTCCAGTGCATGACAACGCTAACAGCGCGCTGAAAAGTGTGTTTTTGTTCAGAAAAAATGGACGAAAAGTGTGATCACGCAAGATGATTACACAGGGAATACACAGATAAGGATCAGACAGTGTAATAGTGATTTTGGTGTAACCATAACAGCTCCTCTCTCCAGCGATACCTAACCAAAATGGTGCTGCTGGAGGGAGGAGGTAGGAGATAAAACCTTGTTTTCAGCCCCAAAACTCTGCAAATGGCCAGTCAAATTTGCAATTTTGAACTTCCAGGTAATATTCGCCTAGTGTAGTAATCCAGGGTAGGGCATTCAAGAGAATCTGTGCAACTCGGGAGAAATGATGAATAATAAAATCACATGTAGTGTATATATAAAAAAAAGCAAAATATGGTTTCATATCAATGGATAGTTGTCGGCACGGTGGCTGAGTGAGTAGCACTGCTGCCTTGCAGCACTGGGGTCCTGGGTTCGAATCCCACCCAGGTCAACATCTGCAAAGAGTTTGTATGTTCTCTCCGTGTTTGCGTGGGTTTCTTCCGGGTACTCTGGTTTCCTCCCACACTTCAAAACATACTGTTAGGTTGTTTAGATTGTGAGCCCCATGGGGACAGGGACCAATTTGATATGCTTGTGCAGCGCTGCGTAATCTGTGTGCGCTATATAAATAAAGAATTATTATTATTATTATTATCTACCCTGTTGGTTGATAAATATCTCATATTCACAATTCTTGCAATTGCATTGTATTGTAACTGTACTGACATTGACACATTTTATAAAGAAGCACAGGATCATACTAATGAATTTTGTCAAAATTTGGTTTTGGCAACAGCATATAATAAAGGCAGAAGTCTGGAAAGGGGGTAAGTGATTGTGTCATGCAACAAATGCCAGTAGATAAACTTGAGGAAACCGCTAACAGTTTATCTAAGATCAATGGCCTTTTAAAAACTCAAAAAAATGTAAAGCATCCTATCCAACCATTGGCACTTGTCTAGGGGTGATTAACATCTTAATGTCCTGCTTCAAGACAAACCTCTATTTGTGTATCTAAAGGGCCCCAGTTTAGCTTCCAAAATAACACCTACCGTCAAGAGTAATCTCCACAGCCAATACAAATATGCAAAAAATGAAAGAACTTCTAAACTGTAACATCATAGAAGTGGTTCTAATTGAATGTACATATGCCAAACAATGTATAGAAAGAACACTTACAAAACAACAGAAATGGTGTAAAAAAAAACATTTCTTATCCCAGCAATTTTTTTTCACTTCATACGGTGAGCAAATATTATAGTGGAAATGAAGTTAATTGTACTCATCCTGGGACGTCCCGAAAACTTGTGAGAGCCAAAGCGTAGCTGCACCTAACGACCGGGTTGCTGGCCAACATACAAGCTGCCAACAGTGTTCTCAGGATGCTGAGCCAAGACCAAGGAGCACCATCTTGGAACCGTGAGTAATTCGCTTTTGAGACAAGCTTATCCCAAAACACCAGGAGTTGTGAGTAATACATACTATACTGCTATGCTATTTTACTAATTTCCAAGACAATGTTGTAATTGCCATTTTGAACATCTATGCTTGTCAAGTCCTAAACGTCAGATGGCAGGCCCACTTGGTTTTAAAGAGGAGCTGTCACCAGATTTTGACCACCCTGAGTAGCAATGCCTGCTGATAAAGGGTTGCAAGTCCTCCCCATATCACCTAAAATGAGCTGGCAGTGGGGGCACTGTACCTTAATTCGACCGTTTTCTTTTGTGATGGCGGCACTGTGGCTGAGTTGGTAGCACTTCTGCCTTCCAGCGCTGGGGTCCTGGGTTCGAATCCTACCCAGGGTCAACATCTGCAAAGAGTTTGTATGTTCTCTCTGTGTTTGCATGGGTTTATTCCGGGTACTCCAGTTTCCTCCCACACATACTGTATATACTCATGTATAAGCCGAGTTTTTCAGCGCAAAAAACGTGCTGAAAAATCTTACCTCGGCTTATACACAAGTCAATTAAAAAAAAAATACTCACCCTCCGGCACCTGGATCCTCAGCGTCAGCTTCCGCTTCTGTCTGCATTCTTCACTAGCCGGCAGTGCATCGATGCCGGCAGCTCGCATGGACGCAACTGCCGGTTAGTGAAGAAAGAAAAGACAAGCCGCCGCCGAGCACCGGGAGCCATGCCGAGTATTAAAGGTGAGTATCATCGGAGGGTGAGTATTAAGTTTATTTTTTTTATTAGCTTGGCATACTGGGGGCACGCTGTATACCACTTGGGGCAAGGCAGGCTGTATACTACTTGGGGCAGGGCAGGCTGTATACCACTTGGGGCAGGGCAGGCTGTATACCACTTGGGGCAGGGCAGGCTGTATACCACTTGGGGCAAGGCAGGCTGTATACCACTTGGGGCAAGGCAGGCTGTATACCACTTGGGGCAAGGCAGGCTGTATAGCACTTCTGGCACGCTGTATGCCACTTGGGGCAAGGCAGGCTGTATACCACTTGGGGCAGGGCAGGCTGTATACCACTTGGGGCGGGGCAGGCTGTATATTACTTGGGGCGGGGCAGGCTGTATATTACTTGGGGCAGGGCAGGCTGTATACCACTTGGGGCAAAGCAGGCTGTATACCACTTCTGGCACGCTGTATACCACTTGGGGCAAGGCAGGCTGTATACCACTTGGGGCAGGGCAGGCTGTATACCACTTGGGACAGGGCAGGCTGTATACCACTTGGGGCAGGGCAGGCTGTATACCACTTGGGGCAAGGCAGGCTGTATACCACTTCTGGCACGCTGTATACCACTTGGGGCAGGGCAGGATGTATACCACTTGGGGCAGGGCAGGCTGTGTACCTCTTGGGGCAGGGCAGGCTGTGTACCACTTGGGGCAGGGCAGGCTGTGTACCACTTGGGGCAGGGCAGGGCAGGCTGTGTACCACTTGGGGCAGGGCAGGCTGTGTACCACTTGGGGCAGGCTGTATACCACTTGGGGCAGGCTGTATACCACTTGGGGCAGGCTGTATACTACATGGGGGCCAGCTGGCTGTATACTACATGGGGGCTGGCTGTATACTACACCCTCAGCTTATACTCGAGTCAATAGGTTTTCCCAGTTTTTGGTGGTAAAATTAGGGGTCTTGGCTTATACTCGGGTCGGCTTATACTCGAGTATATATGGTACTGTTAGGTTGTTTAGATTGTGAGCCCCATGGGGACAGGGACCACTTTGACATGCTTTGTGCAGCGCTGCGTAATCTTTGTGCGCTATATAAATAAAGAATTATTATTATTTGTGACTCATGTCTGGTGTTTGTGACATTTCTCCTCTCCCAGGCTGGCAGTGAACCGGTGAAGAAGGGTGTCAGTCAGTTAATAGGGCTCTATAGGAATCTGTCACTGGCTGTATATGTGCAGGTTCCTTTTAAATTCCCTGGATCTATACATTTTAAGCAATTATTACCTTTGTAGACACAATATTAATTTTTCTTTCTTTTTATTATACAGTACATGAAATTCAAATGATAAGTTTGATTACCTATACTCACCGCATATTCTAACCTTTAACATGGATACTTTTCTTGGATAGTGTGAAATCACTCCCATTTATGTATTCATTTTGATCTAGCTGACGAATTGTGTGTTGCAATAAGTTTTTTTTTTTAACAAATTCAACATATTTATCGAATACCATTTAGTGTCTTCTGTATACCCCCTAATGCCTCATTTAATTTTTATGTTTCTGTTTTCTCAAATATTGTTGCCGATTTGAGAAGTAGCACAGGGGTTTGCTCTGTTGATAAATGCCGTTGTGCACTTAAGGAAATATATACATTTAAAATGCATGGTTTTATCACAATCCACAATCCTTGTCTTTCTTAAATATTTGCTACCTGGGCTGGCTTCTGGCCCGATGTAATCCTTTTACAGACCAGGCTTATATCTAACAAGAGTTGGTGACAGAAAATACTGTACTTGATAGAGGTCTGTTTCACTGAAGCGAGGGAAAGGGGACTACCGTCTGTGGGATAGTGTTATGGCATACCTGAGGTTGTGCAAACAACTCTATCTCACTTCCTGTGTCTTCTATTGCATTCAGGCAGCCTTGGGTTTGTAGACAGAAGGTTTTGTTAAACTAAAACCTGTAAAACTTTGTTTCAGTATAGTAAAACAAATGTTGTATAGTAACACAATGTCACATGTTACCCATAAATAGCTGTCTTTCCATTGTAAATTGGTCATTGTTTGGAGTATTTGTTTTGTGTCTTGCAAATATCCTAGTAATGATTTTACCATGGGCTGTAGATATGAATCTAGACACCCACTCAGACGTTTCAAAATGGATTCTACCCCCAATATTATGGGGCGTAGGGGTGGAGTAAAGGTATTCTAATATGTTTTCGGAAAAGATGGAACATGCTTGAGAATGGCTGCATAGAGTCAGCCGAAACGTAGCTCTTACCACTGGTGGAATAAACATTCACTATTTATCTTGGAGTCCTGCTTCCTTCCTTGGAGTTTTTATGCAAGTATATAGATGTAGTGTAAATATTTTTTATAGCATGGACTCACAGTTCTTATAATTATAAGTGCTTCAGTGAATACGATTATTCGACAATTCATATATATATGCTAGAAACAACATCTTTATTTATACTGTCCTTTTACACACACTGATTTATGTGAGCGCATAACGTAGGTCTTTAACTAGTTATAGTATATCTATGTATACAATGTGTGAGACCTCTGGTTGGCTACGTTATGCCGACTTGCTTGGTGTGTGGAGAGGTGCGAAGCTGCTACACCCAACAAATATTAATAAAATGCAAGAAATTTCTGAGCTAGCCACTCAAGTCACGTGGACCGGTGAAGGTACGGTTCATCAAGAAGGCTTGTCGGAAGGCCCATATAAGATCCAAGGAAAAAGTAAGCTATGACAATCTCCTAAAAACATTGGGGCTTATTTACTAAGCCCCACAGACCACACTTTTGTCAGATATTTCAGACAGCTTGATAAATCTGCCCCAATGTATTTATATTGAAACAAAATGTATGTTAATCTCTGTTCCTTTGAGTAGCTGTTCCTGTATGATGTAAAGTATGTGTAAAAAATTATTTCTTCTCATGCTTGCTGTTAACACTATGCTTGTTTGCATGCGCTAAAACCTGGTGAGTTGAAACACTAATAGGCGTGTGGTAATTACCAAGCCTTCAATTCAGTTACTTGCCTTTTTAAATTGAGAATTTGTGTAAATCCCTTAGACTATGAATAAGAACTGAATATCTATGTTTGAAACGAGTAGGTCCTCTGGATTAAGCTATGCAATTCCCTCTTTTTAATGGATATGGAATAAAGACAGTTTTTAGCAGATTGGAGTGCCGATCATAGCTTACTTTTTGCTTGAATTTTTTAAAAATAACATTGCATTGAAGAAATGTTTTTTGGGGGGTGAGGTATTAAATTAACTGTAGTAACTGAGATGGGAATACCCCTTTAACCCCATAAGGACGCTTTAACAAATTGCACTTCATAGTGGTGGCATTTATTATTCTATGCCGTGTACTGGGAAGCTCGAAAAAAATTCTGAATGCAGTGAAAATGATGAAAAAAACGCATTTGCTCCATTTTTTGTGGGCTTGGATTTTATGCCTTTCACTGTGCGCCCAAAATGACATGTCTACTTTATTCTTTGGATCAGTATGATCATGGTGATAACAAATTTGTATAGGTTTTATAATGTTTTCATACATTTACAAAAATAAAAAACTCCTGTACATAAAAAAAATTCTTCATTTTGTTGTCTTCTGGCGCTAATAACTTTTTCATACTTTGGTGTACAGAGCTGTGGGGTGTCATTTTTTGTGACTTTTGATGACGTTTTCAATTCTTTTATTTTTAGGACTATGTGACTTTTTGACCACTTTTTATGGAATTTTGAATATTTGTGGCCATTTGTGACCTTAGGCGCCATATTCAGTATTACGGGGTTAAACGCAGTAAAAAAAACGTTATTATATTTTTATATATCAGGCATTTGCAGACGCGGCGATACCTAATGTGTTTATAATTTTTCCTGTTTGTTTATTTTAATATCAATCCTAAGGAAAGGGGGGTAATTTGAATTTTTAACTTTTATTTTAAACATTTTTCTGACTCCCTAGGGTACTTTAACCCTTGGTTGTCTGCTTGATCCTACGAATTTTGCATACCATCTATACAATGTGCAAATTGCACATTGTAATAGCCTAAAACATGATCGCCTCGGATCTTTGTGTGATCCAAGGCTGTCATGACATTGAATCGCCGCTCCCCAATGACGTTCGAGACGAGTTAATGCCGCCGGCAGCTTTGCCAGCGGAGATCGAAGGGTTAACACCTGCGATCGGTGCTAGCACCAATCGCAAGTGTTAGCGACGGCTGTTTGCTTCATTGTGAAGCAAACAGCCGGTGAGTATGAAGAGGGCTCAGCCCGTGACCCCCGCTTCATACTCCCCCATTTGCAACAAGATGTACAGTAACGATTTTTTGCGTTATGGGGTTAAGGATGTAGTCTGTTTGTAAGTTAAGGCTCAGTCTTTTGTTTACATTTTTTTTTACCAGTTTCTCTTTCTGTGGTGATAACTTTTCAACACTTTAACATATCCCTGTGATTTTTTTTTCTCGTGAGACATTGTAGTTTATGTTTTTGGTGACCAATTCAGTTTGGAATTGTGGTGCCACAGCCTTCTTGAAGAGCCCCTGAAGTAACAGTACAATAGAAAACCCCCAAAGATGTCACCATTTTGGAAACTAAACCCCTAATTGAATTTATCTAGGGCTGTAGTGAGCATTTTAACCCCCAACATGCTGGCAAAGATTTAATACAAAGTAAATGGTGCAGAGTTAAAATTAATTTTTTTTTCTAAAATATGCCATTTTAGTGCCAAATATATATATAGTGCCCAACTCATGCCACTTTAGACAAATACCTCAAAAATCATTCTGCGAGTTGTTCTACGGCAATATCCCATAGGTAGCAATAATAGACAGGCTGGGCACGCAGCAGGGATGAGAAGGGAGGGAACGAAATCTAGCTTCTAGAGCTGCGTTTTCACAGGGTTTGGACTTGGTGTGCTTTGTCATGTTCGCACAGCACGTGAAGTAACAGTACAACAGAAACCACCGAAATGTGACTTTAGAAAGTACACCCAGAATTTATCTGGGGTTGAGGTGAGCGTTCAGGTGAGGTGCAGAGTAAAAATTGTTTTATAGCAAATATGCTATAATAGTACCAAATATATTGTGCCCAACTCATGCCACTTTAGACAAACACCTCAAAAATCATTCTGCAGGTTATCCCGAGTATGGCAATACCCCATGTATTGCCAGGCATGGTACACAGAAGGCTGAGAAGGGAAGGAGCGAAATTTTGCTTTTGAAGCTCTGTTTTCAGTAGACTAGTGTTGGGTTGTCCCTGAGGTGCCAGTACAATAGAAACCCCTGAGAAGTGATCCCATTTTAGGAAAAGGCACCCTTCAAAAAATTTAACTAGGATTGTATGACCCTTTTAACCTCTTAGATGTTAGCCCAAATGTAATACAAAGTAAATGGTGCACAGTAAAAATTAGTTTTTTCCTAAAATATGCCATTGTATTTTGCTAAACTCATGCCACTGGGGATAAACACATCAAAAATCTTTATGCGGGTTATCTGGGTTATGGCAATACCCCATATGTGCCAATAATCTACAGGATGTGCACACGGCAGAGCTCAGTAGAAAACAAGCAAATTATAGCTTTTGGAGCACCATTTTCACTAGAAACCCCCGAGAAGTGAGCATTTTAACCCCTAAGTATGAGCATTTTAACCCCTAAGATGTTGGCTCAAATGCAATACAAATGATTGGTGTAGAGTAAACATTGCAGTGCAATTTTTCAAATATCCCATTGTAGTGTCTTTTGCCCAACTCATCCCACTGAAGACAACCACCCCAAAAATCATTATATGGGTTACCCCGGCTACGGCGGCTACCCGGATACCCAATTTGATGCAATAATCTACAGGATGGGCACACGGCAGGGTTTAGAAAAGAACTACCATTAGGAGCACAGACATTTGACTTTTTTTTTTTGGCATCATGAAAACTTTGCCTTTAGGGACCAGTGCAGTAGAACCCCCTGAGAACTGAACATATTTGGAAAGTACAGCCCTCCAAGTATTAATCTAGCGGTGAAGTGAGAAATTTAAACCCACAGGTTGACCCCAACAGCACATTATCTTTCTAGCAATTCTAGGGGCACTATTATAGAGTCATTCCCTTCATATACCCTGAACTTATGTATATGTGTACTTATATGCACTCTCACACAGTTTATACATCTTCACGCCATACCTTTCCCTCTTATTTGGCTTGTCAATAGATTCTCAGGGGTATAAACTTCCATAAAATTGGCACTCGGTCTAAACTTACCTTATATAATCTATTGTATCTGGCGTAATCTCTGGGTGGGCACTGCGCATTGTTGGCATAATGCAAAAACTTATGGATGGATTCAAAGCGCTTCCTGTTAATCGCCATGTGGAACATAGGGGTTTGGCACAGTAAGTCTGTGCTCCAATAGATTTTTTTATCAGTCCCATAAGAAGTACTATGCCCCAATATTTCTCTGCTGCACTGACGGGTCCATCTGTGGGGTTGTGCGTAAAAAGAATTGTGGCTTTCTGCAATATGTTGTGCAGTATAGAGATTGGTATGGGATGCAATTAGGTTCTCACTATAGCCCACTGAGCCCTTCCGTGTGTGTCTGTGTATCCCAGGACAGCCAGTAAAGTCAGAGACCAGAGAGGCATAGTTACTGGGGATCACTGATGTGGGGTCAGAAGTCCCAGACACTTCAGCACTAGTCCACAGGCGCCTTCTAGGGGGTTCCTCAGCGTCACTTTGGAAGGACGTGGTGGACAAATAAAATGGACACTTGTCCCCACTAGCAGACTCCGTATCAGAGGCAATATACAGTAACTATATGCCTCCGATGTGTAGTAAGTTTTTACCGGGCCAAGATTTTCCCTGACCTGACAAAGGGAAAACGTATGCTGGGGAGAGGTGACCCCTTGACAAAGTCCTGTGTGGACGAAACATGTGTCGGGGAGGTGCTGGGGAGCTCTCCCTCTATGCGCTTCACTACGTCCTAACTTTCAGTTATACACTGTGATTTGTCTCTTAGCGCTGCAACTACCCTCCCTTATTTATGATGGATTGTATTTTGGGCTTTGCACTATGCACTTTATGATGTTATGTAATACTATGCCTAATGTCCATTGTATAATGTTTGCTGCCCAGCACCTTGTTGGCTTTGCCATGCAACTACCCAAATCTATGTGATGTTCTATTTTTAGCATATATATTAATAAACTTCAGACATTTTTTAGTAACGTGTGCTCACTTTATCTTCTTTTTTTTGGTAATTGGGGGGAGGTGATAGTTCACAACCTCATCTGCACTCCAAACTCCTCCATACAACGACTACACTTCCACAAGGCTACTAGTACTCCTATCAGATCACACTTAAAAGCGTGGTTGTGGGGTAGGGGAAAACTGACAGTGGGGGTAATAGTGTGTTTTAGGGAACATTAATTGGGACAGATGGCTTGCACTCCTCTCTCCAACACCAACAAACACAAGATGGCAATGTTAGAAAGCAGGCGCCTAGTAAGATCTGCCCCCCAGCGTCACAGGTAACGGCCATTGGCCAGTCTCTATTGATCATAAGCCAGTCTTTATCAATCAGATTGGTTCTCGGGGGCTGTCCTCAAGCGTGATGTCACAAATGCAGGAAGCGCTTGCTTCCAATATAAATAGCAAAAAGTCCTATAAATAGGGAAAGTCACTGCGCTCAGTGTCTGATATATTGGATGCGGAGCATAAAGAGGTTAAAAGGGGACCAGAACATCACAACACTGCCTTGCTCACTGAAAAAGTGCTGAGGGAACTTGGGGTAGTGACAGTGTAAGAGTCTGCACACCCATTATGGAGGGGCTAGGGTAGCTTCTCAGGCTGATTTGCATAATTTTTCAAGTTGATTTTAATGTCCTTGGTTTATCATTCTTGATTTTGATGATAGATTTCCTAACACTAAATCCTTGCCGCTTCTTCTAGTTTTCATGCCATCTTTTGTGTTGACAACATGTGTATATAATAAAATATAACTTTTTAATTGATATAAATCTCATACTAATCTCTGAGACACGTAAAGAACTAGCATGGCAGCACTAGTATTGCCATACTTTATCATCGTCACAGAGGTTGTAGAATGGCAGCCAGGGACGGTTCTCTGGGAGAGGGTCCCCTTATTTGTTTTAAATATTTTGTCCCCAATTTCACATAAATGGGGGCATATGAGGATAGTACGATGGTGCCGCAGAATGACCGGCTTGGGCTACATGAATAGTCTGATACAGTGCCGCTGTTGTATACAGTACGGCAGCGCTGTTACAACTACAACGTCCGTGTGCTGCCACACCATACTGATTGCAGTAACGGTGATCACTCGCTAGTGACAGGTATGATTGCCAATGCTATCCCTCAGTAAGATGTCCCTAAACTGTGACTGTGATAACCGATAGTGTCCAAACACGTTTCGCCGGGTCACCCCGGCTTCTTCTACGGGCGTGGACGGGCATGGACGCTTCTTATGTGATAATCTCAGTTTGACAGCTTCACTGTCCAATCTGAATCAATCGCGTGATATTAAACAATGTACCGAGAGTGTATGGATTGTTTTTAAAACCAAAAACACCAACTAACTGTATTGGGGATCATTAAAATATTTGTAACTTTATTAGAATACTTATTAAAATATAGGCTTAAATATGTGGAAGCCCAATAGATAGTTTTCCCCTAATACAGGCTAAGAGTTGGGGAAGACCCCTGGTGGTGGCAGCTAGTCAGTACACTATTGAAAGATCATAAGCTCCATCTGAGAAGAGAAGACTCCACAGAGCCAGAAGATATTATACCAATGGATGTACAGTAACACTAGTTACCAATATTTCTAACCCAGGGTAGTGTCCCCAAATCCACTAAAGTGCAATAATAGAACCATAACAACTTGTAAGGTTCTAGCAACAGGAATAAAAACTCCAGATAGTCACTATATGTCTGTCGTGTATTTGGATCCGCGACTGACTTATATAGTAGGATTTTAATGATACAGTAACCTGACGCGTTTCCCTGCTGCTTTTTATCGCAACAGTTCATCAGAGGTGACTTTAGAAATGGAGTATGGAATAGTGTCTATAGAATAACATTTGGAGGGTAACCCCTTGTTTGACATAGGTTTATGCTCAAGGAGTCACATGTCACCATATGAGGTCTAACTCTTAATCGCCAGACCCCTATGATATCCTGACTTTTACAAAACAAGACACTAATTCACATTGGAGTTAGCTACTCATTTATGTTAGTGTGTGATTTATCTTTTCAACTCGTGGACTTAAAAGTGTCGGTAGTCCAGTTTCAAGTTGATACTGTCTAGAACTTCTTTTAGTAGCGACTATCAAGAGCTCTCTAAGGACACCATACAACACACTCTCACTGGTTTTTCTTCTGGTGCCTTAGTCATCTTAGAGTATTACACTCAGTCAGCAGTGGACAGACGCTCTAACTCATTCATGCATCATTCTACATATGGTAATCTCGCAGGAACGATATACTGAGCCAATATCTTTGGCATGAGCTACTATACTGACTAGACCGATCACTACACACACTAAAGCTAGCTCCTATCAGTAGGATGCCGGCACTGTTATGGCCGCGCGTCCCTCGTGCACAAGCAAGGTATTTAAAACCTAAGCTCCGCCCATCACAGAGGGGTGTAACCAATGGGGTGCAGCCTCAGACTCAAAGCCACTCCGTCCAATCCAATATGAGACTGGGAGTTCACAGAAGCTGGAACTCCAGCTCATTGGATCCAAGGAGTTGTGTCTCTAGCTCCACCCATCTGTTTACAGGTAAAGCCCTCGTATCATCATTAAGGCAGATATCACAAAAGAATAAGAGAAATAAAATTGCGGTATGGCTGGCAAGCATATTTGTCACTGAAACACAAGATGCGGCTCAGTATTATGAGTATAAGGATATACCAGATCAGGGACATCCCAGGACCATAACAGCAGCAGGACACGTCCCCCAGAAAAGACAACACGGACAGTACCAAAACTTGTATGAAGGCACAGGCACAGTGACAGAAGCAGAACATACCAAAAACAGGAATCTTGCAGTGGATCTATATGAATGCGGTGTCACATGGCGTCCCGTATAAAGGGGAATCAGATGAAACAGTTATACACTATGTGCTCATTAAGACCGTCCATTTGGAGGGTTCTCAATGAGAATATCCACCGCGATTCGCGCTGCAGCATTTTCCGTGTGAAGTCACCCCCCCTCGGGGAGGGTTCCACTATTTCAATGACTTGGAAACGGAGCATCTTGTGGTCTCCCTCATGATGCTCCCATATATGTCTTGAAATTGCAGTGTCCACTTTGTTCTTGGTGTCATTAATATGTTCCCTTATTCTTCTTCTAAATTCACGGGTAGTCTGTCCAACATACTGAATGCCACATAAACAGGTCATTAGATAAATGACACCAGATGTTTTACAGTTGGCAAATTGTCTCATCCAGAAAATCCTTCCTGTTTTAGAACTCCGAAACGATTTTCCCAGGGTGATGTAATTACAGGCTTTACAGCCCCCACATTTAAATGTCCCTTTTGGTTTCTCAGGGAGCCAAGTCCCTCTTCCTGTAAGGGGCTTGAGATGACTATGGACCACTAGGTCTTTGATGTTACGACCTCTTTTGAATGTAATTGAAGGAAAATCGTCGATCATTTCGGCAATGTCCCTGTCCATTTTGAGAATCCCCCAATTATCCCTAAGGATTTGTCGTATTTCATCATGACTATCGTCGAATGTACCGATGACCCGTAACTTCTGATCCATATCAGTTCTTTCTCTGGGATTCAGGAGGTCATTCCTTCGTTTCGCGAGTGCATGATGATGTGCCTCTTTCAGGATATGGGATGGATATCCCCTATCTCTAAATCTTCTTTGTAAATCCTTCGCAGCTGATAAGTAATCATTGGTTGAGTAATCATTGTTTTTAAATATCGAGATCAATTTGTAAGTATCAATAACATAAACTAACAGCAGAGATGAACCTTCTAGTGAAGGGAATAAAAAAAAAAAATAAAATCAGTGCTCCGCTGAGGGATGGGGATAGAGATCATAAGTTACGGAAGAGAGAGGTGTTCTAGATCCTGAATCTCAAGACCAGAGGTCCTAAAGGGCTAAAATATAATATAGATCTTATGTTTTTGTATTGACATTTTTGGGGATATTTCTTCTTTTTAGGCCTGTATTTCTATGTATTGACGCATGCGGGGTACATGGAATGCCGGACACGCATGCGTTAATTAACCTGATCCCTTTCCCCGTCTATGTTTTCTTTTTAAACAGGTCTTGTATTTGTAGTGTTCAGACCATGACTAAGAACTAAATTTGAATTTTCGAAAAGCAAGGATGCAAAGGATGATGTCCTTTTAAACTATGGAAAAAAAATTATTTTTTTAAACAAATGTAGGAATCTCTTTTGGAGTGCTGGTGCCCAACTCTTTTTTTTTTCTTGAATTGTTTCAGCTGGCACAGCTTTAACTCTATAGCGCACCCTCCATGTTTTCTACTGGGAATGCTAGTATGCATGAGTGAGCTGGCTACTTTTTTCAATGCTGCACTTTACTTGTAGTATGGATGTTCTATCTGTATAAAGACCAAAAGGATAAATTCCCAAATTAGATTCATCAAAACCCTACATAATAAATGGGGAGAGATGAACCAGATAATCAATTGCCATTGGGGGATCCTGTCATTTGACTCAGATCTTGCGCAACTTGTAGGTGATAGGGTCTCAAGTAGGTAGAAAAGGGGCTCTTCAATAGGTAATGTGTTGGTAGAAAGCCATTTTTCCAAAGACAAGAAGAACACATGCCATAAATACGCAGGCTTTTATCCCTGTGGGCTGTGTACAACATGCCAAGTCCTTGTCAAAATGAAATCCTTTGAAGATGAGGATGGTCATAAATATAAGATCAGGGAAAATATTACATGTTCCACACCTGCAGTAATTTATGTTCTACAATATCCACGTGAATTAAGATATGTGGGGAAAACAATTCCTGAAATGAGAATTAGGATAAGGGAACATTTAAACTCAATTAAAAATTATGATAAAATGCAGGTGGAGGCTTGGAAACAGAATAAACCTTTCCAACCAAGAACCATAGCTGAACATTTCAAGAAATTCCACAACTGTAATCCCAGAGGTCTCAAAAGGATGGACCATCACCCACTTAACCTGAGGGATTCGAGGGGATCATTTGGACAGCCTACTTCTCCAAACTGAAAACTGATGGATTTATGGGCTGGGTAGTCTAAAACGCAATGGCCTTAATGATTACTTTGGCTATTTCGTGCAATCCTACTTTTTCTCTCCAAGGAATAAAGAGTCTGTGAATCGTTTTCCCTACAATGACTATTTTTATGTAATTATTTTCTCTGTTGGGGAAAATGTTCATGACATGTCATTTAGTCTTGAAAAATGATATTAAAAGGTCTTATGCTGTTGTATTTCAATAACCTGTCATTTAATGCATGTTTTAACTTTTCCCTTTCCTCCCTCCCTAAACAATTAATAAGCTTTTGGAAGTGGTGTACATTGAGTGTTTTCCTGTAGTGTGTGAACACGACCCTCTTTATAATGCACTTTTATTAGGCATCATGAATACAACCATATGCAGAGACTGTGAGCTGGCCACACAAAATTGTGAATAGCTCACAGCCACAATAGCCTTCTATTGTGCATGGTGAAGTGAGGTCACGTCGGCAGGCATTTTAATAGATTTTGCGGAGGTGAGCAGTGCGCACCCTTCAGTGTCCTGCAGACTGTAAATAGCAGCACATGGACCTTTGTTTGTAGCACACAAACAGCACATGGCCATGTGCACTTAGCCATACAGTGCTAGAAACATATTTTGTCATTTTTTTTTTCTTTTTAATTTAAAATACAAAAAAGGTACATTTTGAGGGCAAACAATACATTTTAAAAAGTTATTGAATGAAAAGGACAATTAAACTCATAATATTGACATTTAGCAATGCTGTAACGTTCCTCTCTCATCAGGTTCATCAGGTTTATATTTACATGGTGTAAGCCCGGCATTTTAAAACTAAGAATACAGAACTGTACGTACTCTAAACAAATTAAATACAGTACTTGCTTTATATAGTGTATATGGAAAAAAAAACATGTTTTTTTTGCAGATGGCATATGTACATGTAACCTATATATACTGGAAATACACAAGTGTAAAAAAGGATAAAATTGAGTGCATGAAGAGGTTGAAATATAACCAGTTAAAAAAAAAACAAAAAAACAGAGCCCCTCGCGTGACGCCACCTCCCTCTCCCAGCACGCACAAAGGTGGCATAATTAGCAGTGCGGAGTGCCAGACATCTTATTCTTGCATTCCGAGCTGCTAATTCTATTTTTTTTTTTCTGGGTGATCCTGGGTGCCCAGACTAGTGACTGACAGTTCTCTGGTATCAAGATGAAGAGGAGGAGAGGTGAGTATTTTTAGGTTTTGTTGTTTTTTTATGTGGTTTATTTCCTTTAAAGCTGTAAACATGTCAGCAGATTTCATCCATAGGTCACCACCACTGCCCTTGTGTACCGAGTGAGGCACTTTGTTTTGTTCACTTTTTTTCCAGCAGAATTCACATTCTTCACCACATTACATTCCTGAGGAAAAGTATCATGCAATACTAGTTGAATGAAATCTTCTTGTATTTGGAATCTGGAATTTGTCCTCTAGATTTTAGCCGTCTGAGTGCTTCCCTCATGTGCCGAGGCTGGAGTGGAGGGCTTTCGCCCCACTTTTCACAAACATCTAGAGCTGAGAAAATGCAAAGTAAATAGTTGTCAGTATAAGATACACATCTGCTGGCAACCTAGGAAGCCTAAATAGAAGTTTGAAATTACATGTACCCAATCCAAAACAATTGAAGCCATCCCTACACAATATCCAATGAGTAAAACTTAAAATTTTATTGCCAATCATTAAAAAAAGTATACAAAATAATGTAAGAAGGGGATCATGTACACTATGTTGGCAGCATGTAAATATAACACCTATCACAATCTATATACCGAGTTACCTGTTACAGGAGAATATAGTTTCTAACTAGACATTCTGCTCTATGATTATATATTACCGTATTTTTCGGACTATAAGACGCACTGGACCATAAGACGCACCTAGGTTTTAGAGGTGTAAAAATAAGAAAACATGTGTTTTTCCCCAAATAGTGTGCTAAAATATTTAATAAAGTAACAGTAAAGTAGCAGTGCCTTACGGGCGGTGCAGCCATGTTTCTCTTTGGAAAGGGGTAGGGATGAGCAGCCCTCACCCCCTCCTCCTCTCCCGGGCATCAACGTGTGCCCGCCGTGCTATGTACGTGCTACGTTCATGTGAATGTAGCCTAAGGGGACTGTGTATGGGATACTTTTATTAGGGGTCATTGTGTGACATTTGGTGAAGTTTTAATAGTGTACTGTGTTCAGGAAGAATTAATGGGGAGACTTTATTAGGGGACATTTTATGGGACACTGTTACCTGGTGCTGAAGGATGACTCCCGTGCTGACAGTACAAGTGTTCTGTCAGATTCAGCACTATACAGAACACTTGGTGGTCGCTAGGTGTGTGGTTCCTTTGACCCAACACTGATGGGCTAGCACCAAGCTCAGCCAACCAGTGTTGGGGGCAGAATTAGTGATGGGAATTATGGCTCTTTAGATAGATTTATGCTGGCACGTAGTCAGGGGGTCTCAAGAGTTACCAGGGCTGTATATGTGACAATGGTCACAAGAGCTTACAATCTATGAGGAGGAGGGGCACTGACGGTGACAATGCTTGTACAATGAACACAAGAGCTTACAATCTATGAGGAGGAGGGGCACTGACGGTGACAATGCTTGTACAATGGTCAAAAGAGCTTACAATCTATGAGGAAGAGGGGCACTGGCGGTGACAATGCTTGTACAATGGTCACAAGAGCTTACAATCTATGAGGAGGAGGGGCACTGGCGGTGACAATGCTTGTACAATGGTCACAAGAGCTTACAATCTATGAGGAGGAGGGGCACTGGCGGTGACAATGCTTGTACAATGGTCACAAGAGCTTACAATCTATGAGGAGGGGACACAGGAGCTTACAATCTATGAGGAGGGGACACAGGAGATGACAATGCTTGTACAATGAACACAAGAGCTTACATTCTATGAGGAGGAGGACAGAGGAGGTGACAGTGCTTGTACAATGAACACAAGAGCTTACAATCTATGAGGAGGAGGGGACAGGAGGTGACAGTGCTTGTACAACGGTCACAAGAGCTTACAATCTATGAGGAGGAGGACACAAGAGGTGACAATGCTTGTACAATGGTCCCCAGAGCTTACAATCTATGAAGAGGAGGACACAGGAGGTGACATAGACTGTAAGCTTCTGTGACCTTGTACAAGCACTGTTTGGGAATTGTTCAGTTTCACACACCTGTGAGCACAGCACAGCAGGCACAGGAGCAGAGACTCCAGTACTGGTCACAGGTCCTGTCCCCTCTTTAGTGGTATTTGATGCCCCTGCAGCACGAGCAGCTGGGACTCTGGCAGAAGACAGTGACCTGTCCGGCATCAGTCACAGTGAGAGCTCCGTGCTGAGGGGGCGTGGCTTCTGCTTCCCTTCATCTGATAACCTGGAAGTCGTGTCACAGTCAGGGTGCCCTGCACGAGCTCCGCTGCTCAAAGAAACTAAGAGGCAGCAGCTGTGTGTGGAGCCGAGCTCAGAGCAGTGTGCTGCTAGAGCCCAGCTCAGCACTGCCCCTGCGCTTACTGCCATGTGCCGTCCTCCATTCTCTCCTGCAGTGGAGGGCTGAGACACCGGCACTCTCCACTGTACATTCGGACTATAAGACGCACCACAGTTTTTTCCCCATCTTCTGGGGAAAAAATGTGCGTCTTATAGTCCAAAAAATACGGTACTTACAGGGTAAATGGATATGGTGTATTCTGACAGTAAATCACTGATATTCTTTAGTGTGATGTCAGTGTGTATAGAAGCCATGTTGTCATTAGGGTAACAGCCCTTAGCAGGTAGAAGCCATCATGAACCAGGTGTAAGATTCTCTCTTCACACACTGGGGTCTATCATGAGTGGTTAGAGGGTGGAGTAATGAGGGTGAGCAGGGGGTGGACAAGGACTGCCCACACAGATATTTAGGCTGGTGAAACCAGAATTCTTTCATTCTGCTTCCTGACAGAGCTACATCCGATTTTGATGTCTGGGATAGCCCTATGGTCTCCTGGGTACCTCTGTAGATCTTGCCCCCACTATGTTGTCAATAGTGGACAAATTACCTGGACTCTGGAATCAGCCTCACAAGCTCAGCCAATTCATTTGTATGGCTGCTAGAATTCACTAGGCAGCTAATTGGAAATCACCGCTCCTCTCAGTGGCACAAGTGAAGGCCAGGGGCACTCTGATTAGGACCTTCAAACAAATCTTGCAAGTTTGGGATGACAGTATGGATGCTTTTTCCAAATGTAGCAACCCTAGGTCCATTTTATGCAACTGGTGCATCATACAGCTGTTATGGTTCCTTAGACTGTATGCAACTTGGTGATGAGAGCACCATTTATTCTCTTTATGTGGCGGTAATGATGAGGCTACCCAACCTTTTTGGGCTAAACATTTATACATAGACCAGGTAACAGCATGAGATAAAAATAAAACACAAGAAGAGATACCAGAAATAGATGATATACAAGAGGGTAACCTCGTAGAATCATGGTGGTAGGTTCCCTTTAATCAAACAATTATACAGATACATATTTTCTTTTTATATCTTACCTTCTTCTACAACCTCTCCTACAAAAACCTTGGCAATACCGGACATAGCAATGACAACATTCTGGGAGACAGAGCAGCCAGTAATAGATTGGATGAGCTGCAGACAAAGACATGAGAAAAAAATTTATTCGGCTAAGAAGCTACCGTATTTTTCGGCCTATAAGGCGCACCTCTAATAAATGCCAGCTAAGACATCTAGGTTCATATATAAGGCGCACTGGAGTATAAGGCGCAGGATCAAATGCAGTACCTAAAAATGTGCACAGTTCAAGCCAGGTATGGCTGCTGGGGGTTAATGCAGGGTGATGCAGCAGGGGTTAAGCGGTCTCCCTCTGCCCCTTCTCCTTCCCTCCTCAGCCAGGGTGTTATTCCTGTGGGGTTCCCTGTGGCTCCTTCTCTTTCCCCTGTTACAGGGCTGTCAGTTATGGGGGATTGTTTACTAATGATGATGATTGCCTCGTGGTCGGCACTATGGGTGCTCCGGTCTCTCCGTGCTAGGGGAAGGCAGGATGGGCACAATGTTAGTTGTGGTGCCAGGGCACTTAAAGGGGTATTCTCATCTGGGCATTCACATTCAGTTTGATAAATCTGCCATATATAAACATTTCTTCAATTAAATGTTATTTAAAAAATGTTCCTGTGTGAAGATAATTTCTCATAAATGTAGTGATATGGTCCCTTAGAAACGAGATGGCTTCCTCGGATACGGCCACCTCTGCCTGAGAGATTGCACAAATAAACAAAAATCTTTTGTATATGAAATGTCCGGGAGTAACTGCAGGTCCCATAGCCGTCCTGTGGTAATGATTGCTGAATCCAGGAGGTCAGGCAGGACTCTATAGCGTAAGTCTGGCCACCGCTGCCAGAGTGTGACGTGGTCGTATCCGAGGAAGCTATCTCGTTTCTAAGGGACCAAATCACTACATTTATGAGAAATTATCTTCACACAGGAACATTTTTTTTAATAACATCCAATTGAATAAATGTTTATATATGGCAGATTAATGAAACTGAATGTGAGTGCCCAGATGAGAATACCCCTTTAAGGAGCTAGGGACCCTGTATACAGTGTGGGAAGGTGCAGGAAATTTCTGGGGATGGAGCTATTAAACACTGGTAAATGTACAGTACATCTTGTCTTTAGCTCATGTTCATATATAAGGCGCACTGGCCTATAAAGGCGCACCTTTGATTTCTGAGAAAATTAAAGGATTTTTGGTGTGCCTTATAGGCGGAAAAATACGGTATATATAAGTTTTCAAAGCTTTTTTTTAAATGGTTATCCAAGTCAAACAATGATTCAAATTTTGTAACCAGTTTTTGTGCCAAAAAGCTGTCCTGTCCACCACATTTATTAGGAATTAAACAATTTTGCATTTGGTACGACTAAAAGGGTTGTGGCTAAAGAAGAACAAAAAAATATTGTGACATAAACCAGGCTAACTGATAGGTAGTTAGACTAGACAATTTTAACCCTTTGTGACTAATTGGTGCATTCAAAATTGCACCCGATTTTGTTTTAACCACTAACAATAAAAGGGTTAACAAACTTAATTAAAGTTGTTTCACATATGTTGAGGGATGCAATTTCTATACATTTATAAACTTATACAAATTTATGGGGGTTACTTTTATTTAGGTGCGCAAAGTGACTTAAAAGCTGAGCAGGTCTCTCAAAAGTATGATTTTGCATTTTTTTTAATGAAAATTTGAAAAGTCGCACCTGGAGTTCTAAGCCCCATAACATCGTACAAAAACGAGAGACATATAAAAAAAAACATGTCAACATAAAGCAGACAGCCACAACAGCAAAATTACTTGATCCCTAACATTTACTATGTGTTGAAAACGTAGAAAATTTGGATTTCAAAAACAGAATGTTTCCAATTTTTTGCCAAATATCAGTTTTTTTCATAAATGCAAAACATAATTTTTCAATATTTTAAAGAGAATTACGTATAATGCTGCAAGGCAGATTTGAAAAAAAGAAAAAAAAAATTGACTTTGCCGCCAAAACCACTTTTCACCATCCTGACAAAGGGGTTAAATCCTATTTTCAGAGTTCTGAAGGTCTATGATATAGTGTTTTAAAAAGGAATTAAATGATTGACCCAATTTGTGTTAGTCACCTCTTTCTGTGCGAGAAGTAGCTGTCACTCTTGTGAAATGATCGGAATTTTCTAACACTCTGCTTACTGACTTCATCCATCTTGCTATTGATGATTTTGAGGCTTTGTTTCCATTATTTTCTCCAGCAAAGAGTAGGAACAAAATTATCATTCTCCTTTTTCCAGGATGCTGAGGTCTGGAGATAAAGGACATCTGGCAGGATGAAGGATTGTAAACCAAGCACACTGGCATACTGTTGCGTGCCCCCTCTGGCACGATCTGTTCTTCTTTCAGCTTCTTATAACCCTTGTTTTTATGAAAATATGGCATAAAAATTTTTACAAATGAGTGTTTGATTTTTTTTTTTTTATATATACAAACAAGGGCATAAGCAGCTGAAAGCCAATGTTGACGGATGGGGGGGGAGGGGGGGACCAGACACATCAGTAAGTCAGTGTGCTTGGTTTACAATCCTTCATCCTGGTGGTAGATGTCTTAACATAATGGGGCACATTTACTTACCCAGTCCAGTCCATATCCCGCGGCGTGTTGTCGGCTGTGCCGAGGTCTGCCGGAGTTCACCTTCTTCCCGGTGCATGTAAGTGCTGATCTTAAATTGTTTTTTTAAATTCCAAGGTTTTTCCGAATCTGTCGGGTTGACCGACGGCCATGCCCCCGATTTCCTTTGCGTGAAAGCCGATGCGCCACAATCCAATCGTGTGCGCCGAAGCCCGGGGCAATTCGGTGCAAATCGGAAATATTCGGGTAAACCTGACGGAAACGCGGCCGCAGGACCCTTAAGTAAATGAGCCCCAATGACTTGAGGGTTCAGCGACAAGATCTTTTTGAGAATGTGGGATCTGCTTCCACTTGCATGAACCCTCAGTAGACGTTCTCATTTCTGCACTTATGAAAGTAATTTATCAAAAAAGGAAGGGATGTCTCTTAACAGTTTTGCAATACAAGCTTTGAAAGCATGTTTCCTATATGCCTCAAAGTTTTTTTGCCACACAATTTTTTTTTTGTTGAGGGCTTCTCAGTCGGCTCCTTTTCTTTTTCCTTGGGTTGAGTTTTACTCTCCTTCTCCTAAGTGGAGTAGCGAGTAAGAAGTATAAACCCCAGGAAAGGATGAGGATACAAAATAAAAAATTTGCCATTTTCAAAGTTCGAAATCATCGCGTTTTCAGGCAGATCGTCCACTTAACATTTTCAGCATTTTTGAAATGTCTGGATAATTTATTTTGATGTCACTCGGCTTACAAATAGATTATCGATTTTCCGTATTTTCAGAATGGACTATTTTGGGGATAAATACTGTTTTGAATGAAATTTTAAATATTTAGCATTAAAACCCCTATATAACCAACCCATTTTCAAATATTTACCCCTCAAACTATCAGAAACAGCTTTTAGGAAGATTGTTAACCCCTTGAGACCTTCATAGTAATTGAATCAAAATGGCGGTGAAATTTAGAATGGTCAAATGCAGGTTATAAGTTCATTTAGCCCTAAAATTTACACATTTCCAAAAGAGAAAATCCACCATACAATTTGTTATGCAATTTCTGCAATTTCTCCTGAGTACAGAGACCCCCCACATGTGGCCATTACTTGTTTTATGGGCGCACAGCAAGGCGCAGAAAGGGAGGAGCACCCTACAGCTGCCAGGATTTTAGTTTCCTAATTGGCCCCTTTTGTAGGCTATAAAATTTTCGCTTTTTCGTTATTGGGGCCATGTGACAGCATTGTTTTTGCGGGACGAAATGCTTTTTCCAGTTTTACCATTTTGGGGTTGGTATCCCCGGTTGTTGTAGGAGTAGAAAAAAAATTGATTCTGCACTGGATTTTTGATTTTTTTTTTTCCGTGTTCACAAGAAATAATCATGGTATCTTTAATCTATGGGTCGATACGATTATGGGGATAACATACTTGAACATTTTAACTTTTTTGGATACATAGCTGGTTGATGGCTTGTTTTTTGCAGGACATGTTGTACTTTGCAACAATATCATTCTGGAGTACAATACTGATGTATTGCAGGGTATTAGCCATGTCAGTCTATGCACGTGCATAGGCTGACCTTGTGCCTTTAAGATGACGTCACAGATGACACCATCTTTCAGGGACTGCCATGAGGCAGCCCTGGGGTCCTGTTCCAGGGCTGCCATAGCAACGATCAGAGCCCCCCAAAAAGGCAGAGGGGGGGGGGGGCGCGATCATGGGGTAAAGACCCCCCAAAGGCAAGTTAAATGCTGCTGTCGCGCTGTCCGTGGCATTTACCGGGTTAAACACCTGCGATCCAAGCCCACCCTGACCGCCGGTGATTAAAACCGCAAGATATTGAAAGAAACCATAGATTTTACCCGTTTAATGGCAGCTTTAGGGAATGCAGAGCGTCGGTACATCTCATAGCGATTCAACTGTTCTTCTGAGAAGGAGGATACCAAAATTCTTTAAAGGAGAAAAGTGTGATAAATATAAGTATCTTTGGAGAAGGTCTAGACTTGCTCTACTTTAAAGGGGTATTCCCATCTGGGCATTTACATTTAATTGAATTCATTTGGCATATATAAACATTTCCTCAATTGGATTAAAAAAAAAAAAAAAAAAAGTTCCTGTGTGAAGATAATTTCTCATAAATGTAGTCATGTTGTCTACATAGCTTCCTCGGATATGACCACCTCTGCTGGAGTGATTGCACCTAGAAACAAGAGGTGTTTGTATATGAAATGTCCAGGGGTTATTGTATATCCTACAGCCGCCCTGTGGTAATGATTGCTGAATCCAGGGGGTCAGGCAGGGCCCAGTAGCGCATGTGTGGCCACCGCTGCCAAAATGTGAGGTGGTCGTATCCGAAGAAGCTATCTCGTTTCTAAGGGACAACATGACTACATTTATGAGAAATTATCTTCACACAGGAACATTTTTTTTAATAACATCCAATTAAAGAAATGTTTATATAAGGCAAATGAATTCAATTAAATGTAAATGCCCAGATGGGAATACCTCTAATACACCACTTACTGCATTTTCTGGATTTCATCTTCATCCACTTTCTGCTTCTTTTCTCTTTTCTCCTTTATTTCCAGCTTTACTTTCTTAGCGTTTAGAGGCTCTAGTGTTTCTCCAGTCAGTACTAAAGCAAGACTTTCAACTGGTTTCATCTACCAAAACAAAGTGTGGAAAAAGGAACAAGAAACAAAATGAGGAGGCCACAATGCAGAAGAACAGCTTGGTTTTCAGTGTTATGGGCACGTTGAGTAACTGCTGCCTAACTCCTATTCAAGTGAATGGCATCTGATCTGCTTATGACTGTGAGGTCCCAAGTCTCAGTCTCAGAAATGTGGTAGGCAGAAAGTTAAAGTGTAGGACCCAGTAGGATCAGATACTTTCCTCCTGATCTACAATCAAAGTAAAAAAAAGGTAGGATTGGTACTTTAACCCCTTAAGGACGTGGCCAGTTTGTACGTTAAGGCTTAGCCTTAATATGGCATGTGTCGCTTCATAGGATTATAACTTTTGAACACTTCACTTTACTAAAAGTATTGCGAGACTATTTTTTCGTGACACATTGTACTTATTAGTGGTAAATTTTGGTTGATAAGTTTTGCTTTTATTTATTTAAAAAAAAAAAAAATATTTGCTAATTTTTTTGAGAAATTCAGCATTTTTAAAATTTTAAATTACAGTTATATTCTAGTATAAGCAGAGGTACCTAATTTTTAACACAAAAAACTGGGCAAAACCTATTGACTTGAGTATAAGCCTAGGGTGGGAAATTCATTAGTCACAGCCTCCAGTCAGTATATAGCCGACCAGCCCCTGCTCCCCCCCCCCCCCCCAAGTATATAGCCGACCAGCCCCTGCTCCCCCCCAGTCTATAGCCGACCAGCCCCTGCTCCCCCCCAGTCTATAGCCGACCAGCCCCTGCTCCCCCCCAGTCTATAGCCGACCAGCCCCTGCTCCCCCCCAGTCTATAGCCGACCAGCCCCTGCTCCCCCCCCAGTCTATAGCCGACCAGCCCCTGCTCCCCCCCCAGTCTATAGCCGACCAGCCCCTGCTCCCCCCCCCCCAGTATATAGCCGACCAGCCCCTGCTCCCCCCCCCCAGTATATAGCCGACCAGCCCCTGCTCCCCCCCCCAGTATATAGCCGACCAGCCCCTGCTCCCCCCCCCCCCCAAGTATATAGCCGACCAGCCCCTGCTCCCCCCCCCCAAGTATATAGCCGACCAGCCCCTGCTCCCCCCCAAGTATATAGCCGACCAGCCCCTGCTCCCCCCCCAGTATATAGCCGACCAGCCCCTGCTCCCCCCCCAGTATATAGCCTACCAGCCCCTGCTCCCCCCCCAGTATATAGCCTACCAGCCCCTGCTCCCCCCCCCCCCAAGTATATAGCCTACCAGCCCCTGCTCCCCCCCCAGTATATAGCCTACCAGCCCCTGCTCTCCCCCCCAGTATATAGCCTACCAGCCCCTGCTCCCCCCCCAGTATATAGCCTACCAGCCCCTGCTCCCCCCCCAGTATATAGCCTACCAGCCCCTGCTCCCCCCCCAGTATATAGCCTACCAGCCCCTGCTCCCCCCCCCCCCCAAGTATATAGCCTACCAGCCCCTGCTCCCCCCCCAGTATATAGCCTACCAGCCCCTGCTCTCCCCCCCAGTATATAGCCTACCAGCCCCTGCTCCCCCCCCAGTATATAGCCTACCAGCCCCTGCTCCCCCCCCAGTATATAGCCTACCAGCCCCTGCTCCCCCCCCAGTATATAGCCTACCAGCCCCTGCTCCCCCCCCAGTATATAGCCTACCAGCCCCTGCTCCCCCCCCCACATTATATAGCCTGCCAGCCCATGCCCCCCCCCCCCCAGTATGTCAAGCCTGTAATTAAAAAAAAAAAAAAATTAATACTGTACTCCCCGCCCACGGCCCGCACACAGAATGACATCAGCCGCATGCAGACGTCATTGTTTGTGACCCGCTCCAAAGAGGAGCGGAAAGACTTGAAGAGGCACCGAAGCATCGGAAACAAGAAGAGGACCTGAGGGGGCGTCAGAAAGGTGAGTACAGTGCTAATTGAAATTTGAAATACAAGAGACAGCTTTCAGGAAGATTTTTAACCCTTTGAGCGCTGCATAGTAATTAAAACAAAATGGAGTTGAAATTTAGAATGGTCCAATTTTGTCAATACAGAGATGGTTGATGGCTTGTTTTTTTGCGGGACATGTTGTACTTTGTACCAGGATCATTCTGGAGTAGATGTTTTTAAAACTTTTTATTGAAATTTTTGTTGAATGAAATACCGTACATACAATTTTTGTGCTGAAAATTCCAAACTCTGTTTATACTCGGGTACATAAAAAAAGAAGTACTCACCTTTCCGAGACCTAGGGCAGGTCCTCTTCTTACTTCATGTGTGCCAGCACCAGGTCAATGAAAACGGCCAGCCAGCCGCTGCTGACATAATAGTTTGTGCACACGGACCTGATGCTGACCTGCATCTGGCGCACATGAAGTATGAAGAGGACCTGCCTGGGCCGTCGGAATGGTGAGTACCCAGTTTTTTTTATGTGCTGGGCATACTGGGGGCTGGCAGGTTATACTCTCCAAGGGGTTGATGGCTGGCTATACACTACAGGGAGCTAGCTATACGTTTTGGTGGAAAACCATCTTTTTCCAGCATAGTGTAGGTGAACAGAATCAAACATATAATGGCCGACCTTCCCTTTCATTGGTTAGAGGTCAGGGAATGCAATAAGTGAAACTATTAAACAGACTCCGAATTTCATTATGTAAACAGTGGTTATATACATCTCATGTATGTATATCCTGACCGTCCCTTCGTCTAAGCACATCATGCATCAAAAATTACATTGGCGGGTGTCCACCTGTGTATAGGTGCCAAGCATTCAATAGCAGACCGAATACCAGTAGGAGGGAATGAACTTCTTTTAATCCCTTATCATCTACGCTTGTTTTCAGCTTAAAGGGGTATTCTCATCTCTACATTCATATTCTATTTAATTCATATATACATACATTTCTTCAATAAGATGTTATTTAAAAAAAAAAGTTTACTTGTGTGAAGATGATTTCTCATAAATAGTGGTGTCATTTAATATTCCATGAAATGTACTGGAAAGCTAGAAAAAAAAATTCCAAGTGGGATCTGTTTTTATGGGTTTTATTCTGCGCTCCAAATGACACTCTCTTTATTCTTTGGGTTGCTATGATCACAGGGGTACCAAGTTGATATAAGCTTTAATAGATTTTAAAAAATGCAAATCTTTTGTACATAAAAAGTATTTGCCATTTTGCCAAATTCTGAAGCCAATAACTTTAGTGTATGGACCTATGTAAGGCAGAGGTCGCATTAACGCCTCACCAAGCGTCATAGACGCATGATGAGGCGCCATTACTCCCCAGAATAATTGCCAAGCGTAAAAGTACGCTTGGCAATTATCCCCCTGTAAGGTGCTGGATAAGCAGTCTAGCGCGCTGCAGTCGTAGAGGAGAGTATCACTGTGATCGCAGCGCGCGGGCACTGCTCAGCACAAGACCAATAGCAAAGCTCCTTTACGCTGCCAGAATTAAGCAGCATGTAAGGGGCTTTGTTATTGGCTGTAAAGTATCGCCGGTAGACCGGTCGAGTCTGTGTATCTCCCTGCAGCATAGTGTCGCGGATGGATTAGTCAGGCTCTGCATGGGAGACCCGGCGGGTGCTGGGCGGGATCCCCACTACTTCCTTCCAGTAAGTGTAAACCTCGGGGATATGAGGGAGAGGGTGACGGGGGGAATCCTCACACGGTCCAAAGATTACTGTGCGATGTCTGGTCCGGACATTGCTGACAACCTGAGTCTGACATCCCTGTCACTGGGCACTGCCACAGGGGGCGACACTGTGTACAGGCCCTAGTGCTTGTGTGTATATTACTAGTACACTAGAGTCTGCACATGTTTCACTAGTTTGTGCGGCTGCCAGACTTCATTCACACACGCTCCTCTGCTCCACAGTACTGCAGAACCAGGTAAAAAAAGCCATTTGCCAGCTCCCATCCTGCTCCTATCACTTGGCCCTGTACTGTCCTCCAACCCAAGCAAACCCTGCTCCACGCTGCTGTATGGCACTAGCTGCCCTCGTTCCTCGCCTCCCCCGGACAAGCTGCCGCCGTCATGTCCCTATAGCCACGGGAGGTGATATACTGGAGGTCGGGGTAAAGGCCAAGTGTGCAGAGCTGCGTCCGTAGTCCTGCTTCTACCCCTCCCTCACACACTTTGCTCAGCATCAGCGATCATCATGGCAGAGGAGCAACAAGTTGTGCAGAGGCTCCCTCAGCTGCCCCAAGCTCCCTCAGCTGCCCTTTTCGTCCCCAGGGGCACTGCCAGCTCTGCTGATAGAACTGCAGGGCACAGAGGCCAATGCATTGTAATAGATGGTCAATAACTGCATCTGGTAAGCTGCGGAGCCCTGTGTCCTGTCATTCATCTATCATGTTATTTATCTCTGCCATCCTCCTTACATGTGACTGACATGTATGACATGTACAACAGGGAGAACACATGTCAAAATATCTTATGTATGTATTTTGTACACAACACTTCATATATGTGTAAGCAGGTCTGTGCGTTTGTGTAAATATACTGGGACACATTTACAAAGGGCAGTGCACCAGTTTTCTGTCTAACTTCGCACATTCTATTAGGTGCAAATTGCTTGTGCAGGTATTTAACAAGTGTCTATGCCACATTAGTGTTGCACGCTGCTGTTTTGTGCCGCGCTGCACTAGTCTTCACACGACACAAATTTCTTTACTGAACGGGGCGCCAGATTTCTCATCAGGTGCACCAGAAAAAAAAGTGGTGCACTGTGTTGAGGAAGTGCTGGTGGCACCAGATTCATGAAGAACGTGCGCCAGAAATCCTGTACCCTGTGCCTTCTGCACATTACACAGGCATCTGCACATAGTACAGACTGCACTGTTCTTAGTAAATGTGCCGCACATGCTCCCCTACTCCACAAGGAATTCGGCAAAAAAAAAAAAAAGTAGAAAAAGTGAGAGCCATTAACGACAAGGATAGCCCGCCTGCCCATGTTTACTATTGCATCACTATCAGTTATATGGTTATAGGGTAAAGGTAATACAATTTAGGCTGCTTTTACGCATTCCAGTTGACTTGTGTTTAGAAACTCAAGTCAAGCTTTGTGCGATCACATACGTGTTTCAGCTGAAACTCATGTGATGTGTAAGGGTGCGGTCACACATACTGCTAGCACTGCATTTACAAATGCAGCACTAGCGTACGAGGACGGGCCTTGGGACAATAACCTATGTGTTTCTAGGGTGTGTACTCCTTGTCGGCTAAAAATACTCCTCCAAAATGCCAAGAGGAGTATTTTTACTCTGCCTTGAAAAAGTTAATGCGACCTCTGATGTAAGGTGTTATTTTTTTGCGGTATGTGCTGGCGTATTAATTTATATCAATTTGGTACCTATATGACAGTTTGATAATTTTTATTCAAATATGCATGGATGGAAAAATGGGGAAAAAGTGGCGATTCGGGCCCTCTTTTCCATTATGGTGTTCACGGCCGGGAATAATCTTTTTAATATTTTGATAGAATGGGAATTTTGGGATGTGGAGATACCCATCATGATCATTTTCACTGTTTATTTACTTTTATATGTGATCTAGGGAAAGGGGGATGATTTAAACTTTTACTTTTTTTTTCCACAATTTTTTAAATTTTATTTTTACCATTATTTCAGACCCTCCAGGGTCTGATTGCTAATATTATATACTGTGATAATTCTGTATTGCAGTATATAGCAATATAACTGCAGATATCTAGTGGCCTGCCATCTGCTGGCTATTAGAATCATCTTTCAAATGATCCCCAACATATTTTACAGAATAGATACCACAAGAAAAATAAGGAGTCACACAATTCTCCAATAAAATTACATAAAGTTTTTTATTTCATTGATATATTAAAATTACAATTACAATGGATGTTAAATGGAGGATATCCAATAATAATGATCTGAGTATGCTGCCCACCTCACTATCAAGAGGGTATGTTCACCATAGATCTATCACAGTTATTGCTTATTTACCCAGTAAGAAAAAATAAAGTGCATATATTCCTGGAAAACACCTACTTAAGTATAGTAATTTCGCCTTGGTGAAACTTTAAGTAAAAGAACAGTGTCTTACCCATGATGTAGTGTAGGTAGGGACAGCTCCCAGACACCCCAACGCACATTTCGCCCACGCTTCCTCAGGGGGTACGAAACAAACGCTGGGGAGCCGGAATTTAAATGTTTTACCTGACCGGATGGACTAAGTTGCGCATGCGCCTCGAACAACTCTCCGGCGTGTTAACATGCCCCACTTCCGCTGCCCGGGAGCTAGTGCGCACGCTCGGAATCCCACAGCGCTATCGGATTTCCGGTCATGCGCGATGCGCCCTAGGCAACGGGGGATGCCAACCAGCCAGAGATGTCTACTGCGCATGCGCCATCATCCGGATTGAAATCAGTCCAGGGTAAGGAAATAATATATATATAGAGTAAGGTACATAGGTCGTAATTAGTCGAAACAAAAGTGGCAATATGCATACATGTATGCCAGAGTGAGACATCTTGGAAGGTATAAAAGTTACCCTATTGTGAAATTTTAAATATTATGTTAATTATGTTAAATATACATTTTGTGACTATACATATATATCACAAAAATAAAGTGCCCACCGTCAATCAATATTATACAAATATATATATATCTCAGTGATTCATATCTCAATATTGCATAAAGTGCAAAATCTATATAAAGTGCAGATTACAAAGTGCTATGTGCAATTTTATAAATCGTACACACACATATCAAAAATATACAAACAATTTTTAGAAAAGTATACTTCTCCCCAATAAAACGTTGGAACCTTAGGTTCCTTCACCACTAATCCATCAAATACTTTTTTTGGGATCACTCCCGATTCCACTGCCGAGTCCAGTGCAGTGCTGGCTGAGATATATGGACGACGTGCTGGTTGTGTGGCAAGGGACGGAGGGGGAGCTGATCGAGTTCATGCGGGAGCTTAATGACAATAGATTTAACATCCATCTTACATATTCATATAGCAGGACCAGGGTGGACTTTCTGGACATCACGATTGAGGTTGATGCTGAAGGATATCTACAGACCGATATGTACAGAAAGCCCACCTCTGTGAATGCTCTCCTGCATGCCTCCTCGGCTCACCCCCCGTCCACTATACGTTCCATACCTGGAGGTCAATTTCTAAGAGCCCGTCGTATTTGTTCCACAGATGGAAAATTTGAATGTCAGGCTAAGGATCTTGAAGAAAGATTTAAAAACGGGGGATACAGCGGACGCTGTATCAAAATTGGCTATCGTAATGCCAAAAAGAAGGGACGAATGGAACTACTACAGCCAAAAAAGGAAACAAAAAGTGACCGCAATATCCGATTCATATCAACCTATAACAAACAATGGGATAATCTGAGAGGTATTCTTAGTAAACACTGGTCCGTTTTGAAAACAGATGCTACACTGAAAACACTGCTGACGGAGAGACCGCTACTTACGGCAAGGAGAAGTAAAAATTTAAAAGACCTACTGGTACAAAGCCATTACATCCCCAAGATGGAATATCCCTTTGGACAGAGGACAAAAAAGGTAGGCAGTTTCCCATGTGGCAAATGCATATCTTGTCAAAACATACAACGTGCCCACTCTTGATGCGGCAGATGGAGGTAGGACATATGAAATCAGGGAGTACATCTCCTGTAACACCACGGGGGTGATATATTACGCGACGTGTGAGTGCCCAAAAATTTATGTGGGACTTACCTCGAGAGATCTAGGTACAAGAGTGAGGGAACACGTAAGGGATATTATGAAGGCGAAGAGCGCGACCAATATAAGAGAACTAAAACCGGTGCTGCGCCACTTCTACCACCACCATGGATGTGACCCAAAGGGATTTCAGGTAAGGGGCATAGAAGTGGTGCATTGTGGAGTCAGGGGGGGGGGTAACCTGAAAAGGATTTTAGCCCAGAAAGAATGTAGGTGGATCGTGCAACTTGGCACCATGTCCCCAGTAGGTCTTAATGAAGCCTTGAGCTTCGCTCCATTCTTGTGAGCTGAACAAGTTGGAAAATTGTCTATATCCGTTCACTAGATTTTAACTATATATATTTTTTCTTGTATTGAGTAGAAAGATTACATGCTGGGAGGAGCTGGACTTTATGATGAAATAAGATGGGAGAAGGAATAATGAATTAATAGAAGAAATTCACGTATTGTGGAACGAAAATAATGGAATAAAACATAAGAAGCTGTCGGAATGAAGTCGTAATATGCTTTGTATGTTTAACATGTGTTGTATGTTTAGGAAAGAAATTATGTTTGGAGGAGAGTATATTTGTATATATATCTTTAAAAATGTAGCATTTTATTGTATATAGTAGTTATCTAAAGAGAAAATATTTACCCCATAGGGTTAAGAGATGGAAGGTAATAGTTAATTGGTTGCACTATTATTAGCACTTTTTCTGGAAAAGATAGGGGGATTAATACCCCTTTCCTTTAAGTTGGATAAATATTTGAATATGGGGAGAAGTATACTTTTCTAAAAACTGTTTGTTTGTATATTTTTGATATGTGTGTGTACGATTTATAAAATTGCACATAGCACTTTGTAATCAGCACTTTATATAGATTTTGCACTTTATGCAATATTGGAGATCACTGAGATATATATACACTCACCGGCCACTTTATTAGGTACACCATGCTAGTAACGGGTTGGACCCCCTTTTGCCTTCAGAACTGCCTCAATTCTTCATGGCATAGATTCAACAAGGTGCTGGAAGCATTCCTCAGAGATTTTGGTCCATATTGACATGATGGCATCACACAGTTGCCGCAGATTTGTCAGCTGCACATCCATGATGTGAATCTCCCGTTCCACCATATCCCAAAGATGCTTTATTGGATTGAGATCTGGTGACTGTGGAGGCCATTTAAGTACAGTGAACTCATTTTCATGTTCAAGAAACCAGTCTGAGATGATTCCAGCTTTATGACATGGCGCATTATCCTGCTGAAAGTAGCCATCAGATGTTGGGTACATTGTGGTCATAAAGCGATGGACATGGTCAGCAACAATACTCAGGTAGGCTGTGGCATTGCAACGATGCTCAATTGGTACCAAGGGGCCTGAAGAGTGCCAAGAAAATATTCCCCACACCATGACACCACCACCACCAGCCTGAACCGTTGATATAAGGCAGGATGGATCCATGCTTTCATGTTGTTGACGCCAAATTCTGACCCTACCATCCGAATGTCGCAGCAGAAATCGAGACTCATCAGACCAGGCAACGTTTTTCCAATCTTTAACTGTCCAATTTCAATGAGATTGTGCAAATTGTAGCCTCAGTTTCCTGTTCTTAGCTGAAAGGAGTGGCACATGGTGTGGTCTTCTGCTTCTGTAGCCCATCTGCCTCAAAGTTCGACGTACTGTGTGTTCAGAGATGCTCTTCTGCCTACCTTGGTTGTAACAGGTGGCGATTTGAGTCACTGTTGCCTTTCTATCAGCTCGAACCAGTCTGCCCATTCTCCTCTGACCTCTGGCATCAACAAGGCATTTCTGCCCACAGAACTGCCACTCACTGGATGTTTTTATTTTTTGGACCATTCTCTGTAAACCCTAGAGATGGTTGTGCGTGAAAATCCCAGTAGATCAGCAGTTTCTGAAATACTCACACCAGCCCTTCTGGCACCAACAACCACAACCAGGCACTCAAATCACCTTTCTTCCACATACTGATGCGAGGTTTGAACTGCAGGAGATTGTCTTGACCATGTCTACATGCCTAAATGCACTGCATTGCCGCTATGTGATTGGCTGATTAGAAATTAAGTGTTAACGAGCAGTTGGACAGGTGTACCTAATAAAGTGGCCGGTGAGTGTATATATTTGTATAATATTGATTGACGGTGGGCACTTTATTTTTGTGATATATATGTATAGTCACAAAATGTATATTTAACATAATTAACATAATATTTAAAATTTCACAATAGGGTAACTTATACCTTCCAAGATGTCTCACTCTGGCATACATGTATGCATATTGCCACTTTTTTTTCGACTAATTACGACCTATGTACCTTACTCTATATATATTATTTCCTTACCCTGGACTGATTTCCATCCGGATGATGGCGCATGCGCAGTAGACATCTCTGGCTGGCTGGCATCCCCCATTGCCTAGGGCGCATCGCGCATGACCGGAAATCCGATAGCGCTGTGGGATTCCGAGCGTGCGCACTAGCTTCCGGGCACCGGAAGTGGGGCATGTTAACACGCCGGAGATTTGTTCGAGGCGCATGCGCAACTTAGTCCATCCGGTCAGGTAAAACATTTAAATTCCGGCTCCCCAGCGTTTGTTTCGTACCCCCTGAGGAAGCGTGGGCGAAACGCGCGTTGGGGTGTCTGGGAGCTGTCCCTACCTACACTACATCATGGGTAAGACACTGTTCTTTTACTTAAAGTTTCACCAAGGCGAAATTACTATACTTAAGTAGGTGTTTTCCAGGAATATATGCACTTTATTTTTTCTTACTGGGTAAATAAGCAATAACTGTGATAGATCTATGGTGAACATACCCTCTTGATAGTGAGGTGGGCAGCATACTCAGACCATTATTATTGGATATCCTCCATTTAACATCCATTGTAATTGTAATTTTAATATATCAATGAAATAAAAAACTTTATGTAATTTTATTGGAGAATTGTGTGGCTCCTTATTTTTCTTGTGGCATCTAATGTGTTTGGGAGTAATTCCGTAATTTAAGGGTGGAGGGCTTGATGCCCGGTCCCATTATGTAGCAAAATGAAGATGTGGTTTCTGATATTTTACAGAATAATGCCCAAGGTAAAAAAGATTTGTCCCATACCCAAGTGCCACATGAAATAGAATTTTTATTAATTTTCAGATAAAAGGTTTTTCTAGGCAAATAAACTTAATATAAAACCCAATATCTGTGTGGAGGTTATTTCTAAAGTTGTCAATAAAGTGATTACTTGTGCTTTTTATTTGTGTAATTGTCTGTTCTTAATATTCAATATTTTCAGTAGCAATAAATGAGCTTGGCTGTGAAGCTTGTTTTGCCAATTCTCTGGCTTCCGCAGGGGAAATCTATGCATAATTCCCCTGAGGAAGCCAGAGAACTGCCAAAACATGTTGGGGGGCTAATAGTTATGCATTTTAGAAACAATGTGTGTGTGTGTGTGTGTGTGTGTGTAGTAATTAGGTTACTATCAGCTATGAATTAGAAACTGAGGTGCAAACAGATAGGTGTGAGAAAGGCACGATAGCCTGGAACAAAGAATAAGTTGTCATTATAGTGAGTGCTGGCCTAGTGAGTGATTAATAAAAGTTATATTTTATGTGGCACTTGGATATGGGACAAATCTGTTTTACCTTGGGCAATATTCTGAAATTAGAGATCAATGAGACTCTAGGCTGCCATGGCAACCAATCACCGCCCTCCGATGATGGGAAGGGGAGGGGGTGATGACCGTCCAAGATTGCAGCGTCAACGAAATGGTAAGTTAGAGCTCAGCCCGTGAGCCCTCTCCATACAGCCCTCCGCAGCACTTGGACATTACAGCAAGTCCTGGTGCCCGAAGGGGTTAACAAAAAAAGTGTAACACAACTGAAAATAAGTCTTACATTCTAGGTTCTTCCAAGTAGCCGCCTCTGATTAGCCGCTTTGATTACTGCTTTGCACACTCTTGGCGTTCTAATAAGCTTCAAGAGGTAGTCACCTGAAATGGTCTTTCAACAGTCTTGGAGGAGTTCCCAGAGATGTTGGCCATTTTGCCTTCACTCTGCAGCCCAGATTTCCCCAAACCATCTCGATTGGGTTAAAGTCTGGTGACTGTGGAGGCCAGGTCATCTGGCATAGCACCCCATCGCTCTCCTTCTTGGTCAAAAGCTGCTTTTTTTCTAGCCATAATACAAATTCTAACAGTCTATTCAGTGGGACCATCAGCTGTGCATCCACCATGACCGTGACAGGGCACTTGTGATGGCGACTACCTCATAGAGCTCATCAAAAGAATGCAAATCAGTAATCAAAGCAAAAAGGTGGCTACTTTGAAGAACCTAGAATATAAGACATTTTCAGTTGTTAACTAAATAATTCTACATGTGTTGAATCATACTTTTGATGCCTTCAGTGTGAATCTATAATCTTTATAGTCATGAAAATACAGAAAACTCTTTTAATGAGAAGGTGTGTCCAAACTTTTGGCCTGTATTATATGTATACCACTGTTGTATATACTGTATAATGACATCTGCCGGACCTCTAATGAAGAGAAGGTCGGCCTTTATGTTTGATTGCTGTAAAAAGGTGGTTATCCACCAAAATGTAGCACCTTGGAATAAAGACACCCTGATTTATGCTACAATTTGGAGTGTTGTGTATTTTTTAAATTATCTATACAGGACGTTAGCCAAAGGTCCAAGGATTTGCACCCAGACATCGCTACTTAAGGTATATATATATATTTTTTTTCATTACAGCCACAAAGGGACTCCGTAAAGGGGGCGATTTTGGGACACTAACCCTGTGGGTGGGTCGTCTCTCAGTTAGGGACCACGTGTAAATCTCTCAGCAGGAGGGAGCACAGGAAAAATTAAAAAAAAAAAAAAAAAACCCCATCTCACAGCTCAGTTCTTATGACTTTCTCTCTGGGCTCCAAATAACACCTCTACTGTATGGTTTGGTGCGCTCGCGGTGATACCAAATTTATAGAAGTTTTGTATTTTACTACATTTTCAAACATTCAAATTGAATTGAATGTGTACGAAAAAGAAAAAAAAAAATAAATTGCCATCTTCTGACGCTAATAAATTTTTCATACTTTGGTGTACGGAGCTGGGGGGATGTGTCGTTTTTTCAGAAATGAGCCGACATTTTCATTGCTACCATTTTGAGGACTGTGCGACATTTTGATCACTTTTTATTCCATTTTTTTCTGTCATGTAAAAAGGTGTAAAAGTCGTATTTCAGACATTTGGGCGCCATTTCCTGTTATGGAGGTCACGGCTGTCAATAACAGTTTTAATATTTTGATAGATCTGGCATTTTGGGACGCAGCAATACCTAATGTGTTTGTTATTTTTACCGTTCATTACGTTTTATATCAGTTCTAGGGAAAGGGGGGTGATTAAAATTTTTTATATTTTATTAATTTTTTTACATGTTTTTTTAAAACTTTTTTTCCCCCACTATTTCTTAGACCCTATAGGGTACATTAACCCTAGATGGTCTGATCATTCCTACCATATACTGCAATACTACTGTATTGCAGTATATGGCGTTTTTGCACAGGATTAATTACAATGAGCCACTGCATCATTGTAACGAATCTGCAGAAACCATGCAGCCTCAGGTCTGACGAAGACCTGAGGGTGTCATGGCAACAGAACGCCGCCCACTGATGACGCCCATGTGCCACCACGTTTTAAGTGTCGCCGCGACTTTGCCAGCAGCAGACAAGAGGTTAACACAGACCACAGGTGTTAGCGATGGGTCTTTGCTCCAATATGCAGCAAAGCCTATCTCTGTATGAAGAGGGCTCAGCCCGTGAGCCCTCTTCATATACCCTTCATAGCTCTGCGTCAGATATATCCACCGCAGAGCGTGAAGGGGTTAAAGGAAATCTACCACACACAAAAAGTGGCTCATCGTGGCTCCAGCGCTCGCCGGGATCTCCTAGAACATAAAAAACGGGCCGCAGCGATGTCTGGCACTCTGGGCTGCTAATTATTCAAGAACCTTGCCACCTCCCTCTACCATGCTGGGAGAATTCAGGAATCTTGATTGATAGATGCCTCCCTCTCCCACATTGGCACTTATAATTGGCAGCCCGGATTACAGGGGCGCCTACTCTTTATAAATCTTTTTACTAGGTGATCCTGGCATGAGAAGAGAAGTCAAGCTCTGGGATTGGAATGAAAAGGAGAACAGGTGATTTTTTTTAATTTCTTTTTGTGCATGGTAGATTATTTTGGCCGTTTGGACGTATTATGGAAGCCCCACATCCCCACCAAGTAGGTAGGGGGGCATGGTGAGCAGCAGAGTGGCATTTCTATGCCGCCCTCCGTGCCCCCTGCTTGGCGTGAAGGGGATAATAAACACAATTAGCAAGTGATTGCGTTTATTCAGAGGTTCCACGCCGGTTTTTCGGACATAGAAGCCCTGATAAATATCCTTCATTGTGTTTACACAGATAAGATAGAACAATTTACATATCAGTAGCTGCTTCTTATTGGGATACAAAGCGTAAAGTAAAACACATGATCTTTCCTCAGGAGTCAGGACTCCATAAGACGATGCACTCATAACCAGCCTCCTCTCTCACCTCTTTCTCCTCGGCTTCTTTCATTCGCTGCTGTTCTACATCTCCGGTTGGCGCTTTCTCTTCGCCCATCACTATTACAGCTTCTACGTCCACCATTTTTGTTTTCTTCAGCAACTTTCCATATCAAAATGCCTACAATGGAGTTACTCCCGGAAGATATGATGTCACGGGAAGGGGCGGGTTTTTTCCGCAGCTTCTCAGTGCAGCCGGAAGCAGAGATGGCTGGATGACTGACGTGAATCAGTAATGTCTTTTTCTGCACGTTGGTATGATTGATTATATTGGTGTATATGGAGGTGAGGGTGTGCAGTACAGGGTGTGATGAGGATTGGAGTAAGGTTAGTAGAGCTCAGTTGTTACAGGTGATGATTGTTATGTGGGACTGTACGTCGGGTGGGCTGGGGTGTATGTTACCGTTGGACTGCGGGATGTGTGTGTGGGGGGGCTGAGGTAGCAAAAGCTCTATGTGACTGGTGGGGGGTATGTTACAAGGGACTGCATTTCTGGCGCTGGGGCTGAGGTGGCTTGAGGTTGATAGTAACATAAGACTAAGTAGTATTAGTAGTTTTACACTTGCTATGTGCTCTCCAATACTGTTATTATTTGCTCTGGAGGCGGCTGGGAGGACGGATGATATACGTCCCCCATACACTTCTATGGGCTCATGTCCTATCTTTCAAAATGATACGGCACCGTTCGCTCTGTATTCCTATGGAGAGGGACCAGGGTGAGCCGCGCTAATCCCCTGCTCCTCTCCGCAGCGCCGGTGTATGCATTTAGCCTTATAGTAGTTATCTAACAATAGACGAAAAATGAAAGGTTCAAGTGCACATAATGCAAAAAACAGTTAAAAAATCCATATTTAATCGATCCTTGTTTAAAACACTATTGAAAATGGACTACATGGCCACACAAACCACGCTGGTATGTTTGTGTGTCCATTTTTAAGTCCTCTTTTTTTTTTCTTTTTTTTTGGAACCGTCCATTTTTCGTGTATTGCTACAAATCTTGCTTCAAACTGGGCAAACGGACCAGTATTTGGGATTCCATACACTCAGCCCCTTACATTTGTTTTCCGGACCTGCTATTGGTGAGCTGTCTTTTTTCTTTGTCTGTAAAATTATAGTAGTTATATTCTTGTACACAGGGGGGCAGTATTATAGGGGTTATGTTCTTGTACACGGGGGGGGGGGCAGTATTATAGGGGTTATGTTCTTGTACATGGGGGGGGGGTAGTATTATAGGGGTTATGTTCTTGTACACAGGGGGGCCGTATTACAGGGGTTATCTTCTTGCACACGGGGGGGGGGGGGCGGCAGCATTATAGGGGTTATGTTCTTGTACACAGGGGGGGGGGGCAGCATTATAGGGGTTATGTTCTTGTATACGGGGGGCAATATTATAGAGCTTATGTTATTTAATATTAAATGGAGAAAAGTCTCTGGCGGGCACAGCCCCAACGATACCGCCGACAGCCCAACGCGTAGCCCGACTCTCCAGGGGCAGGGGTGATCACGGCAGGACTTTCCAGCGGTGCTCAATCAATGTATATAAGAAGATATCCATACATAAACATAGAAAGAGATGACGGCACTCACCGGTTCCAAAAGCATGAAAAGCGTCCTTTATTGGTGGGGAAGCATGCAGGGGGGTAAACAGACAGGTTCCGGCAACGGGGCCGTTTCACGCACTGTGGCGCTTTCTCAAGCCGATGGCCACGCCCCTCCGCGTCATCGCTAAAATACACATGACCGCAGGTGGGCGTGGCCATACCCATTGGGCGTGGCCATACCTAGTAACAAGCAATGCATTACAGGACCTGGGAGAATGAGACCGCAACAATAGTTCTGTGATGCACATGAATATCCTTATATAAACACACAAGGAGACAAAGTATATGTGACAACCAGGTGATAATTAAAACTATTCAGGTAAGTGGGAGGATGATAGATAGTCAGGCCCGGCATGGAGGTCCTTCCACTCATTTGTACAGTACCTTAATACAGTTAATACGATGAACATGCGATTCACATCGGTGTTTGGGGACAAAAGCATAGATTTCCTTGATGTAAGGGTTACAGAGTCTGAGGGTAGGCTCGGTACCACAGCATTCCGTAAGCCTACAGCCACCAACTCCCTGCTGCATTTTGGTAGTTTCCACCTGGAGCATACTAAGACCAACCTACCTTACAGTCAGTTCCTCCGGCTTAGACGAATTAACAGCGACGAAAGCAGATTTCAAATCGAAGCAGAGGAGGCCAAGCTTATGGACCGGGGATATCCAGCAGGACTACTAGAGGAGGCACAGGGGAAGGCAATGAATGTCCCTCGTAGGGACCTGTTGAAGGCAGGAGGAGGACCCCTGGGGGGATAGAGGGAACGGAGGAGAAGAGGTTTTCCTTCTCCTTTAGATACTCCCCCTGTGAGAGGGCCATACGATCGGCCATTCAAAGGAATTGGCATATCCTCACTCAGGATCCAGATTTAGCCAATATTTCAGGTGCTAGACCGCTAGTCGCTTTCAGGAGAAGCACCACTATTAGAGACAGATTGGTCCATAGTAAACTTCCACCAATGGGAGGGACATGGTTATGCAGGGATTCACCCACTGGCAATCACAGATGCGGTCACTGCAACTACTGCAACCTAAACGGCCAACTAAAGGTGGCAGAGTTTGGAGGGGTGAGACAGGTAGTGAAGTCGCTGATAACTTGTCGGTCGGACTTCGTGGTGTATGTGGTCTACTGCCCCTGTGGTCGTTTCTACATTGGGAAAACCATTAGGAAATTATTTACCCGATTTAGGGAGCATCAAAGATCCATTACTAAAGGTAATGGAAGCCCCCGTCTGATTGAACACGTACAACAAGTACACGGGGGCAACCCAGATGTTCTCAAGTTCTCTGGCATTGAAAGGATTGAGCATAAGGGCGTGGGAGGGGACCGTGCAAAACTCCTCCTTCAGCGTGAGAACAGGCTCATTAGTAAATTTGGGGCCCTGGGCCCTTTGGGGCTCAATGACCGCAATGAGCTCAATGTATTCTTGTGATATTTACTATCTCTTCCTTTTTCTTCTTTCATACTGGTCAGGCTTCCTTGGCCACTTAATCCCAAGCCACCATTTTACTATAACTTGGAGCATATGCTCATACAGTATTCCGCGACATGCGCCCCTTACCATATAGCACCCTGCACCCCTTATAGCACCCTGCGCCCCGTACCCTCTTCAAATTCTAGGGTGGTATTAATAGTTCGCTGTACATAAGTGCCATTTAGCGTAGATCGACGATTAGATCGCCGCAGCTGTAGTGTCTTCTTGTTTTTAACTTCAGCAGTGGGATTGAACCTCCGGTCCGGGTTTTGGAAGGACCTCCATGCCGGGCCTGACTATCTATCATCCTCCCACTTACCTGAATAGTTTTAATTATCACCTGGTTGTCACATATACTTTGTCTCCTTGTGTGTTTATATAAGGATATTCATGTGCATCACTGAACTATTGTTGCGGTCTCATTCTCACAGGTGTTGTAAAGCATTGCTTGTTACTAGGTATGACCACGCCCACTGGGTATGGCCACGCCCACCTGCGGTCATGTGTATTTTAGCGATGATGCGGAGGGGTGTGGCCATCGGCTTGAGAAAGCGCCACAGTGCGTGAAACGGCCCCGTTGCCGGAACCTGTCTGTTTACCCCCCTGCATGCTTCCCCACCAATAAAGGATGCTTTTCATGCTTTTGGAACCGGTGAGTGCCGTCATCTCTTTCTATGTTTAGTTATAGAGCTTATGTTCTTGTACATGGGGGGCAGTATTATAGGGGTTATGTTCTTGTACATGGGGGTGCAGTATTATAGGGGTTATGTTCTTGTACATGGGGGGGCAGTATTATAGGGGTTATGTTCTTGTACACAGGGAGGGGGCAGTATTATAGGGGTTATGTTCTTGTACACGGGAGGGGGCAGTATTATAGGGGTTATGTTCTTGTACATGGGGGGGCAGTATTATAGGGGTTATGTTCTTGTACATGGGGGGGGGGGGGCAGTATTATAGGGGTTATAGTAAAGGTTAAAAAGAGAAAAAGTCAGGTAACAGCTCACCCCTTGACGACTGCAGTCTTTTCAAAGTATTAGTCCAGGCCAGGTGCACGGTGTATCCCCTATCACTGGTCCGGAAATTCGCAGTGATGCATGATAATGGCAAGAGGCTTAAAAAGCAAAAAGGAAAGCGGGGAATCCAGCATCCGTACACAGAGAATCCAAGGTAGACGACTGTTTAAAAAGTAATTCCAAAATTTTTATTCTTCAAAGTTAAAAAAGTGCTTGTGCATTGACATGGGCACAAGAAAGCAAGCAGTGCGAGACACAAAAATTGGCAGAGGTAACGCGTTTCAGACTTTTTTGCGTGTTAGTCCTTACTAAGGACTAACACGCAAAAAAGTCTGAAACGCGTTACCTCTGCCAATTTTTGTGTGCCCCCCCGGGTGGAGCAGCATTATACGGGTTATATTCTTGCACACAGGGGGGGGGGGGCAGCATTATAGGGGTTATGTTCTTGTATACGGGGGGCAATATTATAGAGCTTATGTTATTTAATATTAAATGGAGAAAAGTCTCTGGCGGGCACAGCCCCAACGATACCGCCGACAGCCCAACGCGTAGCCCGACTCTCCAGGGGCAGGGGTGATCACGGCAGGACTTTCCAGCGGTGCTCAATCAATGTATATAAGAAGATATCCATACATAAACATAGAAAGAGATGACGGCACTCACCGGTTCCAAAAGCATGAAAAGCGTCCTTTATTGGTGGGGAAGCATGCAGGGGGGTAAACAGACAGGTTCCGGCAACGGGGCCGTTTCACGCACTGTGGCGCTTTCTCAAGCCGATGGCCACGCCCCTCCGCGTCATCGCTAAAATACACATGACCGCAGGTGGGCGTGGCCATACCCATTGGGCGTGGCCATACCTAGTAACAAGCAATGCATTACAGGACCTGGGAGAATGAGACCGCAACAATAGTTCTGTGATGCACATGAATATCCTTATATAAACACACAAGGAGACAAAGTATATGTGACAACCAGGTGATAATTAAAACTATTCAGGTAAGTGGGAGGATGATAGATAGTCAGGCCCGGCATGGAGGTCCTTCCACTCATTTGTACAGTACCTTAATACAGTTAATACGATGAACATGCGATTCACATCGGTGTTTGGGGACAAAAGCATAGATTTCCTTGATGTAAGGGTTACAGAGTCTGAGGGTAGGCTCGGTACCACAGCATTCCGTAAGCCTACAGCCACCAACTCCCTGCTGCATTTTGGTAGTTTCCACCTGGAGCATACTAAGACCAACCTACCTTACAGTCAGTTCCTCCGGCTTAGACGAATTAACAGCGACGAAAGCAGATTTCAAATCGAAGCAGAGGAGGCCAAGCTTATGGACCGGGGATATCCAGCAGGACTACTAGAGGAGGCACAGGGGAAGGCAATGAATGTCCCTCGTAGGGACCTGTTGAAGGCAGGAGGAGGACCCCTGGGGGGATAGAGGGAACGGAGGAGAAGAGGTTTTCCTTCTCCTTTAGATACTCCCCCTGTGAGAGGGCCATACGATCGGCCATTCAAAGGAATTGGCATATCCTCACTCAGGATCCAGATTTGGCCAATATTTCAGGTGCTAGACCGCTAGTCGCTTTCAGGAGAAGCACCACTATTAGAGACAGATTGGTCCATAGTAAACTTCCACCAATGGGAGGGACATGGTTATGCAGGGATTCACCCACTGGCAATCACAGATGCGGTCACTGCAACTACTGCAACCTAAACGGCCAACTAAAGGTGGCAGAGTTTGGAGGGGTGAGACAGGTAGTGAAGTCGCTGATAACTTGTCGGTCGGACTTCGTGGTGTATGTGGTCTACTGCCCCTGTGGTCGTTTCTACATTGGGAAAACCATTAGGAAATTATTTACCCGATTTAGGGAGCATCAAAGATCCATTACTAAAGGTAATGGAAGCCCCCGTCTGATTGAACACGTACAACAAGTACACGGGGGCAACCCAGATGTTCTCAAGTTCTCTGGCATTGAAAGGATTGAGCATAAGGGCGTGGGAGGGGACCGTGCAAAACTCCTCCTTCAGCGTGAGAACAGGCTCATTAGTAAATTTGGGGCCCTGGGCCCTTTGGGGCTCAATGACCGCAATGAGCTCAATGTATTCTTGTGATATTTACTATCTCTTCCTTTTTCTTCTTTCATACTGGTCAGGCTTCCTTGGCCACTTAATCCCAAGCCACCATTTTACTATAACTTGGAGCATATGCTCATACAGTATTCCGCGACATGCGCCCCTTACCATATAGCACCCTGCACCCCTTATAGCACCCTGCGCCCCGTACCCTCTTCAAATTCTAGGGTGGTATTAATAGTTCGCTGTACATAAGTGCCATTTAGCGTAGATCGACGATTAGATCGCCGCAGCTGTAGTGTCTTCTTGTTTTTAACTTCAGCAGTGGGATTGAACCTCCGGTCCGGGTTTTGGAAGGACCTCCATGCCGGGCCTGACTATCTATCATCCTCCCACTTACCTGAATAGTTTTAATTATCACCTGGTTGTCACATATACTTTGTCTCCTTGTGTGTTTATATAAGGATATTCATGTGCATCACTGAACTATTGTTGCGGTCTCATTCTCACAGGTGTTGTAAAGCATTGCTTGTTACTAGGTATGACCACGCCCACTGGGTATGGCCACGCCCACCTGCGGTCATGTGTATTTTAGCGATGATGCGGAGGGGCGTGGCCATCGGCTTGAGAAAGCGCCACAGTGCGTGAAACGGCCCCGTTGCCGGAACCTGTCTGTTTACCCCCCTGCATGCTTCCCCACCAATAAAGGATGCTTTTCATGCTTTTGGAACCGGTGAGTGCCGTCATCTCTTTCTATGTTTAGTTATAGAGCTTATGTTCTTGTACATGGGGGGCAGTATTATAGGGGTTATGTTCTTGTACATGGGGGTGCAGTATTATAGGGGTTATGTTCTTGTACATGGGGGGGCAGTATTATAGGGGTTATGTTCTTGTACACAGGGAGGGGGCAGTATTATAGGGGTTATGTTCTTGTACACGGGAGGGGGCAGTATTATAGGGGTTATGTTCTTGTACATGGGGGGGCAGTATTATAGGGGTTATGTTCTTGTACATGGGGGGGGGGGCAGTATTATAGGGGTTATAGTAAAGGTTAAAAAGAGAAAAAGTCAGGTAACAGCTCACCCCTTGACGACTGCAGTCTTTTCAAAGTATTAGTCCAGGCCAGGTGCACGGTGTATCCCCTATCACTGGTCCGGAAATTCGCAGTGATGCATGATAATGGCAAGAGGCTTAAAAAGCAAAAAGGAAAGCGGGGAATCCAGCATCCGTACACAGAGAATCCAAGGTAGACGACTGTTTAAAAAGTAATTCCAAAATTTTTATTCTTCAAAGTTAAAAAAGTGCTTGTGCATTGACATGGGCACAAGAAAGCAAGCAGTGCGAGACACAAAAATTGGCAGAGGTAACGCGTTTCAGACTTTTTTGCGTGTTAGTCCTTACTAAGGACTAACACGCAAAAAAGTCTGAAACGCGTTACCTCTGCCAATTTTTGTGTGCCCCCCCGGGTGGAGCAGCATTATACGGGTTATATTCTTGCACACAGGGGGGGGGGGCAGCATTATAGGGGTTATGTTCTTGTATACGGGGGGCAATATTATAGAGCTTATGTTATTTAATATTAAATGGAGAAAAGTCTCTGGCGGGCACAGCCCCAACGATACCGCCGACAGCCCAACGCGTAGCCCGACTCTCCAGGGGCAGGGGTGATCACGGCAGGACTTTCCAGCGGTGCTCAATCAATGTATATAAGAAGATATCCATACATAAACATAGAAAGAGATGACGGCACTCACCGGTTCCAAAAGCATGAAAAGCGTCCTTTATTGGTGGGGAAGCATGCAGGGGGGTAAACAGACAGGTTCCGGCAACGGGGCCGTTTCACGCACTGTGGCGCTTTCTCAAGCCGATGGCCACGCCCCTCCGCGTCATCGCTAAAATACACATGACCGCAGGTGGGCGTGGCCATACCCATTGGGCGTGGCCATACCTAGTAACAAGCAATGCATTACAGGACCTGGGAGAATGAGACCGCAACAATAGTTCTGTGATGCACATGAATATCCTTATATAAACACACAAGGAGACAAAGTATATGTGACAACCAGGTGATAATTAAAACTATTCAGGTAAGTGGGAGGATGATAGATAGTCAGGCCCGGCATGGAGGTCCTTCCACTCATTTGTACAGTACCTTAATACAGTTAATACGATGAACATGCGATTCACATCGGTGTTTGGGGACAAAAGCATAGATTTCCTTGATGTAAGGGTTACAGAGTCTGAGGGTAGGCTCGGTACCACAGCATTCCGTAAGCCTACAGCCACCAACTCCCTGCTGCATTTTGGTAGTTTCCACCTGGAGCATACTAAGACCAACCTACCTTACAGTCAGTTCCTCCGGCTTAGACGAATTAACAGCGACGAAAGCAGATTTCAAATCGAAGCAGAGGAGGCCAAGCTTATGGACCGGGGATATCCAGCAGGACTACTAGAGGAGGCACAGGGGAAGGCAATGAATGTCCCTCGTAGGGACCTGTTGAAGGCAGGAGGAGGACCCCTGGGGGGATAGAGGGAACGGAGGAGAAGAGGTTTTCCTTCTCCTTTAGATACTCCCCCTGTGAGAGGGCCATACGATCGGCCATTCAAAGGAATTGGCATATCCTCACTCAGGATCCAGATTTAGCCAATATTTCAGGTGCTAGACCGCTAGTCGCTTTCAGGAGAAGCACCACTATTAGAGACAGATTGGTCCATAGTAAACTTCCACCAATGGGAGGGACATGGTTATGCAGGGATTCACCCACTGGCAATCACAGATGCGGTCACTGCAACTACTGCAACCTAAACGGCCAACTAAAGGTGGCAGAGTTTGGAGGGGTGAGACAGGTAGTGAAGTCGCTGATAACTTGTCGGTCGGACTTCGTGGTGTATGTGGTCTACTGCCCCTGTGGTCGTTTCTACATTGGGAAAACCATTAGGAAATTATTTACCCGATTTAGGGAGCATCAAAGATCCATTACTAAAGGTAATGGAAGCCCCCGTCTGATTGAACACGTACAACAAGTACACGGGGGCAACCCAGATGTTCTCAAGTTCTCTGGCATTGAAAGGATTGAGCATAAGGGCGTGGGAGGGGACCGTGCAAAACTCCTCCTTCAGCGTGAGAACAGGCTCATTAGTAAATTTGGGGCCCTGGGCCCTTTGGGGCTCAATGACCGCAATGAGCTCAATGTATTCTTGTGATATTTACTATCTCTTCCTTTTTCTTCTTTCATACTGGTCAGGCTTCCTTGGCCACTTAATCCCAAGCCACCATTTTACTATAACTTGGAGCATATGCTCATAAAGTATTCCGCGACATGCGCCCCTTACCATATAGCACCCTGCACCCCTTATAGCACCCTGCGCCCCGTACCCTCTTCAAATTCTAGGGTGGTATTAATAGTTCGCTGTACATAAGTGCCATTTAGCGTAGATCGACGATTAGATCGCCGCAGCTGTAGTGTCTTCTTGTTTTTAACTTCAGCAGTGGGATTGAACCTCCGGTCCGGGTTTTGGAAGGACCTCCATGCCGGGCCTGACTATCTATCATCCTCCCACTTACCTGAATAGTTTTAATTATCACCTGGTTGTCACATATACTTTGTCTCCTTGTGTGTTTATATAAGGATATTCATGTGCATCACTGAACTATTGTTGCGGTCTCATTCTCACAGGTGTTGTAAAGCATTGCTTGTTACTAGGTATGACCACGCCCACTGGGTATGGCCACGCCCACCTGCGGTCATGTGTATTTTAGCGATGATGCGGAGGGGCGTGGCCATCGGCTTGAGAAAGCGCCACAGTGCGTGAAACGGCCCCGTTGCCGGAACCTGTCTGTTTACCCCCCTGCATGCTTCCCCACCAATAAAGGATGCTTTTCATGCTTTTGGAACCGGTGAGTGCCGTCATCTCTTTCTATGTTTAGTTATAGAGCTTATGTTCTTGTACATGGGGGGCAGTATTATAGGGGTTATGTTCTTGTACATGGGGGTGCAGTATTATAGGGGTTATGTTCTTGTACATGGGGGGGCAGTATTATAGGGGTTATGTTCTTGTACACAGGGAGGGGGCAGTATTATAGGGGTTATGTTCTTGTACACGGGAGGGGGCAGTATTATAGGGGTTATGTTCTTGTACATGGGGGGGGCAGTATTATAGGGGTTATGTTCTTGTACATGGGGGGGGGGGGCAGTATTATAGGGGTTATAGTAAAGGTTAAAAAGAGAAAAAGTCAGGTAACAGCTCACCCCTTGACGACTGCAGTCTTTTCAAAGTATTAGTCCAGGCCAGGTGCACGGTGTATCCCCTATCACTGGTCCGGAAATTCGCAGTGATGCATGATAATGGCAAGAGGCTTAAAAAGCAAAAAGGAAAGCGGGGAATCCAGCATCCGTACACAGAGAATCCAAGGTAGACGACTGTTTAAAAAGTAATTCCAAAATTTTTATTCTTCAAAGTTAAAAAAGTGCTTGTGCATTGACATGGGCACAAGAAAGCAAGCAGTGCGAGACACAAAAATTGGCAGAGGTAACGCGTTTCAGACTTTTTTGCGTGTTAGTCCTTACTAAGGACTAACACGCAAAAAAGTCTGAAACGCGTTACCTCTGCCAATTTTTGTGTGCCCCCCCGGGTGGAGCAGCATTATACGGGTTATATTCTTGCACACAGGGGGGGGGGGGCAGTATTATAGAGGTTATGTTCTTGTACACAGGGGGGGCAGTATTATAGGGGTTATGTGCTTGTACACAGGGGGAGGCAGTATAAGGGGTTATGTTCTTGTACACAAGGGGGGGGGCAGTATTATAGGGGTTATGTTCTTGTACACGGGGGGGGGGCAGTATTATAGGGGTTATGTTCTTGTACACAGGGAGGGGGCAGTATTATAGTGGTTTTGTTCTTGTACACAGGGAGGGGGCAGTATTATAGGGGTTTTGTTCTTGTACACAGGGTGGAGCAGCATTATACGGGTTATGTTCTTGCACACAGGGAGGGGGCAGTATTATAGGGGTTATGTTCTTGTACACAGGGAGGGGGCAGTATTATAGGGGTTATGTTCTGTTCACCTAAGGCACCAAAAAGGCTAGAATTGGCCGTGTGCAACAGATAATAAATAAGTATACCTGGTTGGCTGCAGGCATGGCTCAGTACTGAGGTCTACCAGAACCCCTGCGTGCAGCCTGTTATTCACACTTGCCTGCGTGCAGCCAGTTATCAGCACTATTTCCACCGTCATTAAAATCATCGTTTGTGCCCCCTATTGTAGTCGGCTCTGGGGTCTATGTTAATTATGACACAGGCAGTATTATGCACTTTTGGTTTCCGGGGTTTTTGGTGCATCTAGGGTTTTGGTTTATAGTGCGCCCCCCCATTGCGGCCCTTGGACCAAAAATGGTTGTGCACCCATGCTCTAAGGGGACTGGTGTGTGTGTGTGGGGGGGGCTAAAAATGGGTCTCCTCCTCCCCACAGGTTCCCTTTAAAGTTGAGCAGGATGAAAATAAATTTTACCTTCTGGCCTAAATCCTTAGATCATTTAAAGGACAGACATTTTGAAGGAAATTTTTAAGTTTTTGTAATTTATTATAATATGTTTGCGGAGTTGCTCCATTTTATCACAAATCCACCAATATTGTAACTGACTCTGTTTCCACAGCCCTGAGGTGTTTGATACAGAACAGCGAGAGAGATAGTGACTGTGTGTCTGGCAGGGGCCAAGGTAGCAGACTGAGGACAGTCTGCGTGACTGCTGTGGGATGTATGTTACTTGGGACTGCATGTCTGGTGGGGGTCTCAGGTGGCAAAGGATCTGTTACATTGGACTGTGTGACTGGTGGGGGGTTGAGGTGTATATTACATGAGACCGTGTGTCTGTAGGCTTAGGTGGCAAGAGTGAAATCCTCTTTATTCTTTGGATCAGTAGCTACAAAGGCAGGGAATCCCATGATGTCATTGATGACCTCACATGGATTTTTTGACTAGCGGAGACAGATGTGCATTTTAATTTTACAGTTTTTCCCACAAGTACATTTTTCTATATGCTCACTAGAGTTATCTGTTGGGCGCCAAAGCTGCACCACGTCAACTATTAACTGTAAATTATATCATGAAATCTAGTGCATTCCTCTTGTTCACTGTCATGATTATATCTTGAGTACATCTCCTCTTAATTTTGGCATTATATGATTAGTGTTTTTATATTTGTGTGAGCGTCCCCAGTGTGCCTTTTAAGTCCTCTATTAAGTACCATGAGGTGTATTGAAAATGTATCATTAACTCGTTAAATTCTTCCCTGTTTAAATATTTTTCAATAAACATCCGCCATTTAACAAAAACAATTTTGTCTTTATTTCTCCTCTCCTACTCACTTCCTGTTTGTCAATATGTATATAGTGTGATACTTGCTGATGAAACAAATCTACACCTAGTAACGAACATTTAGGGCAACTTACTATTCTTTCTGGACGCAATTGGGTTGGGGGTAAATTGAATGCATATATTGCTGAATGTAATAGTTTGAATTGTGTTTCTCTCCACCTCTCACTTATTACCCATCTTTCCACGTTCCCATGACGGCCCCCACCTGGAGGATGCTCCTTATATCTGTAGGGACAGGAAGTCACAAGAGTTTAAAAGGCTCCTCCCTAGCACCCCACACCAGTGTCTTCCTGTCCCTAGGGGATACAAGTCGCAAGAAATTCTTCTCTGCGGAGAATGAATACCTTTTTTTTTCTTTAATTGTAAGGTTCTTAGGAACCCAGTCCGCTCCGACACTTATATTAAGTGCTGGGAAAAGACTTAAAGGGAACCTGTCACCAGGAGACCCATTTTTAGCACTCCCCCAGTCCCCACAGAGCATAGTACATACGCTGCCAAAGTGTTTTTGTATAAAAAATTGGTTTTACAGAAAAAAAGATATGTTATATTGTACCTTTCATTAGCATCTGCTGTGTGATTAGGCAGTTGCCAAAAGGGAGGGTCTGGAAAGGAGTAGTTTCCCCCCACCCTTGGGGAACAGCTACTCCATGTGACGTTTTCAAATATATGAAAACACCCATCACTTGGCTTAGTGACGCCCCCTGCTCCTCTACAGCCAATCCCGAGTGTGGGGAGTTATTAATATATTTGAAAAAGGTCACATGTTTCCCACGGGTGGGGGGAAAACTGCTCCTTTCCAGACCCTCCCTTTTGGCAACTGCCTAGTCACACAGCAGATGCTAATGAAAGGTACAATATAACATATCTTTTTTTCTGTAAAACCAAATTTTTTTATACAAAAACACTTTGGCTATGTGGGGACTGGGGGAGTGCTAAAAATGGGTCTCCTGGTGACAGGTTCCCTTAAACACCCCCTGTCCCCTGTACTCTCCCCTGCTAGGGTCTATCCAGCGGTCCCGCGCGACTAATGCTGGCTCCGGTGGGTTGAAAAGAGGAAAGGAGTACTGGGGGGAAAAGTTACCTGCTGGGCCGGCGGGCAAAAAATTTGTCCTCCGCTCCAGAAAAGCTGGAACCAGAGACCGCGATACCGGGCGAGCCGGCCTACCTCTTAGAGCAAATCGCCGCCCTCCTCACAAATCCGGCTCCGACGACCTATGTGTGGTTCCGGCATCAGGTCCCAGCATGGCGCTGACTTCCGGTGCATCGCGATGAACTTCTGGTCCAGCAATCCCAGCCGTCCAATCAGGTAACACTTCCGGGTCTCTCCGGAGGGGGTGGGGAGGAGCCTAGACTTAAAGACTCAGGCATATGGCGTTGGTCTCTGACAACACCAAGTCGACTCCAGCGTTGGCAGATGATACGATTAACGTGTTCCAGGTCCTGGTACCTGTAAGTACAAGCCCTGGGCTATCTCTCTGCTATATTTCAGCATACCTATCTAGTAATTGCTGTTGTTATGTATACCTTCTCAGGGTAAGGAACAGAAAGAACCCAGAGAAAAGGAGCAAAGAGAGAGAGGGAAAAACCAACTAAAAAACCATCCAAACGTTGTGGGCTGTGTAATGCAAAAATGGCAGAGGATTATAAAAAGAGCTTATGTCCAGAAAATCCTCAAAGAGGAAAGATCTTCTTTAAAACCCCTTAAGGACGCAGCCTGTTTGCAGGTTAAGGCTCGCAACTTTTTTTTGAAATTTGACCAGTGTCTCTTCCTGTGGTAATAACTTTTGAACACTGTTACTTATCAAAGCGATTCTGAGATTGTTTTTTCCCCACATGTTGTACTTCATTTTAGTGGTAAATTTTGGCTGATAAGTTTTGCGTTTATTTACAAAAAAAAGAAAAAAATGATGAATTTTTAGAAAAATTGGCCATTTTCGAAATTCAAAATCACCGCGTTTTCAGGCAGATAGATTTACCACCTAAATAACTTGCAGAATAACATTTCCCATTTGTCTACTTTTCATTTTCCTAATTTTTGAAATGTTTGGATAATTTATTTTGACGTCACGCGGCCTACAAATCGAATAGCGATTTTCCGTATTTTCGGAATTGACTATTTTGGGGATAAATACTGTTTGAAATAAAATTTTACATATTTAGCAACAAAACCCCCTATATAACCAGCCCATTTTCAAATCTGCACCCCACAAACTATCAGAAACAGCACTTACAAAAATTGTTAACCCCTTGAGATCTTCATAGTAATTGAATCAAAATGGCGGTGAAATTTAGAATGGTCAAATTTTGTCGGTTATACATTCATTTAGCCCTAAAATTTACACATTTCCAAAAGATAAAAAGAGAAAACTCACCATAAAATTTGTTCTACAATTTCTCCTGAGTGCAGCGACCCCCCACATGTGGACATTACTTGTGTTATGGGGGCACAGCGAGGCGCAGAAGGGAAGGAGCACCCTGCAGCTGCCAGGATTTTAGTTTCCTCATTGGCCCCTTTTGAAGGCTATAACATTTTCGCTTTTCCGTTATTTGGGCCATGTGACGACATTTTTTTTGCGGGACGAGATGCTTTTTCCAGTGTTACCATTTTGGGGTTGGTATCACCTATTGTTGAAAATTTAGGAACTTTTTTTTGAGGTCATGAGTAGAAAAGCATCAATTCTGTACTGGATTTTTTACTTTTTTTTTTTTTCGTGTTCACCGTATAGACTAATAATCCTGTTATCGTTATTCTATGGGTCGATACGATTACGGGGATACCAGATATGAATATTTTTTCTTATGTTTTACTAAATTTGCCAAATAAAACCCTAATGTGGGGAAAAATCTATCATTTTTGCATCGCCGTCTTCCAAGTGGCATAACATTGTTACGTTTTTGGCTACAGAGCTGGTTGATGGCTTGTTTTTTGCGGGACATTTTGTTCTTTGCAACAATATCATTCTGGAGTACATATGTTTTGTTTATCACTTTTTATTGCATTTTTAGTGGGATATAATAGGTAAAAATCATAATTTTTGGCGGGTTTTTGACGGTTTTTTTTTACGGCGTTCATCATATGGGTTCAATAGTTATTTAGTTTTATTCTACGGATTGTTACGGACGCGGTGATACTATATATGTGGGGTTTGTGTTATGATTTAGACTTTTTTGAGCGTTATATGTCTCTTTATATGTTTTGGGGCTTATGGGCATTTTTAGTGATTTATAAAGTAATTTTTTATTGAAAAACATTATTTTGTACATTTTTTTACATGATCCACCATGGGATATGAACAAGCAATCATCTGATTGCTTGTTCTTGATAATACTCTGCAATACTAATGTATTGCAGGGTATTATCAGTGCCAGCCTATGCAGATGCATAGGCTGACACTTTGCCTTTAAGATGACGTCACAGACGCCATCTTAAAGGTAAACCCTCCAGGCTTCTCTGGGGTCCCGATCGGACCCCAGAGGAGCCAAAACAGCGATCGCCCCCCCCGAAAACGGTGCGGGGGGGCCGATCGTGGGGTAAAGACCCCCAGAAGGCAAGTTAAATGCCGCGGTCGCGTTGACCGCGGCATTTAACGGGTTAAACACCCGCGATCGGAGCCCACTCCGACCGCGGGTGTTAGCCGGGGATGTCAGCGGTAAATTACCGCTGAAATCCCGCGGCTAACGATGCCGGTTCGGCTGCTATGCAGCGCTGAACCGGCATCGGCTCTGCGCCGTAGCTGTACTGCGCTGAGCGCTAATCGTCGGAAGCTGCGCAGTACAGCTACGGCGCGGAGCGCTAAGGGGTTAATAGATGAACTAAGATCAGTAATTAAGGAAGAAGTATACTCATTTATTGAACCGCCTAAGAAAAAGGCTAGATGTATTCAAACATCCTCTTCTGATGAGGATTCGGATTTTCCTTCAGGATCCCTTAGCGAAAAAATTCAGGATGACCTTAAAGAAGCCCAACCTAGAGAACTAAATCAGGCAAAATATTTTCCTCAGAGGATCTGGATAATTTATTAAAAAATACTCTAGATATCGAGAACGTGATTGAACAATCCTCGGTTCAGTGTGAACTCTTTGGAGGCCTAAGATATAAAAAGAAACGGGTCTTTCCAGTGGTAGACACCTTAAAAGACCTAGTTTTAGAAGAGTGGAAGGTCCCAGAAGAAAGAATATCAGTCCCTAAAGAATTTCTAATAGACTAGTATTTGAAGATAATGCCTTATGGGATTCTATACATAAAATAGATGTTCAGGTCACCAAAGTGGTTAAAAAGACTGATTGATCTCCCCTTTGAGGTTATCGCACAGCTTAAAGACCCTCTAGATCGGAAATCTGATGCCCTTTTGAAAAAAGCGTGGGAAGCATCTTCCTTAAACATAGAAACAAACATTGCGTCCACTCCTGTAGCCAGGACCCTCTTTTTGTGGCTGTCAGAATTAGAAAACCACCTAGTAAATAAAACCCCTAGGTCACTGTGGGTAAAACAATGGGGCAGTGATGTTAAATCAAAAACCATGTTATGTGGAATTCCATTCCAGGGAGAATTTGTCTTTGGCAGCGAACTGGATTCTATCCTGGAAAGAGCTGCGGATAGAAAAAAGGGGTTTCCGGTTAACAAACCTTCACCCAAAAGACCCTCTTTTGCCTTTCGCCCATCTAGGGAAAATAAAACCCAATTTAGAGGCAAGGGGAAGTCCGGCAGGTGGAGCTACGCATAAGGCGGTGCAGGTCGCGGTTACCTCTTCAACCCCGACAAAAAACAAAACAGACAATGACTTACAGGTTGGGGGGAGGCTTTCTTATTTTGTATCAAAATGGGAAGAAATTTCCCCGTGTCCCTGGGTTCGGCAGATCATTCAAGCAGGTTACAGAATAGAATTTCTCCATCCCCCCCCCCCAACAAAACTTTAAAATTTCTCCCAAATTTACTAATACTCAAAATCTCCAGCTCTGGGCCAACATTCAGCAGCTGTGCCACATGAATGTGATTTAGTACAGGAGACAGAGAAAGGGAAAGGATTTTATTCCCCTCTATTTTTAGTAAAAAAAAAAAAAAACGAACAGCACTTGCCGTTTAATTATAAGCCTAAAAAAATTTAACAAATTTATAATAAGCAAACATTTCAAGATGGAGTCAATAAAATCTGCAGTGTCTCTCATAGGTCAAAATTATTCTCTATGTACAGTGGACCTCAAGGACGCGTACTATCACGTCCCAATCTTCCAAAACCACCAGAAATATCTGAGGTTTGCAATTCGATCATTTTCATCAAATCTTCATTTTCAGTTCAGGACACTACCATTTGGAATTTCAACCGCTCCATGCATATTCACCAAGTTAATGGTAGAAGTAGTAGCCTACTTAAGAATGAGAAACATTGTAATAGTACCCTACTTAGACGACCTGCTCTTCGTGGCCAGAACAGAAGCAGAGTTAAAAATTCACTTACAGACATCTCTACTTCTCCTTCAGGATTTAGGCTGGATAATAAACCAAGAGAAATCCAATTTCTACCCAGAGAAAACAAAGACATTTCTAGGGGTAATGCTGGACTCAAGAAAACAGGGTTCCTTTTGCCACAAGAAAAATTCCTAAAATTAAAATAAGCTGTAAGTCTCATTCAGGGGAAGATCTTCTGCAGTATCCGTGCAGCCTTAAGTCTACTGGGACTCCTGACATCCTGCATCCAGTGCATGGCTTGGAAATCATACGAGAATTATGCAGGCCTGGACAATCCGAATCTGGGACAAAAATCCGCTACATCTAGATCGCAAGGTAAAGATTCCCTATGTAGTCAAACACTCGCTAAATTGGTGGAAAAATCCCCAAAATCTAAGGAAGGGAGTCCGGTGGAATCCCTCCCCGGTTCTCACAATACAGACAGACGCAAGTCTGAAAGGTTGGGGGGCAGTTCTTCCAGGCCTACATCTTCAAGGACAGTGGGACGATCTATCCCGCTCCATGTCCTCAAACTACAGAGAGCTGAAAGCGGTCTTAGAAACGCTCAAAGCTGCCCACGAATCCATAGAAGGTCAACACATCAAAATCTTCTCCGACAATACGACTACGGTAGCTTACCTTCGCAGGCAAGGGGGAACAAAATCAAAGAGCCTGACGAATCTATGTCGTCAAATGGGAAGAATCTTACCTTCTCTCCCTCTCAGCGATCCACTTAAAGGGGATAGAGAATATAAAAGCAGATTTCTTGAGCAGAGTCGTACTGGACCCAAATGAATGGTCTCTAGATCCAGAAACCTTTGTGGAAATTTGCCATCTTTGGGGGACTCCAACTCTGGACTTGTTTGCCACTTTTCAAAACAGAAAGGCGACCCTCTTTTTCTCTCTGGACCCCAGGGGCTCTCCATCAGGCCTAGATGCTCTCAGCCAGTCATGGGGAACAGGTCTAGTCAATGCCTTCCCCCCTATATCTTTGATTCCAAAAGTGCTACAGAAACTAAGATCCTAAAAAGTTTTCGGATACTCATTGCTCCGTTCTGTCCGAAAAGGAGCTGGTTCCCGGTTGTTCAAAGACTGTCCATAGACAATCCCTATCATCTTCCCTACCGTCAGGACCTTCTCACACAGGGACCATTACATCATCAAAACATAAAACAGTTAAAACTGACAGCTTGGATCCTGAGAGGTCGTTCTTAACAGCCCAGGGTCTCTCTAGTGAAGTAATCAGCACCATGAAAGCAAGCAGAAAACCTGTAACCAATGCCATCTATCAAAAAATTTGGAAAAAAATTTCCTCCTGGTGCGGAGACCGTCCTCCCTCTCAGGGAACCCCAAAGTTAGCTCAGGTGTTAGACTTCTTACAGTCGGGATTTTCTTTGGGTCTTAGACCGAGCACACTCAAGGTCCAGATTGCTGTACTTGATTTTTCTTGATTTTCTCCTGGCCAACCACCACTGGGTCAAAAGATTTATCAAGGGGTGTTCCCATATTAGACCATACATTAAAAACCAAATTCCCCCTTGGGATCTTTCCTTAGTGTTAAACCATCTTACAGGGCCCTCCTTTGAACCCCTAGAGTCAAATAACATAAAAAACCTTACACTAAAAACGGCCTTTCTTATAGCTATCACTACAGCTCGTAGATTAGGTGAAATTCAGGCCCTTTCATGTAAAGATCCCTTCTTAAGAGTTCTAGAGGATAGAATAGTTCTTAAACTAGACCCCTTATTTCTCCCAAAAGTGGTCTCAGACTTCCATTGCAAACAAGAAATTATTCTTCCCTCTTTCTATCCAGACCCTAAAACAGACTGAGAAAAGAAATGGCAAACCTTAGATGTTAGGACTGTGCTACTGTATCTAGAAGCCACACAATTGGAATTGGAGAAAAGATTCTAACCTATTAATAAACTTTGCGGGGAAAAAACAAAGGCAGTAAAGCCTCTAAAGCAACTCTAGCCAGATGGATAAAGTCTACCATCATGCTTTGTTATAAGTCCGCAAACGCTTCCCTACCAGAAAGCATTAAAGCTCATTCCACCAGAGCCATGGCAACTTCATGGGCAGAAAAAAGAGGTGCATCTTTAGACCAGATCTGCCGTGCAGCTAAATGGTCAAGCTCCTCAACATTCGCGAAGCACTACCGCTTGGACATTGCCTCTCAGGGGTATCTGATGTTTGGGAGAAAGATTCTCCAGGCAGTGGTCCCTCCCAAATAATGGGTAATCTGGTAAGTCTCCAGGTGGGGGCTGTCATGGGAACGTGGTGGAAAATGTGGAATTAGTCAAAATCAAACAGACAGAAAGATGCAATAGGGAAAATATAAACTTTATTTATTGAATATCAAACAAAGAAATTAAAAACAGTTAAAAATCCCATGATTAGGGAAAACAGATCAAAGAGCCCCCAGAGTCCAGCCCCAATATAGAATTCATATGTCATGTACAAAAAATAGTGATGGTAAAGGACAATAAAGCAAGTATAGAGTACTAAGTAAAAATGAAATTCACATTACCAAAAAGAGATACAGGGCTGGGGGAGCCGGGAGATCACATGTGCCCCACGCGTATCGCCCGTTATCCACAGTAATTCATGACTAATAACAAGCACAAACTAAGTAAATCAATCAAAAATGATTCCTCAATTAAGTGTGGACAAAAACTATATTAGAATAATGCATTAAATAATCAAATAAATATATGTGTAGATCTACTGGACCTACTTAATGAAGCCTCGGTCGAAACAGGTAGGAAGAAGTTTACTGCTTGCACTCCATCACAGAGCACACCAAGCTTCAATTATTCCCAGCATTACATATCTTTTACGAACAGACAGTTCGGGATATTAAAGCACTTAGGTGTGATGAGAACAAACAGGAAAATCTGTCAAAAGCAGAATGTTCAGCATTATTCAAGTTAAGAAACCAGAAAGGTTTCTTAATTAAAGAAGCCGACAAAGGGGGCAACATTGTCATTTGGCCGGTAGAAATATATCTTGAGGAAGCCAAGCGACAACTTGGTAACCCCAATTTTTATACTACCATGCCCGCTGATCCAACATCGATTTTCAAGGAGAAGATTGACCGTTTGTTAACAGCGGCCCTTCGTGCGGGGATCTTGAACAAAGGGGAAGTCAAATTTTTAACTACTGATAAACCGACCATTCCAACTTTTTATATGCTCCCGAAAGTCCATAAATCTTTAGAAAAACCCCCTGGACGTCCCATCGTCTCGGGCATAGGGGGGCTCAATGAAAATCTGTGTACCTACCTTGATTTTTATTTTCAACCTCTGGTCTACAGGCTGGGCTCCTATGTCCGTGACACCACGCATTTGATACAACACCTGAACAAATTTACGGCTACATCTCCAATTCTTTTGGTTACACTGGACGTCGAGGCCCTCTATACAATCATTGATCACGAGGTAGGTCTTGGAGCAATCACCTATTTTTTGGACAAACAGTGGTCGACTGACAGACGACACGATTCCTTCCTTGTGGATCTTTTGTTTTTACACCAGAATTATTTTGTCTTTGACCATACCTACTATAGACAGGTCTCTGGGACAGCCATGGGCGCAAAATGCGCTCCGTCGTATGCAAACTTGTTTTTAGGATGGTGGGAGGAGAATGTCGTCTATTGCCTGGAGGCCTTTAAGAACATGGTGGCTGGATGGTATCGGTATATAGACAACACTTGAACACTTGAAGAATGGAATACCGAAGGGACAGTTTTTGAGATTGAAGCGAAATTGTAGTGCAGAGTCTGATTTCAAACTTCATGCCAGGGATTTGACTTCCCGATTCAGGAATCGAGGATATCTGAAGAAGATCATTTCGGGAGCCTTTGTACGCGCGAAAAACAGCAATCGCAACAATTTACTTCAACCCAAAACTCGTCCAATTGATACGAAACCAATGTTAGTTACAGTTTATAATAACCAGTGGAGCGAACTGTATAATATCTTGAACCGCAACTGGGGAATTCTTAAGAGTGATGAAAGACTTATTCCTTTCCTTACAGAGAAGCCACAACTTACTGCACGACGTTCAAGAAACTTGAAAGACGTCTTGACTAATAGTCACTTCCAACGCCCAACTTTTCCCTTAGGCACCGTTTATCTGGTTCTTTTCCTTGTGGCAATTGTTTTATCTGCCCCTACATGATTCAGGCTGTGGAATTTGATGATCCAACTCTCCATGGCAGGTTCAGAATCAGGGAGTACATTCATTGTAAGACTAAAGGAGTGATTTATGTTTTACTTTGCCCCTGCCCAAAGCTGTACGTGGGACAAACCACCTTGGAGCTGCGTAGAAGATGCCAACAGCACCTCTCGATGATCAATACAGTCGCACTCAGGAACTCCGCATCATCGGCTTGGAGAAGATACAACAGAATTTTCGAGGCGGCAATATCATCCCTCGACTCTTGAGGAGCGAATCGAAGTGGATCTACACCTTGGACACAGTAGCCCCAAAAGGCCTCAATGAGGAATTGCTATTTACAGGTCATTATAAGAAATAAAAAACGAATAAATATAATATTTCAACATTTCTTTATCTACTTGCTTATTTGAGGGCATTCTCCATCTTCACTTGCTATATGTCACTATGTGCACAAATTTTTAACCTTCATCTTTTGCACTCCACTAAGGTGGTGACCTTTTGGGTTCCTGCTTTGGTCTACCCCAATACACATACGGGATTTCTCTTCGGGTCTCTGAGGGTTCACTTGAACTCCAATATCCCATTCTCTCACTTACCTCTTTCACCTCACTTGGTTCCTTTGTTTTCACCACAATTGGACCCCCTAATTTTGCGGTTTTCATGGGCCCCCTAATATATTTGTGTAGTGTTTACATGAATTAACTCTTTTTCTTCTTTTTTGTCTTTATGTCGCGTCACATCTTTTTGATAATCGTTTATCTCTTTTGAAGATGTCCTCTCTGTTTCTTTACCTGCTGAAATCGATCCATTGGATATTTACAAGACCTGCACAGCATATCCGTCAACCATCGTTGTGCATTTCCGATATTTATGCTTCCCCTCCTGACCTGTTGTACTTCTTGTTTTTATGTCTCCCTTCCCCTCTCCATATTCCCTCCCCCTTTTCCCTATTTCCCCCTTTTTTGTATTTACCTGTTATCAACTTACGTCCATATGATCTCATGACCCACCGGGGTTTGTTCCTTCTTGTGCGTGGGGCACATGTGATCTCCCGCCTCCCTCAGCCCTGCATCTGTTTTTGGTAATGTGAATTTCATTTTTACTTAGTACTCTATACTTGCTTTATTGTCCTTTACCATCACTATTTTTTGTACATGATATATGAATTCTACATTGGGGCTGGACTCTAAAATAATAAACAAAGTTTATATTTTCCCTATAGCATCTGTTTTTCTGTCTGTTTGATTTTGATCCAGTGTTTCAGATGCTGGAAATACATTACTGCGACCCATTTTTTTTGTAAGTTTACAAAAATGTGGAATTAGTCTTACCGGTAATTCGGTTTCCACTAGTAACCATGACGGCCCCCCATTATTTCCCTTCCTTCCTTCTTGGTAATGGGTCCAAAGGTGTATGCACTTACATCCTTCCAGGTGGTACTTTGGTAGACACTGGTGTGGGGTGCTAGGGAAGAGCCTTTTAAACTCTTGTGACTTCCTGTCCCTACAGGATATAAGGAGCATCCTCCAGGTGGGGACCGTCATGGTTACTAGTGGAAACCGAATTACCGGTAAGACTAATTCCACATTTTTCAATCGATTCCATCCTTGTAGGAGTCTCAGTCGTGTCAGGAATTCTTAGGGTTTTTTCCCAGTATGAGAAGGACGTCTGTGGATATGTTGATTTCCCCCTTTCGCCTTATTATTTGGTATAACTCTATATTCCTAGACAGAGATTTTAAGAAGTCCATATCAGAGTCGAAAGTGTTGTCTGTCATTTCACTTGGCAGGTTTGTCAGTCTACTGCCCACAAAAGTTGCAAGTACTGAAATTCCTGTCTAGTGGGTAGGTCGTATATTTATGTCAGTTCTTCCAAGGTCTGGAGTCTTGGTTCGGTGTCATGCATTAACTGCCCTTTGCTACTATCCCGCATGTTTTCCATGGTTAAAATAATTTGCTGGAGGCAACTGCTGGGAATTCTGGGTGTTGCCATAAAGGCATATGTTTTGATACTAGAGGAGAAAGTGTGAATTTTTTCCATGACATAGTTGTATCCCTTTGTAGAATTGATTGTTTTGCCCTTGGAGGCATTTTTGCAAATGACGTATGTAAAATGGCAGCTAACTATATGGACCCAGCATTGCTTAGACATGCTGTAATCCTTGAAATCTGGGAGGCTCAAACCTCCCCTACTTCTGTCTAAGGTTAGTTTTGCTAGGGATACGCGTGCTCTTTTACCCTGCCATAGGAATTTTACAAACGCTCTATGAAGTTTTGCTATATCCCGGTTTTTTAACAATAGTGGAAATGTCGGTAGGCGATACAGGAGTTTAGAAAAGCTCATCATATTTATGACTTGTACACGTCCCATTAGATTCAGAGGGAGGCCCTCCCATCTTTCTAACTCGCTAATTATCTTTCTAATTAAGGTATCATAATTTAGTGTATAAAGTGACTCTGGTGTTTTTCCCACTTTTATTCCCAGGAATTTAATACTGGTAGGGACTATTTTAACTTCTACTGTTTGCAATTCCGTTGTCTCTCCTTGGGACATCAGGTCTAAATTTTGTAACTCACATTTGGCAGTGTTAATTTTGAAGCCTGATAGCCTAACAAATTCCTCCACTAGTCCGAATACAGTGGGGTCAGTTCGGGATGGATCCGTTAGAAATACCAGTATATCATCAGCGAACAACGCTGTTTTAATGCCTCTTGTACCCACTCTAATGCCAAGTCCTGCCGCTGGGTCCAGTAGCTTTCTCGACAGAGGCTCCAGGGCTAGGTTAAATAGCAGCGGCAAGAGCGGGCATCCCTGGTGTGTTCCTCTTTCTAACCTGAAGGGGGGGGGGGATCTGAAACCTGGGGTATATATCCTTGGGATCACAATATAGCATCTCTAAAAAAAAAGAATGGTCTCTGGAATCCAAATCTGTCCAGCACCTGATTTAGCCAACACCAACGCACATAGTCGAACGCTTTTTCCGCGTCCAGGGCTAAAAGTGCTCTAGCTCCAACTAGCGCTGAAGTCAGCTTTGCCTCATCCAGGACTGCTAATACTTGTCTCATGTTTGTAACTGCCGGCCTCCCTCTTATAAATCCTACTTGCGATTGCTCAATAAGCAATGGCATAATGCGGGAAAGACGGTTGGCTAGGATTTTCGCTATTCGCTTCAAATCCTGATTAATCAGGGATATTGGCCTGTATGACTCTGGCTTAAGCTGATTTTTTTTTTCAGATTTGGGTCAGAGTGGGTTACTCTGATTGATCTTGTATATGATATATGTGCGCTGTTTTCCTCTGTCACTTTGCCAGATTGGCTAAGAGCCGCCATGATTTATTTCCGAATTTGAATAACTCAATGCCTCAAAAAGGCCTCTGTGAAATTGCTCTTGCTGTTCTAGGGCCCTTTCATGTGTTTTTTTTTTTTTTTTTGGCTTCCTTCCAACTGTCTAGATTTCATTCAATAGGGTGCCTTAAATATTCCGTATAGGATTCTTGCAGTTTCTGGCTTGCGTGCTTATACCTCTCCCTAGCTTTCTTTTTTAGTCTCCCCACAAAGGTCATTATTTTTCCTCTCAAAGCCATCTTAGCCGAGTCCCAGTAGAGCGCTGGTGTGGCCTGTGTTGATGAGCAATCAAATTCATATTCCGTCCACCATCCTTTCAGTTGTTGGACAAATTGGTCGTCCTTAACCAAATAAGTCGGGAAACGCCATACAGTCACCTCCTTTGATGTGATTTTCCGCTATAGTCATAATCATTGGTGCATGGTCCAATATTTGCAACTGCTCAATATCAACATCCGCTATTTTATGGAACATCGGCTCACTCACCAATATATAATTTATTGTGCGACCATGTTTGATGCACCTTGGAATGGAACATATATTCCCTTCCATCCGGATGCAGGTGTCTCCATATATCTATAGGGGTTATGATCTGTCGCCGTCATGAATAAGTCTGTTTTTGTCTCCGTCATAGTTGGCGTAGGGATGGTTGATCGGTCAAGATGATGCTGCATGACTTGGTTAAAGTCTCCTGCAACTACCTTGTATGGGCATGGGTCTATGGCCAATTGGTTTTTTAATGTCTTGAAAAAAGGACGCTGGTCATGATTTGGTGCGTATATATTATACAGGCTCAGGTTGCCCGCGGGGGTGTCTAAATTGACTTGCAATGTTCTACCCTCTGCGTCCAAGCTATGGGAAAGGATTCCAATCCTTGTGTTCTTATTAATCAATAAGAGGTTTCCTCCCCTTCTCCTACAACTTGCCATCCTAATGCATTAGCTACCCAATATTTTTGCATAAGTTTCACATCCTCTTGTTCTAAATGCGTTTCTTGCAACAAGGCTACATTAACTGTTGATGTTTATCAGTTTGTTGTTGTAAGACCAGTACCTTTCATTTTTCCCAATGTTAACCCTATATCATCTCGTGAGGAATGCACCTTATGGACATTTAACAAAACTATTCTTTCAAAACCATTTTTGCATACCAAAATAACAGTTGGATCATTGCATTTCACGTGAAGTGCAAAGCTGGGGGGGGGGGGGATTCATTAGTGCCTTCCTCTTTTTCCAGGATGGGCAGAGACTACATCATTTTGCCCTATTTTCATGGGTAGGGCCTTATTTTATCACACAGATTAGTCCCTTTCAATATATGTCAAAGTCTCCTTTAACACATCATAGGACATATAACGATAACATTTTCCTGCTTTACTCAAAACCCTGAGTCTACCTACTGCGAGCCCCATATCTGGTAACCTGCACCTTTCTCAGTTGTTGCAGTCTCTCTTCTCTTTTTTGCTTTAATTCCGTTTTGCCTTTGGAATTTGTGTGTCTCCTTGTCCCCGTCTGTGGAGGGAGCCATCCGGTTCTGGGCATGTTCTTCCGTTCTGGGACGGCGCAACCTCTGATTCCTTGTAATCCCTTTATTGTCTCCTCTGCCTCCTTTGGGTCTTCAAACGTGCAAGTGGAGCCATCCGGACTTTTAGCAGCGCTGGTTATATGAGCTGGAACCGCCATTTACGCCTGAATAGTTCAGTGCATAGTCCGCTGAATGTCCGCCTTCTCCTGGTCATTTCTGCCGAGTAATCAGAAAATATTAATATCTTGCTCCCTTTTATTTCATTTGGCTCTTTTCTTCTACTTTACACCTTGAGGATCTGTCCTATGTCCGCATAGCTCAGGTACTTTGCAAAGGCCTGCCTGGGACGCTCACCCATTCCTGATGACTGCGTAGATGGGGAGTGCATAGGCCTTGGCGGAACTATCCTATGTGCTCTTTACACTAGTAGCTGCTATTTTATACCCAGCAATTTTGGCAGAGTATCAGAGAACACCTTCTGTAGTTCTAGCCCCATCATGGTCTCGGGCAGTCCCACCAATCGCAAGTTGCTGTGCCTTGACCTATTTTCCAGGTCGTCCAGTTTTTCTGTAATTTTTCTATTTTCCGACATTTCTCCTGCCGCATCATCCTCCACAGAGGAGATACGTGGCTCCGCCTCCTCTATTCTATTTGCATTAGCTTAAATATCATTCTGTAAGTCTCTCAAAGATTCTGCTTTAGATGATGACACTACTTCTTGGAGCGCGGGGCCCATTCTACGTACTACTTCTTTGTCCAGGCGCTTATAATTTATATGTGGCTGCTGGCTGGAATTAGTGCAGGCGTCCGACTCACCGCCTTCCTCATCCGTTTGATCTCCTTTCAGCTGAGTTGCACGGAGCGTCGGAGCCATCTTGGTTATGCAGAACTCCTCCAGGTCTCCACTCCCACAGTGTTTATTGCGGCGTTACGCACTGCCTGCCTGTTTCTTGTGTCTCTACTGCTCACTGGTCACAGTAAGCTCCTGCAGTTTTGTAGCGTCTGTGCGGCGTGGAAGTGGTGTGCGGGCTTTGTGCTGCTGAGCTTTGCCTCGCCCCGTCCTCACATGCTGGAGCCGGAACCGAAAGTCCTGTCATTATATTTTACCTCATTATGCTAATAGCTCACTCAGGTAGGGGATAAAATGTCCTTTCTAGAATTCCCTCTTTTATGAGAAATGTCACACATTTACCTATATATCTGTTACAATTGTGAGAAGTCATGTTTACCTGAGATGAGTCAAGTATAGATGCTGCAAGAAGTGTGTCACTTCAGATGCCTCTATCTTCGGTGCTATAGACCAAGAAACATGTTGGTATCATATCAACCCCATGCCAACATGTGTAAGTCACATGTCAGTTAAGGATGTATGGAACAGACTGAGAAAGCTCCACACATAGTGGTTGTTAGCTGTATTATACAGCTGACACTCAGGATTGGTGCTGTGAGCAGGATCTTTTACAGATCCAATGAATTTACAATATACTGTAATGTATAATGTATTTTTTCAGTATATTGTATAAGTAATTAGACCTCTAGGGTCAAAGTACACAAGGAAGTCTAGAAATACTATAAATAAAATATTTAAAACCTAAAAGTTTGAATTGCCCCTCTTTCCCTAGAACTGAAATAAAGATAAACAATAAAAATTATATACATGTTGCAGCATCCCAATCTATCAATCTATAAAAACGGTTATTCCTGGCAGTGAAACCTGTAATGGAAAATAGCACCTGAATGTCTGAAATGCCATTTTTTTCTGTCATTTTGCATTTGTCATTTTATTTAATATTATATCAAAAAGGTGTCCAGTCCCAAAAATGCCCCCAAAAATAATACCTCGAACAGCTCCATATGAAAAAGTCATTAGCGTCAGCCTATGGCAAAATGAAGAATTTTCTACTTGGTGTCCTGGTTTTCGCACAGACTTAAAGCATGCTACCACCAAGATAAAGGATTGTATACAAAGCACACTGACATACTAGTGTGTGCCCTATTTGGTTGGATGAACTCTTCATTAAAGGGCATCTACCACTCAAATTAAGAACTTTATGCAAACAAGCTTGAGAGGCTCCATTGGTGTTCATGAAGCCTGGAGCCCCTCATTTGCATAGTCTATCATCCTTTTTTGTAAAACCAGAACAAAAGAAGCTAAAAGAGCAGCAGATCATGCCAAAGGGGGCACACACCAGTATGTCAGTGTGCTTTGTTTACAATCCTTCATTCTGGGGGTAGATGTCCTTTAAAGGGAACCTGTCACCAGGGACCTTATTGTCACTAAAGACAGGCTACAGAAAACCCATTACAGCTCCATTGCAAATATGCCTTTCTGCCCTTTCTAAGCATTTGCCTTACAATATAATTGTGTGTTAGAACTTAGCTTGCATACTCTGTGTAGTTCCAGGGGTTGGGTTTGGTTTGGATGCATTTCAGACTGCTCAGCTCTTGGTCCCCATCTTTATGCTCTTGTACAACTCCTCCCTCCTCCTCCTTCACAGAGCTCACAGCCTGGTAAGCTGACATCAGTGTGGCAGGGAGATGCTGTACAGGAGCACAAAGGTGGGGCCAAGAGCTGAGCAGTCTGCAGCACAGACAAGTGACATTTTGTTTTTTGAAATGCATCAAAAACAAAGCCAAATCCCTTGGACTACACAGAAGATTCTGTCAGAGTGCAAGTTCATAGTATCATAGTTTATAAGGCTGGAAAAAGACACAAGTCCATCAAGTCCAACCTTTAAGAATTAAATATGCCCATAACCCATGATATTTTTTCTCTCCAGAAAGGCATCCAGGCCTCTCTTGAACATGTACATAGAGTCCGCCATAACAACCTCCTGCGGCAGAGAGTTCCATAGTCTCACTGCTCTTACAGTAAAGAACCTTTGTCTATGTTGATGGTAAAATCACCTCTCCTCTAGGCGCAGACGATGCCCCCTTGTCCTGGTCACAGGCCTAGGTATAAAAAGATCTTTCGAGAGATCCTTGTACTGTCCATTCAGGTATTTGTACATTGTAATGAGGTCTCCCCTCAGTCGTCTTTTTTCTAAACTGAATAATCCCAAATTTTGTAATCTGTCAGTGTGTTCTAATCCCCCCATTCCCCTAATAATCCTGGTTGCTCTCCTCTGCACCCGTTCCAGATCTACTATATCCTTTTTATACACTGGTGCCCAAAACTGTACACAATATTCCATGTGTGGTCTGACCAGGGATTTGTATAAGAGTTATAACACACAATTGTATTGTAATGCAAATGCTTAGAGAAAGCAGAAACAGGTTCGCTTTAAAGAATAAAGGGGAAGTGTATTTTGAAGCACACTGTAAAAAGTTGCATAAGCACAAAGGGCATTGGCGGGATGGTGTTAAAGATAAGCTGCTTTAGTCTTTTCATGACATTTTATTAACTTTTTCCTGGTGGGGGAAAACAAAATCACCAGTTCTTGTTTTGGATTTTTAGCATTTTTTTGTGGGGGGGTGTTTACCATTTCATAAATTTTATGTTGTCTTTATTCTGTGTTATACTTTATATCTGAGTTATACGACCAAACTCCAACCACACACAGCTAGGGATCCTACCCCGAAAATCAGGACTAGCAAAAAAAAAAGCACTCCTTTAAGTAGATGCTGAAGGTTATTTTTATTCAAGTGGCAATGCAAACAGACTGGGGGATTTAACAATGTGTCTCAGGTTTCCGCCAATTTCTAGCTGGAAAAAGCTAGTCTTTTGCTGCACCAGATTTATCACTGTGATGGTGAATTCTGGTGCAGTCTAAGAATCTCGGTCGGTTCCTACATTAGATCTACTCGCCACTAATAAGATTATGTATGGAAGCCTAAATTCCAATCCGCCCATCTCATGTGTCTCTTCCTCATCGCCACCTAAATCATGAAAAAACCACTCATGTGTTAAAAGTTGGAATTGTATACGCCACCAATTTTCAATATATTGGCCTACAAGTTCCCAGATCCCATGCCAAAGATCAGTACGATACTTCCTTTGTTAATGTAATACTAAGTGAAGATGATATTTTGTAATGATTTTATTTGTATTAAGCATGAATTATGGTCCCTTTCAATGTGTATTTTAAGGAGTATAAACACATACTGGCCATTTCTGAGGAAGGCAAAGGTGTGTAGTAGTATGTGAAATGGGTCTAAGTGGAGTAAGCAGAATACATTGTACAGTCATGGCAATAAGTTTTGAGAATGATACAAATGTTAATTTTTACAAAGTCTACTGCATCAGGTTTTATAATGGCAATTTGCATATACTCCAGAATGTTATAAAGAGTGATCAGCTTAACAGCAATTAATTGCAAAGTCAATATTTACCTAGAAAATGAACTTTTTCCCCCAAAACACATTTCAACTTCATTGCAGGCCTGTCTTAAAAGGAGCAGCTAACATCGTTTCAGTGATTGCTCCATTAACACAGGTGTGGGTGTTGATGAGGACAGGGCTGGAGATCAATCTGTCATGATTAAGTAAGAATCACACCAAGGGACACTTTAAAAGGAGGCTGGTGCTTGGCATCGTTGTTTCTCTTCTTTTAACCATGGTTACCGCTAAAGAAATATGTGCAGTCATTGCATTGCACAAAACTGGCCTAACAGGGAAAAGTATCGCAGCTATAAAGATTGCACCTCAGTCAACAATCTATCGCATCATTAAGAAATTCAAGGAGAGAGGTTCCATTGATACCAATAAGGCTCCAGAGCGCCCAAGAAGGACCAGCAAGCACCAGGACTGACTCTTAAAAGTGTTTCAGCTTTGGGATAGGGCTACCAGCAGTGCAGAGCTTGCTCAGGAACGGCAGCAGGCAGGTGTGAGTGCATCTGCACGCACTGTGAGGCAGAGACTCTTGGAGCAAGGCCTGGTGTCAAGGAGGGCAGCAAAGAAGCCACTTCTCTCCAGAAAAAACATCAGGGACAGACATATTCTGCAAAAGGTACAGGGAGTGGACTGCTGAGAACTGGGGTAAAGTCATTTTCTCTGATGAATCCCCCTTCCGATTGTTTGGAACATGTGGAAAACAGCTTGTTCGGAGAAGACAAGGTGAGCGATACCACCAGTCTTGTCTCATGCCAACTGTAAAGCATCCTGCAACCATTCATGTGTGGGGTTGCTTCTCAGCCAAGGGAATCGGCTCTCTCACAGTCTTGCCTAAAAACACATCCATGAATAAAGAATGGTACCAGAATGTCCAACAAGAGCAACTTCTCCCAACTGTCCAAGACCAGTTTGGTGATTAACAATGCCTTTTCCAGCATGATGGAGCACCTTGCCAGAAAGCAAAGGTGATAACTAAATGGTTTAGAACAAAACATAGAGATTTTGGGTCCATGGCCTGGAAACTCCCCAGATCTTGAAGTCAATCATCAAGAGATGGGTGGACAAACAAAAGACAACAAATTGTGGCAAAATGCAAGTATGGATTGTGCAAGAATGGACTGCTATCAGTCAGGATTTTGTCCAGAAGTTGATTGAGAGCATGTCAGGGAGAATTGCAGAGGTCCTGAAGAAGAAGGGTCAACACTGCAAATATTGACTTGCTGCAGTAACTCATTCTAACTGTCAATAAAAGCTTTTGTTATTCATAATATGATTGCACTTGTATTTCTGTATGAGATAAAAACATCTGACAAACACAGATATAAACCAGAGGGCAACAGCTAATGTGAAAATATAATATTTGTGTCATTCTCAAAACTTATGGCCATGACTGTATAAACTACACATTATTTTGAAGCAAAAAACTGAGCTTTCCTCTCGGTCCCATGCCTGTCATCAAATATTAAAAATAAAATATTCCCAGTAGTGAACAGAAAATAGAGCCCAAATGTCCAAATAACCACTTTTTGCATCTCGTAAAATTGAAAGAAAAGTGATCAAAAGTTAACAAAGTGTCCAAAGTCGTAGCAGAGAATACAGCTCATACTGCAAAAAAATTACACCTTGCAGGTCTGTATACGCAAAATATAGTAAAATTAAGACTTTTTTTAAAAATATAGTTTAAAGGACATACTATCAGATTACCTGATGGTAAATGTGTAACACTCAGCTGAGTGTTACACATCTACCATCAGGTAATCTGATAGTTGGTCCAGCAAGCCTATAGTCCAAGATCTTGTACCTTCCTATAACAACTACATTCTAGTCTGTTCTTTAGTAAGAAGGCTACAATGGTGTTGCTGGAGGTTGGCTATACCAGGAGCAAATCCTCTGGTCAGTTATACAGTGATAAGGTTAAAATGGAGTTTCTGATGGTGGGACCTGCCAGGAGCAACTGTACTCTATACAGTCCTGTAGTGAGGAGGCTAGAATAGAGTTGCTTATAGGAGCTACCTATAGATACTCCATTTTAGGAGCCTTGCTACAGAACAGACTGGAGTGGATTGTCTGTGGGGAGGATATAGAATGGAGTTTCAACTTCATTCTAGCCCGTTCACTATTTAGAAGGCGGTTGCTGGAGGTTGGCTGTAATTGGAGCAATTCCATTCTAGCCAGCTCAGTAGGAGGCTAGAATGAAGTTGATGGTGGAAGGGCTGCATAAATGTATCAAAACTTTTTAATACAGTCTTTACATACACAATGTAGAAAGCAGAGTGTTTGCACATGAAAGTGACTGTCCATGTTGGGGGCTGGGTGAGGGGGGATTGGAGATGGTTATCGGATGTGCCTCCTCTGCAGCTGTCTCAGTAAGAACAGCTGATACACATCTCCAGACAGACTGGTGCAGTTATCCCAGGAAAAAGATATCTTCCTTTCAGCATTGATCCCTCTTTTGAGCTCCCCTCCTGCAGAGCTATCCATAGACAAAGGAAAAGTTTAGGTTGGGTTCACATCAGGTTTTGTGCCACCAAACATCGTAAGGACACGTCAGGAGGATTCCGACGTGTGCTTGCAATGTATGTCATAGTATAGTATGTAAGGCTGGAAAAAGACTCAAGTCTAGTCCAACCTTTAAGAATTAAATACATGTTTTTCCCCATAATATTTTTTTCTCTCCAGAATGCCATCCAGGCCTCTCTTGAACATGTACATAGAGTCCGCCATTGCAACCTCCTGCGGCAGAGAGTTCCATAGTCTCACTGCTCTTACAGTAAAGAACCTTTGTCTTTGTCTATGGTAGAATCGCCTCTCCTGTAGGCGTAGAGGATGCCCCCTTGTCCTGATCACAGGTCAATATAAAAAGATCTTTGGTGAGATCCTTGTACTGCTCGTTCAAGTATTTGTACATTGTAATGAGGTCTCCCCTCAGTTGTCTTTTTTCTAAACTGAATAATCCCAAATTTTGTAATCTGTCATTGTATTCTAGTCCTCCCATTCCCCTAATAATCTTGGTTGCTCTCCTCTGCACCCATTCAAGTTCTACTATGTCCTTTTTATACACCGGTGCCCAAAACTGTACACAATATTCCATGTGTGGTCTGACCAGGGATTTGTGTAAGGGCAAAACCATGTCTTTATCATGAGAATCTGTTCCTCTCTTGATACATCCCATAATTTTATTTGCTTTAGCAGCAGCCGCCTGGCTCTGGGCACTAAAATTTTTCCGCTTACCATCCACCAATACCCACAAGTCTGTTTCAGCTCCAATTTTACCAAGTAATTTACTGTTTAGAACATAATTATACTTTTTGTTTCCATGGTCCAAGTTCATAACTTTACATTTATCTACATTTAAACCTCCTCAACTATTTCTCTGCTCACTCCTCAAGATTCCACAAATCCATCCCTGTAATTCTAAACTATCAACCTCAGTATTACTTTACATAGCTTAGTATCAACTGCAAATATTGAAACTCGACTGCGTAAACCCTCTACAAGATCATTAATAAAAATATTAAAAAGAAGTGGCCCCAATACTGACCCCCGTGGCACTCCACTGGTAACGTCAACCCAATCTGAGAATGTGCCATTAATGACAACCCACTTTTTTCTATCACTAAGCCTCACTAAGCATCACTAAGCCTTACTCAAATACACAGATTTCCCCTAGTCCCAGTAGTCTCATTTTATGTACCAACCTTTTATGTGGCACTGTGTCAAATGCCCGCTATACAGTGGAATACGTCGGCCTGGGTGAATACGGGAAAGTGGACATCAGCAGCTGCCAGCGATTTGCTGCTGTCGATGAGCGGGGTGTTCCCCTAGCGATGTCACTGTCCTAATATGGACAGTGACATCATCGGGTCCTGCTGAGCGACGTATGTGCTTTACAAGGCTGCAGGGAAAGATGCAATACACTGCATCCTCTCCCTATAGCCCTCCATTGTCTCTGGTGAGCGCATGCCTAGCTCAGGCAGAGGCTGCAGGATGAAAAGACGTAGCTGGCTGCATTTTTCCATCCTGCAATTTTTGGCGTATGGGTGCTGTCCCGATGTATACGCTTAGCGTATACAAAAAATTCAATGTGAACCCAGCCTCACTTGGTCCATCTTGCATGTTTCATCTGAATGTGCAGCAGCTATATCAATTAAAGCTCCCCTTTACAGAATTGTGCATTTTATGAATGATTTCAAGAGGACTAAAATATGAAATTAATTGAATGGATCATCTGACTAGATGATGAAATAAACTAAGAATAAACTAACTCCTTCACAATCAGCAGCTGTACTTTCAGGTCAGGTTCACTCACTGCGTTATGAAACACTATTCAAGCAACACGTGTACTGCATTGTTTCTGCCTTGATTGCAAGCACTGATCTGCTATCAAAAGAAATGTGTCCTTGAAGTGCTTGAAAAGTGTTTCAAAACTCAATTCAAACGCAATGTGTGAGCATGGTCTCAAAGAGTTTGGTGTGCTCCAGCAGCCGCGACCACTTTATGTTAAAGCAGGGGTACACAACTTTTATCGGTCCAAGGGTGGCACTCATAACTAGAACCCTAGATGCACCAAAAATCACAGCAAGGCCTCCCCAGAAACCAAATGCTGCATTTGCACTATAACTAACACAGACCCCCAGAAAAGACCTATTATACTGAAGAAACTTGGAGCTTATGTATAATAGTGGAGACCTAAAATATTGGGGACCCCAAAAGCAGGGGTATAATAGTGTGGAAACAGACCTATAAAACGGGAAACCCCCGGAGCAGACATAATAGTGGAGACCCCAGAGCAGAGTGTAATGGTGTGGATCCTCATTGCAGACGTATTAAAAGTGGAGACCCTTTGGGCGGACCTATAAATAATAAAAATAACAAAACAAATGCCCTCCTCTCTAGACTCTTCTTCTGCTGCTCAACTCTAACTTTTGATGCTGGCTGTATTTGCCGGCGATAGAACCCAGGGCAGTGCACCACCCAGAGCAGGAGGCAGCCTGCAACCCGACGATTTGGGGGCACCAGCGGGTTGTGTGCCCCTGTACTATAGTAAGGGTTGCAGCGATACTGACAGTCAAACATTGCAGTCCAATCCACACATCCCCTGTAAGTGAAACCTATAATAGCAAAGCTTACAAGAAAATGGCAAAAATGTTGATTTCTTCTTTTGTCAATTCTATCACATTTGGATTTTTTCAGCATCCCAGTACACAGCACAGAATATTAAACGATGCTACTAGGAAGTACAATTTTTCCACAGAAAACTAGCCCATATATCTCTGTAAATGTAAAAATAAATCTTTTCTATGGGTTTTGGAATGTGGGAAGTAAAAAATATAAAAGACTTACTGTATGTAAAACTCGAGTATAAGATGGGTTTTTCAGCACAAAAATATGTGCTGAAAACTCCAAACCTTGCTTATACTTGAGTAAAAAAAAAAAGAAGGTGAATACTCACCTCTCTGACGAGCATCCCCTCACCTGAGGTTTTCTTTGCGAGGTCCGTGTGACGCTCTGGCAAATAAGCTGTCAGCTGCCGCTCACATCGGAGTGTATGCCAGTGGCTATATACTGGGGCAGGGGGATGGCTATATAATGGGTGTGGCTATATATTGGGGGAATGCTGGCTATATACTGGGGACAAGGGGCTGAATAGCTATATACTGGGGGGAAGCTATGACCAATGCATTACCTACCCTAGGCTTATACTCAAGTCAATAGGTTTTCACAGTTTTCTGGGGTAAAAGTAAGAACCTCGGCTTATACCCAAGTATATACGGTATATGCTTAACAATGTCTTTTGGACTGCCAGAATTCAATACAAACACTTAATCAATCAGATACTCGATACCAAAATAATATTTTTTACAGTAAAAAGCAGCTATGTCCTGATCTGAAAATGTTGAGAAAATTCCCACACAGTGCTACCAGATCATTGACTTTTCCGAGGCTGACACTCTTAATTGTTAAGTGACACAGACATCTGTAGTATCCAGTACAGGCGGTCCCCTACTTAAGGACACTCGACTTACAGACAACCCATAGTTACAGACAGACCCCTCTGACCTCTGGTGGAGCTTTCTGAATGCTTTACTATAGTCCCAGGCTGCAATGATCAGCTATAAAGTGTCTGTAATAAAGTTTATTGATAATCCTTGGTCCCATTACAGCAAAAAATGTTTAAACTCCAATTGTCACTGGGGCCAAAATTTTTTTTGTCTGGGTCTACAATTATAAAATATACAGTTTCGACTTACATACAAATTCAACTTAAGAACAAACCTCCAGACCCTATCTTGTACATAACCCGGGGACTGCCTGTACTTTTCATTTGCACAAAAATCCTGAGCCTGTGGTGAAACGTACTGCTTTGATTCTGTTTAGAAGTGCAATAAAAGTGCACAAGGTTTGTCATGGCCGATCGCATATGCGTTTCTATGCAAATGCATGCAGTTGGTAACCAACACATGGTCTATTATATTTAAACAATACAAGACACCGGTTGCTGGTTACTGATCGCATGTGTTTACATAGAAACGCATATGCAGTCGGACTGTCGCATGCCCCCCTGCACACTGATTCTGCTCCTAAGTGGAATGAAAGCAGTATGTGTTACTGCACCCTAAGGCTAGATTCACACTACCGTTGCCCGCCGTACCGTAGCACAGCGGGCACACGACAGCGCGCGGGGAGAGAAGGAGGAGCGCTGCTCACCCCCACCCCTCTCCATAGGGATGTATTGCGCACGGGGCCGTAATACGGGAGAAGATAGGACATGTCCAGAGCCGGATCATCATTGGCGCTATTGGAGCGCTGGAGCTCTAATAGCGCCTATGTTCATGCTCCTGCTGGGGCCCCGACACTTGCCTCGGTAGACAGGCAGGGGCCTCCGTCCATCCAGCCAGGAAGCTCCTGCCCGTCACTGTATAGTGCTCGATGCGGCCGGAAACGGCCGCTCGAGTACTATTACTGGAGCGATGTGCGGGTTGTCTTCCGGCCACATCGCTCCATAAACTAGGATGCGCGGCCGCGCGGTGACGTCATCACGCGGCCGCGCACCCTTTCCTGCCTTGCCGCGGGCTGAAGAAAGAAGATGCGGGAGCCTGAGGTGAGTACGAGTTTTTTTTTTTTAATCAAATAGCAGTAAAAACATGGTGGGGGCAGAACATTATATAATCCATTGTGGGGAAGGGAGCAGCATATCATTTAATCCATTGTGGGGGGGCAGCATATCATTTAATCCATTGTGGGGGGGCAGCATATCATTTAATTCATTGTGTGGGGGGGCAGCATATCATTTAACTCCTTGTGGGGGGGCAGCATATCATTCAATCCCTTGTGAGGGTGGGGGCAGCATATCATTTAATTCATTGTGGGGGGGGGCAGCGTATCATTTAATCCATTGTGTGGGGGGCAGCATATAATTTAATCCATTGTGGGGGGGGGGCAGCATATCATTTAATTCCTTGTGGGGGGACAGCGTATCATTTAATCCATTGTGGGGGGGCAGCGTATCATTTAATCCATTGTTGGGGGGGCAGCATATCATTTAATTCCTTGTGGGGGGGCAGCATATCATTTAATTCCTTGTGGGGGACAGCGTATTATTTAATCCATTGTGGGGGGCAGCGTATCATTTAATTCCTTGTGGGGGGCAGCATATCATTTAATTCCTTGTGGGGGGGCAGCATATCATTTAATCCATTGTGGGGGGGGGGCAGCATATCATTTAATTCCTTGTGGGGGGTGGGGGAGCATATCAAATAATTCATTGTGGGGGGTGGGGGAGCATATCAAATAATTCATTGTGGGGGGGGCAGCATATCATTTAATTCCTTGTGGGGGGTGGAGGAGCATATCAAATAATTCATTGTGGGGGGGGCAGCATATCAAATAATTCATTGTGGGGGGGGCAGCATATCATTTAATTCCTTGTGGGGGGGCAGCATATCATTTAATCCATTGTGAGGGGGGGGCAGCATATCATTTAATTCCTTGTGGGGGTGGGGCAGCATATCAAATAATTCATTGTGGGGGGGGGCAGCATATCAAATAATTCATTGTGGGGGGGGGGGCAGCATATCAAATAATTTATTATTAGTATTCCAATATTCATTCTAGTATATTAAATTCTGAACGCTACACGCTGTACTATTACGGCATGGAGTTGTTAAGCATTTATCAAGAGGGATCACAGAGCGAGGTCTCGTCATACAGACAAGGGTTTTGCTGCATATTGCTGCAAACACCCACTGCTAACACCCACAAATGGTACAAATATGCGGGTGTTAACCCCTCGATCATAGCTGGCAATGCCGCCAGTGGTAGTCAAAAAATGAGTGTATGCCCCCTTCTTTGTTTCGATCATTGCTCCCCATGACGTCATTGGGGAGCAACAATCCATTGCGGTGACAGCCTGGGGTCTTTACAAGGCCCGAAGCTGTTACATTCCTGCTAATTTATTCCAATGTACAATTTGCATATTGTAATAGATTATATGGAAAATCCCCATATACTGCCATACTGTAGTATGGCAGTATATGATAGGATCAATCAGACAACCTAGGGTTAAAGTGCCCTAGTGGGTCTGAAAAGTTGAAAAAAATATATGAAAAAGGGGAAAAAAATAAAAATAAAGCCTAAAAGTTCAAATCACCTAGAACTGATATAAAAGTAAACAAGTAAAATCATAAATGTATTAGCTATCACCTCAATCCAAAATATTTGATCTATCAAAATATAATAACGGTTATTCACGGTGTTGAACCCCATAACGGATAACAGCGCTCAAATGTCTGAAACGCCTCTTTTTTACTATTTTGCAACATATAAAAATTTTACAAAAAATGACCAAAAGGTTGTACAGTCCTGAACAGTGTCCTGCACAGTAACAATGGTAGCAAAGAAAACGTCCAGTCATCCCGCAAAAATCCAACAGTATATTAGATAATTCATTGATGGGGGCAGTACATTAAGTAAATGGGGGGCCATATAATAAATAATTACTTGAGGTGACCAGCATCTAAAATGATGGGGCACCCCAGTATATTATAGAGGGCTATAAATAGGTACATAAATTCATTAAAAGGAGTCATATAAATTAAGTCATCAATTGGGGGGCAACATATATAATTAGGGGTACAGTATTATTTATTCAAGGGCTGTAGTATAGTAATATATTGGGGGTCGCAATGTGTTCTTTGATATATGCAGAGTGGTTTTATTATGGGGTATATTTGGGGGGGGGGGCATTTTTCTGTTATCCAGGTGACATTATACTGTGAGTAACTGTGGTATTTTTAGGTGCACAGTGTGGGGCATGTGCTGCCGGGAGCTGAAGACATCTGCTGCAAAATTCTTCAGCCAAAAGTTATGTCGATTCTGGCCCTGAAGGAGAAGACATGTTACCTGTGAGGTACTAGAAGCCACTTCTGCAGTATTGTACTCACTGATTAACCTCCTAGTGTTAGCCAGCAATGCGGTGTGGGGTTATTGTCATTGGTTATTGTTATGCATTCTCTTATTGATAACGTTGGTGCTGTGAACTCGCTTTGTGTATTTGCCCCCTGTTCTGTGACATCACTGTGTGTGTATTAACCCCATGTGTTGTGACATCACTGTGTGTGTATTAACCCTGTGCCTAATAAATTCCTAAGGGGGGCTTACCTAATGATTTATTAAAGGAGAGCCCTGCCTAATAAATTTCTAAGTGAGAGACCTACCTAATGCAGCTCTATGGGGAACCCTTTGTCTAGCATTATGGGTGCACAGTGTGGTCAGTTGTGGTGTGAGCAGTATATATGTAAGGTGTACAGTGTGGACAGTTGTGGTGTGAGGGGTATATAGGAGAGGGCACAGTGTGGTCAGATGTGGTGTGAGCAGTATATATGTGGGGAGTACGTGGACAGTTGTGGTGTGAGGTGTATATATGATATGTAGATGGCACAGTGTGGTCAGTTGTGGTGTGAGGGGTATATATGATATATGTGGTGGCACAGTGTGGTCAGTTGTGGTGTGAGAGGTATATAGGAGAGGGCACAGTGTGGTCAGTTGTGGTGTGAGCAGTATATATGTGGGGAGTACAGTGTGAACAGTTGTGGTGTGAGGTGTATATATGATATGTGGATGGCACAGTGTGGTCAGTTGTGGTGTGAGGTGTATATATGATATGTGGATGGCACAGTGTGGTCAGTTGTGGTGTGAGGGGTATATATGATATATGTGGGGGCACAGTGTGGTCAGTTGTGGTGTGAGGGGTATATATGATATATGTGGTGGCACAGTGTGGTCAGTTGTGGTGTGAGGGGTATATATGATATATGTGGGGCACAGTGTGAACAGTTGTGGTGTGAGGGGTATATATGATATGTGGATGGCACAGTGTGGTCAGTTGTAGTGTGAGGGGTATATATGATATATGTGGGGGCACAGTCTGGTCAGTTGTGGCGTGAGGTGTATATATGATATGTGGATGGCACAGTGTGGTCAGTTGTCGTGTGAGGGGTATATACAGGGCCGGATTATAGGTGGGGCTCCCGGGGCGCTAGCCCCGGGGCCCCCACCATCTTGCCCCCCCAGGGGGCCTCCACCAGCTGACTATATGTCTGCCGACACAGACAGTAAGTAACGGGTACCGTAGACTTAGTTGACTTAGCGGGCAGCCACAGGTGCTGGCCGGCGGCACATCACTGCCACTGTTTTGCACATGACTGGAAGCGCTGCGATCGCAGCACAGCTGTCACTCATGTGACAGTTAACTTCCTGAGCCGATGCTTCCTGTCAGCTCAGGAAGTTAACTGTCACATGAGTGACAGCTGTGCTGCGATCGCAGCGCTTCCAGTCATGTGCAAAACAGTGGCAGTGATGTGCCGCCGGCCAGCACCTGTGGCTGCCCGCTCCAGTACTAGAACAGTCTGCTGGGAGCTACTGGCTGCAGAGCACAGAGTACTGGCTGCAGAGCATCGCTCCCTCCTAGCAGGGGAGCCTGGCCTGTATGTATGGCCTGTATGTCAGCTACACAGGTCGCGCTAGTGACGTCACTGCGAGACCTGTGTAGCGTGGAGGAGTGTCGGCACTTACTATGTGCTGCGCTCCGGAGCGCGGGCCCGGCTGCAGGCTGAATGGCAGAAATCAGGACCCCATGGAGATTTACAGCATGGAGAAGGCCAGAGGTGACAGCAGCTTTCAAAGTAGCAGGGTAATGTACTAAATAACCTCTGCTGCCCTATTGTTTATGTTATCTTTCTCTGTGAGACTTGAAGTGAATGTGGGGGAGGGGGCACTGCTGGGGCAGGTGAGGGACTCACTATTTACAATTAAAACTACATTAGATTATTATTAGGAGGGCTGGACACTAATTATTCAAATACTAATTATATTGAGCACTTTATTGTTATTGTGGGATACTACTAGGTTGTCACTAGATCTATTGTTATTAACTCCTTAACGCTGAGGCCCTGCATTATTTTTTTTTTATTCCATTTTTCACTCCCCAACTTAAAAATCTATAACTTTTCCATGTACGGAGCTGTGTGATGGCTTGATTTCTGCGTAACAAATTGCACTTCATAGTGACAGTATTTAATATTCCATGCTGTGTACTGGGGAGCGGTAAGAAATTCCAAATGCAGTGAAATTGGTGAAAAAAACACATTTGTCTCAGTACGATCACGGGGATACCAAATTTATTGTGGTTTAATACATTTTAAAAAATTACAACCTTCTGTATAAAAATAAAATTCTCTGTTTCACCATATTTTGGCGCAAATATATTTTTCATACTTTGTATGTGGAGATGTGTGAAATATTGTGGGATGAGCTGATGTTTTCTTTGGTACCATTTCTGATCACTTGTTATTACATTTTTTATGTTGCAAAATGGCAAAAAAGTGGCTTTCGAACAGTTGGGTGCTATTTTGCGTTACTGGGTTGAATGCCGAGAATAACCATTATCATATTTTGATAGATCAGACATTTTGAGATTCGGGGATGCCTAATATGTTTATGATTTTTACTGTTTTTTAATTTTTATATCAGTTCTAGAGGATTTGTGATTTCAATTTTTAGTTGTATTTTTTTTTATAACATTTGTTTTACTATTTTTCACACCCCTGGGTTGTCTGATTGATCCTACAATACACTGCAATACTACAGTAAGGCAGCACATGAGCTGAATGTATTATAGTAAATTAAAAGGGGCAATGTAAGTATCATTATTAATTTATTACACACATCCTAGGGCACAGTGTGGTCAGTTGTGGTGTGAGGGGTATATACTATATAATTTAGGAGCACGGTGTTATTCAGGTGACACTATAGTGTAAGTGACTGTAGTGTCTTTAGGATCACAGAGGTAATGCAAGGAGCCGACCACAGCCGAGCATGAATTCTTCATCGACAAGTGAAGGCCTGGAGAATCTTTATGAATTTCTATACCTGATGCAGCAGATCATCACCTGTGAGTTGTCAAATGTCACTTTCTTCTTCACACAAGGTAGCAGCATAAGTCCTGTGGAAGGAAAGATGTTAGGCCTGCGGCAGCATTCCTGCATGTAATATGGTGACATATGGTGACACGAGGTGCGCATGTGGATAAATTACACAGGTCTAATGCACCCCATAGGTCCATATTTTACATTGGTCTGCTGCAGCATGACCTCCTATGTTTTCTTGGAAAGGACTGTTGCCACTCCCTCTATGTGAAGCGCTCAGGTGTAACATTGTTGTATTCTAGTACACAGGGCAGAACTTTGTAATGTACGGGGTTACAGGTTGCAGCAGTACTTTGTGTAATGCCATATCTTACATACCACTCATGCAGTGGTGGTACAGATATTTGTGTTATGCATATTGTATTCCTATAGTAGTTATATTATTGTACAAAGGGGGCAGTATTATAGTAGTTATATTCCTGTACATAGGGGGTAGTATTATAGTAGTTATATTCCTGTACATAGGGGGCAGTATTATAGTGGTTATATTCTTGTACATAGGGAGCAGTATTATAGTAGTTATATTCCTGTACATAGGGGGCAGTATTATAGTAGTTATATTCCTGTACATAGGGGGCAGTATTATAGTAGTTATATTCTTGTACATAGGGGGCAGTATTATAGTAGTTATATTCCTGTACCTAGGGGGCAGTATTATAGTAGTTATATTCCTGTACATAGGGGGCAGTATTATAGTAGTTATATTCTTGTACATAGGGGGCAGTATTATAGTAGTTATATTCCTGTACATAGGGGGCAGTATTATAGTAGTTATATTCTTGTACATAGGGGGCAGTATTATAGTAGTTATATTCCTGTACATAGGGGGTAGTATTATAGTAGTTATATTCTTGTACATAGGGGGCAGTATTATAGTAGTTATATTCCTGTACATAGGGGGCAGTATTATAGTAGTTATATTCCTGTACATAGGGGGCAGTATTATAGTAGCTATATTCCTGTACATAGGGGGCAGTATTATAGTAGTTATATTCTTGTACATAGGTGGCAGTATTATAGTAGTTATATTCTTGTACATAGGGAGCAGTATTATAGTAGTTATATTCTTGTACATAGGAGGCAGTATTATAGTAGTTATATTCTTGTACATAGGAGGCAGTATTATAGTAGTTATATTCCTGTACATAGGGGGCAGTATTATAGTAGTTATATTCTTGTACATAGGGAGCAGTATTATAGTAGTGATATTCTTGTACATAGGGGGTAGTATTATAGTAGTTATATTCCTGTTGGACCCCTTTCACATGAACGTTATGGGGATGTGTATCCGGCCGTACAGACCAAATATCCGTCCTCATAGACGCCTATGGCGTCCGGCAATGGCATGGTGAACACAACGTATGTCACTGTACCGTACTGTCCACAGGAAAAAGAGCTTGCTCTCTTATTTTCCTGCAAGTACGGGGAAAAAACATTCTAAGAAGCCTTAAACTGTGTCTGCGAGTTGCATTTTTGGATGCGTTTGTAAACGAATCCCAGAAATGCACATCTATGTCTAATAAAAATTAAAATGATTGTCTAAGTCGGGGGCCTCCACCAGATTTTGCGCCCAGGGGCCCCCACCAACCTTAATCCGGCCCTGGGTATATATGATATATGTGGGGGCACAGTGTGGTCAGTTGTGGTGTGAGGGGTATATATGATATATGTGGTGGCACAGTGTGGTCAGTTGTGGTGTGAGGGGTATACAGGCGGTCCCCTACTTAAGAACACTCGACTTACATACGACCCCTAGTTACAAACGGACCTCTGGATGTTGGTAATTTATTGTACTTTAGTCCTAGGATACAATAATCAGCTGTAACAGTTATCACAGGTGTCTGTAATGAAGCTTTAGTGTTAATCCTGGTTCTTATGACAATCCAACATTTTTAAAATCCAATTGTCACAGAGACCAAAAAAGTTCTGGCTGGGATTACAATGATAAAATATACAGTTCCGACTTACATACAAATTCAACTTAAGAACAAACCTACAGACCCTATCTTGTATGTAACCCGGGGACTGCCTGTATATGATATATGTGTGGGCACAGTGTGGTCAGTTGTGGTGTGAGGGGTATATATGATATATGTGTGGGCACAGTGTGGTCAGTTGTGGTGTGTGGGGTATATATGATATATGTGGGGAGCACAGTGTGGTCAGTTGTGATGTGAGGGGTATATATGATATATGTGGGGGCACAGTGTGGTCAGTTGTGGTGTGAGGGGTAAATATGATATATGTGGGTGCATGGTGTGGTCAGTTGTGGTGTGAGGGATATATATGATATATGTGGGTGCACAGTGTGGTCAGTTGTGGTGTGAGGGGTATATATGATATATGTGGGGGCACAGACTGGTCAGTTGTGGTGTGAGGGCTATGTATAATATATGTGGGGGCACAGTGTGGACAGTTGTGGTGTGAGGGGTATATATGATATATGTAGGGTACAGTGTGGTCAGTTGTGGTGTGAGGGGTATATATGATATGTGGGGATGCAGTGTGGTCAGTTGTAGTTTGATGGGTATATATGATATATGTGGGGGCACAGTGTGGTCAGTTGTGGTATGAGGGATATATATGATAAATGTGGGGGCACAGTGTGGTCAGTTGTGGTATGAGGGGTATATATGACAAATGTGGGGGCACAGTGTGGTCAGTTGTGGTATGAGGGGTATATATGACAAATGTGGGGGCACAATGTGGTCAGTTGTGGTGTGAGGGTCAGATGTGAGGAGTATATAGGATGATGTCAACCATGTTTGTTTTATAAACCTGCATAGATGAGTCATGGATGGAAGAAGTCTCCAGGAAGATCAGAAAGAAGGGAAGAGACAACATCAGGGATGTCACCTGTAAGTGATTGGATGACACTGCAGCCTCTGTGCAGGACCTGTATATACTGCTATATGGTCACTATATGCTGGTACATACTGGTCTGTGTGTAGGTTATCATATAGTATTGCAGTATTATCCAGTCATTATGTAGTGGTGATAATCATGATTTAGTGTTATTATTTGGGCTTGTACAGAGGTGTCATTAGTGATATTGCCCTCTGCTCGTGGTGTTTGTATAATAACAATATGGCGGTAAAGATCATCAGTAAATCTAGTTTATATTTGGTAAATTGTTGGTAATACTGGTCTGTGTATAGAGTCTTGTGCTCATTATCAGGATGTTGGTATTATCTTTATGTTGTGGTGATGCTGTGTGCTGCATTTTGGAGGGATCATTTATAAATAGTTGCGCTATTGTTTGGAATATTGATCTTATGGTAGTTTTAATTGGTAAGAGTATTGTGGTATCATTTTAAAATAGTATGGCGGGAGTAGTTTTTGGTTTCTACTATCTCTAGAGCTTTTAAATAGTATAACTATGTGGTACCTTTTTACTTATATCGTTGTGGGAGGGGACCCCGCATTGGCTGCAGAGCTGGGGGGGCCCCATCCTAAAGGAGGTGCTCCATACCACTGGGACCCTTAATCTGGCCCTGGACATGTCCTATCTTTTTCCGGGGTAAGGAGCGGTACAGTGCCGCACGTGTGCTGCACCGTACCACTCCAATAGGGCGCCGTGCGACCATTGCGGTCTATAGGGGGCGTATATTCGCCGGCCATATATACATCACCCATGCGGCAGTGTGAATGTAGCCTAAAGGTGATATCATATAGCCATGCAACAGATCTGTTATAAAAGTAGAGCAAGTCTCAGTCTCGACAATTTTTCACAGATCACTCATAGGGGTGAATTTATAATAGTTTTTTTTTCTTTGTTTGCCATTGTTTTGGTGCAGTTGCAGCACAAATGCTGTTTTGTGACTTTGCTTTGCACCAAATGAACATAGGACTAAAGTTCGATTTGACATAAACCTTGCTTGCACCAAATTAATTAATACTAAGGTGCTTGTACCAGTTTTCTGTCAGACTTTTCACTTTCTTTTCAGTGGAAACTGCTTGCAAGAAGTGTCTGCACTAAATACGTGTCACACACAACCCTTTTGTATCGTGGCTGCACTATTCGTCATGTGACACAAATTTCTGCACTGAAATGGGTGTTCCGGTGCTCAAGTTGTCACATTTATCATGCAAAGTCCGACAGATTTCTCTTCAGAAAGCCAATTACATTTTAAGTTAAAAGACAATAGTATTGGTAACTAGTTACATTAGAAACTATTTTGTTTGACTTATGAGAAGCTCATTTGTTTTACTTTGAGGGCAAGTATTGTGCACTGAATTTTTTTTTATTGTTTTCTTGTTAAAGGGGTTATCCAGGTGTTTAAAACTACTTAGGGTCAGGCTGGGGTGGGCTATTTACAAATAATAAACATGTACTTACCTCCCCTGACGCCGCTATTGTCCCGCACCGCGGTCCGTTTGATCCGTGCCCCTATTTGTTTACAACAAGCCGCGCACAGGGAACTCCCGGTCCGCGATGCGGCTGGCTCCTCCCATCCGTCCCTATCTCTCAGCGGTGTAAGCCCTGTGCGCCCTTGTAATCAAACCGGTGCACAGAGGAGACGGACCGCGGTGTGGGACATCAGCAGCGCCGGACGAGGTAAGTAGATGTTTATTATGTTTAAATAGCCCGCCCCAGCCTGGCCCTCAGTAATTTTTAACACTCGGATAACCCCTTTAATAAAAACAAACCTTCCTATGCTTTCTTTGGTCTTGTATTAGTTCCTGAGGAGATATTCTGGAGTTCAGTTAAAATTCCCTTATCAACATATGTAGGGACATTTCCAGGTTTATTTGCAGCAGTTAAACGCAAACCAGGACATGATAACTTTAACCCCTTAACGACTTGGCCTTTTTTAGTTTTTTCACTTCCATTTTTCACTCCCCACCTTCAAAAATCTATAATTTTTTTTATTTTTCCACATAAAGAGCTCTGTTATGGCTTATTTTCTGCGTAACAAATTGCACTTCGTAGTGACGGTATTTAATATTCCATGGCGCGTACTGGGAAGTGGGAACAAAATTCCAAATGCAGTGAAAATGGTGAAAAAACACATTTGCGACGTTTCTTGTGGGCTTGGATTTTACAGCTTTCACTGTGTGCCCCAAATGACATGTCTACTTTATTCTTTGGGTTGCTACGATTACGTGGATACCAAATTTGTATAGGTTTTATAATGTTTTCATACATTAAAAAAAATTAAAACCTCCTGTACAAAAATTTTTTCTTTGATTTTGCCATCTTCTGGCGGCAATAACTTTTTCATACTTTGGTGTACGGAGCTGTGGGTGGTGTCATTTTTTGCGAATTTTGATGGCGTTTTCATTGCTATCATTTTTAGGACTGTGCCACCTTTTGATCACTTTTTATAGATTTTTTTATATTTTCCAAAATGGCAAAAAAATTTGACTTTGGAAGCTATTTTCCGTTACGGGGTTAAATGCAGTGAAAAATGTTATTATATTTTGATAGATCGGACATTTTCGGATGCAGCGATACCGAATGTGTTTATGATTTTTACTGTTTATTAATATTAATATCAGTTCTAGGGAAAGGGGGTGATTTGAATTTTTAGGTTTTTTTATTATCATTTTTTTTAAAACTTTTTTTAACTTTTACTTTTACTATTTTTCAGACTCCCTAGGGTACTTTATCCCTAGGTTGTCTGATCGATCCTATCATATACTGCCATACTACAGTATGGCAGTATATGGGGATTTTACTCCTCATTCATTACAATGTGCTGATAGCACATTGTAATAAATGGGTTAAAACGAGACAGCTTCGGGCCTTTGTGAGACCCGAAGCTGTCATGGCAATGGATCACCGTTCCCTGTGACGTCATCGGGGAGCGGAGATCCGCGGCAAGATGGCGGCGCCCGTGCATTGCCGGCGGCGATCGCCGTGAAAGCTGCAATATGCAGCAAAGACTTACCGGCTATGGAGAGGGCTCGGCCCGCGAGCCCTCTCCATGCACCGGGACCCGGCGTGCGCCGGGAAGGGGTTAAACAACCACTGTACTAAGTATGTTTTCTACAATTTTTAAAGTCCTGAAAATACAGAAAACTCTTTGAATGAAAAGGTGTGTCCAAACTTTTGATCTGTACTGTAATTGAGCAAATGAGCAAGAGCAGTGCAGGATTCTGATAGAGATACATAAATTAAGACTTTATCAAACAAAGAAATGCTAACACCTTCCACAGGGGCATGCTTCTTAAGATATGTGTTTAAATCTCAGTATACCCGATAGCCTTGTATAGACCTGATGAAGCACCCATTGCAGAGGTGTGAAACGCGTTGTTATATATAGCATTCATTTATCTGTGTGTTTTTAAATATTTATTAATAAAAATACATAAAAGTTAGACTGTCCATTTTTCTCAACTTGGATTTATGCGGAGGTGATCATCTTCACCCTGCATTAATACCTATCAAGTACATCTATGGGAATGTTGAAAGTAGCCTAGTGCATCCTCAGACACTCCCAGAGACCTGCATCGGTTTTATAAGTATAAAATATACTTTAGTAAAAAGAAAATTGATGATCTATACTATTTAAAAGGAATTTGGCTTAAAGGGTCAACATACTTAAAGGATTTTTGAGGAATAAATAAATATAATTTTGATGACCTATCTGCTCTATTGGACATCAATATCAGCTACAAAGGAGATTCCTTTATGTGGTAATAGGTTAATACAAGTTAATGTTCCAACATATCTATACTAATATATATGATAGTTATCTATTTTGTCTGCACCAATATCTAATTCCTTTGTTGTACAAATTGCACCCACAATTTGAACTTGATCTCAAAGAATATAAATAGTGCAGCAGTTTACTAATTTATAAACAAATAATATGTTTAAAGAGAACTGATAAAAATTTATTGCAAATCCAATTTTGAGAGGCCCATGTTACAGTACAACTTTAATTCATTCACCTAAATATTTCCCATAATCACATCTGATAAAAATATATAATATAAAATATATAATTAGCCCCCAAAAAGTGAATTCTTCATAGTTGGTTGTTTCACTGATTTACTGAATTTTCCAAATGGTCTCCAATACTTTGGGGGCATTCTTTTCCCTCTGTCTGCAACCTTTTAAGGGACGAATCCCGCCTTGTAAGAAAACTTCCCTGTAATCCTTGAAAACCACCAGTTGGGGCTACACGCTTATCTGTGGAAAAAAAAAGAAATGCTGTAAGAATCCTAAATTAATCCAAAGACAGTCTCTAAGTATACTTGGAGGAAATTGGACTACCAAGGACCAATAATCAACTAAAAGCACAGTATGACCAATTAAAACATAACTTACTATATATCTTTAAAAGATCAAAAAATAGGCATAAACATCTCTCAAATACCCCTAATAAAAATGTATATAAGCAGTCTGTGAGTCAGAAACCACCGGTGCTCAAATAAATGTGCAACAATCTTACCACACACTGGACATATAGGGGTAGATATGGCAATCAATCACAGCTCCCCTTTAAAATATGAGCACTGGTAAAATGAAACCTGAGCTGTGATTGGTTGCCATGGGCAACTAGATATGTTCAAACTTTCATACACGTGATAAATCTGCCCCATAGTCTCAGGGCCAGGAGCGAATGGAGGTCACTGGGAGCTCACTACTGTCCCTGTCCTAGAAGCTGACTCCTCATATACCCATTGTAGCTCCAAAACCCGACTCCTCACATACCCTTTATAGCTGCTACTATAATGGGTATGTGAGGAGTCTGCTTCTAGACTGGAGAGTAGTGAGCTCCCAGCGATCTCCACCCACTGCGACTACACGTTTACAGCAGTTCAATCTGAGGTTTAAGGGATTTTGGGTGATTAAACTAACAAAACAAAATGGTCCTGGCCAAGTCACATAAAGTGGATCACTGCTCTAACTTGTGACTGCTTGACTATGCATATCCAAGCATCTATTGTGTGTTGGGAAATATCAGGATGTAGGGTTAGCCTGTGGACCAGGGCAGCTGGGAATTATGGATAAGTGTGTAAGTTTTGGGACCCCCATTTCAGGTGTTTTAAGAATATTTTACTTCCATTTAACAAATAAATCACCAACAGTGCACAGCACACGGCTGAAATTTGATGCAGACTAAAATTGGTTAGATGAAAATTTCTAATGGATGAAAAATGGATCCACTGTTTTCTGTATTGAATGGAATATTGGGGAAAAATGTGACCAGATTTTGAAGTTGTACAATGGTAAGAAAAATGTTATTTTAACAAAACAAAAATGCAGAGAAATGTAGTTAACTAACCTCCTGGAGATATTGGATGCATTAGTCTGTTCATTTGAATATTCCAGTGTCGAACATTAGTACTAGCTTGATGTAGTTTCCTCTGAGCCACCTAAGTTGAAAGAAAATACATTTAGTTTTTTTTAAACAAACTTTTCAGTTTCCATCCAATATCTACAGTATAGGAAAGATTAAATCTTATAGATTGCAGATCACCAACAGTCTACAGTAGATTAAAATGATGAGGCCAGAAACACATTAACATTTGCCCTCAGTTAAGGTACCAATTTAAAGTGAACGGTACAGTTATGGTCATTTTATCAAATAATTTTATGTGATTTATGTGAAAACAAACAGAACGATGCCTGTTTTGTGTTGCTCATCCTTTCCTTTCCAAAGTTATGAAATTTTCTGTTCTGAGGTTTTTGACAAAAATCTTTCTCACCAGAGGGGAAGTGGGCGGAGACTATTGTCTGTCAGTCTATGCCCTCAAGCTGAGGCCAGTGGGCTTGCCCACAGATCCCATGATGCCTTATGTTCTTTGTCAAAGTTATTTAGCATTAAATCCATATAGTTTTCTACAAGTAAATCCACTGAACAGTGCACATACAGGATGTATATGGTGACCAGCCTGGAAGCTCTAATCACATGGAGGAGCAGGGAACATGTAATAAGTAGAAAAAATCATTAGTACAGGGTTAATAGCTTATATTTACAGAGTTGATATTGCCATGACAAGGTGGGGGAAGGGAGCAGCATGGAGAGCAGAGACAGACAGGGAAAGTTCTGCAGAATCGCAGACTGGGATGAAGGGCCTGATAGGGAACACAGGGAGATCTTGTACCTAACTATTCTGTGAAAAAAAAAAAAGGTTTTAAAAACTGTGCAAATGAACCTTAGGGGCTCCTTCTCCATAGATGTCAATGGAACCTGGAGCTCCTCAGCCGAATTTTCATAATTTTTTAAACCTTTATTTCTTAAAAACAAGGAGTAATAATTTGAGGGGAAGGGTGATAAGGGGCAGGGGGAGGAGTGACTTGCAGCCCCACTACCCCGGTCCAGAGGTGTCGGTTAACAGAATACCATAAGATGGGGAACCCTTGAACAGTTTCTAAGGCTGCCAGGTATTTATCTTGAGTACAGTCCACCTCTGCTGACAGTTCCTCCAGGCGGGTCCACTCAGCCATAGTGTGGGGCTTGGAGTATCTCCAGTGTCTCGGGATCACTAATCTTGCTACAATGAGGACAAATGATAAGAGATCCCATTTCTGGGCTCCTATTGATCCTTGGAGCATTGAGAGCAAAGCCACTTCCGGAGTACTGTCAACCGATGCGTCTGAGATTGAATGATATGCCGCAGATACCTGCTCCCAGAAAGTCCTGATTCTGTCGCACCCCCACCAGATGTGTAACATATCTACCTTTGCCGCCACACAGCACCAACAGGTATCGGGGACAGAGGGGTAGATTATGTATAGAAGAGATGGAACTCGGTACCACCTAGAAAGGATTTTGTAGTTCCTTTCCTGTGAGGCACTGGCCGAGGAGAGCTTGTGACAGTACAGGAAAGCCTTCTACTATTCCTCTGTGGAGAATGATTTTCCCAGATCACTCTTTCACCCTGCAACAAACACTGGAGTGGAGGTATCCGACTCCCAAACCAGTAAAGCATAAATTCTGGAAAAACCATGTTCTAGGGAGGGGGATGACAGATGGAAAAGGCCCTCAAAGACTGTGAGGGAGGACTCACAACCATTATCATTATAAGCTGCAAGTACTCTAGCCACGACAATGTACCCACGTCTGGGACGTCCATAATGTATCCCTTGTCAGTGTACGTAGGAAGAAATTCCGGGTTGAGGGGGCTGTGCGGTCTGGAAAGTATCTGTCCTTTCAGCAGTCCCTGCCATAGGGCTAATGCCATACGAAGGAGGCTTGAGGGAGGGGATGCAGGTGGTATGGATGTAGGCGGCAAGGAAACAAAGCAGTATCAAGGCTTGATGGTATAGTTTCACATCAGGCAACCCTGCTACCCCTTCCGCTTTGGATCAGATTAGGTACCTCCACCCTATATGTGGTTTAGACATGACCCATACAAAGCATAACATCACCATTAATAGCCAAAAAAAATAAGGGAGGATGTTGAAACAAATAACCATGAAACAAATACAGAAAACTGGGTAACACATCCCTCTTTAGCGTATTGATACGTCAAACCATGACAACTGTTTTGTCTAGCACGTAGCAAGGTGAGCTACAATAAGGGCTGGTAGTTCAATGAGTATAAGTTTGAAAGATCGGTAGGTACCATTACACCCAAATATTGGAATTCTTTCACTGAAATGGGAAATTGTCCTTTTTTATGATTAATTTCGGAGGAAGGGAGGGAAATGTTGAGGGCTTCTAATTTGATATAACTGATTTTGAAGTTACTAAGTCGGCTATATCTCTCAAATTCCTTGATGGGATGGGAAGGAGACGCGAGACTGAGACAATTACAAGAGGAGATCGTCGACCTTATAATGAGAGAAGCCCAGTTGGATACCTTTAATGTTGGGATTGTTGAGAATAGCTACACCGAGGTGCTCCATGACTACAGCATATGAGGGGTTCGGAAGAGTAAAAAACAGGCTGGGGCCGCGCTGCTCAATTTTCCATATTTAATTCAGAAACAAAGTGGACTACACGTTTCGGAAGCGGAACGCCTCCTTCATCAGGTCCAAGAATACAATTTCTAAAACAGGTACAAAAGATTTTTTGATATACAGTCAAGAAGATAATCATCGATTTAACAAAGTGCACATAGATAAAAATCATAAAAGTCAACATAATTGTAAAAAATCATCATAATAATAGTAATAGCATATTTTTGCATATATATAGTGAGCCAGAGAGTATGAATATTTAATAGATATAATATAAATTGATTAAATAAATGAGTTAACAACTTTATAGATCAATAAATTAGTAGATCAATAAATAGATGAATAAAACAATATATATATATATATATATATATAAAAAATATATATAAGAATGGACCCCTACCCTATAATTCTCTTTCAGGTGGTCTGCCCAATATGGATGTGGTGGGGATACTATAGCTGTCCTGTAAACTATGTTGTTTAAATAGAGAAAGAAATATAATTAGTAGAATGATGCATATGCTATGATGAGTGATAGGTGGACTTAGAGGTAAAGGTACCTGTGATATGGATCAGCGTTGAGTATAAAGGGATCTGAAATAACAGGAGTGTGTTTAAGGGATTTGCTCCTGTGGCTAAATAAAGTAATGGTAATAAAACTGATGTAATACTCACATTATTAGGATAGCGAGCCGGCAGGGGCGCTGTGTATCGTGTCCCCGCCGGCTCTGTGAGAGGTTTAAATAGAAATTGAAAGTATGATGCGCGCGTGCGCGTGGCCCATTCTCCATAAGGACCCCCACCTTAAGGAAGCCATACCACCACATCCGCAACTTACATTCAGGAGGCGCCGACTCTGAAAACCATCCTGGTTCCCACAAGGATTCGACAAACCAAAAATCTAGACAACACCAGACCAACAAAACCCTCTTTCTTTCCAGACTTGAAAGGAAGCTTCAAGTGCAATGGCACGAAATGCCTTACGTGTGATATCATCCTTCATCGTACATACTCTTTCAACTCCACGGCCACAGGAGAAACTTTTAAAATCGAAAAATTCCTCAACTGCTCATCGGACTATGTCATCTATCTACTCCAGTGCCCCTGCCCACTCCAGTATGTAGGCAGAACAACTCAAGCCCTAAGAGATAGGATGAACACCCATAGGAGCAAAATCAAAAGTGGCTTTCAGCTTCATAGTGTCTCACGACACTGCCACCAACATCATAGTAATGACATCAACCAGCTCTCTCTTCTGGCGATTGAACAGATTCCTAAGGACCATCCAGATCGCCTATCACAACTTATCAAAAGAGAAAATTACTGGATATTCAAGCTGAACACAATGTGTCCATTTGACCTCAACGAATCTCTGGAGCGCATTTAACTCTATGTTCCAATACATATTACCATGAACTCTGTCACTACTACTAATCCCACACATTGGTACACTACTGTCCCGGTATCACCTTTCTATACCGACATAACCATATCCTCTGAGATATTCCCCTCTCACACATTCCTAGGATTATACCCTCGGCTGTTCTCCACTTTATCCACGATACATTTACCCCATGCACCCTGTCCATTTTTACCTTTGCCATGTATTTATCCTTATCTCCTATCTATATTAATCCTACTCCGGACAATTTGCAATGTAACCCTATGTCATCTCAATCCTTAGTACCCAGACACAGATCTATAACATTTACTTACCTGTCCACCTATCCAAAGAATACCTCAGTTCACGATCGCACTTTCAAACAGAAGTCCGATATCCTCCTCACGGCGCAGTAAGCACTTTGTGCATTACATAAGTTTTGCCACTGCGCATGCGCCACCGCGCGCGCACGCGCGCATCATACTTTCAATTTCTATTTAAACCTCTCACAGAGCCGGCGGGGACACGATACACAGCGCCCCTGCCGGCTCGCTATCCTAATAATGTGAGTATTACATCAGTTTTATTACCATTACTTTATTTAGCCACAGGAGCAAATCCCTTAAACACACTCCTGTTATTTCAGATCCCTTTATACTCAACGCTGATCCATACCACAGGTACCTTTACCTCTAAGTCCACCTATCACTCATCATAGCATATGCATCATTCTACTAATTATATTTCTTTCTCTATTTAAACAACATAGTTTACAGGACAGCTATAGTATCCCCACCACATCCATATTGGGCAGACCACCTGAAAGAGAATTATAGGGTAGGGGTCCATTCTTATATATATTTTTTATATATATATTGTTTTATTCATCTATTTATTGATCTACTAATTTATTCAATTAAAGCAATTCATCCATATATATATATATACATATATTTTTTTTTCTCTCATATCTTTTATATACTTACCAATTTATTGATCTACTAATTTATTGATCTATAAAGTTGTTAACTCATTTATTTAATCAATTTATATTATATCTATTATATATTCATACTCTCTGGCTCACTATATATATGCAAAAATATGCTTTTATTATTATTATGATGATTTTTTACAAATATGACGATTTTTTACAATTATGTTGACTTTTATGATTTTTATCTATGTGCACTTTGTTAAATCGATGATTATCTTCTTGACTGTATATCAAAAAATCTTTTGTACCTGTTTTAGAAATTGTATTCTTGGACCTGATGAAGGAGGCGTTCCGCTTCCGAAATGCGTAGTCCACTGTGTTTCTGAATTAAATATGGAAAATTGAGCAGCGCGGCCCCAGCCTGTTTTTTACTCTTCCGAACCCCTCGTTATCATCCACTACAGCCACCAGTACTGGATGACAGGTTCACTGCAGCAGCTATCAATGTGTATACATCTGTGATCCAGTCATCATCCGATCGATGTGCCTATAGCACATTTTAGTCCACATCCGGTCGGTGAGACATTTATCACTTACGTCCACCAGTATTTGTGCCACTACTATACATACACACCTGTATGTGTATGTGCATATATATATATATATGTAAATTGATTTGTTGATTTGTGCACTCAATTACCATTTACTACTTGCGCTGTGTACAATTTTGTTTTTTTCTCATATATGTAATCTACAGCATATGAGAGCGGAGACAGGGTGCAACCCTGTCTGCTGCCATTACTGATGTCGGACAAGTCTGTCAAGATCCCGTTAACTCGCACCCGGGCTGTGGGGACAGAGTATAAAGCCAGGATCTTCCAAGGTAGGAAGGTCCCAATCCAATTGGTTGCAATGCTGCAGTCATGAAGCCCCAATGTACCCAGTCAAATGCCTTCTCAGCATCCACTGACAGAAAACAAAAAGGAATGGAGCAGGATTGGGCCTGCTGCATCAGGAGAGGTTTTATTTAGATTTTCTCTGGCCTTGCTTGCAACATTTCTCCAACCACACTGTTGTGGTGGGAAATGTTGCGGGGGATGAGGGCTTTGTGACCTGGAGTACTAATAATGGAATAATGGATTTGAACCAAATTTTATTAGTCTAACTCAGGGGTCCCCAAACTTTTTACATAGGGGGCCGTTTACCGTCCCCCTCAGACAGTTGGAGGGCCGGGCTAAAGTTTAAAAATTAAAAAAAAAAAAAGAACTGCCTTGAAAACACAGCGTTAGCGTAATACATCCGTATCCGTAATACACTGGGTCCCCCCAAAGTAATTATTTAATATACTGCACCCCCCATGTGAACTATTTTATATATTGGCCCAATTAACCCCTCTGCACCAATTATTGAATATGCTGCCCTCCCCTCCATTAATTACTATACTGCCCCTCCACCATAAATTATTTCCTATACTGCCCCACACCATAAATTATTCCCTATACTGCCCCTCCACCATGAATTATTCCCTATACTGCCCCTCCATCATTAATTTTCCCTATACTGCCCCTCCATCATGAATTATTCCCTATACTGCCCCTCCACCATGAATTATTCCCTATACTGCCCCTCCATCATTAATTATTCCCTATACTGCCCCTCCATCATTAATTATTCCCTATACTGCCCCTCCACCATGAATTATTCCCTATACTGCCCCTCCACCATGAATTATTCCCTATACTGCCCCTCCATCATTAATTATTCCCTATACTGCCCCTCCATCATTAATTATTCCCTATACTGCCCCCACCATGATTTATTCCCTATACTGCCCCTCCATCATGAATTATTCCCTATACTGCCCCACCATGATTTATTCCCTATATTGCCCCTCCACCATGAATTATTCCCTATACTGCCCCTCCATCATGAATTATTCCCTATATTGCCCCTCCACCATGAATTATTCCCTATACTGCCCCTCCATCATGAATTATTCCCTATACTGCCCCCACCATGATTTATTCCCTATATTGCCCCTCCACCATGAATTATTCCCTATACTGCCCCCACCATGATTTATTCCCTATATTGCCCCTCCACCATGAATTATTCCCTATATTGCCCCTCCACCATGAATTATTCCCTATACTGCCCCTCCACCATGATTTATTCCCTATATTGCCCCTCCACCATGAATTATTCCCTATATTGCCCCTCCACCATGAATTATTCCCTATACTCTCCCTCCACCATTAATTATTTTCTATAATGGACCCATAATTAATTATTTCATATATTGGGCCCCCGGCTGCCACAATCTTTTTACGGCTGTTTAAAAAAAAAATCCTATACTCACCTCTGGCTCCAGCGTCTTCTTTCTTCTGGCTGCTGCCGGACAGCAAGGGGTGCGCGGCCGCGTGATGACGTCATCACGCGGCCGCGCATCCAGGTTCAAGGAGCGATGTGCGCCGGGGTTGTCTTCCGGCCACATCGCTCCACCTGCTGTAATAGTGCTCGAGCGGCCGTTTCCGGCCGCATCGAGCACCATTCAGTGACGGGCAGGAGCTTCCTGTCCGGACGGACGGAGGACCCTGCCCGATTACCGCGGCCTAATTATTGACGCTTTTGGAGCGCCAGCCCGGGGGTCCCCAAATAATAAATCCGGACCCGGGGGCTCATTGTGCGCTCCAAGTGCTCAATGCGATGGGGGCCGGATAGAAACGGTCCGCGGGCCGCATGTGGCCCGCGGGCCGTAGTTTGGGGACCCCTGGTCTAACTGAAGTGGAGAGGGTTATGACATACATATTTAGGTGTTGATTTAAACATATATTTAAATTGAAAGTTTAATTCTGGTAAGGGACATCCAGACTATGCTTTGTATGCAAATTTCTGGCATTTGACATTTGTAATAGGATTTATTTTTTATTGTGTGGTTTACTTAGCATGGGGAATGTGTGTATATATATATATATATATATATATATATATATATATATATATATATATATATACAGGCAGTCCCCGGGTTACATACAAGATAGGGTCTGTAGGTTTGTTCTTAAGTTGAATTTGTATATAAGTCGGAACTGTATATTTTATCATTGTAATCCCAGCCAGAACGTTTTTGGTCTCTGTGACAATTGGATTTTAAAAATGTTGGGGTGTCATAAGAATCAATATTAACACTAAAGCTTCATTGCAGACACCTCTGATAACTGTTATAGCTGTTTATTGTAGCCTAGGACTAAAGTACAATAAATTACCAATATCCAGAGGTCCGTTTGTAACTAGGGGTCGTATGTAAGTCGAGTGTTCTTAAGTAGGGGACCGCCTGTATATATATATATATATATATATATATATATATATATATATATATATATATATATATATATATTTTTTTTTAATATATATGTGATGTCATATAAGTAACAGCTGTGATTTCCATTTCCATTGTGATGTCGTCCTTTGTTTGTATTGGCTTTCAGTTTAACCCCTTCAAGACACAATCAGTTTATATGTTAAATCTCAGACCTGTCATTTTGAGATTATTGTACTTCATGCTCATGGTAAATTTTTATATATTTTACTTTTATTTATTAAAAAAAACTTACATTTAGTGAAAATTTTGAAATATTTGCCATTTTCTAAAATGACAAATTTTCACCTTTTTAGACAGTTACTAATTTGGGTGGTAAAACTAACTTACAGTTCCCATACCCCTGCTTTATGTTTTTATAATTTTTTAAAGTTTCTTTGATTTGTAAGCTGTGTGACATCGTAATAAATCAGCGATTTTCTGGATTTTCCAAAAAATTTAAGTATTGAATGTGTTAAAAAATGTAGATCATTTTTGTCTTAATGAGTTTTGAAATATATGCAAAAACAGCATGTAAACACTCCCTAAAAACATGCACAAAAAATGGCAGACTGATTTCAATGAAGTGTAACCGTATTGTAAAATCTTGTAAAACTTCCTCCAAACATCCTGCATTGTAAAAAACTGTGAATATTTTCAGTAGTATATTACCAAATCTTAACTAAAGAATCACACAAACCTGTACATCTCTGTCAGCCTTTTGCCTGTTTTCCCTAACATCTTCTAGCTGCCGCTGTGCCTCCTGCAGTTCTTTGTTCTTCAATTCCATCCCTTGCTGTAGTACTTGTTTCTCCATCTGTGCTTTTTCAACAAAATGTGTCTGTTCTTCTTGCATTCTAAGCAATGCTCGAAGTTTGTCTTCTTCCTGAATCAAGAGCCTATAGGGAAACCTAAGTATAATAAATATGTATTCTGATCTTGCATGAAAATAATTTAAACTAAGTATTGTACATCTTTGATGTATAGCAGTTCTTTATTTTACAATTTTATGTTGCTGACAAATACTGTAGTGCACGTGCACTTGCGGCAGGCTCTGGTAAAAAACGGGTGCCACTTAGATTCCGGTCCCAGGTGTCGGCTTACGTCATCGTCTACGGTGGTCCTGAAGGTTTCAGGATCATAGCGGTGGCATGTAAATGTGCTTCTAAATACTCTAACTTGAATGGTTGAGTTCCCCAGCCTGTGTCTGACATTTCGGAGTCGCCTCTTGGACCCACTGGACCACCGCGCATGATGACACCTGGGACCAGAGTGTAAGTGGCACCGTTTTTTTACCATAGCCCGCCGCAAAGCGGGTTGAATTTGCATCGGCGTGATACCACCAGGTCATTCCACAGGTGCGACTTTGTCCATGGCGAGGTACAAAGTCAGAAGGCAAGTTTGTGGTCAGGGACAGGCAGGAGATCAAGACAGGCGGCAAAGGATCACAGGCAGAGCCCAGGACTGGCAGCGGAGGAGCGTAAAAATGGAACAGGTCCGGGGGCACAACGGGAGATCAATACACAGATAAATGGCAAGGACACAAGCTTTTTCTTAGGCATGTAGGATGAAGATCCAGCAGGGAAGACAGGAAGGAGCTGAGAATTTATCAGAATTGGCAGCAAGAGTGAGGCCTGTGAGCACACAGAGGAACATGGGTGTGCCTGCGACCCGAGTCGTGGGAGAACCCATGACACTGGAAATTGGTGATGTAAATATACTTTTTTGTATTTTTGAGAAATATTTATATAAAATAATGAAACTGAACATGAAGGGTATTTTTTGATTGAGAATATTGTTTTGGTTTGGATGTTTTTAAGTTAAAAAAAAACCTGTGACTTGTCTGTGCTGCTCACTAACTTCTCTGCTGTCAGCCCCCACCTTTGAGCTCCTGTGCAACTCTACCCTACCCCACTGCTGTCTACTCACGACGCTGTGAGCTCTGTAATTGCACCCCTGTACAACTCCTCCCTCCTGCTTCTTCACTCACACAAAGTGAAGTTGCATGTTTTTAATTATGCAATCATTTACAATAAGAAATAAAGTGGTACTGAACAATAAATGTGAATATATCTTTGGGTGACATTATCTTAGTTTTAACGGAATTATGTATTCACAGTCTCATTTTTAAGGACAAAATATGATAAACAATCGGTGTCATCAGACACCCAGGCGACAAGCAACACACTAAGCTCGTAGTGTTCACCACTGTGGGAACTTTTATAAGAGTGGACAGCCTGTATGAACCCGATAGGAGTATATAAGGTCAGTACAGGCTGCATTGTTCATTAGTATATGGGTCATTACTTTAACTATTTTGAATATGTCGCAATATCAGAATTTGCCCCTCTCCCTTTCTCTTTTAGCTATCCCTACACTAATTCCCACTGAGGAATCAGTTTTTTTTTTTTCAGACGGATCGCCTCATAGAAGTGATATGGGAGGAGGGTACAATGTTCTAGTTGGGTCAGTGTTGGGACTGCCCCTGTAAGGGCGGAAGTCTTTTTACTTGGGATTGGATTAAGGGACTGTTTCATCGGCAAGTATTTACTAATCCCTCCTGAATCATGGTAGGACACTTATAACTTCTGAGTGTTTACAATATTTTGTAAATATATCGTTTGGTGACATAATCTTGGTTTTTAGGAATGATGGTTATGTTATATAGAATTGTTTCCCCTAAATCCCTTCCTCATCCAATCCCTTCCCTTCCTCATCCAATTCCTTCCCTTCCTCCTCCAATCCCTTCCCTTCCTCCTCCAATCCCTTCCCTTCCTTGGTTGAACTTGATGGACAAGTGTCTTTTTTCAACCGTAGAAACTATGAAACTATGTATTCAGAGTAGACAGAGTCTCCTTTTTAAGGACAATGAATTAAAAGTTATATTTTAGTAAGAAATCACATTTATTGCTCAGTACCACTTGTTTATTTCTTATTGTAAATGATTGTTTATCCACAAGTGAAGAGCAGGGGCAGGGGGGGCACCTGTATATGATCTTTTTTTTCCTAAACAGACGGTGTACTCCTTTTTTTTTTTTTTGCATCCAGTTCAAATGCAAGTGCTTGGAAAAGGAATATTTGCAATTGAGCTGTAATGGGGTTCTGCAACCTGCCTTTAGTGAAAAGAGAACCTGGTGACAGGTTCCCTTTAATGGAAATCAACCATTTGAATTAGTGTATTTAGAAGCAAGCACATTTACCTCTACGATCCTGAAACAGGAATCGGGGAATAAGCGCTAGCAAGATGTGTGAATAAGCCAAAGTAGCGCTGAGTAGCTTTGATGTAGTTCACAGGAGCACCCATGCCTCTTTTACATATACCTACAAATCACTTTTCTCCAGCTGGAAGGATTTTCAGTGGTAATAAAGCACTGTTTCAGGATCATAGGGGGGAAATGTAAGTAAGTCTGCTTGTTTATTTCCTTTAAAGGACATCTACCATCTGTTTGACTGATGGTAGATGTCCAGCATGACATACTTGTTTCTTTATGCACTAAAAACTGTTCTTATTGGTGCATAAAGAAACAGCATATTTGCTGCAAAAACGACTTCAAGTTTTTATATATATATATATATATATATACACTCACCGGCCATTTTATTAGGTACACCATGCTAGTAACGGGTTGGACCCCCTTTTGCCTTCAGAACTGTCTCAATTCTTCGTGGCATAGATTCAACAAGGTGCTGGAAGCATTCCTCAGAGATTTTGGTCCATATTGACATGATGGCATCACACAGTTGCCGCAGATTTGTCGGCTGCACATCCATGATGCGAATCTCCCGTTCCACCCCATCCCAAAGATGCTCTATTGGATTGAGATCTGGTGACTGTGGAGGCCATTTGAGTACAGTGAACTCATTGTCATGTTCAAGAAACCAGTCTGAGATGATTCCAGCTTTATGACATGGCGCATTATCCTGCTGAAAGTAGCCATCAGATGTTGGGTACATTGTGCTCATAAAGGGATGGACATGGTCAGCAACAATACTCAGGTAGGCTGTGGCGTTGCAACGATGCTCAATTGGTACCAAGGGGCCCAAAGAGTGCTAAGAAAATATTCCCCACACCATGACACCACCACCACCAGCCTGAACCGTTGATACAAGGCAGGATAGATCCATGCTTTCATGTTGTTGATGCCAAATTCTGACCCTACCATCCGAATGTCGCAGCAGAAATTGAGACTCATCAGACCAGGCAACATTTTTTCCAATCTTCTACTGTCCAATTTCGATGAGCTTGTGCAAATTGTAGCCTAAGTTTCCTGTGCTTAGCTGAAAGGAGTGGCACCCGGTGTGGTCTTCTGCTGCTGTAGCCCATCTGCCTCAAAGTTCGACGTACTGTGCGTTCAGAGATGCTCTTCTGCCTACCTTGGCTGTAACGGGTGGCAATTTGAGTCACTGTTGCCTTTCTATCAGCTCGAACCAGTCTGCCCATTCTCCTCTGACCTCTGGCATCAACAAGGCATTTCCGCCCACAGAACTGCCGCTTACTGGATGTTTTTTCTTTTTCGGTCCATTCTCTGTAAACCCTAGAGATGGTTGTGCGTGAAAATCTCAGTAGATCAGCAGTTTCTGAAATACTCAGACCAGCCCTTCTGGCACCAACAACCATGCCACGTTCAAAGGCACTCAAATCACCTTTCTTCCCCATACTGATGCTCGGTTTGAACTGCAGGAGATTGTCTTGACCATGTCTACATGCCTAAATGCACTGATTGGCTGATTAGAAATTAAGTGATAACGAGCAGTTGGACAGGTGTACCTAATAAAGTGGCCGGTGTATATATATATATATATATATATATATATATATATACGAGACGGAGGTTGTTCAGGCTGACGGCACCTGAGCGCCTCTCGGCATTGCAGGATTTTAATGAATGCACGGCTTCCCCCCATGTCCTTTAAGAACCACCATTATTATCCAGTGAATTATGTACTTAAGCCAGAATATTATATATATATATATATATATATATATATATATATATATATATATAGTTTATAAAGAAATACATATACATGCTTCAGGTTTTTCCAAATCAGATTTCTCAAATTCCATTAATGCCTGAAAGGTATTTTTGCAGTAGGGTAAATTAATTGTAACATTTATGTTGAAAGAATACTTTACTTGGCCTGGGCATGTCTATACTCCTCTTCATCTTGACGTGCTTTAATTTCTTGGGATAAAGCTTCCTTTAACCTATCCTGTAATTGCTCCAGTTCCTGAATCCTTTCTTTCTGCCGTATAGCTTCCATCTCCTTCTGTTGCATTTCCGCCTGCATGGAAACCCGGGCCTAAGAAAAAGAGTCAGTCTCTATTGAGGAGTGTGGAAAAGACCAAATACTAGGTATGCTTAATTGTGTTTTCCTATACATACACTAAAGTGACATAGTGAAAAGTGTTTTGAGTGAATTCAGCATTATAGGCAAATATGCAAGACAATACTAATGCATCAAAAATTTTGACTTCTTTTCACATGCTTCCTGTTACCGCTGTTTTTTGTTTGTACAGAGACTGCAGAAGTAGCATCACATTGTTAGGTCCTCCTTCTGCAGTCTAATGCTAGCCTAAACAGAAACTGCCAATGACAGCCTGCGGTGGTTATATGCTGTTTCTGTAAAAACAAATATTGTTGATGGGATACACTAGACTGGAGTAGAAGAAAAATGTAAGTATGTTTTTGTTATTTTATATCATACATCTTTACTTTTTTAGAAGTTAAAACATGATATATTTACTTTTTTAATAATGATGTGAATAAGGAATAATAAAATTTTATGTTGGTGTAAAGTACACCAGTCATGACATAGCATTAGAATGATAAAGTGTCTAACGCACACATCCCAAACAGTTGAAGGTGGCCTTTGGATGATTTTTTTTATGTGGCCACAACCAGATTCAGTTTTGATATTTAGTCCTAAAACTTCCATGGCTAGATCTTCACTGGAGTTTATGCTCAAACCCCGACACATGAGCTCGTCTCCCAAATTGGAAAGTGGGGATTTGGTAAGTAAGTTGCTTTTGATACCCCTGGTCTAACGTGTAACCGCTTCCAGCAAATGTATCCTTCTGCAAGGGCTCTAAATTTGTGTAATTAAAGCTTTGAACATAGTGTACATATTCTGGTGTTTTACTTTTTCTTTCTTAACAGTTCCTAATTCACCATCTTTGGTTCATTACTTGCCTCTTCTGCTTCTCGTAGTTGTCCTGTCAGCAGCCTCTGTAACTCTTCTTGCTGCTCTTGATGTTTAAGCTTTTCCTGCATCATGGCCTCTTCAGCTTTTTTTTGGGACTCCCTCAGTTGTTCTAGTTCCCTGTGCTGTCTCTCTTTTTCACTCTTAAGTTCAGTTAACCTCTGAAGCTCTTGCTCCCTTGCTACACGACGTAGTTCTCGTTGCTCCCGCTGCTCTCGTCGCTTACTCTGAAGTTCACGGTGTAAAGAAGCAGATCCAGACTGTTGAAGACGGATACCTGTCTGAATAGCTGAAGTAGAAAACAGACTGGATTATCATATCTGATGCTGTCAAAATGCTAATAGAAGCAACTGGAATCTAATTTAATTTATAGAAATCTATCTATCTATCAAAAACTAGAATGATAAACCAGGGACACTTCCATGACCTTTGAAAATGAATTTTATCAAATCACTCTGAGAAAAGTGTGGTACACGCTCCATTTTAAAGGGAGCAGTGTTGGATTCAGGATCCTGAACAGGGTCTGAAACGTTGCACTTGGGCTAATAAAGCTCCCATCAGTTTTTTCACATTTGCCTTGGAGTGCAGTCTCATTTTTTTCTTATATAAATCTATCCTAAAATATAGCCAGTGTATTTATATTATGTTGAACCATATAGAAATCCCCCATCAAGTCTAACTGCCAGTATAAGGAGTATCATATGATATGTATGAGAACTTGCCAGACCCCCTTCCCCAATTTAATACATCCTTTGCCAATAAAAATAATAAAACTTTCCGAAACATGACTTTAACACAATTTTACATAACATAAAAAATGTAATAAAAAGTGATCAAAAGTTGCATAGTCCTCAAAATAGTAGCAATGAAAATGTCAGCTCCTCTCCCAAAGAATGACACCTCACACAGCTCCGAAGTATGAAAAAGTTATTAGCGTAAAGTTATAGAATTTTGAAGGTGGGGAGCGAAAAAAAAGGCTGCAAACTTAAGGGCTTAAAGTCCCCAGGGAAAAGTTAGATATGTACACCGGACTTACAGACGACCCCTAATTACAGACAATTCTCTGTATGTTGGTAATTTACTGTAGTTTAGCCTTGGGCTACAATAAACAACTATAACAGTGATCAAATGTGTCTGTAATTAAGCTTTATTGTTAATCCTGGTTCTTATGACAATCCAACATTTTTAAAATCCAATTGTCACAGAGACCAAAAAAATTTGTCTGGAACTACAATTAAAAATATACAGTTCCAACTGTATGTTTAACTTAAGAAAAAACCTACAGAACCTATCTTGTACGTAACCTGGGGACTGCCTGTACAGCAATATTTATGAGCAGAAATAAGGAGGAATATAAATGAATATCAATATACAACATACTCCTTCCAGTTCAACCACCAAAATAATTAAAAGGGTTACTGAGGGTAGATTATCTCATTTTCTCCTTCTTATATAAAATATCCCTATGAACAAAGATACTAATACTTTGTGAGTCATTAGAGTAGGTGGAATGAACCTGAAAAGTGCACCACTTCCTACTCAGCACCCTGATTTGCTCAATACACAAATGGATTTCAACCAAGCAAACAATTGCAGGCAATGTTCTACCTACAGACCTCAGTAAAGCATGTAATTTCAATTTGTCATTAAGCCACCTTATTTTCCATGACGTCCCCCATGACGGCCCACCTGGAGGATTACCCCTTGACCTCTGCAGGGACAGGAAGAAGAGAGGTTAAATGTCCCTCCCCCTGCATCCCTCTCCAGTGTTCTTCCTGTCCCTACACAGGTCAGGGGGAAGAGAGGGTCTCTCTCCTTCTCATCTCCTTAGTGGGGTGGGAGTGGAGGGGGACGCCTTGGAGGCGCGGTACCTGGTGCTAAGATCCTCTCCTCTCCGGGCCTCGATCGGTTTCTTTCCTGGCTGACATCGTGGAGGGGTGTTAGGTGCGATTCCTGCGGTCCCTCTGTGATCTACGGCAGCACCATATGTTCCGGCTCCCAACGGTGAAACGCAGCTGCGTTCCACAAGGCCCGATGACAACTTCTGGTCTGCGTTCCACAAGGCCGATGACGACTTCCGGTATGCGTTCCACAGGGCCCGATGACAACTTCTGGTCCGCGCGTCGCACCGGAAGTGACACCGGCCCTCTCGTCATTGGCGTTCGGGAGTCAGGTGCGAGGAGCGGTGAGTTTAAAAAGCGGAGAGTCTGCTAGAGACCTCTCTTGCTACCAAGACGTCCGCAGGTTTTCTTATCTAAGTGTGTCACAAGGCGCAGGTTAGTAAGATGTATCCCATGGCTGGCGTTTTTTTGTACTTTGTCACCGCTCCACTCACACCTCTACCTTCTCCCTTGTCCACAGGCAATATGGACCCAGTCCCCCTTCCTCAGATATCTGTAAGTTAAGGGGGTCTGGAGGGTGGAATTGTGGAGAGGGGGCCCTGTATATACATACATCACCTATACATCCTCATGTTTTCTTCTCACAACTAGGAGAAAAAGTAAAAAGAGAAGAAAGAGGATAAAAAAGAGGAAAGGAAGGAAGATAAGTCAAAAACTAAGACTCTTTCATCCCGTTGATGCAACATGTGTTTTAACAAACTTCCAGAATCCTACAAAAAAAACGTTGTTCAAAGATTGTGTGGATAACATAATGCGCGAGGAAATAGCATCCTTCATGGATGAGATGAGATCTATGTTTAAATCTGAAGTAAAAAGCACAGTTGCATCCCTCTTTTCCGAAGGAATTCCTCCAAAAAGGTTCAAACCCTCTGAACCCAATCCGGAGGAAATGGATTCAGATCCTGAAAGGGCTTCCTGTTCCTACCAAGGTGGTGAAGAGGAGTAGCTAGACAGCCAGGAGCAAAAAAACGACTCTAGATTCCTCTTCCCTATGGATAACCTGGACACCTTACTAAGGGCGGTCCGAGAAACACTGAATGTTGAAGAACCTGTGGAAACAAAGTCTGTACAGGCCGAGCTTTTCGGTTGTTTAAGAGCAAAAAAGAAAAGGGTGTTTCCAGTCAATAATGTACTGGAAGACCTTATCCGGGAAGAGTGGAAAGACCCAGAAAAACGGCTATCAGTAGCCAAAGACTTCAGGAATAGACAATGAGGAAAAATCAAAAAATTGGAATTCAATTCCGAAAGTGGACATCTAGGTCACGAAAGTGGTAAAGAAGACTGACCTCCCTTTCGAGGATGCGACTCAACTTAGGGACCTCATGGATCGCAAATCTGACAGTGTTTTAAAGAAAACCTGGGAATCGGCAATGCTGAACCTAAAGGCCAATATCGCAACCACGTCTGTCGCCAGAACAATGACCTGCTGGCTAAACGGGGTAGAGAACCAGATTATCAGCGGAACCTCGAGAGAAAAACTCCTAGAGTCTCTCCCTCTTCTAAAACTAGCAACCACTTTTATTGCAGATGCGTCAGGGGAATGCGTCAGATTCTCCGCCAAAGAAGGAGCACTCTCTAATGTCGCCCGTAGAGCCAGTGGTCGGGAGACTTTAGATCAAAATCAAATTTATGTGGCATACCTTTTACTGGCGAGTTCCTATTTGGTCCAGAATTGGACACGATCCTGGAGAAAGCTGCAGATAGGAAAAAAGGCTTTCCAGAACCTAGACAGAAGAGACATTCCTTTTGCGATTCCCGTGACAAAATTCCATCCTATCGCGGGAAAGGTAAACAAGGCAGATGGGAGCATCCCTGGACCAAATCTGTAAAGCCGCAACCTGGTCCAGTTCCATAACCTTTGCAAGACACTACAGACTGGACTTACATTCTGCCAAGGACTTATCATTTGGTAGAAAAGTTCTACAAACAGTAGTCCCTCCCTAAAAAATTCCCTAAGTTATCTGGTACATCTCCAGGTGGGCTATCATGGGGGACGGCCTGGAATTTTTTCCCAACCCTCACAAATGTTACTATGTGGTTTTTGTTGTATGTGGAGTAACATGCTAATAAACCTCTTGCATCCTTTCTTGGTGTAATTATTTGGTAGAACACTGGGTAGGGATGCAGGGGGAGGGACATTTAACCTCTTCTTCCTGTCCCTGCAGAGGTCAAGGGGTAATCCTCCAGGTGGGCCGTCATGGTGGACTAGATGGAAAACGAATTACCGGTGAGTCTAATTCTCGCTTTCCATACAATTATCTAAGTTCTACATCAAAAGAAAAAAGAAATCCCCCACCGCATACTATCCTACCTATGTGTTCCCCCCACTGTCTATATCAAAGCTTCCACAATTCAATACCTATGCAACATGATCTTTTTCTCTCTTTTTTTTCTCTATTCTCAAATCCAGCTATAAGTAAATGTTCTAAAACAAAAGAAAAAAAATTCACAAAATACCATTTCTGTCCAGGCTGGACATAAAAATGAGTCACATTTTTAAGAGAAGACTTGTAGTTTTTCTGGATATGTCATGGCAAACTCAATAGTTGCATCTTTTGACAACTTCAAATTTGTTTTTCCTTATGGGTCACAATTGAGTAATCTGGAAAAACGAGACTCTAGAGCCATTTATTTCTACCTTCTGTTCTGCTATAAATTGTTTCACAATGCCTTCCCTATCTCTGTAATTTCAAGATCACCGTTCGCAGTGATCTACCAACTTCTGGAATCTAACTAGGAATTTTATGGGCTTGTTTAACACAAAACATATTGGACAGTTTATCTTTACCGACAACAGACAATAACCAATTTTGCATGAAAAACACTTCCCTCTTCACCTTCAGGTATACCATTAAAATCTAAGATTTGAGCAGCGATCTCCATCTTCAATCTCAGTTAGTTTTTGCCTTAATTGATTTTTCTCACTCACTACAATTTTCATCTCTTTTTTGAACTTTATTCAGACTGTCCTTCTAAATACTAATACATTTTTCAGAATCCTCTTTGGGGGTTATGTATCATTAGGGCAGCTCCTCGGAACAGTTCTATATCTATTTTTGGAGCTGCGCTGCCCATCAGATTCATTTAAGTGGCTGGTGGCCCTTTAATAAATGTCCTTATGGTCTACTTTCAAAAAAGTCTAAAAATGCATAAAAAGTCCCAGCACATACAACAGCAAGGTACTGGAGCAACTGTAAGGCTTGTTATGGGACTTTTTGCAAAAGCCATGAATCTGGCTTTGCAAGGTGTTGCACTAGCAGTAGTTCTATGTTTATATAGTAATAGTAATGAAGAGACTGTGAGACCATATATATATATAATTAATTTTCTTATTCAAGTGACAAGGATTAATAGGAAAAGGAAAGCAGTGTCCGGGCTTTGCTGTGATTATTGCTGTGCTGAGGATCAGTAAGTGCAGGGACTATTTGAGCACAGCAGGTGGAAGGAGAATCTGAAGGCTGAGTGCTCTGTAGCTCTGAGATGAGGCCAATGAGTTGTGAAATAACTGCCTCTGTCAGTGCTTTGCATGTGCACGGCTAGGCCCCTCCCACATCTGCTTCTGTGTGGAACAGAATAGAAGCTGAACAAGAATCATAATAACAAACAGAAAGGTATTTTTCATTCCAGGTAACCATTACATATAGATTTTTGAACTATTCTAACTTCTTGGAGTAATTTTTTCGTGGCATAACCCCTTTAAGGGCAACACATAGAGGGGCAAATTTACTTACCCGGTCCATTCGCGTTCCAGCGGCGGCTTCTCCGCTCTGGATTCGGGTCCGGCCGGGATTTAATAAGGTAGTTCTTCCGCCGTCCACCAGGTGGCGCTGCTGCGCTGAAAGTAAACTCATCGCGCCGGAATGCACCGAGCTGGACCAGGTGAAGGTAAGCGGTCCTTATGCGACACATTTTCGGTTTTTAAATGCGGCGGTTTTTCCGAATACGTCGGGTTTTCGTTCGGCCACGCCCCCCGATTTCCGTCGCGCGCATGCCAGCGCCGATGCGCCACAATCCGATCGCGTGCGCCAAAATCCCGGGGCAATTTAAGTACAAGCGGCGCAAAACGGAAATATTCGGGTAACACGTCGGGAAAACGCGAATCGGGCCCTTAATAAATGACCCCCAGAGAGTGGAGTAGTGAGGAGGGGGTAGAGAGAGACTACCAAAGGTAGGAGTACCATAGAGATTCCGGGTACATTATTGGGGGAGAGGGGTGGCTGGCCGGAGGTTTTTTTTTCTTCTTTCCCTTAACTGTTAGGATCCTCAATACTCAGATTACGAACAATAGGGGTATGGGTGATAAAGTTAAAAGATGAGTAATGTTTGATATTATACAACCATATCTCCTAGCCATAGTATGCCTGGTAGAAACACATTGAAGTAAAGAGATAGTTAATAAAGTCAGGAGATAATGAGCAGACATGGAATTTCATGTGGTTCAATTAACATATTCTAGGGGTGTAAGTGTATATACATACAAGAAGGTGGAATGTGAGTTGTTTTCCTCAGAGTTAGATACAGAGGGTAGATAAATATTCTTACATTGCAAAATCCAAAAGACGGAATGTATACTGGTGTTCATGTATGTCCCTCCCCCGTTTCTTTAGTAGTGTTTGGGAAATTGTTAGATTTTTTGCATTCAAGAAGCATTGCCCAATAGTGATGAGTGGGGATTTCAATACTGTTTTGAACCCTGTATTGGATAGGGTGCATATTACTATAACCCAAGGCTAAGGTCACAGCAATAATACACCTTTGGCAAAATTGTGTCAAGAAATGGGAAGGATAGACGTATGGCAACATCTATATGGGACTAAGAGGGGATTTTCTTGCTTTTCACGCACTCACACGCTTATGACTAGAATAGATCTTGTTTTAGTAAATAGAAATGCACTATCCTATGTGAAACAAAGTAACTACATAGCCACCAGCCATTCAGATCATTCTATTATGCTGGTAGGGATGAAATTGCAGAAAGAGGAAGACAGTTGGAGACGACCCTTAACCGATTAAGGACCGGGCCCTTTCCCGTTTTTTCATTTCCATTTTTCACTCCCCACCTTCAAAAATCTATAACTTTTTTATTTTTACACGTAAAAAGCTATGTGATGGCTTGTTTTTTGCGTAACAAATTGCACTTCATAGTGATGGTATTAAATATTCCATGTACTGGGAAGCAGGAAAAAAATTCCAAATGCAGTGAAAATGGTGAAAAACCGCATTTGTGTCGTATTCTTGTGGGCTTGGATATTACGGCTTTCCCTTCGCGCCACAAATGACGCATCTAATTTATTCTTTGGGTCAGTACGATTACAGGGATACCAAATTTGTATAGGTTTTATAATGTTTTCATACATTTACAAAAATTAATACCTCATGAACAAAATTTTTTTTTTTATTTTGCCGTCTTCTTGTGCTTATAACTTTTTCATACTTTGGTGTATGCAGTTGAGGGTGGTGTCATCTTTTGTGACTTTTGATGATGTTTTCAATGATATTATTTATAGGACTGTACGACCTTTTGATCACTTTTTATAGAATTTTTAATTTTTTTTTAAATGGCAAAAAAGTGCCAGTTTTGACTTTGGCCGCGATTTTCCATTACGGGGTTAAACGCAGTGAAAAACCATTATCATATTTTGATAGATCGGGCATTTTCGGACACGGCGATACCTAATGTGTTTATGATTTTTACTGTTTATTTATATTTATATCAGTTCTAGGGAAAGGGGGGTGATTTGAATTTTTAGGTTTTTTAATTATAATTTTTTTTTTTTAACTTTTTTTTTTAATTTTTATTTTTACTATTTTTCAGACTCCCTAGGGTACTTTAACCCTAGGTTGTCTGATTGATCCTACCATATACTGCCATACTACAATATGGCAGTATATGGGGATTTTACTCCTCATACATTACAATGTGCTGATAGCACATTGTAATGAATGGGTTAACCCGAAGTAGCTTCGGGTCTTCGTGAGACCCTCCCCGATGACGTCACGGGGAGCGGCGATCCTCGGAAAGATGGCGGCACCCATGCGCCGCCATCTGTTTGAAGCCGCCGGCAGCTCTGCCGGCGGCGTTCTGCAAGAAAACACCCGCGATCGGTGCCGGCACCGATCGCGGGTGTTACCGGTAAGCCTTTGCTGCAATATGCAGCAGAGACTTACCGGCTATGGAGAGGGCTCGGCCCGCGAGCCCTCTCCATGCATCGGAACGCGACCGCCGCCGTGAATACACGGCGGGCGGTCGCGAACCGGTTAAGACTCAACCCACATTTGATGTCAATTATTACATCGAAAGAGGAAATATTTTAAAAAGAATTGGTGGAGTTCTGTTAATGTAACCTTAACTCGACTGACATAAGGAATGTTTGGGATCCACATAAGAGGGTGGTGGCATAGTGAAAAACAAAATATAAAAGAAGACATTTAAGTAAAAGTAGGAGGGGTTGAGGAAAGATATTCAAATGAGAGAACAGACACACATTAATAATCCGACACCAGCAAGTAGTCAGCTTTTACAGAGGGCCAAGAAGGCACATACAGAACATATGGAATACAAGGCTCAGAGGGCAAAGGTATTTTTGTGAATCAGGTAAACCGGGTTGATTGCTTTCAGAGATCATTCAGGAGCAAAGCAAAAAACATAATATCGAGATAATACTGGATATACATGAAAATATAGTAGCTGGAGAGCAACAAATTACTTGCTTTGTTTAAAGACCTTAGAGAGTTCGGTACCCAAAGTAATGAAATTAATTCAGGAATTGTGAGAAAAGTCCGGATTGGAAATTAATTGGAACAAGACCACGCTTATGCCTTTGAAGGACCTCCCCTTGGAAAGAAGGGCAGGTAGAAATTTTTTAGTATCTCAACAAGAGATGGAATATTTTTTTTTTTTTAATCAGATATTTTTATTGAACATTTTTTATATAACAACACACCCAACAGGTACAACCTGGAGGGGAGTATGTACATATCATTACAATAAGCTCTGGTTTTATACAATAATACAAACTCAAATTATACTCATAAAAGCATTACAAGAGAATTGCAGTTGTATCCTTTTTCCCATACAGGATTTACATTTTATCATATATGCTTATTATTGGTAGCATACTCCCTCCTTCCCTTCCCAACTCCCCCCATCCACCCACCCTTGCGAGCCAGCTCTACTAAGACCCTTCAGGTCTTATATAATTATTCACAAATTAAAGAAGGCCTAAACCTATCTTTACTTATTTTGCCAATGATAATTGGTATTCTAAGCTAGTTCTTAGTCTTATAAGGGAGCTTGATGGTAAACCAGGTGTATCTAGCCACTTGCCCCAAATCTTTTCAAATTTGGAGACCCCATTCCTCTTCACATACGTGCTATATTCCAATAGTATTATTGCATTTAAACGTTCTATAAACTCTTTCTTATCCGGTGGCCTAGGCCTAATCCAATGAGCCGCTATAACTTTTCTAGCTTGATATAAGGATCTTTGTATTGCAATGTTATTAGGTTCTGTCAGGTTGTCATTCTTCAGTACTCCCAATAGACATGCTAGGGGACTTTCTTCAATTGTTACCGAGAAGACTTTACGTGTCAGTTCTAATATAGATTTCCAAAAAGACTCCAGTTCCCTACATCCCCACATCATATGAAGTATATCTGCCTCTTCAGTACCACATCTCAGGCATTCGGAGTAGTAGTTGGATAGCTCCTATCCGAAATAGTAGTTGGGGTGACCTAAATGTTCTGTGCAAAAGAAATAAGTGAGACATCCTACATGCTTCAATGGGCGAGAGAGTTGGCACCAATTCCAAAGCTTCAGTCCAGTGCTCCTCTTCAATAGGGCCCACCTCTCTATTCCAATGTTCCCGACATTTTAATGGAATATTCTTAATAGAGTCATTTAATAGCACTGTATATGAATATGAGATCAATCCTTTAGTAGAACTGGACTTCAATATTCTATTCAATGCCCCATTGGAGCCTGAGATGGAATTTTTAGGTTTAAAAATAACAGCTCGAGTGGAAGACTATTTCAATTTATTGACCGCTGGTATCAAATTTAATTTAAGACAGAAAGTGTCGATATGGAATAAACTGCTCCTGACCAGGGGCGATGCTTTCACAGTTGTTATATGTGCTGTCCGGTATGGATCGAGGATAAATACTTTTGCCTAATTGAGAGATTAATGAATGAGCTAATTTAGGGGCGGAAACATGTTAGGATAAAATTGGAATTTTTATATAAGAAATAAAGCAAAGGTGGATTAGCAATCCCTAACTTTAGACTATGGGGGTCATTTACTAAGGGCCCGATTCGCGTTTTCCCGACGTGTTACCCGAATATTTCCGATTTGCACCAATTTTCCCTGTATTGCCCCGGGATTTTGGCGCACGTGATCGGATTGTGGAGCATAGCCGCTGGCATGCACGTGACGGAAATCGGGTGGTGTGGCCGAACGAAAACCCGACGGATTCGGAAAAACCGCCGCATTTAAAAATGGACGTCGGAGGAACTGCCTTAGTGAATCGCCGGAAGACCCGAACCCACTGCAGAGAACGCGCCGTTGGATCTTGAATGGACCGGGTAAGTAAATCTGCCCCTATATGTTTTATCCACTAGGATACTCTTTCTCTATCAATGGAAAGACTGTGTAGTAATGCAGAAAATTATGTGTAAGGTTCGGGGATTGGATCATTGGATGGAAGTGTTAGAATCTGGACAACTAGGAAGAAGGCAAATAAGAAAAATACCAGTCTGTTATATGCTTAATGAGACATGGTTAGACATTAGTTAGAAAAATAGGGAAAATAGGATCAATACTGTGGCTCAACACTCACATTAGGGAATTTTGGAAATTGGGATAAATTCGAGCTTTTTGGAGAGCACTGGGAATTAAGAGAGTCTCACAAATGTTTAGAAATGGGAGATTAATCATATTTTCCGATTTACAAAATGAGTATGGGATGGGACATAAACATTACTATTTTTATATGCAGGTAATAGATGCACATATGAGTTCTACAAACAAATCAGAATTTTTGATAGAAGACACTGTAATTGACACAATATGGACAAATTGGATTGGCAAATACAGTATATCAAGAATATACACGGTGTTAAACACAGAAAATACTAAATTCCTGAAGTTTAAGGCACAGAGACACTGGGAAGAGGAAATAGGAGAGATGACTAATGAGTGTTGGAGCAATTGGAGAAAGTTACATGCTGGTGGTGTGGTGAATTAAAAGCAGGGTTTTTTATGTGTTGGAGTTGTCCTAAAATTAAACACTTTTGGGAAGAATTCCACCAAAAAATTAAAGATCTGTTGGATAGAGAACTCAGTCGGGGTATTGGTCCTTAATTTGTTAAGAGATACACATCCAGGATACGCATTACTAAGGAGTAATCATAGTATATCTATATGCAGACTGTCCCTTATGCGAAGGTGATCATCGCTGCACAGCTTTCAATACAGCAATGGGAGATATTAATCAAAAGCGTTAAAGAATATGAGAAGATATACTACTCTAGTAGAAAGAGGATTAACAAATGGAACAAGATTTGGCTAGGATGTTAGGCAACAATATGAATATAAGCAAAGAGTGCAAATTGGATTATTATTATATTTTTTTATTTCAGCATCTCGGGCCAGGGAAGGAAGTGAGTGCGTGGAGCCTACTCCATGCCCCAGTAGCCTCTTTAGAAAATTAGCATATTAGGGCAATAAAAGTTAGAAACAGATACAGGGGATGTGAGGATTAGCCCTTAAAAGGGCGATCCTCACGTACAATAGAAGCACCTACCACCAGTGGCGTAACAACCACCGTATCAGCCGTAGCGAGTGCTACGGGGCCCGGGCACAGGGGGGCCCGCGAAGGACGGGGAAAGTAAACTTTATTAAGTTGCTTCCTGCCTCCGGCAGGAAGCCGGGGCGCTGGTATTGAGAGGCGGCAGAATTATACTATGTTAATGGTATGTCTCCGGGTCCGTCCCACTACTTCCCCTGACTACAGGCCTCATACCAGGTGGGCGGAGAGGTAGTGGGACGGGCCCAGGCGGGCACATCATAAGCAAAGTATAATTCCTGCTGGTCCCTGTACCTCCCCTGAATGAGAAGCTCGGCTGGCAAGCGCTCGCCTCACGTGCTGCCGGCACCTTGCATCCCTCTCCCCGCGGCACTGAGCTTTGGCCCCCGCATGCCGACCGGCCAGCACCACTTTCCAGCCGGGCACTGTGCTCCCGGCCGTCAATGTGCTCCCGCCCTCCACTCCCCGCATATTTCCGCTCCCGGTTCCCCTTGCGCTCCCGTGTCAACCCCGCTCTGCTCGAAAAGATATCTATAGGGGTAAAGCTGCAGCAAGCCCCCACACCCGGCTCTCACCACAGTAGTATGGACGAACTTCCTCTCGTTGCAGTGCACGGACTGGTCCGGAGCTCGACCATGCAAACTTGAACTTGGCGAAACAAATAGCTTCAAGTCCAGCACATATCGTAGAGTGGAAAAGAATCCTTTTATTGATACAAAGGGTAAAAACACAATTGGGAATGCACAGCTAGCGTCACAGACCGACGCGTTTCGACACAGATGTGTCTTTGTCAAGGTCTACATAAAAAAATGAGCGGATCTGCTTTTAATAGTTTCTAAGTGCAGAGGAACCTCCCCCTTTCCCCCCCTCCGACGGGGAATCACCCATCACATGATCACAGGGGTCCGGAGCACACTGATAGGTACCGCCCATAGGAGCTAAAACCTTTGTCAACTCGTGACAAAAAAGAAAAAGAAAAAACATTCTATGTTCTTGGCATGGAGAAAAAATGAATCATGATGGCGGGCAAAAGACAATATAATTGCAAAATAGAAAGCAGTGTAATCTATCATCAATCCCATCAAACACTAAATACGTGTTTGTGCACGATATGCATTAATTTAAAGATAATGGTATATCTATAATATCCAATAGAATAGCATAAAATACAAGGCAACTGTAACACATTTAACTACTAGATCAATAATCCTAAGGAATAATCAATAACAAAGGATAATGTCCTGTCTGGAATTTAATCCTTTAGGTATCCTAGTGTCCATAGAAAAAATCCAGAAGGATTCTCTATTAAACAATTTTCTTTGATGATCTCCCCCCCTCAGTGGACGGTAGACCTTCTCAATCGCTTGCCATTTAAAACCTGCACAATCCTTGTTGTGTACGTCCCTAAAATGTCGTGAGACTGCAGATATGTTAAAGGCATTATTTGAGACATCAGACAGGTGTCTACGTAGCCTGATCTTCAAGGGGCCTGTGGTGCATCCGATGTATTGGATCTTACATAGTGTGCAAGAGATGACATATATAACATGTGTAGTGTTACAATTAATGTAGGACTTGATACTGAATCGTTGCCCCGTGGAATACGATGAGATTTGATCACCGGGAATAATGTAGGAACACATCTTGCATACCCTGTGGCCACATCTGTGGTTCCCAGGGTATGCAAGCCACGGGGGAGTTCTGATATCTTTGTTCTGATACAGGCTAGGGGAGAGTTGATTACCCAGAGTAGGGGCTCTCCTGGGTATAAATCTGACCCCATCTTTCATGAGAATATGTAATTCAGGATCACGTGTAAGAATGGACAAGTTCTTTCTCACTATATTTCTTATGGCATTAAATTGTCTACTAAAGGTTGTACTGAAGGTAAGTCGAGTGTCGCTTTGTGTGTTTCTTTTATCGGTATTCTGAAGTAAGTTGGATCTACTAACCTCTTTGATGCGTTTTTCTGCCTTTTTGATAACATCTTTTTTATATCCCCTCCTCTGGAGTCTAAGTGATAAAGAGCGTGTTTCTGCTTCAAATGTTCGATCGTCAGAACAATTCCTTTTGGTCCTCACTAGCTCTCCATAGGGAATATTAAATTTAACATGGGAGGGATGGCATGAGGAGGCCAAAAGTGTGGAATTCCCTGCAGTCTCTTTCCGATAGGGGGTTACATGAACGAGTTCTTGAATCCCTTTTAATTCGATGTCTAAAAACGGGACACTTATCCCCCCAAAAAAATATGTGAATGTGAGATTCATGTCATTACGATTCAGGTAGAGGGCAAACTCCTGGAAGTGAGATTCATCGTCGATCCACACCCACACCAGGTCGTCTATATATCTACCCAACCACCTAATAGACGCCCGGTGTGGGTTGTCAGTAGAAAAGATGAACCTCTCCTCCCACTGTATCATATAGATGTTGGCAAATGATGGGGAAAATTTAGCCCCCATGGGAGCGCCCTCTACCTGAAAGAAAAATTGTCCATTAAACAAAAAAAAGTTATTTTCCAATAAAAACTCGGTGGCCATGAGTAAAAATTTTTTAAGTTCATCAGAATAGTTACTATAAGTATTCAAGTGTTTGCCCAAATACATCAAACCCAAATTATGGGGGATGGACGAATACAGAGCTGTTACGTCTGTGGTTGCCCAGTTGTAGGAGGGATGCCACTCCAAATTATTTACTATCTGTAGCACATGTTTCGTGTCCCTAAGAAACGTAGGGGAGACTCTTGTAAGGGGTTGAAGAAAATGATCCACCCAGGAGCCCAGTCTTTCCCCGAGACTTCCTATGCCAGCCACAATGGGACGGAGTGGAGGTGGAAATACACCCTTATGAGTTTTGGGGAGGGAATGAAAGATGGGAATTGTGGGATTTTTTACATATAAATATTCTACCATCTTATTATCCAAAACCCCCATGTTTAGACCCTCTTGAAGCAATTTACTCAATTTAAGTTGACATATTGTCGTGGGATCGTTAGGTACTTTCCGATAAGTGTCAGTATTGCCCAACATGGACATATTCTCTCTCTCATACAATGCAGCATTGAGGATAACCACTGACCCCCCTTTGTCTGCTTGTCTTATTAGCAGATCGGTGTTCTCCTTAATCAATTTTAAAGCATGTTTCTCCTCTTTAGATAAGTTAGAAAAACCACATTTTTTCTCATTAATGTTACTTTTTAATTCCACCAAATCCCTTTCAACAGCTTCCTGGAATTTGTCTAGATTAGATGTACGTGAAACAATCGGATAGAAGTTCCGATTACTCTGCTCCCATTTCAATCCTGCTCCGCTCCTGTCTCCCCCTTCCCCTCGGCTCCCTGCTCCGACCGCCCCCGCTCAAGCTCCATATCCCCCCCCCCCCCCTCACCGGCTATCAAGTCTTCCCGCTCCCGGCTCCCCCACCGCTGCAGGACAAGGCGGCGAACACAAGAACACAACAGAGAGGTAAGGTTACTTTATCTTCGTGTATATATATATGTGTGTGTGTGTATCTGGACCAATTTTTTACATGCTTTGTGCAGTGCTGCGTAATCTGAGTGCGCTAAACAAATAAAGAATTATTATTATTATATATGTATATATGTGTGTATCTGTGTATATATGTATATGTGTGTGTATATGCTGTATGTATATGCAACATATGTGATATGTATCAGGGCTTCTATTTTGTACCTCATGGCGGTACTCTGTATGCATTTTATACTACATGGCGGTATGCTGTATGCATTTTATACCACATGGCGGTACGCTGTATGCATTTTATACTACATGGCGGTGCGCTATATGCATTTTATACTACCTGGCGGTGCGCTGTATGCATTTTATACTACCTGACGTTACGCTGTATGCATTTTATACCACATGGCGGTACGCTGTATGCATTTTATACTACCTGACATTACGCTGTATGCATTTTATACCACATGGCGGTACGCTGTATGCATTTTATACTATCTGACATTACGCTGTATGCATTTTATACTACATGGCGATACGCTGTATGCATTTTATACTACATGGCGATACGCTGTATGCATTTTATACTACATGGCAATAAGCTGTATGCATTTTATACTACATGGCGATACGCTGTATGCATTTTATACTACATGGCGGTATGCTACATGCATTTTATATTACATGGCGGTAAACTGTATGCATGTTATACTACATGGCGATACACTGTATGCATTTTATATTACATGGCAGGACACTGTATGCATGGACGGGGGGGGGGAGTTGTCTCTCTATGCATTTTATACTACATGGCGGTACGCTGTATGCATTTTATACTACATGGCGGTACGCTGTATGCATTTTATACTACATGGCGGTATGCTGTATGCATTTTATACTACATGGCGGTATGCTGTATGCATTTTATATTACATGGCGGTATGCTGTATGCATTTTATATTACATGGCGGTATGCTGTATGCATTTTACACTACATGGCGATACGCTGTATGCATTTTATACTACATGGCGGTATGCTATATGCATTTTAAATTACATGGCGGTAAACTGTATGCATGTTATACTACATGGCAATACACTGTATGCATTTTATATTAAATGACAGGACGCTGTATGCATGGGCAAGGGGGGGCGTCTCTCTATGGCTTGCCTAAGTCAGCAGACAGTCTAGGTACACCCCTGAAACCCACCGAGTGACATCCGAGCTGAGCTGAAGGTGGGTAAGTAAAATTACTGCATGTGTGTGTGTATATGTGTATATCTGTGTGTATGTTGAGTATAGACTGGATGTGTTAATGTATGTATATGCTGTATATCTGTGTGTATGCTGTATATACTGGATGCATGTGTATATATGCTTTATATGTGTGTGTATGCTGTATATAGTGGATGCGTTAGTATATATGCTGTATATCTGTGTGTATATGCTGTATATGTGTGTGTATGCTGTATATACTGGATGTGTGTGTATGTATGCTGTATATACTGGATGTGTGTGTGTATGCTGTATATCTGTGTGTATGTTGTGTATATACTGGATGCATGTGTATATATGCTGCATCTGTGTGTATCCTGTATATACTGGATGCGTGTGTATATATGCTGTATATCTGTGTGTGTGTTTATATGCTGTATATGTGTGTATATATATATATATATATATATATAAGGGGAATGGGGCCCCATTCAATGGTCTGCTATGGGGCCCAGCCTCTGCTAGTTACGCCCCTGCCTACCTATTGAGTAATCTACCTTGGTGGTGGTGGTAGTTTTCCTTTAAATGATTTATATTTTTGGTGTATATTTCTACAATTCAGCCATTTGAGAGTGACATGACAATTAGGGAAGTAGTTTGGCACCTACATTCTATCAATGGCCGCATAGCTGTTGCTTACTCATTTCTGCCTAAAGCAAATATACAAATATGTCATTAACCAAAATTATACTCAAATAGTAAATGGTATCCCTTATTCATTTATACTGTACCTGTCACCCATTCTTGTCTGTGCTTAGTATCAGATGCACTAATTTCATAAGTTTTCGTCGCAGTTTTAACACAGAACATACAACGACGACCATCCCTATCCGGGAGTACCTATATTTCACAAAGGAAAAAAAAAATTACTCTAAACGCATCAGATATGGAAATTATAACTAAAGTATAACTTCACTTTCAGTCTCAGCATATGTTAGTAATGTAATAGAATAAAAATGGCAACTAAATACAACAATTAGGGGCTCTTTCACATTGGCGTTGGTGCTCAGCTTCAGTTGCGCATCCATTGCATCTCAGTTTTTCTTCTGTTTTGTCTATGAGTCCCCAAAAAATCAGAAGGCCACACCCCCCGATTTGTGTCATATGAAAGTCGGCAAAATTGCGCCAAAATCCGATCGCATGCGCCGAAAACCCCTGTTAAATGCGTCGCTAATCGGAAATAATCGGGAAACACGATAGAAATGCTGTGTGCCCCATTGACTTTTTGCAGACACAAAGGGGGTCATTTACTAAGGGCCCGATTCGCGTTTTTCCTGACGTGTTACCCGAATATTTCCGATTTGCGCCGATTTCACCTGAATTGCCTCGGGATTTTGGCGCACGGGATCGGATTGTGGCACATCAGCGCTGGCATGCACGCAACGGAACTCGGGGGGCCTGGCCGAACGAAAACCCGACGGATTCGGAAAAACCGCCACATTTTTTAAAAAAAATCTGTCGCGGAGCTTGCACTTATCTTCACTCAGCCCAGCTCGGTGTATTCCAGCACGTGTCGGGGAACTTCATCACAGCAGCGCCACCTGGTGGACGTCGGAGGAACTGCCTTAATAAATCTCGGCCGGACCCAAATCCAGCGCAGAGAACGCGCCGCTGGATTGCGAATGGACCGGGTAAGTAAATCTGCCCCAAAGACTTCTATTGCCTTTCGTGATCCGCATCAGTGAAAAAAATAAGAAGGTTTTACAATTTTGTAAGGACAACCTATCACTGAAAATAAAAGCCAATTTCAAAACACCAATACAAATCAATGTCCTTATGAGACATCTGTGGAAATCACTGAACCACGGACATGAAAAACAATGCCAATGTGAAAGAGTCCTAAGGATGGTGCACATGTTGTTTCTCATCCCCTGTTCTGAGGAAGTGATTGTACACCATCTATTGGAGACAAAAATGTTATTACCATCTAAAGATTTTTATCTACTTTGTAAGACATTTCTCTTATATCTTGGTTACTATAAACCTATACAAGTAATAGAGGGCACATACACAGACACAATGTACCCTGACAGATCAAATGGATTGTTCCCAAAATCAAATAATACCAAAAGGAAGAGGAAAAAAAAAACAAAATGTAGAAGGCATTTTATTAGATCAATTAAAACAAATCCATTTAAAAAGACAACATACACAGAAAAAGTCCAAAATGGGCAAAATAACTAAATATACATAATAAATAGATCACAGTGGCTCTGTATAGAGGTATGAAAGGTACAGTCCTCAGAACAAGTCAAGGTATTACAAACAAGCTTTTCACTTTACCTAGAGGAACACCAGGGTACAAGGACACATATACAAGTCCAGGGTTGGACTGGCCCACCCTTATAGTGGCAAAAATACACCCCCTGTTGACGCTGGCTCTACCCCATCGCAAACTCCACCTCCTGTCGCCGCTGTCATGCCAATGATGGTGCAGAGAGCTGTGTTGTTGTTTGTTTTTACAGTTGAAAAAAACAGACGAGGAAGAGAGGGGGGTCCCAAAGATAAGAGTCCACTGGATGTGGGGCCACAATATGGGGGCGAGGGTAGCATAATATGAGGGAACATGAGGGGCCAGAAGGTGAGTGGGAGATGAGATGCCACAATTGCCACATTATGCGGGGGGGGGGGGGGGTTGAAAGAGTGTCCACATATCAGGGGGCTACAATATTAGGCTGGCACATTATGAGCTTGGGGATAAGCTAATGGGGGGCCCACAGGATGAGATGGGAGGAGCCAAAATATGAGAAGGAGATGGAAAGAAGCCATGATATGAAGGGGAGATGGGAGCCCACAATATGAAGAGGAGAAGATGATGGCCTAAAGGATAAAGTGGGCCGAAATATGTGGGGAGGAGATGATGGGGAGGCCACAAGATGAGGGGTTCAAGGAGAGGCCATAGTATGTGGGGGAGATGATGGGCGTCACAAGATGAGGGGGGCCAAAATATAAAGAGGGGATGAGAGGCCACGATATGAGAGGGAGATGATGGGGGGCCAGAAGATGAGGGGGAGAGGAGAGGCCACAATATGAAGGGGAGATGTGGGGTCACAATATGAGGGGGAGATGATGGAGGGCACAAGATGAGGAGGAGGACACAAGATGATTGAGAGATGATGGGTCATGATATGAGGAGGAGATAATGGGCACCACAATATGAAGGGCCCAAAATATAAAGAGGGGATCATAGGCCACAATATGAGAGGGAGATGATGGGAGGGTACAATATGAGGGGTAGAGGAGAGGCTACAATATGAAGGGGAAATATGGTGCCACAATATTAGGGGGAGATGATGATGGGGGGGCCACAGTATGAGGGGGAGATGAGAAGGGCCACAATATGAGGGGATATTAGAGGCCACAAGATGATGGAGAAATGAGGGGTCATGATATGAGGGGAGGTGAGGGAAAACAAAATGAGGGGGAAATGAGCAGCCATAAATGTGAAGGAGGATGCGGGAGGCCACAATATGAGCATCAGATAAGAGGAAAGATATGAGGGGCCACGATATGAGAAGGAGATGAGGGGCCGGGCCACAATATGAAGGGCCACAATTTGAGGAGGAGATGAGGGGCCACTATATTAGGGGGAGCCGGCGAACACAAACATTAAGTTTAATAAGAGGTCCTGCCTTATGTCTATATTTACACAATGGGGCATATATACTTACCCGGTCCTTGCGCAATTCCCGAGGTGCGTTGTCTGACGAGGATGAAGTCTGCCGCGATTCACTAAGATCGTGCGCCCGAGATCCTGCATGTGTCGCAATCTTAGTCCCAATCAGTCGGGTTGTCCGAAGGCCATGCCCCCCGATTTGTGTCTCATGAAAGTCGGCGCGATTGCACCAAAATCCGATCGCGGGCGCCAGAAACCCCCGTTAAATGCAGCGCAAAATGGAAATAGTCGGGAAACCTGATGCAAATGCAGTCTGCGGTCCTTAGTAAATGTGCCCAAATGAGTTGCATATTAAAATGCATTTCAAGCACAACATAGAAAAACCCTTGTTACTACTTACCAAACATAAGATAAAAAAATCCTAAGATAAATGACCCCCTCAACAGGAAAATGCAACCTAAAATACTTGAACGTTTTTCCATCATTAATACTGATGGTAAGATTTGTGATACGTTGTGCATTTGCTGTGCGTTTATAAACTCAATTAAACGCATTGTGTGAATACGCCCAAGGACTGTACAAGTAATATTTCCATGTAGCAGTAGGTGGGCCTCCAGAATCAATTTCCCTGGTGGGCCCTGAGGGTGATGGCACACGTGGCGTTTTGAGCACCTTTTTGGCCCATTTTTATGCAGTCCGTCAAAAAAAGCATGCGTTCAAAACTCATGTGTTTTTGAAAAACACATGCATTTTTGACCAGTTTGAATTAAGATAATTGGTCAAACCTGTCAAAAACGGATGCGTTTTCAAAACATGCATGAAATTTTTCAAAAAAGGGTGCGCTTTTTACCGCATGTGGTTTTTAACGGACTGCTTAATAAAAAGTGATCAAAAGGTTGCACAGTACTAAAAATTATACCATTGAAAACGCCATCAAAAGTCGCAAAAAATGACACCAACCACAGCTCAGTAAAGTATGAAAAAGTTATTGACACCAGAAGATGGTAAAATCCCCTCCAAAATTTTTGTACAGGAGGTTTTAATTTTTTTAAATGTATGAAACCAGTATAAAACCTATACAAATTTGGTATCCACGTAATCGTAGCAACCCAAAGAATAAAGTAGACATGTGATTTGCGGCGCACAGTGAAAGCTGTAAAATCCAAGCCCACAAGAAAACGTTGCAAATGCGTTTTTTCACCATTTTCACTGCATCTGGAAATTTTTTCCCGCTTCACAGTACACGGCATGGAATATTAAATACCGTCACTACAAAGTCCAATTTGTTATGCAGAAAATAAGCCATCACAAAGCTCTTTATGTGGAAAAATAAAAAAGTTATAGATTTTTAAAGGTGGTAAGTGAAAAAACTAAAAAAGGCCAAGTCGTTAAGGGGTTAAAAACGGGGCAAAAACAGGTTCAAAGCACCACGTGTGCCATCACCCTAAGGCCCCCCAGTCCGACCCTGCACAGATCTACATACACACATACCCCTGACGAAGCAAGGTGAAACACATGCCAGGTGGTGTCTACCCTTGTTCTGTATATACCTGTGTATTTGTCCCTTGTCCTCTGTTATTCCTATGGGTTATGTGAAATACTTGATTGTAAGCAAATACCTTGACTTGTTCTGAGGACTAGACCTTCCATACCTCTATACAGGTTACTGTCATCTATTTATCATGTATATTTAGACTTTTTCTGTGTATGTTTTTAAAGAGAACTTGTCACCAGGGACCTCATTTTTCACTAAATACAAATTGTAAAATCCCATGACACCTGCCGTGCAAAAATGCCTGTCTGCCTTAATAAGCAATTGCATTACAATATAATTGTGTGTTACCTTGCACCCTGACAAAATTCTGGGGAAGTCCCAGGGGCTGGACTTTGGTTTAGATGCATTTCAAAAAACAACATGTGGCTTGACATCAGTGGGGGAGGGACAAGCTGTACAGGAGCACAAAGATGGAAGCAGCCTGCAACTCAGACAAATCACATGTTATTTTATGAAATGCATCCAAACCAAAGTCCAGCCCCTGTGACTACCCCAGGATTTTGTTAGGGTGCAAGAGTAAGTTATAACACACAATTATATTGTAATGCAAATGCTTAGAAAAGGCAGAGAGGCATTTTTGCACTTCAGGTGTCATGGGCTTTTACAATCTGTCTTTAGTGATAATGAGATCCCTGGTGACAGGTTCCCTTTAAATGGTTTTGTTTTAATTGATCTAATAAAGTATTATGTTATGCTTTCTACATTCATGTTTTTTTTGTTTTTTTTTGTGGTATAACTAGAGAAGGGTGTAATAACGAAACATCCCACCCATCCCCTCAATCTGCAGCACATGCAAAAAGGAAGGACTCATCCAAAAAGGCTTCACACTACGTAACCCAGCCCGGAACACTTACAAACATTCGATTTGCAAAACAGCAGTGTACACGGACATCTGAAAAACTATGCAACAACATGATTAAGATTCTCTATAACAACAAGAGAACAATCCAGGATTAAATACGTGCCCTAAAGACACTACTGGAACAAGACAAGGAGGAGATGAAGGACAAACTCCAATTATATTACCATAAAATTCAGGATATGATGATCAACAACAAAAAGATAGACTCCATAGACTAAGACAAAAAGTCTCCATCACCACAGGCACAAGTGCTCAGTCAGATAATCAGAACTGCGTTGTGAACCTTACATCCTATAAGCCTGAAAAACATGAAATGTCAGTTCTCTCCAAAGGTCTGTCCTTCTGCCCTACAAGATCTGTGGACAACATAAAACTCTGCAATGACATGGAGGAATTCTTCAGAAAACAAAAGAATATTTCCATGACAGAGACTCTCCTGACAGCACAGATTTGGAGACAGGAAATCTGGAACCAACTCAACACAGGATACATACACAAAAAAGTGAAAACTTAAATCCGTGGGAAAAGAAAGAAACAAGTCAATAACCTGCAGGAACAAATAAGCCTGCAGGAACAAAGGACTATTACAGAGATATATTTCTCTACAGACACCATTACGTCCAATCACGAACACCATCTTGTCTTAGCTGGGAGTCATGTTGTAGCTATATTGTTAAATGTCTATTCATGTCATGATTCAGCCACCTTGTATAATCTGTTTGCTTGTTTGCCTGCTTCTCCTTAACTCTTGTTAGATATAGTTGTCCTTCAGCCTGTTTACTTCTCCTTATCTTGTTTTGGTTAGCAAGAAAACTTTGGAACCATTCTCAGTACATTTGTAGCTGGGATAATATAAACATACTGGGGGTCATTTACTTACCTGGTCCTGTCGCGGTCCAGCGGCACGTTCTCCGACTAGGATTGGGGTCTTCCGGTGATTCACTAAGGTCGTGTGCCCGATGTCCACCAGGTGTCGCAGCTGCTCCGAGGTCCGCCAGAGTTCACCAACCTATTCCTGGTGCATGTGAGTGATTGATTTTGCGACACAATTTGTTTTTTAAATTCCGTGTTTTTTCCGAATCCGTCTGGTTTTCCGATGGCCACGCCCCCGATTTCTGTCGCGTGAAAGCCGTCACGATTGCGCTGAAATCGGATCGTGTGCGCAAAAATCCCAGCAGAATTTGGCGCAAAATGGAAAAAGTCGGGTGTTTGCTCCCCGCTTTTATCTGATCGTACATGCTACAGGTGTATTCATTAGACTCCTAAAAGGTTCCCCCCGACCAGACTTCGCTCCCTCGGCCTTCCATAAGGGCTCTGGAGGGCGAAGCCACATGGGTTTCATTGTTCTACCACTCATCTGGTATACTGGTACATCTTTTCCCCTGAAGTGAATCTTCTTAGAAGCATTGGACTATACCCCGGAAGATTTGCAGCGAGACTGGCCACAGGCTACCCTCGCTTTCACAATGTGTGTTTTTTGAGTTTGCTAAGTTTTTATGTTATGTTGTGTGTTATTTCCTTATTTATGAGTCTGTATACAGTTTGCTCTCCGATCCACCCAACCATGTGACGGGAACAGAACCCGGCCGAGCTCCCCCGGGAGGCTCTGAGGCCGAGCTTCCATCACTTACAAACATTTTCCCTATAGCTGACTGGCTAACATATACTGACTTTGGTTAAAATTTTCTCCCTGAACACTAAAGGCCTTAACTCAGATGTTAAGAGGCGGCTTCTTTTAAAAGAACTACGCCAGACTAAAGCGGATATAGTGTTTCTCCAAGAGACACATTTTACACACACAAGTTCCTTCCGCTTTGCCAGTTACTGCTATCCAGTGGCTTACATGGCTAATGCCACTAATAAAAGGGCGGGGGCGGCCATCCTCATTTCCCGGCACTGTCCATTTCAGCTTTTAGAATCCACTATTGATCCCCATGGCAGGTATATCATACATGTAATGTCTATGCCCCGAACTCCAGTCAGCTGTCCTTTCTCTCCATGGTTCTTTCAAAATTAACCTTTATTCAACACAAGCTTTTATTAATAGGAGGTGACTTTAACGCCATCTTTTCGGAATCTACGGATCGCCTAACTATACCATTTCATCCGGCACCCCAAGGGACGAAAACTCTTGCTTTAGGGCTTTGCCGCCTGATCCGCAAAAATTCTCTATATGACCTATGGCGAGTAAATAACCCGAAAGCTAGGAATTTTACATTTTACTCCACCCCCCCACGCGAATTGATTATTTCTATGGTAACTTCCCGACACTGCGAGCCCTCGCTGATGCAACCACTGGCCAAATCACATGGTCAGATCATGCACCAGAGGAGAGGCAATATCTTTAGCTACTAAATTGAAGAGAGATAGGCTACTTAATTACTCCCGTTATAAGCAGGACCTTAGACGGGCGGAAAGTGAGTTAGCCTCCTCTCCGACACCCTCCCTGCTGAGACGAATTCAAGTTCTCCGCTCCAAATTGAGAGAACTGGATTTGTTGGATGTGGAACGTATGATGAAATACTCCAAACAATTTTATGAGTTTGGCAATAAAGCCCATACACTACTGGCAAATCAACTCAAACTTAAAACATCCTCCCAAGCTCTGTTTGCTATTAGGGATAGACAGGGTAATTTACACTATCACCCTACAAAAATAGCTGAACTCTTCCACTCCTATTACTCTGCCCTTTATTCTTTAGACTCTGCTCTACCCTCCTCACCTTCACAACGAAATCTTGTCTTAGACCAATATCTGTCCCAGTGCCCCTTGCCACAGCTGTCGTCTGAGGCGCTGGCTCACCTGAACAAGGATATTACGGTGGAGGAAATAGAGGACACAGTAAAGAACCTCCAATCAATATGCTTTCCAATGTGTGGAAAGCAAGGACTGCTATGAACACCAACTATATATACCTATATACAGGCCTTGTACAACAAAGTACACAAAATATATGCATGAATAACATAATATGGAAAACACAGAATTTTATTAACAACAAAATAATAATACACATATGATCACTGCAATAAAAACAACCCATAAAATCAATCCCTGGTGGACTAAAAGTACACCGCCAATCCTGTACAATCACATTGTAAACCACAGTCAGTCAATACATTACAAGTGTAAACATAAGGTTTCAATGTAACACACAAGTCAATCAATATAATATATTACAAGTGTAAACAAGAGGTTATAACATAAACCTAATCTAAATAACATGGAACCTGGTAGGAGGTCATATAAACCAAACAAGACAAAATAAAGTGCATCGTGCAAAATAGCTATATATACCAACCAGGCTGCATATTGAACAGGAGATGTGGCACTGTACCAGGCAACCCCTTGTTGTCTGGTACAGGTGTCGCATTTGGTTCACGTTAGCCACGCACAAATCCCTTCTGACCCCCTTTCTATATACGCCATGCCTACCCCAGAGTACGGAATTTGTAGAATTTTGGAAGCCCATAAAAGCGTTCCGCATTAGAGACCTAGCCCACCCAACAACCAAACATCTCCTTACTATTACTGATCTTTGTGAGGCATCTGACCAATTTAATCGAGTGGCGGACTCCTACCCTTTAATCTACCAATTTTGCCTACAGACATTAGGTTCAACTTCAATACCACCCCTCACAGAATTTGAGTGGATCAGTCTGTGAAGTTCATCCGCTAAAGGTCTCATTTCTGACCTATATGCTCTACTTCTGGCCCAGTCATACCCTGAACCGGTTCGGCACTCATATATGCAGAAATGGGAGGACTGGGAGGGAAGAGAGCTGCCAGAGTCCACCAGGAAGGCTATCTGGGACAGAGTCCCCAAAGGCTCACTATCGGCATTACATAAGGAAAATCAATATAAAATATTGATGCAGTGGTACCACACCCCTGCACTTCTCCAAAAACTTAATCCACAGATACCTGACATATGTTGGAGATGTGGCGCTCCCGGAGCCTCTCTGTTTCATATTTTTTGGGACTGTCTACCTATACAATGCTTTTGGGATGCTGTCCAAGTTGTAATAGAAAAGATATTCGGGATGGACCTAGAGAAAGACCCAGTTGTTTTCCTGCTAGGTCTTCCACCTAAAGGGCTGGGAAAATCACATTCTAAATGACTCCTTCACATCCTTAGTGCCGCAAAGACTCTGATTTCGGCTTTTTGGAAACGGGCCGCTCCCCCCTCCCAAATGGATTTATGTGCCCGCATATGCCATATGCGGACACTGGAATCTATGACCGCCACTTTACAGGAAAGGTCGGATCACTTTACTAAAGTATCGACTCCTTGGGATGCGATTGGAGACAACCTTCTTTGACAAGCTATATTTCTATTCACATAGAGACTCATAGATGTGTTAGGTTCTTTGCATAGTTTGACCTTAGAAGAAGTTTTTTCTTTATGTTTGTTTCTTTTCTTCTTCTCAGGCCTTTTATTTCTCTCAGTATTGTAATGTTTGTGCTTATTATATTTTAATAGCATTAGTTGTCAAACATGATGTGAAATGTGGGTCTCCGAAAAACCTACTGAGAACTATTAGTTCTTGGAGGTGGGCGGATCCCTACCAGAAATAGATGTACCTATCACAAGACCTTTAACTGAAATAGTCTGGCGGGTCCTGCTTGACCTGGATATATTTATTTAAACTGTGTATTGGATATGTCCACATTTTCTATCATCTGTATTCAATAAAAAGTAAGTTGAAAAAAAAAAATGGAAATTAACAAGCTAATGCAGTGAGTCTGGATTTTGTCAGGATCCAAAAGACTTGCATGTATCAAAGTCACCACACTCCGAGTGTCCAGCTATACAAGATGACCTTCTATTTGTACCTCACAAGTTTGTCTCTCAGACGCATTGTCCATATGAGTAGTAAAAGATGGCCTAGCAAATAAGGACACACAACTTCTCATATCACACTCTGTAGGCTCTCTTAGCACTGGGCAGTTAGCAGCACAGTCCTGTTTTGGACTTGAAGGCTTATCACTTGGACTACCATTGTGTGACCCTCCCCTCTTTAGATGACAATCTTACCCCTTTAGTAAAAAGGAACACTCTTACTAGATGATGGTTGTCTGTTGTTCCTAGGGGATGTGGGACACAGCACCTATAGAAACTCTTCTGTAGCCATAAAGCTCATCTACAGGGTCTTCGTACCCGACACACACGTCTGTTTCTTTGCTGGCAGGGCATGGACAAAGTGGTCACAAACAGCTCGCTTCACAACTTGGACTGCAGTGAGCTTCTCTAGCTGCAGCCATTTTTTATCAGGTGGAAGAGATCTTACTTCTGTGACCTGGCTGGCTTGGCAGGATCTGGCTTGGTCTCTGTGTCTCTAAGGAACTGCAGCATCCTCCACTAAATGTAGGAGTTTAGGTCACTAGGGATAGCTAAGAGCATTCACAGACTTATAGTCAGACTTATAGTTTCAAAATGTCTTCCAGTCTTTATTACCAGTTGTTGTCACAGGCCCAACATTTACAGTCTCATAACAAACCCTTCCCGACATTTGACGTACTATTACTGCATGGTGGGAGGTGCGTTCCCGCAAAATGAAGTAATAGTACGTCATTAGAGATGAGCGAGCACTAAAATGCTCGGGTACTCGTTATTCGAGACAAACTTTTCCCGATGCTCGAGTGCTCGTCTCGAATAACGAGCCCCATTGAAGTCAATGGGAGACTCGAGCATTTTTCAAGGGGACCAAGGCTCTGCACAGGGAAGCTTGGCCAAACACCTGGGAACCTCAGAAAAGGATGGAAACACCACGGAAATGGACAGGAAACAGCAGGGGCAGCATGCATGGATGCCTCTGAGGCTGCTTAATCGCACCATTATGCCAAAATTATGGGCAACAGCATGGCCATGACAGAGTGACCGAATGAGGCTAGATAGCATCTAAAACATGCAATAATTGACCCTGACACTATAGGGGACGGCATGCAGAGGCAGCGGCAGCAGTGGCAGGCTAGAGAGTCTCATGGCGACATACCCTAAATGGACTCAGATTTCACCAAAGGAGGTGAAATGATTTCCTATGTGAACAAAAGGTTGACGGTATATTTAGTCGATAACACAGCATGGTGGCGACATAGTGACCAAGTTCCATAACGTATCTGGTGAAACACCCGAAAAATGAGCCTGACACAGCTCTTTTGATAAGGGGACAACATGTGGAGGCAGCCATGGAGACGACTTCCATGATTAAGAGCGACAGTATGGGGCATTCATATTGCGCTGCTATGATTGCAACTTCAGGTCTCCAGCATGGCGGCGACAGATGGGCCGAGTTCCACTATGTATCTGGTGAAACACCTGAAAATTCTGCCTGACACAGCTCGTTTGATAAGGGGATGATGTGCTGCATATCCTCTCGTGCTCCAGCGTCTGGGGTATAGAGAGTTGAAATGAGACATTGGTGGACGCTGTGGAGGATCGTGGAGGCAAAATGGACAGGAAACAGCAGGGGCAGCATGCATGGATGCCTCTGAGGCTGCCTAATCTTGGGATGGAGCTGGCGGTCCACTGCCAGGCGAGATTTCGCCTGTCCAAGCCCCTGTCTCTCGGCTCCTCCCCACCCAAAATGGGCCTGGGGGCCAGAAGCGTTTACTTTGAAAAAATTATAATTTTCAAAGCAGGCCGGGTCGTTTGAATATTTCACCTAGGAATAATGGAATAGCATAGTGGTTCTATTTTTAATTGTTTTTACGGAAATGGTTCCATGATTAAGAGCGACAGTATGGGGCATCCATATTGCGCTGCTATGATTGCAACTTCAGGTCTCCAGCATGGCGGCGACAGATGGGCCGCGTTCCACTATGTATCTGGTGAAACACATGAAAATTCTGCCTGACACAGCTCGTTTGATAAGGGGACGATGTATGGAGGCAGTGAACTAGTAGTAGATTAAAGGTGCTGCAGTTAAAACTATGTTAGTTGGATCTTGAGATGGAGCTGGCGCTCCGCAGCCAGGCAAGCTTTCGCCAATCCAAGCCCCTGTCTCTAGGCTACTCCCCAAACAGCACTTCTAAGAACCTTTTGTATAAGATCAAGTGTAGTAGTGTTCTTATAAGTTTAGGATATGGCGGGTGAGGGGAATGTAAACAGATGCCCAAGAAGCGCTGAAATAATATTGGTAAATGATAAAAGTTTGCCAGTATATTTTGTGGATTACACAGCAGGGTGGCGACAAAGTTAACAAGTTTGATGTGGAAGCCATGAAAACAACCCAAAATTCTGCCCGACACAGCTCGTTTGATAAGGGGACGATGTATGGAGGCAGTGAACCAGTAGTAGATTAAGGGTGCTGCAGTTAAAACTATGTTAGTTGGATCTTGAGATGGAGCTGGCGCTCCGCAGCCAGGCGAGCTTTCGCCAATCCAAGCCCCTGTCTCTAGGCTACTCCCCAAACAGCACTTCTAAGAACCTTTTGTATAAGATCAAGTGTAGTAGCGTTCTTATAAGTTTAGGATATGCCGGGTGAGGGGAATGTAAACAGATGCGCAAGAAGCGCTGAAATAATATCGGTAAATGATAAAAGTTTGCCAGTATATTTTGTGGATTACACAGCAGGGTGGCGACAAAGTTAACAAGTTTGATGTGGAAGCCATGAAAACAACCCAAAATTCTGCCCGACACAGCTCGTTTGATAAGGGGACGATGTATGGAGACAGTGAACTAGTAGTAGATTAAAGGTGCTGCAGTTAAAACTATGTTAGTCGGATCTTGAGATGGAACTGGCGCTCAGCAGCCAGGCGAGCTTTCGCCAATCCAAGCCCCTGTCTCTAGGCTACTCCCCAAACAGCACTTCTAAGAACCTTTTGTACAAGATCAAGTGTAGTAGCGTTCTTATAAGTTTAGGATATGGCGGGTGAGGGGAATGTAAACAGATGCGCAAGAAGCGCTGAAATAATATCGGTAAATGATAAAAGTTTGCCAGTATATTTTGTGGATTACACAGCAGGGTGGCGACAAAGTTAACAAGTTTGATGTGGAATCCATGAAAACAACCCAAAATTCTGCCTGACACAGTTCGTTTGATAAGGAGACCATGTATGGAGGCAGCTATATGGACGACTTTTGGAGGCAGCTATGGCGATGACGTGTGGAGGTAGCAATGGAGACAACGTGTGCAGCCAGCTAAAAAGACGACATGTGCAGGCTGCTATGGAGACAATTTAATTTGGATAGTGCCTGTATGTGGCAGTCCAAAAAAGTTTTCAAACCAGAGGAGCAGGTAGGTGGTCCTCCAGAAAAATTAAATAGATTTAGTGCCTGTATGTGGCACTCCCAAAAATTGCTTAAAACAGAGGACCGGGTAGGTGGCCCTCCAGAAAAATTAAATACATAGAGTACTATAGCTAGAGCCAGTTGGCCCTGGCAAAAAATAGCCAGTTTCCTATGCTTTAGTGTACAAAGAGGAGGAGAAGGAGGACAATGAGGAGGAGGAGTGCATACATTATTCAGGTTGAGCTTCTTTCACCTGTTGGAGAATGAAAATCCGGAGAAATCCAGGATTTATTCATCTTGATAAGCGTCAGCCTGTCAGCGCTGTCAGTCGACAGGCGTGTACGCTTATCGGTGATGATGCCACCAGCTGCACTGAAAACCTGCTCGGACAACACGCTAGCGGCAGGGCAGGCAAGAACCTCCAAGGCGTACAGCGCCAGTTCGTGCCACATGTCCAGTTTTGAAACCCAGTAGTTGTAGGGAGCTGTGTGATCATTTAGGACGATTTTATGGTCAGCTACGTACTCCCTCACCATCTTTCTGTAAAGATCAGCCCCACGCTGCCGAGACTGGGGACAGGTGACAGTGTCTTGCTGGGGTGACATAAAACTGGCAAAGGCCTTGTAAAGCGTACCCCTGCCAGTGCTGGACAAGCTGCCTGCTCGCCTACTCTCCCTCGCTACTTGTCCCGCAGAAGTACGCCCTCTGCCGCTAGCGCTGTCAGAAGGGAAATACTGTTTCAGCTTGTGCACCAGGGCCTGCTGGTATTCATGCATTCTCACACTCCTTTCCTCTCCAGGGATGAGAGTGGAAAGATTTTGCTTGTACCGTGGGTCCAGGAGAGTGAATACCCAGTAATCGGTGCTGGAATAAATTCTTTGAACGCGAGGGTCACGGGATAGGCAGCCTAGCATGAAATCTGCCATATGCGCCAGAGTACCAACGCGCAAGAATTCACTCCCCGCACTGGCCTGACTGTCCATTTCCTCCTCCTCCAACTCCTCTTCTTCTGCCAATACACGCTGAACAGTGAAGGACTGAACAATGGTCCCCTCTTCTGTCTCGCCAACATTCTCCTCCTCTTCCTCCTCATCCTCCTCCACCTCCTCCGATATGCGCTGAGAAACAGACCTAAGGGTGCTTTGTAGAGATGAGCGAGCACTAAAATGCTCGGGTACTCGTTATTCGAGACAACTTTTCCCGATGCTCGAGTGCTCGTCTCGAATAACGAGCTCCATTGAAGTCAATGGGAGACTCGAGCAGTTTTCAAGGGGACCAAGGCTCTGCACAGGGAAGCTTGGCCAAACACCTGGAAACCTCAGAAAAGGATGGAAACACCACGGAAATGGACAGGAAACAGCAGGGGCAGCATGCATGGATGCCTCTGAGGCTGCTTAAAAGCACCATTATGCCAAAATTATGGGCAACAGCATGGCCATGACAGAGTGACAGAATGAAGCTAGATAGCATCTAAAACATCCAATAATTGACCCTGACACTATAGGGGACGGCATGCAGAGGCAGCGGCAACAGCGGCAGGCTAGAGAGTGGCATGGCGACATACCCTAAATGGACTCAGGCTTCAAACCAATGGGTGGCAGAGAGGAACCAAAGGAGGTGAGCAAGAAGCGCTCAAATAATATCGGTACATGATAAAAGTTTGCCAGTATATTTTGTGGATTACACAGCAGGGTGGCGACAAAGTTAACATGGAAGCCATGAAAACAATCCAAAATTCTGCCTGACACAGCTCGTTTGATAAGGGAACGATGTATGGAGGCAGTGAACTAGTAGTAGATTAAAGGTGCTGCAGTTAAAACTATGTTAGTTGGATCTTGGGATGGAGCTGGAGCTCCGCTGCCAGGCGAGCTTTCGCCAATCCAAGCCCCTGTCTCTAGGCTACTCCCCAAACAGCACTTCTAAGAACCTTTTGTATAAGATCAAGTGTAGTAGCGTCCTTATAAGTTTAGGATATGGCGGGTGAGGGGAATGTAAACAGATGCGCAAGAAGCGCTGAAATAATATCGGTAAATGATAAAAGTTTGCCAGTATATTTTTTGGATTACACAGCAGGGTGGCGACAAAGTTAACAAGTTTGTTTTGGAAGCCATGAAAACAACCCAAAATTCTGCCTGACACAGCTCGTTTGATAAGGGGACCATGTATGCCTACAGTTCATGCCAGTCGCTGCACTGGCTGCCAGTCTCCTTTCGAATACAGTTTAAAATAACAACCCTCATCCATAAAGCTCTGTATAATGCTGCACCCCCTACCTCTCCTCTCTTATCTCAGTCTATCGCCCAACCCGTGCTCTTAGATCCGCCAGTGATCTTAGATTAACCTCTACCCTAGTGCGGACCTCCCACTCGCGTCTCCAAGACTTCTCTAGAGCTGCACCAATTCTATGGAATGCTCTGCCCCGGACTATCAGACTAATACCTAACCTCCAAAGTTTCAAACGTGCTCTTAAAACCCATTTCTTTAGGCAAGCCTATAACACTCATTAACTGCATGAAGTTTTAACTCTTCTACTAACCCGTCCTGTGTCGTCCTCCCATCTGTTATCCAGCAACCAACAGGCACCAGACTTCTCTGCAGTCCCATTCACCCTGGACCTGGTATATAAGATGACGGCTGAGTGGTTCAAGCGACAGCAATTCCATTTATTATATTTTGTTCTATTCCCTAAGAAGAATGGCTTGACCATTAAATATTCTTTTACCTCGTGTTACCCCATCATCTTCATAAACCGTAAGCTCTGGCGAGCAGGGACCTCACTCCTGTTGTTCCATACAAATGTTGTGCTCTGTTACATTACATTTGTACTTGTTTCCTATGATTTGTAAAGCGCTACGGAATATGATGGCGCTATATAAATAAAGATTATTATTATTATTATTATGGAGGCAGTGAACTAGTAGTAGATTAAAGGTGCTGCAGTTAAACCTATGTTAGTTGGATCTTGGGATGGAGCTGGCGCTCCGCTTCGAGGCGAGCTTTCGCCAATCCAAGCCCCTGTCTCTAGGCTACTCCCCAAACAGCACTTCTAAGAACCTTTTGTATAAGATCAAGTGTAGTAGCGTTCTTATAAGTTTGGGATATGGCGGGTGAGGGGAATGTAAACAGATGCGCAAGAAGCGCTGAAATAATATCGGTAAATGATAAAAGTTTGCCAGTATATTTTGTGGATTACACAGCAGGGTGGCGACAAAGTTAACAAGTTTGATGTGGAATGCCCTGTAATAGCTCTTGGGCGGTGTGCCTTTTATCGCCTAGGCTTAGCAGTTTGAGCACCGCCTGCTGTCGCTTAGAGACGGCACTGCTGCTGTGCCTAGAGCTACCGACTGATGGCGCCATGCCCACGGATGGTAATTCGGAGGAGGTGGAGGAGGGGTGGGAGGAGGAGGAGGTATAGTAGGCCTTTGAGACCTGGACCGAGGTAGGCCCCGCAATCCTCTGCGTCGGCAGTATATGACCAGCCCCATGGTCAGACTCGGTCCCAGCCTCCACCAAGTTAAGTGTGGTAGCGTTCTTATAAGTTTGGGATATGGCGGGGAGGGGAATGTAAACAGATGCGCAAGAAGCGCTGAAATAATATCCGTAAATGGTAAAAGTTTGCCAGTATATTTTGTGGATTACACAGCAGGGTGGCGACAAAGTTAACAACTTTGATGTGGAATCCATGAAAACAACCCAAATTTCTGCCTGACACACCTCGTTTGATAAGGGGACGATGTATGGAGGCAGCTATATGGACGACTTTTGGAGGTAGCAATGGAGACAACGTGTGGAGGCTGCTATGGAGACAATTTAATTTGGATAGTGCCTGTATGTGGCAGTCCAAAAAAGTTTTCAAACCAGAGGAGCAGGTAGGTGGCCCTCCAGAAAAATGAAATAGATTGAGTGCCTGTATGTGGCAGTCCAAAAAAGTTTTCAAACCAGAGGAGCAGGTAGGTGGCCCTCCAGAAAAATTGAATAGATTGAGTGCCTGTATGTGGCAGTCCCAAAAATTGTTTAAAACAGAGGACCGGGTAGGTGGCCCTCCAGAAAAATTAAATGCATAAAGTACTATAGCTAGAGCCAGTGGGCCCTGTCAAAAAATAGCCAGTTTCCTCTGCTTTAGTGTACAAAGAGGAGGAGAAGGAGGAAAATGAGGAGGAGGAGTGCATAAATTATTCAGGTTGAGCTTCCTTCACCTGGTGGAGATTGGAAATTATGAGAAATCCAGGCTTTATTCATCTTAATAAGCGTCAGCCTGTCAGCGCTGTCAGTCGACAGGCGTGTACGCTTATCGGTGATGATGCCACCAGCTGCACTAAAAACCCGCTCGGACAACACGCTAGCGGCAGGGCAGGCAAGAACCTCCAAGGCGTACAGCGCCAGTTCGTGCCACATGTCCAGCTTTGAAACCCAGTAGTTGTAGGGAGCTGTGTGATCATTTAGGACGATGGTATGGTCAGCTACGTACTCCCTCACCATCTTTCTGTAAAGATCAGCCCTACTCTGCCGAGACTGGGGACAGGTGACAGTGTCTTGCTGGGGTGACACAAAGCTGGCAAAAGCCTTGTAAAGCGTACCCTTGCCAGTGCTGGACAAGCTGCCTGCTCGCCTACTCTCCCTCGCTACTTGTCCCGCAGAACTACGCACTCTGTCAGAAGGGAAATACTGTTTCAGCTTGTGCACCAGGGCCTGCTGGTATTCATGCATTCTCACACTCCTTTCCTCTCCAGGGATGAGAGTGGAAAGATTTTGCTTGTACCGTGGGTCCAGGAGAGTGAATACCCAGTAATCGGTGCTGGAATAAATTCTTTGTACGCGAGGGTCACGGGATAGGCAGCCTAGCATGAAATCTGCCATATGCGCCAGAGTACCAACGCGCAAGAATTCACTCCCCTCACTGGCCTGACTGTCCATTTCCTCCTCCTCCAACTTCTCCAACTCCTCTTCTTCTGCCCATACACGCTGAACAGTGAAGGACTGAACAATGGTCCCCTCTTTTGTCTCGCCAACATTCTCCTCCTCTTCCTCCTCATCCTCCTCCACCTCCACCTCCTCCGATATGCGCTGAGAAACAGACCTAAGGGTGCTTTGGCTATCAACAAGGGAATCTTCTTCCCCCGTCTCTTGTGACGAGCGCAAAGCTTCCGACTTCATGCTGATCAGAGAGTTTTTCAACAGGCCAAGCAGCAGGATGGTGAGGCTGATGATGGCGGCATCGCCACTGACCATCTGTGTTGACTCCTCGAAGTTACTCAGCACCTGACAGATATCAGACATCCACGTCCACTCCTCATTGTAGACTTGAGGAAGCTGACTGACCTGACTACCAGTTCTGGTGGAAGTTGACATCTGGCAGTCTACAATCGCTCTGCGCTGCTGGTAAACTCTGGATAACATGGTTAATGTTGAATTCCACCTCGTGGGCACGTCGCACAACTGTCGGTGAGCGGGAAGTTGGAGGCGGCGCTGCGCTGCCCTGAGAGTGGCAGCATCTGTGCTGGACTTCCTGGGGTATGTCTTGAGGAAACGCTGAACTATCAGATTTAACACATGGGCCAGGCATGGCACATGTGTCAGTCTGCCGAGTTGCAGAGCCGCCACCAGGTTACGGCCATTGTCACACACAACCATGCCTGGCTTCAGGTTCAGCGGTGCCAGCCACAGATCAGTCTGCGCCGTGATGCCCTGTAATAGTTCTTGGGCGGTGTGCCTTTTATCGCCTAGGCTCAGCAGTTTGAGCACCACCTGCTGTCGCTTAGCGACGGCACTGCTGCTGTGCCTAGAGCTAGCGACTGATGGCGCCATGCCCACGGATGGTAGTTCGGAGGAGGAGGTGGAGGAGGGGTGGGAGGAGGAGGAGGCATAGTAGGCCTGAAAGAGCTGGACCGAGGTAGGCCCCGCAATCCTCGGCGTCGGCAGTATATGACCAGCCGCAGGGTCAGACTCGGTCCCAGCCTCCACCAAGTTAACCCAATGTGCCGTCAGCGATATATAGTGGCCCTGCCCGGCAGCACTCGTCCACGTGTCCGTGGTCAGGTGGACCTTGTCAGAAACGGCGTTGGTCAGGGCACGGATGATGTTGTCTGACTCGTGCTTGTGCAGGGCTGGGACGGCACATCGGGAAAAGTAGTGGCGGCTGGGGACCGAATACCGAGGGGCGGCCGCCGCCATGAGGTTGCGAAAGGCCTCGGTCTCTACTAGCCTATAGGGCAGCAACTCCAGACTAAGCAATCTGGAGATGTGGACATTAAGGGCTTGGGCGTGCGGGTGGGTTGCACTATATTTCCGTTTCTGCTCCAGCGTCTGGGGTATGGAGAGCTGAACGCTGGTGGATGCTGTGGAGGATCGTGGAGGCGACGATGGGGTTTTTGTGCCAGGGTCCTGGGCAGGGGGCTGACTATCAGCTGACACAGGGGAAGGAGCAGTGGTGTGCACGGCCGGAGGTGAACGGGCTTGGTGCCACTGAGTGGGGTGTTTAGCATTCATATGCCTGCGCATACTGGTGGTAGTTAAGCTAGTAGTGGTGGAACCCCTGCTGATCCTGGTTTGGCAAAGGTTGCACACCACAGTCCGTCGGTCATCCGGTGTTTCCTTAAAGAACCTCCAGACTTCTGAAAATCTAGCCCTCGCCGCAGGAGCCCTCGCCACGGGAGCTTCACTACGTGACACATTTGGCGCTGATGCACCTGCCCTGGCCCTGCCTCTCAGTCTGGCACCACCATTGCCTCTTCCAACCTGTTCTGGTCGAGGACTCTCCTCCGTCTCAGAAGCACTGTGTTCACCCGGCCTCTCAACCCAGCTTGGGTCTGTCACCTCATCATCCTCCGATCCCTCAGTCTGCTCCCCCCTCGGACTTCCTGCCCTGACAACAACTTCACCACTGTCTGACAACCGTGTCTCCTCATCGTTGGACACCTCTTTACACACTTCTTCCACTACGTCAAGAAGGTCATCATCACCCACAGACTGCGACTGGTGGAAAACCTGGGCATCGGAAAATTGCTCAGCAGCAACCGGACAAGTGGTTTGTGACTGTGGGAAGGGTCCAGAAAACAGTTCCTCAGAGTATGCCGGTTCAAATGCCAAATTTTCCTGGGAGGGGGCAGACTGGGGGGGAGGAGGCTGAGGTGCAGGAGCTGGAGGAGTGCCGATTTCGGTGACATGGGTGGACTGCGTGGAAGACTGACTGGTGGACAAATTGCTTGAAGCATTGTCGGCAATCCACGACATCACCTGTTCGCACTGTTCTGGCCTCAACAGTGCTCTACCACGAGTCCCCGTAACTTCAGACATGAACCTAGGGAGTGTAGCTCTGCGGCGTTCCCCTGCTCCCTCATCAGCAGGTGGTGTCTCACCCCGCCCAGGACCACGGCCTCTGACCCCTGCAGTAGTTGGACGCCCACGTCCCCGCCCTCGTCCTCTACCCCTAGCCCTCGGGTTAAACATTTTGAAAATGAAAGTTATAACTTTAATTTTTTTAAAACTTTTTTTTGTGTTTTTTTGTGTTTTTTTTGGGGGGGGTTTTTTAGTTTTTAAAACCAAACGATGCTATCCTATTGCTATGGCTATTTTCTAGCCAAGTATGAAAGCACACTGCTATGCCAGATGAGATGACGCTGAGTTACGAAAAAATAAACGTAAAATAAAAAGTAAATGGCAGACTGTGCCTAATTGAAATCAAACCCCTAATAAATTTTCCCACTTCGGTCTTTGCGATGGATATGTGCGTCACTAAGCGCTAAACACAACGGTCGCAAGTCTCACTACAAATTCCTCACAATATGGTAGTAGATGCACTACAGCAAGGACAGCCACCAGCAGATCAACCAGAAATAAAATATATAACGCTATTGTAGGCCTAAGTAAGCCGTTTGGATTCTCCTATGGCTATTTTCTAGCCAAGTATGAAAGCACACTGCTATGCCAGATGAGATGACGCTGAGTTATGAAAAAATAAACGTAAAATAAAAAGTAAATGGCAGACTGTGCCTAATTGAAATCAAACCCCTAATAAATTTTCCCACTTTGGTGTTTGAGGTGGATATGTGTGTCACTAAGAGCTAAACACAACAGTAGCAAGTCCCCCTGCAAATTTCTCACAATATGGTACTAGCTGCAAATAAAAAAAAAAAAATGTATAACGTTATTGTAGCCCTAAGAAGGGCTGTTGGGTTCTTGTAGAATCACTCCTTCCTAACACTATTCTAATAGAACAGCCTAACGCTTTCCCTGACCAGCAGCAGCTCTCTCCCTAGCGGCATCCAGACACAGAATGATCCGAGCAGCGCAGGCAGGGGCTAGTCTATTCCAGGGTCACCTGATCTGGCCAGCCAACCACTGCTATCGACGTGTAAGGGTACCACGTCATGCTGGGTGGAGTGCAGAGTCTCCTGGCTTGTGATTGGCTCTGTTTCTGGCCGCCAAAAAGCAAAACGGCGGGAGCTGCCATTTTCTAGAGCGGGCGAAGTATTCGTCCGAGCAACGAGCAGTTTCGAGTACGCTAATGCTCGAACGAACATCAAGCTCGGACGAGTATGTTTGCTCATCTCTAGTGCTTTGGTTATCAACAAGGGAATCTTCTTCCCCCGTCTCTTGTGAAGAGCGCAAAGCTTCCGACTTCATGCTGACCAGAGAGTTTTTCAACAGACCAAGCAGCGGGATGGTGAGGCTGATGATGGCGGCATCGCCATTGACCATCTGTGTTGACTCCTCAAAGTTACTCAGCACCTGACAGATATCAGACATCCACGTCCACTCCTCATTGTAGACTTGAGGAAGCTGACTGACCTGACTACCAGTTCTGGTGGAAGTTGACATCTGGCAGTCTACAATCGCTCTGCGCTGCTGGTAAACTCTGGATAACATGGTTAATGTTGAATTCCACCTCGTGGGCACGTCGCACAACAGTCGGTGAGCGGGCAGTTGGAGGCGGCGCTGCGCTGCCCTGAGAGTGGCAGCATCTGTGCTGGACTTCCTGAAATGCGCACAGATGCGGCGCACCTTTGTGAGCAAATCAGACAGATTGGGGTATGTCTTGAGGAAACGCTGAACTATGAGATTTAACACATGGGCCAGGCATGGCACATGTGTCAGTCTGCCGAGTTGCAGAGCCGCCACCAGGTTACGGCCGTTGTCACACACAACCATGCCTGGCTTCAGGTTCAGCGGTGCCAGCCACAGATCAGTCTGCGCCGTGATGCCCTGTAATAGCTCTTGGGCGGTGTGCCTTTTATCGCCTAGGCTCAGCAGTTTGAGCACCGCCTGCTGTCGCTTAGCAATGGCACTGCTGCTGTGCCTAGAGCTACCGACTGATGGCGCCATGCCCACAGATGGTAATTCGGAGGAGGAGGAGGTGGAGGAGGGGTGGGAGGAGGAGGAGGCATAGTAGGCCTTTGAGACCTGGACCGAGGTAGGCCCCGCAATCCTCGGCGTTGGCAGTATATGAGCAGCCCCATGGTCAGACTTGGTCCCAGCCTCCACCAAGTTAACCCAATGTGCCGTCAGCGATATATAGTGGCCCTGCCCGGCAGCACTCGTCCACGTGTCCGTGGTCAGGTGGACCTTGTCAGAAACGGCGTTGGTCAGGGCACGGATGATGTTCTCTGACACGTGCTTGTGCAGGGCTGGGACGGCACATCGGGAAAAGTAGTGGCGGCTGGGGACCGAATACCGAGGGGCGGCCGCCGCCATGAGGTTTCAAAAGGCCTCGGTCTCTACCAGCCTATAGGGCAGCATCTCCAGGCTAAGCAACTTGGAGATGTGGACGTTGAGGGCTTGGGCGTGTGGGTGGGTTGCACTATACTTCCTTTTGCGCTCCAGCGTCTGGGGTATGGAGAGCTGAACGCTGGTGGATGCTGTGGAGGATCGTGGAGGCGAAGATGGGGTTTTCGCACGGAAGTTTTGGGCCGTGGTCCTGGGCAGGGGGCTGACTAGCAGATGACACAGGGGAAGGAGCAGTGGTGTGCCCGGCCGGAGGTGAACGGGCTTGGTGCCATTGAGTGGGGTGTTTAGCATTCATATGCCTGCGCATACTGGTGGTAGTTAAGCTAGTAGTGGTGGAACCCCTGCTAATCCTGGTTTGGCACAGGTTGCACACCACAGTCCGTCGGTCATCCGGTGTTTCTTTAAAGAACCTCCAGACTTCTGAAAATCTAGCCCTCACCACGGGAGCTTGACTACGGGCAACATTTGGCGCTGATGCACCAGCTCTGGCCCTGCCTCTCCGTCTGGCCCCACCACTGCCTCTTCCAACCTGTTCTGCTATAGGACTCGCCTCCGTCTCAGAAGCACTGTGTTCACCCGGCCTATCAACCCAGCTAGGGTCTGTCACCTCATCATCCTCCGATCCCTCAGTCTGCTCCCCCCTCGGACTTCCTGCCCGACAACAACTTCACCACTGTCTGACAACCGTGTCTCCTCATCGTCCGACACCTCTTTACACACTTCTTCCACTACGTCAATAATGTCATCATCATCCACAGACTGCGACTGGTGGAAAACCTGGGCATCGGAAAATTGCTCAGCAGCAACCGGACAAGTGGTTTGTGACTGTGGGAAGGGTCCAGAAAACAGTTCCTCAGAGTATGTCGCTTCAAATGCCAAATTTTGCTGGGAGGGGGCAGACTGGGGGGAAGGAGGCTGAGGTGGAGGAGCCGGAGGAGTGCTGATTTCGGTGACATGGGTGGACTGCGTGGAAGACTGACTGGTGGACAAATGGCTAGAAGCATTGTCCGCAATCCACGACATCACCTCTTCGCACTGTTCTGGCCTCAACAGTGCTCTACCACGAGTCCCAGTAACTTGAGACATGATGAACCTAGGGAGTGTAGCTCTGCGGCGTTCCCCTGCTCCCTCATCAGCAGGTGGTGTCTCACCCCGCCCAGGACCACGGCCTCTGACCCCTGCAGTAGTTGGACGCCCACGGCCCCGCCCTCGTCCTCTACCCCTAGCCCTCGGGTTAAACATTTTGAAAATGAAAGTTATAACTTTAATTTTTTTTTAACTTTTTTTTGTGTTTATTTTTTTTTATTTTTTTATTTTTTTTAACAAAACGATGCTTTCCTATTGCTATGGCTAGTTTCTAACCTACACTGACAGCACACAACTGGATTTTGTGCTGTGCCTGATGAGTTTGAGCTATAAAATGAAATAAAGGTAAAAAAAATAAATAAATCAGCAGACTCTGCCTAATTCTAATCAAAACCCTAATAAATTGTCCCACTTCGGTGTTTGAGGTGGATATGCGTGTCACTAAGAGCTAAACACAATGGTCGCAGGTCTCCCAGCAAATTCCTCACAATATGGTACTAGCTGCACTACTAATGCCAGCAAGCCCAGCCACAAGCAAACAAAAAAAAGGAAAATATAACGCTATTGTAGGCCTAAGAAAGCCGTTGGGGTTCTCCTATGGCTATTTTGTAGCCGACACTGAAAGCACACGGCTTTGCAAGATGAGTTTGAGCTATAAAATGAAATAAAGGTAACAAAAAAAAATAAATCAGCAGACTCTGCCTAATTCTAATCAAACCCCTAATAAATTGTCCCACTTCGGTGTTTGAGGTGGATATGCGTGTCACTAAGAGCTAAACACAACGGTCGCAGGTCTCCCAGCAAATTCCTCACAATATGGTACTAGCTGCACTACTAATGCCAGCAAGCCCAGCCACAAGCAAACAAAAAAAAAGGAAAATATAATGCTATTGTAGGCCTAAGTAAGCCGTTGGGGTTCTCCTATGGCTATTTTGTAGCCTACACTGAAAGCACACTGCTTTGCAAGATGAGTTTGAGCTATAAAATGAAATAAAGGTAAAAAAAAAAAAAAATCAGCAGACTCTGCCTATTTCTAATCAAACCCCTAATAAATTGTCCCACTTTGGTGTTTGAGGTGGATATGTGTGTCACTAAGAGCTAAACACAACGGTAGCAAGTCCCCCTGCAAATTCCTCACAATATGGTACTAGCTGCACTACTAGTGCCAGCAAGCCCAGCCACAAGCAAATAAAAAAAAAAAATGTATAACGTTATTGTAGCCCTAAGAAGGGCTGTTGGGTTCTTGTAGAATCACTCCTGCCTAACACTATTCTAATAGAACAGCCTAACGCTTTCCCTGACCAGCAGCAGCTCTCTCCCTAGCGGCATCCAGACACAGAATGATCCGAGCAGCGCGGGCAGGGGCTAATCTATTCCAGGGTCACCTGATCTGGCCAGCCAACCACTGCTATCGACGTGTAAGGGTACCACGTCATGCTGGGTGGAGTGCAGAGTCTCCTGGCTTGTGATTGGCTCTGTTTCTGGCCGCCAAAAAGCAAAACGGCGGGAGATGCCATTTTTTTGAGCGGGCGAAGTATTCGTCCAAGCAACGAGCAGTTTCGAGTACGCTAATGCTCGAACGAGCATCAAGCTCGGACGAGTATGTTCGCTCATCTCTATACGTCATGCTTCTGGCGCCGGCTCCAGAACGGAGATTTCTCCGATCGCGGGTGTTAAACCCCTAACACGCCGCTGTCGCATTGACCGCGGCGTGTCAGGGGCATTTGACTGCAATCGAACCCCCCAGCGGCGCTTACCGGGGGGTGTAAGTGCCTCTGATCGCAGCCCCGGGACTGCCAGTGCCCGGGGCTGCGCGATCTCCTTCCGGGGAGCCAGGTCCTGCCTTCTGTTAAAGTCCCCTAAACACAAACATTCCCTATACAAATAGGGTATCAAATTTTGTGGAGCGTTTTGGTATTTTATCCACTGAGAATTTGTACATTTTATGAAAAACACATTCATTTAGCCCAAAAAAATGTAATTTCAAAATTGCATCCGATTTCATTTTAACCCCTGTAAACCAATTAAAGGGTTAACAAACTACATAAAAGTTGTTTTACGTATGTTGAGGGGTGTAGTTTCTATAATGGAGTAATTTATGGGGTTTTACTTTTATTTAGGCCTTTCAAAGTGACTTCCAACCTGAGCAGGTCCCTCAATAGCAGGATTTAGCTTTTTTAATGAAAATATGAAAAATTGCACCTGACGTTCAAAGCCCCATAACATCCTACAAAAATAAGAGTATGCATAAAAAAACCAGTGAGGCATAAAGTAGACATTCGGTGAATGTTAGTTATTACGTTTTTTGGGGTTATGACTTATGTGTGGAAAAAGTAGAACATTTTGAATTTTCGAAAATTGCTAATTTTTCAAAATTTTCACCAAATATCTGATTTTCTCATAAATAAATGCAAAACATACCACCAAAATTTTTTTAAGTAACATGAAGTACAATGTGTCATGAGAAAAAAATTTCAAAATCACATGGATATGTTAAAGCGTTCTGAAGTTATGACCACTTATAGTGACACAGGGCAGATTTGAAAAAATGGGCCGTGTCAGGAAGGTGAAAAGTGGCTTCGGCGTTAAGGGGTTAAAAAAAAAATACAAACAAAAGACCTGCCTATCTGGGTGCTTGCTGACAAAGATTTCCTTTTTTAGCTACTAAACACAGAAAATAAAAATAATGGTAGACTGTACCTTAAGGCTTCCTTCACTCAGCATTAACTCCAGCTTCACTCAGCAGTACCTCCAGCTCTGGACAGAGATACTTCTCCCATGGTGCAGCTATGGTTTATAAAGCCCTGGTCCAGGTGCAGGCTAAAGAGCTGCACTAAGGCTCCCCCAGAATCTGGATTAATCATAAATAGTCAACCCTTACCACGCATAGGTGAAAAACCTAGCTGGAACATAGATGCCATTGATGACAATTCTAGCCACTGACAAAAGTTTGAACACACCTTCTCATTCAAAGAGTTTTTTTGTATTTTCATGACTATAAAAATTTTAGATTCACACTGAATGCTTAAAAACTATGAATTAACACATGTGGAATAATATACTTAACAAAAAAGTGTGAAACAACCAAAATATATCTTATATTCTAGGTTCTTCAAAGTAGCCACCGTTTGCTTTGATTACTGCTTTGAACACTCTTAGCATTCTCTTGAATGCTATGCGCTACACAGAGCAGACAGCGGGAGCTCAGGGAGTTAAATGCATGGCTCAGATCCTGGTGTAGAGCAGAGGGATTTGGGTTCCTAGAGCACTGGGCTGACTTTTCATTGGGGTACAAGCTGTTTTCCGCAGATAACTTGCACCTAAATGTAAGGGGGGCTGCTGTGCTGGGGGAGAAGATCCTAGCAGGGGTGGTGGAGTAGTTAAACTGGTATCGGAGAAGAAAAAGGAAGACACTAAAGGGGTAGTCAGGTCAGAGAGAGGGGTGGTTATGTTGGTGGGTGGTGAGGTGGGCGGTGTATGGGGGACTAAGGTAGTGGATAAGGAGATCCATAAGTTACAAAACATTAGTGAGGATATATGTGCTAGTAAAATTACTTTAAATCAGATAAATAACTGTGGAAAATTAAAGTGTATGTTCATAAATGCCAGAAGTATCACAGGCAAAATGGGTGAGCTTGAGGCTCAGGTACTAGAGGAACAGTTAGATGTTGCTGATGTAGTGGAGACATGGCTCGATGCATCGGATGTTTGGGCTGTTAATATTCAAGGTTTTACACTCTTTCGGAAAGACAGGGCAAATAGGAGGGGACGTGGTGTATGTCTGTATGTCAGAAGAGACTTAAAAGCGATTGTGAATGAGAAAGTGGTCTCAGAAGAGTGTGAGGAGACTGAAACTTTGTGGGTTGAAATTCAAAGCCAGGAGAACTTTGAGAAAATTATTTTTGGTGTAATTTATAGCCCCCCTATAAACTATGAAGAGGTAGTCACCTGAAATGGTCTTCCAACAGGCTTGAAGGAGTTCCCAGAGATGCTTAGCACACGTTGGCCCTTTTGCCTTCTCCTTTCCACTGGTCTAATATCCATTTGTTGTGTTCTTTAGCCGAAACAAATCTCTTTTTCTTGATGCCTGTCCTTAGCGGCAGTGTGCTAGCTGCTATTTTACCATGAAGACCTTCTGCACACGGTCTCCTATTAACAGTTATTGTAGAGATGTGTCTGCTTCTAGAACTCTGTGTGGCATTGACCTGGTCTCTAATCTGAGCTGCTGTTCACCTGTGCCTTCTGAGGCTGGTGACTCAGATGAACTTATCCTCTGCAGCAGAGGTGACTTTAGGTCTTTGTTTCTTGGGGTGGTCTTCATGTGAGCCAGTTTCTATGTAGCGCTTGATGGCTTTTGGAGACACTTTCAAAGTTTTCCCAATTTTTCGGACTGACTGACCTTCATTTCATAAAGTAATGATGGTGACTCGCTTTTCTTTACTTAGCTGCTTTTTTTCTAGCCATAATACAAATTCTACAGGACTAGGATCAGCTATGTATCCACCTGACTTCTTCACAACACAACTGATGGTCCCAACCCCATTCATAAGGCAAGAAATCCTGACAGGGCACACCGGCAATGTGAAAACTTTTTCTGGGGACTACCTCTCGAAGCTCATCAAGAGAATGCAAAAAGTGTGCAAAGCAATAATGAAAGCAAAAGGTGGCTACTTTGAAGAACCTAGAATATAAGACATATTTTTTGTTGTTCCAGATTTTTTGTTAAGTATATAATTTCACATATGTTAATACATAGTTTTGATGCCTTCAGTGTGAATCTACTATTTTTATAGTTATTAAAATACAGAAAACTCTTTGAATGAGGAGGTGTGTCTAAACTTTTGGTCTGCACTGTATATATCCTAAATAACTTACCTTTGAGGTCTAAGATGACGATAAGCATGGGGAGCATTTATCTCTGCTTTTTCCTCCTACCTGTATGCCTGCCAGTTAGGAGTTATTTAGGACACCGACATCAGGGAAGTATTCAGACCCTGGTGGTGACTATGATTCGCTTTAATGCACTTGCACTTTAGATACATTTGATGTTATTTGGGATAACATGGTACATCCTTTGGCATACTCCTTGGCACCTTTTAGCATTTTTTTGCACATATATTTCGTAGCTGTTATGGAGATCTTCGGGTATTCGAAGATCGGGTATTTGAGCATCAGAACCTACAGTCCAGAGAGCTTGACTTTTCTCAAGGTAGACCAGAGACTCAGAGGCCTCTGAGTAACATCTGATGGCTGCAGACAACTTCTGCACCTCACAAGACTCAGATATCGCCACAGTCACATCATCCGCGTAGGCAACAACTTTCAAAGCAATGGCGGACCGGCACCCCCTGAAAATCATACACTTGCAGTGATTGCAGAAACAAGTCTATGGCAAACAAATACAGCAGTGGCACAAAGATCCGGCAGAGCAGAAAGGGAGTTGCCGGATTATAAAGTGGAGGTTTTCAGCCAGCGCACCATGCAGTGGTACGCTGGCCCATTAAATTTTCAGCAGCTGGCCCCCGAGTGCCCTAGGAGGCGAGGATGCACACGCACGGCAATCCGGGGAAGAGCAGGATCCGGGAGAGGCCAGTGAGACGGTGGGGTTGCAGTGGGTGCACACGGAGGACCATGGGTGCAGAGTGGCACAATGACACATTGAGTATGAAAGTGGCAGCAACATGGTAGGCCACAGTGTGGCACAATGATAGAGCGTGGAGGTGGCAGTAGCAGCAGGAGGTCAGAGAGTGGCACAATGACAAATTCTGGAGGTGGCAGCAACATGGTAAGCCAGAGTGTGGCACAATGATAGAGCATGGAGGTGGCAGTAGCAGCAGGAGGTCAGCGGGTGTCACAATGACAAATTCTGGAGGTGGCAACAACATGGTAGGCCACAGTGTGGCACAATGATGGAGCGTTGAGGAGGCAACAGCAGGAGTTCAGAGAGTTACACAATCACAAATTCTGGAGGTGGCAGCAACATGGTAGGCCACAGTTTAGCATGATGACAAAGTGTGGAGGTGCCAGCAGCAGCAGGAGGTCAGAAAGTGGCACAATGACAGAGTGTGGAGGTGGGTGACAATTCCAGTCCCCGATAAAGATGGTGGGAGGCAGATGGAGCAACTGGCAGCAGATGTGTGGCATCAGGTTGGTGGCAGCATTAGAATATTGGCTGAGGCAGATAGTTAGAATCCAGACTCATTTCTCAACGTTTTGGGGAGGCGTCATGGCTGATCTAATGTGATGCATTAGGCATTGGTGTGTTTAAATCCTGGCCGATCCACGGCTGATTCATCTTGACAAAGGTCAGTCTCTCCACATTACGGGTGGACAAGCGGGTTCTCCTTTGGGTAACGATGGCCCCCGCTGCACTGAACACACCTTCTGATGCCACACTACTGGCCGGGCAGGACAGCTTCTCTAATACAAACTCAGCAAATTGCGGCCACACAGCTGTCGAGTAGTTCAGGGGATCTGGACTGATTTAATGCCATTCGCAGTTTCACCGTAAACCAAGTAGGCCACCACCTGCTTGTGCAGGGTCTGCTCCATGTCCTGCTGCTGCTGGTGGCGGCTACTCTCCTCACTAGGCGGGTGAAGGAAGTTGCTCATTAAGCACTCCAAACTTAAGCTTCTGCTGATGGAGCTGCTACTGCTCCTACCCCCCCCCCATCTCCCCACAGCAGCTGTGGCAGTAGTACATCAGTGATGACTGCTAGGAATCCCCTGGTCAGACCTGACAGAGGATAGACAATGGTGCACATAGACAGCTGCCAACTGTCTGCACAATATTTCTTTATACTACGCCAGTTGTTCCTCCCTCACTGCTGACTCACGGCCACAGTAGCGACTTGCAGCCTGACGTGCAAACTGACACATCATCATCGATTTGTGTTTCCTTGCCACTGCCATTCTCTTCAACTGTCACAGTATTCACAGCCTCACTACTAACAAGTGCAACATATTCCCGTGCCACTCTCTATAACTCTACTTTCCTGCCTACTGTATGAAGCAGTGGATGTCTTCCCCACCTCTTCACTGCCAAGCAGCTCCTGACTGTCCTCAAAGACTTCGTCCTCGCTGTATAGTGGCGCTGATCCCAGACCACCTAGTAGATCTCTGGCTGAGTGAAATGAACAGGACAGAGGCTGGTTGAGGACAGGTGAGGGCCGCTGAACTGCTCCTGGGCCATGTCAACTAAGTGTTGTATCTGACGAACCCACGGACTCTAGGCTGGCGTTGTCAGATGTTATTTGCGAGGAAGTGGATGACCTAGTCAACCAATCAACAACCTTTGGGTTGTTGATCAACACACTGCCACTAGATAACAATGGCAGTTCTTGCCTTACAGAGTCACCCCTGCTGCGACATCCCCTTACTGTGCTGCGACATCTGCCTGCTCCACCTGCCACCTTTCTGTCTGACATAGTGGTTAATCAACTATATGGAATTGACACATATTTCTTCCTCTCAACTTCAGCAACACAAAAGAACTGTTATTTGGGGTATACACATACCCCAAATGGACACCCTGGGATAGGAGCAGAAATCACTACAGAAACTGTGGATTTGACACAGATTTCTTCCTATTCACTTCAGCAACAAAAAGAACTGCTATTTGGGGTATACAGATACCCCAAAACGGACACCCTGGAATTAGAGCAAAAATCACTCCAGCAACTACGTGGATTTGGCACGTATTTCTTGCTTTCAACTTCAGCAACAAAAAAGAACTGCTATTTGGGGTATACAGATACCCCAAAACTGACACTCTGGAATTAGAGCAAAAATCACTCTAGCAACTACGTGGATTTGGCACGTATTTCTTGCTTTCAACTTCAGCAACAAAAAAGAACTGCTATTTGGGGTATACAGATACCCCAAAACGGAGACCCTGGGATAGGAGCAGAAATCACTACAGAAACTAGGTGGATTTTACACAGATTTCTTTCTATTCACTTCAGCAACAAAATAAAACTGCTAATTGGGGTATACAGATCCCCCAAAACGGAGACCGTGGAATTGGAGCAGAAATTACTACAGAAACTATGTGGATTTCACACAGATTTCTTCCTATTCAATTCAGAAACAAAAAAGAAATGCTATTTGGGCTATACAGATGCCCCAAAACAGACACCCTGGGATAGGAGCAGAAATCACTCCAGAAACTGTGTGGTGGCACAGGAGATCACCCACCAGAAACCTCCTATCTGGGAGATCTCCCTTGGCACCTCGATTTTTAAATGATTCCTCCTCTTAAATGCCTGTCCGTTGTAGTATGTACCAGAGGTGAAGGAGGGAGGGCAGCGGCTCCAGGCATTTCTGAAAGGCTCCTGACGGGCTCACTCTGGTTATTGGGGGGAAGATCTGATCTAGAAGGACCTGACTCATCTGTGGGGCTTGATGTTAGAGGGAGAATTCGCATATATCACCTCATACAACCACCTGCCCCTATCCACCTCTATGTTATTATCAGATGGCTGCACATCCGAGACAGACCCCTTCATCCCCCATCCCATCAGGTTCATCAGAATGTCCACCAACGTTCTAGTCTCTGTCCTAACAATACAGTTCTCCTGGGAAAACGCATCCATCTGACACACATAAGAAAATGCACTGTCCTGCTGCTGCACAGTCTCTGCTGGGACTTGTACCACAACTCCATGCTCTTTTTCAGTGACTGCAAACAGAGGTCTGCGGCTGATTCAGTGAGCATCTGGGATCCTGGTTGTAGGGTCACAGCTCTGCTTCTGCTGCAAGAAGTGCTCTCTATTCTAATATGATTTGGCAAGGGGTCCCATCTTCTCCACAACACAGTCCATGCGAGTGCAGCTAAGAATCATACAGTTTGTTACTCTCTGGGTGTGCCGTTTTAAGGCTATGCAAACAGTCTATCGGCTTCTGCAGCATTTGCTTATGGTGGCTAAGATCCCCCATTCTCCTTGCCAGTCGTGTGATCTCCTCTGACAACCGCAGCTCAGGCACTTGCACAGTCTCCTTCCCCTGCTGTGCTGGTCGGAGTAGTGCTCCAGGGGGTTTGGAGCACCAGTCTCCCTTGCTATCCCAGACTTTCAGCTTGCAGTGGCAGGGCTTGAGGCCAGTTCACACAGTACAGGAACATTTTGCGGCTTTACTGCAGATCTTTTGTTTGGCCTACACAGGCCATGCTGGATACAACAAGCTTATGATGCAGGTTTTCTTGCAGAGTTTGTGACTCCAGTTATGTTCTCTTCTGTCTGGGTGCAGGAGTGGGGGGCTGTGCAGCTGATGCTTGTCCTACACTCTGTTTCACCACCGGTGCTCCATGCTGTCTCGGCTTGGGACTTACTTCTTTAAATGCTGCAGTCACTTTTATCTCTTGTTCCTTCTTTACAGCAATTTTCTGTTGGCTTTCTTGCTTGCCGATGACCTTGGGATTTCCATTCCTTGTAGAAATTGGGTCATGCATGGGGAAGCCTGGGTCATGCATGGGGAATCTCCCCACACAGGGTGTCCCTGACTTAGGCTGTCTCCAGGCATCAGGAGACTCATGAGGACTACTCTCACACTTCCTCACCCTTAGAAGTCAGTACAGGCAGTCCCCAGGTTGCATACAAGATAGGGTCTGTAGGTTTGTTCTTAAGTTGAAATTGTATGTAAGTCGGAACTGTATATTTTATCATTGTAATCCCAGCCAAAACTTTTTTGGTCTCTGTGACAATTGGATTTTAAAAATGTTGCGTTGTCATAAGAATCAGGATTAACAATAACTCTTCATTACAGACACCTTTGATAACTGTTACAGCCGTTTATTGTAGCCTAGGACTAAAGTACAATAAATTTCCAATATCCAATGGCCCGTTTGTAATTAGGGATCGTATGTAAGTTCTTAAGTGGAGGACTGCCTGTATTATAGTAGTTCTTGTAGGGGCAGAAATATAGTAGTTATATTCTTGTACATAAGGGGCAGCATTATAGTATTATATTCTTGTACATAGAATGCAGTATTATAATATATAATTTCACTTAGGGGAAGTATTATAGTAGTTACATTCTTGTTTATCGGAGAAGGTATTGTAGTTTTATTTTGTATATATAAGGCAGTATTAAGCTGTGTTCTTTTAAAAAGCTTTATTCCTGTACAAGGGAGGCAGTATGACTCTCTTTCTGTGCACTGTACATGTTGATTGATACCATCTATCAACAGTTTGTGTTGAGTTTAGTAACTCCACCACATCACATTGTCACATCTACTTGGTTTGACCCTGTCCACTGAATTGGGACACTTTTAGAGTTTTTTCAGGGCCAATTTAAATTCCCAGTCCGCCCCTGGTTATAGGCTTGCCTAAAGAGATAGGTTTTTAGAGCAGGTTTGAAAATGTGCAGGTTGGGTATTAGTCTAATAGTCCGGGGTAGGGCATTCCATAGAATTGGTGCAGCTTGAAAGAAGTCCTGGAGACGTGAGTGAGAGGTTCCAATTAAGATAGAGAACAATCTAAGATCACTGGCAGATAGAAGAGCATGGGTTGGGCAATAGACTGAGATCAGACAGGAGAGGTAGGGAGGTGCAACATTATGCAGAGCTTTGTGAATGAGGGTGATTATTTAAAGGAGACAGGCCACCAGTGCAGTAACTGGCAGAGGCTGGAGGCATCTGTGTAGTGTTTGGTCTTAAAAACAAGCATGGCTGTGGTCATGGTGCTTGGTATGGGGACCTGAGGGCTGACCTGGCAGGTCTCCAGCAGGTGGTGTTTGCAATAAATATGGAGGGAGAGGCTGATGTACTGGTTTCTCGCTGGGGCAACCCCTGAGTGTCTGTAGGGTGAGTCCCTGGGTAATAGATGGGAAAGCCCGTGGTGGTGAGCAGCCGTATCCAGGGATCAGACGGAGGCAACGTTGTGAAAATCAATATACAGTTCTTGATTGAACTTCAAACAGCAGGCAACGGCCTTAACATCAGCAAACTTCTTCTGGAAGGAGATAGCTGTCGGGTGAGATTCCTCAGGATGATGGGATTAAAGTTTGGCAAGGTGGCTTCAGGCTGAAGGATGGTGGAGTGCTACAGCAGCAAGGTTGAGGCAAATAACTGGTGATGGAGGTCTGCAGGGCTCATGGCTGCAGACCTTGTGCTGAGAAGTCCTGTGTCTCCCTGGAGAGACCTCAGGGGAAAGAGAGACCACAACCTTCCACACCCAAGGTTTATATAACCTTGGGGTGTGTCCAGCTCAGGTGGATCATCCAACCAGCTTACTCCTTCCTTACACCAATTACTAAGCATATAATTGGCTAACAACATTCACATTGTTAACTGTTTCCTTACCAGACAGTATCTACATCTACAGTTACACAAGTTCCAGGTTCTAGAACCTTCCTAGAGAGGGGATCAGACTCCCTAACAGCTCCTGACCTACAGAGGGCGCTATTCACAACTTCCCACCTGTCTACATATTACCAGGGGTGTTCCATATGGTTCAAAGGAGAGGGCATAGTCCAACACAACACAAAGACAGGCTGCCTCTGGTTTATGGTGACCCCACAGATCGAGATGGAGTGGTCTGGATTGGGTTGGTTAGTAGATGGAGGAAAGACAAGAAGTTCAGTCTTAGAAAGATCAAGTTCAAGAAGATAAAGGACAATGGCAGAGACAATCACTGGTGTTCTGAAATAAGGCAGGAGTGATGTTACATGCAGAAGTATATAGCTGTGTATCATCAGCATATAGATGGTACTGAAAACCAAATCTGATGATGGTTTGTCGAATGGGGGCAGTATAGAGGGAAAAGAGAAGAGGACCTAGGACTGAGCCTTGAGGAAGAAGTGAAGAGAGAGATTCAGAAAAGGGACACTGAGTGTGGTCAGAGAGATATGAAGAAAACCAAGAGAGTGCAGTGTCCTTTAGGCCAATGAAGCAAAGCATCCTGAGAAGGAGCTGGTGGCCCACAATCTAAAATGCTGCTGAGATATCCAAAAGAACAAGGAGAGAATAGTCACCTTTGGATTTAGCTGTGAGGAAATCATTGGAGACATTTGAAAGAGCAGTTTCGGTAGAATGCATGGTGCAAAAATCAGATTGTAGGGGGTCAAGGAGGAAGTTAGCAGAGAGATAACAGGTAAGATGAGAATAGACCAAGCATTCCAGGAGTTTGGAGATGAAAGGTAGATTAGAAACTGACCAGCAGTAAACAGCACTGGACGTGTCCAGGGATGGTTTCTTTAGTAATGGAGTAACAATTGCATACTTTTAAAGTACTTTTAAAGATACGTTTAAAGTACTGGCTCAAAGTAACTGGCTTGTTACTGGCTCAAACAAAGAGAGTGTACAGGGTGAGTTCCAGGAATGAAGGGGATTAATGGAGTTTGTGGATTGCAAAATTATTTCCTGTTGGATACCGTCCATTTTATCTTTAAAGGGAACCTGTCATGAAAAATTTACCTAATAAACCACTATGTTGCCAAGCAGCTGAACACCTTTCAGATTACGTTTCTCTCATGGCCCAGTGTGGTAACATCAGCCAGAAAATCAACTTTGAAGAGAGATGTAAATTGATTGTTTAAAGTCAAGGAAGTGATAATTTTAACACTGAAGCCAAGCTCTCTCTTCCTCAGAAAGCCCTCCTTTACTGTAATTCATGGTTCTGCATCCAGAGACATCACTAACCAGATCTCCAGATCTGTTGCATGATGTCACTCACAGAGGAGGAGGTGTTCAGAGCTCCCCACCTTGATTTCAATGTTAACCGTTCTGCCTCCTTTGACTTTATACAACCAATTTACAGCTCACTTCAAAGTTGATTTTCTGGGTGTTGCCACCACCACCGCAACAAGACCTGTGACAGGTGGCTGCCCCTTAGTTAGTAAAATCTATAAGACCTCTTTGGCAATAAAAATTTGCCCCCGTTCTTTTAAAGGAAAACTGTTACCTACTTTAACCTTATTTAACAAGCAGCACCCACAGTTAGTATATCATTTCTAGCACTGCCTCTTTCATGTGAAATGTATCCCCTTTACCTTTAAAAGCTTAAGCTTTTGCTTAAAGACTGCAGTGGGAGAAGTCCCGATAGATGCCTACATTAATGGCATCTGATTAATTAAGATAATTTTATCTTTAAACCAAGCATGTGATCTACAGAACTGGTAATATGTGGAGGTAAAGTCAAACTTGCAAATACAAGCAGATAAAGATCCAATTAAGACCCAATTTTCATCTTTTATCTCAGGGTCTTTAGCCCATAGCAACATTGTCCTATTGATTTAAAGGTTGAAATCCTTGTCTTTAAAATGTTACCAGAACCATGGTTTTAGCTGCTGTAGAACTAGAAAGAGGCATCTAAATTAGTGCTCCCCCCAGCATCTGATCCTGACTCATCTCTGCCATAATATTAGTTTTCAGCTTTTTTCACTTGATTTTGGAAGTGATTTTTTTTATATGTAAAAAGACAAGATTTCACATAAAGAGGGAATTCTAGAAAGAACATTTCATATCCTACCTAAGGGTCAGGGACGCATCTGCCATGAGGCGAGATGACAATCTCGCCTCAGGCGGCAGAATGGGGAGCCCCTTAAAGATTGGCGACATTTGCCGCTCTAATGTGGGTGATTCGGGCGCCCCTTGAGACCACCAGCTAAATAAATCGCGCCTGTTTCTTTAAGACACAGGCGCGATTTATATGCGGAGCGACGCAGCGCCTATCTGGCTGCTGGCGTCGCTCCGTACTATACAGGGACACAGGCGGCGGATGATGACGTCATGCCGCCTGTGTCACTGTGAAGAGCTGCAATGAAACAGGAGCCGCGCGCCGTGGGAGCATTATGCCTGCAGGTAAGTATGATTTTTATTATTTTTCATGTACAATCCTTAATTTAATGTGGCCAATAAGGGGCAAATACAGCTATAGCGTGGTGGGGATGCTCGTGTATTACTTATATTTGGCCATTATCGCTTTATACTGGGAGGGGGGGGGGTTCTGTGTATGTTATAAGGGCCAGGATCATTTTATACTGGGGGGGGGGGGGCTATTTATTCTATAAGGGGCTAGAGTCCTTTTATACTGGGGGGGGATTGCTGTGTATGTTATAAGGGCCAGAATCGTTTTATACTTTGGACGGGGGGTTGTGTATTCTATAAGGGTCAGAATCCTTTTATAATGTGGGGGAAGGGGAATTCTGTGTATGTTATAAGGGGCCAGAATCGTTTTATACTTTGGAGTGGGGGGGGGAGGGGGTGTATATATTATATGGGGGCAGATTCTTTTTTTCCTTGGGGGGGGGGGCTGTATATATTTATACGGGGCCAGATTTCAGGTGGGGGGTATACAGTATATTACTAAGCTTGGGGGAGGGGATGTCTATGGGATACAGTATATTAGTAAGCTGGGAGGCTGTATATAGGGTACAGTATATTACTAAGCTGGGGGGCTGTATATGGGATACAGTATATCACTAAGCTGGGAGGCTGTATATGGGATACAGTATATTAATAAGCTGGGGGCTGTATATGGGATACAGTATATTACTAAGCTGGAAGGCTGTATATGGGGTACAGTATATTACTAAGCTGGGGGGCTGTATATGGGGTACAGTATATTACTAGGCTGGGAGGCTGTATTTGGGGTACAGTATATTACTAAGCTGGGGGGCCGTACATAGGATACAGTATATTACTAAGCTGGGGGGGCTGTATATGGGATACAGTATATTACTAAGCTGGGGGGGGGGGCTGTATATGGGATACAGTATATTACCAAGCTGGGGGGCTGTACATGGGATACAGTATATTACTAAGCTGGGGGCTGTTTATGGGATACAGTATATTACTAAGCTGGGGGCTGTATATGGGATACAGTATATTACTAAGCGGGGGGGGCTGTATATGGGGTACAGTATATTACTAAGCTGGGGGGGCTGTATATGGGATACAGGATACTACTAAGCTGGGGGGCTGTATATGGGGTACAGTATACTACTAAGCTGGGAGGCTGTATATGGGGTACAGTATACTACTAAGCTGGGAGGCTGTATATGGGGTACAGTATATTACTAAGCTGGGGGGCTGTATATGGGATACAGTATATTAATATGCTGGGGAGCTGTATATGGGATACAGTATATTACTAAGCTGGGAGGCTGTATATGGGGTACAGTATCTTACTAAGCTGGGGGCCGTATATGGGATACAGTATATTACTAAGCTGGGGGCTGTATATGGGGTACAGTATATTACTAAGCTGGGGGGCTGTACATGGGATACAGTATATTACTAAGCTGGGGGGCTGTACATGGGATACAGTATATTACTAAGCTGGGGGGGGGCTGTATATGGGATACAGTATATTAATATGCTGGGGGCTGTAAATGGGACACAGTATATTACTAAGCTGGGGGGCTGTATATGGGATACAGTATATCACTAAGCTGGGAGGCTGTATATGGGATACAGTATATTAATAAGCTGGGGGGCTGTATATGGGATACAGTATATCACTAAGCTGGGGGGATGTATATGGGATACAGTATATTACTAAGCTGGGGGGGGCTGTATATGGGGTACAGTATATTACTAAGCTGGGGGTCTGTATATGGGGTACGGTATATTACTAAGCTGGGGGCTGTACATGGGATACAGTATATTACTAAGCTGGGAGGCTGTATATGGGATACAGTATATTAATATGCTGGGGGCTGTATATGGGATACAATATATTACTAAGCTGGGGGGCTGTATATGGGATACAGTATATCACTAAGCTGGGGGGCTGTATATGGGATACAGTATATTAATAAGCTGGGGGGCTGTATATGGGATACAGTATATCACTAAGCTGGGAGGCTGTATATGGGGTACAGTATATTACTAAGCTGGGGGGCTGTATATGGGGTACAGTATATTACTAAGCTGTGAGGCTGTATATGGGGTACAGTATATTACTAAGCTGGGGGCTGTACATGGGATACAGTATATTACTAAGCTGGGGGGGGGGCTGTATATGGGATACAGTATATTACTAAGCTGTGGGCTGTATATGGGATACAGTATATTACTAAGCTGGGGGGCTGTATATGGGGTACAGTATACTACTAAGCTGGGGGGCTGTATATGGGATACAGTATAGTACTAAGCTGGGAGGGCTGTATATGTGGGTGAATAACGAGGACTTTAAATATATGAGAGCAGGGCTTTATAAAAATAAAGACATTATTATGTATATACAGTATATGTTCATTATTGGGTGCTATATATTTACATTGGTCAGGGGAGCACTGTGTGTAAAATCTGTATTAATAAATTAGGGGTGTTGTATATTGATGTGCTGTACCTGCTATAATTCCAGTAGAATATATATATGTGTAATGAAGGAATGTTTTATATGTGTGGAGAGTGCGGTCAGTTGTGTTTTGAGGGGTATATATTATTTAGGAGCACAGTGTTGTTATCCAGGAAGTAAGTGACTGTAAGTGACTGTGGTATTTTTAGGGACGCTGGGTGAAGATCCTGCATGGAGCTGAAGATATTTGTCCGTGAACTCAGCAGTGATACGTCATGGATTGGAGAACCTGGAATAAAGTCCTACTGATGGAAGAGATTGTCATCTATAAGGTACTAGATGCCACTAATGACTCCCAGAACCTGTAGTCAGTCACATAGTGTCAGTGACCATGCCTGTGGGGATGTTAATTGTTAGTAAAGTTTTCAGCATTTACTAAACAGGGAGTGGGGGGGGGGGGCAGCATTTTAATATTCGCCTCAGGCAGCAAATATGCTAGAATCGGGGTAAAAGTTTATTGGGGTAAAAGTAGGTAACAGCTTTCATTTAAATAAATAGCTTGAGAAGATAAAAAAAACAGTGCTAGTGCACGGTATAAAAAGGTACAAGTATAATATATATTAAGTTTAGCATACTCCACATACTAACCTCAACCACACAATCCTTGTCTATGGCAATGCTCCCCTTCATCTCCTTGCAATCTTCACTTACATAGTAGCTCAGAACTTTTGGTTTTAGCACAAACCATCGCTCTGTCCACATCCTCCTCAAAGTGGCTTTTTTTAGAAGATACCCCTGACATAACAGAAAAGGTACTTTAGTATCATAAAATAAAACAAAAGGAAATTTTACTTTGTGAAGTTATACTTTTAAGATGGCAATATGTGCATGGCACTCATGGAATTATACAAATATGGTTTAAAAAACAATCTCAAATTTCAACCCTTATCTTAAACACCCAACAATTATCTTAAATACCAAATTACTCAATATCTGGTGCATCAATAGTAAACTGCACTGTTATTATACAGCTTGGTGTTCAAATGAAGCATATCTGCTGTTACTATCTCTGTATCTATGAGTAAATTTCCCTGGTTCATCCTTTTTGATTTTGAAGGTAGATTTTCTTTAACCGTTTAAAGGACATCTACCACCAGGATCAATGATTGTAAACCAAGCACACTGACATACTGGATTGGACCCCCTCTAGCAGGATCCACTCTTCTTTAAGCTTCCTATGCCCTGTTTTTAAGAAAAAAAGGCTTTAAAAATTATGCAAATCAGCCTGAGGGGCTCAAGGCTGCAATCTATTTGTGTACATTAACCTGTAACTTGGCGCTCAGCGTCTGATATATCAGACACAGGTGCTCCTGCATTTGTGCGGAATTTATTGCGCAGCATTTACATTGCACTACATTTTGGCTGGCAAACGTGACATGGCACTCCATATTCAAACTTGTGAAAACAGAGCTCCAAAAGAAAAAAATTTGCTCCTTCCCTTCACAGCCCTACTGTGTGCCCAGCCTGTAGATTATTGCCACATATGGGGTATTGGTCACATGGATATGTTAGTGTTGAACAGTTTTTTTCCACACGAAGAGACACTGGTTAGCTTTTAAAAAAAGGGCTGAGCCTTAATGTACAAACTGGCTACGTCCTTAAGAGGTTAAAGAAATACAAAATATGAAACTGTATCACAGCAAAACTACAATGTATATACTGAAGAGATACATAGTATGAAAAGTTGTAACAACAATATCATAGTGCACAGAGCTGACTACAATAAAGTAACACGCTACACTATTACAATATAGTGATAGTATATGGAATTCACCACTGATTGAATATATGAGCAAAGAGGGACCCAATAAAATTTGGAATTTTATCCACTTTAGATACATCACAAACAGCAGTGGGAGTTTTGCCTTATCTGTGGATAAAAAAATTGTGATTACAAAGCTCAATGTTGTAATAAGAGGACAAAATAGTACTACTTATTTATCCCTTCTCATAAAGTAAGGAGAAAGACATAAATCTTAACCAGAAAACCTACAACAATGGTGGTTACAGATTGCATTTATTTGTGACCTTATACCACACCCTCCTATATTCCCTCATTTAAAGGGGATTGCATGGTTAAATAAGGCAGTGCTCACTGCATGCACGTGGGAGAAGAGAAAATCCTGTTCTCGCCCTACAAGTTAATTATTATTTTTTCTTGTGTGTATATAAAGTAAAGAGAAGTAATAAAAGCTATATTTTATCTACCACTCATTCCTTCTGCACATAACCATCTTCCATATTGTGAATAAATTAAAATGTTAGCTACCTCCCCATCTGCCTCTCAGACTTAGGCCCGTTCCACACTTGCGAGTGTAATTGCGATGAACTCGCATCACACTTGCAACGCATGCTGCCGGGAACGCACGGCCCGAACGCTGCACACCGGGAGTGAACTCAGCATGTCAGTTCATTGTTTACATAACAGCATAACACATAGATTCCATTTTTTAAATAGCTTAATCCCTTACCGATGCATGCCGTAATAGTACGGCGCGCATCTGGAGTGGGTAAAAATTATGTGTAAAAATTAGGGGTTAATATAGCAGAATTTGTAAGATCAATATGGTGTAAATTCTAAACCAGGTTCAGCTAACACATGGGGTTAAGATTTCTTTATTTTATATCTTTAATTTTTTTGGTTTATTTTATTATTTTAAGTACTTTCCATAGCCCATTTTTTGCAAGGCTACTGCCCTAAGAATAGCTTATAGCTTAAGTTTATAGCTTAAGGCTCAGATACATTTTTTGTAATCTGAGATGCATGGTTATAACTTTCAAAAACTTTAACTTAGCAAAGTGATTGTGAAATGGCTTTTTCTTGTCATATGTTGTGTGGCTTAGTGGTTCAAGTCCCAACATCTGCAAAGAGTTTGTATGTTCTCTCCATGTTTGCGTGGGTTTCCTCTGGGTCCTCCAGTTTCCTCCCACACTCCAAAACATACTGGTAGGTTGAATAGATTGTGAGCCCCATGGGTACAGGGACCAATTTGGCAAACTTTTTTCAGCGCTGCATAGTTTGTAGGCACTATATAATTAAAGAATTATTATTATTACTAATATTTTTTAAAAAAAGGAATTTTCAAAAGTTATTGGGGCAGATTTACTTACCCGGCCCATTCACGATCCAACGGCGCGTTTTCTGCGCTGGATTCGGGTCCGGCCGGGATTTATGATGGTAGTTCGCTGAAGTCCGCTGGAATGCCTCAAAATACACCGGCCTATCCTGGATGAAGGTGAGTGAAATTTTCGCGACACAATTTTTTAAAAAATGCAGCGGTTTTTCCGAATCCGTCGGGTTTTCGCTCGGCCACGCCCCCCGATTTCCGTTGCGCGCATGCCGGTGCAGATGCGCCACAATCCGATCGCGTGCGCCAAAATCCCGGGGCAATTCAGGTACAATCGGCGCAAATCGGAAATATTCGGGTAACACGTCGGGAAAACGCGAATCGGGCCCTTAGTAAATGACCCCCATTATCTCTTTTTCAGAGAGTTAGCATTACCAAATTAGTTACTAAATAACATTTCCCATATGTCTGCTTTATGTTTTCATAATTTTTATGTTGTACATTTTCGTATAGATTCACTTTTTTAACACTTTTTATTGCACCTTATGTTTGATAAGATAGGTAAATATCATAATTTTTGGTGGGTTTTTCTTTTTTTATGCTGTTTTTCATACATGTTTAATAATGATTTTGTTTTATTGTGCAAGGTCATTACGGACATGTTGATACTATATATGTGGGGTTTATATGGGGATTTTCACTTTTTCTATTATATGTAAGTGGTATACGTAAAGGCTCTTTGGGGACTTTTTTTTCACTTTTAAATTCATTTTTTATTTAAAAACATTTTTTTACTTTTCCCACTATGGGACATGAACAGCAAACCTTCGATTGCTTGTTCATTATAATACTCTGCAATACTGATGTATTCCAGGGTATTATCACTGTTAGCCTATGCTGGTGCATAGGACCTTACAGGCATTTACTATGGACAGCCTTGAAGTCTTAGATCAGACCCCAGAGTTTCCATATTGATGATTGATGCCCCCGAGAAATGCTTTGGGGGGATGAGGGTGAGCTGATCGAGCATGGAATCTCCCTGCATGTATTTAAATGTTGTGGTCGCATTGACTGAAGTCACGTTAATCGCAGCTAGGGAGTACCTCAATGGCACAACCTAGGACAATGGGGGTCATTTACTAAGGGCCTAACAATTCCGATGCTCTTCAGTGCAGCAGCGCCACCTGGTGGACGTCGGAGAAACTGCCTTAATGAATCCCGGCCGGACTCGAATCCACCGCCGCTGGATCGCGAATGGACCGGGTAAGTAAATCTGCCCCATTGTTCTCAAAATCAAACCCCCCCCCTTAAAAATGGAACCTTTTAAAAAATCTTCTAAAGAACGTCCTGTGAAAAACACATACCATATGGGAAAATGCATAAGAGAAACAAGAAAAAAAATGTGGTTAACTAATACTGTAAGGCAAGGAATAAACGAGAAATATAAGGTTTAACCACTTAACGCTGAAGCCACTTTTCACCTTCCTGACACGGCCCATTTTTTCAAATCTGCCCTGTGTCACTATAAGTGGTTATAACTTTGGAACGCTTTAACATATCCAAATGATTTTGAAATTGTTTTCTCGTGACACACTGTACTTCATGTTAGTTACAAAATTTTGGTGGTATGTTTTGCATTTATTTATGAGAAAATCAGATATTTGGTGAAAATTTGGCAAAATTCTCAATTTTCGAAATTCAAAATGTTCTACTTTTTCCACACATGAGTCATAACACCAGAAAACGTAATAACTAACATTCACCAAATGTCTACTTTATACCCCCGTGTTTTTTTGTACATACTATCATTTTTGTAAGCTGTTATGGGGCTTTGAACGTTAGGTGCAATTTTTCACATTTTCATAAAAAAAGCTAAATCCTGCTATTGAGGGACCCTCTAAGGTTTGAAGTCACTTTGAGAGGCCTAAATAAAAGTAAAACCCCATAAATTATAGAAACTACACCCCTCAACGTACGTAAAACAACTTTTATGAAGTTTGTTAACCCTTTAATTGGTTTACAGGGGTTAAAACAAAATCGGATGCAATTTTGAATTTTTATTTTTTTTTTACTAAATTAATGTGTTTTTCATAAAATGTTCTAATTCTCAGTGGATAAAATACCAAAACGCTCCACAAAATTTGATATACAATCCCTCCTGCGTATAACAATACCCCATATGTGGTGGTGACTGCTGTATGGGCACACGCCAGGGCATCGAAGGGAAGCTGCGCCATTCACAGCAGATTATGCATTGTCACTTTATAATGGCTATACAATCTTTATTTTTTGGCAATTTGGACATATAAGGGCTTATTTTTTGCGACATGAGATGCACTTTACAAATACTTCATTTTAGTGGGTCTGTAGCTTTTTGATGAGATTTTATTAACTCTTTAATGTATGGAGGAAAAGAAAATTGTTACTTTTGGGTTCTTTTTTTTTGTATATTTTGGGGGTCGTACACCGTACACTAAAAATACTATAATATTTTTTATTCTCTAGATCACTACGATTACGGTGATACCTCCTCTACAGCCAATCCCGAGTGTGGGGAGTTATTCATATATTTGAAAAGGTCACATGTTTCCCTAGGCTGGGGGGGAACTGCTCCTTTCCAGACCCTCCTATTGGCAACTGCCTAGTCACACAGCAGATGCTAATGAAAGGTACAATATAACATATCTTTTTTTCTGTAAAACCTATTTTTCTATACAAAAACACTGCATTGTATGTTTTATGCTCTGTGGGGACTGGGGGAGTGCTAAAAATGGGTCTCCCGGTGACAGGTTCCCTTTAATGTCAGGAACTCTGCCACTAGTCATCATGATCTCCAATGGTGGACTCAAGGACATTAATTTATCTTTATTGTGCGTATCCAGCAAAGTGGCCAACCAGTAATAAACACTGGTGGTTATGGGAAAAACCTACTCTTCCTCTCCATGCGTTAAAAGATGCAATGGGAAGACCTGGCCCGTCCCCTCAGTGCTTTAAAATAAGTATTAGGAAAACCTGGTCATTCACCTGAATGCCTTTAAAAGGTGCAATTAGAAAAACCTGACCCTTCTCTCACAGCCCACATGCATGGACAAGCTGTCCTCGTTAGGTGCCTTTTCCTCCTTCACATCCCACCAGCCACACACGATGCATTCATACATCCCTCATAGACTGACATTGCCCGCACGGAGCAATACGTACCAGTCAGGACATGTCCTATCTTTTACCCATGTTACAGGCCATTGAAAATCTTTCCCCATGTTACGGACCATTGCTATGGGGAGGGGTCACCCCTCCTCCACTCCATTGCGGCTGACGTATGCCCGCCCGTCCGTAGCTGAGCTCGCATACGTCAGTGTGCATGTAGCCTAAGCCTGTGAGCGGCACTGGGGTTCACTCCTCCTCCACCAAAACTGTCCCACTGGACAGTGGAGTACCTGTCCACCCTTTGGACCACCAATCCACCCTGTGAGCCTTGAGTAAAATGGCTTGACACATGTTCTTCCTCTTGTTCCTCCTGTGCAACCATTACATCCGCCATCAAGGCCTCAAAAGCTTTTTCGAGCAAATAGATGATATGTATGCGTAGCGATGATGATAGTGTCATCTACACAGACTATATTGGCGGCTTTTTGAAACCAGTGCAACATGGCACAAATGTCCCTCTGGAAGCCCAGTTGTTGGTGGTAAAGTGCCGTTTGTCACTACTACGACTCAATCGGGAGCTCTCGAACTGGACTATTGGTTGCTCACACACCGTTTCCATCATATGCAAAAAGGTGAGGCAAGGATTGATGTCCAGCAATTTTTGGTGTTGGAAGCAGAAAAGTAGTAGTGGCTGGCAATTGTGTGACATCCACCACTGGGTATTGTGGGACAGCTAATGGTAAAAGATTTTTAAAGCTATCTGGAATGGTAGCTTTTCAAAGGCCAGCAATATTGCACCAGGGCTTGTAGATGAAATGCGCCAAACTTATGCTTTTTATCCATTGTTTGAGGGCATAGATAGCTTTGCGCATCCCTGGGATGGTGTGTAAAGGATTAGTGATGGTTGTGGTGGTAATATCAAATGCTCCCTTTGCGGGGAGACAGGTGGCCTTGTCACTCAAAAGGCGGTGGTAGAGGCTTAGACAGCAGCAGGAGTCTCAGGTGTTTCTATTTAGTTTTTGGTGTTACCACTGCAGCTCATGTTTTGTTTGCCGGGGATCTGGTCATATACATGGTGCTCAGATTGGGCCCTTAGTAAATGACCCCCATTTTGTCTACTGAAAATTGCTTGAAAAAGGAGTTTTTGTGCTCAGCCAGGGGCACGGTAGGCTTTTTTTTTTTGCTATCTTTTTGCACCTTCTCCTGGCTTTGTAGGGCAATTGTGTGCAATTGCCAACATTAAATGTAAATGGGCTCAGAAAAACATTCTGCTCAGGCACACTTAACTGTCAGCATTTGGCACAGTGCAAGCTCTGTGATGTCAATGGTACAATGCTAAAGTTGAGAATAACCTTTCACTGTAATCCTCCCTGTGGTAATAGAAACTCCTAAGAAATGTGCCTGCTTTGGGTGGCGTGTTCTAACCACAATGGCGGGTAGACACGTGAGAGTATCTCCATCCTGGGCTCCAGTTAATGGGACCTGCAAAACTGTTTCTTATGGGGAAATTGAGCCAGTGATGCACCTCAAGACGACTTCAGGTCTTGCCCTAGTTTCAAACTCCGTCCAGTCACTCAGTGACCTGCCATAGTGCTTGGATAGCGAGTTCTACATAAATATATTTTGCCTCTATAAACTTACTTGTAGATTGTTAGATTCACCACAGAACCCACTCAATATACTTAATCTCTGAAAGTCATATAGGAGTTGAAAAGATCTCTATGTGGCATTTTAATTTTTACATGGTTCCCATTAGAAAGGAAGGATTCTTAAGCAATCCTCTAACAGGATATGTTGCATGATCTGATTAAGGTCCACCATGACCTGAAATTCATTCTCGACCGTGGCCAAAAGCATCTCTTCCAATCATGTGCCCACTCATACTAAGAGTGGGGCAACAAACCATGTTGGCTTAGGTTCTGAAAGAAAGACAGGCTTCATCTTACATCCTCACACACCTAAGGACCTAGACAATTACCTTGAGGAAACTGCCATTCCCTTCAACTCTCGTATGACTATCTCCAATCTGGAACAACCTACCTCCGTAATTAAATTACTGCAGTCTAGGAAAAGTCCTAGTCCAGATTGTTCACTAATTGCTTAGAATCTAACGTTAGGTGCTTTTTCTTCATATCCTCATTTAACTCAATTTCCTCTCAATTTCCTTTATGCCCATGTCACTGACCTGCTTAAGGAAGGAACGACCCACAGTTTTGAGTGAGCTATTCTCCTATTTCCCTCATTGACTCAGATGCTAAAATCTATGCTAAGCTGGTGGACAATCACCTGGTTTTGCCTGCTGGACTGCTAGTCCATCTGGATCAGGTTGGCTTTTTTCCAACCTGAGAAGCTAAAGATAACAAACTTAAGACCTTCTCACTAATCCACTCTTTATCTTTCTTGAATCCTAGAGACAACCCCTATGCATTTTGCCAGAGGTCCTAATATGCTACCTTAAGTTAAAGGCCAGTATCATTCCCCAAACATTTATCCATTTCTGCAATTATAAAGTGAATGCAGCAAGAGTGTGCCCATGAGTACTGGCCTTGACACATTTCTAGTATGATCGCTACAATCTAGCTTCCTCATTACCTGGCAGGAGAAATCAATTAATTTGGACATCAACATATTCACTGACCTACCATATATACTCGAGTATAAGCCGATCTGAGTATAAGCCGAGACCCCTAATTTTACCACCAAAAACTGGGGAAACCTATTAACTCGAGTTTAAGCCGAGGGTGGGAAATGCATTGGTCACAGACCCCCCCAGTATATAGCCAACCAGCCCCCTATAGTATACAGCCAGCCCAGCTTGCCACCAGCAGTATACAGCCAGCCCACCCTGCCCCCAGTAGTATACAGCCAGCCCAGCCTGCCCCCAGTAGTATACAGCCAGCCAAGCCTGCCCCCAGTAGTACACAGCCAGCCCAGCCTGCCCCCAGTAGTATACAGCCTGCCCCCAGTAGTATACAGCCTGCCCCCAGTAGTATACAGCTTGCCCCCAGTAGAATACAGCCTGCCCCATGTAGTATACAGCCCAGCCCAGCTGGGCGAAAAAACATGGCAGCGCCCAGCAGAAGAAAGAAGACGGCGCGGAAGCCTGAAGACTAGCCGCCCGGACATCGGGGGAGCCGCCCTGCGCATCGGGGCCAGCGGAGGGTGAGTATATAAGTTTATTATTTTTTAAGTATTTTTTATTTTTAGATTGACTCATGTATAAGCAGAGGGGACGTTTTTCAGCACATTTTTTGTGCTGAAAAACTCAGCTTATACACGAGTATATACGGTAAGTTCTACCTACTCTCTGAATTATGTATCTTTCCTCTCTTCCTTGAAGACCACCTTGCAATCTGAATCTGAAACATGTAAACGTTTACTTGTGTAAACTGAATCAAAATGACGGTTCTTTTTTAAGATGACTTTTATATCTACTCCAGACAATACTATAGACGCTCCCTTAGACATTTGTCACACAGAGGCAGCACCTACTCAACAACTTGTTGTAGACCACTTGGTGTCGCCAGATCTCCTCTCATCAGGAGGAATACCCAAGAGGCTTAAAGTGTAACCGTCATTTCAAAAACCTTTTGATATGCTGTAGGGCAGGTAATTTTAAACATTTTTGCAATTGGATTAGTTACCCGAATCTTGCTCCTTTCTCTTGTATTCTGCAGACTTCCCCTACATGTCAGCAATCTCACATATGTCTGTTGCTAAGCTCCTCCCGTCTTCAGAAAGAAGCTGAGACTACTGAGGGAGAGACACGCCCCCATCTCTCTCCCTCCAATCAGCTGATTACCTCATGTCTCACTGCCCCAGCACTCAGTCATGCACAAGGAGAAGCCATCACTAATGTTGTGATCAAACATCTAAACTCTTATCTCTCATCAGCTTTCCCTACACTTGTGTATAAACACATAAGCCACACAGACAGAAACTGCAGCCCCCCTCTCCCCCCATCACTATACACAAGAAAATGGCAGGAGACAATCTCCAAGTCTGCAAGCTCTGCCCTCATGTGCTGTGCTGGATAGATAGACAGACAGATAGATAGATAGATAGATAGATAGATAGATAGATATGGGCTAAGTAGATAGATATGAGATGGATGCATACAGTGTCATTGGTCAGCAGCAGGGGCTTGTGATGAGGTGACAGGAGGAAGTCCTCCCCCCCCTCCATCTTGCTAATTGTAGTTTTTTTGAGAGCTGGAAACCATGGTTGCTATGGGCCAAAAGAGGTACTAAATGAGGACTGAGAGGCAAAATACTTTTAGGAATAATTCCTAGAAACACCTAGAGCAGAATTATGTATTTTAGGTTTTTTTTGCTCTTCTTGGCACTGTTAGGCTTCTGAGAGGACCATGACCCATATTTGTTTGAGGGGCCCCAACTTTCAACCTTTCTGGCACAGTAGGTGAGCTCTTGTGCATGACCTTGATAACTCCAACTTGATAACTTCACCCTCCTAGCATCCATCTTACCCACTTCTATACCAAAGGCTAAGAGGTCCTTGGTGGGCTTTATGCATATTGCTGCCCGCTTGATTCCCAGACTGTGGAACTCCTTCAGAACCCCCTTGGTATTTGAATGCTTTCAGGAAATTCTCCACCTCCAGCATAGGGAAAAACTTCTGTCTAGCTCTGATAGTAGACCTAAGGCTTACCGCCAGACTTGGGGCCCCTGGATAACTTGCCAATCCTCCCCAATAATTACCACTTATACTTAATTGCCTGTGGAGAAATTATTGTGAGGTGAGGCACTTATACATCCACAAAATCCACCTTTCTCCTACTGCATTTCTTTCCTCTCTGTCACAGGTGCTTTTGCAGCCGTTCCAGGCAAACTTACATGTCCACGCTCCAACAACTACTCCTATAGTGCAGCGGGTGCGTGCACTTCAGCTCTGTGAAATTTAAAGGGCCAACGTGCCGCTAATTGGTGCTGGCAAGCCACTGCCCTGATATATAGCCTGTCTCTTCCTGTTACCCCTGCCGGATCTTTGTGCCTTGTAGCCTTTGAGAAACTATTTATTGATATTTATTCTTGTGATTTATCCGTTGTGAGCTCTGCCTCTTTTCACGACTTCAATTCTCTGCCCCCTGTCTTGACCTTCTGCTACGTCCCTGACTCCAATCCTGTGCCTCCTTTCCTGACCAGCTGCCTCACTACAACTCTGTACCTCGCCTTGGCCACTACTGTGAGCAAGTTGTGCCTGTGGAGCGACCTGGTGGTAACCCACTGCAGCAAGTCCAACCTGATTTGTGGCGGGCTCTGGTGACTACTGGGTGCCATTTAGATTCCGCTCCCAGGTGTCAGCTTATGTAATTGCTCGTGGTGGTTCAGTGGATCCACCACCACCGATCCTGACACTTGCTTTTCCCATTTACCTAATTTTTGTATTTCTTTTTCTTATATCCTATAGATATCCTAACAGTTATTGTCCTGCTTGGACTTTAGTCCATTCACAGTACCAATTTTCCATGTCAATTCAATAAAGTGTTAAAGTAATTCAGTTAATCTAGTTAGTAAAGACTCTAGTAAACACTCCATTCTGTCTGTACTTTGTACTTTTATATGAACTTAATTTCTCCACTAAATAACAAGTTACAGGCTCATCTGAATCCTGGCATGTGGGAGTCTTCCATTGGCTTTGTATAATTGTTAGGAATAAACAGAGATCATGTAAATCTGGGATGTGGGAGTTTGGCACTCAATTTGAAATACAATAGTTGACATTGAGAAATTAATGTGGATTAAGGCTCCTTGGAAATATATAATCTAATCTGGTAAAGTCAGATAGTCTGTATTTATTTTCAGTTCCTAGGTCTAATGATATTCTGACTCAATAACCTGGCTGTAAGGAGGTGTTTATAGATAGTCTTATATCTTTGTTTTAACCAGTACTTACACCGAAATCACTTTTTGTCAGATAGTGTCAACTCCATCGAAAGAAGCATGTGGGAAGATTCCAGCTTTATTTAGTGCAGAAATCTTGAAGAAATGCTGGTTACAACGGTGTGAAAAGGATATAATTTGCCAGGGTAGCAGAGACATTCAGATATACACTTTTCCTGACAAAGATGGCTGCATACATGAGGGAGAGGGGAGGAGTTACAATACTGAAGCTAGAGGACAGGAAGACAGGAGGGTCAAAAGGCAAAGCAGTATAACACATATACATGTCAATGAATAGAAACAAGTCCTGGGACATGACACTCCCCGTCTGAAATCTTAAGATTTCATAATATACCAACATTGAAAGAATGTCGTATGAGTCCATAGGTTGTTCTTAAAACCTGTAAACAAGAGAAAAAACAACATGCAAACAATAACAATAAGTCCAAATCTTGAGGTTGAAGATTTGAAATCCTGATGCGAAACTGTGAAGAACTTCAAGTAAACCCATCTTCAGATTGGGGAAGACGCAGTCAGCAAAACTTCCAACAACCCACACAGTAATCCTCAGGTGATATCATAGTCTATGGCGGTATGCTCCCCGCCATAAGCTGAGTGGGTATCCAAGTCACTCATGTGGCTTCTTCTTTTGGTAGCAGAAGCACTAGCTCATGGATAGGACGGAAGAAGACCTTTGCGGAACCTCCCTTTGTTACCTTGACTTCCACTTTGCGAATCTTTCCATCGTCGCTAGGCATAACTTTAGTGATGAGACCCATGGGCCACTCATTACGATGGGCTTCTTTATCCTTTAAAAGAACAAGATCGCCTTCCTGGAGGTTAGGTTTTGAAGTCTGCCACTTTTGACGGCTTTGAAGCATATGTAGATACTCTCTCTTCCACCTATGCCAAAACACATTAGACAGATGTTGCACCTCTTTCCACTGGCGTCTGTAGATGTCACTGTGGTCAAAGGTGCCTGGAGGAATATCAGCAGTTCCGATCTTCTGAGTAAGAAGTGTTGCAGGAGTAAGAATGATTGGAGAATCAGGGTCTGAGGAAACTGGAACTAAAGGCCTTGCATTGATTATGGCAGATACTTCAGCAAGGAAAGTGACCAATGTCTCATGAGTAAGCAAGGAAGACTTGTTGTCCATTAGCATTGATTCAAGTATCCTGCGTGCAATTCCAATCATGCGTTCCCAGGATCCTCCCATATGGGATGAATGTGGAGGGTTAAACACCCAAGTACATTTATTGTTGGTCAAGAAGTTTTCCAATTGTAGTTCCTTGCAAGCTCCCACAAAGTTGGAACCGCAGTCGGACCTCAACTGTTTGACAGGTCCACGAATGGAGAAGAATCTTCTAAGGGCATTGATGAAGCAAGAGGTATCCATGCATTCAATTACCTCAATGTGTACTGCTCGAATGCTGAGACAAGTAAACAGTACTGCCCATCGCTTGCTATTTGCAGCTCCACCACGGGTTCTACGAGTAACTACTGGCCATGGACCAAAGACATCGACCCCAACATAAGTAAATGGTGGATCAGTACTTAGACGGTCTGCTGGTAGGTTTGCCATTTGCTGCTGTTGCTGTCTTCCTCTTAACTTGTGACACTTAACACATTTGTGGAGTACAGAGGAAATACATCTCTTCATGCCCACAATCCAGAAACCAGCTGACCTGATGACACCTTCAGTAAACTGTCTGCCTTGGTGCTGTACTAGCTCATGATGGTGTCTGATCAGCAATGTAGCAATGTAATGTCCACCTGGTATGATGATAGGATTTTGTTCCTTGTTACACAGGTCAGATCTCTCTATCCGGCCGCCCACTCTTAGTAACTGGTGGTGATCGAGCACTGGATTGAGTTTGTAGAGTGCACTACTCTTGGACAAACTGATGTTTTTTGAGACATTTATCTCCTGATGATACACTTCTTGTTGAACACAACAGATGATGACTTGTTCAGCATGTTCAAGGTCTGAAGCAGTAGGGTGTTCCTTACACGTATGCCACCCATGACACTGTGATGGTGTGTCCTTAGCAAAGCAGCGTGAGATGTGACCCAATCTGGCAATAGCTCGCACAATGGATGACCAAGTTGAGAAACGCTCGAAGCGATGTGACTTCAGCTTGACCTTTGAAGTTACAGAGGTGTACAACGTGGAGGCTGTGGGCCTGATTTCCTTATCAGACTCAGGATCAATTAGCTCAAAGACATCATTGGATGGAGTCAGACAAGTTTCCTCACACAGAAACTTTGGAGGAGATAACCACATGTGATCTAAAAGACGTGCAATTGGTGCAGGTCTTGTTCCTCGATCAGCAGGGTTAAGTTCCGTGGAGATATACTGCCACTATTGAGGCGTAGAAAAACTTCTGATGCGTTCTACTCGGTTGCTGACGTACATGTAAAACTGTTTAGTCTGGTTATGTATATAACAGAGCACGACTTTGCTATCAGTGTAAAAGGTAAACGAATCAATTGAAATGTCTATTTCGTCTCGTATTACTTCAGCATTTTCAACTGCTAGCACGGCTGCGCAAAGCTCAAGTCTCGGTATAGAGTGTGCGGGTTTTGGAGTAAGTTTTGCCTTACCTAAGACGAATCCGCAATGTGTCTCATTGCTGGGTCCTATGGTCTTCAGATAGGCTACTGCAGCTATGGCTTCCACTGATGCATCAGAGAAGATGTGGACTTCCCTTCTGATGGCTGTTGAAAGGGAGCTGGTTGAATAACAACGTGGAACTTGGAGTTGCTCTAACACTTCCAGAGACCTTTTCCATTTTTCCCACCTTAGTTGTTTCTCAATAGGTAGCGGAGAGTCCCAGTCCGTATTTTCAGTGGTAAGTTGTCTTAGCAGTATCTTGCCTTGGATGGTGATGGGCGCAATGAACCCAAGAGGATCGTAAATACTGTTCACAACAGATAAAACTCCTCGCTTGGTGAAGGGTTTATCACAAGCAGACACTTGGAAAGTAAAAGTATCTTGTTCAATGTTCCAGAGCAACCCTAGGCTGCGCACAGGAGGAGCGTCAGAACCGAGATCAAGACTCTTTAAGTTGATTGCATGATCTTCTGAGGGAAAGGCTTTCATTACCTCATGGTTAGTGGAGATGATCTTGTGAAGTCTGAGATTCACTGCAGACAGCATCTCTTGTGTTCTGGTAAGAAGATCAACTGCCTCTTCACTTGTGGGTAAACACTTAAGTCCATCATCAACATAGAAATTCCTCTCAACAAACTGACGAGCATCAGAACCATACTCCTCCTCACCTTGTTGGGCTGTCCTTCTGAGTCCATAGATTGCTACAGCAGGAGATGGGCTGTTGCCGAAGACATGCACCTTCATTCGATAATCTATGACTTCCTTGTTGACGTCATTATCCTTGTGCCAAAGAAACCGAAGATAGTTTCTGTTGTCTTCTTTAACAATAAAGCAATGGAACATCTGTTGAATGTCGGCCATTATTGCAACAGGTTCTTGTCTGAAGCGCATTAGGACCCCTAGAAGACTGTTGTTGAGGTTAGGACCAGTGAGCAGCATGTTGTTGAGAGACACTCCCTCACACTGTGCACTAGAATCAAACACCACTCTGATTTGGTCTGGTTTCCGAGGGTGATACACACCAAATGATGGCAGGTACCAACATTCTTCTCCTTCCTTTAGTGGCGGTGCAGGTTCTGCATGGTCTCTATCAAACACCTTCTGCATAAAGTCTACAAAGTGTTTTTCCATCTCTGGCTTTCTCTTTAAGGTGCGCTTTAAAGAAGAAAATCTTGAGGCTGCTTGCTGCAGATTGTTTGGTAGTTTTGTTCTTGGAGTACGGAAAGGTAAAGGTGCTACCCAGCTGTTGGAATCATTTTGAGTAAATTCCTTATCCATTACTTTAAGAAATTCTTTATCTTCTCTAGCAGGTGCCAACTTGTTGTCATCACTTGTGGTGTTGAACACTGTAGATCCAAGGCTATCATCCCATGGAAGGCAAATGTTCACGTCATCTTGCTGATCATGCTGCCCCTTACAGTTACTCATCTTTTCTTTCACCTGGTAATGACATGGGCATGGCTGAAAATAAGTGCTGCGACCATTTGGCAATATATGAGTCTTAAATGAGGATATCTTGGTAGGCCTTTTCATTCGGTCAATGCAGACGTTGCCTATAATAACCCAGCCTAAGTCCAGGCGTTGGGCAAATGGTGCATCATGTGGACCATTGATTTGCTGACATATTTTGTGCACTCTGAGAATGTCCCTTCCCAGCAAAAGCAGGATCTCTGCATTTTTGTCCAGAGCTGGTATTTCACTGGCTATGGTCCTTAAATGAGGATGATGGAGAGCGGCTTCTGGTGTAGGGATCTCCTGTCTGTTTGATGGTATCTGGTTGCATTCAACAAGTGTGGGTAAAGGTACCTCTAGATTTCCCATTAGAGAAGCTACTACAAGTCCACTGGCTCTTCTCCCTGAAACCTCTGTAATGCCACTACAAGTGCCCAAGGTATATGGGTAAGCATCCCCCTTTAGGTTAAACAGATCAAAAAGTCCTGACCTTGCAAGTGATCGGTTGCTCTGGTCGTCCAGGATGGCATACACCTTTAAAGTCTTTTCTGGCTGACCATTAGGGTACACCTTGACTAGGCATATCCTTGCGCAGGACTTGTCACAAAGATTTTCTCCGCAGAATTCTGTACATGAAGAGGATACTGTAATAGGCCTTGCTGCTTGATCTGTGTTCTCCCCGCCATGCTTTGCTGGAGGAGGGAGATCTGTAGATGGTGTAGGGCTGGACTGAGAGGGGTGAAGAGCTTGTACGTGGTTCTCACTGTCACATTCTATGCACTTTATAGTGGATTTACAGTCCTTAGCAATGTGTTCAGTGGAAGCACAACATCGGAAACATATTCCAAACTTCTTTAGCAGCTCCTTGCGTTCTTGAAGTGGCTTCTTTCTGAAGCCAATACACTTCTTGAGAGGATGTGGCTTCTTATGAATAGGGCATAGGCGATTGGGGTTCTCAATCTTTTCACCTTGGTTGATCTTACAACTGAGCTCCTCAGAAGCTGATGAGGTAGTGGGAAGAACATCAGTCTTTTTTACTGACACTGGACCTCTGTGTTTTCTGTATTCGGAGCGTGGGCTGTCATATTTAAAAGGTGGTGAACTGAGGCCACTGGACTCACCGTAGGAAAAGCTTGGGTCATTCTTGGATTCTGCAATGTTGCTGACAAACTGACAGAAGTAGTCAAATGGAGGAAAACAGACTTCATTCTCTCTTTTGTATCTTGACCCAACTGTAGCCCATTTTTCTTGGATGTTAGGTGGCAGTTTGGCAACTATTTGGTTTACCCCACGAGAAGTATCCAGGTAGCTGAGACCAGGTAGGTGAGGGTCTGTCTTGGCTAGTTGGAGCTCTGAAAGTAGGTCACTAAGCTCTTGAAATTTTTGGTTGTCCTTGCCAGATAGCCTTGGGAAACTTTGCAACCGTTTGAAGAGAGCACTCTCAATTGCTTCAGGACTGCCATAGGTTCGCTCTAGTCTCTCCCAGGCAGCTGTAAGACCTGCTGCAGGATTACCAATGTGAACAGACCTGAGTCTCTTAATACGTTCTGTGGACTGTGGGCCTAGCCATCGGATCAACAGATCTAGCTCTTCAGCAGCAGTGATGCCGAGGTCACTAATTGCGGTTCTGAAGGCACATTTCCAGCCTCTGTAGTTCTCAGGCTGGTCATCAAACCTTGTGAGTCCGGTTTTAGTAAGTTCACGGCGTAACATGTATCTTGCAAACTCTGACATGTCTGTTCGTTCTGAGCTTAGACAAGGAAATGCTGGCTGGGTAAAGTTGGTCACGTTGTTCTCGGTGTTCTGGCTAAGAAACACAGGTGTAAATGAGGTTGCATAGGCGTTTAGCCCAGGAGGTGGCTTACTGTCCATAAGCTTAGCTGTGGCTTGGTATGATACTAGGCCATTGTTAGGGTTTGGCGTTTTAGCTTGTTGAACGTGCTGGGGTGTAGGGCCGTGGTGATTTATGTAGAGTGAAGAATCAGGATGATGAACAGGCAGAGTGTTGTACTGACCTTGACTTTGGGATATTGCAGGAGGAATTATGTGTTGTCGCTGTGAAGACAAATCTGCTTTGTCAGGAATGGTAGTAGCAATCTGGGGTTCACTGCTTTGGCTTAACACATAGTCTCTAGTACGCTTGAGAGGGTCCTCTGCATCCATTCCGCTCAAGGCAACACTGTCTCTTTCACTCCCACTGGCTGCTTCTTCCAGAACCTTCACCCTTGCCATGGCTGTAGCATGCTCACATTGTTTCTGAAGAGCTTCTATTTCTGCCTTTCTTCTTGCTGCATCTGCTTCTCTGGCTGCTGTGTCTGCTTCCATTTCAGCTTTCTTTTGCGCTGCCTCTGCTTCCATTTCAGCTTTCTTCTGCGCAAAGGCGGCCTGAACCTTAGTCGCCTCGGCTTCTGCACGCGCCTTTATAAGCTGCTCACTGAGTGTTGAATATTTTGAAGATTGCGACCTAGACGTGCGTTTAGAACGTCTTGTGGACTCAGAAGTACAAGATGTTGTTTCTTGAAGTTGCACAATTCTTGCCCTTGTTTTTGACAAAGTTTCATATATTAAGCCGTCTCGTTCAGCATTAAGATGCTGGAAGTTTTGCAGTTCTTCTAGACTATCTTGTGTATTGATTCTTTTCAGAATGCTTTCATATTCTTGACACTTCAGCATGTAATGCTCATGCATAGTGGGCAGTGTCTCTAGGGCTCCCTCTAGAGGCAATACATTATGTTCAGGCAAGGAAATGGTGAAGACATGTGCCTGTAAATTTTTCCACAGTTTCATAATGTCTGATGAAAGTTCATGCTGCAGGCTTTCAAGGTTCTCTCTAACCTTCCATGTAGGCTTAACAGAGCGTTTGTCCTTATCACTGGACAGCAGACTGGGATCCATGCCTCCCTGTACTGAGTGTCCCTCAGCCATGATGATGCAATACACACAGGATGGATTACACTGAGGAGGGATGGCTGCTATGACTGTAGCTGTAGCTGAGTCTCTGTCCCCACGGCTGGGACTGGCAGTCTATGATCCTTTTCACTATTCTGACTCAATAACCTGGCTGTAAGGAGGTGTTTATAGATAGTCTTATATCTTTGTTTTAACCAGTACTTACACCGAAATCACTTTTTGTCAGATAGTGTCAACTCCATCGAAAGAAGCATGTGGGAAGATTCCAGCTTTATTTAGTGCAGAAATCTTGAAGAAATGCTGGTTACAATGGTGTGAAAAGGATATAATTTGCCAGGGTAGCAGAGACATTCAGATATACACTTTTCCTGACAAAGATGGCTGCATACATGAGGGAGAGGGGAGGAGTTACAATACTGAAGCTAGAGGACAGGAAGATAGGAGGGTCAAAAGGCAAAGCAGTATAACACATATACATGTCAATGAATAGAAACAAGTCCTGGGACATGACAAATGACAATAAAATTGACTTTAGCTGAATTCCTATGTTAGGACATTTTGACATACACTCACCGGCCACTTTATTAGGTACACCATGCTAGTAACGGGTTGGACCCCCTTTTGCCTTCAGAACTGCCTCAATTCTTCGTGGCATAGATTCAACAAGGTGCTGGAAGCATTCCTCAGAGATTTTGGTCCATATTGACATGATGGCATCACACAGTTGCCGCAGATTTGTCGGCTGCACATCCATGATGCAAATCTCCCGTTCCACCACATCCCAAAGATGCTCTATTGGATTGAGATCTGGTGACTGTGGAGGCCATTTGAGCACAGTGAACTCATTGTCATGTTCAAGAAACCAGTCTGAGATGACTCCAGCTTTATGACATGGCGCATTATCCTGCTGAAAGTAGCCATCAGACGTTGGGTACATTGTGGTCATAAAGGGATGGACATGGTCAGCAACAATACTCAGGTAGGCTGTGGCGTTGCAACGATGCTCAATTGGTACCAAGGGGCCCAAAGAGTGCCAAGAAAATATTCCCCACACCATGACACCACCACCACCAGCCTTAACCGTTGATACAAGGCAGGATGGATCCATGCTTTCATGTTGTTGACGCCAAATTCTGACCCTACCTTCCAAATGTAGCAGCAGAAATCGAGACTCATCAGACCAGGCAACGTTTTTCCAATCTTCTACTGTCCAAATTCGATGAGCTTGTGCAAATTGTAGCCTCATTTTCCTGTTCTTAGCTGAAAGGAGTGGCACCCGGTGTGGTCTTCTGCTGCTGTAGCCCATCTGCCTCAAAGTTCAATGTACTGTGCGTTCAGAGAAGCTCTTCTGCCTACCTTGGTTGTAACAGGTGGCGATTTGAGTCACTGTTGCCTTTCTATCAGCTCGAACCAGTCTGCCCATTCTCCTCTGACCTCTGGCATCAACAAGGCATTTCCGCCCACAGAACTGCCGCTCACTGGATGTTTTTTTTCCGGACCATTCTCTGTAAACCCTAGAGATGGTTGTGCGTGAAAATCCCAGTAGATCAGCAGTTTCTGAAATGCTCAGACCAGCCCTTCTGGCACCAACAACCATGCCACGTTCAAAGGCCACAAATCACCTTTCTTCCCCATACTGATGCTCGGTTTGAACTGCAGAAGATTGTCTTGACCATGTCTACATGCCTAAATGCACTGAGTTGCCGCCATGTGATTGGCTGATTAGAAATTAAGTGTTAACGAGCAGTTGGACAGGTGTACCTAATAAAGTGGCCGGTGAGTGTATGTCGCAATGATGTTTCCAATATGCTGTAGTGTGATAGTATAGAACTATCATATCTAATTTTATTTAATGGACCAACCAAAATCATTTACACACTAACCATGAACCCTCCTATATTGAAAAGGGTATAAAATAAATATACACAAAGGTCCAGATCTCCGTGGATACAACAATATATTGGTTATGTCTATGCAGGGCCGTTTCTAGACAAGGTGGGGCCCTGGGCAAAACTAAAAGTGGGGCCCCAAAATAAAACAATTTTATGTCACAGCCAGTAAGAGGCTCCCTTTAGTATAGTAAAAAAAACTGTAGATGATGGTCAGCACCGTGGATCAGCGGTTAGCACTATAGCCTTGCAGCGCTGGTCAACATCTGCATAGAGTTTGCATGATCTCTCTGTGTTTGCGTGGGTTTCCTCCGGGTCCTCCGGTTTCCTCCCACACTCCAAAAAATGACTGGTAGGTTGAATAGATTGGGAGCCGCTTTGGGGACAGGGACTGATCTGGCAAGCTCTGTGCAGTGCTGCTTAATCTGTGTGCGCTATATAAATAAAGAATTATTCATTATAATCATTATGATAGAAGATAAATATGAAATATGATAGAGATTTCTGGATGCAGAACTATAATATAGATGATATATACAGTAGATGAGAAATAGAAGATTGATTGAAAAATAGATAGAGAAAAAGCAAGATATATAAATGGTCAGATTATAGGAGATAGATAACTAGACACATAGATGATAGATATATAGACAGGAGATAGATGATAAGCATCTTCACCCGGGAATTCAACCAAGGGGTATTAACCCTTCGTGCGCGCGCCTACATAGGAAATGCCGCAGGCGTTGCGCGCGCACGGTCGCGCGCAGCGCCGAAGGGTTAATATATATTATATATATTTTATAGTCCAAAATATACAGTATTAGCTAATAACAACATCTAGTGGTCAGAATTAAGGATTTGATAAATATACTGTACATAGTGAAATGTCAAAGGGTCATGCTTTATCAAAAGGTTGCCAAAAACAGTCTTAAAAATGTGTTGTTTTTACCAAAAAATTACTCACCTGTTTAAGCACATCTTGTATGATTTCCTTGTAAATATCTTGGATGGCCATGCTAAGTGTTTCCATGCTAATACTCCTTAGTATTTTTGGTGACGTAACTAGGTCAAGGAACTGCCAGACAGAGACACCGTGTTCTAATGATAACACCTCTCCTAACTCCATCTCTCCCATTTCTGATCTAGTAATAGTAAACAGTTTCTGCAGGAGGTATTGAACCTTAAAAAAAAAGGAAGAAAAAATAATTAATTTTTATTAATATTTAGAACTCTGTACTTAAGAAGTGCATAAGAAACCATATAAGGCAATTTTATTCTCTCTTTTTTATGACATTGTGCATCATGTTAGTGGTAAATTTTAGTTCAGTTTTAGTTTAGTTTTGCATTCACTATATTTGCACTTATGATTACAGGCAAAACTTATTACGATCCTTGAGGGATTACAAATCAAACAGCAGTTCTTCAATTTTTTTAAGAAAATTACAGAATTATTTAACAGACCATTATATTATAGGATTTTTTGAAAGCCCCATTAATAGAAACGCCCCACAATTCAATGATCTGTAAAAAATGTTTTTAAATATAATATTTGCAATAAAGATATTTATTTCCAAATATGGAAATGCTGGTGTTCTGCAGTACTGAAGGAGTGATATTATGTACAGACTTATATGATTGGGTATCATCAGCATAATGAAGATACTGAAAATCAAATCTGCTTATGGTTTGTCCAATGTGGCAGTATAGAGGGAAAAGACAAGAGGACCTAGGACTGAGCCCTGAAGAACCCCTACAGTGAGAGACCTAGAGAAGGAGACACTGACAGTGCGGTAAGAGAGATAGGAAGAAAACCATGAGAGGGCAGTGTCCCGCAGGCCAATGGAGCAAAGCATCCTGAGGAGGATTAGGTGGTCCACTGTATAAAATGCTGCTGAAAGAGCCAGAATAAGGAGAGAATAGTCACCTTTTATTAAGTAGTGAGGAGATCATTGGAGACTTTAGAAAGAGTCGTTTCAGTGGAATACATAGAACAGAAAGCAGATTGAGAGATAGAAGATCCTAGGAGAAACTCCGGTAAGACAGAAAGGGAGGTGCTGGAATATAAGGGCGAGGCCGATCAGGAGGACCCTGGCCCTTTAAGGCCAGGAGAGCTGGTGCGTGCGCCCTAGTGAGCGAGGATGCAGCCTAATCAGGAAACAGAAGCGTTGGAGAGGTGAGTCTAGGCCAGGGGTTGCCACGCCACATGGTAGGGCATGGGTGTACCCACGATCCGTACTGAGGATCGCGGGTGCGGCCGTGACAGTATCTATTTGTAATTCTATATATACACATGGATGCTTCTTCTTTGGTATTGGTATTTTACAGTTAATACATAATGGGGCTCATTTTCTAAGGGTCCGAACGCCGCACTTTTGTCGGGTTTCCCGGATATTTCCGTTTTGCTCCAAATTGCCCCGGGATTTTGCCGCACGCGATCGGATTTTGGCGCATCAGCGCTGGCTTGCACGCGACAGAAATCAGGGGGCGTGGCCGTCGGATAACCCGACGGATTCGGACAAACCGTGGAATTTTAAAAAGGATTTGTGTTGAAAGATCAAGCACTCACATGCACCAGGAAGAAGAAGGTGAACTCCGGCGGACCTTGGCCCAGCAGCGCCACATGCAGGAAATCATAGTGAATCGCGCCGGACCCGAATCCTCATCGGACAACGCACCACGGGATTGCGACAGGACCGGGTAAGTAAATCTGCCCCAATGTGTTTGGTGTGTTTTATGTAAATGTATGGTCTCCATTATCTCATTTAACCATTAGGACTCAAAGACATTTGAGACAGTGCCGCATAAAAGGTTAGTACATAAAATGAGACTGCTGGGACTAGGGGAAAATCTGTGTATTTGGGTAAGTAATTGACTTAGTGATAGAAAACAGATGGTCGTCATTAATGGCACATTCTCAGATTGGTTTGACATTACCAGTGAAGTGCCAGAGGGGTCAGTATTGGGGCCACTTCTTTTTAATATTTTTATTAATGACCTTGTAGTGGGTTTACACAGTCAAGTTTCAATATTTGCAGATGATACTAAGCTGCGTAAAGTAATAAATACTGAGGTTGATAGTTTAGCATTACAGAGGAATTTGTGGAAGCTTGAGGAGGGGGCAGAGAAATGGTTGATGAGGTTTAATGTAGATAAATGTGAAGTTATGCACTAGGGCCATGGAAACAAAAAGTATAATTATGTTCTAAACAGTCAATTACTTGGTAAAACTGGAGCTGAAAAGGACTTGGGGGTATTGGTGGATGGTAAACTTAATGTAAGTGACCAGAGCCAGGCGGTTGCTGCTAAAGCAAATAAAATTATGGGATGTATCAAGAAAGGAATAGATTCTCATGATAAAGACATAGTTTTGCCCTTATACAAATCCCTGGTCAGACCACACATGGAATATTGTGTACAGTTTTGGGCACGGTGTATAAAAAGGACATAGTAAAACTGGAACAGGTGCAGAGCAGGGCAACCAAGATTATTAGGGGAATGGGGGGACTAGAATACATTGACAGATTACAAAATTTGGGATTATTCAGTTTAGAAAAAAGATGACTAAGAGGAGACCTCATTACAATGTACAAATACCTGGGGATCGCTCCAAAGATCTTTTTATACCTAGGTTTGTGACCAGGACAAGGGGGCATCCTCTACGCCTAGAGGAGAGGCGATTCTACCATCAACATAGACAGGGATTCTTTACTGTAAGAGCAGTGAGACTGTGGAACTACCTGCCGCAGGAGGTTGTTATGGCGGACTCTATGTACATGTTCAAGAGGGGCCTAGATGACTTTCTGGAGAGAAAAAATATCACGGGTTATGGGGAAAAAAATATTTATTTAAATTCTTAGAGGTTGGACTTGATGGACTTGCGTCTTTTTTTGGCCTTATATACTATGATACTATTATATGGTCTATCGGAGTGACTGATTTTCTGTCATTTTCTGTGTGGTATAAAGTGAAATGTTTTGAGACCATGGTTCATCCTTTCATGTTTGATGTTAAAGGGAACCTGTCACCAGGAGACCCATTTTTAGCACTCCCCCAGTCCCCACAGAGCATAGTACATACACTGCCAAAGTGTTTTTGTATAAAAAATTGGTTTTACAGAAAAAAAATATGGGGAACAGCTTCTCCATGTGACGCCCCCTGCTCCTCTACAGCCAATCATGAGTGTGGGGAGTTATTCATATATTTGAAAAGGTCACATGTTTCCCAAGGGTGGGGGGGACTGCTCCTTTCCAGACACTCCCTTTTGGCAACTGGCTAGTCACACAGCACATGCTAATGAAAGGTACAATATAACATATCTTTTTTTCTGTAAAACCAATTTTTTATGCAAAAACACTTTGGCAGTGTATGTACAATGCTCAGTGGGGACTGGGGGAGTGCTAAAAATGGGTCTCCTGGTGACAGGTTCCCTTTAAACCTATGTTGATTCATCCTACTATTTAGGAATTTTTTTAGCTATTTCATAGCACCAAACGCTTTTGCGGTGTCCAAGCACCGAATGCTTGGATACTTCCTCCACTATGTATCAGTCGATATTCTATATTGCTTGTTTTATAGATTATCCAGATTGTTATAAATATGGGCACAGACAGTTTAAAACCAGTGCCTTTATTGGTGACAGTAATACGTTTAACATCATATGTTACACAAAATACACATTAATTCATACATAAATTGAAATTCCATTTACAGTATATAGTATCTTTGGCATCATGCACCAAATATCTGGCGAAAGTACGTATAAGACACCATATTTCTGATGTGAAGAGTACAGCAGTTAGGTTTATTCTCTGATGCACCAATAAATGCCTTGTGGGAAGGTAGGAACTTTGGTTTAGAACGGCAAGTACAAAAACCCTTTGGGAATAGAGAATCCTTTTGGATATTTGTGTTTGAAAACTAGGCATCCACAGGGATTGAACCAATACATGTTCAAGTTTAGTATCCTGTCATAGAAGGACATATGGGTTTGCTTGTATGATAGAGATAAGTGTGTTTATGTATCTATATGGTCAGTAGAATAAAATCTGAATCCAGACAGTCCCCTACTTAAGGACACCCGACTAGGATGACCCCTAGTTACAGACGGACCTCTGCCAACTGTGATCTCTAGTGAAGATCTCTGAATGCTGTACTATAGTCCCAGACTGTGCTGATCAGCTGTAAATTGTCTGTAATGAAGCTTTATTGATAATCCTTGGTCCAATTACAGCAAAAAATTTTGAAACTCCAATTGTCACCGGGGCAAAAGAATTTTTTGTCTGGATCAACAATTATAAAATATACAGTTTTGACTTACATACAAATTCAACTTAAGTACAAACCTATGGAACCTATCTTGTATGTAACCCGGGGACTGCCTGTATATTGTATATCGCCTATGTGATTTATAAATATCATGTGTCTTTGTCTACACATGTAGTTAAATGGGCACCATCATATCCATATGTCATTTATATATTACCTTTCTGAGTTTCCCAAATGATATGGAATTCTTAAACACATATAATATTTTATGTGAAATGAAAAATAAGGCTCTGGGGCGTCACTAGGGTAAAAGATTTGGGACACAAGCCCCAGATATTTTCTATAGTGCCCCGAATGTTTAGTGAAAGGTGTAGTAATCAGGTATATCGGATTTTGCAGACACATTAGATTACTGTCTACAGCACTGGACCAGAATCCTAGGGTTACCTGCCAGCTGCTCTGCTCCGTACATATTATGTAGGCAGCAGAAATATGCTTATGTCATCAGCCAATCACATTATCTGATAATGTCATATAATCTTCTAAGGTCTATACTGTATAGAAGGTATAGATGCACGCAAGGACCTGCCTGTCAGAATAACTCTGTGGGGCTTCCAGTAGAAAAGCGGGCAAAAAAAGGTCACAAATGCTTTATTTAGCCCCATTTCGTTATGTCCTAACTACTGTCCCCCTCCATGTGGAGGCAGGATTTTTCTATGTCTTACTGAGAGACAGTTGGGTCAGAGGAAGGTGGTAGTGACTATACCTCCAGAGTTCATGGACTGTGCTGTATCTTCCAGGGATGGAGAAATGGTCATTAAAAGTAAATATATGAATGGATATGTGTGTGTATATATATATATATATACTGTATATACAGTATATATATTGGATAAGAGTGTGTACCGTAAATATAATGACCCATATTTATTAATTTATTAATCAATGTGTCGTCAAGCAGTTGAGCACCTTCAATATCTACTTTAAAGTGAGATGTGCAACACATAGGCAAGGTGGTTATTGCGAATAGCGCCTTCTCTTTGTCAAGATCTATTTGGTGAGCCTGCACAAGCCTGCTTCTATTTGGTGAGAAGCTACTGCTCGGTAAACTTAGTAATTGCAGCTTGAAGCCACTCCCTGGTAAGTCAAGAGCTAAGCATGCCAAATGTTATTGTCCAATGATATTCCGTGTAATATTGTAAAGCACACTGGAAGCGGGTTGGACTACCACCTGACCAAGGGAGTATGAAAACCCCTGGTGGGTGGGGAAACATTGTCTGTTTTTTCAGTTAGAGCAGAGCGCCAGACCTCATGGCCTGATGTCCTGCCCCCACTTCACGTACCCCCGGGGTCTATGCGGAGCTCGACAGGCAGTTAAACGCCTTCCTACAGTTCAATAAATGAGACCGAGTGAAAGTCTGTAGCTTTATTAAACTGATGTAGGATTAGGGTGAAACTGAAGAAAAACAGGAATGTACACGCTATTAGAATAGTACAATAAAATAACAGGAGCATGTTCCATACATAACATTGGTATATAACAGGAAACAAGCTGATACAGATACAGTCTGGGACCAAACATGGCCGACCATGAGGTTGGGCCTATCTGTGCAATTACAGATCCATACATTACACTTCATATAACAAAGTTTATACAGAGTGGTCCTATAACTGCTAGTAGCTAGAGATTCTTATAGACAGTCTCCTTACTACAACAAGGGTTAAGATGAATGAAATATAGGTCTTCTCTCTGTGTAGACATGAAGGGAACTGCCCTTCTTATTCCGACAATCCTTTGTATCTGCTAGTGGGTGGGGAAAACAGAATGTAAGTAATTATTAACTTTGGCCATTAGATGGCGCCTGCAAACAAACATCTGTTACATAATGGACAAAATTATGAACATCATTTAACCTGCATAACATTTGCCAGTGGGCGGCACACTTGAAGTCCTGCATTTTAGTCAGCAAACAAAGCAGAGAAGAGTGCAGCTCCTGTATAGCTGCACCAGCCAGTGTCCTAAAACCAGGAAGCAGAGGTGTCTCAGGCCAATGTCCGGAGAGTAGACCCCAGAGCAGAGGTGCACAATTCGGACTTGGCTCCATCCTTGAAGTCCAGCTTGAAGTTACTACCAGGCTGTGAGGAACTTTCCTGCAGACCAGCTATCTCCATCAACCTTCCAGTTTACTGAATCTGCTGCTACTGTTTGGCCATTTCCTGCTGTTTGAAAAGAACTGTAAGTTGATTTGTACTACGCGCCTCAGTGTAATCCCTGGATCAGGCTCCCCATCCTCCATCATCCAGGGACTCCCATATACAACTCAGAGGTTGCCCCAGGGAGAAACCTATTTCATCAGCCTCTCCCTCCATATTTCTTGCAAGCACCACCTACTGGAGACCTGCCAGGCTGTAGGCCCGTCCTCTGGTCCCAATACCAAGCACCATGACCATAACGTGCCCAAGGTCGCATAAGTCAGCCACTCCAGTATTCTGGGTCCCGGCTGTCTACAGCCACCAAAAAAAGCAACTGAAAAAAAGCTGTTGCAGATGTAAATTGGCAGTATAAAGTCAAGAAGGCAGATATTTTAACACTGAACTCAAGCTTTCTGATACTGAGAAAGCCCCCTTCATTGTAATTCATGGTCCTGCATGAGGTGTTAAACTCTCCACCTCTTTGACTTTATACAACCAATTCATTTCACTTCAAAGTTGATTTTCAGGATGATGCCACCTCCCCATGAAAGAAAAAAAAACTAGGTGTTACGCTGCTTGACAATATTCTGGTGGTGGTTTATTAGGCCAATTGCTGATGATAGGTTCCCTTTAAAGCCTTTGCGCCAATTTTCTGTCTGACTTTATAAATACAAAAAAATGTGCAAAGACACATTTGTGGCACAAGCAACACATTTCTGCAGCGTCAGCACTATACGCAACGCCACAAAAAATTCTGCAAATAAAGGGCGTTCCTGTGCATGTGACACATTTATCATGCAGAATCCAACAGAATTGTGTCACACCCCTATGTTAAAAGTGCACCCAAAAAAGTTGGCACATTCTGCTGGAGAAGTGGAGGTAGCACCAAATTCATGATGAACAAGCGCCACAATTCCTGAATCTGGCAAGTCCAGTATATTTGCAAAATGCATTGTCAATCCCATTTATGATTAATAACAAAACAATTATTTGTTGGGTAGCGTATCAAGCATCAAACAGTTTTTTTCCCCTAATGCTACTTCATTTACCATTTTACCATAATCAAGGGGTGATTCCCAGGGGACACTTCAGCCCATATACAAAAGGACAGATAAGATCACACCCACTATGGTTGATGTGCATTACCCAAGCTATCCTTCAGGTGAGCAGTACTAATTGAAACACCATACCTACTCTGCTTGACTCTCACTATGGGACCCTGTGCATGTTTTTCTCCATTCTCTCGTCCTGAAAAAGTGTGCGTGAGATTGCTCTAAGGACAGAATATCATTGATTATGTCAGGAATTTTTTGGGTGGGCACTTTTTAAAGATTTGTCTATTGATTCAGTGAATCTAACAAAGCAGGGGATCAGGGGTGGGCTGATATGCTGATTAAAAAAAAAAAAACAGATATGTTCGCTGACTGTTTAATTAGTGTTTTGTATTGGGCTGGATTTTTATGGAATGGCGGTTAGGTTGTTAGTGGGATTTGCCATTCCCCTCTCCTAAAGTCCAATCCTTGTGGATAATCATGAGGAAACAACTCAGGACTGACTTCAATCGAAGTTTAAGAACATACAATGGCCCACATTTATCAAGGGCTCCTGTATTCACCTGTATTCTAGAGGTCTTTGTACATAAATACATGTTCAAACTGTTTGCACATTTATTTATGCAGTGTTTACACCAGTATTGTTTGGTGGCTGCACTATGCCCAACGTGACACAAAACTGTGCCACCTAAAGGGGCGTCCTGTTGTGTAGTTACACCATGCACCAGATTTTTGTCAAAAAATCTGACATAATTGTGGTGCACGCCTGTTAAACTTAGTAGGGTGGGGTATACTCTGGCCATTCACAAATTATACAGCAGGGTATAATCTGGGACAGGGTTATTCTGGCCTGCTACACCGTGACTCACGGGCTGAGCCCTCTCCGTACAAGGGGGGTGTTTGCTGCAGGGCCAGATTAAGGCTCCTAGCGGTATGGAGCACCTTATTTAGGATGGGGCCCCCGCCAGTTCGGCAGCCAATGTGGGGCCCCCTCCCACAACAATATATGTAAAATATACCACTTAGTTATAGTCTTTCAAATCAGCCAAAGCTTTGAAAAAGTAGAAACATTGGTATCTTTACTTTCAGATTGGCTCATAAATTCCTACCTTTACTAAACCAATTTAAATTTTGGTCCATGACAAACCAAAAAATACTACAGCCATACTATTACCAAATAATGATACCACAATGCTGTAACCAATTGAAACTACCATCAGACCAATATTCCAAACAATAGCGCTACAATTTCCAAATGATCCCTCCAAACTACAACTCACAGCATCACCACAACATGTAGAAAATACCAACATCCTGATAATGACCACAAGACTCTATACACAGACCAGTATTACCAATAATTCACCACATATGAACTCCATTTATTGATAAACTTTAGTGCCATATTGTTATCATATAAACACCACCCTGCAAAGGACAATATCACTGACACCTCTGTACAATTCCACATAATAACAGTACATTGTGATTATTATCTCTACATAATGACTGAATAATACTGCAATACTAAATGATAACCTACACACAGACCAGTGTGTACCAGCATATAGAAATTATATAGTAGTAGATACCAGAGGCTGCAGTGTAATCCAATGACTTAGTGATGATGTATCTTACCTTCTGTCTGATCTTCCAGGCGACTTCTTGCATCCACAACCCATCTCTGCGGGTTTATAAAACAGACATGTTTGGCATTGTCCTATATACACCTCACACCTGACCCTCACATACACAGCTGACCACAATGTGCCCCCATATATATCATTTTTACCCCTAACACCACAACTGTCCACACTGTTCCCCTTACATATATCATATATACCCCTCATACCACAACTGACCACACTGCGGCACGACATATATATACCCCTCCTATCACAACTGACCACACTGTGCCCCCACATATATCATATATACCCATCAAACTACAACTGACCACACTGCATCCCCACATATCATATATACCCCTCACACCACAACTGACCACACTGTACCCCACATATATCATATATACCCCTCATACAACAACTGATCATACTGTGAACACCAAAACCATTCAGGCATGAAACACATTTATTGAACATGTTTCCTGTTCAAAACGAAATTCACCCGTCTTTCATCTGTAACATTTACAAAACTTCACCTAAAACCACCTCAAACACGATTGTGATGCAGTTTGAGCTACATTTTTTTTCTGATGCAGTTTTTGATGTCCAAACCAGATGGAAAGTTAAAAAAGGAGGAGTAACACTTTCCAATGATAAGTTCATACCCATTATTTTCCACACCTGCTTTTGGCTTCAGAAACTGTATCTGAAAAAGCTGAATAATACCACCACACCACTACCACTACCACTGTATCATGACTGAATAAAACCACCACACCGCTACCATTACCACAGCATCATGACTTAATAATACCACCACACCACTACCACTGCCACTGTATCATGACTGAATAATACCACCACACTACTACCACTGTATTATGACTGAATAACACTACTACACCACTACCACTGTATCATGACTGAATAATACCGCCACACTGCTACCATTACGACTGCATCATGACTGAATATACCACCACACCGCTACCATTACCACTGAAAAATAATACCAGTCCAAAATAATAAAATAATCGCCCATTTCATCTATACAGTGACTTTCCGTATCCAAATCCGCCCCTCTATACAGCATCCGCTCTTGCCCCCTAAATACAGTCCCCACATCCACTAAACAGTGGCTCTATACATAAACTGTATCCCCAACTGTGCTATACATAGTGGCTCTATACATGACTTACACTCCCCCAACGCTATACAGTGTCTCTATTACACCCCTGTCCCCTATACACTGTCTCTATACATGAACTATACCCCCCTGTCCTGGAGAGACAGGAGAGTCTATGGGGCTCCAGGGCAAAGGGGTTCCTATAGCACAACTTTTCTGCACATGGTCCTGACTCTCTCCCCTGCTCCACCAGCCGCTGACCGATCGGATGGCCTGTCTGCCAATGCCTTTCACTGATATATATGTCTGTGTGAGACACTGCCGCATTATTACTATCTTCAGCAAGTAAAACTTGACCTACCCGCTCATAAGCAGGCTCCGAACCATGACTCCCCACTGTGTCTCCGCCCAGAGACTTAGTGCTACGAGATTACGCTACTCTCCACCTCTGAGCTGATTTGGGATCCAATGTAAAGGTATGTAAAGGGGATGGAAGGTGGGGCCCCTGGAGACTATCTGACTGAGTAGAGGGCCGGATCTACAATGCCAGACGCCCGGGCCCCCATTGAGAGGACCGATCCCGGGACTGGTTCGCTGCATATTGCAGTAAACACCCACCAGTAGCACCAATCGTGGGTTAGTACCAACAGCAGGTGTTAACCTTATGATTGCCATCTTTGCTCTCTGTGATGTATTCGGGGAGTGACAAACGGTCTTTATAAGATCAGAGGCTGCCTTTTCACAGCAGGTCTGTTACAATGTGCCAGAGGTACTAGATGAAATCCCCATATACTGCCACACACTAGTATGGCAGTATATAGTAGGATCAATCACTAGGGGGTCTGAAAAAAAGAAAAGAAAAAAAAATTCAAATCACCCCTCTTCCCTAGATCTGATATAAAAATAAACAGCAAAAATCATAAACATCTCAGGCATCCCCAAAATGTCTGATCTATCAAAATATAATACCAGATAAAGTGGGGACAGGAGACCAGAAAAAAGGGCGCTGGATGTGTAGGTTAGCTCAGGATAGCTGGATATCAATAATTCGTATAGGTGTACACTCACCTTGTTGAGTTGCGCAAAAAGGCACAACACATATAGCAGGTATTGTTAAAATTGGAGCGGTCTGCAGCCTCTTGGGATTCCGGTGAATATAATAAAACCAGAATATAATAAAAACATAAAAATGAAGAGCAAAACGCGTTTCGAACCCGTAACGGGTTCTTCGTCAGTTGCATTACAGGGTGTGTATTGGTAGCTCATATATAAAGCAATGGTGGTTGGCGGGTTGATGACCCGGTAACCGGGTAACCGAGCAGTATTAACAATGGATTGCCGAACAATCAATGAGAGACTCCTCTACAACAATCTAAAAACCACTAAAATTAACATTTGTTCTGAATGTCATGGACATAAAATGCTGAACTATAGGTGAAAGAACCTTTATTGTGTATTGCTGCACTTAAATTGTATTGATAGAGTGAATACCTCGCTATATAATTACTCACTATCTGATGTGCGGTCTGGATCCTTAAAAAACTACTAAAATGGCTTCCCTCCGATGTGAGAACTACAAGTACGGAAGCTCATAGGGACCAAAATTTCTCCTACGGAGGCTTTGGAAGACCAAACTAGTTCTGTGGTTTTTACGTCAGAGTTTACTGCATAAGTGAAGTGGACTACCTGATTGTGAATGCGCTGCAAGGAGCCTATATACTTGTGTACCCTGGATTTTATAACACAAGAACTTACGTACACAAGTATATAGGCTCCTTGCAGCGCATTCACTATCAGGTAGTCTACTTACCTTATGCAGTAAACTCTGACGTGATAACCACAGAACTAGTTTGGTCTTTCGAAGCCTCCATAGGAGAAATATTTGCAACACCCTCGCCGATGCAAGGCGGAGGAGTGGTTGCGAATACGTCCCACAGCATGTCACTACATCACACTACATAGTCCTTATAGGACACAGGGGACATTGCAGTGGTAGATCCTGCCTGGCAAGGCAGGAGTTAACTGTTTTATGTGGTATAAGATGTGTCATCCAATCACATGTGTTGCACTCTATTCTCTGTAAGCTGAGATGTAATTGGAGGAGTAGCCACCACCTGACCAGGGGAGTTACAAGACCCTGTCAGGAAACTTCCAGAAGAGAGCAGTCTCTCCCTGGAGAGAGAAGAGACCAGACCAGACCAGACCAGTTCTAGCCAGACCTAGGGGTCTGCAGAAGCAGACTGGAGTAACTCCAGTCTAAACTCTATACAGCTAGCATACCAGACCAGAGCAGGAAGAGCCTAGCCCCTGCCTGAAGAGTGGAGCTAATAGCTAAGAGTTAGTGAGGAAAGGGGTTTCATCCTACCTTTAAGGATGATACCTGAAGCACTCCAGGACAAGCTGAAGCATCCTATTAGGACACAGCTACCTCTCAGCCTGCCCTCTGCATCCAGGCTGGCGCTCTACGTCCTGTGGCTCCCTCCAACTGCATCTCAGCACTCCACTACTCTGTTAAAGGCACGTTCCTGCGGTTCCTGTCGGTTCCAATAAAGAACTGTAAGTTGTTTTTGTTCAACCTCTGCCTCCGTCTGGTCCCTGCTACTACAACTACCATCATCACAGGCACCCTGTCCATCACACAGAGACTTATACTCTAGACACCAAAGGGTTGCCCCAGGGAGATCCGCTATAGCAGCCTCTCCCTCATCATTTCTTGCCAACACCACCCTGCTGGAGACCTGCCAGGCTGTAGGACAGCCCTCTGGTTCCCCATACCAAGCACCGTGACACTAGCGTGCCTAGGCCGCAACCGCCAGCCACTCAGGTACTGCGGGCCCCGGTTGACTCCAGGCCCCGAGAAAGGGCTAGGCCCTGCTGGGGGATGTTGCAAGTGGCGTCACGAACAGGATTTATACTTCTGTGCCTTATTCTGGCACTAAAGACTATCCTTTATTGAAAAGACTGTGCTGCCTAACCCTGCTGCCATTCGGGTTTAGGCCCCAAGTGATTGTGGGTTTCTGCATTGAACTGTATTACTGCTGCCACGTGCTGTCGAGCACCGCTCCAGCACTCAAGAGGTTAACCCCTGCAAAGAATTTTGTCAGCTCTGCTACATCCGGCGCTGCCGCGCCTGAAGCATTTTACCTCACGAAACTGTGGCGCAGCAAGTAATTCCAGCCCGCCAAAACCTTCACTGGCAGGAAACCCAGACGACACACCAAGCTCCACCCACGCGCGAATGGCACGAACCCCGCCTCCTGTGGCGCAGAAAAAAATAGAGCCCGCCACAGCTCTTGGCAGGAATGACTTGGACTCCTCCCTCTGGCATGAGGCGGACTTCCTGCCCCGCCTCAACGAAACGCCAGAACTCGTGTGGATCTTGTGCAGTGAGGTCAACACCATGTGGGGTCCTCGGCCATTCCCCTCCGTGGAACAACCGGAGTTCCTAGAAGTTCTTGAGACCATGGTTGTGGTCTCTGCTCAGCCGGTCCGGAGGCCCTTCGCTGGGCAACGGCTGCATCATGGACTGACCCGAGCCTTCGTCACGAGGACGTACCTCCAGACGGTGACGGAGCGGCAAGTACCACCCGGGCGGTTCCTAGTGCCTCACCCGGCTACCATGGTGCCACGGACCCATGTGGAGGCGCCACGTGGGGAGGCCCCGACTCCTGTCGAGCCAGCGCCTGGGCCTACCGCTGCCGTGCAACCTGCACCGAGGCCTACTGCTCCTGCCGACCAGCCTGCCAGACCTGCTGTTGTGGTTCCTGACACTCCGGCTGCTCCTGCTCCAGTTCCGGCACCTGCCCGACAACCCGCGAGACCAGAGCCTACACCGGAGCGACCTACCCCAGCACCGGCACCTCCGCAGCCTCGAGGCCGAGGTGAGGCCCTCCGCCGGCAACTCCGAGACGCTGTCTCGGAACAGCGACGCCGGGAGAAGGAGGCCCAGCGCTACATGGCCGGCCGGTCTAAAGAGGGAGCCTGGGTGAAGCAGAACCGCACCACTGGCATGGTCCGGTACTTCGACCGGCAGCGTGGCTATGGCTTTGCCACTCAGGACTATACCGGACGGGAGGTATTTATTCCCCGCCGGTCCGTCAAAAGGCCTGATTTGCCAGAGAGACTCCACAATCTGAGACCGGGGGAGTGCATTGAATTTTCCCTGCAGGAGGGACCTCGAGGGCCGTGGGCAGCTGGCGTGATCCGGATCCCAGACTCCGATGAGGACCGCTACCCATCGTGCGATGAACTGTACGAGGACGACGAGTGGCCGGAGTCTCCGAACACCTCTTCTTCCTCGGCTGCGAGTCCCCGGGCGGTGACCCACGTGAATGCTCCATCCACGGTGATCGTGAGTACAGGCCCCATTGCTATTCATGGGCCGGGCATGATCCAGGGCGCCACTCCCACCGTCTCCCCTGCAGGGAGCGTTGTCAGATCCCGCAGTTCTTCCGTGGGAGAGGATATCCCGGTTGGTGAGCCTTGTCCGGAGGCTCCAACTAGACCCTCATCTCCATCTGCCGGTTACCAGTGGGGTGACGACCCGGCCCCAGAAGAATCGGAGCTGGAGGGAGCTGCGGCGCTGCCGCAGGTTCCTATTTATCTATTTCTGGACCCCTCCGTGGTCCCTGGCTCTGTTGAGCCCCCGGCTGGAACAGCCGACACCCCGGGTGACAGCGCTCCTCCTCCTGAATGTCCGGAGGATGCTGCTGAACCTGCAGTACCTGCTACTGCTACCGGGTGTCCCCAGCCGGCTCCTACCACCGCTGAGGATGCACAGAATTCCCTGCTGACTTTGGATCCTGTCCCTGCTGAACCCAGTGAGGATGCATGTGATTAACCCCTGATGGGCTGTAGCCCACTTCAGGTACTGTGTATCTTGTAAATATTTACTCTTGCTATCCCATTTGGGCTGAGCGCCCGCTATCCCTAAAGAGCCAGAAACTGTCCTGAGACTCTCACCCTTATTTATCTCAGTCAAGAGACATCTCTTGCGCTGCCCACTGTTATGTGCTATGATAGCACCCCTTCCTCTGCCACAGCAGAGATTCCTAACAAAGGACTCTGCCCCTCTACACAAAGAGGAGAGCCTTTGCATATTTTATGGCACTTTTCCCCACATCAAGGGCTGTACCCAGAAGATGGACTTTGTCATTAGAGACCTTCTGTGAGACTTTTGCCAGATACTACCAGGGAAAAATTGCTATGTCATTACTATTATATTGCACTTAATGCCTTCCTTTTTAGGTATAGACATTATGCCTGCACTTTTATGCCTTTTCCTTTCCAGGTAAAGAGACATTTTATCCTGCTACCTTGAGTAGCCTACCTCTGTAACGTTTGTAACGTTTAAGATGGGTACCCATTGAGCTCCTAAGCCAATGAGAGTTTACAAAATGTTTGCACACTGTCAATTATGTCAGTAGTTTGCACTAACCTTTGATAGGCTTTTCAGGTTGTAGTGTGGCTGTGTCGGACCGTCTCTATGTAAAACCCTGACCTTATCCCTCAAACCGAGGTTTGCACGTGGGGGTAGTCCGTAAACTGCGGGTCCTTAGGGGACTGGGGGTATTACAGAGATAGCACCTGGATGCCACTCATACAAGGGTAAGAATGTCAGTCGGCAGGTACTTATACATTTGTATAATGTTTAATTGTGTCACATATGCCAATGTAATGCATATACACACACTATATATTTGTCGCCAGGGAAGAAGTGTTTACATAACAAATATACAGGCCTTGGTGCAAGGAGTGGATTACATGACACCACACCTTTCCTACTGTACAGTTCGGTTTAATGGCATTAGGGACCAACTTTCATACTTCGCACTTACATGTCCTTGTCTTAGTCCGACACCAACCCAGGTGCCTGTCTCCAGGACCATGGGCGGTTTGTCCCTACATATCCTATAGCCTGCACTTCACAGAAGTGCCCTTATCTACCTCTGCGCCCCAAACCATCCGTAGTCGAGCTGAGGGCGGCTCTTTCAATTGCCCCGGGGGTATGCAACACCCTCGCCGATGCAAGGTGGAGGAGTGGTTGCGAATACGTCCCACAGCATGTCACTACATCACACTACATAGTCCTTATAGGACACAGGGGACATTGCAGTGGTAGATCCTGCCTGGCAAGGCAGGAGTTAACTGTTTTATGTGGTATAAGATGTGTCATCCAATCACATGTATTGCACTCTATTCTCTGTAAGCTGAGATGTAATTGGAGGAGTAGCCACCACCTGACCAGGGGAGTTACAAGACCCTGTCAGGAAACTTCCAGAAGAGAGCAGTCTCTCCCTGGAGAGAGAAGAGACCAGACCAGACCAGACCAGTTCTAGCCAGACCTAGGGGTCTGCAGAAGCAGACTGGAGTAACTCCAGTCTAAACTCTATACAGATAGCATACCAGACCAGAGCAGGAAGAGCCTAGCCCCTGCCTGAAGAGTGGAGCTAATAGCTAAGAGTTAGTGAGGAAAGGGGTTTCATCCTACCTTTAAGGGTGATACCTGAAGCACTCCAGGACAAGCTGAAGCATCCTATTAGGACACAGCTACCTCCCAGCCTGCCCTCTGCATCCAGGCTGGCGCTCTACGTCCTGTGGCTCCCTCCAACTGCATCTCAGCACTCCACTACTCTGTTAAAGGCACGTTGCTTCGGTTCCTGTCGGTTCCAATAAAGAACTGTAAGTTGTTTTTGTTCAACCTCTGCCTCCGTCTGGTCCCTGCTACTACAACTACCATCATCACAGGCACCCTGTCCATCACACAGAGACTTATACTCTAGACACCAAAGGGTTGCCCCAGGGAGATCCGCTATAGCAGCCTCTCCCTCATCATTTCTTGCCAACACCACCCTGCTGGAGACCTGCCAGGCTGTAGGACAGCCCTCTGGTTCCCCATACCAAGCACCGTGACACTAGCGTGCCTAGGCCGCAACCGCCAGCCATTCAGGTACTGCGGGCCCCGGCTGACTCCAGGCCCCGAGAAAGGGCTAGGCCCCGCTGGGGGATGTTGCATATTGGTCCCTATGAGCTTCCGTTTTTGTAGTACAGCTAGTGTGTTGAGGCCATGGAGACGAGACTCTTTCTCTTGATCCTGGACAATGTGAAGCATATCGTGGGAGCTTTGCTTGTCGCCAGTTGTAATGTCTCCATGAAATAGCAGCAAGCAGAAATGAATAACCATAATAAACTGACACCCAGCAAGCCATACCCCTAACTTCCTGTCACATGTTCTTCTCTCCTTAAGAGACATATACCGGTAATTCAAAATTACCCTTCAGAGAGGGGGAGGCGGTCTTCCCAGACGGTGGAGCGATACTACGAATATTAGGTAAGAACTGGTAGTTGCACTAAGGGGCCCTGTTGTACTGGTTACACATCTCAGTGGTCACCTTCATGCTGTATACATGGTACACACCATAGACAGCACCTATAGAGTTCAGTCCCTTTGACAGCCAGCTCACCATACTACATATATATATGAATTAGCTCCACACCGTCCGGTATTAGACCGCCCCTTTTTTGTTTCTGTGTCTTTCCACCCAATATTGTGTTGTATCCTGTGGACATCCTCAATGTTGAGGCCACAATCTTGTCTCCATGGTTTTTTAAAAATTGTAATATGCATTGTAGTAATCATAAAGATTTTTTGATATTTTTAGACCAACTACCTGTGTATTGTGTTAGTGTCTTCTCTCCCTTCTCTCTGAAGGGTAATTTCGGATTATATTTGAGCATTCTGTTTGGCACTAGAGGCGTATTTATTAAGCAGGGGGCCATGACATATTAGCAGACAGTACATATATGCTGAGCGACTTGACCTTGTAGGCCTCCCCTATACCTGAGCCCACTCATTTGTTAGTTTCCTTAAGAGACATGTATGCTTGCTGTATGTTGTAATGGTTATGATCAAATTTGATGGGCATAGGTCTTTTTTTAACTGTAGCAACAGGGAAGTTCCTAGGTACTCTGTTGTACAGGGTAATCTCAAACCCCCTCCTTCCAAGGTCATTAAAGAAAATCTACAATTTGATTTCATGCATTATGAAGCAAACATGCCTTGAGAATTCTGTAGTTACACTGATGCAGAAGCATATCTTGTTTAATTTCTATACTGAGTGGTTTTGCTGAAAAAAAACAATTATACAATTATGACAATGAAGCTCTGTCGCTTCTGTGCCTGGAGAGAATTATGTAACCACTGTGTTGTGCCTAACAGGCAGAAGTAATCGATTGCTGCACCATCCCCCAGCTGCTGTGTGTGAGTGATTCAGCTCAAGTTGATTAGTCCTGTATGGATAGTTCAGGAAACTCCGTGTGTAATGTGTTTATGTAAGCACCCAGCCTTCCCCTGAATGTTATAATTGTTTTTTTTTTCAGCAAAACCACTCAGCTCGGGGATTAAACGAGGTATGCTTCTGCATCAGTGTAGCTACAGCATTCTCAAGGTATGCTTGGTTCATAATGCATGAAATCAAATGGTAGATTTCCGTTAAAATATATACAATGCAGCCTGATTTAAAAATATTAGAGACATGCATTCATGTATGGATTATAGGGTAGCACTATCACACTTGTTTTCCTTCAATTAAATCTTACATATACAATGTTCCCCTTTAATTAAAATGTACAGTGTCTTTGAAATTATAATATTATATCATGAATTATTCTATTAGCAATTTTCATAAACACTTCACTAGAAGTACATAAATATAGCACCAGTACGGAGTGCAATAAATAAGTAAAGTACTAGAACTGAGCTTCGTACAGAGACACAGCACCTGGACCAATTCCTGGTCCCTATAAACATATGTGGTATGCCAAATGATTTTACACATGCACAGAGCCCTCTAATTTACATAGTATCATAGTCTATAAGGTTGGAAAAAGACACAAGTCCATCAAGCCCAACCTTTAGAATTAAACAAATGTTTTTTTTAACCATAACCCATGATATTTTTGCTCTCCAAAAAAGCATCCAGGCCTCTCTTGAACATGTACAAAGTAGCCGTTATAACAACATCCTGAGGCAGATAGTTCCACTGCTCTTACAGTAAAGAACCTTTGTCTATGGTGTTGGTAGAACCACCTGTCTTCTAGGCATAGAGAATGTCCTCTTGTTCTGGTCACAGGCCTAGGTATAAAAAGATCTTTGGAGAGATCCCTGCACTGCCTGCTCAAGTATTTGTATATTGTAATGAGGTCTCCCCTCAGCCGAATAATCTTAAATTTTGCATCCTGTCCTTCTGATCAAAGTTGTTCTCCTCTGCTCCCGTTCCAGTTCTATTTCTTTTTATATGCTGGTGCCCAAAACTGGCACATGATAGCCTATTATGCATGGAAGCTATTGATATTATAATTACAGATTAGTGATACAATGTTGCAACAGTGTTCTGAAAAACATTGAACAATAGTGACACCTACTGACACGAAATATACACTGTCAATATTGTACGTGCTATACAATCATAGAACTAACCACTATGGCTATAACGTTGGGTGCTGCATATTACACAGAAGAAATCTCACAAAAGACTACATAACTTTTAATTGATGATGAAAACATTTCTACGTGTTATATCAAAGATAGTTCTCCTTTTTAAGTATAACCAATAAAAGTGATGTTTTATTATTAAATTGACCAATGGGTCTCAGTGAGGTCATTTAGACCTTTTTTGTAATTAGGTGCCCAGAACTGGACACAATATTCCATGTGCGGTCTAACCAGGGATTTGTAGAAGGTCAAAACTATGTCCGTATCTTGAGAATCCATTACTCTCTTCATACATCCCATAATTTTATGTGCTTTAATAGCAGCTGCCTGGCTCTGGTCACTACAATTAAGTTAATCCACCAATACCCCCAAGTCTTTTTCAGCTACAGTTTTACCAAGAAATTGACTGTATAGAACATAATTGTACTTTTGTTTCCATGGCCCAAGTGCATAACCTTACATTTTTCTACTTCAAACCTCATCAATCATTTTTCTTACCATTCTTCCAGCTTCTACAAATGCAACTGTAATATTATACTAGCAGTCTCAGTATTAATTAATTTACAGAGCTTTGTATCATCTGCAAATATTTAAACTTGACTGTAAACCCACTATTAAGGTCATTAATAAAAATGTTAAAAAGAAGGGGACCCAATACTGATCCTTGTGGATCACTGGTAGCATCAACCCAATCTGAGAATATGCCATTAATGACGGTCACCTGTTTTCTATCACTAAGCCAATTGCTTACCCAAATCCACAGATTTTCCCCTAGACCTAGCAGACTCATTCTATGTACCAACCTTGTATGTGGAACTGTTTCGAATGCCTTGGAAAAGTCCAGATACACGACATGCACAGCCTCCCCCAGGTCCAGACTAAAACTTACCTCCTTGTAGAAGTCAATCAGATTATTCTGAGAGGACCGATCCCTCATAAACCTATTAGATATTCCAGATTAGTATCTTAAATATTTTCCCCACAACAAAAGTTAAACTCACAGGTCTGTAGTTTCCAGGATTGCTTTTTGATCCTTTTGATCATATTGGCACCACATTTGCTATGTGCCAGTCCTGTGGAACAGAACCTGTCCTTAAGGAATCTACAAATATTATGAATAATGGTCTGTCTATTACAGCACATAATTCATTCAGTAGGTATCCCTGGGCTATATGCCATTTGGGCCTGGTGATTTGTCTATTTTAGTGGCCTTGAGGCGGCGCCGTAACTATTCCTGGGTTGAACTGTTGAGATTCAAAAGAGAATTTACATTATCCTTCATCATGACTTCCACCATGGAATCTTCCTGGTTGAAGACAGTTGAAAAGGTGACAATCAATAGATTCCTCAGAGGGCCCACACTCTCCATTTTTAGTTTCTTTTCATTTATATATACTTGAAAAAAAAATTGGGATTATTTTTACTTTTCTTAGCAATAATTCTTTATTATTTATTAGGGTTCTATTTTTGCTGCCTTCATCTGTTTTTTACTGAATGTATCTTTCTCTCTATAATTTTGTAACATCTCATTGATACCTTCTTGTTATATCAACTTAAACATACTTTTAGTTTATTGCTTGCCTTACATTACCAATTAACCATATTGGCTTTTCCCCATATGGCATATGTATTTTCCTATAGCATATCTATTTTAATTGAACCTTATGCCTCTACTAACGGAATACTCTAAGCATTCTGTCATGGTGTAGGCATATTGTGACATATAAAACTGGTACTTAGACTTACCGGTAATTTGGTTTCCATTAGTCCACCATGATGGCCCACTTGGAGGATGCCCCTTGACCTCTATAAGGACAGGAAGAAGAGAGGTTAAAAGGCCCTTTCCACAGCCTCCCTCCTGTGTTCTTCCTATCCCTACATCGGTCTGGAGGAGAGAGTGCACTCCTCTCTCTGTCGCACCATCAAGGTGGGAGTGGGGGTCAAACCAGCAGAACTCGGGCTACTCAAGGTCCAGGTTTGTCCAGCTCTCACCTTGATTGGCTCACATGTGGGTTCTTCCTGGTGCTACAGGGGGTGCATTGTGGAGGATATATAGGCTCCCCCCACCCCAGGGTTATAGATAATCTCCGCTCCGGCATGTTCCGCCGCTGTGGAACGCATATACCTCTGAGGTGGAGCCCTTGACAATGGAAGTGACCTCAAACTGCTCCTGGGAGGCAGAATGGGACGCTGACAGGTTCAGCCTCCCTCCAGGGTCTGACAAATAACTACACCAGAATACATGCATCAGAATTTTATTAATATGTTAATATCACATATCAATAAAGAAAAGCATAAGCGAACAGGAGGGAATATTGGAGGCCATCATGGTGGTCTAATGGAAACAAAATGGTGAGTCTAATTACCAGTTTTCACTTTGTCCTCCTTTACAGCCCACCTGGAGATATAACACGTCCGACCAGTAGTGTTTTGCAAGAGTAGAAAATGAAGACCAAATGGCTGCTCGACAACTTTGATCTAGAAAGACTCCTTGTTTTTCAACCCATGAGGCTGCCATGGTCCACGATGAGTGGGCTTTCAGGACTTCAGGGACCTGTTTCTGTTCGACTTCATAGCAAGTTGATACGGCTAACTTTTACCATCTTGCGATAGTCGCTTTAGATGCTTCTTGCCTTTGTTAGTTCCGTCAAGTGTGTGCTATTTGGATTCCTTGAGGTTACTGGCATTCTGGCTGAATGATGGAAGGATTATATTATCCTGGTGCTTGTGAAAATAGACATCACTTTAGGAGAAATGTTTGGGTCAAGAGAAATGATAACCCTATCTTCCAGTATTCTAACGTAGAGTTCATTCTTAGAAATAGCCTGTAATTCTCCTAGTCTTCTGTCAGTTGTTATAGCAACAAGAAAAATGCTCTTGAGCGTTAGCAATTTGATATTGATATCTACTAATGGTTCGAAGGGATCCTCATGAGGACATTAAGTACCATCGACAGATCCAATGAAGGGACTGAGGAACGAGATTGGAGTCTAAGCCAGAAGAATCTTTAATAAATTGTCTAACCTACCTGTGCTCTGAAATGGGTGTGTTGGAGAATCAACCAAAGTCTGATACCTGTACTTTCAGAGTACTTGTTTTAAGACCCAAGCCCAGATCTAATTGCAGAAATTCCAGGATCTGTAAAATATTAGGTTTACTTTGATTAAGTGGCTTATTTTCACAAACTTTTTTCAGATTTTAAAATAAATTGCAAAGGTAACTGGTTACCTACTTGCCTTCAGGGTCTGAAATACCTTTAGTGAGAGACCATGCTGACTATCTGAAGCTGACTGGTTTTGGATGCAGAAGATTCTCCCTAAGAGATAAAGCAACAGGGTCCACTAGAGTCTGGAACTATAAGAATGACCCTTGTTACATCCGAGCAGATCTTTTGTAGTACTTTTGCTATCAAAGGTATAAGTGGATATGCATAAGCCAGGTCCATATCCTACTTGTTACTGAAGTGCCCAATGTGTGATAAGTCCTGGTGATTTCTAGAGAAAAAAAAATACATGCACTTGGTATTTTGGCAGGGTGCGAACAGATTCCAGGTGCCTAAATCAACAGACTTCTTGATTTAGGCACCATTCGTGAGGGTCCATTTTTTTTCTGCTCAAAAAATCTGCCGTTTGGTTTTCTATCCATTTAAAATAAGTGGCTGTCAGGGAGAGAACATTTTCTTCTGCCGAGTAGAAAAGATTGAGATTTGATTGGATAGTAAACTGTGGATAACAATGCCAATAAATACCTTTTTTGAAGATTTTTTGTTTTCATCCACCAAAGAAGGGATGTTTTTATCTCATGTGGGATCTTTATTTTGTATTCAGGTGATAGACGGTAGGTTTTGAAAGGATCCAGTTCTTAAGGGTTCTGGAATGGTTTTGGGACCAGGAAACAGACTGAATGCAGGAGGTCAGTTTTCCAAGGAGCTTCATGGCTACTCAGATGGATGCTCGATCTCTCCTTATAAAAGATTGGATCTACTAGACCAATCCTTTTTCCTCCATGAGAAACAAATTTTTTTTTTTTTTTTTTAATTTTGTATTATTGGTAGCCAGAATACAAGAATAAAACAGGAAACCAGTCCTTGTCACATTAATAATATATGTGAATAAGTAAAAAAACTGTCAAATAGTAGGTCATACAAGAATGGTGAAGGTTAGTATACATTACATATAATCACGTTAGGTGTTACTCATATGTATTTACATTCCACTCTCTACCATACTCCAGCCATTTTTATAATATTAATAAACAGAACCTTGGGAGTCCTGTAACTCTGCAGATAATCCACAAAGGGCGCCCCAGGACAAGACAGAAGAAAGAAGTATGGGGGAGTAGGGATGGGGGAGGGGGGTGGAAAGAGTCTGGGATAAAATAAGAGGGATTAACACAGGGGAGGAGGCATCCAGGTCAGGGATTGAAGGTCAGTTAGGAAAGGCTGGAGGAGAGACCCCTCCAACATTTCAATTGGATTGTCTGTATTTAGTAGATTGTTGGAAAAGGATCCATGGTTGCCAAGTTTTGGAGAGAGTGGGGGTCATTTCGTGTTTTGTGCCGATTTTCCCTGTATTGCCATGGGATTTTGGCGCACGCGATCGGATTTTGGCGCATCAGCACTGGCATGCACGCGACGGAAATCAGGGGGGCGTGGCCGAGCGAAAACCCGACGGATTCAGAAAAAAAACGCCGCATTTAAAACAAAAAAGTGTCGCTTGGGACGCGCTTACCTTCACTTGGTCCGGCCCGGTGAATTTCAGTGGTGGACAGCGGAGCAACTACCTTAGTGAATCCCGGCCAGACCCGAATCCACTGCAGAGAATGCGCCGCTGGATCGCGAATGGACCGGGTAAGTAAATCTGCCCCAGTAAGTGACATTATTGATCCACATGGCAATCATTGGAGAAGTGGTCTGCTTCCAAGGAAATGGGATCCAGGATCGGGCCGCCATTATAAAGAATCGTAGCAGAGATCGTTTGTAGGTTCGCGCTGAGATGTTGCTTTGGTGGAGAATAAGCAGTGGAGGGTCCAGCCTTACTGAGTCTTCACAAACTAAAGAGATTAAACCTGGCATGACCAAAACACATGAAATAAGGATCCATCCTCCTCTCCACAACTCCGACACGTAGGGGGCACTTGCGGGAAAATGGTATGCAACCGGGTGGGAATCCTTTACCATTTGGCCATGAGTTTGTACCCCGCTTCCTGGTATCTTGAGCTTATTGAGGTGCTATGACATAATTCAAAGATATGTGTCTTCTATTCACGTGTGAGTTAAATATTCAAGTCAGTTTCCCATTGCGTCAAGTACAGTGGGCCAGGATCGTCGGGAATGGATAGGAGACAGGAATATAAGGAGGAGAGCGTGTGTTGTACGGTTCCCGTTTTAGAGCAAAGACATTCAAATGAGTTTAGGTTTCTGGAGAATTGAGAGCAGGGGGGAAGGTAGGTCAAATAAAGACGCAGTTGTTGAGCTCTCCACACTCCTAGTAGGCATGGATCCGTAAGTTCCATGAGCTCTTGAGTCGTCAACCATGCCGAGTCCCTGCTAAAATGTTCTGCTCTAAATTTACCCACTCGTCTCTATTGTTTGAATACAGTGTCCTCACATCCTGGAGGAAAGTAGGGGTGTTCAAAAATTGGTGTTAGTGGTGAGTATTTGGGCAGTATTTTTTACCTGACTGTCTTCGATTGACAGTGGAGAATAGTCAGGCCGATCATGGGATGTGTTTTTATAGCTGTGGACATTTCGGCAATCAGCCATGGAGACATTTGTATCTGAGAGTTCAATAATACACCTAGTGATTTCTTCCGCTTGTGTGGGACTAAATCCGATTTCTTGAAATTTATTAACCAGCCTAGATTTTCTAATAATTGTAAGGTTTGATATTCTGATCCTGCAGAAATCAAAACATCACCTAGATATGGAATTATGATTATGTCCTCAGAGTAGCAACTATTTCTACTATGATCTTCGAGAAAACGCGAGGAGCAGAAGAAATGCCAAAGGGTAAGGGAGAAAACTGGAAATGTTCAATATCTCTTTCTGCAAAGTGGATAGCCATTATTATGAACTTCTGTGAAGAAGGGTGTATGGGTGCGTGACATCTTTAGGCATCTTCTAAGTCTACTGTGCAGAGAAAAGAATCTTGGTTGTTCAGGGGGGTAGCTGAACTCACCGATTCCATCTTAAATCTGCAATAGATGATAAACTGGTTGAGATGTTTCAGATCAGTCCAGATCTGCTGGAAATGGGGAAACATGGAACAACATACTTTTGTGGGGGAAGGTGGGAGAATTCTATATGGTATTCATTGAAAACAATATCTTGTATCCAAGTGTTTGAGGTAATAGAGTTCCCAGATGGGACATAGTCAAATAATCTTCCCCCCACTGTGGTGTCATGTTTTTTTCTGAGCCCTGGAATTGCTAGAACTATAGAGGAAACCTCTGCCTTTTCCACCTTTTTTATTTAAAAGCGCTCAGCACTGGGTTTTACCTTTTCCACTAAAGGAATCACAATGATCTTTACTATCATGAGAGGGATTGTTCTTCTGATCCTCCTGAGAGATTGATTCTAGCAGGAGTTCTTTAGGAATATCTGGTTTAATATGAGCTCTTAATTCATTAAGCCAGAAAAAACATGTTTGTGCAGCAATATTAGATTAAAGACTGACCATGGACGCCTCCCAGAGCTTCTTTAGCCCTTATGTGCACCAGGACATACTATTATGTCTTGGTGCTGCGGGGGATGTATAGAGAGAGCTCATGGGCTGAGCTCTCTCCATACACAGAGGGTGACAGCTGTATAATACAGCCTGTTACTGCAGCGGTTGGTACTGGCACCGATCGCAGCAGTTAACCTTTTAACGGCCGGGGTTGAACCCGCCTGAGGCACATAACTTGCCACTTCATGGGTGCCTCCATCTTGGATGGCCGATCACCACCCCTGTGATGTCATCGGAGATCGGCAATCAGTTCCCATGGTAACCTATTGTCTCAATGAGACTTGTAAACTTACAAGGTGTAATGATCTCTAATATCCAGCAGATGGCAGGCTATTAGAGATCACCAGTAATATTGCTATATACTGCAATACATTAGTATTGCAGCATATAGTATTAATAATCAGACCCGGTAGGGTTAAAGAACCCTGTAGGGTATGAAATAATGTAAAAATAATATAAAAATTTAAAATCAAAATATAAAAACGATTACTCCAGGCCGTGAACAACGTAACGGAAAATAGCCCCCAATTCACCGCTTTTTCCCCATTTTTCCTTCCATGTATATTTAAATAAAAAATTACCAAACAGTTATATAGGTCCCAAGTTGATATAAATGAATACGCCTGCACATTCTGCAGAAAATGACACTTTACATAGGTCCTTACACCAAAGTGTGAAAAAGTTATTGGCCTCAGAATTTGGCAAAATGGAAAATATTTTTTACGTACAAAAGATTTTAATTTTTTAAAATCTAATAAAACCTATTTAAATTTGATATCCCTGTGATCGTAGCGACCCAAAGAATAAAGAGAAAGTGTCATTTGGAGCGCAGAATAAAGCCCGTAAAACCGGAGCCCACAGGAAAACGCCACAAATGTGTTTTTTGTAAATTTCACTGCATTTTGTTTCCAGCTGTCCATTACATTGATTGGCATATTAACACCATAGCGCAATAAGACGTACATTTTATTGCGTATGGGGGAGTATGAAGAGGGATCAAGGGCTGAGCCCTCTTCATACTCACCGGGTGCTTGCTTCACAATGAAGCAAACACCCGTCGCTAACACCCGCGATCGGTGCTTGCACTGGGCGATGATCGTGGGTGTTAACCCTTTGATCATCGCTGGCAAGGATGGTCCGGTGCGCCCTGCATTCTGTGTTCAATCTGGTTGTCAACAGGTTCCTGAAGTCTTCCATCCATCTGCAAGACATTCAAAAAATGGCCAGAAAATGGTGCATGCACTTCAGCCATTCTTACAAAGCCAAACACACCCTCCTCGAGTTGCAGCAGCAGAATGGACTCCCCCAGCATAGGCTGATATGCGATGTTTCCACCCGTTGGAATTCCAGCCTCCATGTGTTGGACCGTCTTTATGAACAGAGAAAAGCCATTAATGATTTTTTGATGCAAGGGGACAGGAGTACTCCCCTGTTTAACCATGATGTCAGCCACTGGCAGGTCATGCGTGACACCTGCCGTTTGCTCAGGTACTTTGAAGAGGCCACGTTATTTGTCAGTCGCCAGGACTGCAGGATAAATAACGTGATTCCACTGCTTCATGTCCTGGAATAGATGCTGCAAAATCTGTCTGGTCGGGGCACTGGAGAAGTGGCGACTACATATCATGGCCACATGAGTCTGGTGGGAGGTGAACTGGAGGAGGAGATTGGAGCACAAGCAAAGTCTGGTGAAATTAGTGGTTTTTGTACTCAGGTGACAGGAGAGGAGGAGCGGGAGCATCCGGAGGAGGTAGAAGACAAGGCAGATGACCCAGAAGCACTGTGGAAGTATACAGTGGAGATGGAGGCCGGGAGTCCCTCACAGTCACTTGCCCAGATGGCCCGCAGCATGCTGCTTTGCCTAACTTGTGACAGCTGAATAGTCAACATCCGGCATACGGATGACTTTTGGCTCCCCACCCTCTTGGACCCTCGCTATCAGTCAAAACAACTGGCATACTATAGAGATATACTGTGAAGACAGTTGGCCACTGCCTATGTGCAACATTGTCCATCCTCTGTCAGGTCTGACCAGGGGATTCCTGGCAGTCATCGCTCACGTACTACTGCCAAGGCTGCTGTGGGTAGATTGGGGGGTAGAAGCAATAGCAGCTCCATCAGCAGCAGCTTAAGTCTGGAGTCCTTAATGAGCAGCTTCCTTCACCCTAGTGAGGAGGGTAGCCGCCACCAGCAGCAGGACATGGAGCAGACCTTGCGCCAGCAGGTGGTGGCCTACTTGGACAGCACTCTACTATCTCAGGTAGAGGATCCCCTGGACTACTGGGCAGCCAAACTTGATGTGTGGCAAACTTGCAGAGTTTTCATTAGAGAAGCTGTCCTGCCCGGCCAGTAGTGTGGGTGTTCAGGGCAGCGGGGGCCATCGTTACCCCAAGGAAAACCCGCTTGTCCATAATGTGGAGAGACTGACCCTTGTCAGGATGAATCGGGCGTGGATCGGCCAGAATTTCAACACAGCAATGCCTTATGCATCAGATTAGATCAGCCATGACGCCTTCCCCAAACGTTGAGAAATGAGTCTTGATTCTAACTACCTGCCTCAGCCACTATTCTGATGCTGCCACCCGCCTGATGCTGACAGTTGCTCCATCTTCTCCCACCACCTTTACCAGGGACTGGAATTATCACCCACCTCCGCACTCTTTCATTGTACCACCTTCTGACCTCCTGCTGCTGCTGGCACCTCCACACTCTATCATTGTGCCACTCTGTGGCCTACAATGTTGCTGACACCACCAAAATTTTTTATTGTGCCACTATCTGACCTCATGCTGCTGCTGCCACTGCCGCCTCTAAGCTTTAACATTGTGCCTCACTGTTGCCTACCATGTTGCTGCCACCTAAAGAATTTGTCATTGTGCTACTCTCTGACCTCATGCAGCTTCTGCTGCTGCTGCTGCCACTGCCACCTTTGAAGTTCTTTTTGCAAAGACATAATATTTTCTGGGAAATTGTACTGGATGATACATGTGGCGTCTCTAATCTTCAAATTTAAATAAAAAATGTCATCTTCAAATTCCTTTCAAACTTCAAATTTATTTCAAACTTCAAATTCATTGTGCCACTCTGTGACCTACCATGTTGCTGCCAGCTCCAGAATTTGTCATTGTGCCACTCTCTGATCTCATGCTGCTGCCACTGCCACCTCCACGCTCCAGCATTGTGTCACACTGTGTCCTACCATGTTGCTGCCACCTAAAGAATTTGTCATCGTGCCACAATTGTAATGGATGATGCATGTGGCGTCTCTAATATTCAAATTTAAATTAAAAATTTCAACTTCAAATTCATTGTGCCACACTGTGGCCTACGATGTTGCTGCCACCTCCATAATTTGTCAATGTGCCACTCTGCGGCCTACTCATGCTGCTGCCAACTGATCGCTGTCTCCCTGGAACACCCTGTGATTTCTATAATGTTGTTTTCACCCTCCACCACTCTATGACGTTGCCACTATGTTTAGTTTTCCCCTCATTTCATCTGTCAGAAGAAATGAAAAGTTTCAGGATTGAAAGCCAAAAGCAGGAGTGGATCCAGAACACAGATGACATGCAAATATCACATTCCCTGTTCATCTCTGTTCTGGATCCACTCCTGTTTGTTTTTGGCTTTAGCAAAACTGATGGATTAATGGCCGATTGAAAGCGAACGCTCACAGATAAAGAGAAGGGCAAAATGATCAGTGACGTCAATGCAAAATTACTGTCGACACCCTCTGCACTCTTTTGGGGGGTTTCTACATGTATCCGCGTTTAACAGAACAGGTTCTGTCGTCATTTATTGAATCATCTGATGTCAGTGTAACATCAAAGAGTGCACTCTTTGATGTTATAGTGGTATCTTGGCCCTCAGCAGAGTTCTTTGAAGCTGGAACAGACGTTACCTTGTCAGGCTGTTTTCCAGCTTCACTTATTTGGGGAAGTTGGCCCCTGTAAGTGTCCATGGAATTGAAGAGTGAAGCGATTCTAAGAGCGGCGGCTGTCATGTGCGTGTCATACTAAAACACAGCATTGTTTGAAGACCAAACCACGCTCCCTATGCATATTTGTGCAAGGCACAACATTCTACAACACCCTACAGGCTCTCTGCAGCCAGGAAATAACTGTTTTTTAACATGATTTGTCATGATTCGATTCGGATTGAATCAAATATTTTCGCAAAAATTGGGCGAATCAGGTCGAATCGAATTTCAACAAATTCGCCCATCTCTAGTCTTCAAAGGGAAGGTCAGTATTTTTGACCACCTTAGACATCTGCACAGTCATTTTTGGGATACTCTCCCAGATCTTGGTCTTTAAGTGGTTAAAAAATTCTCTATTTAATTGTAATTAATTTTCGGGCTCCCTCCATTCATCTTTACCAATTCCTTAAGTGTATCGTTAATAGGAAACACCTGTATCTACCTAGATCTTAAACCTCCAAATAATTCATCCTGAATAGACATTTCTCATTCAACATTTTCAAAATTTAAAGTATCACATACTACTTTAAGAAGAATATCCACATTTTCATAAGTAAAGAAATTACGAGAAGCAAAATTCTCATCCAAGATAATGTCAGTTTTTTCTTGAACCACAAGGTCTTCGTGTGAACAAGAAGGAACTTCGGAGTCAAGCTCTCAAAGGGAGTCAGATGCCAATTCTGTGAAACAGGGTATTTTTTGAGAAGAAGGAACGGAAAGATAGTCCACCGGAGGGGGAGTGATGTCTGCCCTGAGGGCAGATATAAATTCATCTACAAGACAAGAGCAGATGTGTCCTCCATCACCAGTCTGTCAAAGTTTTTTTTATACACACGACCTTTAGTATTTAAAACTCAATTTATAATTACGCCTCCTGACCACTTTTTTGTGCCTTTTTTCTTCTCTTTTCCTTTAGGAGAAGAGTCCTTAACGAGAAAGAGGAGGGCTAGATTAAGCCCTAAATCTTGTAACAAGAAAAATCCAACATATACAATCCCCATCAGCATAGTAGCCTGGTGGAGTATGGGAATAGGTTGTGCTCTGTCAGCCAGACAAAGTGGGGCCCTGGGCAAAACTAAAAGTGGGGCCCCAAAATAAAACTATTTTATGACCAGTCAGTAAGAGTATCCCTTTAGTATGGTAAAACAAACTGTATGGGAGAATGGGGGGAGAATTTTATAGGAGATAGATAGATGATAGGGAGATTGATGGGCAGCACAGTGGCTCAGTGGTTAGCACTACAGCCTTGCTGCGCTGGTCAACATCTGCAAAGAGTTTGTATGTTTACTCTTGTGTTTGTGTGGGTTTCCTCTGGGTCCTCCGGTTTCCTCCCACAAAATTACTGGTAGGTTGAATCGATTATGAGACCAATGGGGACAGGAACTGATCTGGCAGATCTGTGCAGCGCTGCATAATCTGTGTGCATTATATAAATAAAGAATTATTAATTATAATTATTATGATCGAAGATAAATATGAAAGATGATAGGGATATTTCTAGATGCAGAAATATAAAGTAGATGATATATATAAAAGATAGATAAGAGAGATAAATACGGTAGAAGAGAAATAGAAGACTTATTAATAAATAGAGAAAAAGCAAGATATATAAATGGTCAGAATATAGGAGATGATAACTAGACAGATAGATATATAGACAGGAGATAGATGATAAGCATCATCACCCGGGAATTCAACCATGGGGCATTTCTGGATATTTTGTCGCGTTATTGGTCAGAGCAATTTTTACAATTTTGACGTTTAAAAATAAAATCGAAATTACAGCAAAAAGAATTAAAGTAAACCGCAGCAAACTACACAATTGCTCCATTTTCAAAATTGCATTAAAGACTTTATAGACATAGGCGCCTTCCTGCAATTTTGATTCAAACTGAAACATTGACTTTGATGGCAAAAAATGTGCTCCAAACAGAAAATATTTACCTTCACATTTCCTAAATGAAATAGATGGACATGTGTACAGTTCACAAATGTCTCATATTTATATGTTCACATGAATAAATCATCATAATATCACTAAAACTGAAATAACTAAATATCTGCTTTACAGCTAGAAATTTTAAGACAGTCACAACCTGCAAAATATAGCAATAAAACAGAATAAAAAGTAAAGGCACCGGTAACACCTATAGAATTTTGAAAGCGGACAACCAGGCGATGCATTTGGCAATTAACAATCAAAATTTCCTCCAAAATATGTACAAATCCAGTCTTATATAAAGAAAACATATTTTCCTAAAACAGTAAGATGTGAGGAGATCATACGTACCACACATGTGTATATTCACCAAAATATGCACCAATGGGAATGTTACATCCACAGGGGACACCAAACTATTTTTGCATAAAATTGCACTGAGCGTCACACAGATCTATTGTTGCATGCTCCTTACACAATGGTAACCCAAATAAATAACTACATATCCATAAACCAAGCTAATGAGATAATAAAAGTCACTTTTAGATGTGCGCCATTGTATTATCTGCACAATAACAGAACCCTCCGCGCTTCATAACAATGAGAGTGAGAACGTCATTACATGGGTGTAAGTAATGGAGGATGGTGTGAAATAAAAACTTTATTTGGTTTTGGTGTTACATATAACTTTATGGACATGTTCTGGGTTGCGGCGTTAATATGTAGCGACATTAGGCGAAGAGGATCAAATTTTCATCGTATCAGTCAATTTTTGCAAAAAAAAAAAAAGAACCTATCATGAAATAAAAGGCAATAAGAGAGAAAGTGTGTTCTTAGATAGTTCTGGATAGAGAAGTGTTAAAAACATGAATATTATTTGATATTATCTCTTCTCAATATGTAGTAACATATAAAGTGAATATTTCCATTATCTGTGAGGTGCAGCAGCACCTGTGTGCAGCAAATTCTCCCTGCAGCCTGATGGCTAAGAATGTGGAGGGGACACACTTCAGGGGACTGTATCTCTGGCTCAGTGACACACTGTAATGTAATATTATATTTGTATATGTCCCCTATGATTTGTAAAGCGCTACGGAATTTGATGGCGCTATATAAATAAAGATTATTATTATTATTCTTGTACATAGGGGTCAGTATTATAGTAGTTATATTGTTGTACATAGGGGACAGTATTATAGTAGGTATATTCTTTTCACCTCAGGCAGCAAAAAGGCAAGAATCTTCCCGGTGCAGCAGGTAAGTATGAATACCTGGATGGCTGTGTGCAGCCAGTTATTCATGATTATTACCTGCTGCGTGGGTTCAGCCATTTTCCATCATTATTATCATCTTGTTTGTGCACCACTCTGGGGTCTATGTTACTTGTTGTACAAATACAGTATAAAGCACTAGTGGTTTCTGAGGGGAATTGGCTGTGTACTGTGGTTTTTGGTGCATCAAGGGTTTTGGTTAGTAGTGCGACCCCCTGAAGGGTAGCAGTATGACAATGCGGCCCTCAGATCGACAAAGATTACGCACCCCAAGCCTAGATGAACACGCACAGTCCGAAAAAAGTGCATCTCAAAGCCCTTAGTAAATGTGTCCCAATATGTTACAGTGAATTCTTTTTTGCCTAGTTTTGCCTTATACTAATCACTGGTCAGACCACACATGGAATATTGGGGCACATTTACTTACCTGCTCGAGTCGCGATCCCCGATCCGGACTCTCCGACGATGATGCACTGTGCCGCGATCCACGTAGATCCTGCATCCGATATCCTGCATGTGCCGCTCCCTGCCCAGGTCCGCCAGAGTTCACCTTCTCCTTCCCGGTGCATGTAACTGCTTGGCTTGCGACACAAATTTAAATGTTAAATCCTGCGCTTAGTCCGAATCCATCTGATTGTTCGACGGCCCGCTCCCCGATTTTTGTCGTGCGGAAGCCAGCCGATTGTGACACAATCCAATCAGGCTTAACAATCCCCGGGGGGACTAGAATACAATGACAGATTACAAAATTTGGGATTATTCAGTTTAGTAAAAAGACGCCTGGGGGGAGATCTCATTACAATGTACAAACACCTGAACCGGCAGTACAAGGATCTCTCCAAAGATCTTTTTATACCTAGGCCTGTGGCCAGGACAAGGGGCATCCTCTACGCCTAGAGGAGAGGCGATTTTCCCATCGAAATAGACAAAGGCTCTTTACTGTAAGAGCAGTGAGACTATGGAACTCTCTGTCGCAGGAGGTTGTTAAGGCCGGACTCTATGTAAATGTTCAAGAGAGGTCTGGAGGACTTTATGGAGAGAAAAAATATCATGGGTTATGGCGAAAAAAACATTTATTTAATTCTTAAAGGTTGGACTTGATGGACTTGCACTTTTTCCAGCCTTATATACTGTGATACTATGAATTTAACCCTGTCTAGAGCAGGGGCTTATGATAAGTTCATAGCTATTTGGCAACCGTGGATTAGATTCATAAAATCAGAACCTTATAAGACTCTATTGGTAAAGGACTCTTTAGAGTGAAATAGTAGTAATAGTAATAGTAGATGGATATTCAATTATATTATAGCAATTAATTAAGCATACGTCGGATATTAGTGAGTATGAAGAAATATGTACTTGCCTTTTCAGAAGATGGTGTGATGATTAAATGAAAATATTAAAGTTTACAGTTGCACTAACCAATATGGGTGGCACAGGTGTGCCTTCAGCTATCGCAGAATATGTTAGAACTTCTATTTTCGACCTCCCTCTTAGAGGGTAATGGAAGGATACATTTATTATAGGCAAAAGGATAATTATGTAATAATTATTAAGAAGGCACATAAATTGGCGTATATAAGAATGGAAAAAAAGAGGTTGTAGGCTTGGAGGCTAAGAGGAGTATATAATATCATATACTCTGACAACATATATAATATATATTGGAAAGAAGGGGTATTGAAAAAGGGAAAAATCTGGACTAATAGGGAGAGAGACTATTGGGGATGGTTTTTAAGAGATTGGGATCCTTTCAGGCTTTTTTCCTCTCTCTTATTCTAGATCTCTTGTCTGGGGGATTCTATGGGGTTTTTTCCCCTTTCTACCCTTTTTTCGGTTATTTGTTGGTTTGTCCAATGTCTGTAAAATGTCTTTTTTTTTTTAATTCTTTATTTTAATATTTTATAATTCATTGACAATAAAAACAATGTCCACAGCAGAGCCCCTCTTACCCCTCTTACCAGAAATGTCCACAGCAGACCCCCCTTTAATGAAATGTCCACAGCAGAGACCATTTTAATGAAATGGCCACAGCAGGGACTTTCTTTATGGCCGATTGGCATATCTTGCCGAAGTTTGGTGATGTATTTGTGCTTTCATGTCATTGGATGTTTTGATGTATAAAAGAGCTTGATTATATTTGTTAGTATTGACATTGGTTTAAAGTCGCTATGTTTTCAACTGGAGGTGAGAGCCCATGTTACTAGACCAGTGTACACACTAGGAGTAAAAAAGATAGAGCCTATTTTATGTATTTGTCTGCACAGCAGGGCTCCGCCCTTTACAGAAATGTCCACATTGAGCACCCTTGAAAATAAAAACACTATATTCACCTCCAACTTCTTCTCCTCGTGGCTCCATCTTCTCCTCTTCCGGCCTGCACACAAAACTATGACCTCACATGACCGCGCCCCGTTCATGACAGTGTGCACCTGGGACGGAACAGGAGAAGATGGGGCTGCGGGGAGAAAAATAGGAGGTGAGTATAGTGTTTTTTTTTAACCTTGCAAGCTTCATATAGGGCCCTGTATACTGCATATATGAAGATCATCCATTGATCATAACTAATATGTTATTATTAAGCCCCTTTAACTGTTGAGATCCAGTGTGGATCAAGGTCATTTAATGCTTTTCTATCGTTATATATAAAAAGTTAAAAAAACAAATAAACAAACATATTTTCACTAACATTACACTGCTGATACTGTCACATCCTATGAATAAGGCCAACTTTAAGTTGCTGAAACTATTGCATTCTATGAACAAGACAATTGCTGGTGTGTATGGCGTATATATCAAACATGTGTCCATTGCATCCCAAACTTCTGCTCATGTGTCTTTCAAATCCTTCTTGCTTGTTAGCTATAGCAATGTTGGCATGTGCGTAGAAATTCTCTATTCTCACAACCATAATTGAAAGAAAAAATTCTTTAGTATGTGGAGAGATTAATCAATTAACCAATGCTTGAACACCATCCGTAGTTGCGTTGAACTTGTCCACTTTACATTTTCATTTTTGAAAATGTCACACGGCTTACAAATCAAATAGCGATTTTCCGTATTTTCAGAATTGACTATTTTATATTTGGATAAATGCTGTTTTGAATGAAATTTTACTTATTTAGCATAAAAAAACCCTATGTATCAACCCATTTTCAAATGTGCATCCCTCAAGCTATCAGAAACAGCTTTTAGGAAGATTGTTAATCCCTTGAGATCTTCATGGTAATGCAATCAAAATGGAGGTGAAACTTAGAATGGTCAAATTGTGCCAGATATACGTTCATTTAGCCCTAAAATGTACACATTTCCAAAAGATAAAAAGAGAAAATCCACCATACAATTTGTTCTGCAATTTCTTTTCCGAGTGCAGAGACCCCCCACATGTGGCCGTTACTTGTTTTATGGGCGCACAGTGAGGCCCAGAAGGGAAGGAGGGACCTGCAGCTGCCAGGATTTTAGTTTCCTCATTGGCCCCTTTTGTAGGCTATAAATTTTTGCTTTTTCGTTATTGGGGCCATGTCATTTTTTTTGCGGGATGAGATGCTTTTTCCAGTGTTACCATTTTGGGGTTGGTATCCCCTATTGTTGAAAATTTAGGAACTTTTATGGGGGCAGGAGTAGAAAAGAATCAACTCTGCACTGGACTTTTTCCTTTTTTTTTGTGTTCACCGTATAGCCCAATAATCATGTTACCAGATACCAGACTTGAATATTTTTTCTTTCGTTTTACTAGATTTGCCAAATAAAACCCTAATGTGAGAAAAATCATTTTTGCATTGCCGTCTTCCAAGTTTCATAACACTCCAGTATTATTCTGGAGTACATATCTTTTTTTGATCACTTTATATTGCATTTTTTGTGGGATTCAATAGGTAAAAATAATAATTTTTGCAGGTTTTTAACAGTTTTTTAACCGGCGTTCATCGTGCGGGTTCAATAATTATTATATGGGTTGTTACGGATGCGGTGATACTATATATGTGGGGTTTGTGTTATGATTTAGACTTTTTTTTAGTGTTTTATATCTCTTTAAATGTTATGGGTCTTATGGGCATTTTTAGTAATTTATTAATTTTTTTTTTATTGAAAAACATCAGCGCCCCCCGAAAATGGCTGGGGGGGGGGGAGGGGGCATTGTGGGGGAAAGACCCCCCAAAGGCATGTTAAAAGCCGTGGTCCCGCTGACCACGGCATTTAACGGGTTAAACACCCGCTATTGGAGCCCACTTTAACCGCGGGTGTTACATTAGGGTGCCGGCTATTAGTTATCGCCGGCGACCCGTGTTTCCCGATGCTGGTTCGGCTCAGATCTTGAGCTGAACCAGCATCATCTCAGCGCCCTATATATCGGACACTGAGCGCTAAGTCACTGCGCTAAGCGTTCGATATATAGGACGCTGAGCGTCAAGAGGTTAAAGTACGTCCTGTCAATTTACACACAACACATTACTGTTATTTACATTTAGAAATTCTATCCAATTAATATTACTGTTATTTACTTTAGGAAATTCTGTCCAATCAATATTGTACATTTTGTTTATTATTCCTTTAGTAACCTAAAAACCCATTATTTCATTTCTGTAGTTAAACACTTGAGTAAACCCAAAGCACAGGTGGAATAACCAATATGCCCCTCTGTCTCTCTTAATATCCTATCTATCTCCTCCTCTTATTGGTATCTCTATCCGCTCAATGTTTTTTCCCTCATGGTGATTGAAAAAATGGCTGGCAACATCTGATATTGTGTTTTTATTTTTTCTTTGTTCATCTTTAAAATTTTTTGGGCCTTAATATTGCCAATATGCTCCAAAAATCTCTTTTTCAACTGTATAATAGTGCTGCCTATATACATTTTACTGCATGCCTTGCGGTTAATAATGTATAGAGTGTTGGCACTATTGCGATTAATGTGTTTTTTTTTATAATAAATACATCTTTAATCTTCAAAAAGTTTAGTAACTTTTACATATTGACATATTTTACATGGATGTACACCACATTGATAAAAGCCCTTACAATTCCATCACGACTTTGTCTTGTTCTGGGGGGAACCAGATATATACTAGGCCCTCTATATTAAATACTGTATTTCTTTTATTAGATATTTCCTCGGCACTAAGTTCCCGAGAACGTCCAGGCGGCTGCACATAAGAAAATAATGTGATGTGCAGCCGCGCTATTATTTACACTCTTTCATGTATTCACATGCCTCTGATGACACGATACCCATACAATGGGATTGTAGAAACGCGTCGGCAGACTGCTAAGATCTAAAACGGGAGTGATATGTAGCACTACTTTCACTTTATATTAGCACTTTAGTTCATTGTGTGTATGGGCACCTAAGATCTTACAAGCTACCTTTATTAGGATCACACTGGCTGCTGCACATGATGAATTAGTTAACACTGCAACAATAGCACTTTAATTCAGTGTGAAGATATTGATCTCAGACAAAGCAACTTTTATTCTGATATACACACTGAAAGCCTGAAATTATCAGTCTTTGGCTGAAGAGTGGCCTTTATTTTAATATTTGTAATAAAAGCTAAATTTTAAGTGTTCTTACTTCAGGCAGATAAAACTGCCTTAAAAGGAGTAGCTAACATCGTTTCAGTGATTGCTCTATTAACACAGGTGTGGGTGTTGATGAGGACAGGGCTGGAGATCAATCTGTCTTCATTAAGTGCTTGGAGAGCCTGGTTACTGCTGAGTATAGGAGAGTGGCGCAGTAAATATGATTAAAGAAACTGATTCCTGCTGGGAATATGTTTGTGCCAGGTATGGGTTTTATATGATAAGTCTCTATGCAGGTTCCAAGGTTAATTTGGGTCTCCAAGAGTGATGTGATGCAAGTTCCCAGTGTAAAATGAGATAGCTGCATAGATAGATCAGCAGGTCCCATTGATGAATTGTATAGTTTTTAATACTGCATACAAATCACAAGATCGGTGTATCGGGTGGCATTTGATAGAGGTTGCCTCCCGTCCATCCTCTATGATGCCACTATTGTGGTGTTGTTGAAACTGGGAAAGGATCCAAAGGAGTGTGGCTCGTATCAGCCTATCTTGCGCCTTAATAATGATTATAAAGTATTAACTAAGATCCTGGCCAACCATTTAAGTAGAGTAATTATGTAAATTATACATTCACATCAAGAGGGCTTTATTCCTGGCAGGTGCACATCTTATAGTATTCGACTGGCCCAGGTTATTTCCCAGGTGGGGTGTTGGGAACAACAGGACGCGGCCAAGCAAGAATGGCCGTATTGGAAAGATTTGTGTTTGGGCCTAAGTTTTTCAAGTGGGTGTCTATACTGTACAGCTCCCCTACTGCCAAAGTGCTGATGAATGGATTGCTTTCCCCCTCCTTTGGCTCTTTGTTCTCCTCTTTTATTTGGGGGAGCAGAGGCAGGGGCTGCTCTCCCAGACCCCTTCCTGTTGAGTATAAGCCCAAATATCTTCTCCCTTTGCATAGGCTGGCCAGGCAGGCCATGCTAAGAAACTGTCAGCTCCACTAGGTACCCTCGTCCAGGCGCCCTTCTGGTCCCACCCAGGGATGCTTCACTTTGCAGATTTGCAAGATGGCTCATACTGGACTGCCAAGGGCCTAGTGAACATTTCTCAACTTCTTGGGGAGGATGGAGAGGCTCTCTCAGTGAAGGCAATTAGATCCTGATAGGGAAATCTATCCTTGCCTACAGCTAAGGCACACTTTTTTGGCTCAGTTCCCTCTGGTAGAGACATCTTTCTCCTCTTTCCCACTTATTGGGGTTCTGCGCTCTCAGGCTCCTAGAGGTCTGGTGTTCGTTATTTATACCGACCTCCTTTTTGAGCAGTTGGAGGGTCCCCCTCTGCCAATCAGAGCTCACTGGGAGGCTCTCGTTCCCTCACTATCTGATGAAGACTGGGGGGGGGGGGAATCAAGAGTTCTCACACCTCGGTATCTCCGGCAGCCAAAAATAAGTTGATTCAGTTGTTTATCATCAGTTGTTTTTCTGAAGGAAGCTCAGTTGCTGGCCCATAAGGCCATTGCTATACACTGGATGGCTGATTGCTCTCCTACTGTCTCTCAGTGGAAGAAACTGATTAACTTGACTTTACCATATGAGAATATAGTCTACAAACATCCATGGCCAGATAAGTTCCGGAGAGTGTGGGACGCCTAGTGCTCTTCCCCAGATACCCTTTTTAATGTCCGCAGTCTCAGAAAGTCTCTCACCCCTTTTCAATGAGTGTTATACTTGCTGTAACATGATTATTATTTTTTGATACAATATGACTGTAACTGTGTGATGGACACCCTTCCTGTACTCCTCTGCGCATTGTTGACAGAAGGGATTTATGAATGTCAGGATCAGTGTTAGTGGTTCCTCTGTACCACTGCGGATGATGACGTAAGCCGACAACTGGGACTGGAGTCTAAGTGACACCCAGTTTTCACCAGAGCCTGCCGCAAGGCAGGTTGGACTTGTTGCGGTGTGGTACCACCAGGTCGTTGCACAGCCACGACCTTGTCCGCGGTGGTGGCCAAGATGAAGTACAGAATCATAAGGCAAAGCCGTGGTCGGTGACAGGCAGGAGGTCGAAACAGGCAGCACAGGATCAGAGTCGTCGGCGTAGTGGAAGGTCAGGATGGGCAGCACAAGTGAGGTCAGGAACAGAATTGAGGTCACAACGGGGATCAGGGTACAGAGGGAATCACCAAAATCCAAAGTACATCTGCAGAACTGGTGAAAAATAGTATATAAAAATTAACTTTTATTCCAAGATCGATATTAAAAGAATTCATGCCCCAACAAATAACAAACAATTTTCAGATATTTTGTTACATCAGTAACAGCTCAATTGTAAAGCCTCTTATATCTTTTGACATGAGGAATTACTGAGGACCAAAATACATTAAGGCCAGACAAATACTCCATCAATGTTTTGTGGATTACTTAATCCTGACGCAAAATTGCCCTGACGTAGAAAGGTATCTCTGAAAAACATGATTAGGCTGCATGCAGGACTACACAGCACAACTTATCCAGACAGGCGCTACATATATGTTCTATGGATTTTGTAATCCTAATGTAGACTATTATGCCATGAATACAAAAACATGGTTTACCTGCTTGCAGAACAAGTTTCAGAGTATAATGGTCACTCGATCAGCAAGTGTAAAATAGAATATTCTTACTATTGCTGTCTGTATGCCAGGACAGAAAGCGAGTTCCAGTGGCTCAAGGGATATGAGTCCACCCCCGTGCAGTAGGTTAGGTCACGTGGATGAGAGGAGACCCTGTTCATGCCCTATTGCGACCTGGCACCCCCGAGATTTTTGCTCCCGCCCTTACAAGGGCAGTCCCAATCTGACCCTATTAACCCAATCTGACCCTATGCTCTACCCTCGCCCTACGCGTTTCATCCTTAAACAGCTACTCATCAGGGGCTTTGTGGAGGTATAGGAACCAAGAAAGGGGTATCCAAAGTGACCCAACCAGCGGTCATAAGGTCAGGTCAGCATGCATCCCATTGCGGGGACATAGGGAGACTGAGGTTTAAACTCTCTTATCGGAGCTGTGACTACCACTGCTTAGTTCGCCACAGAGCACCAAACTACCACCTAATAGGCACATTTAAACCTGGTACTCCTCCCCTCCTTGCTTGCGCCATCTTACCTCATTGGGCAGCGCACCTACCGTTCAGTCTCACCAAAGATTCCGGTGACGGGCTACTGTGCATGCTCCAGATGACGCGTCACTTCCGGGGGAGTGATACACGTTGCCATAGCAACGTTTGTGTCACGGGACTCAATGGTCACATGGCCCATTATAGGAGCATGAATGCTCTCAAAACAACGGGGGAATCCTAGCAATGTTTCTCATCAGGTAAAAGCTTGAGGAAATCTCTGTTTGTGCATTATGATGATGAGCTTCTTTACAGAATATGACAGAATCACTTTATAAAAAACATCTAAAATTACTCTGTTTGTTCAGTTTGTTAGGAAAGGTTGTGTTGAGTCTGAAGATCCACCTGCATTTGTTTTGGAGGATTTTCTGGTCCCAGTTGCCATCCCCAAAAAGGGGGTTTTACCAAATCGATTCCCATAAAGTTAAAAAATGTGGGATTTCCATTATGCAGTAGATCAGGGGTCAGGAACCTTTTTGGCTGAGAGAGCCATGAATGCCACATATTTTAAAATGTTATTACATAAGAGCCCTACAATACGCACTTGCCTCCCAGTAGATAGGTAGCCCCAGCACATACCCTCAGTAGATAGGTAGCTACAACACATGCCTCCCAGTAGATAGGTAGCCCTAGCACATACCCCCAGTAGATATGTAGCCACAGCACATGCCTCCCAGTAGATTCGTAGCCCCAGCACATACCCCCAGTACATTGGTAGCCAGAACACTTGCCCCCAAGTAGATCAGTAGCCACAGCACATGCCCCCAAGTAGATGGGTAGCCACAGCACATGCCCCCTAGCAGATAGCTAGCCACAACACATGCACCCAGTAGATAGCTAGCCACAGCACATGCCTTCCAGTATATAGGTAGCCACAGCACATGCTTACCAGCAAAAAAAAATGAATATTCACCTACCGGCGCTCCCTGCAGTAGGCTCCTCATCACTCTCACGCTCTTCTCTTTGACCAAGGCTTAGACCAGCGGTTCTCAACCTTTGTGTCGGGACCCCAGCGGGGGTCGAACGACCCAAACCGGGGGTCGCCATCGGAGCCGCAATTTTATTGTGTTTTTACTGCGAGTTGCATGGTTTGGGGTCACCACAACATGAGGAACTGTATTGCGGGGTCACAGCCTAAGACGATGGCAGCGATGGCACCTGGGTCACACAAAGGACATAGGCAGCGGTAACATTGCTGCCTGTGTCCAGTGATCAGTCTAAGACACGCACAGCAGTCATCACTATTTATTAAAGATCTGTCTGAGAGCCAGATGCAGCCAACAAAAGAGCCACATCTGGCTCCCGAGCCATAGGTTCCCTACCCCTGCAGTAGATTGACATGTTTTGCCACTGGTGTGTCATTGTTGTTTATGACATCCCTAACATGTTCGCCTACTCTTATTCTCAGCACCTGGAATGTTTTCCCCACATACTCAGCCCCGCATTTTTTTTTTAAATCAGATATTTTTATTGAACATTTTTTAAGAAAAAAACAAAAACAACACACCCAACAAGCACAACTTGGAGGGGAGTATGTACATATCTTTACAATAAGCTCTGATTTTGTACAATAATACAGCCTCAAATTATACTCATTAAAGCATTACAGGGTAATTACATTTATATCCATTTTCTCTTACAGAATGTCTGTTTTATCATAAATGCTTATTACTAGTAACATACTCCCTCCCTCCCTTCCCAACTCCCCCCACCCACCCCTGCGAGCCAGCTCTTCAAGACCTTTACGGTCTCATATATTTATTCACATATTAAAGAAGACCTAAACCTATCTTTACTTATCTTACCAGTGATAGTTGATATTCTAAGCTAGTTCTTAGCCTTATTAGGGAGTTTGATGGTAAACCAGGTGTATCTAGCCACTTGCCCCAAATCTTTTCGAATTTAGAGACCCCATTCCTCTTCACATATGTGCTATATTACAATAGTATTACTGCATTCAAACAGTCTATAAACTCTTTCTTGTCCGGTGGCCTAGGCCTGATCCAATGGGCAGCTATGACTTTTCTAGCTTGATATAAAGACCTTTGTATTGCAATATTATTAGGTTCTGTCAGGTTGTCTATCTTCAGAACTCCCAATAGACATGCTAGTGGGCTTTCTTCAATAGTTACAGAGAAAACTTTACGCGTCAATTCTAATATAGATTTCCAAAAAGACTCCAGTTGTCTGCATCCCCACATCATGTGGAGTATATCTGCCTCTTCAGTTCCACATCTCGGGCATTCTGAATTAGGCCTAACTCCTATCCGACATAGTAATTGGGGTGACCTATACGCTCGATGTAAAAGAAATAAGTGAGACATCCTACGTGCTTCACTGGGCGAAAGGGTTGGCACCAATTCTAAGGCCTCAGTCCACTGCTCCTCTTCAATGGGGCCCACCTCTCTATTCCAATGTTCCCGACATTTTAATGGAATATCTTTTATAGAGTCGTTTAATAGCACTGTATAAGAATATGAGATCAGGCCCTTAGTAGAACCCGACCTCAATATTCTATTCAATGCCCCATTGGAGCCCACCTCTATTTGTTCTATCCTGGACTGTACCTCAAAAGCATGTCGAATTTGCAAATACTGATAGAACCACGCATGTGGCAATTGGAATTCAGCTTGTATGTCCTCAAATGTCCTAAAGTTTCCTTCTGAATAAACAGGTTTCAGCGTCTTAACCCCTTTTGCTTCCCATGGGGAAAAACCCTCCAATCTAAATATTTCCGGCAAAGCAGGGTTTCGCCAGAGTGGAGTGTCAGATGTATATTTAGGGATACCTATTATATCCTTGGCTTTAGTCCACACCTTGGACATTAGTGACATTGTCGTTTACTGCCTATTTCCCCTCCACCAAATCCACTTTCCAGAGCATGCAGTGGTATCGTATGCTTCATCCATAAACTAATCAGTCGACATGTGGAATGCACTGATTCTCCTTCTATCTCCATTCGCCAGCCTTTAAAATGTTGTAATTGTGCCGCTATAAAGTACAGCCATGGGTTCGGTATTGCTAAGCCTCCATCCATTTTACCCCTCTGTAGAGTATCCAGACTAATTCTAGCTTGTTTGCCATTCCAGATTAATCTCCTGAACAGCCCACGGATTCTATGAAAGAATCTCTGTGGGATCCAAATTGGTGAATTGTGTATGATGTACAGTAATTGGGGCATGAGCACCATTTTAATGAGATTGCCTCTTCCTATTGGAGACAGTGGAAGCTTACACCATGTTTTAATCTTATCTGCAAATTTAGATAGTAATGGTTCCAAGTTGTCTTTAAGATAGTCCTTTGGGTCTGGGGTTACTACCACCCCAAGATACTTAAATTTATTCTCTACTTGCAGTGGCACTTCTACTGGAACGGTAATAGTGTGGTTACTTGACAGCGGCATTAACACCGATTTATCCCAATTTATTGTGAACCCGGAGTAGAAACCGAACTCCTGTATAGATGACATCTCAGCCCCGCATTTACATGTAATCTTGTATATCACCCCTGTGGTCCTGCAGTTGATGTAATGATTAATCTCTTTGACCTCACTGCAGCACTTAGGACATGAGGTATCTTCATAATCCCATACCTTGATTATTGGTTAAAGGGCTCCCTCACAACAGCTTCTCAAGAAACATCTGGCAACAACACTGAACATGCTAGAACAGCAAAGATTTATAGTAAACATAAGGAACTCCTAGCTGCTGCCATCATAACATTTTTGGGGTTCATCATAAATACCAACAAAATGGACTCCTTTCCCCAAATGGAGAACAAATGACTTTACAGTAAGTAAAGAATCATGCCACCAGTGTGCAATAATGTCTGCAATGAGGGTGTTAGATCTTCTAACCTCAACAATGAAAGCAGTTTCTTGGGCAAAAGTCCATTGCCGAATTCATTCAAAAAATTGGAACAATTCCCCACAAGGCTAACACATTAAAAAAGTCTTTCAGTGGTGGTGTGTCCCATGCAGGTTTCAACAAGGCTGCTCCTTCAGTGCTCCAGAGATGGTAGTCCTGACTACAGATGTCTAAGGTTATGGCTGGGGTGTCCATGTTGGGAATCAGTGGGGCACATGTATCAAAACTTAAGCTTGCCAGACTTTTCATGGTGCCAGGGCCGGCCCTATGGGTAGGCAAAGTGGGCAATTGCCCAGGGCCCCCTTAAGGAGGAAAGAGGAGAATCTCTTCTTTCAAATGAATCTTGAATTTTGTTTATAGGTGCTATGGATCTAGAAATATTCAGGTTTAAAGTGAGAATATCATGTGCCATTTTTACATATAAAAATCACTCCCAACGGCAGTTTAACAGTTAATAGCTCAGTTTTCCTGACACTTAGAAACACAAATTTTCTGAAGTGTACCCCCCCCCCCTCCAGATTCTTAGCCATGCGGCTACAGGGAGAATTTGCTGCACAAAGGAGCTGCTGCACCTCACAGATAATGGAAATATTCACTTTATATGTTACTACATTTTGATAAGGAATAATTTCAACTAATATTCATGTTTTAACCCTCTCCTATCCAGAAGTATCTAAGAACACACTTTCTCTCTTATTGCCTTTTATTTTGTGATAGTTTTTGGGAAAATTTACTGATACGATGAACATTCGATCTTCTTTGCCTAATGTCGCTATTATATATTAACACCTTGACCCAGAACATGTACATAAACTTCTATGTAACACCTAAAACACACTTATGTTCTGGAATAAAGTTTTTATCTCACACCATCCTCCATTATTTACACCCATGTTATGACGTTCTCACTCTCATTCTTATGAACTGCGGAGGGTTCTGTTATTGTGCAGCTAATACATTGGCGCACATCTATAAGTTACTATTATTATCTCATTAGCTCGGTTTATGGATATATAGTTATTATTTGGGTTACCATTGTGTAAGGGAACATACAATGATACATCTGTGTGAAGCTCAGTGCAATTTCTGCAAAAATGGATTTAAAGCCCCTTTTGCTGCATATTTTGGTGAATATACACATGTGGGGTGTGCATATGATCTCCTCACATCTTACTGCTTTAGGTTATATCTTCTTTTTATAAATATTCAGAATTTGTACATATTTCAAAATTATATAGGTTTTATAGCGCCTTTACTTTTTATTCTGTTTTATTGCTATATTTTGCAGGTTGTGACTGTCTTTAAATTTGTAGCTGAAAAGCAGATATCTAGTTATTACAATTTTAGTGATATTATGTGGATTTATTTATGTGAACATATCAATATGGGACATTTGTGAACTCTATACATGTCCATCTATTACATTTAGGAGATGTGAAGGTAAATATTTTCTGTTTGGAGGACATTTTTTGCCATCAAAGTAAATTTTTTTTACTGAAATGCTTCAGTTTGAATCAAAATTGCATGAAGGCGCCTCTGTCTATAAACTCTTTAATGCAATTTTGCTGTAATTTTTAAACGTCAAAATTGTAAAATAACGCGACAAAATATCCAGAAATGCCGGGCGGTGAAGGGGTAAATACTCCTTGGTTGAATTCCCGGGTGAAGATGCTTATGATCTATCTCCTGTCTATATATCTATCTGTCTAGTTATCTATCTCATATAATCTGACCATTTATATATCTCACTTTTTCTCTATCTATTTATTAATCAATCTTCTATTTCTTTTCTACTGTATTTATCTCTCATATCCATCTACTGTATATATATAATCTACTTTATAGTTCTGCATCTACAAATCTCTATCATCTTTCATATTTATCTTCTATCATAATAATAATAATAATTCCTTTATTTATATAGCGCACACAGATTACACAGCGCCGCACTGTGCTTGCCAGATCAGTCTCAGTCCCCATGGGGCTCACAATCTATTCAACCTACCAGTAATTTTTTGGAGTGTGGGAGGAAACCCGAGTACTCGGAGGAAACCCACGCAAACACAGAGAGAACATACAAACTCTCTGCAGATGTTGACCAGCGCTGCAAGGCTGTAGTGCTAACCACTGAGCCACCGTGCTCCCTATCATCTATCTCATTTAAAATTCTACCATATTACAGTTTGTTTTACCATACTAAAGGGAACCTCTTACTAACTGTGACTGGTCATAAAAAAAGTTTTATTTTGGGGCCCCACTTATAGTTTTGCCCAGGGCCCCACTTTGTCTAGAACCAGCCCTGATGTCCTGGAATAAAGTTTTTATTTCCCATCATCCTCCATTACTTACACCTATGTTATGACATTCTCACTTTCATTCTTATGAAGCGCGAATGGTTCTGTTATTGTGCAGCTAATACAATGGCGCATATCTAAACGTGACTTTTATTATCTCATTAGAGAGGTTTATGGATATATAGTTATTTATTTGGGTTACCATTGTGTAAGGAGCATATAATGATAGATCTGTGTGAATTTTCTGCAGTTCCCTTTGCTGCATATTTTGGTGAATATACACATGTGGGGTCTGTATGATTTCCTCACATCTTACTGTTTTAGGAAAGTAGATTTTCTTTATATAAGTATTCTGGATTTGTACATATTTTAGAGGAAATTTTGAATGTTAATTGCTAAATGCATCGACTGGTTGTCTGCTTTCAAAATTATATTGGTTTTATGGCGCCTTTACTTTTTATTCTGTTTTATTGATATATTTTGCAGGTTGTGACTGTCTAAAAATGTCTAGCTGAAAAGCAGATATCTAGTTATTACAATTTTAGTGATATTATGTGGATTTATTCATGTGAACATATCAATAGGGCACATTTGTGAACTCTACAAATGTCCATGTATTACATTTAGGAGATGTGAAGGTAAACATTTTCTGTTTGGATCAAATTTTTTGCCGTCAAATTTTAAGTATTTTTAATAAAATGTTTCAATTTGAATCAAAATTGCATGAAGGCGCCTATGTCTATAAAATCTGATGCAATTTTGAAAATGGGGCAAGTGTCTGCTTTCAGAAAATATCGGTCCCTCTCCCCAATGGGCCTCACAGTCTAATCAACCTACCAGTATTTTTTGGAGTGTGGGAGGAAACCGGAGGACCCGGAGGAAACCCACGCAGACACAGAGAGAAAATACAAAATCTTTGCAGATGTTGACCAGCGCTGCAAGGCTGTAGTGCTAATCACGGAGCCACCATGCTGCCCATAAATCTCCCTATCATGTATCTATCTCCTATAAAATTCTTCCATATTACAGTTTGTTTTACCATACTAAAGGAGCCTCTTGCTGACTGTGACTGGTCATAAAATAGTTTTATTTTGGGGCCCCACTTTTAGTTTTGCCCAGGGCCCCACTTTGTCTAGAACCGGCCCTGGTGGGATCTAACGTGAGTCCTGGAACAAGTAAATTCAGAAGCATTTAAGTCCCTTCAGAATGTCATGATTAAATAATTGTTTATGAGAACCTTGTTTCTAGTGGATGTAACATTTGCAAGAAGAGTAGGTGAATTCCAGGCTCTTTTAGTGTGCCTGAACCATACCTGAGATTCCTCCCTGACTCTGTCATCTTAAGAACCTAACTGGGTTTTATGTCGAATGTCTCCTCAATATCAAATATTAACCAGGATATATTAAACAAGGAGCAGGGGCGTAACTACAATGGTAGCAGCCATAGCAGTGTCAGGGGGCCCCGTCATCCAACCTAACACTATATATATATGAGTGTAATATGCATATTTTAAAGTGGGAAGGGGGGCACCATTCAGAAGTCTGCTATGTGGCCCTGTCTTTTCTAAGGGGAGAGAAGGCCACAGCATCCAATATGATGAAAAAAGGTTAAACCTTTATTCACATAGACAAAGAAAAAAGTGCAACGTTTCGATTCACAATGAATCTTTGTCAAGCAACTGCCCTGTCTTTTTTAGGTACTCCCCTGACAAGGAGTATTATTAACTGGAAGGTGTGGATTTATCAGTATCAGTTTACACTCTACTCTTTCAACGTCAGCTTCATTGGCCAAAAAGTCAAATCTATTGATGGATCAATTATGCAACGTTACAACATAAGATAACATAATCTCACATAAGATTAGTCCCACGGTGGGGAAATTCCCAACATTACAGCAGCGGAGAGAGTACAGGAAGTAAAGTACTTACAATGACAAAACAAAAAATATTAGGGATGAAGGAACAAAAAGAAAAAAGTGATAAAAAGACAAAAAAAAAGAAGAAAAGCAATGATCGGCAGTTTGATATTCAGTCTGTGGATGGGACCCACAGGGACTGGTTAGGTGGTTAGCAGAGCTTACTTCCGTTTGGGCCTTGCAGTGGGGAGAAAAGCTCCCTTTCACACTTGAGGTAAAGCAGTCGGTCACTGAAGTTGCTTCCCAATGCCACCACAGTCTCATGCATGGGATGGGAGATACTCTTCAGAATAGATTTCAACTTGCACAGTATCCTCCTCTCAGCTACCACCTGTACTGTGTCATGAGGACCCCACAGGAAAGAGCTGTCTTTCCTTATCAATTTGTCCCGTTTGCTCCTCTGCTTAGTTGCCCACTCCAATTTATTGTTGAAGAGGACACCCAAGTACTTATAGGACTTCACTGCCTCAAAGTCCATCCCTTGGATGACCACTATTTGAGGAGGAGGACTGTGCTTACGGAAGTCCACCACCATCTCCTTGGTCTTTCCAGCATTTATCCTTAGGTGGTTTTGCTGGTACCAATCCACAAATTCCTGGATCAATTCTTTGTACTCCCTGTCATTCTTGACGGTAATGAGGCCTTCCATAGCAGAGTCAGAGAACTTCTGGAGGTAGCAGCTACATGAATTGTACCTGTAGTCTGCTGTGTACAATGTGAAGAGGAAGGGAGCCAAAACTGTACTTTGAGGTGAACCTGTTCTACTTATAAAAGTGTCCAAAACACAGTCTTGGGGTCTCACATACTGAGGTTGGTTTGGGATGTAGTCTAAGATCCACTTAGAATGCTGGTGGTCCACCCCAGCCATATGAAGTTTGACTCTTAGTAGTCCTGGCTCTATAGTATGAAACCACAGTAGAAATTTAAAAGGTATAATTCTCACAGTGTTCCCTGGTTTCTCCAGGTGGGAAAGAGTTCGATGTAGAAGGTGGATGATGGCATAATCCACCCCAATACCTGGCTGATAAGCAAACTGTAGGGCGTCCATAGATGAGCTCACTGGAGGGAGGAGATGTGTGAGAATCAACCTCTTTAAGACCTTTATCAAATGGGATGTTAATGCCACTGGTCTGAAGCTCACCTGGGCACTTGTAATGATCTCATTGTAATCTGACTGCTGGTTTGACTTATCTGGATGTTGGACAAACGTGGTTAAAATCCCCAGACACCAGAAAGAGGGCCTTAGGATGCAGTGTCTGCAGCCGGCTCACCGCAGCTTGCAGAATCCTCACAGGCAGTATCAGCATCCGCAGAGGGGGGGGGGGACATAAGCACAAAGGTTGCATGTCTTTACAGCAAGTTTTGTGCTTAATTGTAATTTGCCTAGAATCACATATCTCTCATTGGCCAGCTGCCCAAAGTTTCAGGCAAAATATGTGCCAGAAATCATGAATCTGGCGCCCTCTGCACACTACACAGGCAAACTGCACATAGTGCACACTACAATATTCTTAATAAATGTGCCCCAATGTGTACATAGGTCTCCAGATGTGCTACACATCCACCGCAACACACAGCACAGAGTAGGTGTATTTTAGCGCCATCATAAGTGCAAGTTTAAAAAAACTGAGAAAATAAATCTGGTGAACAAAAGTAATAAACAACGGACGGGAAGATAGATGCAGCGCAAAGGAGAAAGCCAAGCTTGCAGCAGAAAAACAGCACCAAAAAAAACCCCCTGCATAAATAGAAGTTAAAAATGTGCAAGGAAAAATCGCAAAACTAATAAAAAAAAGTTCTCAGTTGATATTTTTGGTGTTGCATAAGTTTATATATATATGCGGTGGTGTATTTTTTCTGCCATTGCGTGACTTTATAGTTGCTTTATTTTCTTGCTAACAAAATGCAAAAACAATGTTTGTGCAAAATTTTGCTACAATTATACGCCTAAAAGCTAAATAGGACTAATGATAAATTTCCCCCAATATGTTTAATGGATGCCTTTCATTTACGATAGAGGTGCATGCATTGAAGGTTCCCTTCTTTAACTATTATAGTAATAAAACTTACTGTATATACTTGAGTATAAGCCAACCCGAGTATAAGCCAAAACCCCTAATTTTAACACAAAAAAATAGAAAAACCTATTGACTTAAGTATAAGCCGAGGGTGGGAAATGCATTGGTCACAGCCTCCCCAGTATATAGCTTTCCAGCCCCCTGTAGTATATAGCCTGCCATCCCCTGCATTATATAGCCTGCTAGCCCCTGCAGTATATAACCTGTCAGCCCCCTGTAGTATATAGCTTGCCAGCCCCCTGTATTATATAGCCTGCAAGCCCCTAGTGTATAGCCTGCAGCCCCTGCCCCCTATATAATGCCTGTAAGAAAAAAATAAACAGTGTACTCACCTTTCGACGCCCTCTGGCATGTCTTCTTTTATACAGCAGTGCTCCAGCATCAGCTCCGTGTCCCTGTGCCGTCTGTCGCAGGCACCATGACGTCAGCTGCTCGCTGACATCATATTGTGTGACGATGCCGGTGTACATAGTAGAACATCAGCGAGTGGCTGACGTTACAATCCCTGTGACGGATGGCGTGGGGTCGTGGTGCCGATGCTTGAGCATCACTGTGTAGTAGAGGACCTGCCGGGGGGGGGGGGGCGTCGGAATCTGAGTACACTGTTAGTTTTTTCTTGACTCGAGTATATAGGGTAACTCTTAGACTTAGACTGCATCATTATTTTTTTTATAATATAGCAGTAGACTGATGAAATGTAACCCTTCATAAACGTCTATTGTAAATTGTGGGGGCCCTCATTATAAATATTGCCCCAGGGCCCAGAGGATTCACTTTCTTTGTCTCTCATGGAAAAGGTATAAATCACAATAATTGTCAGCTTTCACATCCAAAACAGCAGAACTAGCCACAATACAAAACCAAGATTATGCCAGTCTTGCAAGTCAGAACTGTATATTTTGTAACTGTAGCTCCAAGCTATTTTTTTTGTACCAGTGATGTATATTCAAAATATTTTGCTGTAAACAGTGGGGTCCTAGGGGTCCTTTGTAAGTCGGGCGTCTTGAAGTAGGGGAATCACCTATATTTCCACTTTAGTACTTAAAACTATGCAAAGGATTTATGAACATGTTTTTAAAGAGTGAGTGGAGATACCATTGCATTGACTCTCATAGCAAAAGATTGAAGCTGGAACTTATATTGGTTTTTAGCAGCAGGTGTCTTCTGTATAATATATCCAACAGCCACTGTATATGTAAAGGGCTACTCTCTCAAGCCTTTTCCATACCCCAACCTGAAACGTTGATTTAATGCTGCGTCCTGTCACTGGAAGGGGTGAACCATTGATTCTCTACACTGCGTTGTAATTTTGTAACTGTACACACATTTATACAAAAACCTGGCTCACCTCATCTGGGACCATGATAAGTGGGTATGTATCTTCTGATAGATAGTTGAAGAGACACCAGAGATGGAAAGCATCTTGATTGGGAAGTGCCACTCCTGTAGGGCGGTAGTTCTTCTTAGCAGTCAGAGTCCAGCACAACTCATGAAAGCTTTCCTTTACAAATGTACCTTCTACAACCTTTTTGAAGAATAAAAATTTAAAAATAAAAGTTTCTTTTAATTTCAGTTTTCACATGACCAAGGACAGATTTTTATCTACTGGAAGTAAACATTAAAGCTTCCTACACAATAAAAGAAAGCAGAGATCTAGAAAAACCTAAGGAATTGATACAGAAAGTGTATAAGAAATGTGTAACTATACAAAACAATCATGAGTTTCCTGGAAAATTAATGTAACAGAGTAATAGAGTAAATTTAAAAGTTGATGTGTTAATTTTATTTTGTGGTATTATATAATGCTGAAATATCTAAACCTTATTTCCATAAAACTATTGTATTACAGCTGGGAGTAAAAGTATTAACATATGGTCTCTACCAAATTAAAACTCTTTTCAATATGTTAAAATAAAAAAAAAAAAACTGATTTATCTACCTTGTCCAGTATGTACTGGTTCAGATAAGGCATATAGCCTTGACTAGAAACAGGGCCATCATCATCATCACGAAAATGATCTTCCAGAGCCACTGGATCATGTGGAATGTTGAATACTGTGTAGAGATTATGAGACAGTACCTAGGGAAGAGAATGTATATAGGTATTAACAAAGATTTTTATTTTTTAACCCTCTGGAATAATTATTCTCTGCTTAACCCCTTCATGACTGAGGGTCATTGATGCCTAAAGGTCTAGATCAATTTTTGCAGTTCTGTTATGCTCTTCTTTAAATGATGATATCTTTGGAAAAGCTTTACATATCAAAGCACTTTTTCCTCCTTTTTTTCATGAGAGACATTCACGTGATAGAATAATTTAATTAATTTCATATTATTTTCTTTATAAAAGTAGCCAATAAATGACTACAAATCTGAGAAAATGAGCTTTTTTGTCATTTTTCTGTCATTCCAGAGTTCCAGCATCATTCTCGAAGTTCAGCTACAGATAGAGGGTGCATGTACTTCTGCAAATTGTAAGCTAATTCTTTCCTGCAGCTCCTTCTACATTCTGCCTTCAGCTTATAGGCGTTTGAAATATGCCCCTCTTTAGCCTATATCTCCTGAGCCCTGGCACCTAGAAACAAAGCATTCTTGTCTCATATCTCCCTGCGTAAACTCCATTTTAATATATATGGATTGTTAATCGATTTACAGAACTGGAGATATTCACTCTTAAAGTTACGATCCAAAATAGAAAACTGTATAAAAAAAATATCACTTTTTTAATTCAACTTTAAGAAAGGCAGTTAACATATCTGTAAAGCCTTAGTACAGTTGGACATATATCTATCAGCCCTGTAACATCCTCTCTGCTTCTCCTGAAGTGGGTGAGACTTCCTGGTTGTGACATGAACTAAGAAGGAAACTGGTGAGATCTGCACTTGTGGTTTTCCAGTTAAATGCAATCACCAAACCATCTATGCATCCACAATTCATAGATGAGTTTAAAGCAGGATGTGCACATTAAGAATTATGAAATATAACTTTTATTCTATATCAATAAAATATTCAACAACAGACATAAAGTGCATTATTGACTAACCAGTCACCAGAACCGGATAAATAGAGACACTTCAAATCTATAAATGATTTACACTAGTTCAAATATACCAGCGACAAGATCCCATTGGTTGCAAAGCTTGATGCTCGCAATCTCCAATATTCAAAATTCATGACTCCAATATCAAATTCATCAATAAGGAACAGCAAGAGAAGAATACATTGGATCTCACCAGTCTCCTGTGTGATGGTTCTTGGTCCAGTGGGAGACAATCCAGGTGTGTAGGACCTATTGTACCCTACAATCAGCCCGTTACCTGGTAACCCAAATGCTCCAGTCCTGACAAGGACAGTCCCAAAGGTGTCCCTTACAGCAGCTATTAATCCCTAATTGCTAAATGTCACACACTCCCTACGCGTTTCATTTACCATAGGGTACAATCATCAGGGGAATTACATAACTCATTGATCCCTTGCTGCTACTGCAGCTGTTCCTGCTGCACTTAGCTAGATGGGGATCTAAGTGGAGATATATACGCGAGCAATGGCTGTATCTGTAAAGCTTTAGTACAGCTGGACATGGGCAACAATTCTAACAATACTTACAGGATGGTTCTGGCTTCTTCCTATCCTGAGATATAGCCTCATATATCTATCAGCCCTGTAACATCATCACTGCTTCTCCTGAAGTGGGTGAGACTTCCTGGTTGTGACATGAGCTAAGGGCACTGAGGTCAGAGCACTGAAGGCATTCACATGCTCCATTGTATTAGCTGCGCAATAGCGGACCTAAGGTTCATAAGAATTTGATATGAGAACATTGTAAAATAGGGTTAAATAATTGAGGATGGTGTGAAATAAAAACTTTAATCTGGAACATGTGTGTGTTTTTGGTGTTACATTTAACTTTGTGGGCATGTTCTGAGTTGCAGTATTAATATGTAGCCACATTTGGCGAAGAGGATCAAACATTCAACGTATCACGCAAAAAAAAACCATCACACCCATATTTCCATTATCTGTGAGGTGTCAGCAGCTCCTGTGTGCAGCAAATTCTCCCTGTAGCCCGAAGGCTAAGAATCTGCAAGGGGGGTACAATTCAGAGGGCTACATCTTTGGTTCTGTTATAACTAGAATCTCCCTTTTTTCCTATGAAAGAGGAGAGTCTTCTCTTTAATAGGAATCTAAATTTGTGTTTCAAGGTGTCAGGAAATGGAGATATTAATAAAAATTGCACCGGAATTCTCACTTTAAAGTAAATATCTCTGGTGCCCAGTTTGCCAAATACTAATGTTGGCCCTGCTCTTGACATGACCTAAAACCTACTAAGAGCAACTAAACATAAACAATGCGATTATTAATAATTTATTGAACACCATTCTTATTCCCCCTGCAGACATCCTACATGCCAAATTTTCTAAGAGGCTCCAGCCATTTAATATGAAAAAAAATGGCCAGTAGAGATGACAATATAGTAATGTTTAAAAGTCTTTGCTATCTTGCATAGTCTCTCAGTTGTGTAGTTGTGTTGACCTGTTAGTCAGATTTCTCACACTTAAAGCAGTTTTATCATTGTGACGTTCCCCCCACCCCCATCACTTCTGCCACTATTTCCTGCTCTGCTGAGGTTTTCCTGCAACATTAGAATGTCAGATACTAGATAAGCAAGATTATGTATGTCAGACACTTAGGTATATCTTTTAAAAGAATGAAATAATAATGAATAAAAAAATAAAAGCTGCCAAAAAAAGAACTTGCTTAAATATGCAATACATCTTCATTTTAACCTTCTGTAATAAATGGGGAGTTAATCATATCAACTACTGTTATTCATGTTGTATTAATGTTTTAAATTTTACATTTCTATGTAAAGCATCAACCTGTTTAGTACTGTGAGGATTAACTTATTCAATAGCTGGCCTTTCAGCTTCATTCATTTTAATTCATTTTAAGACTTGAAGAACTATTTAATGATATGTAATGCACATATAAATCCAAGTAATAGTGTCCACATAGAAACAACATTGCCTTTATTTTTTACTCTGTATTTAGTTCTTAATATTGTAAAAGGAACCTGACACAATTAGGAAGCAGTCAGTTTAGAAACAGTATTTATTATAGCTTGACATATAATGTTAGCATAAAAGATTTTTGTTAATTTAATACTCTACTGTCAATCACTGAGTAGGACCTCCAGCAATCACCCTAAGCCCGCATTGAGCAGAAGTTTAAACCAAATAAGCATTTGTTAATTTTCCATTTACAAAGACATATGAAGTTATCTGTGGGACAAATTTCAGTGGTCAAATACGACCAGGATCAAATAACTAGTGGATATGAAAAAGAAAGCACCAAACGGCCTGTTGATATGTTAAATATTATATATTTATAATATACATTTATATCAGACCATGAAGAGTTGAAGTAATGGCCAAACATGAGCTGCTGACATACACAATCTACATTGGTGTAAGGGATGCATTGTACATTACATCAAGCCAAAGTATATAGGAAGACCATACATAGGGACACAGAACATCCAACACTACAATACACACCTGTTACAATTTACGATATATGACAGATAGACAGTGTCATGGTGGCTAGAACGGCAAGGCTAGGAGGCTAGATCAGATGGATGTCGATCACGGCTGGGACTCTTGTGCTCTCACGTCACGGACGGTTTTCACAGACATATGGAGGACGCACACACAACTGGTGGATAAAGACATATGAAGAGCTACTGGAGAAGATGGAAGCCTCCCAACCACTGCCAGAACATAATCTTCAGCCACAATAATCACAAATTTATTCAGGCTTTCAGCAAGTGTAGGGGATAGATCAGGATGCTGATGTCTCCAAGATCTAACTCTCTTTAATATCACCCCATACAACGCTGCACTAAAGTGACATGGACAGGTGACTGATAAACTATGAAAGAATTTTGTATCCGGTATTCTGCAACCTGGATGACCTGTTCGTTTTTAATGAAGGATTAATATTAAGATGTTTTAATGCTGAGGGACTTTTTTCACACTTCTCAAAGTAAACTATTAATGTCCCACTATTTCTGCTTGGCACCATCAGTACTACCTCGACTCTACATCATCTCATGATTTTAAAATAGGGGTCCATGGATTGAAAGACCAGGATAGTGCCCCTACATCTCTACTTTCTTTCTAATGGAAGTAGAAAAAAACTAATATTAAAAAAATATTAAAAGTAAAAATTTACATCACCCCCTTTACCTCGGATACATATAGGAATAACCATATAAGATATTAACTTTTAAGGACCCAGCCTCTTTGGGTCTTAAGCCCTTTACACACCATAACCACAGCACCTATCAGCTCTGGGGTTCCCGGTCAGCACCCCTCTTCTGAGGTCATTAATTGCCATGACAGCTTACAGTCTTCTGAAAGGTTTAAGAACCCAAAATGCATATATTTTTGCTACCTTTCTATCCACTTCTGTCATTTTGTATAAGTTGTAGTTTCCATTGGTGCCATTTTTAGGGTAAATTTATTATAACAAAATGTAATAATTACTTCTTTGGGAGCATTAATTTTAATTAAAAATTATGTGACATTCACAAAACAATATAATAAACACGCTAACAATTTTCTGTGGGTCACTATGACTATTAATACTATTAAGATACCAAATAAAATAGAATAAGTTGTAGTTTTCATTGCTGCCATTTTAGGGTAAATTTATTATAACAAAATGTAATAATTACTTCTTTGGGAGCATTAATTTTAATTAGAATTATGTGCCATTCACAAAACAATGTAAATAACACGCTAACAATTTTCTGTGGGTCACTATGACTATTAAGATACCAAATACATTAGAAATAAACGTCCCGGGCCGGACAATAATCAGAGCTGTGTGACCATTTCTCTCCACAGGAAGTAAACATAGAAGCTTTTTACTGCAGGACAGCAAGCAGAGATCTAGAAATCAATGGGGGTCATTAACTAAGGGCCCGATTCGCGGTTTCCCGACATGTTACCCGAATATTTCCGATTTGCGCCGATTTCCCCTGAATTGCCCCGGGATTTTGGCCCAAGTGATCGGATTGTGGCGCATCGGCGCTGGCATGCACGCAACGGAAATTGGGGGGCGTGGCCGAACAAAAACCCGACGGATTCGGAAAAACTGCTGCATTAAAAAAAAAAAAAAATCTGTTGCGGAGCTTGCACTTACCTTCACTCAGCCCGGCTCGGTGAACTCCAGCGCGTTCCAATGCTTTTCAGCGCAGCAGCGCCACCTGGTGGACGGTGGAGGAACTACCTTAATGAATCCCGGCCGGACCCGAATCCAGCGCAGAGAACGCGCCACTGGATCGCGAATGGACCGGGTAAGTAAATCTGCCCCAATGTGTCATGTCTGCGGCTGCTGTTTCCTCTATCCATGCGGGTAGGATTAGGAGACACGGGGGCAGATTTACTTACCCGGTCCATTCACGATCCAGTGGCGCGCCAAAATCCCGGGGAAATTCAGGGAGAATCGACGCAAATCGGAAATATTCGGGTAACACGTCGGGAAAACGCGAATCGGGCCCCACTGAGTTTTTCGTCATCTTGCAGTCTGAACTAGGTTTGGCTGTCTGACCTGATGTCTGCCACTCCCCTCACTGATTCTGTCTTGCAAGAGTTAACACTGTGGATCTGTAATTGTTTACTCCTACCACCTTTGGCTGGGCTCTTGCTGTGTTCTCTAGCTCTCTTGTATTTCTGATTTCTGAATTCTTGCCTGTTTATTGACTAGTCTATTTGGATTGTGATTTGGTTATTTATATTCCCCGCTGTTGTCGACTCGGATTGGGTGTTTGTTTGTCTGTTGTGTTAAGTGTTCACACCTTAAAGGAAACCTACCACTTAACCCCTAGGCGCACCAGGACGTTATAGTACGTCCCCGGGGCTAGATGCTTAGCGCACGGGGACGTTCTATAACGTCCTGCTTCTGGCACCGGCTCACGAACGGAGCCGGTACCAGAAGCAGCGGCTGTCAGCTGTCTAGTACAGCTGACAGCCTGCGCTAACACCCGCGATCGGAGCCGGCTCCGATCGCGGGTGTTAACCCCTTACACGCCGCGGTCAAACATGACCACGGCGTGTAAGGGTGTAAGCGCTGTGGATCGGATCCCCCGTGCCGCTTACCGGGGGATCCGATCCTCTGCCGGGCAGCTCCGAGGACTGGCATGTGCCCCGGAGCTGCCCGGTCTCCATGGCAGCCAGACCCCTTCCGGGTCTGGCTGTAAACTGTCTGAGCATGCGCAAGCTTGCTCAGACAGTTTACACTGCTCTACAATAAAATAGTATTGTAGAGCAGTGTATTGAACTTAAACCAGTGATCAGAGCATCACTGGTTTAAGTTCAAGTATGTATAAGTAAAAATATGCAAAAACAGTTAACACTACACATTATAATAAATAAAAAATTAATACATAAAAATATAAGCCCCTAAAATGTCACTTTCCCATAAAAAAACTTAATAAAGTATAAAAAACATAAAAACACAAAAAAACCCCGCATATTTGGTATTGCCGCGTCCGTAACAATCTGCATAATAAAACAGAATTGTTACTGGACCCGCACGGTAAACGCCGGAGGAAAAAAACGCAAAAAACGTTCCGAAAAAAGATAATTTTTAATTAATACCCTATAAAAAATGCTCTAAAAAGTGATTTAAAAAATGTTATGCACTCCAAAATAAGCCCACTAAAAAGAACAACTGTTCTCGCAAAAAATAAGCCCCTAACAAGATTTATCTACCAAAAAATAAAAAAGTTATGCATATAAAAAGATGGTGATGCTAAAATGAATAAGATTTTCTCCAAATTAGTTTTTATTCAGTACAATTGAATAAAATACACAAAACCCCCACATATTTGGTATCCCTGCGTCCGTAACAATCTGTATAATAAAACAGAATCGTTATTAGATCCGCAAAGTGAACCCCGTAAAAAACAACCTAAAAAAACTCTCTCTGATAAAGATGATTTTTTATTAATGCCCTTTAAAAATGCTCTAAAAAAGTGATTTTAAAAAGTTACGCAATCTAAAATAAGACCACTAAAAAGAGCTATCATTCTTGCAAAAAATAAGCCCTTAAACAGATTTTTGAGGTGAAAAATAAAAAAGTTATGCATATGTAAGTCGGTGATGCTAAAATTAACAACAATTTTGCCAAATTACTTTTTATTCAGTAAAAATGGGAAAAAATAAAAAAATATATATAAATGAAGTATTTTCATAAACGTGGCGACCCATAGAATAAAAATAATATACTATTTTCATGGTATGGTTAACGGCCAAAAAAAAAAACACATAAAAATTTTCCTAAAAATTGATGATTTTCATTTCCTCCACCAACAAAGAGTTAATTAAATCTCACCAATTAGCTATAGATGCCCCAAAATTATGTATTAGAAAAGTGCATCTCATGTGGCAAAAGAAATAAGCCCCTATAGGTCCTCATTAAAAAAAAGAAAAAAATTATAGCCTGTACAATGTGACAGCAAATCTGCTCCGGATGGCGCCTCCTTCCCTTCTATGCCCGGCCGTGCGCCCATACAGCAGGTTACCACCACATGTAGGGTATCGGTGTACTCGGGAGAAATTGCGTATCAAACTTTGTGGAGCCTTTTTTCATTTTATCCATTACAAATGTTTAATTTTCCACCCAAAATGAGTGTATTGTGAAAAAATATTACAATTTGCAGACTCCACCTCCATTTTGTTTTAACCCCTATAAAACACGTAAAGGGTTAACAAACTTCTTAAAAGTGGTTTTTCATACGTTGAGGGGTGTAGTTTCCACAATGGGGTAATTTACGAGTCTCGCTATTATTTAGGCCTCTCAGTGTCAATTAGAAACTGTGCAGGTCCATCTAAATACAGGTTTTGGCGATTTTACAAAAAATGTGAAAAATGGCTCCCAAATTCTGAGCTTCATAACATTCTAGTAAAATATGTGGAATCTGAAAAAACCATGCCAACATAAAGCAGACATTTGGGAAATGTAAGTTATGAATTTATTTGGGTGCTATGACTTTCTGAATCAAAAGTAGAGAATTTAGAACGTTGAAAATAAAGAATTTTTCAACATTTTTGCCAAATTTTGTTTTTTTTCATAACTAAACGCAAAAGATTTCATCCAAATTTTTAAACTAATTTGAAGTACAATGTGTCACGAGAAAACAATCTCAAAATCCCCTGGATATCTCACAGCGTTCCAAAGCTATAACCACTTATAGTGACACAGGCCAGATTTGAAAAATGGGGCCGCGTCCTTTAGGCCAAAAGATGCTGTGTCCCGTAGGGGTTAAAAGTGGTAGGTTTATACACATATACATGGCACCAGCTCACCCTGAGCTGGTGCCAGGGCATATTTTTGTTAAGGGAACAAAGCCCCTATCTTAGAATTATAAGTTATATTAACTTATAACTCGGAGCACCATGCGCGCACCCGTGCGTGTGCCGGATTCTGAGTTGCAGAGTCGGTGACGTCACCGAATTCTCTGGCACACGCGCGCCTGCGCAACTTAGCACGGCCTAAGTGCCCAAGTTGCGGTGCGCCGAGTTAATATAACTTATAATTCTAAGATAGGGGCTTTGTTCCCCTAACAAAAATATGCTCTGGCACCAGCTCACCCTGAGCTGGTGCCATGTATATGTGTAAAAGCCTACCACTTTTAAGTGGTAGGTTTCCTTTAACCAGGAAGAGAATGTCGCCCAGTGATTAGCCTCCGTTTAGGGGGGACCCATTAATGTAATGGCAGGACACAAACAAAGACAGAGCCCTGGCACTGAGACCCCCAATCTGTCCCTACCTACTTATTGGGTCCCCCCTAAATAGAGGGCAATTACTGGGCAACGTTCCCTTCCTGGTTAAGGTGTGAATAGTAAACAAAACAGACAAGCAAACAGAGAAATTGATACAGAAAGTATATTGGAAAAGTTATTGTATAACTTTTTATAATAAAAACAATAACATTAATTTGCTGAAATGGAATATCCCTTTAAGCTTCCTGGATATTGCACACAAGGTTGAACTAGACTTGTGCAAAACCACAATTCTTCCTGATATCTTGGTTGATTTCTTTAGTGTTTAGTGTGTTTCAGGTATGCCTTAACCCCTTACCCCTTAGTAGTATGTCACGCGTCGGCTGTGGGTGAATGGGGAGGGCTCACGAGCTGAGCCCTCTTCATAACCGGTAAGTGTAAAGCTACCGGTGGCTTCAAAAAGATGGCCACTCCCCGTGCCGTCATTTTGGGTTCGGGGTGATCAGTTGCCAAGACAACCTTAGGTCTTAAGAATATTTTTCAGAACACAGCCACACCCGTGATGTTGGGGAAGGTCATTGTGTGCTTTTATTTGCGCCACCATAACATATCCCAACGTTACGGTGGCTTAAGGGGTTAAAGACATAATAATCTTAGTGTATGTAAACTTTGCCATAAAAAAATTCTCTTTCACTATTCTGGCATTTGCAAATATGAATAATTTTGGTAATTCTAATTGACCTACACTCACACACTCACTTTATTAGGTACACCTGTCCAACTGCTCGTTAACACTTAATTTCTAATCAGCCAATCACATGGCGGCAACTCAGTGTATTTAGGCATGTAGACATGGTCAAGACAATCTCCTGCAGTTCAAACCGAGCATCAGTATGGGGAAGAAAGGTGATTTGAGTGCCTTTGAACGTGGCATGGTTGTTGGTGCCAGAAGGGCTGGTCTGAGTATTTCAGAAACTGCTGATCTACTGGGATTTTCACGCACAACCATTTCTAGGGTTTCCAGAGAATGGTCCGAAAAAGAAAAAACATCCAGTGAGCGGCAGTTCTGTGGGCGGAAATGCCTTGTTGATGCCAGAGGTCAGAGGAGAATGGGCAGACTGGTTCGAGCTGATAGAGAGGCAACAGTGACTCAAATTGCCACCCGTTACAACCAAGCAGGGCCGGTTCTAGACAAAGTGGGGCCCTGGGCAAAACTAAATGTGGGTCCCCAAAATAAAACTATTTTATTACCAGTCACAGTCAGCAAGAGCCTCCCTTTAGTATGGTAAAACAAACTTCAATATGGGAAAATTTTATAGGAGACAGATGATAGGGAGATTGATGGGCAGCACGGTGGCTCAGTGGTTTGCACTACAGCCTTGCAGCGCTGGTCAACATCTGCAAAGAGTTTATATGACCCTCCGGGTCCTCCAGTTTCCTCCCACACTCCAAAAAATTACTGGTAGGTTGAATAGATTGTGATCCCCATGGGGACAGGGACTGATCTGCAAGCTCTGTGCAGCGCTGCGTAATCTATGTGGACTATATAAAAAAAGAATTGTTAATTATAATTATTATGATCAAAGAAAAATATGAAATATGAAATATGATAGAGATTTCTAGATGCAAAGCTATAAAGTAGATGAGATATACAGACGGATAAGAGAAATATAAGATTGATTAATAAATAGAAAGAGAAAAAATGAGATACGTATGAGGTAGATAACTAGAGATAGATGATAAGCATCTCCACCAGGGAACTCAACCAAGGGGTATTAACCATTTCATTGCCGGGCATTTCTGGATGTTTTTACAATTTTGACGTTTAAAAATAAAATTACAGCAAAAAGAATTAAAGTAAACTCAACCAACCACAGCTTTTCTGTAAGCAGACACTTGCCCCATTTTCAAAATTGCATTAAAGATTTTATAGACATAGGCGCATTCATGCAATTTTGATTCAAACTGAAACACTTTATAAAAAAATTAAAAAAAATTAAAATTTGACTTTGATGGAAAAAAATGTGCTCCAAACAGAAAATATTTACCTTCACAACTCCTAAATGTAGTAGATGGACATGTGTAGAGTTCACAAATCTCCAATATAGATATGTTCACATAAATAAATCCACATAATATCACTAACACTGTAATAACTAGATATCTGCTTTTCAGCTAGAAATTTTTAAACAGTCACAACCTGTAAAATATAGCAATAAAACAGAATAAAAAGTAAAGACGCCATAAAACCTATAAAATTTTGAAAGCAGACAACCAGGTGATGCATTTGGCAATTAACATTAAAATTCCCCCTAGAATATGTACAAATCCAGATACTTATATAAAGAAAAATACTTTCATAAAACAGCAAGATGTGAGGAGATCATACAGACCCCACATGTGGATATTCACCTAAATATCCAGCAAAGGGAACGTTAAATCCACAGGGGACACCAAACTATTTTTGCAGAAAATTGTACTGAGCTTCACATAGATCTACAGTATCATTGTATGCTCCCTTACACAATGGTAACCCAAATTATTAACTATACATCCATAATCCAAGCTAATGAGATAGCAAAAGTCACGTTTAGATGTTCGCCATTGTATTATCCGCACAATAACAGTACCCTCCGCGCTTCATAAGAATGAGAGTGAGAACGTCATAACATAGGTGTAAATAATGGAGGATGGGGGGAAATAAAAACTTTATTCCAGAACATGTGTGTGTTTTTGGTGTTACATATAACTTTATGGACATGTTCTGGGTTGTTAATATATATTTGTTCATCGTATCAGTAAATTTTTGCCAAAAAAAACTGTCACGAAATAAAAAGCAATAAGAGAGAAAGCGTGTTCTTAGATAGTTCTGCATAGAGAAGGGTTAAAAACATGAACATTATTTATCCCTTCTCAAAATGTAGTAACATATAAAGTGATTGTTTCCATTATCTGTGAGGTGCAGCAGCTCCTGTGTGCAGCGAATTCTCCCTGTAGCCTGATGGCTAAGAATCTGGAGGGTGGTATCACTTTAGGGGGCTGTATCTCTGGCTCTGTGACACATAGAACAAATAGAGTCTCCTCTATTATATGAATGTTTCTAAGTGTCAAGAAAACGATGGTATTAACTGTTAAACTGCTGTCAGAAGTGATGTTTATATATATAAAAATGGCACCTGATATTCTCACTTTAAACCTGAATATCTCTGGATCCATAGCACCTAGAAACAAAATTTAAGATTCATTTGAAAGAAGAGATTCTCCTGGGCAATTGCTCACTTTGCCTACCCATAGCGCCGGCCCTGCAACCAAGGTAGGCAGAAGAGCATCTCTGAACGCACAATATGTCGAACTTTGAGGCAGATGGGCTACAGCAGCAGAAGACCACACCGGGTGCCACTCCTTTCAGCTAAGAACAGGAAACTGAGGCTACAATTTGCACAAGCTCATCGAAATTGGACAGTAGAAGATTGGAAAAACGTTGCCTGGTCTGATGAGTCTCCATTTCTGCTGCGACATTCGGATAGTAGGGTCAGAATTTGGCGTCAACAACATGAAAGCATGGATCCATCCTGCCTTGTATCAACGGTTCAGGCTGGTGGTGGTGGTGTCATGGTGTGGGGAATATTTTCTTGGCACTCTTTGGGCCCCTTGGTACCAATTGAGCATCGTTGCAATGCCACAGCCTACCTGAGTATTGTTGCTGACCATGTCCATCCCTTTATGACCACAATGTACCCAACATCTGATGGCTACTTTCAGCAGGATAATGCGCCATGTCATAAAGCTGGAATCATCTCAGACTGGTTTCTTGAACATGACAATGAGTTCACTGTATTCAAATGGCCCCCACAGTCACCAGATCTCAATCCAATAGAGCATCTTTGGGATGTGGTGGAACGGGAGATTCGCATCATGGATGCGCAGCCGACAAATCTGCACCCAACTGTGTGATGCCATCATGTCAATATGGACCAAAATCTCTGAGGAATGCTTCCAGCACCTTGTTGATTCTATGCCATGAAGAATTGAGGCAGTTCTGAAGGCAAAAGGGGGTCCAACCCGTTACTAGCATGGTGTACCTAATAAAGTGGCCGGTGAGTGTATATCATAACCCGAAGGATATGTCAGGACGGCACTGTGTTCAAACTTCCATTGTGTCATGCTCAGCCTACCTGCCACTCTCTGGTAATGTAATGCAATTCTTCCTCTAGGGCCACTTATGATGAGCTCATTTTGGTTGGCTATTGAAACTTGGTCAGATCTTTTGCCCAAGAGATCTCTTAACTCATTGCCCTATCAGCATACAATAGTTCCATCTTGCCCCTAGTAATTCATTAACTTGCTGAGGTCTTGTCCCTGGTCTCTTGTTCCTGGTCTCTGGTTCCTTGTTTCTGTGTCCAGGTCCATGAACTCTTTTCTTCATTGCCTGGTTTTGCCTTCAGCTGTTCTTTTGGATACTGTTATTGTTGATGCATATAACAAATGCAAATGCAGATAACAAATAGTCAAATATTCTGGGGACCACAATCTAAGGATCTCTCTGCAGCACAATTTTAAGGTTATATCAATTCCAACAACTTCAAGAGCTGGCAGATGTGGATCAAGGCTACAGATGGTAAGATTTTTTGTTTTCAAAATCATAAAATACAGAGATAAATGAGAAAGCAGAATACTTTTTGCAGGGCATAACTGTGTTGCTTAAGAAATCATTTTTAATAGTTTTTTTCAGCAGGATGTTGGTTCAGCTGAGCATGTATTCAGTTACTGTGAGGATTGCAGCATTGAGTTACTTTAATCAACTTGAGCTCAACCATAGCTCTGTGAACACTATGGAGTGGAATTTCCAGCATAAAGAAACTAAATTCAAAATAAATAAAAGTAGTTTCATTCAGGTTACCTCTATGGAAGTTGTGAAGATAGTCTATATAGGCAGGAAAAAAATGCAGCGTAGGAAGAATATCCCATTCACACGTGGATCTATGCCATGAACGTGTATTGGAGGAGTAGATATACAGGTGCTATTGTGCATGAGTCTCTATATGTACATGTATATGGTCAGGTACTGGATGTGACTCCTGCTTCAGGGTATATCCGGGAGCTGCTGTAGTGTTAGAATATATTGTATATACATACACATTACTGGGTGTGCAGGAGGGGGCAGGAAAGGAGGTTTGTGTAGTTGTGTTCTCTATATATTTTGTATTGTATTTATTTATTATGTATGCATACCTCCCAACCGTCCCGGTTTCGGCGGGACTTTCACGGTTTTTCAGCTGTGTCCCGCCGCCCCGGGAGGTTAAGAGGTTATCACGCTTTCCTCTGCATTGTCCCGGGCCAAGAGACTTTGTCCCGTCTCCTGGTCCCGGGACACACCGGCTGCAGAGACAGAGGAGGCAGCGCGGAGGCTGTGAAGGCAGAGCTCACAGCAGTGCACGGCCCCTCCTTCTCCTCCCCCGGGCCGCCCCCCTCCCCCTGTGTGAGCTGCCGCGGGATGTCTAAGGAGGAATCAACAGGGGGGAGGGGGGGTGTCACCTGGAGATGGTGAGCTCCCAGCACAGAACATGGCACAGCACGGCCCCTCCTCCTCCTCCCCCCCTGTGTGCTGCCACGATCTCTGAGGAGGAATCTTCAGGAGGGCCTGCTGCTGTGTGACCCGGAGACCCTCTGCTCATGAAGCTGTGGAGGTAGAGGGGGCAGCCTGTGTGATGTGCCCCCCTCCAGAGGCTACAGACATCCATTAGGAGAATCTGCACAGCAGGGATGAGGTAGGACACAGCCTGACCCCCACACTGACCTGTAGCTGTGTATGCTGTGTGACAGGACACCTCTATCAGGGCTTGTATGGCAGCTTTGTGACATACAAGCCCTGAAATAATCGCAATGTCTTGTGAACCGCCAGACATTGCGATTATTTTTCCCTTCTCCACACCAAGGGGGATATAGGCATCAGTGAGCTATTAACCCCTAGGCGCACCTGGACGTTATACCACGTCCCTGTGGCTAGATACTTAGCGCACCGGGACGTAGTATAGCGTCCCGCTTCTGGCACCGGCTCACGAACAGAGCCGGCACTAGAAGCCGCGGCTGGCAGCTGTCTATCACAGCTGACACCGCGCTGTAACACCCGCGATCGGAGCTGACTCCGATCGCGGGTGTTAACCCCTTACACGCCGCGGTCATGCATGATCACGGCGTGTAAGGCTGTTCCTCTTCTGGGCAGCCCCGAGGACTGCCAAGTGCCCTGGGGCTGCACAATCTCCCTGGAAGACAGTTTACACTGCTCTACAATGAAGAAGTATTGTAGAGCAGTGTATTGGACTTGAATAAAAAATAAATACATGAAATTATAAGCCCCTAAAATGTCACTTTCCCATAAAAACACTTAATAAAGTATAAAACACACAAAAACACAACCCCCACACACATACATATACCGTATATTCCGGCGTATAAGACGATCCCCTACTTTCCTGTTTAAAATATAGAGTTTAAGATATATTCGCCGTATAAGACTACCCCTTTTCCAACGCATACAAAACACAGATAAAAATTTTAAAAAAAACTGATTTGAATGTAACATGGTCCTTTTTTAATGTAAATTCTTATGACATGCAGGTATATAGCAGGAAAACTGTCGCTCATAAACATAAGGCATACAACAACAACATTACAGCACAGCCCCCAGTAGTATACAGCACTGCCCCCAGTAGTATACAGCACTGCCCCCAGTAGTATACAGCACAGCCCCCAGTAGTATACAGCACTGCCCCCAGTAGTATACAGCACTGCCCCCAGTAGTATACAGCACTGCCCCCAGTAGTATACAGCACAGCCCCCAGTAGTATACAGCACTGCCCCCAGTAGTATACAGCACAGCCCCCAGTAGTATACAGCACTGCCCCCAGTAGTATACAGCACTGCCCCCAGTAGTATACAGCACTGCCCCCAGTAGTATACAGCACTGCCCCCAGTAGTATACAGCACTGCCCCCAGTAGTATACAGCACAGCCCCCAGTAGTATACAGCCTGCCCCCAGTAGTATACAGCACAGCCCCCAGTAGTATACAGCACTGCCCCCAGTAGTATACAGCACTGCCCCCAGTAGTATACAGCACAGCCCCCAGTAGTATACAGCACAGCCCCCAGTAGTATACAGCACAGCCCCCAGTAGTATACAGCACTGCCCCCAGTAGTATACAGCACAGCCCCCAGTAGTATACAGTCTGCCTGCCCCCAGTAGTATACAGCACAGCCCCCAGTAGTATACAGCACAGCCCCCAGTAGTATACAGCACAGCCCCCAGTAGTATACAGCACTGCCCCCAGTAGTATACAGCACTGCCCCTAGTAGTATACAGCACTGCCCCCAGTAGTATACAGCACTGCCCCCAGTAGTATACAGCACAGCCCCCAGTAGTATACAGCACTGCCCCCAGTAGTATACAGCACTGCCCCCAGTAGTATACAGCACTGCCCCCCGTAGTATACAGCACTGCCCCCAGTAGTATACAGCACTGCCCCCAGTAGTATACAGCTTGCCCCCAGTAGTATACAGCACAGCCCCCAGTAGTATACAGCACTGCCCCCAGTAGTATACAGCACTGCCCCCAGTAGTAAGCAGCTTGCCCCCAGTAGTATACATCACAGCCCCCAGTAGTATACAGCACTGCCCCCAGTAGTATACAGCACTGCCCCCAGTAGTATACAGCACTGCCCCCAGTAGTATACAGCACAGCCCCCAGTAGTATACAGCACTGCCCCCAGTAGTATACAGCACAGCCCCCAGTAGTATACAGCACTGCCCCCAGTAGTATACAGCACTGCCCCTAGTAGTATACAGCACTGCCCCCAGTAGTATACAGCACTGCCCCCAGTAGTATACAGCACAGCCCCCAGTAGTATACAGCACTGCCCCCAGTAGTATACAGCACTGCCCCCAGTAGTATACAGCACTGCCCCCAGTAGTATACAGCACTGCCCCCAGTAGTATACAGCACTGCCCCCAGTAGTATACAGCTTGCCCCCAGTAGTATACAGCACAGCCCCCAGTAGTATACAGCACTGCCCCCAGTAGTATACAGCACTGCCCCCAGTAGTAAGCAGCTTGCCCCCAGTAGTATACAGCACAGCCCCCAGTAGTATACAGCACTGCCCCCAGTAGTATACAGCACTGCCCCCAGTAGTATACAGCACTGCCCCCAGTAGTATACAGCACAGCCCCCAGTAGTATACAGCACTGCCCCCAGTAGTATACAGCACAGCCCCCAGTAGTATACAGCACTGCCCCCAGTAGTATACAGCACTGCCCCTAGTAGTATACAGCACTGCCCCCAGTAGTATACAGCACTGCCCCCAGTAGTATACAGCACAGCCCCCAGTAGTATACAGCACTGCCCCCAGTAGTATACAGCACTGCCCCCAGTAGTATACAGCACTGCCCCCAGTAGTATACAGCACTGCCCCCAGTAGTATACAGCACTGCCCCCAGTAGTATACAGCTTGCCCCCAGTAGTATACAGCACAGCCCCCAGTAGTATACAGCACAGCCCCCAGTAGTATACAGCACTGCCCCCAGTAGTATACAGCACTGCCCCCAGTAGTAAGCAGCTTGCCCCCAGTAGTATACAGCACAGCCCCCAGTAGTATACAGCACTGCCCCCAGTAGTATACAGCACTGCCCCCAGTAGTATACAGCACTGCCCCCAGTAGTATACAGCACAGCCCCCAGTAGTATACAGCACTGCCCCCAGTAGTATACAGCACTGCCCCCATTAGTATACAGCACTGCCCCCAGTAGTATACAGCACAGCCCCCAGTAGTATGCAGCTTGCCCCCAGTAGTATGCAGCTTGCCCCCAGTAGTATACAGCACTGCCCCCAGTAGTATACAGCACTGCCCCCAGTAGTATACAGCACAGCCCCCAGTAGTATACAGCACAGCCCCCAGTAGTATACAGCACTGCCCCCAGTAGTATACAGCACTGCCCCCAGTAGTATACAGCACAGCCCCCAGTAGTGTACAGCACTGCCCCCAGTAGTATGCAGCTTGCCCCCAGTAGTATGCAGCTTGCCCCCAGTAGTATGCAGCTTGCCCCCAGTAGTATACAGCACAGCCCCCAGTAGTATACAGCCCCCAGTAGTATACAGCACAGCCCCCAGTAGTATACAGCCCCCAGTAGTATACAGCCTGCCCCCAGTAGTATACAGCACAGCCCCAGTAGTATACAGCACTGCCCCCATTAGTATACAGCACAGCCCCCAGTAGTATACAGCACTGCCCCTAGTAGTATACAGCACTGCCCCTAGTAGTATACAGCACAGCCCCCAGTAGTATACAGCACAGCCCCCAGTAGTATACAGCACTGCCCCTAGTAGTATACAGCACAGCCCCCAGTAGTATACAGCACTGCCCCCAGTAGTATACAGCACTGCCCCCATTAGTATACAGCACAGCCCCCAGTAGTATACAGCACTGCCCCTAGTAGTATACAGCACCACCCCCAGTAGTATACAGCACTGCCCCCAGTAGTATACAGCACTGCCCCCAGTAGTATACAGCACTGCCCCAGTAGTATACAGCACTGCCCCCAGTAGTATACAGCACAGCCCCCAGTAGTATACAGCACAGCCCCCAGTAGTATACAGCACTGCCCCCAGTAGTATACAGCACTGCCCCCAGTAGTATACAGCACAGCCCCCAGTAGTATACAGCACAGCCCCCAGTAGTATACAGCACTGCCCCCAGTAGTATACAGCACAGCCCCCAGTAGTATACAGCACAGCCCAGCATTAAAAAAAAAACTTATATACTCACCCTCCGGTGGCCCCAATGTGCAGCGCTGCTCCCCTGATGTCCGCGCGGCTCATCTTCAGTCTTCCGCGCCGTCTTCTTTCTTCTGCCGGGCGCCGCCATTGATCTTCCCCGGCAGGCGCCTAGTATGATGCGCCGCTGCTGACGTCATACTAGGCGCTGCCCCGGGGAAAAACATGGCGGCGCCTGGCAGAAGAAAGAAGACGGCGCGGTAGGCTGAAGACGAGCCGCGCAGACATCGGGGCCACCGGAGGGCGAGTATGCGCCCCGATGTCTTTTTGAGGCTGCCAGCAGATTTTTGAGGCTGCCGGCAGCCATCGCTGTATAAGACTTACCGGCTATGGTGAGGGCTCAGCCCGTGAATACACGGCGGGCGGTCGGGATTACCGGCGTATAAGACGACAGAAGATTTTTCTGTCTTCAAAAGTCGTCTTATACGCCGGAATATATACGGTATTTTGGTATGTAACAATCTGTAAAAAAGAATCGTTACTGGACCTGCGCGGTAAACGCCGGAGAAAAAAACGCAAAAAAACTTTCCAAAAAAAGATTTTTAATTAATACATTTTAAAAAAATGCTCTAAAAAGTGATATAAAAAATGTTCTGCACTCTAAAACAAGACCACTAAAAAGAACAACTTAGCATCAGAAGATGGCAATATGAAGAGGAGGTTTTAATTTTTGTAAAAGTATAAAATCATTATAAAACCTATAATTTTGGTATCCTTGGGGACAGGAGAAGGAAACTGGAGGAGGCTGGGGTACAGGAGGAGAAGGCTGGGGGAAAGGAGGCTGGGGGGACACGATGATGCTGGAGGAGGCTGGGGGACAGGAGGAGAAGGCTGGGGGACAGGGGGCTGGAGGACAGGATGATGGATGCTGTGGTACAGGAGGAGGAGGCTGGGGGACAGGATGATGGATGCTGTGGTACAGGAGGAGGAGGCTGGGGGACAGGATGATGGATGCTGTGGTACAGGAGGAGGAGGCTGGGGGACAGGATGATGCTGGAGGAGGCTGGGGGACAGGAGGAGGAGGCTGGGGGGACACGATGATGCTGGAAGAGGCTGGGGGACAGGAGGAGGAGGCTGGGGGAAAGGAGGCTGGGGGGACACGATGATGCTGGAAGAGGCTGGGGACAGGAGGAGAAGGCTGGGGGACAGGAGGATGGAGGACAGGATGATGCTGGAGGAGGCTGGGGGACAGGAGGCTGGAGGACAGGATGGTGCTAGAGGAGGCTGGGGTACAGGAGGAGGAGGCTGGAGGACAGGATGATGCTGAAGGAGGCTGGGGTACAGGAGGAGGAGGCTGGAGGACAGGATGATGCTAGAGGAGGCTGGGGGACAGGAGGCTGGAGGACAGGATGATGCTAGAGGAGGCTGGGGGACAGGAGGCTGGAGGACAGGATGATGCTAGAGGAGGCTGGGGTACAGGAGGAGGAGGCTGGAGGACAGGATGATGCTGAAGGAGGCTGGGGTACAGGAGGAGGAGGCTGGAGGACAGGATGATGCTAGAGGAGGCTGGGGGACAGGAGGCTGGAGGACAGGATGATGCTAGAGGAGGCTGGAGGACAGGATGATGCTAGAGGAGGCTGGAGGACAGGATGATGCTAGAGGAGGCTGGGGTACAGGAGGAGGAGGCTGGGGGACAGGAGGCTGGAGGACAGGATGATGCTGGAGGAGGCTGGGGGACAGGAGGCTGGAGGACAGGATGATGCTAGAGGAGGCTGGGGTACAGGAGGAGGAGGCTGGGGGACAGGATGATGCTGGAGGAGGCTGGGGGACAGGAGGCTGGAGGACAGGATGATGCTAGAGGAGGCTGGGGGACAGGAGGCTACAGGAGGAGGATAGAGGACAGGAGGAGGATAGAGGACAGGAGGCTACAGGAGGAGGGTAGAGGACAGGAGCTACAGGAGGAGGATGGAGGACAGGAGCTACAGGAGGAGGATGGAGGACAGGAGGAGGATGGAGGACAGGAGTTACAGGAGGAGGATGGAGGACAGGAGCTACAGGAGGAGGATAGAGGACAGGAGCTACAGGAGGAGGATAGAGGACAGAAGGCTACAGGAGGAGGATGGAGGACAGGAGGCTACAGGAAGAGGATAGAGGACAGGAGGCTACAGGAGGAGGATAGAGGACAGGAGGCTACAGGAGAAGGGTAGAGGACAGGAGGCTACAGGAGAAGGGTAGAGGACAGAAGGCTACAGGAGAAGGGTAGAGGACAGGAGGCTACAGGATTAGGATGGAGGACAGGAGCTACAGGAGGAGGATGGGGGACAGGAGGTTACAGGAGGAGGATGGAGGACAGGAGTTACAGGAGGAGGCTGGAGGACAGGAGGCTACAGGAGGAGGATAGAGGACAGGAGACTACAGGAGGAGGCTGGAGGACAGGAGGCTACAGGAGGAGGCTGGAGGACAGGAGGCTACAGGAGGAGGCTGGAGGACAGGAGACTACAGGAGGAGGCTGGAGGACAGGAGGCCACAGAATGAGGAGGATAGAGAACAGGAGAAGGATATAGGGAAGGGGGCTACAGGAGGAGGATGGAGGACAGAAGGGAACAAAATGAGGAGGATAGAGAACTGGGACTACACCATGTGAGAAGGGGTAGGTGTAGGAGTTCAGATAGTATTATGTGTAAGTTTGGGGAGATAAATAAAAGTGCAAAACCAAATGTAAAGGCAGAATAAAATTAAAGAGGGGTCTTATATGGTTTACATGTTGCAGAGTTGCATTAGGGGATATTATATTGGTCCACGGGAAGGGGGGGGGGCAAATTAAGGGGTGTTGTACCATGGGGGCAAATTAAGGGGTGTTGTACCATGGGGGCACCATCAAGGTAGATATTATACTATGCCTGTGGGTGGGACAGTGGGCGTGGTTTAGAAAAAGGGGGAGGGGCTTTGTGTCCCTCTTTCTCTTGCCCAAAAGTTGGGAGGTATGTGTATGCTATTAGTAAAGTCTGAAGTCTGAATATGAAGGACTGGGGTAGGTGCTTATGGTAAATAGCACAGACTAAGGGGCTGGACAGAACGACTGGAACCTATAGGAACTGAGGAAAAACCCAATCCCCAAATCCCCTTTATCAATGGTGAGCCAGGCCCAACTGTTTTAATCTCCCTATATTAGGATATAGTGGTGGAATTGTTGTTATACTGTGAACTTAGGTTACTAGACTGGGTAGGTTTGGACAGGTAGCACAGATTCATCTGAGGCCTAGTATGAGTGTGGTTATTGACAGCGAATCTATATAAGTTCAGTTCTTAGGATTCTGGTTGTTTTCTGTTATCAGACCCTTGTGAGGTCAACCCTGGTGTGAGGGTCTTTGCTTTGTGTAGTCCTTAGTACAGAAGTAACACTGATCGCAGGGATACAATGACTGGCAAAGTGGAACATGTGACTTTTGAAAAGTTGAGTAAATATAGTTTGTTTAACCCCGTGTTATCTAAGAAAGAGGAATCTATTGAGCTGCTATGGGAATCCCTGGTAGAGCTGGCGAGTTCCTATGATAAATTGCATATTGCTAAGCGCAGTGTACTAAACCAGACATCTAAGAGGCTCCATATGATGGCGAAGATTGTGTGTGTTTTTAAGGAGGCCATTGATGAATACAAAGGATCAATGGTTCCTAAAGATTTGCATTGCAAGTGTTGTAAGGAAGGGGTTATATGGCTGAACAGCTTAGAGACACAACTGAAAGAGCAAATGGAGGCTATAAAAGAGAGGGATAGCCGGATGCACACGCTGCAGTCTCAGGTAGCTGAGAAGGAGAAGTATTATACAGATGTGGACAAGGTGTTTATACAGTTATACATGGAAATAACCGACTATAAACAAAAAGCAGCAACAACTGATGTGATTATTGAGAATTTGAGATGTAAAATAGCAAAAAGGGATGAGATTATCTGTAGCATGCAGACATCCTTCAAAGAGTCTTTGCCCACGAAACAAGTTTGTGTTTCGAGTGCAAACAGGGAGAGAGATGAGACTGAACCTGCAGCTGCTACAGATCATTCTACAACCTTACTTGTTACAAGGCCTGAACTAGTGGGCAGTGTAATAGATGGAGGGACAAGCATTGCTGGTGGAATAAATGGAGGATTAGAAAGTGACCCAGAGACTTCACTGATCAGCCATAACCTACATGTGTATGACAGTAATGTACAGGAATCGCAATCTTTCCATATGATGGAGAGGATGCAATATCTGTTGAATATATGTAAATATATCCCAAGCTATGATGAAAATTTAGATCCTTTCACTTCCTGTGACACGTTTGAAGGTTATTGCAAGAAATTTTCTGTTCCAATGGAACGTTGCATGTAGCTGTTCAAGCTATGGCTACCAACACATCTTTATCAAAGATATGAGGCCATAGGGAAAGCAGCCATGAATAATGGGCAATTTCATGATGAGGGTGACAGACTTTCCATCCTCATGAAATTGGTAACAGGGCATTTGGATCTCACCCCAGACATACTGGTTAACTTCAGACCAACCATCTTTGATGGGCCTTGTCTCTGTGTGGGAGTTTTAAAGTTATGTATAGAAAGGTGACTAAGAATCATAGTCCAGGAACCCCACAAGGCATGATCCGCATGTTTGTGGAGAAGTTTCCATATCTTGACACCACAATTAGATTGAATGCAGCAAAAGAAGCTTCACTTATGGAGGCTGCCCTGGTGATAGAGCAAGTAGGGCAGGATCTACTCAAAGACAGAAAGTCTATAAAGATCAGGAAACAGATAGCATTTCAACCCAAACTGCAAAGAACCCATGTACAAAAGAAATCTCCCAGCCAAATACTAAAGAAGTGGGGGAGTGTTCGTTGTTTTCACTGTTTACAGCATGGAAAGAGGTTCTGTCCACAAAGGGTTCACATGTATGAACCGGAGATGGTCTCACAAAATGAGGGGCACAAATGAGTGGCTACACATGGAAGAGGACCACACAACTGTACAACAGACAGGACACGTGGATCTATGTCCTGCACGTGTATTGGAGGAGTAGATATACAGATGCTATTGTGCATGAGTCTCTATATGTACATATATATGGTCAGGTACTGGATGTGACTCCTGCTTCAGCATATATCCGGGAGCTGCTGTAGTATTAGAATATATTGTATATACATACACATTACTGGGTGTCCAGGAGGGGTCAGGAAAAGAAGGTTTGTGTGTAGTTGTAAAGCTTTTTGTGTAGGTTTGCAGCCAGATCTTGTTGCAGTGAGCTCAGCAGATTTCTGTGGCACATAACCTTTTAAAAAGCATCAGAAAAGCAAATGTGGGAGCTTGGTGGCAAGTGAAAATTGATCCAAAGTGTATGCAGTGTCCTAAGTGGGACTTAAGTTTAAGGGACTTTAGCAGGTAACTGCTGTATTTTGTGTTACTTTGACTGTAAATTCTTCTTTTCGTGCATATTTCTATTGTAATCCCCATTAGAACAATGGACTCCATAAGTGTGTACATTCTGTACCATGTATGCTTTCCTTGAACAGCCGTTCGAGGGGAAATACTGCTGTGTGGGGTGTGTGAAAATTGCTCATCTGGAAGCCCAGATTCTGGATCTAAATGAGCAGGTTTCAAGGCTGCGGGCAATTGACAATATTGAGCGAAGTTTGCTGCTCCTGGAGCACAAACTCTCTGGGGATGATGGGTGTGGGGAGGGAAGTATGGAGGTGCAGAGTGAGGGGGCAGCTAGTTGGGTAAGATGTAGAAGGCGGGGTAGAGGGAAGAGTTGAAGGGAGTCTAGTGCTGATCTGGTGCACCCCAATAAGTTTGCCAGGCTGGCGGCCGAGGGGGATATCAGCTCTGGGGTAGCAATGCTGCAGCAAGACGTGGCCTCTAGCAACCAGGGGACTGTCTACTCCAGTAAGAAGGGTAATGGGAGCACAGGAAAGGTCAGACAGGTGCTGGTAGTGGGAGATTCGATTATTAGGGGAACAGACAGGGCAATCTGTCACAAAGACTGTGCATACCGAACAGTGTGTTGTTTGCCGGGTGCTCGGGTTCGGCATGTTGCGGATCGGGTTGACAGATTACTGGTAGGGGCTGGTGAGGAACCAGTGGTCTTGGTCCACACTTGCACTAATGACAAAGTAAGAGGTAGGTGGAAGGTCCTTAAAAATGATTTCAGGGAATTAGGCCATAAGCTCAGGGCAAGGACTTCAAAGGTAGTTTTCTCCAAAATACTACCTGTACCACGTGCCACACCAGAAAGGCAGGGGGAGATCAGGGAGGTAAATAAGTGGCTCAAAAGTTGGTGTAGGAAGGAGGGCTTTGGGTTCATGGAGAACTGGGCTGACTTTTCTGTCGGCTACAGGCTCTACAGTAGGGAAGGGCTGCAACTCAATGGGGAGGGTGCAGCTGTTTTGGGGGAAAAAATGGCTAGAAGGTTGGAGGAGTGTTTAAACTAGAGACCTGGGGGGAGGGCAACTACACTTGTGCAGGGCAAATAGACAGTGTAGATAGAGAGCTGGGAAGCGTCACATAGTCCATGAGACAGGAAGGGGGGCTGAAATGAGATTGGGGAATAAGAACAAAATGAATAGGGATAGGGAAAACCATATAAAGTGTATGTACACAAATGCCAGAAGCCTCACAAACAAAGTGGAGGAACTGGAACTCTTGATGTTGGAGCGGAAATATGATATAGTGGGTATCAGCAAGACATGGCTGAACAGTAGCTATGGCTGGGCTGTTTCTATAGATGGTTATAGTCTTTTTAGAAAGGATCGTATAAATAAAAAAGGGGGAGGGGTTTGTTTATATGTGAATTCTTGCCTCAGACCCGCCCTGCAAGATCACATCAATAACGCAAATGCAAATGTGGAGTCCCTATGGGTGAAGATAAGAGGAGGGGAAAAGAATAATAAAATATTACTAGGGGTTTGTTATAAGGCTCCAAATATAATGTGAAAATAAGTGAAATGGATGCAGCTTCAAAGCCTGGTGAAGTACTTATCATGGGGGACTTCAATTACCCAGATATTGACTGGGGCCAGAAACCTGCAGGTCCTTCAAAGGCAGCAGGTTCTTGTCAACAACAAAAGACAATTACCTGTCGCAACTAGTCCTGGAGCCAACAAGAGGGGGGGCACTGCTGGACCTTATCCTAACCAACAGACCTGATAGGGTATCAAAACTACAGGTTGGGGGGAACCTGGGTAATAGTGATCATAATATCATTGATTTTGTATTACGCTTTATTAAGAGCGTTAGGGAAGGGGCAACCAACACTCTAAACTTCAGGAGGGCAAATTTTCAGCAACTAAGGGAAGACCTTAAAGGCATAGACTGGGATAATGTTCTCAAAGACAAAAGGCCCCCCTCCCAAAATGGGACTTTTTCTCATATATTCTGAAAAATGCCTGTGAGAAACACATACCTTATGGGAAAAAGCATAAGAGGAACAAGAAAAAGCCAATGTGGCCAACTAGTCTTGTATGGAAAGCAATAAGCGAGAAAAATAATGCGTTTAAGGTGTTAAAATGAGAAAGTAGCGATGAGGTATTACAGGATTATAGAGAGAAAAATAAATCCTGTAAAAAGCAGATAAAGGCCGCAAAAATAGAGACTTAGAGAAATATTGCCTGTGAGAGCAAAAATAATCCCAAATTATTTTTCAAGTATATAAATGATAAGAAACTAAAAACAGAGAGTCTGGGTCCCCTTAGAAATAACATGGGGGTCATGGTGGAAGGAGATGAGGAATGGGCCAATCTACTGAATGTCGCCTTCTCAACTGTCTTTACCCAGGAAAATCCCCTGGTGGAAGACACAATGAGGAATAATGTAAATTCTTTTTGGAATGTCAACAGTTTAACCCAGGAAGAGGTACGGCGCCACCTCGCAACCACTAAGTTTCAATATTTGCAGGTAATACTAAGCTGTGTAAAGTAATAAATACTGAGGTAGATAGTTTAGCATTACAGAGGGATTTGTGGAAGCTTGAGGAGTGGGCAGAGAAATGGTTAATGAGGTTTAATGTAGATGAATGTAAAGTTATGCACTTGGGCCAGGGAAAAAAAAAAGTATAATTATGTTCTAAACAGTCAATTACTTGGTAAAACTGGAGCTGAAAAAGACTTGGGGGTATTGGTGGATGGTAAACTTAATTTTAGTAACCACAGCCAGGCTGCTGCTGCTAAAGCAAATAAAATTATGGGATGTATCAAGAGAGGAATAGATTCTCATGATAAAGACATAGTTTTTCCCTCATACAAATCCCTGGTCAGACCACACATGGAATATTGTGTACAGTTTTGGGCACCAGTGTATAAAAAGGATATAGTATAGCTGGAACGGGTGCAGAGGAGAGCAACCAGGATTATTAGGGGAATGGGGGGATTAGAATACACTGACAGATTACAAAATTTGGGATTATTCAGTTTACAAAAAAGACGACTGAGGGGAGACCTCATTACAATGTACAAATACCTGAACGGACAGTACAAGGATCTCTCCAAAGATCTTTTTATACCTAGGCCTGTGACCAGGACAAGGGGGCATCCTCTGCGCCTGGAAGAGAGGCGATTCTACCATCACCATAGACAAAGGTTCTTTACTGTAAGAGCAGTTAGACTGTGGAACTCTCTGCCGCAGGAGATTGTTATGGCGGACTCTATGTACATGTTCAAGAGAGGCCTGGATGCCTTTCTGGAGAGAAAAAATATCACGGGTTATGGGGATAACACATTTATTTAATTCTTAAAGGTTGGATTTGATGGACTTGTGTCCTTTTCCAGCCTTATATACTATGATACTATGTGATAAAAGTATCTGCGAGGGTTGTATGTTACTCTTGTGATGTATGAAGGACTGGAGTAGGTGCTTATGTAAATAGCACAGACTAAGGGGCTGGACAGAATGACTGGAACCTATAGGAATTGAGGAAAATCCCAATCACCAAATCCCCTTTATCAATGGCGAGCCAGGCAGTTAGGAAGAATGTTCCCCTGTAACATTTGTTATGTTTAATGAAACAAAATCATAGTTCATCTAGGGAAGTGTTGTAGTGCAAAAAAATAATTTGTGTAGTGTCTTTGAAAAAATGTGCCAGATGGCTATTATTACACACAGCATATATTTTTACTGTAATCAACATTCTGTTGTTTTTGCCTTTTATGCAAGACCAGCTATACTTCCTTCCTATATTTCTGCAGAAACATCTCCTCTTGTTATATGTGCTTATAACATCCTATGTCTTGTGAAATACAGGTTTTTTGTATTTTCTGAACAAAATACTTTTCTACCTTCTTACAGAATCTCTTGGGTAAAGAATAACTTCAAATATAACTATGCAATACTATATAGCACACCCCTATTCTAGTGATGGACATAAGATAATAGACTGGTATTTTCTGGAAAACTACGATTACACCTCACTTAACAGGCTCTGAGAGTCTGTTACTAAACAATTCAGCTAGAAGAAACCAATGAACAATTCTACATGAGGCTTGCTTTAGAATGAGGTGCCCTGGGACCTAAAAATTATTCTGAAGACCCACCCTCCATATATGCAGAACATGTGCATTTCCACTTTAATTCATGAACATTTGTATTATAGCACACATGGTCGCCATAGAACCTAGACCACAGTCCACTGTTATAAGTGTCTGGTTCCACAATCCTCTCTAAATGGAGTTTGATTATGCTTAACATTTGGGGCAGAGCCTAAACTAACCAGAGGATCCTCCAAAACTTTATTAAGGCAGCTTGACCCTGCATGATAGTATGGAGTATGATTATAATATATTTTGATTACCATATATGTCACAAATTTTCCAATCAACATAACAAAGCATTTCCTTTAAAATCACCCATTCTGTTCAAACAACCTCCAGTGTTAACAATGCATTTTAATACATATACCCATGATCATTTTTGCAATTTAGCTTGTTGTTTTAAAAACCTTTTATCTCGGAAAGGATTATATAAATGAGAAACTAGTTCTCAGACATCTATCTCAAGCAAATAAAACTGTAATAACCATGTTAGATTGTGTTATTGATAAAGTCCACGAGGGAGAAGATTTAGAATCAAGAAAATAATACACAAAAGTCCCACTGTCTTACCATGGGTTAAAATGCAATATTGGCTTAGAATTTTTAAATGCTATATCTTCAAACCAAAGGGACATTGTAAACCAGAGTAAAAAGTTACCTTGCTTACAGGTTGCTGAAAACATCTAAAGGGGGTTATTTATCATTGTTTTGCTGAGCTTTTTTGGCATAAAAAAGTGGCATTGAGGTTTTTTGGGGACTTTTAATTGCAAAAAGTCTCACAGGGCTATTTACCTCACATCATTAATCTGGCCTAAACATAGAAATACTGCTAGTGCAACACCATGCAAAGCCAGATTCATGACTTGGGATATTTGCAAAAAGTCCCATAAAAAGTCTCAGTTACTACAGTCCCCTGCTGCATTATGTATTTTGAATTTTGACCTTTTTGTAAAAAAAATCCAACACAGAAATTAAACCAAACTTTGACAAAGCCACTTTAATGAAATTCATGGGCAACAGAGCTCCAAAATCTGACATAGAAATGTCGCAAGGAGCCACCTTATGAAAAATAAACCCCAATATTTCTATATAATATATTTTTATATATTATCCCTTTAACTTATATCTATTATGCAAAAAGAGTATACTGTCTTCACTCACCTTAAGCTGGGATTTGGAGACTTTGCCACTCTTTTCTGTGTCTAATGATGTAAAGGCATACCAGACAGACTTCAGGAGTTCCGTCCTCAGTGACATGCTTTATCCTAATAGTACACCACACTCTTCCACACTGATAAATCTTGCAGCCACACAAAGATGATATATGCATGTTACAAGACAACTAGGGGGCTAGTTTGATTTATCCATGCTAATTTCACCTTCAACCCTGTCAGACTTCAGCTTGTCAAATCCTTACAGAAATGTTCCACACAAAGCTGAGAAAAAATGGCAAGTTCTGTAATATATTTTACATGCACTTTAAACTGCAAAACTTTATCCTAGTCAGCAACACATACCACACATTCAACGGCTTTCATGTATCACGCATGAGCACCTTACAATTTACCGCTTTCTCCTCACTTACATCTGGAGCACTGCACCCCGTCTACTACTCTATTGTCACACTAGACAGCACCGAAGAATCTATCGTTGTTCACTGTTGCACTTAACAACTTACGCTCTAATACACAGTGACCACAAATGTCTCTGACACAGGCATTGCTGAATCTACCACTTCCTGCTGACAAAGCCAGGCGATGGCATCTAGCACTATCTCTAGAGAAGCATTGCAAATAAGGAGGCGAGTTACATCTTATAGACATCTGAGGTATTCAATATACTGTAGCTTAAGTTGTACATTGTCTGGATAAAAAATACCCTAAGGACAAGGAGCTTGTAAGCTTGTACACTATTATTATAGATTTTCTTTCTTCTCCTTTAGTATTCTGTTATGTTTAAACATTCATAGAGAGTGGGAAGAAAAATAATAAGATCCTCTGTTAATGATCTATTTAGTTGTTGTTTCAGGTAGAATAAATCTGCCTCACATTTATGAAGCAGATTTATAAAACGTGTTGGCTTTTGTAATGTCTTTTAAGCATCTTTTTAAACATCCAATTAGAAGTTTGCTTGGCTTTGATTGGCTATAGTCGGTTATATTTTTGTATAATATTTGCATAAAAATTACATCAAAACTGAACAAAATGGTATATTATTAACTAAATTAAATGACCCTTTTATGCAGGCAAACAGACCTCTTTCTCTTTCGCATAACGCTTGGATAAGTCTTTAGTCTAATTTGAACAAAATCTTGAGCATCATTATCTCATTCGTCATTATGATTGTAATAGAGTGCCAGGAATACATCAATTACATCATATATGGGAACCAACACTGTTTTCTCAAAACGGCACCTGGTAAGAGGGAAGGGGAAATGGGGGGTATACTGGCATCTGAAAATCCGGCAATATATAGTGAACATTATACATACAAATTTAACATTAATAACAATTCCTTATACAGGCAGTCCCCGGGTTACGTACAAGATAGGTTCTTTAGGTTTGTTCTTAAGTTGAATTTATATGTAAGTCTGAACTGTATACTTTTTAATTCTAACCCCAGTCAAAAATGTTTTTGTCTCTATGACTATTGCATTTTAAAAATGTTGAATTGTCATCAGAACTGCGATTAACAATAAATCTTAATTACAGACACCTGTGATAACTGTTATAGCTGTTTATTGTAGCCTAAGACTAAAGTACAATAAATTACCAAAATCCAGAGGTCCGTTTGTAACTAGGGGTCGTCTCTAAGTCGGGTGTTCTTAAGTATGGTGGTGATTAAGAGTACTTTCTACTGCGGCATGTCAGAAGAAAATTTAGTGACATCGGGTCAGTCTGGTGCCGGTGTCAGGCTGTGATATCACAGCCCAGACCCGGCACTAACACCCAAGATCGGAAAAACTCTGATCCCGGGTGTTTAACCCCGTATACACTCTGCGGTCAAGCATGACCGCGCTGTGTAAGTATGTAAGCCGTGGACCGAACCACTCCCCCCCGCTCGGTGAGCTTACCGGGGGATCCGATCCCTCCTGCTGCAGCCCCGGGGTCTGGCGAGTGCCCTGTGGCTGCCGGCTCCTGCCTCCTGGCAGGACCCGGCTGTAAGTAACTGAGCACTCTGTACACTTATATACTTATACTGTGTACACTGCAATTCAAGTGTATTGCAGTGTAAGGGCTTGAACAAGCGATCGGATGAACGCTTGTTCATGACAAAGGGTGGAAAATGTAAAAAAAATAAGATGAAATCATTTTATAATAATAATTAAATCAATAAATAAAATAAAAGTCCCATAATCTCCCCAGTTACACATAAAATAGAAATAAAGTATATAAAACACAAAAAAGTACATATTTGGTATAACCAAAATATACAATTAAAAAATACACAAATATACAAAAAAAATTAAAATTTATAGCTTGTACAATGTGACAATACAAATCTGTGGATAGCGCTGCTTTCATTCTATGCTCAGCCGTGCGTCCATACAGCAGTATACCACCAAATATGGGGTATCAGTACACTGAACCCCTTTTGTGTGTTGTTGATTCTACGTAAGCGGTTGAACTGGTCGTACGGGAGTGCTTTTTTGATAAAATTGGGATGTTGACTGTCATAGTGGAGAAGGGAGTTTTTAGCTGTTGACTTTCTAAAAATGGTAGTATTCACTTGATTCTCTTTTACCTCTAGCAGGACATCTAAAAATTCTAATCGCTCTCCTCCTATTTGATGTGTAAAATACATGTTCATGTCATATGACTCATACGTTCAAACATTTCTGTTTTCCCTGTCCACACTATCAGCACATCTTCTACATATCTATGATATGTGTATATGAATTGTACGTATCAATTGTTTGACTTCCAGTAAGGCCAGAAAGAGGTTGGTATAAGTACAGGAAACTGGTGTCCCCATCGCTGTACCCTTTATCTGGCCCTACCGTTTACCTTCAAATTGAAACGCATTATGCATAAGGATGAACTTGAGTGAGTCACAAACAAAAGAGGTGTATCTTGTCTTTTTAGCTGCCTCCAATAATGATCTTGCTCCATTATTGTGTGGAATACGCGTGTAAAGACTCTCTACATCTACTGACATTAAGTCTACTGCATAGACTGACACTGCTAATACCCTGCAATACATCAGTATTGCAGAGTATTATCATGAACAAGCAATCAGATGATTGCCTGCTCATGTCCCATGTTGGAAAAGTGAAAAAGTAAAATAAAGTATTGTTATTCAATAAAAAATAAAGTAATAAATCATTAAAAATGCCCACAAGCCCCATAACATATAAAGAGACATATAACCCCCCAAAAAAGTCTAAATCATAACAAAAACCCCACATTTATAGAATCACCGTGTCCGTAACAACCCGTAGAATAAAAGTAAATTATTATTGAACCCGTACAATGAACGCCGTTGAAAAAATGTTGAAAACCCACCAAATACAATCTTACAAAAAATGCAATAAAAAGTGATCAAAAAACATATGTACTCCAGAATGATATTGTTGCAAAGTAAAACATGTCCCGCAAAAACCAAGCCATCAACCAGCTACGTAGCCAAAAAAGTAAAAATGTTATGCCACTTGGAAGACGGCAATGCAAAAATGATAGATTTTTCCCCACATTACGGTTTATTTCACAAATATAGTGAAATGTAAGAAAATATTTTCAAGTCTGGTATCCCCGTAATCGTATCGACCCATAGAATAAAGATATCATGATTGTTAGGCTAAACGGTGAACACGATAAAAAAAAAAAGTCAAAAATCCAGTACAGAATTGATGCTTTTCTACTCCTGCCCTCAAAAACGAGTTCCTAAATTTTCAACAATAGGTGCTACCAACCCCAAAATGGTAACACTGGAAAAAGCATCTCATCCGGCAAAAAAAATACCATCACATGGCCCCAATAATGAAAAAGCAAAAATTTTATAGCCTGCAAAAGGAGGCAATGAGAAAACTAAAATCCTGGCAGCTGCAGGGCGCTCCTTCCCTTCTGCGCCTCGCTGTGCACCCATAAAACAAGTATTGTCCACATGTGGGGGGTCTCTGTACTTGGGAGAAATTGCAGAACAAATTGTATTGTGGGTTTTCTCTTTTTATCTTTTGGAAATGTGTAAATTTTAGGGCTAAATGAAAGTATAACCGAGACAGTTCTAAATTTCACCTCCATTTCGATTCAATTACTATGAAGTTCTCAAGGGGTTAACAATCTTCCTAAAAGGTGTTTCTGATAGTTTGAGGGGTGCAGATTTGAAAATGGGTTGATTATATAGGGGGTTTTGATGCTAAATATGTAAAATTTCATTCAAAACAGTATTTATCCGCAAAAGCGTCAATTCTGAAAATCGCTATTCGATTTGTAAGCCGTGCGACATCAAAATATATTATCCAGACATTTCAAAAATTATGAAAATGTAAAGTAGACATATGGGAAATGTTATTCAGCAACTTATTTAGGTGGTAAATGTATCTACCTGAAAATGTAATGATTTTGAATTTCAAAAATGTGAAATTTTTCAAAAAATTAATAATTTTTTCTTTTTTTTTTGGAAAATAAATGCAAAACTTATCAGCCAACATTTACCACTAAAATGAAGTACAACATGTGGGGAAAAAACAATCTCAGAATCACTTTGATAAGTAACAGTGTTGAAAAGTTATAACCATATAAAGCGATGCAAGTCAGAATCCATAAAATGGGGCTGAGCCCTAAGCTGTAAAATGGCTGCGTCCTTAAGGAGTTAAATTAAGAAATTGTTTGGACAAAAATAGCAGATACTGCTTAGTAGGGAGATGTGTGTTTAAAAACAGTGCAATATGTATCTCAAGTTATTGTCAGCTAAACTTAGTATAGTATATAGGGCATTAAACAGAGTATGATCGTAAACAGTTTGGATGAGGTCATCAGCCGTGATAGTGGGTCTGCTTTTGTGTAAAAAATGTCCTGTTCTCATCTACACATCAAACAGCACATTGAAGTTGCATAAATAACCACCCATTGTTACCAAAAGCAATAGAGGTCACCAGTTGTAATACAGCACCCTTCTAGGTCAAGTCAATGTATACAGAAAAAAAATTATATATATATATATATATATATATATATATACATAGAGAGAGAGAGAGGCAGTCTCCTACTTAAGGACACCAGACTTATAGATTACCTCTTACCTCTCTGCCCCCTGTGACCACTGGTGAAGCTCTCTGGATACTTTACTTTACTCCCAGGCTGGGGGTGAATGTGTGTTAAGAGCAGTGTCATCCAAACCTGCCAAAAATATAAGGAATTCCTTCTCGTTGGGGGGTTGTTCCATGAAGAACCCCAGGGTGACAATCAACACTGGTTCATCGGTGACCCTGGGCTCCCCAGGGGCAAGCCCCGAACGATGGGAGAAGTATTTGTTAAGTGCCATCTTCCTTATTCCTTGTAAAATACATTTGGCTGCAGCACTTAGGGGTGCATGTGTAAGGTTGATGACCAAAAATTTATCTAATTTCTCCAAGACACTTGTTTCCCTTTTGGCTTCTGGCAGCCTCTTTCCCCTACTCCTTCTTTTTCTGTTATTCCTTCCTGGTTTTCTATAATATTGGTCCCTAAAGGGTCGCTGGGGTCCTTTATTGTTTGAGAGAGTGGGTCATCTGAGGGATGCAACAAGAAATCAATGTGTGGCTTTATCCGCGACAACTAAAAATCGAAGCCATGGTGACTTCAGCCATTCTTACAAAGCCAAGCACACTCTCCTCGAGTTGCAGCGTCAGAACGGCCTACCCCAACTTAGTCTGATATGCGATGTTTCCTCCCGTTGGAATTCCAGCCTCCATATGTTAGACCACCTGTATGAACAGAGAAAAAACATTAATGATTTTTTGATGATGCTAGCAGACCGGATTACTCCCCTGTGTAACTTTGATGTCAGGCACTGGCAGCTCATGCATGACACCTGCCGTTTTCTCAGGCCCTTTGAAGAGACCACGTTATTTGTCAGTCGCCAAGACTGCAGAATGAATAACGTCATTCCACAGCTTCATGTCCTGGAACTCATGCTGCAAAATCTGTCTGGTCAGAGCACTGGAGAAGTGGAGACTACATCTCATGGCCACATGAGTCTGGTGGGGGCTGAACGGGAGGAGGAGGAGGACATTGGAGCACAAGCAGAGTCTGGTGCAATTTGTGGTTTTTCTACTCAGGTGACAGGAGAGGAGAAGCAGGAGCATCCGGAGGAGGTAGAAGACGAGGCAGATGACCCAGAAGCACCGTGGCAGTATAGCTGGAGATGGAGGCCAGGAGTCCCTCATTGTCACTTGCGCAGATTGCCACAGCATGCTGCTTTGCCTAACTAGTAACAGCCAAATAGTCAACATCTGCCATAGGGATGACTTTTGGCTCTCCACCCCCTTGGACCCTTGCTACCGGGTAAAAAATGGGTGACTTTTTTCCTGCTGCTTAGAGGGAGGAGCAACTGGCATACTATAGAGAAATACTGAGCACACAGTTGGCCACCGCCTATGTGCGCCATTGTCCTTTGTCCTCTGTCAGGTCTGACTGAGGGATTCCTGCCAGTCATTGCTCACGTACTACTGCCACGGCTGCTGTGGGGAGCTGGGGGGGGGGGGGTTAGGAGCAGTAGCAGTTCCATTAGTTGCAGCTTAAGTCTGGATTCCTTAATGAGCAATTTCCCTCACCTGCCTATTGAGGAGGGTAGCCACCAGCAGCAGCAGGACATGAAGCAGACCCTGCACCAGCAGGTGGTGGCCTACTTGGACAGCACTTTTCCACCTCAGGTAGAGGATCCCATGGACTATTGGGCAGCCAAACTTGGTGAGTGGCCGCAACTTGCGGAGTTTGCAATAAAGAAGTGTCCTGCCCGGGCAGTAGTGTGGCATAAGAGTGGGTGTTCAATGCGGCGGGGGCCATTGTTACCCCAAGGAGAACCCACTCGTAACGTGGAGAGACTGGATTGGATCGGCCAGGATTTCAACTCACCAATGCCTAATGCATCACATTAGATCAGCCATGATGTTAAGAAATGAGTCCAGGTTCTAACTACCTGCTTCAGCCACTATTTTGATGCTGCCACCCGCCTGATGCCACACATCTGCTGCCAGTTGCTCCATCTGCCTCCTACCATCTTTACTTGACTTGAATTGTCCGCCACCTCCACGCTATATCATTGTGCCACGCAGTAGGCTCCTGCTGCTGCCTCCTCTACACTATATCATTGTGCCACCCTGCGGGCTCCTGCTGCTGATGCCACCTTCACACTATATCATTGTGCCACTCTGCGGGCTTCTGCTGCTGCTGCTGCTACTGATGCCACCTCCACACTATATCATTGTGCCACTCTGTGGGCTCCTGCTGATGCTGCTACTGACACAACCTCCCCACTATATCATTGTGCCACTCTGCGGGCTCCTGCTGCTACTGATGCCACCTCCACACTATATCATTGTGCCAAGCTGCGGGCTCCTGCTGCTACTGATGTCACCTTCACACTATATTATTGTGTTACTCTGCGGGGTTCTGCTGCTGCTTCTACTGATGCCACCTCCACATTATATCATTGTGCCACTCTGTGGGCTCCTGCTGCTGCTGCTGTTGCTACTGACGCCACCTCCACACTATATAATTGTTCCACTCTGTGGGCTCCTGCTGCTGCTACTGATGCCACCTCCACACTATATCATTGTGCCAAGCTGCGGGCTCCTGCTGCTGCTGATGCCACCTTCACACTATATCATTGTGCCACCCTGTGGGCTCCTGCTGCTACTGATGCCACCTTCACACTATATAATTGTGCCACTATGCGGACTCCTGCTGCTACTGATGCCACCTTCACACTATAACATTGTGCCACTCTGTTGCTTTCCCTGTTGCTGCCACCATGTTGCTGCCACCTGTGGGCTCCTGCTGCTGCTTCTGCTGCTGCCACCTCCACACTCTTATCATTGTGCCACTTTGTGGCCTCCTGTTGCTGCTGCTGCTTCTGCTGCTGCTGCCACCTCCACACTCTTATCATTGTGCCACTCTGTGGCCTACCATGTTGCCGCCACCTCCATACCTCTGACCTCATGCTGCTGCTGCTGCCATCTTTGCAGTTCTTTTCTGTCAGGAAAACTGTAATGTATTATGGATGTGGCGTCTCAAATCTACAAATTAAAGTTTACATTGAATATTTCGAATTCAAATTCATTTCAAACTTCTTCATTGTGCCACAATGTGGCCTCCTCCGCTGTGCATTTTGTGGGCTCCTGCTGCTGCTGACGCCACCTCCACACTATATCATTGTGCCACTCTATGGCTTTCCCTGTTGCTGCCACCTGTGGGCTCCTGCTGCTGCTGCTGCCGCCACCACGTCCTCACTTTTATCATTGTGCCACTTTGTGGCCTCCTGTTGCTGCTGCTGCTGATGCTGCTGACGCCACCTTCATACTCTGCCATTTGACCACTCTGTGGCTTTCCATGTTGCTGCCACCTGTGGGCTCCTTTTGATGTCGCCTTCACACTCTATCATTGGACCACTATGTGGCTTTCCATGTAGCTGCCACCATGTTGCTGCCACCTGTGGGCTCCTGTTGATGCCACCTTCACACTATATCATTGAGCCACTCTGTGGCTTTTCATGTTGCTGCCACCCGTGGGCTCCTGCTGCTGCTTCTGCTGCCGCCACCTCCACACTCTTATTATTGTGCCACTTTGTGGCCTACCATGTTTCCGCTACCTCCAAAATTTGTCATTGTGCCACTCTGCAGCCTACTCATGCCTACTCATGCTGCTGCCAACTGACCGCTGTCTCCCTGGAACACCCTGTGATTTCCATAATGCTGTTTTCACCCTCCATCGCTCTATGACGTTGCCAGAAGGATGAAAAGCTTCAGGATTGATAGCCAAAAGGAGGAGTGGATACAGAACACAAAGGACATGCAAATATCCCATTTACTGCTCATCTCTATTCTGGATCAACTCCTGTTTGTTTTGATGGATTATTGACCAATTGAAAGAGGACACTGATGGGTGAAAAGAAGGGCAAAATGCGCGTGTCATACTAAAACACAGCATAGTTTGATGATCAAACCACGCTCCCTATGCATATTTAAGCATGGCACAATGTTCTACAACTCCCTACAGGCTCTCTCTAGCCAGGAAATACCTGATTCGGGTCGAATTCGAATCGAATTTTAACAAGTTTGCCCATCTCTAAATACAAGTCATTTTCAAGTATTTTAAATAATATGGCATCAAGGTATAGTAGTGGAAAATTATGTTGTAAGATGCAACTTACATCATTAAAGTTGGCACTATAAGGGGTGGAGTATGCTACAGTGGATTTATTTGCTACTTTTTTTGTAATAAAATACATATATCTAGTTTCTGAGTCAGCCATGTTCTTGGCTCTACTAAGAATTTTGTTCGTGTAGCCCTTTAGTCAAGAATAAATGTTACAACATTCTTGTTCATGTGCATTTTTTGAGGAACATGCTTTTTTAGCTCTTATGAATACCTCAATAGGAAAATTATTTCAGTATGATATTGCCAGCTGTGGGTTTTCTATATAACTTAATTTCTATTTTTTTTTGTTCTCACAGTAAAATTGAACATCTAGAAAAAATATTTTAACAGGATCAGTTTGATAGGTGAAATCCCCATTGAAGTCATTAGCATTTAAATACATGATGAATTCTGCAATAATGGACTAATGACCGCACCATATCATGAGGAAGTTACCAATATTGCCCCTATACCAATGAATTAAGCGTACAAAAAAATTACCAAAAGTATATCGGTGAAGTTCCTCCTACCACGCCATGTATACATTAGGTAGCTAATGGAGAAACTTGCAACCATGGGGTAACCTTGCACCTGTAGGAAAAATTATTAGTTAGTAAGAACCTCAATGATGTAGTCCTGAATAGTAGTAGAGTATCAACTGTATAGATTAATATTCCTGACTATGCGGAATTGAAGTATATAAACTGCCTTTATCACAAGTAAGCCAAAAACAGTGTCCTGTCCAGGGTACTTCCTCCATAATTTTTAACACATCCTTTTAACATCTTACAGACTTTTGATGAATATGTCGGCTGTGGATGTATGGAGAGGGTTGAGCTCTCTCCATACAAAGTGGATGTTTACTGCATATTGCAGCAAACACCCACTGATAATACCCGTAATCGCTGGTAGCACCAATCACTGGAGTTAACCATTTGATCACCAACGGCAAAGCTGCTGATAGAGTTGAAAAACCACGTCTTGGCGTATATCATTGCTCCACTTGACGTCATTGGGTAGCAATGATCTATTGTCATGACAGCCTAGGGTCTTTGTAAGACCAAAGGCTGTACTGTTTTGACATAATTTGCTAGTGGCACATTGTAATAGATGATCTGTAAAATCCCCAAATACTGCCATAATGTAGTAGGGCAGTATATAGTAGGATCAATCATATTACCAAAGTAGCATAGGGGGTCTGAAAAGCTATAAAAAAAAAAAAAAATAATAATAATAATTCTAATTACACCCCTTTCCATAGACCTGATCTAAAAATAAACAGTCAAAATCATAAACATGTTAGGTATCTATCGAAATATAATAATAGTTATTCTCAGCATTTTACCACGTAAAGGAAAATAGCACTTAAATGTCCTAAACACCATTTTTTGCCATTTTGCAACATATACATTTCTTTTATAAAACCGATCAAAACGCAGTACTGTCCTCAAAATGGTAGTATTGAAAACGTCATCTCATACTGCAAAAAAATTGAGCAGCGTTGTACACCTAAATATGAAAAGTTATAAGCATCAGAAGATGGGGAAAGGAAGATCTTTTTATTGTACAGAAGTTTTTTATTTTTTTATGAATGACTCCAGTGATCGTATCGTCCGAAGGAATAAAGGAGATGTGTCATTTGGGGTGCACAGTGAAAGCCATAGAAACCAATTCCACATAAAATTGGCACAAATGTGTATTTCAACAAGTTCACCACATTTTTTTTTCTGCTTCCCAGTACACAACATGGAATATTGAATACTGTCACAGCGATTTTTTACACAGAAAACAAGCCCATATACAGCTATTTACTTGGAAAAATCAAAAAAGTTATAGATTTTTGAATGTAGGGAGTGAAAAATTAAAATGCAAAATCGAGAAAGGGTCTCGGTGGAGGAAAGATCCCTTTGTGGGATAGAAATTTCATGCTTTTTTTTGTCAAAGATAGTGAAGGTAGTACACGTCGCGCAACATTAGTAGAACCGGGTGCTCAAGTAGGTTACAACACCATGTAGAATATATTGAAGAGACTTGGCACTCCTTGGTAGATAAATTTATATGATATATTTTATTCAAGTGAGATACCAATCCACAAAAATGCAACGTTTCGGTCTTATAACATCAGACCTTCATCAGGCACTGTACAAAAGTAACAAAATGTAGCATTAGAGCATGCAGTAGAATAAAGTAAAACATATTATATCGAGTATTTGACTAATGGTGGCCAAACATAGGTGTAGCCGATAGTATCATGGGAGTATAGGAACACATAGCGGAGGAAGATCCTTGTATCTAGGAGTTATTCAAGGTCACAAGTTAGGCCTGTGGTAAATCTGCAGGACATAAGTAATAATATAGCAATATGGCAATTAATAGTATTGGTCAATGGGATCAGATATTCATCCAGGGGAGATATAGTATATCGAATATAGCAGTAACGGATACAAATGAGTCAAGTAGGTAGAAGGCATTAATAAGGGAACAACAAGGACAATGAACAAGATGGTACCAGATGTACCAGTAGCAATATGATTGGTAGTAGAAGACATAAACATAACAGAAACCGAAATAGCATAATGTCATCGTATATGTACTTTGTACTTACCGGATTGCAAGGTAAAGTGGGAAAAAAAAGTTACGGTTTTGTGAACAGTGGGTATACCCGCGACAGAAAGCTGTGCTGGCGTTCTAGGGGTGATCGCTGGTATATATGCTGGGAGACTGGAAGTGATGTTCCAGCCCGCCTTAATGCGTTTCAGAATGGAACGTGGAAAATTACCAAATGTCCCTAGCGATCGGACCTTGGAACGGAGCTAAAAGAATGATCGCGATAGATGTAGAAGGGAGTAGAAAGCAATGATAATATAGAGGTGAGTATAAGGGAGAAGATTAGAAAGAAAATATGCAACGTTGTATAGGAAAACGTATAAGAAATGGATGGATGTGTATAGATGTGGTATATACAAGCTGAGTAACATAAGGAATGTGATGTGACGTGTAAGAGGAGAATGATGGAAAGTGAAAGTGTATGATAATCGGCACATGTGGTGCTATGAGATATGAGTATAATAATGTGTAGTAGGTGGATGTATTGTGTATAAATTGAGATATGAATGCAATGGGCAAATGAGGAAGAATAATGTGGATGTACTGTATGTGGTGTGCTGTATGACAGTGGAATGATGGAAATTGGAAGTGTATGATATTGTGGATGAATAGTGTGTGCGATATTGTAATGCGATATGGTGTGTAGCATTTGTGGAAGACATGTGTCATGGGGGAATCTGAGGAAAGTAATCTACAGAGAAAATAGAGAGAAAGAAGAGAGGAAAAATAAAAAGAGAATAAGTGGTGGAGGGAAGATATATCTTTGCAATGCCGGCTTCTGTATAACTGTATCTGTGAACAGAGCAAAATGTAAAATTAATAAAAGGAAACAATAAAGGTTATACCAAAAGCTGTCTCTATGTCTTCACTATTGTATTAGCCCTTGTATTTCATATTCCCTGTTGAGGCCATTGGGGGACATTGTGTCAAGGTGGTGTATCCAGAATGCCTCACGGAGTAAGAGTTGTTTAACCTTATTTCCTCCGCGTCTTGCTATGGGAACATGCTCATGCTGGAAAATCCTGTGTTTTGTTGTTATAAGTGGTACGGTAGAGGTAATAGCAGTTTTTACATTGAATCTCAGATTTGTGCTTCGAGATGTGGTCCCTTATATGCTGGACAGTCTCGCCCCCATTTATTGAGGCCGTAGGGGCATTTGATAACGGAGGATGATTTGCATGTAAAATATGTATGATGGGATAGGAAGTTCCCGTGCGTGGGTGATAGATTGTCACCCTTCTGAACATTACTGCATTGAAGGCAATTCAAACATGGGAAAGTCCCATATTTTGGGTCCTTGGTAGTATTTCTTTCGCGTGATTGTGTGTGGGATTTAAGTGTGTGTTCTGGATAGCCTCGAGCTCTGAATTTATTGCACATATCTTGGGTGCATACTTCCCTGAGAGCGGGGTGAGAAACAATTCTCTGGACACGTTGTATTTGACAATTAGGTAATGAATTTTTACATGAAGTGGAATGACAGCTGGAAAAGTGTAATAAAGTGTTTATGTCAGTTGGTTTGGTGAAGAGGTCCATGGTGAGGTCACCTACAGAATCTTTGATAATTTTGGTGTCCAAGAAGTCAATCTTAGTAGGGCTATAGTTGATGGTAAACTGGAGTTCAGGCCAAACTTGATTCAAATGGGCATGGAGGTTCAGGAGAGTATCTAAGGGCCCACCCCATATGCAAACAATCTTATCGATGTATCTTTTCAATGGAATGGCATATGATTGGTACATTGTATTGGGGTACACAAAAACGATTTTCAAAATCTGACATATAGCTGCATATGGAAGGGGGGCCATGTTAGAGGCCATACCTGTCCCTCGTAACTGTAAGTAAAAAGAGTCCTGAAACATGAAATCATTTTCATGTAGAACTAGTGTAAGAAGGTGAAGACAAAGTTGTTTAACCCTGGGTGGGTGTTGTGAATTATCTTGTAATTTCGTGGCTGCATAAATACCCTTGTTGGATGCCGGTGTACAAGCTTGAGACATCCCATGTGACAAGGAGAGCGTTGGGTCGAATGCGTTGATTTGTATAAAAAAAATCATTAGTATCAAGGAGAAAGGAGGGAGATGTTTTGAATAATGGTGTAACGATTTTCTTAACAAAGATTGCTAAGGGTGAAAATAGAGGTGACTATGGGTCTTCCAGGGGGTTTGTCTAGTCTCTTGTGGTTTTGGGGCAAAATATAGATCACTGGTATTATGGGATTCTGTTTGTGAAGGAAGTTATGTGCTTTCTGGTCTATTGTTCTATCATGGAGGTACTGGTCTAGGGTGCATTTGATCTTGAGCCCATGTCTTACACAAAAGCTACACACTATATCGCATTATAATATCACACACACTATTCATCCACCATATCATACACTTCCAATTTCCACCATTCCCCTCTTATACAGCACACCACATATATCCACATCATTCTTCCTCATTTGCCCATTGCATCCATATCTACATTGATACACAGTACATCCACCTACTACACATGATCATACTCATATCTCATAGCACCACATGTACCGATTATCATACACTTTCACTTTCCATCATTCCCCTCTTACATGTCACATGCTCTCAGAAGAGGAGAAAGTTAGCTCGGGCTAGGTCTGTATAAATTATGTTTTTTCTTCAAGATCAATCTGAAATTACCCCTTCTTATTTGTCTTCAGCTATATAGTCCATCAGTTTTAAAGTGTTGGATATCTCTATTGGATTTAGAATTTCTATTTTCTATTGAAACTTTTTCAGATTAAAGACAGAGCCACATTTTCCAAATCTGACATACAGACACAGATTTTGTGGTAATAGCTTTTGAATTCTTCAACCTACCCAATTGATTTTGATATTGTTTTTTCATTACATATTTTACTTTATTATAGTTGTAAATTTCGATTGATATACAATGTGTGTATTTATGAAAAAATGTGAAATTTTCCGGGGGTGAACCTAGGGGTGTTTGCCATCTGGCCCCTGTGATTTATCTATCTTAGTGGTTGCGAGGTGGCGCCGTACCACTTCCTGGGTTTAACTGTTGACATACCAAAGAGAATTTACATTATTCCTCATTGTGTCTTCCACCAGGGGATTTTCCTGGGTAAAGACAGTTGAGAAGGCGACATTCACTAGATTGGCCCTTTCCTCATCTCCTTCCACCATGACCCCCATGTTATTTCTAAGAGGACCCACACTCTCTGTTTTTAGTTTCTTATCATTTATATACTTGAAAAATAATTTGGGATTATTTTTGCTCTCCCTTACAATATTTCTCTCAGTCTCTATGTGGCCTTTATCTGCTTTTTACAGGATTTATTTTTCTCTTCATAATCCTTTAATGCCTCATCGCTACCTTCATGTTTTAGCACCTTAAAGCCTTATCTTTCTCGCTTAAGACTAGTTAGCCACGTTGGCTTTTTCTTGTTCCTCTTATGCTTTTTCCAATAAGGTATTTGTTTATTGTTTTTGTTTTTGGGCCCGGGGCTTTTGTCTTTGAGAACATTGTCCCAGTCTATGCCTTTAAGGTCTTCTCTTAGTTGCTGAAAATTTTCCCTCCTGAAGTTTAGAGTGTTGGTTGCCCCTCCACTAACGCTCTTAGTAAAACGTAATACAAAATCAATGATATTATGATCACTATTACCCAGGTTCCCCCCAACCTGTAGTTTTGATACCCTGTCAGGTCTATTGGTAATGATAAGGTCCAGCAGTGCCCCCCCTCTTGTTGGCACCAGGACTAGTTGCGACAGGTAATTGTCTTTTGTTGTTGACAAGAACCTGCTACCTTTGAAGGACCTGCAGGTTTCTGCCCCCTAGTCAATATCTGGGTAATTGAAGTCCCCCATGATAAGTACTTCACTATACTTTGTAGCCGCATCCATTTCACTTATCAGCATTTTCTCTGCTGCCTCCATTATATTTGGAGCCTTATAACAAACCCCTAGTAATATTTTATTATTCTTTTTCCCTCCCCTTATCTCCACCCATAGGGACTCCACATTTACATTTGCGTCACCGATGTCATCTCGCAGGACAAGCTTGAGGCAAGAATTCACATATAAACAAACCCCTCCCCCTTTTTCATTTATACGATCCTTTCTAAAAAGACTATAACCATCTATAGTAACAGTCCAGTCATAGCTACTGTCCACCCATGGCTCTGATTTCCTGGCAGGAATGAGGACAACACTGCTGCTGAGGCAGGATACTTTCTTTCTTTTAACTTTTTAGCTATGACTAGTCAATCAGAATTGACTGACCGATCACAGCAACCCCTGTACAGGGACAGCTTTGAGAGGTCTTGGGTGTAATGACCTTGATTCTCAGCCATCTTTGACAGCTTTAAATGCACGACAATATAGATTGTCTCAATGCCTCTTCAAGCAGTTAAGTTACCAAAGGATCCAACCCAGGATATTTTGGGAATAGTAGCTCTACTTCTCAAAAAGGCCAATCATTAGGTATCCTGGATGCAAAAAGCACAGAATTTCTCTGTCCCAAAATCTTATTTTTTATCCTTTAGGGAGACCCACAAAAGGATCTTCCATTTAGCATTTAGATCAATCATATCCTGTATCAATACTGTGACCAAGAGACATAGTCAATGTCTGGATTTTATCCTTCAACCCTTGATGAAACGAAGACAGTTTTATTGAAGACACCAAGGAAGTGTTAAAAATCATGGAGTAAGCACCCTGGACAGAACACTGTTCCTGGCTTACCTGTGAAAAAGCCAGTTTATATACTTCAATTCCGCATAGTCAGACATTATGAGCTGTCATATACAATCTAAATTTAGATTTCAAATCTAAATAAAGTCAATCCTCTATTAATCTTCAGGACTATATCATCGATTGATTGAAGTTCTTACTAACTAATAACTTTTTCTTGTTTGATTGGGAATTTTTTCCTACAGGTACAGGGTGCCCCATGTGTTAAATTTTCCTCACCACGTTAGCTAATTTATCTATGGCATGGTGGGGGCAGCTTTACCAACATAATTCTGATAATCCTTTTGTACCCTTCATTCATTGGTATGACTGCCTCATGATATGAAGATTTCTTCATGTATTTAAATGCTAATTACTTCAATTTGATTTATCACCTATCAAACTGATCCTGTTAAAATATCTTTTCTGGATGTTCAATTTTGCTGTGAGAACAACAAAATTCAAATGAAATTATATAGAAAACCCACAGATGGTAATACCATACTGAGGCAAGACGGATCTCAACCAAGACATAGAAGAAAGAATTGCCTCTAGAGGAATTCATAAGAGCTTAAAGTGCATGTTCCTCAAAAAATGCAATAATAACATAACATTTATTCTAGACTTAAATCACACCGCTCTTAGTAGAGCCAGTAACTAAGCTGACTCAAAAACTAGATATTTGACAAGCAGCAATGATTACAAAAAAGCAGTAAATGAATCCCCTGTAGTATTCTCCATCCCTCGTAGTGGCAACTTTAATTATATTATCCACATCTTACAACGTAATATTCCACTGCTATACCTCGATTCTATATTATTTAAGATGGTTTTGGTTGTGTAGCCAAAACATGGCCAAAACATAGCCAAAACATCAGTGGGTCAGATTTTGTCTCCCAATTTGCATCAGTCACCTAAAGGCAAGCCTATCTGGCTTTCGTGTTATGGTTGTTTTAAATGTGGTGTCAATCGTTGCACAGTCTGTAAATACATAACCAAATCTCAAACATTCACATCTAAGACACACCAACAATACCATATCAAAAAATATTTGAATTGTAATGTGAGGTACAATATGTGGGTTGTACCGTAAGTAAAGAAAAGGATTTCAGAGCTCAATGTAAGGGGATAACGCTGCAAGTGGCATTCAGGGTACTAAAAATATATCTGGGTGCTCTAAACACTTCAGACATGTTCATGCAGGCTCTGTATGTAGCTATTATAGAATGATTTGGTGAAATTGGCAAAAAAACTAATTTGTGTCAGATTCTTGTGCCCTCATTTTTTTTAGATTTTCACTGTGCACTACCTCAGGAGCCCTCTGCATACATCATTAGTAGCTCCATGTGTTAGTATGGTGCGGACCGTGAAGAGGTTAATGCTTTTTCCCTGTGTTGTCCTCTCTTCCCCACGCTAGAGTCGGCTGGGACACTGTTCCGCTTGATAACGGGTGGGGTAGAGCATTACATGCACCGCTATTCTTAAAGTAGGTTTTGGCTTTCCACATGTGAAGTCTTCAGTACCATGAATAAGGACATTTCTGTCCCCAACACATGTGGGATAGAGGGTGGAGGCTATCATTGTCTATCATCCTATATCATCTCAACTGGATTGATGTTTTTTAAAATCATACCAATAAACTTACCTTGTTTTAACTGGATTACTTGGAAGCTGGATCCCTGCTTTGTTCCTTAAAGGGGTATTCCAAACTGTGCATTTACATTTAATTTAATTCATTTTACATATGTAAACATTTCTTCAATTGGATGTTATTAAAAAAATGTTCCTGTGTGAAGAAAATTTCTGATTAATGTAGTCATGTTGCCCCTTAGAAACGAGATAACTTCCTCAGATATGACCACCTCACATTTTGGCAGCGGTGGCCAGACGTGCGCTATTGAGTCCTGCCTGACCACCTGGATTCAGCAATCATTAACACAGGATGGTGTGGAACCTGCAGTAACTCCTAGAAATTTCATATACAAAAACCTTTTGTTTCTTTGTGTAATCCCTCCAGCCATATACAAGGACACAGTCTTGTTTCTAAGGGACCATATGACTACATTTATGAGAAATTATCTTCACACAGGAACATTTTTTTAATAATATCTAATTGAAGAAATGTTTATAAATTAATTAATGAAACAGAATGTGAATGCCCATTTAATGGTGACAAATGGTTGAATGCTAAATAGTATATTTGTGCCAAATTCTGTATCCTGTATCATAAGCTATGTAATAATATAAGAATATGTAAAGTTGGTCAAATTACAGTTTTTTTTTTTAATATGGCACCAAACATTTTCCATATGCAAAGAATCATTTTGCTGCTTTATTTAGACAGTAATAAGGTGGCCCTTTGTGCACATATTTTTATCTGGTGTAAAAACACATTGGAACTATTTTAATAAAATTGGTGATATCTTAAGTCTTATCTTCAGAACGGCAAAAGTTGCTGCTTAGTCCCACTCTGTGTCGCTGGAGACTTGCTTCTTGATATAAGCATATACAATGAGATTCAACAAGTGGTCTTCAATGGAGCTCAATATAGATAAAGGATGGCAGTCATCTTCACAAACATCTTGTTGACACATCTGTATTAATATCCAGGGTCTCAAGACTTTGCTGTTATTTTCATTATTTATAAGGCCTTAAGAATGCAATAACTTTAGACCGTAAGAGTTTGATAAATGACCGAGGTAACATCTCCTTGTGTTTCTCTGTATATTTGAAGTAATTTTGAGGATGTGCAAGGACCTCAAAAAATGCCTTAATCAATTTTTTATCCTAAAGAAAAAAAGAATTCTGTAAATGTCATAAGCATTAAAAATAATAACCATAAGATTGTTATAACAAAATACCATTACATATGACTGTTGGACCTGTTACTGTTTTCATTTTTCTATACTCAATTTCCCAAAACATGACACTTATAGTTTTCATCTTTTTTGCACTAAGATTTTTATTTTCCTGTGAGCTAATTTTTTGGTGTAAAAAAAATGAAAACTCTTTGCTGAAGGGGAAAAGAAAAAAACATCTTTTAATCACTTGTTTTTTTAATTACAACATTTATAAAGTTATACTTAACCCCTTAGGGACTCACAATATTTTGGCCTCTAGGACATGGCCCCATTTTTCAAACCTGGAAGATATCCAGGGGATTTTGAGATTGTTTTCTTGTGACACATTGGGGCTCATTTACTAAGGGTCCGAATCGCGCACTTTCGTCGAGTTTCCTGACGATTTCCGATTTGCCCTGAATTGCCCCGGGATTTTGGCGCATGCGATCGGATCTTGGCGCATTGGCGCCGGCTTTCATGCGACAGAAATCGGAGGGCGTGCCTGAAGGACAAACCGACGGATTCGGAAAAACTGCAGATTTTGAAAAAGAATTTGTGTCGCAAGATCAGCCCTTACATGCACCGGGACGAAACACGTGAACTCCGGCGGAGCACGGACCTTAGTGAATCACGGCAGACAAGAATCAGCATCGGAGAACGCGACTGGACCGGGTAAGTAAATGTGCCCCATTGTACATCAAATTAGTTTACAAATTTGGATGATATCTTTTGTGTTTAGTTATGAAAAAACTGACATTTGGCAAAAATTTTGAAAAGTTCTTTATTTTAAAAGTTATAAATTCTTTACTTTTGAAGTAGATAGTCATAGCACCCAAATAAATTCATAACTTACATTTCCCAAATGTCTGCTTTATGTTGGCATGGTTTTTTAAGATTCCACGTATTTTACTAGAACGCTATGATGCTCAGAATATGGGTGCTATTTTGCACATTTTTTGGAAAGTCAACAAAACCTGTATTTAGATGAACCTGTTCAACTTTCAATTGACTGTGAGAGGTCTTAATAATAGCAAGACTGGTAAATTACTCCATTATGGAATTGACACACCTCAACCTATAAAAAAGCACTTTTGAGAAGATGTTTTATAGGGGTTAAAAATGGACGTGCGGTCTACAAATTGCAATATGTTTTGACAATACATTTATTTTGGGTGGAAAATTAAACATTTGCAATGGATTAAATGAAAAAAAGGCTCCACAAAGTTTGATACCCAATTTCTCCTGAGGACACTGATACCCCATATGTGTTGGTAACCTGCTGTATGGGCACATCGCCATGCATAGAATTGAAGGAGGCGCCAAATTTGATGAAATAAAAAATATTAAGTTTTCATTATATAGTTGATGAGTTCCCCTTCTTTGTAAGGCGTTTGACATATGGTTCGGGGGAAGTCATCCGACTTTAGGATACCTTTAGGGACGCAATAAATTTGGGTTATAATCTATATATATGTACAGTTAAAACCAGAAGTTTACAAAGAAAAGACAAATATGCATGTTTTCTTACTGACACAAAATGGGAATACCGTATATTCCGGCGTATAAGACGACCTGGTGTATAAGACGACCCCCCTACTTTCCTGTTTAAAATATAGAGTTTAAGATATATTCGCCGTATAAGACTACCCCTTTTCCAACGCATACAAAACACTGGTAAAAATTAAAAAAAAAACAGATTTGAATTTAACATGGTCCTTTTTTAATTTAAATTCTTATGACATGCAGGTATATAGCAGGAAAACTGTCGCTCATAAACATAAGGCATACAACAACAACATTACCATTACAGCACAGCCCCCAGTAGTATACAGCACAGCCCCCAGTAGTATACAGCACAGCCCCCAGTAGTATACAGCACAGCCCAGCCCAGCCCAGCATTAAAAAAAAACAAAAAACTTATATACTCACCCTCCGGTGGCCCCGATGTGCTGCGCTGCTCCCCCGATGTCCGCGCGGCTCGTCTTCAGTGGTCCGCGCCGTCTTCTTTCTTCTGCTGGGCGCCTAGTATGACGCACCGCTGCTGGGAAAAACATGGCGGCGCCCAGCAGAAGAAAGAAGACGGCGCGGAAGACTGAAGACGAGCCGCGCAGACATCGGGGCCAACGGAGGGTGAGTATGCGCCCCGATGTCTTTTTGAGGCTGCTAGCACCGATCGCTGGTGTTAGCGGAGAGCCCGTGAGCCCTCTCCATGCACCGGGACCCCACCGCCGCTGTGAATACACGGCGGGCGGTCGGAATTACCGGCGTATAAGACGACCCCAGAGAAGACAGAAGATTTTTCTGTCTTCAAAAGTCGTCTTATACGCCGGAATATACGGTATATTTTTTTCGTTTTAGGTCAATTAGAAATAGCAATTGCTAAGAATTTGGGCCCGTTCCTCCTGACAGAAATTGTGTAACTGAGCCATGTTTGTAGGCCTTTAAATTTTCAACAAGTGATAAAGATGTAAATTTTGTCAGTATTGTCACATAATGTTCTTTTCTCATGATTACATTTATTTAGTGAAGTGCACCAGTGACTCCTGTAGTAATACATCTCCACAACATGATGTTGCTGCCCGCATGTTTCACAGTTTGGATGGTGTTCTCAAGCTTGCAAGCTTCGCCCTTTTTCCTCCAAACATAACAATGGTCATTATGGCCAAACAGTTAAATTTTTGTTTTGTTTTGGTGTGCATTTGCAAACATTAATCTGTTTTTTTTATATTTCTTGTGGAGAAATAAATTCTTCCTGGCAGAGTGATCTTTCAGCCTATGTTGATACAATACTCATTTCACTGTGGTTAATAATACAATCTTACCAGCATCTTCAAAAGTTCTTTTGCCATTGTTCTTGGGTTGATACATTAAAGACCAAAGCATGTTCACCTCTGGGAAACAACCTGTCTCTCATCTTGTTTGTACTTGTGTATAATTGTTTGTACATATGAACAAGGCACCTTCAGGTATCTGCAAATTACACCCAAGGATGAACCATTGTGCAAGTCCACAAATCTTTTGGCTGATTTTTTTAAAGACTTTTCTATGGTATTATACAAAGAAGCAATCTGTTTCTAGGAGTGCCTTAAAAAAACGGATGGCGGTTGTTACAGGGGAACATTGTTCCTAACTGGACCCTCTGCTCTATAATTATATATATATATTACATACAGGGTAAATGGATACACTATATACTGATAGCAGTCACTGATATTCTATAGTGAGATGTCAGTGTGTACTGAGGCCATTTGATCATTAACATATCAAAAGGCTTTGAAAAGGAAGAAGCCACCATAAACCAGGTGTGAGATTCTCTATCTACACACACTGGAGTCTATCCTAACTGATCTTAGGGTGGAGTTATGGGGGGTGGGCAGGGGCTTGCCCACCATATTTAAGCTGGTAAAAGCAGAAATCTTGCTCTTTCTTTGTTTCCTGACCCTCCTGGAAGACGAGCACTTAAAATAAGGAACCAGGTTATTTATGTGTGCTTTCGGTGTATGTATATAACTTTATAAGAGTAATTATAACATAGTACTTATTATAATATAGTAGACTTTATATGTGTATCTATAGATATTCCAGGTGTTCTGTGTTTTACCATATATTCATAACTGTCTGCAGTAAGTGTGTATATATTAGTATAACTACATGTACAACCTGTAGCCATATCCCATTCACACGTGGATCTATGCCATGCATGTGTATTAGAAGAGTAGATATATAGATGCTATTGTGCATGAGTCTCTACATGTATTTGGTCAGGTACTGGATGTGACTCCTGCCTCAGGATATATCCAGGAGCTACTGTAGTGGTAGAATACATTGTATATACTGATATACTGAATCTCCCTGGTGTCTGTAGTATGAGTCCTAGATAATGGATGGGGCACCCTTGGTGTTACAGCCGTATCCAGGGAACAGACGGAGGCAATGTTGTGCAAAATAACTCACGGTTCTTTATTAGAACAACTGCTAGTTGTAGGAGTGATCATGGAGAGTGATCCTCATGAGAATATTCACCAGCCTGGTAGTAGGTGCAGGCTGGGATGTAGCTGTGTCCAGATGTGGAAGCTGCAGCTTTGTCCTGGGTGTTCTGTGTGTAGCACTGAAGGTGTGCGTCACACTGTCTCTCTCTGGTCACTGGAATCAGGTGTGCTCTCTAGGAGAGCTGGATTCCAAGATGTACTCCTCTGTCAGGAGCTGGATTCCAAGAGAGCCTTGCCCATTCCTGTCCAGGGGTTTGGTCATTCCCTGGTCAGGTGGTGGTTCACTCTCCAATCACACTCCAGTTCACATGGAAGAATATCATTGGATAAGAAACATCACATACCTTAACCTTTGCTATACAGGCAGGGTCTAACACTATTGAGGCTTAACACTCACTGCACTCTCCCTGAGGCGAGTTGTGCAGGGTCACCTGCAGGGGAGATACAGATGGAGGGCCTCTTTCAAAATACTCCACTGCCCATACATTGGCAGGGGTGTTACACATACATACACATTACTGGGGGTCCAGGAGGGGGCAGAAAAGGAGGTTCTCTATGTATTTTGTATTGTATATTATGTAGTTACTTTGTCACATGTATGTTGTTAGTAAAGTATTTTTATATTTTTATAAGTATCTGCGAGGGTTGTATGTTACTCCTGTGATGTAGGAATGACTGGAGTGGGTGCTTATGATAAATACAATTATTACTAAAAAGGCCTGGAGGTGGCCTCACTAAGACCCATTAGTCAAATTGAAAGAAACTATATATAAAAACAGATAACTTTATTTATATATATTTTAAAAAGGACTTAGAAAAGATACCACTGCACACAAGTGATTTAAAAATCTACAGAAAGTAGAGCCAGAATCATAAACTTTTTCTGTATATAGGGGTAGTATAGGTATGTTCCGAGTGTTGTGAGTCGTGATGGTCAGTTGTTTGTTTGTAGACTGTTAGTTGGGCAATGTTGTTATTTCCATCCAGTGTGTCCTGTTTGTTGACAGTATTATTTTATTTAGCGATATGTTACCACACCGTGACTTGGACACTGGATAATTTGAACACTAGGTGTCACTGGTAAGTATTTATTTGTAGTATTGTTACAAAGTAACCGTTTTCATTCAATGAACCAGATGTTAAATGGGTTAAAACAAGACAGCATCGGGTCTTCGTAAGACCCGAGGCTGTCATGGCGACAGATCACCGCTCCCCGATGACGTCCCGGGGAGCGACGATCCACAGCAAGATGGCGGCACCCATGCGCCGCCATCTTTTTGAAGCCGCGACAGCGTTGCCAGCGGCGATCAGCCTGAAAACACACCACGATCAGTGCTAGCACCAATCGTGGGTGCTACCTGTAAGCCTTTGCTGAAATATGCAGCAAAGACTTACCGGCTATGGAAAGGGTTCGGCCCGCAAGCCCTCTCCATGCACTGAGACCCGGCACGTGCCGTATTAGTACGGTGCGCGTCGGTAAGGGATTAATAGATCCCGAAGTTGCGCCATCTTAACAGTGCATCTTTTTAAGGGCAACTACAAGTCCACAAGATTTGGAGTGGGTAGGCGATGGAGGAAAATGGTAAATGTTGGCTGATAAGTTTTGTGTTTATTTACAAAAAAAAAAATTTTCGAAATTCGAAACCATCGTGTTTTCAGGCAGATAGTTTTACTATATAATGTTGCTGAATAACATTTCCCATATGTCTACTTTACATATTTATCATTTTTGAAATGTCTGGATTATTTATTTTGATGTCATGCGGCTTACAAATTGAATATCGATTTTACGTATTTTCAGAATTTACTAATTTTGGGATAAATACTGTTTTGAATGAAATTTTAAATATTTAGCATTAAAGCCACCCTACATAAACAAACCATTTTCAAATCTGCACCCCTCAAGCTTGTTTTTTGTTTTTTTGATCAGTTTTTATTGTACTTTTTGTGGGATTAAATAGGTAAAAATCATAATTTTTGGCAGTTTTTCTTATGTTTTCTTATACGGCGTTCATCATACGGGTTCAATAATTATTTAAATTCATTCTACAGGTTTTTACAGACGTGGTGATACTATATATGTGGGATTATGATTTAGACTTTTTGTGCATTATATGTCTCTTTATATGTTTTGGGGCTTATGGGCATTTTTATTGATTTATTTTTTATTGAATACCTTTTTTTAAAAACTTTTTTATTAGTTCCACCATGGGACATGAACACGCAATCATCTGATTGCTTGTTAATGATAATACTGATGTATTGCAGGGTATTAGCTTTGTCAGCCTATGCACATGCATGACATCAAAGACGCCATCTTAATGGCATTGCCTCCAGGCAGCCCTGGGGTCATACTGTGCTGAGCGCTAATTGCGGGAGCTCGCACCGTACTAGTAGAGGGGTTAGGGGGTGCTAGGGGGTTAAAGGAGTTTGGCCAAGAAAGTGTTTACACAATAAAGATTATTTTTAAAACCATTACATTTTATCACTTTTATTTCTGTTTTAGTTCCTATCACTGGTCAGTTTTAAAATTAGAGTGTGGGCAGGGACTCTCTCAGAGGACACTTCATGATTCCCTTATGCTATGGGATGCTAAGTGCTGACAATGTGATTAGATTATCAGGGCCCAGGGTTTATTTACACTTTTATTAAACTTCTAAAACTACTATTAGCATCTGACACATAGAGAAAGGAGATGAGACAGATAAGAGATGAGAGAGGATGAGATCCATGAGATGGATATACAGTGCCTACAAATAGTATTCAACCCCATGAAGATTTAGAAGGTTTGATAAGAAGCAAATAAGTTAGAGCCTTCAAACTTCAAACAAGAGCAGGATTTATTAACAGATGCATAAATCTTACAAACCAAAAAAGTTATGTTGCTCAGTTAAATTTTAATAAATTTTAGACATAAAAGTATGGGTGAATTATTATTCAACCCCTCAAACCACCAGAATTCTATTAAGTATTAAGAAGTAGTTCAGGCACAAAGAACAATGAGCTTCAAATGTTTGGATTAATTATGTGTTTTTCCAGCCTTTTCTGACTATTTAAAACCCTCCCCAAACTTGTGAACAGCACTCATACATGGTCAACATGGGAAAGACAAAGGAGCATTCCAAGGCCATTAGAGACAAGATGGTGGAGGGTCACAAGGCTGGCAAATGGTACAAAACCCTTTCCAATGAGTTGGACCTACCTGTCTTCACTGTTGGGAGCATCATCCAGAAGAGGTAGGCTTATGGAACTACTATTAGCCTTCCACGGCCTGGACAGCCTTTGAAAGTTTCCTCCCGTGCCAAGGCCAGGCTTGTCTGAAGAGTCAAGGCTAACCCAAGGACAACAAGGAAGGAGCTCCGGGAAGATCTCATGGCAGTGGGGACATTGGTTTCAGTCAATACCATAAGTAACGTACTCCACCGCAATGGTCTCCGTTCCAGACGAGCACGTAAGGTACCTTTATTTTCAAAGCATCATGTCAAGGCTCGTTTACAGTTTGCTCATGATCACTTGGAGGACTCTGAGACAGACTGGTTCAAGGTTCTCTGGTCTGATGAGACCAAGATCGAGATTTTTGGTGGCAACCACACATGTGACGTTTGGAGACTGAATGGCACTGCATACGACCCCAAGAATACCATCCCTATAGTCAAGCATGGTGGTGGCAGCATCATGCTGTGGGGCTGCTTCTCAGCCAAGGAGCCTGGCCATCTGGTCCCCATCCATGGGAAGATGGATAGCACGGCCTACTTGGAGATTTTGGCCAAGAACCTCCGCTCCTCCATCAAGGATCTTAAGATGTGTCGTCATTTCATCTTCCAACAAGACAACGACCCAAAGCACACAGCCAAGAAAACCAAGGACTCGTTCAAGAGGGAAAAAATTAAGATGTTGCAGTGGCCTAGTCAGTCTCCTGACCTTAACCCAATTGAAAACTTGTGGAAGGAGCTCTAGATTAAAGTCCACATGAGACACCCAAAGAACCTAGATAACTTGGAGAAGATAACTCCAGTGACCTGTGCCGGCCTGATCAGGTCTTATAAAAGACGATTATTAGCTGTAATTGCAAACAAGGGTTATTCCACAAAATAGAAAACCTAGGGTTTATATAATAATTGACCCACACTTTTATGTTTAAAATGTATTAAAATATAACTAAGCAACATAACTTTTTGGTTTGTAAGATTTATGCATCTGTTAATAAATCCTGCTCTTGTTGAAGGCTCTAGCTTATTTGCTTCTTATCAAACCTGCTAAATCTGCAGGGGCTTGAATACTACTTGTAGGCACTGTAAAACACAATCACACTCTTAGATCTACTAACTCACACACAGAATTTGCTATGCTAAATGCCTCCCTTAGATAAAGACCTTATCTGGCCTGTAGCTTGTAAAGAAAGTTTCTGCACACTGCTGCTTGCCGGCAAGAAGTGCCTGTGTCTGATCTTGTTTTGTAATGCAGGAGGGGAGGGACAGGAGGCAGAGAGCATGGCAGTGTGCAGACGGGTTGGAATTTTATCTGTGAAAGTGAATTAGAGCATGTGTTATATTGTTATCCTGGGTATATTTAAGAATTTTGTCTTTGTGGGAATACCAAAGCTAATTTCAGCATCTGTTTTTGTGACTTCCACATCCCTCCTGGAAACCAGAGGACAAAAAGATGTAGGTACAAGCTGACAATCATTTCTTGGGACCCAAGACTGTTGAGACCCAATACTACTATTTAGATTGAGTGTCCAGTGTGGCTACTGAATAACACAAGATATTTTCCTGGTCCGGATGCAGCACCAGTTACCATTTGATAAAATGGCTCTCAGCAGAGTTATGCCTTTGAAAAAGCACAACCAGATACGACAAGCACCTTTCAATCTATTACCCACACTTTAACCTAAACATTATCATACCATAAGCGATTCTATTTTCCATTGTCCTCTCTACCACCTCTTCTGTACCCTAAATCGATAGAGGGAAACATACTCTACTATCCTCATAACCATTAATATTCTATTGTCCCAGGACCATTTCACAGCTACTGACATTAAAGAGGACCTTTCACAACTTCACACATGTAGAGATTATCATTCCATCATGTAGGGGTGGCTACACAGATTCAGGGGCACTTTGAATTTTCCTTCTAACCCCCACGGTTGCGGAGATATCATTCCCAGTTTCTGACCATTGTAATCAGGGTTTGGTCAGAGAGGAGGAGCTGGGGGTGGAGCTGTAGGTTTGTGTTATGCTTATCTTCTCTCATACTGTCCAATCAGTGGCAGGCAATGTCAGAGAAACTATTATGAATATTGAGCTGTGAGTTTTTTCTATGTTCATCTAATAGCAGTGTTCACACACATTCTGCTAATAGCCTCTTGACATTGTGTTAACATAATTACAATGTTTTGTCAGTTTTGCTTGCTGTTGCATTTACGCAGCGTTTGCGTCATGCTTACACTGCGTTTGCGCCACGGTTCCGCTTAGGCGGCGTTTGCGACACAGTTACTTTTACGTTGCATTTCAATTACGTCTACTTTTACACAATGTTTGTGTAACATTTATGCTTACACAGCGCTTGCGTCATGTTTACGCAGCATTTGCATCACGTTTACGAGGCTTACACGCCGCTTTCGTCACATTTGCGCTTATGCTGCGTTTGCGTCACGTTTGTGCTTATGTGGCGTTTACGGCATGGATACGCTTTTGCAGCATTTGCATCCCGTTTACGCGTCGTGTGCATCACGTTAACGAGGTGTTTGCATCACATTTATGCTTACACACTGCTTGCGGCATGTTTGCGCTTATGTGGCATTTGCGTCACGTTTGCGCTCATGTGGCGTTTGCGTCATGAATACGCTTACACAGCAGTTGCGTCACGCTTACGCAGCATTTACATCACGTTTATGCGCCATTTGCATCACATTTATGAGGTGTTTGCGTCACATTTATGCTTACACACCGCTTGCGTCACGTTTGTGCTTATGCGGCGTTTGGGTCACTTTTGCGCTTATGTGGCGTTTGCCTCATGGATACGCTTACGCAGCGTTTCCTTCATGGTTACGCTTACACAGCATTTGCATCACGTTTACGCGCCATTTGCATCACGTTTATGAGGCGTTTGCGTCACATTTACACTTACACGCCGCTTGTGGCAAGCTTGCACTTATGCGCCATTTACGTCACGTTTGCGCTTATGTGGCGTTTGCATCATGGATACGCTTACGCTGCGTTTGCGTCACGGTTATGCTTACGCAGCATTTGCGTCACGGTTATGCTAACGCAGCGCTTGCGGCATGGTTACACTTACGCAGCGCTTGCAGCACGGTTACACTTACACAGCCCTTGTGGCATGGTTATGCGCCATTTGTATCACGGTTACACTTACGTGGCGTTTGCAGCACGTTTACATTTATTCCACATTTGCTTCACGTTTACACTTAAGCTGCGCTTGCATCACATTTTACACTTACTCACCATTTGTGTCACGTTTACTTTTATGTGGCGTTTGAATTACGTTTACTTACTTACTTTGTGTCATGTTTACCCATTCGCAGCATTTGCGTCACGTTTAGGCTTACACATCATTTGGATCACGTTTACGCTCACCGAGCGTTTGCATCACATTTATGAGCCCTTTAGATACACATGGAGAAATTACATCTCACCACTGACAGTGTGAGAGAAGATTAGCATAAGACACGCCCCCAGCTCCAGCCCCAGCTCCTCCTCTCTGATCAAACACAGATTATAATGGTCACGTCTCGGGACTAATAAATCTGCAACCGTGGGGGCTAGAAGGAAAATTCAAAGTGCCTGTGAATCTATGTAGCCGCCCCTACAGAATGGCATGCTAATCTCTGCATAAGTTGAGGTGGTGAAAGGTCCTCTTTAATGGAAAAATGTGCAATAATGAGACTTGTTGTTGGTGTTTTTGTAATTGTTACTATTCCTCTATGGTCCCCAATGCTTCCTTCTCCTCCCTCAATACCTCCTACCCTACTTCTCTACTAGCCTCATCTACCTCCCATATTCCCCTGCAATTCTTCCCCTAACTCTCTACACAAAGTACTTTCTTGGTCATAGTGTCACATACTACTACGTATAAAGGTATCTTACTGAGGCTAACCTGATCTTTATTATTGTGGTCTCCTCTCATACCCCCCTCAAATTGTGAACCCCCTCAACTCTTATTGTGGCCACCTCTCATCTCCCACTCTCCCCGTCATTTTGTGGCCCCTCAAATCTCCCCATTACTCTCATCTCCTCCTCTCTCGTTTCACAATCTTCTTGTGGCTCCCCACATCTTCCCCTCATTTTGTGGACCCTTCATCTCCCTCTCATCCTCACTCTCATTGTGGACCCCTGTTATCTCTCTTATTGTAGCCCTTGATTTCTCCCTCTTTTGTACTATTCTCATTTTCCCCCTCTTATTCTGGGCCCCATGTCATCTCCCCCATGATCTTTTTTTTTATTGTGGCCCCCTCTCAATTGCCCTATTGATATCTCTTAATTTGGTCTCCTCTCATCTCCAACACATAAAGTGGCACCTCCCAGTTTCCACTCAAATTGTGGCATCTCTCATTCCTTCTTCCTCTTATTTCCTCGTTATCGTGTGGGCCCCATCATCTGTCGCTCATTTGTGGATATTCATATTGTGACCCCCCCTCTCATCTCCCTCTTATTGTGACCCCCATCTGTTCTCCCCCTCTTATTGTGCCCCTCTCATACATTTGCTTTTGATATGACATTATTAGTTATCTTTTTCACAAACCCACAATCTGCCAGTTTCCAGATGCAAGTCCCCTGCACTTCCAGGCCCAGTCGCTGCTGTAACCTTCATTATGCCATTGCTTTATTTCCAAATTAGGGCTTTACACTTTGGAATCTCATCAGCCCCCAGGAGATTCACAAATCTGACTATATCATACATAGCAAGGTCAGAACTGGAGCTGGTTGCTCACAGAACTTGATCAACTCAGACTTTAAAATCTGGGCAATAATCTATATGATACTATTGCACCCAAGGTCAGATGAGCCTATCGCACACCCATACATGGCCAAGTGGGAGAGCATATTGGGGGGACCAATAACACAGGACACATGGCAATTTATCTGGCATAGGGCGGCGAAAACCTCCTTATGTGCTACACATAAGGAGAATCAGTACAAGCTGATGTTGCAGTACAAGCTTGCTGCACAGGTTATTTCCAGAGACGCCGGACATATGCTGGCGATGTGGCTCAGCTGGGGGAACTCTTCAACACATCTTCTGGATATGTCCACTGGTGCTGCCCTTTTGGCAGGAGGTGAAGACTCTCCTCCGGGAGGTCGTAGCGGTGGATATTCCACTCTCTCCATTGTTTTATCTATTGAATGTCTCTCCTTAACCCATGGCCAAGACAGCTACTAAACTGAGCCTGCACATACTCACAGCTGCAAGGTGCTTGATAGCGCAATTCTGGAAAAGGCAAGCCCCCCCTTCCCGAATGGACCTACTCTCTAGGGTAAGGGAGACCCGCAGTATGGAATATTTGACGGCCTCCTTGAATAATCGTATCCCATTATTTGATAAAACCTGGGAACGATGGGATCGCTTCTGGATAGAAGAGCGGGCAGGAGAGGGAGAATGATCTGGTTACACCCTTTTGTTTTTTACCTAAGTGTTAATTGTTGTCATGGTGAGTACGTTTGGGCGTCTTTTGTCTGTACCCCCCCCCACTCCCCTAGGCCGAGTAGGCATATTGTTGATGCCTACCTTGTTTATTGTTTTAATATTATATATACATCATACTGTCAGGTCTGACCTCCTGGTATGCTAATGGATAGTTTAATCTGTTAATACCCTACAGGACAAACCTTGTCTTACAGTTGTATTATTCCTGAAAAATTTTAATGCATAATATGTACTTGACAATTTCCTGTTATGTCTTTTTTTGAAAAATAATAATAAAAATACAATTATATAAAAAAAAAATCTGGGCAATATACCGTATATATTCGAGTATCGGCCTATCCAAGTATAAGCCGAGGCCCCTAATTTTACTACCAAAAACTGTGAAAACTTATTGACTCAAGTATAAGCTGAGGGTAGAAAATGCATTGGCCTCAGCCTCCCAGTATATAGCCAGAAGCCCCCAGTAGAATATAGCCAGCCCCCAGTAGTACATAGCCAGACAGCCCCCAGTAGTATAAAGCCAGACAGCCCCTGTATTTTATGCCCATCTAACCCCCTTAGTATACAGCCAGCCTCCTAAGTATACAGATAGCCAGCCCCCTTAAGTATACAGACGACCAGCCCTTCTTAATTACACAGCCAGCCAGCCTTGTTAAGTATACAACCAGCCCAATTTGCCAAGCACATTAAAAAAAACTTCCATACTCACCTTCGGGCGGTTCCTGATGCTCTGTTTCCTGTGGCTGGTCTTCTCTCTGTTGTAACAGCTGACAGATACAAGTCCATGTGATCTGCTGTACTAAGAATTTTGGGGCCCCTGACAGGAAGATTTTTGTGCCCCCACCAGTGTAAATTCCCACATTGATACATAAAATTATATACAATTGTTTTTTTTGAGACTTGACAAACTAGACTACACGTGCCCACTCAGTATATAGATATCCCTACCAGTCCATAGTCAGCACCCCCCATTTCACAGCTGAGTGTATCCTGGTGGCCATCCCAATGTCCTGCCTTCCCGAGGTCCTTTCTACCCATGGTCCTGACTTCCCTGTGTCCCTACCTTGGCTGCCACTGCAGGTCTAGTCGCAACACGTGGAGCTGCAACAAGCCGCAACCCAGGAGCGGAGTCTAAGGCCCCTTTCACACTTGCGTTTTTCACGCGCGTTTTCTGCGCGTGCTTTTGACGCGCAGAACTTGCATTGCACTCTGACCCATTGTAATCAATGGGTCTTTTCAGACTTGCATTTTTTTTCACGCACACACGCGCGTTTTTTTTAACGCGCGTTTAAATCTCGACATGCTCTACTTTTGCAAGTCACGCGCGTGAAAAACGCACCATACAAGTCTATGGAGATGCATCAAAAACGCATTGCACTCTGAGACACTTGCAAGTGCAATGCAAGTGCAATGCGTTTTTCACGCATCAATTGCCATAGAAAAGATAGAGCTCAGTCCTGAGGCCCCTTTCACACTTGCGTTTTTCACGCGCGTTTTCTGCGCGTGCTTTTGACGCGCAGAACTTGCATTGCACTCTGACCCATTGTAATCAAAGGGTCTTTTCAGACTTGCATTTTTTTTCACGCACACACGCGTGTTTTTTTTAACGCGCGTTTAAATCTCGACATGCTCTACTTTTGCAAGTCACGCGCGTGAAAAACGCACCATACAAGTCTATGAAGATGCATCAAAAACGCATTGCACTCTGAGACACTTGCAAGTGCAATGCAAGTGCAATGCGTTTTTCACGCATCAATTGCCATAGAAAAGATAGAGCTCAGTCCTGAGTCCATTTCACGCGCATTTTCTGCGCGTGAAAAACGCATTGCAATTGCATTGAAATTGCATCAAAAACGTGCGTGAAAAACTGAGACACTGAACAAACACTGACTGAAAACTGATTGCACTCTGATGCAAAATGCGCGTTTTTCACTGACCAAACCCTGATCGCACCCTGATCAAACTCTGACGTGAAATGCAACGCGAGTGTGGAAGGGGCCTGAGTCCATTTCACGCGCGTTTTCTGCGCGTGAAAAACACATTGAAATTGCATTGAAATTGCATCAAAAACGCGCGTGAAAAACTGAGACACTGAACAAACTCTGACTGAAAACTGATTGCACTCTGATGCAAAATGCGCTTTTTTCACTGACCAAAAACTGATCGCACCCTGATCAAACTCTGACGTTATCTGCAACGCAAGTGTGGAAGGGGCCTAAGTGGACCCCTGGCCTTCGCCAGAGCCTGCGGCAAAGCAGGATGGTCTTGCTGCGGCGGGCTTTGGCGAAGACCAGTGAGTGGTCCACTTAGACTCCGCTCCCGGGTTATGGCTAGTACCATCATCCCTCACGGTGGTCCAGGGAGTCCACTGACTCTAGCCTCAAGAGGATCTTCCCACACCCCCGTGTGTGACAGAATTATTATATTTATTCTATGCGTGAATGTGAATCGTGAGAAAAGGATGTTAAAATCTCCTGGTGGGACTGTCATGGGGGACACCATGGAAAAATAGAATTAGATATACTGATAATTCTAGTCCACCATGATGGTCCATGCATTGATTTTTTTTGTCCATTTGGGTCAGTAAGATAAGATATACCATTTTTTATTTTGATTATTTTTATTATATTTAAATAAAAAAAAAAACGAATTTTAAAAAATGTTTTCTGTATTGCCATATTCAAACATCCAGAACATTTTTTAGCTCGATATGGTGTTGTTTTTTTGTAGTACAAGCTGATTACATTCTGGGAAATGTGCATCCTTTATCGTTATATATAAATATTTTAGGCCCTATATGGTGTTTGAACCCTACGGGGTCTGATTACATATACAACATAAAATACACAAATTTACAGTAGTTATTTGTCCAGAGAGAGAAGAGTAGACCGGGAGCCAGTCCTTGCTGCAGTAATAAGCTGTTTGTTAAATGTCATATAGTAATTATGACATCTGAGGACATTGAGACTATAGGCAAAAGATCTGTGACTAATATATGACTACTTGTATACCCAGGATAGATTATAAATTATACAGATGATAAAAGAAGTCATTTATACAAAATAATCATTTATAATCTCTATTTGATATAATTTACAAAGTAAATTTACAATTTACCTTCAAAATTTCTTGGTGGTTTTCCGAAGAATACAGTCTTCCATCCCTCACGATGTCCTCAACTAACTGTTCATAATCCTCTAAGGCAAACAAGAACAATGGCGGAATATTAATGTATACAATATTTACAGTAATCAGTCATAACAGAAGATATGGACATTATAGAGTATTTAATTTCAGCTTCTATGAGCAGCTTCTGTCCTAGAGCACATGAACTCCTCTTGTACTAGAGTAGGCATGCAACTGAATGGCTATTATTTCAAGGGAACCTGTCACCAGGTTTTACTCCTTTAAAGTACAAGGCCCCTTAGGTAGGGTATGAAATGTCATTCCCTCATTTATGTGAAATCTAAAAAATCTCCTCCAAAGTCTGGCAAATATGACCCTACTAACCTCTTTTTTTATATGACATGAGCCAAATTCCCATATCTATCTAAAGATTTATGTGTTTAACTGCTTGTATTACTATTTACCTCAGTTCTGTAGCTGACAAATCCATAAGCTGGATGTGATTAAAAGATGAGATCCTTATATTTAACGCTTTCACGAACCGTGCCGTAATAGCAAGTCATAGTATTATAGTATCATAGTATATAAGGCTGGAAAAAGACCGTCAAGTCCAACCTTTAAGAATTAAATAAAAGTTTTATCCCCATAACCCGTTATTTTTTCTATCCAGAATGTCATCCAGGCCTCTCTTGAACATGTACATAGAGTCCGCCATAACAACCTCCTGCGGCAGAGAGTTCCATAGTCTCACAGCTCTTACAGTAAAGAACCTTTGTCTATGGTGATGGTAGAATCGCCCCTCCTCTAGGCGCAGAGGATGCCCCCTTGTCCTGGTCACAGGCCTAGGTATAGAAAGATCTTTGGTAAGATCCTTGTACTGTCCGTTCAGGTATTTGTACATTGTAATGAGGTCTCCCCTCAGTTGTCTTTTTTCTAAACTGAATAATCCCAAATTTTGTAATCTGTCATTGTATTCTAAACCCCCCCCCCATACCCCTAATAATCTTGGTTGTTCACTTCTGCACCTGTTCCAGCTTTACTATATCCTTTTTATACACTGGTGCCCAAAACTGTACACAATATTTCATGTGTGGTCTGACCAGGGATTTGTATAAGTGCAAAACTATGTCTTTATCATGAGAATCTATTCCTCTCTTGATACATCCCATAATTTTACTTGCTTTAGCAGCAGCCGCCTGGCTCTGGTCACTAAAATTAAGTTGACCATCCATCAATACCCCCAAGTCCTTTTCAGCTCCAGTTTTACCAAGTAATCGACTATTTAGAACATTATTATACTTTTTGTTTCCATGGCCCAAGTGCATAACTTTACATTTATCTACATTAAACCTCATCAGCCATTTCTCTGCCCACTCCTTAAGCTTCCACAAATCACTTGTGATGCTAAACTACCGGCCTCAGTATTTATTACTTTACACAGCTTAGTAACATCTGCAAATAATGAAACTTGACTGTGTAAACCCACTACAAGGTCATTAATAAAAATATTAAAAAGAAGTGGCCCCAATACTGACACCTGTGGCACTCCACTGGTAACATCAACTCAATCTGAGAATCTGAGATTGTGCCATTAATGACGACCCTTTGTTTTCTATCACTGAGCCAATTACTTACCCAAATACACAGATTTCCCCCTATTCCCAGCAGTCTCATTTTATACACCAAACTTTTATGCAGCACGGTGTCAAATGCCTTTGAAAAGTCCAGATATACAACATCCACAGTGTCCCCCAGGTCCAGTCTTGAACTTACCTCCTCGTAGAAACCAATCAGATTAGTCTTACAGGACCGATCTCTCATAAACCCATGCTGACGCTGGGTTATAAGGTTATGCACAGTGAGATACTCCAGGATAGCATCTCTAACAAACCCCTCAAATACTTTCCCCACCACAGAAGTTAGACTCACAGGTCTGTAGTTTCCAGGATTGCTTTTTGATCCTTTTTTGTATATTGGTACCACATTTGCTATGCGCCAGTCCTTTGGAACATAACCAGAGAATCTTCAAATATTAAAAATAACGGTCTGTCTATGACAGTACATAGTTCATGCAGAACCTGGTGGTGTATGCCATCTGGCCCCGGTGATTTATCTATCTTAGTGGTTGCGAGGTGGTGCTGTATCTCTTTCTGGGTTAAACTGTTGACATTCCAAAGAGAATTTATTCCAAAGAGAATTATTCCTCATTGTGTCTTCCACCAGGGGATTTTCCTGAGTAAAGACAGTTGAGAAGGCGGCATTCAGTAGATTGGCCATGTTATTCCTAAGGGGGCCCACACTCTGTTTTTAGTTTCTTATCATTTACACTCACCGGCCACTTTATTAGGTACACCTGTCCAACTGCTCGTTAACACTTAATTTCTAATCAGCCAATCACATGGCGGCAACTCAGTGCATTTAGGCATGTAGACATGGTCAAGACAATCTCCTGCAGTTCAAACCAAGCATCAGTATGGGGAAGAAAGGTGATTTGAGTACCTTTGAACGTGGCATGGTTGTTGGTGCCAGAAGGGCTGGTCTGAGTATTTCAGAAACTGCTGATCTACTGGGATTTTCACGCACAACCATCTCTAGGGTTTACAGAGAATGGTCCGAAAAAGAAAAAACATCCAGTGAGCGGCAGTTCTGTGGGAGGAAATGCCTTGTTGATGCCAGAGGTCAGAGGAGAATGGGCAGACTGGTTCGAGCTGATAGAAAGGAAACAGTGACTCAAATCGACACCCATTACAATCAAGGTAGGCAGAAAAGCATCTCTGAACGCACAGTACGTCGAACTTTGAGGCAGATGGGCTACAGCAGCAGAAGACCACACAGGGTGCCACTCCTTTCAGCTAAGAACAGGAAACTGAGGCTACAATTTGCACAAGCTCATCGAAATTGGACAGTAGAAGATTGGAAAAACGTTGCCTGGTCTAATGAGTCTCAATTTCTGCTGCGACATTCGGATGGTAGGGTCAGAATTTGGCATCAACAACATGAAAGCATGGATCCATCCTGCCTTGTATCAACGGTTCAGGCTGGTGGTGGTGGTGTCATGGTGTGGGGAATATTTCCTTGGCACTCTTTGGGCCCCTTGGTACCAATTGAGCATCGTTGCAACGCTACAGCCTACCTGAGTATTGTTGCTGACCATGTCCATCCCTTTATGACCACAATGTACCCAACATCTGATGGCTACTTTCAGCAGGATAATGCACCATGTCATAAAGCTGGAATCATCTCAGACTGGTTTCTTGAACATGACAATGAGTTCACTGTACTCAAATGGCCTCCACAGTCACCAGATCTCAATCCAATAGAGCATCTTCGGGATGTGGTGGAACGGGAGATTCGCATCATGGATGTGCAGCCGACAAATCTGCGGCAACTGTGTGATGCCATCATGTCAATATGGACCAAAATCTCTGAGGAATGCTTCCAGCACCTTGTTGAATCTATTCCACGAAGAATTGAGGCAGTTCTGAAGGCAAAAGGGGGTCCAACCCGTTACTAGCATGGTGTACCTAATAAAGTGGCCGGTGAGTGTATATACTTGAAAAATAATTTGGGATTATTTTTGCTCTCCCTGGCAATTTTTCTCTCAGTCTCCATTTTTGCGACTTTTATCTGCTTTTTACAGGATTTATTTTTCTCTTCATAATCCTGTAATGCCTCATGACCTTTTGCTACTTCACTTATAGATTATCATACCATTTTGTAGGGGCTGCTACATAGATTCACGGGCACTTTGAATTTTCTTTCTAGCCCTCGCGGTTGCAGAGTTATTAGTCACGAGATCTGACCATTACAATCTGTGTTTGGTCAGAGAGGAGGAGCTGGGGCAGGAGCTGTCAGTGGTGAGATGTAATTTCTCTATCTGCATCTAAAGGCTATGTTCACACACATTCTAATATTCTGTTGACATTGCATTTACACAATATTTACAAAAATGCAATGTTACACGCATTGGTAAACATGCATGAAATGTAAACGGAAATGCAAACGCTGTGTAAACGTAAGTGCAAACGAGACATCAACTCATATACCACATAAGCGTAAACATTATGCTAACCAGACATAAATGCAAATGGCATGTAAGTGTCAGTGTGCCGTAAACGCAAGTGTGGTTTACATAAGCAAAAACACAAGTCACACTCGACATAAAGGCAAATGCTATGTAAGCTTAAACATGGCTCAAATTCAACATAAACAGAAAATGAGTAAACGCACCTCAAACACTGCATGCATGTAAAAATGCGCCACAAATGGTGCATACGCATAAATGCAAACATAAATGTGAGACAAGCGGCCCGTAGGCAAAAGTGTGCTGTAAATGCACCGAATCACAACCTTGACGTAAACAGCGTGTAAGAATAACCATAATGCAAACACTGTGTAAGCGTAACACAAATGCAGCGTAAGCGTAAATGTGACATAATTGCTGCGGAAACGTAATCGCAGTGTAAGCGGAAACGTGCCGCAAACCGCGCGCAAGCATAAACTTGGTGCAACTGTTGCGTAAGAGTTAATGTGCCGCAGATGTTCATAAGCGCAAATGTGACGCAAACGCTGCGTAAGCGTAAACAGGAAGCAAACACAGAGTAAGCGTAAATGGGGCGCAAATACCGTGTAATCGTAACCTTGTCACAAATGTGGAATAGCCGTAGACGTGCCGCAAACGCTGCGTAACCGTGATGCAAACACCATTTAAGCGTAACCGTGATGCACACGCTGCATAACCGTGACTCAAATGTCATGTAAGCGTTACCATGGCGCAAACAGTGTGTAATCATAACTGGCGCCAGAGCTGCATATTCTCAACTGGCACAAACTCCGTGTAATCGCAACTGGCTCAAAGGCTGCGTAATCGCAACTGGCGCAAAGGCTGCGTAATCGCAACTGGTGCAAACGCTGCGTAATTTTCACTGGCGCAAAGGCTGGGTATTCACAACTGGCACAAACTCCGCCTAATCGCTACTGGCACAAACTCCGCGTAATCGCAACTGGCGCAAAGGCTGCGTAATCGCAACTGGTGCAAACGCTGTATAATCGCCACTGGCGCAAACGCTGTGTAATCGCAACTGGCACAAATGCTGCATAATCGCAACTGGCGGAAATGCCGCATAATCGTGACTAGCGCAAACACTGCGTAATCACAACTGGTGCAAACGCCGCATAATCGTAACAGGCGCAAACGCCGTATAATTGTAACTGGCTCAAATGCCATGTAATCGTAACTGGCACAAATGCCGTGTAATCTTAACTGGAGCAAAACGCCACGTAATTGTAACTGGCGCAAACGCCACGTAATCATAAGTGCCGCAAACACTGCCTAATCGTTACTGGCGCAAACGCTGCGTAATCATAACTGGCGCAAATGCTGCGTAACCGCTACTGGCGGAAACGCCACGTAATCATTACTGGCGCAAATGCCGCATAATTGCAACCACAAGCAAAACTGCCGAAACATCGCAAACATAATGTCAACAGTATATTAGCAGAATGTGTGTGAACACAACCATTAGATGAACATAGAAAAAACTCACAGATCAATATTCATAATCGTTTCTCTGACATTGCCGGCCACTGATTGGACAGTATGAGAGAAGATTAGCATAACACACGCCTCCAACTCCAGCCCCAGCTGCTCCTCTCTGACCAAACACAGATTACAATGGTCAGAAACTGGGAATGATATCTCCGCAACCGTGGAGGCTAAAAGGAAAATTCCAAGTGCGCCTGAATCTGTGTAGCAGCCCCTACAAGATGGTATGATAATTTTTACATGTGTGAGGTGGTGAAAGGTCCTCTTTAAGGCTTTATGAACTGGTGGCACAGCATGCAGATGACATGGGTTCTTCCTTTTTCAGAAAATATTTTCCTTGTGGGTTGATCTTGGCCATTTCAACTTGTTCTGCCAGCTGGCTGTGGTAGCTGGACACCACCTCTTCATTGGAAGCATCACTGCCTTCTACTTATGTCGGGCCTAAGAGCTTATCATCGCCCCTCGCTTCTTCTACTGTCTGGGTCCACTGTCTACCTTAATCCACTAATATAAATCTTGTGACTCTTGAAACTCTATCTCTGCTACAGAAGTTCATGTACTGTCTGCCATGTAATTAACCAATGCCTCAACTTTGTGTGGCCTATTGCGGCATAACAGAACATGCACCCCTGGTGCCTACATCCACCAGAGGAAACTAAAATAGGCAGAGAGGGCACCCATCATACGCTTATACTGCAGAGTCACATGTCCAGCCCGAGCAATCACATGCATGCCTACATGGACATGCATGTAGTTGCATAAGGGGTTGTAAGCTGCTTGATTGGCTCTTTTTTTCTGCACATAGACCCAGATTCTGAACTGCAGCGTATTTTTGGTCTACGGGTTGCAGGATGCCGAACCCACCGAGTTCGGCATGGACCCAAACTGTGAGCTTCAGGTTCACTCATCACTAATCATTGATGTCCTTAATAAACAATGGATTTTTCTAAACAAGTAACCACAATCCCAGTTGATGTCTTGTTCTATGGATTCAGCAATTAAGCCTGCTCCTGACACAATTGGCTCACCTTGAGATGAATAAAGGCTTTATGCATTTTTAGTTTAAAGTGCTATCCGTTCTTTTATGTGGGGTTAAAAGTTTTGCTGCTGTTTTTTTAGACAGGATTCATTTCTCTATTCCAGACCTCAAATATGTACAGCATTTGGATCATAGGGGTTGGATCTTCTGACAATTTTTAGTAGACCCTGGTGTCTCTTAGCAGTCTATAAGCATCTTTCAAATAATGATCCTGGGTTATTACCATGGCATCATTTCCCCATCAGCCTTTTTTAAAATTTCATTTTATAATCAAATGACCATTGTTATTCAACCACCTCAAGGATCTAGCCTTACCGTCTGTGATTATGTTCCTTTCTTTCCTATATAGCAAGGCTTTAATATCATGCAATGCCTTGTTCTAGAAGTGATACAATGTACCCCCAGGTAACAGCGGAGGGTTTGTTTCGATCCCTTTCCTATATTGTTATGAACAATTAAAGAGGACCTGTCACCCAATTTATCGAGCACTAGGAGCTGCTTACTAAAGTAAGCAGCTCCTAGTGCTCGATCAAACGCCCAGTGTTAGAGTGATAGCGTTACCGGAAACCTCCGGTAACGCTATCAAACACTGCGGCGGGGTAGGATGTATTTGTCGGACAGCTCGCAAAGCAGGGTTGGGGTGTGGCTAGGGGCGGTGACTGCCGCCTAGCGCGCGGCAGTCACTGCCGGCCTATGGAGCTAGCGGGGCGGTCCGGGGAAGAGGCAGCGCCTCGGACCGCCCCCTCATAAATACATCGGACAGCTTTGCAAGCTGTCCGATGATTACACTGTACCCCGCCGCAGTGTTAGATAGCGTTACCGGAGGTTTCCGGTAACGCTATCACTATAACACTGCGGCGTTTGATCAAGCACTAGGAGCTGCTTACTTCAGTAAGCAGCTCCTAGTGCCGAAAATTTAGGTGACAGGTCCTCTTTAAGGATGAAATTGTTCAGAACAGGTTGCCACCACAACACAAAAAGTTTACACTTTGCACTCAATAACTGCAGCTTCTGTGCTAACATGATAGTGATGAGACTTTGTGATTGATGGAATTTCAGTGCAATTTTGGAGAAGACAATTAGATGCATGTATGTAAGATAAAAGCACTGAAAGTCAATTTGTAGTTAGGTGCCCAAAGGTTTGTGAAATGTTTCATGGCAATGCGTTTCTCCTAAAGTTTGGAACATGTCCCAAGCAGATAATGGTTGCTGATCAGCACAAATCATTATTGAGTAAAGAAGCACTTTGGATAATAGAAACTAAAGCAATTGGTCACGTGGTATTTAATTACAAAAATGATGGAAGACAATTATTTACTGGTAATTTGATTTCCCCTAAGCCTCCTAGGCAGCCGTATCAGAGGGAATCCCCCACCCCCTGGACAGAAAACTAATACCATGCAAGCCTTTAAAGTGTCCCTACTCCCAGCTTAAAATGGGGAGGCTGGCATTCCCGAAATGTTTAAGATGCTCTACCTCTCAGATTTTTGGCACATGATTTGGGCATGTCATTACTCCTCCTCGTTCTGGACAGATGTTGCCAAAACCCTTTCAAAAGAGCTCTGCAACCCATTGCCCATCACTCTTATAATATATCTTTTAGGCATCCAAGATGAGGAAAAATTGGTCTCATTGCAAGCAAATACTAATCAGAAAAACCTTATTTATAGCTAGAAAATCTATCTCCCTGGGGTGGATGGGAGATTTACCTCCCACTTGATCACAATGAAAGAAACTGGTTAACCAAATTGTTCCTTATAACAAAATAGCAAGAGACCAAAGTCGTGGAAAAGTGTCTGACTGGGTCCTCAATTGATTTGAACAAATATCACAAAAAAGGCCTAAAAGCGGCCTCAGGTCAGGAATGGTGAATAATAAAATCAAATATCTTTATTTCTACATATTAAAAACGGTTTGTGAAAATACCACTGCACGTAAAAAATTAAAAATCTACAGTGAGTAGAGCCAGCAGTATAGGATTTTCTATTCAAGTTATCTGAGTGTGTATGAAGTGTTGTCTGAGATACTGGTTTATTGTTCAATTGTAATTTTAAATACCACACTCTCTTGGACAGAACCACCTAAAGAAACTACCACGAGGGCATGTTAGTTTACTTGTTTTTTTTATTGTGTTGTTTTTCTTCTGGTTTATGTATGCTCTGCACTGAACTCAAACCTCCATGTCTGTTGGATTACTCTGTCTAGCGTACAGGTACTTCTGTATTATTTGTTGTATTATGACTTGTATAGCATAAGTTATCACGAGTATATATGTGACATGGTCATTCTTTATTAGTATACTGTATTATATTGTACAGCTATGCATATTGTTCAAAAAACAGTTTAAAAATATATCAGAACAAATCACCGCACATCTAATCAATGAAACTCTTCCTCCTTCTTAGTAGAAGGGGAGGGGCAAAAGGAAGGGAGACAAACTTCTTGTTGATAATGAAATATATCCCCTACTCTCCTAGCCATAGTGATGGCTAACAATGGGTGGATTATAACAGAGGTTTAAAGGGGGGCTCAATTAAGACTGAAAGAACTAAATTCAAATCCCAGTGGGAACCCAAAAGATGACCAGGGGGTGAAATCTAGAATCTTCCTTAAGAAACCTTTTAATTAACAGGAAATTGAACAATTTTAGATGTAAAAAGGCATTCAAAGATGAAATATGAACTTAAAGAGTGGAAATCAGGGTTGACATTAGGATGGCAAGTCGAAAATTTTCTCAGAAAACTTCAAGAAGGTCCTCGATTTTCGATTTAAACCTTTTTTGGCTTAAGAGAAGGGTGAAGATTACCTTTTTCAGGAGCGAGCATTCAATCTCCAGGCTGGAGCTGATGAACCACTGGTTTCTGTACTGGACCCTGTAGGAGAAGATCCAGAATCAGCAGAAGATGGAAGAAATCTCCTCCGACATTTCCAGCAGCAGAGGAAACTAGCATCTTTTTGGCCAAAAGGGAAGCCACCAGGATCACTTGAGCCTCCTTTATCTTTTGGTTTAACCAGGGAAGAAGATAGAAAGGGGAAAAGCATACAAAGTCCATTCGGTCAAGATTGGCAGAAGCCATCTATCCTCTTGGAAAGAGGATCTCTTGAAAGAGAGTAGAAGGCTGGAAACTAACAATTTACTCAATTTGCAAACAGGTCTAAAGAGATAGACCCCCTTTTTGAGTTGCAACATTCTCCCTGTTTCAAAGTTATGTGACTCAGGAAGTCTGCCATATTGTTTTCTGACCCTTTTAGGTGCAAGGCAGTAAGGGAGGTAAGATTCTTCTCTGCCCATTTGAAAAATCTCCCCGGCAAGGTGACACAAGTTCTGACACCTTGTACCCCCTTGTTTGAGCAATGAAAGGGAGGCAAGAATTTTTTCTCTGGGGATACCCTCAGCGATGTGACTCTCCAATTGACCTAGCCTGATATTAAGGGTTCTGGTCGTACAGGTAGCTACTAGATAGGCCTAAACATTGCATTCATGTTCTCCCAGGCTTTTTTGGGAAACCACTCTGCTTTTTTTGTCCATAGGGTCATGTAAGAAACCCATATCCTCAAAAGGGGGAGATGTTTTCTTTGAGATTCTAATTTCAGAATGCTATCTCAGGAAGTTGAGTCTTCCTCAGCAAAAGGGTATTTTTGCTTGAAGGCCTTTGAAACATTAGTTCTCCTGTATGGGTCATTCCATTCTTTCTTTATCATAGGTTCCAAATTCTAATGAAGGGGGAAAACTCTGTGTCTTTTCTCTCCCACGCCTTAAAACTTCTGAAACTGTACAGATAATGTTTCTTTAATATCCTCCAGACCCATTGCCACCCTGAAGGCTCTAAGGAGCCTTCTGAACCTTCTGCTTCACCTTCCTCTGGTTCCAAAGCCGTCGGTGGAATAACTACTGGAGCACAAGCTCCAAGACTCATCTGTGACAATTTTCTCTCTTTTTGAATAGCGGTTTAAAATATAGGAGGAGGATAGGTTTTTTTTAAACAGGCTGGAATAGTCTTAGAAGATGACTTTACTGCCAAAATAATAAAAGCAACATATTGATACCTGCATACAAAATAAGGCTGCTTGTCTTAGAGTAAACCCAAGGAGGGACTAACTGGCCTGGGAGCCACAGCAGGATCCATAGGCTTAGGAGGTACTGGGGCTTCAACCGGAGGAGACATTATCACCATCAAACAAGCCCAGAGTAGCCTACAGCACATATAGAGAGTAATAATGCACTAGTTTAGAAGACCCGGGCACCTTAAATTTCAAATTTGCCTCCAAAACTCAGGTTCTATTTCCCCCCCTAGAAATAGCCAGTCAATCAGATGTCAGGGCAAGGCAAGGTGGCTGAGCCCTTACCTCATCCAGGGAGCAGGATGCATTCCTTGACCCTTGGGAATCCTCCATGTGCATACCGTGCTGAATCCTGCACCCCTGGCCTTAAACCACACACGGCGGTAGAGGGAATTCTGGGGCCAACTCTAATCTGAGTTTTTATGTCTAGAAACTGGGGAAGGCATTATTCTGCTAGGATCCCCAGAATCCTCATGTTGCCCTCTCCCAATGGAAAGCTTGTGCATGCATTGTGCGGCATGGAAGCTTAAACGGCATCCGGCTGTACCGAAGGCACTCCAACTGCGGCTCCCAGCATCCTGCGGGGACAGGAAACTAAAACAGAGGTAATGCAGGAGGAGGGATGCTTTAAAGGCTTCCATGGTATTAGTTTCTTGTCTAGGTCGGCGGGGGTTTCCCTCCAGTACGGCCGCCGTGGAGACTTGGGGGAAATAAGCATTTTCTCATGAATCCTGTCATACATTGTAAATCAACTGATATTTAATTAATAATTTTGTCTGTAAATGTTGTAGTTTGTTTGTAAATATTGTAGTCTGTCTTTGATGTTACAACTTACCTATGTAAGTATCTTGCTAGGTTTGATGTTCCTGATCAGGAATGAACTGTAGTCTTATGCTGAGGATTCGGTACTTTATTTTATTATGACTGTATTGCTTCTACTTGCAGAGTCTGTGTTGAGGGAAGGAGTTGGTTTTGAAAAGCCTGAGCCGTGGTGTATAATATAGAAGATGGGAATCCTTCAGGAAAACATGTGGTGCTCATTCCTGATCACATGCATTTCAGTGAAATCGAGCCAAATCCCTCCAAATTGCATTTGAATTGAGTTGCAACTGAAATAAAACTTGTGAACCCATCCAAAGATTTTGCAGGATTTATAGGGCAAAATACCATATCTGTGTGCTACAGGATACATGTGGAACCTGTATGTCTCTATTCCAAACTATACCTCAAAGTCAGGCCAGAAGAAGCTCAAAAGGGTATTAGAGCTTCCTTTCAAATGTATATTCCCAATGAACATATTCTTTCATATTGGAATCACCTACAATACATATATTAGCATTCCCACATCTAGTTTACCGTAATTTAATTCCTTTTTTATGCTATTTTTTTTGTTTTGAAGTGTAATATGAAAATCCACCATATTTTTCTTACCATCATATGTCACATATGGCACTTGGAAACCACGAGCACTATTAACCTCATTACTTTTAAAGTGGACCCATAATTTGCGTGAACGTGCTGTGAAGGCAATTGGGCGTTCATAAGTCTGACAAGTCTCGTAGGTGGTAATGGAGGAAGGAGAAGCTGTATAAAGAAAAATAATAGAATATTAATTATAAACAGCAGTTTTGTTAATTTGGATAGAGACAGTAATTTCTAACAAAGATTTTTAACCTCATTGATGAAACCTATTGCTAGAAATTACTAATTAAAAGTCAAGTGTGCTTTATATAGGAAAATATTGATATTAACCGGTTAAGGACCGGGCCCTTTCCTGTTTTTTCATGTCCATTTTTCACTCCCCACCTTCAAAAATCTATAACTTTTTTATTTTTACACGTAAAGAGCTGTGTGACGGCTTGTTTTCTGCGTAACAAACTGCACCTCATAGTGATGGTATTAAATATTCCATGCCATGTACTCGGAAGCGGGAAAAAAATTCCAAATGCAATGAAAATGGTGAAAAAACGCATTTGCGCCACTTTCTTGTGGGCTTGGATATTACGTCTTTCACTGAGCGCCCCAAATGACATGTCTACTTTATTCTTTGGGTTGGTACGATTAAGGGGATACCAAATTTGTATAGGTTTTATAATGTTTTCATACATTTACAAAAATTAAAACCTCCTGTACAAAAATAATTATTTTGATTTTGCCAACTTCTGGCGCTAATAACTTTTGTATACTTTGTTGTACGGAGCTGTGGGTGGTGTCATTTTTTGCGAAATTTGATAATATTTTGATATCCTTTTTAGGATTGTACGACCTTTTGATCACTTTTTATTTATTTTTTTATATTTTTCAAAATGGCAAAAAAGTGCCATTTTTGACTTTGGGCGCTATTTTCCGTTACGGGGTTAAACGCATTGAAAAACCGTTATCATATTTTGATAGATTGGGCATTTTCGGACGCGTCGATACCTAATGTGTTTATGATTTTTACTGTTTATTTATATTTATGCCAGTTCTAGGGAAAGGGGGGTGATTTGAAATTTTATTATAATTTTTTTTTTTTAACTTTTTTTTATTTTTATTTATACTATTTTTCCGACTCCCTAGGGTACTTTAACCCTAGGTTGTCTGATCGATCCTATGCTATACTGCCATACTACAGTATGGCAGTATATGGGGATTTTCCTCCTCCTATCCTATTCCTCCTATCAGCACATTGTAATGAAGGGGTTAAAACGAAATAGCCGCTGCGAAAACACCCGCGATCGGTGCTAGCAATATGCAGCAAAGACTTCCCGGCTATGGAGAGGGCTCAGCCCATGAGCCCTCTCCATGCAGCGCGACCCGGCGGTCGCGAACCGGTTAATCACGAAAGTTGCCCTGTGTCCCGCTGTGACCTCAGTGCTTGAAGGGGTAAAAACTAGAGATGAGCGAGCACTAAAATGCTCGGGTACTCGTTATTCGAGACGAACTTTTCCCGATGCTCGAGTGCTCGTCTCAAATAACGAGCCCCATTGAAGTCAATGGGAGACTCGAGCATTTTTAAAGGGGACCAAGGCTCTGCACAGGGAAGCTTGGCCAAACACCTGGAAACCTCAGAAAAGGATGGAAACACCACGGAAATGGACAGGAAACAGCAGGGGCAGCATGCATGGATGCCTCTGAGGCTGCTTAAACGCACCATTATGCCAAAATTATGGGCAACAGCATGGCCATGGCAGAGTGACAGAATGAAGCTAGATAGCATCTAAAACATCCAATAATTGACCCTGACACTATAGGGGACGGCATGCAGAGGCAGCGGCAGCAGCGGCAGGCTAGAGAGTGGCATGGCGACATACCCTAAATGGACTCAGGCTTCAAACCAATGGGTGGCAGAGAGGAACCAAAGGAGGTGAGCAAGAAGCGCTCAAATAATATCGGTACATGATAAAAGTTTGCCAGTATATTTTGTGGATTACACAGCAGGGTGGCGACAAAGTTAACATGGAAGCCATGAAAACAATCCAAAATTCTGCCTGACACAGCTCGTTTGATAAGGGGACCATGTATGGAGGCAGTGAACTAGTAGTAGATTAAAGGTGCTGCAGTTAAAACTATGTTAGTTGGATCTTGGGATGGAGCTGGCGCTCCGCTGCCAGGCGAGCTTTCGCCAATCCAAGCCCCTGTCTCTAGGCTACTCCCCAAACAGCACTTCTAAGAACCTTTTGTATAAGATCAAGTGTAGTAGCGTTCTTATAAGTTTAGGATATGGCGGGTGAGGGGAATGTAAACAGATGCGCAAGAAGCGCTGAAATAATATCGGTAAATGATAAAAGTTTGCCAGTATATTTTGTGGATTACACAGCAGGGTGGCGACAAAGTTAACAAGTTTGTTGTGGAAGCCATGAAAACAACCCAAAATTCTGCCTGACACAGCTCGTTTGATAAGGGGACGATGTATGGAGGCAGCTATATGGACGACTTTTGGAGGTAGCAATGGAGACAATGTGTGGAGGCTGCTATGGAGACAATTCAATTTGGATAGTGCCTGTATGTGGCAGTCCAAAAAAGTTTTCAAACCAGAGGAGCAGGTAGGTGGCCCTCCAGAAAAATGAAATAGATTGAGTGCCTGTATGTGGCAGTCCAAAAAAGTTTTCAAACCAGAGGAGCAGGTAGGTGGCCCTCCAGAAAAATGAAATAGATTGAGTGCCTGTATGTGGCAGTCCAAAAAAGTTTTCAAACCAGAGGAGCAGGTAGGTGGCCCTCCAGAAAAATGAAATAGATTGAGTGCCTGTATGTGGCAGTCCAAAAAAGTTTTCAAACCAGAGGAGCAGGTAGGTGGCCCTCCAGAAAAATGGAATAGATTGAGTGCCAGTATGTGGCAGTCCAAAAAAGTTTTCAAACCAGAGGAGCAGGTAGGTGGTCCTCCAGAAAAATTAAATAGATTGAGTGCCTGTATGTGGCAGTCCAAAAAAGTTTTCAAACCAGAGGAGCAGGTAGGTGGCCCTCCAGAAAAATTGAATAGATTGAGTGCCTGTATGTGGCAGTCCAAAAAATTGTTTAAAACAGAGGACCGGGTAGATGGCCCTCCAGAAAAATTAAATGCATAAAGTACTATAGCTAGAGCCAGTGGGCCCTGTCAAAAAATAGCCAGTTTCCTCTGCTTTAGTGTACAAAGAGGAGGAGAAGGAGGACAATGAGGAGGAGGAGTGCATAAATTATTCAGGTTGAGCTTCCTTCACCTGGTAGAGATTGGAAATTATGAGAAATCCAGGCTTTATTCATCTTAATAAGCGTCAGCCTGTCAGCGCTGTCAGTCGACAGGCGTGTACGCTTATCGGTGATGATGCCACCAGCTGCACTGAAAACCCGCTCGGACAACACGCTAGCGGGCAGGCAAGAACCTCCAAGGCGTACAGCGCCAGTTCGTGCCACATGTCCAGCTTTGAAAACCAGTAGTTGTAGGGAGCTGTGTGATCATTTAGGACGATGGTATGGTCAGCTACGTACTCCCTCACCATCTTTCTGTAAAGATCAGCCCTACTCTGCCGAGACTGGGGACAGGTGACAGTGTCTTGCTGGGGTGACATAAAGCTGGCAAAAGCCTTGTAAAGCGTACCCTTGCCAGTGCTGGACAAGCTGCCTGCTCGCCTACTCTCCCTCGCTACTTGTCCCGCAGAACTACGCACTCTGCCGCTAGCGCTGTCAGAAGGGAAATACTGTTTCAGCTTGTGCACCAGGGCCTGCTGGTATTCATGCATTCTCACACTCCTTTCCTCTCCAGGGATGAGAGTGGAAAGATTTTGCTTGTACCGTGGGTCCAGGAGAGTGAATACCCAGTAATCGGTGCTGGAATAAATTCTTTGAACGCGAGGGTCAGGGGATAGGCAGCCTAGCATGAAATCTGCCATATGCGCCAGAGTACCAATGCGCAAGAATTCACTCCCCTCACTGGCCTGACTGTCCATTTCCTCCTCCTCCAACTCCTCCAACTCCTCTTCTTCTGCCCATACACGCTGAACAGTGAAGGACTGAACAATGGTCCCCTCTTGTGTCTCGCCAACATTCTCCTCCTCTTCCTCCTCCACCTCCACCTCCTCCGATATGCGCTGAGAAACAGACCTAAGGGTGCTTTGGCTATCAACAAGGGAATCTTCTTCCCCCGTCTCTTGTGACGAGCGCAAAGCTTCTGACTTCATGCTGATCAGAGAGTTTTTCAACAGGCCAAGCAGCGGGATGGTGAGGCTGATGATGGCGGCATCGCCACTGACCATCTGTGTTGACTCCTCGAAGTTACTCAGCACCTGACAGATATCAGACATCCACGTCCACTCCTCATTGTAGACTTGAGGAAGCTGACTGACCTGACTACCAGTTCTGGTGGAAGTTGACATCTGGTAGTCTACAATCGCTCTGCGCTGCTGGTAAACTCTGGATAACATGGTTAATGTTGAATTCCACCTCGTGGGCACGTCGCACAACAGTCGGTGAGCGGGCAGTTGGAGGCGGCGCTGCGCTGCCCTGAGAGTGGCAGCATCTGTGCTGGACTTCCTGAAATGCGCACAGATGCGGCGCACCTTCGTGAGCAAATCAGACAGATTGGGGTATGTCTTGAGGAAACGCTGAACTATCAGATTTAACACATGGGCCAGGCACGGCACACGTGTCAGTCTGCCGAGTTGCAGAGCCGCCACCAGGTTACGGCCATTGTCACACACAACCATGCCTGGCTTCAGGTTCAGTGGTGCCAGCCACAGATCAGTCTGCGCCGTGATGCCCTGTAATAGTTCTTGGGCGGTGTGCCTTTTATCGCCCAGGCTCAGCAGTTTGAGCACCGCCTGCTGTCGCTTAGCGACGGCACTGCTGCTGTGCCTAGAGCTAGCGACTGATGGCGCCATGCCCACGGATGGTAGTTCGGAGGAGGAGGTGGAGGAGGGGTGGGAGGAGGAGGAGGCATAGTAGGCCTGAAAGACCTGGACCGAGGTAGGCCCCGCAATCCTCGGCGTCGGCAGTATATGACCAGCCGCAGGGTCAGACTCGGTCCCAGCCTCCACCAAGTTAACCCAATGTGCTGTCCGCGATATATAGTGGCCCTGCCCGGCAGCACTCGTCCACGTGTCCGTGGTCAGGTGGACCTTGTCAGAAACAGCGTTGGTCAGGGCACGGATGATGTTGTCTGACACGTGCTGGTGCAGGGCTGGGACGGCACATCGGGAAAAGTAGTGGCGGCTGGGGACCGAATACCGAGGGGCGGCCGCCGACATGAGGTTGCGAAAGGCCTCGGTCTCTACTAGCCTATAGGGCAGCATCTCCAGGCTAAGCAATCTGGAGATGTGGACATTAAGGGCTTGGGCGTGCGGGTGGGTTGCACTATATTTCCGTTTCCGCTCCAGCGTCTGGGGTATGGAGAGCTGAACGCTGGTGGATGCTGTGGAGGATCGTGGAGGCGACGATGGGGTTTTTGTGCCAGGGTCCTGGGCAGGGGGCTGACTATCAGCTGACACAGGGGAAGGAGCAGTGGTGTGCACGGCCGGAGGTGAACGGGCTTGGTGCCACTGAGTGGGGTGTTTAGCATTCATATGCCTGCACATACTGGTGGTAGTTAAGCTAGTAGTGGTGGAACCCCTGCTGATCCTGGTTTGGCAAAGGTTGCACACCACAGTCCGTCGGTCATCCGGTGTTTCCTTAAAGAACCTCCAGACTTCTGAAAATTTAGCCCTCGCCGCGGGAGCCCTCGCCACGGGAGCTTCACTACGTGACACATTTGGCGCTGATGCACCTGCTCTGGCCCTGCCTCTCCGTCTGGCCCCACCACTGCCTCTTCCAACCTGTTCTGGTCGAAGACTCTCCTCAGTCTCAGAAGCACTGTGTTCACCCGGCCTCTCAACCCAGCTTGGGTCTGTCACCTCATCATCCTCCGATCCCTCAGTCTGCTCCCCCCTCGGACTTCCTGCCCTGACAACAACTTCACCACTGTCTGACAACCGTGTCTCCTCATCGTCGGACACCTCTTTACACACTTCTTCCGCTACGTCAAGAAGGTCATCATCACCCACAGACTGCGACTGGTGGAAAACCTGGGCATCGGAAAATTGCTCAGCAGCAACCGGACAAGTGGTTTGTGACTGTGGGAAGGGTCCAGAAAACAGTTCCTCAGAGTATGCCGGTTCAAATGCCAAATTTTCCTGGGAGGGGGCAGACTGGGGGGGGAGGAGGCTGAGGTGCAGGAGATTTCGGTGACATGGGTGGACTGCGTGGAAGACTGACTGGTGGACAAATTGCTCGAAGCATTGTCGGCAATCCACGACATCACCTGTTTGCACTGTTTTGGCCTCAACAGTGCTCTACCACGAGTCCCAGTAACTTCAGACATGAACCTAGGGAGTGTAGCTCTGCGGCGTTCCCCTGCTCCCTCATCAGCAGGTGGTGTCTCACCCCGCCCCGGACCACGGCCTCTGACCCCTGCAGTAGTTGAACGCCCACGTCCCCGCCCTCTTCCTCTACCCCTAGCCCTCGGGTTAAACATTTTGAAAATGAAAGTTATAACTTTAATTTTTTTTTAACTTTTTTTTGTGGTTTTTTTTTTGTGGTTTTTAGTTTTTAAAACCAAACGATGCTATCCTATTGCTATGGCTATTTTCTAGCCAAGTATGAAAGCACACTGCTATGCCAGATGAGATGACGCTGAGTTATGAAAAAATAAACGTAAAATAAAAAGTAAATGGCAGACTGTGCCTAATTGAAATCAAACCCCTAATAAATTTTCCCACTTCGGTCTTTGCGATGGATATGTGCGTCACTAAGCGCTAAACACAACGGTCGCAAGTCTCACTAAAAATTCCTCACAATATGGTAGTAGATGCACTGCAGCAAGGACAGCCACCAGCAGATCAACCAGAAATAAAATATATAACGCTATTGTAGGCCTAAGTAAGCCGTTTGGATTCTCCTATGGCTATTTTCTAGCCAAGTATGAAAGCACACTGCTATGCCAGATGAGATGACGCTGAGTTATGAAAAAATAAACGTAAAATAAAAAGTAAATGGCAGACTGTGCCTAATTGAAATCAAACCCCTAATAAATTTTCCCACTTCGGTCTTTGCGATGGATATGTGCGTCACTAAGCGCTAAACACAACGGTCGCAAGTCTCACTACAAATTCCTCACAATATGGTAGTAGATGCACTGCAGCAAGGACAGCCACCAGCAGATCAACCAGAAATAAAATATATAACGCTATTGTAGGCCTAAGTAAGCCGTTTGGATTCTCCTATGGCTATTTTCTAGCCAAGTATGAAAGCACACTGCTATGCCAGATGAGATGATGCTGAGTTATGAAAAAATAAACGTAAAATAAAAAGTAAATGGCAGACTGTGCCTAATTGAAATCAAACCCCTAATAAATTTTCCCACTTTGGTGTTTGAGGTGGATATGTGTGTCACTAAGAGCTAAACACAACGGTAGCAAGTCCCCCTGCAAATTCCTCACAATATGGTACTAGCTGCAAATAAAAAAAAAAAATGTATAACGTTATTGTAGCCCTAAGAAGGGCTGTTGGGTTCTTGTAGAATCACTCCTGCCTAACACTATTCTAATAGAACAGCCTAACGCTTTCCCTGACCAGCAGCAGCTCTCTCCCTAGCGGCATCCAGACACAGAATGATCCGAGCAGCGCAGGCAGGGGCTAGTCTATTCCAGGGTCACCTGATCTGGCCAGCCAACCACTGCTATCGACGTGTAAGGGTACCACGTCATGCTGGGTGGAGTGCAGAGTCTCCTGGCTTGTGATTGGCTCCGTTTCTGGCCGCCAAAAAGCAAAACGGCGGGAGATGCCATTTTCTCGAGCGGGCGAAGTATTCGTCCGAGCAACGAGCAGTTTCGAGTACGCTAATGTTCGAACGAGCATCAAGCTCGGACGAGTATGTTCGCTCATCTCTAGTAAAAACACTCATAAGGCAAATTTGAGATATTTACCCTATTACTTGAGTATAAGATGATGGGAAATCTAGCTGCTACACTTCAATAAAGTGTCCAGTAGTTCCCCCTCATCAATAAAAGTCCAGTAGTCTCCCCTCATGAATGAAATGTTCACAGAAGCCCCTCCAATTAATATAATGTCAACGGCATCTCATCCAATTATTATAATGTCCAGCAGAGTGCCCCCATTAGTATAATGCCCAGTAGAGTTCCCTATAAAAAAATTAAGTTAGTACTCTAACTCTAGTCCTCTTCTCCCCACAGCACTTCTTCAGGGCCCGATCTGCCATCACAGAGACTATGACGTCAGCAGGTGGCAACGCTACTGTGTCAAGCTTTCTGTGCTGGCAGATTGCATTTAAGTGCATCTGCCCGCCCATCCGGGAACCCAAAAAGGTGCTATGGGGAGAAAAGGACTGCGTGGGTCAGCACTGAAAAACTCGGCTTATACTTGAGTATATATGGTAAATAAAATAGCATGTTAATAATGCAATGAAAAGCTGAACTCTACCTTTTGGGGTTATGCAATGTAAAAAGCCCCAATAATGGCATCAATAGTGGGCATCACCCCTGCAGTATTAACTGTTGTGGATCCCAGTCTGGGATGAGTGGAAAATTGGAGTACCATGCAAGGCTGTGATTCCATCATAAAAATAACCCAAAGTATCCTTTGAAATAGGTTACTTGCGGGGTAGGGATTACACCTTTATTACACCTTTATCAGGTTAACACACATAAAAACATAACACACATGTCTGATATTGATAGGAACACTGGGGATCAAAACCACCAAGCTGTGGGCATGGAAACAAACTGTTACATAATTATAAAAGTACAGAATTATCTAAAAATATTATACTATAGCTTACTTAATCCTTTTCAATAAAACAATTGGTCTTTTTCTTTCAGTATAAATCTCTGAATCTTCCGATGAATAAATCACCATTCAGAAAACTACTGCTGCGTTTTTTGTGTATAGCATAGTAGGTTCTTAACATTCAAGATTTATTCAATAAAAGTTATACTCACAAACAATCATTAAAAATGCACATATAAAATCTCCACATGGGAAGCTAGCTTCTAGTTGCCCGACCCTGGGTTTCGCAAAAGAAGGCTTCTTCCAGGGCGTTACTAGTGACCAGTCCCATTGCTATTTAAGCTCCACATTGACCATTATAGTCCCACATAAAATTCATAATACAAAGCACAAAATATTATAAAATAACATTATACACAACATTTATAAATAAAATCCAAACTGTGGTGATTGTGAGCCATAATTCTAAACCTCTATAGGTAGTATTATCAAAAATCTACCCTATCTAGTATTGCATGATTCCTATTCCATTCATAAATCACGCTATTTACGCTTAGTCTTACCAGCCAATCGGATTCATGTCAGGGATTTTGATACCTCTTATCAATGGTCCCCTATGCGACATTCCTCCCCCATCACTCACTCTCCTAAGCCAATCGGAGTACTTCCCTTCTATCCAATCGGCTACTCAACGGTTCCTTCATATGGACCTATCCTGATCTCATAATTTGACACACCTCCTAGCATTTCAGGACTGATCGGAGTCTGTCCAATCAGGTACTCTGAGGTTTCTTTATGAAAACCTATCACGGCTTTACTTCCATACACACCTCCTAAGTCCTACAAAGCTCTATTCTTTATATGAATAGTCCTATTTATTCCTCTAGCGGTACTATTCATTCTTACCTTTATCTCACGTTATTGTTCCTATCGCACACAGAGCCTCCTATTTCTATAGACCTTCAAACTAATTATCTCAATTTTGCATGGATCCTCTATCTTCTATATATCTCCCACCACAAAAATATTCTGTTATTACTCCCAAATTTATGTAAATATGCCCCAATAAAACACACTTTTGTCATATTGATATCTGTATGCCGAGTATTTAGTTTATACAAAACCTATTGCACCTCCCCAAAGACCAAACAATACCTCTTTTACACATATACTGTGCCCATATTTAAATTCTAAAGTTATATATAGCTTTTTTTATTCTTATACATCTCCACTTATTTCTTCTACAAATAATCTTACCACCTTTATCAGTTTTTTTAAACTTCTTTTAGGAAACATTTTAATTCAAAATCTATATTTAATCCCCCAGGTGTCAGTGTCCCCAACCTATGTATCCAATATTCTCCCTTCTTTGATATTTATGTGTTCTCCCCGCCAGTGTGCTGGCCCAAAAACACAATCCCTTCGGATCTGAATTGTGTGTTGTCCTAAAACGTGCAGACACACTGTGACTAGTCACAGCCTTCCTTATATTTCTGCAGTGGTCGGCAATCCTAGTTTTGAGTTTTTGCCCCTCCTTCCTATATATACCATGTCACACAAGCAGACCATCAGATAAACTACATTAGTACAAAACAGAGTATGGCTACATTCACACACATGTATGGGGGACGTATATACGGCCGACGTATGTACGGCCGATATAAGTCCCCCATACATTTCTATGGGCTCGCGGCACCGTACCACTCCGTAGCCCGGGAAAAGATAGGACATGTCCCATCTTTTCCCGTGATACGGCGCCATGCGCTGTATCTCCCTATGGATCCGCAGCGCCGATGCATGCCCGCCGTACTATGGTACGGCGGGCATACATCGTGTGAATGTAGCCTAAATGTTAGAGCTCTACTCCAGTGCACATAGCCTTCTGTATTTGATCCACAGAACAGTCTTACCAACTCTCAGAATGGTTAAAAATTGAGGAGTTCCTCAGTAATTCCTCCTGGCTCTCTGTATGTTTCCTGCGGTGGTCTCTGCTATGGACCTCGTTCCACTAACGTGTCTGGAAATCCACGAAGATCCTATGCTGGAAATTTAGTACAGATAGTGCGGATTACCGAGGTAAACGAGTAAAAGCTCTTTATTGTCATATACTCACAAAAATATTTTTTTAAAAGCATGCATCACATAAAAGTCCATACGGCGCCAAACACTTTGCCTGACCTAGGTTTCGCCCTCTCTGGCTTCTTCCGGGGCCTGATGTCTGACGCAATGTCCGGAGTTCATTGGTTGCAAAAGTACATCGAATTGAATCAGCCAAAATTGCATTCACTGTACACATATCAAAGAAGCACCATAAAAATAAGTACATAATTAGTTCTCACGACAGTTAGCATATTGCACTTAACACATATCTCCAAATAACGAGATCGCAACTCGATCCCCTAAAAGGTTGCCATAATAATTATAAAGCATAAATACTGCATCCTAGACTTCACTTAGTGCCAATTTAATTGCATTGTAACCAATAGTATACAAAGTATGCTTACTCTTACATTAGTTGTTAGCTACATTGTAATAAATACTTGTAGGAGTCCCGCTGATCCTGCAGGACAATCCCACATCACAACCTCTACATTGGGCCAATCACAAAGATAGGCTGGAAGGCCAATCAATAAGTGAGTTCCCTACACGCCCCCTCTCCAACCCTTTAGGATCCGCCAATCACGCTTGCTCTTCAACCACTGTCAACCAATCCTCTCGGGAGTCAACTCCCTCACGAGTCGATTATCTGAATATATAGATTTTTTTCTCCAAAGGCATATCACTAAGATGTGTTCCTACTTAAGGGATTCTCAACGGATTATCGACTTAGTACAGACATTGGATTTAAAAGGCCAGACTGTCCTGCTTTGCAGTTGTGATGTCACCTCTCTGTATACCTCTATTCCACAAGAACAAGGGGTGGAAGTAATTAGGAGGTGTATCGAGAGGGACCACCAACAATTAGCCCCACATAAGGAATTTATTATTAAGTCCATAGATTTGCGCATATCACAAGTCAAATAACCGGACGCTAGCTTTCCTGTCCGCCCGATCCAGGGTTTCGCCGACAAGGCTTCTTCCGGGGCGTTGCTGAGCAACGGACAGGTCAGGAAAGCTAGGGTCCCGTTATTTGAGGTGTGATATGGTCATTTTTCATTGACTCTTGTGAGTATAATGAACTTAAATAAATTTTCACTTTGTGGGAACGTACCACACCATCTGCCTGCATATTTTCTTCCAGCTACAATATAATTAAAGGAGGATAATGAAAGTGCGATGGTGCTATTCTGAATGATGACATACTTTCAGCAGGAGAAACTGGATTAGTGCCATTCATCGGTGGTTAACCCCTTCCTGCCGCAGCCCTTTTTCGTTTTTGCGTTTTCATTTTTCTTTCCCACATTCAAAAATCTGTAACTTTTTTATTTTTCCATGTACAGAGCTGTGATGGCTTATTTTCTGCATAACAAATTACACTTCAAAATGGTGGTATTTAATATTCCATGCCGTGTACTAGGAAACGGGAAAAAAATTATATAGGTTTTATAATGTTTTCATACATTTAAAAAAATTAAAACCTCCTGTACAAAATTTTTTTTTGAGATTTTGCCATCTTCTGGGGCTAATAACTGTTGTTTTTTGCGGATTTTGATGACATTTACAATGTTATAATTTTTAGGACTGTGCGACCTTTTGATCACTTTTTATCGAATTTTATATTTTTTTAAAAATGGCAAAAAAGTGCCATTTTCAACTTTGGACGCGATTTTCCGTTACGGGGTTAAACGCAGTGAAAAACCGCTATCATATTTTGATAGACCGGCATTTTCAGACGCGGCGATACCTAATGTGTTAATGATTTTTACTGTTTATTTATATTAATATCAGTTCTAGGGAAAGGGGGGTGATTTGAATTTTTTGGCTTTTTTATTATAATTTTTTTAAAACTTTTTTTATTTTTAATTTTAATATTTTTCAGACTCCCTAGGGTACTTTAACCCTAGGGTGTCTGTACGATCCTATCATATACTACCATACTACAGTATGGCAGTATATGGGGATTTTACTCCTCATACATTACAATGTGCTGATAGCACATTGTAATGCATGGTTTAAGTCACATGTTGGTAAGAGGTTAAAGATGGAATAACGAATGAGAAGAATAATATTGGGAGCTCCGGTCATAGTGAAATTATTTTCTCTATTTCTGTGGACTTTCTCTAAGACTGTGTGGACCGGTCTTATACCGTGAGTAGCTCCTCAAGGAGCAAACTGTGCACCACGAATAACTGTGTTTCTAATGTAAGAGTAAGCATACTCTGTATACTATTGGTTACAATGCAATTAAACAGGCACTAAGTGAAGCCTAGGATGCAGTATTATGCTTTAGAAGCCAGAGAGGGTGAAACCTAGGTCAGGCAAGGTGTTTGGCGTCCGTATGGACTTTAATGTGATACGTGCTTTTAAAAACATATTTCTGTGACTATATGACAATAAAGAGATTTTACTCGTTTACCCCGGTAATCTGCACTATCTGTACTAAATTTCCAGCATAGGATTTCCAGACACGTTAGTGGAACGAGGTCCATAGCAGAGACCACCGCAGGAAACATACAGAGAGCCAGGAGGAATTACAGAGGAACTCCTTAATTTTTAACCATTCTGAGAGTTGTTGAGACTGTTCTGTGGATCAAATACAGATGTGCAATGGAGTAGAGTGCTAAAATTTTCTTTGTTTTGTGTGTATTCTTTGGCCAATTGGGAGTGGGCCTTGTTAGTTGTTCCTCTGCTTTTAATCCCCTAAGTCCGAGCATCAAGCTATTTGAAAAACTACATTAGTAGTATCGCAGCTCATTTCGCTTTTTAATGTGATTTTGTGTCCATTTATCTCTGGATTATTTCCTTGTGATTTTCTAGTTTGTCTGATTTCCGTACATGCCTTGTACTTACCACAGTGTACAAATTTTCTATGTATAATTTATTGCGAGATGTTGTTACAGTTCTCACATAACTCTACAAAAAATGGTTTGTGGTTTTTCAGAACGGTGTGACCCTGTTATTGGATCACCCTTTAAGATGTGCCAGTGCTTAAAGGAAACCTACCACTTAAAAGTGGTAGGTTTATACACATATACATGGCACCAGCTCAGGGTGAGCTGGTGCCAGAGCATATTTTTGTTAAGGGAATAAAGCCCCTATCTTAGAATTATAAGTTATATTAACTTATAACTCGGCGCACCGCACTTGGGCTCGGCGCACCATGCGCGCCCGTGCTTGCGCCGGATTCTGAAGTGCAGGAGAGCCGGTGACGTCACCGAGCTCTCCGACACACGCGCGCCTGCGCAACTTAGCACGGCCTGTTTCAGAATCTGGCGCACGGGCGCGCGCATGGTGCGCTGGGCCCAAGTGCGGTGCGCCGAGTTATAAGTTAATATAACTTATAATTCTAACATAGGGGCTTTATTCCCTTAACAAAAATATGCTCTGGCACCAGCTCACCCTGAGCTGGTGCCATGTATATGTGTATAAACCTACCACTTTTAAGTGGTAGGTTTCCTTTAAATAAAATCGACTTTACCTTTTCATTATACAACTCCTCATGGTAACCCCTTTCTCTAAATCTATCTTTAATAATCTCTATTTGTGCGTTTTTATCGTGCTCTTTTGTACAGTTTTAGGGAAATTATTTATCCAGGATCTATGATGACAGTTATCAAATTGAATAAAACTGTTCACATCTACCGCTTAAAATTTTTTTTACTCTTTATCCTCTCAAAATAATTCTAGATCCAAAAAATGTATACTTTCTTCACCTTTTTCCTCTAATTCTTTATGTGTACCCTTCCAAATTATAATGCAATCATCGATATAACGCTTAAATAAAATAATATTGTCGTTAAATAAATTTCTTGTGCCAAAAATAAATTCTTCTTCCCACTTCTCCATGTCCAAGTTAGCAAAAGACAGGGCAAATTTAGCTCCCATAGCCGTTCCGCCAACCTGTATATAGAAACAGTCGTCGAACCAAAAATAATTGTGATCTAAACAAAATTTTATTTCTTCTAACAAAAAGTATCTTTTCTGCCAGTCAATCTCCATTAACCCATCCTGCTTTTCTTTTATAGCTCTAATGCCTAACTTTTGGGGTATAGACGTATAAAGTGCAGATACATCGCACGAGCACAGGATAATATCTCTGTCTTGGCCCACCTTCACATCCTTTAAGATTTCTATCAGGTGTTGGGAATCCCTAAGATACGAACGCATATTTTTTGAATGTGTATGTCCCCATATTCCCCCAAGTGACAAGTGACAGAGTTTATCCCCGAGACTATTGGTCATCTTGGAGGATTTTGACGGTCTCTATGGACCTTGGGCAAATAATATATTACCGGTATTTTAAGCATGTGTATATTCAAATATACAAATTCTTTTTAATTAATAATCCCTTGTTCCTTATCCTAGTCTAGCAGCTCAGTAAGATCTTTTTTATATTTACTCGTAGGATCTCCCCTTAGTTTATTATATTTTGGGTATCTTCTAGCTGTCTATACATTTCTTATCATAGTCTATCTTATTTAACAGTACCACCCCCCCTCCCCTTTTCCACTCTTAAATAATAAAATCGTTATTCTCCCTTAGTTCTTTTAATGCCGATCTTTCTTCTTTAGTTAAATTGTCTTTTCAATTACCCTTTTTCAAATGAACACTAAACATTTGAAGGTGTCGATACATTCGTTATTACCCATAGGTGGTGGAATAAAATCAGTTCTATTTTTCAAATTTGTGAACTTGGCACTAGTGTTCGAATTGGTCAAATTTCTATTCATGAAATATTTTTTCAAATTGATGTTCCTCACATATTTATTAATGTCTACATATGTTTGAAATGTATCCAGCTTAGATTCTTATTAGTCGCGATATTCCGACACCTCGCGCGTGCGCATTGAACCACTTACTTACTAACTTTTCAAAGTTTTTGCGCACGCGCGTCAGAAGGTGTCCATGACAGGTGGAAGGCTGGAACGGGATTGGAGCATAGACAGGGTATGTCTCCTCTGAGGGGGCGTGCGATCATGCCCTCACTTACTCAGCTTTCCCTTACGGATAGGCTAATCCACTGGCAACAGTAGTTGCTATAGGTTAGAGATGAGGGGAGGAAACAGTGACGACATAGCGACGACACAAACGGAGGTGTTAAAAACCGGAACTTGGCTCGAGAGAGCACACTCTAGCCCCGGCACCCCTGAGGACGCCACTAATGTGGTGAAACATGTCGGGGGGGGCGTTAGTGTGAACAAATTTTTAGTCAGCAGATAAAGTGTGTGTGTGGACCACATTGACTGAATGAATACCAGGGTTAGACTAACATAGGTTCAACGTTATCATAAAAGAGAACACTAGATACATAGGATCCGTATTATCTTTGGAGTGTAGCCATTTGACTGGCAGTGAATACGAACTGCAAACAATACAAGTATTGGCTCACTTCGAAGTAGAGTATTGGGCATGAGATTACACATGCATCCAAAGTAGTCACACTAGAGTCATGTGCGTGTATTAGATGGCATGTGAGAGGATCTAAGAAATTGATATTGTATCAAATATTGAAACTGAGAGCTGCAACATTGTAGCTTCACCACCAGTGAAACAAAACTGATGATCAACACCAAATTAACACCACAATACTGACATCTAGTGGCCTTTGAAGTTCATATACCAAGATCCTATGATATTCTAAAGACAGTCTTCCCAGTCTTAGGGTATACCACACAACAAAGTCTCCACGATGGTCTGCATAATTTTAATTTAAGCCAGACATTTGTCCAAGTTAAAAATTTCATCTAAGTGGTTGAAACTCACAACCTCTTTTTAGAAATAAACATCAATAAAAGTGAAGTTTTAATGACTAATGAGTCTCAGTGAGGCCTAAGGCCTTTTTTGTAAACAGCTTAGATTCTGTAGCATACTTCATACCCTTACTCAGGAGTTTTATTTGATCCTCAGACATCTGAATGGAACGAAGGTTAAAAATCCCTGAGCTGTCTAGATTTCTTTTGTTCTCTTTACCTCTAGCCTGTTGTTTCCTTCTCCCTCCTCGTCTAGTTTTCTTTTTCCTATTCTCATACCGTCTAGATGGCTATTCCCAATTTTCTGATGGAGAAAATTTAGTTTGTTAAGGTTGGGACTTTCCTTGTGTATTGATAAAGGGGCAAACCTATTCTGTAAGGTGTAACTAGCCAATTGAAATTCCTCGGCATAATCATTCCTCCACTCATTTCTCGGGGTAGAAGGTCTATTTCTCTTTTGCTGTCCCAGGGTATATCTATTATGATAGGTGTTGTTAGGCATCGGGAGCGTAACGGCATGACGTAGGTCAGGTCGCACAGCCACCTACCGCCCTGTCAGCCTCTCCGTGCAGGCCCTTGTTGGAAGCAGGGATACACATGTCGGCATCGCCTTGTGCCTCAATGGGGAAAACTCTCCAAGGGCAGTAGGACACACGATGCGTAGTCCAACATCCGCGACTCATCATTCTGTTGCATCAGGCTGCCTGGAGTAAATATAGCCTATGTCAGAAGAAGTGGGTCCGGACTGTGCTGGGGCTCCTGGTTCGGAAGAGCGCTGCTGCGTGTGGAGGGGTTTCGGGCTTCACTGCACAAGCTGCGTTGCCTGGGCTGATTCCATGTAGACGGCGCGACCGGACTGTCGGCTGCAGCTACGGATTCTTCCCCATGCAAGGTTTCAAAAAGGTGCCTTAAAAGATTCCAAGTTTAATGTCTTGATGTCCAGGAGTCGCTCTCCAGTTTGGTGAGAGGTTTTGGCACTGTTACCTGGCTTATATGTCTGCCTTGATCTACTAACTTGATTTACTAACTTGATCTAATAATTTTATCTACTAACCTGAGGTTAATTTTGGCCTATTCGCTGTTTGGCAGAGGTGTGCTGCATTGGAAGCACTGTTGGGCTCTATATTTTCTTTAATTTTCTAATTGTAGGCTAACTTTAGCTGTATGGAGCCAGGTTGTTTACAACCCAACACTGTGCTGCTGTAAAGACCATCCTGTGATAGGCTGCCATAAGCTCTGCAGCTTCAATTATCATTGGCTGTATGGTACTGGGAGATCATTACATAATATCGTGATATTATGTTTGTTGTTACCGCTGTCCAGATGTTCGTAATTGCAGCGTACCAATGCACCAGTGTATAGGAATTGGACTATTAAATCTGGACTTTGATTGACTTTTTTTTTTTGGGGTCCGCTCTGCTGCTATATTTGTTAGTTTTCCTAACGTTTAATCATAAATCCTTTGGTCATACTGCTCTTGGTATTTGAATAGTACACAGTAGGTGAGAAGATCATTTAAAACATAACTTTTAATATAATCTAATGTACAAGGATAAAAATCCACAATCATATTTGGAAGAAAAGGAGATAGCAGCCCTCACGGGGCTATGCCAGTCAGCAAAACACCCAAGATAAGGTGTATGTAAAAAGCATGTGACCTTTGTTACTGGAATGATGTATCCAAGTCCTGGTTGTTCTCCAAAACTAAGTGATCCACCGCACGCCTGTCCAATGTTGCAGGCGGTTGGGCAGTTATTGAACGTTCCACTTCTCCAAGGTAGGTATTGATGGAAGAGAACAAGGAGCGAACCACAGAAGTGGAGAGAGAAACACCGAAAGGACAGTAAGAGGTAAGTATAGTCAAGGTTGGTTAAGCGTATGGAGGCCGGGGAGGGGGATAGCCTCAAAGTGTCACACGGGTTCCCCCTGGGGTCCTATTATTCCCTAAAGGGAAGAGGGGGTTTCTAAATATGCCCTAAAGCCTCATCACGGGATTGCAGCCCTATGAAGCTGCCGCCCCGTCAGGAACCTAACCCTGTGCTCGGCCATAAAGCCCTACACTAGAAAGAAAGGGTAAATGCAACTGCGGCTGTGTATTTACTTCAAATGTTAGGTTACATTTGAGAAATACCAACACCGTGGTTATAGTAGGTTATATTCTTATGTGGTGCAGACCCTACATGGCATGTTTCGCCTGTATACAACAGGCTTATGAGGGGTACAGTAGACCACCAAAGAATCGTGTGGTGATATACTCAAATCAAATGAAATTGTCACCATTTAGAGCATGAAAGGTAGATAACAGCGGTGTGGCTCAAGGGGCCCCCAAACACTGTGCCGTGTCCAGGTGGACTTGCAAAATGTGTGATGCAGTTCCTATAGGGTGCGTAGTGGGTAGTGTACCCGTTCCTCTTACGGAAACACCAAAAATTATCTGGTGACATGCACGGTTCTTAGTGTTGGTTAATCAGCAGTGATAGAAAGGGTCCCATCCCGGGGATGCAGCTGGGGACCCAGGCGCCTAGGTGCTTGGGCGCCAAGGTAGGGATTTCCTACTCGAATCCAGTGGCAGTACACTACACCGGCGTGGTAGAGGGTTGTGGTAGTAATATTATGTTTGTTGTTACCGCTGTCCAGATGTTCATAATTGCAGCATATCAATGCACCAGTGTATAGGAGTTGGACTATTAAATCTGGACTTTGATTGACTTTTTTTGGGGGGGTCCGCTCTGTGGAAGAGTGGGCCGCTCTTCTGCTATATTTGTTAGTTTTCCTAACGTTTAATCATAATTCCTTTGGTTGTACTGCTCTTGGTATTTATTGTATATTATTTTCATCTGCCTGTATCTTTTTTGGCGTTGGGAGGGCAGCTAGGCTCTAACATCATCTTTAATAGGTACAAGGGAGCTAAGGGCCTATTATGGCACCCAAAAACGCAGCAAGGAAATCCCTGGGCTCTTTATCCCCTAAAGAGAGAGGAGGGGGTAAAGGGGATAACCCTACAAAAACAGATAAATTAGTCCCCATCAATTAAAACATTTTGCTTGCATTTTGTCACAATTTGTTGGTTTTTGTTTGTCCACCCGTCTCTTGATGATTGACCACAAGTTCTCAATGGGATTAAGATCTGGGGAGTTTCCAGGCCGTGGACCCAAAATCTCTATGTTTTGTTCCCTGAGCCATTTAGTTATCATCTTTGCTTTATGGCAAGGTGCTCCATCATGCTGGAAAAGGCATTGTTGATACCAAACTCCTCTTGGATGGTTGGGAGAAGTTGCTCTTGGAGGACATTCTGGTACCATTCTTTATTCATGGATGTGTTTTAGGCAAGACTGTGAGAGAGCCGATTTCCTTGGCTGAGAAGCAACCCCACACATGAATGGAGGGCATTTAATGTGTTGTGGCGGGGTCTACATAGCTCCTCCTTTTAGATATGTGGTCCTCTTAAGACTAGTGCGCTATCTGGAGGAAGTCTTGGAGACTTCAATGCCATGTTTTCAGATAAGAAGGATCGTCAGGGAAAGAGTAATTTGGTGAGCCCAGAAGCGGTGGATACTCCTTTCTCCAGAATCTGCCAGAAACTAGGGTGGATAGATGTGTGGAGACTCCATAAAGGGGACTTACTGTCATTTTCATGCTATAATCGATCCCATAATACCTGTTTAAGGATAGATCTTGCTTTGGAAACGATTTAGCTGCAGGGAGGGTCAATAATAGTTGGTATGATAATCGCCTTGGCTGATTTCAGACCACTCCCCACTGGTCTTAGAATTGTCCAGTATGATTAAGCCTCTGTGTCCCGGGTGCTCCCGCGATCCATGTCGCGGTTCGCGGGTACACCGGTGCTCTGCTGTCGCGGTCCCCGCTCCCCCAGCCCTCACTTACCTCTCCTGGCTCCGGCCTGTACTCTGGCTCCCAGCGTGTAGGCCGCATGCTCCTTGCCTGCAGTCGCTCGCCCTCACCACTAGAGGGCGCCCGCACGGACTTTTCAAGCCTTAAAGGGCCAGCGTCCTCCTGATTGGCAGCTTCTAATCAGGCTCACCCTTATAATCCGGCACCTCTCTTATATCCCTGCCGGATCTTCTCCTAGGATCTCCTATGGTTTCCATGCCAGGCTTCCTTAAGCCGCTCCTGTGGAAGAGAAAGCCCACTAGCGTTTCCAGACGCTTTCCTGTGTTCCTGGTGTGTCCTGTTTCCAGACACCTCCGTGTCTCCGGTCTCCAACGTTCCCATACGCTTCCTGTCCAGCGTTCCCATACGCTTCCTGCTGTGCCTTCCAGGGCTCCAGTCCAGCGGTGTCTGCAGTCCGTGCCAGCGTTACCAGTGTTCCTCTGTGTTGTTGCTGTCATCCCAGGCTTGCACTGTTTCCTGCACTTCCCTGTACCTTGGCTGCCACCGCAGGCCTCATACCATCTCCTGTGGTGGTCCAGAGGGTCCACTGGTCCACAGACTCCTCACTCTGGACTCTTCCCATAGAGACTTTTAGTGCAGTTGTCTTTGTGACCCGTTACACTCTGTTAAGGTTCTGGAAACTTAACCCGTATTGGCTGTCCCTATTAACAGACGAGGACAAAATTAAGAAGAGCTTTGTTGATTTATTGAAGCTAATAGGTCTACTGATAATTGTGAATTGTAGGATTCATTGAAATCTTTCCTGAGGGGAATTCTAAACTCAGAAATTATTTTTTTTTGTGTAAACAGTTTGCCAAATAAGAAAGGTCCTCGAAGGAGGAAGTTAAAAAAAAAAAGAGAAAGAATCCCAGGTGAATAGATCTCAAGACTCGCTCGATAGGTATATCAAGGCTCAGGACTATAATAAATTCATTGCCAAAAAGGCCATACAAAAATGATTCTTTCTGGATCAGAAAGTACATTGCGAGAGTGGATTACCTTCCAGGGGTCTTTTACAGAAAGTGAAAAAGCATCAGGATATAAATAGAATCCAGGCGTAGCCTGGACGCAGCCATTTTACAGCTTAAGGCTCAGCCCCATTTTTTGGATTCTGACTTGCGTCTCTTTAAATGGTTATAACTTTTGAACACTGTTACTTATCAAAGTGATTCTAATATTTTTTTCCCCCCACATGTTGTGCTTCATTTTAGTGGGAAATGTTGGATGATAAGTTTAGCATTTATTTACAAAAAGAAATTCAATATCACCGCGTTTTCATGCAGATAGATTCACCACCTAAATAAGTTGCTGAATAACATTTCCCATATGTCTACTTTACATTTTCATAATTTTTGAAATATCTGAATACTTTATTTTGATGTCACGCGGCTTACAAATCGAATATCGATTTTCCGTATTTTCAGAATTGACCGTTTTGGGGATAAATACGGTTTTGAATGAAATTTTACATATTTAGCATCAAAAAACCCCGATATAATCAACCCATTTTCAAATCTGCGCTCCTCAAACTATCAGAAAAAGCTTTTAGGAAGATTGTTAACCCCTTGAGATCTTCATAGTAATTGAATCAAAATGGAGATGAAATTTAGCATGGTCAAATTGTGCCGGTTGTACGTTCATTTAGCCCTAAAATTTACACATTTCCAAAAGATAAAAAAAGAAAACCCACGATACAATTTGTTCTGCAATTTCTCCAAAGTACAGAGACCCCCCATATGTGGCCGTTGCTTGTTTTATGGGCGCACGGCGAGGTGGAGAAGTGAAGAAGCGCCCTGCAACTGCCAGGATTTTAGTTTCCTCATTGGGCCCTTTTGTAGGCTATAAAATTTTCGCTTTTTTCGTTATTGGGGCCATTTTTTTTGTGGGGTGAGATGCTTTTTCCAGTATTACCATTTTGCGGTTGGTATCAACTATTGTTGAAAATTTAGGAACTTGTTTTTGAGGGCAGGAGTAGAAAAGCATCAATTCTGTACTGCATTTTTTACTTTTTTTTTCGTGTTCACCATTTAGCCTAATAATCATGTCATCTTTATTCTATGGGTCGATACCATTACGGGGATACCAGACTTGAATATATTTTCTAAAATTTTACTAAATTTGTCAAATAAAATCCTAATGTGGGGAAAAATCTATCATTTTTGCATTGCCGTCTTCCAAGTGGCATAACATTTTAACTTTTTTGGCTACGGAGCTGGTTGATGGCTTGTTTTTTGCGGGACATGTTGTACTTTGCACCAGTATCAATCTGGAGTACATATGGTTTTTGATCACTTTTCATTGCATTTTTTGTAAGATTGAATAAGTAAAAATGATAATTTTTGGCGGGCTTTTAACAGTTTATTTTAACGGCGTTCATCGTGCAGGTTCAATAATGATTTACTTATATTTTACGGGTTGTTACGCAAAGTTCTACCCTATGTTCTTTTTATGGTAGTGGTATATGATATGCTTTACCAGAGTGTGTACTGTGTGGGTCACTTGTTTTACTTTCATGTGCTCAGCTCGGGGTCTTGAGCCTCCATCGACCCCTGCACATGATGTGTTCTCGACAAGTTAGAAGGAAAGTGCAGAGGACCACCTGAGTAGCTGGAGATTGCCAAAGCAGCCGAGAACAGTCAGAGTTGTTGCAGATCATAAAGATCAGCTGACCATAGGTGATTGTAAGTGCTGGAGCAAATTAGGTAAAACTCCTATATAAGGGAGCTTAGTGGAGAGTAAGCATCAACAGCAAGGCCTCAGCGGCTTTCTGCCTATAAAGGGGATCAAGGCAGGGTTGTCCTCTGTCCCCACTATTATTTACAGTGGCATTGGAACCATTAGCATGCTACTTGAGAGATAGCAAGATGATTAGAGGGTTTGTGAGAGGACCAAGGGAGGACAGACTACAGAGCTCAGGTCAGCTTAAAAAAGTATCAGAAATTAAATACTTAGGGATTGTTGTCAGCAGGGACCCGAATGATTACATTAACCTTAATGTGAAACCTTACAGACAGTGGAACCAGACAGTGGGATCATGGAAAAAAATGAATCTACCAATGGCAGTCAGACTGATTTTATGCAAAATGGTGATATTGCCACAAGCCCTCTTTATTCTTCAGAAAAGTTCAACAGTAATATCAAAAAAGGGGTTTAGATTAATAGACACTATAATAAGGAATTTGATATGGGGTGGTAAGAGGGCATGGATAAGTTTAAAGAATTTTATGCACCGATAGAAAGAGGAGGCATGGCTCCCCCTGATTTTGGGAAATATTTTGTGGCAGCACAGCTACAAAACATAATGGACTACGATATGGGGAAAATAATGAATTTGAAATTCTAGAGGGGTGTAACCTATGGAGTGCATTAGAATCGAAGGGTTATGGTGAAGAAGAAGTTAAAAATTACTATTTATTTACAATGATGCAATGGGTTTGGGAAAAAGTTATTCTAAAGTTAGGCTGGGAAAGTTTTTTGCATGAAACCCCATTATGGGAAGATGGGAAATGGTCACTTGCACCTATGGAAGGGTTGAGTTTTTGGATTGGAAAAGGGGTGGTGTTCGTACATCAGATAGTAGAAGGGAATAGGTTAAAGTCACTAGAGGAATTGAGACAATGATTTGGCGTTCAAGGGAGGGATTGGTTATTGTATGCCCAGATTGGGAATGCATATGGTGCACTGTTATCCCGTTGCAATTTCAGGGATGTTCAGGAAGTACAGCAAATTTAACCCCCTCCCGACATGTGACGTAATAGTACGTCACATGTCGGGTCCCTGTACATGGAGAGGGCTCGCGGGCCAAGCCCTCTCCATAGCCGGTAAGTCTTTGCTGCATATTGGGTGTCTTACTGCTGATCGCCGCCGGCAAAGGTGCGCGGGCGCCGCCATCTTTCCGTGGATCGTGGATCGTCGCTCCCCCGTGACGTCATCGGGGAGCGGCGATCCGTCGCCATGGTAGCTTCGGGTCTCACGAAGACCCGAAGCTACTTCGGGTTAACCCATTCATTACAATGTGCTATCAGCACATTGTAATGTATGAGTAGTGAAATCCCCTTATACTGCCATACTGTAGTATGGCAGTATATGGTAGGATCGATCAGACAACCTAGGGTTAAAGTACCGTAGGGAGTCTGAAAAATAGTAAAAATAAAAATGAAAAAAAAGTTAAAATAAAAAAATTATAATAAAAAAACCTAAAAATTTAAATCACCCCCCTTTCCCTAGAATTGATATAAATATAAATAAACAGTAAAAATCATAGACACATTAGGTATCGCCGTGTCCGAAAATGCCCGGTCTATCAAAATATGATAACGGTTTTTCACTGAGTTTAACCCCGAAACGGAAAATCGCGCCCAAAGTCGAAAATTGCACTTTTTTGCCATTTAAAAAAAATGTAAAATTCTATAAAAAGTGATCAAAAGGTTGAACAGTCCTAAAAATGATAACATTGTAAACGTAATCAAAATCCGCAAAAAATGACACCACCCTCAGCTCCGTACACCAAAGTATGAAAAAGTTATTAGCGCCAGAAGATGGCAAAATCCCCCAAAAAAATTTTGTACAGGAGCTCTGTACATGGAAAAATAAAAAAGTTACAGATTTTTGAATGTGGGGAGTGAAAAATGAAAACGCAAAGTCGAAAAAGGGCCGCAGCGGGAAGGGTTTTTTAAAGAGCACATTCTCAAAAATCTACAAGCAGCTAGATAAAAATTGGTTGGTTGCTATGCCCCATACTGTTATGAAAAGTGTAAAAAAGACATCCAGGACCTAGCAAAGGAAGAATGGGATGATTCACTAGGCATCAGCAAATGTACCATAAAAAAATTATCATATATTGTATCTCAATTATTTTTGATACATAGGGTACATTATACCCCCAAGATGCTGAATAAATTTGGGCAGGAAATTAGGTGTAATTTAGTACATCTAATTCATATGTTTGGAGGTGTCCAAAGTTGTTCCGCTTCTGGGAAGAAGTATTAGAGTGTATAAGGGTAACATACAGGTGTATTATTCCATGTGAAGTTAAGCACTGCATTTTGGGAACCAAGGTTGTAATAAGGGGACCTATTAGGATAATTTGTGACGCTATGAAGGGCTGCTGATAGCACATAAAATAGTTTTATATAACTGGAAAAATAACAATCCATCTGGTATACAAATTTGGAAAAGAAGTATAAGTTATATGGTAATGTCCATGCCTAAACGTCACTCGATCCGCAGTTGGCAGAATAGATGGCGTTTATTTGTGTGTGAACTGTGGCTTAGCGTTTGTGTTTGGATTAACTGAGTCACACCCTGCTCCTTGCATTTCAGTCCTGACCAGCAAGGGTTACTAGCCTGATGGACAGTTTCCCCAGTGTGCTGCTGGAGGCGTGTCTGGGAACTGCCTTATATACCTGCCTATTCCCATCATACCTGACTGGTTATTTCAAGTCTTACCTGTATCTAGTGCTCTTGCTATCTTGTTTGGTATTCTGTGCTTTGTATGTGATTCTGTACCTTTGCAGCCATCTTGGTTTTGACCTGGTTTGTTTGTCTCCACTTATCTGCCTGTATATGGACCTGACCTGTATATAACCCGCTTGATCTTGACCTTGACCAGTGTATATCCCACCTCAGTATCGTTTACCTCCTAGTGTTATCCCACTTTCCCTTTCTCAGACCTCTGTTAGTAATCTGTGCACCAGTGTGAACACTGGTCTATTCTTGTATTCCGGTTACCTGTCCGCTCCACCATCCAGCAGCTGCCAGACAAAGTAAGTTTTCCTTGTCATTTTGTAGGGTCACTCAGAGTCTGTCAGTTAGGTTCCTGATAGTGGGTTCAACCTTACCAGGGCATTTTATCGGCTTTAGGCAGGGCCTTAGCCCACAGGGACGTCGCAGGGTGAGTTTGCCACGACTTACCTAGTCTGACAGCTAGCGCCAAGCCTGGTTGTGGTTGCGGTGGAGCTGGACAGGTGCTGACAGTATGTTCTGATTCTTGTGATAATATGGAGCTCATGAGGGTTGATGGGTATGAGAGTTAGGAGTAGGGGTAGGTTAAAATCAAAGAAATAAAATAGATATACAGGCGGTCCCATACTTACAGACAACCCCTAGTTAAAGACAGACCCCTCTGCCCCCTATGACCTCTGATGAAGCTCTCTGGATGCTTTACAATAGTCCTAGATTGCAATAATCAGCTGTAAGGTGTCTGTAATTAAGTTTTATTGCTAATCCTTGGTCCCATTACAGCAAAAAAATTTGAAACTCCAATTGTCACTGGGGCAAAAAAAAATTGTCTAGAACTACAATTATAACATATACAGTTTTGACTTGCATACAAATTCAACTTAAGAACAAACCTATGGACCCTATCTTGTACGTAACCCAAGGACTGGCTGTATACACAAGAATAAATATAAAAAGAATAGTAAGTAGATCGCCATCAGTTGTAGAGGGTGGGGGGAAGTAAAGGATGGGGAAAAAAAGGGGAAAAGCATTGGTAACACTTAATTTTTCTTTAAAAGTAAAGGGTGTGAGGTAATGAGATAAGAAAAGTGTGTGTAAAGAGTGATAGTGATGATATAATTGCCACTTTTTCCCCATGGGTATGTTAGAATAATATTGCTTCAATAATTTAAATAAATTTGAAAAACAAGCATCTCTCCACTCTTCTGCCCGTTTTCATAAGTTTATTGATGTTTTTGATGTTGTATGTTTATATTTAATAAAACATTAAAAAAAAAGTGTTGAAGCAAATCAGTGAAACCTGGATTATCTGGTAAAAGCTGTATGATACTGGATGGATGGAGAGTCCAGTGCTGCTGAGGCAGGGGTGTACCAAGCATGTCTGCTGCCTGAGGCGAGCCATAGAGAGACGCCCCCTTCCCCCTTGCCCACATATGTAATATATCAGGGAGTGTCAGGACCAGATCCATCATACTGGTTTGGTGTGAAAATAAAGCAATGTAAAATGCATACAGCGTGCTGCCATGTAGTATAAAATGTATACAGCATACCGCCATGTAGTATAAAATGCATACAGAATATTACCATGTAGTATATAATGCATACAGAATATCGCCATGTAGTATATAATGCATACATCATATTGCCATGTAGTATAAAATGCATACAGCATATCGCCATGTAGTATAAAATGCATACAGCATACCGCTGTGTAGTATAAAATGCATAAAGCATACCGCCATGTAGTATAAAATGCATACCGCCATGTAGTATAAAATGCATACGGCATATCGCCATGTAGTATAAAATGCATACAGAATATCGCCATGTAGTATAAAATGCGCACAGAATATGGCCATGTAGTATATAATGCGTACATAATATCGCCATTTAGTATATAATGCATACAGCATACCGCCATGTAGTATAAAATGCGTACAGAATATCACCATGTAGTATAAAATGCGTACAGAATATCGCCATGTAGTATAAAATGCGTATATAATATCGCCATGTAGTATAAAATGCATACAGCATACCGCCATGTAGTACATAATGCATACTGAATACACATACACATCACATACATATACACATCACATATATACACATATACACATCACATATACATATATATACATATACACATCACATATATACATATACACATCGCATATATATACATATACACATCACATATATATACATATACACATCACATATATATATATATACATATACACATCACATATATATATATATATATATATATATACATATACACATCACATATATATATACATATACACATCACATATATATATATATATACACATCACATATATATATACATATACACATCACATGTGTATATGTGCCAGCCGGCATGCAGGGGGGGTGTCAGCCTGTGCGGCGGCATGGGCTGTCAGTCACACAGAAGCACGGGCGGCACACAGGAGCACGGGTGGGCGGTCGGGAGCATGGGCGGTCGTTCCGGCTGCAGCATGGACGGGCGGGCGCCCAACGCCGCCCCCTTGTCCAGCAGGTGCCGCGCCACCGGAGGCGAGAGTCTCAACTCGCCACAAGGCAGGTGCGCCCATGTGCTGAGGTACAGTCATGGCCATAAATTTTGAGAATTATACAAATGTTAATTTTTACAAAGTCTACTGCATCAGGTTTTATAATGGCAATTTGCATATACTCCAGAATGTTATAAAGGGGGATCAGCAACAGCAATTAATTGCAGTCAATATTTGCCTAGAAAATTAACTTTTTCCCCCAAAACACATTTCAACTTCATTGCAGGCCTGCCTTAAAAGGAGCAGCTAACATTGTTTCAGTGATTGCTCCATTAACACAGGTGTGGGTGTTGATGAGGACAGGGCTGGAGATCAATCTGTCATGATTAAGTAAGAATCACACCACTGGACACTTCACAAGGAGGCTGGTGCTTGGCATCATTGCTTCTCTTCTGTTAACCATGGTTATCTCTAAAGAAACACGTGCAGTCATCATTGCACTGCACAAAACTGGCCTAAATGGGAAGAGTATTACAGCTAGAAAGATTGCACCTAAGTCAACAATCTGTCGCATCATCAAGGAATTCAAGAAGAGAGGTTCCATTGTTGCCAAAAAGGCTCCAGGGCGCCCAAGAACGACCAGCAAGCGCCAGAACCGTCTCTTAAAAGTGTTTCAGCTTCGGGATCGGGCTACCAGCAGTGCAGAGCTTGCTCAGGAATGGCAGCAGGCAGGTGTGAGTGCATCTGCATGCACTGTGAGGCGGAGACTCTTGGAGCAAGGCTTGGTGTCAAGGAGGGCAGCAAAGAAGCCACTTCTCTCCAGAAAAAACATCAGGGACAGACTGATATTCTGCAAAAGGTACTGGGGTAAAGTCATTTTCTCTGATGAATCCCTTTTCCGATTGTTTGGAACATCTGGAAAACAGCTTGTTTGAAGATGACAAGGTGAGCGATACCACCAGTCTTGTCTCATGCCAACTATAAAGCATCCTGCAACCATTCATGTGTGGGGTTGCTTCTCAGCCAAGGGAATCGGCTCTTTCACAGTCTTGCCTAAAGCACATCCATGAATAAAGAATGGTACCAGAATGTCCTCCAAGAGCAACTTCTCCCAACCGTCCAAGAGGAGTTTGGTGATCAACAATGCCTTTTCCAGCATGATGGAGCACCTTGCCAGAAAGCAAAGGTGATAACTAAATGGCTTAGGGAACAAAACATAGAGATTTTGGGTCCATGGCCTGGAAACTCCCCAGATCTTAATCCCATCGAGAACTTGTGGTAAATCATCAAGAGACGGGTGAGCAAACAAAAAACAACAAATTGTGACAAAATGCAAGCATTGATGGTGCAAGAATGGACTGCTATCAGTCAGGATTTGGTCCAGAAATTGATTGAGAGCATGCCAGGGAGAATTGCAGAGGTCCTGAAGAAGAAGGCTCAACACTGAAAATATTGACTTGCTGCATTAACTCATTCTAACTGATAATAAAAGCTTTTGTTACTCATAATATGATTGCACTTGTATTTATGTATGTGATAAAAACATCTGACAAACACACATAAAAACCAGAGGGCAACAGATCATGTGAAAATATAATATTTGTGTCATTCTCAAAACTTATGGCCATGACTGTAGATTGTGTAGACCACTAGACACATTTCTGAGCACCTGGCTCCTTCATCAGTGGTGAGTTTGTTTTCCTGTTTTTAAGCTGCCACCCATCCTTGACATCAGAGGGAGGAACAGATGTCAGTTTGATTGTGAATTCCTGCACCAGGACTCAGCTTGAGATCTTGAAATGGAGCCAGGTAAAATACACTATATGATTATAGAGAACCTATAATTCTCTCGAACATGACAAAAGCAACTATGCAATTGTCATGTAATGGGCTTTTGGGACATGTGCATGATGAAAATGAGAGTTGTGATGACAGGTTCCCTTTAAGAGTCAGTGGGAAAACATCTGAATCAATTGTGTATCTTCTAATACAGGATAGTCCCACTCACTAAATCTTTCTACTAAGTCTTCAGACTTTTTACCAGAAAATGGAGTACAATGTACACGGTTTTGAAAGCAGGGTATCTTTATTATATTGTCTAAAAATCAATATTCAAAAGTGTCAAGATTCCAAAAAAAGCCATCAGGCAGATGCATCACACATAAGGGCAATAGTATAAGAATGTAAGCACAATAGCAGCCAAGTTATATGCAACACTGTAATCCCATCTATTGATTCTCACTAATTTCAAAAAGTATGTCTGCATGGCAAGAAAGTAACACCCTTACCCATACTAAATGACCACACCGCCAGGCCCCTAAACGCCCGCTTCGTGGATTGCTTCCTCAAGAGGTGTATAAAAATGTCTGCCGCTCGTGATAATTAAGCTAAATGCCAATCAAGTGGCCATCAAAAACATGGCTGTGCAACTGGAAGTGGGGTATCTCTGATGCACCGCCACAGCCAGGGGACACGCGTGTGAGGACATCTGACACGCGCAAATGGAGGCGGGCACAAGTATCCACCCTCTCCCGGACCATGCGCATGTCAGGGCAATATATTAACAATTCTACGGAATTGATGTAGAGTACACATGTTGCTAAAATAGATTTGCAATTGAACAGGCACAAAATTTACAAAGGGCCCATCCTTTCTTGTATTGTTCTCCATATTGCTTGAAAACCTAGCGGATTTTTATTGCGTTTAGAAGGAGTACAACTCTGAGAAATATGTGAGTAGACATTTTACTACACCTATTGCACATGGTTGATTTCATGTAAGGCAACATTGAGTAACTTTTGTAACCAAATGATGACAAAAAATTTTCTACAAGTAGGAGGTATACTACATAAAGTTTGTAACTTTATTACTTGCAGGTACTCTTTCATTGTTTATGCGATCTTTTGCCCATACTTACATTGTTTAGTGGGTAAAACCTTACGTCTTTTCGTAAGATTTTGTGAACATTGTAGTTCAGTTACATCTAAGAAGTAGTCCCCAGGATTGATTCAGCATATGATTGAAGCTAATGGAAGTAATATACAGCTTTTAAAATTTGCGGGCATTAGTGTATGTGAAGAATGGTGGAAATTGTCAAAGAGATTTGTTAAAGCAAGGAGCAAAGTGGACTATTAAAACAGGAGCTGATAAATGATAAAATGATCTTAACATATTTCTGTGAAGAATGAGAGACTAGTCCTTTTTGTACTATTGATTTTGATTGAGGAAGTATTTACAAGTTTTAAGAATCAGTTTGTACTATGGAATACATCGTAACATACACTGTTCACCCTGACATTAGGCAACGCTGCCTCCTGTTTCTTTTCAGCTTCTGGACACGCTGAAAGACACAACTAAGCTTCTGAGTGCTGAAAATTCCCCACTCAGCTTATACTTGGGTATTTAAAAAAAAACAACAAAAAAAAAAAAACCTCGGTACTCACCATTCCGACGGCCCAAGCAGCGGCAGGTCCGCGGCAGCTCCGCCTGCAGTGCCTCTTCTTACTTCATGGCGGCGCCGGGTCTGCGATGGCTCCTTGCGACCCGACCGGCACACAATTATGATGACATGATAGTTGTGTGCCGGTCGGTTCGCGTGCACGGAGCTGTCGCGGACCCGGCGCCGCCATGAAGTAAGAAGAGGCACTGCAGGCGGAGCTGCCGCGGACCTGCCGCTGCTCCGGTCGTCGGAATGGTGAGTACCGAGTTTTTTGTTTTTTTTTTACAGGCTGCTACAGAGGACTGGAAGGCAGGCATTTCCTGGGGACTGGCAGGCATTTACAGGGGCTGGCAGACTATTACTTACAGGGGGCTGGCAGGCATTTACAGGGGGCTGGCAGGCATTGACAGGGGGCTGGCAGGCATTGACAGGGGGCTGGCAGGCATCTGCAGGGGGCTGGCAGGCTATTACTGACAGGGGACAGGCAAGCATTTACAGGGGGCTGGCAGGCTGCTACAGGGGGCTGGAAGGCAGGCATCTACCGGGGGCTGGCAGGCTATATACTACAGGGGGCTGGCAGGCTATATACTGGGGCTGCGACCAATGCATTTCCCACCCTCGGCTTATATTCGAGTCAATAGGTTTTTCCAGTTTTTTGTGTTAAAATTAGGGTCTCGGCTTATACTCGGGTCGGCTTATACTCGAGTATATACGGTAACTACTGTTTCCCTCTTTATGATAAGAACATACAAAAAGAAAAAGTTGATGAAACTATAGTAGCCAGAATGTCTAAGAATGTAATCATAAAATGTATATTCTGGAATTGTGGACCAATTTGGCTAGCTTTGTGCAGCGCTGCGTAATCTGTGTGTGCTATATAAAGAATTATTATTATTATTAATTGTGTGTTTTAAAAGACATAAAATAGAATAAATTTTAATGAAGAAGAACTTTGTTTGTTATAAAGATAATTATTCTGGATTTTTATGGTTCATGCCAATTCCTAATGGAATGAAATAAAATTGCAGTTTTTCTGTGCCTTTATAAGTCTCAGGATTTTATTATCAATTACAATCAAAAACAGAATAACCACTGCCTAGACAGGATTTATCACATACTTCTTCAAGAGTAGCCAGCAAAAAGTGATATTAAAACTTGAATTTTACTATTAAAATGAAAAAACTAAACAAAACTGGTAACTATACACACATTTAAAACCATTTTTCAAGATTATATACATGTATGCAGACTAAGCAAGTGTTCTTAAAGGAAATCTACAACTTGCATCTTTTTCCAGATCCGGACACATATCTTCATTAAGGACGCCAGGATTCATTAGAAAAGATTTATATATATATTTTAAAGGAAACCTACCACTTAGAATGGTAGGGGTAAGCTGTAAGTACCGAGCACCAGCTCAGGGTGAGCTGGTGGCGGTGCTTACCTTTCATTAGTGTTATAAATCGCGGTATCGCGGTTTTAACACTTTTTAAACTTTAGATCAGGAGAGGCTTCGGCGCTGCGCGCGACCGTGCGCGCGCAACATCTCCGCTATTTCCTATGTAGGCGCGCGCACGATCCTCTCCTGCTCTAAAGTTAAAAAAGTGTTAAAACCGCGATACCGCGGTTTATAACACTAACGAAAGTAAGTACCGGCACCAGCTCACCCTGAGCTGGTGCTCGGTACTTACAGCTTACCCCTACCATTCTAAATGGTAGGTTTCCTTTAACCCATCCAGCAAGCACATTGTGCGAGTTTGATGTGAGTTGCACACTTCAAACTTGCTCGTGGGCATGAGGCCTAAGTAGAATGAATTACTCTGTGACCTTGCATAGAATTTGGACTATGTACATCAGTTTTGATGGATTTCATAAACTGTAAATTCACACTCTTATCCTGTGAACACATAGTTATATGCATTATATGGCTTACCATTCTTGCGCATAACAAGGAGGTCTCCACACTCATCTTCCGAGGGCAGAAAGATCTCAGGTACTACTAGCAGAATTTTACGTTTTGCCGGAGGGCTAATATTCCATGTGCATTCCACATTAGAGGGATAATTCCCTGGGTAATTTGGCGACTCTAAGAAGCCAGTATAATCTCCTAGTTCTCCACCACAATGTCTGTCTGCAAAAGAAGGGCAAGGTTGAGACAGTTTTAGGAAGGATATGTAACAAATATTTTTGTATCCTAACTTTCCTAAAGATGATTCATGCTCAAATGTACAACCTAAATTAAAAATCTAGGTAGGGGTCCACATGGTACAGAAAGGTGGGGAAAATACAACTGTTGAAGATACAAGGAAGAACTCCTGGCACTCACAAACATCCTTGGAGATCCATAAATAAAATATAATCCAGGACACACATGTCAGATTAACGCTTTTTGACGCCTAAGCATCTTAATCATGATCCGATGATGTACACAAAACAAATTAATATAAGAACTTCCCTACCTGTATAAGTCATCCCCAGAAGGGTCACCTGCTGCACGGGTAATCCAATCCACCCGGGAGACACAATACCTGTGTGGCCCGGAACGGAAATTCGCGCGGCCAGGATCACATAATCCAGTACCACACAAAGGACAGGCACATGGTGCAGAAGATCCTTCCCACAAATGATACACAGGTAGCTAGTACAACACTTAATATTAAAACATTTGTACACGAAAGATAAAATAATAAAGAGTAATAGACCCCAATTGATTTGTGTATTTCACACCATCAATATCCAATTATGTATTGCAACAATTTTGACATTTTGACATAGATGTATCTAAACATAAGTAGATTTTGTCTATGGATCGTAGAGGATGTTTGTGAATGACTTTCATGTATCTTCGATTTATTGTCTGCTGGCTGAAGACCCGGGCGGCATGCACTCTTTCTTTTTCTTTAGGAGTCCAAGGGTTTCCATAGGAGTCAATGGGTGAGCAGACAACCTTTTTTCTTTTTGGACAATAGCACTGTGCTCTTCAAAATAATAATTGTAATAATTAAAATAATTGTATTAATACACTTTATGAGCAACTAATCTACTTCATTTAAAGCAATTAAACTTTCGATAGAAAAGTTGCTCTCAGAAGTTAAAAATAAAATAGAGATGGTCGGGAGGAATTATGTTGTGTTACAGTGTCCAAAGAGCATAGGGATTTTATGGGGTTAGCAAAATAATATTTTTGGCAATACAACAAACTCAGTTGCAGACTCACAAACATTATTATTAGTAATTGAACCATTTTATTACTTCCTCCCTCCCATTGTCTCCTTTGTTCATTTACAGCTCCTTTAAATCCACCCCCATGACCTTCTTTCTGTCCCGCTATGTCCCCTCACTCTTGCACTGGGCGATACTGGTGGAGCCATCAAAGTCCGTGCTGGAATTTCCAGGACATGCAATACAGAAGTTCTGCCGGAATTCTGGTTGGTAAAAGCCAATCAAACAGCGAATACATCGATGTAGAGTTGTGTTATAATAATGGCCTGGTGAACATTGAACTGAAGGAGAGGGAAAAAAATTAGAAGAAATAAGAGTAGATAAAGAGAATGTTCAAGGAACAACAAATAAATTGACAATTTTTTTGATCAATTTTATGAAAATTTACATACTTAAATAACTCTATTAAAGTGGTTGTCAGGGTAAGGTCCATTATACCCCCATTGCACATGACTGCAGCAGCCAGTCACGCATGCAGACCCCAGTTCTCGTGATCCGTGGGTGGCCCATCACTGAGGCCCCCACTAATCAGCAAGTTAGGCCCTATCCTGTGGATTGTACATAACTTGCTATCACCGGACACTCCCTTTATGTTTAGCATTTCATAGTTACACACTCCACTATTTCCAGAGAAATGCAAAACTCACCCTTTTAAGCAACCCTGTCACCAGGAATGTACTTTTTAACTGGTGACGGGTTTCAATAGCCTATGCTATGCTGATTTTGAAATGCCTTTGTCAGCATCCTGAATCATTTCAGTATTATATAAAAGTTTATTTCACTCAACCTGGCTCCTTGTCAGCAGTGTTTGGTGAGTCCTGAGGGTGGAGTGGGGGGGCTGCTGCAGCAGCCTGTGCCTTAGTCTCCTCGGGTATTCTTCCTTTAGTTCACATCAAACCCCTCCCTCCCCTGCCTGCTCAAGGTACATAACAGGAAAGGAGAAAGGAAATTGAATTGGAGGAGTGAGGAGGAGAGAAGACTGAAACACATGCACACTGGCTGCTTCAAACCCCCCTTCCCTCCCCTGGGTTTCACCACATCCTGCTGACAGGGTGCTAGGTAATGCAATATAATTTTTTTTGAATTAATAAATTTATTTGGAGTGCTGACAAAGGTATTTTTAATATCAGTATAAAAAAAAGTTTTGGTCCAAGTTAGCCAGTTGAAAAAATGTTCACAAAAGCACATTTCTGTTGCTTTTAACAGGTCAAATAAAGTAACCTTCTTGAGATTGTGATACCATTTATGATATTACAAGCAAGCTTTCAGGATAGCCTAGGTATCTTCATTACAGATTTTAACCCCTTAGCACTCTGCGTCCAATTTATCGGACACTGAGCGAAGTGACTTAGCGCTCAGCGTCCGATATATCGGATGCAGAGCTGATGCTGGTTCAGCTCAAGATCTGAGCCGAACCGGCATCAGGAAACACGGGGTGCCGGCTGTGACTGATAGCCGACACCCCAGTGTAACACCCGCGGCCAGAGTGGGCTCCGTTCGCGGGTGTTTAACCCGTTAAATGCTGCGGTGAATGTGACCGCAACATTTAACCTGCCTTTGGGAGGGTCTTTCCTCCATGATCAGCCCCCTGCGCTTTTTCCGTGGGGTGCCGATCGGTGCTATGGCAGCATTGGGGTCCTATCAGGACCCCAGAACAGCCTGCAGGCACTGTCAGTAAGATGGCGTCAGTGGTGTCATCTTAAAGGCACAGTGTCAGCCTATGCATGTGCATAGGCTGACACTGCTAATACCCTGCAGTACATCAGTATTGCAGAGTATTATCATGAACAAGCAATCAGATGATTGCTTGTTCATGTCCCATGGTGGAAACAGTAAAACTGTTAAAAAAAAGGTTATTCAATAAAAAAATAAAGTAAGAAATCAATAAAAATGCCCATAAGCCCCATAACATATAAAAAGACATATAACACAAAAAAAGTCTAAATCATAACACAAACCCCACATATATAAAGTATCACCGCGTCCATAACAACCTGTAGAATAACAGTAAATAATTATTGAAGCGACACGATGAACACTGTTATAAACACTCCAAAAATTATGATTTTTACCTATTCAATCCCACAAAAAATGCTATAAAAAGTGATTAAAAAACATATGCACTCCAGAATGATACTGATGCAAAGCACAACATGCCATGAAAAAAACAAGCTATCAACAAGCTCCATAGCCAAAAAAGTAACAATGTTATGCCACTTGGAAGACGGCAATGCAAAAATGATAGATTTTCCCACATTAGGGTTTTATTTGACAAATTTAGTAAAACATAAGAAAAAAATATTCATGTCTGGTATCCCGTAATCGGATCGACCCATAGAATAAAGATTACATGATTATTAGGCTATACAGTGAACACCAAAAAGTAAAAGTAAAAAATCCATTATTGATGCTTTTCTTCTCCTGCCCTCAAAAAAAAGTTCCTAAATTTTCAACAAAAGGGGATAACAACCCCAAAATGGTAACACATGTTCCCAATAATGCAAAAGCAAAAATTTTATAGCCTTCAAAAGGGGCCAATGAGGAAAATCCTGGCAGCTGCAGGGTGCTCCTTCCCTTCTGTGCCTCGCTGTGCGCCCATAAAACAAGAAACTGCCGCATGTGGGGGGTCACTGTACAAATTGTAAGATGGGTTTTCTCTTTTTATCTTTTGGAAGTGTGTAAATTTTAGGGCTAAATGGATGTATAACCGTCAAAATTTGACCATTTTAAATTTCACCTCCATTTTGATGTAATTGCTATGAAGATCTCAAGGGGTTAACAATCTTCCTAAAAGCTGTTTCTGTTCGTTTGAGGGGTGCAGATTTGAAAATGGGTTGACTATATAGGGAGTTTTGATGTTAAATAGTAAAATTTCATTCAAAACTGAATTTATCAAAATTGTCAATTTTGAAAATACGGAAAAAGATATTCGATTTGTAAGCCGCGTGACATCAAAATAAATTATCCAGAACTTTCAAAAATAACGAAAATGTAAAGACATATGGGAAATATTATTCAGCAACTTATTTAGGTGGTAAATCTATCTGCCTGAAAATGCAATGATATCAAATTTCGAAAATGGCAAATTTTTCAAAAAATTCATCACTTTTTCTATTTTGTAAATAAACGCAAAACTCATCAGCCAACATTTACCACTAAATTGAAGTACAACATGTGTGGAAAAAACTGTTTCAGAATCGCTTTGATAAGTAACAGTGTTCAAAAGTTATAACCATGTAAAGCGACGCAAGTCAGAATCCAAAAAATGGGGCTGAGCCTTAAGCTACAAAATGGCTGTGTCCTTAAGGGGTTAAACACAATGAACAGAGTAGTGATGCAAAAACATGTAACCGAAAACAAAACACCAATAAAAAGTTGAGATAACGGGTCCTTAACCCTTAAACTCCTTAATGACCAGGCCCTTTTTTGTTTTTGCGTTTTCATTTTCACTCCCCACCTTCAAAAATCCATAACTTTTTTTATTTTCCCATGTAGAGAGAGATGTGAGGGCACATTTTGTGCATAACAAATTGCATTTCATAGTGACGATATCCACTGTGCACTCCAAATGACATGTTTACTTTATTCTTTATGTCGGTACGATCACGGGGATACCAAATTTATATAGGTGTTATAATGTTTTCATAAATTTACAAAAATTAAAACCTCCTGTACGAAAAGAAATTCTTCATTTTGCCATCTTCTGGAGCTAATAACTTTTTCATACTTTAGTGTATGGAACTGTGTGTGGCGTAATTTTTTTATGACTTTTTATGCTGTTTTCAATGCTACCATTTCAATGACTAAACAGCTTTTGATCACCTTTAGGTGAATTTTTAAATATTTTTAAAATGGCCAAAAAGTGGCATTTTTTACTTTGGGCGCTATTTTCGGTTGTGTTGTCAAACGCCAGCATGTTAATGATTTTTACTGATGATTAATATTATATTAATATTTTTTTTTCTTTAAATCTTTTTTTTAACTTTTTTTCAGATTCTCTAGGGCAGTGGTGGCGAACCTATGGCACGCGTGCCAGACAGGGCACGCAGAGCCCTCTCTGCTGGCACGCATGCCATCATCCTCCACCGTGTGCAGAGGCCCGCAGGTCCACAGTTTAGAAGAACAGCATCTGCACCTTGCGCTCAGATACAGAGCAGGCAGGTCACACTGCACGGGTAGATGCAGTTCTTCTAAACTGAGGACCTGCGGGCCCCTCAGATGCAGCCCACAGCCGGGTGCAGGATGTCTGTGCTCCTGTCAGAGGAGCGCTGATCTATAAGAAGATCCCAGTGCAGCGCTGGGAGCAGGAAGCAGCATGGAGAGCTTGCACCTCCCCCTCCTACTAGGAGACCTGAAGTGGAGCCGGGACAGAGAGAGAGGGGCAGGGGGAGGCTGTGACCCGGAACATCCAGAGGCTGCTGTGTGCCTTCCTCATAGAGAACTGTAAGTTGTACAGTGTCTACAATGTGTTTATACAGTCCACATACATATATACCTGTGCTATGCATATATGTGTGTGTTTATGTGACATTTACACACATATGCATAACACAGATATATAATATGTCTTTGTTATGCACTTGTGTGTGTTTATGTCTGTGTTATCTGTATATAAGTATATGTGTGTGTCTGTATCTGTGCTGTGCATATTTGTGTGTATATGTGTATATATATGTCTGTGTATGCATACTGTATATATGTGTGCACTGTATATGTCTGTGTTATGCATATTGTATATATGTGTGCACTGTATATGTCTGTGTTATGCATACTGTATATATGTGTGTACTGTATATGTCTGTGTTATGCATACTGTATATATGTGTGTACTGTATGTCTGTGTTATGCATACTGTATATATGTGTGTACTGTATATGTCTGTGTTATGCATACTGTATACATGTGTGTACTGTATATGTCTGTGTTATGCATATTGTATATATGTGTACTCTGTATATGTCTGTGTTATGCATACTGTATATATGTATACTCTGTATATGTCTGTGTTATGCATACTGTATATATGTGTACTGTATATGTCTGTGTTATGTATACTGTATATATGTGTGCACTGTATATGTCTGTGTTATGCATACTGTATATATGTGTGCACTGTATATGTCTGTGTTATGCATACTGTATATATGTGTGTACTGTATGTCTCTGTTATGCATATTGTATATATGTCTGCACTGTATATGTCTGTGTATGCATACTGTATATATGTGTGCACTGTATATGGCTGTGTTATGCATACTGTATATATGTGTGCACTATATATGTCTGTGTTATGCATACTAATAGTGGTGATAAACATGTGGCAGTATTATTTGTCCCTTACGTAGGTTATATTGCTCTAAATTACCATGTTGGCACTTTGTGGTAGATAAGTGGGTTTTGGCTTGCAGTTTGGGCACTCGATCGCTAAAAGGTTCGCCATCACTGCTCTAGGGGAACTTTAACTACAGTATGGCAGTATATGGGGTTTTTACACATAAACTATTACAATGTGCAAATCGCACATTGTAATTAATGATTTAATTCCAGACAGCCTTCGGTCTTGTATGCCCCATGGTGTCATGGTAACCTATCTCCCCCCCAATGACTTCACAGGGGGTGGCGATGGAATTCAAAATGAATACCTCCAGCATTACTGGGGTCATTTATAGGGTTAACAACTGTGATTAGCACCAGCACCAATTGATGTCAGGACCCAAACTTATCTTTCAAATCTGCCATATGTCACTATATGCTATTATAATTTTAGAACGCTTTAACTTACCACAGTGATTTTCCAATTTTTTCGTGACATGTTGTAGTTCACCTTGTTATATTTTGGTTAAAATATTTTGCATTTATTCATGAAAAAAATTAAAATTTGGTGAAAATTTTAAAAAATTCTCAATTTTTTTTCTGATTTCTAAATGCTCATCACATATTTAGTATAACCTTCCAAATAGGTTACCAACTAACATTAACCATATGTCTGCTTTATGTTGACGTCTTTTTATATTATTTTATTATGACTTTAGAAGGCGTACAAATCAATCAGGAATTTTCCAGCAAATTTCATGAAAGTTTAAGATTCAATTATTTTAGAGGCCTATTTATATATAGTTATATTTAACCTCTTGGCGCTCAGCGTCAAGAGGTTAAATATAGTTTTTGACATATATATATTTTTTATTTTTTTTGGTATGCACCATATAGGTTCAGTAAGGATTTTATTTATTGTACGGGTTGATACAAATGCGGCGATATCAGATACGTGCGGATTATTTGGTGATTTTCACTATTTGATTATAGATGACTATGTAGATGCATAGGGTCACATGCACGTTGACTGATCCTGTCAGAAACAGGGTCTATTACGCAGCAGCCAACACATTCCAGGGGTCCTTTATAGTTTCCATGGCAGTCCCAGGGTCTGATCAGCACCCCTCCCCGAACCGGGCATGTAGGGGTTGGCGATGGAGGTGGGGGCAGGTGAGGAAGCCCTATAGAAGCCGTGGTCACATTTGATTGCGTTGCCTGCAGCCACATACAGCCGGGCTCGACTTGGAAGTGCATTTTTGTTCATGGTTGACAAAGGGGTTAACTTTTAATTTTTTTGTTTTATACACCCTATAGCAGTGGTGGCGAACCTATGGCACTGGTGCCAGAGGTGGCACTCAGAGCCCTTTCTGTGGGCACTCAGACCATCACTGCAGGACAGAGTTCACCAAACAGGACCAAATCCACCAAAACTTAAGAGATGCTGCTCTTGGCACTATTTTAAAGTGACACTTCATTGGCTGTTTGGAACTATGGAAAAAATGAGAAGGTGTTGACAGAAGTGCATTATCTTTGGAGGTCATCCTGCTAGACCCACCTTCGTCCTGTACAGAGAGACCCTGGAGAGAATCTATCTGCCCTCTTTCTTTCAACTGTATTGGTAGACTTAGGCGGCCAATACAATTGAAAGATGTGGAAGAACAGGTAGCAATAACTTACTGCTTAAAATGCCACGTTGGCACTTCACGGTAAAAAAGTGGATTTTGGTTGTAGTTTGGGTAGTCTGTCTCTAAAAAGTTCGCCATCACTGCCCTATAGCATAGAAAATGTATTTTTGTTCTGAGTCAGTACGATTACACCTATTTCCCATTTATAGCAAACAGTCCGATTGTGGAGCAGCACAGTGAGTGTAATGGATCAAGTCAAATGGTGGGTGCACGCCTCCAACAAACCCGATCCACCGGTTTGTAAGGCCATATATCCAAAAAACTGCAATGAGGCAGCACTCCAGTAAGTATAAAGATGATCTTTATTCACCTATGGCAATGGGTCTATGCTTGATAATGGCTCTATGGATCAGCTGAAACGCTGCACCTTATTTTGCCATGGGTGAATAAAGATCACCTTTATACTTACTGGAGTGCTGCTTGATTGCATTTTTTTGGATATATATACCATTTACATTGCTTTTTTATGTCTGAATAAAAACAAATGTGGAGTGATCCAACAGGATCCATAATTGTGCTGCTGCAGGTAGCTCTGGGGTCCTTGTTTGGACACTGGGACTGTCATAGAGATGATTGGGGAGGGGGGTCATGAACGACCGCAGCACATAAGCAGTTAAACAGCTGGAATTGTGGCCGAGCTTTTACTGCGGGAGCCCTACAGTTGTCATGGTGACAGCAGTGTAAGATGAAAATGTACATCTTGTTGTGCAAACTAGACGCCAACCTGGATGTACATTTTCGTCCAAGGTATTTAAGGGGTTAATTAGATTACTTGGGCAGTGCGATGGTTTATTGCCTCCAAGTTATTGACTCTATAGTCTCTGATGACCCCACTATCTCCAGATAGCATTTGTTAGATGTTGTAGTGGGTCATGAATCCCTTTCATAAATTGAGTCCTGTGTGGAGGGTGTCAAAGAGATATGAACCAGGTATAGAGGTATGTATGGACCAATTTGTCATGCTTTGTGCAGCACTGAGTAATCTGTGTGTGCTATAATAATAATATTACTCCTCCACAGTTTGTTTGTTATATTTTTTTTTATTTTTCTTTCTTTGTGTTGTTTCATTCTGCCTGTTATAAATCATTAGGCGCCATTTGTTTAAGACCAGCCAGGAAGATGAGCCTGGCAGTGTGTTTATAACACCCCAGGGAGTCTATGCTTGATCAGAGAAGCATGGTCTTCCTAAGTGGTAAAATTAACACCTTTCGGCCAGAGTAGTCTAGCTAGTGGGGGATGAAAAGAAGCCACAGACTGCATGTTCTTCCCTCCAAATTTAGACAAAGGGAATATCATAGCTGTCCATAACTGGGACATAATTCATAATTATAGGTCCCAAGTTACACAGGACAGTTATGGGGTCTAGACACACTCCTGGACCGAAAATCAGAACGTTAGCTGCAATGGAAGGCAGCCAATAGCAGAACACCCCTGATACCCGTGTGTGAACTCCGGTGAGTCAGGTTCGTGACAGATTGGTGGCATAGCGGTGGGATAGTGTATAATTTTTTTATTACACTGTTAAGGCTTTAAGTGTTTGGTTTAAGCAATTAACCCTTTCACTTAAGGGCTGGAGTATTCCTAATACTACAGTCCACAAGCAAGAGACTCAGTGCACTCAAAAACTTGTCAGTCAATATACATACGTGCAAAACAGTTCCCTCCCCCTCTTTTCTTTTCTATCTTTTGTTTGTGTAGTTAGACCACTGCTACGATGGCAGAGGTATACAGAAATAGATCCAAGGATGATCTGCTGACTCTCTGTGCGAAGAGAGGGCTAATAACAACGGGCCAGAACAAGGCGGAGATAATTCAAATGCTGGTGGCGTTTGATGTGCAGTCCCATCCTTCTGCGGAACCGGACCAGGGACCTCCAGCCTCAGAGGAACCGATAGGAGATGTCTCGCAACCGTCTGGGCATGGCAGCGCCAGCGGTATGGACACTTCTCTTTCTCTACTTCTCCAGCAGATCAGTGACTGTGATCCTAGCCTTAGGATGCAGCTATTGATGCAAGAGCGCCAGGCAGCGCTGGAAGCTGCCCGAGCAGAGAGGGCGGCTGTGGAACGCAAAGCAGAGCGTGAGTTTGCTGAACGCCAAGCAGAGCGAGAGCATGAGCTGCAGATGGCCCAGATACAGCTCCAACAACAGCAGAGAGCTTCACCATCAGCATAGAGTGAATCCATGGACAGTGTTTCTTTTAGGCCCCGCCTGGATCGTTTTCCTGTCCTGGAGAATGATGCGGACCTGGATGTCTTTTTGCAAGGATTTGAGAGGGTCTGCAGGCAATTTCAACTGCCGCCTGCTGAATGGGCCCGATACCTTACCCCTGGACTTAAAGGCAAAGAACTGAAGGCGTTTGTAGCCTTACCTGCCTCTGTGGAGCACGATTATGAGGCTATCAAAAGGGCTCTGATACAGCGTTTTAACTTCACTCCAGAGTTATACAGAGAGCGTTTCCGTACTGTCAGGCGGACAGATACGGATAGCTATGCCGAGTTTGCCAGGAAACTGCTAAACCTGGTGAAACAATGGTCCAGAGGATGGGGTGAGACCACTCTAGAGGAGATGGAGGACCTGATCGCCATGGACCAATTTATTCACACCTGTACAGCGGAGGTGCGACAGTTCATACGAGAACGGGAGCCAAAATCCTTGGAAAAGGCTGCCCAGCTGGCAGATGTGTTTGCTGCCAGCAGAGTGCCCGAGGCACGGAAACCTGCAGCTGCAGGATGGAAGGGGGGTAAGCCCCCTGTTAACTCTTCTACAGTTTCCCACAAAGCTTCTGGGGCATCCCCTTCTTCATCATTTAAGCCAGCGGGAGACCAACGCAGGTGTTTTGTTTGCAACAGATCGGGGCACATCAGCATTACATGCCCAGAGAAGAGGAAGACCACCCCTTTGCCCAAACCAACATCGTCTTCACCATCTGTTTTGTTTGTGGGTGGGAGTAAGCGGGTGGTTGGTGACAACCTACAGGAGGTTACAGTGGGTGACGATGTCACAATGGGGTTGAGGGACACTGGTGCCGAGATGACCCTTGTGCACCCCTCACTTGTCAAGCCGGAGGATCTCATCCCAGGACGGACTCTTACAGTTGCTGGAGTTGGAGGCCTCACCCCTGCATTGCCCATGGCCCGGGTGTACCTGGATTGGGGGCCGGGGAGAGGGATGACAGACGTGGGTGTAACGGATAAAATTCCCACCAATGTGTTGCTGGGGACCGACCTGGGGCGTCTGGTCTCTAGATATGTAATCCAGGATGCCGATGAGGACACAGGCATCACTGGTGCCCCACGTGGGTTAAACCCCTTAACATCTGATATTGTTGGGACTATGCCTACTGTAGACTGTGACAATGATGCATAATGTGATATTGTTGAAATGTGTAGTAACCATTTACCTGTTTCTAACCTAGCTTTTAATGCCATAGACCATGAATGTGAACATAGTAATGATGTAGAGTTTAACTGTGTTAATAATGTAGCTAAGAGTGGTAGTATGTTAACACCCACAGCTCTGCGCCAAAAGCTGGAGTGTGGTGTATCCGTGTCTGCTGTAACTCGCAGTCGAGTCTTCAGGAAGCTCACCGTTGCCTGAGTCCTGAACCTCTTGCTGTCCGGGTTACAGAGGAACAGGAGCAGACTGAAAGCCTGTCACCAGTGGCTGAGACAAGTCAAAGGGTTAAACTATTAACCAGTACAGAGTCAGAGCGTCGCCAGTTTCTGGATGCCCTGCACTCAGATGAGAGTCTACACAAGCTACGTGAGAGGGCTGGTCAGATCCCTGAGGAGGGGGACAAGGAATGTATTACATGGGACCAGGGTAGGCTTTATAGACAGAGCCTTCACACTGACCCCCAGCAGGATATATCCCTTGATAGGCAACTGGTGGTACCTCGCCCTTTCCAGGAGCAGTTTTTGAGAGTTGCCCACGAGATACCACTAGCAGGCCATCTGGGGATAAGTAAAACCAAAAGTCGACTCAAGCAGAATTTCTATTGGCCCAATATGGGGAACGATGTGGTGGAATACTGCCGTTCCTGTATAGTATGTCAAAGGGTGGGGAAGGCCGGCCAGGTCCAGTGAGCACCCCTCATCCCTTTACCCATAATTGAGGAGCCTTTCCAGAGAATTGCTGTTGACATTGTAGGCCCTGTGAATGTCACCAGCAGCTCAGGTAAACGCTTCATCCTGACAATTGTGGATTATGCCACACGTTACCAAGAGGCCGTGGCATTGTCATCCATCCGGGCTGACAAGGTGGTAGATGCGCTCCTCACTATATTCTCTCGTGTAGGGTTCCCCAGAGAGACAATACGAAAGAATGATCCAGCGCTTTATGTTTGGGAAACAAATACTCCAGGCTTTTTATTTCAAAATTCAAGGAAGGGTATAGACATCACATAAACCCCGGCACTGCGTCCAAGTGGTGGACTACACTGTCCAGCCTACGCGTTTCGAGCGCATACACACGCTCTTTGTCAAGGCTAACACATATCTGAGAGGGAGCGCCAATAAATTGAAAACGGGAAGGGACGTCAGAGGGAGGGGGCCACAAGGTCCACCTTGATCCATGACGTAGAATTTGTTTGGGAACGCCACTCTCAGGTATGTTGTAGAGTATGATAAAAACATGTTTAATTTTATTTATAAAATGACCCTTGAATAGACATTTAAAAACAACATGAAATATAAAATATTATACATGATATGTAGTCACCAACAGTAGATGGTTAAATGCGGACGGGCACAGACAAAACAAAAAGCACCGAACAGGTGCTATGTATATATAATTACTATATTCTTGTTTTGTGTGTCCTGAAGGAAAAGAAAGCATGTCAGATTAGCGTATATTGTTTTGTACTGACCTTTCTGTTCCCAGCCTGTGTAAAAAGTATTTACATAATTTTATAGTAGTAAACTACCAAGTGTAGTAAAGATTTAATTTTTTAATGTTTGAATTTTTAATATAACATAAAGATTACGACCCCGTGGTAGGTAACTATGAATGACTGAACAAAGTATGATGTATAAAGGTAAGAATTTAGAATACCTGCAGCAGCGGTGTTCCGTATGAATAGAATATGTTCAGCATAAACGGGTGGGATATAAGAGTCTATGCAGACTGATACATAAACAGGACTGGTCTGGTGAAATATGGAGATCTATTCCGACTAATATGTAGAAAGTTACACGGGGCAACTACACAAAGAGGGGACAACCCACTGGGTGGGAATAGGCTTTTGGCTCAATCTCCAGGGATTAAGTTAGTAGTGAAACATAAATTCCTGCTTATAATTAATTCCCCTGGGGAATCTGGTTTCCAGTTGTAACATCCAGAAAGCTTCTTTATCAAACAGTTGTTTACTTCGATCTCCCCCCCCTGATGTTAGAGTTAATACGATCAATGGCATAGGCTTTAAATCCTGTGGGATTTCCCTGGTGTTGTTCTATAAAATGCCTAGAGGCTCCTGAGATCGTTTTTTTAGTGACACTATTTGATTCAACTCGTCTTATATCTCCTAGGTGCTCCAGTATTCTTTTCTTAAATTTACGGGTAGTTGCTCCTACATACTTGAGGCTACATAGAGTGCATTCGATGATATAGACGACGTAATCGCTATTACAGTTCAAATATGTTTTAATGTCATAAGATTGAGAATTCATTGTGTTTGTGAATTGTTTTTTTGCTTTGACTATTCTGCATGTTTTACATCTTTGTGCTCCACAATGGTAAAATCCCTTATGTGTAAGCCAAGTGTTTCTAATTTTACTGTTGGACCTAAAGCTAGGTGAAATTAGATTACCGATGGTAACCGCCTTTTTAGAGACTATATTGCAGCCATTTTTCAAAATTTGTGCCAATATTTCATCCTGGTACAGGATAGGTAAGTGTTTGAGGACTAGGTGTTTAATGTCTGCAAACTGCTGGCTGTATGGTAATGTAAGGTATAAATTAGTATGTTGTTGGGACTTGTTCTTTGTTTTTTCTAGAAGTAACTGACTTCTTGATTTTTCATCAACTATCTTACTGGCTCAATTAAGGACACTGTCAGTGTTCCCCCTTTTGTGCAATCTCCTTTTAATGTCTTCAGATTCCTTTCTATAATCCTGCTCAAGACTACAGTTCCTTTTTGCCCTTGTCAGTTCACCTACTGGTATTGCCTTGATGGTGTGGTTAGGATGTGAGCTATGGGCATGTAAAATGGTGTTTCCGGACACTTTTTTTCTGAAGGTGGTAGTTTTAATAGAGCCTTCGTCGGTGTTAAGATTTAGATCTAAAAATGTCATATGACCACTGCTAGTGGAGAACGTAAAAGTGAGATTACATTCATTGTTGTTTATGTATTCCACAAATTTGGGTACGGCAGATACATCGGCGCGCCATATTAATAGCAGATCGTCGATGTATCTGCCGTACCAGAGGATTTCATCAATGAAGGGGTTGCTATCACTGTATAGATAGTGTTCCTCCCACCACGCCATGGTGATGTTGGCTATAGATGGTGAAAATTTAGCCCCCATTGATACCCCTTTAACCTGAAGATAAAACACTTGCTCAAAGAGGAAAAAATTATGTGTCATTAGAAACCATAGTGTTTCGTTTATAAAATATTTCAGGTTCTCACTATATGTACTATATTTGTTTAAATGATGGTTCAAAGCCATCATGGCAACTTGATGAGGTATAGAGGTATATAGTGAAACTGCATCGCAGCTTACCCAAGTATATTCATCAGACCATGTCATATTTTGGAGGATTCTAAGGACATCTCCCGTGTCTTTTAGATAGCCTGGTGTTCTCACAACTAAGGGTTGGAGATATGAATCCAGCCATTCGCACAAGGTTCATTCAGGGAACCGATACCCGAGATAATAGGGCGCAAGGGTGGTGGATATTCCCCTTTGTGTACCTTGGGTAATGTATACATTATTGGTGTAATTGGATTGTTTACTAATAGGTGTTCCTTTTGTTTTTCGTTAATCACCCCTAGAGTGAAGCCTTCATGTATTAATGTGGAGATTTTTTTTACTAAAGACTTCTGTGGGGTTGTTAGTTAATATACGATATGTAGAAACATCAGATAACATATTTTTAACTTGTTGCACATAATCTTTGGTATTCATCACCACAACGGTACCGCCCTTATCCGCCATTCGTATGGTTAATGCCTGATCGTTTTTTAGGTCATTCAGGCCGCATCTCATTTTGTGATTCATGTTACTATTGCGGTTCACTTTACAGGTACTCGATAATGTTTTGAGTTCTCGCTCGATGACTTCTTGAAAAATGTCCATAGCTTTCACTCTGGATTGAATAGGGTAGAACTCTGTGTTTTTAATCCTGTCCATGGATGGTGGAGAGACAACAGCAGTTGTCTGAACTGTGTCTAAGCTTTGTAAGGTGATAAGTGTTCGTTGTTCATTAAATGTGAGGGATTTAAACATATTGGTATTGCACTGTGGATTACTTTGTTCTCTTGTGTCCTCTGCATCTTTAGAGTTAAAGAAATGTCGTCTGACAGTAAGGTTTCTTACAAATTTATTAATATGTTTTAAAGTAGAAAACATGTCAAAATTGGATGTGGGGGCAAAATTTAGCCCAAGAGAAAGAACTGCTGTTTGATCAGCAGATAATGTTTTATCAGACAGATTGAGAACATTGACTCCTTCCGTCTCTTCGGATGCTATAGTTATTTGTTTATTGTCTTCGATTTCTGTTGACTCCGTAAATTGCGGTCTATTTCTGTTTCTTTTTTTTTTCGGGTGCTTTCTGCCCCCTCGTCTCGTGCGTTTTTTGGCGTTTTATTGGGTTTGCTTTTTTGGAAATAGGTAGGTTGAGAGTGTTGTTGGGGATTTGTTTCATTGTCTGACGGATCAGGTGTAGCATCTGAAAAATCAGCTTCTGATGAGCTGAAACTGACCTTTGCTTTCTTCTTTGAGTATCTTCTTTTATTTGTTTTTTTCAGGATGGATTTGGGGGTACTCCAGAATTGTTCCATTCTGCCCCACTCATATACCTGATTCTGGTTGTAATCAAATAGGTCTCTTTGGAATTTCACTTTTTTGGTTTCAGATATAGTCTCCTCAATATTGTTAATTAGATCCTCAATCCTTTTTTGTTCCGTGTCCAGTTCTGTCTGTTCCATTTTTGTTTTAAGTTCCTGTTTGATACTTTCCATTTCATTGCTGATGTCAACTAATTTCTTGTTTTCTTCTGAAACAATGAGTTTCATCAGATCTAGTGAACAGGCAGATAGGATGTTATTCCATTGGGACACAAAATCAGTGGAATAGATGTAGGTTGGGATTTTACGTATCCTTAATCCTCGAGGTATCATATTCTTAGAGATGTAGTTGCTAAGGGTAGTTGAATCCCACCATATACGGCATTCTTGGACTGCTAGGTTTTCCAGATGTGTTATTTTACATTTTGTGTCAGAATCTTGCATATTGTCCGCATTACCAAAGACTGAAGCCGCTCTCTCTCTTCTCTTGTCATATGTGGATGATGCCATAATATTTGCAAACGTTTTGAGAGGGAGAGAGTAGAAAAAGACTTTTTTGGACGCAGGCTAGATAGTGCGGTTTTTATATCTTGATGTCAAAAAGAGAGGAAAAAAACCCTTTTCACAAGAATGTAGTTTGCGGGGAGCATGTGACCTTAATCTGAAACACACAGTGGTCCGAACACGAAAGTCAATAGTATGAAGTGTGGAGAAAAAAGGAAAATTGCTCTCACCCGCTTTTCGGATTCTTCCTGAGGAGATTTCTGTCCCGGCGACTCGGATCCCACATGACCAGCGTGTAGGCAGCAACAATACGAAAGAATGATCTACCGCTTTATGTTTGGGAAACAAATACTCCAGGCTTTTTATTTCAAAATTCAAGGAAGGGTATAGACATCACATAAACCCCGGCACTGCGTCCAAGTGGTGGACTACACTGTACAGCCTACGCGTTTCGAGCGCATACACACGCTCTTTGTCAAGGCTAACACATATCTGAGAGGGAGCGCCAATAAATTGAAAACGGGAAGGGACGTCAGAGGGAGGGGGCCATGAGGTCCACCTTGATCCATGACGTAGAATTTGTTTGGGAATGCCACTCTCAGGTATGTTGTAAAGTATAATAAAAACATGTTTAATTTTATTTATAAAATGACCCTTGAATAGACATTTAAAAACAACATGAAATATAAAATATTATACATGATATGTAGTCACCAACAGTAGATGGTTAAATGCGGACGGGCACAGACAAAACAAAAAGCACCGAACAGGTGCTGTGTATTTATAATTACTATATTCTTGTTTTGTGTGTCCTGAAGGAAAAGAAAGCAAGTCAGATTAGCGTATATTGTTTTGTACTGACCTTTCTGTTCCCACCCTGTGTAAAAAGTATTTACATAATTTTATAGTAGTAAACTACCAAGTGTAGTAAAGATTTAATTTTTTAATGTTTGAATTTTTTATTATAACATAAAGATTACGACCCCATGGTAGGTAACTATGAATGACTGAACAAAGTATGATGTATAAAGGTAAGAATTTAGAATACCTGCAGCAGCGGTGTTCCGTATGAATAGAATATGTTCAGCATAAACGGGTGGGATATAAGAGTCTATGCAGACTGATACATAAACAGGACTGGTCTGGTGAAATATGGAGATCTATTCCGACTAATATAAAGAAAGTTACACGGGGCAACTACACAAAGAGGGGACAACCCACTGGGTGGGAATAGGCTTTTGGCTCAATCTCCAGGGATTAAGTTAGTAGTGAAACATAAATTCCTGCTTATAATTAATTCCCCTGGGGAATCTGGTTTCCAGTTGTAACATCCAGAAAGCTTCTTTATCAAACAGTTGTTTACTTCGATCTCCCCCCCTGATGTTAGAGTTAATACGATTAATGGCATAGGCTTTATACCTTACATTACCATACAGCCAGCAGTTTGCAGACATTAAACACCTAGTCCTCAAACACTTACCTATCCTGTACCAGGATGAAATATTGGCACAAATTTTGAAAAATGGCTGCAATATAGTCTCTAAAAAGGCGGTTACCATCGGTAATCTAATTTCACCTAGCTTTAGGTCCAACAGTAAAATTAGAAACACTTGGCTTACACATAAGGGATTTTACCATTGTGGAGCACAAAGATGTAAAACATGCAGAATAGTCAAAGCAAAAAAACAATTCACAAACACAATGAATTCTCAATCTTATGACATTAAAACATATTTGAACTGTAATAGCGATTACGTCGTCTATATCATCGAATGCACTCTATGTAGCCTCAAGTATGTAGGAGCAACTACCCGTAAATTTAAGAAAAGAATACTGGAGCACCTAGGAGATATAAGACGAGTTGAATCAAATAGTGTCACTAAAAAAACGATCTCAGGAGCCTCTAGGCATTTTATAGAACAACACCAGGGAAATCCCACAGGATTTAAAGCCTATGCCATTGATCGTATTAACTCTAACATCAGGGGGGGAGATCGAAGTAAACGACTGTTTGATAAAGAAGCTTTCTGGATGTTACAACTGGAAACCAGATTCCCCAGGGGAATGAATTATAAGCAGGAATTTATGTTTCACTACTAACTTAATCCCTGGAGATTGAGCCAAAAGCCTATTCCCACCCAGTGGGTTGTCCCCTCTTTGTGTAGTTGCCCCGTGTAACTTTCTACATATTAGTCGGAATAGATCTCCATATTTCACCAGACCAGTCCTGTTTATGTATCAGTCTGCATAGACTCTTATATCCCACCCGTTTATGCTGAACATATTCTATTCATACGGAACACCGCTGCTGCAGGTATTCTAAATTCTTACCTTTATACATCATACTTTGTTCAGTCATTCATAGTTACCTACCACGGGGTCGTAATCTTTATGTTATATTAAAAATTCAAACATTAAAAAATTAAATCTTTACTACACTTGGTAGTTTACTACTATGAAATTATGTAAATACTTTTTACACAGGGTGGGAACAGAAAGGTCAGTACAAAACAATATACGCTAATCTGACTTGCTTTCTTTTCCTTCAGGACACACAAAACAAGAATATAGTAATTATATATACATAGCACCTGTTCGGTGCTTTTTGTTTTGTCTGTGCCCGTCCGCATTTAACCATCTACTGTTGGTGACTACATATCATGTATAATATTTTATATTTCATGTTGTTTTTAAATGTCAATTCAAGGGTCATTTTATAAATAAAATTAAACATGTTTTTATTATACTTTACAACATACCTGAGAGTGGCGTTCCCAAACAAATTCTACGTCATGGATCAAGGTGGACCTCGTGGCCCCCTCCCTCTGACGTCCCTTCCCGTTTTCAATTTATTGGCGCTCCCTCTCAGATATGTGTTAGCCTTGACAAAGAGCGTGTGTATGCGCTCGAAACGCGTAGGCTGGACAGTGTAGTCCACCACTTGGACGCAGTGCCGGGGTTTATGTGATGTCTATACCCTTCCTTGAATTTTGAAATAAAAAGCCTGGAGTATTTGTTTCCCAAACATAAAGCGCTGGATCATTCTTTCGTATTGTTGCTGCCTACACGCTGGTCACGTGGGATCCGAGTCGCCGGGACAGAAATCTCCTCAGGAAGAATCCGAAAAGCGGGTGAGAGCAATTTTCCTTTTTTCTCCACACTTCATACTATTGACTTCCCCAGAGAGATGCTCACAGATCAGGGGACCCAGTTTATGTCTCACCTTATGCAGTGCCTCTGTAAGAAAATACAGGTGCAGCACTTGGTAGCCAGTCCTTATCACCCGCAGACCAATGGACTCTGCGAGCGGTTTAATGGGACCCTCAAACAGATGCTCCGGACGTTTGCGGATACCCATGGGAAGGACTGGGATCGTTATCTACCACACCTGCTATTCGCTTACAGAGAGGTACCGCAGGCATCGACTGGATTCTCTCCCTTTGAGCTTCTCTATGGCAGGAAGGTACGGGGCCCACTAGATCTCATGAAGGAGTCATGGGAAGGAGAATTAGGGTCACCAGAGGTCTCTGTAGTTGACTATATTCTGAAGTTCAGGGACAGACTGCAGGCATTGACAGGGATGGTGCAGGAGAACCTGACTCAAGCCCAGGCCGACCAGAAACGGTGGTATGACAGGAACGCCAGGGAGAGTGTATGAGGTGGGCCAGAAGGTATGGGTCCTGATCCCCACTACCCAAAACAAACTCCAAGCTGCGTGGGAAGGCCCGTATCCCATTCATCAATGCCTAAATGACGTGAACTATGAAGTCACGATCGACCATGTTCGCAAGAAGCGCAAGGTTTTTTCATGTGAACATGATCAAGGCTCATCATGATAGGGATACTTGCGTCCTGCCAGTTTGCAGTATACCAGAGGAGGGAGAAAGGGAGGCCTTGCCTGACTTAGTGGCATCCGCACAGGAGGGAGGGTCCATTGAGGATGCAATAGTCAGCGCCCAGCTGTCTGGATCTCAGAAATCCCAGCTGAGAGAGACACTCAACCCATACCTTGACATTTTCACCGGTAAACCAGGAAAAACCCCACTAGCCTCTCATCACGTAGACACGGGGGAACACCCACCAGTCAGACAGGGTGCATATCGGGTTTCTACAGAAGTAAGGGCTGACATTAAGAGGGAGGTGGAGGAAATGCTGGGACTGGGGGTGATCCAAGAGTCTCAAAGCGCGTGGGCATCACCTGTAGTGCTTGTCCCCAAAAAGGACAAGACCACACGCTTCTGTGTGGACTACAGGAAGCTGAACAGCATCACAGTCTTTGACGCTTACCCAATGCCCCGCATTGATGAGCTTTTGGATCAACTCGCCAGCGCCCAGTATATCACCATCATGGATTTAAGTATGGGGTATTGGCAGATTCCCATGACAGTGGAGGTGCAGGAAAAGTCCATCTTCATCACCCCCTTTGGACTATATGAGTTCAAAGGCATGAAGAATGCCCCTGCCACATTCCAGCGCTTGGTGAACAAACTGCTAAGTAAGTCTGAAGGGTTTGCTGTGGCATACCTGGATGATATTGCAGTGCTTAGCCAGGCATGGGAGGAGCACTTGACACACCTGTCACAGGTGCTCAAGCGCCTCCGGGAAGCCGGTCTCACCATCAAGCCTGGGAAGTGTCAGATAGGCATGTCTGAGGTGCAATACCTAGGACACCTGGTAGATGGGGGGACACACAAGCCTGAGCCAGGGAAAGTAGAGGCCATTGCAAATTGGCCTACCCCCAAAACGAAGAAATAGGTTATGTCATTTCTAGGAACAGCTGGGTACTACCGTAAGTTCATCCCTAACTACAGTACCCTGGCCAAGCCCCTCACAGACCTCACAAAGAAGAAACTACCACAGGTAGTCAGCTGGACTGTCGATTGTGAGCGGTCCATGGCAGCTCTGAAAATGGCTGTGACGAGCTCTGCAGTATTACAAAGTTCATATTTCAGCCGCAAGTTCATAGTCCAGACTGACGCCAGCGCCTATGGCTTGGGTGCGGTACTCAGCCAGGTCAACCCAGAGGGAGATGAGCACCCCATCCTATACCTAAGCAGGAAACTCTTACCCAGGGAGGTGGCCTATGCCACCATAGAAAAAGAATGCCTTGCCATTGTGCGGGCCCTACAGAAACTACAGCCCTACTTATATGGCCGAAAGTTCACCGTGGTAACGGACCACAACCCTCTCAGTTGGCTTCACCGGGTAATTGGGGATAACGGAAAGCTGCTGAGATGGAGTCTAGGCCTACAGCAATATGACTTTACCATTCAACACAAGAAGGGCAGTAAACATGGGAATGCGGACGGGTTGTCACGGCAGGGAGAGCCGGCGGACAATGGCTTGGGATATTGATTAGAATATCAAAATCCCATGCCATATCTCTGGAGGGAGGTGTGATAATAATATTACTCCTCCACAGTTTGTTTGTTATATTTTTTTTTTATTTTTCTTTCTTTGTGTTGTTTTATTCTGCCTGTTATAAATCATTAGGCTCCATTTGTTTAAGACCAGCCAGGAAGATGAGCCTGGCAGTGTGTTTATAACACCCCAAGGAGTCTATGTTTGATCAGAGAAGCATGGTCTTCCTAAGTGGTAAAATTAACACCTCTCAGCCAGAGTAGTCTAGCTAGTGGGGGATGAAAAGAAGCCACAACTGCATGTTCTTCCCTCCAAATTTAGACAAAGGGAATATGATAGCTGTCCATAACTGGGACATAATTCATAATTATAGGTCCCAAGTTACACAGGACAGTTATGGGGTTTAGACACACTCCTGGACAAGAGTGTTAGCTGCAATGGAAGGCAGCCAATAGCAGAACACCCCTGATATTAGGCTAAGACACCCCGAGTTTGGTATGGGGTTAATGGGAATAACATGCCCGTTTGGTTGTAAGCCATGACACAATTGTGCCGTCTTCCAATGAAAAGTTATGGGGTTCTGATAAAAACCCAGACCCAAAAAGTAGCTCACTGATGGGAGACGGATAGAAAAATCCCCCTCACAGTGACATCACAGCCAGGGGTGAGGGTCAAAAATCACCTGGGTTTAAATTAATGAAGCAGCCACATAGTAGTGTTCAGTCTGAGGATTCTATCAGAAATAGAAGGCTGGATCGATGCTTATGCCCTGTCCTCGGGCCAAAGAATTTCTTCCTATTCCACTAGCAAGAATTTTTTTTGTTTCGCTCTTCCCTCACTGTTTGTAAGTATCGTATGTGTATTGTTTTAATCCTTTTTTCATTTTATCTGACAATTTAATTCTTTGAGTGTACTGCATTTTTATGTAAATTAAAACTTTTTGATAAGCCTCTGCTTGTAGCCTTAAAGAATCTGGGTCTCTGAAGGGAATCACGTTACCAGAGGTCATTATTAGCGTAGTAAGCGATTCCATGTTCTGTGTGAATTTATAATTGTAATATCGTGTAAGTAGTGAGTGAATGTGCTGAGTTATCATCAGGGTGCATTGTCTGTGTGGTTGAGGTGCCTACAGCCTTCTTTGTGTAAATAATTCGTGGGTGGTGGCAGTGCGGATTGGCTGGGGCTGAAATTCTGTGGAGTAAATTTAGCGTAAGGACGCCATTTTGTAGAAGTGGGCGGAGCTTAAGGGCTAAATTCTGGGACTCCATAGAGTAGGTATCCCCGTGTGTGAACTTTGGTGAGTCGGGTTTGTGACAATTATTATTATTATTATGTATTCCCAAATTTGTCTCTCATTTTGTGACCGGAAATTGCCCTTCAATACTAGAACCTTCATATTCATGGTATTATGGCCAGTACTGACAAAGGTGTTTGGCCACAAGTAGATTGGCCACAAGTAGTTTTGCTCATGTTTTATTGTTTGGTGATGAGACCTCATCAGAGCTTTGAGTTTTTGTCCTGTGTTTACAACTTAAAGGCTGCCCACAGGACATTTTGTGCACACAATCAGGTAGACCACATTAGAAGTGCAACATGAGAATTAGGCTGGGATGTCATATTCCTGCTGTGTGGTGGGGATCTGTATCCCGTCTGTGGTCAAAATCAGAGAACAGGTTTTGCAGAACCTGACATTACAGGGGAAAGTCCCTTTTTGTATGTTTGATGGTAGGGAGCTCCTCAGATTTGGGGGTTGCCTGTAGCACAGCAATGGATGGTGTGGGAACATTGGCCCACATTTACTAACAGTAAGTAACAGTGCAGTTTGCCTGTGTAGTGTGCAGGGTTTCTGGTGCACATTCTTCATGAATCTGGCGCATCCTTACAGAGTGCACCACACTTTTTTGTTGCATCTTTAACATAAGGCGTGCAACACAATTCTGTCGTACTTTGCATGATAAATGTGGCGCACAGTCCGAAAGAGCACTGTTGCGCCACAAATGTGCAAGCAGTTGGCACTCAAAGAATGTGCAAAGTCAGACAGAAAACTGGTGCATTGGCTTTAATAAATCTGGGCCATTGTCTTTAGGTGGTCATCTTTGTGGAGTATGTGGTGGAGTTTTCTTAAGGTTTTTCTTAATATTTCCAAATGTAGATTGTAAGTCACAACCAGTGGTACGAGATTGTTGTTCACCTTTTCTTTGTATTATAGAACATGGCTCTTGGGTATCCTGGTGGTTCTACTGATTTGATTACCAATCAGCATAGGATGGTATCCTGGATGTAGGAATGTCTTCCTAAGATTGATTAGATGTGTGTCTGTCTGTTGGACAGACAAAACTGGATTTTTTTATATGTGTAGGGTAAAAGCTGTCCCATCTCGAGTATGAAGGCCAATCAATTGGTTTTTGAAATAGGGACGTCTGGATACAGTTATTTTGGATTTTTATAGTTGTGTCCAAGAAGTTTACTTCACTGTATGAGAAGTTTATTGTCAGATTTGTGGCAGGATGGTATTTGTTGAAATTTGTTGAAAATGTAATTAGCTGTTGTTCTGAACATGTACAGATTACCAAAATTTCATCAATAAACCAGTATCAGGCCTATGATCTGGCCTACCGGTAGTAGGCCACATGATCAAAATATCATTAATAAACTGGTAGTAGGCAACAGCTAATTGGATTCCATGAAAATTTCAACAAATTCAATCCTACAATACTTTTATTTCAGCAATTAAAAGGCATCACAAAAAGGTTACTTTATTTGACCTATCAAAGCAAAAAGGATTTTTTTAATATCAGCAAAGCATAGGCTAATGGAACTTGTCAGTAGAAAAAAATGGTGAAAGGTGATGTGCTTGCTTCAAGTCACACATAGCCAAGTTTATTGCACAAACCTCAGTTCATGTATCTGGTGGATTTAGAAGGCTGCATCCCACATAGCTGAATTAACTTACTAAATGCAGTAAATCTGTCTTCTACACACGCAGATCAAGGTTCACACAATTTTTTTTTATCCTGACCAGCGAATGGACAGATCAGTATATGATGATTCTACATAAATCTTGACTAAAACTATGTATGTTGTAGAACATGTACAATCCTTTCCTAAATTGATCCTAAGTCATTTCCTAGTACAGCTATATATAGCGTATAGATATCCACTGATTCAACTATTATTCTCCAGAAACAGAATATTAATTAAATACAATAGTTCATTAGTTCATATTCGTAAAATTGGGCTCTAGAATGGCAAAGTCTCTACATTCAGGTGTGTGGTTGTCAGCAAGCGGAGTGTCTGAATTGTCAGGGATTTGCAGGTTTGGTTATCTGTGTATATGATAGTTGTGATGCTAGACTGACCCCTGTTTATTTCACTGGACAACTGTAGCCACCACTTACTGGTCGTGACAACACTTCGATGTCTACCCATAGGGTAGTGCACAATTCCCTGGACCAGATATGTATACAAGCATCTAAAGCACCTAAATAGCTAGATATAGTATCTCTTGATCAATGCAGACCTAAAATATCAGCCCTGTTTGCAGCAGTATAATAATAATAAATCTTTATTTATATAGCGCTATCATATTCACCAGCTCTTTATAGATAGATTTATATCAGTATAGATTAATGAGGGAAGAGGCCAGCTATTTAAACTCTAAAGCCCCCAGTATAGCCATGCCCAATCACTACCTCATGATCAAGGGAGTCATAGGGCGCTTGCTCTAGTTAGAGACATACCTATTGCTGACATCGCATAGCAAAGTGTGGCATATTCCAAAATACAGGATTAAATTAAAAACCTCTGCATGGTGTTTTTACGGTGGCCATTAAGGCTAATTCTTCTGATGCGCCATCTTTCTACATCGGCGCGTCATAAGGAGATTGTGGCACATTGGGTCCTGCTGGGGCCGGGGCTAGGTTGTGTCACCACAGCCCAGGCCCAGCACTAACAGAAAAACTCTGATCCTGGGATGTTTAACCACTTACCGGGGAATTTGATCCTTCCTGAAGCAGCCCCAGGGTCCAGTGTGTGCCCCAAGACTGCCAGCTCCTCTTCACACCAGGTTTTGCCTCTGGTAGGACCCAGCTGTAACTAACTGAGCATGCGTCACATACATCATGCACTGATGGCTTGAACAAGTGATCGGGTGAACTCTTGTTCAAGCCCAAGTCTGTAAAAATTCCAAAATGTAAAAAAAAAAAAGCAAAAATCATTTTATAATAATAATTAAAATAAAAGTCCATATAAAATCCAAATAAAGTCAATATTGAATAAAATCAATATTGAACCCACTCGAAGAACGACATAAAAAAATACAGAAAACTTCCCATAATATAAATTTTTCATCAAATACCCTCACAAAAAATGTTCTAAAAAGTGATCAAAAAAAGTTACGCAACCTAATATGATACAACTGAAAAGAATAACTCTTTTTGCAAAAAATAAGCCCTCAGCCAGTTCTGTCAACAGAAAAATACAGAAAAGTTGTTGATGGTAGATTTTCTCCAATATTGGTTTTGCTCAGTAAAATTGAGCAGAGATAAGAAAAACTATATAGACGAGGAATTACTGTGAACCAGAGAATAAAAATTAAATATTATTTTTATGTTATGGCAATCTGGGAAAAAAATGCTTAAAATCCAAAAAAGAAATGGATGATTTTGTTTGTGTCCCTATTGAAATAGTTAACAAAATCTCATGAATAAGCTATAGACCCCCAAAGTGAATTATCTATACATTGAAATAATAGCCCTCATAGCCTGTGACAATGCCCATACAGCAGTTTACCACCAGATATGGGTTATTGGTACACTCGGCAGAAATTGGGCATCAAACTTTACGGAGCATTTCATCATTTATTATCAATCTTGCTTTATTGAAAAATGTACATATTTAACCCCTTAACGCTGAAGCCACTTTTCACCTTCCTGACACGGCCCATTTTTTCAAATCTGCCCTGTGTCACTATAAGTGGTTATAACTTCGGAACGCTTTAACATATCCAAGTGATTTTAAAATAGTTTTCTCATGACACATTGTACTTCATGTTAGTTGAAAAATTTTGGTGGTATGTTTTGCATTTATTTATGAGAAAATCAGATATTTGATGAAAACTTGGAAAAATTCTTGATTTCCAAACTTCAAAATGTTCTACTTTTTCCATACATAGTCATAACCGCAAAAATACTTAATAACTAACATTCACCGAATGTCTTCTTTATGTGGACATGGTTTTTTATGCATAGTCTTATTTTTGTAGGATGTTATGGGGCTTTGAACGTTAGGTGCGATTTTTCACATTTTCATAAAAAACGCAAAATCCTGCTATTGAGGGACCTGCTCAGGTTTCAAATCACTTTGAGAGACCTAAATAAAAGTAAAACCCCATAAATTACCCCATTATAGAAACTATACCCCTCAACGTACGTAAAACAAGTTTTATGAAGTTTGTTAACCCTTTAATTGTTTTACAGGGGTTAAAACAAAATCGGATGCAATTTTGAAAGGGAAATTTTTTTGGCTAAATTAATGTGTTTTTCAAAAAATGTACAAATTTTCAGTGGATAAAATACCAAAACACTCCACAAAATTTGATACCCTATCCCTCCCGCGTATAACAATCCCCCATATGTGGTGGTGACTGCTGTATGGGCACACGCCAGGGCATCAAAGAGAAGCTGCGCCATCCAGAGCAGATTATGCATTGTCACTTTTTATTGGCTATACAATCTTTCTTTTTTGGGCAATTTGGACATATAAGGGCTTATTTTTTGCGACATGAGATGCACTTTACAAATACTTCATTTTAGTGGGTCATTAGCTAATTGATGAGGTTTTATTAACTCTTGAATGTATGGGTGAAAAGAAAATTGTCAATTTTGGTTTCCTTTCTTTTTGTATATTTTGGGGGTCGTACACCATACACTAAAAATACTATATTATCTTTATTCTACAGATCACTACGATTATGGTGATACCTCATTTATATAGTTTTTCATTTATTTTTACAATTTTACTGAAAAAAACTAATATAGAGGAAATCTCATTTGTTTTTGCACCGCCATCTTTTCAGAGACGTAACTTTAATATTTTTTGGTTGACAGCTAGTTTAGGGCTTATTTTTTACGTGTTGAGTTGTTCTTTTCAGTGGCACCATTTTGGCGCACATAACTTTTTTTGATCACTTTTTAGAACATTTTTGTGCAGAGATTTTATGAAAAATGTACATTTTTGGCGTGTTTTTCGGGTTTTGTTTTTACAGCGTTCACCGAGCGGGTCCAATAATGTTTCTGAGTTATTGTACAGATTGTTATGGACGCGACGATACCAAATATGTGGGGTTTTTGGCGATTTTGTGTTTTTCTCCCTTTATTGCATGTGTATAGGGAATATTTGTGTTTAGGGGACTTTAACTTTATTTAATTAATTATTTTTATTCAAAAATGTTTTTATTTAATGTTTTTAACTTTTTTTATTTACTTTTACAGGTAAGCTTGAAGAAGCGATTAACGGATCGCTTGTTCAAGCTATTCTTCACATTACACAGTGTAATACAGATGTAATACAGATGCTGCGCATGCTCAGTGTGTTACAGCCGGGTCCTGTCAGAAGGCACGGACCCGGCTACAGGAAGGAGATGGGGGGGGGGGGGGGGGAATTCACTTTAAATTCCCCGATCGCGGTTGTTAGAGGCAGGTGTCGGCTATAATATAAGCTGACACCCGCAGCTTCTGGCCCCGGCTCCGTTCATTTTGCGGGAACGCACCTCCCGCAATGCAGTACTATTACGTCAAATGTCGGGAAGCGGTTAACAAAAAAATTTACATTCCATGTTATGTTTTACACAGTAGAAATTTTAAGATAAGTATACATATTGGGGGTCATTTACTAAGGGCCCGATTCGCGTTTTCCCGACGTGTTACCCGAATATTTCCGATTTGCGCCGCTTGTACATGAATTGCCCCGGGTTTTTGGCGCACGAGATCGGATTGTGGCGCATCGGGGCCGGCATGCGCGCGACAGAAATCGGGGGGCGTGGCCGAACGAAAACCCGACGTATTCGGAAAAACCGCCGCATTTAAAAACCGAAACTGTGTCGCTTGGGGAGCGCTCACCTTCACCTTCTATGGGATGGTGCATTCCGGGGCGTTAAGATTATTTTCGGCGCTGCAGCGCCACCTGGTGGACGGCGGAGGAACTACCATCTTAAATCCCAGCCGGACCCGAATCCTGTGCAGAGAACGCGCCGCTGGATCGCGATTGGGCCGGGTAAGTAAATGTGCCCCATTATATCAATGTCATTACTTAGTTAACTTTTAATAAACATTTTCGCTTTTGAGCATAAGGTAACAGGGGGGGGGGGCAAAGGTTAGGTGGGGAAGTGTGGTTGGGATGGGGTATAAGTTTGGGGAGAAAGGTTGTTGGTCTGGTCTGTTTAGTCAACCTGCTATGTTGAGCTACTAATGAAGTTCTTTTAAATTTATTCTATGGCATTAAGGTGACGCTTTAAAGGATATCCATGGAGCCCATATTTTTAGATATTTATCATGTGATTTTTTGTTTTCTGTTGTAAGATCCTCCATTTGTTGTAAATAGAGAATATCTTTGAACCAGTCGGTGGTGGACGGAGTTCTTGTAGTTTTCCATAGTCTTGGATTAAGTGTGCGTGCCGCTGCAAGCATGAAATTTAATAGGAAGCATTTGTTGTTTCCTTTTTGTGGGGTGGAGATAGAAAGTAGTAGTGTAGCTGGATCATTAACAACATTACAACCAGTCAGGTCTGAGGTTATTTTAAAGACGTTTTCCCAAAAAGGTTGGATTATGGGACATTCCCACCAAATGTGTTTCATCGTGCCTATTGCTCCTTTGCATTCCCAGCACTCATTAGGGCATGTGGGGTATATTTTGTTGAGTTTTGCTGGAACTCAATACCACCTTGATATGATTTTATAATTTGTTTCTTGAGCTTTTACAGATGTGGATGCTTTGTACCATTCTTCTTTTGTGAAGTTTTTATTTAAGTCTTCTTCACACACTTTTGTGAATTGGGGTGGTAGGTCTGTCCCTTTGTTATGCAGGAGGTTGTAGATGACAGATATAGTGTGGGGTGTTGAAGTTGGTGCTAGACAGAGTTCTTCTAATGGGGTCAGATATCTGTGAAGATTTAGTTTGGAGTAGAACTACTACAAACTACAGTTGTCTGTATTCCAATTGAGTTTTTGGTGTATAGGGGACGGTTTTATTTGATGTTTCTAAAGTCAATAAAGAAGATGTTTCTAGAAAACCTTTAAACCTCACTGGTTTGTTGGGTTCCCTGAAAGGTTGCAGAAAGTTGATGTTGTATCCCGCAGGAAAGTCTGGGGTGTCTGAGATTGGAGTGAGTGGACCATTGTTTTCAAATAGTTTTGCGTACTGATTGTAGGGTTTGAGCTGCTATATAAGGGAGGGTGTTCAGTCGGTGAGGTAAGAATGTTGAGCTTGATGACCATGGCAGACACGTCAGAGGCTGTGGAGAAAGTTGTTCCTTAATTTTGACCCAAGGTTTTGTGTTATGGTGGAACCAATCCATTATTCTGGAAAGGTTAGAGGCATAGAAGTAGCCTTTGAAGTCTGGGAGACCTAGGCCTCCTTGTGCTTTCCTTCGTGTCAGTGTGTTTTTGGATATTCTAGTTGTAGAGGGTGACCAAATGAAATGGTTAATAAGTGACATTAATTTGTTGAAGAAGGTTTGGGTAGTGAGAGAGGGATAGTTTGGAATAAGTATAGGACTTTTGGTAACATTGTCATTTTTATACAGTGTATTTTTCCTAACCAAGAGATTTTTTTGGTTCCCCATTTTGTAAGATCTGATTGTAGGGATTGGAGAAAGTTTTTGTAGTTGTGAGAGAATATAGTTTCAGTGTTTGAGGTTATTTGTATACCCAAGTATGTGAATGCTTTTTTTTCCAAGTGAATGGGTATTGATTTTGCTAGGATTTAACTACTGGGTTGCTTAATCCAATGCTCATTGCTGTGCATTTTGAAATATTGATTTTATGGTTACTGTAGTATCTAAATGTTTGCAGCGTCTCCATAAGGTTCAGAAGTGATTTATCAGAATTGGTGAGACATATCAAGACATAGTCTGCAAAAGCTGAGCAGACATGGGCGTTTCCTCCTACTTTTATTCCTGAGATTTTGGGGTGGGCTCTTATCTCTATTAGGAGGTGCTCGATAACCAGAGCGTAGAGTAATGGGGAATAGGGGCAACCCTGTCTAGTGCCATTGTTTATTGTAAATGGTGTGGAGTAGGTATCGTTAATTCTGATCTGGGCTTTTGGTGACTTGTATAGGGGTTGTATAAGGTTTTGAGAGTGTTTTCTCTTGCCTCTCTGTTTGGTATGAAGCCTACTTAATCTGGGTGGACTAGGGACCCCAACAGACATGACAGACGCCTGGCTATGAGCTTGGTGAATATTTTTGTGTCTGAATTTATTATTGAGATGGGTCTATAATTTTCACACTGTTGGGGGTCTTTTCCCTCCTTGGGTATGACAGTGACATAGGCATGTAGAAAGAAAGGGGGGAATTGTACTGAATCTGATACCACGTTGAATGTTTGTAAAAGGGGAGTAGTCCATTCGTCTAATAAGGAGGAGTCCATTCGTTTTGTAAAATATGGCTGTGAAGCCATCGGGTCCTGGGCTTTTCCCGTTAGGCAGGGAGTTTATTACTTCTTGTATTTCATCTGGTGTGAAGGGTTCGTCTAATTGATCTGTCTCTTCCAGTGCTATTGTGGGTAGTGCAGTTTCTCGGATATATTGAGAGAGTGTTTTAGGTGTTGGAGGAGATTCAAAGTTTGTAGATGGGGCAGGTAAGTTATAGCGGGAGGAGTAGTATTCAGATAAGGTTTTGGCTATTTCTTCTGTCTTGTGAGCAGTGGTACCTGTAATTGTTTTTATAGAAGGGATAAATGATGCAGCTATTATGTCCCTCTAGGGCTTTAGCTAGATATTTCCCTGGTTTATTGCTTCACTCATAGTATGTTCTGGAGCAGATTTGTTGTATTCTTTTTTGTCTGGCTTCCATCATGTGTGAGTGTGAGTTATTGTAATGTCGTTAGTTGAAGAGATTGTTTGTGCTTATTTTTGAGTTTTTGCAGTTTAGTAAGGAGTGCTTTTTTTTGGTCTCCACCGCTCTTTTCAGGCGTGCCCCATGTTTTATCAATACTCCTTTAACCCCTTAACGACTTGGCCTTTTTTAGTTTTTTCACTTCCATTTTTCACACCCCACCTTCAAAAATCTATAACTTTTTTATTTTTCCACATAAAGAGCTCTGTTATGGCTTATTTTCTGCGTAACAAATTGCACTTCGTAGTGACGGTATTTAATGTTCCATGGCGCGTACTGGGAAGCGGGAAAAAAATTCCAAATGCAGTGAAAATGGTGAAAAAACACATTTGCAACGTTTTCTTGTGGGCTTGGATTTTACAGCTTTCACTGTGTGCCCCAAATGACATGTCTACTTTATTCTTTGGGTTGCTACGATCACAGGGATACCACATTTGTACAGGTTTTATAATGTTTTCATACATTTAAAAAAATTAAAACCTGTACAAAATTTTTTTTTTTATTTTGTCATCTTCTGGCGCTAATAACTTTTTCATACTTTGGTGTACGGAGCTGTGGGTGGTGTCATTTTTTTGTGACTTTTGATGGCGTTTTCATTGCTATCATTGTTAGGACTGTGCGACCTTTTGATCACTTTTTATTAATTTTTTTATATTTTCCAAAATGGCAAAAAAATGTCATTTTTGACTTTGGACGCTATTTTCCGTTACGGGGTTAAACGCAGTGAAAAACCGTTATTATATTTTGATAGATCGGACATTTTCGGACGCGGTGATACCTAATGTGTTTATGATTTTTACTGTTTATTAATATTAATATCAGTTCTAGGGAAAGGGGGGTGATTTGAATTTTTAGGTTTTTTTAATATAATTTTTTTTTTTTAAACTTTTTTTTACTTTTACTTTAACTATTTTTCAGACTCCCTAGGGTACTTTAACCCTAGGTTGTCTGATCGATCCTACCATATACTGCCATACTGCAATATGGCAGTATATGGGGATTTTACTCCTCATTCATTACAATGTGCTGATAGCACATTGTAATGAATAGGTTAAAACGAGACAGCTTCGGGCCTTCGTGAGGCCCGATGCTGTCATGGCAACGGATCACCGCTCCCCGTGACGTCATCGGGGAGCGAAGATCCGCGCCAAGATGGCGGCGCCCATTCGGCGCCATCTTTTTGAAGCCTCCGGCAGCACTGCCGGAGGTGATCGCGGTGAAAGCACCCGCGATCGGTGCTAGCACCGATCGCGGGTGTTACCGGTAAGCCTTTGCTGCAATATGCAGCAAAGACTTACCGGCTATGGAGAGGGCTCGGCCCGCGAGCCCTCTCCATGCACCGGGACCCGGCGCGCGCCGTACTAGTGAGCCTTTTAGTGTTTCCCATAAAGTAGTGGGGGATGAATTATCTTGGCTGTGTTCCCTTTCAAATATCTCTACCTGTTGTCATTGTTCTGTCAGTTTGGGTTTTTTAAACAGGGATTTGTTTAATTTCCAATTGTAGGATGATTTTTTTGGGTGGGATAGTGCTAAAGTGCAAAAGACTGGGGCGTGATCTGAAAGATAAATTGACCCTATTTTGGAAGATTGAGTTGTGGATAGGACTAATGAAAATATAGTCCAATCTGTTGTATTAGTTATGGACGGGAGAGAAAAAGGAGTAATCTCTAACCTCTGAGGTTTGTATTCTCCAAATGTTGCATAGTTGCATTTTATTTAAAGATTTTCTGATTTCTAAATTTTCTAAAGCTTATTGTAAGAAATGGCCGATTTTCCAGTGGAGGTATCTATTATTGGGTTAACTGCTAGATTGAAGTCTCCTGTCAGTATAAATGAGCCCCGATCGAATTTGCATAGATCGTCTAGAATATTTCTTATAAAGTTATTTTGGTCCATATAGTTTGGTACATATATATTTGCTATGATAAATTTGGAGGATTGTATGTCAAATTTCAGAAAGAGGAATCTCCCGTTATCATCCATTTTGAGAGAGAAAAAGGAACAGAGAGAAACAGCGCTACCTAGTGCGAGATTATCCTTGGTTAGTTCGGGGGTGCTCTTGAGGAAGAGGTGCTCTTGGGTGAGATTGGGTACTCACCTTTGCTGGTTGTGCTAGAGACAGGCACAACGCTGGGTCAGGCATATGTGGTAAGTGACCGCTGCCGCGTCCCCACCCTCGCCCCAAAGTTGGGTAACAAGGGCGTATAGCAAATGGGCTGGAGGGTAGGTCACTAATTGTGCCACCCTATGTGTAAAAATGGGACGTCAGAAAGGCGCTGGTCATCAGGGGTAAGAGGTTTCCTTTTATTCAGAGATATTTAGGACAACGCGTTTCGCACTCCAACGAGTGCTTCCTCAGGTCTAATACAATACACAAAAATAAATTAATTTTAATATTTATGGTAAGTTAAAAAGGAGAATGGCAGGCAGAGGCTCGGTATACCAAAAAGGATAAAAGAATAAAACATAGGCTTTAAAAAGTTCATATAAGTTAGGAAATGATACATTTGAGGGAAATAAATATTCCTATGGCCTTCTCTAAGGTAATTGGTGATCACATTGGAAGTGGAAGAGACAGATAATACATGATAGAAATAAAAATATATATATACATATATATACACATACATACATATACATATAAATGAACAAACCTATAGACTAAAAACAACCAATTGGTTAAAATCATGGAATTTTATATAGTACAACATAATCATAAATATAGTGACCTGTGACATAGAGTATGCATCGGATGGCTTAAAGATGAGGGGCCCTGGAGTTGTGTTTAGCTGAGGGCCAATAGTCTATGTAGCTGGTTGTGATGGATGTCTAAATAGAAGTCTGGAGGGACTCACCTAGGCTTGTTGTGCTGGAGAAGTGATCTAGGTTCCCCTGTTTTGGCGGAAATTTATAGGTGTGAGTGTCTGAATAAAAAAAAAAAAAAAAAAAAAAAAGGGATTGTCTCTAAATAAAGAAAAAAAAAAAAAAAAGGGATTGTCTCTAAATAAAGAAAAAAAAAAAAAAGAAAAAAAAAATTATATATATAGTGAAAAAGGGAATAACATAAAATAAACTAAACTAAAAATTTTTGAAGAGGAGGGGAAGGGGGAGAGGTCTGATTAGATGAAGGATTATTGTCTGGGGCAGTGGGAGAGGTAGAATGGAATGAATTCAATGAATGATAGTCTCAGTAACTTCATTTAGACCGGTGGGGCTTAGGGTATTAAGTTTGAAAATCCAAAAGACCTCTCTCTTGCAGAGTGTCTCATATCTGTTGTGGACGTCCTCCATAATATGGTCGATAGGCATGATTGTTAGCAAGTTCTCATTCTTGGCATGTCTCATGAGATAATGCTTAGACAGCCCATGCAGTTGGAAACCCTTCTTTATGTTTGCCCTGTGGCCATTGATCCTTCTGTTCAGGGACTGTGTCGTTCTCCCCACATATTGGAGTCCACAGGGGCATTCCAGGAGATATATGACGTATTTGGTCTGACACGTCATATGGTGTTTAACCTGAAAGCATTCAGAGGTGGTGTTAGACCGGAAGGTATTAGCATTGTGTTTAATGTTGTGGCAACACAGGCATAGAGGTTGGGCACATCTGTTGACTACTGGTCCAGTGGATACTGTTCTCTTGATCCCATGTTGTTTAATCTGGCTCGGGGCTAGAATATTCTTGAGAGTGGCCGCTTTCCTGAAGGTAACCTTGGGGTGTTTGGGGATGATCTCCTTTAGTACATTATCACCTTCTAGGATGTGCCAATGTTTGTAGAGAATGTCCTTGATTTGTTTGTGCTTGTCGTTGTATCGCGTGATGAATGCCAACGGCAGATCGATCGGGTCTTTATTTTTAGCTCCGGTAGTGAGACATTCTTCCTGGGTGAGTTTGGAGCTCCTCTTGTATGCATTTTTAAGAATATGTGCAGGATACCCTTTTTCTTGGAAACGTTTTTTTAGGATCGCTGCTTGGGACTTGAAAGTGGAGGTGTCGGTACAGTTTTTCCGGATTCGCCGATACTGGCTGAATGGTATATTGTCTTTCCATTTCTGGAAGTGGGAGCTCTCGTAGTTTAGGTAACTGTTAGTATCAACGTCTTTGAAGTATGTGGAGGTGATGATTCGTCCATGTTTATTTTCTAAGTTCAGATCAAGAAAGTGGATGTGAGAGTCGCTGTACTCCATGGTGAAGGAGATACCCCACGGATTTTGGTTGAGTGATTGCAGAAATGAAATGGCATCGTTGTTTGAACCAGTCCAGATGAAGAATAGGTCATCGATGTACCTGCGATAAGAAAATATATGCTGCCGGAATGGGTGTTGTGATATAATAAACAAATCCTCAAACAAACCCATAAAGAGATTTGCGTAGGACGGGGCCACTCGGGTGCCCATGGCCGTACCACGTTGCTGTAGGTATAGTGAAGATCCATATGAGAAGAAATTGTTTTCCAAAGTTATCCTCAAGAGTGATATCAAAAGGTTCTTAAACTCTGTAGGGAGTTCCAAATCTTTGTTCAGAAAATAAGCTGTGCACTCGATTCCTTTCTCATTATCGATGTTGGAATAGAGGGCACTCACATCCATTGTTAGAAAGGAGAACTTCTCAGGCAATTCTGTGGCATTTAGGTCTCTGATGAGGTGGTCTGAATCTTTCAGATAGCTTTGCAATTGTATAACGTAGTCTTGTAAATATAGGTCTAGAAAATGTGAAATGTTGCTGGTAGGGGAGCCAATGCTCGATATGATGGGTCTTCCGGGGGGTGTTTTGTCATTTTTGTGGATTTTCGGTAGAAAGTAAAAGTAGGGTGTAGTGGGAAAAGGTATAAAAAGAAATCTGTGTTCTTCTTTGGTAATGGTCTTTTGCTTGAAGGCCGCATCCAGAAGTAGTTTGAGTTAGTCATTATGACTTACACCTACTATAATGAAGAGGCTCTAAACATCCTATCGGATACTACATACTACATAAAAATAGCCGCCAACCCAATGCCTGCACTTCAAAAGAAACTCAAACTACTTCTGGATGCGGCCTTCAAGCAAAAGACCATTACCAAAGAAGAACACAGATTTCTTTTTATACCTTTTCCCACTACACCCTACTTTTACTTTCTACCGAAAATCCACAAAAATGACAAAACACCCCCCGGAAGACCCATCATATCGGGCATTGGCTCCCCTACCAGCAACATTTCACATTTTCTAGACCTATATTTACAAGACTACGTTATACAATTGCAAAGCTATCTGAAAGATTCAGACCACCTCATCAGAGACCTAAATGCCACAGAATTGCCTGAGAAGTTCTCCTTTCTAACAATGGATGTGAGTGCCCTCTATTCCAACATCGATAATGAGAAAGGAATCGAGTGCACAGCTTATTTTCTGAACAAAGATTTGGAACTCCCTACAGAGTTTAAGAACCTTTTGATATCACTCTTGAGGATAACTTTGGAAAACAATTTCTTCTCATATGGATCTTCACTATACCTACAGCAACGTGGTACGGCCATGGGCACCCGAGTGGCCCCGTCCTACGCAAATCTCTTTATGGGTTTGTTTGAGGATTTGTTTATTATATCACAACACCCATTCCGGCAGCATATATTTTCTTATCGCAGGTACATCGATGACCTATTCTTCATCTGGACTGGTTCAAACAACGATGCCATTTCATTTCTGCAATCACTCAACCAAAATCCGTGGGGTATCTCCTTCACCATGGAGTACAGCGACTCTCACATCCACTTTCTTGATCTGAACTTAGAAAATAAACATGGACGAATCATCACCTCCACATACTTCAAAGACGTTGATACTAACAGTTACCTAAACTACGAGAGCTCCCACTTCCAGAAATGGAAAGACAATATACCATTCAGCCAGTATCGGCGAATCCGGAAAAACTGTACCGACACCTCCACTTTCAAGTCCCAAGCAGCGATCCTAAAAAAACGTTTCCAAGAAAAAGGGTATCCTGCACATATTCTTAAAAATGCATACAAGAGGAGCTCCAAACTCACCCAGGAAGAATGTCTCACTACCGGAGCTAAAAATAAAGACCCGATCGATCTGCCGTTGGCATTCATCACGCGATACAACGACAAGCACAAACAAATCAAGGACATTCTCTACAAACATTGGCACATCCTAGAAGGTGATAATGTACTAAAGGAGATCATCCCCAAACACCCCAAGGTTACCTTCAGGAAAGCGGCCACTCTCAAGAATATTCTAGCCCCGAGCCAGATTAAACAACATGGGATCAAGAGAACAGTATCCACTGGACCAGTAGTCAACAGATGTGCCCAACCTCTATGCCTGTGTTGCCACAACATTAAACACAATGCTAATACCTTCCGGTCTAACACCACCTCTGAATGCTTTCAGGTTAAACACCATCTCATGAGACATGCCAAGAATGAGAACTTGCTAACAATCATGCCTATCGACCATATTATGGAGGACGTCCACAACAGATATGAGACACTCTGCAAGAGAGAGGTCTTTTGGATTTTCAAACTTAATACCCTAAGCCCCACCGGTCTAAATGAAGTTACTGAGACTATCATTCATTGAATTCATTCCATTCTACCTCTCCCACTGCCCCAGACAATAATCCTTCATCTAATCAGACCTCTCCCCCTTCCCCTCCTCTTCAAAAATTTTTAGTTTAGTTTATTTTATGTTATTCCCTTTTTCACTATATATATAATTTTTTTTTTTCTTTTTTTTTTTTTTTCTTTATTTAGAGACAATCCCTTTTTTTTTTTTTTTTTTCTTTATTTAGAGACAATCCCTTTTTTTTTTTTTTTTTTTTTTTTATTCAGACACTCACACCTATAAATTTCCGCCAAAACAGGGGAACCTAGATCACTTCTCCAGCACAACAAGCCTAGGTGAGTCCCTCCAGACTTCTATTTAGACATCCATCACAACCAGCTACATAGACTATTGGCCCTCAGCTAAACACAACTCCAGGGCCCCTCATCTTTAAGCCATCCGATGCATACTCTATATTTATGATTATGTTGTACTATATAAAATTCCATGATTTTAACCAATTGGTTGTTTTTAGTCTATAGGTTTGTTCATTTATATGTATATGTATGTATGTGTATATATATATTTTTATTTTTATCATGTATTATCTGTCTCTTCCACTTCCAATGTGATCACCAATTACCTTAGAGAAGGCCATAGGAATATTTATTTCCCTCAAATGTATCATTTCCTAACTTATATGAACTTTTTAAAGCCTATGTTTTATTCTTTTATCCTTTTTGGTATACCGAGCCTCTGCCTGCCATTCTCCTTTTTAACTTACCATAAATATTAAAATTAATTTATTTTTGTGTATTGTATTAGACCTGAGGAAGCACTCGTTGGAGTGCGAAACGCGTTGTCCTAAATATCTCTGAATAAAAGGAAACCTCTTACCCCTGATGACCAGCGCCTTTCTGACGTCCCATTTTTACACATAGGGTGGCACAATTAGTGACCTACCCTCCAGCCCATTATCATCCATTTTGACATCATTAAATTTGTACTGTATATTTTTGTGGATGAAAATCGAAACTCCTTTTGATTTCCCGTACAGTGAAAAACTTTTGGGTAACATAGCATTTCATTATTTAATTCATTATGAAAGTGTAATTTTTGGCCTAATTTAATGTATTTTCCCCAACAATGCAAACATTTCTAAATAGCACCTCCATTTTGTTTTAACCCATGTGAAACACTTAAAAGGTTAATAGACTTAATAGAAGTTGTTTCACATGCGTAGAGGTATGTAGTTTCTATGGTTGGGCAATTTATACGGTTTTACTATTATTAACGCCTTTCAAAGTTTTCCCTCAAAATGTGAGTTTTGGTGATTTTCATGAAAATGAGAAAAATCGCACCTAAAATTCTAAGCCTCATAACGTCCGAGAAAAATGAAAGGACACATAAAATAATATTCCAACATACAGCAGGCATTCTGGAAATGTTAGTTATCAAGCTTTTTGGGTAGTTTAACTATCTGCCTAGAAAGCAGAACATTTCAAACTTTGAAAATGAAGAATTTTTCCGAACTTTTGCCTAATTTTCATTTATTTTCAGAAGGAAACTCAAAACTTCTAAATGTTAAAGTATTCCAAAGTTATAACCAATTATCGTGACACATGTCAGATTCTAAAATTCTAGTATGGTCATTAACCCCTTAAGGAAGCAGGTATTTTTTTTCCCCCGTGATGTTATTTATTATTCCATGCCGTGTACTGGGAAGCAGGAAAAAAATTCCAAATGTGGAAAAATTAAAAAAAAAACGCATGTGCGTCATGTTCTTGTGGGCTCAGTTTCTACGACTTTCCCTCTTCACGCCAAATAACACCTCTACTTTATTCTTTGGGTCGGTACGATCGCGGTGATACCAAATTTATACAGATTTTATTGCGTTTTCCTAAATTTTCAAAAAATTAAACGAATGTGTACGAAAAAGGAAAAAAAAATTTCGCCATCTTCTGCCGCCAATAACTTTTTCATACTTTGGTGCACAGAGCTGTGTCATTTTTGCGAAATGAGCCGATGTTGTCATTGCTACCATTTTGAGGACAATGCGACATTTTGATCACTTTTCATTACATTTTTTTACGCATTTCGGAGACGCAATTTTATATTTTGATAGATTGGGAATTTTTGGACACAGTGATACCTAATGTGTTCGTGATTTTTTCTGTTTATTATATTTTATATGAGTTCCTGGGAAAGGGGGGGGGGGTTATTTGAACTTTTAATATTTTATAAATTGTTTACATTTTTAAAACTTTTTTTTTTCATTATTTCTTAGACCATCTAGGGTACATTAACCCTAGATGGTCAGATCGTTCCTACCATATACTGCAATACAACTGTATCGCACTATATGGCATTTCTGCACACTATTCATTACAATGAACCACTGGCTCATTGTAATGAATAGGCAGAAGCCATTCAGCCTCGGGTCAAACGAAGACCCAAGGCTGTCATGGCAACCGATCGCCACCCACTGATGATGTTCCGGGGGAGCGACGATCAGCGACTTTGCCAGCGGCAAAGAAAAGGTTGACACCCGCGATCGGTGCAAACACTGTCCGCGACTGTTAGCGATGGGTCTTTGCTGCGATATGCAGCAAAGCCCATCTCTGTATAAAGAGGGCTCAGCCCTCTTGTGTGGTTTGTGTTATGATTTAGACTTTTTTTGTGCATTATATGTTCCTTTACGTGTTTTGGGGCTTATGGACATTTTTTAATAATTTATTAGTTAATTTTTTATGGAATAACATTTTTTTTTACTTTTTTTAAATCCCGGAAGGCATTTTAAATGCCACTGTTGTGCTGAACACAGAGCCCACGCCAACCACCCTGTGTATTCTGATGCCGGTTTGGCTCCGATTCAGAGCTGAGCCAGCATCAGCACTGCAGAGAATATATCTGCCGCTGAGTGCTAATTCACCGCGGTGCTGCGGGAAGGAGTTAAATATCAAACAGAAAAGCAAGTGTGTGCAGTGTCCAAAGTGGGACTTAAGATCAAGGGAAGGAGTTCTTTTTTTTGAATCCAGCAACAAATAGCTATGCGCAACTCAAGTTTTTCACATTCATATTCCTTTGTGTGGGTTTTCTTGCAGGAGATAGCAACCAAGTAGATTTGAAGGAATTTTTACTTAGACCGTATCTAAGCCCAGGTCATATGTTCCACTAGCAGTGCGTTCATAACGTGACGCGAGCACAAGGGACACCAGGGCTTGGTTACCGATCGCATGTATTTCCCTGGGACACCCTCAGACATTTAGCAAAGGTGCTGCCTAATTATTAGAGGAGTGTGGCTAATTAGCAGCCTTCCAAAATCCAAGATAAGGAAGCAGCACTCCGTGAAAACTAGTGTTTTATTTCACCAGTGGAATGCTTGAAATGGCTACACTGAAATAGCTGAAACGTTGCACCTTTCCACTGGTGAAATAAAACACTAGTTTTCACGGAGTGCTGCTTCCTTGTCTTGGATTTTGGATTGTGGACCTTGGGTTCTTGAGTCGGACCCCTAGAAGCTTGCACCCACACGGATCTGAATCCGATCTTCTGATTCCCTTGTTTTTGCATAATTAGCAGCCTTTATATACTTCTGTGGTCAACCTCTTTTGTGGTTTTGCAGACAGACTTTGTTGCAAAGAAAGGAACAGCTTTCTTGGCCAGAAAGGGATTTGAACTCACAATATCTACTCTCGCCTCCATGCCATACAGATACAGTACCTTTATCTACTATACCATAGACTTGCTGGTTTAACTAGACTATGATCTTAACCCCTTACCGACATGTGACATAATACTGGTATCTCCATAATCGTACCAACCCAAAGAATAAAGTAGACATGTCATGTGGGGCATACAGTGAAATCTGTAAAATCCAAGCCCACAAGAATACGGCACAAATGGATTTTGGATTTTTTTTCCCGCTTTGTTACACAGAAAATAAGCCATAACACAGCTCTGTAAACGGAATAATAAAAAGTTATAGATTTTTAAATTTGGGGAGTGAAAAATGAAAACGAAAAAGGGCTGCAGCGTTAAGGGGTTAAAGGTTCCTTGGTATCCAAACCTTTTAAAAGCAAAAAGAAAAGCTAGTGTGGAAGCATTTGTGACCGTGCATTGATCTTAAGGGTAGATTCAGATGGCCGGAAATATTGCTGTGATCTGATTGCACCAATTGCCACAATAGAAGTCTATGTCCACAATGCAAGTTTATGGCTCCTGGGCACAGTGCAGTGAGCACACGGTGTCACCACACTGTTACCAAGTCGGGCAGCCATGCAGCGGAATACAGGACATGCCCTATATAGTGGCAGATTTGTGGCACAGCCACTCACCCCTTCTCTCCTCCTTACAGCCCTGTGCTGACCCGGGATCCGGTCTCGGCAAGCACATGGCCATATGCATGTATACCTTTAGTGTATGCTGTGTCCAAAGTGTGATTTAGGATAAAGTGACTTAAGATTGTGGTCTCTTTAGGTACTGTTAGATTTCTGTGCTACTTCAGTGAATTTCTACTTTAGTAAATTTTTATTTTCTCTTGTAATCCCAATGGGGTGTAATGGAGTTCATAAATGCCAATGCTACACAGCGTACAACTGGTGCCACGTATGCTTTTCTTGAGCAACCATTCAAGGGGGCAAACTGTTGTTTGGGATATGTGAAAATTGCTCAACGCCACATGTGAATGCACCATGAAAATTGCTCATTTACTTCCAGAATCTGGCCTTCAAGATGAATGAATGTATGCAAGTGTTTCAAAATCATGTATTGCCCGAAAGAAGCCTGAGGAGGCGAAACCTAGGTCAGAAGAGGTGTTTGGCGTCTTTTAAAGTTTTGTGATACGCATGTTTTTATTGATGTTCTTGTGAGTATATGGAATAAATTAATACTTACCTTTTGCCTTGGTGATCTGCACTATCTATCCGTAATTCCCAGCATAGGATCGTCAGTGAACCACGGACACAAGAGTGAGGCGTTGGTCCACTGTGGGATCCAGTGGAGGGGAATAGAGAAAGGAGCAGAGAATCCTCGGAAATCTTCCATTTTTAACCCAAGAGGAGGCGGTGAGACTGTTCGTCGATATTAATATTGAATGATATATTATGGAGTAGAGCACTAACATTCTTGACTTTGTGAAATGTGGCTATTGTGAGAGTGTGCCAAGTCAGTGGCTACTCCAGACTGCCAATCCCTTTCTCTTCTGACTTTAGTTTAAACACTCCACCAGCTACCCCAATCATATGGGGGCTAAACCTGATGATAATTGTTTCAGATGCCAGGCAGCCTATGGCTCCTTTCTGCACAGTGTTTGGGCCTGTCCAAAGGTTGATGCCTTCTGGTCGGAAGTGTTGGCTTTCATTCATAGACATTTCGGCTTCCCCCATATATAGACCCCCAAGGTCTGCCTTTTGGGGATCATAAATTAAGTGATTTATGCCCGCTATGATAGGGTTTTCTTTAGATTTGTCTTGTAATATGGCCGTAAGGTGGAACGAGACTGCTGAGACTAGGAAAAAATCTGTGAATTTGGGTTAGCAATTGGCTTAGTGATAGAAAACCTTGAAGGATTTGGTCAAAGTAACCAGTGGGGCCACTTCTTTTTAATATTTTTATTAATGACCTCACAGAGGGTTTATACAGTTACAATATTTGCAGTTGATTCTAAGCCATGTAAAGTAAATAATACAAAGGCTGAAAGTATAACATTAAAGAGGGATTTATGGAAGCTGGAGGAATGGGTGCAGAAATGGTTGATGAGGTTAATGTAGGTAAATGTAAGGTTATGCACTTGGGCCATGGAAACAAAAAGTATAATTATGTTCAGTCAATTACTCAGTAAAACTGCAGCTGAAAAAGACTTGGGGGTATTGGTGGAAGGTAAATTTAATTTTATTGACTATTGCCAGGCAACTACAAATAAAGCAAATGTCAAATATCATAATCTCTAAATCTCAGCTTCACAAACACAGTTAAACTGAGCACAACACATGTGTTTCATGCTAAAACACAGCAACTGTAGAGTTAACTAACCAGAGTTGGTTGTACTCACAGTGATATGACTCTAAAATGTTACATTTCCAGAGACAAACTTAGACCAGTAGTGATGGGAATTATGGCTCTTCTTAGTGAGCTGGCTCATTAGGCTCTGCTCACTAAGAAGAGCCGGCTCTTCTGTCTCCTGAACGGCTCCATATTAAATATATACTAGGGGGCAGCAGGCCAGTCAATTACCCCACACCACTCCACTTTTAAACTGATTGTATTGGATGAAAAAGGACATGGTGAGCTGGTTAGGGGTGGAGTTAAGAGAGCCATCGGCTCACTGATGGGAGCCAGCTCCTGTCATTCACGAACATGAGTCGGCTTGTTCGCGTACGACAAATCACTACAGACCAAATCCAGTGTCTGAGTTGTAGTTTAGTAACCAAGCAGCAGAAAACACCTAAGCAAAAGCTGGAAAAAGTGAGTTTGCACATTAAGCAGAACAGAACAAGAGAGAGAGAGAAAGAAAGAATATACTTTAGAACCTACTCTAGCAGAGGATCCAGAGACATCTGCAGAGGGAGGAAATTGGAGCACAGAGACACATCAGCCTACAAACATAAGGTACTGAAGTGACTAGCCCCAGCCCCTAGAATTAGTCTTGGAATATTATTAATTTGGTAGCTGACTGAAGTGTTCATACAGTTGAGAATAAACTGTTCAAAGAGACTGTGGAATTTGTGCTTATCTACCTGGGCCTTATAACCAGTAAACTGCACACCCTCAGAATCCAAAAAGAACTTGCCCCTGCTAGTCGATCATAGTCTGGATATCGCCCAAAATCATAAGCAAAAGAGCCTAATTTCTGTTGTGTTCTGTTCTATTGCCATGTGTCCATGCAAACAAGAGATAATTTATGGTGTAGTACCTTCACCATGTATATCCCCAGCTCAGTATATTGTAGAGCCTAGATGTTTAGCTTACAGACAGGCCATTTGATGCATTAAATATATCCCCTACCAAATGTTAGTTGATGCCATTTACACTATAAAGGATGGATATTTCTTTCTAAAGGGAAAAAAGTCAACGCCATTACAGTGATGGATAATAAATATATTACAGGATACAAGCCCTCCTCTATTGGCGGGGTGTTTCGCTTAACCCTTTCAGGACCTAGCCCTTTTTTGTTTTTTCATTTTCATTTTTTACTCCCCATGATCAAAAATCCATAACTTTTTTATTTTTCCATGTACAGAGCTGTGTGACGGCTTATTTTCTGCGTAACAAATTGCACTTCATAGAGATGGTATTGAATATTCCATGCCATGTACTAGGAAGCGGGAAAAAATTTCCAAATGCAGTGAAATTGGTAAAAAAACGCATTTGTGCCGTCTTCTTGTGGGCTTGGATCTTACGGATTTCACTGTGCGCCCCAAATGACATGTCTACTTTATTCTTTGGGTCTGTTCGATTACGGGGATACCAAATTTGTATAGGTTTTATAATGTTTTCATACATTTAAAAAAATTAAAACCTCCTGTACAAAAATTTTTTGGGGGATTTTTCCATCTTCTGGCGCTAATAACTTTTTTATACTTTGGTGTACTGAGCTGTGGGTGGTGTAGTTTTTGCGGATTTTGATGACGTTTACAATGTTATCAATTTTAGGACTGTTCGACCTTGTGATCACTTTTTATAGAATTTTTAAATTTTTTTAAATGACAAAAAAAGTGCCATTTTCAACTTTGGGCGCGATTTTCCGTTACGGGATTAAACGCAGTGAAAAACCATTATCATATTTTGATAGATCGGGCATTTTCGGACGCGGCGATACCTAATGTGTTTATGATTTTTACTGTTTATTTATATTTATATCAGTTCTAGGGAAAGGGGGGTGATTTGAGTTTTTAGGGTTTTTTATTATAATTTTTTTTTTTTTACTTTTTTTATTTTTATTTTTAGTACTTTTCAGACTCCCTATGGTACTTTTACCCTAGGGTGTCTGCACGATCCTATCATATACTGCCATACTACAGTATGGCAGTATATGGGGATTTTAGTACTCATACATTACAATGTGCTGATAGCACATTGTAATGCATGGGTTAACCCGAAGTAGCCTCGGGTCTTCGTGAGACCCGAAGTTACCATGGCGACGGATCGCCGCTCCCTGATGACGTCACGGGGAGCGGCGATCCTCGAAAAGATGGAGGCGCCCAAGCACCGCCATTCTTTTGAAGCCGCCGGCAGATCGAGGTGAAAACACCCGCAATCGGTGCTTACCGGTAAGCCTTTGCTGCAATATGCAACAAAGACTTATCGGCTATGGAGAGGGCTCAGCGCGTGAGCCCTCTCCATGCACCCGCGCCCGGCCCGTGACGTGCTATTACGTCACGGGTCGTGAACGGGTTAAGTACTAAAGCTGAAAAGATATTGTGTCTTTCCACAGGTGCAGTCCTTTTTATCCATCTAAGGAAACATATTATGAGGGGGAAATGTGAACTATTATCGGATTTATGTACATCCACAATACCTTTAATTTGTTTATTAAGCATTGTTGGAGGAAAGATATTTCAGTTGCAGTGTTAACAAACCCAAAAACGCTGCTCAAGATTAATAGTGAGAATGAATAAAGTGGCCTGAATTTCTCCAGTTGGGCTACCGACCAAAAATGACTAACAAAAAAATAAGTAAAGCAGCAGCCATCAACAGAGACCATTTACCCAAATAAGGAGACCCAACAGGAGGCCAGAGTACCCATAGTAGTCACTTACAGCCCACAACTGGAGATCCTACATCATATTGTCAAGGAACTCTATCTGATTCTACATAAAGATACAAGACTAAAAGAAATATTCCCAGTCCCTCCTATCTTGTCCTTTCTGCAACCACCAAACCTGAAACAACTTGTAGTCCAAAGTTCCCTGAGATCCCCATCAGAAAATGGTAACTCGCCCTACCTGCAAAGCAGGTGTAAAACGTGCCAGCAAATTCTCATGGGTGAGATACAAAAGATCAAGGGGACATTTTCCTGCAGGTCTTCTAAAGTAATAAGTAAAGTAAACCTTTTTATGTGTCAACAGGGTCCAACCACAGGCCTTTATTGTTGGGGAAACCAGCCAGAGACTCCATCAGCGCATGAACTCGCACCGATCTGATATTAAAAATGAAAGGTAAAATCTCCCAGTAGCTGCACATTTCTACAGAGACACCCACTCTATGAAAAGGTTTACAGATTACTATTTTAATGGGACATTTTAAGACCCAGAGGAAAAGGAAAGAATGGGAGTACAAATTTATTCAGAGATTCAACACCTTACAAAGTGACCTGGAGGCCACGGGCAGATAAAAGCCAGGGGCTCTCTTGTCATGCCTTATCAATCTGTTGTGTTAAAGTTTATTTGATATCCTTTGATGTTCACTGGCTAATGTGTATAAAATGCTGTGAATTTTCTGTTTCATGCATAACATCATGTCTGATGAAAAGAACTAGTATTCTCGAAAGCTCACTATCAAATATACTCAGCCTCAAAAAGGTATGGTCCGATTTCTTAACTCTTCTAAAGCTGAATGAATCAATCATATCCAGGTTTCATATCCACTGTGGGTGGGATTTGAAACCCACCCATTTTCATTTTTCACTCGCCACTTTTATAAATCCTTAACTTTTTTATTTTTTCATGTAAGGAGGATAAGGTCTCAATTAAAGGCCACACAATAAAAGAGGAACAGAAACATTTACGTGCGGCAAAACACTTTTGAAAGTCCTGGCCATAATACCCTGGATATGAAGGTTCCAACATTAAAGGGCAATTTCCGGTCACAAGATGTGAGACGAATTTGTAAATACAAGTTTATTATCCTCTTTGAGACCCTACACACAATACTCTATTAAAGGGATTATCAAAGGGATTCATGGCCCACTACAACCTCTAACAGATGTCATCCTGAGATAGTGGTCATCATAGACTTCTTTAAATTAGAGGCAAATAAACCATCACACTGCCCAAGTCATCTAATCAAGCACCTGTTGTCTCAACTTTATTATTGCTATTGTCCTTCATTTACATTATGTTTGCATGTCTTCTCTGCCCATGGTGTATCAGATCTGTGTCACTTCAGAAAGACTGTTTCACCATGCCTCATGAAGGGACCATAGCCGTCCCAGAAGCTTGCTTGTAACATTTTCAGTAAGCCATTAAAAGGTATCAAAATCTCAAGAAGGTGACTTTATTTGATCTATCAAAAGCAACAACTGGCTAACACGGTACAAAACTTTTTTTTTCTTATTATGGGTAAATATATGCATTCATCCAGTCCGAGAGACTTGAGCAAACATCTGTGAAGATAGGCATGTCTTGTACTACTCTTACCTTTTCCAGGTTGACTTCACACCATTTGAGGTAGATGTCTTTCCTCTACCTTTGCTTGTTATTTGCTTTACTCTACATCTGTCCAGAAATTGTATCATCTTCTGGTCATGATCCTTAATTGCAGATTCCAAGGGTGTCATTTATCTTTTCTCTGCTTGATTTGGCTTGTTTTTGCCTGCCTTTTTTTCATCTGCTACTTTGATAATTTATCAATCTCACTTTCCTTGTGTTAAATGGATTTTTTTTTCAGATCTGTTTTTGGGACATTTGTTACAAATGTCTTAAAAATGTCACACACATGTCTCAAGTCACTTCTTTCCATTGTCTATTTTTTTCTCAAGTCTGGTTTCGACTTGAGTTTTTTTGCACCATAAAATGTTGCAAATTTTAGACAATTAGAAAAGATAAAATTAATTTGCGACATTTAGCACATCTGGAATAGAAGATAAATGGGGCACATTTACTAAGTCGGAAACTTCACTAAAAGTGCTCTGCCTGTGTATGATGCTGTGTAAAGTTCACCAACTTTTTTGCGGTGCACCTTTAACATAGGCGTGTGACAGACTTTGCATGTTAAAGGAAACCTACCACTTGGGATAGGGCTTATAACAGTGATGGCTAACCTATGGCACTGGTGCCAGAGGTGGCACTCAGAGCCCTTTCTGTGGGCACTCAGGCCATCACCAGAGATGACTCCAGGTATCTTCCTGCAGTCCCAGACAGCCCAGGACTTGCGGTGCACAGAGGTATTTTAAAGTGACAGCAGCACCTGGGACTATTTTCTGCTTTATTGGTGTCCTCAGGTGCTGGTATCAATGAAAACTGTGACAAAGAAGGGAGTATAAATTACAAATTACATTTCTGTGTTGGCACTTTGTGATAAATAAGCAGGTAGGTCTTTGCTGTAGTTTGGGCACTCGGCCTCTAAAAGGTCATCACTGGCCGTGCGTGCATCTGAATAGGAAGTGGTAGCGCGCATGGTGCGCCGAGCGCGGACCCCGGTGCGGGAAAGCCAGTAAGGATATAAACATTAATAAACTGTTAAAACACTTTAAAACTGTTTAAAAACATAACGGGGATAAGCGCCGGGTGAGCTGGTGCACGGTATGTCCAGCTTATAAGCCCTACCCGAAGTGGTAGGTTTCCTTTAAATACAGCGCTTGGTCTGATTCAGCGCATTAACAATCCCTAATTTGTGTGGCATGGAGGCTAGCACAGTCAATATCTGTGCAAGCCGTTTTCACCTAAAAGAATGTGCAAAGTTTGTCAGAAAACCATCGCAAAGCCTTTAGTAAATGTGCCCCAATAATAATAATAATTCTTTATTTATATAGCGCACACAGATTAAGCAGTGCTGCACAAATCATGTCAAATGTGTCTTAATGATGATAAACTAATGTCCAGTATACTTCAGTGCACATTTCAAAAAGTCCCCAAAAAGGCACAAAAAAAGAGTAAAATAAAGCAAAATTAACCTCCCATGTCTTCACCGTCTCACACTATAAGTATATCATCAGCCATTGAAAGTGTCCAAATAGAGAAAAATGATGTCAGTAAACTTGTTTATTCATCCAGTTCTACATGCCACGTACAGAAAATAATCTGATCTTCTGTAGCAGGCATCAGATAAGGATTTATTTTAATGCTTTATTCAGTGGCTTTGGATCAATACATATTTTTAATTTGCCTGATGGTTTCTTTATTTCAAGCTGCAACGGCTGAGCAACCTTTTCATGCTTGAAACATTGCAGCTTGGAATAAAGTTGCATAATATAATTTATCTATATTCAACATATACACTCAACGGCCACTTTATTAGGTACACCATGCTAGTAACGGGTTGTCTTCAGTTTGCCTTCAGAACTGCCTCAATTCTTCGTGGCATAGATTCAACAAGGTGCTGGAAGCATTCCTCAGAGATTTTGGTCCATATTGACTTGATGGCATCACACAGTTGCTGCAAATATGTCGGCTGCACATCCATGATGCGAATCTCCCGTTCCACCACATCCCAAAGATGCTCTATTGGATTGAGATTTGGTGACTGTGTAGGCCATTTGAGTACAGTGAACTCATTGTCATGTTCAAGAAACCAGTCTGAGATGATTCCAGCTTTATGACATGGCGCATTATCCTGCTGAAAGTAGCCATCAGATGTTGGGTACATTGTGGTCATAAAGGGATGGAAATGGTCAGCAACAATACTCAGGTAGGCTGTGGCATTGCAACGATGCTCAATTGGTACCAAGGGGCCCAAAGAGTGCCAGGAAAATATTCCCCACACCATGACACTACCACCACCAGCCTGAACCGTTGATACAAGGCAGGATGGATCCATGCTTTCACGTTGTTGACGCCAAATTCTGACCCTACCATCCGAATGTCGCAGCAGAAATCAAGACTCATCAGACCAGGCAACGTTTTTCCAATCTTCTACTGTCCAATTTCGATGAGCTTGTGCAAATTGTAGCCTCAGTTTCCTGTTCTTAGCTGAAAGGAGTGGCACCCGGTGTGGTCTTCTGCTGCTGTAGCCCATGTGCCTCAAAGTTCGACGTACTGTGCATTCAGAGATGCTCTTCTGCCCACCTTGGTTGTAACGGGTGGCGATTTGAGTCACTGTTGCCTTTCTATCAGCTCGAACCAATCTGCCCATTCTCCTCTGACCTCTGGCATCAACAAGGCATTTCCGCCCACAGAACTGCCGCTCACTGGATGTTTTTTCTTTTTCGGACCATTTTCTGTAAACCCTAGAGATGGTTGTGCGTGAAAATCCCAGTAGATCAGCAGTTTTTGAAATACTCAGAGCAGCCCTTCTGGCACCAACAACCATGCCACGTTCAAAGGCACTCAAATCACCTTTCTTCCCCATACTGATGCTCGGTTTGAACTGCAGGAGATTGTCTTGACCATGTCTACATGCCTAAATGCACTGAGTTGCCGCCATGTGATTGGCTGATTAGAAATTAAGTGTTAACGAGCAGTTGGACAGGTGTATCTAATAAAGTGGCCGGTGAGTGTATATTCATTTATTTAGCAACTATAATCTATTTATCTCATATCTAACTATCTAACCATGTGTCTCATATGTTTGTTTAACTACTTTAGGTAAAAAAAAAACGATTTCAGGTAGGTTACAAATGGTCCATCACTGTGTATAACATAACTGACACCCACCTCTAACAGCCACGGTCAGTTCTGGCACTGATCACGGCATTAATCATTTTAAGTGCTGCAATCAGGATCAACTGTGGAACCTAACAAAGCTGCTGGTGGGCACTGCCATGATTGCCTGCCATGGACAATGATCTCTAATAGCCTGGTGAAATAGTGAGAGCCCCACAGGCCAAAATGGTATATAACATATTGCTAGAACTCTAGAGCCCAATTTTACCAATGTGAACTAATAAAAAGTGCTTTAATCATTGTCATATTTCAGTTGTATAATAATTTCTTACCTTTGGTCTCACAGTCTTGGAAAGATGTGGCTCCTTCGTGTCTGGTATTTATTCCTCCTCCGCAAGAAATACATTGAGTACGTCCAGTATCTGGTTGGTACATACCACGAGAGCATGACTGACATGGTTTGTATCCACTTGTGGAAAACTGTCCTGGAGAACACTGACCTACAAATAATAGTTTAACAACATGTCTGTAAATTCTTCAATATAATTATTGTGGTTTTTATGTGTTCAATTACATACATATAAAATCCCCTGACAAGTTGATAATGTGTATGGCTATAACTTTAAAATGAATATCTAAAAATATATATGAATATATATAAACCAATGGCAACATAGATGCATTAACACGGCTCAGTTACTGGACAAAGAACTAAACTGTCTTTTTGCTCACTTTTTTGTGTTGCTTCTGGTGAAGTTAGGCTCAAATGACTTCTGCTGTAGTCTCTTTCAGTGACTGGGTCTCTGGCAGTCTCTTTCAGTGACTGGGTCTCTGGCAGTCTCTTTCAGTGACTGGGTCTCTGGCAGTCTCTTTCAGTGACTGGCTCTCTGGCAGTCTCTTTCAGTGACTGGCTCTCTGGCAGTCTCTTTCAGTGACTGGCTCTCTGGCAGTCTCTTTCAGTGACTGGCTCTCTGGCAGTCTCTTTCAGTGACTGGCTCTCTGGCAGTCTCTTTCAGTGACTGGCTCTCTGGCAGTCTCTTTCAGTGACTGGCTCTCTGGCAGTCTCTTTCAGTGACTGGCTCTCTGGCAGTCTCTTTCAGTGACTGGCTCTCTGGCAGTCTCTTTCAGTGACTGGCTCTCTGGCAGTCTCTTTCAGTGACTGGCTCTCTGGCAGTCTCTTTCAGTGACTGGCTCTCTGGCAGTCTCTTTCAGTGACTGGCTCTCTGGCAGTCTCTTTCCGTGACTGGCTCTCTGGCAGTCTCTTTCCGTGACTGGCTCTATGGCAGTCTCTTTCCGTGACTGGCTCTATGGAAGTCTCTTTCCGTGACTGGCTCTCTGGCAGTCTCTTTCCGTGACTGGCTCTCTGGCAGTCTCTTTCCGTGACTGGCTCTCTGGCAGTCTCTTTCCGTGACTGGCTCTCTGGCAGTCTCTTTCCGTGACTGGCTCTCTGGCAGTCTCTTTCCGTGACTGGCTCTCTGGCAGTCTCTTTCCGTGACTGGCTCTCTGGCAGTCTCTTTCCGTGACTGGCTCTCTGGCAGTCTCTTTCCGTGACTGGGTCTCTGGCAGTCTCTTTCCGTGACTGGGTCTCTGGCAGTCTCTTTCCGTGACTGGGTCTCTGGCAGTCTCTTTCCGTGACTGGGTCTCTGGCAGTCTCTTTCAGCGACTGGGTCTCTGGCAGTCTCTTTCAGCGACTGGGTCTCTGGCAGTCTCTTTCAGTGACTGGGTCTCTGGCAGTCTCTTTCAGTGACTGGGTCTCTGGCAGTCTCTTTCAGTGACTGGGTCTCTGGCAGTCTGTCTCCAACTGTCACTTTGTCTATTAGGAGATTTATTGGGAGTGTCTGAGAGCAGAACTGTTGTAGTTGCCCATGGCAACCAATCAAAGCTCAAGTTTCATTTTCCCACAGCTTTTATAAAAAAAAAAACAGCTGATCTCTGATTGGTTTCCATGGGCATCTGGAACAGTCTTTCCTCAGATATTTCTGATAAATCTCCCCCTATCTCTGTATCTTTATACATCTTAGCTCACACATAAGCATCTTACACTCATTGCCTGTAGTAACCTATCAAAGCTCAGAGCTCATATTAATGGTCTGTGGCAAAACAGCAACCAATCACGGCTCAGCTGCCAACTGCTACAGCAGCAGCAGACAATGGCTCCTGTATATGGTGGTTAATAAGTGGAGAGCGGCTGTGGAAAATTTGGTGACTGTAAACGCAATGGTACAGATTCCTGAAGCGGACATATAAACATACACACACATACACTGAACTTTATATATTAGATATATCTTATCTAATATATAAGGTCAATAATATAAATTAGCTAGAAGACACATTTAACCCCTTAGTGACCACCGATATGGCTCTGTATGTCAGTCACTAAGGGGCCTTAGGCTAGGCTGATGGTATTCTCCGTCGGCCTAAACTAAGTTCTGGCCCCCTGTGCAGGGAGAAGCAGAGCCTCGACTGGGCCCTGCTGTAACAGATTGCATTGAAACTCCGTTCCGATCCGGCAGGTAACCATTAGATACCATGGTTAATGTTGCAACCATGGGATCCATTTACCTGAAGAGGTAAGGGGCTCCCTCCATCTCATCGCGGGGTGCTGTGTGTTTAGCTGGGCAGCCAGCTAAAATGATCACATGATCACCAGTTCAGAGGATAGTAATGTGAAAATAAAAACAGTAAAAAAACACAAAAAATGTAAAATTTATAAAAATGGAAAATAAAATTCATAAATATGTCCCAAAAGCCCCTAACACATATAAAAAAATTAACAATTTTTTAAAAAGTGGGAAAAAGTAGAAAAATACAACATGTTAGGTATCACCGCATCTCAAAATGTCCAATCTATAAAGATATAAAAATGGTTATTCCCGGAGGTGAACTCCATAACAGAAAATTTCGCTCAAAAGTCTGAATCGCTAATTCTTTGCAGTGTCGCAACACATAAAGAACATAAAAAGTGATCTAAAGGTCACACAGTCCCCAAAATGGTAGGAATGAAAACGTCAGCTTGTCCCAGAAAAAAATGACACCTAAGCCAAATCCGTACTCCTAAGTATGAAAAAGTTATTGGAGTCAGAATATGGTAAAGGTAATCATTTTTGGAGGGTTTTTAATTTTTGGTAAAATCTATTAACACCTAATAAAACACCTGTATAAATTTCCTATCCGTGTGATCGTATCGAACCAAGATATATATTTAAGATGCCATTTGGAATGTACAGTGAAAGACATAAAAACAGAGCCCACAAGAAAATGGCGCAAATGCAGTTTCCGCATTTTACCGCATTTTGAATTATATTTCCACTTCCGAGTACAATGTTTGGAATATAAAATTCCACCACTAGGAAGTACAATTTGTTATGCAGAAAATAAGCCCTCACACAGCTCTGACTTAGGGAGCGATAAACAGAGAATAAAATGGAAACAACAAGGGATTAATATGCCCCCTATACCACATGATAAAAAGTTTACAAATTTTCTGGGATAAAGGTTTGTGGTATATGAGGCCACGATCTCACATCACATTTTGGTTACGTTTGAAAACGCAACCCAAGGCTCCACTCGTTAACTAAATGCAAAGTAAATGCAATTTTACCTCAACGTGCGATCACAGGTGGAGCCTTTGGATTATGTTTAAAAACGCAACCAAAATGCCACGTGTAAACGTGGCCCCAGGGACCCTACAAACATGTCCTCTTCCTCGGAAAAAACTGCACACTATATTCCTAGATGCATTATCTACTTTTATTCAGTTAACTCCTCAAGGACAGAGCCTATTTGTAGGTTAAGGCTCAGTCCTTTGACCAGTGTCCCTTCCTGTGGTAATAACCTTAGTTTTTGATAGTTGTATCATTTTGGTGATCTGTTCCTTTTTGGGGGGGTAAAAATTCAAAAATGTAAGAAAAATTTGAAAAAAATTACTATTTTCAAAATTTAAAATGTTCTACATTTTAGACAAAAAGTCAAACCACATTTTTTTTTTGGTAGAAGCCTTTTCCCATTGGTCTGCTTTTTATTTCCATAATTTGTTTTACGTTTCCATTATTTTTACAGATGTGAGAAGGTTTAAAGTTTTAGCAGCAAATTTTCTTGAAATTTGAAAAATTTTTGGTGATCAATTCAGTTTTGAAGTGCCCTACAGAGGCTTTTGTACTATATACCCTCACAAGTGACACCATTTTTTATGAACCTAACATCTCAACCTATTCAAATCAACATTTGAGACGTCTATCAACCCTTTAAATATTTTCCCCAAAGCAAACAAAAATGGATTGGAAATTTCAAAATTTCAATTTTTGATTACAATTTTTCTCATTTAGCCCTAAAATGGACACTTTCAGAAGGAAGTTGTGGCAAATATACATCCCAAAATTTTTGCCCTTCTTCCGAGTACGGAAATAACAGACATGTGGATGTCAATTGCTGTTTCGTCGAACAGCGATGTCCATAGTAGAGTTAGTTCTATTGGGTTTTTGGAAGGCCAATTTGGCTTCAAATGTTTTGTGGTGCCACAGCGTACTTGAAAAGCCCCTAAAGAACCAGTACAATAAAACCCCCCGAGAAGTGACACCATTTTGTCTTCACCCCTCAAGGAATATATCTGGGGTTGTGATGAGCATTTTAGCCCCCAACCTGCTGGCCAAAATTTAATACAAAGTAAGTGGTGCAGAGTAAAATTATGGGAGCATAACCCAGACTAAGGAGGGAATTATGGATAATTTTAAAGAATTTTATGTGAAGATCTATCAATCAGAGAGTAATTATGTGGAAGGGGAATTAGAAGAGTTCTTGGATGGAATTACATTCCCTCAGTTATCAGAGACTCAAATTAAGACACTGGAACTAGAAATTCTCCTGGTGGAAGGCATTTTGGTTATCTTTGGAATGTCAACAGTTTAACCCAGGAAGAGGTACGAGATAGCAACAAAGAGATAGCAACAAATCACCGGGGCCAGTTCTGCAAGTACCGTGATAGACAGACCCTTATTTTTAATATTTGAAGATTCCCTGAGGACTGGTTCTGTTCCACAAGCCTGGCACAAAGCTAATGTACTACCAATATACAAAAAAGGATCAAAAAGCAATCCTGGAAACTACAGACCTGTGAGTCTAACTTCTGTTGAGGGGAAAATATTTGAGGGTTTTTTTTAGAGATTTTATCCTGGAGTATCTCACTGTACATAACTTTATAACCCAGCATCAGCATGTGTTTATGAGGGATCGGTCCTGTTAGACTAAACTGATTGGCTTCTATGAGGAAGTAAGTTACAGACTGGATCTGGGGGAGGCTGTGGATGTTGTATATCTAGACTTTTCAACAGCATTTGACACAGTGCCGCATAAAAGGTTGGTGCATAAAATGAGACTGCTGGGACTAGGGGAAAATCTGTGTATTTGGGTAACTAATTGTGGAAGCTTGAGGAGTGAACAAAGAAAAGAATTAAAACATTTATTTAATTCTTAAAGGTTGGACTTGATGGACTTGCGTCTTTTTCCAGCCTTATATACTATGATACTATGATACTATGAGGTTTAATGCAGATAAATGTAAAGTTATACACTTCGGCCACCAAAATTATGTTCTAAATAGCCAATTTCTTGTGTGGAAGATTTGGCCCACTAAAGTCTGAGGTAGCAAGATTTGTGATGCAGTTCAAGACAGTGACACCAAATTACAGTCCAAAACAGGTCTCACCTGAATTTATTCAAGTAGCTTGTAGCAAAAAAACAGCCTTCGCGTTCGGGCATCAAACATAAACAAAATCCTACCTGTCTGGGTGCCAGCTAGACAGAGAGTTCCCCTAACTCACCACTAAAAACAAAGCGAGGACATCGCTAGTTCCAGGCATGGAAGCTAGGGCTGTAATACGCTTTGGCAGACCTCCTTTCAGAGAGAACTCAGTCAGCTCTGCTCAGCAGCTTTTTGCAGCCTGATTAGGCTGTTCCCACCACCTGTATCCAAGGTTCTGGACAACAAAAAACCTGACCCAGCCTAACAGGGAGGTGTAATAGACCACCCCACTACCAGCCTGCAAATCCATTCCATATAAATCCAGCCCAGGAGGGTTTTAAACTACAAATAACTTGTTTGCGCCATGCTTCCCAGATTTACAGTGTTTGCAGCTGGACAAACACAACCTCCACGTTAAGGCCTTGCATAAAAAGAAAACCCAGGGGAAACATATCGTCCATCCACAGTTAACCCCTTTAGTGTCTCATACTTGGTAAAACTGGAGCTGAAAAAGACTTGGATGTTTTGGTGGATGGTGAACTTAATTTTAGTTACCAGAGGCAGGAAGCTGCTGCTAACGCAAATAAAATGATAGGATGTATCAAGATAGGAATTGATTCTCATGATAAAGACATAGTTTTGCCCTTATACAAATCCCTGGTCAGATCATTCATGGAATATTGTGTACAGTTTTGGGCACCAGTGTATAAAAAAGACATAGTAGACTTCGCGCCAAAACCAGACATACAGCTCTCACCACCGGACTGACCGTCCTGTGTCTACCCTGAGCTACACATCGCATCCCGGCGCTCAAGCATTTGTTACGGACCTGAGGAAGGGGGTAGACCACCCCCGAAACGCGTAGTCCTTTTACCATTCAAATAAATATTTGAACTTCATTATCTGTGTCGGACATAGCATAATTGGGGAAGCGCGTCTTACACCAACCCGGGCTTTTCAAATCTATATATCTTTGTGATTCCCTATCCGGCACTACATCTGTACCAGACTCCGGGAAGACGCAGCATACCCTACCAACGTCCACTGGAGATCAGACGGAACAACGAGTATCTGCTCTAGACGCATAAGACACAAGGTGTCTTCAGGTGAGCAGATACCCTTCCTACTTCACCATACTCTCAAGTTACCCATTACACTAGGGGCGCCGCCTGTGTCTCTTTCTATTTTTCATAGTAGAACTGGAACAGGTGCAGAGGAGAGCAACCAAGATTATTAGGGGAATGGGGGACTAGAATACAATGACAGATTACAAAATTTGGGATTATTTAGTTTAGAAAAAAGATGGATGAGGGGAGAATTCATTACAATGTACAAATACCAGGCAGTACAAGGATCTCACCAAAGATCTTTTTATATCTAGGCCTGTGACCAGGACAAGGGGGCATCCTCTACGCCTAGAGGAGAGGCAATTCTACCATCAACATAGACAAAGGTTATTTACTGTAAGAGCAGTGAGACTATGGAACTTTCGGCCCCAGGAGGTTGGTATGGGACTCTATTTACTTGTTTAAGATAGGCCTGGATGACTTTCTGGATTACAAAAATATCACTGATCATGAGGCGAAAGTATTTGTTTAATTCTTAAGGGTTGGAATTGATGGCCTTGTGTCTTTTACGAGCCTTATATACTTTGATACTATAACCCCCCACCTCAGGACCCCCAATAAGGATATATATTAATATATTGTTTGTACTCAATATATTCTGTTCTTGCTTACTGTAAAGTTTTCGATCTTGCCTGCCATATATATTACTGGTTTATAACGCTCATTATCACCTTCTGTACCTTATTATCTTTTGTCCTAAACCTATATGAATTTAGGCGCTGTTACTTATGATTTCAAGATAGAGGAGGGGTATCCCCTATTCAGAAATTTAGTCTCCGTGCCGTCCAATCTCTTCTGTAGAAGAGGTTCACCGTCAACTATTCTCCTGACTCTCAACATCTGGCTGTAAGGGAGAGATTTGATCATAAGTCTGGGATGACAGCCCTCGAATCTCAACAAGTTATTCCTATCCGTATGCTTCACAAACAAATCAGTAGTCATTTTTCCGTCCACCATTCGGACTTTCACATCAAGGAACTGCATTTCGGTACTGGACCATACAAAGGTAAATTTTACAGAAGCATTAATAGAATTCAAAAAGTCAAAGAAAGACCGTAGGTCATCCTCCTTCCCTGTCCAAATTGCGAACACATCGTCTATGTATTGCCACCACCTCAGAACATGTCCAAAGTGGTGCGATACATAGACGTGCTGCTCCTCCAAAAAACGCAAGGAATACAGTATTAGACATTACCTAACGTGCAGTTCCTGCTTTGTGATATACTTACTGGAATACCGTAAAGAATTAGAATGGATACACAGACTCCAGAAATTAAAACCTAATGTTCTGAACATTAAATTCAGAACTTCAGACTTAGTCTGGGAATGGGCTTTCCTCTGAAAGTGATAGGATCCTGATTACCTACCTCTATCTGGGAAATAGGGGTGTAAAACTTATTTCTATGTATATATGTATATATTATATTTCAATTAAAACAGAAGTTGAAAGCAGGAGATGTACAGGGATAGCTATGTACCTATGAGTAAGTGCCAAGTAATTGGTTATAGGTCCTGTACAGGTTATTGCACTAAAAAAGATGCCCCACAAAATTATAGAATATGCAAAACCTATAGTACCCCTCAAGATGAAGGGAAAAGAGTGAGGCAATATGACAAAATCAAAAATAAGTGTAAAAAGTTAACAATCTTTATTTATGCAGACATATTGAGAAATATATGACAGGGTTATGGGGTAAATATACAGCAGAGAAAAAGACAGTCGAAGGCTCAATACGAGCCGAAACGCGCGTCGTGGGCGGCAGTCATCCCTGGACATTGTGCACATCCACCCACAATCCTGGTAAGGACTGGTTTCAAGACTCCAAAACTGTTTCTTTGCTCCACTATATTGGCACCAGTATTTGCTGTAACATTACCATTGATCTATGCTACTCTCAGGTGTTAACCCTGTATATACCAGCCCTTCCAAATAGTTTATATATAGAGATGAGCGAGCACTAAAATGCTCGGGTACTCGTTATTCGAGACGAACTTTTCCCGATGCTCGAGTGCTCGTTTCGAGTAACGAGCCCCATTGAAGTCAATGGGAGACTCGAGCATTTTTCAAGGGGACCAAGGCTCTGCACAGGGAAGCTTGGCCAAACACCTGGGAACCTCAGAAAAGGATGGAAACACCACGGAAATGGACAGGAAACAGCAGGGGCAGCATGCATGGATGCCTCTGAGGCTGCTTAATCGCACCATTATGCCAAAATTATGGGCAACAGAATGGCCATGACAGAGTGACAGAATGAAGCTAGATAGCATCTAAAACATCCAATAATTGACCCTGACACCATAGGGGACGGCATGCAGAGGCAGCGGCAGCAGCGGCAGGCTAGAGAGTGGCATGGCGACATACCCTAAATGGACTCAGGCTTCCAACCAATGGGTGGCAGAGAGGAACCAAAGGAGGTGAGCAAGAAGCGCTCAAATAATATCGGTACATGATAAAAGTTTGCCAATATATTTTGTGGATTACACAGCAGGGTGGCGACAAAGTTAACAAGTTTGATGTGGAAGCCATGAAAACAACCCAAAATTCTGCCTGACACAGCTCGTTTGATAAGGGGACCATGTATGGAGGCAGTGAACTAGTAGTAGATTAAAGGTGCTGCAGTTAAAACTATGTTAGTTGGATCTTGACATGGAGCTGGCGCTCCGCTGCCAGGCGAGCTTTCGCCAATCCAAGCCCCTGTCTCTAGGCTACTCCCCAAACAGCACTTCTAAGAACCTTTTGTATAAGATCAAGTGTAGTAGCGTTCTTATAAGTTTAGGATATGGCGGGTGAGGGGAATGTAAACAGATGCGCAAGAAGCGCTGAAATAATATCCGTAAATGGTAAAAGTTTGCCAGTGTATTTTGTGGATAACACAGCAGGGTGGCGACAAAGTTAACAACTTTGATGTGGAATCCATGAAAACAACCCAAATTTCGGCCTGACACACCTCGTTTGATAAAGGGACGATGTATGGAGGCAGCTATATGGACGACTTTTGGAGGTAGCAATGGAGACAACGTGTGGAGGCTGCTATGGAGACAATTCAATTTGGATAGTGCCTGTATGTGGCAGTCCAAAAAAGTTTTCAAACCAGAGGAGCAGGTAGGTGGCCCTCCATAAAAATGGAATAGATTGAGTGCCTGTATGTGGCAGTCCAAAAAAGTTTTCAAACCAGAGGAGCAGGTAGGTGGCCCTCCATAAAAATGGAATAGATTGAGTGCCTGTATGTGGCAGTCCAAAAAAGTTTTCAAACCAGAGGAGCAGGTAGGTGGCCCTCCATAAAAATGGAATAGATTGAGTGCCTGTATGTGGCAGTCCAAAAAAGTTTTCAAACCAGAGGAGCAGGTAGGTGGCCCTCCATAAAAATGGAATAGATTGAGTGCCTGTATGTGGCACTCCCAAAAATTGTTTAAAACAGAGGACCGGGTCGGTGGCCCTCCATAAAAATTAAATGCATAAAGTACTATAGCTAGAGCCAGTGGGCCCTGTCAAAAAATAGCCAGTTTCCTCTGCTTTACTGTACAAAGAGGAGGAGAAGGAGGAAAATGAGGAGGAGGAGGAGTGGATAAATTATTCAGGTTGAGCTTCCTTCACCTGGTGGAGATTGGAAATTAGGAGAAATCCAGGCTTTATTCATCTTGATAAGCGTCAGCCTGTCAGCGCTGTCAGTCGACAGGCGTGTACGCTTATCGGTGATGATGCCACCAGCTGCACTGAAAACCCGCTCGGACAAGACGCTAGCGGCAGGGCAGGCAAGAACCTCCAAGGCGTACAGCGCCAGTTCGTGCCACATGTCCAGCTTTGAAACCCAGTAGTTGTAGGGAGCTGTGTGATCATTTAGGACGATGGTATGGTCAGCTACGTACTCCCTCACCATCTTTCTGTAAAGATCAGCCCTACTCTGCCGAGACTGGGGACAGGTGACAGTGTCTTGCTGGGGTGACATAAAGCTGGCAAAAGCCTTGTAAAGCGTACCCTTGCCAGTGCTGGACAAGCTGCCTGCTCGCCTACTCTCCCTCGCTACTTGTCCCGCAGAACTACGCACTCTGCCGCTAGCGCTGTCAGAAGGGAAATACTGTTTCAGCTTGTGCACCAGGGCCTGCTGGTATTCATGCATTCTCACACTCCTTTCCTCTCCAGGGATGAGAGTGGAAAGATTTTGCTTGTACCGTGGGTCCAGGAGAGTGAACACCCAGTAATCGGTGCTGGAATAAATTCTTTGAACGCGAGGGTCACGGGATAGGCAGCCTAGCATGAAATCTGCCATATGCGCCAGAGTACCAACGCGCAAGAATTCACTCCCCTCACTGGCCTGACTGTCCATTTCCTCCTCCTCCAACTCCTCCAACTTCTCTTCTTCTGCCCATACACGCTCAACAGGGAAGGACTCAACAATGGTCCCCTCTTGTGTCTCGCCAACATTCTCCTCCTCTTCCTCCTCATCCTCCTCCACCTCCTCCGATATGCGCTGAGAAACAGACCTAAGGGTGCTTTGGCTATCAACAAGGGAATCTTCTTCCCCCGTCTCTTGTGAGGAGCGCAAAGCTTCCAACTTCATGCTGACCAGAGAGTTTTTCAACAGGCCAAGCAGCGGGATGGTGAGGCTGATGATGGCGGCATCGCCACTGACCATCTGTGTTGACTCCTCAAAGTTACTCAGCACCTGACAGATATCAGACATCCACGTACACTCCTCATTGTAGACTTGAGGAAGCTGACTGACCTGACTACCAGTTCTGGTGGAAGTTGACATCTGGCAGTCTACAATCGCTCGGCGCTGCTGGTAAACTCTGGATAACATGGTCAGTGTTGAATTCCACCTCGTGGGCACGTCGCACAACAGTCGGTGAGCGGGCAGTTGGAGGCGGCGCTGCGCTGCCCTGAGAGTGGCAGCATCTGTGCTGGACTTCCTGAAATGCGCACAGATGCGGCGCACCTTCGTGAGCAAATCAGACAGATTGGGGTATGTCTTGAGGAAACGCTGAACTATCAGATTTAACACATGGGCCAGGCATGGCACATGTGTCAGTCTGCCGAGTTGCAGAGCCGCCACCAGGTTACGGCCGTTGTCACACACAACCATGCCTGGCTTCAGGTTCAGCGGTGCCAGCCACAGATCAGTCTGCGCCGTGATGCCCTGTAATAGTTCTTGGGCGGTGTGCCTTTTATCGCCTAGGCTCAGCAGTTTCAGCACCGCCTGCTGTCGCTTAGCGACGGCACTGCTGCTGTGCCTAGAGCTACCAACTGATGGTGCCATGCCCACGGATGGTCGTTCGGAGGAGGAGGTGGAGGAGGGGTGGGAGGAGGAGGAGGCATAGTAGGCCTGAAACACCTGGACCGAGGTAGGCCCCGCAATCCTCGGCGTCGGCAGTATATGACCAGCCGCAGGGTCAGACTCGGTCCCAGCCTCCACCAAGTTAACCCAATGTGCCGTCAGCGATATATAGTGGCCCTGCCCGGCAGCACTCGTCCACGTGTCCGTGGTCAGGTGGACCTTGTCAGAAACGGCGTTGGTCAGGGCACGGATTATGTTGTCTGACACGTGCTGGTGCAGGGCTGGGACGGCACATCGGGAAAAGTAGTGGCGGCTGGGGACCGAATACCGAGGGGCGGCCGCCGCCATGAGGCTGCGAAAGGCCTCGGTCTCTACTAGCCTATAGGGCAGCATCTCCAGGCTTAGCAATCTGGAGATGTGCACATTAAGGGCTTGGGCGTGCGGGTGGGTTGCACTATATTTGCGTTTCCGCTCCAGCGTCTGGGGTATGGAGAGCTGAACGCTGGTGGATGCTGTGGAGGATCGTGGAGGCGACGATGGGGTTTTTGTGGCAGGGTCCTGGGCAGGGGGCTGACTATCAGCTGACACAGGGGAAGGAGCAGTGGTGTGCACGGCCGGAGGTGAACGCGCTTGTTGCCACTGAGTGGGGTGTTTAGCATTCATATGCCTGCGCATACTCGTGGTAGTTAAGCTAGTAGTGGTGGAACCCCTGCTGATCCTGGTTTGGCAAATGTGGCACACCACAGTCCGTCGGTCATCCGGTGTTTCCTTAAAGAACCTCCAGACTTCTGAAAATCTAGCCCTCGCCGCAGGAGCCCTCGCCACGGGAGCTTCACTAGTTGACACATTTGGCGCTGATGCACCAGCTCTGGCCCTGCCTCTCCGTCTGGCCCCACCACTGCCTCTTCCAACCTGTTCTGGTCGAGGACTCTCCTCCGTCTCAGAAGCACTGTGTTCACCCGGCCTCTCAACCCAGCTTGGGTCTGTCACCTCATCATCCTCCGATCCCTCAGTCTGCTCCCCCCTCGGACTTCCTGCCCTGACAACAACTTCCCCACTGTCTGACAACCGTGTCTCCTCATCGTCGGACACCTCTTTACACACTTCTTCCAGTACGTCAACAAGGTCATCATCACCCACAGACTGCGACTGGTGGAAAACCTGGGCATCGGAAAATTGCTCATCAGCAACCGGACAAGTGGTTTGTGACTGTGGGAAGGATCCAGAAAACAGTTCCTCAGAGTATGCCGGTTCAAATGGCAAATTTTGCTGGGAGGGGGCAGACTGGGGGGGAGGAGGCTGAGGTGCAGGAGCTGGAGGAGTGCCGATTTCGGTGACATGGGTGGACTGCGTAGAAGACTGACTGGTGGACAAATTGCTCGAAGCATTGTCGGCAATCCACGACATCACCTGTTCGCACTGTTCTGGCCTCAACAGTGCTCTACCACGAGTCCCAGTAACTTCAGACATGAACCTAGGGAGTGTAGCTCTGCGGCGTTCCCCTGCTCCCTCATAAGCAGGTGGTGTCTCACCCCGCCCAGGACCACGGCCTCTGACCCCTGCAGTAGTTGGACGCCCACGTCCCCGCCCTCGTCCTCTACCCCTAGCCCTCGGGTTAAACATTTTGAAAATGAGAGTTATAACTTTAATTTTTTTTTTAACTTTTTTTTGTGTTTTTTTTTTTTTTGTGTGTTTTTTAGTTTTTAAAACCAAACGATGCTATCCTATTGCTATGGCTATTTTCTAGCCAAGTATGAAAGCACACTACTATGCCAGATGAGATGACGCTGAGTTATGAAAAAAATAAACGTAAAATAAAAAAGGAAATGGCAGACTGTGCCTAATTGAAATCCAACCCCGGGCCCTAATAAATTTTCCCACTTCGGTCTTTGCGATGGATATGTGCGTCACTAAGCGCAAAACACAGTGGTCGCAAGTCTCACTACAAATTGCTCACAATTTGCTAGTAGATGCACTGCAGCAACTACAGCCACCAGCAGATCAACCAGAAATCAAATATATATAACGCTACTGTAGGCGTAAGTAAGACGTTTGGATTCTCCTATGGCTATTTTCTAGCCAAGTATGAAAGCACACTACTATGCAAGATGAGATGACGCTGAGTTATGAAAAAAATAAACGTAAAATAAAAAAGGAAATGGCAGACTGTGCCTAATTGAAATACAACCCTGGGCCCTAATAAATTTTCCCACTTCGGTCTTTGCGATGGATATGTGCGTCACTAAGCGCAAAACACAGTGGTCGCAAGTCTCACTACAAATTGCTCCCAATTTGCTAGTAGATGCACTGCAGCAACTACAGCCACCAGCAGATCAACCAGAAATCAAATATATATAACGCTACTGTAGGCGTAAGTAAGACGTTTGGATTCTCCTATGGCTATTTTCTAGCCAAGTATTAAAGCACACTGCTTTGCCAGATGAGATGACGCTGAGTTATGAAAAAAATAAACGTAAAATAAAAAAGGAAATGGCAGACTGTGCCTAATTGAAATACAACCCTGGGCCCTAATAAATTTTCCCACTTCGGTCTTTGCGATGGATATGTGCGTCACTAAGCGCAAAACACAGTGGTCGCAAGTCTCACTACAAATTGCTCCCAATTTGCTAGTAGATGCACTGCAGCAACTACAGCCACCAGCAGATCAACCAGAAATCAAATATATATAACGCTACTGTAGGCGTAAGTAAGACGTTTGGATTCTCCTATGGCTATTTTCTAGCCAAGTATGAAAGCACACTACTATGCCAGATGAGATGACGCTGAGTTATGAAAAAAATAAACGTAAAATAAAAAAGGAAATGGCAGACTGTGCCTAATTGAAATACAACCCTGGGCCCTAATAAATTTTCCCACTTCGGTCTTTGCGATGGATATGTGCGTCACTAAGCGCAAAACACAGTGGTCGCAAGTCTCACTACAAATTGCTCACAATTTGCTAGTAGATGCACTGCAGCAACTACAGCCACCAGCAGATCAACCAGAAATCAAATATATATAACGCTACTGTAGGCGTAAGTAAGACGTTTGGATTCTCCTATGGCTATTTTCTAGCCAAGTATGAAAGCACACTACTATGCCAGATGAGATGACGCTGAGTTATGAAAAAAATAAACGTAAAATAAAAAAGGAAATGGCAGACTGTGCCTAATTGAAATACAACCCTGGGCCCTAATAAATTTTCCCACTTCGGTCTTTGCGATGGATATGTGCGTCACTAAGCGCAAAACACAGTGGTCGCAAGTCTCACTACAAATTGCTCCCAATTTGCTAGTAGATACACTGCAGCAACTACAGCCACCAGCAGATCAACCAGAAATCAAATATATATAACGCTACTGTAGGCGTAAGTAAGACGTTTGGATTCTCCTATGGCTATTTTCTAGCCAAGTATTAAAGCACACTGCTATGCCAGATGAGATGACGCTGAGTTATGAAAAAAATAAACGTAAAATAAAAAAGGAAATGGCAGACTGTACCTAATTGAAATACAACCCCGGGCCCTAATAAATTTTCCCACTTCGGTCTTTGCGATGGATATGTGCGTCACTAAGCGCAAAACACAGTGGTCGCAAGTCTCACTACAAATTGCTCACAATTTCCTAGTAGATGCACTGCAGCAACTACAGCCACCAGCAGATCAACCAGAAATCAAATATATATAACGCTACTGTAGGCGTAAGTAAGACGTTTGGATTCTCCTATGGCTATTTTCTAGCCAAGTATGAAAGCACACTACTATGCAAGATGAGATGACACTGAGTTATTAAAAAAATAAACGTAAAATAAAAAGAAACTGGCAGACTGTGCCTAATTGAAATCAAACCCCTAATAAATTGTCCCACTTTGGTGTTTGAGGTGGATATGTGTGTCACTAAGAGCTAAACACAACGGTAGCAAGTCCCCCTGCTAATTCCTCACAATATGGTACTAGCTGCACTACTAGTGCCAGCAAGCCCAGCCACAAGCAAATAAAAAAAAAAAGTATAACGTTATTGTAGCCCTAAGAAGGGCTGTTGGGTTGTTGTAGAATCACTCCTGCCTAACAGTAAGCTAATAGAACACCCTAACGCTTTCCCTGACCAGCAGCAGCTCTCTCCCTAGCGGCATCCAGACAGAGAATGATCCGAGCAGCGCGGGCAGCGGCTAGTCTATCCCAGGGTCACCTGATCTGGCCAGCCAACCACTGCTATCTACGTGTAAGGGTACCACGTCATGCTGGGTGGAGTGCAGAGTCTCCTGGCTTGTGATTGGCTCTGTTTCTGGCCGCCAAAAAGCAAAACGGCGGGAGCTGCCATTTTCTCGAGCGGGCGAAATACTCGTCCGAGCAACGAGCAGTTACGAGTACGCTAATGCTCGATCGAGCATCAAGCTCGGACGAGTATGTTCGCTCATCTCTATTTATATACCTTTACATAACCTACAGATGTCCGGGTAAGACTGTCTTTTTCTCTGCTGTATATTTAACCCATAACCCTGTCATATATTTCTAAACAACTTTTAATTGTGTCTTTTTGTGTATATGTCTGCATAAATAAAGATTGTTAACTTTTTACACTTATTTTTGATTTTGTCATATTGCCTCACTCTTTTCCCCTCATCTTGAGGGGTACTATAGGTTTTGCATATTATATTTCAAGCCAATTAATTATTGTATGTCTCTCTCTTTTTCCTATAGATAACACAAGAATTGATCATTGCATCACCACCATAAGGATCAGCACTTTGTCATTATAGATGGGCTTCTCATTCTGGGGTCATATATTTATTGCCTTAGCCATGTAGGGGTTCTGTATAGTGATATATGTATGGTGCATGGTATTCCAGTTATAGGTCTGTGGTAGGAACATGGAACTGACTGGATAGGAAATAGAAATAGGGGGAATGTAGTAGGTACCTCAGTAGCAGATATTCTTTAAGCTCACAGTAGGGTTTGTAGGGACTGGAAGCCTGTGAGCTTATCAGGATCATCTAGCCCCCACGCCTGGATCCAATCTACGATTGCAGAAGTATGGTAAGCAGAGAAGGGGAAAGAGATTTCAGAGAAACTCTTGCCTTTTGCCCTTTCCACATAAAGGTCACTATTAAGGGCTGTAGTTTAACAAAATATGTTTAGGAAGTAAGACGGGTAAGTTACGAAAAAAGTAGAATATTTATATATTGGGAGACTGTTAAATTGTTTCAGCCCCTCTGAAATTTATTGAATAAGCGAGGGATAATTGGCTATAATTATCTTATTGGATGGGAATATAAGAAAGATACCTAAATAAGGGACCGCAAGCTATAAGTTAATTCCAGTTGTTGTGTATGGATGTTGTGAGGGATGCCCACATTCAGATTTAAGGATTTTCTTGCATTAATTATATAATAAATTAGGCTACTAAACTCGTCTATGATGCGAGTTGCTTTCGCCAGAGAAGTCACAGGATCAGACAAGCATAAAATTACATAACCCATGAATAATTCAATACTATGCTTCCTCCCCCCAACTTCCACTCCCTATTCTGTGGGGCCATGTGTATCTCATGTCACTCTCCATGGGCTGCGGGACAGAAGGATCATCACAGAGATTATATATAGAGTAGAGTACTATAATAATCAGCAAAGACATTCGTTATACCAAGAGAATCCATAATCCAAACTTGAGTCTTCTTCTACACTCACCGGCCACTTTATTAGGTACACCATGATAGTAACGGGTTGGACCCCCTTTTGCCTTCAGAACTGCCTCAATTCTTCGTGGCATAGATTCAACAAGGTGCTGGAAGCATTCCTCAGAGATTTTGGTCCATATTGACATGATGGCATCACACAGTTGCCGCAAATTTGTCGGCTGCACATCCATGATGCGAATCTCCCGTTCCACCACATCCCAAAGATGCTCTATTGGATTGAGATCTGGTGACTGTGGAGGCCATTTGAGTACAGTGAACTCATTGTCATGTTCAAGAAACCAGTCTGAAATGATTCCAGCTTTATGACATGGCACATTATCCTGCTGAAAGTAGCCATCAGATGTTTGGTACATTGTGGTTATAAAGGGATGGACATGGTCAGCAACAATACTCAGGTAGGCTGTGGCGTTGCAACGATGCTCAATTGGTACCAAGGGGCCCAAAGAGTGACAAGAAAATATTCCCCACACAATGACACCACCACCACCAGCCTGAACCGTTGATACAAGGCAGGATGGATTCATGCTTTCATGTTGTTGACCCCAAATTCTGACCCTACCATCCGAATGTCGCAGCAGAAATCGAGACTCATCAGACCAGGCAACGTTTTTCCAATCTTCTACTGTCCAATTTCGATGAGCTTGTGCAAATTGTAGCCTCAGTTTCCTGTTCTTAGCTGAAAGGAGTGGCACTCGGTGTGGTCTTCTGCTGCTGTAGCCCATCTGCCTCATAGTTCGACGTACTGTGCGTTCAGAGATGCTCTTCTGCCTACCTTGGTTGTAACGGGTGGCGATTTGAGTCACTGTTGCCTTTCTATCAGCTCGAACCAGTCTGCCCATTCTCCTCTGACCTCTGGCATCAACAAGGCATTTCCGACCACAGAACTGCCGCTCACTGGATGTTTTTTCTTTTTCAGACCATTCTCTGTAAACCCTAGAGATGGTTGTGCGTGAAAATTACAGTAGATCAGCAGTTTCTGAAATACTCAGACCAGCCCTTCTGGCACCAACAACCATGCCACGTTCAAAGGCACTCAAATCACCTTTCTTCCCCATACTGATGCTCGGTTTGAACTGCAGGAGATTGTCTTGACCATGTCTACATGCTCAAATGCACTGAGTTGCCGCCATGTGATTGGTTGATTAGAAATTAAGTATTAACGAGCAGTTGGACAGGTGTACCTAATAAAGTGGCCGGTGAGTGTATATGTATGTAATACAAGATTTGCCTTCTTTAGCCTTTAAGCAGCGTGCAGAAGGCATTAATTCAAAATCAAACGGAAATCTGTTCCTGGATATTTTCTGCAGCCCAAACGTTCCAGTCCTCCCTCTGATGTCACGGAGGGATGGCAAATATGAGCCAGGGGAGGGACGCCTGCTTTCTAGCTGCTGCCCATCTGTGACATCAGAGGGAGCAACTGGAGACACTGGTATCTCTGTATCTAGCAGTGCTGGGATCGTCTCCAACCGAAGCTGGGCTGCCAACTGATGACTCTGGTGCATCAGTAAGTCATCTTAGGGTGTAGCTGGTTGCCTAGGTGATTGGCGCAAAATTGGCTGCTTCTTAGTGCATATTTATTGCTGGAAAGAATTTGGTCAACTTAAGATGACTCTCCCATTTCTGATTTTCACCAAATTGTTGTCCAATTCCTACTTATGAAGATGAAGAGTGATGTAGTGCAGTCATTTCGTGAGAAGGGAATTCTGAGAGAGACGGTTAGGTCCCAGACTTGTCTCCAATATAACCTTCTTAATCACTTATAATGGCAAATTCACCTTTATGCCCACCCTTAGGGGACGTCTAAGTTGTGGCTCAGAAGAAAGGCTACTAGCACAGATGGCATGAATTACAGTCCTGTTAAGTAAAAAGACAATCTTGAAGCCATAAGCAAAGGGGGACATGACTTTGGTAAGCGGGGACCTATAACGCTTACATTTTTATGTAGTTGCATTGAATTTATAGGGGTGGTTCTTCTTTAAGGGGACAAAATATGTGGTGTGTAGTACAGGCTTATTAGGGGACAGAAAACAAAAGAGCTTGTAGGTATAAAAAATGATTTACACTTTATTCAAAATAACACATACAAAGTATATACACCACTTTCAGGAGAGATTCCTGAAAGTCAGAAATATTAAGGGGAACAGGCAATGTCCCAGATGGAAGTGGGACAGACACAGAGAACCTATGGCCCCCCTATCCTGGTTCTGCCTCGTAAATTGTGCCAAAAAGAAATATTTCCAAAGATGCATTGTGTCCAAAAGTAGGACTGATATAGGAAGGCAGTGGACCTTTGTACTATAGTGACCATACAATCAACCGGAGGTACCATCCGGTGCTAGTAGACAAAGTCAAAAGGAAGGCCACACTTACCTAAAGGCATGGTGTAAAGGGCACAGGGGCAGTCAGATGGAGGGCCAAGAGGAACACCCCGACGCGCGTTTCGCACAGATCTTTGTTGGTTTGGGATTTTGGAGGGCGGTATAGACTACATATGGGGCCTTTTGGGTGTTATTAGGGGACAGAGTATGCAATGTAAAAGTGTGGTAATGTAAGAGTAGATGTTACTTCCTGTCCTGTACCTTTCCTCCTTTCACCGGAAGACCATGAAAAAACATATCTGCTGCCTGGGGGACTACAATACTGGGGCTATATCACACTTTTGTGACCACATACACATCACACCATTTAATAGTGTAGAATTAGCTTCTATATTATATATGAGATGACTTTGACAGGGACAGTTTTTACCAAACTTTATTAAAACTATAATGTGTCTATATAATAAACCCTCTGCCATTATCAGCAGCCTGGGATTTATGTTTGAGAACTTTGCAATCACAAATTGAGTGTGCCAAGGCTGCCCATTTTCCCCCTTATTGTTTAATATTTTTATAGAACCATTTGCACAAGCAGTCAGGTCGAAGAAGGAATTTAAAGGGTAAAGTATTAAAGATAGTAGAGACCGTATATTATAGGCCTCTACGCAGATGACATATTTATCGCCTGCGAAAATCCAACAGAATCGCTGAGTTTAAAAAGGTGGTTAACAAATTCTCAATGGTTTCATATGATAAGGTCAATGAAAGTAAAAGAAAAATTTCTTACTCCTGGGCTCCTGAAGGTTTTTGTTATCTTGGTATACAAATATCTGATTCCCTGGACTCCACTATTAAAACAAACTTAACAGAGCTAAGGGATAAAATAAAATAACTAAGAAAAAAAACTACAAAATGTAATATTACCTGGCTAAACAGGATTGCAATAGTCAAAAGGAATATGCTCCCAGTATTTTTTTTATTATTTAAGATGCATCCCTCTGATGTTCCCAAAGACAGAAATTAGGAAAATTCTGACCTTTATGTGTGGAAATACAAAGCTAAAAATACACTTCAAATAATTTAGGGGGGCTGGGTCATCCAAATCTCTTGAAATATTAATACACTATACTCACTGAGATAATAACACTCCTGTGGCAAGACAAAGAATATGAAAAGTGGATTCTTATAGAGGAAGGCATAATAAACACTGGCACTATTATCACTCATGTATCAAAGAGTTATTTTTGGGAAGACAAAATATTAAATTAGAGGTTTTTTGTTTATGTATGGAGGACCTATCCATAAATAAATTGAAGAACCAAACTAGCAGATACAACAGACACATTATTATCTTTTGAGGAAATTTGTTTTAAATTTAACATTAATAATAATCCATTTTTAATTGGATTATTCCAAAAGGATAGACTCCTTTTAAGAATCAGATAATATAGCTAAAAAATGTACATCTCATAATACAGAGCATACGAAATTACCAACATTTTTAAATATAGCAATTAAATATAAAGGGGGAATTTCAATAGTATGTAAGTATTTGAACTCATCTCCCACCCCCAGTCAAATTAGGATGCATGATAAAGTGGGAAAAAGAGCTGGGAAAACTGATCGCTCGTATAGAGATCCTAAACAAATGGATCTCTATATGGATAATATAGCAAAAAAATGTACATCTCATAATACAGAGCATACTAAATTACCAAAATTTTTAAATATAGCAATTAAATATAAAGGAGGAATTTCAATAGTATGTAAGTATTTGAACTCATCTCCCCCCCCCCAGTCAAATTAGGATGCATGATAAAGTGGGAAAAAGAGCTGGGAAAACCGATCGCTCATATAGAGATCCTAAACAAATGGAAAATCCGATTATGCACCTCTGAGATCGCATAGCGTGAAAATCGAATCCCCGCTGCTCCTCAGACTAATGGAGCAGACGGCCGCGCATGACCGTTCTGCTCCATTAAACTCTATGGAGCTGACGGAGATTGCCGAGCGCCTTGTGGGAAAACCCTTTTAAGGTCTACTGAATTACTTATGAGTGATGGAGGGGTGATTAATCAAAAGAAAATGCCCAGGGTAGGATGGAATCTCTGGATAGGGAAAAATAAATAGAGGAGACTGTGTAAAGAATTTAAGGGGTACTTAAGGAGATTGAAACTATTTGGTAATATACTGACCTGCTTATTATGATTTTCTTTTGCTGGTGTTTTTCTTTTCCTTTTTACTCTGCTGTTTCTTTTTTCTTTGTAACTTATACAAAATCTTGTGTACTTTTGTATTTATGATTGTAAAAGTGCTCTTTAATAAAATGTTAATTTTTTTTTTTTTATCCCAACATCACAGCTGTCTTTCACAATATTTAGCCCTGAATGACTCTCCTATGGAGAACGACATCTTTTTGGATCCTCCACCTCACTGCGCATGCACGGGCAATTAGTCCGCCCGCCTCTAACCACATAAGACCACGCTGTACGCGGTGTTCGAGCTAGTCTCCTGGACACATGCAGGACTAAAACCAGGAGTCAGGTACGTTCTCCTTACCCCTCTGCTCTCTTGTAACAGCTCTTTTACACTTATATTCATTTGTTTATGTATTTATGACATTCTTATAGTTTTACTTGGCTAATAGCCCTGCACATAGGAGCCTTTATGAATGAATACTAAAGACCTTTTCTCTTTTGTGTACACACATATATATTTATAGAGTAATTCGAATACCGATCTGACTATGAGTTTATACGGTTATATATGTTTTTTTAGTATTTTTAATATCTTTACTGCATTTTCATATACATATTCCCCCAGTTTATTATTTTTTATTTTTTTATTCATTTTGTCCTGCTGTTTTTTCTGCATTGTATCCTTTATGCTGTCTTAGTGAAATTCAACTTGAGAAAGGGGCATTTGATAGTCCCCAAAACGCGCTGTGGTCCCTCCGTTTGCCATCTATGTTCAATAAACTGCTTTTGGCTAATCTATAACTTTCCTATGGAATCCTATTCATTGTTATGCGCCTGTCCATATCCCTAATTTAGCTATAAAGAAGGAGTTGGGGAGATGTAGGGTGATGTTGATGCACTGCCTGAGCTTCACAAGCACCTTCCACCCACCAGTCCAGATACCATCAGCGTCCCTATTCTTTGTGAGGTCAGACACCACAGACATCACAATGGCACCTGAGCCACACCAGAATACTCATTCCAGAATATTATATTAACCACAGTGTCTGGTTTGGAAATGGGGACAAAAATTAACTTATTTCAACCATTGGTGTCCCTGAACTGAGGGAATTTATCAGAGAACCTGTCCATACAAGACATAAGCTTAGAGGTGACATCACAGCCCTGTCTGTCTGGTAGGTTGATGACCGCCAGGATATCATCTGGCATAAAACCCATCTGGCCACACAGGAGATCCCGCAACACAAGCCTAAATGGGAGATCTTCCTTGGTGCCTCTGTTCCTAAAAGCACACCACATTCCTCCTCTTAAACTCCTGCCCAGTGTACTGTGCGCTGGAATGAGGGAGGGAGTGCCACGGCTCCAGACGTTTCTAGGAGGCTCCTGATGGGACTCAGTCTGGGTATTGGGGGGAGGGTCTGCTCTAGAGGGACCTGACTCAACTGGGGGGGGGGGGGGCTTGATGTTAGAGGAGGGAATTCACAAACATTATCTATAGCCCTCTGCCCCCCATCCACCTCTGTTATGCTCCGGTGGCTGAACATCCCAGACAGTCTGGGGTCCCCTCAATACCCCAACCCCTCAGCTACATCAAGATGCCCAACAAGTCTCTGTCACAACAGCACAGTTCTCCTGGGTCACCGCATCACCATGGCACATGGATGGTAGTCCACTCTCCCGCTGCTGCAGAGTCTCTGCTCGGACCTGTGGTACTACAGCTCTTTTTATTAGGGACTGCTGTGGGGGTCTGTGGCTTCTCTTGTTGCTTTCACTTCTGGAAAGAGAAATTTGCAGGTTTCAGTACTTGAGCTGACACCTTTTGAGGTGCATCTGGGGAATGGATCCTGGTTGTGCTGGAGGGACCCGGGGTCCAACATCACAGCTCTGTTCTGCTGGGCAAAGCGCTCACTGTTCTTATAGGAAGTGGCCAGGGGTCCCATCCCCTGACCTGTACTCTGCTACCACCTGAGCTCCATGCTGGCTGGGATTGGAACTTCTTTCATTGTTGTTGAACTGTTCTTTCCTTCTGCTTCATGCACATTAAGAGTGTTCTTCACCTTCAGACTGTTCATTTGCAGACTCGAAACTCTGGGATTTGCACCCCCTTTGGAAGAAGTTTGGGAGTTTCCTCCCAGTGTAGGACTGGAAGCCTGAGCCTTTCCTGGGGAATCTCTCCACCCAGGGTGGACCCGCCTTGGGCTAGCTCCAGGCATAAAGAGACTCAGGATCTCTGCTCACATACATCCTCACTCTTAGGAGGCAGTATTATAGTAGTTATATTCTTGTACATAGAAACTGGAATTAGAGTCCCTGGGGAGAGGTCTACCAGAGGGTCTATCACTGGATGCTCTGGTGGCATTAAAGTCACCAGCCATAATTATAGGAACAGATGTGAAGAGATAGGGTTTTACTTCATTAAATAGATTCACCCTTTCAGTCACTGTCTGTGGACCATAGATAGTCGGAGTCTCCTACCTCGAATAGTAACCTCAAGCACCAGACACCTTCCCATCAATACTGTACTAAACAGTATGGAGACCCCAGCACACGGCTCCACAGACAGCGACCAGATGGATGGACCACAGCGCCATTCCCTCTCTACTTCTTGTAAGAGACTAAGAGTAGTAAGATGAGTCTCCTGTAAGAAAGAGACATCAGCATCCAGGTAGTGGAGATGTTCATACACTGCATGCCTTGTCTTCCTTGCCCTAATGCTGTTTACATTCCTCATGATGACTTTTAGTTGAAAATCCGCCATTAGAGTCATAAGAAGAAGCAGAGAGAGTAACCCCATCATCATAAGTCTGAGTCCGAGCCCTCCTGCTGACCACCTGTCTCCATATCGGATGCAGACTCTGGTCCTATTGTATGGGGTCTCCGTTTTAAAGGGGGGATCTGCATCTGGTTCATCCTGATATTCTGCCACCATTCTCTGAAGTTAACGCTCTAGTTCCTCCTCTGCATCTGACTCTGACAATACATTGAATCTATTTACTGTCATGGTCATATCTTCCCTTCTGTCCACCATCATCCTAGATGATTTTTGGACAGTGGTCCACTCACCCTCTGGCTTACAGTTGGATGTATCCTTCTTCCTTCTCTTTTAGACGTTGGAGCTGGAGAAGGAATGGGCACTGGGAGTGGTGCAAGCTACTGGACAATGTTCCCCTCAATGATTTTTGTCTGGGGTTGTAATGGAACTTGTGTGGTACTTATTTGAGGCTGGGCTAGTACTGATATTCGGTCCCAGCCTGAGCTGATCCTGTCAACAAAGACTTTTCCTCCGCTAGGTCATCTGCCCCTTCCAATACATCTTCATCAGGGAAGGTCTTGCAGATGTTATGCCAGGCACTAGGACAATCCCTGTGGGCATGTCCCATCTGTCCACACAGGCACCGGATTTTACGAAGGGGCACTGGTGAGCTCGTGACCAGAGATATGGGATGCCGGAGCACTCGTGATAGTACCCCCCCCCTTCAGCCTCCCCCTCTTAGGCTGGAGAAATCTCGGGAAGCAGATCCTGGTCCAGGATAATGTCCTTAGGCCTCCGGACTGAACCCCTTCCAGTTGACGAGAAAGAACCACTTTCCTCTGACCAACTTCCTATCCAAGACCTCCTTTACCTCATTGACATTAGTTGCATCAGCCTCAGGAGTGGGAGGAGGTGGTTTAAGATGACTGCCTTCAGGAGGGAGACATGGAAGGAGTTCGGGATGTGCCTGGTGGGAGGATTGATGCGCTTCAGGACTTCAAATGGACTCAGGAATCGAGGACCAAGTTTATTGCTGCGAATCTTCAAAAAGACGTACCTAGAAGGCAGGCATATTTTGTCACCTGGGAAGAAGACTGAAGGAGACCTGCGCTTCTTGTCCACCGGTATTTTGGTGAGGGCGGATGCCCGGAGTAAAGACTGACATATGCCAGATAGATCTGAGATCTCCGACAATTCATCCACAGCAGGAACATCAGAGCTCTCAGCAAGAGGGAGAGGTGGACGAGGATGTTGTCCATACACAATAAAAATGGAGAGGAGCTTTCCAGAAAGTTGTAGGAGAATTCTGCCCATGGAAGCAGGGTGGACAAGTCGTCCTGTCGGGCGGAGATACTGTAAAATGGCGGAGTCAGCAGCCTAGGGTCTGATTAACCCTCTCAACTTGTCCATTGGCCTGAAGATGGTATGCAGATGAGAAGTCCAACTTCACTTGTAGTTGACCACACAGGGATCGCCAGAATTAGGAAACAAACTGGACCCCACTGTCTGAGACAAGGTGCAAGAGAAGTCCATGAAGCTGGAAGATCTGCAGGAAGAACAGGCTGGCAAGGCGTGGAGCAGACAGAAGGCCTGGCAGAGGAACAAATTGGGACATCTTGGAGAACCATACTATGCTATTTGTGTGTATATTTCTTCTAGCGGTCTGCTATGGTGAATAGTGGAATCAAAGGAGGAAAACCGCACTAAGGATGTTCTGAATAGTGGTCTATTCTTGTTGGAGGTTTTTATTTATGCGATGGAGTAGAAAAAAAATCAAATTTTTGGAAGAAAATCTGTGGAGAACTTTAGAAGAAGTAATTGTAATATCTGTAGCTCCGTCAGAATATAACATTCTTTCCACTTCGTCCCCCATGACGGCCCACCTGGAGGATGCCCCTTGACCTCTGTAGGGACATGAAAAAAATTCCCCTCCCCGCATCCTCCCGCCAGTGTTCTTCCTGTCCCTACCGAGGCAGGTCATAGAGAGGTGCCCTCTCTCCTCCAGGGGGGGAGGGGGGGGACGAAGTTTACTCACGGATGATGCCGTCCACGGTGAAATCCCAGTGGCCCTGGCTCTCGGTCGATCCGCGGGTCCTCCTTGTAGCCGTCCTGGGGTCCGTATGACTGGCCGCCGCCCCGCGATACTGATTACACGCGCGCGCCGCCGAAAAGAACTACACTTCCCGGCAGCCCGAGGTTTGGTGACGACTTCTGGCTTGACCGGAAGTGACGCGGGAAAGCCGCAATGCATTACTGGTAGCCGAAGACGCGGACCACAGCCACTTCTAAGGGGGATGGGCTCCCCATTAAGGTATTTCAAGCAGGTAGATCACTATGATCTGAGGTCTAGTTGCTCTGTGACGACGGCTCCAGTATCTGCGACCAAAATCTTCTACTGTCTATCATGACTGACAAAGGCAACCCGATTTTCCTGCACCCTCCAGTCTCTGTAAGTGGGGTTGATTTGCAGGCGATATCTTGCCATTGTGTATGCAATGTTAGTGGGTTACTAGTCTCCTATATTTGCCTTTTAGGACAAAGACCTGGGGTCTAGGGGGAAAGGCAAAGAGGAGAAGGGGGATAAGGCTAGCAGGCCTGAAAGACCAGAGAAATCGGATAAAACCAGAATCAAGAAATGTAATATGTGTAACCACTCTATGCCAGATTTGTATAAAAAGCTGATCTGTAAAGCGTGTATTGACAACTTCATGCGAGAGGAGAAGACATCCTTTCTGGACGAGCTTAAAGGTTTCATAGAAGAGAAAGTAGTCTCATATATAGCTGCAGCTACGTCTAGGGCTCCCCCATGTAAAAAGCCCAGATTAGATCCCGAGTCATCACCATCCGAGGCAGGAAGTGATTCGGACACACCTTCTTGTTCTGTAATAGAGACAGAAGACTCCTTAAACCCTCAGGATTTTGTCAAATCTGCTGAATCTAGACATTTATTTCAAATAGATGAATTAGATAACCTGCTGAAGGCCATCAGACAGACCTTAGAAATTGAGGACGTGATTGTACCCCAATCCAAAGAAGATGAGTTGTTTGGGGGATTAAAAGCAAAGCGCCAGAGGGTGTTCCCCTTAAATGACACTCTTAAAGAACTAGTGTCTGAGGAGTGGAAGGAGCCTGAAAAAAGGAACCTTATATCAAAAAACTTCAGGAAAAGGTTAGTCTTTGAGAATAACCTTTGCTATGGCTAAAGCAGTGGAATGGGGATATCCGTTCAAAAACAAAGTTGTGTGGCCTCCCCTTTTCAGGAGAATTTGTCTTTGGTCCAGAACTTGATACCATCGTGGAAAGGGCATCAAACAAGAGGAAGGGTTTCCCGGAAAACAAGCCAGTACCCAGGAAACTTTAAAGGCCAAAGGGATGAATATAAAGATAAAGGGAAAAGGGGTCGCTGGGTCGCTGGAGCTACCCGAAAGGCCAAAGGGATGAATATAAAGATAAAGGGAAAAGGTCGCTGGAGCTACCCGAAAGAGGGAAAAGGTAAAGGGTTTCTTTTCTCAGCATCATCTGACCCCAGTAGAAACAAGAAGCAATGACACCATAGTAGGAGGAAGATTATTGAAGTTCAGAGAGGAATGGCTAAAAATTACCTCAAATCCCTGGGTTCTAGACATCCTTCTTCAGGGAGACAAGATAGATTTCAAGAAACTTCCTCCTACAAATCACCCTCTCCCCATATGTCGAAAATGTCTCACTGTCTTATCTGGCAAGAAGTATCCTCCTTATTGTCCTCTGGAGTAATTACCCAGGTCTCTCGGGAACAAGAAAAACAAGGGTTTTATTCTTCTCTCTTTCTTGTAAAGAAGCCAAACTGATCGAACAGGCTGATAATCAACCTGAAGCGACTCAACGACTTCATCGTCTACAAGAAGTTCAGGATGGAGTCGGTAAGGTCTGCCACCCACATTATCTACCAGAATGCTTTAATGTATACTATAGACCTAAGGGACGCATATTATCATGTCCCCATTCACCCTTCTTCCCAAAAGTTCCTAAGATTCTCTGTCCTATCTCCAGGGGGTTCCACGTTACATTTTCAGTTTTGTGCACTCCCTTTTGGCATATCTTCGGCCCCCAGAACCTTCACCAAGGTGATGATAGAGGTGGTGGCGTTTCTAAGACAGCAGGACATACTGATTGTACCATATCTAGACGACCTGCTGGTTATTGGACGGGACAAACAGAACCTAATTTCCTCAAGGGATATTACAATAGGAACTTTAGAAAGACTGGGTTGGATTGTAAATTACCAAAAATCTGATTTATCACCAGCCACAGTAAAAAAATTCCTGGGAGTAAATTTAAATTCATGTCTACAAATGTCATTCCTTCCACAGGAAAAGAGGACTCACATCAAGGAAGAGATAAGAAGATTCCGAAGAAAGTCTCTTATCTCCATCAGGGACGCTATGAAGGTCCTAGGACTATTAACAGCTTGCATCTCCTCAGTGGCCTAGTGCCAAGCACTTACTCGAGCCCTCCAGAAATGGGTCCTAAGATCCTGGAACAGGAGTTCGGAGGGACTGGACAAAAAAGTACCAATACCCTCTACAGTCAAGGAAGATCTCAAGTGGTGGCTGAAAGACGCAAGTCTAGACAGGGGAATTTTCTGGAGGAACAGTCCGTATATCACCATACATACAAATAGACGCAAGCAAGAGCGGCTGGGGAGCAGTGCTTCCTCAAAAATTGACGCAGGGTTCCTGGACGGAAGAGATCTCCAGAAGGACATCCAACTACCGGGAGCTGAGAGCGGTCTGGGAGGTACTCAGCTCGAACACTGCTCAACTAGCTCGACACAACCTGTTGATACTGTCCGACAATACTACGACAGTGTCCTACCTGAAGAGGCAAGGGGGAACCAGATCCTTATTATTGATGTCCCGCAAATATTTTTGTGGGCAGAGGACCATGTCCTATCAATCTCAGATACCCATCTAAAGGGAACAGAGAACACAATGGCGGATTTCCTCAGCCGAAGGAAGATACTTCCCAACGAGTGGTGTCTAAAAGAAGAGATATTCCAGTACCTGTCTTCTCTTTGGGGGAAACCTCAGATAGACTTATTTGCAACAAGAGGAAACACAAAGTGTCAACACTTCTTTTCCTTGGAAAAAGGGGAGACCAGGAATCATCTGGATGCATTCTCCCACTCTTGGAACACCACTCTCGCCTACGCCTTCCCCCCTATTCCCCTGATCGCCAGAGTCTTGGAGAAAATATTCCTAGACCATATTTGTGTGCCCAAATTGGGCAAAAAAGAGTTGGTACCCAATTCTGAAGAGAATGACGACTCAGGATCCAGTCATTCTACCAGTGTCGGAAGATCTCCTGGTACAGGGACCAATCTTTCATCCAAATCCAGGAAAGCTCCAGTTATCAGCGTGGATCCTGAATCGGACTATATGAGGTCCCAAGGACTCTCCTCTGCTGTTATAAACACCTTGAAGGCAAGTAGAAAACCTGTCACTTTTGCCATTTACCACAAAATTTGGAAAAATTTTTCTTCCTTTTGTGCAGATAAACCACCATGTCAATCTAACCCAAATATTTTGCAGGTTCTTGACTTTCTTCAAAAGGGTCTGGAGTTGGGACTTTCCACAAGTACTTTAAAAGTCCAGGTATCAGCCCTAAGTGCCTTCTTCGATCAACCCCTCATCGAACACAGGTGGGTGAAAAGATTCATTCTAGCAGCCTCTAGACTAAAACCCCAGGTCCTTAAAAGGACTTCTTCATGGGATCTTTCTTTGGTTTTAAATGCTTTAGTTAAAGAACCATTTGAACCCATTTCTCTTGCTAGTGTAAAAAACCTGACACTAAAAACAGTATTCCTGATAGCAATCACCTCAGCAAGGAGACTGGGTGAACTTCAGGCAATTTCTATTAAGGAACCCTATATGAAGGTTCTTGATGATAGAATTATTCTAATGCTGGACCCCAATTTCATCCCAAAGGTGGTCTCAGAATTCCACAGAAGTCAGGAGATCATACTACCTTCTTTCTGCGAGAATCCATCTTCCGAGAGAGAATGTGAATGGCACACTCTAGACGTAAGACACTCTGTTGTTAAGTACTTGGAAGTAACTGAATCCTGACGTATCGATTCTAACCTCTTTGTCCAATTTCAGGGGAAAAATAAGGGGAGGAAGGTGTCCAAGGCAACCATCGCTAGATGGCTAAGGATGGCGATATCTGCATGTTATGACATTCAGGAGATCCCAGTACCATCAGGAATAAGAGCACATTCCACAAGAGCTGTATCCACCTCCTGGGCAGAGAAAAGAGGGGCCTCACTAGAGCAAATTTGCAAAGCGGCAACTTGGACTTCCTCTTCTACTTTCTCCAAGCACTATAGACTTGACTTGTCCTCTTCGAAGGAGCTGTCCTTCGGGAGAAAGGTGCTCCAAGCCGTAATCCCTCCCTAAAAGACTACTTATATTGTAAGTCTCCAGATGGGCCATCATGGGGGACAAGGTGGAAAGAATTAATTAGTTAATTCTATTTCCATTAGTCCACCATGACGGCTTTATATATTCCCTCCCTTGATTTGTTTAAGTTTACGTTGTATTCACAATGATAAAGCTTGTATGTGATCAAAACATATAAATAAATCATTGTTGCATCTTCCTCAGTGTGGTTATTTTGAAGTCACTGGCGGGAGGATGCAGGGAGGGGAATTTAACCTCTCTTCTTCCTGTCCCTACAGAGGTCAAGGGGCATCCTCCAGGTGGGCCATCATGGTGGACTAATGGAAATAGAATTACCGGTGAGTAACTAATTCATTCTTTTTATCTCTTTCCTTTTTTTCTTTTTAAGTGTTTATTTTTGCTTCTCGATAGGTCCAAGGCCGTTTTGCAGCTCTTTTTAATGTGAAGTGTTCTACACAATATTAGTAGACTGAGGTTTAAGACGAGATGGCTTGTTTCGTGCACATGGATTGCAGGAGCCCACAAAATCCCATACATGCCAGACCAGATCTGGCCACTAGTAGATTCGGGAAATGAGGGTGACAGAGGGTTGCACAACAAGGTGTTCCATCCCCACAAGAGCAATGTCCCCAAGTAAGTATCCTTTCCTGAAGGGCAGGTTGGACAGACTTCAGCTTAGTGAAAGCCTATTCAGCCGCCGGAGCTTAGGGTTGTTATTCTTCTTGGTCAGTGCCACAATAGGAGATACCAGGGAGGAGAAATGTGGGATAAACTGGCGGTAGTAATTGGCGGAGCCCAGGAATCTCTGGATAGCTCGTAGTCCCACTGGACGCAGCCACTGAAATTCTGCAGACAACATTGCAGGATCCACCTGTAGTCCATTGTCTGAGATAATATATCCAAGAAATGGGACACTCCTCTGATGGAATTGGCACTTCTCGAGCTTGACATATAGACGATTGGCCCTTAGGCGCCTGAGAACTTGCCGTTCATGGGCCCGATGGGACTCAATGTCCGCAGAGAACTCCAGGATATTGTCTAGGTAGACTACAACACAGGTATAAAGTAAGTCTCTGAATATCTCATTGACAAACTTCTGGAACACCGCCGGTGCATTAGGGCATAACAAGGTATTCAAAGTGCCCATCTCGAGTACTGAAGGCAGTTTTCCATTCATCACCGTCGCGTGCAGATGAGGTTTTATGCCTCGTGCAAGTCCAACTTGGTGAAAACTTTGGCACCACATAGACAATCAAACAGTTCCCTGATCAGGGGTAAGATCGGACCTGGACTTGCACTTGCTCAAAGCGTTGCTCCTCAGAGCTCTCCAAAAACCGGATATCAATCCACGTGGCCAGAGATATGAGGTCGCTCAGAATAGATGGCAGATCACAGCGTGTCTTTAACTTGTCCCAAAAGTCAGTCAGGGCTGCATCGTTCCATGCTAGCTCAGAAGCCAAAGTACGGAACTGGACGGCATAGTCACCAACAGATAAGACTCCTTGATACAGTTCAGCAGTGTGGTCTCAGCTGAAGATGCTGGTGAAGGTTCCTCAAGACAGACCGGAACTCGGCAAAGAAGGATGTCAGCTGTAACCGGGTCCTCTCTGTAACAGAGGAGAGTAGCCCATGCCAGGGCTTTCCTGTAGAGGAGGCCGATGATGAACGCCACCTTAGAGCGTTCCGTGACAAACTGTATCAGCATGAGCTCAATGTGCAGGGAGCACTGGTTAATGAACCCCCTGCACAACTTGGGGTCCCCATAATATTGAGATGGCATGGATAATCTCAGCAGAGGTGCTGAGTTGCCATCAGTTGCTGCAACATGGTGGTGACTTGACCAAGCAATCTGCCTGGACTGCTAGACCAGGACAAGGGTAAGATCAGCCAGAACAGGTAGTGGAACTTCGGCGGGATCCATGGCCATATTTTACTGTCAGGCTTCTGGGGTAGTGGACACACTGGACCCCCGTGGATGAAGATGTAAGCTGACAACTGGGACTGGAATCTAAGTGGCACCCGGTTTTCACCAGAGGCCGCTACAAAGCAGGTTGGACTGCAGTGTGGTACTACCAGGTCGTTCCACAGATGCAACTTTGTCCGCGGTGGCAGACAAGCCGAGGTACAAAGACGTTAAGCAGAATCATAGTCGTGGACAGGAAGGAGGTCAGGAAGGGCAGCGCGGGATCAGAGTGTAGGCAGGAACAAAACCAGGGTCACAACGGGAAATCACGATAACAGCACAGAGCATGTAACACAGCTTTCTCTAGGGCACAAGGCACGAAGATCCAGCAGGGTGTGCAGGGAGAGGCAGGTTTATATAGAATGCTGGGAAACGGCCAGAGCCAATTAATAGTGCACTGGCCCTTTAAATCTCCTGAAGCAGGCGTGTGCGCATCCTAGGAGACGGGAACGTGGATGAAAGCATCTGCGGGGCTGACCTGCATAGAAACATACCCCCCTCTCATGCCCAATGAAGAAGGAATTGGGCAGATGTTGGGGTATGTTATGATACTGGCGTTACCTCACCAGGACCTTCCACCCTCCTGTCCAGATCCTATCATCAAGCCTGGTCTTAGTGAGTTCTGACATAAGGTCACAGTATCTCCCGAGCCAGAGTACAATATCCTGCGGGGGCACAGCTTCATTCCAGAAGATGATAGTGACAGTAACCTTATCAGACTTAGAGATGGGGATGAAGCTGAATTTATTCCACCCCTCAGCATGTCTGAACTTGGAGAAATTGGCACATTAACTTAAAGCTAACATGTCACTTGGTGAGAAGCCCATTTGGTCACACAGCAGAGAACTTACTACAAACCTCCGGTCAGGTAGGTCTTCTTGGCCTCTCTGTGCTTAAACCTAACTATGTTTCTCCTCTTAACCCCTTAAGGACGCAGGGTTTTTTCGCTCATTTCTCGCTCTCCACCTTCAAAAATCCATAACTTTTTCATTTTTACGTGTACAGAGCTGTGTGAGGGCTTATTTTGTGCGAAACAAATTTTACTTTCCCGTAATGTTATTTATTTTAACATGCCGTGTACTGCGAAGCTGGAAAAAAATTCCAAAGGTGGACTCAGTTTTTACGACTTTGACTGTGCGCTCCAAATAACACCTCTACTTTATTCTTTCGTTCGGTACGATCGTGGTGATACCAAATTTATACAGGTTTTATGGCGTTTTAATACATTTTCAAAAATAAAACGAATGCGTACAAAAAAGAAAAAAATATTTTGCCATCTTCTACCGCTAATAACTTTTTCATACTTTGGGGTAGTATACTGTGTGATATGTCATTTTTTGCGACAATGAGCCGACATTTTCATTGCTACCATTTTGAGGTCTGTGCGACATTTTGATCACTTTTTATTCCATTTTTATGTCATGTAAAAAGGTGTAAAAGTCGCATTTCGGACATTTGGCCGCCATTTCCCGTCTCAGAGGTCACCGCCGGCCCTAATCGTTTTTATATTTTGATAGATCGGGCATTTTGGGACGTGGCGATACCTAATGTGTCTGTGATTTTTACTGTTTATTATGTTTTTTATATTCTAGGGAAAGGGGGTGATTTGAATTTTTAATATTTTATTAATATTTTTAATTTTTTTTAACTTTTTTTTTTTACTATTTCTTAGAACATCTTCGGCACATCAACCCTAGATGGTCAGATCGTTCCTACCATATACTGCAATAATTCTGTATTGCAATATATGGCATTTTTGCATGGTATTCGTTACAATGAGCCACTGGCTCATTGTAACGAATCTGCAGAAGCCATTTAGCCTTGGGTCAAACGAAGACTCGAGGCTACCTGAGGCAATATGCAACAACCCCCACCTTTGTATGAAGAGGACTCAGCCCGTGAGCCCTCTTCATACATTCCCTGCACCTCTGCGCCGTAGAGCTACGGCGCAGAGCGTTAAGGGGTTAAAAGCCTGACTTGTGTAATGTGAGCCAGATGAAAAAGATGGTTTACCCCAGCTCCAGGCATTACCAGAGGAGGCCTGGTCTGGACCAGAACCACGGTGTTACTGGGGGCACTATGGGGGCTGCTGAGCACCTGAACTAAGAGGGTCTGCATCAACATGAAAAACTAAAAACTTCAGCCTCTATGTTCCCAGCCTTCATTCACTGCTCTAAATGCTCTATGGCAACATCCCAGACAGATGTCATGCGTCTCTGTTCTTGCTGCGGAATGCAGGCTGCTGGGACTTGTAGTACCTGATCATTGTCTCTGTGGTAGAGGAATGTTGCCGGCTGCAGTATTGGCTTGGCAGGATGGTCTGCCGCTCCAGAGATATCCTCCTGTGTCTGGATGATGGAGTTGTAGAAGGCACAGCTGAGGCCTGCAATGGAGGCTGCCTCTGCTCCTGCACACCTTTCCCCAATGCCTGACCCAGCACTCTTCTCTCATTTATAGGTTTCTGCCGCTCATTTACAGTAGGAGATGGTTTCACCAGACTGGAACTCACTGCAGCTGCTTCTTGCTTTTCCACAACATTAATCTTCTTTCTCTCAGTTTCTAGCTGCACTTGAGCCACTGACATTCTGCAAGTTACTGACAGTCTTGTTCACTTTAGGATTTGCAGCCTCAGTTTTTGGTGTCTAGGAGTTTCCACCCAGGGAAGGCCTTGGAGCCTGGGGCTTGCTTGGGGAAGTTCCCCACCCAGGGTGGGCCCGCCCTGTCTCCAGGCATTAGGAGACTTCAGGAGAACAGCTCTAACACAACCTTCCAGCAAGGGGGCAGTATTATAGTACTGTAGTTATATTCTTGAACACAGGGGGCAGTATTACAGTAGTTATATTCCTGTACATAGGGGGCAGTATTATAGTAGTTATATTCATGTACATAGGGGGCAGTATTATAGTAGTTATATTCATGTACATAGGGGCAATATTATAGTCGTTATATTTTTGCACATAGGGGACCGCATTATAGTAGTTATATCCTTGTTCATAGGGGACCGTATTATAGTAGTTATATTCTTGTACATAGGGGACCTTATTATCGTAGTAAGATTCTTTTACATAGGGGGCTGTATTATAGTAGTTAGATTCTTGTACATATGAGCAACATTATAGTAGTTAAATTATTGTACTTAGTAAGGCAGTATTATAGTAGTAAGATTCTTGTACATAGGAGGCAGTATTATAGTAGTTATATTCTTGTACATAGGGGGCAGTATTATAGTAGTTATATTCTTGTACATAGGGGGCAGTACTATAATAGTTATATTCATGTACATAGGAACAGTATTATAGTAGTTATATTATTGTACATAGGGGGCAGTATTATTGTAGATATACTCATTTACAGAGGGGCAGCATTATAGTAGTTATTTTCCTGTACATAGGGGCAGTATTATAGTAGTTTTATTCTTGTACATAGGGGCAGTATTATAGTAGTTATATTCATGTACATAGGGGGTAACATTATAGTATTTAGATTCTTGTAGATAGGTGGCAGTATTATAACAGTTAGATTCTTGTACATAGGGGGCAGTATCATAGTAGTTATATGTGTACATAGGGGGCAGTGTTATAGTACTTTGTACTCTTGTACAAAGAGAAATTGGCCCAAACCGGTCCAGGTTACACATTAACTTAAAGCTAATATGTCACTTGGTGAGAAGCCAATTTGGTCATATTATAGTAGTTATATTTTTGTACATATTATAGTAGTTATAGCAAAAAAAATTGAAAATCTTCTGCACCAGCTAGGAAAAAATACTTTATCCGTTTATTAGAAGATTCATTAAAATGTACAACAAAGAAAAAACACAAATTAAAATGTCTGCATTTCGGACCTAAGCTACTACCTATAGTAGTTATATTCTTGTACATGAAATGGCAGAATTTTAGTATATTCAGTATTAAGTTGTGTTCTTGTAATAGTGGTATACAGGCAGACTTCGACGTATGTCGTTCTGACTTACGAACAACCCATTGTTACGAAAGGGCACAGAAAGTCTGCAGGAATCTTCTGCAAGTGTGATTCCTATTCAGCAGCTTAGCCCTCATCCAGTGCAGGCTGAATACATATTGGGGATATGGCAGGCTTATGTTTCTTGTAGCGCATATACCAGCTTTAGCGCTATCTCCTTCTGCAGGCCACTGCCATGCACAATCGTGGGTATACAAGGATGCTTGTGATGACAAGTCCGCAATGTTTCTCTTACTAACGAAGCTCTGAGCTCTGACCTCCATTAAGCCGCTGCCATAGGATAGCACAGATATCCAAGGATACTTGTCCTTGGTTACCCACAAGCTTTATAGTGTTTATTTTTGTAGCACAGGCAGTGGTTTCAGCACTGCATCCTCCAGCGAGCTGGTGCCATAAGCAATTTCTGGTATACAAGGGCGCTTGCACGATCTTACCAGCAAAGCATCCTTGGATGCTCACGATCCCTTGCAGGAGCATATAGCGCTGCCTGCGCTACAAGAAAGAAAAGCTATAAAGATTTGCCTTGCTTACTAGCAATGCATTGTTTGAATTAAGTCAATCTGCCAACAATGTGACTGAGTAAAATTGTGCGAATTCCACCCACATCACACGACCCCGCCTACTTCATTTGACTCCACCCGCAACATAGGGCCATTCTAAGAATTTTTTCTGTGGCCTCTTTAATTTCCTAGTCCTCCCCTAATAGTAGTTATATTCTTGAACATAGCGGGCAGTGTTATAGTAGTTATATTCTTGTACATAGGGAGCAGTATTATAGTAGTTATATTCTTGTACATAGGAGGCAGTATTATAGTAGTTATATTCTTGTACATAGGAGGCAGTATTATAGTAGTTATATTCTTGTACATAGAGGGCAGTATTATAGTAGTTATATTCTTGTACATAGGTGCAGTATTATGGTAGTTATATTCTTGTACATAGGGGGCAGTATTATAGTAGTTATATTCTTGTACGTAGGGAGCAGTATTATAGTAGTTATATTCTTGTACATAGGAGGCAGTATTATAGTAGTTATATTCTTGTACATAGGGGCAGTATTATAGTAGTTATATCCCTGTACATAGGGTCAGTATTATAGTAGTTATATTCTTGTACATAGGGGGCAGTATTATAGTAGTTATATTCTTGTACATAGGGGGCAGTGTTATAGTAGTTATATTCCTGTACATAGGGGCAGTATTATAGTAGTTATATTCTTGTACATAGGAGGCAGTATTATAGTAGTTATATTCTTGTACATAGGGGCAGTATTATGGTAGTTATATTCTTGTACATAGGGCGCAGTATTATAGTAGTTATATTCTTGTGCACAGGAGGCAGTATTATAGTACTTATATTCTTGTACACAGGGGGCAGTATTATAGTAGTTATATTCTTGTACACTGGGGGCAGTATTATAGTAGTTATATTCTTGTACATTGGGAACAGTGTTATAGTAGTTATATTCTTGTACACAGGGGCATTATTATAGTAGTTATACTCTTCTACATAGGGGGCAGTATTATAGTAGTTATATTGTTGTACACAGGGACATTATTATAGTAGTTATACATAGGAAAAGGAGAAGATCCTTCGGCACCAGTATAAAGTAAGTTGTGGTAAAAAAGTTTATTTAAATTCCATTAAAATGTCCATAGAAAACAGGGAAAAAAACACATGGGCGATGTGCACACAAACAAAGAAAGGTTTACGCGGACCATGTTATCGTGGTCCTTACTCATAACTTAAATGAACACTGAGAGTATACCGACATTTATAACAGGAAAGACTCATATTCAAACTGACCGCCCTAAAGTCACACTAAAGTCACACGACTAAAGAAAATAGCGTGATTGGTTGGAACAGATCACAGGAGGGGGGGGGTGAGAACAGGTGAGAGGGACAGAATGAAAATTAGTAAACATATGTTTAAAAATCAAAGCAATTTATGCCCAAGGGGTTACATGTTTCCAAAGTTTGGATCCATTTAGCCTCTCTCATAAATAGGTTTTTTTAGTACGATCACCACCTCTCCGCAGCAGCAAAATGATCTATTTCTATTACACGCATGTGTGAGACCGATCATGAGTGGCAGTCCCTGAAATGAAATTCCGGGTGCTGGCTATAGTTTTGGGGTTCGCCCCCGTAATGTGTTAGGACACCCGACCTTTCAATTTCTGAGAGGTGCATCCAACATACTGCAAATGGCACTCAGAGCATTCAATTAGATATACCACCCAGGTGGTCTCGCAGTTCATGTATCTCTGTATTTGGTAAGAAAATTTGTTAGCATATGATTTGAAAGTGTTAGTTTTAATCATGTTTCTACAGATATTGCACCTACTCTCACCGCAGCAGTAGCTGCCCTTATGTGATAACCAGGCTTTATTCAAGCCTTGTGACAAAAAATAGTTTGGTGACAGTATATTACCCAAGGTGGGGATCGTATGGATACAAATGTGACACCATCACACAGAATATCTTTCAGAATATCATTGTGTTGTAGTATTGGTAAGTATTTTCTTACAATAGCCGTGATCTTTTGAGACTGGTTGCAGAATTTAGTGCTGAAATAAGGTCTATTAGAATATTTGGAAACTACAGTGGGTTTATCCAGTAAGAGATCAATGCGTGATTGGGAGTCTACAATTCTTGTGGCCCGACTGTATATAGAGCTCTTATAGCCCCTGCCCCGGAAACAAGTTTTAGGTCATTGCAAGTAGTGATAAATGCTTTAGTAGTAGACAAAGCTCTCTTTGCATGGATATATTACCCTATGGGGAGGTTTCTGACCGTATGGCTGCGGTGGCAGCTGTCTGCCCGCAACAATGTATTGCCACTCGTTGGCTTACGAAAGAGTTTGGTAGTAACTTGGTAATGTGAAGTGTCACCTGAAAAAAAGATGTCAAGAAATGAAATGGAGTCTTCCCAATATTCAAACGTGAACTTAAGGTTAAGGTCATTCTGATTTATGTAGGAGTTGAAATCAATGAAAATCAATTAAATCTACTGTACCAATATGTAGATGGAGAAAAGGGGTTAGATGCGTTAAAAAAATCTTTCCTCCCAAAGAGCCATATACAGATTGGCAAGGAAAGGAAAAAAACACGCTCCCATTGGGCAACCAACATGCTGCAAGTAAAAAACATTATCAAATGTAAAAAAATTGTTAGCAGAAACATGAGAACCAATACAAAATAGTCCTGCAGAGGAGGTGCATAGGTACTGTAGTGTTGTAAATGGTGAGCCACAGCCCTGCACGCTAAACCATGTGGGATAGACATGTACAGGGCTGTGACATCAGATGACAGCCAGGTATAAACAGGTGACCATGTAAAGTTTTAAATGGCAGAAAGTACAGATTTTCTGTTCTTGATGTATCACGGCAAAGTGGGTGAAGAAGCCCATCAAACCAGGAACCAAGTCTCTCAAAAAGAGAGTTAGTTTGGGACAAGATGGGGCAATCAAGGGAGAGGGGGGGACCACCTTTGTGTGTTCAGGGAGGGCATAGAAGTGTGTGTAATAGCAATAGATCATATTGCCTGTAAGGAACAGTGGATCCCCTGGACCACTGCGGGAGGTGGTACTAGCCGACACCTGGAACCGAAGTCTAAGTGGCACCTGGTCTTCACCAGAGCCCGCCGCAAAGCGGGATGGACTTGCTGCAGCAGGGTACCACCAGGTCGTTCCACAGGTGAGAATAGCCAGCGGTGGCAGCCGAGGTCGAGGTACCCTAACGAAAGACAGTCTTGTGGTCGGGTGCAGGCACAGGGTCAGGGCAGGTGGTAGAGATGCAGGGTCAAGTCCAATCCGGGGTCAGCAACGGGAGGTGCAAGCAGATGGGAATGGGAACACCACAACGCAGGAACACAGCAACACGGAGGAACTCTGGTAACACAGGAACACGGAGGGACTATGATAACATGGCAACACAGGACTCAGGAGCAGGAACACACAGGAACGCAGGAATACACAGGAATGCAGGAATGTCACTTGGAAGCTTTCTGTTAGGCTGTGAGGCACAAAGATCCGGCAGAGAAGGAAGGTGCCAGACTATAAGGTGGAGGTGCGCTGGCCATTTAAATCTTCGGCAGCCGGCACACGAGCGCCCTGGCGGGGACGTGCATGCACGGCGGTCCAGAAAATGGCAGGAGCCGAGACAGGTTAGTCCAGCACAGGGGCTTCAGCGGGGGCACATGGAGGACCACGAGTGTGCCAGCGATCCGAGACAGGGATCGCGGGAGCACTCGTGACATTGCCGCTGATGAGGTGGTGATCGTACTAAAAAATGATTTATGAGAGAGGCCAAATGGATCCACACTTTGGAAACAGGAAACCCCTTGGGCTTAAATGCCAAAAATGATTTAACATATGTTTACTAATTTTCCTTCTGTCCCTCTCATCTGTTCTCACCCCCTCTCCTGTGCTCTGTTTAGCTCTGTCCGGAGTTTATCCAATCACGCTCTTTTCCTAAGTCATGTGACTTTAGGGTGGTCCGTTTGAATATGTGAGTCTTTCCTGTTATAAATGTTGGTATACTCTCAGTGTTCATTTGAGGTATGAGTAAGGACCACGATAACATGGTTCGAAACTCATAACCCTTTCTTTGTTTGTGTACACATTACCCATGTGATTTTTTTCCTGTTTTTTCATGGACATTTTAATGGAATTTAAATAAAGAAACTTTTTTACCGCAACTTTTAATTTGATTTAATCTGGAACAACTTTCCACCATATTTTTTGTATTCATATATTTATATAAATTAATCATGTCCCCTCGTAGTAGTCTCTTTTCCAGACTAAATAAATTTAGTTTTCACCTTTCCTCATAACTGAGACCCTCCATACCTTTTATCATTTTTGTGGCTCTTCGTTGAACCATCTCCAGCTACAGCAAATCTTTTTTATGGACCAATGCCCAGAACTGGACAGCATATTCAAGGTGAGGCAGAACCAATGCCTTGTACAGTGGTAATATTACATCCCTATCACGAGAGTCCATACCACTTTTTATACATGACAAGATCCTGCTGGCTTTAGAGGCAGCTGTTTGACATTGTATGCTGTTATTCAATATGATCTACTAGTACCCCCAGGTACTTCATAATAGTGGACCGAGCAAAGAACCCTGTGGTACACCACTTATAACTGTTGACCATTCATTGACCACAACTCTCTGGATATGATCCTTCAGCCAGTTTTAAATCCAATTGCAAATGAATGCTGCCAAACCAATAGACCTTATTTTACCTATCAGGCGTCTATGAGGGACAGTGTCAAATGCCTTTGCAAAATCCAAGAACACAATTTTCACAGCAGCTTCTCCATCCAGGCAACTGCTCACCTCTTCATAGAAGCATATCAGGTTAGTCTGACAACTTCTATTCTTAGTAAACCCATGCTGGCTGTCACTTATTATACTATTTGATGTCACATACTCCAGAATGTAGTCTTTTACTAACCCTTCCAATATTTTCCCCACAATGAAAGTTAAGTTTACAGGTCTGTAATTGCCTGGCGAAGTTCCAGAGCCTTTTTAAAATATTGGCACAGTATTTGCCCTGCGCCAGTTACTTGGCACCATACCAGACATTAGGGAATCCCTGAAGATTTTAGACAGTGGTACAGCAATAACAGAAACGAGTTCATTAAGAACTCTGGGGTGTAACCCATCTGGTCCAGGTGCCTTTTTTTACGGGGGTCACTTTAAATTCTCAGTCCCTAACCCTAACCCTTACATTTATCCTATTACCTAATACATTCCTGTTCAACCCAAACAGCTGCAAATTTCCATCCCTGCACTCTCTCTAGCCTGTTCTGTTTCTTTTCACATCATCTCTCACTAGTCTCCTGAAGCAAGAAAATAGTGGAAACCTGAGGCGATCAGTGACTGTGTCAACCTAAAACATCATAGGGGCTGGCTAGCTGCTAGATGTGTAATGTACCGTTTCCGGGTTTTAATAATTTTCAAATGCAACTACATGTTAGTTGTTTTTATGTAAAACACTTTGTTACCATGGATCCCCAAAAAATCTGTCTTTGCAATAATTAGAAGTTTTTCTGAACTTCAGATCAAATTCCACTTCATCCAATTCCATTTGCTCATCTCTAATTATTATCATGACAAAAATAAAATAGAGGCATTTTAAAATTTCTCCAGTTACCACCTTTTTTAGGTGCTGTCACCCTCCTCTATAACAAAGACCCTAAGGTGTTGACCAATGATGGAGGAAGAGATCAAAGCCAACTTATTAAAGAGAACCCATCATGCAAAATAACCCCCTAAACTAAATATATTTTCATAAACTGCCATTAGAGAGCATTGCCTCTATCCCTTCATTGTCCCTCTACATGCCTGTAAACTTAAGCAATGAGGTCCTAAAGCTGTATGCAAATGACCTGTGAAATGTCCAATGAGTCATTAGCATATTCAAGCTGTCCAGCTTATTCTTGAGTGGGAAGTACAGCCACACCCCATGTGCTTGACTGACAGCTGGTCCATGTAATGGCTGCTCCATGTGCTTGCTGGTGGCCACGTCTCCTGCAGCCTGTGTGTGCATGTGTGTGTGGGTATAGGAGAGATACAACAGCTCCAGGCAGCCATGTTACAGCAGAACAGGTCAGGTACATGTATAGCTGATGTCTGTGTCTCTTACATGTGCAGCAGATGCAGCACACACACTAGCAATGCTTTACTATACATTACACACAGACATGAGCAGGGGGAGGAGAGGGGAGGGGTAACAGGGGTGACATCACTGCCTCTGACCATGTGACCAGCCTCATTTACATAATAAAGAAAAGATGATTTTATAATGATTAATGTATGAATTGACTAGATAAAGGCTGGGATAGGATCCTTGTGAGCTGCTCCAACAGGTAGTAGTGACAGGACAAGGGACACAGACCTGATGACAGGTGTCCTTTAAGGGGATAAACGTATCATTTATTTTCCAGATGGGTTAAATGATAATTGTTTTGTTTTTATCAGACAAGAAAAAAAATGTTTATTTTTCTAACCATTCTGGGATTCATATATAACCATTTATTATTTTATTTTCACATCTATTGCTTACAGGGGAATGTTGAAGACGTTTAACAGCTGGGTTCAGATTCATCTGTAATTCTGATGCTTGAGTGGCAGCTCAGTGTTAAATCTATGGCAAGTTGGAATTTAACACTTACTGAGAGTACTATATTTATTTGTCAGGGAAGAGTTACACATACCTCCACAAGCTGATAAATTGGAAGCTCCGGCTGGGCCGTTGGCATCAGCTCCAGGACATAGGTCACATAACAGTTGCCCCTCTTTCTCTTGGTAGGTACCTTGGGGACATGGTTGACATTGATCCATTTGGCCATGGTAGTATGTGCCAGGGGGACAGCTAGCTAAGATGCAGATAGACAGGGCAGTGATGAATAAATGCAGGAAATTCTGAGTGATATGCCACAGTTATAAATAAAACAATTTCTGACTGAAATACACATTTTCTTTAAAAAACAAAAGGCCTTATAAAGTTGAACCTTGGATTACAAGTAACTTGGTCTGTAAGTTGGATTTACAAAAATGTATTTTTGGCTTACAAGCAAAATTTCATAATACAAGCATTATGTGAGCCCTCTGTACCCTCGACTGTACTATACCCTCTTCTCTCACAAAATTGTATAACTCAATATTGAAGAAGTATTAGAAATAAAGGGGCTAGGTTGCACACATGACTAAATATTTTTGGGGTGTGAAACCAATTGTCAGTGTTTCAATGTTTTCCTATGTGAACTATTAAGCTTTGATATACTAGCAATTTGCATTACCAGCACAAATTCTGCTTGCAATCCAAGGTATTCACTCATGTCGAACCAATTATATGGGTTTCAATGATTTCCTATGGGAAAACTAGCTTTGATATATGTATTTGTATTTTAGGTGGTTGCCAAAAGTTTAGTGCAGCAGAGCAGATCAAACATAGCAGTGTACAAATCAGCAGTATAGAAGACAAGGAATGAAATAAGCAAGTTCTGAATAAGTCAATGAAAAGCATCATAACATTGAGATACTATTGCATTCACAATTTGTTAAAGATTTTAACTCCATAAATGAACACTACACTACATAAGAAAAGAGTTAGCATTTTGTTGTAACCCTTGGAAATCAAAAGAGCAAGCATTTAACATTTACATAATATTTCACCGGTTAAGGACTGGGCCCTTTCCAGTTTTTTCATTTCCATTTTTCACTCCCCACCTTCAAAAATCTATAACTTTTTTATTTTTACACGTAAAAAGCTATGTGATGGCTCGTTTTTTGCGTAACAAATTGCACTTCATAGTGATTGCATTGAATATTTCATGCCATGTACTGGGAAGCGGGAAAAAAAATCCAAATGCAGTGAAAATGGTGAAAAAACGCATTTGTGTCGTATTCTTGTGGGCTTGGATATTACGGCTTTCACTTCACGCCACAAATGACACATCTAATTTATTCTTTGGGTCAGTACGATTACAGGGATACCAAATTTGTATAGGTTTTATAATGTTTTTCTTTGTTTTTCTTACAAAAATTAAAACCTCATGAACAAAATTTTTTTTTTAATTTTGCCTTGTTCTTGTGCTTATAACTTTTCCATACTTCGTTGTACGGAGCTGTGGGTGGTGTCATCTTTTGCGACTTTTGATGATGTTTTCAATGATATTATTTTTAGGACTGTACGACCTTTTGATCACTTTTTATAGAATTTTTAATTTTTTTTTAAATGGCAAAAGTGCCAGTTTTGACTTTGGACGCGATTTTCCGTTACGGGGTTAAACGCAGTGAAAAAACGTTATTATATTTTGATAGATCGGGCATTTTCGGACTTGTCGATACCTGATGTGTTTATAATTTTTACTGTTTATTTATATTTATATCAGTTCTAGGGAAAGTGGGGTGATTTGAATTTTTAGGTTTTTTTTACTATAATTTTTTTTTTTAACTTTTTTTTTATTTTTATTTTTACTATTTTTCAGACTCCCTAGGGTACTTTAACCCTAGGTTGTCTGATCGATCCTACCATATACTGCCATACTACAGTATGGCAGTATATGGGGATTTTACTCCTCATACATTACAATGTGCTGATAGCACATTGTAATGAATGGGTTAACCCGAAGTAGCTTCGGGTCTTCGTGAGACCCGAAGCTACCATGGCGATGGATCGCCGCTCCCCGATGACGTCACGGGGAGCGGTGATCCTCGGAAAGATGGCGGCGCCCATTCGCCGCCATCTGTTTGAAGCTGCCGGCAGCTTTGCCAGCGGCGATCAGCAAGAAAACACCCTCGATCGGTGCCGGCACCGATCGCGGGTGTTACCGGTAAGCCTTTGCTGCAATATGCAGCAGAGACTTACCGGCTATGGAGAGGGCTCGGCCCGCCAGCCCTCTCCATGCATCGGAACGTGATCGCCGCCGTGAATACACGGCGGGCAGTCGCGAACCGGTTAAAGTGTGTATATGTTGCAATAAGAAAGGAATCCAATATATTCTGTAGGGTGCCCCCAATGCTACCAAAGTGGGGTTGGAGGAAACTTATACAGTAATGCACCCATCCTTTACTCAACTCTATTGAGTACTACCTACTCTTGGCAGCAAGGCCTCCCGGGCCTTGTAATGTTTGTTAAACCACAAAAACTGGCTTTTTCCTAAAAGAGATAAATTAGATGAAAGTTTAACCTTTCTGTATACATTATTCTCTATGGGAACATAGGGGAGCCAGAAAAAGGGCTCCTGCTGACAGGTTCCCTTTAAGAAGCTATGGTTTGTTAACATTTTTGGGAAGGTTATGAATAACATGACCAAATATGTTTAAGATATATACACAATTGAAAACCAATAAATAAAATTATTCAAAGATTTGCAAAGGTTATGGAAAATTCATATGCGCAAAACATCAATTTATTAGTTACGTTATCCATGTTTAGGGGCAAGACTAATGTAAAAAGCATTGACTCTCTATGTCCCCTTTGTAACAACTGTAAAACAGGCTTGGTTTTGTGTACATGACACCTATGCACATCCATACAGAGTTCACTAGGTTTATGTTAGTTATAGCCATCTAATAATACAGTAAGTATTTTGCAGAATAAGAAATGAGCTTATAATTTAAAATACTCTTACCACATTTTCCCCACATACGTTGTTGACCAGGAAGACAGTTTTCACCTCTCTCTCTTCCCGCCGTTCCCCTCTGGATCACCTCATACTCAATAGATGCTAAGCGGATCACAAATCGCTCCTGATTAATAGACTTCCTCAAAGATTTCAATATGGATTTAATCTTTCTTTCGAGACGCTGATGGAGACATGAAATCCCACAGTTTGCTGAAGAAGAAACAGCAAGCAAACATTAAATTTTTTTTTATCAGGTAACGTTTATTAACATCATATGTACCTCTTACATGTGCCTTTTTTACATACCGTACATGTTTTAAAACACAATTGAGGATTATTGCTTAACCCCTTCCCGCCGCGGCCCTTTTTCGTTTTTGCGTTTTCATTTTTCACTCCTCACATTCAAAAATCTGTAACTTTTTTACTTTTCCATGTACAGAGCTGTGTGATGGCTTATTTTCTGCGTAACAAATTACACTTCAAAATGGTGGTATTTAATATTCCATGCCGTGTACTAGGAAGCGGGAAAAAAAATTCCAAATGCAGTGAAATTGGTAAAAAAACGCATTTGTGCCATATTCTTGTGGGCTTGGATTTTACGGATTTCACTGTACGCCCCAAATGACAGGTTTACGTTATTCTTTGGGTCGGTACAATTACGGGGATAACAAATTTATATAGGTTTTATAATGTTTTCATACATTTAAAAAAATTAAAACCTCCTGTACAAACATTTTTGGGAGGATTTTGCCATCTTCTGGCGCTAATAACTTTTTTATACTTTGGAGTATGGAGCTGTGGGTGGTGCTGTTTTTTGAGGATTTTGATGATGTTTACATTGTTATCATTTTTAGGACTGTACGACCTTTTGATAACTTTTTATAGAATTTTTTATTTCTTTTTAAATGGCAAAAAAGTGCCATTTTTGACTTTGGCCGCGATTTTCCGTTATGGGGTTAAACGCAATGAAAAACCGTTATCATATTTTGATATATCTGGCATTTTCAGACACGGCGATACCTAATGTGTTTATTATTTTTACTGTTTATTTATATTTATATCAGTTCTAGGGAAAGGGGGGTGATTTGAATTTTTAGGTTTTTTTATTATAATTTTTTTTTAACTTTTTTTTTTTACTATTTTTCAGACTCCCTAGGGTACTTTAACTCTAGGGTGTCTGTACGATCCTCTCATATACTGCTATTCTACAGTGGGGATGGGAGATGGGGGTTTTACTTTCTGAAGCCGCCGGCAAAGCAGGAAAACACCCGCGATCGGTGCACCAGTAAACCTTTGCTGCAATATGTAGCAAAGACTTACCGGCTATGGAGAGGATCACAAATCGCTCCTGATTAATAGACTTCCTCAAAGATTTCAATATGGATTTAATCTTTCTTTCGAGACGCTGATGGAGACATGAAATCCCACAGTTTGCTGAAGAAGAAACAGCAAGCAAATATTCAATTTTTTTTTATCAGGTAACGTTTATTAACCCCTAGGCGCACCAGGACGTTATAGTACGTCCCCGGGGCTAGATGCTTAGCGCACGGGGACGTTCTATAACGTCCTGCTTCTGGCACCGGCTCACGAACGGAGCCGGTACCAGAAGCAGCGGCTGTCAGCTGTCTAGTACAGCTGACAGCCTGCGCTAACACCCGCGATCGGAGCCGGCTCCGATCGCGGGTGTTAACCCCTTACACGCCGCGGTCAAACATGACCGCGGCGTGTAAGGGTGTTTGCGCTGTGGATCGGATCCCCCGTGCCGCTTACCGGGGGATCCGATCCACTTCTGGGCAGCTCCGAGGACTGGCATGTGCCCCGGAGCTGCCCGGTCTCCATGGCAGCCAGACCCCTTCCGGGTCTGGCTGTAAACTGTCTGAGCATGCGCAAGCTTGCTCAGACAGTTTACACTGCTCTACAATAAAATAGTATTGTAGAGCAGTGTATTGAACTTAAACCAGTGATCAGAGCATCAATGGTTTAAGTTCAAGTATGTATAAGTAAAAATATGTAAAAACACTTAACACTACACATTATAATAAATAAAAAAATAAATACATAAAATATAAGCCCTTAAAATGTCACTTTCCCATAAAAAAAACTTAATAAAGTATAAAAAACATAAAAACACAAAAAAACCCCGCATATTTGGTATTGCCGCGTCCGTAACAATCTGCATAATAAAACAGAATTGTTACTGGACCCGCACGGTAAACGCCGGAGGAAAAAACGCAAAAAAACATTCCGAAAAAAGATCATTTTTAATTAATACCCTATAAAAAATGCTCTAAAAAGTGATTTAAAAAATGTTATGCACTCCAAAATAAGCCCACTAAAAAGAACAACTGTTCTCGCAAAAAATAAGCCCCTAACAAGATTTATCTGCCAAAAAATAAAAAAGTTATGCATATAAAAAGATGGTGATGCTAAAATGAATAAGATTTTCTCCAAATTAGTTTTTATTCAGTACAATTGAATAAAATACACAAAACCCCCACATATTTGGTATCCCTGCGTCCGTAACAATCTGTATAATAAAACAGAATCGTTATTAGATCCGCAAAGTGAACCCCGTAAAAAAACAACCTAAAAAAACTCTCTCTGATAAAGATGATTTTTTATTAATGCCCTTTAAAAATGCTCTAAAAAAGTGATTTTAAAAAGTTACGCAATCTAAAATAAGACCACTAAAAAGAGCTATCATTCTTGCAAAAAATAAGCCCTTAAACAGATTTGTGAGGTGAAAAATAAAAAAGTTATGCATATGAAAGACGGTGATGCTAAAATTAACAACAATTTTGCCAAATTACTTTTTATTCAGTAAAAATGGGAAAAAATAAAAAAATATATATAAATGAAGTATTTTCATAAACGTGGCGACCCATAGAATAAAAATAATATACTATTTTCATGGTATGGTTAACGGCCAAAAAAAAAAACACATAAAAATTTTCCTAAAAATTGATGATTTTCATTTCCTCCACCAACAAAGAGTTAATTAAATCTCACCAATTAGCTATAGATGCCCCAAAATTATGTATTAGAAAAGTGCATCTCATGTGGCAAAAGAAATAAGCCCCTATAGGTCCTCAATAAAAAAAAGAAAAAAATTATAGCCTGTACAATGTGACATAGCAAATCTGATTTGGATGGCGCCTCCTTCTCTTCTATGCCCGGCCGTGCGCCCATACAGCAGGTTACCACCACATATAGGGTATCGGTGTACTCGGGAGAAATTGCGTATCAAACTTTGTGGAGCCTTTTTTCATTTTATCCATTACAAATGTTTAATTTTCCACCCAAAATGAGTGTATTGTGAAAAAATATTACAATTTGCAGACTCCACCTCCATTTTGTTTTAACCCCTATAAAACACGTAAAGGGTTAACAAACTTCTTAAAAGTGGTTTTTCATACGTTGAGGGGTGTAGTTTCCACAATGGGGTAATTTACGAGTCTCGCTATTATTTAGGCCTCTCAGTGTGAATTAGAAACTGAGTAGGTCCATCTAAATACGGGTTTTGGCGATTTTACAAAAAATGTGAAAAATGGCACCCAAATTCTGAGCCTCATAACATTCTAGTAAAATATGTGGAATCTTAAAAAACCATGCCAACATAAAGCAGACATTTGGGAAATGTAAGTTATGAATTTATTTGGGTGCTATGACTTTCTGAATCAAAAGTAGAGAATTTAGAACATTGAAAATAAAGAATTTTTCAAAATTTTTGCCAAATTTAGTTTTTTTTCATAACTAAACGCAAAAGATTTCATCCAAATTTTTAAACTAATTTGAAGTACAATGTGTCACGAGAAAACAATCTCAAAATCCCCTGGATATCTCACAGCGTTCCCACGCTATAACCACTTATAGTGACACAGGCCAGATTTGAAAAATGGGGCCGCGTCCTTTAGGCCAAAAGATGCTGTGTCCCGTAGGGGTTAACATCATATGTACCTCTTACATGTGCATTTTTTACATACATGTTTTAAAACACAATTGAGGATTATTGCTTAACCCCTTCCCGCTGCGGCCCTTTTTCGTTTTTGCATTTTCCCGATCGCGGGTGTTACCGGTAAACCTTTGCTGCAATGTGTAGCAAAGACTTACCGGCTATGGAGAGGGCTCAGCCCGCGAGCCCTCTCCATGCACCGGGACCCGGCATGTGACGTACTATTACGTCACATGTCGGTAAGGGGTTAATACAGCCATTTGTGGAACAAACCCAACCCGAGGCATGGTTAGGTTCACACACCTCCCATTGTTCTGATTCCCTATTAACACTGCAAACCTAGAAAAACATGTTGTGTGGATTCAGAGCATCAGGGCAGTACTGTTGTAACTGCAGTATGTGGCCGGTAACATCGCTAAGGAAAGAGGTCCACTGCCTCTGACATGTCTGACTGCACTTGTGATAAGCGTCACCCTGTTCATGTGGCCTCAATAAAATCTTTGCGCCACCGCGCGGTTGGCAGTATGGCCAGCAAGACGGCACCAGTAGCACAGATGTGCGTAATAGCTTGACTACTAACTTTACTTCAGTTCTGCCTACTTCTAAACAACCACTTTACATCTCAATTCAAAGCTGGTATTCCAAGTATGATATGTTATAGTTTTAATTCCTTATTCTAGCCCATTTATGCATGGTATGATATCTTAGAAAAGGAACATCATGTGACTGGGGGCTCTCAGAACCTCACTTAATGCCACCTGATTATCTAACCTGATTCTATTATATTGACAGTGTATATGTGTCTTTAGATTGTGTGCATGATCTAATAAATCAACAACTCTCCAGAGAGGAGGGTCATTGTAATTCAGTTGATATGTAACTCCTCTGGTTCCCCAGAACAGGCTCAGTTATATACAAAATAGAGCAGTGGTAAAGGAAATAAAACAATAAGTAAATGACATTCAACATTTAATTTCTCCAGATAACTTCATTGTACTGCCTTGTTTTAAAAGTCTTAAACTGTGGCCGAGGCCAGATAGGGTTTGCCCTTAAAGAGGCCCCCACCAAGGTGTGGCCGATTCGGATGGTCGCATGGCCCACTATATTTGCAGGTCCGTTTTTTCTGAACTAGCTGTTAAAATAGTAGCTGGTTCAGAGAACTGGGCAGTAGCTGATAGATATAAAGCCCCACCCTAGTAACATATATATATATATATATATATATATATATATCACTCACCGGCCACTTTATTAGGTATACCTGTCCAACTGCTCGTTAACACTTAATTTCTAATCAGCCAATCACATGGCGGCAACTCAGTGCATTTAGGCATGTAGACATGGTCAAGACGATCTCCTGCAGTTTAAACCGAGCATCAGTATGGGGAAGAAAGGTGATTTGAGTGCCTTTGGTTTGGCATGGTTGTTGGTGCAAGAAGGGCTGGTCTGAGTATTTCAGAAACTGCTGATCTACTGGGATTTTCACGCACAACCATCTCTAGGGTTTACAGAGAATGGTCCGAAAAAGAAAAAACATTCAGTGAGCGGCAGTTCTGTGGGCGGAAATGCCTTGTTGATGCCAGAGGTCAGAGGAGAATGGGCAGACTGGTTCGAGCTGATAGAAAGGCAACAGTGACTCAAATCGCCACCCGTTACAACCAAGGTAGGCAGAAGAGCATCTCTGAACACACAGTACGTTGAACATTGAGGCAGATGGGCTACAGCAGCAGAAGACCACACTGGGTGCCACTCCTTTCAGCTAAGAACAGGAAACTGAGGCTACAATTTGCACAAGCTCATCGAAATTGGACAGTAGAAGATTGGAAAAACGTTGCCTGGTCTGATGAGTCTCGATTTCTGCTGCGACATTCGGATGGTAGGGTCAGAATTTGGCGTCAACAACATGAAAGCATGGATCCATCCTGCCTTGTATCAACGGTTCAGGCTGCTGGTGGTGGTGTCATGGTGTGGGGAATATTTTCTTGGCACTCTTTGGGCCCCTTGGTACCAATTGAGCATCGTTGCAACGCCACAGCCTACCTGAGTATTGTTGCTGACCATGTCCATCCCTTTATGACCACAATGTACCCAACATCTGATGGCTACTTTCCGCAGGATAATGCGCCATGTCATAAAGCTGGAATCATCTCAGACTGGTTTCTTGAACATGACAATGAGTTCACTGTACTCAAATGGCCTCCACAGTCACCAGATCTCAATCCAATAGAGCATCTTTGGGATGTGGTGGAAGGGGAGATTCGCATCATGGATGTGCAGCCGACAAATCTGCGGCAACTGTGTGATGCCATCATGTCAATATGGACCAAAATCTCTGAGGAATGCTTCCAGCACCTTGTTGAATCTATGCCACAAAGAATTGAGGCAGTTCTGAAGGCAAAAGGGGGTCCAACCCGTTACTAGCATGGTGTACCTAATAAAGTGGCCGGTGAGTGTGTATATATATATATATATATATATATATATATATATATATATATATCATATCATATCATATATGCATATATAAATGTTACTAGGGTGGTGCTTTATATCTATGAGTTACTGGGGGTGGTGCTGTATATATTTATTACTGGGGGGTTCACATATTACTAGCAACATTAACTTTATTGACAAAAATTTTGTGAAGGGCTCCCAAATTTTCACCCAGGGGCATCCACCAGCCCTAAACTGGCATTGACTAAGCCACCCAGGAACAGAGATAAGTACAGAAAATGGAAAAGATGAATGCCTAGGAAATATGTCTTTCTGAGGATCCAGGTGATCACCCTTTTTTCCATAAAAGCATAAACGTTTGACTATATTTGACTAGCAAAAATGGAGAAGTATGTGATGCCCATAGCAAACATTTGAACCTATATACTATACTATAAATCAGGAAAACATTTCCTTTTATCTTTATTTGTGACTCATTGAGAATGGGTTTTCTTTTGCAACAAGACATTATAGTTCACCAATTGAGTGGCATCAGATTATAACTGACATTTACCTGTGGCATCATCCACTTTCACTTCTGCTTCAAGTTCTAGTGAGATTCTTGTGATTTTTTTATTGATTGTAGACCGCAAACTTCGACTTCTAGCCTTCCAAGAAGAGTCACACTTCAAATTTATATAGGTTAGTTGACAGTCTGTGCATGTTGCTGGTGCATCTTAGACAAAAAAAAAAGACAGAATCTATAGTAATGCGCTAAGTAGAAATATAATCCTATATATTCCATCCTTCCCTTATATAATACCCCTCTTCTATTATTGAGTCTTGCTAATATTTCCACCATTCCTTTTTAACTTCTCTTCCTACCACTTTTCTCCTTCTCCATTTCTCATACTTCCATGTCTTGTGTTCTCCTCCACTCTTGATGTTCTGCCACGCACTAGGAGGTCACATCTTGAATCCTTAAGTTTGAAGGATGCCTTCTGTTTAATGGGTAGCACCATAGTCTCTAAAAATATATAAAATAAATTTTAAAAACATTACTACAAAATACATATACATAAGAAACATGTCTTTAAAGGAAATCAACCACTGAAAATAACAAAAAAAGACTACAAATACTCACCTCCGCTCCTCTTCATCTCAAGCAAGGACATGGCCCAATCCTCCCTATTCTCCAATCCCATCTGTTCCATATGTGGGTTTGATGCAGGTTATATGCCTTGCTACGACCTAGTATGAAACCAGATTGGTCCTTGTGTATCAATAACTATATTAAGATGACATGCTAAAATCTTTGTAAGCAGTTTGTAGTTTGCGTTTAGCAGCGAGTTGGGCCTTTATGATCTGCATTCCTGTGGGTCTTTTTTCTGGTTTTCGTAGAACCATAATACTAGCATCATAAAATGATGTACACAGTGAACCCCTTTCAATTCAGTCTAGTAAGGCCGGTTATAGCTCCTTTTGGTATTTAATAATCGCTTCTAGCAGTAGGCCATCGGTCCTAAGGCCCTAGCCCAATTCCCCTAGAGCCTCCTCCAGGTAGATGGGGGAATGAGAAAACCTGCAAATCCTGCGTAAGACTGGGACAGGAAAGGGAAGTCAAGTATCTGTATGTGCCTGTATCTGTATGTGAGTAGCTCACAGAAAGTGTCATAACCCTGAGGAAGGAGCTACAGGCCCCTATAACTGGGTAGATATTAAACAACACAAGAGCCCTGGGCTTGTAAAAAGGAAGGGAACAACACACAATAGATACAAATAGGGGACATCTTCACCTTAAAGGGTATGGAGGAGCTATCTCTACAGCATTGTAAATGCTGCAGCATTGTAAAAAGAGAATCAACAGCAGTTGTCAAAAGCTTGGTATAGCAGAACATAGTTCTAGGAAGCAATAAACAATGCAGTAATAAAATGGCAACAAATTTCTTACAATTGATTCAGTCCAGATCAGCTAGGAGGAGATCTGTCATCTTCAACTATGCGGAGGCATGCAGGATAGGCCATCGAATATTTTAATCTTTCGGTGCCTTAGAAAATTCTGGAAAGAGCAATATTGTAGTCTTTTGGCAGGTGATAGTACCATGCCTCCTTGAGGCTTGCAAAATGACATCTATGTCCCAGCACATAAGATGTACCAGAAATGTATGTGCAAGTCTCCCAGGAGGTGGTGGCCTGGACGGAACACAATGGGGCACATTTACTTATCCGGTCCTGTCGCAATCCAGTGGCGCGTTCTCTGTCGAGGATTCACTAAGGTAGTGCGCCCGATGTCCAACAGGTGTCGCTGCTGCGCTAAAGTCCGCCGGAATTCGACATAATATCCTGGGTGCAGGTAAGCGACACATTTTTTTTTAAAATACCATGGTTTTTCCGAATCCGTCGGGTTTTCCGACGGCCACGCCCCCCCCCATTTCCGTCGCATGCATGCCGGCACCGATGCGCCACAATCCGATCACGTGCGCCAAAAACCTGGGGCAATTCGGAACAAACCGGTAATTTTCTGGAAACCCAAGGAAAAAAAAAAAGATTCGGGCCCTTAGTAAATGACCCCCAATGTGCTCTTTCCTCAACATACGTAGAGATAAAGGCAGTCTCTGGCAGAGTATCTCGGAATAGCTTACAGGCCTTAAAGCTTAACTTCCATTGTGAGGAAAACATTAGAAGGCTTACTAAAAACTACATATATAAATATTTGATGTCACGTACTTCGGTAAGTGACAGCAGGGGTGTCGCTAGGTCAAAAGATCCGGGGCTCGTGCCCCGGATCTCCCTGGGTCACCAGGAAATCTACCCCGCTGCCTCTCTCATCACGATCCATGTCCTCTGGACAGTGTACACTGCTTCTTCTACAGGACCTGTGATGATGTCACGATTACATGACCTGCAGGGGGAAGGAGTGCACAGAGATGCAGGAGTGAGGTGAGAGGGAGAACATAGGGAAATCTGTATGGGCATATTACTGGGGGGCTGTGTGTGGGGACATTACATGGGAATCTGTGTGGGGATATTACAGGATGACACTAGAAGGGGGCTGTGTTTGGGGACATTACTGGGTGACATTACAGGGGGGCTGTGTTTGGGGACATTACTGGGGACTGTGTGTGGGGGACATTACAGGAGGACATTACAGGGGTGCTGTGTTTGGGGACATTACTGATGGAAATTACAGGGGGCTGTGTGTGGCGACATTACCGAAGGACATTACAGGGGGGCTGTGTGTGGCGACATTACCGGAGGACATTACAGGGGGGCTGTGTGTGGGGACATTACAGGGAGGCTGTGTGCGGACATTACTGGGGGACATTACAGGGGGGATGTATGTGGGAACATTACTGGGGAACATTACAGGGGGCTGTCTGTGGGGACATTACTGGGAACATTACAGGTGGACTGTATGTGGGTACATTACAGGGGCTGTCTGTGGGGACATTACTGGGAACATTAAAGGGGGACTGTGTGCGGGAACATTACAGGGGGCTGTCTATGGGGACATTACAGGGGGACTGTGTGTGGGAACATTACTGAGGAACATTACAGGGGGGCTGTGTAGGGGACATTACAGGGGGGCTGTGGGGACATTTCTTGGGGCGTGTTCACATGTGGCAGTAGGATGGTGCCTTGGTTTGCTCACACATGAGTTTCCAGTGATGGTTATGTGAAGGATAACGAGTGTCTTGTATTTGTTTAGATGCAGACGTGTGAGCGCAACCTTACAGTATTTTGGGAGAGTGTTAGGGTAGCAGCAGGATAACACTGCCAGGGTGTGTTCACACATTGCAGTTATAATCAGGTGGTTTTAGGTGCATTTTTGTTAATTTAACAGGTGAAAGACCTGATCTGAACGGGTGAATATGAGTTTGAAGAGAAACCTGTTCGACAAATGTTGTTCACTTCCTGCACCTAAAACCACCTCAAAACTGATTTCGATGCATTTTTAACTGCAACATGTGAACGTGCCTTCATAGAACCAAGATATTGGGACAATTAAGGACATAAGATGTCTGTGTGGTGAACTCCACAGGAAGGAGACGTGGTGATGCCTAATAGTGAAGTGGACACGTCACCAGCAGTCACTGTATGTAACACATAGGGATTTCTTCTGTGTTTCTGTAGCTGTATATACCCTCATTAACGTTGTTATTGGCACAACCAAATGTGAGAGGGTTATGTACAGGAGGGGGTATTACTGAAAGTGCGATACACATGCATTGGGGCCCGTGCCAGGGATCTTTTAGCACCCTGAGTGACCGCCAGCATGGGCTTACGAAGGATAGAAGTTGTTAGACTAACATGATCTGCTTCTATGAAGAGGTAAGCAGATACCTGGATGTAGGATCTGCTGTGGATATTGTGTTCTTGGACTTTGTAAAGGCATTTGACACTGTCCCTCTTAGACGCCTGATGGGTAAAATAAGATCTATTGGTTTGGAAGGAATAATTTGCAAATGGATTGAAAACTGCCTGGAGGATCCAGAGATTTGTAGTCAATGATTCCTACTCAGAATGGTCACCAGTTATAACCGGTTAACCCCAGTGTTCTGTACTTGGCCCACTACTATTTGATTTATTTATTATTGATATAGAAGTAGGTATTAATAGCACCATATCTATTTTTGCAGAGGACACCAATCTGTGTAGTATAATACAGTCTATAGAGGATGTCGATTGGCTACAGGGTGACTTGGAAAAACTGAGTGTTTGGTCGTCCACTTGGCAAACAAGGTTCAATGTGGATAAATGTAAGGTTATGCACCTGGGGGCTAATAATCCACATGCAACATATGTCCTGGGGGGGGGGGGGTAAATCTGGGAGAGTCCCTTGTTGAGTAGGACCTGGGTGTACTAGTAGATCATAAATTAAATAACAGCATGCAATGTCAACCAGCTGCCTCTAAAGTCGGCAAGATCTTGTCATGTGTCAAAAGTTTACGGACTTTCAGGATTGGCATGCAATATTACCACTGTAAAAGACATTTGGCCTCACCTGGAATATGCTTTCCAGTACTGGGGACCTGTTCATAAAAAGGATGCCCTGGAGCTGGGAGGGTACAACGAAGAGCCAAAAAAATGATACGTAGTATGGTCTCAGGAGGAAATATTAAAACAACTACTTTTGTTTAGTCTGGAAAAGAGGCAATTAAAGAGAACCCGTCAGGCAAAATAACCCCCCTAAACTAAACATATTTTCATAAACGCCATTAGAAAGCATTACCTCTATCCCTTCATTGTCCCTCTACATGCCTGTAAACCTAAGCAATGAGGTCCTAAAGCTGTATGCAAATGACCTGTGAAATGTCCAATGGGTCATTAGCATATTTAAGCTGTCCGGCTTATTCATGAGTGGGAGGCACAGCCACACCCCCAGTGCTTGACTGACAGCTTGTGTAATGGTGTGAGCCTGTTTAATCATGTGCTTCCTGGTGCTGGCGGCCACACCCCCTGCAGCCTGTGTGTGTATAGGAGAGATACAACAGCTCCAGGCAGCCATGTTATAGCAGAACATGTCAGGTACTTGTGTAGCTGATGTCTGTGTCTCAGACATGTGTATTGGAGGAGAGAGCATGTCAGCAGATGCAGCACACAAACACCAGCTATGCTTTACTATACATTATACACAGACATGAGCAGGGGGAGGAGAGGGGAGGGGTAACAGGGGTGACATCACTGCCTCTGACCATGTGACCAGCCTCATTTACACAATAAAGAAAAGATGATTTTTGCAATGATTAATGTATGAATTGACTAGATAAAGGCTGTGATGGATCCTTGTGAGCTGCTCCAACAGGTAGAGGTGACAGAAATAGTGACAGAGACAGGTGTCCTTTAAGAGGGGATAATAATAATAATAATTCTTTATTTATATAGTGCACACAGATTACGCAGTGCTGCACAGAGCTTTCCAAATTGGTCCATGATTAATTTATATAAATATATGAATGGTCCATACAAAAAATATGGTGTAAAGTTGTTCCTCAGGCCTCAGGCACTGGCCACAGTAGAGAGCTTCAAGAATGGTCTAGATGCCATTGACGGTTATGTTATTTAGAATTGTTTCCCCTAAATCCCTTCCTAATCCAATGCCTTCCATTCCTTGGTTGAACTTTATGGACATGTGGCTTATTTCAACTACTATCAACTTTTCAATAAACATTACTGGATTATTTCCCTCTGCTCACTCCGGGAAGCCCAAAATTAGCACGCTGTTACTGTGCACCCATTTCTCTATGTCATGATTGAGTACAACTTGCATCATACAGTGTTTGTTACAGTACTAGTCTTTGAGCTATTTGCATTTACAGAATCATACAGTGTTGATTACACTACCAGTCTTAATACTTATTGCATCATATTTGTGCATTTCACTGGGCTTAGTATTATGTGAATTTACAGTGTTACCTTCCAGCACCAGTTTTATCATTTATTTATTTATTATTTATCAATAGTAATATGACTGGTAGTATAACAGGACACTGTGTTATGCACATAGGACTAAGACTCGTAAGTGTAAAGGAACACTGTAAGATGCTGTAAACACATTTTTAGCACCCCACAGAGCAAAGTACATACACTGCCAAAGAGTTTTGTATAAAAAATAGGTTTTACAGAAAAAAAATATGTTATATAGTACATTTCAATACCATGTGCTGTGTGACTAGGCACTAGGCACCTGGGAGTGGCTGTAAAGGAGCAGTTTCCCCCCACCCTTGGGAAACCCCTCCTCCATGTGTCTTATTCAAATAAATGAATAACTCCCATAAGGCATTTTAATATATTTGAAAAGGACACATGGAGGAGCGGGTCCCCAAAGGTGGGGGTGGGGACTAAACTGCTCCTCTATAGTCACTTCCAGGTGACAAGTGCCTGGTCACAGAACACATGGCATTGAAAGGTGCTATATAACATATCTTTTTTTTCCATAAAATCTATTTTTATACAAATACTCTTTGGCAATGTACTATGCTCTGTGGGGTCTGGGAGAGTGCTAAAAATGGGTCTCTTTTACGTGTTACAGTATGATGCTGTAATAAAACTAGTACTGTAAGGAAACACTGTATGAAGTTGTAAAGGCATATAGCCTATTGTGTCCCCAACATATAGATGGAAACAAAGCCAAAGTATAAACCACACTGAAAGATGCAATAAAACAAAACTTTATTAAATATTCATAAAATCCAATATTGACACTAAAAAATGTGCAATCACAGATGAGGGTACACAGAAGATGGGAGTCAACCCATTCAAACGCTACAGAACCATAGTATCATTATCATGTACAACAATCTAAAATATCAGTGGTACAGAGATTGTGGCCCTAAGGCCTATAATAAATGCCATATCGATTGTATCCCAAAACATAAGTGGGCTGTTCTTACCCATGTATTGAGTGGTTATGGTTCCGGTGTCCTGGGTGACTCCCATTTTTGATTGTGGGGAGTGAAAAATAAAAATGAAAAAAAAAAAAAAACGGGCGAGGTCCTTAAAGGGTTAAAAGAGCAGTTTGTGTACTCTTTACAGCATCATATAGTATTCTGTTTCACTATCATTCTTAATACCATTTACATCATATAGTGTTCTGTTACAATACCAGCATAAGTATTGTACCATGCTCTATTATACAACTACTCTTAGTACTATAATCTTCATACAAAGATCAGTAATAGCACCAGCTTCAGTACAGTTTTAATACCATTTACCGTGTTCCATTACAGCAACAGTTTGCACTCTTTGCATTTACAGCATCTTATACTGTTCCTTTAAATTCCACGCGGATCCATGTTCCGTGCTCCACTGTCTGTTGCTCCCCCGGGTCAGTAGTTACCGGTCCCGGCTCCTGAGGGCTCCAGCTCTTGGCTCCGGTCCCGCTCCTGCTCGCGGACTAGGTCGCGCGTGCCCCCACTGTCTAGGGCGCGCGCGCCAGACTCTTCATGAATTTAAAGGGCCAGTGTCCTCCTTATTGGCGCTGGCATTCCCGGTTCGGCTATATAGCCTGGCGACTCCCAGAATCCCCTGCCGGATCTTCAGTTCATTCTACTGAAGAGAAAGCCTCCCTGAGCGTTTCTAGATGCCTTTGTGATTCCTGAGCGTTTCCAGACACCTCCGAGTTTCCTGAGCGTTTCCAGATGCCTCCGTGTTCCTGGGGTGTTCCCGTGTTCCTGTGGTGTTCCCTTGTTCCAATCCTGTGGCGGTCCTGTAATCCTGTGGCGGTCCGGTATCCTAGTGGTCTTCCGAGGTCCTGCCAGCCATCCTTCCGAGGTTCCTGCAAGTCGTCCATCCGAGGTCCTGTCAGCCGTCCTTCCGAGGTTCCTGCCAGCCGTGCATCCGAGGTCCTGCCAGCCGTGCATCCGAGGTCCTGCCAGCCGTCCATCCCGAGGTCCTGCCATCCCGAGGTCCTGCCTGCCCTGTGTCCCTACCTTGGCTGCCACCATGGACCTAGTCGCACCCGTGGAGTGACCTGGTGGCTCCCCGCCGCAGCAAGACCATCCCGCTTCGCGGAGGGCTCTGGGGAAGACCAGGAGTCCACTTAGACTCCGCTCCCGGTTTGCGGCTAGCATCGTTATCCCCCGCGGTGGTCCAGGGAGTCCACTGACTTTAGTCCCAAGGGACTATTCCCATAGACTGTGACAACCAGTCTTAGTAAAATGGGCTAATGTGTGATGCAGCAAATGCAACTTTTGCCAAGACTGGTCCTTTATGATGCTGTAAATAAAAAAAAAAGGATTTACAGTGTGATGCAAATATTACGAAGACTGGTAGTGTAACAGAACACTGTATGATCCAAATAGTACTAATACTGATAATTTAATGGAGCACCGTATGAAGCTGTAACTACAAATCGTTCGTAGACTAGTATATTAAACGAATGTTTTATAATTTATTTAAACGCAAATAGTACAATAACGAGTAATAATTATAATAATAATATAATATAGTGGAATTCCTGCTCCCAGCCGGGGAATTAAGATACGGCCAGTGACGGGGGTGTAGAAAAAGTGGGGCTTGTGCTCCCTCCTAGTTCCCCAGCCGGAAGCAGAATGAAGCCTGCAGTGGGGGGGATGCATAAATTAAAAGCCAGGGAAGCCGAGAGATGCTCGGGCGCTGTCAGCCTGAGAACCTCTGGCTGTTTTACAAAGTCAATATTTTGTTAATATTTTGTTATTAAAGAAGCTGCGGGTGTCAGCTATAAATTATGGCCTCTAACGATCTCCGATCGCAGGTGTTAAACCCTAACACGAGGCGGTCGCGTGCTAGGGGCATTTAACAACAATCGCCCCCCCCCCCCCCCCAACGGGGGTCCCTGGTTTTGATCGCAGCCCGGGGACTGCCCGTGTCCCGGGGTTTCGCACGATCCTTCTCTGGGAGTTGGGTCCATCAGTGTCTTACATTACACAGTGCAATACATCTGTATTGCACTGTGTAAGCTGTAGAAGAGCTTGAACAAGTGATCAGAAGATCACTTGTTCAAGCTAAGATGTCATTAACAGTAAAAAAAAAAAGTTAAAACAATGAATAAAGGTTTTTTAAAATAAAAATAAATAATAAAAGTCCCCCCAAACACCACATTTCCCTGTACACAAGAAATAAAGTACAAAAAACACTAAATCACAAAAAAAAACACTTATTTTGTATCGCTGCGTCCGTAACAATCTTTACAAAAAATCCTAATCATGGACCCGCTCGGTAAACGTGGTAAAAAAAAAAAACTTGCCAAAAATTTACATTTTTCATCAAATTGCTTTACAAAAAATGTTCTAAAAAGTGATCCAAAAAAATTACAAGCACCAAAATGATACCACTGAAAAGAACAACTTGTCACGCAAAAATTAAGCTCACAACCAGCTCTGTCAACCAAAAAATACTAAAGTTCTATTCTAGTTTTCCTTCAATATAATTGGACAAATATAAATAAAACTATATAAATGAGGTATCGCCGTAATCGTAGTGATCCTTAGAATACAGATAATATATTATTGTTATGCTACAGTGAACACCTTCCCCCCCCCAAAAAAAGCTAAAAATCCAAAACAAGAATTGATGATTTTATTCTCCACACGTAAAGGGTTGCTTCAATAAGCTAAAAACCCACTAAAATGAAGTTTTTTCACAATGCATCTCGTCTCACAAAAAATAAGCCCTTATTTGTCTAAATTGCCAAAAAAAATAATTAAAGATTGTATAGCTTATTCCCGACGCGCGTTGTCATAGAACGGTGCGGCAGGTAGTGACTTGCCAACGCGGTTCAGACACAGTGATCGGGGTAAGATGTCGGCTTTTCTTGACAGCCCTCCATCCTGCCCCATGGACCAGAAGGGTTGCGCCCCCCCCCCCCCCATGACCGCTGCTATTGGCTCTTCAATGCAGACCAGCCAATAGCAGCGAATTTACTTATGACGTCAGTAATACTGATCACCATGTCTGTAGACACAGTGATCGGGGCAGGGTGGCGGCTGTTCCTGACAGCCACCAATTTTGCCTTGCGGTCCAGAGGGGTTTTGCTGCCCCCAGTGGCGTAACAACAGCCGTAGCGGTTGCTAAGGGGCCCGGGATGGACGTGATACCAAGATTTATTAGTGCCGTTCTCCCGGGCCCCGTCTGCTGTGCTGAATGCAAGCTGCCCTCCTGTGCTGGCCCGCATTCTCCTACCCGCCCCAAACTCATGACCCGCCCTCCAGTCCGCCGATACGCCCTCTTCCCTCTTCATCCTCCCTCCCTGTGGCCGGCATGTCTTCCCTCCCACGCGCCCGCTGGCACGTACCTCCCACCTGTTGGCTGACAGGTCCTCCCGCCGATCGGCACTTCCACCCTCTCGCCAGCTGGCGCTATCTCCTGCTCCTTCTCTTACCCGCTGGTGGACAGGTCCATATACTACTACATACTACTAAGAGACCTGCGACAACTCCAGAGTACAAAAGTTTAGTTGGTACCTTGGTATATTCCACCTCCTTCCACACATTCATGCCCAACCTGTTGTGAATTCATTTTCGGTGACCTAATAACTGTTAGGTCACATTACTCCCTATACCCCTCGATTATTTCATTGCAGGATGTAGTATGCAAACTAGGGGCACTTGTGGGTTTTAGGTTTTCTATTTCCCCTCTAAGTCTCTGGATTTGTGAACAGATCCTTTATAATTCTCCAAGTTCTTTATTTATTTATTATTATTATTATTTATTTATATTCCAAGTGCTTTATCATTCCGGAGCCCTGCTGGACTTTCTGGCTTGAGTTTAGGATCACATGTTGGGTCTTTCTCGCATCAGGAAATTTGGCTTCCTAATCAGAGAACAGAAATTTTACAGTGGCACAAACTGGGCACCACATAATGGGCGCCCCATAAGGGCGCCACATAATGGACACTGAACTTTCCAGAAATAATTGCAATTTCCATCTTGGACTCCATTGCACATCATATTTGGAAACCACCTCTGTGTTCAAAATGCTCATTTCACCACGTGTATTACACTACACCACATATTACACCCTGCTAAATTCCCCAAGGGGTTACATTCAACAATTAGGGTCACTTTTCAGGTTTTCCTCTGTTTTGGTACCACTAGGGCTCTCCAAATGCATCCTGACACAAGTGAAGGATTTCTGTCAAATTTGGCTTCTAAAAGACAAACATCCCTCTTTTCCTCTACTGTGCGCCCATAAAGCATTTTATATGCACATGTGGGGTACTTCTACACTCGGGAGAAATAGTTTTACACCTTTTTCGGGTTTATTTTATATATTATCCCTTGTGGCTTACAAAAATTAGGGACAACATTTTATTTGCATGTGTGGGGCAATTTTATACTCAGGAGAAATGCTAGTACACATTTTTTTGGAGTTAATGCCTTATGGGATACAAAAATTAACCGTAAAAGTGACTTTTTTGGGAAAATTTTCACCTTTTTCCTTTTTAAGTCCTAACACCTTTATGGACAAATACACATATTACACCTTGCTAAATTCTCTAAGGGGTGTACTTTCCAAAATGGTGACACTTGTTGGGGTTCCCCTCTGTTTTGGTACCACTACAGCTCTCTAAATGCATCCTCACACATGTAAAGGATATCTGTCAAATTTGGCTTCAAAAAGGCCAAAGTACCGCTTTCCCTTCTGAGCCCTACTGTGTACCCATACAACACTTTATACAGTATGCACAAGTGGTGCTATTTTGTGCTTAGGATAAATAGTTTTACACATTTATGGGGGTTGTTTCATCTTTTATCCCTTGTGGCTTACAAAAATTTGGAGTAAAAGTGACTTTTTTGAGAAAATTTTCACCTTTTTCCTTTTTGGGGCCTACTTGAATCAAACACCTGTTGGGGCAAATACACAAATTACACCTTGCTAAACTCTCCAAGGGATGTACTTTCCCAAATTGTGGCTCTTGTTGGGGCTTTCCTCTGTTTTGGTACCATTAGGGCTCTCCAAATGCATCCTTACACATGAAAACTTTTTCAGTCATATTTGCCCTACAAAGACGAAACAACGCTCTTTCCCTTCCAAGTGCCCCCCTGTGCAGAAGCGTACAGTGACAAAATGGGTACTGGCATACTCAGGAGGAATTGCACCAAACATTGTAAAATGCATTTTCCCTTTTAACCCATTGTGAAGGTGCAAATTTTAGTGTTCAATGAATCTATTGCAAGATTAAATTACATTTCTTTAATTTCACTTTCATTTATTTTTCACCCTCATGAAACGCTCATAGGTTAACAAAATTCCCAAAGGGTGTTATGAATATTTTGAGGGGTATAGTTTCTAAAATGGTGTCATTTGTGGGGGTTTTCTGTCATGTGGGCCTTATAAAGTCACTTCTAACTAAATTGACCCTCCAAAAGTAGGTTTTGATGATTTTCGTGAAAATCTGAAAAATTGCACCTAAAGTTATAAGCCTCCTAACATCCTAAATAAAGGAAAAGATGTTTGAAAAATGACGCCAAGTTAAAACAGACATATGGAAAATGTTTGTTATCAAGTTATTTTAGTGATATGGCCAACTTTCCAAAAAGTAGAAAATTTTGAATTTGGAAAACGTTTTGTTCAAAATTTTCGCCAAATTTCCATTTATTTCATAAATAAATACTAAACATATTGCTTAAATTTCTCAACCAACAGGAAGTAAAATGTGTCACTAAAAAACAATCTCAAAATCAACTGGATATGTTAAAGCGTTCCAAAGTTATAACCACTTAAATAGACACATGTCAGATTTTACAAAATGGGCCGTGTCAGGAAGGTGAAAAGTGGCTTCAGCGTTAAGGGGTTAAGTATAAAAATGAGTATATATTAGAAGGAAGGATGCAATGGATAACAAATATAAGACAATTAAGCAGTCACACTATAAATATGTGTTCTTGGTTAATCATACTCATCTTTGAAGATTTCGCTAGTGAAAACAAAAGATATTGTATTTCCATAATTACCAATACAATGATGGCTTGTGTTCTGCTTAGAATTGATGCCATTTCTCACTGCTGGGGTTCCACAGCTGAAGATGTAACTGCTGTCAGAATCTGTAGAGCATAAAATGTGTAAAAGAAACAATTTTAAGAAATTCAACATACTTAATAATTAAGTATTATGTATTCAGGTGGTCGAAATCATGGTTTAACCCTTAGGCGCACCAGGACGTTATAGTATATCCCTGTGGCTAGATACTTAGTGTACCGGGACGTAGTATAACGTCCTGCTTCTGGCACCACGAACGGAGCTGGCACCAGAAGCAGTGGCTGTCAGCTGTCTATCACAGCTGACACCGCACACTAACACCCGCAATGGGAGCCAGCTCCTATCGCTGGTTTTAACCCCTTACACGCCGCTGTCAAGCATAAATTAGTATTGTAGAGCAGTGTATTGAACTTGAACCAGAGCATCACTGGTTCAAGTTCAGGTATGTACAAGTAAAACAATGTAAAAACACTAAAGTTTACACATTAGAATAAACAAAAAATAAATACATAAAAATATAAGCCCCTAAAATGGCACTTTCCCATAAAAACACTTAATAAAGTATAAAACACACAAAAACACAAAAAAACCCAACATATTTAGTATTGCTGCGTCCGTAACAATCTGTTTAATAAAACAGAATCGTTACTGGACCCGTCCGGTAAACGCCAGAGGAAAAAACCTGCAAAAAACATTCCGAAAAAAGATCATTTTTAATTAATACCTTTAAAAAAATGCTCTAAAAAGTGATAAAAAAATGTTCCGCATTCTAAAATAAGCCCACTAAAAAGAACAATCCTTCTCGCAAAAAATAAGCCCTTAACCAGATTTGTGAGGCAAAAATAAAAAAGTTATGCATATAAAAGACAGTGATGCTAAAATTAACATTTTTGCCAAATTACATTTTATTCAGTAAATGGGAAAAAAATTAAAAATCTATATAATTCAGGTATTTTCGTAATCGTGGTGACCCATAGAATAAAAATAATATACTATTTTTATGGTATGGTTAACGGCCAAAAAAAAAACCACAAAACAATCTTCCTAAAAATTGATGATTTTCATTTCCTTTACCAACAAAGAGTTAATAAAATCTCACCAATTAGCTATAGATGCCCCAAAATTACCAGAAAATACCAGAAAAGTGCATCTCATGTGGCAAAAGAAATAAGCCCCTATAGGTCCACATTAAAAAAAGAAAAAAATTATAGCCTGTACAATGTGACATAGCAAATCTGCTCTGGATAGCGTCTCCTTTCAGTCTATGCCCGGCCGTGCGACAATACAGTAGGTTACCACCACATATGGGGTATCAGTGTACTCGGGAGAAATTGGGTATTAAATTTTATGGAGCCTTTTTTCCTTTTAATCCATTGCAAATGTTTAATTTTCAACCCAAAATGAGTGCATTGTGAAAAAATATTATAATTTGAAGGCTGCACCTCCATTTTGTTTTAACCCCTATAAAACACCGAAAGGGTTAACAAACTTCTTAAAAGTGGTTTTTCATACGTTAACGGGTGTAGTTTCCAAAATTTACGTGTCTAGCTATTATTTAGGCCTCTCACAGTCAATTAGAAGTTGAGCAGGTCCAACTAAATACAGGTTTTGGTGATTTTACAAAAAATGTGAAAAATGATACCTAAATTCTGAGCCTTATAACATTCTAGTAAAATATGTGGAATCTTAAAAAACCATGCCAACATAAAGCAGACATTTGGTAAATGTAAGTTATGAATTTATTTGGGTGCTATGACTATCTGCATCAAAAGTAGAGAATTTAGAATGTTGAAAATGAAGGTTTTTTACAAAAATTTTGCCAAATTTTTAAACGAATTTGAAGTACTTTGGGGCACATTTACTTACCCGGTCCAGTCGCAATCCTGTGAGGATTGGGGTCTGCAGGGACTCCAAGGTCTAAGGGACTAAGGTCGTGCGCCCGATATCCACCAGGTGTCGCTGCTGCGCCGAGGTCCTCCAGTGTTCACCTGTTTCTTCCTGGTGCATGTGAGTGCTTGATGTTGCGACACAATTTGGTTTTTAAAATTCTGTGTTTTTTCCGAATCCGTCGGGTTGTCTGACGGCCATGCCCCCCGAATTCTGTCGTGTGAAAGCCGGCGTTGATGTGCCACAATCCGATCACGTGTGCCAAAAACCCAGGGCAATTCTGCGCAAAATTTAAATATTCGGGAAACCCGACGAAAGTGCAGCGTTCGGACCCTTAGTACATAAGCTCCAATGTGTCACAAGAAAACAATCTCAAAATCCCCTAAATATCTCATAGCGTTCCAAAGCTATAACCACTTATAGTGACACATGGCAGATTTGAAAAATGGGGCCGCGTCCTTAAGGCCAAAATAGGCTGATTCCCGCAGGGTTTAAGCTTATAATGACTTATTTTTTTATGTGCCTGTGGTTCCTGCATTTAGCTTGTTTCTCTTTTTGCCATATTGGATTATTCAATCAGTACTTTAACCCTAGGTTGTCAGATTGGTCCGATTGATCCTACCATATACTGCCTCTCTAAAAGTAACTTTCTCTCTGGAACACAACATAATCACCATCAATTTACACATGTACTAGCGTGTAATGCCCTCCAGCCGATATCTGTACTTCTCCCAGGTAGCACCCCAACTGGCACTCATCACTTTCAATATATTCAACTGCAACATTTTCATGACTCCATCAAGACACACGCCCAACTCTCCCGCACCCTGGCGAATTTTGAACCTTGAACCCGAATCTTGCTTGAAGCTCTGTAAGTAAGCAGGAGGGTTTCCTCTTCTGCCAGGGGTTGACTCGGGAAACCCCTGCCTAAGCTTAACACACACTCACAATAGGTAAGGGTAAAACAACTTGGCAGGTTTATTGTCAGGGAAGGAATTAGGGATGAGCCAAGGGCAATGAATGCAAACAGGCATAAACAAGAATAAAGTATTTACAGATGCAATCTACTAAAATGTACTGCTAGTGGCAATAAAGGGTAACTGCAGTCCCCAAGCCTGGTTGGGGTAATGGTGCAGAGGGGTCCCTTTAAATAATGTGCTCTGTGAGCAACAAAGGGGATAAATCAGAACACAACACAAATGACACAACTCACTATCACACACTCTGCAGGTGACTACTACTACCTGCACAGGATTAAACTCTTATGCTGCAGCTATGCATATTACACAGTCCAATCGTTGGGCCCTGTTGCCGCAGATGATGGCGCGCTTTCTGTAAAGTTGGTGCACTTAATACTCTCAGTACTCTTGGAAATTATTTTCTTGCAAACTCCTTACTAACAATAAAGTCTACTCACAACTCTGAGCAACTGCACCACGTCCTCTGCTTGTGGCTGCAGGGTTCAGGCACCTGGATGGTAATGGAGGGACAGACAGGAACCTCCTGTGTGGTGGATGTGGAGACCTCGTGGGCATCAGGCTGTGGTGCAGAGGTGGAGCTTCTCCAGCAGGTCCTCTTCTCCTCTGGGGCTGAGCTGCTGGGCTGTCTCTAGTCCTCTGCTGAGTCAGTCTCAGTTCAGTACTCTCTACTCTCTGCCATATGCTAGCAGCGACACCTGGTGGATATCGGGTGCACGACCTTAGTCCCTTAGACCTTGGAGTCCCTGAAGACCCCAATCCTCACAGGATCGCGACTGGACCGGGTAAGTAAATGTGCCCCAAAGTACTTCAAATTCGTTTAAAAATTTGGCAAAATTTTTGAAAAATTCTTCATTTTCAACATTCTAAATTCTCTACTTTTGATGCAGACTTACATTTACCAAATGTCTGCTTTATGTTGCCATGGTTTTTTAAGATTCCACATATTTTACTAGAATGTTATAAGGCTGCACATGAGGTCTCTCTCCCTTCTCTCTCCCACAATCCCTTGTTTCTCCCATCAACCCTCTCTCCAGCAGCTCCTCCTATGAGTGTCAGTGGCACAGAGCAGCAGGAATTGCTGGGAGATGTAGTCCAGTTGGCTCCTGAGGAGTAGGTGCTTCTAGCTGCTGGTCTTAACCCCTGCTGCCCAGCAATTACATTGTCCTGTTCACATGTTCTGCTCTTAGCAGGGGTTACATCTACACAGTCATCCTGTAAGACTTGGGAAGTGGAACTTGGGAAAACATTCTCTGATGGTCAGTGGACAAAATGTTTCTTTCTGGCTCAGAAAGCAGTTATAGCCTCCAAACACCAAGAGACTAGTTACAAGATCCTAACTAGATGGTACAGGGTACCCTTGCTTCTACACAAATGGTTCCCAGCAGTTCCGGACAAATGCTGGCCTTGTGAATCTACGGGTGGGCGGGGTTTTGGGGTTGTGGCAATGTCCACGTCTACAAAGATTCTACCACATCTAGTATACTCCAAGTGATTGAAGAGATAACAGGCCTTAAAATCCCAAACACCCTACAATACATGTTTGACATACCCGTCTCAGCTTATAAAAAATCACTGACCAGGCAACTCTTGCAAGCAGCCAAAACAATTGCAACATCCCCCACCGGGGCCTAGCCTTTTCTTTGGGCCTGGAGTCAGCCGTCCTACAGCCTGGCAGGTCTCCAGCAGGGTGGTGTTGGCAAGAAATGATGAGGGAGAGGCTGCTATGGCGGTTCTCCCTGGGGCAACCCTTTGGTTTCTAGAGTATGAGTCTCTGTGTGGTGGATAGGGTGCCCGTGATGGTGACAGCCGTAGTAGCAGGGACAAGACGGAGGCAGACGTTGAACAAAAATAACTTACAGTTCTTTATTGGAACTAACAGGAACAGTAGCAACGTGCCTTAACAGAATGGTAGAATGCTGGAGATGCAGTTGGAGGGAGCCACAGGATGGAGATCATCAGCCTGGAAGCAATGGGCAGGCTGGAAGATAGCTGTGTCCTGAAAGGATGCTTCAGCTTGTCCTGGGTTGCTTCAGATATCACCCTTGATGGGAGGATGAAATCCCTTTCTTCTCTCTGACTAACTCACTACACTTTTCAGGCAGGGAGCTGGGCTCACCTGCTCTGGTCTGGTGTGCGGGCTGCACAGACTTGCTTAGCTGAACTGAGCTGTGTCAGCTCTAGCCTAAGACTGACTTCACTGGATTAACTCCAGTCTTCTTCTGACTTCCTGGTCTGACTGCACTCTCTTCTTCTGAGAGAGAACAGACTGGAACTGAGCTCTAGAAGTTTCCTGACCAGGGGTTTTGTTACTCCCACTGGTCAGTTGGTGGCTACTCCTCCAATTACATCTCAGCTCACAGAAACAAAGTATAACACCTGTGATTGGTTGCTGGAATTACATCACAGAAAACTATTAACTCCTGCCTTACCAGGCAGGCTCTACCACTGCAGTGCTCATCTGTGTTATGTAGCGACATGCTGTGGGGTTGATCAGACCCTACACAGGCTGCAAGCTACATGGTGGGACGTATTCGCAACAACCCCTCTGCCTTGCATCGGCGAGGGTGTTGCACAATCATCCCAAGGAAATGGAAATTTTACTCTCCTCCCACAATAAGCGAGTCTAGGAGATAGCCCTAACTCACAGAATGGAAGAACTCATTGCCCCGTCCCCAAATGACCGCCACAATTCTACAAAACATGGTTCCATTGGCGACAATTTATGGGCTCCCCAGCTTACAGCACACTACAAGATTAAAGTTTCTGTGGAGGTGGTGCAGTGGAAGAAATACATTACCCGCCTTCTGCACTCCCCCAGTCAGTCCTCAAGTACCTCCCGCCCTCTCCTCCCCTCACACCCACCCACCTACCTAATGTTTTTACCCTCTCATTTTACCGCCTACGTCTTCTCTCTCTTTCATACTTGATATGTATCTGCTACATTTTATGTCACCTCAGTGACTAAAACCCTGTAATCCATATACTTCGTTATGATTGCGGTATACTCTTATTGCAACCTCTATGACTTTTGTCCTGTTTACACCTGCAAATCAAACAGTTTGTTAGTTATTTACGAATGGCCTAAAGGCAGTTAATTCATAATTCTCTGTTATATGTTTCAGCATATTCAATATATCCTTGAATGATAAAAAAATCTATAACTTTCTTATTTTACACGTAAAGAGCTGTGTGACAGCTTGTTTTCTGCGTAACAAATTGCACTTCATTGTGACGGTATTTAATATTCCATGTCATTTACTTGGAAGCGGAAAAAAAATTCCAAATGCAGTGAAATTGGTGAAATTCTGCGAATCGCACATTGTAATTAAAGGGTTAAAACGAGACAGTGAAGCGAAATTAGGGCAAAGACACTCAGCACCATCCACCTTTTCCAAGACACTAGTGGCCAAACCACTAGTGTCCAAACCGGCAAAGACTTACCGGCTCCAAACGGGCAAAGACTTAGCGGCTATGGAGAGGGCTCAGCCCGTGAGCCCTCTCCATGCACCGGCACCCGACATGCGCCGTACTACTACGGGGTTAAAGGTACTTTTGATATATAGTTTGCTATTTCATCAAAAAGTTAAAGGTACTGTTGCATTATAGTTTGCAGTTCCATCAAAATCTTAAAGGTGCTATCCCATTATTGTTTGGATTGCCATCAAAATCTTTAAGGTGCTGTCACTGCATAGTTTGCAGTTCCATCAAAATCTTAAAGGTACCATTGTTATATAAATAAAAAAAGAAATAAAAAGACAAGCAATGATCGTCAGTTTGGTGGATGCAACCTGCAGCGACTTGTAAGGAGGTGAGCACAGCTTACGTACTTCTGTTTGGGCCTTGTTTGTAGAACAACCTGATCTCAGCAAGGAGGAATGAAATCCGATAAAGCTCTCTTTCACACTTGGGGTGAAGAAGTGGGTCACTGAAGGTACCACCACAGTCTCACACATGGGGTGGGAGCTATTCTGAATAGATTTCAGCTTACACAGTATCCTCCTCTCAGCTACCACCTGTACTGTGTCAAAAGGACCCCCCAGGACAGAGCTGGCTTTCCTAATGAGTTTGTCCAGTCACTACCTGAGATGCTGCTTCCCCAACAGACTACACCAAAGAAGATGGCTGATGCCACTACAGATTTGAAGGCCCCCTGCACTTCAAATGTCCTCAGCCTCCTCAGCAGGAATAGCCTGCTCTGACCCTGCCTGTGAAGTGCATTTATGTTCTCTGCCCACTCAAGTTTATTGTTGAGAAAGACAATAAAGGTACCATTGCTGTATAGTTTGCTGTTCCATTAAAATGTGAATGGTGCTGTTGTATTATAGTTTGCAGTCCCATCAAAATCTTATACAGTAGGTGCTGTCACTACATAGTTTGCAGTTCCACCAAATTCTTAAAAGTGCTGTTGCATTATAGTTTGCAGTGCCATACAATACTAGACTGTAGTGCTGTAGTGTAGTGTAGTTATTTCACCTAAATTTTCAAATGTTACTGTAGGATTTAAAAATAAGAAAAGCACTAATTAAGGGACAAGGATGTGGCCGTGGTGATGCTGTTTCTGCAGTTGGTGGTGCTTATGGAGCTGGTGCTACGGGAGAGGAGGTGTAACAAATCTGGATGCTGCAAGTTCCTCGGTTACAAGCAGGTGCCAGGGTGAAAAATGTATACTGGTTGGCCCTGTAGGCCACACAAAGTTGAGGCATTGGTAAATTACATGGCATACAGTTCCTCAACTTCCATGGGATAATCTTCACCATGCACAACCTCTGTTGAAATTGCAGAGCCCTCCATCTCTCCCCCATTCAAAACAGCAAAGCCATCTCAGTCAAAAGTCATGGAAATAATAATAGGAAAGAAGACCGCAGCACAGCATTGAGATGTTTTAACATAAAAAGAATGCTTTATTTCAACCAAATGCAGCATTTAGATCGCATTGCAATCTCTGTCACGCATTATGCTGAAAGTCTTCCTTTTGAATGAAAGACCATACTGTGAACTGAGATACAGGAGCACACAGATGAGTGGTTGCTGCCATTGAACATCAAGTCCTGTAAGGTTGCATGCAACGAAAGACTTGTTGCAGCTTGGGACGTACCTGGTTCATGCAAGTCCCCTCACTTTCACACATGCTGAACCTGGTAGTCCAAAGATACCTGGCCAAATACACAAACTTGTAATGTTCAATTTTTCTCAATTGTGATTAGCAAGGCAGCAGATTATCTGAACATACATCTCCTGGTACCGAAGGATTGGTCCTCCCGTTCAATTTCTGTGTAGGAAAATTGGACATGTGCTGCTCTCCCCTGTGGCTAGTATGTGGTCAGAGCAAGTGTTCACGCAGAAAAGAGGATGCAGCCATCTACCGGCAACATGGACATCCATTGCCTAAACACCAAGGGCAACTTTAAATGGTTTTCCAATTGCTTCTTTTAACGCTGTGAGAATAACTGGGTCTGAACACTCAGAACGCCTGTAACCGCTTTGAGAGGAAGGGTTTGTGGTTTTCTCATTGCCTCTATTTAATTGTGCATTTCTGTGCATTAATTGCATTAATCATTTCTGTGCATTAATTGCACAGTAATTCCCACCACTTTTAGCCCTCTAGCCCTTTTTTCCCATTTTACAGCCATTTTTGGGTGCTGAAATTTGTGTCCTCATTGGTTTTTAATGTGGTTAGTGTCTGGTTTCAAGTCTGTGTACCAAAACCAAACTGTTTCCCATTTTCAGATGAACCCATTGAGCGCCAATTTTTCCCAACCATGCCTGTAACAAATCAAGATAATGGGGCACATTTACAATTTAAGAAGTGCCTTTGCCACATTTCTGTCACGCAGTAGTAGTCCTCTTGCGACACAAATTTCTGCACTGAAGAGTGTGTAAAGGTGCTAAGTTGGTCCATTCGCCAGATTTAAAGAAAAGTCAGACAGAAATGTGTTGCATGCCCCATGTTCCCACCCGATCCAAAGTTTGCACTGGGGCCCACTGGAGTCTTGTTACACAACTAGTTTTCTCCATACACCTTTACCAGTTCCATTGCACATCATTGTGCACTTAACCCCTTAACGACTTGGCCTTTTTTAGTTTTTTCACTTCCATTTTTCACTCACCAACTTCAAAAATCTATAACTTTTTTATTTTTCCACATAAAGAGCTGTGTTATGGCTTATTTTCTGCGTAACAAATTGCACTTCATAGTGACGGTATTTAATATTTTATGGCGTGTACTGGGAAGCGGGAAAAAAATTCCAAATGCAGTGAAAATGGTGAAAAACCACATTTGTGACGTTTTCTTGTGTGCTTGGATTTTACAGCTTTCACTCTGCGTCCCAAATGACATGTCTACTTTATTCTTTGGGTCGGTACGATCACATGGATACCAAATTTGTATAGGTTTTATAATGTTTTCATACATTTAAAAAAATTAAAACCTCCTGTACAAAATATTTTTTTTTAATTTTGCCATCTTCTGGGGCCAATAACTTTTTCATACTTTGGTGTATGGAGCTGTGGATAGTGTCATTTTTTGCGAATTTTGATGCCGTTTTCATTACTATAATTTTTGGGACTGTGCGACCTTTTGATCACTTTTTATTAATTTTTTTATATTTTTCAAAATGGCAAAAAAATGCCATTTTCGACTTTGGACGCCATTTTCCGTTACGGGGTTAAACATAGTGAAAAAACATTATCATATTTTGATAGATCGGGCATTTTCTGACGCGGCGATACCTAATGTGTTTATGATTTTTACTGTTTATTTATTTTTATATCAGTTCTAGGGAAAGGGGGGTGATTTGAATTTTTAGGTTTTTTTATTATAATTTTTTTTTTTTAAACTTTTTTTTATTTTTACTTTTACTATTTTTCAGACTCCCTAGGGTACTGTAACCCTAGGTAGTCTGATCGATCCTATCATATACTGCCATACTACAGTATGGCAGTATATGTGGATTTTACTCCCCATGCATTACAATGTGCAATTAGCACATTGTAATGCATGGGTTAAAACGAAGTAGCCTCGGGTGTTCGGAACACCCGAGGTTACCATGGCGACGGATCGCCGCTCCCCGTGACGTCATCGGGGAGCAGCGATCCACAACAAGATGGCGGCCCATGCGGCGCCATCTCTTTGAAGCCGCCGGCAGCATTGCCGGCGGCGATCGCGGAGAAAACACCCGCGATCGGTGCTAGCACCGATCGCGGGTGTTACCAGTAAGCCTTTGCTGCAATATGCAGCAAAGACTTACCGGCTTACTAGTACGGCGCGCGTCGGGAAGGGGTTAAAGGAAGCCTACCACCAAGATAAAGGATTGTAAACTAAGAACACTGGAATGCAGGTGTGTGCCCCCTCTGAAAGGATCTTCTCTTCTTTTAGCTTCATTGCCCTTGTTTTTACAAAAAATCGTTTTTAAAATTTATGATCCTGAGGGGATCTAGGCTCCATAAATGTTAATGGAGTCTGGAGCCCCTCCGACTCATTTGCATAAATTTATAATTTATAATTTTTTTGTAGTAAGAAGCTTAAAGAAAAGTGTATCCTGCAAGAGGCACAACACACCAGCATGTAAGTGCGCTTAGTTTAAACTCCTCAAAGGAAGGAGGATTTCATCTTTGGTGAAAGAAATACCTTCTCGAACAATATTGTTTTATTTAAACAATATATTGATGACTGCATAATAGTATGGAAGGGTACTGATAATGAATTGGATGAATTCATGAATTATATAAACAACAATGAATATAATTTGAATTTCACCCATGAAAGAGATGAAAACACTATTTACTTTTTAGACTTAGAACTACTTCGAGAGGGATGTAGAATAAAAAGCAGGAACTACTTTAAACCAGTAGATGTGAATAGTTTTATTCAATTTGACAGTTGTCACCACAGACCATGGATCGATAATATCCCTAGGGGCCAAATTAGGAGGATTGAGAAAAATTGTACAAATATGGAGGATAGAGAACAACAAGTAGCGATTATCAAGGAGAGATTTAGAGAAAGGGGATACCCCGAAGATTTGTTTTTGAATAAAGAAAAAAAGAGAATAGAGGAGTATAACAATAAAATTAATCCTATGTTCGTCACTACATACTCTAAGGAAGCGTTAAAGGTCAGATCCATCATACAAAAGCACTGGGATGTACTTAAGGGGGACCCGGTAATAGGGGATAAATTAATAGACAAACCAAGAGTGGTGTTCCGTAGGGCACCGTACCTGAGGGATATACTCACCAATAGCTATATTAAGGATGACAATCCTAGATGTGGTCGTGATAGAGTTAATAAGTTTGCACATTGTAAAATATGTAAGGCATGCAAAGAAACTAAACAAGTAAAAATTAAAAATAGAATCTGCACGGAGGTAAATGGGCACAAAATTAAATTGAATATGGATATGAATTGTGACACAATGAATGTAATTTATATCTTAATGTGTCCCTGCAATTTGGGGTATGTAGGGAGAACAGGCCGAAAGATTAAAACAAGAATTGCCGAACATTGCCGAAATATCAAAAAAGGGGTCATGAGTCATAGCGTTTCTGCACACTTTAAAAGGGTACACAATTCAGACCCTAGTGGTCTGCGATTTATGGCAGTAGAAAAGGTAAAAACACATTGGCGGGGAGAACAAATAAACGTAAAATTAAGTCGAAGGGAGGGACACTGGATATATAATTTAGGGACTTTAACACCGGGTGGTTTAAATATAGATTTTGAGTTGAAATGTTTTTTTGAAGGAGATCTAGAAAAATAGTGGGTACCAACCATTATGGATTACTAACCATCAGATGAACACTACATAAATAGTATAAGTTAATATGGACGTGGAGGATACTCATATTCCTTTATGGAACATATAGATATGTAATAACACTACTTCAGTGTACATATGGATATGGAAGAATATCCCTCTAGTTCGATATAAATATAATAGATATGGTTTTTGTTAACATTGGATCAATTGTGGGTATTGACATATTTATGATTTTTATATAAAGTGAGTTATGCAAAAATATCTTTTTTTTTTTTTTTTTTTAATATAAGGGATGGAAACATATACCCTTCATTGAAGATAAATTTACCTCTTAAGATGTTAATCTTTCGAATTGATTGGCCAATAATGAACTAAATTCTTGTTTTTGTTGTAGTGTGAACAGGGACTAAGTTACTCCTGCTCACGCACTGCTTGTTATGTGTGAGAAGGTAGGGGTTAAACATTGAACATGGGGGGGGTGTCTACAATATGGGGAAGAGGGTGTGAAGTCTTGGGATATACTAGATTGGATAAAGCTGTGTAACAACAGATATTTTATTTTTCTCCTGGTAGAACATTCTTGTTAGTTTTTTATATATTAATATTGTATGTATACTAAATAGTTGCTAAATGGTCTGATGTATCTATTTTATAATAGAATGGAAGGCAGTAATTGTGCTATGTGTAAGGTATAAAAAGATTGAGAGGTTACTAGTCAGCAACGCCCCGGAAGAAGCCGTGGTAGCGAAACCCTGGGTCGGGCGAACTAGCGAGTCTGGCGTCCACAAGGTGGATTTTATATGCGCATGTTTTTATTCTATTTTGTGAGTATGTTTTAATAAAATAAATTCCATATATTTGAACATACTACCCTATCTGCTGCTTAATCTCTTCTATAGTAGCTGTACACTATTTGGCTACAGGATGCAAGAAAACGCAGCTTAAAACTGTCTGAATAGCGATCTATTCCCATCCAAATACCGTTTGTGTGGAAGTGTACTGAAGAATTTGGAACATAGTTGGGAAAGGAGTGAAATAATCGATTTATCAAAGGATATATAAGAGGACACACAAGGGGCTCCGGTCAGACTGTTTTATTATTACTAATTGCTAGATGTGGGATCCATCTGTGACTGTTTGGCAGCTCCTATAGGGGATAGTGTGCATCACAAAAACACTTTTTCTCCTCAAAGGAAACCTGTCATCAGGGGCCCTTTTTCTGGCTCTCCCATGTCCACATAGAGAATAGTGTACACTTTGCCAAGAAGATTTTATAGTAAAACTGTCTTTCTCTGATAAGTTAGATGAAAGTTTACCTTTCTGTGTGCAGAGCTGTGTCCCTAGTCCCATGGGAGAGGCCACATTTTAACTTACCCACATTATTTTTTGGGGTGAAAATTTTGGATGATACATTTTGAATTTATTTATGAAACAAATTGAAATTTGATGAAAGTTTGAAAAAATCTGGAAATTCAAAATATGAAAATTTGAAAATTACTGCCATTTAGAAAGGTAATTTAAGCATCCTAATTAGTTACTAATTCATGTAAGTATCATTTTTTGCATTACTGTTTATGTTATTGGGCTGTTAGAAGACTAACAAGTAAATTTCAAAATTTTCAGGAACCATGTTAGTTCTGAAGGGCTTTTAAAAGCCTAGTCATTACAACCCCCCAATAAGTCAGCCCATGAAAACAGCACATCTTGAGCTATTGAAAAATGCTTTTATCAAGTTTGTTAACACCCATAGCAAGTGACCCCATTTTGTAAACTAAACCCTTCACAAAACGTATCAAGACGTATGGTGAATATTTTGACCACAAAGATATACTAAAAAAAATTTAACATTTGGTTCTAAAAATGGAAAAAATATGGAAAATATGGAAAATTCATAAATTAATTTCTCTACAAAAATACTTCACATGTGGATGTACAGTAACATTTGGGCACATAGCAAGGCACAGAAGGGAAGGAGAACCAATGGGCTTTTTAAGGAAATAAGTAAATATGGAATTTTGTCCAGAAAAAAAGTCATTGTAGTTCAAAATCTTTCATTTTCACATAGGTATCATGGACAAAAATGTACAAAAAAAAAAAAAACCTCACATGTTGGTATAAATTGATATCGGAACACACTGTGAGCCACAAAAGGGAGAGAGCACAGTTTTCTTTTTGAAGGGGAGATTTACTATGATTAGTTTTCAGAGCCACTGAAAACTGAGCCACAATATTTACCCCCCCCCCACCCCCAAAGTGATCCTATTTTACAAACTACACGGTTTAGGAAAATTATCTACGGGGTGTAGTTATCATTGTTTACACACTGGTCTTTTCCAGAATTTATTACATAATGGATGGTCGCAAAACGAAATTTGTTGATTTTTAACATTTGTAACATTTTAGTGCCCCATAGGTTTTACCCCACCAGTGCCATTGGGAACATACACTACATTAATTGTTTTGCTTATTCTACTGGACAAATGACTATGACAAATCCCAACATGTGGCTTTAATCTGTCGTCCAGGCATAAATTAGGGCTCAGAAGGCCATAACTGGATTATAATTTGGGCTGTTGATTATAGATTTTGTACGGATGGCTTTACGGCGCCATTTGGAACAGCCACAAATCTACCCCATCATAAAAACTATACTTCTATAGGAATGTATCTGGAGTGTAGTAATTATATCCATTGGTTTTCTCTAGAATGGAATGGAATTCAATGATAAAAATGGAATGTATGCAATTTTAATGGCTCTTGTATTGTGACCAGCCTATGCCATCTAGAATATACATCACTAAAATTGTTATTTGGAGTATTCTAGACATATAAATATATTTACTTAGAAGATGATTTGTAGGCAATGCTGTATGTTTGCAGAGACTCTTTTATTGCCAGAACATAAAGGAAGCTGAACAAATGCTTCCTGCACCCTTTACAATATTCATCAAGGGGTGGAATGGGAATTTGAGGGTGAGGGGTTGAGGGTTCTAGATGCAAACACCAGGGAATGTAATTATTTTCAACAAAATAAATTGTGATAGGATTATTCTAGAGATCCCACTAGTAATGCTGCCTTCATCTTCGTCTCCAAAAATTAATTTCTTTAATATTATTTCTTGGAAACTCGGCAAAGTCTCCATGTGGCCAGCTGCTTTGTAGAGTACAGGTGGTCCCCTACTTAAGAACACCCGGCTTACAGATGACCCCTGGTTACAATTGGCCTCTGGATGTTGGGAATTTGCTGTACTTTAGCCCTAGGCTACAATAAACAGCTATAAAAGCGTGTATGCAAATATGTCTGCAATTAAGCTTTATTGTTAATCCTGGTTCTGATGACAATCCAATATTTTTTAAAATCCAATTATCCTAGAGAATAAAAAAATTTGGCTGGGGTTACAATTATAAAATATACAGTTTCGACTTACACACAAATTCAACTTAAGAACAAACCTGCAGAACCTATCTTGTATGTAACCCGGAGACTGCCTGTACATAGGAATTGCAGAGTGCTACTTGAGTAAGGTACACTACTATTTTATTATACTATATTATACCATACTCTAAATTTTTGTACGGCACTATAGGGTTGCAGTAAATGATCAGAAAGATCCACTACCACCATAAAACGATAATACTCCTGGATGCAAACAGGCTTGTTGACCCGTTCTGTGCTTCCAGAGACTTGGACTGGGGTGGATTGATTGGTCAGGACAAGGACGTTTTTGTCATCAGATTTTCCAAAAAAAACACCCCTGCTTTCCCTACACCTTAAGGGCTCTTTTAAAAAAGACTTAGGGAGACCCTTCTGCTTTTTATGGACAGTGCCACATGTCATTGTGCCCATGGCAGCAAAGGACTTCTGGAGAGGGATGCTATTTTGTGGATAACATTTCGTCCACAAAAATGCGGTAACCCCAGTCAAGTAAGGGGTGGAATAAATCCCAGACAATCTTCCTGCTGATTCCCAGGACAGAGGGACAATCTTGTGTTTCTATTTTTGAATCCTTCTCGTCGTATATATGCTAAAGCGCAGTTTATAGCCAGATACACTTTCACAGGCCTTGTAGATCTTCTCCCCATATCTTGCTCTTTTATTGGGGAGGTATTGGCGAAAAAGTAAGCAGCCTTTAAAGTAGACAATGGACTTGTTGACTGCTAGACATTTTTGTGGGGAATTTATGTGTCTGAATTTTAAATTATAGTGGTCAACCACTGACCTAATTTTATAGAACCTGTCATGCCTGGAATATTTTGCTGGTGGAAAATTAGCATTGTTGTTGTAGTGGATACATTTTAGTAGTCTTTCAAAACAGGCCATAAGCATGGTAAGGGGGTAAAGAGGGGTGTGGTAAAGACTATCCTTATTCCAGTAGGGACATATGGAGGGTTACTAAGCAATTCCGATATTAAGGAAAAGTCCCCAAAACTTTTGTGGGGCTTGGCGATATAACTTTGAGGATTTGGGGTAATTAATTGCTATGCATAGATGTTAGTTTGTGAATATGCTGGTTTCTAAAAAAAAAAAAAAATAATTGAAAAAAATATATTTCAGTAAAACTTGTTGTATCCACATTGATGCTAGGTGTGGCAGAAAATTCTTGAACCTGTGCTTCATAATTTACTGCAGGGACCCACTCAATGTGAAATGAAACGGATTGCGATTATTCAGTAACTCTAGGATGACTAGCCTGGGGTCCATCATCATTAACTCCAGGATGACTATCCTGGGGTCCATTGTCAGATGAATAGCTTGAAGAGGATGACATTAAAAGTAACACCTCTTCTCCACTGTTAGAATCGCTCTCTTTAACCCTTTCAGGACCTGGCCCTTTTTTGTTTTTTCATTTTCATTTTTTACTCCCCATGATCAAAAATCCATAACTTTTTTATTTTTCCATGTACAGAGCTGTGTGACGGCTTATTTTCTGCGTAACAAATTGCACTTCATAGAGATGGTATTGAATATTCCATGCCGTGTACTAGGAAGCGGGAAAAAAATTCCAAATGCAGTTAAATTGGTAAAAAAACGCATTTGTGCCGCCTTCTTGTGGGCTTGGATCTTACGGATTTCACTGTGCGCCCCAAATGACATGTCTACTTTATTCTTTGGGTCGGTACGATTACGGGGATACCAAATTTGTATAGGTTTTTATAATGTTTTCATACATTTAAAAAAATTAAAACCTCCTGTACAAAATTTTTTTTGGGGATTTTGCCATCTTCTGGCGCTAATAACTTTTTTATACTTTGGTGTACTGAGCTGTGGGTGGTGTCGTTTTTTGCGTATTTTGATGACGTTTACAATGTTATCAATTTTAGGACTGTTCGACCTTGTGATCACTTTTTATAGAATTTTTTAATTTTTTTAAATGACAAAAAAAGTGCCATTTTCGAATTTGGGCGCGATTTTCCGTTACGGGATTAAACGCAGTGAAAAACCGTTATCATATCTTGATAGATCGGGCATTTTCGGACGCGGCGATACCTAATGTGTTTATGATTTTTACTGTTTATTTATATTTATATCAGTTCTAGGGAAAGGGGGGTGATTTGAGTTTTTAGGGTTTTTTATTATAATTTTTTTTTTTTAACTTTTTTTTATTTTTATTTTTAGTACTTTTCAGACTCCCTGGGGTACTTTAACCCTAGGGGGTCTGCACGATCCTATCATATACTGCCATACTACAGTATGGCAGTATATGGGGATTTTACTACTCATACATTACAATGTGCTGATAGCACATTGTAATGCATGGGTTAACCAGAAGTAGCCTCGGGTCTTCGTGAGACCCGAGGTTACCATGGCGACGGATCGCCGCTCCCCGATGACGTCACGGGGAGCGGCGATCCTTGAAAAGATGGCGGCGCCCACGCGCCGCCATCCTTTTGAAGCCACCGGCAGCATTGCCGGCGGTGATCGAGGTGAAAACACCCGCGATCGGTGCTAGCACCGAACGCGGGTGTTACCGGTAAGCCTTTGTTGCAATATGCAGCAAAGACTTACCGGCTATGGAGAGGGCTCAGCGCGTGAGCCCTCTCCATGCACCCACGGCCGACCCGTGACGTGCTATTACGTCACGGGTCGTGAAAGGGTTAAACAACATTGCAAAAGCCTCCTCGGCAGTATACAATCGCTTTGTCATTATTGTGTGTGTGTGTTTTTTAGAGCAATAACAATTATGCCACTAAATCATCCCTTTTAGATAAAAACTCACAGATGACGATACTAAAGTAAAACAGATACACTTTTTTATTTTTTTGTGTTTTTTGTTTTGTAATTTTTTGTTTTTGTGAACACTTACTAACTACTGTATTTTTTGGACTATAAGGCACACCGGATTATAAGATGCACCATCAATAAGTGCCTCCTAAAATGTCTAGGTTCATATATAAGGTGCACCGGATTATAAGGCGCACCTGATTATAAGGATGAATTACCAGCAGGTGGCAGACCTGTGCACAAGGCAGCTGTTGTGTGTAAGTACGGTTCATATATAAGGCGCACTGGACTATAAGGCACACCTTTGATTTCTGAGAAAATCAAAGGATTTTTTGTTTGCCTTTTACACCAAAAAATACAGTAACTAACTTATCCTAATGAGAAGTGACACAGCGGTGCCGTACGATAATATGTGGTTGTGACAGTGACATAACTGGTGACAGTGACATTGTAACAACAGTTGATGGTGATGCAGGACCAAACGCTGAGATTACAGATGACAGTGACACAGGACTTTTGATTCTGATATTACAGGTGACGGTGACATCGGAGGGAGTGACACTGAGGTGAGGTGTAGATTTCCTTAAAAGGGATTTTATCAGCTATGCATTTTTCATTTTCAATTTGAGTGAAATTGCAAAACATTATATTTGAATCCTGTTTTTTTTATCTTGATTGTAGATTTTTTAAAATTCTATTTCACGTATATGATTATGGATACTACTATCTTGCCTAAACTGCTGTTAACAACAATTACAGATTTGTTTTATGACAGTCACATGGACCTTGCTTGTTTACTGGATTCATGGGATGTCATGAGTCGATTACTGTGAACGGCCAAATGAGCATATAATACAGAAATGATCTTTCACTGTTATTCTGCCTCTGATAACAAGGAAATAACTGTTGAAAATATGTACAGAACAGGTAGTGGGGGATTATTAAAGTCTTAGGAGGAGATTTATCAGAAGTCTCTTAGAGCAGAACTGTTCTAAGTGCCCATGGTAACCAATCAGAGATCATTTCATTTAATTTTCCCACTGCTGTTTATAAATTCAAAGCTAAGTTCTGATTCGTTTCCAAAGGCAACTAGAACAGTTTTACCCCAGAAACGTATAATAAATCTCCCCCTTAATTTACAGTGTAAAAAATGAAAGTCTTCATTTTTTTCTAAATAGAGATAATGTCATAAATAAGTTTATTAAATTTGGCTGAAAATTCTTAAAACATACTTCATTGAAACAATAAGTCAAATACCTGAATGTAGCAACGTCTTTGAACTACAGGTGAGAGAGCAGGTATCTTTCTTTCCATTGCGACTGCAAGCCAAAGAAGAATGAGATGGTGGTCCAGAAGATGCACACTTTATCAACTCTGAATAGAAAAAATATAAACTCTACATAATCTACAATGCTTTTAAAGGAAACATATCTTTAAACCAAGCATCATAAACACTTACTTAAATCCAGACGTTGTGACTGTGGTTACCTTCTTATATTTGTTAACCATTGCTACCTTTCTTCGAAAACCAACTTAAAATTATGCTAATGAAGGTCTCCTGGGGTGTTGCCAGAGCTTTCCGTGTTGCAGATTCATAGGCTGTTATAGTGTGCAAGGAACACTTCCTTCTCCCACTGTGTGCTGGAACTTTCTCTGCTGCAGGTGAGGAAGGGGTGAAGTGCTGCAGGAGAGGGAGGGGTAAAGTACAAAGAGAGAAGAGGGGGAGGCGGAGAATAGTGTAGCAGCCAGTTAAGCTGCAGCATTGAGAGGCTCTGCTAAAAACCCCAGGAACCCTTCTGACTAATTAGCATCATTTTAAAAGTGGATTTTAGAAGGAAGGGTAACAAAAATAATAGATCTATGAATAAGTGACCCTGGTTTATTATGCTAGATTTTGATGGACGATTATTTTAAAGTAATTCTATGTTATATTACATGGCTCTTTGTAAGGCTAAGGTCACAAGTAGTGGAATCATTGCTAAATGTCTTCAATTATAACTGGCATTATACAACTCAGAAGTTTTTTGTTCACCATGTGTATGGAAACTCTTTAAATCCAATCCAGCATGGTGCAAGTGTAAACATCTGCTGCATTATAGTTATCTAATTGATATCTTATTCTAATTCTTCTCTCATTGATTATTTACATATCACTTACCGATACAGTCTTTCCTGTTCCAATGTAGTTTATAGCCAGTAGGACAGGTACATTCAAACCCCGCTGGAACATTGGTACAACCAAATTTGCATCCACCTTTGTTTATGCTGCATTCGTCAATGTCTACAAAATGTTAACATTAATACATTTAACACTATTATCCCTGAATTCAGTACTAGGATTTTAATTTTCTTTTGTATACTGATTTATAATTGAATATTTTGTCAACATATTCAGTATAACTTGGTATATTGATACCAAATAATGTATTTTCTTAAAATTTTAATTGTTTTATTACAATGCAAACATTTAACATATTTAAGACATTTTCAGCACTAACATCAACAAATAACACAGATTACATTATCAGGAAATAAAGATATCCCAGTCCCAATGATGAGTCGTAATTATATATATATATCTATCTTTTTTTATATATTCTCTTATCTTTTGCTCACCTAAGGGATATTGACTTTATTAATTTTATAATATCCTTAAGGAAATCCCATTTTTCCCCTTAGATCTGTAAAATTAATACATTATCATCTCGGGGAAAATATATAGCACTGTATATTTTTATAATTGTTGGAAGCCAGAGATATGGATGTGTTTGATTTTTGTAAAGTGGATCTCTCAGAGTTCCCAAATTTTTTTTAAAACCAAATAGAATCTAGTCTTCAGACAGATGATCTAGAGAGTAACTTTAAGAATTTGGAGTTCCTGATGATCAGGGAACTAAACACATTATGGGACATTGAGTCCCTGGAGAACTTCCTTAAGGAGGAAATGATCCCCGAAGGTTTTACGGTGGCAATTGACGTTAAATACTGATGTGAATGATATACACAAACATAGAGCCTGGGAGAAAATATTAAACCAATGCTCGTTCAATGTTATACAATTTATAATAGAAGTTAGAAAAAGGAAATTAGAAATTCTCAACAAAAACATAGAAGACTACAAAATGAAATTGGAACCCTTTAAAGGATTAGAAGACTATGAGGAATTAACTAGCATGTGCCAAAAAAATATAAAGAGAGCGGAACAAGAAGTAAAAACTAGGAAAATTAAGAAACAAAATTAAGAAGGATTATGTCGAAAACAATGTGTATAGATGGAACAAAAGGAACAATGTAGATGTAGAAGGAAACACAAATAGGGGTATTGATGAGAAAAATCCCAGAGTGGAAAGGGAAAATGTCCACTATGGAGACGGAGGAAATTCTATTAAAAGGGAAAGAGTAGCAACAAATATATATATAAGGGAAGAGAATACCAGGACCAGGTTCCCCGGTATGATTGAGGTAGATATAGGGGTACCAATGATAGGGGCCCCATGGTATTTAGGAGTAATGGAAGGAAAGAAAGACACTACCAGGACGACAGTAGGGACAACGGATACTACCAGGACGATATAAGGAGATTTTGGAATGAGGGTTACCGTAACAACAGATATGACAGGTACCATCATTACCAAAAAAATCCCCAATATGAAAATCACACACCTAGACAGCAAAATATAGGGAGATCCCCCTTCCGAGGACAGGAGACATCAGCAGTATGTAGAACCACGTGGGTTGGGTTTGAACCTCCAAAAGCGATTCGACCCACTGCTAACACACGGAGGTAGTCCAAACCAGAATAAACAAAATTTTCCCCACCAGAAGATTGGAAATGGACATATAGACAAAACGAGAATGGCAAAAAGAAAATTAGACGAGGGGGAAGGAGAAAGAGAAAACAGGACAGAAATAAAAAGATCAAAGGAAATTTAGATAGATCGGGTATTTTCAACCTCAGTTCTATGCAGCTATCAGATAATCATGTAACACTTCTTAATAAACGGAAGAAAAGGAAAAATCCAGCTTCAAACGGAACCCACGTGGATATTTAAAAGTTCAAATTTATTTAGAAACTTCTTAAAATATGGAATCAGCATACAAAACCGCTCAATGAAAGTATACACCTATTCAGATGCAACCAAGGAGTTTCTCGTTCTTGCAGTACAATTCCTGTTAGAAAATAATTACTTCTCTTTTGATGGGGAATTTTATATTCAGAGGTGCGGGGCAGCGATGGGGGGCAAATGCTCCCCATCGCTGGCCAATATCTATATGGCCATCTGGGAGGAACAATTTCTCTTTGCCTCTCATAACCCCTTCTTCTCCCACATCAGGTGCTATGGTCGTTATATTGATGACCTCCTCCTGGTGTGGGAGGGAACGGAGTCTGAGGCAGGAGATTTCTCCAAGTATATCAATAACAATGATATGAACCTCAAGTTCACTTTTGAATTGTCTAGCCAACAAACACACTATTTAGACATCATTCTTATTAGTGGAGAACAGGTTAAAATTCAACCCTATACTAAATCCGTAGCTCTTAATTCCACCTTAAATGCGAAATCATGCCACCCCAAGCATGTCATTAAAAATATTCCGGTGGGCGAAATGATTCGCACAAAACGGAATTGTACTGACACTAACATCTTAAATAGTAAAATTGAAAAAAAGACAGAGGATCTGATACAAAGGGATTACCCTAACTGGATGTTAAAAAGGGCACATAAAATAGTGAAAGACATCCCTAGGAAAAAGCTTTTGGAAGAATGAGAGAGATAGAAATGATGCACAACTCAACAAAGATTGTAGGTCACAGATTACATTTTCCACTACATACAGCCTACAATTTCGTGAAATTACACAAATAATCAACAAGCATCTTCCGATACTTCATATGAAGGATGACTTGGGGTCCTTAATTCCCAAGAAAATTAATTGCGTGGCCAGAAGGGCCCCTAGTCTATTCCTCTCTAAACATGGTTCTCAGGATGGGTGGCTCCGAGCTACAGGCTTTTTCAAATGTGGCCATAGAAAATGTATTTGCTGTAATTATTCTGCACCAAAGGAACATTTTAAATCAGCGCGCACACAACAAGAGTACAAAATACATAAATATATTAATTGTAAAACGACCTTTGTCGTTTATCTTATTACCTGCACCATTTGCGATCTTCAATACGTTGGCTGTACAACATGTTCACTTAAAACTAGGGTACGTCGTCACATTTCTGATGTAGGGAAGAAAGATTCTGTCAATGTTTCCATGGTATCTCGGCACTTCCAAAACATACACAAGGGTGACTGTACAGGGTTAACCGTTACTGCCATAGAGAAAGTCACAAGTCCTTTCAGGGGAGGTAATCACAGAAGGAAACTTCTCAACAGAGAAACCTTCTGGATTTTTACATTGCAGACACGAGTCCCCGGAGGTCTGAATAAGAGACAAGACGTAATCTATCAATATTAGTGTGTTCTTTCAAATTATGTTTTATCATGAAATATGTTCCTTATTGTGTATACAATGCTTGCCTTGTTTGTTTGTTTTTTAATCATAATGCTATGTTTTTATGTATCGTTTTGATTTAAAAGGGTTGTCAATCAAATGGAGATGTTGTCAATCAAAAGGAGATGTTTCTCTGAAACGCGTAGGCGATTGTTGGTCTCCCCACTACCCTGTGTATACTTTCATTGAGCGGTTTTGTATGCTGATTCCATATTTGAAGAAGTTTCTAAATAAATTTGAACTTTTAAATATCCATGTGGGTTCCGTTTGAAGCTGGATTTTTCCTTTTCTTCCGTTTGTATACAACTTCAGAGCCATAGTTTCCGTGCTCGCAGACCTGCACGCTGTTACCGCATGTTCCACTGCTTCCAGGTGAGCTGACTACCTTTTTTTGCTAACTTCTTAATAAAGGGTTAAAATATGCCCCAGAATCCAGGATGGATAGGTTCCAAACTTATATTGACATCAATAAATATGTGAGAATACAAAATACACTTCTCTAAAGAAAAAGTCTGATTTTATTGCACCTCCGATGGGTAACAACGAATGTATAGATTCATTTAAGCGGTTGGTCTTGAGGGATTTGGACAAACTTAAGGGGAACAACTGGACAGATAATTTGAGCAAAGGGGAAAGGGTGGCAGTAAAGGAGTTAAAAGAAAATAAAAATGTAATTATAAAATGTGCAGATAAAGGGGGGGGGGTATTATTAAATAAATGTGACTATGATAAAGAAATGTATAGGCAATTAAATGATAGCACAACATATAAGAAATTAAAAGGTGATCCCACTACGAGATACAAAAGGGAATTAACAGAGTTATTGGATTGGGGAAACAAGAACGATATCATCAATGAGAGAGAATAAAGGTATCTCAATATAGAAACCCCCAAGATACTGGTAATATATTTTCTACCTAAGGTACATAAAAATCCGGTGAATCCCCCAGGGCGACCTGTTTCAGGTATCAATTCCGTTACTTGTCCCCTGGGGGAATATATAGATATCCACCTACAACCAAGCGTTAAGTATTAGAGATGAGCGAGCACTAAAAAGGTCGGGTACTCGTTATTCGAGACGAACTTTTCCCGGGGGACCAAGGCTCTGCACAGGGAAGCTTGGCCAAACACCTGGGAACCTCAGAAAAGGATGGAAACACCACGGAAATGGACAGGAAACAGCAGGGGCAGCATGCATGGATGCCTCTGAGGCTGCTTAATCGCACCATTATGCCAAAATTATGGGCAACAGCATGGCCATGACAGAGTGACAGAATGAAGCTAGATAGCATCTAAAACATCCATTAATTGACCCTGACACTATAGGGGACTCCATGCAGAGGCAGCGGCAGCAGCGGCAGGCTAGAGAGTGGCATGGCGACATACCCTAAATGGACTCAGGCTTCAAACCAATGGGTGGCAGAGAGGAACCAAAGGAGGTGAGCAAGAAGCGCTCAAATAATATCGGTACATGATAAAAGTTTGCCAGTATATTTTGTGGATTACACAGCAGGGTGGCGACAAAGTTAACATGGAAGCCATGAAAACAACCCAAAATTCTGCCTGACACAGCTCGTTTGATAAGGGGACCATGTATGGAGGCAGTGAACTAGTAGTAGATTAAAGGTGCTGCAGTTAAAACTATGTTAGTTGGATCTTGGCATGGAGCTGGCGCTCCGCTGCCAGGCGAGCTTTCGCCAATCCAAGCCCCTGTCTCTAGGCTACTCCCCAAACAGCACTTCTAAGAACCTTTTGTATAAGATCAAGTGTAGTAGCGTTCTTATAAGTTTGGGATATGGCGGGTGAGGGGAATGTAAACAGATGCACAAGAAGCGCATGATGCGCATGGAGCTGGCGCTCCGCTGCCAGGTGAGCTTTCGCCAATCCAAGCCCCTGTCTCTAGGCTACTCCCCAAACAGCACTTCTAAGAACCTTTTGTATAAGATCAAGTGTAGTAGCGTTCTTATAAGTTTGGGATATGGCGGGTGAGGGGAATGTAAACAGATGCGCAAGAAGCGCTGAAATAATATCGGTAAATGATAAAAGTTTGCCAGTATATTTTGTGGATTACACAGCAGGGTGGCGACAAAGTTAACAAGTTTGATGTGGAATGCCCTGTAATAGCTCTTGGGCGGTGTGCCTTTTATCGCCTAGGCTCAGCAGTTTGAGCACCGCCTGCTGTCGCTTAGCGACGGCACTGCTGCTGTGCCTAGAGCTACCGACTGATGGCGCCATGGCCACGGATGGTAATTCGGAGGAGGAGGAGGTATACTAGGCCTTTGAGACCTGGACCGAGGTAGGCCCCGCAATTCTCTGCGTCGGCAGTATATGACTAGCCCCCGGGTCAGACTCGGTCCCAGCCTGCACCAAGTTAAGTGTAGTAGCGTTCTTATAAGTTTGGGATATGGCGGGTGAGGGGAATGTAAACAGATGCGCAAGAAGCGCATGATGCGCATGGAGCTGGCGCTCCGCTGCCAGGCGAGCTTTCGCCAATCCAAGCCCCTGTCTCTAGGCTACTCCCCAAACAGCACTTCTTAGAACCTTTTGTATAAGATCAAGTGTAGTAGCGTTCTTATAAGTTTAGGATATGGCGGGTGAGGGGAATGTAAACAGATGCGCAAGAAGCGCTGAAATAATATTGGTAAATGATAAAAGTTTGCCAGTATATTTTGTGGATAACACAGCAGGGTGGCGACAAAGTTAACAACTTTGATGTGGAATCCATGAAAACAACCCAAATTTCTGCCTGACACACCTCGTTTGATAAGGGGACGATGTATGGAGGCAGCTATATGGACGACTTTTGGAGGTAGCAATGGAGACAACGTGTGGAGGCTGCTATGGAGACAATTTAATTTGGATAGTGCCTGTATGTGGCAGTCCAAAAAAGTTTTCAAACCAGAGGAGCAGGTAGGTGGCCCTCCAGAAAAATTGAATAGATTGAGTGCCTGTATGTGGCAGTCCAAAAAACTTTTCAAACCAGAGGAGCAGGTAGGTGGCCCTCCAGTAAAATGGAATAGATTGAGTGCCTGTATGTGGCAGTCCAAAAAAGTTTTCAAACCAGAGGAGCAGGTAGGTGGCCCTCCAGAAAAATTGAATAGATTGAGTGCCTGTATGTGGCAGTCCAAAAAAGTTTTCAAACCAGAGGAGCAGGTAGGTGGCCCTCCAGAAAAATGAAATAGATTGAGTGCCTGTATGTGGCAGTCCAAAAAAGTTTTCAAACCAGAGGAGCAGGTAGGTGGCCCTCCAGAAAAATGGAATAGATTGAGTGCCTGTATGTGGCAGTCCAAAAAACTTTTCAAACCAGAGGAGCAGGTAGGTGGCCCTCCAGAAAAATTGAATAGATTGAGTGCCTGTATGTGGCACTCCCAAAAATTGTTTAAAACAGAGGACCGGGTCGGTGGCCCTCCAGAAAAATTAAATGCATAAAGTACTATAGCTAGAGCCAGTGGGCCCTGTCAAAAAATAGCCAGTTTCCTCTGCTTTACTCTACAAAGAGGAGGAGAAGGAGGAAAATGAGGAGGAGGAGGAGTGGATAAATTATTCAGGTTGAGCTTCCTTCACCTGGTGGAGATTGGAAATTATGAGAAATCCAGGCTTTATTCATCTTAATAAGCGTCAGCCTGTCAGCGCTGTCAGTCGACAGGTGTGTACGCTTATCGGTGATGATGCCACCAGCTGCACTGAAAACCCGCTCGGACAAGACGCTAGCGGCAGGGCAGGCAAGAACCTCCAAGGCGTACAGCGCCAGTTCGTGCCACATGTCCAGCTTTGAAACCCAGTAAATGTGATCATTTAGGACGATGGTATGGTCAGTTACGTACTCCCTCACCATCTTTCTGTAAAGATCAGCCCTACTCTGCCGAGACTGGGGACAGGTGACAGTGTCTTGCTGGGGTGACATAAAGCTGGCAAAAGCCTTGTAAAGCGTACCCTTGCCAGTGCTGGGCAAGCTGCCTGCTCGCCTACTCTCCCTCGCTACTTGTCCCGCAGACCTACGCACTCTGCCGCTAGCGCTGTCAGAAGGGAAATACTGTTTCAGCTTGTGCACCAGGGCCTGCTGGTATTCATGCATTCTCACACTCCTTTCCTCTCCAGGGATGAGAGTGGAAAGATTTTGCTTGTACCGTGGGTCCAGGAGAGTGAACACCCAGTAATCGGTGCTGGAATAAATTCTTTGAACGCGAGGGTCACGGGATAGGCAGCCTAGCATGAAATCTGCCATATGCGCCAGAGTACCAACGCGTAAGAATTCACTCCCCTCACTGGCCTGACTGTCCATTTCCTCCTCCTCCAACTCCTCCAACTCCTCTTCTTCTGCCCATACACGCTGAACAGTGAAGGACTCAACAATGGTCCCCTCTTGTGTCTCGCCAACATTCTCCTCCTCTTCCTCCTCCTCCACCTCCACCTCCTCCGATATGCGCTGAGAAACAGACCTAAGGGTGCTTTGGCTATCAACAAGGGAATCTTCTTCCCCCGTCTCTTGTGACGAGCGCAAAGCTTCCGACTTCATGCTGATCAGAGAGTTTTTCAACAGGCCAAGCAGCGGGATGGTGAGGCTGATGATGGCGGCATCGCCACTGACCATCTGTGTTGACTCCTCAAAGTTACTCAGCACCTGACAGATATCAGACATCCACGTCCACTCCTCATTGTAGACTTGAGGAAGCTGACTGACCTGACTACCAGTTCTGGTGGAAGTTGACATCTGGCAATCTACAATCGCTCAGCGCTGCTGGTAAACTCTGGATAACATGGTCAGTGTTGAATTCCACTTCGTGGGCACGTCGCACAACAGTCGGTGAGCGGGCAATTGGAGGCGGCGCTGCGCTGCCCTGAGAGTGGCAGCATCTGTGCTGGACTTCCTGAAATGCGCACAGATGCGGCGCACCTTCGTGAGCAAATCAGACAGATTGGGGTATGTCTTGAGGAAACGCTGAACTATCAGATTTAACACATGGGCCAGGCATGGCACATGTGTCAGTCTGCCGAGTTGCAGAGCCGCCACCAGGTTACGGCCGTTGTCACACACAACCATGCCTGGCTTCAGGTTCAGCGGTGCCAGCCACAGATCAGTCTGCGCCGTGATGCCCTGTAATAGTTCTTGGGCGGTGTGCCTTTTATCGCCTAGGCTCAGCAGTTTGAGCACCGCCTGCTGTCGCTTAGCGACAGCACTGCTGCTGTGCCTAGAGCTAGCGACTGATGGCGCCATGCCCACGGATGGTAGTTCGGAGGAGGAGGTGGAGGAGGGGTGGGAGGAGGAGGAGGCATAGTAGGTCTGAAACACCTGGACCGAGGTAGGCCCCGCAATCCTTGGCGTCGGCAGTATATGACCAGCCGCAGGGTCAGACTCGGTCCCAGCCTCCACCAAGTTAACCCAATGTGCCGTCAGCGATATATAGTGGCCCTGCCCGGCAGCACTCGTCCACGTGTCCGTGGTCAGGTGGACCTTGTCAGAAACGGCGTTGGTCAGGGCACGGATGATGTTGTCTGACACGTGCTGGTGCAGGGCTGGGACGGCACATCGGGAAAAGTAGTGGCGGCTGGGGACCGAATACCGAGGGGCGGCCGCCGCCATGAGGTTGCGAAAGGCCTCGGTCTCTACCAGCCTATAGGGCAGCATCTCCAGGCTGAGCAATCTGGAGATGTGGACATTAAGGGCTTGGGCGTGCGGGTGGGTTGCACTATATTTGCGTTTCCGCTCCAGCGTCTGGGGTATGGAGAGCTGAACGCTGGTGGATGCTGTGGAGGATCGTGGAGGCGACGATGGGGTTTTTGTGCCAGGGTCCTGGGCACGGGGCTGACTATCAGCTGAAACAGGGGAAGGAGCAGTGGTGTGCACGGCCGGAGGTGAACGGGCTTGGTGCCACTGAGTGGGGTGTTTAGCATTCATATGCCTGCGCATACTGGTGGTAGTTAAGCTATTAGTGGTGGAACCCCTGCTGATCCTGGTTTGGCAAAGGTTGCACACCACAGTCCGTCGGTCATCCGGTGTTTCCTTAAAGAACCTCCAGACTTCTGAAAATCTAGCCCTCGCCGCGGGAGCCCTTGCCACGGGAGCTTCACTACGTGACACATTTGGCGCTGATGCACCTGCTCTGGCCCTGCCTCTCCGTCTGGCCCCACCACTGCCTCTTCCAACCTGTTCTGGTCGAGGACTCTCCTCCGTCTCAGAAGCACTGTGTTCACCCGGCCAATCAACCCAGCTTGGGTCTGTCACCTCATCATCCTCCGATCCCTCAGTCTGCTCCCCCCTCGGACTTCCTGCCCTGACAACAACTTCCCCACTGTCTGACAACCGTGTCTCCTCATCGTCGGACACCTCTTTAAACACACCTTCCACTACGTCAAGAAGGTCATCATCACCCACAGACTGCGACTGGTGGAAAACCTGGGCATCGGAAAATTGCTCAGCAGCAACCGGACAAGTGGTTTGTGACTGTGGGAAGGGTCCAGAAAACAGTTCCTCAGAGTATGCCGGTTCAAATGCCAAAATTTTCCTGGGAGGGGGCAGACTGGGGGGGAGGAGGCTGAGGTGCAGGAGCTGGAGGAGTGCCGATTTCGGTGACATGGGTGGACTGCGTGGAAGACTGACTGGTGGACAAATTGCTCGAAGCATTGTCGGCAATCCACGACATCACCTGTTCGCACTGTTCTGGCCTCAACAGTGCTCTACCACGAGTCCCAGTAACTTCAGACATGAACCTAGGGAGTGTAGCTCTGCGGCGTTCCCCTGCTCCCTCATAAGCAGGTGGTGTCTCACCCCGCCCAGGACCACGGCCTCTGACCCCTGCAGTAGTTGGACGCCCACGTCCCCGCCCTCGTCCTCTACCCCTAACCCTCGGGTTAAACATTTTGAAAATGAGAGTTATAACTTGAAATTTTTTTTTAACTTTTTTTTGTTTTTTTTGTTTTTTTTTTGTGTTTTTTAGTTTTTAAAACCAAACGATGCTATCCTATTGCTATGGCTATTTTCTAGCCAAGTATGAAAGCACACTGCTATGCCAGATGAGATGACGCTGAGTTATGAAAAAAATAAACGTAAAATAAAAAAGGAAATGGCAGACTGTGCCTAATTGAAATACAACCCCGGGCCCTAATAAATTTTCCCACTTCGGTCTTTGTGATGGATATGTGCGTCACTAAGCGCAAAACACAGCGGTCGCAAGTCTCACTCCAAATTGCTCACAATTTGCTAGTAGATGCACTGCAGCAAGTACAGCCACCAGCAGATCAACCAGAAATCAAATATATATAACGCTACTGTAGGCGTAAGTAAGCCGTTTGGATTCTCCTATGGCTATTTTCTAGCCAAGTATGAAAGCACACTGCTATGCCAGATGAGATGACGCTGAGTTATGAAAAAAATAAACGTAAAATAAAAAAGGAAATGGCAGACTGTGCCTAATTGAAATACAACCCCGGGCCCTAATAAATTTTCCCACTTCGGTCTTTGCGATGGATATGTGCGTCACTAAGCGCAAAACACAGCGGTCGCAAGTCTCACTCCAAATTGCTCACAATTTGCTAGTAGATGCACTGCAGCAAGTACAGCCACCAGCAGATCAACCAGAAATCAAATATATATAACGCTACTGTAGGCGTAAGTAAGCCGTTTGGATTCTCCTATGGCTATTTTCTAGCCAAGTATGAAAGCACACTACTATGCCAGATGAGATGACGCTGAGTTATGAAAAAAATAAACGTAAAATAAAAAAGGAAATGGCAGACTGTGCCTAATTCAAATACAACCCCGGGCCCTAATAAATTTTCCCACTTCGGTCTTTGCGATGGATATGTGCGTCACTAAGCGCAAAACACAGCGGTCGCAAGTCTCACGCCAAATTGCTCACAATTTGCTAGTAGATGCACTGCAGCAAGTACAGCCACCAGCAGATCAACCAGAAATCAAATATATATAACGCTACTGTAGGCGTAAGTAAGCCGTTTGGATTCTCCTATGGCTATTTTCTAGCCAAGTATGAAAGCACACTACTATGCCAGATGAGATGACGCTGAGTTATGAAAAAAATAAACGTAAAATAAAAAAGGAAATGGCAGACTGTGCCTAATTGAAATACAACCCCGGGCCCTAATAAATTTTCCCACTTCGGTCTTTGCGATGGATATGTGCGTCACTAAGCGCAAAACACAGCGGTCGCAAGTCTCACTCCAAATTGCTCACAATTTGCTAGTAGATGCACTGCAGCAAGTACAGCCACCAGCAGATCAACCAGAAATCAAATATATATAACGCTACTGTAGGCGTAAGTAAGCCGTTTGGATTCTCCTATGGCTATTTTCTAGCCAAGTATGAAAGCACACTACTATGCCAGATGAGATGACGCTGAGTTATGAAAAAAATAAACGTAAAATAAAAAAGGAAATGGCAGACTGTGCCTAATTGAAATACAACCCCGGGCCCTAATAAATTTTCCCACTTCGGTCTTTGCGATGGATATGTGCGTCACTAAGCGCAAAACACAGCGGTCGCAAGTCTCACTCCAAATTGCTCACAATTTGCTAGTAGATGCACTGCAGCAAGGACAGCCACCAGCAGATCAACCAGAAATCAAATATATATAACGCTACTGTAGGCGTAAGTAAGCCGTTTGGATTCTCCTATGGCTATTTTCTAGCCAAGTATGAAAGCACACTACTATGCAAGATGAGATGACACTGAGTTATGAAAAAAATAAACGTAAAATAAAAAGAAACTGGCAGACTGTGCCTAATTGAAATCAAACCCCTAATAAATTTTCCCACTTTGGTGTTTGAGGTGGATATGTGTGTCACTAAGAGCTAAACACAACGGTAGCAAGTCCCCCTGCAAATTCCTCACAATATGGTACTAGCTGCACTACTAGTGCCAGCAAGCCCAGCCACAAGCAAATAAAAAAAAAAGTATAACGTTATTGTAGCCCTAAGAAGGGCTGTTGGGTTCTTGTTGAATCACTCCTGCCTAACACTGGAGTTCAGAGTCTCCTGGCTTGTGATTGGCTCTGTTTCTGGCCGCCAAAAAGCAAAACGGCGGGAGCTGCCATTTTCTCGAGCGGGCGAAGTATTCGTCCGAGCAACGAGCAGTTACGAGTACGCTAATGCTCGATCAAGCATCAAGCTCGGACGAGTATGTTCGCTCATCTCTAGATGTTATACAAAAATGTTTTTACTAAAATAAAGGAATGTAACTGGGTCTTAAGGTTGATATAAAATAGACCCGAAGGACAATCAGAGCCGGCGCTATGGGTAGGCAAAGGTGGCAATTGCCCAGAATCTCTTCTTTCAAATGAATCTTGAATTTTGTTTCTAGGTGCCATGGATCCAGAGATATTCAGGTTTAAAATGAGAATATCAGGTGCCGTTTTTATATATAAAAATCACTCCCAATGGCAGTTCAACAGTTATTATTTCCATTTTCCTAAAACTTAGTATCACAAATTTAGATTCATATAAAAGAGGAGACTCTCTTCTTCCATAAGAAAAAAGAAGTGAGGTTCTATGTGTCACAGAGCCAGAGGTACAGCCCTCTGAAATGTATCCCCCTCCAGATTGTTAGCCATCAGACTGCAGGGAGCATTTGGTGGACACAGGAGCTGCTGCACCTTACAGATAATGGAAATATTCACTTTATATCTTACTACATTTTGAGAAGGAATAATATCAACTAATGTTTATGTTTTTAACCCTTCTCCATCCAGAACTATCTGAGAACACACTTTCTCTCTTATTCCCTTTTACTTTGTGATAGTTTATTTTGTTGGGAAAATTGACTGATATGATGCACATTCGATCATCTTCGCCTGATGTCGCTATTATATATTAACACCGCGACCCAGAACATGTCCATAAAGTTATATGTAACACCAAAACCACACACATGTTCTGGAATAAAGTTTTTATTTCTCACCATCCTCCATCACTTACACCTATGTTATGACGTTCTCACTCATATTCTTATGAAGCGCGGAGGGTACAATGGCGCAAATCTAAACGTGACTTTATTATCGCATTAGCTCGGTTTATGGATATATAGTTATTTATTTGGGTGACCATTGTGTAAGGAACATACAATGATACTATATATCTGTGTGCATTTTCTGCAGTTCCATTTGCTGCATATTTTGGTGAATACTGTATATTGGTGTGGGGTATGTATGATCTCCTCACAACTTACTGTTTTAGGAAAGTAGATTTTCTTTATATAAGTATTCTGGATTTGTACATATTTTAGAGGAAATTTTGAATGTTAATTGCCAAATGCATGGCCTGGTTCTCTGCTTTCAAAATTCTATAGGTTTTATGGCGCCTTTATTTTTTATTCTGTTTTATTAATATATTTTGCAGGTTGTGACTGTGTAAAAATTTCTAGCTGAAAAAAGATATCTAGTTATTACAGTTTTAGTGATATTATGTGGATTTATTAATGTGAATAGATCAATGTGGGACATTTGTGAACTCTACACATTTCCATCTATTACATGTAGGAGATGTGAAGGTAAATATTTTCTGTTTGGAGCACATTTGTTGCCATCAAAGTCAAATTTTAAGTATTTTTTGTAAAATGTATCAGTTCGAATCAAAGTTGCATGAAAGCGCCTTTGTCTATAAACTCTTTGATGCAATTTTGAAAATGGGGCAAGTGTCTGGTTTGAGAAAATATCGGTCCCTCTCCCCAATGGGCCTCACAGTCTAATCAACCTACCAGTAATTTTTTGGAGTGTGGGAGGAAACCAGAGGACCCGGAGGAAACCCACTCAGACACAGAGAGAACATAAAAACTCTTTGCAGATGTTGACCAGCGCTGCAAGGCTGTAGTGCTAACCACTGAGCCACCATGCTGCCCATCAATCTCCTTATCATCTATCTATCTCCTATAAAATTCTCCAAAATTACAGTTTGTTTTACCATACTGGGGGGAGGGGGGGTCCCTTACTGACTGTGACTGGTCATAAAATAGTTTTACTTTGGGGCCCCACTTTGTCTAGAACCGGCCCTGAGGACAATAGCCAGCAACGCCCCGGAAGAAGCCGTGGTAGCGAAACCCTGGGTCGGGCGAACTAGCGAGACTGGCGTCCGCATGGTCGATTTTTATATGCACATTTTTACTTTGGTTTTGTATGTTTTTATCTGAATAAATTTTTACTTGGTTGGACATATTACACTATTGCTGCCTAAATCTTTTCTACAGTAGCCCCGTAATTGCTTGAGTGGTTACGAGATATAGGAAAGTGCAGCTGAATCGTCTGAACAGTAGTCTATTCTCATCTTGATGCCTATTTGTGTGGAGCTACAACAGAGAAGTTCCTAAGGAGTGAAATTGGAACGATACCGTGGATTTGTCAAAGAACATTGAAAAGACTTAAAAGGAGCTCCGGTCAGATTATTTTTATAAATTCATACAGTGTCTAATCTTTAAATTATAGCCTCACATTTAGGGATGCTAATTCATTCCACTTAGAAGCTACATGTATTTCTGACCTTGTGACTGCAAACATTTTAATTACTGCCCATATAATTTTATTTTTAATGTATTACTACTATTCCTATATTTAGCAAGGCCATCTCTGGGCTTGGAAATATTTTATATGTATATAGAAAAGGTGGACAAGGAGAGACCAGAGAGCGCTCATAGAGTAGTATTTTGTAGAAAGTGGACAAGTTTGGGTGAGGTGGTTAGAATAACGCTCACTGGACAGAGTTGTGCTAATACCAGGCTTAACACTAGTGGGAAACTTGAGTGAAGTGCCTATTTGGTGCTGCCCATTGACAGGATTGTCAGAACGCAGTAGCCACACCGATCTGGATCAAGTGCATTGGGTGATAGGGTTGTTGTCACTGCGGCGCACACTGGTAGTCAAAAGTGATTCGGGGAGATCTTCACAACATAATTGTTTATTGGTGTCTCGGTTACACAATGCATTTCGGAATCTCCAAGGATTCCGTTTTTAAGTATAAAGAGACTGTAAGCTCGGGTGTTTTGTGCTTTGCCAGAGCTGTCAGGCGGCTGACTATTTCACCGCTGGCGCCACCATCAGGGCACCGACGTTCTTTTTGTTATTTTGTTAGCATGACCTATCTATCATACATTATATGTCCTAAACTCTCCTGATGAACCCAATAAATATGTGGGGGAAAAGCGTTCAGATGAGACAGAGCCAGTGTGCATAGTAACAAAGTGTGCAAGTGAGATGAGACAGAGACAGTGGGGCACATTTACTTACCGTCCTGTCGCAATCCCCGAGGTGCATTGTCCCACGAGGATTCGTAACTGCTGCGATACACTAAGATCGTGCGTCCAATTACCTGCATGTGTTTCTCCACTCAGGTCCGCCGGAGTTCACCATCTTTTTCCCGGTGCATGTAAGTGCATGGCTTGCAGCACAATTTTGAATGTAAAATCCTGCGCTTTGTCCGAATCAGTCGGGTTGTCTGACGGCCACGCCCCCGATTTGTGTTGCATGAAAGTCTGATTGTGTGCGCCAAAAACCCCAGTTAAATGCGGCGCAAAACTGAAAAAGTTGGGAAACCTGACGAAAATGCGGTTCATGGACCCTTAGTAAATGTGCCCCAGTGTGCATAGTAATAAAGGGGCATATTTATCATACGCTGACGCTCGTGCACCAGCGTATAACCCCGCCCCGCAGCGTATAGCCCCGCCCCGATACATCAAGAGGCTTCTGCAGGGCCTGGCGTAGAAAAAGACACAGCCGGCGACTTTCCCGGCTGGCCACGACCTCCGCTCGGCCGGCCGCACCCCACCCCTTCACGCCCCACTGGCGTGAAGGTGGCGGATCGAGGCAAATAATCGCAAAAGCTAGCAATAAGCTAGCATTTGCGATTATTTCAGGGCGCAGAGGTCCTGATAAATATCCCCCAAAGTGTGCATGTAACAGCTACGTGAATTGAGATGAGACAGTGTGCATAGTAACAAAGTGTGCATTCACTCAACAGGGCAATCGTCCATTTGAGAATAATGATGCACTTGATGATGATGTACATGGAGTTATATATATGTACAGCTGACTATATATCACATCTATCAAATGTGGACGCATATATGTATTGAGCACCCACTGATTTGATAGTGAGCGTAAATGTCTCAGTGTACAGCAATAGGAGTATGATGCACATACCAATGAGATACTAAACGCACACCTAAAAACATTAAACTCTTATCCATGGGAGACAATTGAGTTGACACACATTTTATGCCCATGTATGTGAGAGATTTAGTATATGTTGTAGGTGGCTAGTGGAATAAGAGACATTTTTATCACAAAGTTTCTAGAGAGGCTGGTGTTCTCATTAACCCTCGTCTCTACTATATAAGAGTTATTATGTTCTCTCCGTGTTTGCGTGGGTTTCCTCCGGGTACTCCGGTTTCCTTCCACACTCCAAAACATACTGTTAGGTTGTTTAGATTGTGAGCCCCATTGGGACAGGGACCAATTTGTCATGCTTTGTGCATCGCTGCGTAATCTGTATAAATCTATATAAATAAAGAATTATTATTATTATTATCTCCTACTGACTAAATGCTCCATATATGATAGGTGTTACTGCTGTACTTGCACGACACCTAGTGATAAGATAAGGAAACGGATAGATTATTTAATACTTTTCCCCAATGGCTAACTTTTAATTGGCTTGTCCCTTCCAATTTTATTTATAGACGTCTAAATAAAAGTTAAGTTTTATCTGAGTTATCCGTTTTTCCAGTGAGACATTGTCTATATTTAAACAGTTATTGATATCATTACATTCTGTTGCAGAAAAGAGGAGAGAAAGTTCGATGTGTATATGGAAAAATTTAATATTTTATTGATTTTACAAATTTAAGTATACAGTACATAAGAGGAGTTAAAAACACTTAAAAGAGCCAGACACAGCTGGACACAGTTGAAACAGACACACTCCCCGGCCGGAATAATAAATTGCAATTTAACAAACGAAATGTACCCACTAGATGACAGCTTGACATGTAAAGAGTACAAAGATAATGAATAAATAGAAGGCTGTCATATAATATATGTAGTGTAAAGGCAGTATAACTGCAAATAAGTTAGAAGGTAACATTACCGTTGAATCACAAGTGACCAAGAGCCAGGGAGGAGATGGAGCGACCCCACGCGTATCGTCTGTAGGACAGGCTTCCTCAGGGGATAAAATTAAAGGATTAAAAGAGGCACTCGATCCCTTTGTCCACTTCGAGATATGCCTATCAGACTCATTTTAGGGCACTCAGTGTCCTTCACTTCAGCTATCTTTGCACGGTGTTACGTTTTATTCATACTCGGTGTCAACCGTCTTATATGATGCGACGCTTTATTTATTTTAAATATATATTGTCTTCTCTGTATTCATTAGGGACTAAGGTGGTATAACAGGACTTTTAAAAGTAGATCTATATATGTAGCTTACAACTGCCCTACGGCATCATTATACTTACTGTGCGCTTTATCACTAGGGTAACTTTGTTCTCATGACAACGACATCACATGTTTCACTTCCGGTTTGGCTCTATGCGCAAGTAGCTATATTACCGGAACACTTTCTTCTCTCTTCCGGTCTGGTGGAATGCAAGTGACACGCAATACGCGGCCAGGCGCTTTCCACCAGGTCAACACTGAAACAGTTTCTATAGTTTTACTTTTTTACAGGTACTTACAAAGAGCGTCTGCACTTTATTAACATTAGGATCTTTTTTTTAATTAACAATCTTGCTTTATGGGTTGTACTGGTGGGCGTGCCTATATTTGGTGGATGACGACACATCCGCCCTGCCATTCCACCTGAGCTGCAGTCAGTATATAAAAGGCACACGAGCGGTGGATGATTTTATCCCCTGAGGAAGCCTGTCCTACAGGCGATACGCGTGGGGTCGCTCCATCTCCTCCCTGGCTCTTGGTCACTTGTGATTCAACGGTAATGTTACCTTCTAACTTATTTGCAGTTATACTGCCTTTACACTACATATATTATATGACAGCCTTCTATTTATTCATTATCTTTGTACTCTTTACATGTCAAGCTGTCATCTAGTGGGTACATTTCGTTTGTTAACTTGCAATTTATTATTCTGGCCGGGGAGTGTGTCTGTTTCAACTGTGTCCAGCTGTGTCTGGCTCTTTTAAGTGTTTTTAACTCCTCTTATGTACTGTATACTTAAATTTGTAAAATCAATAAAATATTACATTTTTCCATATACACATCGAACTTTCTCTCCTCTTTTCTGCATCATAATCTACGATGTGTGGAACTAATATTACCTGCAACTTGACCCACAACTTCAGTCTAAATCATTACATTCTGTGAGACCAGGTTGCACTATTACTGCTTGGAGTGCTGTAATTTAGCACTCCATGCAGTAACAGTACGTCATGGAGCTGATGCTAGTTCATCTCATCACTGGAGCTGAAATGGCATCAGGAAACATAAGGTGTCAGCTATTTCTTACAGCTGACATGCCAGTGCAACACCTGCGGTCGAGCATGCTCCGAATGATTGCTTGTTCATGTCTCATAGTGGGACAAATAAAATAAAAATGTAATAAAAATTTGCCGAAAGCACATAAAATTCACATACAATATAAAAAAGTGAAAATCAACATACAAATCTGGTACAGATCTGGTATTGCCACAAATGTGCTGAAAACCCAAACTCAGCTTATAATCAAGTAAAAAAATATTTTTTTTACCAGGTTTTTGTGGTAAAATTAGGGGCCTCGTCTTATACTTGGGTCGGCTTATAATCGAGTATATATGGTATATTGACCCACACAATAATACAAAATAATTATTGAATAGGCATGTTGAACGATGTAAAAAAACATAAAAAATTATATTTTTACCTATCTTGTCCCATATAAAATGTATTAAAAAGTGATCAAAAAAACCTATCTATCCTATAATGGTACTGTTATAAAGTACAACATGTCCTGCAATAAACAGATCAACCAGATTGATAGAAAAGAATTGAAAGTTATGTCACTTGGAAATGGTAAAGCAAAAATGATCAAGTTTTCCCCACAGTAGGTTTTTCTCTACAAAATCAGTAAAACAAAAGAAAAATATCTAAAAATTTAGAATCGCCATAATCGTACTGACCCATCCAATAAAGATAACGTGTTCCTTAAGATATACGGTGAACACTAAAAAAGAAGTAAAAAATCATTTACAGGTTTTTTTTTTACAACTTCCTTCCCCCACAAAAAGAGTTAATACATTTTCATCAAAACACCCCAAAATAGTATCACTGAAAAATACAACTCATCCCGCAAAAAAAAGCCCTTGTATGGCAGCATTAACAGAGAAGCAAATATTTCATAAATCACAAAAGTATACCCATACTAAAAACCATTACATCCTACAGGGTAAAACTGGCTAATGCATGGCCCTTACTTCCCTTCTGCACCTCACTGTGCACCAATACAACATGTAATGCCCACATGTGGAGTGTCTCCATACTAGGGAGATATTGCATTTTCGGATGGGCTGTGTCTTTTTTATCTTTTGTGAATGTGTAAAATTTATGACTAAATTAATGAATAACTGACAAAATTAGATAATTATATATTCATTATATATTATTTCCCTTTTGTATAAATTGCTATGAAGATGTCAAAGGGTAAACAATCTTCCCAACAGCTGACTCTAATAGTTTAACCCCTTAACGACTAGGCCCTTTTTTGTTTCCGATTTACATTATTCACTTTTTTATCTTTCAAAGTAAAGAGCTGTAAAGAGTCAAATGACATGTTTCCTATATTCTTTTGGTCATACGATCACAAGGATACAAAATTTATAGAGGTTTTATAATATTTTCATACATTTACAAAAAAAATTATTAATTTTGGAAAATGGCAAAAAAGCGCCATTTTCGACTTCGGGTAATGTTTTCTGTTATGGAGTTAAACGCCGGGAATAACAGTAATTAGATGTAATTAGACATGATACCTTACATGTTTATGACTTTTGCTGTTTACTTATTTTAATATAATATTAGAAGCAATTAGAATTTTTATGTATTTATTTTTTTACACATTTAAAAAAAAATTTACTATTTTTCAGATCCCCTAGGATACTTTAATCCTAGGTTGTTAGTGACACATGTCAGATTACAAAGAACCCATAATTTAGTTTATATTTAACCTTCTTAGCTATTAACTCAAAGTAAATAATAGAATTTTCATATTCATTTTTTTCAGAATGTAACAAACACTATACACTCACCGGCCACTTTATTAGGTACACCTGTCCAACTGCTCGTTAACACTTAATTTCTAATCAGCCAATCACATGGCGGCAACTCAGTGCATTTAGGCATGTAGACATGGTCAAGACAATCTCCTGCAGTTCAAACCGAGCATCAGTATGGGGAAGAAAGGTGATTTGAGTGCCTTTGAACGTGGCATGGTTGTTGGTGCCAGAAGGGCTGGTCTGAGTATTTCAGAAACTGCTGATCTACTGGGATTTTCACGCACAACCATCTCTAGGGTTTACAGAGAATGGTCCGAAAAAGAAAAAACATCCAGTGAGCGGCAGTTCTGTGGGCGGAAATGCCTTGTTGATGCCAGAGGTCAGAGGAGAATGGGCAGACTGGTTCGAGCTGATAGAAAGGCAACAGTGATTCAAATCGCCACCCGTTACAACCAAGGTAGGCAGAAGAGCATCTCTGAATGCACAGTACGTCGAACCTTAAGGCAGATGGGCCACAGCAGCAGAAGACCACAACGGGTGCCACTCCTTTCAGCTAAGAACAGGAAACTGAGGCTACAATTTGCACAAGCTCATCGAAATTGGACAGTAGAAGATTGGAAAAACGTTGCCTGGTCTGATGAGTCTCGATTTCTGCTGCAACATTCGGATGGTAGGGTCAGAATTTGGCGCCAACAACATGAAAGCATGGATCCATCCTGCCTTGTATCAACGGTTCAGGCTGGTGGTGGTGGTGTCATGGTGTGGGGAATATTTTCTTGGCACTCTTTGGGCCCCTTGGTCCAATTGAGCATCGTTGCAACGCCACAGCCTACCTGAGTATTGTTGCTGACCATGTCCACCCCTTTATGACCACAATGTACCCAACATCTGATGGCTACTTTCAGCAGGATAATACGCCATGTCATAAAGCTGGAATCATCTCAGACTGGTTTCTTGAACATGACAATGAGTTCACTGTACTCAAATGGCCTCCACAGTCACCAGATCTCAATCCAATAGAGCATCTTTGGGATGTGGTGGAACGGGAGATTCGCATCATGGATGTGCAGCAGACAAATCTGTGGCAACTTTGTGATGCCATCATGTCAATATGGACCAAAATCTCTGAGGAATGCTTCCAGCACCTTGTTGAATCTATGCCACGAAGAATTGAGGCAGTTCTGAAGGCTAAAGGGGGTCCAACCCGTTACTAGCATGGTGTACTTAATAAAGTGGCCGGTGAGTGTATTTACACTGTTGATTTAATTTGTCTTTTATTTACTTTTAGATACATTTTTATGGTACATTGCAAGGCTCTGTAATAAGTGGTTTCTATTTTCTTAGAATTTACATCTATTTTCCCAAGCATGTGTATGTGGTTAAATAAAAGGGCTTTTGTTGATTTTCCTCAATTTCTTATTTTTTTGTTAACATTCCCAATTTTTTTTTTATTTTTCTGATCTCCATGATTCTGTAATCAGCTCTAGTAATAATGCCAACCAAAAATGGAATGAACTCCTGTCCCAACTATAGCTAATTCTCGGGTGCCTTTTCTTCCAAATAAAATCAACTAAGGTCAATTACCTTGATGTATTTATAATAAGAGACTTGTGAGTAAGTATTAAAGAAATTCATTATATTAGAGATTGAAGAATAGGAATAAGTGCATGATATCATACCATTAGCTTACGAGCTTATTTTTGAGTTTCTGTCCCAGTCCCCACTATTCCATCCATTCTCACTGCCTGTGCACCACTACAAGGTGGCAACAGAGGTGGGGTTTTCCTTGGCCCATGCTGGAAAACGTCTTTGCATATTCATAGAATGTAAGCAGGGCCCTCACTCCTATTGTTCCATATGTCTGTCTGTACTCTGTAATGTATTATTATATGTGTATATGTCCCCTACGATTTGTAAAGCACAAAGCACAGAATTTGATGGCTTTATTTACTGCTAATGCTAATTTAGTCAGAATTGCTCATGAAAGCTTCAGTGCACCCTGTTGAATGCCTTTTCAGTATTCCATGACAGAAATGCACTAGGGCTTCCCATTTAATTTGCAAGCTGGATTAAATATATAGGGGCCAAGGGCCCTTGCGCCAGTATTCTGTTGGACTTTGCAGGTTATTTCTAATGTTGCATGCACATGTATTAAAGAAGTGCCTGCGCACTAGTCTTCATGCGACAGGAATCAAGGGGCATTCTGGTGCTCGGTTGGACCAAGCGCCAGATTTAACATGCAAAGTCAAACAGAATTGTGTTGAAAGCCCTATGTTAAAGGTGCACCAAAAAAAAGTGGTGCACTCTGTCGGGCACTGCAGGGAACGCCAGATTCATGAAGAATGGGTGCCAGAAATCCTGAATCTGGTGCTCCCTGCATACAGTACAGACTGCATGGTTCTTCATAAATATGCCCCATAGTGTGCCTAGTCGCATCCCTAACCTGTATATATTTGATCAAATGGGATCAAATCTCTTATCAACTTACTCATTCTTCTAGCTAATAAAGTGGCAAAAATTGCAGGTTCGAGTTTAGTATTGATATTGGACAGTAATTATTTGGAAATTTAGGATGTTTATGATTTTATGTATAACTATTATAGCTTGAAGTATTTCTTTAGGAATTTCCCTATCCATACCAAATTCATTAAAAAGGGTATTGATGTTAATGTTTTATAATATTCATTGATGAGCTCATTGGGCCCAGGGGCCTTATTCACTTTGAAAGACTTTATAGTTTTTAATACTTCATGTTCACTAATTGGAGCATTTAAGATTAGATTTTGGTTAACATTTAGAACTGGCAGATTAATTTTTTAAATAAATTCTTCTATGTATTTTGCTTTGCTGTTGCAATTTCTTCTGGATTATACACTAAATTTTCAACTTTATCTCCCAAAGTATATTGTTGCACTTTAATTTCTTTAAAGGGGATTATCCATGAAGAATAGTGTTATTTACACAACAAAGATAATTTTAACCCCTTTCTTTTTTAGCTCCTATCACTCAGTGATGATCAGTGTAAGATTCCAGAGTGCGGGTGGGCACACTGTTAGCAGACACTTCATGATCCTTGTAGTGCTGTGAGATACTGTTTGCTGACAATGTGCTTATAATATCAGGGTCCAGTTTTATCTACACTTTTATTTAGCTTCTGAACATTCTACTAGCATCTGAAGAAAAAGAGAGATGAGACGGATCAGAGATGAAAAATGATGAGATCCATGAGATGCATATAACACACGATCACACACTTCAGCACTGCTACGTCTGAGCTATAACAAACACTATCAACTGTGCTACATATGAACTATAAACACACAAAGAGTGCCCCCCTTCCCCGGATAAAGACCTTTTCTTATCTGTAGCTTGTAACGTAAGTCTCTGCATGATGCTGGTTGCCGGAAGGAAGTGTCTGTGTGTGAGCTTGTCTTGTAATGCAAGGGGAAAGGGCAGGAGGCAGGGAGGAGAAACTATTCATGAGATGTATGAATCCTGTGTTTATTTAAGAATCTTGTCTTAGTGGGAATACCCCTTTAGGTTTTTACTTTATTCATTAATCATCAATACCCGTAATTTTTGTCCAGCCAATATAATTCATGCGTTGTTGACGCCTTAGGTTTTTTATGTTGTTGTTCTAAGAGCTTTATTTCACTTAGTAGTTGATTTAGTTGAATTTCCTGCTCCTTTTTTATATATTGTTTGCATAAATCAGGTTTGACCTTTATTCGGGGCATATAAATTTACAAATGTATACACTGTATTCTGAAAATTTCCTTCTACAGTTATATATATAATGTGTGTGTGTGTGTGTGTATGCCATATTCCTTTCTATCTATTTTAAAACTTATTGCAATCAATACTCCTGCTTTTTTTATTTGTATGTGAGTGTAACACTGTCAGAAATTTATTGTAAAATCTTGAAGGCTGTAGTTGTAGTTTGATAATCTAATTGATTTCCATGCCAAAAATATTTTCACAGGAGAATCTAGCCCTTTCACATTCAGAGAAAAGATTTTGGGGTTTATTCTCTAAGGGTCTGCAGACGCACTTTCATCAGATTTTCAGTCGTTTTCGGGGATTGTTATCATGGTTTCGACAGGTATTTAACAGGGGATTGTGTCACACATGATCGGATTCTGGCGCAGCTGCGCTGGTTTTCATGTGACAGAAATCAGGAGCGTGTCGTCGGATGATCCGACTGATTCGGACTGAGCGCAAGATTTAACTTTCAAATTTTGTCGCAAGATCAAGCACCCGCATGCACCAGGTAGAAGAAGGTAAACTCTGTTAGACCTGAGCAGGGAAGCGACACAATCTTAGTGAATCGCGGCACAGTGCATTATCGTCGGACAATGCACTTTTGTGAACTCCTCCGGATGGGTAAGTAAATGTGACCCATTCAGTTGCATTTAATTACACTAAGTTATTGCAAGTTTGCAGAAAGGGAGCTAGATACAGTACACCTCATACTTTTTACTTTGTAATGCCTTATACACACTATACCGTAAAAGAATTTGTACCACTATACAAATAAATGCAAGCACGAAGCTCAATCTCAATTGCCCATAGTATATGTAGTACTTATAAGTTTAATATACAAATTTGGGACTGTATGCCATTTTTTTATGGACTTTATTTTATTTTCCCTTCCTTCCTTGATATTTTCAACCTTGCAGCGTTGTCTTAAGGAGCTTATAAAAATTGCAAAGAAACATGAAAGTTTTTCTTTCTTTCTTTTTGGTTATAACAAGTTTCTACAGGTCACCATAAAACACAGGGTGTGATTAAAAAAGGGTGGGGGAGAATCTTCCTTTGCAGTGTATCTATTTTCAAAAAATAATAATCTTTTAGGGAAGTCATTTGTATATGATGACAGGCTCAAATAGTTGAAATAAATGTTGATATAAAAATGCCTTTGTTATGCATCTGAATTTCCAATGCCTCAATGCCTCCTCCTGCCCTTGTTTATGCCTCAACTCCGTAAGCAATTTGAACATTCCTACCCTTCCCACACTGCTGGCAGGGAGCCAGATGCATGACAAAGGCATTTTTGAAATCATTATGCCAGGGTCTATTGAAATCTGTTTTACATGTCATGTAAAAGACGGGTTCCCCTTAAAGATAGTTTAAGAACCTATTTAGTACCTACATCTTCAAATTACAGGCAGTCCCCGGGTTACATACAAGATAGGGTCTGGAGGTTTGTTCTTAAGTTGAATTTGTATGTAAGTCGAAACTGTATATTTTATAATGGAAGTTCTAGACAATTTTTTTTCTTTTGCCCCAGTGACAATTGGAGTTTCAAAATTTTTGGTGTAATTGGACCAAGAATTATCAATAAAGCTTCATTACAGGCATCTTACAGCTGATCATTGCAGTCTGGGACTATAGTAAAGCATCCAGAAAGCTTCACCAGAGGTCACAGTGGGCAGAGGGGTCTGTCTGTAACTATGGGTTGTCTGTAAGTCGGGTGTCCTTAAGTAGGGGACCGCCTGTATACTGTTTTTCATTCTTCTGCTACTTTCTTTGGTATTTCCTCCCTCCCCACTACTGACCAGTCCAATATTTCTGTAACTTAGGGTGCATTTACACCCAGTATGGCTGCCGTGCAGGCATACCGCCGTGTGGTGGAGGAGAGGAGGAGGTGACCCCTCCTCCCTCCATAGAGAACAGCGGCGCGCGGCTGCACACTCACAGAAAGATAGAGCATGTTCTATCTTTTTGCGGTGTGTGGCCCGGATTGGTGCCACACATGTGTGGCAGCAAACGCTTACCTGTAACATCCGTGGTCGGTGCTAGCACCGATCAAGGGTGTTAACCCACAGAACGCCGCCAGAAAAGCTGCCTGCGGCTTCAAAAAGATGGATGAGCCCACGCCAAGGATCGTTGCTTCCGTCGCCATGACAGAAAGTTAAAAAAAATTATAAAAATCCCTAAAAATTCAAATCACCCCCCTCTCCCTATTACTGATATAAAAATAAATAAACAGTAAAAATCATAAACACATTGGGGCAGATTTATCAAGCAGTCTGAAAGTCAGAATATTTCCAATTGCCCATGGCAACCAATCACAGCTCCCCTTTAAAATATTCATGAGCACTGGTGAAATGAAAGCCGAGCTGTGATTGGTTGCCATGGGCAACTAGAAATATTCTGACTTTCAGACTGCTTGATAAATCTGCCCCAATAGCTATCGTCGATCTATAAATAATATAATATAATGGTTTTTCACTGCGTTTAACCCCGTAACGGAAAATAGCTCCCAAAGTAAAAAATGGCACTTTTTTGCCATTTTGAAAAATATAAAACATTCAATAAAAAGTGATCAAAATTTCGTACAGTCTTTAAAATGATAGCAATGAAAACATTCAATCAAAAGTTGCAAAAAATGACACCACCCACAGATACGTACACCAAAGTATAAAAAAAAAAAAAAAAAAAGTCTTCGAAGATGGCAAAATAAAAAAAAAAAAATGGACAGGAGGTTTTAAATTTTGTAAATGTATGAAAACATTATAAAACCTATACAAATTTGGTATCCCTTCCACTATACAACGAGGAACACTACCGCCATACAGTGGGGGACACTACCGCCATACAGTGGGGGACACTACCGCCATACAGTGGGGGACACTACCGCCATACAGTGGGGGACACTGCCGCCATACAGTGAGGAACACTACCGCCATACAGTGGGGGACACTACCGCCATACAGTGGGGGACACTGCCGCCATACAGTGGGGGACACTGCCGCCATACAGTGGGGGACACTGCCGCCATACAATGGGGGACACTGCCGCCATACATTGAGGGATACTACCGCCATACATTGAAGAACACTACCGCCATACAGTGGGGGACACTACCGCCATACAGTGAGGAACACTACCGCCATACAGTGGGGGACACTACCGCCATACAGTGGGGGACACTGCCGCCATACAGTGGGGGACACTGCCGCCATACAGTGGGGGACACTGCCGCCATACAGTGGGGGATACTACCGCCATACATTGAAGAACACTACCGCCATACAGTGGGGGACACTACCGCCATACAGTGAGGAACACTACCGCCATACAGTGGGGGACACTGCCGCCATACAGTGGGGGACACTGCCGCCATACAGTGGGGGACACTGCCGCCATACAGTGGGGGACACTGCCGCCATACAGTGGGGGACACTGCCGCCATACAGTGGGGGAAACTACTGCCATACATTGAGGGACACTGCCGCCATACAGTGAGGGACACTGCCGCCATACAGTGAGGGACACTACCGCCATACAGTGAGGGACACTACCGCCATACAGTGAGGGACACTGCCGCCATACAGTGAGTTACACTACCGCCATACAGTAAGGGACACTACCCCCATACAGTGAGGAACACTACCGCCATACACTGAGGAACACTACCGCCATACAGTGTGGGACACTACCGCCATACAGTGAGGGACACTGCCGCCATACAGTGAGGGACACTGCCGCCATACAGTGAGTTACACTACTGCCATACAGTGAGGGACACTACCCCCATACAGTGAGGAACACTACCCCCATACACTGAGGAAAACTACCGCCATACAGTGTGGGACACTACCGCCATACAGTGAGGGACACTACCGCAATACAGTGAGGGACACTAAGGCCATCCATTATGGGACACTAAGGCCATCAATTGAGGGACACTACTGCCATACAGTGAGGGACACTACTGCCATACAGTGAGGGACACTACCCCCATACAGTGAGGGACACTTCCTCCATACAGAGAGATACACTACCTCCATACAGAGAGATACACTACCTCCATACAGAGAGGGACACTACCCCCATAGAGAGAGGAACACTACCCCCATAGAGAGAGGAACACTACCCCCATACAGTGAGGAACACTACCGCCATACAGTGAGGAACACTACCGCCATACAGTGAGGGACACTACCGCCATACAGTGAGGGACACTACCGCCATACAGTGAGGGACACTACCGCCATACAGTGTGGGACACTAGCCCCATACAGTGTGGGACACTAGCCCCATACAGTGTGGGACACTAGCCCCATACAGTGTGGGACACTAGCCCCATACAGTGTGGGACACTAGCCCCATACAGTGTGGGACACTAGCCCCATACAGTGTGGGACACTAGCCCCGTACAGTGTGGGACACTAGCCCCGTACAGTGTGGGACACTAGCCCCGTACAGTGAGGGACACTAGCCCCGTACAGTGAGGGACACTACCGCCATACAGTGTGGGACACTACCGCCATACAGTGAGGGACACTACCGCCCCACAGTGAGGGACACTAAGGCCATCCATTGAGGGACACTAAGGCCATCAATTGAGGGACACTACCGCCAATACAGTGAGGGACACTACCCCCATACAGTGAGGGACACTACCGCCATACAGAGAGGGACACTTCCCCCATACAGAGAGGGACACTTCCTCCATACAGAGAGATACACTACCCCCATACAGAGAGGAACACTACCCCCATACAGTGAGGAACACTACCGCCATACAGTGAGGGACACTAGCCCCATACAGTGTGGGACACTAGCCCCGTACACTGAGGGACACTACCGCCATACAGTGAGGGACACTACCACCATACAGTGAGGGACACTACCGCTATACAGTGAGGGACACTACCGCCATGCAGTGAAGAATACAGCCATACAGTGAGGAACACTACCCCCATACAGTGAGGAACTCTACCGCCATGTTCCTTTCTTCTCCCCAGAGTTCTCTGCCCCATGTGACACGTTGTGCTTGCGGCCATTTTGCTAATAAAGAGGGTAAAAAAAATTATTATATTTTATTTTTAACTCGAAATTCATTCCCACGAATAACTATAAACTTCGGATTTCGTTTTCCTGAAATATTAAACGAATTTAGAATTGTTAAAATCGATTCGCCCATCTCTACAAATAATGTTCTGAACCTGTGAGTAAAATTTTGTGTGATTTTCGAACATGTAGAAAACATGTCAAGCATGTAGTCTGAGCTATACAATTCATGAAAGCTCTTTTTAAAATAGTTTACTTCATTATACACATTTGCTACTGGGTATTAAAATGAAAACACAGTATGCATAGTTACCTCCACAGTGAGTGATTCCATATAGTGAGTAGCCTTTATGACACAAACATTGGAAGCTGCCAGGAGAGTTTGCACACATATGATCACATGTCCGATCAAAGGAGCATTCATCAATGTCTGTGAGATGTAAAACAGGATTGTTAAAAAAAAAAAAAAAAAAAAATTATTGATTATCCATGTTTGATTGTATTGACATATTCTGAGTAGGAACCTGCCACTCCCACAAAAATACATGGCTTCATAAACTTTATTACACTTCATACATTGCGGGGCATAATGTTTCTCCCAGCCTCTCAGCTTCTAGTATCTGTTAGTATCTGTTGATCTGGTGTTATGACACCTGTTTCCCCTACCAGCACCAATGGCTACTGTATGTCATCAATATCAAAATCCTCTTCAAAAGTGTAAATATTGATTAACTTTTTTCAAATACGTGCAGAGGATATGTTTTAAAATATTTGTGTAATATTCTGGGGGGAGTTTTATTTAAAAATCTAGGTTCCTCTGCTCTATTCTTTACATAGCTGCAGCTAGGGAAAGGGCATCTTGTAAAATTTGAAAATAATGTGGCTTACTGTTGAACACTCCATGGGCTTATATACCTATATATTTACATATGAAGTACCTATTATGTACTTTCAAGGACTGTTAGGTATGATAGCTGACATCAGACTCCTCTCACAAAATTAATATCTGCAGCAGAAAGAAGGAAGCCAGATAGTCAGCCATCAAAGGTCATACATAGTTTGGGGGAGATTTATCATCAAGTTTCTGAGGTAAAACTGTTCTAGTTGCCCATGGAAACCAATCAGTGCGCAGATTTCATTTTATAAACAGCTGTGGGGAAATAAAAGCTGAACTCTGATTGGTTGCCATGGGCAACTAGAATAGCTCTACTCTAAGAGACTTATGATAAATCTCCCCATTTGTGTGGAACGTAAACTATAGATTTACAAAAAATATTATGGCTGACTGTCAGACTCCCTTCTCTCCATAGCTCATGATAAATTTGAAGAGGCATCCCTTACTTGTAAATTAAGTAAAGTGACAGTCACATTTTAAAGGCAATCTGTCACCCTGATTTATCTACCCCAAATAATTGCCACGTTATGTAGGGCTAGTTCCTGATGCTTTTGATTGGTCAAATAAAGTAAGCTTCTTGAGATTGTGATACCTTTAAATGGCTAAATGAAATATAAGATGTTACAAGCAAGCTCCTTCATCAGGCGTTGAATAACAGGCTTTCTGAAGTGACACTGATCTCATACACAATGAACAGAGACACCTCAGAATAACATTTGTTGTAGTGGGTAATGAAACCCTTTGATAAATTGAGTCCTGCGTTGAGGGTGTCAAAGAGGGTAATAAACTTGTATTCCCAAATTCGTCTCTCATTTTGTGACCGGAAATTGCCCTTAATACTAGAACCTTCATATCCATGGTGATATGGCGAGGAATGCCAAAAGGAAAAAGAAAGGACAAGAGAAAGTGTTATATTGAGACTATAATCTATTTGTTGTGACCGTTGCTTAGTTTCCTGACCTCGATTCTCTGCCGCCTGTCTTGACCTTCTGCCTGACTAAGACTCGGATCCTGCCTGCCATTTATGTACCTCGCCTTGACCACTACTGCGAGCAAGTTGCGCCTGTGGAGTGACCTGGTGGTATTCTGCCGCAGTAAGTCTAACCCTTTTTGTGGCAGGCTCTGGTGAATACCGGGTGCCACTTTGACTTCGCTCCCAGGTGTTGGCTTAGGTCATCACTCGCGGTGGTTCAGTGGGTCCACCTCCTCCGATCCTGGCAATATGTAGCCTGAACCCTAAGGCTATCTGCTATTGCCCCCAAAAGCACTTCTATCTCCATTGGAATATTTTTAAAGCAAACAAAAGTATTGGTGGCAAAGGGCAAAGCTCTGCATAAAAAAGCAGTTCATAGTATCATAGTACATGTATTTAGTACATAGTAGTATATAAACTGCTTTGTTATGTAAGGCTATGTCCTTATATGCCCTGTATGATGGATTAATATTAGAGATGAGCGAACATACTCGTCCGAGCTTGATGCTCGATCGAGCATTAGCGTACTCGTAACTGCTCGTTGCTCGGACGAGTATTTCGCCCGCTCGAGAAAATGGCAGCTCCCGCCGTTTTGCTTTTTGGCGGCCAGAAACAGAGCCAATCACAAGCCAGGAGACTCTGCACTCCACCCAGCATGACGTGGTACCCTTACACGTCGATAGCAGTGGTTGGCTGGCCAGATCAGGTGACCCTGGGATAGACTAGCCGCTGCCCGCGCTGCTCGGATCATTCTCTGTCTGGATGCCGCTAGGGAGAGAGCTGCTGCTGGTCAGGGAAAGCGTTAGGGTGTTCTATTAGCTTACTGTTAGGCAGGAGTGATTCTACAACAACCCAACAGCCCTTCTTAGGGCTACAATAACGTTATACTTTTTTTTTTTTATTTGCTTGTGGCTGGGCTTGCTGGCACTAGTAGTGCAGCTAGTACCATATTGTAAGGAATTAGCAGGGGGACTTGCTACCGTTGTGTTTAGCTCTTAGTGACACACATATCCACCTCAAACACCAAAGTGGGAAAATTTATTAGGGGTTTGATTTCAATTAGGCACAGTCTGCCAGTTTCTTTTTATTTTACGTTTATTTTTTTAATAACTCAGTGTCATCTCATCTTGCATAGTAGTGTGCTTTAATACTTGGCTAGAAAATAGCCATAGGAGAATCCAAACGGCTTACTTACGCCTACAGTAGCGTTATATATATTTGATTTCTGGTTGATCTGCTGGTGGCTGTAGTTGCTGCAGTGCATCTACTAGCAAATTGTGAGCAATTTGGAGTGAGACTTGCGACCACTGTGTTTTGCGCTTAGTGACGCACATATCCATCGCAAAGACCGAAGTGGGAAAATTTATTAGGGCCCGGGGTTGGATTTCAATTAGGCACAGTCTGCCATTTCCTTTTTTATTTTACGTTTATTTTTTTCATAACTCAGCGTCATCTCATCTGGCATAGTAGTGTGCTTTAATACTTGTCTAGAAAATAGCCATAGGAGAATCCAAACGGCTTACTTACGCCTACAGTAGCGTTATATATATTTGATTTCTGGTTGATCTGCTGGTGGCTGTAGTTGCTGCAGTGCATCTACTAGCAAATTGTGAGCAATTTGGAGTGAGACTTGCGACCACTGTGTTTTGCGCTTAGTGACGCACATATCCATCGCAAAGACCGAAGTGGGAAAATTTATTAGGGCCCGGGGTTGGATTTCAATTAGGCACAGTCTGCCATTTCCCTTTTTATTTTACGTTTCTTTTTTTAATAACTCAGCGTCATCTCATCTGGCATAGCAGTGTGCTTTCATACTTGGCTAGAAAATAGCCATAGCAATAGGATAGCATCGTTTGGTTTTAAAAGCTAAAAAACACACAAAAAAAAGTTTAAAAAAAAATTAAAGTTATAACTCTCATTTTCAAAATGTTTAACCCGAGGGCTAGGGGTAGAGGACGAGGGCGGGGACGTGGGCGTCCAACTACTGCAGGGGTCAGAGGCCATGGTCCTGGGCGGGGTGAGACACCACCTGCTTATGAGGGAGCAGGGGAACGCCGCAGAGCTACACTCCCTAGGTTCATGTCTGAAGTTACTGGGACTCGTGGTAGAGCACTGTTGAGGCCAGAACAGTGCGAACAGGTGATGTCGTGGATTGCCGACAATGCTTCGAGCAATTTGTCCACCAGTCAGTCTTCCACGCAGTCCACCCATGTCACCGAAATCGGCACTCCTCCAGCTCCTGCACCTCAGCCTCCTCCCCCCCAGTCTGCCCCCTCCCAGCAAAATTTGCCATTTGAACCGACATACTCTGAGGAACTGTTTTCTGGACCCTTCCCACAGTCACAAACCACTTGTCCGGTTGCTGATGAGCAATTTTCCGATGCCCAGGTTTTCCACCAGTCGCAGTCTGTGGGTGATGATGACCTTGTTGACGTACTGGAAGAAGTGTGTAAAGAGGTGTCCGACGATGAGGAGACACGGTTGTCAGACAGTGGGGAAGTTGTTGTCAGGGCAGGAAGTCCGAGGGGGGAGCAGACTGAGGGATCGGAGGATGATGAGGTGACAGACCCAAGCTGGGTTGAGAGGCCGGGGGCCGGGTGCTTCTGAGACGGAGGAGAGTCCTCGACCAGAACAGGTTGGAAGAGGCAGTGGTGGGGCCAGACGGAGAGGCAGGGCCAGAGCTGGTGCATCAGCGCCAAATGTGTCAACTAGTGAAGCGGCGAGGGCTAGATTTTCAGAAGTCTGGAGGTTCTTTAAGGAAACACCGGATGACCGACGGACTGTGGTGTGCAACCTTTGCCAAACCAGGATCAGCAGGGGTTCCACCACTAATAGCTTAACTACCACCAGTATGCGCAGGCATATGAATGCTAAACACCCCACTCAGTGGCAACAAGCGCGTTCACCTCCGGCCGTGCACACCACTGCTCCTTCCCCTGTGTCAGCTGATAGTCAGCCCCCTGCCCAGGACCCTGCCACAAAAACCCCATCGTCGCCTCCACGATCCTCCACAGCATCCACCAGCGTTCAGCTCTCCTTACCCCAGACGCTGGAGCGGAAACGCAAATATAGTGCAACCCACCCGCACGCCCAAGCCCTTAATGTGCACATCTCCAGATTGCTAAGCCTGGAGATGCTGCCCTATAGGCTAGTAGAGACCGAGGCCTTTCGCAGCCTCATGGCGGCGGCCGCCCCTCGGTATTCGGTCCCCAGCCGCCACTACTTTTCCCGATGTGCCGTCCCAGCCCTGCACCAGCACGTGTCAGACAACATAATCCGTGCCCTGACCAACGCCGTTTCTGACAAGGTCCACGTGGACGAGTGCTGCCGGGCAGGGCCACTATATATCGCTGACGGCACATTGGGTTAACTTGGTGGAGGCTGGGACCGAGTCTGACCCTGCGGCTGGTCATATACTGCCGACGCCGAGGATTGCGGGGCCTACCTCGGTCCAGGTGTTTCAGGCCTACTATGCCTCCTCCTCCTCCCACCCCGCCTCCACCTCCTCCTCCGAACGACCATCCGTGGGCATGGCGCCATCAGTCGGTAGCTCTAGGCACAGCAGCAGTGCCGTCGCTAAGCGACAGCAGGCGGTGCTCAAACTGCTGAGCCTAGGCGATAAAAGGCACACCGCCCAAGAACTATTACAGGGCATCACGGCGCAGACTGATCTGTGGCTGGCACCGCTGAACCTGAAGCCAGGCATGGTTGTGTGTGACAACGGCCGTAACCTGGTGGCGGCTCTGCAACTCGGCAGACTGACACATGTGCCATGCCTGGCCCATGTGTTAAATCTGATAGTTCAGCATTTCCTCAAGACATACCCCAATCTGTCTGATTTGCTCACGAAGGTGCGCCGCATCTGTGCGCATTTCAGGTAGTCCAGCACAGATGCTGCCACTCTCAGGGCAGCGCAGCGCCGCCTCCAACTGCCCGCTCACCGACTGTTGTGCGACGTGCCCACGAGGTGGAATTCAACACTGACCATGTTATCCAGAGTTTACCAGCAGCGCCGAGCGATTGTAGACTGCCAGATGTCAACTTCCACCAGAACTGGTAGTCAGGTCAGTCAGCTTCCTCAAGTCTACAATGAGGAGTGGACGTGGATGTCTGATATCTGTCAGGTGCTGAGTAACTTTGAGGAGTCAACACAGATGGTCAGTGGCGATGCCGCCATCATCAGCCTCACCATCCCGCTGCTTGGCCTGTTGAAAAACTCTCTGGTCAGCATGAAGTCGGAAGCTTTGCGCTCCTCACAAGAGACGGGGGAAGAAGATTCCCTTGTTGATAGCCAAAGCACCCTTAGGTCCGTTTCTCAGCGCATATCGGAGGAGGTGGAGGTGGAGGAGGATGAGGAGGAAGAGGAGGAGAATGTTGGCGAGACACAAGAGGGGACCATTGTTGAGTCCTTCACTGTTGAGCGTGTATGGGCAGAAGAAGAGGAGTTGGAGGAGTTGGAGGAGGAGGAAATGGACAGTCAGGCCAGTGAGGGGAGTGAATTCTTACGCGTTGGTACTCTGGCGCATATGGCAGATTTCATGCTAGGCTGCCTATCCCGTGACCCTCGCGTTCAAAGAATTTATTCCAGCACCGATTACTGGGTGTTCACTCTCCTGGACCCACGGTACAAGCAAAATCTTTCCACTCTCATCCCTGGAGAGGAAAGGAGTGTGAGAATGCATGAATACCAGCAGGCCCTGGTGCACAAGCTGAAACAGTATTTCCCTTCTGACAGCGCTAGCGGCAGAGTGCGTAGTTCTGCGGGACAAGTAGCGAGGGAGAGTAGGCGAGCAGGCAGCTTGTCCAGCACTGGCAAGGGTACGCTTTACAAGGCTTTTGCCAGCTTTATGTCACCCCAGCAAGACACTGTCACCTGTCCCCAGTCTCGGCAGAGTAGGGCTGATCTTTACAGAAAGATGGTGAGGGAGTACGTAGCTGACCATACCATCGTCCTAAATGATCACACAGCTCCCTACAACTACTGGGTTTCAAAGCTGGACATGTGGCACGAACTGGCGCTGTACGCCTTGGAGGTTCTTGCCTGCCCTGCCGCTAGCGTCTTGTCCGAGCGGGTTTTCAGTGCAGCTGGTGGCATCATCACCGATAAGCGTACACGCCTGTCGACTGACAGCGCTGACAGGCTGACGCTTATCAAGATGAATAAAGCCTGGATTTCTCCTAATTTCCAATCTCCACCAGGTGAAGGAAGCTCAACCTGAATAATTTATCCACTCCTCCTCCTCCTCATTTTCCTCCTTCTCCTCCTCTTTGTACAGTAAAGCAGAGGAAACTGGCTATTTTTTGACAGGTCCCACTGGCTCTAGCTATAGTACTTTATGCATTTAATTTTTCTGGAGGGCCACCGACCCGGTCCTCTGTTTTAAACAATTTTTGGGAGAGCCACATACAGGCACTCAATCTATTCAATTTTTCTGGAGGGCCACCTACCTGCTCCTCTGGTTTGAAAACTTTTTTGGACTGCCACATACAGGCACTCAATCTATTCCATTTTTCTGGAGGGCCACCTACCTGCTCCTCTGGTTTGAAAACTTTTTTGGACTGCCACATACAGGCACTATCCAAATTGAATTGTCTCCATAGCAGCCTCCACACGTTGTCTCCATTGCTACCTCCAAAAGTCGTCCATATAGCTGCCTCCATACATCGTCCCTTTATCAAACGAGGTGTGTCAGGCCGAAATTTGGGTTGTTTTCATGGATTCCACATCAAAGTTGTTAACTTTGTCGCCACCCTGCTGTGTTATCCACAAAATACACTGGCAAACTTTTACCATTTACGGATATTATTTCAGCGCTTCTTGCGCATCTGTTTACATTCCCCTCACCCGCCATATCCTAAACTTATAAGAACGCTACTACACTTGATCTTATACAAAAGGTTCTTAGAAGTGCTGTTTGGGGAGTAGCCTAGAGACAGGGGCTTGGATTGGCGAAAGCTCGCCTGGCAGCGGAGCGCCAGCTCCATGCCAAGAACCAACTAACATAGTTTTAACTGCAGCACCTTTAATCTACTACTAGTTCACTGCCTCCATACATGGCCGCCTTATCAAACGTGCTGTGTCAGGCAGAATTTTGGGTTGTTTTCATGGCTTCCACAACAAACTTGTTAACTTTGTCGCCACCCTGCTGTGTAATCCTCAAAATATACTGGCAAACTTTTACCATTTACGGATATTATTTCAGCGCTTCTTGCGCATCTGTTTACATTCCCCTCACCCGCCATATTCCAAACTTATAAGAACGCTACTACACTTAACTTGGTGCAGGCTGGGACCGAGTCTGACCCTGGGGCTGGTCATATACTGCCGACGCAGAGGATTGCGGGGCCTACCTTGGTCCAGGTGTTTCAGGCCTACTATGCCTTCTCCTCCTCCCACCCCTCCTCCACCTCCTCCTCCTCCGAATTACCATCCGTGGGCATGGCGCCATCAGTCGGTAGCTCTAGGCACAGCAGCAGTGCCGTCGCTAAGCGACAGCAGGCGGTGCTCAAACTGCTGAGCCTAGGTGATAAAAGGCACACCGCCCAAGAGCTATTACAGGGCATTCCACATCAAACTTGTTAACTTTGTCGCCACTGTGCTGTGTAAGCCACAAAATATACTGGAAAACTTTTTTCATTTACGGATATTATTTCAGCGCTTCTTGCGCAGATGTTTACATTCCCCTCACCCGCCATATCCCAAACTTATAAGAACGCTACTACACTTGATCTTATACAAAAGGTTCTTAGAAGTGCTGTTTGGGGAGTAGCCTAGAGACAGGGGCTTGGATTGGCGAAAGCTCGCCTGGCAGCGGAGCTCCAGCTCCATACCAAGATCCAACTAACATAGTTTTAACTGCAGCACCTTTAATCTACTACTAGTTCACTGCCTCCATACATGGTCCCCTTATCAAACGAGCTGTGTCAGGCAGAATTTTGGATTGTTTTCATGGCTTCCATGTTAACTTTGTCGCCACCCTGCTGTGTAATCCACAAAATATACTGGCAAACTTTTATCATGTACCGATATTATTTGAGCGCTTCTTGCTCACCTCCTTTGGTTCCTCTCTGCCACCCATTGGTTTGAAGCCTGAGTCCATTTAGGGTATGTCGCCATGCCACTCTCTAGCCTGCCGCTGCCTCTGCATGCCGTCCCCTATAGTGTCAGGGTCAATTATTGGATGTTTTAGATGCTATCTAGCTTCATTCTGTCACTCTGTCATGGCCATGCTGTTGCCCATAATTTTGGCATAATGGTGCGATTAAGCAGCCTCAGAGGCATCCATGCATGCTGCCCCTGCTGTTTCCTGTCCATTTCCGTGGTGTTTCCATCCTTTTCTGAGGTTCCCAGGTGTTTGGCCAAGCTTCCCTGTGCAGAGCCTTGGTCCCCTTGAAAAATGCTCGAGTCTCCCATTGACTTCAATGGGGCTCGTTACTCGAAACGAGCACTCGAGCATCGGGAAAAGTTCGTCTCGCCCTTCCATGTTCCCCAGTAGCTCCTCTTCTTCTCTGCTGGTGTGTACAACAGGCCGGCAGGCGATGACGTCATCATATCAAGCCTGCCAACCTGCTGTACACAGCAGCAGAGAGGCACAATGATGATGTCGAGAGTGCATAGCTCTCTGTATCATCACTGCGTTCTACTACATTGGACAAAGAATTAAAGTCCCGATTGAAAAAGCGGCAGAGCTGGCATGGCTAGGGGCGAAGTTGGTGCGGCTAGAGGGTGGAGCCGGTAGGTGTCAGGGTCCACCGATGCTTTCACAACCACACCGGTGGGTCAGTCCGACCCTGTCCATCATACAGTCTTGATCCAGAAGAAGGAAAAAAACCCTGCAAGGCTGATGCCAATTGGACCAAAATAGGAAGAAATCCCTTACTTAGCAATATGGTAGTCAAAATAACTTCACAGATCAACAGAAATTATTTACAAAAAAATTACGTTCCCATAAGATATTTCTGCACTCCAGAAAGGCATCCAGGCCACTCTTGAACATGTTCAAATTAATAGCCATTACAACATCTTGTGGCAGAGAGTTTATCACGGGTGCCCCAGCAACCCATGTCCCGGGTCGCAGGCACACCCGCGTGCCTCCGTGTGCCACTGCCTCTCACTCACCTCTCCCAGCTCCAGCGGCGAACCCCACGATGTCCGCACTGCGGTGCATGCGCTACCGTTTCCCTGGGGCGCACGCATGAAAATTTAAAGGGCCACAGTACTGCTAATTTGCGCTGGCCAGCTGTTTGTCATTATAATCTCCAGCCCCTTTCTATGTCCCCTGCCGGATCTTTGTGATTCTATGCCTGAGAAAAAGCTATTTTCCAAGCCCTCTGCCATTATATCATGATTTCCAGCTGTGACCTTAAATCCGTTCCTGTCTCCAATCCCGTGCTGCCTGTCCTGACCTACTGCTAAGTTGCCGACTCCTATCCTGTACTGCTTGTCTCAACCTCCTGCCTGTCCCCGACCACGAGTTTGCCTGACAATTCTGTACTACACCTTGACGGCCACCGCGGACAAAGTCGCGGATCCCGTGTACAACCACGGACAATGACGTAAGGCGACACCTGGGACCAGAGTCTAAGTGGTACCCGGTTTTCACCAGAGCCCACCGCGAAGCAGGTTGGACTTGTTGTGGTGTGGTACTACCAGGTAAACCTTGTACGAGGGGACAAGGTTTAATCACCAGAGGCAACAGGACTTTTTTACTATGAGAACTGTCAATCACGATTAGCAACAGGTTAAAGATACACGACTGTATTTCAACAAATGTATGCGCCTCTATTTTATGGACACTTTTGACCTTGAAGTAAACTTATTAAAACTTAAACTCAATCCACAAACCTCCTTTAATCACTTTAGCGAGCTTCACAACAGCCAGCAGTCTATAGACACATTAGCCACTGTGACCAAAGAGCTAGCCAGCTTCCCTAAAAATCAGACTGTCAATTTACCATCATAAAGTCTTAATGGGCTACAATGGTACCTACGTTAACCCCTCTGAATAAACCACCACATCTTAGGGTTTCCTGCATCTGGCCTTATGACTCGCACCAATGGGCAAATAAGAGTCAAGCTTGCTTTACATTTATTAAAAGTTCTGCACCACTTTCTTGACATGTAAAGTGAAGCCTCCTGTCTTTATCCTCATAAGCCAAGCATTCCGGTTCTAAATTGGCCCAGATGGAGGGTCATGTGATCTCTATCTGTCCATCAAGAATCGCCCCGACAGGACCTTAATCTTACATTCATGAATAATATCATAAGGTCCTAGCACAGCGATTGCTCATGGACAAATATCACCTTCATCTGCAGCCATTCTATGGACAGGTATGTCTGGCTGATGAGGTAAAAGGCAGGTGGCTTCACTTTACATATCAAGAAAGTGGTGCAGAACTTTTAAAAGATCTATACTGTATATTTATCAATTATTTAATATCCTGTTCCCCTCAAACTTATACACACTTTACAAAAAACATGAGGCAAACCCCATTAATGTGTGACTCTTTGTATTCTATCACTAAGCTATTTAATATCCCAAATACAACATTTTCCCTACTCCAAGCAGTCTCATTTTATGTAATAATCTTTTTGTATGGCACTGTACTGTAATAAATGCAGTTGATAAGTCTAGATACATAACATCCAAAGCCTATCCCAAATCCAGTCAAGAACCTTCTCATAGAAGCTGGTTAGATAATACTGACAACAGGGGCGGTGCTAGTGTGGTAAAAGATCTGGGGCATGGGCCCCAATGCATGTGTATCGCACTTTAAGTAATGCCCACTCCTGTATATAAGCCCTCACATGTGGTTGTGCCAATAACAAGGTTACTTCTGGTATATACAGCTACAGAAACCACAGGAGAAATCTCTACTTACACCCAGTGCCTGCAGGTGACGCATCCTCCATCTTCTTCATTAGCCATCACCACGTCTTATGTCTTATGTCCCTACATCTTAGTTCCCTGACAGTGTTATCCTGCTGCTGCCCCTAACAATCTCCCCCAAAAACTGTAAGTCTGTGTTCACACATTTGTCTTGCATTTAAACAAAACCCGGTGTTCATTACCGATGTTAAGGATATCACACAGGTCTTGAATGCCATCTTACATACTGTCAGACATTTTAAAGACTCAGCATTCATTTCACATAACTTTGTGTAGTGAAAACGAAAGTTTGGGTGGGGTTCGTCCCTCAGCACACAAAGACTTAGTGCTCGCTAGCACCACCTGGAGGAAGGTATCCAGGTGAACATCTGGGCATTTTGTTTATGTGAAGACAGCCATTGGTTCTACATTCCTTTGTGTGCTTACATCCAATAGTGTTGCATTTGCAGGGTCAAACCACCCAGTAGTATTGCCCGCTTGTGTATTTGCATGCCCCTTTCAGAGTGTGTTATGACTTTCCAGATAAGAGTTTCAGTGCCACAGAGAATAAAGCAGTCTTGAGCTAATCTTCAGAAAGGACAGTGTGTCTTTCCTGGTTTACTCCATTCCAAGCTGGAATACAGACCCTATAATTTGAAAGTCACCTTTACAATGTTAGGGGTTTGAGCCCCAGATAAAAATCTATAAAAATTGGTGTCCCTTGGGTGGCCATACTTTTATGGACATCTGACCATCGAGGCGACCTCCGCAAGAGGCCAGGCGGCCAGTGACCAGAATTGACAATGAGCGCTCATCGGGGTAAGTCAAGTCTATTTTTGTCTACCTTGACTGTAGTTCTGTGTCACTGGCTGAAAGGGACTGGGTAAGGTCATCTCCTTGTGTGATAATATGTACTTTGCCTTAAATGTCCATATATAACAGTATGTTCACTATGATTGTGGCAAAGGATCCCTTGTAAGGTGATTGACAGAGACTGGACGGTGTCTATGTATGTTGTAGAAAAAGGTCTGCAGTGCCCTCTTGTGGATTGTTGATGTAGTTCAGAGAGTTTGTGATGGTGTTGAGATTTTTGTTCATGTAAGCGCTGATAGAATCTGGAAGTTTGCAGAGACAAATTCTGGCCAAATTTACGTATCTTTCCTTCGGGATTAGGATCGGCCTCGTGATGCAGAAAGGGACAGTAGGGACTCAGGGACACTGACGGGAATTTTACAGTTGAGCGTTAACTCCTTGATTTTTGAAACATTGTGTGAAGGTCTCTAATTTGTACTTACTGATAGTTAGCGGGGTAGTCTGGAGCTGTATTTACGGAGGATATCTATAGCCCTTGAACAAAAAGATTTGTGAATTATATCGGAGACGCTTTCCAGAACCGCATGGCTTTGGACATGATCCTTGCTGAGAAGGGAGGAGTCTGTAAGATGGTGGGAGTGGCTTGTTGCATGTACATCCAGGATGACAGCGCCCCCTATGGATCCATTACCCATGCACTTGAAGAGATTGAAGGACTGTCCAGGGAACTCAAGAGAAACTCTGGGGTGGACACTTTGTCCTTCACTTTGTAGTTGGGGGATTGGAAGGGTTTCCTTTAAGTGGGGGTGATATTGGGGATTGTGATTTTGCTCTCGTCACTTATTGCGTGTTGTGTGGTCCCTCTCACCAGGTCCACCTTGTCCCAGATGGCCGTCCAGGCGGTAAGAACCATGACAGGAGAAGTCCCGATGTGGAGAATACCGTCTTGTTGAAGAACCAGCCTGTTACTAAACCCATAAACTATGGAAACACAATTATGTAATTTGAGTATGCAGGCCTGTAACCCCTGAGTGACTGGCCTCCAGGGGATCTGGTGAAGAGTTAACAAGTCCAGCAGGTAAGGGTTTAGCCTACCTGTGGGTACCTGAAGTTTGAGGAGGTCACCCTGGACAAAGTTACAGGCCATGCAAGACTCAAAAGGGAGGAAATGTTAAGGATATCACACTGGTCTTCAATGCCATCTTACATACCTTCAGACATTTTAACCGGTTCGCGACCGCCCGCCGTGTATTCACGGCGGCGGTCGCGTTCCGATGCATGGAGAGGGCTCGCGGGCCGAGCCCTCTCCATAGCCGGTAAGTCTCTGCTGCATATTGCAGCAAAGGCTTACCGGTAACACCCGCGATCGGTGCCGGCACCGATTGCGGGTGTTTTCTTGCAGAACGCCGCCGGCAAAGCCCATGCGCCGCCATCTTTCCGAGGATCGCCGCTCCCCGTGACGTCATCGGGGAGCGGCGATCCATTGCCATGGTAGCTTCGGGTCTCACGAAGACCCGAAGCTACTTCGGGTTAACCCATTCATTACAATGTGCTATCAGCACATTGTAATGTATGAGGATTAAAATCCCCATATACTGCCATACTGTAGTATGGCAGTATATGGTAGGATCGATCAGACAACCTAGGGTTAAAGTACCCTAGGGAGTCTGAAAAATAGTAAAAATAAAAGTAAAAAAAAAGTTAGAAAAAAAAAATTATAATAAAAAAACCTAAAAATTCAAATCACCCCCCTTTCCCTAGAACTGATATAAATAAACAGTAAAAATCATAAACACATTAGGTATCACCGCGTTCGAAAATGCCTGATCTATCAAAATATAATAACGGTTTTTCACTGCGTTTAACCCCGTAACGGAAAATCGCGTCCAAAGTCAAAACTGCCACTTTTTTGCCATTTAAAAAAAAATAAAAATTCTATAAAAAGTGATCAAAAGGTCGTACAGTCCTAAAAATAATATCATTTTCACCATTTTTACTGCATTTGGAATTTTTTTCCCGCTTCCCAGTACATGGCATGGAATATTTAATACCATCACTATGAAGTGCAATTTGTTACGCAAAAAACGAGCCATCACATAGCTTTTTACGTGTAAAAATAAAAAAGTTATAGATTTTCGAAGGTGGGGAGTGAAAAATGGAAATGAAAAAACGGGAAAGGGCCCGGTCCTTAATCGGTTAAAGACTCTAGTTTTCACTACACAAAGTTATGTGAAATGAATGCTAAGTTTCGGTGGGGTTCGCCCCTCAGCACACAAAGACCAGGTGAACATCTGGGCATTTTGTTTATGTGAAGACAGCCAATGGTTCTACATTCCTTTGTGTGCTTACATCCAATAGTGTTGCATTTCCATGGTCAAACCACCCAGTAGTATTGCCCGCTTGTGTATTTGCACGCCCCTATCAGAGTGTGTTATGACTTTCCAGATAAGAGTTTCAGTGCCAAAGAGAATAAAGCAGTCTTGAGCTAATCTTAAGAAAGGACAGTGTGTCTTTCCTGGTTTACTCCATTCCAAGTTGGAATACAGACTCTATAATTTGAAAGCCACCTTTACAATGTTAGGGGTTTGAGCCCCAGATGAAAATCTATAAGACCGATCACATGTGTTTCACTGGAAAACATATGAGATCAAACCGAGGCCTGTCCTAGTGCCACGTGTGAATGTGCCCAAAGGTGTGCCCACAAAGACCCCCAGTAAGTTAATGTGCCCCACACAGCCCCCCAGTGAGTAATGTGCCCCACACAGCCCCCCCATTGAGTAATGTGCCCCACACAGCCCCCCCATTGAGTAATGTGCCCCACACAGCCCCTCCCCAGTGAGTAATGTGCCCCACACAGCCCCCGTGAGCAATATGCCACACACAGCCCCCCAGTGCGTAATGTGCCCCACACAGCCCCCCAGTGAGTAATGTGCCATACACATCCACCCAGTGATTAATGTGCCCCAAACAGCCCCCCCCCCCAGTGAGTAATGAGCCCCACACTGCCCACAGTGATTAATGTACCCCACACAGCTCCCCCAGTGTGTAATGTGCCCCACAAAGCCCCCCAATTATTTAATGTGCCCACACAGCCCCCAGTAAGTAATCTGCCCACACAGCCCCTCACTAAGTAATGTGCCCATACAGTTACCCCCATGTTCTCCCCCTTCCCTTAGCTGCTATTATGTTTCCTCCTCCCTTCACAGATGCAGCTCTGTGCATCACTTACCCCTGCCGCTCATGTGATCATGACATCATCACAGATCCTGCAGCCTCCAGGAGTATTATTCTCATTTCTCCCGTAGGCCAGGACATGCAGGGGAAAGCAGTGAGTGCAAACGTTTTCCTGAGGACATGGATCGTGATGAGAGAAGGGAAGATGCCCGGGCAGTGAGGGAGATGTCATGCTGACCCGGGGAGCCCTGGATCTTTTGACCTAGCGATGCCCCTGACTGACAGTACTTATACTTGCTTATAATACCATGTCTTTTCAACATGACACCAAGATTATTGCTCAGAGGATCTATACCTTTGATTTTTATTTCTTATTAATATTTCTATAGTAGCTAAAATGCCTTCTCTCTATTGCCCACATTATCATATTAACTTTTTTTTTTTCTGTTTCCATTGAGCTTATTTCCTTACGGTATGTGTTTTTTTTACGGTTAGTTCTTTAAGGTATCTTGTGATGAAGGATTCCCTTAATGAGCAATTTTGTTAATATGAAAATGCAGGGTAAAGGTTTAGAAGTTCAGTAGTTTTAAGATGTTTCAAATAATGTATAATACTTTTTAAACATTATTGTATAAATAACTTACCTTGACAGCCTTTCTCATTTATGAGCAATTTATAGCCCTTCTTACAACCACATTCAAAACTGCCTACTGAGTTACGGCAGTAGTGATCACAGCCTCCATTATTGACACGGCACTCATCGATATCTGGAAAAAAAATAGTTTTTTTAGAACACTAATTAAATGAAAAATAGTTAAGCAAATCTAAGTTATGCTTACTGGCCTATAATTGCTTAGTGAAGATCCCTTTTGAATATTGACACCACATTTGTCCTGAGCCAATCATTTGGCACCATACCAGTCATTAGCTCTGTAACAGAGCTGTGTGTAAATAGATAGCCCTGCAGATGTAGTGTGGGAACTATTGCAGAGATGTCTGTGACAACCAGTGAATTTTAATTGGTCTAAAATATAATTTTTTTCTTTGATGTCCAAATCTGAGGTGTGTCTTATAGTAAGGAGAGTCTTATAGTGTGAAAATTTAAGTTAGTATCTCCGTCTTCTCTTGGTCACCAGTTACTACTACCCCATTTTCAGTTCATATGTGTCCCACCTGCTCACACCTATTTCTTTAGCATGTATATACTTAAAGAATTTCTTGGAATTTGGTTTGCTATCTTTTTCCACTTGTTTTTGAATATTGGTAAGTTGTTTTACACTTTCCTCACAACCTAGACCAGTGGTGGCGAACCTATGGCACTGGTACCAGAGGTGGCACTCAGAGCCCTTTCTGTGGGCACCCAGGCTTTCATGCCAACAGAGAGTTTGCCAGGCAGGACTCAAAGCTTCCTCCTGTGGTCCAAGACAGCCCAGGAGGTGCCATGCTCAGTGCCATTTTAAAGCAATCCTTAGCTGCCAGCAGTACAGCAGGAGCAAAAAGGTGTGGATAGATATGGGTTATCGTTGGAGCTCCTGCTATGGGTCCCCTGGAGGGAAGCTACAATCCAAATTTCTCCATCATCTTTCTATTATATTGATGACCTCAAGACACCAATACGATTGAAATCTGTGATACAGCAGGGATCAATAAATTACTTCTTTGTCATATTGGCCCTTTGTGACATGTAAATGAGTATTGTTTGTAGTTTGGGCACTCTGTCTCCAAAAGGTTCGCCATCACTGACCTAGACCCTCTGTATTTCTTATAATTTGTGTGGCTCTTTATTGTACCCTTTCCAATTCCAGGGCATCCTTTTTATGGACTGGTGCCCAAAACTGAACTGCATATTCCAGATGAAGCCTGGTGTGCCTTATAGTCCGAAAAATACGGTATTCAATATTCCACGCCGTGTACTGGCAAGCAGGAAAAAAAATTCCAAATGCAGTGAAATTGGTGAAATAAATGAATTTGCGTTGTTTTCTTGTGGGCTTGGTTTTTACAGCTTTCACTGTGTACCCCAAATGACATGTCTACTGTATTCTGCATAATCACAAAGGTACCAAATTTATATAGGTTTTATGAAGTTTTCATACATTTACAAAAATTAACACCTCCTGGACTAAAAAAAAAATTCTCCATTTTGCCATCTTCTGGTGCTAATAACTTTTTCATACTGGTGTACGGAGCTGTGTGTGGCGTTATTTTTTTCAACTTTTGATGACATTTTCAATGCTATCATTTTGAAGACTGTACAGCCTTTTGAACACTTTTTAATGAATTTTCAAAATTCGCAAAACTGCAAAAAAAGTGACATTTTCGACTTATAACCGTTATTATATTTGATAGATTGGACATTTTGTGATGTGGTGATATCTAACATGTTTATGATTTTTACTGTTTATATATATTTATATCAGTTCTACACATTATGAACAGTGGTTGAAATTTAAAATAAAGGCTAACATTAACATTAGTTATGGTTAACACTTTTAACATTCTTACTCCCTGACCCCAGGCAAAAGCCCCTCACTCAAATAAACCAGTTCCCTTCACTGTACTAAAGAGATCCAACCACATCAAAACAGTTCTGTCTACAGTTGGGAATCTGTTCCTTCCTTCTGGTATAGATAAACTGGTTTGGTTTTAATTCCACATCATGTTATTAGGCTTCCTGAAAGTCATGATTGATGGTAAGGGGGCTGCCTTGCAAGGTAGCAATAGAAGCATGGTTTTCCTTGTGCAATCCTGGAACGAATTTGCATATTTCCTAGAAAGATACATTTAATTTATATTACAAGTTTCTGATATTAATTTGCAGCATTTAAATATATATATTTGTTGAAAAGTTAGTTGCCTTATAAGGGACCTATGTTTTTATTTTTCAGAAAAAGTATTTTGCGTTCAATAACAAAAAAATAACATCTGACCATTTCTATTATTCAATGTATAATTACCTTTACAGGTTTTTCTGTCTGCTTGAAGCATGAAACCCATGGGACAGCTGCAATGAACTCCAGAAAAAACATCATGACATCGACTATCACAGCCACCATTATTTACTGAGCAGGTCTCTAAAGGGTTACATAAGAGAAAGAAATAAAACCAGTAGCTAATTGAAAGCAACAAAACAAAAAATAATCCCTAAACATTAAAAAAGAAAAAGGACCAAAAAAATATTTAGGCTATTTATTTTATTTCTATAAGATTTTAGTTTTTTTAATGGCAGCAATACGTATTTTACAAACATACTGCAATTCTAAAAGACAACAAAAATCCAATTGATGTGTTCCGAAACTCAAAAACACAGCCAATATAGGGCAATATTTATAAAAAATAGTTTGCAGCAGAACACTGCACAACGTGACACATATCTGTGCACAGAAAGGGGCGTTCCAGTGCATAGTAGAGTCACTAATAGATACGTTGTTCTATAATGGGGTAAATCCTTCAGTTTCCTACAAATCCTACAGTTGTTATAATATATAATGGGGAAAATCCTACAGTTGCTAGGATTTATAAAATATTAAACAAAGAGAATACAAAGGAGACACAGTCTTTAACTGTTAATGTAATTGGGGAAGGGAAATAGGGAATATTACACAGAAACAATGGGTTGGTATTTACCATAATATTTCCTTAGTATGCTTGAATATGGATTATTTAACCCCTTCAAGAAGCAGCCAGTATGTTAAAGAGAACCCGTCATGCAAAATAACCCCCCTAAACTAAATATATTTTCATAAACTGCCATTAGAGAGCATTGCCTCTATCCCTTCATTGTCCCTCTACATGCATGTAAACCTAAGCAATGAGGTCCTAAAGCTGTATGCAAATGACCTGTGAAATGTCCAATGAGTCATTAGCATATTCAAGCTGTCCACTCTATTCATGAGTGGGAGGCACAGCCACACCCCCAGTGCATGACTGACAGCCTGTGTAATGATGTGAGGCTGTATAATGATGTGCTTCCTGGTGCTGGTGGCCACGCCCCCTGCAGCCTGTGTGTGCATGTGTGTGTGTTTAGGAGAGATACAGCAGCTCCAGGCAGCCATGTTACAGCAGAACACGTCGGATTCATGTGTAGCTGATGTCTGTGTCTCTGTGTATTAGGAGGATGCAGCATGTCAGCAGATGCAGCAAACACACTAGCCATGCTTTACTATACATTACACACAGACATGAGCAGGGGGAGGAGAGGGGAGGGGTAACAGGGGTGACATCACTGCCTCTGACCATGTGACCAGCCTCATTTACATGATAAAGAATAGATGATTTTACAATGAATAATGTATGAAATAACTAGATAAAGGCTGTGATGGGATCCTTGTGAGCTGCTCCAACAGGTAGAGGTGATAGGACTAGTGGCAGAGACCTGATGACAGGTGTCCTTTAAGGTTCAGACTCTTTTTTTTGTAATCTGGCATGTGTTGATTTTTATTGTCATAACTTTTGTATACTTCAACTTGATCTTGAGAATGTTTTTTCGTGATGCATCGTAATAAATTTTGGTTGGTATGTTTTACGTTTATTAAAAAAACAAAAATTTACTTTGATGGTTTGCTTCTTTTTCCTACAATATTTATGTAGTGTACAGGTTTTCAACATGCTTATTGTACTTGTGTCTGCTGTTTAGAGAGATAGTTTTACTACCCAAATTAGTTAAAATATCCTATATCTCAACTTTATTGTTTAGGAAGATTTTTAACCATTTGAGTGCTGCATAGTAATTAAAACAAAATGGAGATGAAATTTAGAATGGTCTAATTTTGTCGGGAATACATTCATTTAGCCTTAAAATGTAAATTTTTCTAAAAGTACGGAGACACCCCACCTGTGGACATTAATTGTTGTATGGGCTCACAGAAGGGAGTCCACTCAGTGGATTTTCATTTCCTCCTTTTCACCCCTTTGTAGGCTTTAGTTTTTTTCTGTTAGTTGGGCCATGTGTGGGCAATTCTTGTGGGATGAGCTATATTTTCCAGTGATGCCATTTTGGGGCTGGTATGCCCTATTGTTGAAAACATATTGGGGGTCATTTACTAAGGGCCCAAATTGTGTTTTTACGTTGGGTTACACAAATTTTACCATTTTGCACCGATTTTCCCTGAATTGCCCCGGGATTTTGGTGCACGCGATCGGATTGTGGAGCATCGGCACCGGCTTTCACGCGCCGGAAATGGGGGGCGTGGCCGTCGGAAAACCCTTCGGATTCAGAGAAACCGGCGTTTATTTATTTATTTATTTTTTTAAATGTGTCGCTTGACACGCACTTACCTGCACCCGGCCTGGCTTGGTGAACTTCAGTAAACTCCGACGGAATTCAGTGCAGCAGCGACACCTAGTGGACATCGGGGGAACTACCTTAGTGAATCGCCGGAAGACACGAATCAGCGTCGGAGAACCCGCTGCTGGATCGCGAATGGACCGGGTAAGTAAATCTGCCCCATTAACTTTTGGGGGTGGGTGGTAGAGGAGTAGAAAAGTATCAGTTGCGTTATTGAATTTTGATTTAATTAATTTTTTTTTTTTTGGTGTTCACCATATAGCCTAATAAACATCTTATTTCTATGGGTCAGAATGATGACGTGAATACCATATTTAGATATTTTTTCGTGTGTTTTACTAAATTTCTCACAATAAAACCTAATATGCATTACCATCTTCCAAGTGGCTTTTATTTTATTGTCTATGGGGCTGGTTGATGGCTATTTTTTTGCGGGACATGTAGTACTTTGCATCAGTATGTTTCTGGAGTAGGTGGTTTTTTTCATCACTTTTGAATGCATTTTTTGTGGGATGAAATAGGTAAAAATCATAATTTTTGCTGATATTTTTTACAGCTTTATTTTAAGGTAAGTTCAATAATGATTAATTTTTAATTTACGGGTTGTTGCGCAAGTGTTGATACTATTTGTGGGTGTTGTGTTATGATTTTGACCTTTTTTAACCCCTACGGGACACAGCATCTTTTGGCCTAAAGGACGCGGCCCCATTTTTCAAATCTGGCCTGTGTCACTATAAGTGGTTATAGCTTTGGAACGCTGTGAGATATCCAGGGGATTTTGAGATTGTTTTCTCGTGACACATTGTACTTCAAATTAGTTTAAAAATTTGGATGAAATCTTTTGCGTTTAGTTATGAAAAAAAACAAAATTTGGCAAAAATGTTGAAAAATTCTTTATTTTCAACGTTCTAAATTCTCTACTTTTGATTCAGAAAGTCATAGCACCCAAATAAATTCATAACTTACATTTCCCAAATGTCTGCTTTATGTTGGCATGGTTTTTTCAGATTCCACATATTTTACTAGAATGTTAGGAAGCTCAGAATTTGGGAGCCATTTTTCACATTTTTTGTAAAATCGCCAAAACCTGTATTTAGATGGACCTGCACAGTTTCTAATTGACACTGAGAGGCCTAAATAATAGCGAGACTCGTAAATTACCCCATTGTGGAAACTACACCCCTCAACGTATGAAAAACCACTTTTAAGAAGTTTGTTAACCCTTTACGTGTTTTATAGGGGTTAAAACAAAATGGAGGTGGAGTCTGCAAATTGTAATATTTTTTCACAATACACTCATTTTGGGTGGAAAATTAAACATTTGTAATGGATAAAATGAAAAAAGGCTCCACAAAGTTTGATACGCAATTTCTCCCGAGTACACCGATACCCTACATGTGGTGGTAACCTGCTGTATGGGCGCACGGCCGGGCATAGAAGGGAAGGAGGCGCCATCCGGAGCAGATTTGCTGTCACATTGTACAGGCTATAATTTTTTTCTTTTTTTAATGAGGACCTATAGGGGCTTATTTCTTTTGCCACATGAGATGCACTTTTCTAATACATAATTTTGGGGCATCTATAGCTAATTGGTGAGATTTAATTAACTCTTTGTTGGTGGAGGAAATGAAAATCATCAATTTTTAGGAAAATTTTTATGTGTTTTTTTTTTTGGCCGTTAACCATACCATGAAAATAGTATATTATTTTTATTCTTTGGGTCGCCACGTTTATGAAAATACTTCATTTATATATATTTTTTTATTTTTTCCCATTTTTACTGAATAAAAAGTAATTTGGCAAAATTGTTGTTAATTTTAGCATCACCGACTTACATATGCATAACTTTTTTATTTTTCACCTCAAAAATCTGTTTAAGGGCTTATTTTTTGCAAGAATGATAGCTCTTTTTAGTGGTCTTATTTTAGATTGCGTAACTTTTTAAAATCACTTTTTTAGAGCATTTTTAAAGGGCATTAATAAAAAATCATCTTTATCAGAGAGAGTTTTTTTAGGTTGTTTTTTACGGGGTTCACTTTGCGGATCTAATAACGATTCTGTTTTATTATACAGATTGTTACGGACGCAGGGATACCAAATATGTGGGGGTTTTGTGTATTTTATTCAATTGTACTGAATAAAAACTAATTTGGAGAAAATCTTATTCATTTTAGCATCACCATCTTTTTATATGCATAACTTTTTTATTTTTTGGCAGATAAATCTTGTTAGGGGCTTATTTTTTGCGAGAACAGTTGTTCTTTTTAGTGGGCTTATTTTGGAGTGCATAACATTTTTGAAATCACTTTTTAGAGCATTTTTTATAGGGTATTAATTAAAAATTATCTTTTTTCGGAACGTTTTTTGCGTTTTTTTCCTCCGGCGTTTACCGTGCGGGTCCAGTAACAATTCTGTTTTATTATGCAGATTGTTACGGACGCGGCAATACCAAATATGCGGGGTTTTTTTGTGTTTTTATGTTTTTTATACTTTATTAAGTTTTTTTATGGGAAAGTGACATTTTAGGGGCTTATATTTTTATGTATTAATTTTTTATTTATTATAATGTGTAGTGTTAACTGTTTTTGCATATTTTTACTTATACATACTTGAACTTAAACCAGTGATGCTCTGATCACTGGTTTAAGTTCAATACACTGCTCTACAATACTATTTTATTGTAGAGCAGTGTAAACTGTCTGAGCAAGCTTGCGCATGCTCAGACAGTTTACAGCCAGACCCGGAAGGGGTCTGGCTGCCATGGAGACCGGGCAGCTCCGGGGCACATGCCAGTCCTCGGAGCTGCCCGGCAGAGGATCGGATCCCCCGGTAAGCGGCACGGGGGATCCGATCCACAGCGCTTACACCCTTACACGCCGCGGTCATGTTTGACCGCGGCGTGTAAGGGGTTAACACCCGCGATCGGAGCCGGCTCCGATCGCGGGTGTTAGCGCAGGCTGTCAGCTGTACTAGACAGCTGACAGCCGCTGCTTCTGGTACCGGCTCCGTTCGTGAGCCGGTGCCAGAAGCAGGACGTTATAGAACGTCCCCGTGCGCTAAGCATCTAGCCCCGGGGACGTACTATAACGTCCTGGTGCGCCTAGGGGTTAACATTAAATGTCATTTTATGTTTTAAAGGGGTATTTCCACAAAGACAAGTTTCTTAAATGTACACAGGATAAAAAATAATAACACATTCTCTAATTCAAGGTTATCAACAAAAAAAATCAGTCCTGGTGTAGACAATTATGGTTGCCCCTAGACCCGACCCTGGATCTTCAAAGTTTATGGTTGGCAGACATGTGGTTTTTCTGATGCTGAGCTCCTCTCTGTTCTTTGCTCTCTCCCATTAGCCCCCACCCTTACATTCCAAGACAAGCTCAGACTCACAGAGAGAGATTTCCTGCCGGCAAACATCAACACATCACGAGGAGAATAAAGCTACAATCTACAGACAGATACGATCTTTATATCAGGGAAGGGAGGTATAAATCAGAACTCTATGTGCTATAGGTGAGTTAGCAAAGCTGAAAGTGTCATTGTGTGTTATATATTTATCTCATGCCCCTCATCATCTCTGATCTATTCCATCTCTGTATGTGTATACCAGTACAGTGTTCAGAAGCTAAATGAAAGTGTATATAAACCTGTACCCTGATAATCTAACCACATTGTAAGCACACAGAACTAGAGGAATCAAGAAGTGTCTGCTTAGAGAGTCGTCACCCACACTCTAGAATTTTACACTGCCCATCACAGAGTTATAGGAGCTAAAACAGCAATAAAAGTGAGTAAAATTGTAAAGTAAGGGGTTAAAAATTATCTTTAATGCACATAGTTGAAGAATTTTTGGGCGGAAATAATAGATTAATAATAGAATTGACTAACAGATAAAGTTACCTATTGCATTCTCTGTAAGGAACAATGTAGGGATAACAAAAAAGAATATGACAACTAACAAACTAAAGCTATGTATTGTTAAGAAGTAGATGAATTCTGATCCGGTAACTATTGCATAGTGGGATTCAATATACTATGGCACAGGCAAAAAGCTAAAAGATTGGGTTGATTTGGAAGGAAATTGATTATGAGGTGTGTTTCTTTCGCCCTGGTTAGTAGGGTTGGGTAATGTGGATTGGGGTAAGGGGACATACATTTGGGAAACATATTTATAATTATATATTAAAAGGAAAGGAAAAGAGGGAAAAAGAGAAAATGTGAAAATTGTGAAGACTTGGATACATCAAATAAGTGTTTGTATCTATCTATCTATCTATATATATATATATATATATATATATATATATATATATATTCTAAGAGGTGAGGCAGCACTCGGGAAAAGTTATGAACTCGGGTGAAATTCCCAGGACCTGAACCAAGGTCCATCAAAACAGCAAAAGAAGGCAGCACTCCGAGATTTGTGGAAATCAGAAAAACATACTCATTTATTCACACATGTGTCAAGGCTACATTTCGGCTCCTTGCATCTGGAGCCTTTCTCAAGCAAAGGTGCAGGTAACACAGTGAAAAATTTATACAAAATACACAGGAAGTGACATCATCTTACAGGTCATGTGATCACAGCATGGCACTCTGTGGACCCATTGAGACCCGGCACCTGTTTTTGAGACAATAATCTCGTATTTATTATACACTGCATGGTTCTCCCTTTCACAAGATGGCATCACGTGACTGCCAGCTCTGTTTATATGAGTCACATGATTGTGTCAGAAGCGGTGCTCCATGGGGGCACGCCACTATTCCACATCCTGCCAGCTACTGATCCTTAGGTAGGCGCTAGATCTTCCTTTTATTATGCACATGACTGCACTAGGTCTCTAACTTAATGTTTATATGTAATTGTAAAGTACTTTTTGTATTCAAATATGTGATTTAAACTTGGTATTGCTGTGATCACATGACCTGTAAGATGATGTCACTTCCTGTGTATTTTGTATAAATTTTTCACTGTGTTACATGTACCTTTGCTTGAGAAAGGCTCCAGATGCAAGGAGCCGAAACGTAGCCTTGACACATGTGTGAATAAATGAGTATGTTTTTCTGATTTCCACAAATCTCGGAGTGCTGCCTTTTTTTGCTGTTCTCTCTCTCTCTCTCTATATATATATATATATATATATATATATATATATATATATATATATATATGAACAAGAATTTACATTTATAATTCAAGAAAAAATCTACTTCTCTAACATTCCAAACTCGGAATTTCTATTAGAATCATTGGCCCTATCTCTCATGTTTAGTAAAAGCACTTTCCTTAAATGACCCCTTCTTATCCTGGTCGCTGCTAGTATCACATTTGCAGCACAATAGCCAGCGATTTACTTCCATGAATTCTTCTCCATGTCACAACCTTCTGCAGCATCTAAAACATTTACTAATACTAATGTAAGACATGGGGGAAGCTGCTGCAATGGCTGCCACTAGGTCTTATTTTCAGGGGAGGACTTATATTTCTATACCTGAACAAAATTGTACTAGGTCTTATATTCGGGGGATGTCTTATTTTAGGGGAAACAGGGTATATGTGTGTGTATATATATATATATATATATATTTCTATTTTTATTTTGTTGTATTATTATGATTAATGTTTTGTATTGGTATATGAAAATGATTTTATGGAGAACAAATATTCAAAAAAAAGGACAGGAATGTATGTAGATGACCAGTTTTCATCAATGAACATGTTGGCTTTTTTACTTTCCCTTTTTATTTTGCTTTTCATGGCAACTGAAACTGTCATATTATGTGACATTAAGAGGTGCATTACTAACTTAATTATTATACATTTCCTTTTATATTCTCTATTATAAAGCAGGCATAATGGGAAGGCCTCAGATCACATAAAAATTGCAAACAATGGCAAATTATAGTGGCTTCTGCAATTTACACTAGGCAAACAGTATGAAAGGGTTGACCATATGTTTAAAAAAATATATAGATCTCTGACTCCATTTGGTGCATGATTCCAGTAACTTAAAAGGGGCTGTCTCATCCATACATGAATGACCTATCATTATCTATATAATTTAAACAATGCAAAACACTGGGTGCTGGTTTCTGATCTCATGCGTTTCCATGGAAACACACGCGATCAGGCCAGCCACGTCCCTGGGCTTTTGTAAATGTAATACAAATGCCATATGCGGCTTTAACCTAAAGCATATTTCTATGTGACCCAAGCTTACTAGCTGGGCCTGGTCATTGATCAACATTGTCGCATAATAGAATAAAGTGGATGGATCTGTCTTTTTTTCTGCATTTATGAGTATATAGTGCTTATTGTCCAGAATTTAATGACCCAGTGATGCGTGCTGTTCGGAAGATGAGGCAGATAACATGCATATGTTTTGAACATGTCCGGCTCTGAGCCCCTTGTGGGACAGAGCAATACGTCTCATAAATAAGTTATTTGTTATAAGGGTCTCACCTGATCCCAAGATATGTATATTGGGATGTGTGGGGGGACTAGACATTCCTAGACATTGGCTTGATGAGGAGCCACCAAATATAAAGGAGGTGAAGAAAATGACAAATGTAACAGTACGTATGGAGATGAGAGTGTATCATAAACGGGGCTCGTTGAAGCAATTTGAAAAACAATGGGGCAAATGGATTGACAGTCTGGGGAGGCTTCCCTGGAGGTAATGCAGAACTGGGTGCACTTATGACCTGGAGGATTGTAAGGAATGTGATGTGCGAATGTCTGAACAGTGGTATGTATGTGAAAAGAATGAAAAGCAATGTGCATGAGACAGTAGGACTAAAATGTAGTGAGAATTCTGTGGCCAGACCACAGGGAGGGTGGAAGGGAGGTGTGGGAGATTGGGTTGTTTATATAAATGTGTTCAGTACTGATCCTCAAATGTGTTTTAAGACATATATGTAATGTATAATACATGTATGAGGCTTATGTGATGCTAATAAACATTACCTGATTTAAAAAAAAAAAAAATTAATGACCCATTTTTTATTTTTCCCAAGGTCACAGTTTGTCTAAAACTTGCTCTGTATGGACACCCACTAACTCAGCCACAAAGTGTGACCGAACGTCCTCTTCTGATGAATCTAGCATCAGTAGTAAAGTTCAATTCATGCATTTAAATGTGTCATTCCTGTGAGGGCGACAAGGAGTGGATGCTCAGAGACAGCATAGTTCCTTAATTACATTACCCTAAAAGCATGCCCCTTGATCAGATTGCAGTTCATTTGGACAATGGTACGCTTAAATGAGGTTGTTCAACATTTGGCTAGTAACTGCAAAATTGGGGAATTCAACAATGACTAACAAATACGCACATATTCCTCAACAGTGAGGTATTCTATCATTACTTACTGTACTAGATAAAAGACTGGGGTGTTTCTTACTGGTGCCTGATCCATGGCCTGTTCACAAGTTCAGTATCTGCTATATACATATTTATGTATAGTTTCTTCATGTTGGCGTGGAAAAAGTACCAGGTCTTCATCTGGGTTACTGAACAATGCATCCATATTAGCATTCTTTCACCCAGGATGGAACTGCTGGTTTATACTTGCAGAAAGTTTTATACTTGCTTAGTTGGGCCATATACCTCTGCTCTAATGCTAACAACTTAGAGTAGCATACTCCAAATGTACTAGTGGTATATTGGGGGTCACCATTGTGAACTGTTCATCAGTCAAAATAATGACAACAATTGAAATGTCCGTGAATAATCATAATTCCTCCCACCATCCTTTATATGTCTAAACAATGTATCTCTCCTGGCTATCCTACTCCTAAGTTTACATTTAATACTCTTGTCAGTCTGTTATGCAAAGGGAAAATTATATTCTGCTTAAGCATATATTTATACACACACTGTATATACTGTATGTATATGCAGTACTGACCGAAAGTTTGGACACGCCTTTTCATACAAAGAGTTTTCTGTATTTTTATGACACTGAAGGCATCAAAACCATGACTTAATACATGTGGAATTATATACTTATACAAAAAAAGTGTGAAACAACTGAAAATACAGGCGGTCCCCTACTTAAGAACACTCGACTTACATACGACCCCTAGTTACAAACGGACCACTGGATATTGGTAATTTATTGTACTTTAGTCCTAGGCTACAATGATCAGCTGTAACAGTTATCACAGGTGTCTGCAATGAAGATTTAGTGTTAATATTGATTCTTATGACAATCCAACATTCAATTGTCACAGAGACCAAAAAAGTTCTGGCTGGGATTACAATGATAAAATATACAGTTCCGACTTACATACAAACTCAACTTAAGAACAAACCTACAGACCCTATCTTGTATGTAACCCGGGGACTGCCTGTATGTCTTATATTATAGGTTCTTCAAAGTAGCCACCTTTTGCTTTGATTCCTACACTCTTGGCATTCTCTTGATGAAATTCAAGAAGTAGTAACCAGAAAAGGTTTTCACATCACAGGTGTGCCCCTGTCAGGTTTAATAAGTGAGATTTCTTGACTTATAAATGTGGTTGGGACCATCAGTTGTGTATTGCAGAAGTCAGGTGGATACACAGCTGATAGTCCTACTGAATAGACTTAGAATTAGTATTTAGAATTTGTACTATGGTTAGAAAAAAGCAGCTAAGCAAAGAGAAACAAGTGGCCATCATTACTTTAAACAAATAATGGTCAGTCAGTCTGAAAAATTGGGAATACTTTGAATGAGTCCCCAATCGGTAACAGAACAATTATCACCCACACTTTAATAGCTACCAAGCTTGTCATCACCAGACATTGGATAGAAATCCAATGTCCTAGGGTGAGTGAAATTATTAACCAGGTGAATACCAATTGTGTATAGGACAAACACCTTTCTATACAAGAAAACAAATACTTTAAATACAAAACAGCATGGTAAAAATGGATAAATAGCCCAAATTACCAAGGGTAATCATAGATATACCTTAGTCTCAGGTCGTTGTTTGAACTGGTTTAAAAATGTTCTTGACTGTTCTTTTTTTCATGTACCTTGCACTAATTTTAGCCATGTTAAACATATTAATCGTTAGCTTATACCCAGATCTCTAAAGAGCAGATTACAATAAATAACAACGAGAAGATGGACTTAATCCAAAACTACTATAGCACGATTTGGAGATGATATGATGTGTATGTAAATAATATAATATGCCTCTGTGTATATGTACAACTAAAAAAATCTATAAAAATGTTTTTAAAAAAGTGGACTGCAGAGTGAAGGCAAAAGGAGTTCCCTGGGAACTCCTTTAAGACTGTTGGAAGACCATTTCAGGTGACTACCTCTTGAAACTCATCAAGAGAATGCCAAGAGTGTGCAGAGCAATAATCAAAGCAAAAGGTGGTTACTTTGAGGAACCAAGAATATGACATATTTTCATTTGTTTCCCTTTTTTTTTAGTATATGTTTTTTTAGTATATAATTCCATGAGTGTTAATTCTTAGCTTTGATGCCTTCAGTGCACATGTACGTTTTATAGTCATGAAAATACAGAAAACTCTTTGAATGAGAAAGTGTGTCCAAACTTTTGGTCTGTACTGTATATATGTATTACTGGGTAGGTGTGTGGGGATGTGTTACTGGGGGGAGGCAGCTGTGTATAGATGTATTACTGGGGGGGTAGCTGTATATAAATGTATTACTGGGGGTTTGGCCATAGTATATAGGTGTTTTACCAGGGGGTGTTACAGTACTCATTAAAGGAGTTGTCCACTATAACAAAAACACTAATATAGTACTTACCCTTTTACTGGGGGTTTGCATCTGTATATAAATGTATTACTTGTGATGGAGGGGGCTGTATGTAGATGTATTACTGGGGGTTGGGGGCGGTATATAGATGTATTACTAGGCGTGGAGGTGGCTGTATGTAGATGTATTACTGGAGGGATAGTGAATAGTTAGCATGATGATATGCATGTATGCTACATTCAGTGTGGGTCTCCACCATATTTTGCGCCCAGGGGCCTCCACAAACCTTAATCCGGCCTTACAGCCAGTGACTCTTTACAGCTCTTCATTCAGGATGTGAATCAAAAGGTTATTTGCAGCCGTGATGTACAAAATTGTACAAAAGTGGGAAGTGTTGTTCAAATGCTGCTTAAAAGAAATCTAAGCTTCCAGCAGGGGGGATAACTTTTTTGCTTCCTCCTGCTGATTGTCCAACAACTATAGGCTGCTCTGGTTTAAATATCAGGAGTTGGAGACAACCCACTACAAGACACTCTGAACAGACTCCGAAATCTACCAAGCCTGCAGGATGGGAGATTCTTTCTTCCTCCATGCCTGACCAGTTAGATAAGAGACAGTTCCCTTTTACTTACTTTCCCCCCTTCTTACAACCTCCCGTACCCTTTTACCCCAGTAAGGCCACAGCAGCCTGATTATTAACAAACAATTACAAATATAAAACATATACAATATTAGCTGAACAAAATTTGTAACAGACTTGAATTAACAAGGCCAGAGAGGGGAGAATCCTGTTACTTGAATACCTGAAAACCACACGAGGCGCTGGCTCAAGGGTTGACAAATATGTTGCAGGTATCCCGACCCCACCATTACCCACCGCAAGGTGGACTGGCTACTACTACCTATATTAAATCACCAACTCCCAGGGTTATGTGTCCATGCAGAACCTTCTATTTTCCGTAATAATACTGTAAGAAAAATCCCCTCAAGGCCTTAGTCAGCAGCTGTGTGACATGAACAATTCATTCTCCTCCAGGGGTAGGCATTTCTCCAGGCGCTGGATCCAAGAGGATGTGACGTTAGTTAGCTTATAAAAGGGTAAGCCACTCCATCCCTTCCTCCCCCTAACTTCTCCCCACCTCTCTTGGGTCAACCCGTAAGCTCTTCCTGCTTTTCCCACAAGTCAAGGTGGGTCTCCAATACTGGATACACCTGACCTCCTGCCCTTTCATGTTCCGACCTGTGTGGGCCAACCATGACAAACATCCCCTTTTATCTTTCATGTTCCAAGATATCACCTGCTGTCTGTCTTTCTCGGGTCATTTGCATAAGGGCAAGTGGCAATCACTTTCTTTGCTTTCCAGCTCTCAGAGGCTTCAGGTAGCAAAGAGTTGTATGTACCCTAGCTCATCCTCTTATTTCAGATGGCTTAGTCTCAAGCCACATTCTAAATCCTGGCACATCTACTGGACCAAATGTCACACAGCAGTCCCTGTTACACACTCACAAAAGTCTGCCGTTAGTAAATAATGCATAGAAAATTATGATTTATTTGAAATATGTGAGAAAATGTGATGTGAGAAAATGGAGTGTAATAGAGTCCAATTTTAAAGTGGTTTGGTACACACGATCAGTAGTTTTGCAGCAGCAATAATTTCTTGCGCAACTAATATAATAAGAGGCCATAGACTCAGTACAGACAGTTCCCAGGTTACGTACAGGGTAGGTTCTTTTGGATTGTTCTGTAGTTGAATTTGTATGCAAGTCGGCACAGCTATATTTTATTATGGAAGCTAATTTTTTTTGTTTGTGACAATTGGATTTTCAAATTTTTGCGCCGCCATGGGAACAAGGATGTAAATGCCGTAGAAGGTGCAACAGTGGGGGGGAATATCAAATCTGGTAAGCAATGCGCCAGCTCTTAATAAAATCCCCCCATTAAATGTATTTGAATGTAGTGTATAATAATAACTATAGTAATAACAACACAACAAAAGAGCAGACAAAGTGTAACGACTAGTGATTTTAGGCTGAAACCAAATTTGAAATCCCTGTTCCGATCTATGTTCAGTGCCAGTACCGATCACAGGTGTTAACTGTCTAAATGCTGCTTGCAATGTCACCAGCAGCATTTAAATTAGTGTGGTGCAGGTGTGCTGCATCCTAGCCAGCAACATTTAAATCATTAAAGGGGTTTTTCCATGAAAGGAAATTCTCAAATTCCAATCCTCTAGTTATATTTACACAATAAAGATAATTTTCAACTCCTTACTTTACAATGGCACTCAGTTTCATTGCTGTTTTAGATGCCATCACTTCCTGGACTGGTCAGAGTAAAATTCCAGAGTGTGGGCAGGGATTCTCTAAGCAGACACATTGGAGCTCATTTACTAAGGGTCGCGGTGCACACTTTTATCGGACTGTGCACCTTTTTCGGGGCTTATACGGCTTGCACAGCTATTTAATAAGTGTATGCGCTGGTATTGTCGGACATGCAACACTCTTTGTGGCGCAGCTACGCTGGCTTCCATTCGACACAAATTAGGGGGCAGGCCATCAGACGGTCCGACTGATCCGTACAGAGCGCAGTATTTACTTTTAAATTGTGTCGCAAGCCCTATGTTTAAAGTGCAACACAAAAAAGATGGTGAACTCTGTTGGACCTGAGCGGGGAAGCGTCACATTCATGGTTTCAAATGCACAATCTCAGTGAATCGTGGCACGGTGCATTATAGATGGACAATGCACTTTCAGTGAACTCCGGTGACTTAGTAAGTAAATGTGCCCCAATATGATCTCTCTAGTACTATAAGATGCTGTATGCTGACAATGGGGCTTACTTACTAAGGATCTGCGGCCGTACTTTCGTCGGTTTTTCTGACATTTTCGGGATTTGCGCCGCTGCAAAAGGGATTTAACTGGGCATTGTGGCGCACGTGATGGGATTGTGGCGCAGCTGCGCTGGCTTTCATGCGGCAGAAAACCTTTATAAAAATTATCCACCGAACACACATGGTTCCCTCTGGAATCCACAAATTCTTCCCATCCTCATCACATCTTTGCTTCTGAAGATGTAATGATATGGGCACAGCACTGCATATCTGGTGGACCTGTCCCAGGATACAATCTTTTTGAAAAGATATCGTACATCTGATTTCAGCGGTGCTTCACAGCCCTGTAACTTCTGCTCCTACCGCACTATTACTGGCAGACAAATTTCCAGGGCTCTGAAACCAAGCCCATAAACTCAACCAATCTGTATGGCCACGACAATTCATGTGGCTGCTAATTGGAAGTCAGCATTATTGTCGGTAACACAGGTTAAGGCCAGGGTCACCAAAATGATGATATTTTAAAAAATATCAACAATTAGGAAAGATAGTATGGAGGCTTTTAAGAAAACCCTGGATCGATTATATACAATTGCCGAATCAGACCAGGTATTTGGAAGTTTGGGGCACCTTCTTTATGGTTAATGCGTGCGTGACATAGCAGTTAAGACTGACTTATCTGATATGATCCCTTTGTCTAATACCTTTGTCTGTCCAAAAGTATTTGTTATGTTGTTCGCTGGTTAGATTTGTGTATCTACCCCCTGCGTGGGGAAAACTTGGCGTATTTTGCCTTGAGTGACTATTTGTTTCCTTTCAAATAAAACCTGTTGAAACTAAAAGAATGTGCAAAGTCCACCAGAAAACTGGCTCACAGTGCTTAGTAAATGTGCCCCAATATGCAGGGCCGGATTAAGATTGGTGGGGGCCCCTGGGCGCAAAACCTGGTGGGGGCCCCTCCACAGAATGTAGCCCAGACAGGGTACACATTTAGCATCCATAGAATAGGTAGGGTCCCCCCTTAGTCAGTAATCCATGTAAGACAGGTTTCCCCCTTAGGCATCATGCACAAAAATGTAAATGGGTCCATGATCGCACAATTTGACAATTTGTCTACAGCCCCCAGTAATATATAAATGTACATTCCATAGTCATTATTGTATACATTCCCCCAGTAATTAATAGATATACAGTCCCTTGTAATAATATATACATCCCCCAGTATTAGATATAAAGCCCCCAGTAATTAATAGATACAACCCATAGTAATTCATAAACATACATCCCTCAGTAATTAATATATACAGTCCCCCAGTTTTATATGCAGCCCCCAAGTTAATATATATATATATATATATATATATATATATATATATATATATATATATATATCCTGCTGTTATTTATACAGCCCTCTGGTGATATACACTCACCGGCCACTTTATTAGGTACACCTGTCCAACTGCTCGTTAACAGTTCAAACCGAGCATCAGTATGGGGAAGAAAGGTCATTTGAGTGTCTTTGAACGTGGCATGGTTGTTGGTGCCAGAAGGGCTGGTCTGAGTATTTCAGAAACTGCTGATCTACTGGGATTTTCACGCACAACCATCTCTAGGGTTTACAGAGAATGGTCCGAAAAAGAAAAAACATCCAGTGAGCGGCAGTTCTGTGGGCGGAAATGCCTTGTTGATGCCAGAGGTCAGAGGAGAATGGGCAGACTGGTTCGAGCTGATAGAAAGGCAACAGTGACTCAAATCGCCACCCGTTACAACCAAGGTAGGCAGAAGAGCATCTCTGAACGCACAGTACGTCGAACTTTGAGGCAGATGGGCTACAGCAGCAGAAGACCACACCGGGTGCCACTCCTTTCAGCTAAGAACCGGAAACTGAGGCTACAATTTGCACAAGCTCATCGAAATTGGACAGTAGAAGATTGGAAAAACGTTGCCTGGTCTGATGAGTCTCGATTTCTGCTGCGACATTCAGATGGTAGGGTCAGAATTTGGCGTCAACAACATGAAAGCATGGATCCATCCTGCCTTGTATCAACAGTTCAGGCTGGTCGTGGTGGTGGTGTCATGGTGTGGGGAATATTTTCTTGGCACTCATTAGGCCCCTTGGTACCAATTGAGCATTGTTGCAACGCCACAGCCTACCTGAATATTGTTGTTGACCATGTCCATCCCTTTATGACCACAATGTACCCAACATCTGATGGCTACTTTCAGCAGGATAATGCGCCATGTCATAAAGCTGGAATCATCTCAGACTGGTTTCTTGAACATGACAATGAGGTCACTGTACTCAAATGGCCTCCACAGTCACCAGATCTCAATCCAATAGAGCATCTTTGGGATGTGGTGGAACGGGAGATTCGCATCATGGATGTGCAGCCGACATATCTGCGGCAACTGTGTGATGCCATCATGTCAATATGGACCAAAATCTCTGAGGAATGCTTCCAGCACCTTGTTGAATCTATGCCACGAAGAATTGAGGCAGTTCTGAAGGCTAAAGGGGGTCCAACCCGTTACTAGCATGGTGTAACTAATAAAGTGGCCGGTGAGTGTATAAAGCCCTCACAGTTATAATTACAGCCACCCAGTTATATATACAGCCCCTAAGTTATACATACAGCCCCCCAATAGTATACAGCATCCCCCTATGAATATACAGCCCCCAGTTATACCTACAGCCCCCCGGTAATATACAGCAGCCCCCCAAGAATATAGAGACCCCCCAGTTATACATAAACCCCTAATAATATACAGCACCCCCCATGAATAAACAGCCCCCAAGTCATACATACAGTCCCCGAATGATATACAGTAGCCTCCCATGAATATGCAGCCCCCCCAATAATATACAGCAACCGCCCATGAATATACAACCCCCCCATGAATATACAGTAGCCTCCCATGAATATACAGCCCAACAGTTATAAATACAGCGCCCCATAATTCATAACAAGTCCCCAGTAAAATAATAAATCTGTACTCACCTCCTGTTCCCACGATGCGCGGCGACCTCCTGCTCCTCTTTCGGGATGCCGCCAGTACATATGTGTCTATGGCAGCCGCCATAAAACACAGCGCACGGGATATCTGCATCCTCCTGCAGGCGGTGCGGAGCGTGACGTCACACTCCGCGCCGCCCGCACAGCGAAGCTGACATCCTGTGCGCTGTGTTTTATGGCGGCTGCCATAGACACAAATGTACTGGCACCCGCCGCTACCTCGCGGCAAGCGGTCTAAATATCGGAGCACCGAGTGGGCGATTGCGGGCAATGGGACGACCTGAATCGCCACACTTGGTGGGGGCCCATTTTATGGGGCAAAGTGGTGGGGGCCCCGGGCACTCTCCCCGTGTGCCCCGTGCGCCCCACCTTTAATATGTCTTCCCGACCCAAAAGATTCACAAACGGGTCCCGGAGCAGCTAAAATTGTGTACACCAGGACTGATAAAGACAGTTTGGAATTATATCTGTGAAATTCTGTATTTTTGTTAATAACATTTAATTAGAGAATGTGTTACTTTGTTATCCTGAGTACATATAAGAAACTTGTCTTCGTGGGAATACCCCTTTAACACCTGGCTGGGACTGATCGCAGGCATTGGCGGTGGTAGTAGGGGGGATTGACTTTAGTCTGGTCCTGGTTCCAAACTTCTAATGAAGTGCCCTACACTGTAGGGAAATTTAAATATTGGTGGTATTATCTGAATTTCTCTGGTCTTTGTGACAAAATAACGCAAAAATACCATTTATACTCGAGTATAAGCTGACCCGAGTATAAGCCGAAGCACCTAATTTTACCACCAAAAACTGGGAAAACCTATTGACTGGAGTATTAGTTTGGAGTGGGAAACACATTGGTCACAGTGTCCCCAGTATATAGCTAGCCAACCCCCTTTAGTATATAGCCTGCCAGCCCCCTCCATTTAGTATATAGCCAGCCAACGCCCCCTTTTAGTATATAGCCTGCCAGCCCCCTGTAGTATATAGCCAGCCCCCCTTTACTATACATCGCCTGACAGACCCCTTTAGTATATAGCCTGCCAGCCCCTTAAAGTATATAGCCAGCCCCTCCCCCTTAGTATATATCACCTGCCAGCCTCCTGTAGTGCAAAGCCTGCCCATAAAAAAGTAAACTGAGTACTCACCATTACGAAGGGCAGGCAGCTCCTCTCCCTTCTTTTTCCTTCTGGAGCCAGTGCTGGCTCAAGGTCCGCGACAGCTCCGTGGGCAGTGCCTCTTCTTCGGGCACATGAAGAAATAAGAGGAGCTGCCAGGGCATTGGAATGTTGAGTACTTGGCTTATACTCGGGTATATAAAAAATAAACTGAGTGGGGAATTTTCAGCACAAAAAGTGTGCTAAAGAACTTTGCTTATACTCGAGTATATATGGTGTTCACATTTTTCTGCAGCTGATTTACCTACATGTATACAGCCTTGGGAATAGATGTATAGAGAAGAAATAGTAAATTTATGTACATAAAATTAAAATATTTACCATTGGCTAAGATTGGAATGCTTGGGCTCTGATCTGACCGTCTCTCCCCTATTTACAGTAAAAAGAGAGATATTTTAATGTATTGAATAATACATAAAACAGTATAGTGACAAATACTGCGTATACTCAATTATAATAGCAGAGTTTTTCAGCACAAAAAAAGCGCTGAAAAAAACAAACTGACCTTATATTTGAGTCAATAAAAAAAGTAAAATCAATAACACCTTTTCAATGCCTCCACACAGGTGTTCTGATTCATTGCCATTAGCGGCCATCAGCAGGTCCTTGCGCACTGACTGCGCACACACTATAATGTCAGCCGCTTACTGAAATAGTGTGTACGCCAGGAGCGGCATGACCATGTGTGATGGCGGTGCACACACTATGATGTCAACAAGTGGCTGACGCCATAATGTGTGCACGGTCAACACGCAGGGGACCTTCCGCCAGAAACAATCAATAGGAGGATTGTTGGAAACCACGGGGAGCGTTGCAACGTTGAGTATACAGTTTTGTTTTAATGTGCTGGGCATACTGGGGACAGGAGGGTGGCTACATACCGGGGGGCATGTGCTGACTGGCTATATACTGGGGGGGGGCATATGCTGACTGGCTATATACTGGGGAGGCATGTGCTGGCTGGCTACATACTGGGGAGGCATGTGCAGGCTGGCTACATACTGGGAGGCATGTGCTGGCTGGCTACATACTGGGAGGCATGTGCTGGCTGGCTACATACTGGGAGGCATGTGCTGGCTGGCTACATACTGGGAGGCATGTGCTGGCTGGCTACATACTGGGAGGCGTGGGCTGGCTGGCTACATAGTGGGAGGCATGTGCTGGCTGGCTACATAGTGGGAGGCATGTGCTGGGTGGCTGTCAGGCTATATACTGGGGACAGGGGCTGGCTACATAGTGAGGGCAAGGGGCTGGTGGGCTATATACTGGAGTGTAGGGTGGTGACTATATACTGGGGGCATAGGCTGGTAATATACTGCGAGGGCATGTGCTGGTTATATAATGGGGCAGGGGGCTGGCTGGCTATATACTTGGGGACATGTACTGGCTGGCTATATAGTGGGAGGCATGTGCTGGCTGGCTATATAGTGGGAGGCATGTGCTGGCTGGCTATATAGTGGGAGGCATGTGCTGGCTGGCTATATAGTGGGAGGCATGTGCTGGCTGGCTATATAGTGGGAGGCATGTGCTGGCTGGCTATATACTGGGAGGAATGTGCTGGCTGGCTATATACTGGGAGGAATGTGCTGGCTGGCTATACAGTGGGAGCATGGTCTGGCTGGCTATATACTGGGAGGCATGTGCTGACTGGCTATATACTGGGAGGATGGTCTGGCTGGCTATATAGTGGGAGGCATGTGCTGGCTGGCTATACAGTGGGAGCATGGTCTGGCAGGCTATATACTGGTGACAGGGGGCTGGCTACAGAGCGAGGGCAAGGGGCTGGTAGGCTATATACTGGGGGGGGGGAAGGGTGGTGACTATATACTGGGGGCATAGGCTGGTAATATACTGATAGGGCATTTGCTGGTTATATACTAGGGCAGGGGGTTGGCTAGCTATATAATGGGGGGCAGGAGCTGGCTGGCTATATACAGGGGGGCAAGGAGCTGGCTATATACTGGGTGGCTGTGACCAATACCTTTCCCACCCTAGGCTTATACTCAGGTCAATAGGTTTTCCTAGTTGGTTGTGTTAAAATTAGGTACCTCGGCTTATACTAGGGTCACCTTATACTCACGTGTATACAGTACACCTTCACATAAGCTCCTTAGAGCCTGTTGAAAGGATAGTATGATTTGCACAGTTAGAGTAGCCTTTGTAGTCATTGTAGGTATACAATATGTGGGCAAGACAGTATTTGCTCATGATAATATATTAATACTGTAGATGTCCTTTGTATGGAGGCCTATGGGTATATTTGATGTATATAACAGAAGTTTTACCCAGTACAAATACCAAAAGTAAACTCCAAGCATAAATGTGAACAAGGTGTAATCCAGAGAAATTATATAAAGTTATACCATCCCAAAAGATATTGAAAACCCAAGTCCTTTATTACTTTACTCAACTCATATTGTCTAAAAACTGCATAAAAAGTGTCTTTCTAAAAAAACCGAATGCATAGACTGTTTGGCTTTCATTGTATATCCTATATATAACTGGAACAAATATACATACCTATGCAGGTCTTTCCATCCATATGCATTACAAACTTGACATGACAGCCGCATTGAGGACCATGATCAGTGTCCTCACATGTATGTTGACAACCCCCATTTCCATAATTACAGGTCACTGTATTATGTAAAAAAAAATACAAGTTCATACTTTTAAAATTTAAAGTGTTAGTTTTAGATCATGCTTACACCAAGAGGTTTAGAATATTTAGCAATCATACCATGTCTAAATTAAAGGCTACAACATAGATTTTAACCGTTGGCAAACATAACAGTTGGCCAAGAATATCCTTAAAGGGAACCTACCACCATGGATCTACATATAAAAGTAGATCAGGTGGTAGGTGCATCTATAGGACGTGAGGATAGCCTTTTTAAGGGCTTATCCTCATGTCCTCGCAATATTTTACTAACTTTTAATTCCTTAATATGTAAATTTTGTAAAGAGGCTACTGGGGCCGGAGTTGCCGGATCTGAGGCTACACGGCGTGGCTACTCCACGCCCCAGTAGCCTCTTTGACCCTTCTACCAGATGACTTCGGCGGGCGCCCTCGCCCGAGAAACCTGCCATCTGCATGTGCAGAACAGCAGGCCTGCGGCTGTGCTGTCACTGCTCCACAACTGGAGCCGTGGGCCTGCTGTTCTGCGCATGCATGTAGACGAGGGCGCTTAGCTAAAAGGAACTGCGCGCCGAAGACATCTGGTAGGAGGGTCAAAGAGACTACTGGGGCGTGGAGTAGCCACGCTGTGTAGCCTCAGCTCCGGCTACTCCACGCCCCAGTAGCCTCTTTACAAAATTTACATATTAAGGAATTAAAAGTTAGTAAAATATTGCAAGGACATGAGGATTAGCCCTTTAAAGGGCTATCCTCACGTCCTATAGATGCACCTACCACCCAATCTACCTTTATAGGTAGATCCGAGGTGGTAGGTTCCCTTTAAGGATATTTTTGGCCAACTGTTTACATCAAAGAATAGTGATTACGTTGTATTTAGTTAATTCATCACTTTAAAAATTATCAAAATGAAGGGGTCATTAAAATAAAGTATACAAAAAGGGAAAAAACATACAGGGGACAATTCATCAAGAAAATAATATAATACAAAAGTTATAAGGTGCTACAGGGTGCTTCAATCACTTAAGATAATAAATTGCTGAGGTAAATACACTCACCGGCCACTTTATTAGGTACACCTGTCCAACTGCTTATTAACACCTAATTTCTAATCAGCCAATCACATGGCTGCAACTCAGTGCATTTAGGCATGTAGACATGGTCAAGACAATCTCCTGCAGTTCAAACCGAGCATCAGTATGGGGAAGAAAGGTGATTTGAGTGCCTTTGAACGTGGCATGGTTGTTGGTGCCAGAAGGGCTGGTCTGAGTATTTCAGAAACTGCTGATCTACTGGGATTTTCACGCACAACCATCTCTAGGGTTTACAGAGAATGGTCCGAAAAAGAAAAAACATCCAGTGAGCGGCAGTTCTGTGGGCGGAAATGCCTTGTTGATGCCAGAGGTCAGAGGAGAATGGGCAGACTGGTTCGAGCTGATAGAAAGGCAACAGTGACTCAAATCGCCACCCGTTACACCCAAGGTAGGCAGAAGAGCATCTCTGAACGCACAGTACATCGAACTTTGAGGCAGATGGGCTACAGCAGCAGAAGACCACACCGGGTGCCACTCCTTTCAGCTAAGAACAGGAAACTGAGGCTACAATTTGCACAAGCTCATTGAAATTGGACAGTAGAAGATTGGAAAAACGTTGCCTGGTCTGATGAGTCTCGATTTCTGCTGCGACATTCGGATGGTAGGGTCAGAATTTGGCGTCAACAACATGAAAGCATGGATCCATCCTGCCTTGTATCAACGGTTCAGGCTGGTGGTGGTGGTGGTGTCATGGTGTGGGGAATATTTTCTTGGCACTCTTTGGGCCCCTTGGTCCAATTGAGCATCGTTGCAACGCCACAGCCTACCTGAGTATTGTTGCTGACCATGTCCATCCCTTTATGACCACAATGTACCCAACATCTGATGGCTACTTTCAGCAGGATAATGCGCCATGTCATAAAGCTGGAATCATCTCAGACTGGTTTCTTGAACATGACAATGAGTTCACTGTACTCAAATGGCCTCCACAGTCACCAGATCTCAATCCAATAGAGCATCTTTGGGATGTGGTGGAAGGGGAGATTCGCATCATGGATGTGCAGCCGACAAATCTGCGGCAACTGTGTGATGCCATCATGTCAATATGGACCAAAATCTCTGAGGAATGCTTCCAGCACCTTGTTGAATCTATGCCACGAAGAATTGAGGCAGTTCTGAAGGCAAAAGGGGTTCCAACCCGTTACTAGCATGGTGTACCTAATAAAGTGGCCGGTGAGTGTATATATAAAATATATCTAAGTCAACTTTGGTTATAAATAATTCAAATAGGTGCCTCATAGCTTATACTTCTGTGTTGTCTGTCCCATACCATTCCTGCTACGTATATTCAATATTTCAAAATAATAAACCAAATTAGGTACTATCCAGAAGCTGGAGGAAGAAAACTCACAGCAGGGAATTGTAAAACATTTATAGTCCGGCACAAGCCATAGTTCAAAAGGCTAGATCAGTCAGCACAAAATCAACATAATACTCTAGTAGACTATGAGTAATAGTCTAATAGTATAAGTGTGCTACTCCACGCCCCAGTAGCCTCTTTACAAAATTTACATATTAAGGAATTAAAAGTTAGTAAAATATTGCAAGGACATGAGGATTAGCCCTTTAAAGGGCTATCCTCACGTCCTATAGATGCACCTACCACCCGATCTACCTTTATAGGTAGATCCGTGGTGGTAGGTTCCCTTTAAGGATATTTTTGGCCAACTGTTTACACCAAAGAATAGTGATTACGTTGTATTTAGTTAATTCATCACTTTAAAAAATCAAAATGAAGGGGTCATTAAAATAAAGTATACAAAAAGGGAAAAAACATACAGGGGACAATTCATCAAGAAAATAATATAATACAAAAGTTATAAGGTGCTACAGGATGCTTCAATCACTTAAGATAATAAATTGCTGAGGTAAATATATATAAATATATATCTAAGTCAACTTTGGTTATAAATAGGTGCCTCATAGCTTATACTTCTGTGTTGTCTGTCCCATACCATTCCTGCTACGTATATTCAATATTTCAAAATAATAAACCAAATTATCCAGAAGCTGGAGGAAGAAAACTCACAGCAGGGAATTGTAAAACATTTATAGTCTGGCACAAGCCATAGTTCAAAAGGCTAGATCAGTCAGCACAAAATCAACATAATACTCTAGTAGTCTATGAGTAATAGTCTAATAGTATAAGTGTGCCCAAACAGATGATTCCGCAAGTAATAGCCAAATAAAACAGTCAAAATACCAACCCACAGCACATGGATAAAGCATCCATCAGATTCCCCATGTCAAAACAACACATGCAGAAGTTGAATATTGCTACAGGAATAAAGGAGGAGCGAGTAATGATTGATAGGAGGGAGGAGGGGGGTGGGGTGGGAGATGGGAATAATTAGGAGCAACGACAGATAAGTCTGTACATGATAGTAAGAGTCAATGGTCCATAACAGACAATTTCAGACATTTAAACAAGGTATACAATCTTAGTTTGTAAGCATATTATGTGTACCAAGAGGGTTCCAACCAGGTAACTAGGGAAGGTTGGGACAGCAGCAAAATTGTGAGAGGGGCACACAGGGCCAGCTCCAGGTTTAAGTAGGCCCCTGAGCAACAGAACCTTAGTGGCCCCCTTTTCAGAAAACTCACGTCCCAGCACCACACTGGGTCCCCCCAGTAGCCACACTGTCCCTCCCCCGCCCCACAGTAGCCACACTGTCACCCCCCCCCGTAGCTACACTGCCCTACCCATAGCCACGCTGTTCCCCCCATAAGGAACCCCCCCCCCCTTCCCCATAAGGCACACTTTCCCCACCCCTTCCCCATAAGGCACACTTTCCCCACCCCTTCCCCATAAGGCACACTTTCCTACCCCCTTCACCATAAGGCCCCCCCCCCCCCCAACTCTGGGAAACCAAAAAAAAAATCCTCATCTTTCCTCATTCCCCCAAAGCAGCGCCTGCAGCTGCCATCTTACTTCTTATGTGACATCATCACGTGCTCCGGCTTCAGAGCAGTCATGTACATTGCTTCGGGGAACGAGGAAAGGTGAGTTTTGGATTCTGCCTCTATGCTGTGCTCCCGACGAGTGCAGCATAGAGACAGTAAACTACACAAGCCGGAAGGTGACCATTTGTACCAGTGTTTTAAAGTGACACTGGTACAATTGATCCGGGAGCAGAATTGTTTTTGGAGCTCCAGTGGGCACCTCCAGCACCGCGGGGTCCCAGCACTTGCCTGGGTAAGCTGGGTGCTGGCGCCAGGCCTGGGGACATATGTTGCAAAATAGCTGCAGGATTTACTCCTGCAGAGATCACCAAGCCATTCAGCAAGCATCAGAAATAAGCTGCAATTGGCCAGTGGGCAGGGCTCAGACTTTGCATTGCAAAGGTTGGGTTTTTTTTACACAATGATTTGCTGCAAGTGACATATCAATTATTTGTTGCAGATGAAAAATCTGCAGCAGAAAGTTGTTTACACACAGGATTTTTCCTGAATTGTGTGTATGAGATTGCAATCAATCTCATTCACTACAATACTACTGAATTATGCTGCAAATTTTCTGAGTGGCAAATTAGACAATACATGTTGTGTATTACCTGCGGATTTGTTGCATGACACTTGTGTGTAGCACATCTGCAGCATTATACAATAGCAGCATAGTGTATCAGATTTATGACAATCCCTTAAACAGGTTGTGGGAAAATATATAACGTATATACCGTATATTTTGGCGTATAAGACGACCCCCCTACTTTCCTGTTAAAATATAGAGTTTAAGATATATTTGCCGTGTAAGACTACCCCTTTTCCAACGCATACAAAACACCGGTAAAAATTAAAATTATGCCCCCCTCCCAGAAGCCATAATTAATGTCCTGCCCCCCCTCAGTAGCCATAATTAATGTCCTGCCCCCCCCCCAGTAGCTATAATTAATGTCCTGCCCCCCAGCAGCTATAATTAATGTCCTGCCCCCCAGTAGCTATAATTAATGTCCTGCCCCCCAGTAGCTATAATTAATGTCCTGACCCCCAGTAGCTATAATTACTGTCCTGCCCCCCCCCCAGTAGCTATAATTACTGTCCTGCCCCCTAGTAGCCCTAATTAATGCCCCCCCAGTAGCTATAATTACTGTCCTGCACCCCCAGTAGCCATAAATAATGTCCCCCACCACTAAACCGGGCCCTATATATTTAAGCTAAATAAAAAACATAATTCTTACCTTATCCCGCTCCTCTTCGTGCTGCCTCTCATCAGGGGATCTGGCGCTGGCGATGGCGTCACATAGCCTGCGTCAGCGAAAGTGATGGGTGTCGACGGCGGGTAAGTAGTGTGAGGTGGGTGGGACGGGGGCTGATCGGGGGCCCGTTCTAATTTTGAATTATGACAGCTCCGGGCCCTCCCTGATCCAGCGCACGGACCAGATGCAGAACAGTCCGTGCACTGTAACAGGCAGGCCCGCGGCTGTCACAATTCAAAACATCTGCCCGCTGTGCTGCGCCGAGTTATCAGTGCAGCGCAGGGGTCAGGTGCGGGCCTCTGACTGACCGGCAGCGGAGCTTCGGTGGATCGCGGGAAAGGTGAGAAACATTACCGGCGTATAAGACGACCCCAGACCAGACAGAAGATTTTTCAGTCTTCAAAAGTCGTCTTATACGCCGGAATATACGGTACTCAAGTTTAGCCAACCCTCGTAGTTTTACACCTGGTCCACATTTACTAATGGCTGTGAGCCAGTTTTCTTTTCAGTCCAAACTGCTTGCACTTGTATTTAAGAAGTTCCTGCGCCACATTTGTGTCACACACAACTATGGTTGCACTATTCTACATGGGCATTCCAGTGCTCAGTCGGACCATGCGCCACATTTATCATGCAAAGTCTGATAGAAATGTGTCGCACCGACTATGTTAAAGGTGCACCAAAAAAAAAATGGTGCACTTGGGTAGTGCAATGGGTGCCAAATTAATGAAGAACTTGAGCCAGAATCCTAAATCTGGCGCACTCTGCACACTTATTTAGCAAATGTGGGCGATTGACTCAAGTGTAGCAGACAAACTGTTTGGCCAGCAGAGGGGTTGGTCAGGACCGCCACTAGGTGGGAAATGCAGCAGTATTTCAAAAATAAAAATAGATATCAATAAAATGAAATTGATTGGAGCATCAGTAGGCAATAACCAATGAGATGTCCAGCAACCTCCCCTCATTCTGCTCTATAACATGCAGTCTGTAGAAAGGACAATATGTAAAATCTGATCAGCCCCCTCTTCTCTTTAACATGTTGCCTACACATTACATTTTCTGCAATATCATCTGCTCCTCCTGCTCTATAACATGCTGGCTGAAGAGAAGACACTATGTAGAATCTCCTAAGCTCATTCTTCTCTAGTATAAAGCTGCCTGCACAGAGGGCACAGTTCTGCCCCTCTTTTTCTATAATATACTGCCTACAATGTATTTTTTTACTGTGGAAGATTCTCTATATGTCATCTGCTGCATGGGGAAGTGGGGGTGTTTGCAGTCTCCTATGGAGGTCACCAACGCTGGTAGAGAGTCAGTGAATATACACAGTACCGGGAGCTCCTTGTGCGCCATGATGCAGCATATTTATCACAATTGTGACTGTATAGAAGGTCTCTATTCCCCATTGTGTTACATGAATGGGGCTTCCTTCTGTCATTCTTCTGTTACTCATAGCAGTAAAAAAAAAATAAAAAAAAAAAGCTGCAGCACTATTTTCTATTTAACTGAGGACATGAAGGAAACAAAGTTAACACCAGCACTTTTTCTGTTACACTCTTCTGTTTAAGAAGAGAATAACGGAAACCATAACTGGAAGATGAACCAAAGCTCTTCTGTTCACCTTCCATTCCCCATATTTCCCCATATATGGGCTTGGATTTTGTGGCTTTCACTTTGCGCCCCAAATGACATGTCTACTTTATTCTTTACGAGGTTAAATGCAGTGAAAACAGTTATTATATTTTGATAGATCGGGCATTTTCGGAAGCGGCAATACCTAATGAGTTTATGATTTTTACTGTTTATTTAAATCAGTTCTAGGGAAATGGGGTGATTTTAATTTTTAGGTTTTTTATTATCATTTTTTAAACTTTTTTTATTTTTACTATTTTTCACACTCCCTAAGGTACTTTAACCCTAGGTTGTCTGATCAATCCTATCATAAACTGCCATACTACAGTAGCACATTGTAGTGAAAGGGTTAAAATGAGACAGAAGTCCCGAGGCTGTCATGGCGATGGATTTCCACTCCCCGATGAAGTCAGCAGGAGCGCCGATCCTCGGCAAGATGACAGCCGTCGGCGATCGAGGACATAGCACCTGCTAGCTAGCACCGATCGTATGCAGCAAAGACTTACCGGCTTTGGGGAAGGCTCAGCCAGTGAGCCCTATCCATGCCCCGGGACGCGGCACGTGCTGTACTACTAAAGTAATGATGGCCACTCATTTTTTTTACTTAGCTGCTTTTTTTAGCCATTGTACAAATTCTATCAGTCTATTTAGTATGACTTTCAGCTAAGTATACACCTGACTTCTGCACAATACAACTGATGGTCCCAACCCCATTTATAGGGCAAGAAATGCCACTTATAAAACCTGACAGGGCACACCTGTGATGTGAAAACCTTTTCTGGTGACTACCTCTTGAAGCTCATCAAGAGAATGTCAAGAGTGAGCAAAGCAGGAAAAGGCAGCTACTTTGAAGAACCTAGAATGTAAGCCATATTGCACACACGCACGTTATATACTGCATGTCCATTTAAGCAACGTTGTCATTAGGAAGGCAATTTTTAGATGGTGTCACATTCGAATGGACTTTGCTGTGCGGATTTTAAAAATGCTTTTGTCAGCATTTTGAATCATTTCAGTTTTTCATATAATTTTAATTCACATTACCTGGCTCCCTGCCAGCCGCATGTGGCTAGTCCCTGGGGATGGGGCAGCTGCAGCCTGTGTAAGTCTCCTCTCCTTCACACTTATGCAGATCCCTCATCCCTACCTACCTCCTGTCATGTGCATTGAGCAGGCAGGGGAGGGGGATTGTGTAGAGTAGAGGAAGAATGTATCAGGCTGCAGCTCCAGGTAATGTGAGATAAACTATTATAAACTCCTGAAATGATTCAGAATGCATTTTTAAAAATCAACATAAAAACAGCATAGGTTATTGGAACCTGTCTCCAGCTAGAAATGACATTCCTGGTGACAGTTTGGCTTTATTTCACACACATATACAGACACAGAAACATGCAGTACATACATGCGTGCATCACACATATTTCTCAAACATACTTACCAACAGTGAAGTCTTATCCATGCATAAGGGCAATCCAGCTTGCAGGAAGCTATGCTGTGGCAGACAAAAGGGCTCAACATATATCTCTGCTTCCTCCTGCTGTACCCACCCGCTCCTCTCTTCTCTGACTGCTGCTTCAGTGTAAAGGGATGAGGTAAGGAGTGCAGGCTGTGCAGCAGACCATGTGTGTCAGCGGCCCACTATTCACACGGGACTTTGGGGAGCCCAGGCCTTTCTCTGGTCCAGGCACATGAACACAGCCCTATCACACCCCCTGATAGTGGCCCTAGGAATGGTTCACATGGAGCTTAAATGAGAGTGCTCCAGGTGAGATAAGTAGAGCTCTGAATGTGTGTGAGCCTTAACCCTTGTTGGTCCAGAGCAAGGCTTGCAGATTTGCAACAGTTCAGAAATAGAACATTGTGCTGACGGAAAAGCACCAAAGAATGCAGCACCAACCACTAGAGACACAAAAGTAACAGATTCTGTTATGTATTCAGAAGTGTATAGTGATTGCATCCACATCATAACACCCAGGCACAATAATACCTTCTATTTATGGTCTTATTTTTAGCATCCTCTGGATGTTGTTGTTTCTTTCATTGATGTATATTTTTCATCTAGCACTTATATAAAGTGATTTTAATCAGGTTTTTGTATCTACTTAACCCCTTAGCGCTCCGCGCCGTAGCTGTACTGCGCAGCTTCCGACGATTAGCGATCAGCGCCGTACAGCTACGGCGCGAGCGCATACTATTTTAGAATTGTCACCACGTCGCGAGACGTGGTGACATCGGAACGAGATTTGGGTGACAGAGGCAGGAGTTCCTGTCTCCGTCACCCGACCAATCAAATCGGTCCCGCCCGCCGATCGCCGTGATCGGCCAGTCAAACCTGACTGGCCAATTACAGCGATTGTAGGCTAAAAAACGTGCTTTTAGCCCTTTCCTCTTCCTCCAGCGGCACCATTTTGGTTTGGTATCGCTGGAGAGAGGAAAGAGCGTTACTGTGTGCACCAAAATACACTTTTACACTATAAATAGTGTTCTGATCCTTATCTGATCCCTATTGTTCCCTACAAATCCCTATCCCTATCTGTTTTTTCCTGTGTCCTGTGTGTTCCCCGTGTGATCGCCTTGTGTGATCCCACGTGTCTTCCGTTTTTCCCTGTCTGTCCCTTCTGAGCCCAAACGCACTTTTCAGTGCGCTGTGTTAGCGTTGTTCTGCACTGGACGCACTTTTCAGTGCGCCGTGTGAATAGCGCTGCACAGAATCTTTAGCAGTCTTAGCGGTAGTTAGTTTGTCTTAGGGCAAGCTAGGTGCATTTGTAGCGCCTTTTTGCGCGGTGCACATAGGTTTTTTTTCGGTGCCTGGTAATATTTTTTTCCAGAGCGCCGTAGGTGTACCCGTACTTAGCTATTTTTTGTGTGTGCCATCTGTGCGGCTGGTCCGTGTGGTTTGGTGTGCATTATCTTTTTTGTGCGCTATCTGTGCGGCTTGTCCGTGTAGTTTAGTGCGCATTATTTTTTGTGTGTGCCATCTGTGCGGCTTGTCCGTGTAGTTTGGTGCGCATTATCTTTTTTTTTTTGTGTGCTATCTGTGCAGCTTGTCCGTGTAGTTTAGTGCACATTATTTTTTGTGTGTGCCATCTGTGCGGCTTGTCCGTGTAGTTTGGTGCGCATTATTTTTTTTTTTTGTGTGCTATCTGTGCAGCTTGTCCGTGTAGTTTAGTGCACATTATTTTTTGTGTGTGCCATCTGTGCGGCTTGTCCGTGTAGTTTGGTGCGCATTATCTTTTTTTTTGTGTGCTATCTGTGCGGCTTGTCCGTGTAGTTTAGTGCACATTATTTTTTGTGTGTGCCATCTGTGCGGCTTGTCCGTATAGTTTGGTGTGCATTATATTTTTTTTTTTGTGTGTGCCTGCTAGATGGTTTATCCGTGTAGTTTGGTGCAACATTATCTAATTTTTCTAGTTCTCTATTTTTTTTATGTGCAATGTCTCAGAAGACGTACACCGTGTTGGAGGCATATAACATGCTTGCCTCTGACACCGAGTCAGCTAGTGGGGATGATGGTCCCTTTTACCTATCATCATCCTCCTGCTCATCTTCCAGTGACCTGGAAGGACCCCCAAGAAGGCGCCGTAGGGTTCCAGGGACTTCTGCAGGAGAAGTGCCTGGGACTTCTGCAGGAGAAGTGCCTGGGACTTCTGCAGGAGAAGTTTCTGGGACTTCTGCAGGAGAAGCGTCTGGGGCTTCCACTGACCCCACATGGGTAGCCCCAGATAATTATACCCCTCAGGTCCCTGACTTTTTGGGCCATCCTGGAATTAACTTTGACACGACAGGGCTCAGAGCTGTGGACTTTTTTAAGTTTTTTTTTGATGAGGCGCTGCTGAATATTATTATATTTCAGACAAATCTCTACGCTGCACAACATATTGCCCAAAACCCCACGTTCTTTTATGCACAACCTTACAGGTGGACCCCTGTCACTGCAGCAGAGATGCACAAGTATTGGGGCATAATACTCCTTATGGGGGTAGTAAAAAAAGCCTTCAATCAGGGACTACTGGAGCTCAGATATACTGTACCACACCCCCATGTTCCGCATGGCAATGAGCAGGATGCGCTTTGAAGCCATCCATAAGTTTTTGCACTACACTGACAACACACAGTGCCCACCCAGAGGTGACCCCAGTTATGATCGGTTATTTAAGGTCAGGCCCATATTAGATCATTTTAGTGCCAAGTTTGCCCAGGCATATACCCCCGCCAAACATGTGAGCATAGACGAGTCCCTGGTACAATTCAAAGGGAGACTTCACTTCCGCCAGTACCTGCCCAATAAGAGGGCAAGGTTTGGTGTGAAGATGTATAAGCTGTGCGAAAGTTCATCAGGGTACACATACAAGTTCAGGATATATGAAGGGAAGGACTCCACTATAGTGCCACCAGAATGCCCCCCCCCCTTCCTGGGTGTTACAGGGAAGATAGTGTGGGATTTAGTGCACCCACTGCTGGACCAGGGCTACCACCTCTACCTGGACAATTTCTACACCAGCACCACCCTGTTCAAGTGCCTCACTTCCAGAAATACTGTGGCATGCGGCACTGTACGCAGAAATCAGAGAGGTCTCCCTAAGTCGCTGCTTGGGCAAAAACTTAAAAGGCACGAAAGCAGGGCACTATGCAGCGACTCTGTATTGTGTGTTAAGTACAAGGACAAGAGAGAGGTCCTTGTATTAACCACAATACATGAGCACACCACCACCCCTGTCCCAGTACGAGGTGCCAGTACAGAAACCCCCAAGCCAGACTGTATTTTAGATTATAACAAATACATGGGAGGGGTGGACTTGTCTGACCAGGTGCTTCAGCCGTACAATGCCATGCGGAAGTCGAGGGTGTGGTACAAGAAGCTGGCCGTGCACATCATGCAGATGGCATTGTATAATGCTTATGTGCTGCATCGATATGCCGGCCAGAGGGGAACTTTCCTGGAATTTCAAGAGGTGGTAATAAAGTACTTTCTTTTTGGAGACCAGGATGGGAGGAGTGCTAGCACATCTGGAAGTGAGGCCCCATCACGTATTGTACCAGGGCAGCACTTTCCAGGAGTAGTTCCCCAAACAGCCAGCAAGGGAAGGTCACAAAAGAGGTGCAGGGTGTGCTCCAAAAATGGCATTCGGAAGGACACCATTCATCACTGTGAGACATGCCCAGAAAAACCAGGGTTATGTATGAAAGATTGCTTCCGAATTTATCATACATCCCTGGATTTTTAGAGTACCCTGTTGTTACCCTGACGCACAGCTTATACATCATGCCGCATGCCGCACCTTCCCTTCTAAGCCCTGCCATGTGCCCAGCCTGTAGATTACTGTCCCGTATGCTTTACCCGGGAAAACATGCATCATGATTTTTAGGGTGTTTGTCTCCCATGGCAGCAGCTGGGCACAAAATGACATAATGGATATTTTTTACTATGCACTATCCATTGTGCACTTTTTCAGGGGTCCACCTGTGGGGTTAAAATGCTAACTATACCCCTAGATTAATTCATGGAGGGGTGTAGTTTCCAAAATAAGGTCAGTTCTTAGGGGTTTCTACTGTACTGGCCCCTATTGGCATCTACAAATCTTTCATGATGCCAAAAAAAAAAAAAAATTGTACAATGTCTGTGCTCCAACAAGTTATTCCCTTTTGAGCCCTGCCGTGTCTCCATCCTACAGATTATTGCCTCCTATGGGGTATTGCCCTAACCGGGGTAACCAGCAGAATGATTTTTGATGTGTTTTTCCCCAGTGGCATGAGTTGGGCAAAATACCTTTGTCACTTCAATGGCATATTTGATAAATTGCAATACAATTGTTTTTCTGCACTACTCACTTTGTATTACATTTTAGCCAGCACCTTAGGGGTTAAAATGCTCATACAAGCCTACATACATTCTTTGAGGGGTGCCCTTTCCAAAATGGGTTCACTACTTGGGGGTTTCTATTGTACTGGTACCTCGGGGGTACCCCCCATTACCAATCTAGTGAAAATGAAGCTTGAAAACCTAAATTGTGCTTCTTTCTTCCTGACCCCTGCCGTGTGCCCAGCCTGTAAATTATTGGCACATGTGTGGTATTGCCGTACTCGGGACAACCCGCAGAATGATTTTTGGGGTGTTTGTCTAAAGTGACATGGGTTGGGCACAGTACACGAGGCACTAAAATGACATTTTTGAGATAAAAACACAATTTTTACTCTGCACCCTTTACTTTGCATTCAATTTTGGCCAGCGTGTTGGGGGTTAAAATGCTCATACAAGCCTACATACATTCTTTGAGGGGTTCCCTTTCCAAAATGGGTTCACTACTTGGGGGTTTCTATTGTACTGGTACCTTGGGGGTACCCCCCATTACCAATCTAGTGAAAACGAAGCTTGAAAACCTAAATTGTGCTTCTTTCTTCCTGACCCCTGCCGTGTGCCCAGCCTGTAAATTATTGGCACATGTGTGGTATTGCCGTACTCGGGACAACCCGCAGAATGATTTTTGGGGTGTTTGTCTAAAGTGACATGGGTTGGGCACAGTACACGAGGCACTAAAATGACATTTTTGAGATAAAAACACAATTTTTACTCTGCACCCTTTACTTTGCATTCAATTTTGGCCAGCGTGTTGGGGGTTAAAATGCTCATACAAGCCTACATACATTCTTTGAGGGGTTCCCTTTCCAAAATGGGTTCACTACTTGGGGGTTTCTATTGTACTGGTACCTTGGGGGTACCCCCCATTACCAATCTAGTGAAAACGAAGCTTGAAAACCTAAATTGTGCTTCTTTCTTCCTGACCCCTGCCGTGTGCCCAGCCTGTAAATTATTGGCACATGTGTGGTATTGCTGTACTCAGGACAACCCGCAGAATGATTTTTGGGGTGTTTGTCTAAAGTGGCATGGGTTGGGCACAGTATATGAGGCACTAAAATGACATTTTTGAGATAAAAACGCAATTTTTACTCTGCACCCTTTACTTTGCATTCAATTTTGACCAGCGTGTCGGGGGTTAAAATGCTCACCACAACCACCAATAAATTCTTTGAGGGGTCTAGTTTCCGTAATGGTATCATTTATTGGGGGTTTCTATTGCACTGGCACCTCACGGGCCCTGCCAACATGACATGGCACTCCAAATCCAAACGTGTGAAAACAGAGCTGGAAAATCAAAATTTCACTCCTTCCGTTCTCATCCCTTCTGTGTGCCCAGTCTGTAAATTATTGGCACATGTGTGGTATTGCTGTACTCGGGACAACCCGCAGAATGATTTTTGGGGTGTTTGTCTAAAGTGGCATGGGTTGGGCCAGGCCCGGCGTCAGCACCCGGCTGACCCGGGCAAGTGCCCGGGCCCCAGAGCTCCAAAGGGGCCCACCACGATCTATTATTTGCCCGCGGGCCCTGCCCCACCCACCTCTTCTGTGATGCGGCGCGTCCCGTGCCTCGCGTCAGGCCCGGCCTGCACTCCATGGTCCTGCCCAGCCTGCGCTCCATGGTCCTGCCCGGCCTGCGCTCCATGGTCCTGCCCGGCCTGCGCTCCATGGTCCTGCCCGGCCTGCGCTCCATGGTCCTGCCCGGCCTGCGCTCCATGGTCCTGCCCGGCCTGCGCTCCATGGTCCTGCCCGGCCTGCGCGCCTCGGTCCTCCCCGGCCTGCGCGCCTCGGTCCTCCCCGGCCTGCGCGCCTCGGTCCTCCCCGGCCTGCGCGCCTCGGTCCTGCCCGGCCTGCGCGCCTCAGTCCTGCCCGGCCTGCGCGCTTCCCGTTCTGCCCGGCCTGCACACCTCTTGTCCGACCTTCTCCTATGGGGTCTCCTTCCTGACCCTGCCACCACGTCTGACTGGGGTGAGTATAATTGCTATATATGTAGATGCATGTATATGTGTTTGTGTGTATATGTGCTGAATATGTGTTTTTTTGTGTATATGTGTGTTGTGTATATACTGGATGTGTGTGTATATATGCTGTATATCTGTGTGTATGTATTGTATATACTGGATGCGTGTGTATATATGCTGTATATCTGAGTGTATGTATTGTATATACTGGATGCGTGTGTATATATGCTGTATATCTGTGTGTATGTATTGTATATACTGGATGCGTGTGTATATATGCTGTATATCTGTGTGTATGTATTGTATATACTGGATGCGTGTGTATATATGCTGTATATCTGTGTGTATGTATTGTATATACTGGATGCGTGTGTATATATGCTGTATATCTGTGTGTATGTATTGTATATACTGGATGCGTGTGTATATATGCTGTATATCTGTGTGTATGTATTGTATATACTGGATGCGTGTGTATATATGCTGTATATCTGTGTGTATGTATTGTATATACTGGATGCGTGTGTATATATGCTGTATATCTGTGTGTATGTATTGTATATACTGGATGCGTGTGTATATATGCTGTATATCTGTGTGTATGTATTGTATATACTGGATGCGTGTGTATATATGCTGTATATCTGTGTGTATGTATTGTATATACTGGATGCGTGTGTATATATGCTGTATATCTGTGTGTATGTATTGTATATACTGGATGCGTGTGTATATATGCTGTATATCTGTGTGTATGTATTGTATATACTGGATGCGTGTGTATATATGCTGTATATCTGTGTGTATGTATTGTATATACTGGATGCGTGTGTATATATGCTGTATATCTGTGTGTATGTATTGTATATACTGGATGTGTGTGTATAAATGCTGTATATCTGTGTGTATGTATTGTATATACTGGATGTGTGTGTATATATGCTGTATATCTGTGTGTATGTATTGTATATACTGGATGTGTGTGTATATATGCTGTATATCTGTGTGTATGTATTGTATATACTGGATGTGTGTGTGTATATATGCTGTATATCTGTGTGTATGTATTGTATATACTGGATGTGTGTGTATATATGCTGTATATCTGTGTGTATGTATTGTATATACTGGATGTGTGTGTATATATGCTGTATATCTGTGTGTATGTATTGTATATACTGGATGTGTGTGTATATATGCTGTATATCTGTGTGTATGTATTGTATATACTGGATGCGTGTGTATATATGCTGTATATCTGTGTGTATGTATTGTATATACTGGATGCGTGTGTATATCTGTGCGTATGTGCTGTGTATATATTGGATGTGTGTGTATATATGCTGTATACTGTATCTGTGTGTATGTTGTATGTGTTGTAAATTTGATGTGTATATACTGTTTGTGATTGTGTAAAAACATGCATGTGTTTTTAAAGAAATGGTCTGCTATGCAGCTCAGCCTCTGCTGGTTACGCTCCTGATCAGAAAATTGAATTACATCAGCGACGGCATCCTTGTTGCCGATGTAATTGAAATATGATTGTCCCTTACTGTGTCTGAGCTCAGGTGGCAGGGTTATGCCGCCACAGGAGTTCACTGTTAAGGGGCCCACTGAGGCTCTATCGCCCAGGGGCCCGCTGAAACCTGGAGCCAGCCCTGGGTTGGGCACAGTATATGAGGCACTAAAATGACATTTTTGAGATAAAAACGCAATTTTTACTCTGCACCATTTACTCTGCATTCAATTTTGACCAGCGTGTCGGGGGTTAAAATGCTCACCACAACCACCGATAAATTCTTTGAGGGGTCTAGTTTCCGAAATGGTGACATTTTGGGGGGTTTTCTATTGTACTTTTACTTCAGGGACTCTTCAATTACACTGTGGCACCACAAAATATTTGCAGCCAAATTGGCCTTCCAAATTCCCAGTATCGCTAACTCTGTTCTGGACATCACTGTGCGGGGAAACAGCAGCTGACATCCACATGTCTGGTATTGCCGTACTCGGAAGAAGCAGGGCAAGAAATTTGGAATATATATTTACCTCAAATTCCTTCTGAATGTATCCATTTGAGGGCTAAATTGGAAAGATTGAAATCAAAAATTGAAATTTCAAAATTTCCACTCCATTTTCATATGCTTCCGGAAAATAATTAAAGGGTTAACAGACTTCTTAAATGCTGATTTGAATAGGTTGAGATGTTAGGTTCATAAAATGGTGTTACTTGTGGGGGTATATAGTACAGAAGCCTTTATAGAGCACTTCCAAACTGAATTGATCACCAAAAAGTTCGCATTTTTCAAATTTCAAGAAAATCTGAGAAGTTGCTACTAAAACTTCAATCCTTCTCACATCCATAAAAAAAATGGAAACTTAAAACAAATAATGGATATAAAAAGAAGACCAATGGCAAAAGGTTTCTATAAAAAAAATTTGTGGTATCACTTTTTGTCTAAAAAGTATAACATTTGAAACTTTGAAAATAGTCATTTTTTTCAAATTTTTCCTAAATTTTTGAATTTTTACCCCCCCAAAAAGGAACGGATCACCGAAATGACACTACTAACATAAACTACAATGTCTCACGAGAAAACAATCTCAAAATCACAGAGATATCTTAAAGCGTTGAAAAGTTATTACCACAGGAAGAGACACTAGTCAAATTTAAAAAAAAAGTAGCGAGCCTTAACCTGCAAACAGGCTGCGTCCTCAAGGGGTTAAAGACATTTTTGTATTTTTAGTTGTGTCATTTAAAAGGAGTCAATTATGTCTTCCCCACAATTAAAATTTAAGGCATTTCTGGAAAAGAGTTGTAGAAAGAAGAAAGCAGGTAACATTTGCTAACATTTTTGTAAATTGTTGTACTAACATTTGCACTCTTTGTACTTACATTTGCACTCTTTTAGATTTCTTCTTAGCTCAAATCCAGGTCGGCATTCACAGGACACACCTTTCGGTGTTTCTCTGCAAATATGGGCACAGCCATGATTCCTATCCATGCAATGCATGCCTTCTGGAAAGAAGATATATAGAGTTACAAAGAGGGAACTAAGTGAACAGAAAATTGCTAGTACTGTATTTACAGTGTAGATTAAGTAGATATATAACTTTCCTTAATTAGTAAGACTGAATGTAAGACATATGTTTATTAATTAGGCCTCCATTTTTAATTAAATGGTCCATGACCATATTTCCAGTATTTTTTTCAGATATGAAATGTTAGGGGAGGGGGAGGGGAGATCAGGGCGGCATGACTAGGGATCTCCCATCTTTGATTCCCGCTGTCTACTTCCTTAAAGAGAACCTGTCAGCAGAAACCAATTTAATAAACCACTACCAGTATGTTATCAATTATCTTAACACCTTTCTCATCATGTATATTTCATGACACAGTGTTGTGGCATCATCCAGAAAATCTACTTTGAAGTGGTAAATTGGTTGTACAAAGTCAGGTAGCCAGAGAGTTTAGCACTAAAGTCAAGCTGTCCCTGCCTCAGAACATCCCCTCTGCTGCGATTGACAACATGCACCAGATTCCTGGAGAGATGGTAAGAAATGCGACTGAACGAAGACCATCAGTCACAGCAGAAGGGATAATCTGAGGTGGAGAGAGCTTGACTTCAGTGCTAATCTCTTCGCCTCCCTAACTTTATACAACTAATTCACATCTCACTTCAAAGTTGATTTTATGGGTTATGCCACCAAAGAGACATCTTCTGGAAGGTGTTAATCTTCATGACAACATACTGGTAGTGGTGTATTAAGTCATATTCTGCTGTCAGGTTCCCTTTAATGTGGTGTGCAGCTACTGGGCTACAAAAATCATATATTTCACACATATATTTGTGTGAATTATATATATGTGTAGGAGTGCATTTGCTGTATGTGTGTGTATCTGCTGTATTTGTGTGTGTCTGCTGTATCTTCTGTATATGTTTTATATATGCTGAATGCATGTGGTGTATTTTGCATGTATGTGGGTCTATGCTGTTAATATGTGTGAATATAGGACGTTAAATATCCGTCTGCAAAATCTGTGTACCTCGAGACAGTCCCACCATATGTGGCAGTGTGTGCCGATCCCACCACAACCTCTGAAACAAAGAGGGCAGACTGGAAATGGAAGGAACCATAAAAACCCATCTCCACCTTCTCTTGGTCTCCATTCACCAATGCCCCATTTTCAGAATATAGGGGTCCAACCTGCTCTGACCCATTTTTCTTCGCATTGATATACTTAGGATTTGTTTTACTACCTGTCTTTCATTTTGTATTTTGGCTGATTTTTTTTCCTTCTTATAGATTTTGGTAAGTGTTTTGTAATTATTGAAGGCCTAGGATGACCTGTCAGATTTATATTTTTTGAATGACCTCTTTTTATCCTTAATTGCCCTTTTAAATGTAGCTGTAAGCCACACTGGGTATAATCTAGCCCATCTATACTTGTTATCTATAGGAATAAATGTAGAAGTATAAAGACCCAGGATAGATTAGAATTTCTCCCATTTACCATTAGTATCATCATGTAACAGTATCTGATCCTAATCTATATCCTGTAGTGCAGCCCTGAATGTCGGGAAATTAGCCCTCTTAAAAGATTTTTCCACCTGTTTCTGCTTTTTACTGTTTAACAGGAAAATAATTATATTATGATCGCTGTTCCCAAGGGTTTCCCGGACACTGACATTTTGGACAATTTCCTCATTGTTAGAAATCACAAGGTTAAACAAAGCATCATCTGTGGGATCTTCTACAAGCTGCACTATAAAATTATCCTTGAACCAAGAGTACCCCACAAAACAGGGGGGAGGAGGACAAGACTATACTAAGCTTGTCCGTACTCCCTACAACTGTTCATCTAATCTATAGTACCTGCATCGTACGATGCAGGTACTATTGATTAGTACACAGACGCAGCGCAGCACCGTTGCTTCTGCGTCTGTGTGTACATGCAGCTACATTGACGTCAATTGACGCGACCTGTGTAGCGTGGAGGAGCGCTGACACCTACCAGACGTCAGCTGTCCGGCCCTCCCTGCAGCTCCGCGGCTTGGTGTAAGAGGCGCAGAGCAGTGACGTCACTATCCCGCGCCTCTTACACCAAGCCACCGAAGACCGAGGGAAGAAACCTGCTCCAAAGAGGTGAGTATTATGTTTTGGTTTTTTTTAAAATGATAGAATGGGGACAATAATTATGTCTGGGGTGGGGGGGGTGCTTTAAGGCTGGCAGGGGGCATTAGGACTGGCAGGGGGCATAAATTATATGTCTGGGGCGGGGGGGGGCATTATTCTATATCTGGGGCTGGCAGGGGGCATTAATCTATATCTGGGGCTGGTAGGGGGCATAAATTATATGTCTGGGGGGGGCATTAATTATATGTCTGGGGGGCATTATTCTATATCTTAGGCTGGCGGGGGCATAAATTATATATCTGGAGCAGGCAGGGGGCATTTATTATATGTCTAGGGCAGGCATGGGGCATTATTCTATGTCTGGGGTAGGTTGGGGACATAAATTCTATGTCTGGGGTAGGCTGGAGCCATTCATTCTTTTTCTGGGCTGGGATGGGGCCATTAATTCTATGTCTGGGGCAGGCTGGGCCATTAATTCTATGTCTGGGGTAGGCTGGGGCCATTAATTCTATGTCTGGGGTAGGCTGGGGGCATTAATTTTATGACTAGGGTAGGCCGGGGCCATTATTATTACACCTGGGTCATAGTCGGAGCTCTATCAATACTGGGGTGGGGGTGGGGGGTTAAGGAGGTTAAAGGAGAGAATAGAAGAAATAAATTATCCTTACCATTACAGTATGTTACATTATGGGGCACTATTTGTGTGGTGCTAATATTGTAGGGGGCTCTATTACAGTATTTGGGGCACAGTATTGGTGGTAGCAGAAGAAGGGACAATGGGAAAGAGCAGAACATAAGACGTCTGTTTGGTAAACTCTGCAGGAATGCTGTGTACCTGGAGGTAGAGACAAGGTGATGGTGGAACTAATAGAGAAGATGAGGAACGAGTACAATCCGAGGATACGTCACCTGATGTCACTGGATGCAATAGGTGAGGATCTCATGTGTTTTCTGTAGCTGTATATGATAAATAATGACTTTTTGCATGTTCACTTCTGTGTATATATGTAGTATTATAGTAGTTATATTCTTGTAGATAGGGGCAATATTATAGTAGTTATATTCCTGTACATAAAGGGTAGTATTATAGTAGTTATATTCTTGTACATAGGGGGCAGTATTATAGTAGTTATATTCCTGTACATAGGGGGCAGTATTGTAGTAGTTATATTCCTGTACATAGGGGGTAGTATTATAGTAGTTATATTCTTGTACATTGGGGGCAGTATTATAGTAGTTATATTCTTGTACATAGGAGGCATTATTATAGTAGTTATATTCCTGTACATAGGGGGCAGTATTATAGTAGTTATATTCTGGTACATAGGGGGCAGTATTATAGTAGTTATATTCTTGTACATAGGGGGCAGTATTATAGTAGTTATATTCTTGTACTGTGAGGGCCAAAATAATGATTTTATGCTTCTAATGATTATATGCCTTATGATTGTATACATGTGCCCTTTGCCCTATAGTTTGTACTTTGTCTGTTGAGAAATACAGAGCTTTTCCCTTACATCAGTTTTAACCAGACATGCAACTATCAGCGAAACTCAAGTCTTGTGATGGAAAGCAGAAGATGGAAGAGCAGATGTTACTCCAAAGATAGTACCAGGTTTTTTGGAGTGAAGGTTAACTTCCTAATCTTCAGGCTGCAGAAGATGACGCCTGCATGGCAACCATAATCTAAGTTGGAAGACCAATCAGCAAGAGCGGAGGGCCAGACATATATGCTTAGCTATAACCAATTATAATGATTTTAATGTATGTAACCACACCTTTTCCTATGAGTATAAGAAGCTATGTAATCAGGAAATAAACACAGTTCATCTCTCTTTTCTGTTCGGCAAGTTAAGAGCATGAACCTAAGATAAAACAGAATTTCAGTCTTCTGTCTTTTCTTATCCAAACGTGCACGCATGCTCAACTAATTTGGAGTGTCTGAGAGAAGAGTGTAAGGCGGGATTGGCCCGACCCTGACAGCTGGCGCCCAACGTGGGGCCATCCCCGCTGATACCGTACACCCGAGGACCCGAACCAGAGGACGGGGGACGAACGCTTGTCTACACCAATAGAGGACCGCGCGGCCTCACTGAGTCACGGTAAGTTGATGCATATTATATATGTGTTGGACTTCCCTGTGATCATTGGTGTGGAATAAGTTAGTAGCTTCTGATACTTTCCGGGTCTAAGGGCTGATTGTCTGAGTGGTGAGACTCATTTTCTTTACGGTGATCGCTGGGATGGTTCAGAACTGATGTATAGTGACACTTCCCTATGGTGTGTCACTGAATAATCACCACGCCTCATTCTCTCAGGCACTGAGTCAGACCTCTGGGTGGAAAGTGAAAGTAAAGGGCTTCATTGTGACATATAGAGTCTCTGCCCCCCTTCTGTAGAAGCTGGGGAGGAAGTTTGCGGACTGAGAATAGTACAGATTGACATCCTCTGTTCTGGGGATATATTGGGTTACGTGGTTACGATATTGGGCACTGGTTACGTGTCCGGATTGTTTTTATTGTTTCATTGTTTTTATTATTTTATACGGGGGGAGGGAATTAAGGTGGTCTAGGGTTAGAGACCGGAAAGAAGATAGCATGGCTCACTAGGAGACCGGCTGATTAAGGTACCGAGGGAAGCACGGTTTATGAGCTAATGAATAGCTCTAACGGATGTGTAGTCAGAGGTTTTCTTTGGTAGCGTAGGGACTTTGTTATTTTCTTGATACACAACGGTGAGCCGGGGCCCCTGCGTTGAGTGAATAGCTACACTAACGTGTACCTTGTTAGAACATGATGTTAGGTGTGTTTAAGAAAGTGCATACCCTCCCCGAGGGGGCAGAGACTGCAGTCAGGCTTGTTGAAAAAAGGGAAGGAAAAAAGTATGTTAATAATTGTGCAAGGTTGTACAAGTATGTTGATATGCCCTCAAAGGGAAGGCTACAGCCTTCAGTGTGGAAGCTAATTCTAACCACAAGTAGGGGGCAGTATTATAGTAGTTATATTCTTGTACATAGGGGGCAGTATTATAGTAGTTATATTCTTGTACATAGGGGGCAGTATTATAGTAGTTATATTCTTGTACATAGGGGCAGTATTATAGTAGTTATATCCTTGTACATAGAGGACAGTATTATAGTAGTTATATTCCTTTACATAGGGTTCAGTATTATAGTAGTTATATTCTTGTACATAGGGGGCAGTATAATAGTAGTTATATTCTTGTACATAGAAGGCAGTATTATAGTAGTTATATTCTTGTACATAGGGGGCAGTATTATAGTAGCTATATTCTTGTACATAGGGGCAGTATTATAGTAGTTATGCTATAATGTTATTGTTTTGCATTAAGGCCATCTACCAACAATTTGTCTGTTATAACCCCACCCACATTATCTGACCACACCCACTTGTTTTGACTCTGCCCATAAAATGGGGCCACTTTTATAGTTTTTTCCAGGGCCGTTTTAAATTCCCAGTCCGCCCCTACTTATAAGACACTTGTAGTAGAAAATAAATACATCTTTATTGGTACAATATGGACAATAAAAAATTGTTAGTTACAAACTATAAAACAGTAGTGGCATCGTGGGGAAGGTGTCCACAGGCTATAGTACAGTAATAAATGGTGAAACAAAGAGGAAATAGCAATTTAAACCCAGACAATGTGGAGATCAAGCATATATAGAGTAAAAATACAGGAGGAACAGGGCATGGGGTAACATGAAACCTGTTGGGTACCATCTAAAGAATACATATGTTTAGACTTGAGGGGGTCGCTATAATGTGCAATAGCATGAAGGGCCCTTCCAATGGTAAATGCCAGTTCTTACCTACGTAAAAAAGGTGATGTACTCCACCGTCCGGGAAGACCGGAGTTTATAAAGGGGTCCCTGATAATTGATTGGTTACAAATAAAATGACAGTTTCTGGTTTATAAAACAATTTAACACAAAATAGGCATCTAATAAAATGTATAAGAATTAATTAAATATAAATAAAGATATATTCATAAGATTTATATGGACATATTAAAAAATACAAACACAAGATAAATCTAATATATTTAACCTTATGTTATGATGAGTGGAAATCTATGATCCTACGGAACTACAAACGGAAGAGGAAACAGCTCCTGGATTGAAAGACTACAGGTATGGAGTCTGATATGGACCAAAAAAAAGGGGAAGTCAAAACATGATGGAACAGTCGCTGGACATTGAGATGGTTAGTAACGGGTTGGTCTATGAAGGGGTTAGGAGGAGAGAAGAAGGAAGGAGGGATTATTGTGATTTTATGTAGTGTCCCTGGAGAACTAACAATTACAGACAGATAAAATTGTTTGTTTATAAAATCGTTTAGTTTGCTTCATTGAGACAGTTTGGATGAAGGGTATTTAATTTATAAATCCAATAGACCTTGCGTCTGCAAAGTAGTATTTTTTCCTCTATAAAACTTCTTTCTAGATAACTCCAGGTGATTGAGGTGATTGTGGCTAATCACCAGCAGCTCTAAGGTGTTGCATTAAAAAGCTCTCTCTGCTCCTGGGAAAACACCTTATTTGAGTTGCCAATTGCTATGTGATGTGGTTGGGAAGCTGTACAGTAGGTAATGAGGAAACTACTGTATTGCATGGACTTCCCCTGCATATTGTCTCAGACCATGGGGTCCAGTTTGTCTCCCGTTTCTGGTGTTCTCTGTGCGGTCATCTTCAGGTTAAACTGGACTTCTCATCTGTGTACCATCCACAGTCCAATGGACAAGTTGAGAGGGTTAATCAGACCCTTGGATGCTATCTCCGCCATCTTGTTGGGCCATCTTGTGCCCAACAGGATGACTGTTCCACCCTGATACCATGGACAGAGTTTTCTTACAACTCTCTAGACTCTGAATCTACCGGCTCCACTCCATTTTTTGTTGTCCTTGGGTGACACCCATGCCAACCTCTTCCTCTGTCTGAGCCCTCTGATTTTCCTGCCGTGGAGGACTTGGTTCATGATCTCAAGTCCATCTTGGAGCAAACACGTCAATCTTTGCTTCTGTCATCTTCCCACACCAAAATTCAGGCGTACAAGAAGCGCAAAGCTCCTCCAGTCTTCTCTCCAGGGGACAAAGTATGTCTGTCTTCCAAGGTACGTCCATTTAAAGATACCTAGTTTCCTTGGTCCATTTGAAGTTCTGAAGCACATCAATCCTGTGGCGTGTAAACGGCTCCTTTCTCCCTCCATGCGCATCCCAAACTTTGCACTTTCCACATCTCTCTCTTGAAACCAGTCATCCTGTACCGCTTCTCTCGGCAAGTGCCTCCTCCTGCTCCTGAGGCTAATTCCACCAATGTCTTCGAGGTAAAGGAGGTCCTGGATATGAAGACAGAGGGAAGCGGTTCTTCCTTGTCGACTGGAAGGGGTTCAGGCCAGAGGAAAGATCCTGGGAGCCAGAGGATAACATCTTGGATCGTGGTCTTCTGCAAATATTCATCCAGTTCAAGAAGAGGGGGAGGCCGAAGGGGAGGGTACTGTCAAGGGTGCTCCTGCTAGCCATCTCCTGGGTCACAGGCGCACCCGTGCCCCTCTCCGCTGCTCCAGTCCCATGGTGATCCACTCACCTTGCCTGGATCCAGCCTTGACTCTGACTCCGGGTGGCGCCCACGGCCGCTTCAAGAAATTTAAAGGCACAGCGCGCCATTAATTGGTGCTGGCCGGCCAGCCATTTAATCTAAATTCCAGTCCCTTCCTGTGTCCTACGTGCTTACGCCTTAGAGAAAGCTCCCCAGCATTCTTGTGTGTTCCCATGTATCCCATGTGTTCCTGCTCCCGAGTTCCTGTGTCCCATGTGCCTGTGTTCCCATTCCCATCTGCCTGGACCTTGACGTTGCATCTCTGCCGCCTGCCCTGACCCTGTGCCTGGACCTGACCACAAAACTGTCTTCTGCTAAGGTACCTCGACCTTGGCTGCCACCACGGGCTAGTCGCACCTGTGGAACGACCTGGTGGTACCCTGCTGCAGCAAGACCATTGTGCTTTGTGGCGGGCTCTGGTGAAGACCAGGTGCCATTTAGACTCCAGTCCCAGGTTTTGGCTAGTACCACCTCCCGCGGTGTTCCAGAGAATCCACTGATCCCAAATCCTGACACTGAGAAGGTTTTTCTGTTGTAGTTCGGGTCTGGGTTTTTTATGGAGTGACCAAAGAGCCTGGGTGGGAAGGTTACTCTCATACTCCAAAAAGTGAAAAAAAGACATGACTTTCAATTAAGGCCTTTGGATATTTTGAATCCAGAATAAGAATCCATAATGACTCCCTTATAATTCAAATCCCCTCCTCTTCTGGGTTTATGTACTCTTTCAATCACAAACAAAAAGTTTGTTATTTGAGAAGTAACCAGTGTGTTCAGCAAATCTGCATTTCAACTTTCGGATTGTGCATCCCACATATAGCAAATTGCAATGTGTGCATCAAATGGAATAAAATATATGGTCCGTATCACAATTTATAACAATTTGAATATTGTAGACCTTCCCTATGAGAAGAAGGGAAAGGCACAGTTTTGAATTCATAGATGCACACGTCCCATCTGCTTCCTCCACATGTAAAATATTCCCAAAGTATTAACTCTTTTTGCTTTTCTATCTGATGCTAATGGTGTTTACTAAATACTGTATATATTTTCATTTGTTGGTAATGCAAGTATAAGGTCTGATATAGATAAGTGCCAGGTTCATTCATGATACTTACCAAATGTTAAGCCACAGACAACTGGCAACACCTGGGGGTACAGCCATGTCGCGACTGCTATTGCCTGCACCCAGGGACGCAAAAAACAAATGTCATCCTAAAGGTGTCTGCAGCGTGGCATGTTTTTTAATCACAGAAGACAGAACATGTGTTGTTTACACAGTGTGCCACTAGTCCATTAAGCGTGGCCAGAGCCTTGACAAACTGAGCTCCTCATGTATGACCAGGCAGAGTAAACATGAGGTGCACTGGCTGATACACCAAAAAATCCTGTAAAAGTCTCCCCCTTGTTGCTTCTGTTGGCCCAGCCTGTTCCACCACCTTCCAAATCACAAGGCTACGTGTCTCCCCACAAAGAGAAGATATGATGCCACCACCACCAGCAGCAGCACCATAACCATGCCTGTCCACACCATCAAGTTCTCCATCCACCAAGTAATGAGTGAAAATGAAAGTTTGGACCATTACACACACACACACAGCCTTTGAAATACCCCCATTAAGGCTAGTGTAGATGGGAAGCTTTACCCATTCCCGGGAAGATACTTCCCTCACCCGGACATGCTATTACACCCAGCTTCTGGCACCATCTCGCGAATGGAGCCGGTACCAGAAGCAGCAGGTGTCAGCTGTATATTACAACTGACACCACGGTCTAACACCCGAGAATGGAGCTGGCTACGATCGCGAGTGTTAACCCCTTACACGCTGCGGTCATGCATGTGACGGTGTCCTGAACTTCAGCCTCACCACTACTATCACTGGCCATCACTGCAGGCAAAGTCACGCCTGTGGAGCGACCTGGTAGTATCCCGCTACAGCAAGTCCAACCTGTTTTGTGGCGGGCTATGGTGAATACTAGGTGCCACTAAGACTCCACTCGCAGTGGTTCAAGGGGTCAGCCTCTGATGCTGACATCTATATTTACAATATCCTCCGATCCCCTCCGATACTAACACCAAGTGCCCTGTGTACCTGATCATTTTAAAAACACCCAACAAGCCATATCTCCCCCCCCCCCCCCATTTCATATCCCATATACTAACCATGTCACTACATCCTCCACCAACTTAGGCTATTTTAGAACCGGACCCCCGTGTCTTTTCTATCCCAAATCACATTACTTTTCAATTGCCCCCTCCCCTGCAGGTTGGCTATTTCATATTTCATCACTCTTGCCCTAATCCTCCCTGTTTGTGTCTACCTCTGTTGCACCCGGGTAAGCCGCAATCCCCCCCCCCTTTATTAACTATTGTGGTGGAGGAATAGAAAATCATCAATTTTTGTTTAACATATTTAGCAATTTTTTACGGCCTTTTACCTTGTTATATTATCTTTATTTTAATGGGCCAATGCAATTACCTTATATATAGAGATGGTCGAATTTGTAAAAACTCGATTCTACCTGGTTTGCCAAATTTTTCGAAAAATTTTATTCAAACCGAATCAAATCATGACGAATCACGTTAAAAGACAGGTATTTCCTGGTTGCAGAGAGCCTGTGGGGTGTTATAGAATGTTGTGCCATGCTCAAATATGCATAGGGAGCATGGTTTGGTCTTCAAACAATGCTGTGTTTAGTATGACAGGCAGATGACAGCTGCTTCTTCACTCTTCAATTCCATGGGCACTTACAGAGGCCAACTTAACCAAATAAGTGAAGAAGCAATGCAGCCTGACAAGGTAACGTCTGTGCCAGCTCGATAGGACTAAACTGAGGGACAAGTTCCCACTATAACATCAAAGAGTGCAATCTTTTTACACTGACATCAGATGATTCCATAGATTACTACAGAACCTATTCTGTTAAACGTGGGTACATGTAAAAAAAAAACCCAAAAGAGTGGAGAGGTTGTTGGCAGTAATTTTGAATTTAACGTCACTGATCATTTTGCCCTTGTTTTCATTTATCAGTGTCCTCTTTCAATCGGTCAATAACAGTATTGCTAAAGCCAAAACCAAACAGGAGCGGATCCAAAACAGAGATGACCAGTAAATGGGATATTTGCATGTCCTCTGTGTCCGGTATCCACTCCTACTTTTGGGTATCAATCCTGAATCTTTTTTTCCTTCTGACAGATGAAATGAAGGGGAAAACCAAACATAGTGGTAACATCATAGAGTGGTGGAGGTGAAAATAGCATTATGGAAATCACAGGGTGTTCCAGGGAGACAGCGGTCTGTTGGCAGCAGCATAAGTAGGCCGCATAGTGGCACAATGACAGAGTGCGGAGGTGGCAGAAATATGTTAGGCCACATATTTGCACAATGATAGGGTGTGGAGGTGGCAGCAACATGGTAGGCCACAGAGTGGCACAATAATAGCGTGTGGAGGTGGCAGCAAAGTGGTAGGCAACAGAGTGGCACAATGTATAAAGGTAGCCCTGATTAAGAGTGTTTGTTACACCTGAAACGCGTAAGCCTGTTTCCCACAAAGGAATATCTGGTGAATGCTGTACTAAATTTTGGATTTTGTTGTCCTTTGATTGATGAAGAAAAATAAAGGATTGAAATTTTAATATACTTCGGTGCCGGAGTGAATCATATTTTCAAGCATATTTGTGTCACCATCAGGGTCTGAACGTACTCCTGAGCACGAAAAGGATGGAGGTGAGCCGCTGAACAATCTTTTCTAACTAATGACAAATTCTGGAGCTGGCAGCAACATGGTAAGCCACAGAGTGTGGAGGTGACGGCAACTTGGCAGGCAAAAGAGTTGCACAATGACAGAGTGTGAAGGTGGCAGCAACAGGAGGTCAGGAAGTGGCCCAATGACAGAGTGTGGAGGTGGCAGCAACCTGGTAGGCCACAGAGTGGCCCAATGACAGAGTGTGGAGGTGGCAGCAACATAGTAGGTCACAGAGTGGCACAATCACAGGGTGTGGAGGTGGCAGCAACATGGTAGGCCACATAGTGGCACAATGAAAGAGTGTGGAGGTGGAGGCACCATGGTAGGCCACAGAGGGGCACAATGACGGAGTGTGGAGGTGGCAGCAACCCGGTAGGCCACAGAATCGCACAATGACAGAGTGCGGAGGAGGCAGCAACCTGGTAGGCCACTGAGTGGCCCAATGACAGAGTGTGGAGGTGGCGGCAACAGCAGCAGCAGGAGCAAAAGGTCAGAGAGTGGCACAATGACAAATTATTTAGCTGGCAGCAGCATGGTAGACCAAAGAGTGGCACAATGAAATAGTGTGGAGGTGGCAGCAACATGGTAGGCCACAGAGTGGCACAATGAAAGAGTGTGGAGGTGGCAGCAACATGGTAGGCCACAGAGTGCCACATTGACAGAGTGTGGAGGTGGCTGCTGCAGCAGCAGGAGCAAGAGAGTGGCACAATGACAAATTATTTAGCTGGCAGTAACATGGTAGGCCACAGAGTGGCACAATGACAGAGTGTGGAGGTGGCAGCAACCTGGTAGGCCACAGAGTGGCAAAATGACAGAGTGTGGAGGTGGCAGCAGCAGCAACAGGAGGTCAGAAAGTGGCACAATGACAGAGTGTGGAGGTGGCAGCAGCAGGAGGTCAGAGAGTGGCACAATGACAAATTATTTAGCTGGCAGCAACATGGTAGGCCACAGAGTGGCACAATGACAGAGTGAGGAGGTGGCTGATGCAGCAGAAGGAGGTCACAGAGTGGCACAATGACACAGTGTAGAGGTGGCAGCAAAATGGTAGGCCACAGAGTGGTAAAATGACAGAGTGTGGAGGTGGGTGACAATTTCCGTCCCTGGTAAAGATGGTGGGAGGCAGATGGAGCAACTGGCAGCAGATGTGTGGCATCAGGCGGGTGGCAGCATCAGAATAGTAGCTGCAGTAGGTCGTTAGAATCCAGACTCATTTCTCATCATTTGGGGGAGGTGAAATGGCTGATCTAATCTTATGCATAAGGCATTGGTGTGTTGAAATCCTGGCCGATTCACGCCTGATTCATCTTGACAAAGGTCAGTCAGTCCACATTATGGGTGGACAAGCGGGTTCTCCTTGGGATAAAGATGGCCCTCGCTGCACTGAACACCTGCTCTGATGCCACATGACTGTTTGTGCAGGACAGCTTCTCTACTGAAAAGTCCACAAGTTGCGGCCACACATCAAGTTTGGCTGCCCAGTAGACCAGGGGATCCTGGTAAAGTGCTGTCCAAGTAAGCAAGTGAAGGAGGCTGCTCATTAAGGATTAAGGATTCCAGATTTAATGCTGCTGATGGAGCTGTTACTGCTCCCACACCCCCATCTCCCCACAGCAGCCGTGGCAGTAGTGCGTGAGCGATGACTGACAGGAATCCCCTGGTCATTCCAGACAGAGGATAGGCAGTGGACAACAGTCTTTTCAGTATTTCTCTATATTGTACGCCAGTTGTTCCTCCTTCTCGGCAGCTGGAAAAAAGTCACCCATTTTTGTCTAAGAGGGTGGAGAGCCAAAAGTCATCCCTATGCCGGATGTTCACGATTCGGCTGTCTCTAGTTAGGCAAAGAGCATGCTGCGGGCCATCTGCACAAGTGTCTCTGAGGGACTCCTGGCCTCCATCTCCACTGTATACTGCCACAGTGCTTCTGGGTCATCTGCCTCGTCTTTTTCCTCCTCCAGATGCTCCTGCTCCTCCTCTCTTGTCACCTGAGTGGAAAAACCACTGATTTCACCAGACTCTGCGTGTGCTCCAATGTTCTCCTCCTCCTCCAGTTCAACCCCCACCGGACTCATGTGGCCACTTCTCCAGTGCCCTGACCAGACACATTTTGCAGCATGAGTTCCAGGACATGAAGCAGTGGAATGACGTTATTCATCCCGCAGTCCTGGTGACTGACAAGTAACGTGACCTCTTCAAAGGGCCTGAGCAAATGGCAGGTGTCACGCATGAGCTGCCAGTGGCTGATATCAAAGTTACACGGGGGAGAACTCCTGTCTGCTTGCATCACCAAAAAATCATTAATGGCTTTTCTCTGTTCATATGGGTGGTCTAACAAATGGAAGCTAGAAACATCGCATATCAGACTATGTTGGTGGAGTCTGATATGCGATGTTTCCACTGCAACTTGAGGAGGGTGTGCTTGGCTTTGTAAGAATGGCTAAAGTGCATGCAAAGTTTCTTGGCCATTTTAAGAATGTCTTGCAGATGGGTGGAAGGCTTGAGGAACCTGTTGACAACCAAATTGAACACGTGCGCCATGCAGGGCGCATGGACCATCCCTCCTCGGTGCAGCGCGGACACCATGTTCCTCCCATTGTCTGTCACCATGGTTCCGATTTGTAGTTGTCACGGAAAAAGCCACAGATTGATTTCTTGTTACATGACGTGGAGCAGTTCCTTCACTGTGTGACTTTGTTCGCCCAGGCAAACCATGTGTAGAACTGCGTGACACTGCTGTGCCCTGCACATGTGGTATGATGGAGCAGCACTTAGACTTGTGGAGGCTGAGGAGGTGGTGGAAAAGGAGGAGGTGTACATTGGCGTAGGTACAGCAGTTTGACAATGTGGAGGAGAAAGCGGCGTCTCCTGTTCAAGTTGTTGGTGTGGCTGGGTGGGAAGCACATTCACCCAGTGGGCCGTAAAGGACATGTACTGGCCCTGATTGTAGTTGCAGCTCCACACGTCCGCCCTGCCGTGCACCTTGGAAGAAACTGATAAGCTCAAGGACTGGCCCACTTTCTGTTCTACATATTTGTGAAGGGCTGGTAGTGCATTTTTAGAAAATAAATTTTGGCTTGGAACTCTCCACCTCGGTTTGGCACATGCCATTAGTTCTATGAAGGGTGCAGAGTTCACAACTTGGACAGGGAAGGACTGCAGTACCAACAACTTGGACAGGAGCATGGTCAGCTTCTGCATCTTAGGATGGCTGGACACATACAGTTGTCTCTTTGTAATCGCCTCTTTCAACATGTTGTCCATGTGTAGCAAAGAGCAGGAGCATCTGGAGGGGAGATGATGTCAAAGACAAACATCTCCCTTCAGCAGAGGTGCTGGAGCCTTGACTGGCTGAAATGGCATGTGTGCCACTAGGTGCTGCTGCTGTTGCTGCAGCAGCAGGATGGACCACCACATCTGAGCCATGTTTCTCCCAGGCCATTGGATGGTGACGCTGCATGTGTTGACGCAGGGCCATGGTGCCAACGTTAGCTCCCTGGCCACGCTTCACTTTCTGGCCGCAGATTCTATATATAACACTCGGCTCCTCTGGTGTCTTAACAAAAAACTGCCATACCACCGAAGTGGTGATTTTACTGCCAACACTCTACACTGATTGACTACTAACGCCGCTGCCTCGCTGAGCCCCTGTGCCACTGCTCACTTGGACCTGCAAAGTGGGGTTTGTACCCCGTGGCCGTTTGGCTCCCGTCCACAAACTGCTGCCACCCTGCTGACTCACGGCCACAGTACGACTTGCTGCCTGCTTCGCTGCCTGACGCGCAAGCTGACACCCTCTTCTCCCGTCTCCCAAGTGCGATCGGCTACCTCATCATCGATTTGTGTTTCCCTGTCACTGCTATTCTCCTCAACGATCTAAGTATGCACAGGCCAACTACTTGCAAGTGCAACATAACCTCCCATGCCACTCTCCACCTCTCTACTTTCCCAGTGAAGAGGTTGAGCAGTGGATGTCTGCCCCACCTCTTCACTGCCAAGCACCTGCTGACTGTCCTCAAAGAATTCACCCTCGCTGTATAGTGGTGCTGAGCCCAGACCACCCAGTAGATATCTTGCTGAGGGAAATGAACAGGACAGAGGACAGGTGAGGGCTGATGACCTGCTCCTAGGCCATGCCAACTAAGGGTTGTATCTGACGAACCCACGTACTCTTGGCTGGGGTTGTCAGATGTCATTTGGGAGCAAGTGGATGACTTAGTCAACCAATAAAGAACCTTTAGGTTGTTTATCAACAAACTGCCACTAGATGACACCGGCAGTTCTGGCCTTACAGAGTCACCCTGCCGCGATGTCCCCTTACTGTGCAATTTGACCAGCAATTTGGGGTATACAGATCCCCCAAAATGGATGCTCTGGAGTTGGAGCAAAAAATCACTGCTGCAACTATGTGGATTTCATACAGCAACAAAAAAGACCTGCAATTTTGGATATACAGATACCCCAAAACGGACACCCTGGAATTGAAGCAAAATCACTGCAGCAACTATGTGGATGTTACGCAGATTTCTTTCTATTAACTTCAGCAACAAAAAATTGGAGCAACAATCACTACAGCACAGTACAGTACAAGCAGCTAGACGCTACAGACATCACATGCAGAGTGAAATGCAGAGATTGGAAATGTCTGCCTATTTTTATAGGGCTGTGTGACATCACATAAGCCTGCCAGTCGCTGATTGGCTTACAGGTCATTGAGGGTGTTCCTTTCTACTTCCCAAAGTTCTCTGCCTCATGTAACATGTTGTGCTCAAGCCCATATAACACTAGCATTAAGAACGGTGAATCCAGTGCCTCAGGAGCTGCTATTTACAGAATATTGCCTCAGGCAAAATTGGACTACCCATATCCAGGTGTCAATAAAATGTTACATTTTATTGACACCTGGATATGGGTAGTCCAATTTTGCCTGAGGCAATATTCTGTAAATAAACTGACCCTGCCAAGTGTCTATTGCCCATGAAATTCTGCTAAATAATCAGGAGCTGTCAGGCACTTTGTGAAGTGTCATAATAAGGATCTTTCTTCATTCACCTTCATCGGCATGAAAAGGGTGGATCGTCCAGCCCAGGGTTCCCCAAACTACGGCCCGCTTCGATCCGGCCCCTTACGCTTGCTGGGCCCCCGCGGCCGGAGCCTCCGTCCGTCCGGACAGGAAGCTCCTGCCCGTCACTGTATAGTGCTCGATGCGGCCGCAAACGGCCGCTCGAGCAGTATTACTGGAGCGATGTGGCCGGAAGACAACCCCGGCGCACATCGCTCCATGAACTAGGCTGCGCGGCCGCGTGATGACGAATGATGAAAAATAAAAATCCTGTACTCACCTAAGTCTCCCGCGGCGCGTCTTCTATCTTCTTGCCACGTCCGGGCAGGAAATGGTGCGCGGACGCGGCAAGAAGATAGAAGACGCGCCGCGGGAGACTTAGGTGAGTACAGGATTTTTATTTTTTATTATAAAAGGTTATAAAGTTAGTTATAAGGGGCAGTTTAGTAAATAATTAATAGTGGAGGGGCAGCATAAGAAATAATTAATTATGAGGGGCAGCATAGGAAATAATTAATTATGAAAGGCAGCATAGGAAATAATTAATTATGAGGGGCAGTATAGTAAATAATTAATAGTGGAGGGGCAGCATAAGAAATAATTAATTATGAGGGGCAGCATAGGAAATAATTAATTATGAAAGGCAGCATAGGAAATAATTAATTATGAGGGGCAGCATAGGAAATAATTAATTATGAGGGGCAGCATAGGAAATAATTAATTATGAGGGGCAGCACAGGAAATAATTAATGGTGGAGGGGCAGCATAGGAAATAATTAATGGTGGAGGGGCAGCATAGGAAATAATTAATGGTGGAGGGACAGCATAGGAAATAATTAATTATATGGGGCAGCATAGGAAATAATGAATTATATGGGGCAGCATAGGAAATAATTAATTATATGGGGCAGCATAGGAAATAATTAATTATGAGGGGCAGCACAGGAAATAATTAATGGTGGAGGGGCAGCATAGAAAATAATTAATTATGAGGGGCAGTTTAGGAAATAATTAATTATGAAGGGCAGCATAGGAAATAATTAATTATGAGGGGCAGCACAGGAAATAATTAATGGTGGGGGGCAGCATAGGAAATAATTAATTATATGGGGCAGCACAGGAAATAATTAATGGTGGAGGGGCAGCATAGGAAATAATTAATTATATGGGGCAGCACAGGAAATAATTAATGGTGGAGGGGCAGCACAGGAAATAATTAATGGTGGAGGGGCAACACAGGAAATAATTAATGGTGGGGGGCAGCACAGGAAATAATTAATGGTGGAGGGGCAGCATAGGAAATAATTAATTATGAGGGGCAGCATAGGAAATAATTAATTATGAGGGGTAGTATAGGAAATAATTAATTATGAGGGCCAGCATAGGAAATAATTAATTATGAGGGGCAGCATAGGAAATAATTAATGGTGGAGGGGCAGCATAGGAAATAACTAATGGTGGGGGTATAGGAAATAATTAATTATGAGGGGCAGTCTAGTAATTAATGGGGCGAGGCATATTCAATAATTAATGGAGAGGGGTCCCAGTATATTTAATAATTAATTGGCCCAATTAATTCATTAATTTGGCCAATATATAAAATAGTTCACAAGGGGGGGTATCAGTGTATTATGGATGCGGTCACATGTACCGCTATTTTTAAACTTTAGTCCGGCCCTCCAACGGTCTGAGAGGGACAGTGAACGGTCCCCTATGTAAAAAGTTTGGGGACCCCTGGTCCAGCCCATGGAGGAGACTGAAGAAAGAAACTTCTAAAAAAGAGAGGCATATTGGATCCTTGCTTTAGGATCGAGATATCCAAACTGTATGAACTCAAAGAATGGTTTGCATGTTTTCCAGATATCCTGCATTTGATTAGTCAGGTGTGCATGAAGGTATTTCTAGGGTTGTCCACCCTCATTTTAACATACCATGAGTAAGGCTTAAGTAATAGCCAAAACGCGTAAGTGTTTGGACCTACTGTACACCATGTACAATTTTTACTGATGACAAAATAAAGGAAAGAATCATTATTTTATCTAGATGTGCTACGGAACTCTTCTACTTTTAAAACTGTTTTTTGCAGTTTGCCATCTTTTAACCTCCAGATCGATTAATCAAGACATGAAATTTGATATATACTGTGATCAAATTTTCTTTTCAGCTATTTAAACTAGAATTCATGTAAACTTTCAGTTGTTTCATGGAAAGGGAAGTTACTTTTGGTTTGTAAAGGTAATAACAATGAGAATTTTGTGCTATTAAAAAACACTGCACACCTTCTGGGTGCTGGATACAAGTATGTTGGTTATCACTAAGAAAGAATCCTTCTCGACAGCGGCATTCATAGCTTCCCATCATGTTGACACAAATCTGCTGGCAACCACCATTTCCCTCAATGCATTCATCCAAATCTAGATTAAAAACAAGAAAAATAAAACAATTGTTATTAAGAACAATAACATCTGTAATTAAAAAACATTATCTACCATAGCCATTTCACACTTGCTTATGTTCTGAGAGACAGAATTGCACATTTTTTATTATTGCCTTTTTGGTGATTTATATAATGTTTCTTGAGAGTTTGGTGAGGATTTGAACTTTAAGTTGTCTGCTCAACTGCAACTCAATCAGCTCATTAGCCAGCTATAAAGCCTTCTTGGAGCTGTTTCCCTTCCACTCATTTGGTTTAACTATGTGTGTGTCAGTTCTGTTTCTCCTCTAGCTACCCCTCACATTAGTCAACGCGAGGAGCTTCCTCTAGTTGGTGGTTGGTTGTCATCTTGACTGCTTATGTAGTGGGGGTGGGAGATTGTATCAGGGCTGACTCTCCCTCCAGACTTCACATTTTTTAATTATTTAAACTTTCAACACATTTTATAAATCAATCAATTTTACTACCGGTAGTCTCCTAAATACGTAAAATGGTAAGTATGAAAATTAGTAACGCATCAGAATAGAGCATATTATACATTCTATAGGAAATCTATTCAATTTCAGATAAAAATAAACATTACATTGTTGTAAAGAAAATGTTTTACTTTCTCACTGATTACTATTAAATGTACTAATTCTCTCTTATGGTACCTTAAAGATAAACATTAAAATTTCAGTCTTCATTATGACCCTTCGGAGTCTTGGACTATAATCTACAGATCCAATTGACCTCTCTTTGTAAAAGACGCAATGATATCTGTTCACCATCGCTCCCAAATATTTCCTCAATTATCATCCATCTCAAGTCTGACACCTGATTTCTGTGGTCGCTGAAATGTCTTGTGACCGTTGTTTTTCCATATTTTTTATTTTTCACGCCTAAAGATTCTTTTTCTTGCAAGTTAGTTTCTCATTTGGCAAATGTTCTTATAGCAGATCTATGCTCATTTAAACGTATTTTCACGGGTCTCGATGTGTGGCCAACATATAATTTGCCACAAGAACATTTTAACATTATATATATATATATATATATATATATATATATATATATATATATATATATATATATTTGCTATTGCAGGAATGCTAAACTTTGATGAAACGGATGATACAATTTTTCTCCATTTATAATCGAACTGCAATTCTGACAGGATAAGCAAGCATGAGTTTCGCTATGTTGGGCTTTCAAAAATTGTTGTTTGCTTAATATGATTTTACTTTTACTCATGTTTGCGCTTACAAGGCTATTAGCTAATGATTTCCCTTTCTTGTACAGTGTAAAGTGTTAAAATGCCCTTGTGGCAAAGTATATGTTGGCGAAACATCGAGACCCGTGAAAATACGTTTAAATGAGCATAGATCTGCGAACACAGACATCAGATGTCAGACTTGAGATGGATGATAATTGAGGAAATATTTGGGAGCGACAGCGAAGAGATATCATTGCTTCTTTTACAAAAAGAGGTCTATTGGATCTGAAGATAAGAGTCCAAGAGTCCGAAGGGTCTTAATGAAGACTGTAATTTTAATGTTTATCTTCAAGGTACCATAAGAGAGAATTAGTATATTTAATAGTAACCAGTGATAAAGTAAAACATTTTCTATACAACAATGTAATGTTTATTTTTACATGAAATTGAATAGATTTCCTATAGAATGTATAACATGCTGTATGCTGTGTTACTGATTTTTATTCCTACCATTCTACGTATTTAGGAGACTTCCGGTAGTAAAAATTATATCTGGCTTGCGTAGTTGTACACTGAGCATGTCTGATGAAGGGGCCTGAAATGTCACAGTACGGTGCTCACAGCACTTTCGGTAGGCATCTGAAAGAGTAGGAGTCTCTGCCTGAGATTGAGACACATGAGTCTTACAAGCTTTAACTGATGAATTACGCTATATTGGCGATTGAATCTATGAATTTATAAGAATACTAAATATTCTCATGATGTCTAAGGTCTTTTATTGCAAGCTATATATTTTGAATGAATCACCAAGAAATTGTTGTTATATTCTTATGAATGTTCGAATTACTTAAGGAAAACTTTGAAGTAAAATGAAGAAAGTCAACTGGATATTCATTGTGGACATTCTTTTGGACAATATTCACTCGAGCATTATTCATGGGGAAATGGTAGATCCCCTCGTCCTAGACCACTCACAGGTTTTTGTATATTATCTCCACATATTGTCATTTTTTTTATATATGAGATCAAAAGGCCTGTCAGTTGGCTGGCTGTGGTAGTAGTATATCTTCAACCCAGGAACAGCGATCAGTGTGGCTCGAAACAATGTCCTTTTTGTATGTGAAGGAGCCGGACTGGCTCTGCTGCATGGGCAGCATGATTTGGTGCAATCTCTGTCTTTCTCTAGGATGATCCTCTGAAAACCAGGCAAAGTCCTAGAGCAGGACCTTCAATATGTCTCCTGACAGGTGGTAAGATAAGCAGACCCGTCTCTAGACAGGTACAGAGAGAAAGACCTCAGTAAAAGGACCTTTAACCAGACAGGTACTAAGAGAAAGACACATAATTATAGACAGGGCTTAATTTAGTGCTTTGTTCTGTGTATATATTCTGGGGGAAACCATCCAACACAATTCTGCAAATGTAACAAGTTATTGACTTATTGTCAATACAAAGCAGTTCATAGTAGTAGAGTACAAGATAGTACACATGCATACTCAAGGCCATCTGGTCGTAGTGTCCCATCACAAGTGGGGCACAACAATGGCATACAATAGAATGGTATAGGAAGATACTGTCAGTGTAGCTTGGCTGAGTCTGAGTCACTAGAATTAATACCCAAATTGCTGACACCAGTGTAATGGCCAGTCCCAACTGGGTCCACTTAGCATGCACAACAACTAGATTAAAGGAAATCTAAACAAAAGGAGATCTGATTGTAAATTCCTCCTGCCTGCTCAGCCCTAATGTGTAATTCAATAATCCTGGAACCTGTTTTGTTAAACAACTTTATTTTACTAATAAAATACTAATACTAATTAAAACTAAAATGTAAATTTACTGCAGGGGCTATTAAGGCATGTACTAGCTTGAGCTCCCAGTGCCCGGCCAAGCTAGTACACGCCCCAGTAGCTTCTGCAGTTAATTTACATATTACTAAAATAAAGTTTTTTAACAAGTTTAGTTAGGTTCCAGGAATCTACCATCAGATCTATTTCTGATAGATTCCTCATGATAGGTTTCCTTTAAGTAATGTCCCAACTCCAGGACATTACACAGTCACTGAGTGTCTAATGTTACAATATATTACAACAACTAATTACGATAACAGATCCTATAGTACAGTGGTGGCTAACCTATGGCATACCGAGCCCCCTCACTGTTGCCCTATTATAGAATTCATCAGACAGGATCCTCCTGCAGGCCCAGGTAGCCCAGGTTGTGACTGTTTAATATCAATAATACTGAGTTAGCCTTAAAAAGATATTGCCTGATTTCTTCACTCTTCTTCTGCTCTCCATGACACAGTACAAATCTACACTACTAGCAGCATGAGGTGAGATACAATGCCTTGCATGAATAGCAAACACCCTTGGGATACTGTGCTCTTTTAGGCAGGGTGCCAGGTAGGCTTTATTTTATTTTCTCACGATATGAACTGTGCATGTTTTAGCTAAAAACAGTGTTGGCACAAGTTAGTATAGTGCTATGGTTACCTGTTATTAGGCTTACTAGTGAATCTGGTGACAGGTTCGCTTTAAGAAGCCCTCCTACTCTACACTCACTATGTGTATTAATTACACCTATTTCAGTTGATTACCAGTATAAAAGACCCCTGTCTACACACTCAATCACATTCCACCATGGCCAATACCAAAGCTGTCCAAGGACAACAGGGTTACAATTGTAGACCTGCACAAAGCAGCATGGTGAGAAGGTTACAACTCTTGTTGCAATTAATCAAAGGTATAAGAGACAGCAGATGTCTGTTGATCTTCCCAGTTTGGGGCCCTGTGTAAGATCTTGCTTTGTGGGGTAAGGATGATTCTGAGAATGGTCAGCAATCAACCCAGAAATACATGTGAGAGGACTAAAGGAGGACCTCCCTTTTTGGAGATTGGCCCTTTTGAATAACCTCTCTAGAAAGTGTCCTTGGTGTTCACTTTTGTAAATGACCATTTTGGTTGGATGTGGTAATGAATATCAGAAACCTCTACCTTAGACTACTCCAAATTATTTAACCATTTTGATTTTAGGTAAAAAAAAATAATTCAAATATTCCAAATGGCTTTAATTATTATTAAAAACATCAAGAACTGCATTATATGTTACCTAGACAGTTGTGTCCATCATGTGTCAGTCGAAATCCATCATAGCATGTACATCGGTAGTTTCCAGGGATATTAACACACTCGTGTACACATCCTGCATTATCATCCCGTGCACATTCATCTACATCTAGATATAAAAGAGCAGATATGTAATAAACAAAAAGAGAACATTTTTTTCTTTTAAAGCTAGATGTGGCTTACCTTTACAGTGCTTTCCATCTCCTGTATATCCAGACTTGCATATGCACTTGAATGAGCGTAGGGTATTCTGGCAAATTGCATCTATGTGACAGTTGTCTGTTCCCTTCAAACATTCATCAACATCTAAAGTAGGTTAAATAGAAAATTTGCTAAATATTATACATTCTAAATCTCTAATTTACTATTCCCATCTATTTTTAGAGCATAAGTTCTGAACTATCATGTTACGTTTAAAATATATACTTGTTACTTTTGGCCATGACTGTAGAATCCTCATGGTAGGTTTCTTTTAATCACAGTATCTCAGATCCAAAAAAGATCCAAAAAACAGCAATACAATGTAGATTCATCATACTTCATAATTTGAACACCAATTTACCGCGCAGTCTTGGGGCTGCCTATGTTAGGGTAATTTCGGGACACATAGGTAGTGCCTAACATATTGATAACCATTGGGAGAGTGCCAATGGTTTTTCTAGTAATTAAAAATAAAGATTGATGTTTTATACGGTATCACTTATACTTTGCTTTAATTTGCTTCAACTGTCATGGTTCAGATCCTCACCAGAAAACCTGCACAGCAAAAGGTTTTACCTTTTTGTCATCAATTCACAGTAGTAAGTGATCATAAACCACTTATTCCAATCTTCAATAAGCATTCCTCAAAACCTCCCCCAAGAATTGAATGCTGGGTACTCCGGCTAAGAAGCTACAATCTTTCCCTGAGGTACGAGGCAGGAGTTGGAAATCCTGCAGATTATTTTTCAAGACATTCCTCACCATACTCTGCCAAGGATGACACACCAGCAACTGTTCGAGCTGAAGAGCATGTAAACTTTGTTGTTGAACATTCTGTGCCAAGAGCTATGACTATTAAGGAAGTCAAACAAGATTGGATTCTGATCCACAACTTCAGCTGGTTATTGAAACTGTACGGTCCAAAAATTGGATTTCATTCAATACTGAGGCTCATCTTCAACCACCTGAACAAGCAGCATACCTGCAAAACTTCTTCAAAGCAAGGCATTCACTTTCGGTGTCAGACTCAAATCTACTTCTGTGTGACAATCGCTTCCTGATACCTAAGAAGTTACAGGACAAAGTGCTTGATTTGGCTCATGAGGCTCATCAAGGAGTTGGAAAAAACCAAGCAACTACTTGTATGGTATGGTTTCCAGGAATTGACAAAAAGGTGGAGTCCCTCATCAAAGCATGCATTCCTTGTCAAGCAGCGACAGGGGCCACCCTTCAATAGTGCAGACTTCAAATCTTTTGCTACTTATCTTGGGTTCACACACAGAAAAATAACTCCATACTGGCCTCAGGCCAATGGCAAAGTGGAACGTTTCATGCAATCTATCAACAAAACTCTCAAGATTACCACCATGGAACACAGGGATCCGGAACAAGAATTGTACAAATTCCTTAGACAGTACAGAGCCACAACACACTCCTCTACGGGCACACTACCAGCAACTGCACTTTTTAACAAATGTCCCTTCATTGAGTCCCCAATGGCTCTCAAGGATTCCTTATCAAAAGAAAGAATGAAGAGATATGCTGATAGAGGCAAGGATCGCTACAAAATGGTAGTAATAAATGTGGGAGATTGGGTCCTAGTTAAGAGGTTGAGACCTAGTGACAAACTGTCTTCCACATATTATCCTGAACCCTTTCAGGTGACTCAGGTCAAAGGTACCATGATCACCGCGCAACACCATGGTCATCAGGTCACAAGGAAAGTGTCCCATTTCAAAAAGCTTGAAGGATATGATCCAGGAGTAACTAGTTCAGAGCTAGACAAAGATGATTTTATTCCAGACACAAGTGTGGTCCATAGTCCATCACCGGAGTTGAGATCCTGCTTCAACAACTCCACCAACATCTAATTCAGAAAACTCTCAAAGTAGCTCAACGTTATCCTAGACAGGAAAACCGCCGGCCACCAGTTCCTCTTACAGACTACATACTTCAGTGAATCTTCTAACCACAAAGAACTCTAAACATTCTTTTATTTTTTGTAAGGAGGGGAGGGATGTGATTTTGTTATATGTGTTCTGCTTATATTTTTACTGTTAATGTGTTTTGAATGTTCTGCCCATCAACAGCAATGTACTGAGGAGGAGCAGTTTGGTTTAGGGCAGTTGTTACATATAGAGTAAGGAGAAGCATGGAATATAGTTGTCTCTGAGCCTGCAATCCAGTGATCCGGTGTCGGTTCCTTTTACATCATACGGGTTCCTACCACGACATTACAGCAGGCAGTCTTATTGTCCTGAAATAAAGCACCCAGCGCCAGAGATGCAATTGTGTCATTGTGACTTTCCTGTGCACTGCTATATGGCACTGCTCTGCCAGGATGTTCAGCTGTATAATGGGACAGCAATACAGCATTAAACTTAAACCTTGAGAGCCGCAGAGCCCCCTGACACGGCATACAGACTAAGGCTACATTCACACGATGTATGCCTGCCGTACCGTAGTACGGCGGGCATACATCGGCGCTGCGGAGAGGAGCAGGGGTTGAGCGCTGCTCACCCCCACCCCTCTCCATAGGAAGATACAGCGCACGGCGCCGTATCACAGGAAAAGATAGGACATGTCCTATCTTTTCCCGGGCTACGGAGCGGTATGGTGCCGCACGTGTGCTGCACCGCACCGCTCCCGTACAGGGCCGTGAGCCCATAGAAGTGTGTGGGGGACCTTTATATCGGCCGTATATACGTCCCCCATACATGTGTGTGAATGTAGCCTAAGTGCAAGTCTGGAGTAGTGTTGGGTGTTGAAGGGGGTATTCCCATTTCAGCAAATACATATTATTCTTAGATAATGTTTCATTAAACAAATTTTCCAATATATTTTCTACTTGCTGCCCTTTTATAGAAAGCTTCTATGTTTACTTTCTGTTAAGGAGATCGCACTGGTTTCGGACGCCATCTTGACTACTGTCCGCCATTTTAAGTATTAGCCAGGGGTCACGCTGGGGGTCAAGCACTGTCCAGTTAATGTCATGATTCAAACTTCATTTTATGTTTACCGGATTGGTCGCCTGCCAGCTAATTCTCTTTGACATTTAATGAGAATCCAGTCTGTCCTTCATCTTTAGTTCTATATCCTTACTCTAGCCAGCTTATCTCTTTCTTCTCAGGGAAATTAGTATAAACATGTCTGTGAACAAGGTCGGGAAGACAGTGCACAATTCATTAACCGTTTGGGAGAATGTCTTACAGAGTGTCCTGGTAAAATGCATTATGGCCAATAGCATCTCAGTATTCTATCTCCTCGTCATGCCCACCAATGCTGATTTTTCTGTCTTTTTATATATGCTCTTGTGTGTGAAATAAATGGGGAGAAGATCTTTACATACACTAAGAAACTGACGTGTGTCTTGGTTTGTGTTCAAGCCCTGGGGCAGTCATGAAATAGTTATTTTGAAAGTCACCTGGGCAGTTAAGCCCTAGATAAAAAATCTCTAACACTTTCAATAGACAGAAATCTGACCATGGTCACACAGGTGTTATAACGAGCCGCACACCTGTGTGACACAGTTAACATAGGACCTTTATATAGCATTATCTAGATAGAGGTCTAGAAAACCATGATGAATTGATACAGGAAGTATAGTGGAAAATGTTATAAATTTTCATTATACGAACAACAATATGTATTTGTTGAAATGGGAATACCCCTTTAATTGTCCTGCATCTAGCACATATAAGGGGGCCCACGGCTCTCACTGTTTAAAATAACAAGGTACTCTTATTTTAAAGAGTGATAGCCACAGGCCCACCTCTCCATGATGGCCAGGTTATGCCCACTGCACCAACCCCTGCCCCACCTGTGTGCCAAATATATCACAAGACTCTTCCTCCTGATGTATCCAGCAGGCGCCTGCGCTCATCAGCAATTCTACCCCAGCTACTATAGCTAGTGTGTAGGTCCATGCCTGCCCACTAGCTATAACATGCACCGTTAAGGCAGAAACACTTAGTGTGGAGGTGTCATAAAGGAGGAAATAATCAAAATTTTTGGCATTGCACCAGGAATTGCAAATATTTCAAAGCTTGTATGCCAAAAAAATGTCGCAAAAGCTCTAATAAAGATCCCCCATAGATTCTAGTCAGCGCATACTTGAGCCAAATATAATTACAATGATGAATGCCTGACATTCCACTGCAGGGTACAGATGGTGATAGGGAACAGTTTAAAACAAACCATATTGATATTAGCCCCCCTGCTATGTTGGCCCAATTAGGGTATAAGCATCTGATTTAAGACCTCAGATGGGAGGTGAGTATACAGCAAACTAATCTCATAACAGTGCTTCATCAGAAAGCTTTACATAGCATCAGGAATGTTGCAGCATCATTACTGCATTTTGGAGGTAGGGAGTTGATTTGGTAGCATTATTAGAAGATATGGGGCCCAATCCCCTCAAAAATATACATAATTGTATACACACACATTTACCGTATTTTCCGGACTATAAGGCGCACTTAAAAGCCTTGGATTTCCTTGGAAATCCAAAGTGCGCCTTATAGTCCGGTGCGCCCTATATGTGGGCAGCGGACCCTACTTACATAGGTCCCCGCTACCGGAGACAGCAGATCTCCAGCGGGAACTGCAGACCACGCGGCACGAACAACTTCTGCCGCGTGGTCTGCAGTTCCCGCTGGAGATCTGCTGTCTCCGGTAGCGGGGACCTATGTAAGTATGGTCCGCTGCCATCCTCCACCTCCCCCTCACCTTCCCCACTCACCTTCCCCGCGTCGCCGCGTCTCTTCTCGGCGTCGCGTCCCGTCGGGTCTCCGCTCCGCCCCCGGACCTCCGCCACGCCCCCGACCCTGCGCCTTATAGTCCGATGCGCCTTATATATGGAATTATTACATATATAAGGCGCATCGGACTGTTGCGCCTTATATTCCGGTGCGCCTAATGGCCTGGAAAATACGGTATACACTCCTACACACATAAACACATTTATACACTCATGTGCACATATTCATGCACTGATATATACATTTGGACACATATTGTACACAGATTTGTCCCAATTGTTGCTGACCACATGGAGGAAGAAGTGCTGCCATCCTGCTGTCTCCTCCCTCTTCACCAACATTTCTTATCTGAGATGCTGATTCATACTGTGCCTTGTGGAAGATGTGCACTGTTATATTATATTGTACAGTGTTTAGCATAACTTGTGTATAATGGTGCCCATCCTCCATTGTTTAGCGTGTCAGGTCGGATGTCAGGTCGCTCTGACACCGAGAGCCCCATAGCAGCTGCTATGGCTGCTACCACTGTAGTTACACCCTGAGTAGATTGCAGTCACATATCTGCACTGCCCAATGCAGAGAGAGGGTAGTATTGCCATTCACAGTGCTAATGGAAGTACTGATGTATGGATGTAGTTGATGTAGAATCATCAATGTTGAAAGCTAAGTAAAGGTAAGACTATATTGATGTAGAACAACAACCTAGAATCTATTGATAAGTTTTGGCCTTCAGACTGAAACATGTCAAAGATCATCAAAAAGAATTTACAATTATCTAAAGAACACTATTATTGCCAAGGCATTGTTAAAGACATTGCTCATAATAACTCTATATTTGATGAGTTAATAAATCAAAAATTTACAATTGTGTATGTGCTTCACTAATCCAGATGTTTTGCACATATGAATAAGGACAACGTGTTCATTGAGTAGTATTGTAGCAAAAGTATACGTGGTAATTGGAAAATAGTAGAGTGAGGCTCACTAGATGAGGTTCTGGATAAATTAAGCACAGTTGTAGTAATCAACTTGTATGAATAAACCTCAGGGTGCTTCCTTTGAAGGAGGATCATCAGAGTTCAGTAGCCGCTCTTGTCTGTATTGTGCTAGAGTGAAGTAGAGATTGGTCTTGTTTTGGCGCACACTAGTATTCAGGAGAAGGGCGTGGATAGTGGTTATTGTGAAGGACCAATTCTGCTAACCTCTCAAAACCAGAAAGCGGGGTCTCTGGGGGTCCCTTTTTCAAGTGCACAAGACTAATAAAAATGAATGCTTTTTATGGTTAGTAACCTTCACCTTTTTAATAACATATATTGCTATTTATTACTGTTATTATTGTTTTTATTTTACACATTTTATTTACATTCAAGGATTTTTACTACAACTTGTTTACAAACATTTATTACGTATATACTTTTTCTGTTAAGTGATACCTTATTTAAAACTATCTATTTCCGAGTTTTAGGATGCTAACTGTATTTGAGAAAGAGACCCGTTCTATAATGGAGCTGCTACTGCATGTTTGTTAAAGTCTCTGACTTGCTTCTGCTGCACACACTACCGTACTCTATGGTATTGGAGTTGCCTCGTAGTATCTCAATCAACATCTTCCATGTCAGGTATAGTTTCTGGGGTTAACACTCCCATCTCTTGGTTAACTGATAGTTTACCTGGATGACCACACATCAAATAGGCTGGAGCATATCCTGTGGAACTTGTGGGGATTTGGTTATACATCTCTACCAGATCTAGAAGCTTCTCTGGCCATTGCTTTCTTTCTTCTAATGGCAAAGTCTGTAGCAGGTTGATCACCAGATGATTCATCTTCTCACACAACCCGTTACCTTGGGGGTGATATGGCGTTGTTCTGATCTTATACCCATACAATTAACAGAACTCTTTGAAGACTTCCGCTTCAAATGCTGGAACTCTATCTGTCAGGACTTGATCTGGGAAACCATGAGGTCTGCAGAAATACTCCTGGAATGCCTTTGCAGCTGTTCTTGCTGTTTGGTCACATAATGGGACAACCACAAGGAAACATGAATAGTGCTCTACCATCATCAAGGCATAGGTATATCCATAACAACTTGAAATCAGCTTAGTCACAACCAGCTGCAAGGGGGCCTTCTGATTAGCAGGATTCTTCCTCCTCAGATTGCATGGGCCGCACTCTCTGTGTTCAATGTCAACATGACACTCATGTTCAATGGAGTGTCTCATAACCTTCCAGTAGAAGCAATCACGAATCACCACCTCAAGCTTCTTCCATCCGCAGTGGCCTGCTTGGTTATGGTATGCCTCAAGGACCATAGGCACATCTTCCCTCAGGACCACAATCTGCCATACTAGCTCATGGGTGTGTGGATTGATACCTCGCCTGACCAACTTTTCTTTAAACATGAAGAGCCTCTTCGTTTCCTTCCACAGTTGTTGTGCATCCACCTGTGCATCAGGATCTAGGGATAAACCTTCCACTTCAATAAGGTCTCTGATCAAGCAGATAGCTGGATGTGGTAAGGGATTCAATGACTCTTCTTGGGGGACCAGACCTCTCCTTCTTGTCACCGTGGCACAATGGTACACGTCCCGGTTATAGAATGCTGGCATCGCGATCTCTTCCAGATCAGTTGATTCTTCTTCTGGGGCAGGAAGATTTGGCATATGGGACAAGGCATCCACATTGATGTTCTTGGTACCAGCCCGGTACTTGATCACAAACTCATAGTTAGACAAGTGTTCCATCTCTGCTCCAAAGCACCCAGCTTAGCAGAATCCAAGTGACTCAGTGGATTGTTATCCGTGTAGATGGTGAACTTGGAAGATGCCAAGTAGTGCTTGAACCTTTCTGTAACTGCCCACACGATGGCTAAGAATTCCAGCTTGAAGGAACTATAGTTTGCGGGGTTCCTCTCAGTAGGGCAAAGCTTCCTACTTGCATAGGCAATCACCTTCTCCTTTCTTTGTCGTTCTTGGGACAATACGGCTCCGAGCCCTGTATTGCTAGCATCCGTGTGGAGGATGAAAGGCCAGCCATAATCTGGATACACCAAGACTCCTTCTCCCTTGAGTATACTATATTGTGTGACCGGAGCTCTATAACTTCTTTGTCTTTCATCCTTATTTCAGATTCATGTGAGTTTCTTATTCCACACATAGGATTCCTTGGTATATTTACAGATCAATCCGACCAAAAACGCTTCAGATGAAAATAAGGCACCATTCAGACACGGAACTGCTCTAGTATTCTCCTAATCCTCAAAATTTCTCCTGGTAGTAAATTCCGCTATGCAGAGAAAATACACAAGGACATAGTGTAGACAGTTCCAAAAGATCAAGTATTTTAATATCAGTACTCACATAAAAACAAGTTAAAATGCGCATATTATTTCCACAAGGACGCCAAGTCACTGCCCATTCTCCCTTGACTGTTTTCTTCAGGTCTTGGAATGATTCTTCCATTCCTACCCTTAGTCTTGGTATGGCCTACTAAGAGGTCTTAAAGGGGCCCTGCCATCTTAGTGAAGTTCTTGATGAACCTTCTGTAGTAGCTGACTAGGCCCAGGAACTGCTGCACCTCTTTGATGGTTGTTGATCTCTGCCGATCTTTGATCACAGTCACCTTGTCTGGGTCTGGTGCTACTCCTTTGGCACTCACCTAGGTACTGTATCTTGGGCTTCAGCAGATGACATTTTAATGGCTTTACCTTTAAGCCGAAGATAGAGACTGCTTCAAAGACTTCTGCCAGATGCTGCAGTGTTCCTGGAATAAACAGTCACATCATCTAGGTACAACAGGACTGTTTTAAAGGCCGAGACAACATTCCATCAGCCTGGTGCGTTGCACAATGTTCCTGGTGCGTTGCACAATCCGAATGGCATACAGTTGAACTCGCAGTCCTATGGTAGAACTGAAGGTGACCCTTCTATGCGTGACTGTGGCTAAGCATCCTTATGCATAATCTGATTAATTTTCCTCTAATCTACCCACATGTGCATGCGACCATCATTCTTTCTCACCAACACAAGGGGAGCTGCCCACGGACTATAACTGTCCCTAATTACCTCAGCTTGCTTAATCTTTTTAAGCATACCTTTAGCACACTGGTAATGCGCAGGAGGTACAGGGCGGTACCTATCTTTAATTGGCGGATGGTCCACTGTGGGAATGTGGTGCTGAATGCCCATCACTTGACCAAAGTCTAAGGGGTGCTTGCCCTTTTGTACTCTTGTGCGAGTCTGTACAGACCATCCCTCTGATGTTGTGGAGTGGTATCGATACCAGATGACAGATCTGTTGCCACCAATCTGCCAATGGTGCTGGTGAATAGGCTGGAGCATATCCTGTGGAACTTGTGGGGATTTGGTTATACATCTCTACCAGATCTAGAAGCTTCTCTGGCCATTGCTTTCTTTCTTCTAATGGCAAAGTCTGTAGCAGGTTGATCACCAGATGATTCATCTTCTCACACAACCCGTTACCTTGGGGGTGATATGGCGTTGTTCTGATCTTATACCCATACAATTAACAGAACTCTTTGAAGACTTCCGCTTCAAATGCTGGAACTCTATCTGTCAGGACTTGATCTGGGAAACCATGAGGTCTGCAGAAATACTCCTGGAATGCCTTTGCAGCTGTTCTTGCTGTTTGGTCACATAATGGGACAACCACAAGGAAACATGAATAGTGCTCTACCATCATCAAGGCATAGGTATATCCATAACAACTTGAAATCAGCTTAGTCACAACCAGCTGCAAGGGGGCCTTCTGATTAGCAGGATTCTTCCTCCTCAGATTGCATGGGCCACACTCTCTGTGTTCAATGTCAACATGACACTCATGTTCAATGGAGTGTCTCATAACCTTCCAGTAGAAGCAATCACGAATCACCACCTCAAGCTTCTTCCATCCGCAGTGGCCTGCTTGGTTATGGTATGCCTCAAGGACCATAGGCACATCTTCCCTCAGGACCACAATCTGCCATACTAGCTCATGGGTGTGTGGATTGATACCTCGCCTGACCAACTTTTCTTTAAACATGAAGAGCCTCTTCGTTTCCTTCCACAGTTGTTGTGCATCCACCTGTGCATCAGGATCTAGGGATAAACCTTCCACTTCAATAAGGTCTCTGATCAAGCAGATAGCTGGATGTGGTAAGGGATTCAATGACTCTTCTTGGGGGACCAGACCTCTCCTTCTTGTCACCGTGGCACAATGGTACACGTCCCGGTTATAGAATGCTGGCATCGCGATCTCTTCCAGATCAGTTGATTCTTCTTCTGGGGCAGGAAGATTTGGCATATGGGACAAGGCATCCACATTGATGTTCTTGGTACCAGCCCGGTACTTGATCACAAACTCATAGTTAGACAAGTGTTCCATCTCTGCTCCAAAGCACCCAGCTTAGCAGAATCCAAGTGACTCAGTGGATTGTTATCCGTGTAGATGGTGAACTTGGAAGATGCCAAGTAGTGCTTGAACCTTTCTGTAACTGCCCACACGATGGCTAAGAATTCCAGCTTGAAGGAACTATAGTTTGCGGGGTTCCTCTCAGTAGGGCAAAGCTTCCTACTTGCATAGGCAATCACCTTCTCCTTTCTTTGTCGTTCTTGGGACAATACGGCTCCGAGCCCTGTATTGCTAGCATCCGTGTGGAGGATGAAAGGCCAGCCATAATCTGGATACACCAAGACTCCTTCTCCCTTGAGTATACTATATTGTGTGACCGGAGCTCTATAACTTCTTTGTCTTTCATCCTTATTTCAGATTCATGTGAGTTTCTTATTCCACACATAGGATTCCTTGGTATATTTACAGATCAATCCGACCAAAAACGCTTCAGATGAAAATAAGGCACCATTCAGACACGGAACTGCTCTAGTATTCTCCTAATCCTCAAAATTTCTCCTGGTAGTAAATTCCGCTATGCAGAGAAAATACACAAGGACATAGTGTAGACAGTTCCAAAAGATCAAGTATTTTAATATCAGTACTCACATAAAAACAAGTTAAAATGCGCATATTATTTCCACAAGGACGCCAAGTCACTGCCCATTCTCCCTTGACTGTTTTCTTCAGGTCTTGGAATGATTCTTCCATTCCTACCCTTAGTCTTGGTATGGCCTACTAAGAGGTCTTAAAGGGGCCCTGCCATCTTAGTGAAGTTCTTGATGAACCTTCTGTAGTAGCTGACTAGGCCCAGGAACTGCTGCACCTCTTTGATGGTTGTTGATCTCTGCCGATCTTTGATCACAGTCACCTTGTCTGGGTCTGGTGCTACTCCTTTGGCACTCACCTAGGTACTGTATCTTGGGCTTCAGCAGATGACATTTTAATGGCTTTACCTTTAAGCCGAAGATAGAGACTGCTTCAAAGACTTCTGCCAGATGCTGCAGTGTTCCTGGAATAAACAGTCACATCATCTAGGTACAACAGGACTGTTTTAAAGGCCGAGACAACATTCCATCAGCCTGGTGCGTTGCACAATGTTCCTGGTGCGTTGCACAATCCGAATGGCATACAGTTGAACTCGCAGTCCTATGGTAGAACTGAAGGTGACCCTTCTATGCGTGACTGTGGCTAAGCATCCTTATGCATAATCTGATTAATTTTCCTCTAATCTACCCACATGTGCATGCGACCATCATTCTTTCTCACCAACACAAGGGGAGCTGCCCACGGACTATAACTGTCCCTAATTACCTCAGCTTGCTTAATCTTTTTAAGCATACCTTTAGCACACTGGTAATGCGCAGGAGGTACAGGGCGGTACCTATCTTTAATTGGCGGATGGTCCACTGTGGGAATGTGGTGCTGAATGCCCATCACTTGACCAAAGTCTAAGGGGTGCTTGCCCTTTTGTACTCTTGTGCGAGTCTGTACAGACCATCCCTCTGATGTTGTGGAGTGGTATCGATACCAGATGACAGATCTGTTGCCACCAATCTGCCAATGGTGCTGGTGAATAGTTGCTATCAGTAGTGTTTGCTGGAGCCAAGGATACCACATCATTTATGTCATTATTACTTACAGTGGACAGATTAGCTACAGTGGTATACTTGGGAAGGTAAACTTCCTCTTCCCCACAATTCAATATTCGGACAGGGAACTTCCGTCTCTTGACATTAACAATGCCCCTAGCGGTCATGACATTGGGCCTCTTCTCTAAGTACACGGCAGGGGTCTCAAACTCAATTTACCTGGGGGCCGCTGGAGGTAGATTCTGGGTAAGGCTGGGCCGCATCAAGTTTTCCACACAAAATGCACTTACAAAATATCATTATTCAGATTCAAATGTCATGGCGTCTCCCAGCGCAAGGAAAGCCCCGAGCTGGGAGACGTGTTTTCTCTATGAACGCGTCCTGTGCATCGAGGGGTCCCAAGCTCCTACCGCACTGAGCCCAGTCAGGGACACTCCATCCCCCCCTCCCCCCCGGTACTTGCCTCCCCGTGTCCCTCCCATCGAAGAAGATGAAGTCGCCGCTCTGACCTGCACCAAGTGCGTTCAGAGCGGCGACTTCATCTTCTTCAAGTACCGGAGGGAAGGGGATTAACCGGTTACGGGCCCTTTCCTGTTTTTTCATGTCCATTTTTCACTCCCCACCTTCAAAAATCTATAACTTTTTTATTTTTACACGTAAAGAGCTGTGTGATGGCTTGTTTTCTGCGTAACAAATTGCACTTCATAGTGATGGTATTAAATATTCCATGCCATGTACTTGGAAGCGGGAAAAAAATTCCAAATGCAATGAAAATGGTGAAAAAACGCATTTGCGCCATTTTCTTGTGGGCTTGGATATTACGTCTTTCACTGAGCGCCCCAAATGACATGTCTACTTTATTCTTTGGGTCGGTACGATTAAGGGGATACCAAATTTGTTATAGGTTTATAATGTTTTTTACAAAAATTAAAACCTCCTGTACAAAAATTATTTTTTTGATTTTGCCAACTTCTGGCGCTAATAACTTTTTCATACTTTGGTGTACGGAGCTGTGGGTGGTGTCATTTTTTGCGAAATTTGATAATATTTTCAATGATATCATTTTTAGGACTGTACGACCTTTTGATCACTTTTTATAGATTTTTTATATTTTTCAAAATGGCAAAAAAGTGGCATTTTCGACTTTGGGCGCTATTTTCCGTTACGGGGTTAAAAGCATTGAAAAACCATTATCATATTTTGATATATCGGGCATTTTCGGACACGTCGATACCTGATGTGTTTATGATTTTTACTGTTTATTTATATTTATGTCAGTTCTAGGGAAAGGGGGGTGATTTGAAATTTTAGGTTTTTTTATTATAATTTTTTTTTTTTAAACTTTTTTGTATTTTTATTTATACTATTTTTCAGACTCCCTAGGGTACTTTAACCATAGGTTGTCTGATCGATCCTATCATATACTGCCATACTACAGTATGGCAATATATGGGGATTTTCCTCCTCATTCATTACAATGTGCTATCAGCACATTGTAATGAAGGGGTTAAAACGAAATAGCCTCGGGTCTTCGGAAGACCCGAGGCTACCATGGAGACGGATCGCCGCCCCCCGATGACGTCACGGGGAGCGGCGATCCCAGGTAAGATGGCGGCACCCATGCGCCGCTATCTTTTTGAGGCTGCTGGCAGCTTTGCCAGCAGCTATCGCTGTGCAAACACCCGCGATCGGTGCTAGCACCGATCGCGGGTGTTACCGGTAAGCCTTTGCTGCAATATGCAGCAAAGACTTACCGGCTATGGAGAGGGCTCAGCCCGTGAGCCCTCTCCATGCAGCGCGACCCGACCGCCGCCGTGAATACACGGCGGGCGGTGCTTTTCCAGGTGGGGGCCGCAAAATATTGTCCCGCGGGCCACAGTTGGCCCGCGGGCCGCGAGTTTGAGACCCCTGGTACACGGATTGTATCATAGCTTGGTAATCTTGTAACTTAATGCCTATTGCAGCTCTACACCAAAGGAAGATTTCACTTCTGGAAGGGAGTATGATGGGGTTGCGGTCACTCACCCTGACACTGCCAATCTTTCCTCCTGTTAACTCTTTCTGCTGCTGTACCAGGGCCTTAATCTCCCTGCTGAGAGTATTTCTTTCTTTGTGTGGGACTGACATGGTCATATCCCTCAACAGTTTTCAATAACATTCATTCCCAAGGATACAGAAGGATCACTTTTACCTCTTTTCACATCAACAATTCCAACACCTTGAGATTTGAGTTCTGCCTGTCCACCTGGATGGTAACCTCTTTGTAATGTTAACAGAAAACAACTTCCAGCTGGACATCAGGAGTTGATTTAAGGATAAAAATTGCAAGTTTTATTTATATTCCATTAAAAAGAAAAGCTTGTACAGCTCACAGCATATGGAAAAAAAGAAATAGCAACGGAGTATAAGATTCCTTTTTTCTTGTGATATTTGTTTGTAACCTCTTCGTAGCCCACTTGCCTTAGTGGCTGGCCATTGCTGGCTATTACGGATAGGTCACCAATTGGGTGTCTGGTGAAGTCTCTGTCAGTCCAGTACCTTTGGTACACAGCATATGGCATCATGGTTACCTGTGAACCACTGTCCAGGAGGCCCGTGAAGGAGAGACCATCTATCACTATGGCTATCAACGGTCTTCCTCCTATATATTTATTGCTCCAGTTAGATGGAGCTGATTTTCTTACTTCCGGAAGCCGCCTGTTTAAACGACACTCCCTTTCAATGTGACCAACCTTATTGTAGCGTCTGCAGATGGGTCTTCTGGTGTTCGGAGGGACAACATCCAGTGCAGGGTAGTCACTGTGGCAATCTCTGCCAAGGCTGATGTCAGGGGAGGTCATCTGGACTGGAAGTCAGCTGTATTTCCTAGGTGGCAGTACCTGCTTGGAGAAGCTGTACAGTTTTACACAAAGCAGCAACACTTTTGGCTAACTCCTGTACCTGCAACCTCAAATGAGTAGAAGGGTACTCAACTTTAATCTGTTGATGTGAACCAGGCAATGTTTGCAGGGAGGACACTGCCCCCTGGTGACACCTGATAGATGGCTGCTTTACTGGCTCACTGTAAGCAGGGGTGCACTCCTGTAGCACCCGGATGGCTCGGTCTTTAAACTGGGCAAAGCCCATATCTGGATTCTGTAGGGACATCATGCGCAATTTGGCTTTTCTGGAGTCAGAAAGCAGGCCTTCCATAAGTTGCCCTGTTAACATCTTATCTTCATCCTGTACACTATCTGGATCAATTTATTTAACAGCTCGCAACGCCTCCTGCAGGTTAAGGGCATTGTCCTGGATAGTATCCTTGGCCTTTTGCTGACAGCCAAAAAATTGCATCTTTCTGCGGCTGTGTCAAAGGCGCCTTTCAATTTTATAAAAATTTCTTTTACTATCTTTTTGTCAGGGTCACTCCAGAACTTGACTTCTCTCTGCGCCACACCACTAAGCTGACTAATCAGGATAGTGACCTTTTGTTCTTCTGACATGGGGTACAGTCCAAATAAACTAGTCAGTTTTTCTTTAAAGTCATTGAAAGTATGTGGCTCGCCAGTGTACTGCGGCAGCGCCTGGTATGTACGGCATGGTCAGCAGTAGTATTGAAGCTACAGCCCCTGCAGTGGACCTCTCTGGACTGACTGGATAGGGGCACCAGAGGCCACCACCCTGCTCACTGAAAAGGTGGGGGACTTGTAGGGAAATGTTTGTGACGCTAGTCCGGATATTCACTGACTTGAGCCTCTGGGAGATCGATGTTGTGGGTCAACATGATATTTAACCCTTCCCGACTAGGGCTGGCTCCCAGGGGATGAGTGGAGGAGTAAGTCACTTGCCTTTCACTGTTGGTGGCGCCCAAAAAAACAACTCACACACTTAGACTTGAACTGCAGGGACAACGGCTACCTTGGTGAGCTATCCTCCTCAATGTGCTCCTCAATATGCTGCTCAGCTGCACTACCTTTTGCTAGCTGTACTAACTCACTCGGTCTCCGCTTCGGCCAGGCTCCTCAGAGCCCCCAGGCTCTCCTGCCTGTCTCCTCTAGGTCATCTTGCTTCCAACTGACTACTCACTACTGACTAACTCCTAACTCCTCTCTTCTTCTTCCCATAATCCTCCTGTGCTGCTGCTCTCTCACCTTGGTAGGCCGCCCCCCTTCTTTATTAAACATATAATAATTAAAGGTATGTACACAGTACATTGCTGTTGGACCCGACATTTTACACAAAGTAGAGGGTGCTGCTGAAGTGTCTGGGACTTCTGCTGAGGTGCCTGGGACTTCTGCTGAGGTGCATGGGACGTCTGCTGAGGTTCCTGGAACGTCTGCTGAGGTGCCTGGGACTTCTGACCCCATATGGGTGACCCCCAGTAACTATGGCACTCAGGTCCCTGATGTTAGTCCACTGGTCTAAGCTCTGCCATGTCGCTGTGTATCCCAGGACTGCCAGACCTGGGATACACAAACACGGCAGGGCTTAGACCAGTGGACTTTTTATAAGTTTTTTTTTTTTAGCGAGGACCATATTGGTATGATTGTAACCCAGACCAATCATTATGTTGCACAACATATTGCACAAAAACCCAATTTTTTTTACGCATAACCCCACAGGTGAACTCCTGTCAGTGCAGCAGAGATTAAAAAATATTGAGGCATAGTACCTCTACTGGGACTGGTTAAAACAAAACCCAAAATCAGGGACTATTGGAGCACAGACATATTGTTGCACCCCCCGATGTTCCGCATGGCGGTGAGCAGGATGCGCTTTAATTTTGAGCATCATGCCAACAATGCACAGTGCCCTTCCAGAGATGACCCCAGTTATGATCGCTTATTAGAGGTCAGGCCTATATTAGACTGAGCACCAAATTTATGGATTTGTATACAGCCAAGAAGAATCTATTGATGCATCCCTGGTACATTTCAAAGGGAGACTTCATTTCCTGCCAAATAAGAGGGCAAGATGAATATGTATAAGCTGTGTGAGAGTACATCAGGGTACACATATAAGTTCAGGGTATATAAACAGAAGTGCCCCCAGAATGCTCCCCCCCCCCCCTTCCGCTTCCTGGGAATTGCTGGAGCCTTGCTTCCAGAAAAACTTCGGCGTAGGGCACTGTAAGAAGGAATCAGAGAAGTCTCCCGAAGTCACTGCTAGGGGAAAAACCAGAGCTGGGCACTATGGACAGAGACAAGAGAGAGGTCCTTGTATTACCAAGAATACATGGGCACACCAGCACTCCTGCCACTGCACGAGGTACCAGTACAGAAGCCCCCCAAGTCTGACTGCATATTGGACTACAATAGGTACACGTGCTTCAGCCATATGACGCCATGTGGAAATCGAGGGTGTGTTACAAGAAACTGGCCGTGCACATCATGCAGATGGGCACTGTATAATGCATACGTGTTACATCAAATTGAAGGCCAGAGGGGATCTTTCCTGGTATTTCAAGATGTGGTAGTCAAACATTTGATTTTGAGAGACCAGGAAGGGGGGAGGGCTAGTGCTTCTGGAAGCAAGGCCACATGAATTGTACCAGCTGTCCTTTAGATTATTGCCCCAAATTGGATATTGCTGTACCCAGGAGAATCCGCATAATTATTTTTGGGGTGTTTGCCTCCAGCGGCATGAGTTGGGCAAAATACATTGGCACTAACATGACAAATTTGAGAAAAAAAGGAATTACATTTCTATTTGTATTACATTTGAGCCAGCAACTTTGGAGTTAAAATGCTCATACTACCCTAGATAAATTGTTTGAGGGGTGCCCTTTTCTAAAATGGGGTCCCTTTTCAGGGGTCTCTATTATTGCTACCTCAGGGGCACCCCAACATTAGTCTAGTGAAAACAGAGCTCCAAAAACTAAAAATTTTGCTTGTTCCCTACTGAGCCCTGCCCTGTGCCCATTCTGTAGACTATTGCCACTTGTGCGGTATTGCTGTAACCAGAACAACCCACATAATGATTTTTGGGGTGTTTGTCTGTAGTGCCTTGAGTTGGGCACAATATATTTGGCATATATAAGGTATTGCCGTACTCGGCAATTTTGGGGTGTTTGTAGTGCCTTGAGTTGGGCACAATATATATGGCACTAAAATGGCACTTTTGAGAAAAAAAATGGAATTTTTACTCCGCACCATTCAATTTGTATTACAATATGGCAAGCATGTTGGAGGTTACAATGCTCACCACAAATTCATATAAATTCTTTGAGGGGTGTAGTTTAGAAAACGGTGTCATTTCTCAGGGGATTCTATTGTGCTGGTAGCTCACTGGCTAGGCAAACATGACATGTCACTCCAAATTCAAACTAAATTCAAAAGCTAAATTTCTCTCCTTCCCTACTCAGCCTTACTGTGTGCACAGCCGGTCTATTATTGGCATATATAAGGTATTGCCGTACTCGGGACAACTCACAGAATGATTTTTGGGGAGTTGTCTAAAATGGCATATTTAAGAAAAAAATGCAATGTTTACTCTGCACCATTCACTTTATATTAGACTTTGCCAAGCATGTTTGAGGTTAAAATGCTAACTACAGATGAATTCATTAGGGGTGTAGTTTCCAAAATGGTGGCTATTCAAATACGCTGTGGCACCACAAAACATTTGTAGCAAAATGAGTCTTCCAAAAACAAAATAGTACTAACTCTGTACTGGAAAACAGCAGGTGCGGCCTTGATATCCACATGTCAGGTATTGCCATATTCGGAAGAAACATGCCAAATATTTTGGGATGTATATTCCTTCTTTATGTGTACATTTTAAGGCTAAATGAGAATATTCTAATATTCTGAGAAAATTTCCAATCCATTTACCGGTAGTTTGATTACTAAGAAAGAATTAAAGGGGTAACAGACTTCCCAAATGTTCATTTAAATAGTTTGAGTTCTGTTCATAAAATGTTATTATTTATGGGGGTCTAGTACATAAGTCTTTGTAGGGCACTTCCAAACTAAATTGATCACCAAAAATGTAGCATTTTTCAAGTCTCTGGAAAATATGAGAACTTGCTACTAAAACGATAAACCTTCTAACATCCGTAAAAAAAAAAAAAAAGGAAACCTAAAACAAATTATAGACATTCAAAAAGACAAAAGGCAAAATGTTTCTACAAAAAACATTGGGGCAGATTTATCAAGCTGGCAACCAATCACTGATCCACTTTAAAATATTCATCAGCGCTGGTAAAATGATAGCTGTGCTGTGATTGGTTGCCATGGGCAACTAGAAATATTCTGACTTTCAGACAGCTTGATAAATCCGCCCCATTGTCTAAAAAGTAGAACATTTGAAACTTGTTGAATTATTATTGAATTTTTATTCCCCAAAAAACTAATGCAACGTCCCTGCCAATGCGCATGGCAGAGGAATTGCGAATAAGCCCTTTTTCTATGCAATACATATAGGGGCACATTTATCAATCAGTCTGAAAGTCAGAATATTTCCAGTTGCCCATGGCAACCAATCACAGCTCAGCTTTCATTTTACCAGTGCTCATGAATATTTTAAAGGGGAGCTGTGATTGGTTTCCATGGGCAACTAGAAATATTCTGACTTTCAGACTGCTTGATAAATCTGCCCCAGTGAGGTAATTGAGCAGCGGTAGATTCTGCCTGGATAGGCAAGGGTTAAAAGCATGTTAATGTTAAAGGAGACCACCTGACTAGGGAGGAACTTAACCCTTAGTCAGGGTAGGAGTTCTCTCTCTTGGAATCCAGCTCTCCTACCAGAGACACCTGAGAGCACAAGCTCTGACTACAGGCCTGCTAGGCCTCATCTCAATGTCTACTTCACATAGAGTGACACAGGACAAACCGGAAAAAGCTGCAGCTTCCAGGGTTGGACACAGCTACATCCCAGCCTGCCCCTGCATCCTGGCTGGTGAGACAACTCCTGAGGTTCCTCTCCAAAATCACTCCAGTACTGCATTTGTACAGAATCGTTTGGCGTGTTGTTACCGTTGGTTCGAATAAAGAACTGTAAGTTACTTTTATTGCCTCTGTTTGGTCCCTGCTACGGCTGTAACACCAAGGGCGCCCCATCCATCTACCAGGGACACACACTACAGACTCTAAGGGTTGCCCCAAGGAGAACCAGTACCACAGCCTCTCCCTCCATATCATTTCTTTCCAACACCACCTGCTGGAGACCTGCCAGGCTGTAGGACAGCCTTCCGGTCCCCATACCAAGCACCGTCACACTAGCGTGCCTAGGCCGCTACCGCCAGCCACTCTGGTATTCTGGGCCCCGGCTGCCTCCAGGCCCCAAGAAAAGGCTAGGCCCCAGTGGGGAATGTTGCACTAACTGATCAGAGAAATTATGTCATTAACATAAACTACAATGTCTCACGAGAAAATCTCAAAATCACAGAGATACGTTAAAGTGTTGAAACGTTATTACCACAGGAAGAGACACTGGACAGATTTTTTTTAAAAAAAGTGCTGAGCCATAGCAAACAAACAGCCTACATCCTTAAAGAGGACAGATCACCCTCTTGGAGCTGCTTACTAAAGATGTTGCAGTGTTAAACTGCTAGTTTTATCGGAACCTTCCGATAAAGCTAGCAAACACTGCAGTGCCATACCCTGAGAGCGCCTGACTGCCGTAAGCTCGGTCCGTCGTTCTGCCGCATAGAGCCTGGCAGTCACCACCAGCCTATGGGGCGGTCCAGGGAAGAAGCAGCACCACAGTGTGCCCCCTCATGAATATGCCGGACCTCTGTAAACTTTGGTCTGTCGTTCTCAGGGTATGGCACTGCATTGTTGACTAGCTTTATCATAAGGTTTCGATAAAGCTAGCAGTTTAACACTGCAACATCTGAGGTAGCGCTAGGAGCTGCTTACTTTAGAAACCAGCTCCTAGAGCATTTTTTTATGTGACAGGTCCTCTTTAAAGGGGTTTTGTCATGATGCATACATAATTGAATGAAATGACAATTTAATTTGGTTTATTGATGCTTGTTTAGCCTCTCTTCTATGCTACACACAAACATATGCAGGAGGGTCCTAGAAGGTACATGCGCAGCACTGAAAGCAGGCAGTTTTTCCACAAGTCCCAGACCACTTTGCATCTGCCTCTCTCTCATTGGCCTTGTAAGGCAATGACTAAAGCCTTGACTAAAAGAGGCGTGGTTTTCCTTATCTCATCCTGGAAAAGCATATTTTCCCAGAATCCCCCTAGTGGAGCATCCATGGCTATAAGACTCCACACACCTACATGGTGGCCTTAATTGGTTGTCTCCGTAAGCAGAACTCTTTCTTCCCGACCCTAGTCACAAGCCTCTCACCCAGCCAAACCAATTTCTGCCGCATGAAAGCCAACGCAGCTATAGCAAAAACCAATCGCGTGCAACACAATCCCAGCACAGACCCCTGTTAAATACATGTCAAAGCCGCGCAAATCCCGAGAACTGTCCAAAGTATACAAAAGTGTGATCCGTGACCCTTAGTAAATAAGCCCTAATATATATTATGTAATATATATTATATCTTATATGTCTTTTTTATAAATATGTCCATGCTTCCAATAGCAACCAATCACAGCTCATCTCTCATTTTTCCTAAGCAATTCAAAAAATGAAGGCTGAGGGGGTGTGGCTAGCCATGCAAAAGAGCATAAGCACGTTGTGGGAGCTCTGCAGTGGGCCATGTTGTTTGAGGCTATTAACTGAGATCCTGTGGGGAAATCTGGACACAGAAAGAGTGCTGCAGGAGAAGAAGGTACTCATACATCAGTGACCCCAATATCTAACTATTTTGCCCCATTGCAACCCCACTCCCCACCGACAGGCAGCGCATCCCGCCACATGAAATCGCGGGCGCTGCCATCTTGCAGGGCGAAACGCTCTAAAGTCGACGCCACACTGCGGCTGAAAGGAGCCCCAGGGGAGAAGGAGAACAGGGAATGCCGAACCAGAGGCAGGTGCCCCAGGTGCAGGACCTCCTCCACAGAAGCTTCCTCACTGTGGTCCCTGCTATCTCCACACCACCACTCACCAGGGTTCTCTGCAGAAGAGATGGCACGCAGCCTCTCCAGGCCCAATCCAGGACCCGCCACTCCAGCAGGCAACATGGCGACCGACACAGAAAGAGAGAAACACACCTTTGAACTCTCCTCAGGTGAGCCCTGCACACAAACAGAAGCCAAGAATTAAAAAAGGGATGCACACCCCAGTCCAACCTCCAAGATATCCCTGTTGGACTCTCTCCCCACAAGGCAATTCCACATGCTGAGCCCCCTAGACAGGGTCATCACCTCAAATGGGCAAAATGCGACCCATCCATGTGCAGCCCACACCCTTCACCTATATCTGCCTCCCCCGGAGGAAGCAGCGCACACCATAAGAGCCTACCCTGAATTTCAGGTACTGTTGGCCCTACTCCCCTCCAAAAGTGATATGGACACTCTTGGTACTGATCAGAAGGGGGCCTGGCAGCATGATTTGCAGCAAGTACAAACTGAAGCTTCAGCACTCAGAGAACAGGTAGAGGAGCTTAAAGGAAACCTACCACTTCTGAAGGTAGGTATGAGATGCAAACACCGGGCACCAGCTCAGGGTGAGCTGGTGCCGGTGCTTAGTCTCGTTAGTGTTAAAACCGCGGTATCGCGGTTTTAACACTTTTTAAACTTTCTAGCAGAAACTGCTTCGGCGCTGCGTGCGCACGATCGTGCGCGCACCTACATTGGAAATGGCGCAGGCGTTGCGCGCGCACGGTCGCGCGCAGCGCCGAAGCAGTTTCTACTATAAAGTTTAAAAAGTGTTAAAACCGCGATACCGCGGTTTTAACACTAACGAGACTAAGCACCGGCACCAGCTCACCCTGAGCTGGTGCCCGGTGTTTGCATCTCATACCTACCTTCAGAAGTGGTAGGTTTCCTTTAAGCCTTTAAATCTGAAATCTCTGCCATGTTACTTGATATCCAGGAGAGGGCAGCAGCACACTCCATTTAGCAGCGGCAATTAATGATGCAAATGGTTGACCTGGAGAACAGGAACAGGCACAACAACATTAGGGTCAGGGGACTTCCAGAAGCCACCCAGACCCTGGAACTCCTTCCGACACTTACTGGCATCTTCAACACCCCACTTGGCTGACCCATTGACAAACCCATTGAAATGGGCCGTGCACACAGAACGTTGCGAGCAAAGAGCTCAGGTCCCACTAGACCGAGGGATGAAATTTGTAGAATTCAGCACTGCACTATTTAGGAAGAAGTAATGCAGTGGCTCCAGCCAAATTAGACTTGGACTTTAATGGCGCCACAATCACGCTGTTCCCAGATCTCTTACAAAGGACCCTGAGATGGAGAGATATCTTCCACCCACTATTGCTCTTCCTACAAGAGAGGAATATCTCCTATAGTTCCCATTCACCCTGCACGCCATTCACCCGGCAGCAAAACTGCAACTTTATCACACCTCAAAGATCTTCAAGGCTTCATCCAGACACTCGACCTGCCGAACATTTGTCTACCAGACTGGAACGAACCACCACCAGGGCAACTACAGCAGCCAAGCAACCCTCACAATGGGGCTAGGAGCTGACAGCGTCTCAGAAACCGAAGAAACCCTTCCGCTGACAGTGCTCAAGAAGACTGAAAAAATTATCATTAGCATAAGTATACATGTGTCACATACACCTGCAATTGTGTATTTCTTGTTTGAACTTGTTTTAAATCCTAAACAGGTTTAGGATTTAAAGTTTACATATAATAACTCTAATAGCATTGAGGGCTTGGCGATCGCGTAGCGAACATGGGCTGACAAACAATAGTGTCCTCAGGCGAGGCATGAAATACAAGTGCAATCATATTATGAGTAACAAAAGCTTTAATTGACAGAATGAGTTAATGCTGCAAGTCAATATTTGCAGTGTTGACCCTTCTTCTTCAGGACCTCTGCAATTCTCCCTGGCAGCTCTCAATCAACTTCTGGACCAAATCCTGACTGATAGCAGTCCATTCTTGCACCATCAATGCTTGCATTTTGTCACAATTTGTTGGTTTTTGTTTGTCCACTCGTCTCTTGATGATTGACCACAAGTTCTCAATGGGATTAAGATCTGGGGAGTTTCCAGGCCATGGACCCAAAATCTCTATGTTTTGTTCCCTGAGCCATTTAGTTATCACCTTTGCTTTATGGCAAGGTGCTCCATCATGCTGGAAAAGGCATTGTTGATCACATTACTGCTCTTGGACGGTTGGGAGAAGTTGCTCTTGGAGGACATTCTGGTACCATTCTCTATTCATGGATGTGTTTTTAGGCAAGACTGTGAGAGAGCCGATTCCCTTGGCTGAGAAGCAACCCCACACATGAATGGTTGCAGGATGCTTTACAGTTGGCAGGAGACAAGATTGGTGGTATCGCTCACCTTGTCTTCTCCGAACAAGCTGTTTTCCAGATGTTCCAAACAATCGGAAAGGGGATTCAACAGAGTAAATGACTTTACCCCAGTCCTCAGCAGTCCACTCCCTGTACCTTTTGCAGAATATCCGTCTGTCCCTGATATTTTTTTCTGTAGAGAAGTGGCTTCTTTGCTGCCCTCCTTGACACCAGGCCTTGCTCCAAGAGTCTCCACCATACATTGCGTGCAGATGCACGTAACACCTTTCTGCTGCCATTCCTGAGCAAGCTCTGCACTGCTGGTAGCCCGATCCCGAAGCTGAAACACTTTTAAGAGACAGTCTTGGCGCTTGCTGGTCCTTCTTGGGCGCCCTGAAGCCTTTTTGGCAACAATGGAACCTCTCTTCTTGAATTCCTTGATCATGCGATAGATTGTTGACTGAGGTGCAATTTTTTTAGCTGCGATACTCTTCCCTGTTAGGCCAGTTTTGTGCAGTGCAATGATGACTGCATGTGTTTCTTTAGAGACAACCATGGATAACAGAAGAGAAACAATGATGCCAAGCACCAGCCTCCTTTTAACCGCTTAAGAACGCAGCCATTTTGTAGAATAAGGCTGAGTCCCATTTTTTGTATTCTGACATGTGCTATGGTTATAACTTTTGAACACTGTTACATATCTAAACGATTCTGAGATAGTTTTTTCCCCACATGTTGTACTTCATTTTAGTGGTAAATTTTGGCTTATAAATTTTTCGTTTATTCACAAAAAAAAGAAAAAATGATGAATTTTTTGAAAAATTTGCCATTTTCGATATTTGAAATCATCGCGTTTTCAGGCAGATAGATTTACCACCTAAATAACTTGCTGAATGACATTTCCCATATGTCTACTTTACAATTTCATAATTTTTGAAACATCTGGATAATTTATTTTGATGACACGCAGCTTACAAAAAGATTATCGATTTTCCGTATTTTCAGAATTTACTATTTTGGGGATAAATACTGTTTTAAATGAAATTTTACATATTTAGCATTAAAAACCCCTACATAATCAACCCATTTTCAAATCTTCCCCCCTCAAACTATCAGAAACATCTTTTAGGAAGATTGTTAACCCCTTGAGATCTTCATAGTAATTGAATCAAAATGGAGGTGAAATTTAGAATGGTCAAATTTTGTCGGCTATACGTTAATTTAGCCCTAAAATTTACACATTTACAAAAGATAAAAAGAGAAAACCCACCATACAATTTGCTATAAAATTTATCTCGAGTGCAGAGACCCCAGCTTGTGGCCGTGACTTGTTTTATGGGCTTACATTGAGGGGCAGAAAAGAAGGAGGGACCTGCAGCTGCCAGGATTTCAGCTTCCTCATTGGCCCCTTTTGTAAGCTATAAAATATTTGCTTTTTCGTTATTGGGGCCATGTGATGGCATGATGGATGAGATGCTTTTTCCACTTTTACCATTTTGGGGTTGGTATCACCTATTGTTGAAAATTAAGGAACTCTTTTTGATGTCAGGAGTAGAAAAGCATCAATTCTGTACTGGATTTTTTACTTTCTTATTTTTTCGTGTTCACCGTATAGCCCAATAATCATGTTATCTTTATTCTATTGGTTGATACGATTACAGGGATACCAGACATGAATATTTTTTCTTATGTTTTACTAAATTTGCCAAATAAAACCCTAATGTGGGGGAAAATCTATCATTTTTGCATCGCTGTCTTCCAAGTGGCATAACATTTTTACTTTTTTGACTACAGAGTTGGTTGATGGCTTGTTTTTTGTGGGACATGTTGTACTTTGCAACAGTATCATTCTGGAGTACATATGTTTTGATAGGGTTTAATAGTTATTTAATTTTATTCTACGGATTGTTAAGGATGCAGAGATATTATATATATGGGGTTTGTGTTATGATTTAGACTTTTCTGAGCGTTATATGTCTCTTTATATGTTTTGGGGCTTATGGGCATTTTTAGTGATTTATAAACTTATTTTTTATTGAAAAACATTTTTTACATTTTTTACTTGTTCCACCATGGGACATGAACAAGCAATCATCTGATTGCTTGTTCATGATAATACTCTGAAATACTTATGTATTGGGATGGGAATACCCGTTTAAGCAATACTCTCGGGAATTAAGGGAGGGACATGTACACAATTCCACATCAGAGGTGATACAGTGGGAAATGCTTAAAACAAACTTGAGAGGTATCCTAATCAAACATGGCTCTATGCTAATAAAAGAGACAGGAAACAAACCTCAATCCATCTTCACCTCTCTACAGAAACTGAAGGCGCAGCATAAGAGGACAATAGAGTCCACGCTGCGGGAGCTGACTCTGACTCGCCCTAGAGATAAATGCCCCGTTAGAATCCAAACAACAAAAGCTGTGGCTAATATGCTCACTTTCCTACTATGAGTGGGGTAATAAACCAGTTAGCTTCCAAGCTAGAGCACTAAGAGACAAGAAAGCAGCTACATATATCCCATCGATCACTGCGACAGGGGGCAGGAAGGTTCATAAGACTGAAGAGATTGCAGAAGCATTCTCCACATACTACCACACTCTATAAAACCTCCTGCCCCCCCTTAACTCTACTCCACATCCGATGCAAACGCTCGCTCACTATATCCAGCAAATCACTCTACCCACCTTATCTAATGACGATATAACCACATTAGAGGCATCCTTTATCCCCAAAGAGTTGCAAAGCACCATTAAAACGCTCCCCTTGGGTAAAAGTCCAGGCCCTGATGGCTATACGGCAGCCTTTTATAAGTCACTACTTTAACTTTCACCATCCCCACTAGAGGTGTATAATAACTCTATCTCTGCTGATGTAACTTTCCCACCCTCGCTCCTCCATGCCACATCACCATCATCCAATAAGAAGGGAAGAATCCTCAGTTTGCCCCAGTCACTGGCCCATCTCATTGATTAATTATGATGCAAAGATCTTTGTTCCCTGGTCCAGCCTGATCAAGTTTACTTCATTCCGTCCAGAGAGGCAAGGGATAACACCCTCAAAACTTTCACTCTGATATGGATGCATGGATTGAATGCAGAGATGGCATTCGATAGGCAACCCTGAGGCAGACTGGCATTGGATCCCTCATGTTAGCTCGTATCCAATCTCTGAATAATGCTCCACATGCTCAAATCTGAATAAATGGGAACACCTCTCCCCCTTCACGATTTATAATGGCACCAGACAGGGGTGCCCGTTGTCCCCCCTGTAATATGCACTTGTCATAGAGTGTCTACTCGTAGCCATAAGGGATCACCCGGAAATCAAGGTTATAAAGGTAGGTGACTCTTCCTATAAGTGTTCTGCATTCGCAGACAATGTCCTACTCTGCATTACAGATCCCCTCACCTCCCTGCCCTCTTTGTTGCAGACGCAATCATAAGATTAACAAGGCAAAAAGTATAGTAATGGGAATTGGCCTAGATCCCATACAAACCCAGTCGCTGGCTTGTCGATATCCTTTTTCATTGCAAAGGGAAGCAATGCCATACTTGGGAATCAAGGTCCCATCCAACCTCAATATGATATACCAGCTCAACTATGGCCCATTCCTTTAATATCTGAAAGCTAGATGGACCGGCAAAAAGATTTAATGGTTGGTAGAGTGGGTTGTATCAAAATGACAATTCTGCCCAGACTACTCTACCTCTGTCAGATGACACCCTACTTCATCCCGAAGGTATCCTTCAGCAAGCTAAATTTCCTATTAAATAGGTTCATATGGCTGCCATCTTGGCCTAGAATAGCAAAGGCAACACTGATCCGTGCAAAATTACAGGGAGGGCTGGGCCTGCCAAACTGTAGGCGCTACTACCTGTCATCCACACTAGCCAGGATCTTAGACTGGTTTCACCACGTTACAGGTAAAATGTAGGTGTGCCTGGAGGAACATATCTCCTTTCCCTCTCACAGGCCTCCCTTTGTCTAACTCATACACCTCATTCTCGCACTCCCTTCACACACTGCCATATGTAGCAGCTAAAGTCCTGAAAACCTTGATGAAAGCACCAGACATCACAAAGATGCTTACACCTGATGGCCCGTTAACTCTCATAACACACAATTCAGATTTCCCTCCAGGAACCTCCCGACTTCTTTAACCCCCTAAGAACACAGAAACCCCCTACGTTTCAAGTCAAGCTTCACCAATAATGCCCTCAAAATCTACAATGAATCACCCCTATGCTCACCCCGTCTGCAGTGGGAATACAGTTGACACATTACTATCATTCAATCAGGTCAGAGATAGACCTAAGAAACAAACTTCAAAATACTATCTAGGTGGTATTGGATCCCTGCAAAGCTCCACTCAATATACCCGATCTACTCAGACAGATGCTGGTGCTGTCATAGGGCCCAGAGCACCATGACCAACATATGGTGAGAATGCCCAGTTTTTAAGACATTCTGGACCACAGTACGCAGATTAATAGCAGACCTCTTGCTGGCTATGCTACCAATCATAATAATAATAATTCTTTATTTAGATAGCACCTACAAATTATGCAGCGCTGCCCCATGGGGCTCACAATCTAAACAACCTACCAGTATGTTTTGGAGTGTGGGAGGAAACCTGAGTACCTGGAGGAAACCCACGCAAATACAGAGAGAACATACAAACTCAATACAAACTTGCAGATGTAGACCTGGGTGGGACTTGAACCCAGGACTCCAGTGCTGCAAGGCAGAAGTGCTACCCACTCAGCCACCGTTTGTTCCAAACTGCATGCTAGTGTTCTGATCATCACTCACAATCATCAGTTGTGTATAAGATCGGCCAGTATCCATGAACGACATACATGTATCACCACTATCCTCTGTACTGTAATGCTTATGTTTCCCAGCATTTATAGACATCTGAAAATCAAGAGAAGCCATTGTAGTAGACACCAGATACACAGGAATGTCACCACTTTCATTCGCTTCACATCCCTCCACCATGAAAACCAAGGAATCTTCCTCTGTTATATCACCTGAATGTTCCATCAGGTCAGCAAATAACACTTTCCCATTACAATTCTCAGGCACACTCAGTTTGTGTATCTCACTCAAGGTAGAGGTCCTTTCTACAAAACTGTCAGGACCCTCATCCTGCACTACAGCATTATTCACAGAACCAGGGCTGAAATCCAAATCCATGGCTCCCTTCATCCCTTTGACGTGATCAAGTGCTACACAGCAATCACCTTCTCTTTCATTATAAAAGCCCGCGGGGGTGGAATCTTGTCCTCTTGCACACTATTTTTATTTTCATCACAATTGTGCCTGTCTGTGTCATACTCCATAACATCAGTAACAATGGTGACTTCTAGGGAAGTTTTTCTGTATTTATCTCGTTCGGTACTGGGCGTTTCAGCACTGAAAGTTACCATATCCACCACAAGTGCACCCTCCTCACTGCATAGCTCCCAACCGTCCCGATTTTGACGGGACTTTCCCGTTTTTCGTACCTCTGCCCCGCGTCACGGGCAGCTATGATATTGTCACAGATTTTTCCCCCAGGTCCCGCTGTGTCCCGGCGCTGTGTCCGCATAGTAAATACTTTGAAAGCCTTAACTCACAGTACAGAATGGCTTCTACAGACATCGGGAGGGAATCCTTTTCAGAGAAGTGTCGGGCTTAGCGGAGAGAGCAGGGACCACGTCATCAGGTCAGATCAGTATCTCTCCATATATGGTCTCCAGGGCTTCCCCAGACACAAGCTATTTATTTAATTAAATTACATAAAGTTTTGCCCAGGCTGAGATTCGAACCTGGGACCCTCTGCACTGCAGACAGAAGCTTAACTAACTGAGCTATAAGCCCAGTGATACAGAGCTGAGGATTTCTGGTAACTAAGAAGTGTTATCTGCCATTTACACTGTGATACAGACTAATGCACTGATATATAGGGAGTGATCTTCTCAGAGATTATTGTAATTATTGAGACTATTATTATTATTATTATTATTATTATAATTTTTATTATTATGGAGATTATTATTAATAATGATAAAAATAATAATAATCTCCATAATAATAATAATCTCCATAATAATAATAATAATCTCCATAATAATAATAATAGTCTCAATAATTACAATAATCTGAGAAGATCCCTCCCTATATACCAAGGCAGTATATAGTCATAGTTCTTAGTTACCAAAATTCTCCACCTTGTTAATCACAGAGGCTTTAGCTCAGTGGGTTGAGGTGCTGTGTTATTATTGTACATGGACACTGCAGGTTCTGGGTTCATATCCCAATAAGGATAATTTTTTTTTTATTTTTATTGAGATGATTTTTATTATTTTAATATGGCTAAAATTTGGGGCGTGGCCAGGTAGTGATTGGGGGTGTGGCTGCGCGTGCCGCCATTTTGTCCCTCTTTCCTTTTCACAAATGTTGGGAGGTATGCTCACTGACTCCTCCAACTGGAAACACACCTGCATCACTTATGGTTTCATTCACACCATGCCGCTTCTCTAAATGCAATGACAGATCTCTGCTGTTGATTTACTCAGTTCAGTCAAACCTGAGCCCACAGCACAATCAGTCATCTCCACACAGCACTCAGCATCACTTTCGTCACCTGCACATGTGTTATGTGAGTGGAGGGTTAAATTGTCAGTATGAGGGTGGTGACAGACTTGGCGTTTTTAGGCCATTTCGTAAAAACCGCATGCAGGTTTGACCAATTATCTTAATTCAAACTGGTCAAAAACGCATCCGTTTTCAAAAAACGCATTGTGTTTTTCCCGATCTGAAAACGCACTACTAAAAACGGCCCCAAAACGGCCTAAAAACGCCATGTGTGTGACCACCCTAAGGGTGATGTCACACGTGGCGTTTTGAACGCGTTTTTGGCCCGTTTTTTAGCAGTCCATCAAAAATCGCATCAGTTTTTGACAGGTTTAACCAAGTATCTTAATTCGAACTGGACAAAAACGCATTTGTTTTTTGACGGACTGTGTAAAAATGTGCCAAAAACGCGTTCAAAACGCCACGTGTGACATCACCCTAAATCTCCCCACCATTATGTACCTCTCTGTCTTGTGTGGTCACATATGAGAACACATTTAGCAATACATTTTCTTCCCCCACAGAAAGGCATCATTGTTCCCTGTCAGGAGATAATTGGTCAATATTAGTAACCACATTATTATTGCTCAAAACTAGCATAGTCACAACATTTTCTGTGTTAGCATTGGCAACAACATTGACATCATGTAATGTTACATTTTCCTCACACATTGGGGCAGATTTACTTACCCGGCCCATTCGCGATCCATCGGCGCGTTCTCTGCGCTGGATTCGGGTCCGGCCGGGATTTATGAAGGTAGTTCCTCCGCCGTCCACAGGTGGCGCTGCTGCGCTAAAATGCATCTGATCGCGCCGGAATACACCGAACTGGACCAGGTGAAGGTAAGCGCGCCCCAAGCGACACATTTTCGGTTTTTAAATGCGGCGGTTTTTCCGAATACGTTGGGTTTTTGTTCGGCCACGCCCCCCGATTTCCGTCGCGCGCATGCCGGCGCCGATGCGCCACAAACCGATCGCGTGCGCCAAAATCCCGGGGCAATTCAGGTACAATCGCCGCAAATCGGAAATATTCGGGTAACACGTCGGGAAAACGCGAATCGGGCCCTTAGTAAATGACCCCCATTGAATTTTCACTATCACCAGCCACAACCTGTAGAGGCGCCCTTGAGCAATTAGACACCTCTGTGCTCAGCAATTCTATGTCATTTTCCATCACCTCTAGAGCACCTACCACCAAGGCTACAGACTCTGCACTGTGAGGTTGCAGGTGTACACCAGAGGAATACTGGGTGACATTGTTTTCAAATAGCATTTCATAACACACATGTTTAATATAAGGTGAAGACTATGGATGCATGTCCTTTTTGAGAGATCACAGCATTTTCTGAGGAAGTTGTCCTGGGGATAAACATCAGGGTTAGCAAGGACATCAACACAATCTCCTCATCAATATCATCTGATTTAATAAGTTCATGTTTCATGGTTCCAAACTCAATCCCAAAGTCTAAAGTCACTGGGGGTCATTTATTAATCCCGATTTTCCGACGCGTTTCCCGAATATTACCATTTTTTCCGGAATTGCCACAGGTTTTTGGCGCTGCCGGCATGCACGCGACGGAAATCGGGAGGGGGGGGGGTGGCCGTCGGAAAACCCGAAGGATTCAGAAAAATCGCCGTATTTTTTAAAAAAAATGTGTCGCTTGACGCACACTTACCTGCACCTAGCCTAGCTTGGTAAACTCCAGCGGACCTCGGCGGACTTCAGCGCAGCAGCGACACCTGGTGGACATCGGGCACACTACCTTAGTGAATCGCCTGAAGACACGAATCAGCAGCGGAGAACCCGCCGCTGGATCGCGAATGGACTGGGTAAGTAAATCTGCCCCACAGTCTTGTGGGTCTCATGAACAACTTTCAGAAATGGTATTAGTTCTAGCATGATTTTTGAAATCTGGAACCAAACTAACCCCTAATGGTATTCCACCCACAGTACAGTTAAATGTCTTTCTTAGAAGTTGCACCTGTTGTGTCATCACAAGTCCAGGAGTTTGGTTCCCTCTGACCACATCGAGCTTCAGCTCAGAACCAGCAGATGGTTTAGCAATTAAAGGACAGTAAATGGAATCATGCCCAAGATTCTGGCAACGCGCACTTCAACAGCCCTTTGGTTAGCCCATAAGTATGTACCTCTGGCTTTCCCAAGCCCACTGTATCATTATTTTTCACAGTGTTTACACTTCTCCCAGCTCCCTTAACCCCTTAACGCTGAAGCCACTTTTCACCTTCCTTACACGGCCCAAATCATATCCAGTTGATTTTGAGATGTTTTTTCGTAACACATTGTACTTCATGTTGGTTGAGAAATTTAAGCAATATGTTTAGCATTTATTTATGAAATAAATGGAAATTTGGAGAAAATTTTGAAAAAAACAATGTTTTCCAAATTCAAAATTTTCTACTTTTTGGAAAGTTCGTCATGTCTTTAAAATAACTTGATAACTTTTTCCATATGTCTGCTTTAACTTGGCATCATTTTTCAAACATCTTTTCCTTTATTTAGGATGTTAGGAGTTTATAACTTGAGGTGCAATTTTTCAGATTTTCACAAAAGTCATCAAAACCTACTTTTGGGGGGTCAATTTAGTTAGAAGTGACTTTGTAAGGCCCACATGACAGAACCCCCCCCCCCCCAAACAAATAACACCATTTTAGAAACTACACCCCTCAAAATATTCAAAAAGGAAAATGCATTTTACATTGTTTATTGCAATTCCTCCTGAGTATGCCAATACCCATTTTGTCACTGTACCCTGCTGTACGGGCACAGGGGGGCACTTGGAAGGGAGCGTTGTTTCATTTTTGGAGGGCAAATATGGCTGAAAAAGTTTTCATATGTCAGGATGCATTTGGCCCTAATGGTACCAAAACAGAGGAAAGCCCCAACAAGAGACACCATTTTGGAAAGTACATACCTTGGAGAGTTTAGCAAGGTGTAATTTGTGTATTTACCCCAACAGGTGTTTGATTAAAGTAGGCCCCAAAAAGGAAAAAGGTGAAAATTTTCTCAAAAAAGTCACTTTTACTCCAAATTTTTGTAAGCGACAAGGGATAAAAGATGAAACAACCCCCATAAAGGTGTAAAACTATTTATCCTAAGCACAAAATTGCACCACTTGTGCATATAAAGTGTATGGGTACACAGTAGGGCTCAGAAGGGGAAGAGGTACTTTGGCCTTTTAGAAGCCAAATTTGACAGACATCCTTTACATGTGTGAGGATGCATTTAGAGAGCTGTAGTGGTACCAAAACAGAGGGGAACCCCAGCAAGAGTCAACATTTTGGAAAGCACACCCTTTAGAGAATTTAGCACATTAATATGTGTATTTGTCCATAAAGTGTTTGATTTAATTAAAAAAAGGTCATTTTACCCCTAATCTTTATAGCCACAAGGAATAAAAAAAAAATGCTATAACCCCGCAAAATGTGTAAACCTATTTCTCTCGAGTGTAGAAGTACCCCACATGTGTATATGAAATGTTGTATGGGCGCACAGTAGAAGGAAAGAGGGATGTTTGCCTTTTAAAAGCCAAATTTGAAAGAAATGTTTTACGTGCATTTGGAGAACCCTAGTGGTATAAAACAGATAAGAATATGAAAAGTGACCCTAATTTTTGAACGCACACCCCGTAGAGAATTTCGTAATGTGTAATATATGTATTTGCCCCTACAGGTGAATGATCCAATTAGGCCCTAAAAATTAAAAAGGTGAAAATTTTCCTATAAATGTCACTTTTACCCCAAATTTTTGTAAGCCATAAGAGATAATATATGAAATAACCCCAAAAAAGGTCTAAAACTATTTCTCCCGAGTTTAGAAGTGCCCCACATGTGCATATAAAATACTTTATGGGCGCACAGTAGGGGAAAAGAGGGATGTTTGTCTTTTAGAAGCCAAATTTGACAGAAATCCTTCACATGTGTCAGGATACATTTGGAGAGCCCTAGTGGTACCAAAACAGAGGAAAACAGAGGAAAACCCGAAAAGTGACCCTAATTGTTGAATGTACACCCCTTGGGGAATTTAGCAAGGTGTAATATGTAGCATTTTGAACATATAGTTGCTTTTCAAATATGATGTGCAATGGAGTCCAAGATGAAAATTGCAATTTTTTCTGGAAAGTTCAGTGCCCGTTATGTGGTGCCCATTATTTGATGCCCATGACCGGATTTGTGGAACAAAGAGGGAGGGGAAAACGAGTTTAACCCTTCTCCAAAGAAGAGACATACTGCAAATGCCTAGCCTGGTAAATCACATAAAGGCAAGAATACAAATGAGGAGACAAGTAAATAACAAAATACGTATTGAGACTACACGTTTTCTTTCAGTAAATGGTTATCAGATCGTGTCTGTGGTTTATCCCTTTTGGTTGTCTAGTGTCTAGGACGAAAATCCAATAGGATTCTCTATTCAAAAGCTTTTTTTGCAAGTCTCCGCCTCTAGCGGGTTTGGAGACCTTTTCAATACCTGTCCATTTAAGACTAGAGGTGTCCCCTTTATGAACATCTCTAAAATGCTTAGTAAGGGAAGAGACATTAAATGAATTGTTTGTTACATCTGAGATATGTCGTCTTATTCGAACTTTGGCCGGACAAGTAGTACATCCTACATATTGTATTCTACAAGTGATGCAGGATGCCAAATAGATGATGTTAGAAGTGTTGCAATTGATATATGATTTTATAGGGTACGTGTATAAGGTTCTATACGAAATAAATGAACCCCCTCTCATGATGAATTCACATGCTTTGCAACGTTTATGCCCACATTTGTGGCATCCTGGGTGATCTAGCCAAGTTCTTCTATCTTCCTCCATTTTTTCACTGGTAAATAGGCTGGGGGACAGAATGGAGCCTATAGTCTTTCCCTTTTTAGCTACAAATCTAACTCCCCGACTAATGGTGTCATGATGGTCCTTGTCACAAAGAAGTACAGGTAAGTATTTTTTAATAATTTGTTTGATCTTATGAAATTGATTGCTATATTGTGTGGAAAAAGTAACTTGTTGTAATTTGGTATTGGGTATAGGGTTGTCATACTTTTTGTTTAAAAGTTGTGGTCTGGATTTTTTCTTTACCCTATTAAGAGATGTTGTAATAAGGTGATTGCTATACCCGTCCTCCCTTAATCTCTCTGCAACAAGGGCAGCTTCCTTTGTAAAAATATCTTCATTGGAACAGTTTCTTTTGAGTCTAATAAACTCACCATATGGGATGTTATTGGTAACGTGTTTGGGGTGACAGGATGAGGATAGTAAAATCGAGTTACCTGCTGTGGGTTTTCTGAATTGTGAAACTACAATATTGCCCTCGTCTATATGGAGTTTTACATCAAGAGAAGTGATGCAAGGATTCCCTATGTCAAAAGTAAATTTGAGATTCATGTCATTTGTGTTGATCCAAGATAACATATCTCGAAATGTTTCTGGGGAACCCTGCCATAACCATATGAGGTCGTCTATAAATCTTCCCATCCATCTAATATTATCTTTATAGGGATTAGATGCGGAAAACACAGAAGTAGCCCTGCAAATACGTATATGGAAAAAGCATATTGTTTAGTTGAGCCCAAATAGTTATAATAAATAAGGGCAAAATCACAATGTTGCTTACCATAATGCCTCCAAGTCTGGTTAGCCTGAAGGGGGAGGGGGAAGGAGTGCCTTCATCCCTCGGTAGAGCCGTGTGTTCACACACGGTGTTGACCAAGGTGTGACATCTAGCTCCTATGTGAGTGAGATTAAATAGGGAGAACATACCCGCCCCCCAGTGACTTGCCAAATCACGGTGGAAAGCTCCGGTAGCCTGGACGACGGCACGGATTGTCAGTCATCTGCACATGTGCCGCAGACCGTGGCGACCCGGAAACTCACCATTCACTTCCGGGTGATAGTCTCAGATACTGAAACAGGTTGCCGTGGCAACCCGCGAGGCTGCGGCTGTGCAGTGGTTCACAGGCACGCCTGAATGCTTATTGTTATTGCCAACAAACGTTTTCCCTGTGGTCAGTCGGGGACACGCAATGCATCCACTACAACTGAAACAGTCCGATATTTTCCGCTGTAGCCAGGTCCCGGGGGGTGTGGGAGCCACGAAATGGCTATGTACCAGCCTGTCGCGTATAGATCTCCCGTGTCTGAAGGTGACTAATGGTCTGTCACCGACCGCATCCTTCAGATTGGGATCCATCATGAGTATAGACCAGTGTTTTGTTAGGATCTCCTTGGCCATATTGGCCTCGTTATCAAAGGTGGTAATGAGTCTAATTGTTTCATTAGTGGGTCTCTGTCTGTGTACATTAGTCATTAACAGGTCATGTCTATCACTTCCCGCTGCATGTTGGAATGCTGATCGCAGTCAGTGATCTGGGTACCCCCTCTCTTTAAAGCTGTGTCGTAGATCATCTGACACAGCTTTAAAGTCCTTAAAATCGCTACAATTGCGTCTCATCTGCAAGTATTGTCCTTTGGGGATACCTTTACGTAGAAAGGCTGGATGATTACTCTCCCACCGTAGCAGTGCATTGGTGGACGTGGGCTTCCGGAAGACGGTAGTCTGGAATAGACCCATGGAATTTTTTGTAATTAACACATCGAAGTGTCTCACGATTTTATCGATGTATACCCCAACGTTCTGGCAGAGTGAGTTCACCCCTGACACAATAGGCCTGCCTTTGAGGGGTGTAAGCCCTTCATGGATTTTGGGTAGGGCATAAAAGGTCGCCAGAGTCGTGTGGGTGGGTAGCAGAAACTTATGCTCGGTCTCTGAAATCAAGTTATTCCTCAGCCCACTTTTGAGTATAGAATCCAATTCTATTCTATACTCGGTCAAGGGGTTGTCCTTTAAGACCTCATACCCTGTTTTGTCTTTCAACAGGTCAAGACATAGTTTGCGATATTGGTCACTGTCGAGAACAACTATGTTACCGCCTTTGTCAGAAGGCTTCACTATAATTTGAGGATCCTGTTCTAAATCCTTAAGGGCTGTCATCTCTTTCTTAGATAGATTAAAAGACTTTTTTTTAGGGACAAGATTTCTAAGATCACGTTCCACCAAATCCATGAAGACATCAATACATGACACGTCACTCGTGGGGGGCATGGCTGTACTCCTGTCCCTTAAGGAGGTGAAGGGGCCAAAACCCTGTACGTTCGGGTCTTCTTCCAGGCTATGCAGAAGCCTGACTTCTGGTAGCATCTCAATGGGGACACCCAAATCAGAGCTAAGTTTTTTATCTCTTCGCTTAAAGAACTTGTGCCAACCTAGTCTCCTAGCGAACAGATGTACACTCAACGGCCACTTTATTAGGTACACCATGCTAGTAATGGGTTGGACCCCCTTTTGCCTTCAGAACTGCCTCAATTCTTCTTGGCATAGATTCAACAAGGTGCTGGAAGCATTCCTCAGAGATTTTGGTCCATATTGACATGATGGCATCACACAGTTGCCGCAGATTTGAGGGCTGCACATCCATGATGCGAATCTCCCGTTCCACCACATCCCAAAGATGCTCTATTGGATTGAGATCTGGTGACTGTGGAGGCCATTTGAGTACAGTGAACTCATTGTCATGTTCAAGAAACCAGTCTGAGATGATTCCAGCTTTATGACATGGCACATTATCCTGCTGAAAGTAGCCATCAGATGTTGGGTACATTGTGGTCATAAAGGGATGGACATGGTCAGCAACAATACTCAGGTAGGCTGTGGCGTTGCAACGATGCTCAATTGGTACCAAGGGGCCCAAAGAGTGCCAAGAAAATATTCCCCACACCATGACACCACCACCACCAGCCTGAACCGTTGATACAAGGCAGGATGGATCCATGCTTTCATATTGTTGACGCCAAATTCTGACCCTACCATCTGAATGTCGCAGCAGAAATCGAGACTCATCAGACCAGGCAATGTTTTTCCAATCTTCTACTGTCCAATTTCGATGAGCTTGTGCAAATTGTAGCCTCAGTTTCCTGTTCTTAGCTGAAAGGAGTGGCACCCGATGCGGTCTTCTGCTGCTGTAGCCCATCTGCCTCATAGTTCGACGTACTGTGCATTCAGAGATGCTCTTCTGCCTACCTTGGTTGTAACGGGTGGCGATTTGAGTCACTGTTGCCTTTATATCAGCTCGAACCAGTTTGCCCATTCTCCTCTGACCTCTGGCATCAACAAGGCATTTCCGCCCACAAACTGCCGCTCACTGGATGTTTTTTCTTTTTCGGACCATTCTCTGTAAACCCTAGAGATGGTTGTGCATGAAAATCCCAGTAGATCAGCAGTTTCTGAAATACTCAGACCAGCCCTTCTGGCACCAACAACCATGCCACGTTCAAAGGCACTCAAATCATCTTTCTTCCCCATACTGATGCTCGGTTTGAACTGCAGGAGATTGTCTTGACCATGTCTACATGCCTAAATGCACTGAGTTGCCGCCATGTGATTGGCTGATTAGAAATTAAGTGTTAACAAGCAGTTGGACAGGTGTACCTAATAAAGTGGCCGGTGAGTGTATGTCTTTAGTCCACGTAAAAGCGTCGAAGTCTGTGGTGGGCACAAAATTCAGACCCTTTTTAAGAACCCCTATCTCTTCAGTAGTCAAGGTTTTAGATGATAAATTAATTATCTGGGATTCTGTGGTGGGTTGCGGTTCCTTAGGGGGTATGCAGTCTCTAAAAAATGTTTCTGTTGTGTCGGTTGGGTATAGGTATTTTGTCTGCCTCTACCTCTCCCTGTCCCTCTTGACTTAGGTCTCCCTCTGCCTCCCCTGTCCCTACTATCCCTCAAAGAGGGGGAGATTAGGACCAGAGGGTCCTACAGCGTGAGGCGAGGTGGATATACATGTTAAACACGGTAGCACCTAGAGGGCTTAATTTACAATCGGAATATGCCTGTTTTCTATGAAGGCCCTTATACCTACAGCCTAGAGGATCTTTCCGATTGATAATATATACATATGCTCACAATCCTGCAGCTGAGACTATTATTAACTGCGTTTTTTGCTATTTTTGTAAACAATATAATGTTAACACATTGTAAACAATGTATGTTAACACTGGAGCGAATGCACCTTTAAGACAAATATGATACGTCCCTGATAGATGTATCTATGCACTTCAATGGGGATAATAACACCCGTTGACTAGTACGAGCATTCCATTCCCTGTCAATGCTTTTTATGCTATGCTCATTTATCTACTCCTTGTACCTCTCACCTTATGTGATACCTCGCCAGAGTTCTTGTTTTGTGTCCGTGCCTCGGATCGTTGTTGCTGTATTCACAATAAGCATTCAGGCGCGCCTGTGAACCACTGCGCAGCCGCAGCCTCGCGGGTTGCCACGGCAACCTGTTTCAGTATCTGTGTCTATCACCCGGAAGTGAATGGTGAGTTTCCGGGCACATGTGCAGATGGCTGACAAACCGTGCCGTCGTCCGGGCGACCGAAGCTCTCCACCGTGATTCGGCAAGTCACTGGGGGGCGGGTATGTTCTCCCTATTTAATCTCACTCACATAGGAGCTAGATGTCACACCTTGGTCAACACCTTGTGTGAACACACGGCTCTACCGAGGGATGAAGGCACTCCTTCCCCCTCCCCCTTCAGGCTAACCAGACTTGGAGGCATTAGCTGTATGGTAAGCAACATTGTGATTTTGCCCTTATTTATTATAACTATTTGGGCTCAACTAAACAATATGCTTTTTCCATATACTTATTTGCAGGGCGCGCCTGTGTTGGTATATATTCTCCCTCTGATGAGACCTCTGTCGAAACGCGTCAGGGAGGTGTGATACGTGTTTTAGTACAAGGGACAGTTTTTGGGACTGCCCTTGTAAGGGCGGGATTCATGGGGTAATAGGGTTAGACTGTTTAGAACCCTACACCTTCCTGTCTGTAATGACGATAGGCTCCCACGATTACATTATCTGCCACCGAGCATTTTTGTGCCCATATATACATACCTGTTTTGTTGTTAGCCGTATTTTGTTTACTCGTTTTGTCTATCTGTATGTATCTCTTTGACACTGTAAATTAGCGGTGTCTAATAAGAAGACATAACGCATCTCGCTCCTTAGTGAGTAGTTGCTAATTTTTAGAATATTTGTCATAAACTTGAGATTTTATAAAGTACCTAGGTGCTGCTAAGCTATGAATTGTTGATGGTAAATACATTTGTACCATACCTTCGTTTTCCATAGGGATATTCCGTAGGGAAGTTATCGCCAAGTGTTGTCAGGAACAGCCGCCATCTTGCCCTGATCACTGTGTCTGAACCGTGTTGGCAAGTCACTACCCGCCGCACCGTTCTGTGACAACGCATGTGAAATAGGCTATCAATCTTTATTTATTTTTTTTGGCAATTTAGACAAAAAAAGGGCTTATTTTTTGCGAGACGAGATGCACTGTAAAAAAAACTTCATATTAGTGGGTTTTTAGCTTTTGAAGCAATTTTATTAACTCTTTACGTGTGGAGGAAAATAAAATGATTAATTCTTGTTTTGGATTTTTAGCAATTTTGGGGGGTGTTCACTGTTACATAACAATAATATATTATCTTTATTCTACTATCACTACAATTACGGCGATACCTCAGTTATATAGTTTTATTTATATTTGTCCAATTTAATGAAGGAAAACTAGAATAGAAAAAATTCCATTTGTTTTAGTATCGTCATTTTTACAGCAACATAACTTTAGTATTTTTTGGTTGATGGAGCTGGTTGTACGCTTATTTTTTTTGCATGACAAGTTGTTCTTTTCAGCTGTATCATTTTGGTGCTTGTAACTTTTTGGGATCACTTTTTAGAACATTTTTTGTTCATTGAGCGGGTCCAATTAAGATTATGATTTATTGAACAGATTGTTACGGACACAGCGATACCAAATAAGTGGGTTTTTTTTGTGATTTAGTGGTTTTTGTACTTTATTACTTGTGTACAGGGAAATGTGGTGTTTGGGGAGGACTTTCACTTTCTTTTATAATTTATTTTATTTAAAAAAAACTTTATTTATTGTTTAAACTTTTTTTTACAGTAAATGACATGTAAGCTTGAACAAGTGATCTTCTGATCACTTGTTCAAGCTCTTATACAGCTTACACAGTGCAATACAGATGTATTGCACTGTGTAATGTATGCTGCCCATGCTCAGTGTCTTACAGCCAGAAGGCAGGGACCCGGCTCCCAGAAGAAGATCGTGCAGCCCCGGGACACTGGCAGTCCCGGGGCTGCGATCGAAGCAGCGGACCCACCTGGTACACGCCACGGTCGCGCTGAAATCTCCGATCGCAGGTGTTAGAGGAGGGTGTCGCCTATAATATATAGCCGACACCCGCAGCTTCTGGCGTTCAGGAACTGGCACCAGAACTTTGACGTAATAGTGCTGCAAATTGCGGGAACGCACCTCCCGCGATGCAGTACTATTACGTCAAATGTCGGGAAGGGGTTAAAGCCCATAACAGTCTTACCAAGAAATCCTGAGTATTTCACTTTACAAGGTGTTTGGTATCAGCGCTGGGTTGTATGTAGCAATTACTCTGCTGCAGAAAAATCGATCCCATTTGTCCATACATTTTTTAAGGTTGGTTACTTGTAGCAACAGTATTACTCCTCCTAGATGGCACCTCCAACAAAACGCTGGGCCTCTTAGCAACAGGACATCCTTTAATGCATTGATCCACCTGTAGACGTCCCCAACATGGCTCTTGTTGGTTGCCCATATCAACGGTACTCTTACTCCTTGCATCTGGCCATTTTTATTGCAGCCAGGTAAACCTGAGGCGAGCCATAGAGAGATTTCCAACCGCCCCCCCATATATGTAATATATCAGGGAGTGTCAGGACCAGATCCATCATATTGAAAATAAAGCCATGTAGTATAAAATGTAAATAGTGTGCCGCTATGTAGTAAAAAATGCATATGGCGTACCGCCATGTAGTGAAGAATGCATACAGAGTGCCGCCATGTAGTAGAAAATGCATACAGCATACTACTACATGGCTTCCAGTGTGCCGCCATGTAGTATAACATGCATACAAAGTGCTGCCATGTAGTATAAAATACATACTGCGTACCCCCATGTAGTATAAAAAGCATACAGTGTACCACAATGTAGTATAAAATGCATGCAACGTCCTCCCATGTAGTATAAAATACATACAGCGTACCACCATGTAGTATAAAATGCATACAGCGTACTGCTATTTAGTATAAAATGCATACAGAATATCGCCATGTAGTATAAAATGCATACAGCATATCACCATGTAGTATAACATGCATACATTATACCGCCATGTAGCATAACATGCATACAGGATATTGCCATGTAGTATAAAATGCATAAAGAATATCGCCATGTAGTATAGAATGCATACAGAATATCGCCATGTAGTATAAAATGCAGTATGACTAAGGATTGACTTCCAAAACGCGTCATGGCTTTTTTCTTTCCCATGTGCACATGGTTTTTAACCTTATGAATTAAAAGTTAGTTTTTATGCTCCTAATTTTTTTTTTTTTTTTCCTACATTTTTCTTGACTTCCCACATTTTTTGTATCCTCGCTGGAGCTTATTTACGTTTGTTTCTCTATAAAATGCATACTGCGTCCCCCATGTAGTATAAAAAGCATACAGTGTACCACCATGTAGTATAAAATGCATACAATGTCCTCCCATGTAGTATAAAATACATACAGTGTGCCCCATTGTAGTATAAAATGCATACAGCGTACCACCATGTAGTATAAAATGCATAAAGAATATCACCATGTAGTGTAAAATGCATACAGCATATCGCCATGTAGTATAAAATGCATACAGAATATCGCCATGTAGTAAAGAATGCATACAGCACATCGCCATGTAGTATAAAATACATACAGAACATCGCCATGTAGTGTAACATGCATACTGCGTCCCCCCATGTAGTATAAAAAGCATACAGTGTACCACCATGTAGTATAAAATACATACAACGTCCTCCCATGTAGTATAAAATACATACAGCGCGCCCCATTGTAGTATAAAATGCATACAGCGTACCACCATGTAGTATAAAACGCATACAGCATATGGCCATGTAGTATAAAAAGCATACAGCATATTGCCATGTAGTATAAAATGCATACAGCATACCACCATGTAGTATAAAATGCATACAGCATATCACCATGTAGTATAAAATTCATACAGAATATCACCATGTAGTATAACACGTATACAGTATATCGCCATGTAGTATAACATGCATACAGTATACCGCCACGTAGTATAAAATACATACAGAATATCGCCATGTAGTATAAAATGCATACAGAATATCGCCATGTAGTATAAAATCCATTCAGAATACTATATTGTCTCCAGCGGGCGCAGCAAAGGAGAGGCAGGACGGAGCGGAGGGGTGAGGAGCAGAGCAAAGGGGGGGAGCGGAGCAGAAGGGAACGGGACGGAGGGAGCAAAGTGGAGTGGGAGGGGAGCAGAGCGGTGGGGTGGGGGGTTGGGGTATGTGGGGTGGGAGCCCGGAGCGGATAGGTGGGGCTGCACTTTGGGCAGGGGGATGTGGCGGCCAACGGGTAAAGGGATATGCCGGCTGGCGGGAAAGAGGATGTGCCAGCTGGCATTCAGGGGGTGTGTCAGCCGGCATGTAGTGGGGGGTGTCAGGCGGCATGCAGGGTGATACGGCGGCACAGGCGGCAGCATGGGCGGACGGCAGTGCGGGCAGGTGGGCGGGCTCACAATGCCGCACCCGTGTCCAGCAGGTGACACGCCACCTGAGGCGAAACTCTCAACTTGCCTCATTGCAGTTGCGCCCCTGGTTGCCAGGAAAAAACTGTCTACAGGATTGAAGACAGATCTCTTTCTTCACTCTGTTTTCAACACAGCCGTGTTAACCCTCTCTGGCTGCAGTATGCTTTTAGCATAATTTTGAAACATCAAGCTGAAAGTGAATGGGGTTAATCCTCACTGCCAGAGCTGTTTAACCAAACACAGGGGGATTAGATGTGAGCTCATGCAGCCTCCATAGAAACACAGTTACATACTGTAATACGCATCTCTATGGGAGGGAGTAGCTTAATTTTTTTTTTACAAACAATGCAAAATTTGTTACTAAAGTGTATTAGAAAAATGTTCCCTACATCCTCCTGGACACAATATAAAAAATTATTTCAAAAGACAGTTACGCAGCCAAGAACATCAGCTTTATGCCGATATCCATGCTGTACCATTTGTACACCACAAGGTAAACGTAATTAAGATCACACTGCGGTATCTAAACTTTGAAAGTTTTACACTAGTGGCTTCCCTGCCCTGTCTTTCTTTTTCTTTTCTACAACATCAGGAAATCTGAGGCATGGGGAGAGATTTCAGGGATCCTTGCATAAGTCACCTTATTTATGTTACCTTCTTCTCAGAAAGGGTGACATACGTATATTCCTAATTTAACATGGCCCTCTGGGGGAAAAGAACATAACCCAATGGAATAAAGCCAATGGGGGGGGTGTGGAATTGCTTGTGTACAGGTGTATGATAAGGGCACGCCTCTACCCCCCCCCCCCACTGGTCATGCTACCCCAATACCCACATGGCATGGAGGTGGCATTTTCTTGTAAATAATGCAGATTCTTGCAGTGCACAAGAACACTGATAAAAAATGTGGTAGCGCTAAGAGCTGCTTCCTGTAGTAAACAGCTCCTAGTGTTTATTTTTAGGGTGACAGGTCCCCTTTAATCCCTTAAGGACGCAGGGTTTTTTCTCTCATTTCTTGGTCTCCACCTTCAAAAATCCATAACTTTTTCTTTTTTCCGTGTACAGAGCTGTGTTAGGGCTTATTTTGTGCGTAACAAATTTTACTTTCTCGTGATGTTATTTATTATAACATGTCATGTACTGGGAAGCAGGAAAAAAATTCCAATGTTCACTACATCCTCCTAGACACAATATAAAAAATTATTTCAAATGACGGTTACGCTTTAAGTTTTGCGTTTATTTATAGCAAAAAAAAATAAAAACTGATGAATTTTTTGAAAAATTTGAATTTTAAAAATTACAATTATCTAGTTTTCAGGCAGATAGTTTTACCACCTAAATTAGTTGTTGAATAACATTTCCCATATGTCTGCTTTACATTTTCATAATTTTTGAAATGTCTGAATAATTTATTTTGATGTCACGCGGCTTACAAATCGGATTTCAGAATGAAGGTTTTGTGGGATAATTACTATTTTTAAAGAAATTTTAAATATATAATATTACAAATCCACTATATAATTGTCACGGGTCCTCCCGCGATCCCTGTCTCGGATCGCGGGCTCATCCGTGCTCCTCCGTGTACCCCCGCTGCTGCCCGGTCTCACTTACCTCTCCTGGCTCCTGCTCTTCCCCGGACTGCCGTGCGCGCACGTCCCCGCCTCCTAGGGCGAGCGCGGCAACTGCTGAAAATTTAAAGGGCCAGCGCACTGCTAATTGGTGCACTGGCTGAACACCTCACCTTTAAGAATCCTGCCTCTTCCTGTGTTCCCTGCCGGATCTTTGTGCCTCACAGCCTAAGAGAAAGCTTCCTGGTGATTATTCCTGCGTTCCTGTGCATTTCTGCATTCCTGTGTGTCTCTGCTCCCGAGTCCTGTGTAGCCGTTTTACCCGAGTTCCTCCGTGTTGCTGTGTTCCGTGTTCCTGTGTTCCCGTTCCCACCTGCCTGGACCTCCCGTTGCTGATCCCGGATTTGGACTTGACCTCGCATCTCTGCCGCCTGACCCCGAGCCTGGACCTGACTACGAGACTGTCTTGCTAAGGTACCTCGACCTCGGCTGCCAACCTGGGCTGGTCGTGCCTGAGAACGACCTGGTGGCATCCTGCCGCAGCAAGTCCAACCCGCTTTGCGGCGGGCTCTGGTGAAAACCAGGTGCCACTTGGATTCCGGTCCCAGGTGTTGGCTAATTCCATCTCCCGCGGTGGTCCAGAGGATCCATTGATCCTGACAATAATCAACCCATATTCCCATCTGTACCCCAGAAATTAGCTTATAGGAAGACTGTTAACCCCTTGAGATCTTCATAGTAATTAAATAAAATGGAGGTGAAATTTAGAATGGTAAAACTTTCATTTGGCCCTAAAATTTACACATTTCCAAAAGATAATAAAAATAGAAAAACAATCTTTAAATTTGTTATGCAATTTCTCCCGAGCACAGAGACACCCCACATGTGGCTTGTTTTATGGGAGCACAGCGATCTGCAGTAGGGAAGGAGCACCCTGCAGCTGCCGGGAATTTAGATTCGTCATTGGTGCCTTTTGTATGCTATAAAATTTAAGTTTTTTTGTTAATGGGGCTTAGCAATGGCTTTTTTTTTTTTTTTTTTTTTTTGCGGGATGAGATGCATTTTCCGGTTTTACCATTTTGGGTTATTATGCCCTATTGTTAAAAAATGAGTAACTTTTTTATGAGGGCAGGAGTAGAAAAGCATCAATTCTGTACTGGATTTCTTACTGCTTTATTTTTACACCAAACCAATATGATGGATCTTGTCCTGACCCTCTCAGTGTCTACAACCTCATAGTTGTTACAAAACCCCTGATGATGCCAAAACATGTCCGGTGGGCAGCTGTTTGATTTTAAAAGCAACAGTACAGCTTAGGTCCAAATAGTTGTATAGCTCATATATTGATCTTCAGGTAGCAGAGTATTGATTTTCTTGCATATGAGAGACATGTAATTGGCTGAATTATCAAGATTGATTCACAAATCCAGTGTGGCACCTGGGGTGGAATGTACAGCATTCCATCCTTAACCCCTTACCAATGCTGTCAGTACCTGTCCAGCAAACCGCGCAATCATAACCAGGCTTGTTTTAATTGAGAAAAGCAAAGTGTGTACAGACCAAAAATAATTTACACAAATCTTTATTTAATAATTATTCCACACAACACATAGTTTAAAAACAGCTAAAATGTACAACAGTACGTCTGACCACAACCCATGTATGTGACCACAATAAGTCCATACACATCACATTGCACTAAGAAACCATAAATACATTGTCATGCGTTCCCTATCTGTAAACAATTGTTTGATTGATGGAAGTCAATAATTACAAAATGTGGTCCTCAAGTCCAACAAATGCATAGAACACTGACAGAAATAGATGGCACACTCAAAAAAAAGTCTTGCATGGTATATTGATCAGTGGTACATAATTACCAAACCATAGTTATCCAAAAAGACAAAGTGTTTGTAGGTGGGCAATGTGAGCAAATTCGTCACAACAAATTCGTCACTACATGAGATTTCCTCAGGGGGTCTCTTCTTAATGGTCAGGCTGTTGCCTGAAATATATACATATAAGTCCCTCCCCAGGGTGGATTTTTAGCCAATACCTGACTCCAGCGTACCTGTCACAGTAAGCTGTTCCTGTACCCCTGTGCGACTCTAATGAATGGAAGCAGGGTTGGTCATGTGATATGTTGCAAATCCCACGTGATTTTGAAGATGAGAGTACAGCACATGCGCAAAAAAGGTTCACAGATCATATGATATATTGTAAGTCTCGCGTGACTTCAAAGACGAGAGTACAGCGCATGCGCGGAAAGAGTCCACAGTATCCTGGCAACCAGCAACACACATTCGTTATGATCTGACTCATGATCAGCAAAGGTATATCTTGGTGTACAAAAGAAAGTATCAAAATAATACCGCACTGACACAACCTACATAAATTCAATATGCCCAAATTTACATATATATGCATAGGATATAATTAGTACACACCAACTCTAGTCACATGCAAAATATGTAATAGTAGGTAGGTTGTCTGCAAAAAATAATTACATGCTCGAGGTTACCACCCTGGGGAGAGAAGGAAAATATTAAAAACAATTGTGTTGTCTGGTATACAAACTTCTAATGAAAAATATTCGATATCTGATTATTTCACAATACAAAAACTGAATATACATGTACAATCCATAAGGACCAAAAAACTCCATGAATCCGAATGGTCAGCCATCGGATGAGCTTCAAAGCAAAGGTATAGTCGCTTGGTTAGAAAAGCGTCCATTATCCATCTAAACTGTTTCAAAATTCTAAGACACACTGTCCTATAGTCTTCTCCGTGTATAGTACGGGCCATAGAAGATCCTGTTCAGCAAGACTTAAGAGACGAGAAAGACAAATCATTTGGTTTTTCCAAACAAATTTTCACCAAGCATCGAGAAACGTCTTGTCCACACGTATCTTTTCTTTTATCCGAAAAACTTTTTTTGTTATTATCAACCATCAACGATGTATATCCCAGGTTTCATCTGAGGTATGTGCAATAGTTATCCTTCCCTTTCATTTTGTAGTTATTTTTATTACTAATTTTTATTTAGACACTAGATAGATATATTCTGGGGAGACAGACGGTATCGGAGCACCAGATGTACGACATGCAACCTAGAGGACATCTCGAGAAAGAATGTATATAATGGTAAGTATGATCCCAAGTACACTCATTTATCTAAGACCTCTCTGCAAAGAAGTGTGTGAGGGTAAATTCACTCTATATATTAGTTTTATATGTCATAATGTTATTGAAACAAAGTGAAAAAAGAAAACAAAAGGGAAAAAAAGAGGAAAAACGAAAGGGAAAATAAGGGGGAAAAAAGGGGGGGAGAAAGACAGAAAAAGGGTGAAAAAGGGGATAGGAAAATATAGTGGAATGAAGGAGATGAAAAAAGGAAGGGGGGGGGGACCCGTGAATAAAAGTGGGTAAGTGCACTGAAAATAATAGGGGACAAAAGGACCCATAAGGGTCCTACGAGTGTGTGTCAATAGGGGACCACAAGGGTCCAAAACTACAAGGGGAAACCCTCCCAAGTGCATAAGAGTGAACTAAATACCAATCACTTATAAAACCCATATATTGGTATTGTAATGAAAAGAGGACAGATAAAGGATAAAACAAAAGTGGGCAAATATGTTATCAAAAATAGCAAACTTACCATATATACTACCCTGTTGCTTCTTATCTTTGTTTATAAAATCCTGAGAAGAGGAGGTCTTCATTAATACCTGTAGGTGCAATAGAACCAAGATTAAAAATCCAACGTGCCTCCCTACACAAAAGTTCCGTTACCACGTCACCTTCTCGGATGTTGGTAGGTACGAAATCTATTCCCACTACTCTGATCCCGTTAGTTGAGTATTGAGTATTCTGGATACTAGAAAGATGCTGCTGTATCCTTCTTCTGAGCTCCTGCGTTGTCTGAACCACATATATTTTGTCACAGGGGCAAATGAGGCAATAGACCACATTTCTGCTTTTGCAGTTGATAAATTGGTGTAGGTCAAATGTTTTTTGTTGGTGGGTTTACAACCTGTTTTGTTGGTTTCATAAGAGGACACACTGTACATCCCCCGCATGCATATGAACCCAAGTTCCTCACTCCGCGGCCAAGGGACCTTCTTGTCAGGTCATCTTTCAAATTCTTCGCCCTTTTTGCAATCAGGCGAGGATTTTCAGTAATCAGGTTATTTAAGCGCTTTTCGGCTCTCAAGATGTTCCAAATTTTTCTGATATCATGCCATTGGTTGTTATAGGTAGTTATAACTCATGCCTTAAATTCTGTGGATTTATCCCGTGTCCTAAGGAGATTCTCCCGGCTACCGTGTGCAGCTCTGAGATACGCCCTAGAGATGTTTTTTTTTCGGGTATCCCCTATTCCTGAAACGATCTGTCAGTTCTTATGCATTTCAGCAAAATAGGTCATTGGTTATACAGTTTCTCCTGACTCGGGTAAACTGTCCCACAGGTATATTATCTCTCAGGTGTCATGAATGAAAACTGCAATAGTGTAAAAGACTGTTGGTCGATGTCACTTTCCTGTACAAATCTGTACGCAGACGAAGAATCCTGTGGTATCACCTTTTTACATGCTGCCAAAGGTCCACAAGTCCCTGACCTGCCCTCCCGGCATGCCAATTGTCTCAGGGATTGGGGGCCTTTGTTAGAGAGCATGATCACAGGGCTTTCTTTTTCTCCAATAAATAAGCTCGATAAATTCGAGCTAATTAAAGATGTCTTTCTTTTCTGTAGGCAGTTGTTTTTTAAGGTGTTGTACCAACAACCGTCACTGATTGAGAATTTTCCTGAGGAGGACTGTCAAACTTTCAAGGACCTTTTGGATTTGTTACAAGAAAATGAACAACAGGAGCGTACAGGTAGGCCTCCTTGCCCACTTTGCATTCCGTCCCAGATCACTCCAAACCTTAGCTTGGTCCCGGCTTTACAATTATTTCATGATCAGGTGACGCGAGACATTTAGGAGTTACCCCTTAATAGACATACTCAAGAAAATCTGACTCATAGTGAGAGGATGGCCATCAAGTCTCTGAAAGAGAATCCAACATTTTTGATCAAAGAGACTGATAAAGGGGGCAATGTAGTATTATGGCCTGACGATATGTATATTGAGGAGGCTAGACGCCAATTAAATAACAAGACTCACTACACTCCCCTTCCATCTGACCCAACGGAGGTCTTCAAAAAGAAGATGGACCGTTTGTTGGATGCAGCTTTTAATTATGAAATCAACACAAAGAATAAACATCGATTCTTGATGGTCCAGATTCCGGTGGTACCCACTTTTTACATGCTGCCAAAGGTCCACAAGTCCCTGACCTGCCCTCGCGGCAGGCCAATTGTCTCAGGGATTGGGGGCCTTTGTGAGAGAGCATGCATGTACATAGATCACTTCCTCCAACCATTAGTATTAAATTTACGGTCATATATCAGGGATTCTGCTGACCTTTTGGTAAAATTTGGTATTTGACCATACCTGAAAACATCTGGATTGTAACTCTTGACGTTGAAGCGTTGTATATGAATATAGCGCATCATGATGGCATTCGGGCACTTGCATATTTCTTGGATAGGCACTACACTGGGGACCGTAGACATGACTCTTTTATTTTAGAACTTATGGAGTTTGTGTTGAGACAGAGCTATTTTACCTTTGATCTTAAGTTCTACAGGCAGGCCTCAGGGACAGCAATGGGTGCAACCTATTTTTGGGATGGTGGAAGGACACACACGTGCACCCATCCAAACTATTCAACCAACATGCCTTGGGGTGGTACACATTCATCGATGATGTGCTCCTGTTGTGGAATGGACCGTTGGATCTGTGTAAAAAATGTATTGATGATTTGAACAACAATGGACTTAACATCTTCCTCACCTCACATTTTTCACAGACCATCGTTGACTTTTTGAATCTGAAAATAATTATCCGCGTACAGATTTGTACAGAAAAGTGACATCGACCAACAGTCTATTACACTATTGTAGTTTTCATCCACGACACCTGAGAGATAATATACCTGTGTGACAGCTTACCCGAGTCAGGAGATACTGTACAACCAATGACGATATTTGCAGAAATGCGAAAGAACTGACAGATCGTTTCAGGAATAGGGGATACCCGAAAAAAAAACATCTCTAGGGTGTATCTCAGACCTGCACACGGTAGCCGGGAGAATCTCCTCAGGACACAGGATAAATCCACAGAATTTAAGGCAGGAGTTATAACTACCTATAACAACCAATGTCATGATATCAGAAAAATTTTAGAGAACAATTGGAACATCTTGAGAGCCGAAAACAGCTTAAATAACCTGATTACTGAGAAGCCTCGCCTGATTGCAAAAAGAGCGAAGAATTTGAAAGATGACCTGACAAGAAGTCACTTCCAACAAAGGAGGAGGTCCCTTGGCCGCAGAGTGAGGAACTTGGGTTCATATGCATGCGGGGGATGTACAGTGTGTCCTCTTATGAAACCAACAAGACAGGTTGTGAACCCCACCAACAAAAGAACATTTGACCTACACCAATTTATCAACTGCAAAAGCAGAAATGTGGTCTATTGCCTCATTTGCCCCTGTGACAAAATATATGTGAGTCCGACAACGCAGGAGCTCAGGAGAAGGATACAGCAGCATCTTTCTAGTATCTGGAATTCTACACGACATTTCAACCAAGGTAAGGTCCTTTCTACTGTAGTGACACTTTTCAGACACTTTCACTGGAGCTCAACTAACGGGATCAGAGTAGTGGGAATAGATTTCGTACCTACCAACATCCGAGAAGGTGACGTGGTACCGGAACTTTTGCGTAGGGAGGCGCGTTGGATTTTTAATCTTGGTTCTATTGCACCTACAGGTATTAATGAAGACCTCGTCTTCTCAGGATTTTATAAACAAAGATAAGAAGCAGCAGGGTAGTATATATAGTAAGTTTGCTACTTTTGATACCATATTGCCCCACTTTTGTTTTATCCTTTATCTGTCCTCTTTTTACAATTACAATACCAATATATGGGTGTTATAAGTGTTTGGTATTTAGTTCACTCTTATGCACTTGGGAGGGTTTCCCCTTGTAGTTTTGGACCCTTGTGGTCCCCTATTGACACACACTCGTAGGACCCTTATGGTTCCCGTACATGGTACAAACATCGACCTTTTGTCCCCTATTATTTTCAGTGCACTTACCCACTTTTATTCACGGTCCCCCCCCCCCCTCTTTTTATCCCCTTCATTCCACTATATTTTCCTATCCCCTTTTTCACCCTTTTTCTGTCTTTCTCCCCCCCCTTTTTTCCCCCTTATTTTCCCTTTCTTTTTTTCTATTTTTTCCCCTTTTGTTTTCTTTTTTCACATTGTTTCAATAACATTATGACATACAAAACTAATATATAGAGTAATTTTCCCCTCACACACTTCTTGCAGAGAGGTCTTAGATAAATGAGTGTACTTGGGATCATACTTACCATTATAAATATTCTTGTTCGAGATGTCCTCTAGGCTGCATGTCGTACATATGGTGCTCCGATACCGTCTGTCTCCCCAGAATATATGACGTGTCTGAATAAGAATTAGTAATAAAAATAACAACAAAATGAAAGGGAAGGATAACTATTGCACATACCTCTGATGAAACCTGGGATATACATCGTTGATGGTTGATAATAACAAAAAAAGTTTTTCGGATAAAAGAAAAGATACGTGTGGACAAGACGTTTCTCGATGCTTGGTACAAATTTGCTTTGAAAAACCATCTTTCTCGTCTCAAGTCTTGCTGAACAGGATCTTCTATGGCCCGTACTATACACATAGGAGACTATAGGACAGTGTGTCTTGAAACAGTTTAGATGAATAATGGACGCTTTTCTAACCAAGCGACTATAACTTTGCTTTGAAGCTCATCCGATGGCTGACCATTCGGATTCATGGAGTTTTTTGGTCCCTATGGATTGTACATGTATATTCAGCTTTTGTATTGGAAGTTTGTATATCAGACAACACGATTGTTTTTAATATTTTCCTTCTCTCCTCAAGGTGGTAACCCCGAGCATGTAATGTCATTATTTTTTGCAGACAACCTACCTACTATTACATATTTTGCATGTGACTAGAGTTGGTGTGTACTAATTATATCCTATGCATATATATGTAAATTTGGGCATATTGAATTTATGTGGGTTGTGTCGGTGTCAGATCGGGCGCTTGCGCATAACGAATGTGTGTTGCTGGTTGCCAAGATACTGTGGACTCTTTCCGCGCATGCGCTGTACTCTCGTCTTTGAAGTCACGCAAGACTTACAATATATCATATGATCTGTGAACCTTTTTCATGCATGCACTGCACTCTCGTCTTAAAAATCACGCGGGATTTGCAACATATCACATGACCAACATGGCCCAGCACGGCGTCCATTCATTAGAGTCGCACAGGTGTACAGGAGCAGCTTACTCTGACAGGTACGCTGGAGTCAGGGATTGGCTAAAAATCCACCCTGGGGAGGGACTTATATGTATATATTTCAGGCAACAGGATGACCAAGAGACCCCTGAGGAAATCGCATGTAGTGACGAAACGCGTGGGGAATTTTCTCACATTGCCCACCTACAAACACTCTATGTCTTTTTGGATAACTATGGATTGGTAATTATGTACCACTGATCAATATACCATGCAAGACTTTTTTCCCCAGCACCACAATGGCACCAACCAGAGAGAGGAATCCGCCCCCAGGGACAGGAAACCTGAGCTTAAAAATCGCGCTCCTCCTATCCTGCCTCAGTGGCTTCCTGTCCCTGGAAGGGACCTGAGCTCGTCTAGTTTGTTATTTTTTAGGATCGCTGGTTGGCGGTCCAGGAATATACTCACCAACGGAGGCCTCCATTCAGGGAGTTGCACCCGTTGTTGGCCGGCTTCTCCAGCTACTAGGACCGGGCGCGAGCCCGCAGGTGCACTTTAAACTCTGTCCGGAGTCCGGCGTGAAGTAGAGAACGCGACCAGAAGTAAGATACGTAGTACTTCCGGTCCGCGGGGCTGCAAACCTACACACGTCGCAAGATCCAGGAGGAGCCCAGGTATTATAGTACTCCTCCTTGGGTGAGTTGTTTTCTTACTAAAATTATTTTTTTTCCTTCTTTTGGTACTCTTCTGGAGTTTGTATGAACCAGAAAGAGTCGAGGCGGTACCGGAAGGAGGGGGGCGGAGCTTATCTCTTAAAAAGCCCGGGCTGCAGGTGGATGGTGCTCTCACACTCTTTTAGTATGGCAGAAAGACGTGATGCTCCTGAGCCCTTGAGGACCCCAACTCCGGTAATTCAGGGTGGTGAGTGTACTTAGGGTTTTTTTTTTCTTCTGTTTCTCTTATACTGATGGAAATTTTTTTATAAACAAAATTTTTAGGGAGAAGAGGTCCCCAAAATAGCTACCAAAAAGACCCATCACAGGGATTGTAAATTCTGTAATCGGAAATTACCTACAAACTATGAGAAAAGTACCTGCTCCGCATGTATTGCAAAAATTCTAGCAGAAGAGTCTTCTTCTTGGCTGGAATCTCTGCGAACGGTCATTAGGGAGGAAGTACAAGTGTCAGTTAAAGATATCATTGATCAGAGAACTACCCTTATAGAAAAAGACCTCCCAGGACCCTCCTCAGCTAATCCTATGGAAATATTATCAGCGTCAGAGGAAGAGGGAGAAAAGGGGGATGCCTCTTCAATCTCAGAAGAGGAATTATCGGGGCGTCCTTTATTCTTAGCGGAAGATACAGAAGGATTGTTAAGAATGGTCAGATCCTCCATGGATATATAGGAGAAGAAACTCCATAAATCAGTCCAGAATATAATGTTCGAGGGGTTCGCGGAAAGGAAAAGACGTACTTTTCCAATCCATAATACCATACAATCCCTGATCACTAAGGAATGGCAAAATCCTGGTAAAAAGTCTTATATCCCTAGGGATATTAAAAGAAAGTACCCCTTTGAGGAGAATGCTACGTCCTCCTGGGGCCTTCCACCAAAGGTAGATGCTTCCATTATTAACATCTCCCGTGGCGTCTCCATACCCTTCGAGGATATTAACGCTTTAAAAGACCCCATGGATAGGAAGGCAGAAGGTTTCCTCAAAAAATCATGGGAATATGCGACCACTGCCTTTAGACCAGCAGAAGCGGCAACCTGTGTGGCCCGCTCAGTCTTGTTATGGTTAGACCAGCTTGGGGGGTACATCCAAAACAAAGTCCCTAGAGAATCCCTAAAAGCCTCAATAGCAGGTATTCAGAAAGGGGCGGCTCTTCTGGCAGATGCCTCGGTGGACGTTTTGAGACTTTCCGCTAGATCCGCAGCACTGTCTAACTCGGCCAGAAGGGTGTTATGGTTGAAAAGCTGGTCAGGGGACATAGCCTCTAGAGGAAAATTATGCGGCATCCCTTGTAACAGTAATTTTTTGTTTGGTCCCATTCTGGATGATTTATTAGAAAAAGCAGGAGACAGGAAAAAAGGGTTTCCAACTACTTCCGCTCCAAACAGATCCAGATCCTTTCGGGACTTTCGTAAATCAAGGTACCAGAGGAGAGATAGAGAGAACAGACCAGGTCCATCCAGACCCATGCAGCCAAATAAAGGTTATTTGTTTGGCCAACAGTATATGCAGTCCAGGCAAACCACTTCTCGGCCACAATGACGCAAGGCCCCAGGTAGGAGGAAGACTATCCCACTTCTTCCCTGCCTGGAGACACATTTCAAACAGCCAGTGGATTCTCAGATCCATATCTCAAGGGATAACATTGGACTTCAAAGACTTTCCCCCTCGAAAATTCAAGATAACAAAAGTTCCATCGGGAGAGAAAGGCAACATGATGATGTCAGAAATAACCAAGTTACTCTCCAAAAAGGTACTGTGCCCGGTCCCAATAGAAGAAGAACGCCTAGGGTTCTATTCAACCCTATTTTGGGTAAAAAAACCAAGTGGCGCCTTGAGAACGATAATAAATCTGAAAGAGTTAAACAGGCATTTACAAGTACCAAGCTTCAAAATGGAAACGCTAAAATCAACGGTAAATCTGTTATATCCGGGGTGTTTTATGGCGTCAATCGATCTCACAGACACCTATTACCACGTACCTATTCACCCGGATTATCAGAAAGGTTTGCGGTTCAGTTAGAGCAAAAGATAAGACATTTTCAATACAGAGCCCTCCCCTTTGGTATTGCCGTAGCACCAAGGGTTTTTACAAAAATTATTTCGGAAATGGCAGTCTTCATAAGGTTAGATCAGGGGCTTTTTATACCTTACCTGGACGATTTCCTTCTGGTAGGGCCTTCAGAAGAAGCAGTGAGAAATCAAGTGATCAGTTCGAGAAATTCTAAAATTTCTGAGATGGTTAATAAATATAGAAAAATCAGAATTAGTCCCGTCCCAACAGAAGCTCTTTCTGGGGGTCCTTCTAGACTCAAGTTGCCAAAAATATTTTCTTCCCAGAGAAAAACAAGGAAGGATAAGGGAAAGTATAACAAAAATAAAAAGGTCCTCACGTACAACCATCAGAGGGGGTATGTCCCTCCGAGGAAGTTTAGTGGCCACCATTCCTGCAGTTCCCTGGGCTCAATTTCACATAAGAATTTTACAGAATTTTCTTCTTCAGGTTTGGGACAGAAATCCTACTTCCTTAGACAAGGAAATAGGAATACCGGATTTAGTATTAGAGTCCCTAAGTTGGTGGCTAATTCAGAAAAACTTAGAGATGGGTCTCCCCTGGGTTTCAAGTCCAGAAAGAATTATCACAACGGATGCAAGCCCGTGGGGTTGGTGTGAACACAGAGGGCAAAATTTTTCAGGGCCAGTGGAGCACTCAGGAAGCAATTTTTTCCTCAAATGGCAAAGAACTACTGGCCATTTTGAAAGGGTTAGAAGCGGCTCTGCCATTTCTGATAAACAAAAACATTTTAGTAAGATCAGACAACACTACGGCAGTAGCCTACATAAACAAGCAAGGGGGGACAAGGGGTCCACACCTCATGCAGATAGCCTTTCCAGTTAGCGGAGTCACACCTGGTATCTCTAAATGCAGTATACATAAAAGGGTCAGAGAATACCCAAGCAGACTTCTTAAGTCGCAGCATCATACGCCAGGGGGAATGGGTTCTCAATGGGGAGATCTTCAGCATGATAACCAAAAAATGGGGTCTCCCGGAAATAGACCTTTTAGCCAACAGGGGAAATCGAAGGGTGAGACAGTTTTTTTTCCCTAGATTGCAGGGATCAGCCGTTGGCAGTAGATGCCTTCTCCCAAAATTGAGGACATAATCTGTTATACGCTTTTCCCCCTGCGATCCTAATTCCCAGAACTCTGGGGAAGATAAAACGGGAGAATGCGAGGGTCATTCTCATCGCCCCTTTTTGGCCTCGCCGTGCTTGGTTTTCAAGTCTGAGGGACATGTCAATAGACGACCCATCGGTTCTGCCAGAGAGGAGAGACTTGTTATACCAAGGCCCTATTTATCATCCAGAGGTGAGGGGTCTTCATCTCACGGGATGGCTATTGAGAGGTTGATTCTGGAGAAAAAGGGACTGTCGGGTCAAGTCATTTCGACCCTTCAGAAGAGCAGAAAGCCTGTTACTTACAGAATTTATTTAAGAACATGGAAGGCTTTCTTTAACTTTATGGGTCAGAGACCAATTGATATGTACGACCCTGACTTTAGTAGCATCTTAGGATTTCTACAGCTAGGCCTAGAAAAGGGTCTGAAACCATCCACACTGAAGGTTCAGGTGTCGGCCCTTGCAGCATTTTTTGATTTTTTTGAACGTAGCCAACCACCCATTCATTAAAGCTTCCATAAGACTTTTCCCTGCCACTAGGTCAAGTTTCCCCTGTTGGGATTTATCCCTAGTGTTAAAAGCCCTATCAGGTTCTCCTTTCGAACCCTTAGAAGACCTCTCCCTAAAACTACTCACTTTTAAAGCAGTATTTTTAGTAGCCATTACATCAGCTAGGAGGGTGAGTGAGATTGCTGCATTGTCTTGTAGGCCTCCATACTTTACTTTATTTTTTGGGATAGGATTGTATTGAGACCTGACCCTAAGTTCCTCACGAAGGTAGTATCAGATTTCCATAGATCCCAGGATATAGTCCTGCCCTCTTTTTGCTCAAATCCAAAGTCAGATAAGGAGAAATCCTTTCATAATCTCGATGTCAGGCGTAGTGTGCTTCAGTACTTGGAAAGTTCAGAATCATTCCGTAAGACAGATAGTCTGTTTGTTCTCTTTTCAGGGAAGAACAAGGGGACAAATGCATCATCAACGACTATCGCTAGATGGATCAGGGCTACTATCCAGTTAGCATATGAAGTAGCTGAAAGATCTATTCCAGAAAAGATTCATGCCCAGAGCTCTAGCAGCATCCTGGGCTGAGTTCAGACATGCCTCATTAGAACAAATATGTCGAGCTGCATGTTGGTCTACCCCCCACACACACACACCTTCTTTAAACACTACTGGTTAGATGTGGCGGGTTCTCTCGACCTTTCCTTTGGGAGGAAGGTTCTTTCCTCTATTATCCCTCCCTAAAAGTTTTCTTCTCTGAAAATCTCTCTGGTTGGTGCCGTCGTGGTGCTGGGGAAAACAGTAGTTACTCACCGGTAATGATGTTTCCTCGTACCACGATGGCACCTGGTATATTCCCACCCAGGTGATTTTCCTACTTTTTCTTGGTGTCGGTCAATTGGGTGTCGCAAAAAAATATATATATATAATATCTACATACTACGCATGCATGGAAATTTTTTTCTGATGTATTAACGATAAGTCTCTTCCAAGTCTCTGTAAACCACTGAGGCAGGATAGGAGGAGCGCAATTTTTAAGCTCAGGTTTCCTGTCCCTGGGGGCGGATCCCTCTCTCTGGTTGGTGCCGTCGTGGTACGAGGAAACATCATTACCGGTGAGTAACTACTGTTTTTTGAGTGTGCCATCTATTTCTGTCAGTGTTCTTTGCATTTGTTGGACTTGAGGACCACATTTTGTACTTATTGACTTCCATCGGTCAAACAATTGTTTACAGATAGGGAACACATGACAATGTATTCATGGTTTCTTGTAATGTGATGTGTATGGACTTATTGTGGTCACATACATGGGTTGTGGTCGGACGTACTGTTGCACATTTTATCTGTTTTTAAACTATGTGTTGTGTGGAATAATTATTAAAGATTTGTGTAAATTATTTTTGGTCTATACACACTTTGCTTTTCTCAGTTAAAACAGTCTTATTGTTTTAAGAGTGTGTTGGCCGCTCCGGCTATTATAACTCATTGTATGGGATATCCTTGCTGTGCAGGTTTCTTTGTTTGCTTGTGACCATAACCAGGCTTGGCGCTAGCTCTCAGACTAGGTAAGTGGTGGCGAACTCACCCTGCGACGTGCCTGCGGGCTAGGGCCCTGCCTAAAGCAGATAAACCGCCCTGATAAGGGCGAACCCACTATCAGGAACCTGACTGATGGTCCCTGAGCGACCCTACAAGATGACAGGGAAAACTTACTTCCTCTGGCAGCTGCTGGATGGTGGGGCAGACAGGTAACTGGATAACGGGAATACAGGAATAGACCAGTGTTCACTCTGGTGCACAGTGAAAGCGGGATAACAGGGAAAGCGGGAAAGCAACTGCAGATAGAGCGACGTTTAGGCACGGACGTTACAGATGCGCACCGTAATAGTACAGCGTTCGTCGGGTGCCGCTGCATGGGATGTACCCTCTCCATAGCAAAGACTTACGGTAACACCCACGATCGGTGCTAGTACTATCTTGTCGGGCGCATGGGCACCGCCATCTTACCAAACATTGTCGCTCCCCGTGACGTCATCAGGGAGCGATGATACATTGCTATAACGGCCTCGGGTCTTCCGAAGACATGAGACGGTTTCATTTTAACCCATTCATTATAATGTGCTAACTGCACATTGTAATGTATGAGGATGAAAATCCCCATTTACTGCCATACTGTAGTATGGCAGTATATGGTTGGATCAATCAGACAACCTAGGGTTAAAGTACCCTAGGGGGTCTAAAAAATAGTTAAAATTTAAAAAAAAAAACTTAAAAAATTGCAATAAACTTTGCCGTGTCCGAAAATGCCAGATCTATCACAATATAATAACGTTTTTTAACTGCGTTTAACCCTGTAACGGAAAATAGCACCCAAAGTCGAAAATGGCACTTTTTTGCCATGTTGAAAAATATATAAAATTCAATAAAACGTGATCAAAAGGTTGTATAGTCCTAAAAATGGTAGCATTGAAAACGTCATAAAAAATCACAAAAAAATGACAAAACCCACAGCTCTATACACCGAAGTATGAAAGAGTTATTAGCTCCAGAAGATAGCAAAACCAAAAAGAAAATTTTGTACAGGAGGTTTGAATTTTTGTAAATGTATGAAAACATTATAAAACCTATACAAATTTGTTATTCCCGTGATTGCACCGACCCAAAGAATAAAGTAGACATGTCATTTGGGGTGCACAGTGAAAGCCATAAAATCCAAGCCCACAAGAAAAAAGCGAAAATGCGTTTTTTCACCATTTTCACTGCATTTGGAATTTTTTTCCCACTTCCCAGTACACAACATGGAAAATTAAATACCATCACTATGAAGTGCAATTTGTTACGCAAAAAACAACCCGTCATAGAGCTCTTTACATGTAAAATTAAAAAGTTATAGATTTTTGAAGGTGGGGAGTGAAATATGGAAATTAAAAAACAAAAAAGGGCCAGGTCGTTAAAGGGTTAATGCTTCTGTCACTACAAACTGTCAGGCTCCAGGAGTAGTGGACCCACTGGACCACCGCAGACAATGACATCAGCCGACACCTGGAACCGGATCTAAGTGGCCCCCGGATCTGGTCACCAGAGCCTGCTGAAGGGTTGGACTTGCTGCAGTGTGATACCACCAGGTCATTCCACAGGTGCGACTCTGTCCGCGGTGGCAGCCAAGACGAGATACACAGACGTTAGGCATAATAGTCAGAAACAGGCAGGAGGTCAGGACGGGCAGCATGGAATCAGAGTTGGCTGAATTATAACACAAATTCCTAGGGCGTATGCGCGCCTTTACTGCTTAGCTTCCTGCTTTCACGCATGGCAGCCGTAGGCATATGTGTTATAATACAGCTGACAGCTGGATGATGTAGGGAAAGGAGGTGTGAGCAATCCGCGGGACTCACGTGTATGTATCCGCCCACCTCGACTCGCTTGACTCTCTGCCTGGTTACCCAGCAGAGAATAAATGTAAATTATTCCCTATTTTGCGCAGCGATTTTATTAGCTGAAGAAAGGGTGTCCTTATGCTTTAAGGGCTCTATGGGAACCCGCCCAAAGCTTAATTTTTTCAAATTTACCCCTTACTAGTTCAGAACAGAGGTTGCAGCTTTCCAGCAGTAGAAGTTCAGACTTCTGACTGAAATGCACTGAATGGAATTCAGCACATTCTCAGCCAAACAGCAAAAGACCAAGGGTATAAGAATTGGTTTCTGTGCTTTTCTTCTCCCTTTTTTCTCCTTCTTTGCTGGAATTGAGTAATTGTACAAAGACCAGCATTTTTCTCAGTTTTTAGATTACTCATCATTGCAATTCTTTGAGCAGAAATCAGTGCAAGTTTTGCAGTTATTTCATTTCTTAATTAAGCTATAGTTTAAACTATGAATTAATGTATTCATTATTTGTTGTTATTGCATATACAGGCAGTCCCCGGGTTACATACAAGATAGGGTCTGTGGATTTGTTCTTAAGTCGAATTTGTATGTAAGTTGGAACTGTATATTTTATAATTGTAATCCCAGCCAGAACTTTTTTGGTCTCTGTGACAATTGGATTTTAAAAATGTTGGGTTCTCATAAGAGCCAGGATTAACAATAAATCTTAATAGCAGACACCTCTTATTGTAGCCTAGGACTACAGTACAGCAAAATACCAAAAATCCAGAGGTCCGTTTGTAACTAGGGGTCGTATGTAAGTCGAGTGTTCTTAAGTAGGGGACCGCCTGTACTTAATACTTCCAGATAACTCAAACTGGTGGTATATGGAGGTTCTCTAGAGCCACTATAGAGCCTTATGGTCAGTAATTTACAGTTGTATAGAGTAGTCAGCCATCTGCCTAAGACTCTGTTAGAAATATTTCCTGAGGCAATTCAATCTTTGAATTTGTATGTTATTAGATATAGATTCATTTATTTTCTAACATAATAGCTCTAGAGGCTATCTGTATAAGCACATTTAAGTGTTACCGATGCTGATTGGTGCCAGAAACTGATGTGAGTGACAACGTTCCCATTACAGAAATGTGATTTGTCATTTTAAGTCTTTTTGTCATTTAAGGATTCATATCAGATGTAGTTGGTAATGATCATGTTTTGAAATAATGTCTTAGCTTTGCACCTCATGGTCATTTCCCTAGTTTCTGTTCTTAATTATTGTGATGTATCAAAGGCTTTTATATAAGCAGGAATCTTATTCCAAAGTCCCGACACCCAGACTGCTAGCCTCTGGCCCTGAAAAAGTGTTCTGAGAGTTCCCCCACCTCACCAAACATCCACAGTCATAGCTAAAAAATGTCAAAAAATAACAAGAGGCCTCATAACAGCAGCAAGAAACACATCATGGGCTAGCTCAGCCCCCAAAAGCAACTAATTCAAAGGTCAAAGATAGAACAGAAAAACTATGCTAGAGCACAATAATGAACGCATAGGATAACCTTAATGCTCATGCTACTTGGCTTTGAATTATAACCCACATACTATAAGTGTAACAAAAGTTGTGGCTTCCATTAATATTTTCATGCACAATTAAATACTATTTTAATGACTAGAAAATAGTCTGTAGTTTTGGATTTCTGTAACATCATTACATAGCATGATGGGATACATTCCTTTAAGCACCCTTTATATGTACAGGCGGTCCCCTACTTAAGGACACCCGACTTACAGACAACCCATAGTTACAGACGGACCCCTCTGCCCACTGTGACCTCTGGTGAAGCTCTCTGGATGCTTTAAAATAGTCCCAGACTGCAATAATCAGCTTAAAATTGTCTGCAATGAAGCTTTATTGATAATTCTTGGTCCTATTACAGCAAAAAAATTTGAAACTCCAATTGTCACTGAGGCAAAAAAAAAAAATTGTCGGGAACTACAATGATAAAATATACAGTTTCGACTTACATAGAAATTCAACTTAAGAACAAACCTACAGTCCCTATCTTGTATGTAACCCGGGGACTGCCTGTAGTTGTGCCAATTTTATCCCAAATCATAAATTGAGGAAAAGCTTTAATGGTTTTAATACATAACATTAATAACATATGAACAATCTTCAATGCTGTAACATAGGTGTTAGGGGACAGAGGTTTTATTTAGTACTTTCTGAGGTAGGTTTCTATTAAAATTTACATTTCAGCTCATAATTATTAGGTTGTTTTACAGCGATGTGTTCAAAACAGGTACTTCACTTCAAATATTGATAATGTTGTCCTATTGAATATTGTGATGACAACAGTAACTAATAAACTGGACTGGGCTATTTTAATATCATGTATTTATGGAGGTTTCCAAAAGCAGGTAATGTGTTTAATACTTGTCTCTCAGAAAATCTCCATAGCTGCATTTCATAACATCTTAAGTTCCCCACAAACCCACAATAGTATAATTGATTCAAATTGTCACATTGCAGTCTGTAAAAAGTTTACATACATTATTTTTAAAACAATATAAAACATATTCAATGTGAAAGGAAACTAGTTTTTCACACCCTTAAAGCATTTTACAACATGCAGCATTTCAGCAAGAAGAGCTTGTCTTACCTTGACTAGCTGTGACAAAACATGTGTGGCTGGCGTAAAACACAAGAAAAAATAAAACGCATACCATATCCCATGGTATACCCAATGCATAGGGAGTGCAAACTCTATACGAGTAAAAATACATATTTGTCCAATCTTAACACAAAAAGTTCAAATGCTTGAAAGTGCACAACTTTCTTCTCTTAAGTTGTTAAGTTTACTCTTCCAGAGAAGCTATTCCTCCAATGCAACATATTTAGAAATAACTTGTCAGTAAAGAAAAGTGTCACATTGCTTAGTGGCAGGTATCAGTTTCCTACAATTGATGTATTTAATTGTACTGGATTCGGATGAAATATTCAAGCCATTGCATCAGTAATCTCAAAATTGACACAATAATCTAATCGCACATTAGTTTGATGCTCTAAAAACTAAAACAAATGTTAAAAGCTTATAAAAATAAAAGCTCTGTAGATTGCCACCTCCTTTATCCACTCACAAAAATAAGCCAAAATAGATATGTAGTGTAATGAGGACAGAAGAAGTGTTGCTAGTGAAAATGAGCATGTATACTGAAAAGATAGAATGAAACCTCCCCCTCACCAGCTGCAACACACAAAGGTTCCTGCTGGAGAGGAGGAAGGAGGGAGGGAGTAAGGAGGGGGACCAGGAGAAGAGGGCGAAGGAGGGAGATATGCTCCTCCTATATACTTTTGCCTTCTATAGATGCCATGTCTCTGGTAATATTTGGGCACTTTTTAAACAATATTGTCCATTATATTATGTATGGTAAATGTTTTGTGAAAATGTAGAAGCATCTAAAGTCATTGATAGATTGACAAACTACGGTATATTTCCTTCATAATGAATAAAAGCTTATTACCTTCTTATTTTGACTTTAATAAGTCTATGTTCATGTCACTGATCTTCCATACTAGATTGCAAACTATCTTCTTACTGTGTGGAACAAAAAGGAAAAAAAAAACCTTCCCAAGTAATGTTTACCATTCAATATTTGCCAAGGCTTACCTGTCATGTCGCAACTAGTTCTGCCTTCGACTTGATTATAAATATGATAGCAATAAGGAGGCGATCTCATATGAACCAAGGCTGAAAGTTTTTCCAGATGTTCCTAGATATTTATTTTATTTTGGAATTGGGCAATAGTTCAAAATCAGCAGTAAAATGGAAAATTAAGTAAAAAGATCTCTTGTGATAGTGATATATGTGAATAATTAGGGAAGGGTTTCAAAGTATTTACCTCCAGCATATCATATAGTACAGTGAACAGCAGCCTCAAGGGAGTTCTGCCACAGACCGAAGCCAAAGGTCAATCGAAGAAAAAGGAGACTGATTCTGCAGCTGATTTTAATTACACGTTTCCTTTTTTTTTTTCCAACTTACATTTTATTGAATAGTTTAAAGTTTCACAAAAATAACAGATAGTACAACAAGGTCATTATAGTCATGAAAAGTGTACATTGTATTCACAATAGGTTCTTGTAGAACCTGCACAATAGGTAGCAGAACATATACATCATGTAGACAATGTATTGGTCCAGCAAACAACTTGTCGTTATCAAGAACAAGAATGAACAGGGACCATCAAGAGGTCCATTTTCTGTTAAGCTTCTATTTTCATATTATTACTCTGAAACTTCACATCTAAATATCAGCATTTAGGAATTAAAGAAAAATAAACATAAACATTCCCGGAGGAAGAACAGTGTATACGGAAGAAAAGAAACTACCCATGGATCTCCTATGTGTCTCCATAGTAATGAGGTTTATTTCACTAAGGAAGGCCGTCTTCTATAGCGTCCCAAGAGGCCCAGATCGTACAGAATTGGTCCGTCTTTTCATGTAGAGAGGCGGTCATATATTCCAGTGTTCTCATGTGCCGCACACGTGTACATAAATCTGATAAAGTAGGGGGAGTCGACTTCTTCCAGAATAATGGAACTAGAGTTTTTGCTGCACTCAAGATATGTAGAAATTACCTAGTTCGGGGCTTCCCTAGTCCTAATGGATGCAGTCCCAAGAGAAACACTACCGGGTCTTTTTCTAATGTAGTGTCTAGGGTTTTCTGTAGTAGCATGTGAACCTCAGACCAGAAAGTTTGGATAGATGGACACTCCCAGAAGATGTGAAATAAAGATGCCCCAGGTCCATCGCACCTCCAGCATATGTCAGGAATAAGTGGGTTAAGTCTGTGGAGTAGCATTGGTGTATGGTACCATTGCATCAGGATTTTGTACTGATTCTCTTTATAAACGGCTGACAGAGCTCCTCTGGGTGCATTCTCCCAAACTATCTTCCATACTCACGTTTCCTTTTTTGATTATATATCTTTAAAATTTAATAATATAGGGCACTAAGGGAATACTTACAATTCAAACTAAGAGCAAAAGGATGAGGTGCATAATTGAATAGTGCAATTGTTTTAAACATGTCCCATGTAAAAGAAAAGAGTAGAATTTCACTTTTAAACAGTGATATATGTGTTATCTTCCAACTTGTTACTACAACATTTACCATAATGATCTCCTCTGAAAATGCAGAGGAAAATGTAATGCCACTATGATCATGTTTTATCCTGGAGATAATACTGTGGGTTGCAAGAGATAACTTGGAGGAGAAACAAACTTTTCCAAGCTGCCACATTAGTAGTAGGTAACCGTACAAAAAGAGGAGGAAAATATAAATTTCTTTCTTTATTGATCAAATAAATAAATAATAAGTGCAAGAATTCACATTCAGTTGGTAAGACCTATTGTCACCAGTGGTCCCGTGACAGATGTGCCCCCGCTCCTGCCTGTCCCTGATGACGCTCCTGCCTCATGATACTATACTTCGCCTGTGGAACGACCTGGTGGTACCACGCCGCAGCAAGTCCAACCAGCTTTGAAGTGGGCTCCGGTGAAAACTGGGTGCCACTTAGACTCCGGTCCCAGGTGACGGCTTACGTCATTGTCCGTGGTAGTCCAGAGGATCCACTACCACTGATCCTGACACCTATGTGTTCTGGAATTTTTTTTAAAAATCACAACGCTAGCACATGCATAGAGGGTGCCGAACTTGAAGAGCCACAGCCATTATGCATCAAATGGGGCCATTCTCACCTTTCAGACCAATAGGCATAGGACCAAAAGACAGGTCTATTTGTATGTCTTGGCCATAACCAGTAGTTATGAGCCCCTGCTAACAGGATAAGGTCAGTAGAAATTTTTTCACATTTCTCCAAAACCTCAGAGGTAAATCTGTGGTCAAATCATATAACTCCACTGGGCATAGCACCAACAAGTTTGGTATGAGGCAATAAAGAATCCAGTATCCATACGACTGAAAATGGTTGCATCATTGTTACCATTTTCTGTGTAGAGTTATGAGTTTTTATAGCAATTCACTTACAAAGTCTACCTCAATGAGAGGAGGTACTGTTCACATTAGCATATGAACATCCCTCTCTCAATGACATCTCAATAAAGTATGAATTATTTGGCTACGCAAACGCCCATTGTCAATACACCATTATGATCTGGAAAGGCTGCCTAAAATTTTTATGCTTTATACTTTTCAATAGTAATGTTATTAGTATTTATTCCTTTTTTATATTATAACTGTTTATGTATGTATTGTATGGATTTTCATGTAACCAGCTTAATAAGTCTCTGCTTGTAGCCTTAAAAAAAAGAAAGAAAATTCTCACATCTCATCCCCATAGCTCCTATCACTCCTTAGGCTGGTCAGTGCAAAATTCCAGGGTGTAGGCGGGGGCTCTCTAAGCAGACACATTATAATCCATTCAGTTTTGTGGGAAACAATGTGGTTATGTTATCAGGGTACAGGCAAATAATCACTTTCATCTGGCTTCTGACATTGTACGAACACACTGACACATAGAAAGAGAGAGATGAGACAGGTCAGAGATGCTTGAGATGCCTATTACACAGAGGCTGACAGAGGCTCACAGACTTTTACACTGTCAGCTCTGCTACATATCTGTTGTCACAGATATGTTCCTGCCTCCCCCTTCCCCCAGATCACATATCTGCTTGTAGTCTGTAGTTGGCAGGTTCTCTCTGCTCAGGATGTGCTGACAGGAAGTGACTCTATGAAACTCAGCAACATGCTGTCACACATGAATCCAAGATGGCGAACCGACCCTAAAGTCAGAAGTTACAGGGTAATGTCTAGGGGCAACTGAAATTGTGTAAAGCAGGACTGATAGAGACAGGTTGGATTTATATTGGTGTTATTTTGTTATCTTGAGTACAAATAAGAAACTTGTCGTCGTGAGAATACCCCTTTAAAGAACTTAACCCCAACGGGACTCAGCCTCTTTTGGCCTTAAGAACGCGGCCCCATTTTTTTGGTTATAGCTTTGGAACGCTATGAGATATCCAGGGGATTTTGAGATTGTTTTCTCGTGACACATTGTACTTCAAATTAGTTTAAAAATTTGGATGAAATCTTTTGCGTTTAGTTATGAAAAAAAAACTAAATTTGGCAAAATTTTAGAAAAATTCTTTATTTTCAACGTTCTAAATTCTCTACTTTTGATGCTGATAGTCATAGCACCCAAATAAATTCATAACTTACATTTTCCAAATGTCTGCTTTATGTTGGCATGGTTTTTTAAGATTCCACATATTTTACTAGAATGTTATGAGGCTCAGAATTTAGGTATAATTTTTATTTGTAAAATCACCGAAACCCGTATTTAGATGGACCTCCTCAAATTCTAATTGACACTGAGAGGCCTAAATAATAGCGAGACTCATAATTTACCCCATTATGGAAACTACACCCCTCAACGTATGAAAAACCACTTTTAAGAAGTTTGTTAACCCTTAAGGTGTTTTATAGGGGTTAAAACAAAATGGAGGTGCAGTCTGCAAATTGTAATATTTTTTCACAATACACTCATTTTTGGTGAAAAATTAAACATTTACAATGGATTAAATTAAAAAAGGCTCCACAAAGTTTGATACCCAATTTCTCACGAGTGCACGGATACCCCATATGTGGTGGTAACCTGCTGTATGGGTGCACGGCTGGGCATCGAAGGGAGCTGTCAAAGAGGTTAAAATATTTCAAAAATCTATTTGTAATGGTTACCTGGAATTAAAGATACCTTTCTATTTGTTATTATGATGCTTGTTCAGCCTCTATTCTGCTCCACACAGAAGCAGATGTGGGAGGGGCCTAGCCAGGCACATGCACAGCACTGACAGCGGCAGTTATTCCACAACTCAGTGCTACAGAGCGCTCAGCCTTCAGTCTCCTTCCACCTGCTGTGCTCAAATAGTCCCTGCATTTGCTGATCCAATAGAAGTCCAATTGAAATGTGTCATACGCCCCATGTTAAAAGTACACCAAAAAAAGTTGGTGCAGTCTGTCAAAGCAGTGCAGGGGGCACCAGATTCATGAAGAACGTGCGCCAGAAATCCTGAATCTGGTGCCCCCTGCACACTACACAGGACACTGCACATAGTACACATGTACTATGTATTCTCACAGCATCATGGTCGGTCAGGCTGACATGCATGGATGCATAGATAAATAGGTGACAGCTTCTCACATGTTACTTATCTTTAGCTACTTCCCTGCTAGTCAGGGACACGGGCCCCTTTGCAGGACAGCAGGGTAACATGGAGGGACAGTGAATGGTGGAGAGTACAGGAGGAGTATGCATCAGGAGAGCAGTGTAACATGGAGGGACAGTAAATGGTGGAGTGTATAGGAGGAGGACTGCAGGACAGCAGTGTAGCATGGAGGGACAGTGAATGGTGGAGAGTACAGGAGGAGGACTGCATCAGGAGAGATCAGAGCTTAGCCTGTTACTTGTCTTATCTCTGCAGCCTCCTGTGTGACCTGACTAATGGTGGAGGGAGGAAGGGCTGTGCAGCAGATAGTCATGTATGTCTGCAGTTACCTTGTATCTGCTGCTGGAAGCTCCTGTGAAGTTGGTAAGCAGTGGCCATCACAGCACAATCTCTGCCCCTCCTCCTCTCTCACTTCCTATTGGCTGCAGTGTGTCAGCTGATCTCTCAGTGTGGAGAGGAGCTGTGAGCCCGTGGAGTGATCTGTAGTGCAGAGCAGCTGGGGGAATGTTTGTGCGCAGACTCGGCCAGATCAGCTGTAGCTCAGGACGGGACACAGCTACCACTAGGGGGCGCCAGCAACCAGGACAAAAGGAGTTATCTCAGTAAGCCTGCATATTATGTAATAAGTGTAAATGGTGAAAGTACTTGTCACAATGCATTGGACCCAATTACAGCCATTTGCTATGGTGACACAACCCCTTTAAGGGCTTATTTTTTGCGAGAAGAATTGTTCTTTTTAGTGGTCTTATTTAAGAGTGCATAACATTTTTTAAATCACTTTTTAGAGCATTTTTTATAGGGTATTAATAAAAAATTATCTTTTTGGAGCTTTTTTGGTCTTTTTTTTTTACGGGGTTCACTTTGCGGTTCTAATAATGATTCTGTTTTATTATGCAGATTGTTACGGACGCAGGGATACCAAATATGTGGGTTTTTTTTTTTTTTTAATTCAATTGTACTGAATAAAATTAATTTGGAGAAAATCTTGTTCATTTTAGCATCACCATCTTTTCATATGCATAACTTTTTTTATTTTTCAGCTGACAAATCTGGTTAAGGGGTTAAGAGTTGTTCTTTTGAGTGGGCTTATTTTAGAGTGCATAACATTTTTTAACTCACTTTTTAGAGCATTTTTATAGGGTATTAATTAAAAATGATCTTTTTTCTGAAAGTTTTTGCGGTTTTTTTTCTCCAGCGTTTACCGTGCAGGTCCAGTAACGATTCTTTTTTATTATACAGATTGTTACGGACGCGGCAATACCAAATATGCGTGGTCTTTTTGTGTTTTTGTGTTTTTTTATACTTTATTAAGTGTTTTTATTGGAAAGGGACATTTTAGGGGCTTATATTTTAATGTATTTATTTTTTATTTATTCTAATGTGTAGTGTTCAGTGTTTTTCACTTTTTTTTTTTTTTACTTATACATACTTGAACTTGAACCAGTGATGCTCTGATCGCTGGTTCAAGTTCAATACACTGCTCTACAATACTATTTTATTGTAGAGCAGTGTAATCTGTCTGGCATGCTAGCGCATGCTCAGACAGTTTTCAGTCAGACCCGGAAGGGATCTGACTGCCAGGGAGACCGGGCAGCTCCGGGGCACATGCCAGTCCTCGGAGCTGCCCAGAAGTGGATCGGATCCCCCGGTAAATGGCGTGGGGGATCTGATCCATAGTGCACGCCGTGGTCAGGCTTGACGGCACCGATCGCAGGTGTTAGTGCAGGCTGTCAGCTGTGATAGACAGCTGACAGCCACTGCTTCTGGTGCCGGCTCCGTTCGTGAGCCGGTGCCAGAAGCAGGACATTATAGCACTTCCCCGTGCGCTTAGCATGTAGCCCCGGGGACGTACTATAATGTCCTGGTGCGTCTAGGGGTTAATGAAGAAACCACTTATATTACATTTAAGGAATTGTATAGCTTATAGGTTTATATGTTATTTGAATTTCTTTATTCTTGAGGGATTTATGTAGACAGAGATGTGTGCATCATACAGAAATCGATGATGTGGTATAAGAAACTGGCACTGGACATCATGCAGATGGCAATGTTTAATGCATACGTGGTACATTGATGTGTTGGAGACCAAGGGAAGTGGTGAGCAGTACGGGCAGTCCCCAGGTTACATACAAGATAGGGTCTGTAGGTTTGTTCTTAAGTTGAATTTGTATGCAAGTCGGAATTGTATATTTTATCATTGTAATCCCAGACAGAACTTTTTTGGTCTCTGTGACAATTGGATTTAAAAAATGTTGGGTTGTCATATCAATCAATATTAACACTAAAGCTTCATTACAGACACATTTGATAACTGTTATAGCTGTTTATTGTAGCCTAGGACTAAAGTACAATAAATTACCAATATCCAGAGGTCCGTTTGTAACTAGGGGTCGTATATAAGTCGAGTGTTCTTAAGTAGGGGGCCGCCTGTACTTCTAGTACTTCTGGAAGCGAGGCATCTCGTATTGTACCAGGGCAGCACTTTCCCAAAGTAAAACAAACGATGGAACAAAAGAGATGCAGGATATGCTCCAAAAGGGATATAAGGAGGGAAATCATTTAGCAGGGTGACACATGCCCCGAAAAACCTGGACTATGCATAAAGGAATGTTTTAGAATCTATTGACAAAAGCACAACAAAGCTTCTACATATGCCTAGGAATCAGGGCCTTCACTATAAATCAAGACTCTTGTTATCTTCACCACAGCTGCGTCACAGCCAAAAGGTGCACGCCATACAATTAACCTCTCAGAGTATACTTTAAAAAAAAAAACACAATGTGGGCATGCTGCCTGAAGGAAGCAGAAACTTCAAAAGTTGTAGCATGCACTCATTCATTCTGTGAACGCCATGGACTACACTTCAGATTACACAGTTCTTATGTTGAGATTCTGGATGAACTTTTATGGTGAAGTACCGAAAAAATGTACATAACTATAATAAATATTTTTGAAAAATACAATGTATACAGGCAGTCCCCGGGTTACGTACAAGATAGGGTCCGGAGGTTTGTTCTAAAGTTGAATTTGTATGTAAGTCGAAACTGTACATTATATAATTGTAGATCCAGACAAAAACAATTTTGTCCCCAGTGACAATTGGAGTTTAAACATTTTTTGCTGTGATGGGACCAAGGATTATCAATAAAGCTTTATTACAGACACTTTACAGCCGATCATTGAAGCCTGGTACTATAGTAAAGCATCCAGAGAGCTTCACCAGAGGTCAGAGGGGTCTGTCTGTAACTATGGGTTGTCTGTAAGTCGGATGTCCTTAAGTAGGGGACCGCCTGTATATCCAGCCTGCAGATTGTTGCCACAAACGTGATATTGCTATACCCAGGAGAACCCACTTAATGATTTTTGGGTGATTGTCTACAGTGGCAGTAGTGGGGCACAGTATATTTGGCACTAACATATTTGAGGAAAAAATTCAATTTTTACACTGCACCATCCAATATGCATTATCTTAGGGTCACCACCTGTGGGGTCAAAATGCTCACTACAACCCTAGATAAATTCACTGAAGGGTATAGTTTTCAAAATGGAAATGGTCACTTCTTGGGGTTTTCTACTGAATTGGTACCTCAGGGGCCCTGCAAATAGTGACAATGACAATAATTGTTAAAATGTATGTGCTCCAAATATCAGTCTATCCCTTCTGAGCCCTGCTGTGTGTGCAGGTAGTGGATTGTTGCCACAAATTGGGTATTGCGTTACCTGGGAGAACCTGCTTAATGATTTTTGGGGAGTTGTCTCCAATGGCATGAGTTGGGCAAAATATATTTTGCACTAACTAATTTGAGAAATAAGTTTATTTATTGTGCATTGGGTCTATGCATCCATTATCATTGGGTCACCAACTGTGCGGTGACAATGCTCAACCCTAGCATAAATGAGTGTCACTACTTGGGGGTTTCTATTGTACTGGTAATTCAGGGGCTCTACAAATGCTGCACAATGAAAAAGTTAATTTGTAAAATGTATGTGCTACAAACACCAGTCTGCCCCTTCTGAGCCTTGCCATGTTCGCTGGTAGTAGATTTTTGCTATATATGGGCCATTGCCTTACCCGAGAGAAAAATGCAATTTTTACCCTGCACCATTCACTTTGTATTACATTTCGGGGTTACAATGCTCACTACAACCATAGATAAACTCTTAGTCTCTACTGGGCCAATCTCCCACATATGGTGTTTCGGATGTAGGCAGTTCAAGACACACACCTGAAAAGGCATGTTACATCCCGCTACATTGCATGGCCTGAGTGAAAGCAGGCAAACGGCAGGAAAAAAACAAGATGGTGGACTTATTAAATACCTGCAAGAAGAATCCCGAGCAGCACCCCAAATGACAACTACTGAGGGGTCCCATGCTGGCCAGCAAGGTTTCCCATTTGTCCAGCAATCCACACAGACTGCTGTGCGGAAGACCCTACAAAAGATGACAGCGACCGACAACGTGGAGGTATATCTCACTGGGGCTTAATTACATACTGAAATATGCTGAAAGATGCATATCTGCACGCATTATGCACTAATTGGGATAATCTCCTTAATCCTCATTCAAGACAAGTTACAAATTTCCAAACCCGGATCATAGGGCCCTATGATGCCGGCCACAAAATGGTCTGAGAAACCTTCCAAACGTTTTGGGGTATATTACAATGGGACCCAGACATCGGAAAATTTGTGGGTGAAGCATCCTCCATCACTTACCGTAGAGGGTGAAACTTAGGTGACAATTTAGTTCATAGTCACCTAGCACCTATCCAACAATCAACCTGGCTTCCCAATCCTCCTGCTGTTACTTTTAAATGCAAGAGATGCCAAAATTGTACAATACATCCAGGAGGGGACCATTTTTCAAAGTAACAAAACTGATAAAACTTTCCCAATCAAGGAATTCATCAATTGTAGAAGTATGGGAGTCATTTATTTGCTTACCTGCAATTGCTCCATGCAATATGTAGGGAAAACTATTCGGGAACTGCAAACACATATCGGAGAACACATTAGAGATATTACTAATAATCAAGACACAAATCGGGGGGCGGGCCGTCGGACAACCCGACTGATTGAGACTAAGCTCGAGATTTAAAATTCAAATTGTGTCGAAAGACATGCACCAGGTGAAGGTGAACTGCGGCGGACCTCAGCGACGGACCTCAGGAAGCAACACGTGCAGGATATTGGGTACACAATCTTAGTGAATCACGTCGGACTTCATCCTCGTTGGACAACGCACCTCGGGGATCACAAGAGGACCGTGTAAGTAAATGTGCCCCAGGGTCTTAATGATTACTTTCCCTATTCATGTTTCATCTAGCTAGGTGCTTTAATAGCCACCGTATTACTTCTGAACACTTTTTATTCATTATTAAGTATTGAGATACCGGAACAACATATTATCGGCCTATAATACAGAACAGTGTTCCAGCTTTGTTTTTCTAGTCAACTCCATGTGTGGGTGATGTTCATATTGTTTGTGAGGTGTCCCTTTGCTATACAGTGAACCATCTAAGTGTCGATACTTACCTCCGTCAAGACTGCCCAGAGGAGAAATCCTGTGTTTATCAATCTCCTTGACAACCTTGTTGCGAGTCGGATCCGGATGATTCCCATCACCCCGCCCTCCTGGGGCGGATCCCTGAGCCACTTCACTGGTGTGGATGGACCTACCTATAGTAGGAATCTATCCCTGATGAGGCTGACGTATGCATCATTGGCTATACTGTAGCAGATTGCTGATTGATATCTAATCAGCTTCGAGCCTGCTTAATGTTCACCTCTGGATGTGGCTCTGGTTGAAGGTGGGGTTAACCATTTAAAAACCCCTGGGCATTTTAGTCTGGTGATACAGCCGGTTACAATGCTGTGGGGGGGAAATGCTGCTGGTGTGTAACGGTCACACAGACAACACTTGGGAGTACCTGGGAGGAAAGTCTTTATGGGAAGAGTCCAGAGGGAGGAGTCTGTGGACCAGTGGACCCTCTGGACCACCGCGGGCCTCATACCATCTCCCGCGGTGGTCCAGCCAAGGTAAAGGATATGCAGGAAACAGTCCAAGCCTGGGATAAAAGCAGGAACACTGGTAACGCTGGCACCAGAGGTCGCATTAACGCCTCACCAAGCATCATAGACGCATGCTGAGGTGCCATTACCCCCCAAAATAATTATTTCCTGTAGCGCTCAGGCTGGTTCGGCGTAGGTTCGCCACTCCGCAGGACACGTGACGCAGTGATCTGTGTCAGCGGCGCGTTGGAGAGACTCGAAGCGACAGCGCAGTCCTCGGGAGAGACATGCGGGCTGCTGCTCCAGCTCCCCCTGCAGGCCTGTGTGTCAGCGTTTATGTGATTCTAGCGGGACTGGAGAGCAGGGCCAGGTGAGTGCAAACCACACTGTACTCACTGCACTTTATGTGTGCTGTGTGTAGTATGTGTGTGCCCTATGTGTAGTGGGTATGCTGTGTGTAGTGAGTGTGCCCTATGTGTAGTGGGTATGCTGCGTGTAGTGAGTGTTCCCTATGTGTAGTGGGTATGCTGCTTGTAGTGAGTGTGCCCTATGTGTAGTGGGTATGCTGCGTGTAGTGAGTGTACCAGGTACTATGTGTAGTGGGTATGCTGCGTGTAGTGAGTGTGCCAGGTACTATGTGTAGTGGGTATGCTGCGTGTAGTGAGTGTGCCAGGTATTATGTGTAGTGAGTGTGCCCTATGTGTAGTGGGTATGCTGCGTGTAGTGAGTGTGCCAGGTACTATGTGTAGTGGGTATGCTGCATGTAGTGGGTATGCTGCGTGTAGTGAGTGTGCCAGGTACTATGTGTAGTGGGTATGCTGCGTGTAGTGAGTGTGCCAGGTACTATGTGTAGTGGGTATGCTGCGTGTAGTGAGTGTGCCAGGTATTATGTGTAGTGAGTGTGCCCTATGTGTAGTTGGTATGCTGCGTGTAGTAAGTGTGCCAGGTACTATGTGTAGTGGGTATGCTGCATGTAGTGAGTGTGCCCTATGTGTAGTGGGTATGCTGCGTGTAGTGAGTGTTCCCTATGTGTAGTGGGTATGCTGCGTGTAGTAAGTGTGCCAGGTACTATGTGTAGTGAGTGTGCCCTATGTGTAGTGGGTATGCTGTGTGTAGTGACTGTGCCAGGTGCTGTGCTGTGTGTGTGTGTGTGTGTGTGTGTGTGTGTGTGGGCTGCGTGTTGTGAGTGTGCCCTATGTGTAGTGGGTATGCTGCATGTAGTGAGTGTGCCAGGTACTATGTGTAGTGAGTGTGCCCTATGTGTAGTGGGTATGCTGTGTGTAGTGACTGTGCCAGGTGCTGTGTGTGTGGGCTGCGTGTAGTGAGTGTGCCAGGTACTATATGTAGTGGGTATGCTATGTGTAGTGAGTGTGCCCTATGTGTAGTGGGTATGCTGTGTGCGTGCATGTGCTGCGCTGTGTGCCAGGTACTATGTGTAGTGAGTGTGCCAGGTGCTGCACTGTGTGTAGTGAGTGTGCCCTATGTGTAGTGGGTATGCTGTGTGTAGTGAGTGTGCCCTATGTGTAGTGGGTATGCTGTGTGTAGTGAGTGTGCCCTATGTGTAGTGGGTGTGCTATGTGTAGTGAGTGTTCCTCTCTGCAGTATATACATCACTGATAACAGTTTAAAAAAATTTGTAATTAATTTTTTTTAAAGTAAAAAATAAGCAAACAGTGTTAAAAGAAAAAAGAAAAAGTGTAACGCCCTCAAACCCCCAAAAATAAATTTAGAAACGTCAGCCCCAGCCGGTTCTCACGGGGGGTCTGCAGCCGGTGCCAGCACCAGCCCACTCTATAGGGGGGGTCGTCGTCTTCGGGGGCCGGTGTCGGCCCTCGTCCGCTCTGTAGGTTAAGACAATGGAAAAGTTGTGCACCACTTGTGGCAAAAAAAAAAAAACTCGGGCTTTAATGATTTTCTTGTAATTAATAGATGTTTATTAGATCGTTAATAGACATTAATAGATATATATACGACTAGGAGTTATATATTTGTATTACTGAATACTTCATACTCCTCCTCGGCTAAAAATACTCCTCAAAAATGGTGAGAGGAGTAATATTACCCAGAAAAATGTTAGTGCGACCTCTGGCTGGCACGGACTGGAGACACCTCTTGACTGGAGTCCTGGAAGGCACAGCAGGAAGCACGGTGGCAGACTGAAGACTTGACACAGGAAGGCAGGAGCACACGGAGGTACACTGGTAACACTGGAGACAGGAACACGGAGGCGTCTGGGAATGCTGAAGACACACAGGAACACGAAGGCGTCTGGGAACGCTGGAGACACACAGGAGCACGGAGGCGTCTGGGAACGCTAATGGGCTTTCTCTTCCACAGGAACGGCTCAGGGAAGCCTGGTATGGAGACCATAGGAGATCCTAGGAGAAGATCCGACAGTGAGTGAAGGGTACTGGATTAACGAACTCCAATCAGGACGACGCTGGCCCTTTAAGTCTTAAAGAGCCGACGTGTGTGCGCCTAGCAGCAGGACCGCACGGCCTAGTGGAAGAAGCCGGAGTGCGGCCTGGACAGGACCAAGGCATCATCAGGAGCCAGGAGAGGTAAGTTCGGGCTGAGGGATGGGGACAGGCCACACAGCGGAGCACGGGTGAACCCGCGTTCCACAACATGGATCGCGGGAGCACCCGTGACCTGGTATCATCCGAAATAGAGTTGCATTATGTTTGTTTACCTAAGCACCCTTGGGGACGCATCCGAATAATAATAGGGATGTAGGTACGTGTTAGGCGTTATGGAAAATTAATAGAAAATTGATGTCTTGTGTTTCATCAATGCCTTTAGTCTAGTTGTGTACACATGAAAAACAAAGAAAAGAGGATGCGTAAATACAGTCATGATTTTATTGAGCAAAAAAGAGTAAAGTATTTAAAAACAATTAAAGACACAAATCCAGGTAATAATACCCACTGTGTGTGGACGAATAAGCAATATAAAAAGCTAGTATGTAATGTGACCTCCATATAACAAATAAATATATATATATATATTATATACACACACGTAGGGAAAGTCCAAAACAGCACATCAAAGTAACAGCAGTGGTGGGTGCAGGCACTCAGAACCAGGCTTTAGGTCCTCCAGAAGTAGGTAATTGAAAATAGGCAGCACTCCAAGGTATTCAGTGAAAAAGCGGTGTTCTTTATTCCATGTTAGAGTACATTAAAGTACATAAGCAGCGACGTTTCAGCTCCAGGGAGCCTTTTTCAAGCCAAGTGAAAACAGTGGAGCTCATATATATATATATACCAAACAGAGTGATCACATGATTAAGTAGCCCCACCCCCTAATTTGCATATTGTGTCTACATTTACAAACATGATAAGCATTAAATATCCACAAAATCATCAATAAATATATACATAGTGAAAGTGCATGTGCTATGGTACAGTACATACAATTGATTTTACAAATATCATCAAGATTGTGTATTATAAAGTGCTAAGTGCAGTGTTACAAGGATAAATTACAATCAAAAACAATGACAAAAGATTACGGGATCTCACCACCCCATCCACGCCCTGCAGAGAGAAAATATCCAGCCTGTGAGCGCGCCGATAACCTCCATGCGTGGTACGCATATATGGAACGCAAGCCAAAGGAGGTGCGCATGACCGGAAATGCTGCTATACCGTTGTCTAGGAGACCAACGCCGCCATTACTCTGCTGTCACTCGTATTCCTAGGACCAATCGGTGTAATGCAAAGCGGTACATTGTAAATTATATGCGTGTGTCACGCTAAATAGATGAGGGTCAATGGCACAAAAATAGGGCATATATAGTTATATAGGATCGCCACTTTTAGTGTCCGAGGGGCCAATAATGGCCAATGGAGGAGGAGGTAACGGGTCAGGTCCCTGTGTATTCAGGGGACAAAACCCACGGGCATTTAGTCCACCCTGCAGCATCCAATTAGCTTATCAGGGGATGAGGATCCGGTGCCACTACTCCCCCTACACGAGAAAGCCACTCCCTTGGCACATAATATGACCACTGGGTACATTAACTGGTACCATAGGTACCTTAATTTATTAAGGGGAACTGTGCAAGAGTAGACAACAAGGTGTAGCAACAAATCCACAAAAACAAAAAACAAGGCAGGCAAAAAACAAAAAAATAGCAAAAATAAATAGCAGCCTGTCGGATGGTGAGAAGATTCCCGATGCTGGCTTCAATACATTCATATATTCATGTCATCTGGAAAATAAAAGAAGGACGTTTTATTAATATTACTCAAGTGTCATAAAAATATTTAGACATTTATTAGAGGTGTTATCACTTTGTGTCTACACATCCTATAGGATATCATAAAGGTCTCCAGGCTAGAGCATTGTCACATACATTTCAAATACCGGTCAACTTAAAGTCAACATTGAGACCTTTTGGTCTAAGGGTGTCAAGAACATATATCCATTCTAACTCCTTTTTCAAAATGCGTTCTCTGTCCCCTCCTCTACGCAATGGGGGTACATGATCGATCAATTGGAATCGTAAGTCCTTTTCTGTGTGGCCTGCTTCAATAAAGTGTTTCGACACGGGTAAATCTCTCCTGCCGCTACGTATTGTGTAGTGGTGTTGGTTGAATCTAGTTTTGAATTCGAGAGTAGTCTCTCCAATATAGATGAACCCACAGGGACAGCTCAGTTTATAAATCACATAACAGCTATCGCAGTTAAGGTAGTGTTTTATTTTATACTCAACATCATTGTGAAGGAACACCGCACCTTTGTCCATTTGTTTGCAGTTGATACAACTGCGACAGGGATAAGAGCCCTTGTTTAGTTGACCCATAATCCCTGTTTGTCTGGTTTTGCGCATGGACCCCACATCCGATTTGACTACCCGATCTTTTATCGAGTGTGACTTTCTATAGGAAAAAAGGGGAGGATTCTGAAATTCGGGGATATGAACAGGACCCCCCGATAGTTTAGACCAATGTCTGCGAACAATATTAGAGATGGCAATACTTTGTTCACTATATGTGGATACGAAAGGGAGTCTTTTTAGGTTAGGCTCTTTGGTCACATATATACACCTTTTTATTATTTCTTATATGGAGGTTACATTACATACTGGCTTTTTATATTGCTTATTCGTCCACACACAGTGGGTATTATTACCTGGATTTGTGTCTTTAATTGTTTTTAAATACTTTACTCTTTTTTGCTCAATAAAATCATATGACTGTATTTACACATCCTCTTTTTTTCGTTTTTCATGTGTATAATCTTTTTTGATGCGGTTGGAGTTATTTTCACCCATGTTGTGTGTTTAGTCTAGTTGTGTGGCACTATTAAACTTGATAACTCAATGTTGGACCCTGCACAACCAAAGAATCATAATAGGCATTTGCCGACACACAGTAAATGAACCAATATTTAAACAAAATAGAGAAATATCTCCAACAAAGAGACAATGGACAAGAATTAAAAACAATTAAAAATGTACAACAGTACCAATCTCAAATCGATAGTTGGATGAACCGGGTATGGTTACACGTAAGTGGAATGTCTGGTAATAGAAATGGGTGAATTTGTTGACCCGAATCGAATCATGATGAATCACGTTAAAAAAACTGGTATTTCCTGGCTGCAGAGCCTGTAGAGTGTTATAGAACGTTGTACCATGCTCAAATATGCATAGGGAACGTGGTTTGATGTTCAAACAATGCTGTGTTTTAGTATGACACGCACATGACAGCTGCCACTCTTAGAAGCGCTTCACTCTTCAATTCCATGGGCACTTACAGAGGACAACTTCACCAAATAAGTGAAGCGGGAACTCAACCTGACAAGATAACGTCCATGCCAGCTTGAAAGGACTGATCTGAGGGCCAAGATCCCACTTTAACATCAAAGAGTGCACTCTTTTTACACTGACATCAGATGATTTCATATATTACGACAGAACCTGTTCTGTTAAACGCAGATACATATAGAAACTCCCCAAAAGAGTGGAGAGGATGTCGGTAGTAGTTTTGCATTGACGTCATTGATCATTTTGCCCTTCATTTCAGTGTCTGCTTTCAATCAGTATTGCTAAAGCCAAAAACAAACAGGAGCGGATCCAAAACAGAGATGACCAGTAAATGGGATATTTGCATGTCCTCTGTGTTCTGTATCCACTCCTGCTTTTGGCTTTCAATCCTAAGACTTTTCATTCCTTCTGACAGATGAAATGAAGGGGAAAACCAAACATAGTGGCAACATCATAGAGTGGTGGAGGGTGAAAACAGCATTATGGAAATCACAGGGTGTTCCAGGGAGACAGCGGTCAGTTGGCAGCAGCATGAGTAGGCCGCTGAGTGGCAGAATGACAAATGATGGAGGTGGCAGAAACATGGTAGGCCACAGAGTTGCACAATGACAGTGTGTGGAGGTAGCAGAAGAAGCAGGAGGCCACAGAAAGGCACAATAACAGAGTGTGGAGGTGGTAGCAACATGGTAGGCCACATAGTGGCAGAATGACAGAGCGTGGAGGTGGCAGCAGCAGCAGTAGGTCAGAGAGTGGCACAATGACAAATTCTTTAGCTGGCGGCAACATGGAAGGCCACAGAGTGGCCTGAGTGTGGAGGTGGGTGACAATTCCATTTTCTGGTAAAGATGGTTGGAGGCATATGGAGCTGCATCAGAATAGAGGCAGGTAGTTAGAATCCAGACTCATTTCTCAATGTTTGGGGGAGGCGTCATGGCTGATCTAATCTGATTCAAAAGGCATTGGTGTGTTGAAATCTTGGCCGATCCATGCCTGATTCATCTTTAAAAAGGTCAGTCTCTCCACATTATGGGCAGACAAGCGGGTTCTCCTTGGGGTAACGATGGCCCCCACCGCACTGAACACCCGCTCTGATGCCACACTTCTAGCCGGGCAGGACAGCTTCTCTACTGCAAACTCCGCAAGTGCAGTCCAAGTAGGCCACAACCTGCTGGTGCAGGGTCTGCTCCATGTCCTGCTGCTCCTCAGTAGGTGGGTGAAGTAGGCGTTGCTCATTAAGGACTCCAGACTTAAGCTTCTGCTGATGGAGCTGTTACTGCTCCTACCCCCCATCTCACCACAGCAGCCATGGCATTAGTATGTGAGCGAAGACTGCCAGGAATCCCCCAGTCAGCCCTGACAGAGGATGGACAATGGCGCACATAGGTAGCGGCAACTGTCTTTTCAGTATTTCTCTATATTGAAACCGATTTTACCCATCCATGGGAGAGGAAAGTAGGACGACAACTCAATAGAATAAAAAGTTAAAATTTTTATTGATTCCAACATTAAAAATTATAATAAATTGACAGCGATAATGTGGAGAATACAGGTATTGGTGATACACAGAGGAAAAGGCTGTCAGTCTGGACCTTAAAATGGAGAGTAAGTATGTCTAGGGTGTAGTAAGAACTGGATGATGCATCTCCGGATGTGACACCTGTCTGCTGGTCACACAGTGGTGATTATTTGCACCAATATACAGCCCATAACATAGTTGCCTTAGTCAGACAAGTCAAGCATAGTGTGACAGTTCTTACCTAAATGGTGGGGGTAATGGCCTCCAAACGTCCAGAGTGACCGCATCCCCGACACGTGTTTCAGCTGAGTCTTCGTCTGGGGGTGGAGTCTCACTCCGGTCAGAGGTCCTCTATATGGAAGGGTTTAACCAGTGGGTTTGTGCGTTTATGTGCATGTGATTGCGGCATATTGTAATGCAGTCACATGTCGCGAGATCATAGAAAATCGCCAGCATGTGATCAAAATATTGCAGTTCTTTTCTACACTGCACCTCGCCTGTGCTGTGCAATTCCGGTCACGTGATCGGACAAATTCGCGAACACTTGATCGGGATATCGCGATTCTTCCCTTCAGTATACTTTGTATGTCAATGCATGCGTAGTGACTTAACATCATAGAGCATGGATGTGAAGTTGTGCGTGTGCACGCGGTACATTCTGCATTCAGTAATTGCGATACCAGGGAGGGGGCATGTGTCTGGATTTAAGTGGGTAAGATGTATCCCTAATATGCCCGATTAAACCTCAGTGTACAGATTAGTTGAGAGCTTGGTTAGAATATTAACAAATGTGCACCTTGGAAATATAACAATATTTATAACCATACATCATAGTTTTGTGATATCATAACCATGAAATACCTTCTTATTGATTAAATGGTAAAATATTGCAAAGTGAAAAAGTGATGGGATATGAGGGGAGTGCCATCAGGGTGAGGGGGATGAGGAAGAGGATAAAGTGGCATGCGCGTGCAACAAGTGCAATTACGGAGCCTATGAAATATCAAGACATATATCGTGTACATCCATTCATATTACATTGCATTTATGAATGTTTATCACTAATTTACACCAAGAAATCTATCCCTCCCCCTACAATAAATTGCCAGACAACATTGTCAATGAAAAGGATATGACCTTACCATTGACGCGAGGAGACCCCCTCAATCAGTGCATAGCGATGCGATACAGGAGAGTACATATCGATGCCCAGTATTTTTAGTTAATATTAAAAGCAGATTTTTATCTTATGTTCATCGTTTCCCTTTTTTCATATTGTTATCGGGCATTATTAACAATGGAATGTATGTTGACGCAACCAACTCAAATTAGGACCAGTGGGAATGTCTCTGAAAATATAGAAAGGCAATTTATTAGTAACAGAGAAACAGTTAAAAAATACATTACTGGTGTAAACAAGACACCAGTGTTTATGTAAGGCATGTTGCATGAGAACCTCAATGTCTATAGAGGGTAGGATAGAGGAGAGGGGAACAGGAAGCCCAGCTAGATAAATGGGGCGAAGCTCAGGGTTTCGTTTAGGCCCCTCGGTTGGAGTGTGTTTACAGTCCATATCCAACGTGCTTCGCGCTGTGACAGTCTTTTATTAATTGGGCCTCCTTTAATTCCTAGATCAATTTTATCTATACCCAGTACTTTTAATAAGCTGGGGTCAGAGTTGTGTTTGTCTCTATTTATATATTTAATACATAAAAAAGGTATTAAGAACATACATATATTACCGATCATGAAATAAGGAGTGTGTCAATATTGTCAATAAATAATAGTAAAAACTATTTGCACGAAATGTTCAGTTATGTTCACATTCCATAAGGTGCTAATATTTGCAAGTTCCGATGGTTTGAACTTATATTTAGATTTATATGGAAAAAAGTTCCAATATATGACGAAGTTCAAATCTGTGAGAAACTTCAAGTGGTATAAAATATCCAATGGCAAAGGGGTAAACCTTATTCTTAAAAGCTCCTGTTTTAAAAAATCAATGCATATTTATGTGGTGAATAAGGTAAATATGTACCGTTACCCAGGGTCGGACTGGGGTGCCAAGGGCCCACCAGTGAAATTAATTCTGGGGGCCCAAAAACTGCTTCATGGATAGGTGAGAGCCACCCCCATGTATATTTTCATTGCGTTTCTGAACGTGCTGCAAATGCAAGGTGTGAATGCAGCCTGTGGCCATGTTCACACATTGCGTTTTTTGTTGCGTATTCAATGCTTTGGAAAGACGATCTGTTCCTCTTCCATTTGAATGCATGTCCATTCAGCAGACAAAATTTTTGCAACAAAAAAAACGTAATGTTTGAAAGCAGCATCAGGCTTTCTGCACACTACACTGGTGCAGCTCTTGGGATGCAAACAATGGTCCCATGGAACATTGTTTGAGGGTTTCTTGTCACCGGGATTTAAGTACATAATAATAGCCTGAACCGCAAACATGGTTAGGACCTGCTCTGTCATTTGCAGCTCAGGCAGTCGGCTCATAAAAAGGGCTATGAAATACACAGCCATGTGCATGAGCCCATAGAAGTGAATGAGGACGTGTACAACAATCCTGCAGAAAACAAGCCTCAGGCCCCATGCACACTTTTTGTTTTTTGATGAGTTTTAACTGCATTGAAAACTGCAAATGGCAGGGGCTTTGCCAGAACACATATGTCTTTATACTGAAATGCTTTTGTTCTGGAATGAGCCCCTCCCTGTTGCGTTTTTAAATGGAATTAAAACAGATCAAGAACTGCAAGGTGTGAATGGGGCCTAAAGGCTTGTTATCTGCCGGACTGTTTAACATTCCTGGAATCAGTATTTAACCTCTTAAAGGACATCTATCATCAGATCAAGGATTGCAAACCAAACATAATGGTGTGTGCCCCCTCTGGCAGGATCTGCTCTTCTTTAAGGTGGTTATGCCCTTGTTTTTACGAAAAAAGGGCTTTAAAAATTATGCAAATTAGTCTGAGGGGCTCCATGTTCCATTAACTCCTATGAAGCCTGAGCCCTTCAGGCTCATTTGCATAATTTTAAAAGACTTTTTTTTTTGTTAAAACCAGGGAACAAGAAGCTAAAAGAAGAGCAGATCCTGTTAGAGGGGGCGCACACCAGCATGTAAGTGTGCTTGGTTTACAATCCTTGATCTGGTGATAGATGTCCTTTAAGGACTGCACATAGTACATGTATGTCCTTAACAGGTTTCAGGTACAGGTGGTCCCCTACTTAAGGACACTCGACTTACAGGCAACCCCTAGTTACAGACGGACCCCTCTGCCCACTGTGACCTCTCTGAATGTTACTTTAGTCCCAGGCTGCAATAATCAGCTGTAAGGTGTCTGTAATGAAGCTTTATTGATAATCTTCGGGTTTCATTACAGCAAAAAAATTTGAAAATCTAATTGTCACTGGGACAAAAAAAAATTTGTCTGGATCTACAATTATAAAATATACAATTCCTACTTACATACAAATTCAACTTAAGTACAAACCTAAGGAACCTATCTTGTAAATAATCCAGGGACTGCCTGTATATGAAGAAGGTTCACAGGCTGAGTACTCTTTATACACGCCGGGGGGGGGGGATAAAGAATTAGCGATTATAAAAGCAATTATGCCACCTCTATGACATGTGGGCTTGAAGGGGTGCAGGTGGGGCGCGGGGCTTGCCTGAATTATTTTGAAAAACCTACAGGCTGCTTTTTCCACGAGATATATCAAGAGGCCTCAGGGCGCTGTCAGATGTTAGGGTTTTAGTTCCAATTTGTAACCAATTGCATATTTGTTTGTATAGAAACAGACGTGATCGGCAATCAGCGCCGTTGTCTTGTATTGAGCAAATGCAAGACACTGGGTGTGTTTTCATACAAACGAATACTGTATGCAATTAGTTGCGGCCCAACCTACTGCATTTTGAATGAGTTACAAAACACAATTAAAATGCTAACGTGTGACAATACCCTAAGTCTCTCCAGGTATCCGGGAGGACATAGGGGCATGGCCAATGAATATCCCCCTAAATGGATTGCTGGTACCAATAACAGGTATTAACCTACAAAATGCCACTGTGAGCATTAAAAGGGCATTAACACCTGTAGAGGAGCCTGGAGCCCCTCAGGCTTATTTGCATACAGGCTTTCATCCTGGTCGCCACATATTGCAATGCAGCTATATTGCTGTAAATGGTAGGAACGAGAAGCCCTTACGGCCTGCAAATACAGTAAAAAAAAGGTCGGTCGGACTCCTCGTTTTCGCAATCTGCACTGAGACCCCACTGATCAGTAAGTCAGGCCCTATCCCATGGATAGGACCTAACTTGTCTTTGTGGGAAAACTCCTTTAAGGCATTAATGAACACAGGTTCATTTTTTAATATAAAAACTTTATAAAAGCTTTATGAATTTGGTGTTCTCGTGATCACACTTACCCAAGGAATTAAGGGGAGGTATGATTTGGAGCATACAATGAAAGCCGTACATACGTAGCCCACAAAAAAATGGCATAAGTATGTTTTTTTTGTCAATTTAACCACATTGGGATTTTTTCCCGCTTTCCAGTACACGGCATAGAATATTTAATATCATCACTAGGAAGTACAATTTGTTATGCAGAAAACAAGCCTTATACAGCTCTGTATATGGAAATAACACAGTTATGGATTTTTAAAGACACAGAGGTAAAAATGAAAAATCAAAGATGAAAATGGTCTGGCCTTTAACCCTTTAAGGGTTAATATTCCGTGGAAGCTGGAGAAAAATTCCAAATGTGGTAAAAATGACAAAAAAAGTTGAAATTATTTTTATTACAGGCTCGGTTTTACATCTTTCACACACCTCTTACTTTTTTAAACTTTAATGTACAGAGCTGGAGAAGCTGACGTTTTCAGTGATATCAGTTTGTGAAGTGAAGAAGCTTTTCATCACTTTTTATTCAAATGTTTGTGCATTGAAATGGTGATTAATCTGCAATTTGGACATCATGACGGGTGGGGGGGTTCGTTGGTAATACTGAGGCTGCAGTCACAGGTAACGTGGGGTATGCTGGTAATACTGAGGCTGCGGTCACACATAACACATTGATTCCTTCAGCCCTGGCATTTGGACAATACAAGACACAGGGTGCGGGTTACCGATCGCATGCGTTTGCATAGAAGCCCATCCTGCCCGCGTGCGCTTTGATTCAAATTCTAAACAGAGTCTGCGCGTTACGTGTGACATCCTTATTCTACAGCAACACTTAATACAGTCAAAGTACTACAACTTTCATCATCTCATTCAACTGCTGGGAGTTGTAGTTCTTGAGTGCACTGTTATTCTATATGTATGTACACATTGCAGGGATGCAATGAGGTGCACTGTGTGTGTGTACATGTGATGCACTTTTATTTTGTACCTTTCTCTTGTGCTGGAAGCCATCATGGGGTGAGCAGCAGCTCATCATCCATCCTGAGCTCTGCACACATGAGTGCAGCCTGTGATGTGCCAGGGGGGATGACCTCCAGCATGACCAGGAGGAAGGGGGCCCGCTGTGACTACTAGGGGGCCCACGTCCTCTGGTCTGTAATTAGTGACAGCTCACTGTCTGCTCCTCCAGTGAATCAGGGGCCATGTTCCCTGCAGTGACGCAGGGGCTGGGGTGCTCAGTGCAGTGAGGAGGAAATGTCTTACTCACTGCCCCAGCGCTGCTATGGGAAGAGCAGAGAACCTGTCTCTCCCTCCTGCAGGACGTCATAGTCCCCCCTGCTACCCCCCTCCTCCAGCCTCAGCTGAATGTGCCTGCACAGACACAGGCAGGAGATGGTGACTTATGATAAGGGCCCACTGGGGTTTTGAGCCAGTCGGAGCCTGCCGTTACCTTAGAATCCAGATATTAGCAGGAAAGCGTGCCTGCGTGTGTCTACAGAATCGCACATGCGGGGTAGACGTTTCTGGCGCACCACAAGTACAAGGATGGAGAAGACCTGGTTCCTGTATGAAGGCTGGTAAGTGTAATGGTTCCTTAATTCAGGTTCCCAATAGTGTGGTCTTCTATACTGAACTGGCCGATCCTAGTTTTCTTTATATGGTGCTTTCGTTTGATAAAAGCTATAAGTGCTATACGTGTTTTGAAGTTGCCTTACTTCTTCCTTAGTAGCAAAAACATAAATGAATGGCGTCTACCTCTGGTCTGTTTGTTAAATACCATTTGATCCTCCCTTTTAGGATTCATAGAAAAGACATACTGGATTTTTGTATAAAAAAAAAATTTGTATTGGATCTTTGGTATGTCTCTTTGTATTGGAACAATACATATTATTCTGTCTTTTCTTTGAAAGTAAGAGTTGGTCTAAAGAAGTTCCAATTATGTTTTACACAGAAGATTTCTTTGAACAGCGTATAACGTTTATCCAAGTAAATATAGTAAGCCATGGTAAATGGTGAAATAAAGCCAATGGGGGTCATTTACCAAGGGCCCGATTCGCGTTTTCCCGACGTGTTACCCGAATATTTCCAATTTGCGCCGATTTCCCCGGGATTTTGGCGCATGCGATCGGATTGTGGCGCATCGGCGCTGGCATGCACGCGACGGAAATCGGGGGCGTGGCCGAACGAAAACCCGACGGATTCTGAAAAACCGCCGCATTTTAAAAAAAAATGAGAACAGAGAACATGCCGCTGGATCGCGAATGGACCGGGTAAGTAAATCTGCCTCATTGAGTGTGCTGCTTGGATTTTCCTATCGTAGCCTGCACACAGGGGGCATACTGGGAATTTAAAGTTGCCATGGAAAAAAATTTAAAAGTGGCCCCATTCTGTGGGCGGTGTCAGAACAAGTAGGCCATGTGATGAGTTCCTAAACTCCATACAAACTGTTTATAGATGGTCTAAATCAACATGTACAACGCAGCGAAAGAGACACACACTGCCCCCCTTATACTGCATTTTATGTACAAGAATATAACTACTATAATACTGTATTTCATGTACAGCAATATAACTACTATAATACTGCATTTTATGTACAAGAATATAAATACTATAACACTGCATTTATGTACAAGAATAGAACTACTATAATACTGCCCCCCTATGTACAAAAATAGAACTACTTTAATACTGCCCCTATGTACAAGAATATAACTACTATATTACTGCCCCCTATGTACAGCAAAATAACCACTATAATACTACCCCCTATGTACAAGAATATAACTATTATAATACTGCCCCTATGTACAAGAATATAACTACTATATTACTGCTCCCTATGTACACGAATATAACTACTATAATACTGCATTTTATGTACAAGAATATAACTACAGGCAGTCCCCAGGTTACATACAAGATAGGGTCTGTAGGTTTGTTCTTAAGTTGAATTTGTATGTAAGTCGGAACGGTATATTTTATCATTGTAATCCCAGCCAAAACTTTTTTGGTCTCTGTGACAATTGGATTTTAAAAATGTTGGGTTGTCATAAGAATGAATATTAACACTAAAGCTTCATTACAGACACATTTGATAACTGTTACAGCTGATCATTGTAGCCTAGGACTAAAGTACAATAAATTACCAATATCCAGAGGTCCGTTTGTAACTAGGGGTCATATGCAAGTCGAGTGTTCTTAAGTAGGGGACCGCCCTGTACTATAATACTGCCCCGATGTACAAGAATATAACTACTATAATACTGCCCCCTATGTACAAAAATATAACTACTATATTACTGCCCCCTATGTACAAGAATATCGTTACTATAATACTGCCGGCCGGCTGGCGGTGGTATATGGCATAGCAGTTATATTCCTGTACATAAGTACAGGAATATAACTGCTATGCCATATACCACCGCCAGCCCCCCAGTATATATCTAGCCCTCTTGTATACAGCCAAACAGCCGCCCCAGTATACAGCCAGCCCCCCCCCCCGTATATTGCCAGGCAGTCCCCCCCAGTATACAGCCAGCCCCCCTGTATATAGCCAAACAGCCCCCTGTACAAAGCCAGACACCCCCCTAGTATATAGTCAGAAAGCCCCGTCCCCCTTGTATATAGCCAACCCCTCCCCAGAAAATAGCCAATGTGCCCCAACCTCCCCCCCCCCTGTATACAGCCTTATGCCCTCCACTATACAGCGTGCCCCCCCCCCCCAGTATACAGCCTGGCGGCCCCCTCAACCTCACTGTACAGCCAGCTGCCTTCCCCTCTATACACCCAGCCTGCCCGGCACATTAAATTAATAAAACATCTACTCACCTGTCCAGCACTCCCCCGAAGCTCCGCTGCTACAGTCCGGCCTCACACTCCGTGACAGCTCAGTGAGCGCTGGCAGTTCACAGAATATGATGTCAGCCTTTTGCCAACGTTATATTCTGTGCGACACCAGCACACACAGAGCTGTCACCACCGGCCGGACTGTGGCAGCGGAGCTTCGGGGGAGTAGATGGTTTTTTCGTATATATTTCCGCTGATTGCACTATGTAAATGGCTTGAAAAAGGGCCGAAACTTCGCTACTGTAACTTATGATGGAATAAAAGGACCACACTTGGTTTACACTACAAATGGAGTACTGCTCATTTTCTTGCATTATATATATGTACACACATACCGTATTTTCCGGACTATAAGGCGCACTTAAAAGCCTTGGATTTCCTTGGAAATCCAAAGTGCCCCTTATAGTCCGGTGCGCCCTATGTATGGCGCTGGGCAGCGGACCATACTTACATAGGTCCCCGCTACCGGAGACCGGAGACAGCAGATCTCCAGCGGGAACTGCAGACCACGCGGCACGAACAACTTCTGCCGCGTGGTCTGCAGTTCCCGCTGGAGATCTGCTGTCTCCGGTAGCGGGGACCTATGTAAGTATGGTCCGCTGCCCTCCTCCACCTCCCCCTCACCTTCCCCACTCACCTTCCCCGCGTCTCGTCGGGTCTCGTCGGGTCTCCGCTCCGCCCCCGGACCTCCGACACGCCCCCGGACCCCGCGCCTTATAGTCCGATGCGCCTTATATATGGAATTATTACATATATAAGGCGCATCGGACTAATGCGCCTTATATTCCGGTGCGCCTAATGGCCCGGAAAATACGGTATATATGTGTGTATATTGAGAATACATTGTATTTTAAAATGTTGGCTATATTCAGAAGAGATTGTGCTCTGCTGAACAATCCAGAACCGCATATACAGAGAAAAAGGGGCATTTAGACATGATAATAGTAGACTCGTCTATCTTAAGAGCATAGCTTATAATGTCTAAAGTCTGAACGATGTCATAGAAAGCCAGAAATGTAATAAACTAACGATAAAGGGCGAAGTTCCATAAAATGCTGGTTCCATCAAACCCTTGGGTGCCAGAGTTTCAAAATCCTAAATGAACCTGGATTCTATACGGGACATGCTAGCAATATAACCCCTCTCTCCAATTTTTTGTTATTGTTTTTAATGCGTAGAAACATACTGCCAAAGGATCTTTGTTGTGGTGCAGAAAAAAATGATCGGACAATGAATGATTCCTTACTTGATTTTTGATATTACGCAAATGTTCCCCTATTCTTTCTTTTAATGGTCTTATAGTGCGCCCTATATATTGTTTCAGACAGGGGCATTGAATGAGATAGATTACCCCCTCACTGTCACATGTAAGAAGTTCTTTTATTTCATGGGTGTGTGAATTTGAGTGAGAAGTAATTTACAGGCAGTCCCCGGGTTACGTACAAGATATGTTCTGTAGGTTTGGTTCTTAAGTTGAATTTGTATGTAAGTCGGAACTGTATACTTTATCATTGTAGCCCCAGACAAATGTTTTTGGGTCTCTGTGACAATTGGATTTTAAAAATGTTGGATTCTCATAAGAACCAGGATTAACAATAAAGCTTCATTGTAGACACCTGTGATAACTGTTATAGCTGTTTATTGTAGCCCAGGGCTAAAGCACAGTAAATTGGCAACATCCAGAGGTCCATTTGTAACTAGGGGTCGTCTGTAAGCCAGCTGTTCTTAAGTAGGGGACCGCCTGTATTTCTGTTTTTGCAACATATGCATTTTCCACATCTGAAAAAACCTTTCAGGTTTAACCATGAATTTTGAAGACCGATTGCTTTATTGCGTTTAACTGTAGGTGCTATTATGATACCTAAATAAGGGGATTTGTTATATAATATCGGGGGTCTGTTGGGTAAAGATAGTCGGAGATGTTTGTCTTGTAATAAAAAATGCCAATGTTTGCCTATAATTTTTTAAATTTTGCTTATATTGGGTATTGAATGGGAGAATCAATTAAATGTGTGTTGATAGCGCTTTTGTGGGGTTAGTGGTTGAAATGTCTTTTTGTATACTCGAGGGTTTAATTATTATTATTTTATTATTATCTAGATTCCTGGCTTTATCATATACTTTCTGTAATACTGATAGTGGATATTGTTTATCTAAAAATTGTAGCGTAAGATTTTTTGCATCCTCATCAAAAGATTCTATAAGAGTACAGTTTCTTCTGAGTCTCCTATATTGTTCATAAGGAATGTTTAATAGCCATCGGCGTAGATGGCAGTTGTCTATTGGTAGATAGCTATTTTTAGTTGCTGGTTTTCTAAAAGTTCTACATTGCATTTTTTTATTTATTATTTCTGTAGCTCAAGCCAAAAATGTGATCTTTTTAGTACTTATTTGTGAGGTGAATCTTTAATTCCTATTGTTATCATTCAGAGAGGAAAGGAAGTCAGACAGTTGGGTATACCGTAAAATCAGGAAAACATTGTTGTTGTACCGCCTCCATGCTATCATCATCCTATCATAAACCAGGTGTAAGATTCTCTTCTTGTAAACACTGGTGTACAGTATGAGTGGTTTAGGATAATAATATAGTAGACTTTATACATGTACACATAGGTATTCCAGGTGTCATGTGTTTTACCATATATTCATAGTGAAATATGTGAAAACTGCTGCAAACTGCCTTAGTGTAGTTTACCTCAGTAAAATGCAGTTTGCACCAGATAATCCAATAGTTCCACTTGCTGTTCAATAGTACGATGCACCACAAAAGTGTCTATAAGTATGAATTAGTAAACATTTACATCAGCCTCATATCTACCAAGATAGCAACATGGCCTAAAACTAAAGGCCAAAAAGGCTGCCCTCCACATGCTCTACTGAAATTTATCACAGCTTTGTGGAATATATACCTTCAAATTTCTCTTGGGAATACCAGCAAGCTATGTGTTCCATCCAGACTTTGCCTTCCACTAGTGGGTCTAGCAAATAAACTCAAAATCCTGATTTCTACTTGATAACCCCCCCATCTTATTTGATGATCTTGAAGTTTCTTTCGGGTCTGATAACAACGACTGCAAGAAGAAAAAGAGAAAGTTTTCATATAAAAGGGGCATACATTTTAGTGCAAGAGGTGTTTAAACTTTGATTTTGACTATTGGTGATCTGTTTTTCACATTACTCCAATATTTCATTTTTTTTTTTTTAGGTGATTTCCAATTATGATATACTGTTTGACCATGTGGCAGATCATATTCCACTGTCATCTAAAAATAGAATTTGTAAAGACATTCTGGATCAGATGAATTGAGGAGAGACCAATATCTGATCTTTAACCGGTTAAGGACCGGGCCCTTTCCCGTTTTTTCATTTCCATTTTTCACTCCCCTCCTTCAAAAATCTCTAACTTTTTTATTTTTACACGTAAAAAGCTATGTGATAGCTCGTTTTTTGTGTAACAGATTGCACTTCATAGTGATCGCATTGAATATTCCATGCCATGTACTGGGAAGCGGGAAAAAAATTCCAAATGCAGTGAAAATGGTGACAAAACGCATTTGTGTCGTATTCTTGTGGGCTTGGATATTAAGGCTTTCACTTCACGCCACAAATGACGCATCTAATTTATTCTTTGGGTCAGTACGATTACAGGGATACCAAATTTGTATAGGTTTTATAATGTTTTCATACATTTACAAAAATTAAAACCTCATGAACAAATTTTTTTTTTATTTTGCCGTTTTCTTGTGCTTATAACTTTTCCATACTTCGTTGTACGGAGCTGTGGGTGGTGTCATCTTTTGCAACTTTTGATGATGTTTTCAATGATATTATTTTAGGACTGTACGACCTTTTGATCACTTTTTATAGAATTTTTAATTTTTTTTTTAAATGGCAAAAAAGTGCCAGTTTTGACTTTGGACGCGATTTTCCATTACGGGGTTAAACGCAGTGAAAAACCGTTATTATTTTTTGATAGATCGGGCATTTTCGGACGCGGCGATACCTAATGTGTTTATGATTTTTACTGTTTATTTATATTTATGTCAGTTCTAGGGAAAGGGGGGTGATTTGAATTTTTAGGTTTTTTTATTATAATTTTTTTTTTTTTATTTTTACTATTTTTCAGACTCCCTAGGGTACTTTAACCCTAGGTTGTCTGATCGATCCTACCATATACTGCCATACTACAGTATATGGAGCCGTCTCCATGCATCGAAACGTGACCGCCGCCGTGAATACACGGCGGGCGGTCGCGAACCGGTTAAAGGGAACCTACCACCCCGATTCTACCTATAAAGGTAGAAGGGGTGGTAGGTGGATGGATGGGACGTGAGGATAGCCCTTTTTTGGGCTAATCCTCACGTCCCGGGTGTCTTTTAGAAAACTTTATTGCATGTATATGCAAATTTTTTTATGCGGCTACTGGGGCGTGGAGTAGCCGGACATGAGGCTACTAGTCGCGGCTACTCCACGCCCCAGTAGCCACGTTACTCCGCCTACCAGGCAATCTTTGGCGCGCAGCTACCAGGGTCCCCTGCGTTCTGCACATGCGCAGAACGCAGGTCTTCGGCCGCGCGGCCGCGGCTCTGGGGCCGGAGCTACTGCGCATGCGCAGAAGGCCGCAGATGCCGAGGGAATCAGACGAGGGCGCGCAGCTACCAGGAGCTGCGCGCCAAAGATTACCTGGTAGGCGGAGTAACGTGGCTACTGGGGCGTGGAGTAGCCGCGACTAGTAGCCTCATGTCCGGCTACTCCATGCCCCGGCATCATCTGAAAAGCAAGATGGCCTAACAGAAACGATTAGTGGGCTTGATCATTCCTTCAAGCTCTCATTGGTAGAGAAGAAAGTGGAAGAAACTTTGGATGTACAACAAAATTGCTGGTATTGGCATATTGCTGAAGTTATGTTTTTTAGGGAATTTGTCTGTTTTGGCATAGTTTTAAAATGTGCATGTTTAGGCCGTAATGTCTCTAAATGAGTTAATGTTCATTTGAATTTGGAACATTTTTTTTATTTGAGGCAAGCCACCTATGCAGGTGGGAACTGTGCCTATAGCCTGTTTAACTTTACATTTAAAATTACAATGGCTAGTTGTTTGGATTGTATCTAAACTATTATATAATTTCCAAAGCTGTTCAACCAAGAATGCATGTAACTACCCTACCCCATCCTCATCCCTTACTCATCCTTAACCTTATCCCTTCCCGGAAAACGTTGCATATTTCCCCAGAATCCCCTAGTGGAGCATCCATGGCTGTAAGATTCCACACACCTACATGATTTTTAAATTAGGACCCACATGCCACTTCCTGCCTTTTTTCATCACCTAGCAACCGATCGGTAAAAAAAATTCTTCATAGCTTTCTATCGTGTGTTTTTCATGCGCGTGAAAAGCAGGTTCTGCGCGTCAAAAACACGCACAGAAAATGTTGTGAAACATGCAAGTGTGAAAGGGACCTTAATATTCATAATCTGGCTCAGGATGTTAGTGTGACCAAGTATTCCTGTTCCCCCAAGCAGGATTTGCCAGCCTTTGATAAATTAAGATTGCAAAGCCCAACACAAACATATGTCACTAACTCCATTCTATCGAATTGTTGCATTTTGGATCTCACACAAAATTTCTCTAAAATTATCAGCTCTTTACATCTTGATAGTCCTCTAGACAACGAACCTGGCACTGTATTCAAACATTTCAAGAAGAAAGAAAAGCTGGCACTCACCAATGTAAAACAATTCATTCTTTATACCACATCACGTTAAAAACAGTGCTGCTGGAGTGAAGAACAGTGCAGGAGCACACTAGAGTGACGGCCCGTTTTGTGCTGCACGACCGCTTAATCCTGATCCCCCATTTAAATGAAAGTCCAAAAAAGGGTGAAGTGTGAGTTTTCTTTTGCAGAAAACGTAAAAATCATCTTCCAGCATCTACTCATCAGGCCAGGTTGATTGGAGGGTTCAGCTTCAGCCTTGCCATGAAAGTGAATGTGGTATGTCAAGCTCTTCCATTGAGCAGTTTTATTTGCTGTGGCAATGTAATGAAATATTGCACAGGCAATAATGATTTTGTAATTAAATCTCCTCTCTTTTTTGGTGCTTGGATTGAGATATGCTGCCATCAGCGACTAAATAAGCTTATATACATTGTCCCCTAAATTAGTATGGCTAAAAAAAAAAATGAAAAAAAATATTTAGCAATACAACTGTGCATACAAATGTGATGTCTTGGTTTTTTTCTCTATGTCTGTAAATATGAAAACAAGATGGCATGTTGGCTATCATTTGTATTATTAATAATAAAAATATTTATATCTAATCATAATATAGTATTATTCATTAATCAAGTATCTAATATAGGTCCAAAATTTTAGGTAAATGCAAACCCAAATTTGGTAACACATAATGATATAGTAGTTGGTCTAATCTGAGGCAAAAAGGACACAAACTAATGTCTATTGTTACAAAGTATAAGCTGCCGTTCAAACAGCATAAATTCCTTATTCAGTAACATTTTGGTTTTAAGCAAATTAAACCAACGTTTTGCTTAACCAATCATCCTAAATGCTTGTATTTACTTATAAACTATGTCATGTACTTAATGCACTGGTAAGCATGTGTTTAATGGTTACATTTTGGAGACTTACCAAGTAAAAATTAGTTCCCAAATGATCAATTTGGAGTTTGTCATGCAATGTGCTGTTTTCAAAAGTGAAGTCATGGTTGAATCCATTGACACCACATCCATGATCGTAGAGAGAAACGTAGCACACATCCTGTGATGAATTTTAAATTACCATATTTTGTGGGTCCTCTAAATGACTTCTCATGAAGCATCAAACCAACATGTGTGCAATCGAAATAAATCGAAACAAATATATTTGTAAGATATTTTAAACAACTGATCAACCACCATATGGAGATATTTACTGAAGCTTGGTTGTGTATAGCAAAATTTTTCAGCAATGCAAGAAAGATTTTGTAGCCATATAATATAATTTTGACTGAAGGCCAGATATTGACTGAAAAGATTTTTTTTTTTTGTTTTAAGGCATATTCCACCATTTCATATAAATTTAAGATAGATCTTTTATGTAGCTGAAATCGCTGATACACCTCTTCATCGGTGAAATCAGCAAATGAAATATGTTCACTAAATATGGATGGTTACCTTCTTTGTATCTGCCTGCATTGTCTTGCAGTGCTTTGCTCATTTTACTAGGCCACAAAGTATTTGCAACATATTCATTGTCCTGTTTACATGATATCGTTATTAGCTTTTGACATTCTGCAAAAAAAAGCTTACTTCTTATGATGAATTAAAGTATATATATATATATATATATATATATATATATATATATATATATGTGTTGGGATATATATTGTATATACATTCACATTACTGGGGATCTGGGAGGGGCAGGAAAAGAGGCTTCTATGTGGAATTGCATTCTCTGTGTATTTTGTTGCATTTTTTTGTAATTGCTTTGTCACATGTATGTTGTTAGTAAAGTCTTTACAGTGCTGTATGTTACTTATGTGAAGTATGAAGCACTGTAGTGGGTGCCTATGGAAAATAGCATATTTAAAGAGAATCTGTCACATGATTATGACCTCCCTGACTAACAATTCTGATTTGCAAATTAGCTTTTCTGACTCTTGTCTCCTGCTTCTGAGTCTTCTCACTCCCAGGCAGTGAACCACGCCCCATTATTATGACTGACAGATCCGTGTCTCTTCAAATCACTGCTCTGCCTCCTTGTACTTCAGGACTGTCTGCTAATATTCAACTATAGACATATAAAGCGCTATGTACAGATGGGAAATATTGTGTAAATTTTTTTTCACTGTGCCTAGTGTTACATTGTGTTACATGAATGGGGTACAGTTTGCTATTGTTAAGATGCTATAGGACAGTGATGGCGAACCTTTTAGAGACCGAGTGCCCAAACTATAACTAAGACCCACTTATTTATCGCAAAGTACCAACACAGAAATTTAATTAGTGATTTATACTCTGTGCACTGTCACAGCTTTCATTTATATCAGCACCCTGAGGACACCAATAAAGCAGAAAATAGAAGAAATATGAATGATCATTGTAGATTCCCTCCAGGGTCCCTTCAACCGGAAGAATTGTCAGGGCCGGAGCAGGAGCTACAATGATAATCCAGATCTGTCCACACCTTCCCACCCCTCCGGTAGTCCCAGATAGCGCTGTCACTTTAGCAAGTCCTGGGCTGTCTGGGACTGCAGGACTATACCTGGAGTCATCTCTGGTGATGGCCTGGGTGCCCAGAGAGAGGGCTCTGAGTGCCACCTCTGGCACCCATGCCATAGGTTCGCCACCACTGCTATAGGACCTGAGTTGATGTCACTCTAGTCACATGACAAGAACTGTGACCAGTAACAAGGCATAAGGCATGAGGAGGATTAGATGAAAGGGGCCGGCCGAGCAGGACACGCCCCCCCTGCTGCCAGGTAATACACTCACCGGCCACTTTATTAGGTACACCTGTCCAACTGCTCGTTAACACTCAATTTCTAATCAGCCAATCAAATGGCGGCAACTCAGTGCATTTAGGCATGAAGACATGGTCAAGACAATCTCCTGCAGTTCAAACCGAGCATCAGTATGGGGAAGAAAGGTGATTTGAGTGCCTTTGAACGTGGCATGGTTGTTGGTGCCAGAAAGGCTGGTCTGAGTATTTCAGAAACTGCTGATCTACTGGGATTTTCACGCACAACCATCTCTAGGGTTTACAGAGAATGGTCCGAAAAAGAAAAAACATCCAGTGACCGGCAGTTCTGTGGGCGGAAATGCCTTGTTGATGCCAGAGGTCAGAGGAGAATGGGCAAACTGGTTCGAGCTGATAGAAAGGCAACAGTGACTCAAATCGCCACCCGTTACAACCAAGGCAGGCAGAAGAGCATCTCTGAACGCACAGTACGTCGAACTTTGAGGCAGATGGGCTACAGCAGCAGAAGACCACACCGGGTGCCACTCCTTTCAGCTAAGAACAGGAAACTGAGGCTACAATTTGTACAAGCTCATCGAAATTGGACAGTAGAAGATTGGAAAAACGTTGTCTGGTCTGATGAGTCTCGATTTCTGCTGCGACATTCGGATGGTAGGGTCAGAATTTGGCGTCAACAACATGAAAGCATGGATCCATCCTGCCTTGTATCAAGGTTCAGGCTGGTGGTGGTGGTGTCATGGTGTGGGGAATATTTTCTTGGCACTCTTTGGGCCCCTTGGTACCAATTGAGCATCGTTGCAACGCCACAGCCTACCTGAGTATTGTTGCTGACCATGTCCATCCCTTTATGACCACAATGTACCCAACATCTGATGGCTACTTTCAGCAGGATAATGCACCATGTCATAAAGCTGGAATCATCTCAGACTGGTTTCTTGAACATGACAATGAGTTCACTGTACTCAAATGGCCTCCACAGTCACCAGATCTCAATCCAATAGAGCATCTTTGGGATGGGGTGGAACGGGAGATTCGCATCATGGATGTGCAGCCGACATATCTGCGGCAACTGTGTGATGCCATCATGTCAATATGGACCAAAATCTCTGAGGAATGCTTCCAGCACCTTGTTGAATCTATGCCACAAAGAATTGAGGCAGTTCTGAAGGCAAAAGGGGTTCCAACCCGTTACTACTAATAAAGTGGCCGGTGAGTGTATAAGATAAAAGGTGATTTATGTGGATGTAAGCGAAATAATTTTTAGCTAAAAGGAGGGGGTCAGTCAGTTATTAGGGCTATTTAGGAACCTGTCACTGCCTGTATATGTGCAAATGTGGTGACAGCTTCCCTTTAAGTGGGTTGGATAGAAATTAAGGAAACTCCTAGGAACTGAGAAAAGAGAACCCACACCATTGACTTACCCCCTAGCAGATGAGAAAAATGTGATGTGCAATTTACCATCCAAAGTTTTCTCCACTAAATTAAAATGTTAGAATGTTGTTAAATGAGTTTCTGTCCATATATATACAGGCGGTCCCCTACTTAAGGACACCCGACTAAAAGACAACCCATAGTTACAGACGGTCCCTTCTGCCCACTGTGACCTCTGCTGAAGCTCTCTGGATGCTTTACTATAGTCCCAGACTGCAATGATCAGCTGTGATGTGTCTGTAATGAAGCTTTATTGATAATTATTGGTCCCATTACAGCAAAAATTTTGAAACTCCAATTGTCACTGGGGCAAAAGAAAAAAATTTGTCTAGAACTTCAATTATAAAATATACAGTTTCGACTTACATAAAAATTCAACTTAAGAACAAACCTCCGGACCCTATCTTGTATGTAACCCGGGGACTGCCTGTATGTATATATATATATATGGACAGGTGGTAACACACTGAAATGTCGCCAGAATTTTCTGTATCTTCAGGACTATAAAATTGTAGTTTCACACTGAAGGAATCAAAACTATGAATAGCTATGAAGCAAAAGCAAAAATTATGGAGCATATTATTGAAGAAATAATAATAAGCTCCATAATTATTGGAGAAATATTGAAAATTTAATTAGGTCTGCTAAATGTAAAAAAGATTATTGGACATCAAAGTGTAGAAAAAGAAATTCTTAAACAAAATTTACGCAACATGAACAAATCAGCAAAAGGAGAGAAAATCACAAAATGTTACAATTGTATGCGAGTGTTTGAGCAAACAAAAATATTTGACTAATTTAAATAATAATACTAAAAAAGTGATGCCAACATGTAAAGGTCTAATATTTTTCGGTCGGGAACATATATGACTAAAATAACAGAAAACATACTAGCCACCTTTTCTTTGATTACTGCTTTGCACACTCTTGTCATTCTCTTTATGAGCTTCAAGAGATAGTCACCTCTTCGCACCAGACCTGAGCCCAAACCACCTCCATTGGGCTTAGGTCTGGTGACTGTGGAGGCCAGGTCATCTGGCATAGCACCCAATCACTCTCCTTCTTGGTCAAATAGCCCTTACACAGCCTGGAGGTGTGTTTGGGGTCATTGTCCTGTTGAAAAATAAATGATGATCCAACTAAATGCAAACCTGATCGAATAACATGCCGCTGCAAGATCCTGTGGTAACCATGTTGGTTCAGTATACCTTCAATTGTGAATAAATCTCCAACAGTGATACCAGCAAAGCACCCCCACCCCATCCTCCTCTATGCTTCACGGTTTCTCCACGTTTCTGCGTCACACACAGACACGCTGGTTGGAACCAAAGATCTCAAATTTGGACTCATCAGACCAAAGCACAGATTTCCACTGGTCTAATGTGCATTCATTGTGTTCTTTAGCCCAAACAAGTCTCTTCTGCTTGTTGCCTGTCCATATCAGTGGTTTCCTAGTAGCTTTTTTAAAATAAAGGCCTGCTGCACACAGTCTCTTAACAGTTGTTGTAGAGATGTGTCTGCTGCCAGAACTCTGTGTGGCATTGACCTGTGTTGCTACTTTGAAGAACCCTGAATACAAGACATATATTCAGTTGTTTCACACTTTTTTGTCAAGTATATAATTCCACATGTGTTAATTAATAGTTATGATACCTTCAGTGTGAATCTACAATTTTTATAGTCATGAAAATATAGAAAACTCTTTGAATGAGAAGGTGTGCCCAAATTTTAGGTCTGTACTGTAATATATATACAGGCAGTCCCTGGGTTACGTACAAGATGTCACAGGTGTTCCCACGACCCAAATCAGGGGTCGCAAGCTCACCAGTACCCCTCTCTCCTCGCCAGTGCGGCGCCCGTGCCTTTCACCCTGTTCTGGCTTCAGAGATTCCTAGGGTGCGCACACGCCGGCTCGCTAAGGTTTAACGGGCCAGCCCACTGCTGATTAAAAAGAAATGGTTAAAAGCCAACCTCTCCTAACATTCCCTGCCGGATCTTCGTGCTCTATGCCGTTGAGATAGCTTGTACCCTTGCCTTGTACTTGTTTGTTTTTTTCCGGATTTGACCCCGTTCAGTGTTTGACTTTGAACCTGTCTTGAATCGCCTGCCTTGGCCTGTTTCTACGTCCCCGACTCTGATCCCGTGCTCCCCGTCCTGACCTCCTGCCTGTTCCTGACTATGATTCTGCCTAAGATCTGTGTACCTCACCTTGGCTTCCACCGCGGACAAAGTCCCACCTGTGGAACGACCAGGTGGTACCACGCTGAAGCAAGTCCAACTTGCTTTGCAGTGGGCTCTGGTGAAGACCGGGTGCCACTTAGATTCTGGTCCCAGGTGTCGGCTTCTGTCATCGTCCGTGATGGTCCAGTGGGTACACTACTCCTGGAGCTTGACATTTAGATACGGCCATGGACTCGCCAAGGTTCCGCTATCTAAACTGCCTGATCTTACAGTTTGCAATGCAAGGTGAACAGCTTGGATAAGTCACCACCATGCTGCAGCAGTTGGTTACTCAGCAACAGTGCCAGATTCCTGCGCTTCTCCTGCTACTCCGGTCTGCGTGCCTGCCACTAGGACTAGGCTGAGACTCTTCATGCCATCAAAGTGTGATGGGAATCCCAAGTTGTGCAGGGACTTTATCACCCAGTGCTCCCTGCACATTGAGCTTATGTGGACTTAGCTTGTCACGGAAAGGTCTAAGGTGGCGTTCTTCATCAGCCTCCACTCCGGGAAGGCCTTGGAATGGGCTACTCCTCTCTGGGACAGAAAAGACCCAGTTACAGATAACATCACTTCCTTTGATGAGTTCCGCTCTGTCTTTGAGGAACCTTCACGAGCGTCTTCAGATGAGACTGCACTGGTGAATCTGCGTCAAGGGGACTCATCTGTTGGCAATTATGGGGTTCAGTTCCATACCCTGGCCTCCAAGCTGTCCTTGAACGATGCCGCCCTAACTGCAGCCTTTAAAAAGGGACTTTTGGGACAAGTTAAAGACTCGCTGCCTGCACGTGACCCGCTGTTTACCCTGAGTAAACTCATCTGACTGGCCACTCAGATTGATATCCGGTTTATGAAGTGCTCTGAGGAGCAACTTCTCAAACAAGCGCTAGTCCGGGTTTGACGTTTGCCTCGCTTGGCTCCTGCCTTCCAAAGACCACTTCAGTCACCTGCCATGGCAGCTGCAGAGGAACTAGTGCAGGTGGACAGAGTTCAGCTGTCTTCTCAGGAACGTTCCAGGCGATGTCAGGGAAACCTTTGCCTCTACTGTGCCAATCTGGAACACTTCCTTCAGGCCTGTCCATTCCGTCCTCAGCATCTGGGAAATGCTCACACCTAGGGTTCTTGGGAGAAGCGTCCTTAGGTGAGAACAAAGCTTCGTCATGTCTGTACCTTCCCGTTCTGCTCAGCTCAGAAACAGGTGCTCAGTTCCAGATTTCTGCCTTCCTGGATCCCGGCTCTGCAGGAAACTTCATGGATGCCTCTCTGGTCTCCCGGTATCACTTCCCTGTGGTCCAACCTGAGAAGCCTCTGGTCATCTCCTTGCTCAGCGGCTAAATCCTCTCCAATCTGGTACCACACTAAGCCTTTGTTACTGCAAGTCGAGGTATTACATGAAGAGAGACTGTCTTTCTATGTGCTACCTCGGTCCACATCTTCCCCTCTCTTAAGTCTTTCATAGTTGTGGTTCGACGCACCTGTGCTTAACTCGAAGATGCAGGAGATTCTTGGGGACCAGATTGCTAGTCTGGCTGCATGGTGGTTCCTCATCCAGTGCCAATCATGTCCTCTTCTGTGGCCCTCAAGCCTCTGGAGCGTCTTCCAGCTTGCTATCAGGACTTTGCAGACGTCTTTGCCTGGTATACCCACTCTCTGTGCCTGAAACAGCTGCAATGTCAGACTACATCAAAGAAAACCTGCAGACACAAGTCCTCTTCTCTGGCTGGTGCAGGCTTCTTCTTTGTGACCAAAAAGGATGGTTCACTCCATCCATGTATTCACTACCACAGCCTTAACAAGGTCACTGTTAAGAACTACTATCCTTTGCCATTGATCACTGAGTTGTTTGACCGCCTACGTGGAGCCAAGGTTTTCTCCAAACTGGAGCCCACAACCTCATCTGTATCCGTAAGAGTGACGAGTGGAAGATCACCTTTAACACTCATGATGGGCACTTTGAGTACCTGGTGATGCCATTCGGACTTTGCAACGCACCAGCCGTCTTTCAGAAATTCATCAGCAACGTCTTCAAGGAACAGTTATATATCTGTGTAGTGGTTTATCTTGACAATATCCTGGTCTTCTCTGTGGACCTTGAATCCTGTAGGTCCCACAAACATCAAGTCCTCAGTCATCTAAGAGCCAAATGCCTCTATGCCAAACATGAAAAATGGCAGTTCCATCAGAGGAGTCTTCCCTTCCTGGCTACATTATCTCTGACAGGGGTCTACAGATGGATTTGGCTATGTTGTCTGCGGTTCTTCAATGGTCATGCCCAGTAGGACTACATGCAATACAGAGATTCCTGTGCTTTGTAAATTATTACCAGCAGTTTATCCCGCACTTCTCCTCTCTTGTGTCTCCTATTGTGGTGCTCACCAAGAAGTGTGCCAATCCTCGACTCTGGCATTCTTCAAATTAAAGTTTGTCTTTGCCTCAGCCCCAGTCCTCACTCGGCCTGATAAAAGAAGCCTTTCCATCTGGAAGTTGATGCCTCATCAGTAGGAGCTGGGGCGGTGCTCACCCAGAAAGGGCCCAAAGGTCGAGCGCTCACTTGCAGGTTTTTCTCCAAGACTTTCTCCTCCGCAGAGAGGAATTACTCCATAGGAGATAGAGATCTACTGGCCATTAAAGTTGCTCTGGAAGAATGGCGTTATCTTCTGGAGGGAGCTCACCATCCGGTCTGCGTATATACAGATCATAAGAATCTCCTTTATCTCTGCTCAACGCCTCAACCCAAGGCAAGCCTACTGGTCACTCTTCTTTTCATGTTTTAATCTCTTGATTCAGTTCCGTCCTGCTGAGAAGAATGTCAAGGCTGATGCCCTTTCTCGTGCCTCTAATATAATTGGGGAAGAACCGGGCAGAGTTTTCTTATAACTCCTTGTATTTAGCATCTGTCGGCTCCATTTTTTATCAACTATGGACATCCACGCCCTCCTCTTTCTCTGTCTGTGTCCTCATACGTCCCTGCTGTTGAGGACTTAGTACGGGATCTGAAGTCCATTTGGAAGCAGACTCGTCTTTCCTTGTTACAGGCTTCTGCCCAAACCAAATTCCAGACTGACAAGAAACGCACACCTCCTCCTAGATTCTCTTCAGGTGACAAAGTCTGGTTGTCCTCCAGGTATGTCAAGATCCCTGGCTACAAACTTGGTCCACCATTCCTGGGTCCGTTTGAGGTGCATCAATCCTGTGGCCTACAAGCTGCGCCTTCCTCCCACATCTCTCTACTCAAGCCAGTCATTCTGAACTGCTTCTCCTGGCAAGTTCCTCCTGCTCCTGAGGCCGACTCCATCAATGTCTTCAAGGTAAAGGAGATCCTAGACATGAAGACGATGAGAAGATAAGCGGTTCTTCTTGGTAGACTGGAAGGGGTTCGGCCTTTGCTGCCACCCCAGACAAAGTTGCACCTGTAAAATGACCTGAACGTACCGCGCTGCAGTAAGTCCAGCGCACTTTGCGGCGGGATCTGATAAAGACCAAGTGCCACTTCCCAGTCCCAGGTGTTGGCTTCAGTCATCGTACGTGGTGGTCCAGTCAGTAACTCCAACCAAAAAATTATTGGTCTATGTGACAAATGGATTTTAAAAATGTTGAATTATCATAAGAATCAGGATTAACAATAAATCTTAACTGCAGACACCTTTGATAACTTTTCCAGCTGATCTTTGTAGCCTGGGGCTAAGGTACAGTAAATTATCAACATCCAGAGGTCAGTTACTAGGGGTCGTGTGGCTCCAGGTGTTGCCCAGAAAAGTAAATAACTGCTGTTAGCTACAACAAAATAGAATGGGTTGACAAAAAATATTTTATATGTATCTATAGACTGTCGGCGGCAGCCTCCCTCGGAGACTGCCTGCCTGTCGGCGGCAGCCTCCCTCGGAGACTGCCTGCCTGTCGGCGGCAGCCTCCCTCGGAGACTGCCTGCCTGTCGGCGGCAGCCTCCCTCGGAGACTGCCTGCCTGTCGGCGGCAGCCTCCCTCGGAGACTGCCTGCCTGTCGGCGGCAGCCTCCCTCGGAGACTGCCTGCCTGTCGGCGGCAGCCTCCCTCGGAGACTGCCTGCCTGTCGGCGGCAGCCTCCCTCGGAGACTGCCTGCCTGTCGGCGGCAGCCTCCCTCGGAGACTGCCTGCCTGTCGGCGGCAGCCTCCCTCGGAGACTGCCTGCCTGTCGGCGGCAGCCTCCCTCGGAGACTGCCTGCCTGTCGGCGGCAGCCTCCCTCGGAGACTGCCTGCCTGTCGGCGGCAGCCTCCCTCGGAGACTGCCTGCCTGTCGGCGGCAGCCTCCCTCGGAGACTGCCTGCCTGTCGGCGGCAGCCTCCCTCGGAGACTGCCTGCCTGTCGGCGGCAGCCTCCCTCGGAGACTGCCTGCCTGTCGGCGGCAGCCTCCCTCGGAGACTGCCTGCCTGTCGGCGGCAGCCTCCCTCGGAGACTGCCTGCCTGTCGGCGGCAGCCTCCCTCGGAGACTGCCTGCCTGTCGGCGGCAGCCTCCCTCGGAGACTGCCTGCCTGTCGGCGGCAGCCTCCCTCGGAGACTGCCTGCCTGTCGGCGGCAGCCTCCCTCGGAGACTGCCTGCCTGTCGGCGGCAGCCTCCCTCGGAGACTGCCTGCCTGTCGGCGGCAGCCTCCCTCGGAGACTGCCTGCCTGTCGGCGGCAGCCTCCCTCGGAGACTGCCTGCCTGTCGGCGGCAGCCTCCCTCGGAGACTGCCTGCCTGTCGGCGGCAGCCTCCCTCGGAGACTGCCTGCCTGTCGGCGGCAGCCTCCCTCGGAGACTGCCTGCCTGTCGGCGGCAGTCTCCCTCGGTGACTGCCTGCCTGTTTTTTTTTATGACAGCTGTTTATAAAATTACAGCTGATCTCTGATTGGTTTCCATGGGAAACTGATAAACCTTTGCCTATCTCTTTATCTCTATCCATCTTACCTCACATATAAACATCTTTTACTTATTACCAATAGTAACCAATCACAGCTCAGAGCTCATATTAATGACCTGTGGCAGAATGGAAACCAATCACGGCTCAGCTTCCAACCACACCAGCAGCAGACATTGGCTCCTGTATATGGTGGGTGACAAGTGGATTTTGGAAAGTGCAGGGTGAAAATTTCAGCTCAAAACATGGTCTAAGACGTTCCCAGAGTCACAGGCAACAACCGTGCAAAATTTGGTGATTATAACGTGACGGTACAGATTCCTTTAGCGGACATACATAAAAACATACATCCAGCTTTATATATTAGATATAAACACACAGACAAAACATAGATAAGTATGTTTTTAAAATAGGTTTGAACCTTTAATACTATATAATAATGATCCTAATATAGAACTCAGAAAGTGCTAAATAGCATGAGTAAGGTAGTAAGATATTATTAGAAAGTGCACTACCTAGAATAAATATTCAAGGTATGAAAAAAGAAAACAGGGGGGGTGTGGCTTGGTTGCCATCTAAGATGGATGTGTGAGACTGTAGCTCCACAGCAATCCTGCCAAACTAGCAACTCCAAACCCCACGATATCTCATCCAATCCTTCCTAGTACCCTCCTGCCATGACCAAGAAGAGACATAACGCGGTGCGCCCGCAGAAACTCACTAATTTCCTCCATCGCCAGGTCAATCCAAGATGGCGCTGCAGCACTGACAACACAAGCACACGCTGCTGCCCCTCAGATTCCAGCAACCTATGGCTCACGTCGCAGATCCAGGTCAGCCTCAGAATCGTATGATCCCTCTTCTCCAGTGAGAGGACAGAGGGAGACAGCAGATAAAGAACCGAGCTCACAGGCCCTGCAGGACCTTGTGTCATCTCCCCAGGCCCGCAGCCCGGCCAAAAAGAAGCCGCGGCTATATCCACCCCCATGCGTCCTATTATCTCTGCCACTGGATCGCTCCTAGAACTTACTTCTACATGGCTTGATAACATCTTACAGCCTTTTGTCACTAGAACATTTTTTCTGGGTGACTTGCGATGTAATTTTGTTGTATGCCTGTATACCGCACAAGTTAGCAATCATCTCAGATGTATTACATTTTTTGTTGACTAATAATTTTTTTTCCTTTGACAAAGAATTTTTTCTCCAAAAGCAAGGTTGCCCAATGGGCTCAGGGTTTCCGCCGTCTTTAGCTAATCTTTTCATGTCATGGTTTGAAGAGGAATTCATATACTCTGTACATAACCTTTATTTATCCAATATTCAATGGACGGTCGTTTCATTGATGACTGCCTTATGGTATGGACAGGTAAAGAAGAAGAAATAATCACCTTAATTGACTATCTCAACTGTAATAACTACAACATCCAATTTACTTTTTCTTACTCTTCTACTACTATAACATTCTTAGATCTTTGTTTAACTGGTTCTCCACAAAATCATGAAGTAATATGCAGTCTGTACCGCAAACCCACTGCGGGCAACACTTTGTTGCATGCTAATAGTTGTCATCCTCCTCATGTAGTCAGAAATCTTCCCAAAGGGGAATTTATTCAAGCAAAACGAATATGCACACAGGAAAGTCAATATAAACAAACATCCACACAAATAGCACAACGTCTACATGACAGAGGATACAATAAAACGCTTACACAACGCACCAGAGAGAAACTATCTTCAAGATCTAGATCAGATCTACTCTACACTGAAAGAGTTACAAAGACTAAAAATGTCATAAAGCAATTAACATTCACTACTGAATATACTTGTCAGTTTTATCAAGTTACCAACATCATTAAAAAACATTTAAAAAGAGATGGAGATTGGGTTAAAGCCCTACGCAACAGAGAAGCATACTGGATTCTCACTATGAAAACCAGATCTCTTTATGGCTTAAATTTAAGAAATGACCTAATGTACATATATTAATTTACCTATATTGTGTTTTTTACATTTGTTTATTTATATGTCAATATACTCATTGGTTTTCCTCTACCTTTTTCCTCCTCCCCCTCTTTTTTCTGGTTCAACAACATGACTAATTACCTGCTCGCTATTCACTTCCTTTAAACATGCCTTTATAATGAATGTCTACACTTATTATTTACCTATGACTAAGAACTTCTCATAGTTCGAAACGCGTCTGTCTGTGTGATGGTACCTTTTTTATGCCTTTTTTAAAATAATGAAATAAATAGAAGTTTTATTGCACTTTATACTCAAGCCTGGCTGCTGGATTATCGTTCCTTTTGTTCCAAGATGCACTGACCCGGCTCAGTATGTCCGCGCACCGGAACCTGATGCATGACCACAGAAGGGTGAGCTGAATTTCTACTTTTTTCTCTTTTTTTTGTGTATATCAGGAGGTAAGCTGCACAGAACAGCTACTAGGCCAGGAAATCGGAGACAAATTTGATTCACTGCCGACATCTAATAATTCCCTTCGCAAAGGTATCAATGAAGGGAATTTTTATACTGTGAAAGAGCGACTACTTGAAACCGCAAGAAGGATGGGTCAACTGCCAGCTCTTGAGAGAAAATAAAATTCTCTATAAATGGGGCTTCCCTCTGCCTACGCCTTCTTCTCAATAAACACAGGGTTACACACGCGGTATGGTCAGTGGATGGAGGATTTGTACTACTAAAACATTGGAACATTCCCACTCCAAATATGCCATCATCTTCGAAGAAACCACCAGACAGAATAGAAGAAGAATGGCAAACGGTCGTCCATTACAAAACCCACTAATAAGCAACGGTTAGGAATAATGCAAATGGCGGTGCCGTTCCTTGGCTCACATTGCCGTCTAAATGGTAAATGGTAACTGCTTAACTTTCCCCCAACCTGGTCCATCAGAGCCTATTCTCCAACTATGGCTCAAGCCAGAAATACGGACGCTACCAGGTTGCATAAAAGTAACCATTTCTTTAAGTTGTTACCTGTATGTTATTTCCACTTGTTTTCCACTTGATATTCTGCTGGCGCAAAAAACACATATACTACTCAACGCTCCACGCGTTCATAATCGTATGTTTCCAAATATTTTCCAAGCGCACTACTCAAAGAAATCTAGAGGAGTGCTCATTGCTATTAAGGCATTGCAATTAAGGCAGTCACATTTCAACACATCAAAACTATTCAAGACGCAGAAGTTGTGCGTGGATTTGTAATTTAAACGCATTGTATACCATATGTTATGTTCACGCTCCAAACCGTAGACAGATACATTTTTTTCATAAAATGATGCTGATAATTAATCGCCATAAACAGGGTAAGGTACTCATAGGAGCAGATTTTAATCTCATTCCTGACCCCCAAACTGATTCTACCAATACCCAAAGGCTCCAGAGCCCAGGTCTTAATTGTGAACTATGGAAATATGATCTATTTGATTCATGGAGAGTTACATCTGGAACAGACAGACATTACCCATTTCGCTCACAGGTTCATAACTCATATTCTCGTATTGATCTTATTCTGGTAGATAGAGACCTGCTTCCAGGCCAAGCCTAAGATTGCCATGTGCCGGTCTCACTTCGGATATCGGAGGACTGTACTTCTGTCGCTGCTCATCTTTGTAGATGTAACCCTTACATTTTATCTCATTCGTCCTATTGCCCTCACATTGAAAGGAATTTTTCCAGTACAATACTGACTCAGTTGCTGATGTAGCTACTTTTTGGAATATTCTTAAGGTCTTCATGAGAGAGATATTTAGGAAATGTGGCTTTAGGAATGCCCATATATGAGAAATAACTAAAAACTCACAGTGCAGAATATATAAATAAATCAAAACCCTCTCCTCAGGGATTGGAGCAAATTCAAACTCAACGTCAACACTATCTACTTCACTCATATGATAAACAACTTAGCAAAACTAAGGCAACTTATTGCTCTCAAGGTAATAAAGTAGATGAAATAGTTGCAAATTAAACCAAACAGTAACATTTTAAGTCTACTATTCCCTTTTTAAATAACCCAGCAGACGGTAGTAAGAGCTACACTCCAGAGGCCATATCCAATAGATGCAAATCCTTTTATGAGGGTCTGTATATTCTACATAATGATCTGTTTACAGCCCAGGATAACATAACAGACATTAATGATTTTATCAAACAATCCAACATTCCCTCCTTATCTACACAGAACAGGTATAAATACTATATTCACCCTTTACCATGGCAGAAGTAACTAAAGCCATCACATCCCTGGCTAGACAAAAATCCCCAGGACCAGATGGTCTTACCTCTGAATACTATAAAGCTTTTATCCATATCTAACCTAATCATTTTTTCAACAAAGCAGCTGAAGCAAATAAATTCCCTTCTGAGAATCAAAAGGCTCTGATAGTCAACATTCCCAAACCTAACAAATCGTCAGAACTCCCTCAAACACAGACCTTAAATTGTATGCCTCTATAATAGCCTCTAGGTTAATGCCTTTTATTTCACAGATAGTAAGTGAAAATCAAGATTTATCAAAGGCCGACAAGCTTCCGATAACCCCTAGAATGGTGATAGATATTGTACATTATCTTCACTCCTCCAAGACCCCTTTGGTTTTGGTCACCTTAGATGCTGAAAAGGCGCTTGACCACATTAACTGGTTATACGCCTTCTCGGCGCTCCGAGCTATGGGGCTAGATGCCATCAGTCTATTATACTCCTCTCCATCAGCTCAGATGTTTGCAAATGGCTCACTATCAGATAATTTTTCCATTACCAATGTAACTTGACAGGGATGTCCCCTTTCCCCTCTAATTTTTTTTATCTAATCAATCGAGCCTCTAGTTTGGACTCTATGATCAACTGCTGGTATATCGTGCGTTTAAATAGGGCGGAACATCCTTATACGCGGGCGACATTATCTTTACACTACAAAAACTTAAAACCTCTCTGGAAACTGCAAGTCATTGAAAGATTTAGTCAGATCTCATATTATAAACTTTATATTCAAAAATCTCAAGCTCTCCCCATACACATCCCTCTCAGTTCCCTTTACTATTTAAGACAAAAATTTAACCTAGATTGGCAAAAAGAATTAGTCCAATACCTAGGAATCCAGATTACAAATCCCTCAAATACATTATTTTCACATAACTATGTTCCGCTTCTGAATTCACTCACTAAAGACTGTAGTTCCTTGCAAAAGATAGAATATTGTGGCTAGGATGTATAGCAGCTTTCGAAATGAGCCTATTACCAAAGCTTCTTTATCTTTTTAGGACCCTACCTATACCCATCTCCAAATCTTATCTCAACAAAATTCAAACTATGATATCTCAATTTATCTGGGTGGGGAAAAAACCTTGCATTGCAAAAAGCATTATAATTAAACATAAATTCGCAGGAGGGTTGGGACTCCCTGATATTATGGGATATTACTATGCAACTCTTTTATCACAGGCAGCTAAGTGGCACAATGCTTCAGTTTTCACTCCATGGATGCAAATAGAAAGTTTTTTCACTAAGGGAATAAACATTCGACAATTGATTTAGCAAAAATAGGGCAAATTCGTATGCCACCACATCTCTCTCCAGCTATCAAAGCAATTATTCTATGTCGGAATACCTTACATACTATAGACAATAACGATAATTTAGAGAGTCTTGACTGGAAAGATTTCTCTATCTTATTACTCACTTATATAAATCCTTCATTACCCGTTAATGGATGGTTGGCTAAAGGGATGCTGTCTTGAAACGCTTTTATCAAAATAATGGCACATGAAATACTAAACATGGCATAAATATTTCAGATTTTCAATACACTGTTATAGAAAGATTCTGTAATAGCATTGGGAACCCTCTTACATTGTATAACAAAAAGCTCCTGGACATTGCACTTTCTTCAACCAAAGGGTTAAAATCACTTTATTCTGCCATCACTAATAGTTTTTTCAGTATCACATCCCTTGAAAATTTGAGAATAAAACCCTAGACGTTGTCATCTCTCAACAAGAATGGATCAAAACTTTTTCCTTAAATCTGCTCAAAAGTTAAAGCGGCCATCAAAACTATACTTAACTGGTATCATACCCCAGACAAGCTCTGCCACATGTATCCTGGTACTTCCCACCTTTTCTAGAGTGGTTGTGGAGCCAGTGGAACCCTGTATCACATTTTATGGTCATGCCCTCGTTTATCTCATTTTTGGCATAGAGTATTGTAATTATTAATTGAATTATTTCAAATCAGACTTTCTGCAAACCCAAAGGGGCACTGCTGTTAATAGATTTGCCACTACGTTATACCAACAAAATGCTGGCAACCAAAGTCCTTACAAATGCTAAGATCCTGATAACAAGGAGATGGAAATTTGCTTCTATTCCTTCACTAGAATATCTCATAACTGAAATTAACTAGATACAGGCAGTCCCCTACTTAAGAACACTCGACTTACATATGACCCCTAGTTACAAACGGACCACTGGATATTGGTAATTTATTGTACTTTAGTCCTAGGCTACAATGATCAGCTGTAACCGTTATCAAAGACGTCTGTAATGAAGATTTATTCTTAATCCTGATTCTTATGACAACCAAACATTTTTAAAATCGAATTGTCACAGAAACCAAAAAAGTTCTGGCTGGGATTACAATGATAAAATATACAGTTCCGACTTACATACAAATTCAACTTAAGAACAAACCTACAGACCCTATCTTGTATGTAACCCGGGGACTGCCTGTATACTCATATGAAGTGGCATTAGCATATGGTTTCTCTTGAAATTCCACAATCCCTTCAAAATATGGCAGCCCTGGATGTCTTCTACATGGGTTTTTTAAATATAATAAATATTATACTTTGGTCTCTAAGAATTTCATATTTCCAGACTCCAGATGGAAGAATAACTCCCTGCAAGAGTTTGGTTCTTTCCTTTTTATTTTAATTATTATTATTTTATTTAAAAAATCTGAGTCTCATAGGAAAAATACAAACTTTAAATCTACAAATGTAGATGTTATATGATTATGTAATATATTCAAAAGAAATAGAATACTTTTACACATGTTCCAAGTGTGAATACAAACTAAGAAGGGCATATGTTTTTGCTCCTATGACAAATATGTACACAATGTCTCCTGTGCCAGTTGTGCCAGAAGCTCTGTTGATGATGGGTAAACAGAGAGGAGGGTATCCTGATGTCATAACCTTGAGAGTTTTAAATGGAGACTTTGACTAGAGGCAGACGCTTGATAAACAAGAGCTGCCGCTTCCCATTTCCATCATGTTCCTACTGTAATTTTTTTTTTTTTTTTCTGCGGTATATGACTGCAAGCAAATGACCATGTAATGCCTCAGTTGGTACTTTTAACTCCTTCTCTGTTCAGCACTGCAGTCAGCATTAAAGTGATATATAGCTGTTTAAATAATATTTTGTACGTATGGAAGTTTGTATCCCCTTCAGGACGCAGCCTGTTTGTACGTTAAGGCTCAGCACTGTTTTTTTTTTTAAAAGACCAGGGTGTCTTCCTGTGGTAATAACTTTTTAACACTTTAACATATCCCTGTGATTTTGAAACAGTTTTCTCATGAGAGATTGTAGTTTATGTTAATTGTTTAATTTCTCTGTTCAGTTACTTTTTTGGGGGGTAAAAATTCAATAATTTAGGAAAAAAGTTTCAAATGTTCTTCCTTTTAGACAAAAAGTCACACCAAAGTTTTTTGTCTTCTTTATATTTCCATAATTTGTTTCTTTTTTATGGATGTTGGAATATAATGTTTATAGTTTTAGTAGCAAGTTCTTAAATTTTCAAGAGATTTGAAAAATGCTACATTTTTGGTGAACAGTTTAATTTGGAAGTGCCCTATAAAGGCTTATATATTATATACCCCCACAAGTAACACCATTTTATGTAACTAACATCTCAAACTATTCATAACAGTACAATCCAAACCCCCGAAAAGTGACACCATTTTGGAAACTACAACCCTCAAAGAATTTATCTGAGGTTGTGATGAGCACAACCCCAATATGAATGAACAGTGCAGAGTAAAAATTGCATTGCAATTCATCAAATATGCCATTGTAGTGACAAATATATTTTGCCAAACTCATGCTTTTGGGGACAAACACATTAAAAATCATTCTGCGGGTTGTTGGATACTGGATATACACACGGCAGGGCTCAGGATTAAAGGCATGAAATTTAGGTTTTAAAGCTCAGTTTTCACTAGATCGATTTTGGGGTGCCCCTGAGGTACCAGTATAATAGAAACCCCCAAGAAGTGACCACATTTTGGAAAGAGTGCCCCCTCAAAGAATGTATCTAGGGTGGTATTAGCATTTTAACCCCTAAGATGGTGGCTCAAATGTAATACAAAGTGAATAGTGCAAATGTGCCATTGAGGTGACAAATGAAATCAGCCCAACTCATGCCACTGGGGACAAACACCCCAAAAAATCTTTCTGCGGCTTATTCCAGATATGGCAATATCCCATATGTGGCAATAATCTGCAGTATGGAAACACAACGGAGCTCAAATTGCCAATTTTTTTTTGCATCATGAAGCATTTGTTGATGCTAATAGGGACCAGAACAACAGAAACCCCTTAGAACTGACCCTATTTTGGAAACTAGAGGGAGACAGATTTATACTGTATCAGATATCATACAGAATCGCAATGTACTTATCTGGATGATAAATATGTTGTAGTATAAGTGTTTTTAGTCTAAATTTGCACCTCCTTTAGATTACGCCAAAAATATGCTTGATTTTGGGGCACTGGTACTGAGGCATAGCCCCTTTAGTCATATTAGTTGTAAAACTGTCTAAAAACTGCACTGATAAGCTCACAAACAAAACTCAGTACACAAATACAGTTCCAGAACCATATAAAAAATACAATATCCAACATTCATACATTGCCAACAACAACTTTAGTCATAACACAGGAGACATTACTGTACGCAAGCTTTAGGCAGGGAAGATATGGTTAGTGTATCCACCAACCTTTTGATGAGGGACAGACCTAAGAGTGAAACCTAGAGAGTGCTGAAAAAATGTCCATTGTGACTAACAGTGAATATATAGTAGTCCAATACAACGTATACAGAGGGGCTTTGCAGCATATTTGTATCCTGTAGGCTTTACAGTAGGACGCAGCTCTGATCAGATGTAGTCATATGATATGTCTGTTTCAGTATACTCTGGGTGTTCCCATTTCTTCTGTTAGAGACCTATGCTCAATATACACTACAACAGTGTCCAGTCATTGCCGGGGACACATACTATTTGGCTACACTTAATCAGACTTTATGTAGTACTACCCAACTGTAGAGTAAAGTTAAAAAACGTTGTGCAGCACTCTTCACAGAGCAGGAGCTACAAAAACGGCCACAGGACCGATCCAGACAAATAAATAGTCCCACAAAAAACACTTCTAAAAGAGAAAAATATTTATCTTTGACCGGGGCTCCAAATTTTTTAACCGTCCTTCCTTTTTGAGGTATCTCTCTGCTTTCCACTCTGAGGGGAAGGCAAATTTTGTCCAAGGTTTGTACAGCACTCGGACCTCCAACAGGACTAGACCACCGTTCAGAACTTCCTTCGTGCAGTTTTTCATTCTTTAGCTCCGCCACTATCCGTAGCAGGCTGCTGTTGGAAGAAAATATTTGCACAGATAGCGTAGTATGTTCTTTAAAATAGGGTATTCTTTATTAAAAATATACTCACAATAATAGCTTAAAAATGCGCATATCAAATTTCCAGAGGACGCCAGCTACACATGACCGCCCGACCCTGGGTTTCGCCAACCTCTGCTTCTTCCGGGGCATTGCTAGTGTCCAATTACAGTCCTCCCTTATAAACAAATTCTTCCAAAGATCGGGTATAGTGCGATGAACATCATCATATAATTTTGTTAATATTATAAACCCCCGACCTTTCAAATTTTATGCATGGTAAAAATACACAATGAAAAAGCAAAGATCTTTATACAAAAAACCTAAACTTATTAAGGCTAATTCCTATTGGGAATCTAGTAAGTACCTCCCATTCATTTGCGTATGTTAACACCTCCTCAGACGAAGGGCATTCCCCCAATCATTCACAACCTAGTGAAGTTTCCATATACCATCCTCTTGTTTCTTTTAAGTTAGAATACCCCCCCACCATGTCCGAAGTTTTCCGCCAATGGATGTACAGCCATTAGAAGCAATCTAGTCTCCTGTGGGGAGCAAGGGTGAGCAAATTGCTGTTCCACACTCCCACCAGACACACCCCCAACACGTCAGAAATTCCTCAACAGCGGATTGGTGGGCTTACAGACCAATGAGGTCCCAGGCAAGCCTTGTTCGTGATCCAATCCCAGCTCTCCCTGAGCCATACACCCCCTTTATGGCTGTACGTCTACACAAATATTTCTGTTCCTCTTTTATTTATTTGGAACCACCAACGATCCATCACTCTGCCACACTGTATCCGAATCCATCAGACCGGTATGTTAAATGGATGAAGTCACAATCACTCCTTCGTGTAATTCTAACTATAACATTAAATAATGTATAGCAACAATATGACCTCAACCCCCCCGTGAGGTACAAAAGTAGTTTATGTATACCTATAAGTGAAACCAAACCCTTTTACATTGTTTCGCCCTTACGAAGCCTATTTTTTATACCAAGAATGACAATTATCAAAATGAATATATAGTGACTCTATAATAGGTGCATATGGATAAAGTTATACTTCCCATTGAAATGGTCCTTCTAATATTAATTGCATCATATATTGTGTCTAGCCCATCTAGTTTGAGAACTCACTTTAATTTTATCTATGTCCTATAAAAGAAGTGACTATTAATAGTGACTATTGGTACTAATCTATATCCTATCCACCCTAACCTATCTAGTGGTGACCTCTCCTGTGTGTAAGTGACCCTGCATGTTAAGTATTATCCATCTTCCAAAAAACATTTTAATTCAAAATCTATATTGAGTCCCCCTGGTGTGAGGGTACCCAATCTATGAATCCAGAAACCCTCTCTTCTACTGAGTTTAACATTTATGTGTTCTCCCCACCAATGTGTTTTAATTTTCTCTATTCCTGAAGTATAAAAGTTTGGGATTGGAGTCATGAAACTTCTTGAAGTATGCTGAAACACTGTGACTAGTTAACCCTTTCTTAATGTTGCGGCAGTGCTCTGCCATTCTGGTTTTAATCTTTCTATTTGTTCTACCCATACCACAGGGGCATATTAATAAGTATAGAGCATATGCCAAAAGAATATAAAAAAAAAAAAAAAAGCAGAACAGGAAGTAAAAACGAGGGAATTCAAGAAACTAAACAAGATCAAAAAGATTATACTGAAAATACAGTGTATAGATGCAACAAGAAGGTTAATAACTGTGAAAATATGGAGGGCAATATAATGGAGGATACTAATGGGAAAACACCACAGGGTGGCAAATACGGCACTGATAAGTTACTGCTGGAGCAGTTGCCAGGAGACTGCCAGGAAGACGACCAGGATGGAACAGGCCAACATAGATGTAGAATGAAACAGCTGCACCTAACTAGAACAGTAAGTATATGTGCATGAGGATATCCCAGCTGTGCAGTACATTTAATGCAAGTATATATTTATGTATGGAGTATATTAATTTTTGTTAAACATTTATATATGGAGCATAGTCATTGGTATCTATGTGTTTGCTACAGTCATTGCAGGTATATATTTATAATCAAGGTATATACATTTCAGGTATTTTCACTGGAGGGACATTTTTATATTTACACTGGTATACCTTATTGTACATGATCCCATAGCAGTTGGTCTCTTAGATTTCATTCTTATGATTTTTAATTGTGGGGAGCACATTTCATTTCCCCCCTGAGGATCGGTCCTGATTCTGCAGCGTATTTGCTGTGTGACTCTGAGAAGCAACATACACAAGAATGGTTGCAGGATGCTTTACAGTTGGCATGAAACAAGACTGGCGGTATCACTCACCTTATCTTCTCCGAACCAGCTGTTTTCCAGATGTTCCAAACAATCGGAAAGGGGGTCAGAGAAAATGACTTTACCCCAGTCCTCAGCAGTCCACTCCCTGTACCTTCCTCAGAATATCAGTCTGTCCGTGATGTTTTTTTCTGGAGAGAAGTGGCTTCTTTGCTGCCCTCCTTGACACCAGGCCTTGCTCCAAGAGTCTCCGCCTCTCAGTGTGTGCAGATGCATTCACACCTGCCTGCTTACATTCCTGAGCAAGCTCTGCCCTGCTGGTAGCCCGATCCCGAAGCTGAAACACTTTTAAGAGACGGTCCTGGCGCTTGCTGGTCCTTCTTGGGCACCCTGATGCGATAGATTGTTGACTGAGGTGCAATCATTCTAGCTGCGATACTCTTCCCTGTCAGGCCAGTTTTGTGTAGTGCAATGACGATGACACAGGTTTCTTTAGAGATAACCATGGTTAACAGAAGAGAAACAATGATGCCAAGCACCAGCCTCCTTTTAAAGTGTCCAGTGATGTGATTCTTACTTAATTATGACAGATTTCCAGCCCTGTCCTCATCAACACCCACACCTGTGTTAATGGAGCAACCACTGAAATGATGTTAGCTGCTCCTTTTAAGGCAGGCCTGCAATGAAGTTGAAATGTGTTTTGGGGGAAAAAGTTCGTTATATTGACTTTGCAATTAATTGCTGTTCACTCTTTATAACATTCTGGAGTATATGCAAATTGCCATTAGAAAACCTGATGCAGTAAACTTTGTAAAAATTAACATTTGTATGATTCTCAAAACTTTTGGCCATGACTGTAGTGTTCTTGAAAGTCTTAAAGAATATTTATTTTTTAAATCCTTATGTTCTTAATATGCAGAAAACCTTTTTTCTTATAAGCTGCTTTTTATAGACAAATACAAATTTTGTATTGAATCTTCTATTTCCACCCAACTGTTTCAGCCATATGACACCTACTGGGGCAGATTTATCAAGCTGTCTGAAAGTCAGAATATTTCTAGTTGTCCATGGCAACCAATCACAGCTCAGCTTTCATTTTACCAGTGCTCATGAATATTTTAAAGGGGAGATGTGATTGGTTGTCATGGGCAATCAGAAATATTCTGACTTTCAGACAGCTTGATAAATCTGCCACACTGAGTACAATAAGATGCCTTCTTTGCCTGAGAGTTTGATTCTTTCTGCTGTAGAAACCATATAGACTGAAGAAAAAGTTCATTGTCAGTGTCATTTTTCAGGTGATCTCTAAGTTAATTCAGGCAATACAAAGGGTACCGGCAACTGAAGTTGCTGCTATGTTCAACTTGATATTAAACTGACAAATCCCATATGTTCAATGACATCTTCTTTTAAAGTACTTCTTACAACCTTAAAAAAGGTTATCTAATTCATCATTTAATAAAAAAAAAAAACATGGAGCAGAACGGTGTTTTTCAAAGGGAACAGATACTAAATCCTCTTCCAATGAGTCCTTTCAAAAACAGGATGGTGCCACTGATTCTCTAGCGGATTTAGATAATGGTCTAAATCTTTTAGGATGAGGCAGTCAGTCAGAACACAGTTTTAGTGTAAGCATATGATTGCACTCTGTTGTGCTACCAACGTTTTACTAAAATGGAGCTGCGTTGCTCCCTCGTGATGGATGGACCAGTAGGGTGCTGCCCAGCTAGTACGATGTATCCCTGACTCCTATGCCCCGCTCAGCTTTAGCCAGTAGATTCTGAAGGCTTATCTAAGACTAGAAAGGAGGGGATCACCCTTGATCGAGGTAAGCCCAAAACTTGGAGGAAAATATCCATTACGCCCTCTCCTGAAGGGAGAGAGATGATGCCTCCCAACACCTGTCCCAAGTAGGGACAGGAAGACACTGGCAAGGGGCTGCTGAGGATGGGCCTTTATTTTTTTTCCTGTCCCTACCAAAAGTATGCCGCCATGGGGGACATGACGGAAACATATAGTATTGAGTAAGCCTAAGGAAATACATGACTCAAAACTGAACAAAGTTGAGAAATCCTTCATATGTTTATATATCAAAAATATACACAGCACAGAGTCACTTAACAGAAGTTTTCTTGTAGTTGACATTTTGCACCTAACCAAAATGTCCAAAGAAATTTTTTTTCTTTTTTGAAAACATATTTTATTAGTTATTTCATGTAATAAACAGAGTTAACAATGACAACTGGCGTATCATTCACATAAAAGAGTAGCAAAATCATAGTCAGCTAGTACAAATACAGAAGTCATCCACCCCACCACAGCGTCAGTGACTATGGGCCCTTAATGCACTTACATGTATAAAGAGAATACATGGCCACAAAGCTCTGGGTAGACCGAAAGAGAAACCACGGGTTCAAGGTTGCCAAATGCCACCAGACTATCAGGTAATCTTGAGCTTGCCCAATTTGCCTCCAGCCCATCAGGTAATCTTGAGTTTGGCCAAATTACCTGCCAAATCATTTTTAAGATACCCCACTGTAGAACTATAAGGGGAAACTATTTCCCGGATAATATCACTTGGGTAAAGCTCTGAAATAAGACCTCTCCACTTATCAAATAATTTTTCTGTCAAGATATCTTTCCAGTACTTAACCTCAATGCTTTCTATGTGAATTTATCTCCTAATGAGCTGCAGTACATCCTCTTCCTGCGGACCAATAGGTTATAACCACCTGGCTTTTTTTTCCTTTGTCCAGTCCTTAAGCTCTATCTCATAGGAATCCCTTAATTTCACAGTATGCCAGATAATGACCCGTGCCCAGGTGATAGTTAGTAGCTAATTTGTCAAAAGTAAGAAGCCTAAGCTCCACAGGGTGCCTTTCTCCTTCTAAATCTTGAATGCCGGGGAGAGATACCTACTCGCCAGAAAAGAAAGGCCCAGCATCTTTCTACAAGCCCTCCATGCCGCTATTGTACCTATGAAGAGTAATTTTTGCCGCACACCACAAGGGATAGATGACAGGTGAGCATACAGCAAGGCTGGTAGAGAGACCAGCTCCACCAACTCAGATTCAAGAACCATAATAGAACAGCACTCCTTACCACCCAGCATGAAGGCATGGTGTATAAGACACGTGTTAGGGTTGGGTAACACAGAAGAAAGGGGAAGTGTGCCCTGAGCTTGCCCCAAACTCTGTCCCTTCCTATAGCCCCCCCACGCTAAACCATGGGGCGACTACTTGAAGACTCGGAATACACTAGATAAGTGAGGGAAGGGAAACAGAGAACAGACTGACAAACATAAAACACAAAAGAGTAGTTAACTTGCTGGAGTCACAAGGAGAGGGTACGTCAAGAGCAAAATCAGTAAGCAAAAGGGTCAATGTCAAAAACTAGCCGAGATTACAACAATTCAGAACACAGAGAAAGTCAAACCAATAGCAAGGAGCAAGCGATGAAAGGGATTTCAAACACTGGCACAGGTGACTAGTGAAGCTGCAATTTATGCAGCCCGAACCCCACCTCCAGAACCTGATAGGAGCTGGACAACTTCTGGGAATTAACCCCTCATGGTGCAGAATAACCAAAGCACAATCACAGGCACCATGCAGAGGTACCACAACTCCAAGCAGTCCAGAACACAACCCCTAAACAGCGCAAGGTCTTAGTAGCCGCTGCCCGGAGCGCGCACCAGAGACATCTCTAGCCAGAACCCAAGACCTATCCTCAGAACCAAAACCTTTCCAATGGAACAGGTACTGCAGGGAGTTCCCTACCCATCTGGAATTAATGACTTTTTCCACCTCAAACTCCAGACTCCCCTCCACAATAGATGGAGAAGAAGGGTCAGGAAGAGGCAAAACTGGCTCAACATACCGCTTCAGAAGACTCTTGTGGAAGGTGTTATGAACCCGCCACCCTTCTGGAAGAGTAACCTTGAAGGAAACCGGGTTAACAATTTGAGTAATAACTTTATCCCCCACTACAACCGTATCAGAGTTAGTGTGCCTTCTTTGAGTCTGTTGGACCATAGAATTTTGTGCTCTCTCAATATTCTGCTGAACTTGTGACCAGAGCGTGCGCAACTTGGATGTAATAGCTTCCCACCCAAGGAATATTAGAGACCGGCACAGATGAAAAGGAGAAATGAGGATGAAAACCATAGTTGCAGAAAAAAGGAGAAACCTGAGTAGAAGAATTACAGTGGTTATTAATAGCAAATTCTGCCAACGGAAGGAATTTCACCCACTGGTACTGACTGTCCGAGACAAAGAGTTACAGATATTGAATCATCTCCTGATTCATTCTTTCAGACTGACCATTAGTCTCAGGGTGAAACGCTGACGACAAATACACTTCCAGTCTAGAACAAAATGCTCACCAAAACTTGGAAACAAATTGTACGCCCCTATCTGACACAATATCATCTGGTATACAATGGAGGCGTACAATATTCTGTATAAACAATTCAGCCAACTCCTCAGCTGAAGGCAACTTTTTTAATGGAACAAAGTGTCCCATCTTAGAGAAACGGTCCATTGCCACCCAAATCACTGTATACCCTTGAGATGCTGGCAAATCAGTGACAAAATCCATAGACAGTTTAGACCAGGGGTCTCAAACTCAATTTACCTGGGGGCCGCTGGAGGTAGATTCTGGGTAAGGCTGGGCCGCATCAAGTTTTCCACACAAAATGCGCTTACAAAATATCATTATTCAGATTCAAATGTCATGGCGTCTCCCAGCGCAAGGAAAGCCCCGAGCGGGGAGATGTGTTTTCTCTATGAACGCGTCCTGTGCACCGAGGGGTCCCAAGCTCCTACCGCACTGAGCCCAGTCAGGGACACTCCATCCCCCCCTCCCCCCCGGTACTTGCCTCCCCGTGTCCCTCCCATCGAAGAAGATGAAGTCGCCGCTCTGACTTGCACCAAGTGCGTTCAGAGCGGCGACTTCATCTTTTTCAAGTACCGGAGGGAAGGGGATTAACCGGTTACGGGCCCTTTCCTGTTTTTTCATGTCCATTTTTCACTCCCCACCTTCAAAAATCTATAACTTTTTTATTTTTACACGTAAAGAGCTGTGTGACGGCTTGTTTTCTGCGTAACAAATTGCACTTCATAGTGATTGTATTAAATATTCCATGCCATGTACTCGGAAGCGGGAAAAAAATTCCAAATGCAATGAAAATGCATTTGCGCCATTTTCTTGTGGGCTTGGATATTACGTCTTTCACTGAGCGCCCCAAATGACATGTCTACTTTATTCTTTGGGTCGGTACGATTAAGGGGATACCAAATTTGTATAGGTTTTATAATGTTTTCATACATTTACAAAAATTAAAACCTGTACAAAAATTATTTTTTTGATTTTGCCAACTTCTGGCGCTAATAACTTTTTTATACTTTGGTGTACGGAGCTGTGGGTGGTGTCATTTTTTGCGAAATATGACAATATTTTCAATTATATCATTTTTAGGACTGTACGACCTTTTGATCACTTTTTATAGATTTTTTAATATTTTTCAAAATGGCAAAAAAGTGCCATTTTCGACTTTGGGCGCTATTTTCCGTAACGGGGTTAAACGCATTGTAAAAAACGTTATCATATTTTGATAGATCGGGCATTTTCGGACGCGTCGATACCTGATGTGTTTATGATTTTTACTGTTTATTTATATTTATGTCAGTTCTAGGGAAAGGGGGGTGATTTGAAATTTAATGTTTTTTTATTATAATTTTTTTTTAAAAAACTTTTTTTTATTTTTATTTATACTATTTTTCAGACTCCCTAGGGTACTTTAACCCTAGGTTGTCTGATCGATCCTATCATATATTGCCATACTACAGTATGGCAGTATATGGGGATTTTCCTCCTCATTCATTACAATGTGCTATCAGCACATTGTAATGAAGGGGTTAATAACGAAATAGACGGATCGCTGCCCCCGGGGGAGCGGCGATCCCAGGTAAGATGGCGGCGCCCATGCGCCGCTATCTTTTTGAGGCTGCCGGCAGCTTTGCCGGCAGCCATCGCTGTGAAAGCACCCGCGATCGGTGCTAGCACCGATCGCGGGTGTTACCGGTAAGCCTTTGCTGCAATATGCAGCAAAGACTTACCGGCTATGGAGAGGGCTCAGCCCGTGAGCCCTCTCCATGCAGCGCGACCCGACCGCCGCCGTGAATACACGGCGGGCGGTGCTTTTCCAGGTGGGGGCCGCAAAATGTTGTCCCGCGGGCCGCGAGTTTGAGACCCCTGGTTTAGACCATGGCCTGGTGGGAACTGGAAGTGGAGGAAGAGGCCCCTCAGGACGTCTCCTGGGAGTCTTTCCTTGCACAGACCTGACAGGCTTGGAAGAATGTGTGCACATCATTAGTCATGTGAGGCCACCAGTAACTTCTCTTTAAGAGATCCAAGCTACTCCGCATTCCCGGATGCCTATACCGTGCAATGCGTCTCCTCCAACACTCTCAAACGACAGGAAAGAGGAACTAATAATTTGCCATCTGGAAGGTCTTTAAGTGCAGATCTTTGTCCTGATAAATTTGGGAGGAGAGGTGGGAAGAGACAGCTGCCAGCACAACACCTGGAGACAAAATTTCCCATTATCTTATTTAACTCTCGATAATCAATGCACGGCCATAAACGCCCATCCTTCTTTTCAACAAAAAAGAACCCAGCCCCAGTGGGTAACCCAGATGGACGGATATGTCCGATTGCCAAACTCTCATCAACTCTTCAGTGACTCCCATTCAAGCATCAGGTAGAAGGTCAATTTTACAATCAAACTCCCTGAGGAAGGACTTGGGACAAGGGGTTTGAAAACACATCTGAGTAATCAGAGAGAAAACCTGTTAGACTCTGACCCTCTGCCACTACAGTACATAATGAAACTCTGGTCAGGTGATCCTTACAGTGAGGACCCCAATAAACCAACTCCAGAGTTTCCCAATTAATTACTGGATTATGGACCCAGACAAATTTTCTATAACTAGGAATAACACCATTCTTCATGCATAGCTCCTACCATAAGCTTTATCTGCGGGGTTCGGAATTTAATCAACTCTACCAGTGAAGGGGTCATATCCGCACCCGACATCTGGATAGGAGTGGACAACGTAATCAATGACATAGACAACTTGGAGACAAAATTATAATCTATGAAATTAGCTGCAGCACCTGAATCCAAGAAGGCCCGACCAGTACAGGAAACAGATAGAAACTTAACCGTACAAGGTAAATACATTCTAGACACAACTGGGAGTACCTGAGGTCCTAAGCAGTCCCCCCAATTACTTTTTCTTGTTGAGAAGGTTGGGCAGTGAGGAGAGGGTTCTGACTACCTGATTATTCAATTACGTTCTTTATCAGAATACTCTCATGTTCTTTGACCGAATACCAAAGCCAGGAATAGGCAAATACAAGGAAGGCATTTTGGGTGAACATTTCAAAACAAAATCTTTAAAGAAGTCGTCCTGTTTAAGACATTTAGGATTTCAAAGTCTGATCACAGCATTATGGCACAACCCCTTTAACTAAACACATTGGTAGCTGTTGGGGATGTAAGAACTCTCTTTTTGGAGACTGCTCAATTGTAAACTAAAACAAGCAATATTTTGCTGTTCCATGGTGAAACAGTTGTAGCATAAATTTGCATGCACAACAGCAAAAGTAAACTTTTCATTTGGAAGCATTCATATTTATGTAAAAGTAATAACAGCATTATAACTCATTCCATGTGGCCAATCCAAAGTCTTCATTACATGATCATCAGTTAATGCTACATTAAAGGGTTTTATTTACCAGGAATAAAATGTATCTAATATCCAAAGGATAAAAGCTAGGAATGTGGATGCAATGTGTCCCATTGCTGGGACCTTCACTGGCTATATAAGCTACCTTAATCCTGCGGATATGACATGCATTTTGTTCATAGTGTAAAAAAAAACAAAAAACAAGATGCCATTTTAAAGTACATATGCACAACTATCACTCCTTTAAAAACTAAGTACAATGTTCCGATTTCTAATTTCTTTCTAATAAGTGGAAGTCCCATAAGTAGGACTCCTTGCAATTTGAAGCTTATAAATTGGCCTTTACAGAGCCTTTTTGTTGGGAAATTCCTTTAATTTGTGAATGAAATATGTTGTATAATTGTGCAACAGTAAGTTATATCATTATAAGTTTTACTCTCTGAATTGTATGGTTTGATGTCATGACTTTATCAAGTGAAATATACAGTGCCTTGTGAAAATATTCGGCCCTATCGAACTTTTCTACCTTATGCCACATTTCATGCTTCAAAGATGAAAATATAAAATTGAAAATTTTTGGTGAAGAAGTGGAACACAATTGTGAAGTGGAACTCAATTTGTTGGATAATTTAAAGTTTTGTAAAAAATAATGAACTGGGACCCCTATACTTTCAGTGCAGCAAACTCACTCCAGAAGTTCAGTGAGGATCCAATGTTGTCCTAAATGACTGGTGATGATAAATATAATCCACCTGTGTTTAATCAAGTCAAATAAATCAAGTCAAATAAATACACCTGCTCTACGATAGAGTGAGGGTGCGTTTACACGTTGCAGTTAAAACTGCATCGCTTTGAGGTGGTTTTAGGTGCAGTTTTGTCAATTGAACGGGTGAAAGACATGAACTGAATGACTGAATTTGATTTTGAAGGGGAAACCTGCTCCACAAATCTCATTCACCCATTCAGTTCATGTATTTCACCTGTTCAATTGACAAAACTGCACCTAAAACCACCTCAAAGCTGATTGTGATGCAGTTTTTTTTTCTTTTTCTTGTTTAACTGTATTTTTATTGATTTTTTCCTTTTATAGACATTCCATGTATCGTAGCAAAGTATAGCATTGTACATTGTATTATGACCGGAATATCTCTGGTCGCAGCCAGGATGGTATGTTATTATAAAACATCAAACCATACAACAAGAGAACAGTGTAACCGTAAGGCAGTGTTAGCTGAACACTATATGATCGTGAGACAAGGGTAAGACACAGAGGGGAAGTTGGGGGTCAGACCAGGTATCTCTAATACGACGCATTAGAAGATCTATTAGCTAATGATAGAGCATTGTTACTTAAAGACTGCTTCTGCTTCTCCAGAAGTCATCCCACGGAGCCCACACTAAATTAAAACTCTCCAGTTTGTTATACAACAAGGCTGTCAGATGCTCCATTGTACGAACATCCTGTATCCTAATACAATAATCTTTTCGGTAAGGTGGGGCCGCTTGCTTCCACTTCGTGGAGATTAGGCATTTTGCCGCTGTGAGGAGGTGTAAAAGTAGTTTAGCTGATTGTTTGCCTAAGGTTTCAGGGAGGATATTCAGAAGATATACGCTGGGGTCTAGGGGTACTGCCGTACCAAGGGTAGATTCTATCACTGATCCCACCATTTTCCAGTAGCTACTTATTTGGGGACAGGACCAAAAGATGTGTGGTATATTGGCACCCTGAGAGTCACAGCGCCAGCACGCATCTCTAGTGGCGGGATAGATCCTGTGCAGTAGAGCTGGGGTATGGTACCACCACATCAGGAGTTTATATTGGTTTTCCTTGTACTGTACACATTGTGATGTCTTGGCTGCTCTGTCCCAAACCCTTTTCCAGACTGCAGGTGGGAGCTTTCTGCCCAGAAAGGTCTCCCATTTTAGCATATAATCGTGCTGGGGATTGTGATCTGGGTAGGGGTTGCTAAGCAGGGCATATATGGCTGATATTAATCCCTTGGTGCTCGACTCTTCCTTACAGATAATTTCAAAGAGAGTAGGTAGTGATACCGCTGGTGAATTGTAAAGGGAAAGCATATAGGATTTAATCTGCAAGTATCCATACTGAGCAGTGGGTGGGAGTGAGAATTTATTCCTTAGAGTGGAGAAGCTGAGCGGTTCTCTACTCTGGAAATCAGCGATGTCCGCAAATCTGAATAAGCCTGCTTTATGCCAAGGTTTCGTCATTTGTCCAGTGAGACTAGAGGGTAGGGTCGGGTTATAGAGGAAGGATGTCATAGGGGAATGTTCCGAGGCCAGAGGGAAGTTTATGGCACAACGTAGCCAAATAGATCTGGTACGATTCATCGGGCCAAGTAAGTTTCAGCGTCTAGACTTAAAAGCAGGGCCTCCCCCCTTGTTTTGTTGACTACATCAATCAGGTCAATAGTTCGTCTAGTGTTATCCCCCCCCCCCCCTGCCTACATGGCACAAAGCCTACTTGGTCTTTAGGAACTATTTGCGGGAACCATTGGATCAACCTATTGGCCAGTATTTTGGTAAATAATTTATAGTCCGCGTTCAGCAGTGCTATGGGTCTGTAGTTAGAACAGTCTGTATGATCTTTATTCGATTTGGGAAGCAGAGTAATATATGAATGTGTCAAGTTGCCTGGAATTGGGGAGCCCTCTAAGAAAGTATTAAATAGGGGAAGTAAATAGGGAGTAAGAATGGACTGGTACGTCTGATAGTACAGGTAAGTTAAACCGTCTGGGCCGGGCATCTTGCCTCCAGGGAGTGCTTTCAGGGTTTCAGCTAATTCGTCGGCATCTATGGGGGCATTTGAAGCGGTCAGCGTGCTATCTGGTAAGCCTCTATTTTGTGTCTCTATTTTTCATGACTACTATTCCAAACCTTACCACCTACCCGACACACTACCCCAAGACCCAATGACTAGAGATACCCGACTAGATGCTTTCTTACAGGAATGTAACCTCCCACAGGTTATATTCCTGTAAGAAAGCATCTAGTTGGGTATCTCTAGTCATTGGGTCTTGGGGTAGTGTGTCGGGTAGGTGGTAAAGTTTGGAATAGTAGTCATGAAAAATATTTGCAATTTCCCTCGGGTTATAGTACCATCTGGGCGTTTTAATGAATGTGCCTGGGTTTTGGAGGCTTCAGTCTTCAGTTGTCTGGCCAGGATTGTGTGTGCCTTATTCCCCCTTTCGTAATACTTTTGTTTGGAGTATAATAACAATTTTTCAGTGCGAAACATTGCCAGCTCTTTAAGTTTGGCTCTTGTCTCTATTATTCGTTTGAGAGTGGGTTTGGAGGGGGATGTTGCTAGTGCTGTCTCTAATGCCTTGAGCTCAGAGGTCAACTGAATTTCTTGTTGAGTCCCATCTGCTTTCATTGCAGTGGCAAAGGAGATGCACTGTCCCCGCACATCATCTTGTGGGCTTCCCATAGTGCCGGTAGAGCCACATCATTGGCATTAGATTGGAAAAATTCCGTGATGGTTGAGGCCAGCGCATCACTCTGTACAGGTTTTTTGATCAGTGACTCATTCAGTCGCCAGTGACATGCGCGCAATATGACAAAATTATCTGCCGTTTCCAGTGTCAGTGGGGCATGGTCTGACCATGTGAGGGGGCCCAGGGTTGATTTGCGCATGAGTCGGAGGAATTGTATGGTTCCAAATAGGTAGTCTATCCTTGTGTGCGTACCATGCGGTACGCACACAGAGGAGTAGGAGGTTGGAAGCATATGAGACTGGCTCCTGGTGGCTTATTTGAGCCTATATGGGGGTCCTGCTGCTCGTGGTCACCCTGTCCTGGTGTCTGCTCTGGGCCCTGCTGTGATGGCGGAACAGGAGAGGCCTGCTGCCTTTTGTGGCGGGAAGGACTCGCCGGCTGCTGCCGAGGGGCTGCCAAATTCGGGTGGTCCGCGTCCTCCTCTCCCCGGCCTCTGATGTCCGGCAGTGGGTTCGGAACCGACCCCTTGGAACGGGCACCTGGCCCCTGCTTCTGCTCCCTCGGTGTTGCGGAGCTGCGCGTCTGCGGCGGGGAGACTCGCGCGCGGCCCGCTGAGGACCCTTTGCTTGCCGGCGCTGCCAGATAGCGCTCCATGTCTCGGAGCGGCACTGGGACGTAGTCCGGGGGATCTCGGGTCTCGGCAGAGCTTGGTGAGTGGCGGAGGATCCGGTTTTAGTGCTCTAATGTCGCTGTAGGTGGCAATCAGGAGCGGGAGCTAAGGCTCACACGTCCGTCTCCATGCGGTGTCAGGCCATGCCCCTGTCATGCAGTATTAACTGCAACGTGTGAACGCACCCTCAGGGTTTTGTTTAACCCTTTAAGGTCTAATCCATTTTAGGGCCTTAGGACCCCGCTTGACCGTTCTGCTTCATTAATCTCTATGGAGCTGACGGAGATTGCTGAGCGCTTGTCAATTTCCGTTAGCTCCATAGGGATTAATGGAGCAGAACGGTCATGCGTGGCCAACCTCTCTATTAGTCTAAGGAGCGACGAGGGGTCGCACCGAGACCCCCACTGATCAGCAAGTTGGGCCCTATCCGTGGGAAAACCCCTTTAAGAGGCTTTGAGAGGCCTAATAGCAGTAAACCCCGTAAATTATAAACTACACTTTTCAATGTGTGAAAAATAAACTTTAAGTCGTCTTTAGGGTGATGACACATGTGGCATTTTGAATGCGTTTTTGTCCCGTTTTTAAGCAGTCTGTTTTTTGAAAACGCATGTGTTTTTGACGAGTATGAAGATAATTGGTCAAACCTGTCAAAAACGGGTGCGTTTTCAAAAATTGCATGTGTTTAAAGGACTGCTTAAAAACGGGCCAAAAACGGGCCAAAAACACGTTCAAAACGCCACGTGTGCCATCACCCTTAGATGTTTCACACGGGTTAAAAATAAAATGGAGCTGTAATTTTTTTTTAGACAATGGGGCTTATTTACTAAGGGTCCGAATCGAGCGTTTCCATCGAATATCCTGACGATTTCCAATTTGCGCCAAATTCTGTCAGGATTTTGGCGCACCTCGGGTTGCATGCAAAACAGATATTTAGACAGATACATGAAGGATAGAATACAAAAGGAGGGGGTCCTATGGAGCGTGTTCTGAAAGGTGGGAGGAAGGCTTCAGGGTTTTCCGTCTCCCATGGCGAGGCTGTTTGTGCCCCTCAATGAGATTTAGGGAAGTCTATCCTGGGTCCTGAACTTCAAAGAGGGCCAGTTCCTCCATGCGGAAGAGGTGAGACATTTCTTTGGCCCAATCGGCTAGGGAAGGGCAGGTGGTGGACTGCCAGTGGCGTGGTATTACCGCCCTGGCTGCAATTAGTCACAAACCCACTATGTCCTTTTTTTTAACTCCGATTTGGCCAGGAAGAACTAAAAGAAGATCTATGTCTGGACATGCGGTCACTGTTTTGCCTGAAATTCACTGATATATGTCAAACACCTGGCTCCAAAAGGGTTTAAGGGCTTCACAGCTCCACCAGACATGCAGCATATCCCCTTTATTGGTTTTACAGCGCCAACATACGTCCAAGACCAAAGGGAAGACTAGATGCAACACTGTCGGCACCCGGTACCACTGTGACACTATCTTGTAACCCTTTTCCTGCGCTGAACAAGCGGAGGACATCTTGTGCGTGAAAAGGAAAGATTTGTCCCAGTCTTCCTGTGTCAGGGGGGTTCCCAGCTCGCGTTCCCAGCTTCTGACGAATGGGAGTTCTGAAGTCTTAGAGTCGCCCTTCAGGATGGAGTCAATTTGGGAAATGGCATGTGGTGGGGCTGAGTCCAGTCGGAATAACCCCTCAAAGGCTGTAAGGGATTCACTATAAAGGACCGTAATTGTGAATACTCAAACCAAGAACTACCTGTGTGACCCTGGCGTGGATTGAAATCCCTATGAAGAGGCAGTGGTGATCCCTGCAGCAGGTCGAACATCCGTGGGTCCTCCAAAACCCCCCAGCACAGGAAGGACAACTTAGCCATTCCCGGTTGGAATCCCGGATTCCGGGGAGCATGTTTGTTCCAGGGCGACCCATTGGTTGGATACTGCATTGTAAGTCCAGTCAAGCAGTCTGAGAAGTAGTGAGGCCTAGTGGTACAGTCTAAGGACAGGGAGGCCTGCCCCTCCCATTGCCTTTGGTCTAATCAGTGTCTTCCAAGCTATTCTAGGGCGCTTAGATCCCCAGATGAATCACAACATGGCGGATCGTAAGGTACGGAAAAAGCTCGAGGGGGGAAGGATCGGCACTCCCTGAAAGATGTATAAAAAGCGTGGGAGCACATCCATTTTTAGAACATTGATCCTGCCGAACCACGAGAGGCGCTTGCAGTCATATGTTTGAAGGTCCTTCAGCGTACGATCCAGGAGGGGCCAATAGTTAAGAGCGTATAACTTCGACAGATCAGTCGGAACCGTGACTCCCAGGTATTTGAGGGACATCTGTCGCCACTGAAAGGGAAAGTTATCTTTAATGTGATCCACCTCTGACGTGGGAAGCGATATGTTAAGTCACTAACCGCACTATATCTCTTGAACTTCTGTATGAGCGACGGGAAGGAGATCCTTGGTTGGGAGACATACAACAACAGGTCATCTGCGTACAACGCAGCCTTGCAATGTCTGGAGCCCATTGTGATCCCGTGAATATTAGGACTTTTTCCGGATAGCTGTAGCCAAATGCTCCATCACTGTGACGTATAATAGGGGCGAGAGCCTCGTACCATTTTTGATGGGGAAGGACTTGGAAAGGTTCCCATTAACTCTCACACTAGCGGTAGGGTTGGAATATAGAGCCAGTATTTTTCCCAGGAACCTAGGGCCCAACCCGATCTGTCGAAGTGCCGCCACCATGAACCCCCCCCCCCCCCAATGGACCCTGTCGAAGGCCTATTCCGCGTCTACTGATAGTAGACAGGAGGGTATGGAGTGCGCATGCGCTTGGGACATTAGGAGGATAGTTTTGTTTAGGTTGTCCCATGCCTCCCTCCCCGGAATGAATCCAACCTGGTCAGTGTGTATTACTGTCAGAATGTGGGGGGGGGGCAACCTTTCCGCCAAAACCTTAGAAAATAACTTCACATCCACATTTATAAGGGATATGGATCTATAGATAGCCGGTAGCGAAGCGTCTTTACCCTGTTTGGGCAGCACATTAATGTGAGCTTCCATACTGTTGGGGGAAAAGCCTGAAAACAAGGATACGGCACCATATACTTTGGCTAGCAAAGGGGACAGCAATTCTCTAAATTGTTTAAAGAAGGCCGGGGTGAACCCATCAGGCCCAGGACTTTTACCAGCAGGCGTGTCTTTAATTACAGTAGAAACTTCTGCCGCCTGTATATCCTGCTCCAAAGTATCGGTGACTTCCGGGGGAAAGACTGGTAGGCATGTCTCTGCCACGTACGAATCTATGTGGGAAGCTGGCCCCTCGGTACCCCTAATGTCATATAGCGAGGTGTAGAAGGATGCGAAACTGTCACATATCTCATCAGGGTGGAAAACCTCCGTTCCCTTGGGGATGTAGAAGGCCTGGGAGCGAGGGTGTAGTAGTTGTCGGGACAGAGGTCTGCCGCATTTGTCTGCGTGGTCATACAAATATCTCTGAAACCGAGCCCGATGTTGCAAGAATTTTTGGTCCAAGAGAGACCTTAAGGACTCCCTGGCCCCCGACAACTCCGCCAGGTCGGATGCAGTCAAGGAGGACTTGTGGCGCAACTCCAGTGTCTGGATCTGTGCCATAAAAGCAACAATCCATGCGTTGTTCTCTGACTTGAGGTGGGTACCGTGACGAACAAAGAAATCCCACAAGTCCCCCTTGAGTTGCTCCCACTGCTGTGGAGAGTGTGCCATTTCGCTCCACTCTGGGGCGTTGATAACGGAGGCTATATGCTCTCTGATCTCCTCTGCACAAACGGAGTCCCTGAGGAGGTTGTCATTTAGTCTCCACCTCCATGGACTACGACTATGGCGCTGAAAGGACAGTGTCAAGAAAACGGGGGCATGGTCAGAAAAGAGAATGTTCCCAATTGATGCCGTGGGTTCCCATTTGAGGGCGTTGTGGCTCAAAAGAAAAAAAAATCAATTCTGTTGTAAGAGCTGTGAGCCGGGGTAAAGTAGGAATAGTCCCGATCCCGGGCATGTAAGATCCGCCAGTCTCTCCGCAGGCCACGGAGGTGGCTGAGCGGGATAGCGCCCCGCCCCCCTGACGTGTCAACTGAGGAGACCAAAGGAAATTTAAAGTCGCCCCCCACTATTAGGTGTCCCTCCATAAAATCAGGTGGCTCAGCATTGTCCTGCAGGCAGGAATAGGGCCGTTGTTGGAGAGGTACCAGGTGGCGAGAGTAAGCACCTGCCCGAAGGCTCTTACCTTCGCAAAGACATATCTGCCTTCGTCGTCCACATTTGTCGCCAGGACCTCCAATGGCAGTGATTTGTGAAAGGCTATCGACACTCCCTTTGATTCGGCCTCAGGGTTGGCGCTGTGGATCCATTGCGTAAAATAACGATCTTGAATGTCTGGCACGTTGGTGGATCTGAAATAAGTCTCCTGTAAGAAAAGGATGTTAACTCTCTGTTTGTGCATATCATATAGGATCTGTGACCTTTTCTGTGGGACGTTTAGTCCCCTAACGTTAAGGGACGCGAGAAGTAAAGTATCCATAGCAAATCTGGGTCCCTTCTAGCCTCCCGCTGCCCCGCTGAAAGGATAGCAGACAATACCGGACCCTCAGGTGTTATAGCAAAGGGAATGAGTAGGGGTATAGAAGGGAAAGGACTATACACCAAGACGAGGTGGGGGCAATACCAACACAAAATAGACTAACACTCGACAGACAAACAGTGAACAGTGGGGAAACAACACTTACAATACCGCAGGCAGGCCCGCTCGCTACAGATTCCCCAGTGGGTGGTGTGCTGACTACAAAAGGCTCCCCCTCCCCCCACCCAACAACCGCATATTACACAGTGAATCAATAACAAATCAATATACCAAATCCAGTTTCAAGAGAAAAATACAGATGAAAAGAGAGAACAGCATTTAAGAATTAAAACAGTAATGAACATTTGGAGGGCAGAGGAGGCGGTAATGGGACCTCAAAATACTACTGAACCCAAGGGGTCCTACTATCAATGCAGGCCACTGATAGTAATATTGATCTCCAAACTTAGGAGCCTCGTCGGCTTTCCAAATCTCGTCCCAAAATGGCCGTCCCTCCACCCGGTGCCTTAACCCTGAGAAAGAAAACATCTTTAAACAACTATGCTTAATGAAAACCATTCTGGGGGCAGCGGCCCAGGATCACGGCCCATCTGCGCTCCTCCCCTGCCCCAGCCCCGCCGGGCCCGGCGTCTAGGGGGTCTCCCTGGCGGGGAGCAGCCCCGTGTAGTGGAGGTAACGGCAGACCTGGCCACTCTGGTAACTCAGGAGCTGTAATATGCAATGCCGCTGCTACAGCAGGAACCTCCCCCGGGTGCCGGATAACAAATCTAAGCTCCGCCTGTCAGATCTGGAGGCGAAACGAGAAGCCCCATGAGTAGGGTATATTTCGTTGTCGTAGTTTCTCCAGGAAGAGCTTCAACGCTCTACGTTTTAATAGTGTCAGCTTTGATAAATCTGGTAAGAGCTGTATGCGGGACCTCTGGAACATGATGTCCCCTGCTGAACTTGCCTTGGACATAATTGCCTCTTGATTGCCTCATAATTGATAACGGTGTACCCGACAGATAACATCTCTCGGCTGTTCGAGCGCTGCAGGTTTGGGTTGTAGTGAACGATAGGCCCTATCCAGCTCCACCGGCGTATCTGCCGGTACTTCCAAAAGGGAGTTGAACAACTGTCGTAGGGTGTCGTGGAGCGCAGGAGTCTCTACTGATTTGGGCAGGCCCCATTCTCTGATATTGCTGTCCCTTCGCCTGTTCTCGGCGGCATCCATTTGATCAGCCAAAAATTGAAAGGAGTGGGAGGCAATAGTAGCAGCTTGTGTCTCTGGGCGGACACTAAGATCATTCTGGGTGACCTCAGTAGATGTTACACGGTTCTCAAGCTGTTGAACTTCCTCCCTTACTGCGTGTAGTTCAGCGGTATAAGACTGCTCTAATCTAGCCACATAGCTTTTCATATCATCCCTAGTGGGAATGGTGCGGAGGTGGAAGCTCAGAGCACGTAATTCAGCCAGTGCGCCAAATTCTTGGGACAACATGACTCTTTGGGACTCAAATACTCCTTCCTGGGAGAGCTCTGTATTAGATGCAGTATGGCCAATAAGATCGTTGGCCTGATGCGGCCTGTCTTTTGACAGTTGTGATGCAGACCACATTGGGGAAGGGCATGGGGTATGGGCCTCGGGGGTGGCTGGCCATTCTTCCCCTGAATCCGGCCACAGAACCGGGAAGTGGGGTGCAGGTGGTATAGCCTTCACTCCTTTGCCCTCCCATCCACTGCGGGTCCCCCTGACCCCCCTCTCTCACTTGTTGCAGCTCCACCTGCTCAGCCCATGAGGGGCTGTCTCCACGGGCGAGGGTCAAGGGTCCTTCCTGGAGCAATACAACGAGTCTCCATTAGTGTCTCCACTGCCCCTTGTGCCTGTAGAGGCCATGCACGAGGGCTTACAGGGCCTGAGTGGTTGGTGCTGGGGTACTCCCAGTATTATCCCCCCAGGTGGGCTTTGTGGGGCAGTATGCACCTGGACTTTCACTTGCACGGTCCTGGCCAGCTTGCTCCCCCCCTATGCCCAACAGTACCTGGACTAATGTGATCGGCCTCCATCTTAGCCACATGGTGCTGCAGGGATATGTCGGAGCCGGCAATTCCCTCTTCTGGGATGTGCCGCACTGTCCCCTCATCAGGTTGGTGGTGGCTGGATCCGGCCTTGGCTCTTCTCCTACTGCCTGTGTTAGCCAGTCGGGGCAGCGGCACTCACTGCCATGTGGTCGTCTGCCATCTCGGCCGCGTGGAGCTAAGGGAGCGCAGCCTGCCTGGGTGTTCTGGGATCCGGCACCACATCGACGGAGGTCATCAGCGGTGGGTCCGCGGCAGGTATGGAGGCCAACGGTTCTTCTGTCGTGGGAGCTTCCCGCGGTTCCGGTCTCAGAGACGGTGAAGGGATGACCGCGGCAGCAGGCTGGGAGGCGGAGGCCGCCGCCATGAGGAATCGGCCGATTTCGAAGGCCGAGGACCGGCTTAGGAGCGCTGCTGGGGTCCGGTTACCCCCTCTTCTCTTAGCTCCCATTTACTGGGGTCTCAGGCACTGGATTCGGTACCGTTAGCAGTGTTCAAGCAGTGTTCGGGCAGGAGCTCTAATGTGCGGCCATCTCCATCCGCAATCAGGCCTCGCCTTTGATCACTTTTTATGTGCTATTTATGAGGTCAGATGTGAAAAATTTCATAATTTGTGTTTTTTTGCGTTTTTTTTAATGCCGTTCACTGTACGGGTTCAGTGACAATTTTAATTTGCAGAGTGCATGATCCTAATAGGCTGCTACTGAAGGCAGCCCTGGGGTCCTTATCGTGCCGTGCACGGAGGGTCCCGATTGTCGTGGCAATGCACTATAGTGACCGTTGCATCCAAAGGGTTAAAAGAGGCAGGACCGCGATAGTCACGTTCCCGGCTACCGCATACTGCCGGGATCCTGCGGAGATCGCACAGGCTCAGCTTCTGACCTAATTCTATGCCAATATGTGGGAACTACCTGCATCCTATGACGTAGAATCATGTCAGGGTGCGGGAAATGGTTAAAGGACATCTACCACCAGATTGAAAGACTGTATACAAATGAGCCCAAGTCAGATTTGGATACAAAAAGGTTTCATCAACTTAAAACATCCTAAGAAGCACTATCATGATCATAATGAAATGGAAGGAGCATCAGACCACTGAAAAACTACCAAGACCCAGCCGTCCCTCTAAACTGTTATCTCAAACAGGGAGGAGACTGATCTACAGCTGAGGTGGGAGAGTGTGTCCATAGGACAACAATCAGTTGTACACTGCACAAACCTGGCCTTTATGGAAGAGTGGCAAGAAGAAAGCATTTCTCAAAGATCCATAAAAAGTCTTGACACACCAAACATGGAAGGTGGTGCTCTGGTCAGATGAAACCAAAACCAACATTTTTGGCCACAATGGCAATCTATATATGTTTGGCATAAAAGCAACACCCTGAACACACCATCCACACTGTCAAACATGGTGGTGGCAGCATTATGGTTTGGGCCTGCTTTTCCTCAGCAGAGGCAGGGAAAATGGTTGATGGGAAGAAGGATGGAGCCAAATACAGGACCATTCTGGAAGAAAACCTGCTGGAATCTGCAAAAGATCTGAGACTGGGACAGAGATTTATCCAACAAGACAACGATCCCAAACAAAAATTGGAATAACGCGTTTCGCGCTAGGACTTAGCGCTAGATTCCTTCAAGGAATCTGAGGAAGGCGTAAGTCCTAGCGCGAAACGCGTTATTCCAATTTTTAATACTCTTGTTATCTATATATACCTTCTAATAAACCCTTTTGGAGAATATCTACATCCGGTCCTTTGTGCGCCACATGCTCCTATCTTCCCCTACCTGATCCTTAGACTCCAAACAGCCCAGTCCCCTGTGATTGGAGACCGTATCGAAGCATCGGCAGCCACGGACCCTGATATTGTACACCATTACTGGAGTTGTGCCCTACTAAGCACAACCCAACCAGGTGAGCAAATCCCTTAATCCTACAAGCGATACACCACCTTACAATATTCACCCTATGAGCGCTTCTTGTTCCCACTATCACCCTCTCTACTCCTTTCAGCTAAGAACAGGAAACTGAGGCTACAATTTGCACAAGCTCATCGAAATTGGACAGTAGAAGATTGGAAAAACGTTGCCTGGTCTGATGAGTCTCGATTTCTGCTGCGACATTCGGATGGTAGGGTCAGAATTTGGCGTCAACAACATGAAAGCATGGATCCATCCTGCCTTGTATCAACGGTTCAGGCTGGTGGTGGTGGTGTCATGGTGTGGGGAATATTTTCTTGGCACTCTTTAGGCCCCTTGGTACCAATTGAGCATCGTTGCAACACCACAGCCTACCTGAGTATTGTTGCTGACCATGTCCATCCCTTTATGACCACAATGTACCCAACATCTGATGGCTACTTTCAGCAGGATAATGCGCCATGTCATAAAGCTGGAATCATCTCAGACTGGTTTCTTGAACATGACAATGAGTTCACTGTACTCAAATGGCCGCCACAGTCACTAGATCTCAATCCAATAGAGCATCTTTGGGATGTGGTGGAACGGGAGATTTGCATCATGGATGTGCAGCCGACAAATCTGCGGCAACTGTGTGATGCCATCATGTCAATATGGACCAAAATCTCTGAGGAATGCTTCCAGCACCTTGTTGAATATATGCCACGAAGAATTGAGGCAGTTCTGAAGGCAAAAGGGGGTCCAACCCATTACTAGCATGGTGTACCTAATAAAGTGGCCGGTGAGTGTACATGTGGCTTAGGGGGGTGAGGGGGTTAAAAATAAAATAATAAACCTATTACTCACCTTCTCCCACAGTCAAATTCAGCCGATGCTGGCGTCTGTTTGTAGAGATAACAGGCAGCTGCAGTGGTGACCACAGCTGCACAACTGCTGCAGCATTAGTTTCAAGCAGAGGCTGGTAGTAATGCTGGAACTACAGCTGAACGTGAGTGCTGAGAAAGGTTTATTATTTGTACAGCACAACCCTTCCATATAATGTGTGTGTATGTATGTGTAGAATGGGAATGGGAAGAATGTGAGGATACGAGGATTATTATTTTTATAGCCCCATTCACATAAATTACAAAATGTATTTTATAGGAAATTTTAATGAACTCCACACAAATAGTAGCAAAGGCATTGTGTGCTCAGCATTTAACTGCATGGTATCCCAAATAGTCCATGCTTGTACAATATCGCAGTGTTTATACACACAGCATCAAGCCAACCTTTCGTACAGAGAAGGGATTTTTTTAATAAAAATACAGAAAATTATTCAAATACATTTTTTGCATTTATAACAAATTAAAGTGACAATGTAAATCCACATTGAAAGATTTTGTCTACAGTTTATTACATACTGCAATGCTAGTGAAATTGTTATAAGTTATAGTACCACTCTACAGCATACACATACATTTTGTAAAAATGTTGAGTTCAGATAAAGGTAATTATTGAAAAAACAACCCAGAAGCAAACATTTAAATGGGATCCTTCCTACATACTAGAGCTGTCTGGTACAATAAAATGTAAACTTTTTATATTGCTGCTAGTCATGCTACATCATACCAACACACATTGGAAACTGTACCATGGGAACCAGACAAGCCTGCAATATCCAGAAATTTGAGATTTGGATGTGTGACATCTCTGAAAGTTTTTGCTTAAATTTGACTACATTTGATTACTTGGGGTTGAATAGTGTCAGCTTAGTCTGGAGGCAAAAACTAAAGTTTGCTACTGGGCTCCAATTTGCTTCCTTGGATAGTTAAAGAATTATGAAACATGATCAAGGAAGCAGGGTCCTGTGTTCTATGTAGTAGAACTACCCTGTACCTTTGTAAAGAGATGTAGAAAGTTCTTTGTTAGTGTAATTATAATGCAGTGCCCACCTCCCTTGTACAGTAAAGTGATTTTCATGAGTAAAATATTCATTATTAACCTATGTTCTATATTAATCTGCAGAAGCATCAATCGACCTTGTGTACCGTCTTTTAAGAAACACCACCACCTAATTTCTTAGGTCAGCCACTCATTCATTAAATAGCTAGAATTTACATAATTAGGGAATATGGTTGACTGTACTGCTCATAAAATGCATCTCAATATATCAGATTCAACTCAAAAATACCAATCATACACTACAGGATAAATACAGGATTATATATAGCAGCTTTAAACTTGTACTGACTAAAAATGTTAGTGTGGTGTTACAGATGGCACAAGATCAATGCCAGTTCCTTAAGAGTGGGCAAAAACCACAAAAGTCTTCCAGAGTTATACTCTGCTTGGGAGCAATCAAGTCACCAGGTTGGAAGAGCGGAGATTTTTTTTTTCTTTTTACACAGTTTAAATGGAAAATAAAATAATTCCCCAAAGATAAATACTCACATACAAAAGGAATAATATTGATAAGAGTACTTTCTTTGTTAGTTCCTATGCCCCCTTACAGCATCTTTGATAAAAATGTATGAAACAATATAAAAAAAAAAGAAAGAAGGCGGAGCATGGCATGATATTGGTAACCAGGGATTTTGAGAACATGGTTTTAAGAAATGTTGGTTGGTACCTTATCATACACTTGATGAGTAATACAAAATTATAAAAACATACTCATAATGGTACATAATGCTGTAATAGGCAAAACACCTTACAATGAACAGGGTTAACAACAAGTACCGTGCATATGTCTTAGGGCAGATATATGTATATTTTTTTTCACATAAGTAATTTTTCATTGAAGCCGTTATGGCTTAAGGACACATACAGATTGTTTTCTCTTTCTGGCTTCAGTGATTTTTTTTTTTTACTGATGCCTTACTGAAGCATTCAATGTGCTTTTTCGCACTTCAATGATCCAATGTTGTCAGTGAACACAAAAAAGACAGGTTCTAATTTTTTTTTCCACTGACCACTGATAAGTGCAAAAAGTGTGAAAAAGTGAAATTAAAGGTTCAGTAAGGAATCCATGAAAAATTACTAAAGCCAGAAAGAGTAATCAAATCTGTACATGTCCATAAACCAGAAAAATCACTGATGTAAAATAAAAAATATCAATGTGAATCCACCCTTAAAGGACTTAAGGCATTGAGCAGTTGTTTATGGTATATACCTCAAGTTCAGCCTTGACCACATATGTTCTCCATATTTCACAGCTCGTTTACTGTTTACTAAAATATTTACTAAAGAATCCATCTGAAACACTACCAGATGCCTGACACTAATGTTCTGCATTAACACATGTAATGCAAACTGTGCACTGCAATATACATTTCCATTACGAAAATGTTTATCATTAATAGCTAAAAAGGTAAAGAATAGTTTATTAGGTTTATTAAGCTATCTTACTAATTTAAGAAAAAGACAAACACGCATAACATATACCTTACAAAGCCATCAATGGTTGCGTTCTGAATTGGTACCGTCACCCTCAAAAAAGTGCTACATTGTGATCTCTTGGTTAAAAAAAAAAAAAAAAAAGGCATGGCCATTTGCAGGTTATATGAGTCATATTTGAGGAATAACTTCACATGTGACTTTTTTCCTTATATTCCAAATGTTTTTTTTTTCTTTTTTCAATGAAAGGAATGAGAAATTTTCAGGTCCCTATCAAAAGCATGTGTATGGTGCAGGGCATCTCGGGCATCTCATTTTCCTTGGTCAGTCCAGGCTCCACATTTGATGCTTTTCCTAGGAGAGGGAACCAGAGGAATTGCAGTATTCCTTAAACTGAAGTTTTCTGATTGAAACTGAAAGAAATGGAGAGATGGAAAAAAATGAATATAGCCCTAATTACAATGGTTCAGCTTTACCAAACACACAAACAAACATAACAAATCTATTCTACACCATTTTAATGACCATGTCAGAGTGGACACACACCAGTATGTCAGCAAATAAATGTTATGGTTTGTATAATGAAAAGTTATACATTTTTTCAATACACTTTCTGTCCATGTCCACTGAAAATAAACAATGAAGCTTTCTATAGAGGACCAGCAAGCAGAGATCTAAAAAATAAAAAACAAAAAAAAAAACTGTTCTGAATTCATACAGAAAGTAAGAAGTAAGTTCATGATACAAAATATAACATTAATTTGCTGGAATGTGAATACCCCTTTAATACCCCTTTTTCCAAGGCTGTCATGCACAGTGGTGGATTAAAGGAAACCTACCATTTGTTTTCATGCATTGTAAATCGAACATACCTTGAAAATGCTGTAGCTAGACGGATGCAGAAATATTTCTGGTTTAAACCCGGATTCTAGTGGTTTTTCTAAAAAAAAAAACTATTATAAAATTCAGGATCTTGGGAAAGCTGGGTGCAGATTGGCTGCGGTACATAAACACATTACACAGAGCTTCCTGAAATGTCTAGACAGGACACTGAAGCAGTGAATATTTAGGGTAAGAGGAGAAGCGCCGGAGCAGCCATAGGAGCGACAGAGCCTCAACATAATTTTATAATAGTTTTTTTTTTTTTTTCAAATCCACTCAGCACAGGGATTATACAAGATATGATCCTGCATCAGTGTAGCTAAAGCATTCTTAAGGTATGTTTGCTTCATAATGCCTCAAATCAAATGGTAGGTTTCCTATGGGCCATGGGCTGTTCAAACCACTAGGGCCTCTCCAGCGTCCAAACCAACATGTGCCTAGATGTTAGGACGTAAGTACCACTCTAAATGCTTAATCTTGTGTTGTTCATCAAAGTAATTTAATGATGAACTTCAAATGCGCTCTTATAACCCATCTATTTAGGAAAGCCAATCACACCCTAACTACATGAAACCGTCCATACCAGATCTCCCAAACAGTGTAGGAGATCTGGACTGCTATAGCTGTCTGGCCCAGTCTCTGTGCACTCTGCAGCTGAACTCCCCTTCATACTTTATATACTCGTGTATAAGCCAAGGCTACTAATTTTACCACAAAGAAAAAACTGTTAAAAGTTAATGACTTGCCTAAGCCCTAGGGTAGGAAATGATGTCGCTACTCTAATAATATGGCCAGCAGCAGTAGGACCTCATAAATGAAATGTCCACTGCAGATGCTCCTTGTAATGAATCAAAAGCAGAACTTCCCTTTAATAAAATGCCCTCAGCAGAGCCCCCCTTTGATGGTATGTCCTGAGGAGAGCCCCACTTTAATGTTATGTCCACAGCAGATGCCCTTTTTAATGAAATGTTTACATCAGATGCCCTTTTACAGATATGTCTACAGCAAAGTCCCCCTTTAATATAATGTCTTCAGCAGATGCCCCCATTTAATATACTCACCTGCAGCTTCTTGTTCCAGGCCCCACGGCTGTGTCTTCTTCTCTTTCTGCCCGGCAGTCGCACACACTATAAAGTCACGCAGAAGTAACACCGCTGCATCATAATGTATGCACCCATGCCAGAAGGAGAAGACTGCCATGGGGGCCGGGAAGAAGGAGCCAGAGTTGAGTAAAGATTTTTTTTTTTTAATAGACTCATGGTGGATCTTTATATAAGGCCCTGGAATGGGGGGCGTGGGCCTCTTGTAAGCCAAAGGCCATGGGTGCCGGCCATACCGCCTATATGAAGATCCACCATTGGTCATGCATCACTTTATATGAACACTTTAATGTAGCCAACTGATTTTAAGAGTGTTTTTTTGTAAGGCATTGTACTTCATGATAGTGGAAGCCTTTAGTTAATGGTGTATTTCTGTGTGAAAATATTAGAAATTTGGTGCAATTTTTTTTAAAAATGGCAAATTTCAATTCATAGCTCTGCTTTTTAGATATAAAGTCATATAAATGATATATGTTATATCAATTTAAATTTAGCATTTGTTTTTAAAACGTAAGTTACTTTTTAACCCCTTCCCGCCACAGCCCTTTTTTTTTCGTTTTTGCGTTTTCATTTTTCACTCCCCACATTCAAAAATCTATGACTTTTTTATTTTTCCATGTACAGAGTTGTGTGACGGCTTATTTTCTGTGTAACAAATTACACTTCAAAATGATGGTATTTAATATTTCATGCCGTGTACTGGGAAGCGGGAAAAAAAATTCCAAATGCAGTGAAATTGGTAAAAAAAAAAAAGCAATTGTGCCGTATTCTTGTGGGCTTGGATTTTACAGATTTCACTGTACGCCCCAAATGACATGTCTACTTTATTCTTTGGGTCGGTACGATTGCGGGGATAACAAATTTATATAGGTTTTATAATGTATTCATACATTTAAAAAAATTAAAACCTCCTGTACAAAAATTTTTGGGGGGATTTTGCCATTTTCTGGGGTTAATAACTTTTTTATACTTTGGTGTATGGAGCTGTGGGTGGTGTCATTTTTTGCGGATTTTGATGACATTTACAATGTTATCATTTTTAAGACTGTGCCTTTTGATCACTTTTTATAGAATTTTTTCTTTTTTTTTTAAATGGCAAAAAAAATATGCAATATGCAGCAAAGTCTTACCGGCTATGGAGAGGGCTCGGCCCGCGAGCCCTCTCCATGCACCGGGACCCGGCATGTGACGTACTAATACGTCACATGTCAGTAAGGAGTTAAAGGATGTTATAACACTAGTTTTGGCAGCAGTTTTTTCAGAAAAGTTCACGAACTATTTTTGTAGTAAACCAGTTTACTTAGTTTACTTTAGTTGAATTTGGCTTTGAGGGACCCATGTACAGGCAGTCCCCGGGTTACATACAAGACAGGGTCTGTAGGTTTGTTCCTAAGTTGAATTTGTATGTAAGTCTGAACTGTATATTTTATCACTGTAATCCCAGCCAGAACTTTTTTTGGTTTCTGCGACAATTGGATTTTAAAAATGTTGAGTTGTCATAAGAATCAGGATTAACACTAAAGTTTCATTACAGACACCTGTGAGAACTATTACAGCTGATCATTGTAGCCTGGGGCTAAAGTACAAAAAATTACCAATATCCAGAGGTCGGTTTGTAAATATGGGTCGTATGTAAGTCGAGTGTTCTTAAGTAGGGGACTGCCAGTACTAGAAACCCTCAAGTTTTTTTTAAAAACTGCATGTTGCAAAGTATTTAAAACAGCAATAAGGGAGTCTGTTAACCTTTTCAGTAATTCACAGGGATTAAATTAAAAAACTTTACATTTAAAATATTTCCCTTTGCCATATAATCAACACATTTACAAGTGGTTAAAAATATAAATACACTCCTTAATATTTTATACAGTTTCTATTGAGTATGCCAGTACCCAAAAAGTGAATGTAAACTAGAGCCTAGAGCAGGGTGCAGAACAAAAGAAGTGCAGTGCCATTGGGCTTTTGGAGGGCAAATTTGGCTTCAATTGTTTTCAAGTTGTATTACATATTTGAAGAGCCTCTGAGGTAAACAAATAGTATGGAAGGTGTGGCATGTGACTTTATGTATAAGTTGTGCAAAGATCACAGGCTTAATAATAAAATGTGTGCTTCAATACATTCAAAAAAATATCCAGGGAGGTATGATATTTAACATTCTTTTATGCCCTACAGTCTACAGTCTTGCAGCGCTGGGGTTCTGGATTCAAGCCCCATCCAGGTCAACAACTGCAAAGAGTTTGTATGTTCTCTTTCTGTTTGTGTGGGTTTCCTCCCACACTCCAAAACATACTGGCAGGTTGATTAGATTGTGAGCCCCATGAAGAAAGGGACCGATTTGGCAATCTCTGTGTAGCGCTGTGGAATCTGTGGGTGCTATATAAATAAAGGAATTATATCCTCTTTGGAACATAATGTGCGCCTCTTTTGGCTCCTTCCTTTCTTTGCAGTTTGAGGAACATCTCCTGGAAAGTATGGCCCTAGTACAATTTGTGTGGCCTACATTCCAGAGGTACTGGCATTTTCCCCTTCCTGGTCTCAAAAAATAAAATATTTTATATCCACCTCTTGTAACTCCAGGATAGTTCCCCTCTGGCCTGCACATCGATGTAACATGTATGCAGTATAAAGGGCCATCTGAATGATATGCAAAGCTAGTGTATTGTACCCTTGATTTTGGCAGGGCACTATAAGGCATAAGCACCTGGTCCAGCAAGTCAACCCCGTTAATGTGCCTACTGTAGTCCAAAATGCATTCAGTTTGGGGGGGGGGGGGGGGGGGTTCTGCTGCGGTACCCTGTACAGGGGTGCTAGTGTGCCCATGTATTGTTGTTAAAACAAGGACATTTATATAGGACAATATACATTTTCATTGTATGCACAAAACAGAGTCATAGTATATAAGGATGGAAAAATACGCAAGTACATCAAGTCCAACCTTTAAGAATTAAATGTTTTTCCCCATAACCCGTGATATTTTTGCTCTCCAAAAAGACATCCAGGCCTCTATTGAACATGTATAAAGATTCCGCCATAATAACCTCCAGTGGCAGGTAGTTCCATAGTCTCACTCACAGTAAAGAATTTCTATGGATGGAAGATGGAAGAACTGCCTCTCTAAGTGTAGATGATGCCCCTTGTACTGGTCACAGGCCTGGGTAAAAAAATCTTCGGCGAGATCCTTGTACTGTAATGAGGTCTCCCTTCAGTCTCCCTTTTTTCTTAATAACCCCAAATTTTCTAATCGGACATTTTATTCTAGTCCCCCCATTCCCTAATAATCTTGGTTGCTCTCCTCTGCACCCATTCCAGTTCTACTATATATAAACTGGTGCCCAAAACTGTACGCAATATTCCACGTGTGGTCTGACAAGTGATTTGTATAAGGACAATATACAATGTCCTTATCATGAGAATCTATTCCTCTTTGATATACCCATAATTTTATTTGCTTTACCAGCAGATTGCAGGCTCTGGTCACTAAAACTAAGTTCACCATCCACCAATAACCCCCCCCCCCCCCCCAAGTTTTTTTTAGCCTTAGTTTTACCAAGTAATTGACTTTTTAGAACATAATAGTACTTTTTGTTTCATGGCCCAAGTGCATAAGTTTACATTTAACCTCATCAACCATTTCTCAGCCCATTCCTCCAGCTTCCAGAAATCCCTCTGTAATGCTACTTTATCAGCCTCAGTATTAATTACTTTACACAGCTTAGTATCATCTGCAAATATTGAAACTTGACTGTATAAACCCACTACAAGGTCATTAATAAAAAGAAATGATAATATAATAATAATTATTTATATAGCGCCATCAAATTCCATAGCATTTTACAAATCATACAAAAATATAATATTACATTACAGAGTACAAAGTTCATATGGAACACTAGGAGTGAGGATATAGGATATTAAAAAGAAGTGGCCCCAATAATGACCCCTGTGGCAATCTACTGGTAACGTCAACTCAGTATAAGAATGTGCCATTAATGATGACCCTCTGTTTCCTATCACTAAGCCAATTACTTACCCAAATACACAGATTTGGCACTGTATCAAGTATCTTGGAAAAGTCCAGATATACAATATCCACAGCCTCCCTCAGGTCCAGTCTGGAACATACTTCCTCATATAAGCCAATCAGATTAGTCTAACAGGACCGGTCCCTCATAAACCCATGCTGATGCTTGGTTATAAGGTTACGTGCAGTGAGAAAATCCAGGATAACATCTCTAACAAACCCCTCAAATATTTTCCCCACAAAAGAGGACTCACAGGTCTGTAGTTTCCAAGATCGCTTTTCGATTATTTTTTGTATATTGGTACCACATTTGCTTTGCGCCAGTCCTGTGGAACAGAACCAGTCTTAAAGGAATCTTCAAATATTTGAAAAACAAATCGCTTCACAATGCCCTGTTCTCGTGCCTTCAAAGTTTTTGCCTAAGCAGCAACTTCGTAGATTTATTCTTACAGTGCCATATGCAACAGCGTTTCTAGAATCGAGATACTTTAACAGTCTAACACTGGTATACAATTTGCACAGGAAGAGCAGGTAGCCCTTATCCAGTAATGGGTGAAGCAAACTCCCCAGAGCTTATACATCTTCAAACCGTACTTTTTCAAAAAAATATCTGTGGTCTCCCTTTAAAATGTACCAAGGAATCGTTTATAGACACCTACTTCTCGGGGGTAAATGCTTGCATAAACTAAAATGGTCTAGGATGAGCTTTATCTTAAATAATCAATCATAACTGGGGTCATCTCTAGGTGAGCACTGTACATTATGTTGATAATACAAAAAACTATGGATGGCTACAAAGCGTATCCTGCTAATGGCCATGTGGAACATCGGGGTGTTGTACTAAATGCCTGTGCTCCAATAGACCCTGATTGATGGCTTCTTTATTAGCCCCATATTTAGTACCATGCCCCAATATTTTTTAATTCCTCTGGTCTGAGCCCTGTCTTGTTCATCTGTACCCTGGGACTGTCAGTATGCTGATGGGGCTATTTATTTATTTTTAAAAAAATTCTTTTTGTTAAAATTTTATCATTATATTTATACATAAAGCAGTACATCATAGCATATAGAGAGTTACATCAGAAAGTGTTTCTATATCATAAATCTATTTGAGTACTATTTTACATGACTCAACTACTCTACAGACAAATATGTCTATTCCCTATTAGCCTCATATATCCCGTAGGCACTTCAGAGAAGACAAAAGAAGATGAGAAAGAAAAGAAACGGGAAAAAAGGAGATGAAAAAGAAAAGGAAAAAAAGAAACAAGAATAAGAACCAATTATACAGGAAGCTTTAGCTTTTATAAGAATATATCATTGCTTTATGCATATAATCATATCATTTTTTTCCATTTGCTATCAAAGTCTGTTGTTATTAAGGTGGCTTTCTCATTCAAATTTTTTTCATATTGGCAAATTTGCTTAAAGTTCCTCATGATTTATTTTAAATCTTGACACTGACTCTTTCCAGTATATTGTTTTAGCTCTTCTTGCTTCTGCTAAAGGCCATCTAAATTGTGGTGGGATTATCTCCATATTTAAAGGAAACCTACCACTTGTAGTGGCAGGTTTCCGATGGCAATACCGAGCACCAGCTCAGGGTGAGCTGGTGCCGGAGCTTATTTTAGTTAGTGTTTTAAACCGCAGTATCGTGGTTTAAAACACTTTTTAAACGCTATAGCCGGCGCAGGCAGGTACGCGCTCGGCGCTTACCATGCGCGCGGCTCTCATTCACTTCCTATGTAGCCGCGCGCACGGTAAGCGCCGAGCGCGTACCTGCCTGCGCCGGCTATAAAGTTTAAAAAGTGTTTTAAACCGCGATACCGCGGTTTAAAACACTAACTAAAATAAGCTCCGGCACCAGCTCACCCTGAGCTGGTGCCCGGTATTTCCATCAGAAACCTGCCACTACAAGTGGTAGGTTTCCTTTAAGTTCAGAAGAGCAAGTTTCGGACTTAGCTCAATTAGTGGGCTCCAGATCTAAGGGCTGAGGGTTATAATTGTAGGGGTCACCCATATGGAATAAGAATGCTCAGGCTCTCTGGTTGTAGTCCTAGAGGCCCTTATTGTCACTAGAAGACAATGGGGAGGACAAATAAAAAGGACTTTCAACGCCATTTGCAGACTTTGTATCAGAGGCAATAATGACTATTTTTTTTGTAGTATTGTAGTACCACCTGAAAAGTGCAATTTGATCCCAAACAACAAGCAAATGCAGCACACCAAGTTCAATACACTCTTAAGGATTATGGCGGTTAAGCCAGGAACAATTTTACCCCAGACACCAGCAAAAGAATTGCAAAGCAGCACATGTGAAATTATGGGTTATGGTAGAGATAATGAGAGTGATAAATTGGATGCTAAAGACTAGCAAAGGGGAGAATGCTGACAGGGAGGGGGGGGGGGGGAGGCATGGGCAGGTACGATGATCTGCTTAGTCCATGGACAGGTACATTGAGGTGTCTACTGTCAATTACAGGAGACACTTCTACATATTACCATGTCAAATGACATGCACCAAGTCACACTGCACCAAAGGCGTACATGTACAGTGCTGTGCGTTAACGAGGGTCCCATAGCAACATACATGTACAGAGCTGCATGCAAAGAGGTTAAATCATGCACAATAAACCAGGGACACTTTCTCATTGATCTAGGTAAGGGGACTGTGCTAATCTTCTTATATGTGTAATTTTTTGCCCTAAGCAGTCATTTTATTAGACAATGAGGAGGATCAAAAACAGGGTCTAGCCAATTAACACGCTGTGCACCAAGAGGAAAAGATGAAGGATGGGAGCAAGACAAAAAGAGGTGAAATAAATGTTTTACAAAAAAATTTCTTATTTGGGATAAAGCAAGGCGTTTCAACGCCAGATTGGCGTCTTCATCAGGCAAACAATCACTTCTCCAACAGTGTAAAAATAAACAAATCAAACAAAAATGTGTGTGAAAAACACATATATACATACATATACACATATATACATACATATACATACACATTATACCGTATTTTCCGGACTATAAGGCGCACTTAAAAGCCTTGGATTTCCGTGGAAATCCAAAGTGTGCCTTATAGTCCGGTGCGCCCTATGTATGGCGCTGGGCAGCGGACCATACTTACATAGGTCCCCGCTACCGGAGACAGCAGATCTCCAGCGGGAACTGCAGACCACGCGGCACGAACAACTTCTGCCGCGTGGTCTGCAGTTCCCGCTGGAGATCTGCTGTCTCCGGTAGCGGGGACCTATGTAAGTAGGGTCCGCTGCCCTCCTCCACCTCCCCCTCACCTTCCCCGCGTTCCCCGTCGCGTCGGGTCTCCGCCACGCCCCCGGACCCCGCGCCTTATAGTCCGATGCGCCTTATATATGGAATTATTACATATATAAGGCGCATCGGACTAATGCGCCTTATAGTCCGGTGCGCCTTATAGGGCGAAAAATACGGTATATATTCTTAGGCTGAATTTGTATGCAAGGTGGAACTGTATATTTTATAATTGTAGCCGCAGCCAAATTTTTTTCAGTCTCTGTGACAATTGCATTTTAAAAATGTTGTTTTGTCAGTAGAACCAAGATTAACAATAAAGCTTCACCTTTGATAACTGTTACAGCTGATCATTGTAGCCTGGGGCTAACGTACAATTAACTACCAACATCCAGAGGCCTTGATACAGCGTCGGACTGGTCCGCCAGAGAACTGGAAAATTCTCTGGTGAGCCCCGACTAGGTGGTCACGTGGAAGGTAGGGCTGCTCACTGCTCGCAGCATGTGGAAAAACTCTCCTTGCAATGGGGCCGTGGAGCCTACTATGAAGGTATTTGAAGGGGTAATGGAGGCTTTGAAGCTGCAGGTCAGGACTCATTATTAGACTCCCAGGGAATTGGGGGTTCTCTGCTGTGAACCAAAGTGTACTGGCTGCAGCAGCACCTCATTATCCACAGACCCATTCACCAACACTTAGCTGCTGCTGCTCATGTCACTACGACACCGCTGGAGGTCTCTTCCAGGTTCCTATAAACCAGGCAGTGGCTAATAGACGGGACAGAGGAGGAGGGAGGGCAGAGTGTGCAGGCAAAATGTCTGGCCTAGGTAAGACTGTGTCTCCAGCTTCTTTAATGTTTCCCTCTTCTGCTATTGTCTAGCCTAAAATGTAAGTATGCACCTAATGCAATCAATGTAAAGTGTGCATATTGTGTATAATGGATGTGTTCATGTGTATACTATGGATATGCATATAATTAAAGCATATGTCACTATATATTTATTTCTTTATATTGATGTACACCAACATACATACATATATACAGCAATACACATTCTATGTTCATGCTATTTCATAATCATTAACATCCGCCAATATGTCTGAAATAATAACAGTAATGAATGCTATAAATTTAAAAATCATCATATTGTTTAATATAATGATTACGGCAGTGTGGCAGAGCATAACCTTTGCGTTGCGCCACACTTTGTATTTTTAATCTGTTTTTAAAAGCAACTGGAAGGGGCTTGTCCAGAACACATATGCATATCCACTGAAAGGCATGCAATCTGAAATGTACATTTTTACATGCAAAATGTGTGGTGCTCATCTTAGAACACATGCGTTTCAGTGAAAATTCACATGTGTTGTGGGCAACACTCCCCATTGTGTTGGAGGTGTGTGTTAAAACACAACGTGTGAACACAGCCTGTGAGTGCAGTCACACATCGCATTTAAAACTGCATCGCAATCAGCTTTAGGGTGATGGTACACATGGTGTTTTTAACGTGTTTTTGAGTCGTTTTAAAGCAGTCCGTAAAAAAATGCATGCGTTTTTGACCAGTTTTAATTAAGAATTGGTCAAACCTGTCAAAAATGGATAAGTTTTCTAACAGACTGCTTAAAAACGGCCTAAAAACGGGTTCAAAATGCCATGTTTGCCATCACCCTTAAGGTGGTTTTAGGTGCAGTATTGTTAATTTACCATGTGAAAGACATGGACTGAATGGATGAATCTGATTTTGAAGGGGAAACCTGTTCCACAAATGTCCTTCACCAATTAACAAAACTGCACCTAAAACCACCTCAAAGATGATTGTGACGCAGTTTTAACTGCAATGTGTGACCACACCCTGTTTCTTGCTCCCAGGATTTGCTGCATGAACTAAATTTCTATGGATCCTTAATTTGCTGAAAAAATAAATTCACAGTTATATTCTATTATTAAGAATATATATGAGATTTCTAGAAATCCATCTGGCATCCCCTGCACTGCTCTGACAGAGTGCACTACTTTTTTTTTTGGTGCTCCTTTAACAAAAAACTGGCACAGGTGCTTGAATAAATCTGGGTCAGAGACCAAAAAAACAATGCAGGGTGCATCAGATTAATGAAGACTGAGCACCAGTTTTGATTAATCTGACAAACTGCACATAGAACACACTGCACTAGTTTTGATTAAAGTGGCATATGTAAAACAGTTACGGGTGCCAAAATATTGCACTACAGTGAAAATTTTATTTTTAAAAGGTATTATGAAATAACAATGCTATTAATGGGCTTAATTAGTTTTTTATTTAATTAAATCTGTGTAGTTGCATTTGCTCAAAGAATAAAGGGGATCTGTAATGTGGACCATACACTGAAAGCATGAAAAACAAAGCTGTTAGAAAATGGTGCTACGGCATTCTTTCTATATAATTGAAAGGTGGGTCCCAAAAGAATAATTTCCTCTGGGGGGCCCAAGACACTCCAGTCCGACACTGTATGTTTATATATGAATAATAAATGATTAAATAAATGCATGGTAAATAAAATACACGGCGCATCACGACATTGCTGTGCGTACTATGCGCGTAACCGTCTGAAGCCGTGGTCATTTGCGCAGCCGCACTGGAAGTCGGCCGCGATAAAAAGTTGTTGGTGCGCATGCGCGAGTATGCCCGAGAGCTCAGTGCGGTGACCTCCGAGACGGGAAATGGCGCCCAAATGTCAGCTTCGCAGTACACGGCATGTTAAAATAAATAACATTACGGTAAAAATGAAAAAGTTATGGATTTTTGAAGTTGGAGAGCAAGAAATGAGCGGAAAAACCCTGCGTCCTTAAGGGGTTAATGTTTTTCTGAATGCATCTTGGACAATTTGTTTAGGATGTTTTTTTGAGGATTTTAGCTTGTTGTCGAAAAGTTGTGGTGTTTGAACACTTCTTTTGTATACGCTCAAGATGACCATATGGTATATTTTGAAGCCAAGGTTTACAGAGGGCGCTGTTAAAGTCAAAGATAGCTGTTAACATCCACTGATTTGAAGTGTGTGCTGGTGGATAAAGTTCCGTCTGTTTCTAAGTGGATGGACAGATCAAGAAATTAAAGGTTAGTGGGAGAGTAATTCTAAGTGAAGCATAGGCCCATATTATTATAGTTGAGGTGGCTTTTGAAAATCTCAGCTGATTGTTGGTCACCCCTCAAAAGAAAGAAAAAAAAAAAAAAAAGAGGTTGTCTATGTAATGACGAAAGTACAAAATATTGGTGGAAAAAGGTTTGGCGCCTAAGATCTGGAGGGCTTCAAAGGCCCCATATAAAGGTTTGTGTGTGAAGGCACAAATTTGGTGCCCATTGCACACCCCTTTATTTGTCGGAATATGCTGTTGATGAAAGAGACGCTATTGTAGTTTAAGATTAAATCAATACTATGAAGGAGGAAGTCTTTATTGCAAGGGAGGCATCTTGTTGATTGTGCTGAGGTGACTGTTGATGGATTTTAGGCCAAGGTCGTGCGGAATGTTGGAATAAAGGGCAAATATGTGTGTGGAGTACTTGAGGTAGAATGGTCCTTGAGAGTCCTTAGGGTAGGATGGTAAAAGTAGGACTAATGGCTGGAGGTGAAGATCAATATCATGAAAAAGGTTACTGGTTAGAGAATTGATTTTAGAGATGATGAGGTGACTGGGATGGTTGGTTAGAGACCTGTGTATTTTTGGTAGACGGTAAAAAAAAAAAAAAAAAAAAAAAGGAAAGGGGAGGGTTGTTAACAGTTAAGAATTGTTTTACTTTTTTGGTGAGAAGATTGACTATGTAGCGTACACCACACTGATCCAACAAGCCACCTACAACAGAGTGTAGAGGGTTTGGATGTGAGAAGGTCATAGAATGATGTGTCAGCTAGGATATTGTTGGCTTCCAGAATGTAATCATTACAGTCTTTGGATCACAATGCCCCCTCCCTCGTCTGCTGATCTGATGATGATGGAGCTGTTGTTTCTAAGGGATTGAATAGCCTGTTTTCAGTCTTGATAAGTTTGTTCTACTTGCACTATTGTACAATTAGGTGTAGTAAAGTATGTCTTAGTGCGGTTAGTAAAGTATGGAGAGGGCTCACAGGTATAGGTCAGACATTGACCAGGCATTGCACACTCCCCTTATATATACAGTATATAGGTACAATGAGATATATTACATTAATAACAAGATACAACTGGGGTAGGGCAGGGTCGGACTGGCTCAGTGGAGGTCCCAGACACTGGTGGGGGCCCAGTCTGGGAAGGAAAGGAAGGAAACTTTTATATACTATAAAAAAAAAAAAAATCCCCTTGGGAGGGGTCAATTGTGTGCGGGTGCTGTTGGAGCAGACGCCAGGAACATATGCCTAGTAACTGCTGGCTGCAGCACATACTATCCCGATAATAACTGTAGTGGATATAGTCAAGGACCTTTGATGAGGTCATGAACATGTGACTCCTTTGTGGGAGGAGCAAAAGAAGACCTGGGTAGAGTTTGTTGCCATGTGTGCTGCTGAGATATGGGATTGGGAAGTTATGTTGAGGCACTGCATGGGGGAATGTGGGGGTGCATTTTTCTTTATCTCTCTGCTCCCTGCACTCTAGTCCCGCCCCTCCTGCAGTACAGGACAGAGCTCAGAGACACTCACTTGCTTCCTGCCAGCAAACACCACATTGTGAGGAGAGAGAAGCTGCAAGCTACAGGCAGATAAGTTATCCAGTGGAAGGGAGGGGGGGCAAGCACATATCTGTGACAACAGATATATAGCAGAGCTGTAAGTGTGTAATATGCTTTTCATGCAACTCATCTCGGATATGTCTCATTTCTTTTTCTATGTCTCTGATACTACTACAATGTTCAGAAGTTAAAGGAAAGTCTATACAAATCTGTACCCTGATAACCTAAGCACATTTTCAGCTCCAATAACTAGATGGATCATAATGTGTCTGCTTAGGGAGTCCCCATCCACACTCTGGAATCTTATATTGACCATTACACTGAGTGATAGTCGCTAATACAGCAATAAAACTGAGTAAAATGGTAAAGAAAGGGGTTAAAATAATCTAAATTGTGTAAACATCACTTAGATGATTTGAGAATTTTCTTTCTTGGGAAATCCCATTTAAGCGTGCACAAAGAGGGTTCTCAGCACTCTCTATACAGAGGAGGGAACTGTTATATTGTACAGCTGACAACTTTCGCAAACAGTGTTGGCAGCAGTTGTGGCAGTTAACCTGTTAGTTGCCATGGTCAAAGTCAACATGGGCATGGCCATATTGCTGCACCCCCCACAGAGGCATGCAGTAATAGAAGAGATAATATTCACAATATAGTTGCATTGCAGTATATTGCCTGAGCGATTAGACCCCCTTGTGTTCAAACATCTCAGGGGAGCTAAACAAGTAAATTTAAAAGATACTTTAAAAAGTAAAAATTCTAATTTATCCCCTTACCTTAGAAGGCATATAAAAATAAACTGAAAAATGATAAACATATTGGGCATTGACACATCCCAAAAGTGCTATCAAAATATTAAAACAACGGGTTATTCTCAGCGGTGAACCTCATGTGTTCTTTTATAATAAAAGGTCACCAAAATTTGTACAGTCCGTGGCTCATTGTAATGTATGACCTGCAAAAATGCCATATATTGCAATACTGTAGTATTGCAGTATATGGTAGGAGCGATCTGACCATCTAGGGTTAATGTACCCTAGATGGTATAAAAAATAGTGAAAAAAAAAAAAAAGTTTAAAAAATTTAAAAAATTAATAAAATATTAAAAGTTTAAATCACCCCCCTTTCCCTAGAATGGATATAAAACATAATAAACAGTAAAAATCACAAACATATTAGGTATCGCAGCGTCCCAAAATGCACGATATATCAAAATATAAAAACTGTTACCGGCGGCGGTGACCTCCGAGGCGGGAAATGGCGCCCAAATGTCAGAAATGCGACTTTTACACCTTTTTACATAACATAAAAAATGAAATTAAAAATGATCCAAATGTCGCACAGACCTCAAAATGGTAGCAATGAAAACGTCGCCTATTTTCGCAAAAAATGACCCCTCACACATCTCTGTGCGCCAAAGTATGAAAAAGTTATTAGCGTCAGAAGATGGCAAAATTTTTTTTTTCTTTTTTGTACACATTCGTTTAATTTTTGAAAATTTATTAAAACACAATAAAACCTATATAAATTTGGTATCACCTCGATCGCACCGAACCAAAGAATAAAGTAGGTGTGTTATTTGGAGTGAAGAGTGAAAGTCGTAAAAACGGAGCCCACAAGAATGTTATTTTTTTTTCAATTTTTCCACATTTGGAATTTTTTTTTCAGCTTCGCAGTACACGGCATGTTAAAATAAATAACATTACGGGAAAGTAAAATTTGTTACGCACAAAATAAGCCCTCACACAGGTCTGTACACGTAAAAATGAAAAAGTTATGGATTTTTGAAGTTGGAGAGCGAGAAATGAGCCGAAAAACCCTGCGTTCTTAAGGGGTTAATAATATATTTGACTGGAACCTTTATGGTTACCAGTAATTTGAGTTGTGGGAGCTGCTTTAACTCTACACGCCCAGCCACATCTGATCGACTGGGATCAAGGATCTGTTTTCCCCAGAGAGGGGATATATGCATAAAGCAGTAGTATTTACCAGGTGAGCACCTCCATTACATATTTCTCTGGATATCTGGTTACCTGACTATATTACCCAAGGAGCTGTCCTCTGCTATTCCCATTTTTGTTGTTTTACAGTTACCCTGAAAAAGTGCAGTAGGAGCTACTTACTAAAGTAAGCATTTTGGAAGGCATTTTGGAAGGCATTTTGGAAGAAGGTCCTGTGGACTGATGAAACAAAGATTTAGTTGTTTGGTCATACAAAAAGGCATTATGCATGGCGGCCAACAAACACAGCATTCCAAGAAACACACTTGCTAACAACTGTAAAATTTGGTGGAGATTCCATCATGCATTGGGGCTGTGTGGCCAATGCCGACACCGGGAATCTCGTTTAAGTTGAGGATCGCATGGATTCCTTTCAGTATCAGCAGATTCTTGAGAATAATGTTCAAGAATCAGTGAAGAAGTTGAAGTTACGCCGGGGATGGATATTTTAGCAAGACAATGATCCAAAACACTGCTCCAAATCTACCCAGGCATTCATGCAGAGAAACAATTACAATGTTCTGGAATGGCCATCCCAGTCCCCAGACCTGAATATCATTGAACATCTTTGGGATGATTTGAACCAGGCTGTCCATGCTCAGCGACCACCAAACTTAATGAACTTGAATTGTTTTGTAAAAAAAAAAATGGTCCAAAACACTTTCATCCGGGGTCCAAGAACTCATTAAAGGAAACCTACCACTTCTGAAGGTAGGTATGAGATGCAAACACCGGGCACCAGCTCAGGGTGAGCTGGTGCCGGTGCTTAGTCTCGTTAGTGTTAAAACCGCGGTATCGCGGTTTTAACACTTTTTAAACTTTATAGTAGAAACTGCTGCGGCATTTCCAATGTAGGCGCGCGCACGATCGTGCGCACGCAGCGCCGAAGCAGTTTCTGCTATAAAGTTTAAAAAGTGTTAAAACCGCGATACCGCGGTTTTAACACTAACGAGACTAAGCACCGGCACCAGCTCACCCTGAGCTGGTGCCCGGTGTTTGCATCTCATACCTACCTTCAGAAGTGGTAGGTTTCCTTTAAAAGCTACAGGAAGCAACTAGAGGCTCTTATTTTTGCAAAAGGAGGATCTACTAAATATAAATGTCATTTTTCTGTTGAGGTGTCCATACTTTTGCACCTGTCAAATTCAGCTTAAATGCATATTGCACATTTTCTGTTACAATAAACGTCATTCAATCCTGAAATATTACTGTGTCCATCAGTTATTAGATATATCAAACTCAAATAGCAGTTGCAAAAACCAAAATTTTGATAACTAAAAATGATTAAGATTAATAGGGGTGCCCAAACTGTTTTATATGACTGTATATGATTATTCAAGGGAAACTGTATATGATTTATTAGGGGGACTGTTCAATATAATTGGAGAAGGGAATTGGTAAATATAATTTATTGTGAGGTATATATAATTATTCAGAGGGGCATGTATATAATTTATATGTGGTTATATGGTTATAATTCGTGATGGGGAAGAGGACAATACAAAAATGTATTAGGGGGGGGGGGCATTTCTTCAGTTTAGTAGGGGTCTCAGTGATGGGACCCCCATGGATCACATTCGCAGCATAAATCGAGCAGTCGTGCATTCGCTGGCAGCTCTATTCATCTCTATGGTGGTGATGGAGAACTGCGCTAGGCTATCTCCAGTGACACAGAGATGAATAGGGCAGCCGTCGCAGTAAAACTGAGGTATGGACCATTGTTGTCATGATCCATTGGGGTCACTGAAACCCTCACTGATCAGCAAGTTAGCCTGGCTATTTTGTCACTGGACAACCCCTTTAAGGGGAAGGGGGGTTATGCAGAAGTCTGCTATGGGGCCCAGCCTCTCCTAATTACGTCCATGATATTTTCTAGACAGTATTACACTCTTAAAAGCCAGGCCGTCAGATGAATTTTGCTGATTTCCAGATGGAAGATACGTCACTGGATCAATAGATTTGGTATTTCTGGAAAAATTCAGGGATCTGATATTGAATGTTCCCTGAGAGCCAATAACCATGGTCCCCTGGTTCAAAAAGAAGCTATTAGGATAACTGTTGCATGATCTTGCCTGACATGTCTGTTGTTTTTGGTGGCAAACAAATATATTTCTGTAATCTCTCATAGTCTTGTTATATTGTATAATATTTTGCAGTCACAGGTTCAATCGGGAGAGTGGTGCTTCATGGAGTCTCCATTTTCCTTTCTTCTTATGTATACAGCAGACAGAAATGATTTTGTTTAAATGGATCTAGCCTTCGATATTCATTGACGTCCAGAATAAAATCTGTCAAGAGGAATGTCATATTTATCTGGTGACAGGTACCTAAGGCCCATGCTATGCAGATTTAAAAAATGCCTTTGTCCTGATTCTGAATCATTCAGTACTTTATTAACCTTTATTTCACATTACCTGGCTACCTGCCAACTGCATGTGGTGAGTCCAGGGGGATGCAATCTTCTTCACCTCCACACTCATAAAGCCCCCCCCCCCCGCCTCTCAATGCACATAACAGGAAGCAGGAGCTTGCAGTGGTGGGGAGTGAGATTGGAAGTGAGGGACAGAGGGCGCTGGATAAGCAGGGAGAGAAAAAAATGCACTGAGGAGACAAACACAGGTTACTGCAACAGCACCCCCAGCCCTGGGACTCGGCACATACTGCTGGTAGGGAGCCAAGTGAAAAAGCTTTAAAATCTGTCACCAGGAACGTCATTTTTAAGGAAATCTACCATCAGGATGAAGGATTGTAAACCAAGCACACTGACATACTTGTGTGCGCCCCCTCAGGCAGGATTTGCTCTTCTTGTAGGTTTGTATGTACAAATATAGACAACTTATATATATAAAAAAAAACAGTAGTAAAATGTAAGGAGTACTTACATATGCCACATGTTTATATTCAGCAAAATATGCTGCAAAGGGATTGTTAACCCCTTAGTGACCGCCCATACGGCTTTCTACATCGGTCACTAAGGGGCCTTAGGCTAGGCTGACTGCCTTCTCCGTCGGCCTAACCTTAGTTCTGCACATCCCCCCAGTACAGTACAGTATTTGGTAAAATCTTGTAAAACAACTAATAAAACCAATATAAATTTGGTTTTCCTGTGATCATACCAAACCAATGAACATATTAGAGATGCCATTTGGAATGTACAGTGAAAGACATAAAATCCGAGCCCACAATAAAATGGCGCAAATGCAAAGTAAATTCAATCTTACCTCAATATGTGATTGCAGGTGGAGCCTTTGGATTGTGTTTCAAACGCAACCAAAATGCCACGTGTGAACGTGGCCACAAGGGCTCTACAAACATTTCATGGCACCTTTTGCCCTGCAAAAGCTCAATGGCGTTCCTTTCATTCCATGCTTCGCCATATGACAGTGGGTTACATCCACATTTTGGGTGTCCTCTTACTATTTAGATGCATTTTCTACTTTAATTCAGTTAAGAAGGGAAAATTTTGTGGCTAAATGAATGTATTCTTGATAAATATTAGTGAATTCCAAATCAAACCTTCATTTTGTTTGAAGTTCTATCAAATACAAGCTTCCTACATGCTGTTTTGAATAGTTTGAGGGGTAAAGTTAATAGAAAGGGGTGATATGTGGTGGGTTTCTATTAAAAGAACATCCAAATCCCCTATAGAAATAAAATGGTCCCTAAAACAATTGAGACTAAAATGTTTTCCAAAATTTGAGAGAATGCTGTTCCATTTGTGATCTTTCTAGTGTTGTAATTGTAAAGAAAAAAGTGACGTTTCGGACCTCCGAAGGGTACGCAAGGTCACCTAGTTATCCTTTTATAGACACTCCCAGAATGCATGGGTTCTTAGAAGCACACTTCCGCATATGGCACAACAATAAATCATAAGCCCTGAACAGCTATAAGACCCCTTTCACTAGCAACAGAGAAACAGAAACTTATCAACTTAAGGAGCTGCCACTAATTCTCTTTAATCCCTTGCCGCTCTGCCTCTGATATATCAGATGCTGACCACAGTGATTTATCGCTCAGCGCCCGATATATCGGACGCAGAGCTGATGCCGGTTCAGCTCAAGATCTGAGCCGAACCCAGTGTACCACCCGTGGTCGGAGTGGGCTCCAATCGCTGGGTCCTTAACCCATTAAATGCCACGTCAGGCGCGACCGCAGCATTTGACTTGCCATTGGGGGATCTTTCCCCACTCGATCGCTACCCCCCCCTCCCGCCCCCTGCACAGCCTTCGGGGATGCGGCGATCGTTGCTATGGGAAACTCTGGGGTCCGATCAGCTGCCTGTAAGCACTGCTTGAAAGATGGAGCCTATGACTTCTTTTAATGGCACAGTGTCAGCCTATGCATGTGCAAAGACTGACACTGCTAATACCCTACAATACCCTGCAATACATCAATACATCAGATGATTGCTTGTTCATGTCTCATGGTGGAAAAAGTAAAAAAAAAAAAAAGTTATGCAATAAAAAATAAAGAAATAAATCAATAAAAATGCCCAAAAGCCCCATAACATCTAAAGAGACACATAAACACAAAAAAAGTCTAAATCATAACACAATTCGTAGAATAACAGTAAATAATTATTGAACTCGCAAGATGAACGCCGTTAAAAAAAAAAACTGTTTTAAAACCTCCAAAAATTATGATTTTTAGCTATTCAATCCCACAAACAATGCAATAAAAAGTGAACAAAAAAAACATATGTATTCCAGAATGATACTGGTGCAAAGTACAACATGTCCCGCAAAAAACAAGTCATCAATCAGCTCCGTAGCCAAAAAAGTAACAATGTTATGCTACTTGGATGACGGCAATGCAAAAATGATAGATTTTTCCCCACATTAGGGTTTTATTTGGCAAATTTAGTAAAATAATAGAAAATATATTCAAGTGTGGTATCCCCGTAATCATATCGACCCATGGAATAAAGATAACATTTTTAACATTTTTAGGCTTTATGGTGAACATGAAAAAAAAAAAAAACGGAATAAAAAAAAAAATACAGAATTGATGCTTTTCTACTCCTGTCTTGGTTTAGTATAAATGAATCTTATCTTATAGTATAAAAAAATCTTAAAGGGAACCTGTAAGTAGATGATGACATTTTAGACCACCAACAGTATGTTGTCAAGTAGATTTATACCTTCTAGATCAGGTTTAATACAATAAGGTCGTATAATACTGAAAATCGACTTTGAATTATGATGTAAATTGGTTGTATAAAGTCATGGGGGAGGAGAGTAGAGCACTGAAGTCAAGCTGTTCCGTGAATTACACTTGATTGATATCATGCACCAGATTTCAGAAAGAGTTGGGTACTTATTTTTCTGGACACAGGGCTGTTAAATTAAGTAATAGGGGCATTCTAAACTATCTGCCCTAATGACTTTATATAATCAATTTACATCTCACATCAAAAGTATTTTCTGAATGAAGCCACCACGTAGGGCCATTGAGTTGGAAGGTGTTAAAATATCTTAAAACGTACTGATAATTTAATAGATAATTTTCTACTGACATACATACATACACATTAAACATACACATTACAATAAAAGTTGCTTTAAATCCAATCATGTATGCTCACTTCTTATCCTGGCTCAGTATTATGGTTTGGAATCCATCGTCCATGGTACACTTCCATGAGAGACTGCAGTCTGTTCAGATTCTGAAGGCTCTATCTGATATGGGCAAAGCATACATGTTATAATGTGCGTTTTACAATTAGATATGGCTGATCAGGATGCCATATGGCATCCCCCAACATCATGGAAAGAAAACAGAATGAAACTAACCAGAAATCGAAAACAGATTACAGAAAGAATTTAAATGTAAGTGACAACACATCCCCTTTAAACGCTTCAGGACAAGGCCTTTGTCAGTTTTTGCATTTGTGTTTTTCCTTTCCAGTATTCCAAAAGGCATACTGCATTTTTTTTTACATTTTTCATTTTTAGAGGCATTTGATTGGCTTTTGTCTGTGGGACAAATTGTCCTTTCAGATGCCAAATTAAGAATTGTGAAGTGTACAGTCATGGTCAAAAGTTTTCAGAATGACACAAATATTATATTTTCACATGATCTGTTGCCCTATGGTTTGTCAGATGTTTTTATTACATACAGAAATACAAGTGCAATCATATTATGAGTAACAAAAGCTTTTATTGACAGAATGAGTTATGCTGCAAGTCAATATTTGCAGTGTTGACCCTTCTTCTTCAGGACCTCTGCAATTCTCCCTAGCAGCTGGCAGCTCTCAATCAACTTTTGGACCAAATCCTGACTGATAGCAGTCCATTCTTGCACAATCAACGCTTGCATTTTGTCACAATTTGTTGGTTTTTGTTTGTCCACCCGTCTCTTGATGATTGACCACAAATTCTCAATGGGATTAAGATCTGGGGAGTTTCCAGGCCATGGACCCAAAATCTCTAGGTTTTGTTCCCTGAGCCATTTAGATATCACCTTTGATTTATGGCAAGGTGCTCCATCATGTTGGAAAAGGCATTGTTGATCACCAAACTGCTCTTGGACGGTTGGGAGAAGTTCTTTATTCATGGATGTGTTTTTAGGCAAGACTGTGAGAGAGCCGATTCCCTTGGCTGAGAAGCAACCCCACACATGAATGGTTGCAGGATGCTTTACAGTTGGCATGAGACAAGACTGGTGGCATCGCTAACATTGTCTTCTCCGAACAAGCCATTTTACAGATGTTTCAAAGCGGATTCATCAGAGAAAATGACTTTACCCCAGTCCACTCCATGTACCTTTTGCAGAATATCAGTCTGCCCGTGATGTTTTTTCTGGAGAGAAGTGGCTTCTTTGCTGCCCTCCTTGACACCAAACCTTACTCCAAGAGTCTCCGCCTCACAGTCCGTGCAGATGCACTCACACCTGCCTGCTGGTAGCCCGATCCCGAAGCACTTTTAAGAGACATTCCTGGCGCTTGCTGGCCTTCCTGGGCGCCCTGGAGCCTTTTTGGCAATGGAACCTCTCTCCTTGAATTCCTTGATGATGCGATAGATTGTTGACTGAGGTGCAATCTTTCTAGCTGCGATACTCTTCCCTGTTAAGCCAGTTTTGTGACTGCACGTTAGGCCAATGATGACTGCACGAGTTTCTTTAGAGATAACCATGGTTAACAGAAGAGAAACAATCATGCCAAGAACCAGCCTCCTTTTAAAGTGTCCAGTGGTGTGATTCTTACCTAATCATGACAGATTGATCTCCAGCCCTGTCCTCATCAACACCCACACCTGTGTTAATGGAGCAATCACTGAAACTATGTTAGCTGCTCCTTTTAAGGCAGGCCTGCAATGAAACTGAAATATGTTTGGGTGAAAAAGTTCATTTTCTAGGCAAATATTGACTTTGCAATTAATTGCTGTTAAGCTGATCACTCTTTATAACATTCTGGAGTATATGCAAATTGCCATGATAAAACCTGAAGCAGTAGACTTTGTAAAAATTAACATTTGTATCATTCTCAAAACTTTAGGCCATGACTGTACACGAAAATTGGGGAAGAAAATTTCAAAACGTGGAATTTATGTCAGTATGATCTCAGAGATACTTTTTTTTTCTAAACCTTCTTCAATAGGAAAAACAATGTCTGATTTCGGTTAATTTTAAATATACTATAAACAGGTAAAGAGTTAACAAAAGTTCATAAGTAAGATACATGGAACCCAAAGTTCTGTTAATAAAAACTTTGATTTGTATTGCAAAAAAACAGATATAGTGAAAAAAAATAAAAAATGTTATAGCTTGTAGAAGAAACCTTCATAAAAAACTTAGGGTGGTTATTTTGAAAAACAAGTGCATTAGTAAGGGGTTTAAAGATGCAATTTTATCTATAACTCACATTTTGTCGCCTTATACTGCCACGTGGTTTAGGAATGGGTTTTGAGGGTCGAGAGACCACAGCCTCTGGATGACGAGATTTCTGTGCCTGTATTGCCAGTTGATATGCAACCTCAAATGCCTGACCTAGAGTAAGAATAATTTCATAGGCTTGGTTCTGCAGAAAGGGAAAGAACATATATGAAGTTATAAACTTAAGGTAATAACTTTGGTTTTCATTTCTCAACATTTAAATCCTTAGGGACACCGCCCCTTTTCATATTTGCATTTTTCACTCCCCACTTTCAAAAATTCCCTATGTTAATTTCCTATGTTAGAGCTGCATAAGGACTAATTTTCTGAGTAACACATTTGACTATCTGGTACTGGAATATAATATTCTATGGCAAGCATTGGGAAGCTGGAAAAAAATTACAAATGCGGTAAAGTAAAAAATAAATAAAATAAATAAAAGCACCATTTTCTTTTGGGCCCTGTTTTTATGGCTTTTGTTGTACACTGCAAATTACAACCTCCCTTTATTCTTTGGGTTGGTACGATCAAAGATATGCCAAATTTATATAGGTTTTATTATGTTTTAGTAGACAAAATAATACTAATTTTGTCATATTCGAAGGCCATTTAGCTTTATTTTAATACTTCAGTGTCGGACCTGTGTAATCACATGATTATGATTTCATACCCACATCATAAGTGGGGCTTGTCTTTGTATCATATCACATGACTAGTCGGGTGACCATGAGGTGACTTCAGCCTTCACCATGTACATAACCTGTCACATGATTATGTCATTCCCACTTTCATTATGCTTTTAGTGCATTCATCTGCTGTCTCTTTCTGTGCATCTTTCACAGATTTAGCCCACTGATTGGGATAAATAATAAGACAAAAGAACGCTCTTGGCAGAATAAATTGGAACACGTTTTTAAGGATGAGACCACAGTTGGTCAGAAAAACGATGGTGAACTCCAAAAATATGGTGGAACAGGGCATTTCTTGAACAGTTTGTCCAACGAGGATTGTTTCCACAAGGCCTCCGCATTCAAGTGCTCAACAAATTTTTAGAACTACTGATTGATATTTACCTCTTAACGCTGCGCACCTGAAAATAGTTAAAATAAAAGTTTTTAAAAAATTATAATAAAAAAAAAAAATTCAAATCACCCCCCTTCCCTAAAAAAAAAAAAAAAAAAAGCACAAAAACCGACACCACCCACAGCTCCGTACACCAAAGCATAAATAAAGTTCTCAGCGATAGAAGATGGCAAAATCAGGTGGTTTTAATTTTTGTAAATGTATGTAAACATTCTACAACCTATACAAATTTGGTATTCCCGTGATCGTATCAACCCAAAGAATAAAGTAGACATGTAATTTGGGGCGCACACTGAAGGACGTGAAATCCAAGCCCACAAGAAAATGGTTGCAAATTTTTCACCATTTTCACTGCATTTGGAATTTTTGTCCCGCTTCCCAGTACACGACATGGAATATTCAATACCATAACTATGAAGTGCATCAAGCCATCACAGAGCTCTTTACGTGTAAAAATAAAAAAAAGTTAGATTTTTGAAGGTAGGGAGTGAAAAATGAAAAAAAAAAAAAACCCCAGAATAGGGCCAGGTCGTTAAGGGATTCTGAATTTGAACGGTTGAAGATTCAAATTGAAACAGAATGTAATACGGTAATTTATCTGTTCATTTTTCAGAAATTAAATTGCAGATCCTAGAAAAAGGTTTATGCTTTTCTCCTGCTGCATCATTTCATATATTTTCTTTCATAAAAGATCTGCACATTTTTGCATGCATAACAAGCTCTTGTAGTGTTATTGAAAGAACAATCTGCTCAAATCAGGTGAGATAACCACAGTAATGACACCTAAATCTCAGAAATTCCTACTGTTGTCTATCTGTCCTACAGTAGAGATTTTTGTAAGGCTAGTGACTAAGGAATTAGAACAAATTCCTAAATATGTTTACAATGATAACTTAACCAACAATGAACTTCGGACCCTAGTAACACTACAATCCTTGTCAGATGTGATTTACAACCCCGCCGATAAAGATGGTAACATTGTAATCTGGCCTTGCAAATTATACCGCAGGAATAAGAAGCTGATCGTCAATTGAGGGATAAGACCTGCTACAAACGATTAATTTTCAACCCACTTTCATCCTGCAGCAAAGAAATTTCAAGAATTTTGCATCAAGCTAGGAATGATGCAATAATCAGCAAAGCATTGTGTGAGGCATTGACTGTCACTGAGAAAACTATAGCCAGGGCCAGCTCCAGGTTTTAGTGGGCCCCTGGGCGACAGAGCCCTAGTGGGCCCCTTTATGGGCCGCCCTCCAGTAGTCACACTGCCCCCCCACCTCCACCTGTATACACACTGCCCCTCCTCCCCCCTCCTCCTGTATACACACTGCCCCTCCTCCCCCCTCCTCCTGTATACACACTGCCCCTCCTCCCCCCCTCCTCCTGTATACACACTGCCCCTCCTCCTGTATACACACTGCCCCTCCTCCTGTATACACACTGCCCCTCCTCCTGTATACACACTGCCCCTCCTCCTGTATACACACTGCCCCTCCTCCTGTATACACACTGCCTCTCTTTCCCCCCCTCCTCCTGTATACACACTGCCCCTCCTCCCCCCCACCTCCTGTATACACACTGCCCCTCCTCCCCCCCACCTCCTGTATACACACTGCCCCTCCTCCCCCCCACCTCCTGTATACACACTGCCCCTCCTCCCCCCCACCTCCTGTATACACACTGCCCCTCCTCCCCCCCACCTCCTGTATACACACTGCCCCTCCTCCCCCCCACCTCCTGTATACACACTGCCCCTCCTCCCCCCCACCTCCTGTATACACACTGCCCCTCCTCCCCCCCACCTCCTGTATACACACTGCCCCTCCTCCCCCCCTCCTCCTGTATACACACTGCCCCTCCTCCCCCCCTCCTCCTGTATACACACTGCCCCTCCTCCCCCCCTCCTCCTGTATACACACTGCCCCTCCTCCCCCCCTCCTCCTGTATACACACTGCCCCTGGGTATACTAATTACATTTGTAGTAATGAACTACTCAATAGTGTGCACCATTATTTTGTAACTATTGAGGACCCCAGGCATATTTACAGCTTAGAAATCTTTAAAGAGAACCCGTCATGCAAAATAACCCCCCTAAACTAAATATATTTTCATAAACTGCCATTAGAGAGCATTGTCTCTATCCCTTCATTGTCCCTCTACATGCCTGTAAACCTAAGCAATGAGGTCCTAAAGCTGTATGCAAATGACCTGTGAAATGTCCAATGAAGCATTAGCATATTCAAGCTGTCCACCTTGATCATGAATGGGAGTCACAGCCACACCCCCAGTGCATGACTGACAGCCTGTATAATGATGTGCTTCCTGGTGCTGGTGGCCACACCCCCTACAGCCTGTGTGTGCATGTGTGTGTGTATAGGAGAGATACAGCAGCTCCAGGCAGCCATGTTACAGCAGAACACGTCAGATTCATGTGTAGCTGATGTCTGTCTCTCACCTGTATATTAGGAGGATGCAGCATGTCAGCAGATGCAGCACACACACTAGCAATGCTTTACTATACATTACACACAGACATGAGTAGGGGGAGGAGAGGGGAGGGGTAACAGGGGTGACATCACTGCCTCTGACCATGTGACCAGCCTCATTTACATGATAAAAAATAGATGATTTTACAATGAATAATGTATGAAATAACTACATAAAGGCTGGGATGGGATCCTTGTGAGCTGCTCCAACAAGTAGTAGTGACAAGACTAGTGACACAGACCTGATGACAGGTGCCCTTTAATACCTTCCACATTAATCATTTGAGGGAGAACATTTGGATTTTCATTCTATTCCTGTTTCAGTCTGGTTTTCACTGTGAATCTCTTTCCTTTCATTTTTAATGTGCCTTTTTTTTTCATTAGATCAATAAAGTATATTTGGCATGCATCTATTAGATTGGAAAGCCATGCAAACACAGAGAGAACATACAAACTCTTTGCAGATGTTAATTAGGCCAATTAGCTTTATTTTAATACTTCAGTGTGGAAGCTGTAAAAGTCATACTTTTTTGCGGGATGGGACGACATTTTCAATTCTCCCATTTTGGGGATTGTACAACCTTTTGATCACTTTCTAAGGAATAGATGATATTTGGACATTTGACGTTTACTGACGTTTGACGTGCAATACTATTGAACTTACATAGCGTGACACTGGGACACTCTTATAGATTGTGCAGAATAACAGGCCTGTGAGTTTCAGACTTCCAGCTGACATGGCAATGGATTGTCACCCACCCCTTGTTATATTTTTAGAATCTGACAGGTTTATCAATAATTAGCTATAATTTTGGAAAGCTTTAACTTATTCAAGTGATTTATATCTACCGTTATTTTCTTCTTAACACATTATACTTTATACAATTTAATTGAAAAATATAAAAATTACTCTTTGAAGAGAATAAAAAATGCTCCCTTCCCTCACTATTCAGTTTATATATGAGAACCTTATGCTTATAATAAGACTAGAATATAACTAATTTAAAGGGGTATTCTGGGAATATGAACGTCTGACACAAAAACCCATGATGATATAAATAAATGAATACAACAATACTCAATGTCATTAGTCACAAAATGGAGCTTAAATAGTTTGATTTTATGATTTACAATATTTATGGCCTCTCCAAAGTAGGTGGAGTTATCACTAAGATGGCCGCCACTGGAAACTACAAGTTCCATGATCCTTTAGTTCTCAGTAACTCCTCCTCCATCTTATGCTCTGCTCCCAGTGATGATGTAACAGGCTTTCTTGCTCTGTTACCATAGTAATGATGTGTAACTGCCATCACCACAACACCGGCCATACTGAATGCAGTGCAACCAACCGACTACAGCCAAACGTAGTGGTGATCACATGACCTGCTCAGGCAGGTGCAGGACATGTGATGTGGACATGTGACCAGCAGCCATCTTCTGTCCTGCAACGGACCGCGCAGAGGAAATTAACGGACTGATTAAAGGGCCAGTAGCATTTTAATTCTTCATTACAGTGTATGTCATCAGCATTTTCTGCTAAGGGGAGCAAAATTTTAAATAACAACTAATTACACATTAGCTTATATTTTGAGTGCCCACTTGTATATGAATTACGCTGATTCCTGGAATACCCCTTTAAGGATGGGTAAATCTCTGTGCAATTGTGGAGGTTAAGGAAAATCCAATTACCAGTAAAAGTAATTTTAATCTTTTTCCCTAACTCCTCCACAATGCCACTGACAGGGGAATTAACAGGAGTAATCTGTTCAGGGAGAAACTACTGCCGAGAGCACATTCCTGCCAAAGGTTAGATCCAAGTCTGGACCCACATCTAATTTGTGGTGATGAAAAAAGGATTGTGGGCTTTTCCCATGTAGCAGTCTAGCAGATATGCTCTATTGAAGCGGATCCTCTCTCTGCCCATAATGTGGAGACTGTTCTCGTGGAGTGAGTCTTGATTTCCTCTGGTGGAGGAGTCTTATCTTATAGGTCAGTGGTGGCGAACCTATGGCACGGGTGCCAGAGGTGGCACTCAGAGCCCTCTCAGTGGGCACTCAGGCTGTTGCCCCATGGCAGAGTTTGCCAGACAGGAATCCTCCTGCAGTCTCAAGACTTGCCATGCTTAGCATTATTTTAACGTGGAGTCTCCTGGTCTACCTGAGACTGCAGGAAGAGAGAGGTGGTATGAGAAAGGGTCAGGTTATCATTAAAGCTCCTTGAGTGCGACCCCTCTTTCTGTTCAGGGGCTGTCAAGGGAAGCTCCAGTGACAACCCTAATTTCCTCTCCTTCTGACAAAGATATTGGTGCCCTCAGGACCATTAAAAGCTGTGTTATAGCACGAAGCAAGAAATTTTAAATGAGTAACCTCTTGAATGGCTGTTTTGGCACTTTACAAAAAATATGCAGGTTTTGGATTGCAGTTTGGGCACTTGACCTCTAAAAGGTTCGCCATCACTGTTATGGGTGGTAGCATGTAGAAATCACAGATTTAATCCCCCTGGCTATAGTGGATTTATGTGCACTAGTCCCCTTGTTCTTCCACCAATACTGGACCAATAGATAGTCCGACTTACTAAAGTCGTTAGTGTTCTCTAAATAAAAGTTAACACACATCTTCTCACACTTAAGCAATGGAATTTTTCTTCCTTGCTGGATTTGGGAGTACCACAAAAAGAGGGTAGCGTTATTGTTTGTTGCAGCTGGCATAAGGATACCACTTTGGGGAGAAACCTTGGCTGATGACGGAAATGAATATAGAAGGCCACTTTTGTGTCAGTGCATTTATTCCCTTCGGGCTATCTTCCTTCTACAGGGCAAAAAAATGTTGGTACCTGTGTGTTCTGTCTTGTGACAAAGAGATCTTATATCGGGGTTCCCCATTTCTTCATAAGAAGAAGAAACAGTGCCCACTCTGTCCTGCCCTTACAGCTAACCTGTTGTTCAAGTTCCTCTCAGATCTACTAATTTTGGGAAGGAACACTTTCAGGGATTCTCATATTGATGACAATTCCCTTCTGTTGATTGAGGCTGTGGATAAGTCGCAATTTCAGGTTCCCTGGGCTATGTGAGAGTCCAGATGCGTCCTCCAACATTTGCAGCTGGGATCTGTGGTGATCCCTGGGAATCCACACTACTCGTCTTTTCAGGTTCTTCCTTAGAAACCACCAATTCAATTATTTGTTTAATCTTTTCTGGAATTCAGACCTTTTTGTCCAAACTGAATGGAGAGCACCTTGAATGAACTTGAGTCGACAGGACTGCAGGGAGCGTGAAGGTCATCAATCCCAGCGCCTTTATGATGTCTCAAATGGTCAACTTTTTCACAGCATATCATCTTTCCGGAATAGAAGCTATTTTTTCCTCCGACAGGAAGGACATCTACCTCCGAGTGTCCATCACAATATAGAGGAAGAATGTTTGCTGGCTGAGAACAATGCTTGACTATTCATTGTTTATTTTTCATCCAATATGAGAAAAAGAAGATAGAGTAGGATACAGTAGGAAGTCGTCTAGGTACGGAATAACCTGTATGCCATTCTGATATAAAAACCCTGTTACTTCGGCCATTACTCTGGTGAAGATTCTTTGGGCATAATTCTTTGCGCATAATACAAAGGGCAGAACCTTGAATTGGTAATGTTGAAGGGTATCATCCATGTATGTTGGTATCCTGATGGATTTTTGGGATGTTTGATAAATGGGGATGAGGTAATAGGCATCCGCTAGGTCCACTGTAATTATGAAGTGATCCTTTCCCAGGAACAGAGTTGCTGATTTGACCATCTCCATGTTGAACCATTTGTATAAGAGGTCGGAATTCAGCTCCCTCAGGTTTATGATGGAACGAAAAGACCCGTTTGGTTTTCTCTAAAGTAACGTGGGAGGATACAATTCTTGTTTTTCTTGAGTCAATGGTACCATTACAAACTTTTTTAAGCACAAGTTTCTTTAATTCTGCTGTCAGGATTTTTAGGTCTTCTGGGGGCAGACGAATTATCTGAAAATGATCTTTGGCCGCCGGAATTCTAGTTGGTAAATATACTTTATTACATCTAATATCCACGGAAATGAAGATATTTGCTCCCAAGTCTCTGCAAAATTTTTTAGTCTGCCCCCAACTACACAGCTGGCGTCACTGGGAAGAGGTCTTGTTTGGTGGGTTCCTGTTGACAAAAATGTTCTTGCTCCTGTTTTTAGAAGTCTGGAACCTGTTAAAACTGTCTTTGTTCTTTTCCCTCCGGGCAGAACTTTTTTTGAGTCTCGAAATGAGGTACTGCAGTGGTTGGTGCGTGTATTGGGATATTCTGCAGTGGTTGGCATGTGTATTGGGATCTTCTGCAGTAGCTGGCATGTGTATTAGGAGGTTCTGCAGCGGTTGGCATGTATATTGGGATGTTCTGCGGCTGTTGGCCTGCATATTCGGGGGTTCTGCAGCGGTTGGCGCGTGTATTGGGGGGGGGGGGGTTCTGCAGCGGTTGGTGTGTGCATTCTCCAGGTTCTGCAGCTCCTGTTCCTGCTTATCAAGGACTTTAGTAAATTGAAACTACAAGTTCCCTATAGGACTCAGCACCCTCTTTTTTTGTTTACTTTATTTAAAGGGGTTATGCCATGAAACTATTTACAACAAAAAGCTGTCAAAGAGGTTAAAATATTTCAAAAATCTATTTGTAATGGTTACCTGGAAGTAAAAATACCTTTATTTGTTATTATGATGCTTGTTCAGTCTCTATTCTGCTCCACACAGAGGCAGACGTGGGAGGGGCCTAGCGATCAGCCTTCTGAGTCTCCTTCCACCTGCTGTGCTCAAATAGTCCCTGCATTTACTGATCCCAGCACAGCAGGAATCTGCTATTGGTGCTGTGTGTCACCTACCAAAGCCCTGACACTGCTTCCTCTCCTTTTAATCATTGTCAATATATACTTGAATAAGAAAATACATGACAAATTAGGGGGCATTCCGGTGCTCAGTCTGACCGTGCGCCAGATTTAACATGCAGCCAGATCTTGTTGCAGTGAGCTCAGCAGAGGTATGTGGCACATAACGTTTAAAAAAGCATCAGAAAAGCGAGTGTGGGAGCTTGGTGGCGAGTGTGCATTGATCCGAAGTGTGTGCAGTGTCCTAAGTGTGACTTACGTTTAAGGGAAGGAGTACTTTTTGGATCCAGCAACAAATAGATAAGTGCATCTACATTTTTATTTCCTGATATTCATTGTGTGAGTTTTATTGCAACCAAGTAGATCTTATTAGATCTACTATTGCTGATACATATGTTACTGTCACATCATCATTTTGTATCTAATACGAATAATGCCTTTGTTCATTTCATGTTCATATATGATACAAAATGATGATCCGGCAGTATCTAATGCCTTTGTTTATGAAATGTTATGAAAGCAGCAGGATTTTGACGGGGGGCAGGGACTTTCCAGACATGATAAGGAACGCACTTCTATCTGCCTTGTCGAGGTCCCCTGAAAGGGAAGTGATGCTACAATATCCGGTAAATAATGAGGTTTGCTTCTCATGATTATAAGAATGAAGTGAGAAGGATATAATTATGTAATTTGCAATAATAAAGTATAACTGTTTTATTAATCCCAATCTGTGTGTTGGGAACCGCCCGGAGGAATCTCCAATTGCGGGTCTAAGAGTCTAGAGCAGTGATGGCGAATCTTTTGGAGATAGAGTGCCCAAGCTACAACCAAAACCCACTTATATGTTGCAAAGTGCCAACATGACAATTAAAGCAGAAACTTATTGATCCCTGCTGTATCACAGGTTTTAATCGTATTGACGTCCTGAGTTAAACAATACAATAGAAAGATGATGAAGAAATTTGGATTGAAGCTTCTCTCCAGGGTCCCCTGAAGAGGAAGAATCGGGGGACCCAGAGCAGGAGCTCGAATGACAATTCATCTCTATCCAACCCTTCCCGCTCCTCCTGTAGTCCTGGCAGTCAAGGAAGTCGCATTAAAATAGTGCTGAGCACAGCATGTCCTGGGCTGTTTTGGACCACAGGAGGTAGCCTTGAGTCCTATCTGGCAAACTCTGTGTTTGGGTGAAGGCCTGGGTGCCCACAGAAAGGGCTCTGAGTGCCATAGGTTCGCCACCACTGGTCTAGAGTGTGTAATAGTACTGCAAAATGAGGGAATGCACCTCCCGCCATGCAGTACTATTACGTCAAATGTCAGGAAGAGGTTAATAAATTTTCATAAATTAAACAAAATGTGTACACGTGCCATCTTCTGCCGCTAATAACTATTTCATATTTTATGTGATGTAAAATGGTACAAAAGTAGCGTTTCAGACATTTAGGTGCCATAAACCATTAAGGGGTTCACCGCCGGTAACCGTTTTTATATCGGGCATTTTGAAACGTGGCGATCCCTAACATGTTTGTGATTTTTACTGTTTATTACGTTTTATTTCAGTTCTAGGGAAAGGGGGATGATTTGAATTATTTTTTTTAAACCTTTTTTATACTATTTTTTTTTTTTAGACACTCTAGGGTACTTTAACACTAGATGGTCTGATCGTTCCTACCATATACTGTATATACCATATACAGTAATACTACTGTATAGCAGTATATGGCATTTTTACACAGTAGGTCATGCAGCCTTGGGTCTGATGAAGACCCAAGGCTCTCATGGCAATCGATTGCCACTCCACGATGACGTCCCTAGTACAACCTATTGGAGATAGATGGTCCCAATCTGATTGTTTGGGTAAAGGTAATGAGATTACCAAAAGTGTTGTTGAAATACTTAGGCCTCATACACATGCCCATATGGTCTTTTCTGTTCTGTATATGTGGCTGTATTCTGTCCATAAATACGGGACGTATTGCAACAGTATGGCATCGTACACCGTATACGTACAAAATACAGTGGGCTGGCAAATGATGGATGGTTGACAGAATGCACCTCCCACTGGTTCTGGATACTGCACATACATACGGCAGCATAAGGTGCACAGCCGTATGCAGCACATAATTTATACATTCCCATTGACTTCTATGGACCATATGGAACGTAAATACGGTAGAAAATAGGACATGCTTTTTTTTTTTTTTTTTTTTTTTACACAGCTCACTTACGGTATGGTACAGTATGGTGGACAATACGGCCATGTACATGGATGGCTGTATTGCCCATTGGAATGCATGGGGCTGTTTACCAGCTGTATAAAAGGCTGCATATATGCCCGTTCTTATATGGTCGTGCACAAGGGGCCTTACCTTCACAAAGAAGTTTGACTCTCAAATTTTATTGAGCTTAGTACATTTACTGATTGTGGTTGCTGCAGTGTCTGTTGTGTACAATGGTCAAAATGGATTACGGATTCCCTTTAAAATGTACTCAGCAAAGTTTAGACTTAAATCCCATTGAGAATCTGTGGCTTGCCTGAAAAATTGCTTTACACCTTCCCTAACCAATCCATCTTAGGCTATATTCACACTGTCGTTGCCTGCCCGTACCGTACCGTAGTGGGCAACGGCAGTGTACGGGGAGAGGAGGAGGTGAGCGCAGCTCACCCCCGCCCCTCTCCATAGCAACCTATGGCGCACGGCGCCGTATTACGGGAAAAGATAGGACAGGTCCCATCTTTTTCCCGGGTACGGAACGGTCCTAAGTAGTACTGATCGTATAAGCATGCCATATTTTTTATTTTTGTTAAATTTCAAAAATAAGCAAAAACATTCTTCGTTACACTTTGATACTTGTGTTGCTATATAACATTTATCACCAAGAATCAGAAACTTAAATCTGTTGCATTTGTAAATTTTCCTACTCTGCCACACTTTTTAATCTAAAATACTTGACACAATTTAATTTTTTCAAATTAAAAACTAAAAAAAAGAGTAAAGAGGGGTTGAGCATGCCAGACTTTCCAATTATTTAATTTGCAAAAACTAGAGCACATTTTGTATAAGTCACAAGTACACAATGTTTAAATAGAGGAGAAGTTCAAGGGAAATAAAAACATTGGCAACCAACTGTGTAAGCCTAGAATGAAAAGAGTTGTGTAAGGCTTTTAGGCTAACTCTTTCATGTACTGCCACATAGAATTGTTTCTCTGCATCTCTTGACTGATAACTGATTTATAACAAAGGCAACTAGTCAGTTGATGTACTGTGTTTTTAAGAGCCAAATAGAAAAGTACGGAATATAAAAACATTTAAAATCTTTTCTTACCACATCAGCAGTGCCAAAAACGTGGCAGTAATGATGGCTGGTCTGCAGATCTTTTGTGATATAGGCAAAAGCACACAAGTCTTCAGGATCCTGAGCTGCACAAGATATATTCCGGATTTCATGCTCTGCAATTACATTCTGAACATGACGAAAACACAAGGATTACTTGTTGAAACCGTAAAGACTGAATTATATTTAAAATGCTTCTGATATACTCTTCTTATAACAGGGCTTTGAATTTCTATGCAACAATCAAATTAAATGTAGCCAGATAACATGAGTTTTTTAGTACACTCACATGTCAAATAAAATAAGTGACAAAACCTTACTTTCCCCATACACATTTAACATCCATATTAGTACAAAAAAGACATGCCCTACACTAAAAATGCACACCTTAAAAAGCTAATTTTTCACCAGTATACGTGGACAAGAGGAAAACCAATAGCAGATGTTTTGGTGCACATCTTGTTTGTTCAAAAGGCAGCTTATAAAGTACCTATAAATCCTGGATACAAAACTATTCTGTTTCAGCACCTACTGAGAAAATTATCAACCTGTTTACGGTAATATTTAATGAGGGTCTTACACAGGATTTATGACTTTTTCCAACTAGTATGAAAAAAAAAAAACGTACGGGGTAGAAAGTCTTAACATCATGTCTGATGCAGAGAACTAATGTTTTCGAATGAGTGTCATCAAATATTCTCAACAAGGTATCGCCTGATTTCTTCGATCTTCTTCTGCTCCCTATGGCCACTGTACCAGTCTACAATACTAAAGTCTTTTATTGGCATCTACCTACCTGACAATAACAGACATTTTTCCCATACATTTGAAGAGTAATTTTGAATTTACTTATTTCTGCATTGCTCACTGACATGAGTTACACACATGCACTATTGGTATCCTAAAGTTAGAAAATAGTGACTCCTAGTGGAAGAAATTCCTGCAGTGTCTGACTGATATATACTTGAAGTTCCATAGACCGTCCATTGCATCCTCTAGTGGACAATTTATATTACTAAGGTCCAGTAGATTTCATGATCTGGTTGGCTGGTCTATCAGAGTCAATAATATAAAAACTATAACCCAAAGATGTTTAAGTACCAGCATAAAGGAGATATTTATATACTGTATATATTGTTTATATACTGTACATATTGAATATGTAAAATTGCAGAAGACATGTACAATGCATATTTATAACATCTGTGTGTTAGGTATTATGGAAAAATTTATAAAAAAAACTTATATAAAAAAAAAAGAAAACAAAAAAAAGAATATAGGAACTAGAGTGCTGGTGTTTTTAACTTACTATCTTATATCACTTTAATCATGAAATAAAAAGGAAACCATTTAGCACTTTTAAAACCTAACTTTTGAGATATTTTCTGCAATTATCCTTTGTTAACCCGTTGCCACTCCACAGCGGATATATCCGTCAGTGGCGTGACATGTAAAAACTACGTCATCTCGTTGCGACATGGCAGGATCACGAGGAGACATCGCTCTTCTGACATCACAGGACCGATCTGATTAGTCCTGTGTCGATCACTGCGAGTGGCCAGTCTGCACAGACTGGCCAATTATAGCGATCAGAGACTGTGGGCAGATCCAAGATCAGAGTGTCTTGTGATCTTTCTTGTATATTGTGCATCAAACCACTACACTCATCATCCATTCCCCTCCTTGTGTGATCCCACTTCCCAGTACTATCCCCCCCCCCCCCCCATCATCTGTATTCCCTTTCCCCCCAAACCGCACTTTTAAGTGTGGATCGGATGGAGTAAGAGTAGTAGTTTTGTGGAGGGGTAGGCGTTTTGTGGAAGGGGAGGCGTTTTGTGGAAAAGACATATACTGACTTGGAGGTACCTAACTATATGGCCTCCGGATACAGAGTCAGCTAATGGGGACGAGTGCCCGTTTCGTCTACCTCGCCCTCCCAAAGAGACTCTGAGGAACCCACAAGAAGGCACTTTCGTAGTCCTGCTGGAGTGCCTGGGACTATGTGAGTATATGAAGGGAAGAACTCTAGAATAGTGCCCCCAAATGCCACCCCCCCCCCACCATTCCTGGAAATTGCTGGAAAGATAGTTTGGGATTTGGTGCTCTCACTACTGGATGAGGGCTACCACCTCTACCTGGATAATTTTTATACCACTGTTACCCTGTTCAAGTGCATCGCTTCCGGACAAACTGCGGCATGCGGCACTGTAAGGAAAAATCAGAACAGTCTCCCAAAGTCGCTGCTAGCGGAAAAGCTCAGAAGGCACGAGAGCCGGGCACTAAGCAGCAGTATTGTATTTCATCATAAAACCGGCCAAGACTGAGTGCTCCTAGCAAGATTTCACATAGAAAAGTGAAGACTTATTAGAAGAGTTGTCCAAGAGGCAAGGATCACGGGTTGAGAGCTATAAAAAAAAAAATCAACATGTACAATTGATTCAAAGAAGAAAATAAGTAATGTCTGAAAATAAGGCATGTCTGCATGCAAGTCTCCATTGCTGAACAAAAAGTGTTTAAAGTGTGTAAAGTTAGTTCACTAACATTTGTACAAGCAAGTGAGATACTAGGAGAATATAGTCTGGTCAGATGAGACCATTTTTGGCACCTTATTACCCTTAAAATCAACCTTGCCAACGGCGAAGTTTGGAGGTGGCAACAACATGGTTTGGGGGTGCTTTAAGCATACAGCACAGACAAACATCATGTAATTTAAGAAAGGGTGAAAGGACAAGCATACCAAAACATTCTTGATAATAAAAAAAATGTACAAAGTATTAAATACAGGGGAATTCAATATTTTCCCTTTTAACAGTCCTCATTATTACACATAATTTATTGACACGCATGGTTTCTTTTCCAGTGTGGAATGGAAGGTTTCTTACTAACTAAGGCTACATTCACACTACAGTATGGGGGACGTATATACGGCCGACGTATATACGGCCGATATACGTCCCCCATACACTTCTATGGGCTCACGGCCCTGTACGGGAGCGGTACGGTGCAGCACACGTGCGGCACCGTACCGCTCCGTAGCCCGGGGAAAGATAGGACATGTCCTATCTTTCCCCATATTACGGCGCCGTGCGCCATTAGTTTCTATGGAGAGGGGCGGGGGTGAGCTGCGCTCACCTCCTCCTCCTCTCCCCGCGCTGCCGTGTGCCCGCCGTGCTACGGTGCGGCGGGCTCACGGCAGTGTGAATTTAGCCTAACATCCAGTGCAAATTTAAATGTCAATAGCAACTTTAGAAAAATATTTACCTTCAATATATGTGAGGTGTTCAATAGTTATTTCATCTACGGTACATTAGTAGTTATAGTAAACAGTATTTTTTTTAAATTGGAATACATATAAGAATGTTCTTTTGAAATTTTATCAATTATCCATAGTTTACACAGTTGAAAAAAGACAAAATGTCCAACAAGTTCATCCAAGAAAGGGAAGTGATTTATTTTACACTAACCTGATTTGAAGCATCAATGAACTTTACGCCTTTGTAGCTTATGGAAAGGGTAATTCTTGGAGTTTTCTTCATATGCTCTGTGGACTTCTGTTATGACATTCAGAACAATTTAGTTAACACTAACTCTCTAACAACAAGCAAGAGATAACAAAGTCAATTTCAATTATTATGACCACCAGCTAATATCCATAATAAATGCCTCAAAGAGCAAGTCAAACATACTCATTACGATACTGAATGGGCGATAATGGGTCCCATAGCCGTGTAGACTACAGTACACCTGAGAAATGCTTACCCAGTTCACGCTCTGCATCCGATATATCGGACGCTGAGTGCAGTGACTTAGCGCTCAGCGTCCATTCTATGGGACGCAGGTGCTTCCTTCTCCTATGACGTCACCCCGTCGACAGCGGACATCACCCTATGACATCACAGGACCAATTTGATTGGTTTGACGATGTCAATCGCTTCCATTGGCCAGTCAATACAGACTGGCCAGTGACAGCGATCGTGACAGATCCCAAGTATCCCACTGCTCTCCAACGTGTCACGAAAAAACAAACAAAGTGTTGAAAAGTTATTACGACACGAAGAGACACTGGCAAGATTTTTTTTTTTTTTTTAAAAGGCCAAGCTTAACGTACAAACTGGTTGCGTCCTTAAGGGATTAAAGGTTATTCTCATCTGGGAACTGACATTCAATTGAATTAATCTGCCATACAAATACATTTATTCAATTGGATGTTATTAAAAAAAAAAAATTACCTGTGTGAAGATCATTTCTCTTAAATGTAGCCATTTTGTCTCTTAGAAACATGATTGTTATTATTAGATACAACCACCTCTGGCGTAGTGTTTACACAAAGAAACAATTTTTGCATATGACGTGATGAGGTGTGCGGGCAAGGCTCAATGGCACAAGTTGGGCCACTGCTGCCGGAGTAGTCGTGTCCATAGACAACATTGCTACATTTATGAGAAAAATAAAAATTACTCTTACCGGCAATTGGATTTGCCACATGATAAGATAGATAAATCCTACGGAGGCAATATGGGTTGTACAAATAGGTTCATTGTTCCTGCCACCTTTAATAATATTCTGATCCAAGCATTCTCCATTAATTTGCTATCCAGAAAAATGCTAAAAGCTTCAAACTATACCTTTACACAGTTAAATAACCTATTTCTGTCAAGAAGGGTAGAAAAGTGGTCCGTATGAGAGGTAACCTTCTTGCTGCTGTTTAGAAGGGTAGAGATTACAGGTTCCGATAAACCTTTACTCTTCAAGACATTTCTTTTAACCTTCATGCTTGCAACTCTAGGAATTGTATGCTGGGAAACTGGACAGGGCCATCATGGACGTGTCCAATGGTCCACCACTGATAATCTCAGTAAGAGCGGGGACCAAGCTCTCTTGACCCAAAATGTAGCTATGAGGACGACCAATGCTTTTATTTGCTGTATCTTCAATCCATGGAAGGTAGGAAGAAAAAAAATGGAAATTGTCTGTTTTCCCTTGTGGAAAATAAGTCTATTACCAGTGTTCCCCAACTCTTTGTCAAGAGGAGAAAAGTTCCTAGGACTAGCCTCCATTCCCATTCTTTTATCTGTACTCTGCTTAAAAAGTCCATGGTAACATTTAGGTGCAATAAGAAGAGTGACCCAACGCTTTCTCTGCCCATTTGAATATAAATCCTGATAACCCCTTGTGTTTAAATACGCTACAGTATCCCTGTTTTCCCGACAGTAATTTCACATGGTTTCAATACAAGAAGCAGGACTGAGAAGACCACAACAGGTGATATCAGTTCACTACATCAAATTATGATGAGTATAAATTCACCAGCAAAAAAACATGTATAGGAAGGGTGAGCTAAAGCTTATTAAAACATAACTTTTAATATATTCAATAAAAGGTCATAAAGTACTTCAGACCAGAGCCACACTCCATCTTATAACACCAGAAGAAATGGAGAGCAGTAATAAAACAGACAACTTTAAGACACACGACTGTTTCTTTGTAGGACCACTGTTCAACCTGACATTATTTATCCACCTTGTCTTATTTCCCGATGAAATAATAGCTTTGAGGAAGTAGGAAGGATGTTGGAGATGAGTGTAGGAGAATTCCTAGAAAGCATTTCTGATGGCAAGGAAGAAGATCAGATTTCTTGTGTTTTATGAGCCAGCCAATGGAAGAAAAGGTTTTTATATTAAAGTCTAGATTTTCTAACAGAAGTGAGGGGAAATGAGCAGACAACATAAAATCATCAAGATAAGGAACAATCTGAAGGCTGTTCAAGTGAAGAGATGATTTGACCTCTAGTAAATATCTGTGCTGTCACACTTAGACCAAATGGGATAATCTAGAATTGAAAATGGTGTACACTTCCTTCCATTAAGAGGGCTAATCTCAAGTAGCTTTGCAACTTTGGATATGATAGCATGCATCTTTCCAGTCCAGAGTGCTCAAGTTAGCATTCGTATGTAATAGACACGTAGATTTTATTGGATCCATTTGGAATCTTTAGTGTCAGATGACAGTTCAGGCCCTTTAAATGTATTATGGATCTGTAGGATCTGTGGGTTTCCTTCTTATAAACATTGGTGAGTAGAACCCTTGTTTCTGCTGATGTGTCAGAACCTGAAAAATATTTTTTTTTCTGAAGTAGGTGGGCAATTTCTTGGTGTAGAAGTTATTAAAAAATAATTCTCCAGTGGAACAGTTTGATATTCCAGCTGATACTAATGAGATCCAGATCATATCCTCATCCAAGTTCACCTTCTTGTGTTGTTGGAGAGAGCAGGGGCTCTTTTTTTTGTCTAACTAAAAAGGATCACAATTGCAAACTTTCTAAAAACTTACTTAAATCTCTTCATTAGGCTGGACAACATCTGCATAGAACGCAAAATTATACACAAATGGACATGGCACCACTAATTTCAACACAAAAAACTGGGAAAACCTATTGACTCGAGTATAAGCCGAGGGTGGAAAATGCATTGGGCATATAGCCAGCCCCTGTAGTATACAGCCTGCCCAGCCCCTGTAGTATACAGCCTGCCCAGCCCCTGTAGTATACAGCCTGCCCAGCCCCTGTAGTATACAGCCTGCCCAGCCCCTGTAGTATACAGCCTGCCCAGCCAGAGGAGCCAAAGAGGAGTGGAAAAACCTGAAGAGGATCCGTAGGTGGCATCGATGCATCGGAGACAGAAGAGGACCTACGGGTGACGTCAGAAAGGTGAGCTTTGACTTTATTTTTTTAGTTGACTCGAGTGTAAACCGAGTTAGGGTTTTTGAGCACAAATTTTGTGCTATAAAACTAGGCTTATACTCGAGTATATGTGGTAAGTACTTTCAAAGCTTTGATTTTGTGGTCAGGGCTGCAAAAGTGTTTTGGCACAGGTAGATCTACCTTCTTTTCTATTATGGGGTGACCGTGAGAGTTCATCCTTCTTTCACCAACATAGAGGCATCGAGTTAGATGAGCTGGAACACACAATTAGAAAGACTACATTGTCAGATGAAGGGGAAGTTACTGGGGATCTCATAATCCTTATTGAAGTTAGGAATTGTCTTGTCAGGTTGCAGGGAGATGTTTCTGACGGTAACCCTGAATAAAATAGAACTTTGCAGCAATATAGAGGAGTATTTCAGTAGACTACAACTAAGGGTTCATGTTAAAGGGTTCATGTTAAAGAGAAAACAGAAACCAGCACTTTAGAATAATAGAGAAACTAATAGAAAAATCAGATACAGGCGGTCCCCTACTTAAGAACACTCGACTTACATACGACCCCTAGTTACAAACGGACCTCTGGATATTGGTAATTTATTGTACTTTAGTCCTAGGCTACAATGATCAGCTGTAACAGTTATCAAGTGTGTCTATAATGAAGCTTTAGTGTTAATCCTGGTTCTTATGACAACCCAACATTTTTAAAATCCAATTGTCACAGAGACCAAAAAAGTTCTGGCTGGGAATACAATGATAAAAAATATACAGTTCCGACTTACATACAAACTCAACTTAAAGGGAACCTACCACCACGAATCTACCTATAAAGGTAGATCGGGTGGTAGGTGGATGTATGGGACGTGAGGATAGCCCTTTTTAGAGCTAATCCTCACGTCCCCGCTAGCCTAGCATAAACTTTATTGCCCTAATATGTTAATTTAATTAAGCGGCTACCGGGGCGTGGAGTAGCCGGACACGAGGCTACACGGCGCGGCTACTCCACGCCCCAGTAGCTGCTTTCCCCCGCCTACCCTGTGATCTTCGGCGCGCAGCTCCTGGCAGCTGCGCGCCCTCGTCCGAGAAGCCGGAGTTCTGCGCATGCGCAGTAACTCCGGCCAAGATGCGCGATCTCGGGAACGAGGCCAGGGTTACTGCGCATGCGCAGAACTCCGGCTTCTCGGACGAGGGCGCGCAGCTGCCAGGAGTTGCGCGCCGAAGATCACAGGGTAGGCGGGGGAAAGCAGCTACTGGGGCGTGGAGTAGCCGCGCCGTGTAGCCTCGTGTCCGGCTACTCCACGCCCCGGTAGCCGCTTAATTAAATTAACATATTAGGGCAATAAAGTTTATGCTAGGCTAGCGGGGACGTGAGGATTAGCTCTAAAAAGGGCTAATCCTCACGTCCCATACATCCACCTACCACCCGATCTACCTTTATAGGTAGATTCGTGGTGGTAGGTTCCCTTTAAGAACAAACCTACAGACCCTATCTTGTATGTAACCCGGGGACTGCCTGTACAACCAACTGGACGCAACTGTCATCTGGATAAATACAAGTCATTCAGACATGTGGTAAAATCAACCATATTAGACCCTAACAAAGACAGTTTACTAACATCAATGCACATGGGAAGGCGGCTATTCAGTCTCTGAGGAATATCAAGAAAATCATCATTAAACCAGCAGATAAGCGAAACACGAAAGAGTGCATCAACTTTTTTTGTTACAACTTTAACATAGTTCAACCTTTTACAATTCTGTTGGACACTGCATGATAAATGAAAAATATGGCATATGGTTCGACTCTGGACAGAATCGCATTGGGTATCGTGCAGTGTCGCATTGGGTATCGTGCAGCCATGACACGAATGTGTTGCGGTCACTTTTATAAATACATGTGCATGTAGTTTGTACTGAAAAGAATGTGCAAATTCAGACAAAAAACTGGTGCAGAGGTTTTAAGAAAAGGGGGCCACATTCATTTTCTTCCCACCTTTTATGACGTCACAGTTTCGTTACTCCCCCAACATTTCAGTACTTTATTGGATGAGCCATGCGTTTATATAATAATAATTCTTTATTTATTATAGCGCCTACAGATTATGCAGCGCTGCACAAAGCCGAATTGGTCCCTGTCCCCATGGGCTCACAATCTTGAAAACCTAACAGTATGTTTTTTGGAGTGTGGGAGGAAACGGGAGGACCCGGAGGAAACCCACGCAAACACAGAGAGAACATACAAACTCTTTGCAACTGTTGACCTGGGTGGGATTTGAACCTAGGACCCCAGCGCTGCAAGGCAGAAGTGCTACACACTCAGCCACCGTGCTTCCTCGCCTCAGAAAAGAGGAGAGGAAGCACTGCCCACCGCTTCCTCTGCTGTGCAGCCACACGCACTCAGCAAACTCACAGGCACCTAGGCTGTCCGAAGCTTGCCCTCCATGAAGGGTCTTACAGCCAGGACACAAAAAGGGGATACGACAATGCCCTCATCCCATGAATTAGCCCTCCAGACAGTGCCCAAAGCAAGCTATGGACCCAGGTAAGGATATGCGATGGAACTGCTCCCTACATAACGTTCCAGCGCTCCATGGGACAGGAAACAACTGGAGATGAGGGATATCGATTCCTTTTTAACAGCAATGTGGTTACAGGTCACTGAAGATGCAGAGAATTCCTCCCATCAGTGTCGTAGATCAGTGTCGGGATAGGAAAATTATCTTCACACTGGTAAATATTATTTAATAACATGCAACTTCAGAAATGACTAGATGCAATAGATGTTGGAATGCTGTCCAAACTTTGAGAATATTTGAACTGCAGAGATGGAACAAAAACCAAACTGGTTGAGTGTGCTTTCTACAGCAATTCACCAAAACATAGTGCATAGTGCTGCAGTGCATAGTGCTCTGTGTACTGATGCTCATTCATTTTTTGATGCTCAAAATGTGATCAGACAAGGCATCCCTTAAACAAGGTCCAAAGAAACTCTACATTCATCTATTACTTTGAGGGCACAACAGTATTGCAAAACCCGTCATGCAAAATAACCCCCCTAAACTAAATATATTTTCATAAACTGCCATTAGAGAGCATTACCTCTATCCCTTCATTGTCCCTCTATATGCCTGTAAACCTAAGCAATGAGGTCCTAAAGCTGTATGCAAATGACCTGTGAAATGTCCAATGAAGCATTAGCATATTCAAGCTGTCCACTCTATTCATGAGTGGGAGGTACAGCCACACCCCCAGTGCTTGACTGACAGCCTGTATAATGATGTGAGGCTGTGTAATGCTGTGCTTCCTGGTGCTGGTGGCCACGCCCCCTGCAGCCTGTGTGTGCATGTGTGTGTATGTGTGTGTATTTAGGAGAGATACAGCAGCTCCAGGCAGCCATGTTACAGCAGAACTTGTCAGATACATGTGTAGCTGATGTCTGTGTCTCTGTGTATTAGGAGGATGCAGCATGTCAGCAGATGCAGCACACACACTAGCCATACTTTACTATACATTACACACAGACATGAGCAGGGGGAGGAGAGGGGAGGGGTAACAGGGGTGACATCACTGCCTCTGACCATGTGACCAGCCTCATTTATATGATAAAGAATAGATGATTTTATAATGATTAATGTATGAAATAACTAGATAAAGGCTGGGATGGGATCCTTGTGAGCTGCTCCAACAGGAAGAGGTGACAGGACAAGTGACACAGACCTGATGACAGGTGTCCTTTAAGTGATGAATAAAAAAACGTTACCACATTCAAGAAATTCCAATAAGATGGCACAAAAAAACGAAATAAGTTAACACCTTACCCGCATTTTAGCACAAGCGTCTTGGGTGGATTCTGTCCCTCGTAGATCTTTAATGAGCATTGATCCTAAATACTGTTTGTGAGATGGAATAGTTAGTTAAACAATAATCAACAGAAGACATGATTAATATATAGCTGTAAACCTTTTACCCCTTAAGGACCAAGCCCTTTTTCATTTTTGCGTCTAATTTTAATTTCCCACCTTCAAAAATCTATAACTTTATTTTTCATGTAAAGAGCTGTGTTTGGGCTTGTTTTCTGCGTAACAAATTGTACTTCATAGTGATGGTATTTAATATTCTATGCTGAACACTGGGAAGCAGGAAAAAAAAAATCTGAATGCAGTGAAAATGATGAAAAAACACATTTGTGCCATTTCTTGTGGGCTTGGATAATACGGCTTTCATTGTGCACGTGCACCCCAAATGACAGGTCTACTTCATTCATTGGGTCTGTACGATCACAGGGATACAAAATTTGGAATGGTTTTGTAAAGTTTTCATACATTTACAAAAAATTAAAATCTCCTGCACAAAAAAAATAAATAAATTCTTCATTTTGCCGTCTTCTGGCGGTAATAACTTTTTCGTACTTTGGTGTACAGCTCTATGGGTGGTGTAATTTTTTGCAACTTTTGATGAAGTTTTAAATGCTTCTACTTTTAGGTTTATGACCTATCACTTTTAATAGAATTTTTTCTATTTTTCAAAACGGCAAAAAAATGTCGCCGGCATGTTTGCCGGCGCTGATCAAAGGGTTAACAGCAGGTGTTAGCGGCAGGCGTTTGCTTCATTTTGAAGCAAATACCTGGTGAGTATGAAAAGGGCTCAGCCCGTGAGCCCTCTTCATACTCCCCCATGCGCAACAAGACGTAAGGGTACGTGTTATTGCGCTATGGGGTTAAAGCACATCTACCAGCACATTTAGGGGTGGTAGACTGTCCCCAAAGGGATACCGACGGAGCCAGGAGGCGCTTGGCTAGCTGAGCGGTGAGTGCCTCAGGCTAATTTGCATAAAGTTTATAAGTTGATATTTCATTATAGAAAGCGGCAAGTAGCATGCCAACATGAGTCCCCCATCACCCCTAAGGTAACGAGCATCCCTAAATGTGCTGGTAGATGTCCTTTAAAGCTATATTTTAATATTCTCCACACAAAAAATACACTCTGTTTTTCAAAATACTTAGAGAAGTCTGCAATAAATGCAATAATTTGACATGCTTTGTGCAGCGCTGCGTAATCTGTATGCGCTATGTAAATAAAGAATTGTTATTATTTATTATCTACATAAATTGCAATATTTTGCTGCTCTAAAACTTTTGATTCAGAATCTTATCATCAAAATCAAGTATGTTAAATCAGGGATACTTACGTACTTAGGCTACATACACACTGCCGTCACCCGCCGTACCGTAGCATGGCGGACACACGGCAGCGCACGGGGAGAGGAGGAGAAGGTGAGCGCTGCTCACCCCCGCCCCGCTCCACAGGAACACATGGCGCACGGTGCCGTAAGGCTACATTCACACTACCGTATGGAGGACGTATATACGGCCGATATACGTCCTCCATAGACGGCAATGGGCGCATGGCGCCATACGGGAGTGGTGCGGTGCAACACAAGTGCGGCACCGTACCGCTCCGTACCTGGGAAAAAGATAGGACCTGTCCTATCTTTCCCTGTGTTAGGCTATATTCCCACTGCACGGGGAGGAGGAGGTGAGCGCAGCTCACCCCTGCCCCTCTCCATAGGATGTTATGGCGCAGGAGAGGTCCTATCTTTTTCCCGGGTACGGAGCGGTACGGTGCCGTGAGCCCATAGAATTGTAGGAGGGACATAAATCGTCCGTATATACCTCGGCCGTATATAAGTCCCGCATACATGTGTGTGTAGCCTTGCTTACAGATCCATGGACTAGGACTTGGGTAATAATCTTATGTTTGTTATCCATGGACTACTTCCCGCTAAATTCAACTCAAAATTATACTAATGAGCCCGAGGGGTTACCCAAGCCCCTCTGTGATCTGGCTTTACAGACTAACACTGTCTAAGCCTCCCCACTGTTCCATTAGAACTTGTGCAGTGAGCAGGAAGCAAGGAGCCCATGGATAACAAATCTAAGAAGATTACCATAGTCACAATGCATGTCCCTTGATTTATCATGCTTGATTTTAATTGTTGATTTCCTTTGATTACTGTATATTGGCAAATTTACACCATTGTATTTGTTCTTGTTTTGTTTGTTATTTTGGGAAAGTTGCATAGTAGTAGCAGTTAAATTTGCTGCACATTACAAGTAGAAACCAGATGCTTAACCCCTTGTGGGTTAAATGTGAGTGCACGGAGAGGGCCCACGGGCTGAGCCCTCTCCATAGCCGTTAAGTCTTTTCTGCATATTGCAGATTCGAGGCTGTCATGTTTTAACCCATTCATTACAATGTGCGATTTGCACATTACAATGAATGAGGAAGAAAATCCCCATATACTGCCATAGTGTAGGATGGCAGTATATGGAAGGACCGATCAGACAACCTAGGGTTTAAGTACCCTAGGGGATCTGAAACATACTAAAAGTAAAAATAAAAAGAGTTAAGAAAATGAATTAAAAAAAACAATACATTCAAATCACGCCCTTTTCCCTGAACTGATATAAATAAAAATAAACAGTAAAAGTCATAAATGCATTAGGTATTGCAGTGTTTTCAATGTATATAAACATTAAAACCTATGTAAATTTGTTACCCCGTGATCGCACCGACCCAGAGAATAAAGTAGACAAGTCATTTGGGGTGCACAGTGAAAGCTGTAAAATACAAGCCCACAAGAAAACGGCACAAATGCGGTTTTTTACCATTTTCACTGCATTTGGAATTTTTTCCCCCGCTTCCCAGTACACGGCATGGAATATTAAATACCATCACAATAAAGTGCAGGATACAAACCCCCACAGAGCTCTTTAAGAGTAATAAATAAAAAAAAGTTAGATTTTTGAAGGTGGGGAGAGAAAAATGGAAATGAAAAAACAAAAAGGGCCAGGTTGTTAAAGGAAACCTACCACTGCCCGCATGATGAAATCATGCGAGCAGACCACCCAGTAGGCTACTTAATAGTTTTGTTAGGCTAAACTTTAGTTTAGCTAAAAAAACTATTTTCTTACATATTTAAATGAGCCCTCCGGTGCTACCCTGCGTCATTTTCGGGCTGGCGATGGCTTCCGATGTTTAATTATTCCTCCTTCAGGCACCTATTGCCGGCCGGCTGTGCGAGACTTAGTGTCTGCGCATGCGCGATAGGTGCCGAGAGCTTGGTGACGTCACGGCTCTCGGCACCTGAAGGAGGAATAATTAAACATCGGAAGCCATCGCCAGCCCGAAAATGACGCAGGGTAGCACCGGAGGGCTCATTTAAATATGTAAGAAAATAGTTTTTTTAGCTAAACTAAAGTTCGCCGAGCCTAACAAAACTATGTGCCGGCATCCGCATTAAGTAGCCTACCAGGTGATTTCATCATGCGAGCAGTGGTAGGTTTCCTTTAAAGGGGTTGTCCACTTTAAGCAAATAATTGCTAATGTTTGTCTTGGGAAAAGTTATACAATTTTCCAATGTAGTTTCTGTATCAATTCCTCTTCTAGATCTCTGCTTACCTTCCTGCTATAGAAAGTTTTGTTGCCGACTTCCAGTAGCTAGAAATCTTTCCATGGTCTTGTGATGGACACACAGATGCCCAAGCCATTATAACACACAACTCTGAATACGCATATTGGAAATTTGTAGAACTTTTTCTTACACAAACCATATCAATTATTTGTTGAAAGTGGACAACCCATTTATAGGGGTTGTGCAAATAATTATTCTTGTTTGATAAGATCACAATTGTGTCAGAGGATGTTCACACAGTTCTTTTGGTAAGGATTTTAAGGCATTTGCCAAACCCATGGAAGAGAATATCTGTTTATACAAGCATTACATGTCAAAGAAAACAATCTTTTAAGTAATTTATACAGAGATATAACTTACACTGGCTTCATAACCACAAGATTCAAATATTAGCTTTTCCGGTTGGTGCTGCCAGTTTTGCAATGGAGCATATGAAGTAGCCAAACTTGGAGGCCGCAAGGTTAATTTAGCTTCTTCCTGGACAGAAAAATAATAAGAACTGTTCAATTACTGTTGTGCTCTCAGACACTTCTGTTAAATATCCATGAGACATATTGTACTTCAAGGATGTAACTAGGAAAGGTAGTTACATATTTGTAAACTCACACATTTATGCAACCATTTTTGCCTTTTTGCACCATGGTGCCCTGAGAAGGTATGATGGTGCGCCGAAGGGGGGCTGAAATCTAATGAATAAACAAGTTTTTCAAGCAATACAGCCGTTTCTGAAAATTATGAAGATATGCTCCAGCACCAGCTCACCCTGAGCTGGTGCAAGGTATTTAAGGGTTATAACTACCATTTTAAAGGGGTAGGTTTCTTTTAAGTTCAGTCAGTACAGATAAGGAAACCTCGTTGGCAAAACATGTCAAATTGTGTCATGATGGCAGGATGGATCATCTTAAGTTTGGGGCTATTGACCAGATAAAACAAGGCCCTAGAAAGGGTAATATGGATAAACAACTATTACAACTAGAGGCCGGTTGGATAGACCGTTTAGAAAGTCTTAGCCCAAAAGGCCTTAAAGGGGTTATGCCACGAAACAATTGACTGCAAAAAGCTGTCAAAGAGGTTAAAATATTTCAAAAATCGATTTGTAATGGTTACCTGGAAGTAAAGATTCCTTTCTATTTGTTATTATGATGCTTGTTCAGCCTCTATTCTGCTTCACACAGAAGCAGATGTGGGAGGGGCCTAGCCAGGCACATGCACAGCACTGACAGCGGCAACTCACTGGCCTCACCTCAGCGCTACAGAGCGCTCAGCCTTCAGAGTCTCCTTCCACCTGCTGTGCTCAAATAGTCCCTGCATTACTGATCCAATAGAAGTCCAATTGAAATGTGTCATACGCCCCATGTTAAAAGTACACCAAAAAAAGTTGGTGCAGTCTGTCAAAGCAGTGCAGGGGGCACCAGATTCATGAAGAACGTGCGCCAGAAATCCTGAATCTGGCGCCCCCTGCACACTACACAGGACACTGCACATAGTACACATGTACTATGTATTCTCACAGCATCCTGGTCGGTCAGGCTGACATGCATGGATGCATAGATAAATAGGTGACAGCTTCTCACATGTTACTTATCTTTAGCTACTTCCCTGCTAGTCAGGGACAGGACAGCAGTGTAACATGGAGGGACAGTGAATGGTGGAGAGTACAGGAGATGCATCAGGAGAGGTCAGAGCTCAGCCTGTTACTTGTGTTATCTCTGCAGCCTCCTGTGTGACCTGACTAATGGTGGAGGGAGGAGAGGGCTGCTGCATTGCTATGATCCATGTTAGGGGGGACTCCTCTGTGCAGCAGATAGTCATGTATGTCTGCAGTTACCTTGTATCTGCTGCTGGAAGCAACTGTGGAGCAGTGGAAATCACCTCATTCACTGGTGTAGACGGCTGAGCTCTCTGCCCCCATGTCTCACTTCCTATTGGCTGCAGTGTGTCAGGTGATCTCTCAGTGTGGAGTGATCTGTAGTGCAGAGTAGCTGGTGGAATGTTTGTGCGCAGACTCGGCCAGATCAGCTGTAGCTCAGGACGGGACACAGCTACCACCGGGGGGCGCCAGCAACCAGAACAAAAGGAGTTATCTCAGTAAGGCTGCATATTTTGTAATAAGTGTAAATGGTGAAAGTACTTGTCACAACGCATTGGACCCAATTACAGCCATTTGCTATGGTGACACAACCCCTTTAATGAAGGATTTACCAATGCTTTTCTCTAGATTAAAGTACATAATGAATCTGGAAAGTTTGGAAAGTATCTGGGAAGTATATCTTACGCTATATACACTATAAACACAAATTTAGTAATTATAAACTATAGTAACTATAGTAATTTAGTAATTAGTAACTATAAACACAAAGTAGAAAGAATGAAAATCATTCCTGTCCTTCCGAAAATGATATGGATGATATGAACTCCTTTGGAGAATATTAATAATGATATTACAGTGTGAGAGACCATATTTGTGAATCTCAGGTATTTGGAATACCCTAACATCTCTAATTTCATATCAGAGATTTTTCTCCATAAGAATACGTCCATAAATCAAACAAGTAACGCAATTGCAGAAAAGCTGAAGACCACGAAAATAAACACAAATATTATGTGCATGCGTGAGAAGTTGGACACATGTGCAAAATATCTCTCCTAGTATGGACATGATACTAATAGTCTGCGCAGGCGCGATAGCGTCGGCAGACAAGAAGAAATTATGCAAGTTCCCCGGCATCGGCTGATCTCTCCGATTAACCCAACATACTAACCAATGAGAGTGTATGTATAGACATCTCATTGGTCCGACACAGGAAAGTATGTTATTAGCTATCAGCACAACCTGACGTCATTAATGGAGTCTCAAACGAACGTTATATCATTATGGGCTGAACAGGAAACTCTTTACGCTTAGCCCCGGCAACCCTGAGGACGCCACTGATGTGGCGAAACATGTCAGGGGGGACTGTAGTGTTTAGTCAGTTTTTAGACAGCAATCCTAGGACTATACAATATAGATGTAAATAGGGTAAGATAGTGGCAGGAGTTCAAGGGTGTGTGTGTACAAACGATATTGTGTCCTAAGCATAAGGGTGTGACTTGGGTTTGAGTGTCACTCCTATTCTGGCACAGTGGATACTAATAATAGGAGTGTCTACACTCATCCCTTGAATTGTGGATATGACCAAAGATATAACAGTGCTCTAATATGATCTATCACTATTGTTATTGAGAAAGAGTTACATTGTATCAAACTGATTAATATACATTTATTCAATGGGACTCGATACTGACATCTAGTGTTCCAACAGAACAATTTATTACTGGCTAGCAATTTGGTGATACCTTCCCTCTTTATACCTACTGAATAATAAAAGGTTGATACCCTGTAAAGGGAAATCACCCTGGCACACCATAGCCATCAAATAAATCTCTAAATAAACTGAATAGATCGTACTAAGTCTGAAAGGTTGTAGATTTTAATCTTCAGTGTTTCTTTTTAATGTTACTCACATTAAACTTTTTTTTATAAGAATAAATAAAGGATTGTTTTTGTCTACACGATATAGTGTTACTTGACAAATGGGTTTCAATGAGTCCATATCCAGGTCTTTTTTGTAAATAAATTTATAATTGTATGTGGACCCAGTCAAAATAGATCCGCCTTCTTCTGGCACGATATATACATTTATACACTTGCACAGATCAGTGCCAGTAGCTGCTGATAACATGGGGGAAGTGCATGTCAGGAATTAGAGAGGGGAGATCCCTAGTATATAATTGTGCACAGTCTACATTTTTTGTGGGTCCCATTGCAGCTGCTACCGCTGTAGTTACACCCCTGTTGTAATTTCTAGTAGCATCATTTAATATTCAGACACTGGAGATCAAAATTAGAATATATTGTTTGCATTCTAAACCAAAATAAAATTTGTATGAATCTGGTGTGATTTGCTCTTAAAAGCGTGTGATAATTGACAATAACGGATCCAATGTCCCATCTTCAACCCGAAAATTCTCTTCAGCTCCAAAAAGGGCAACATGTGTCCTTCCACCACTAACTGTGAAATATATCTCAATCCTAACCTCCACCAGTAAACCTTGTCCAGTATCCTCCTAAATTCTCCAAAATATGAATTGCACCATAGTGGAGTTTCCTTCAGGAAGCCCCTTCCTTGCAGTATCTTTTTGAGGAGCTGCCATGATTTAAACTTAGGCTACATTCACACTACCGTATGGAGGACATACATACGGCCGACGTATATACGGGCGACATACATCCTCCATAGACGGCAATGGTACGGTACGGGCGGGCAACGGCAGTGTGAATGTAGCCATAGTGTTCACTAACGTTCCCCCTTTATAGGGCTCCTCAGTCAGAGCAGAGCTTTCCAAGAGCTCTAGAATTGACTCTATTTGGCCTCTCGATTGCCGGACCAGTTTGACCAACAGCAGATTCTTCTGCCAGTTCACCAGCCGGTCCAGATGAGCCAAATAGTACCCCTGGAAGAAGGGAAGACCTAGCTCCCCTTCTCCAACCGGACTATATAGGCGTTCCATCTTGATCTAGACCCTTTTCCTCCCCAAATCAGTTTATATAGTATTGATTCGATTAGTCGAAAAAAAGTCTCTTCTAACCAAATAGGCGTTGCAGACAGTACGTACAGAATCTGGGGAAGGAGGACCATCTTAATTAGTCCTTTCCCGTCTGCCCTAGAAAGGGGTAACCGCTTCCAACCTCCTATTTTGCTCTTATGATTAATGAGTGGGTCCAGGTTTTGACTATAAAAATCCCTTAAGTTGTTAGAGACCTTTATTCCCAAGTAACAAAAGCCACCCATGCAGACTAAACCGCTCCTGTTTTTTCCCCATACCCTGTATCCAAGGGCATCAAAATGGACTTACTCGAATTAATGTTCAAACAAGCCCAATAGCCGAATTCCTCAAATAATCGAACGGCAGTGGGGATGGAGACGGGAATTACTTAAAGAGGACCTGTCACCCATAAATTGGACACTAGGAGCTGCTTACTAAAGTAAGCAGCTCCTAGTGCTTAAACAAACGGCGCAGTGTTAGAGTGATAGCATTAACGGAAACCTCTGGAAACACTGTGGTGGAGTACAGTGTAAATGCCGGACCGCTCCGATGTATTCAGGAGGGGGAGTGGTTTGGGCGAGATTAGGGGTGGTGACTGCCGCATCACGTGCGGCAGTCCCCGCCAGCCTATGGAGCGAGCGGGGTGGTCGAGGGAAGAGGCAGCACCTCGACTGCCACCACATGAATTTGCCAGACTGCTCGCAAAGTGTTTACATTGTACTCCGCCGCAATGTTAGATACCGTTACCAGAGATCTCCGGTAACGCTATCACTCGAACACCGCGGCGTTTCGTAAGCAGCTCCTAGTGTCCAATTTATGGGTGACAGGTCCTCTTTAAGTACATAATCACGTCAACTACATATAAGCAGACCTTATCGTGACGCTCTCCACATCCCCCTCCTTCAATAGCATTCTCATTTCTTATATATTGAATCTCGGCTCTTAATATAAAGCGAATAAAAGGGGTGACAGCGGGCACCCTTGTCTAGTGCCTCTACACAATGCGAAACCCTCGCCACAGGGGCTGGGTACAAACATTTCACTAGGTTGATAAACCTGTTCCCAAGACAAAACTTTTCCAACACTCTCCAAAGGAAACTCCTTTTATTAAATTAAATATATTAATAAATTATTATTAAATTAAATATATTACACTTCTTAGGTGTTAAATAGGATGAATATTAGAGTCAACTCCAGATGCTGGAAATGTTCGAGGATGGATGCAGAATTTCTGCATTTGGTATGGGAATGCCCAGGTATCTCTAACATTTGGAAAGAAGTCTTCAATCAAATTTCCAATGATCTTAGAATTGATTTGACTCCAACTATTAATATAGTGGTGCTGGGTATACTAAAGGACTGCAGTGCGATGAATGGACATGGTAATCTTATTGTTAAAATAAGAGAAAACTTTCATATACCTGCAAGTTATTGGTGTTAATTTGGACCATGGAAGTAATTTCCTTAATTATCAGATGATATCCCAAGGGGTGACCCTACCAGCCATAGAAAGAGAATATGATCGTACTATGTCTGTATTGTCAAGTATATTGCATCTTTACATCTTTCAAATCCCCTAAGAAGGTTGGTTGCCCTCAAAAGACAAATGTAAGAGAGGACAGGATAATGCAGATAATCTCTGAGAGATTATCTATAATAATGATCTCAGATAACGATCTGAGAGAAACACTAACTTGAATGAAAAACGCAAGCCCTTAGGACTCTGCGCTCTTTCTGACAGGGTGCCAGTGAGGCCAAGTTAACTTTCTGGGGATAAGATATTATTATTTAACAAACATTTAGTATAAGATATACACTGTTTGTTAAATAATGAATATAATGCTATGAGAACGTGGCATAAGGTTCATCAGGAAAATTGAAACATTGTGGCTGACAACTGTGTAGACTTTGAATAATCAAGTGTTATATAGAGCAATTTGAATCCCTCATCTGCTTTCCAAAAATTAATGTGAGATGACAGGTTCATAGCGAAATTTTTAATTTTACTACAAAATAAACCATTTCAGTGCCCAATATATTTCAATGATGAGGGTGCAGAGGAGGGTGAGGCATAATTTTACATAATTGTAAAAGTTTATTTTAGAAGGAAGGAGGCCATGGATAACACTGGATTAGCACAGTCTAGGTACCTGAAAACATTTTTTATATAGGTTTTATAATGTTTTCATACATTTACAAAAATTAAAACCTCATGTACAAAACAAATTCATCATTTTGCCATCTTCTGGCGCTATTAACTTTTTCATACTTTGGTGTATGGAACTGTGGGTGGTGTCATTTTTTGCAACTTTTGATGATGTTGTTGTCAATGCTACCATTTTTATCCCTTTTTATAGAATTTGTTGTATTTATCAAAATGGCAAAAAAGTGACATTTTCAACTTTGGGCGCCATTTTCTCTTACAGGATTAAACGATGGGAAAAAAGGCTATAATATTTCAATAAAATCCGCGCCGCCAACAAAAGGATTAAAAAAAGTGAATTTTTTTTTTTTAATCCATATGCATTAAAAAAGTGATATCACTACAGACAAGACAAGAAATAGGTGAAGCGTTTTGGACAGAAATTAGTCCTTAAATGGGTATTCTCGTCTGGGCATTCACATCCAGATTAATTAATCTGCCATATATACCGTATATACTCGTGTAGCGGCTCCACTTCTCTCTTCACTAGCGGCAGTCGCGTCCATGCGTTCTGCCAGCGGGCGCAGGCCGGCTGTACACTACTTGGGGGCAGGCCGGCTGTACACTACTTGGGGGCAGGCCGGCTGTACACTACTTGGGGGCAGGCCGGCTGTACACTACACCCTCGGCTTATACACGAGTCAATGGGTTTTCCCAGTTTTTGGTGGTAAAATTAGGGGTCTCGGCTTTTACTCGGGTTGGCTTAAACTCGAGTATATACGGTAAACATTTCTTCAATTAGATGTCATTAAAATATTTTGAGTGAATACAATTTCTCATAAATTAGTCATATGGTCCCTTAGAAACAAGACTGTCCTTGGTTACGAACACCTCTGCTGGAGGGATTGAACAAAGAAACATAGTTTTTGTATATGAAATGTCAGGGAGTTACTGCAGGTGCCACAGCCGTCCTGTGGTAATGATTGCTGAATCCAGGTGGTCAGGCAGAACTCAATAGCGCATTACTGGCCACGGCTACCAAAATGTGAGGTGGTCGTTTCTAAGGGACAACATGACTACATTTATGAGAAATTATCTTCACACAGGAACATTTTTTTTTATGACATCCAATTGAAGAAATGTTAATATGTAAAATGAATTAAATTAAATGCCCAGATGGGAATACCCCTTTAATGATACCTTGAAGGTCTAATTAAGGACTTATTTGTCCGAATGTCAATTTTCTGTATTATATGGATTAAAATATACTTTTTAAATAAAATTTTAATCCGTTTGTAGCAGGTGCAGATTTTATCCAGTTTTCCTTTTTTTATCTTGTATAGTCTTGGATCTGGACCGAGCTATTTGAATCTCCAGCACAGCTGAACTTAAAAGGACATGCACATTAAGGGGTGAGCACCAGCTACATTTTTTTTTTTTTTTTGTTCTTCAATTATGTAAGTATCTGTACTAGGGAAACGGGAGGATATCAAACCCAACATGGTGGTGCACATTTAAATGACTCCGGCAACTTTGCTTATGCAGCCGCTAGCTGCAATATGCGGCAAACGCCCACCTGGTATGGGGTTCAGCCCATGAGCGCTCTACATACACCTGCAGTCGACGTGTCAAATGTTGGTAAGGGTTTAATGGTTTAGCTTCCAAAGTTGGGTCATGTCTCGGAGTATTGCTCTACATGGGCACATCAGCAGTTTTGCACAACTCCAATCTAAATCTGCAACGCAAAATCCACACAGCTTTTCAATTACACAGCTTCCTGCATCATATTCCCAAAAAGCATTTTACGCCCACATGACTTTAAAACAGCATATGCATTATATTGCATCACCATTGTACTCTAACAAGTGATGATCTGTTGAATACAATATAATCCAAGGCTGAAGTATTGCAGTGTTCTGTAGCTTTCAGCTTATGCCAACGATTGTTACATTGCTAACAGGAATTTAACCCCTTAACAACTTGGCCATTTTGAGCCTTCCTAACATGGCCCTTTTTTTAAAATCTGACATATCATTATAAATGGTCATAACTTTTTGATTTTGAGATTGTACTTAAAGTTTGTTGAGAAATTTAAGCAAAATGTTTAGTAATTATTTATAAAGTAAATGGAAATTTACTTTATTTTCCAAAATTTTCTACTTTTTGGAAAGTTAGTCATAACACTAAAATAACTTGATAACTAACATTTTCCATATGTCTGCTTTAACTTGGCAACATTTTACAAACACCCTTTCCTTTTTTAGGATGTTAGGAGGCTAATAACTTTAGGTGTGATTTTTCCGATTTTCATGAAAATCGACAAAACCTATTTTTGGAGGGATCAATTTAGTTAGAAGTGAAATCCTTTACATGTGTCAGCATGTATTTGGAGAGTCCTAGTGGTACCAAAACAGAGGGGAACCCTAACAATTGTCACCATTTTGGAAAGTACACGCCCTGGATAATTCGGAAGGTGCAATATGTGTATTTGCCCATAAAGGCGTTTGATTCAATTAGGCCCTAAAATTAGAAAAGGAAAAAATTTTCCTATAAAAGGTCACTTCTACCCCTAATGTTTTTATAACCACTAGGGATACAAATTGTAATAAGCCCCAAAAATGTGTAAAACTATTTCTCCCGAGTGTAGAAGTACATGTGCCTATAAAATGTTGTATAGGCGCACATTAGAAGGAAAGAAGAATGTTTGACAGAAATCATTTACATGTGTCAGGAGGATGCATTTGGAGAGCACTACATGTACCAAAACAGAGGGGAACCCGAAAAGTGACCCTAATTTTTGCACAACCCTTGGAGAATTAAGCAAGGTTTTGAACATACAGGTGGTTTCCAAATATGATGTGCAATGGATGCTTAAGATGGAAATTGCAATTATTTCTGGAAAGATTGGTGCCCATTATGTGACTCCCTGTATAAGATCAGATAATCCTTTATTAGTCCCACAGTGGGGAAATTCACAGCGTTACAGCAGCAGAGAGGGTACAGAGAGTGATTCCCATTACGTAATACCCTGTATATGGTGCCCGTTATGTGATGCCCAGTTTGTGCCACTGTGAAATGTCAGGTCTCTGATTAGGAAGACATGTTTCCAGACATGAGATCCTAAACACTTGCCAAAAAAAAAACAGCAGGCTCCGGAATGATAAAGCACTTGGAATATAAATAAATAATAAGAAGAAAGAAAAGTTGGCAAATTATAAAAGTCTAGCAAATCCAGAGACTTGGAGGGGAAATAGAAAACCTAAATAAAAAACATAAAACCAACAAGTGACCCTAAATTTCAAAGTACATCCTGCAAAGAAATAATTTGTGAAAAAATAATAGTGATCAATTTGACCTAATAGTTTTTAGAATAATTCCTTTTGCCGAAATGAGGTTGTTACCTCTTTTTACAAAGTAAGCAAAGTAAATACTTATATATGCAATACTTATACAAAGTTAACAAACTAATAAACTAGTAAACAATTCAAGTCACAGTCGCGGAAGGCAAAGACCTTTTGCGCAGTGGTGATGCTATTTGAGCATCAACTTTAAGCCATTGCAATAATTTCTGGGAAAAGGAGATTTGAAGGTTTAAGACCCAATATTGTAGGAGCATATATTGGAGGAAAAGGGGAGGGGGGGGGGTAAAAGGGGACAAGATGGGAATAGAACTTTAGTTATTTTATATGCATTTTCCCTAATGGTATGCACCTAGAGAACCAATTAGAAGTTTGCAACATTGCTACCGAATACTCATCAGTAAACACTTCTTGTAACTCCTCATCCCAATGTTGTAATAAATATTGTTTTGAAGACTTTTGAAGCTTAATGACTGAAGAATAAACGGACTCAAGCAATCTGTCATGTAAGGGGTTTCTGGAAGCAAGCTTTTCTAACTATATGGGGCCCTGGGTGCTAGATGCCCTCGCCAGGAACCTAGAGCTCACCTCAAGTCTTTAAAGATGGAGGAAATACTTTAGGGGAAGAACTGTCTTGTGTACCCTTGTGAAGTATGCTGTCCCTAAGAAGTCAAAGGATGGAGGTCTGAGTCCCTATAGTTTACTTTCTCGTGTGAACAAACAATGCTTTATTGTGTTATAGAGTATATGCTCTGGAGCTGGGTAACTGACAGCCACCTGGCTATCTGAGAGGCTTGGTAGTACACTTTGGGGTCAGGGAGCTCCATTCTCTGGCCCAACAGGCTAGCTCTTATGCAGGGTTTCTTGCGGTTCCATAAAAAAAAAAAAAAAGAAAAAATGTTTGTGAAAAAATTGTGATATATGTAGATTTATGGAGAATGAATGACTGGAGAAGATTCTTTCTACCCAACCAAAGCATGTAAGGGACTCTTAGCTCCGATAGCTGGCCGTAGATGGTTTCCATTAAAGGGACATAATTGAGGCGGTACAAGAGTTTGGCAGGGAGCTGCAATCATAGATTCTGAATACTTTATTTGGGCCAGCAGGTTCTTGGCTAATGAGGGAAGGAAGTAGGGTAATATTTATTATCTTGGACTTGTGAAGTTCACCTTAAAATTATTAACGTGAAGATAAAATTAACATCGTGATACCTGAACAAAAAAGTTGGTTACTAGAATTAAAGATCATCTGATCATCTAGACATCTAGAAACAAAATGATGGACATCCATTTTAACGACATTACAAACAGGAACATAAGAGTCAATTTACAGGGACAAGAATTTTTGGAACAGAAACAATAAAATGTAATTTTGGGGGGGAGCTGTAATTTTATTAAACGCAAATGTCGACAGCAGAAAGTTGGATTTTCTATCTAGACACGTTGACTCCCAGGGGTTTAAATAGTGAAAACAAATTATTTTGTTTTTAGCAACCAATTTCTTTTTATGTAGGGATTTTTCTGCCCTACATTTTTTTGCCCTGTCCGTATTTACAATGATGCCACGGATATTTCCGGTAAAACACGTTCTAAATCCACTGACCAGGGATTCAACGCCAGTCCATTTCTCTCTATATCTTATTGTAAATTACTTACAGCAGTACATTGTAAGGGATTCATGAACTGGGAGTTCACCAACCCACTTAATTATAATAATAATTCTTTATTTATATAGGGCAAACAAATTACGCAGTGCTGCACAAAGCAAGCCAAATTGGTCCCTGTCCCCATGGGGCTCACAATCTAATCATCCTACCAGTATGTTTTGTAGTGTGGGGGGAAACTGGAGTACCTCTTGGAAACCCACGCAAACACAGAGAGAACATACAAACTCTTTGCAGATGTTGACCTGGGTGGGACTCAAACCTAGGACACCAGCGCTGCAAGGCAGAAGTGCTACACACTCAGCCACTGTGCTGCCCATTTCACGTATCCTTGGATACCTTCTCCCTGCAATTGGGACATCAGCATTTTTAAAGGTCAATTGTCCATTAACCCCTTTTGTGCCAACCTTATTTTATGTTGAACACATCAGTCAGAGTAAGTATCATTTTGTTGATTTTATCTTCACACTAGACTTTTTCTTATATACTCATAAAATACCAGCGAAGACAATAGGACCACATTGTAATGACCATTACTTAATCTAGACTGCGCCAACATTCACACCTTAAAATTAGACAACTTCCAGAAATCAGAGAAAAGTTGGGTTATTATAGGCAGGGGTCGGGACATATTTGAGATAAGGATCAATAAGTTGCCTGCAAAGGGCACAGTCTTGTGTGTGAAGTCATCCAACCTTATGGCATGAATGTCCGGATTAAGTCTGATCTGCCTGATCAACGTTTCCATAACTAGGATAATAGGCAGGGAACCCCTGCCTGGTACCATTCTTAATCAAGAACTGAGCCAACAGGGACCCATTGACCCTTTGTGTCGGGGGCACCATAAAGTGTTGACATAGCAGGTATTAATAAGGGTGGTATCCCAAAGAGTGCTACGGTGGCATACAGGAAGGCCCAATTGACCCTATGAAAGGCGTTCTCGGGGTCTGTGCCGAGAGGGTATTCTGTAGGTCACACCCTGCTTGTGTATTGCACTGCCTTCGCTTGTAAGCAAGTGACTTAATAGCATTGTAATAGTAGTGCTATAAAATTAATCAGAAACTAAGAAGTCTGCAGATGGGCTGTACAACACGTGTAAATTTGCACTTAGTATACTATAGTTTAGTTTCAAATTGCAAATTGTATTACTGTAAAGAAAAGCATTATTTGTTATTGCATTGGACAAAATGACAACAAACCTCCTTCATGGACGCATGCACCTTACGGTGATCTTTGCTTTCTGAGCCTTCTGATCTACTTCTTCCAGAATCAAACCCAGTATCACGCTCTCCTAATGAAATGGAAGGCATGGAACGGGGAAGGACATCGTGACACTGTAAGAATATATGTGGATTAGATTATGGTCAATGAAACACAGCATTTAATACTGGCAATGGGGGAGATGTATCAAGGTGTTGCACGATAGACCAGGACTAGACTAGTCTTTAGAGGCACCAGATGTATCATTGTGTCTGTTGCAGAATGAGACTGTGGAGATGTACTTTGCATCTCCTATTAGTTGGTCTAGTCTGCTGTGCCGCAATAACTTTTTTTGGTGCACCGACTAAATTTTTTGACATACATACTATTTCCCAAGCAGAATGTTCACTTTTCGCAAAAGTTTGTGAAAGGCCTAAAACTGGTTTAAATCTTAATAAATGTGGTGCATTTATTTAAAAATATAAATAAATGTGGTGCAAAATATTTCAGTTTTTTTTTTAAATCTTGAATTCTGGCCCAAACAGCTTCATACATCTCCCCAAATGAAAAGCAATAAAGAGGGACCTTTCACCACCCCCAAATCTTTAAAGTGTAAATTCTGATGTCGTAATGATTTTTTTACAAAAATGTCATGTGATTTCCCCTTTAACCCCTTAATGACGCAGCCATTTTACAGCTTAAGGCGCAGCCCGATTTTTTGGATTCTGACTTGCTTCGCTTTATATGGTTATAACTTTTGAACACTGTTACTTATCAAAACGATTCTGAGATTGTTTTTTCCCCACATGTTGTACTTCATTTTAGTGGTAAATGTTGGCTGATAAGTTTTGCGTTTATTTACAAAAAAAAGAAAATATGATAAATTTTTTGAAAAATTTGCCATTTTCGAAATTCAAAATCATTGCGTTTTCAGGCAGATAGATTTACCACCTAAATAAGTTGCTGAATAACATTTCCCATTTGTCTACTTTACATTTTCATAATTTCTGAAATGTCTGGATAATTTATTTTGATGTCACGCGGCTTACAAATAGAATATCGCTTTTCCGGATTTTCAGAATTGACTATTTTGGGGATAAATACAGTTTTGAATGAAATTTTACATATTTAGCATCAAACCCCCCTATATAATCTACCCATTTTCAAATCTGCACCCCTCAATCTATCAGAAACAGCTTTTACGAAGATTGTTAACCCCTTGAGATCTTCATAGTAATTGAATCAAAATGGAGGTGAAATTTAGAATGGTCATATTGTTCCCTTATACGTTCATTTAGCACTAAAATTTACACATTTCCAAAATATAAAAAGAGAAAACCCACCATACAATTTGTTCTGCAATTTCTCCTGAGTACAAAGACCCCCCACATGTGGCCGTTACTTGTTTTATGGGGGCACAGCAAGGCGCAGAAGGGAAGGAGCGCCCTGCAGCTGCCAGGATTTTAGTTTCCTCATTGGCCCCTTTTGAAGGCTATAAAATTTTCGCTTTTTCGTTATTGGGGCCATGTGACGGCATTTTTTTTGCGGGATGAGATGCTTTTTCCATTGTTACCATTTTGGGGTTGGTATCACCTATTGTTGAAAATTTAGGAACTTTTTTTGAGGGCAGGAGTAGAAAAGCATCAATTCTGTACTGGATTTTTGACTTTTTTTTTTTTGGTGTTCACCGTATAGACTAATAATCATGTTAGCTTTATTCTATGGGTCGATACGATTACGGGGATACCAGACATGAATATATTTTCTTACGTTTTACTAAATTTGTCAAACAAAACCCTAATGTGGGGAAAAATCTATAATTTTTGTATTGCCGTCTTCCAAGTGGCATAACTTTGTTACGTTTTTGGCTACGGAGCTGGTTGATGGCTTGTTTTTTGCGGGACATGTTGTACTTTGCACCAGTATCATGTCTAAGTACATATGGTTTTTTGGTCGCATTTTATAGCATTTTTTGTGGGATTGAAAAGGTAAAAATCATAATTTTTGGAGGGTTTATAACAGTTTTTTTTTACGGCGTTTATCGTGGGGGTTCAATAATGATTTACTTTTATTCTACGGGTTGTTACGGACGCGGTGATACTATATATGTGGGGTTTGTGTTATGATTTAGACTTTTTTTTTGAGTTATATGTCTCTTTATATGTTTTGGGGGTTTGGGGCATTTTTAGTGATTTATGGCTTTATTTTTTTATTGAATAACTTTTTTTTTTTACTTTTTTACTTTTATACCATGGTACATGAACAAGAAATCCTCTGATTGCTTGTTCATGATAATATTCTGCAATACTCATGTATTGCAGAGTATTATCAGTGTCAGCCTATGCACTTGCATAGGCTGGCACTTTGCCAGTAAGATGACGTCACAGACGCCATCTTACTGGCAATTCTTGCTAGTAACTCTGGGGTCCAGATCGGACCCCAGAGTTACTATAGCAACGATCGGCGCCCCCCGAAAACGGTTCGGGGGGGGCGATCGTGGGGGAAAGACACCCCAGATGCTTGTTAGATGCCGCGGTCGCGCTGACCGCGGCATCTAAAGGGTTAAGCACCCGCGATCGGAGACAACTCCGATCGCGGGTGTTACACTGGGGTGCCGGCTATTAGTTACAGCCGGCACCCCGTGTTTCCCGATGCCGGTTCGGCTCTGATCCAGAGCCGAGCCGGCATAGGCGCCGTGGCGGATATATCCGCCACTGAGCGCTAAGTCACTGCACTCCGTGGCGGATATATCCGCCGCGGAGCGTGAAGGGGTTAAGCTTAAGGCTCATTCCCATTTTTTGGATTCTGACTTGCGTCTCTTTATATGGTTATGACTTTCGAACTCTGTTATATATATATATATATATATATATATATATATATATAATATATACCGTATATACCGGCGTATAAGACGACTTTTGAAGACAGAAAAATCTTCTGTCTTCTCTGGGGTCGTCTTATACGCCGGTAATCGTCTTATACGGCGGAATGGAGAGGGCTCACGGGCTGAGCCCTCTCCATAGCCGGTAAGTCTTTGCTGCATATTGCAGCAAAGGCTTACCGGTAACACCGGCGATCGGTGCTAGCACCGATTGCGGGTGTTTGCACAGCGATGGCTGCCGGCAGCCTCAAAAAGACATCGGGGGGGAAAATACTCACCCTCCGTTGGCCCCGATGTCCGCGCTGTGCTGTCTTCAGTCTTCCGCGCCGTCTTCTTTCTTCTGCTGGGCGCCGCCATGTCTTTCCCCGGGTCGGCGCCTAGTATGACGTCAGCAGCGGCGCGTCATACTAGGCGCCTGCCGGGGAAGATCAATGGCGGCGCCCGGCAGAAGAAAGAAGACGGCGCGGACATCGGGGGAGCATCGGGGTGAGTATATGTTTATTTTTTTTTTTAATGCTGGGCTGTATACTACTGGGGGCAGTGCCGTATACTACTGGGGGCAGTGCCGTATACTACTGGGGGCAGTGCCGTATACTACTGGGGGCAGTGCCGTATACTACTGGGGGCAGTGCCGTATACTACTGGGGGCAGTGCCGTATACTACTGGGGGCAGTGCCGTATACTACTGGGGGCAGTGCCGTATACTACTGGGGGCAGTGCCGTATACTACTGGGGGCAGTGCCGTATACTACTGGGGGCAGTGCCGTATACTACTAGGGGCAGTGCCGTATACTACTGGGGGCAGTGCCGTATACTACTGGGGGCAGTGCCGTATACTACTGGGGGCAGTGCCGTATACTACTGGGGGCAGTGCCGTATACTACTGGGGGCAGTGCCGTATACTACTGGGGGCTGTGCCGTATACTACTGGGGGCTGTGCCGTATACTACTGGGGGCTGTGCTGTATACTACTGGGGGCTGTGCTGTAATGGTAATGTTGTTGTTGTATGCCTTATGTTTATGAGCGACAGTTTTCCTGCTATATACCTGCATGTCATAAGAATTTACATTTAAAAAAGGACCATGTTAAATTCAAATCTGTTTTTTTTAATATTTTTACCGGTGTTTTGTATGCGTTGGAAAAGGGGTAGTCTTATACGGCGAATATATCTTAAACTCTATATTTTAAACAGGAAAGTAGGGGGGTCGTCTTATACACCAGGTCGTCTTATACGCCGGAATATACGGTATATATATATAAAAAAAAAATATATTATATATATATATATATATATATATATATATATTATATATATATATATATATATATATATATATATTTTCTATAATTTGGCATTTTCGAAAATCAAAATCATCGCGTTTTCAGGCAGATAGATTTACCACCTAAATAAGTTGCTGAATAACATTTCCCATATGTCTACTCTACATTTTCATCATTTTTGAAATGTCTGGATAATTTATTTTGATGTCACGCGGCTTACAAATAGATTATCGATTTTCCGTATTTTCAGAAACCGCTTTTAGGAAGATTGTTAACCCCTTGAGATCTTCACAGTAAAGATATCAAAATGGAGGTAAAATTTAGAATGGTCAAATTTTGTCGGTTATATCTTCATTTAGCCCTGAAATTTACATATTTTCAAAAGATAAGAGAAACCCCACCATACAATTTGTTATGCAATTTCTCCCGAGTATAGAGACCCCCCCACATGTGGCTATGACTTGTTTAATGGGCGCACGGCGAGGCGCAGAAGGGAAGGAGGGACCTGCAGCTGCCAGGATTTTAGTTTCCTCATTGGCCCATTTTGCAGGCTATAAAATTTTCGCTTTTTCGTTATTGGGGCCATGTGACGGCATTGTTTATGCAGTACAAGATGCTTTTTCCAGTGTTACCATTATGGGGTTGGTATCCCCTATTGTTGAAAATTTAGGAACTTTTTTGAGGTCAGGAGAAGAAAAGCATATATTCTGTTACTTTTTTTTCCCCGTGTTCACCGTATAGCCTAATAATCATGTTATCTTTATTCTATGGGTCGATACGATTACGGGGATACCAGACTTGCATATTTTTTCTTATGTTTTACTAAATTTACCAAACAAAAATCCTAATGTGGGGAAAAATCTATAATTTTTGCATCGCCGTATTCCAAGTGGCATAACATTTTTACTTTTGGCTACAGAGCTGGTTCATGGCTTGTTTTTTGCGGCACATGTTGTACTTTGCAACAGTATCTTTCTGAAGTACATATGTTTTGTTGATCACTTTTTATTGCATTTTTTGTGGGATTCAATAGGTAAAAATCATAATTTTTGCTGTGTTTTAAAGTTTTTTTTAAGTTTTCGTACGGGTTCAATAATTATTTAATTTTATTGTACGGATTGCTACGGAAGCAGTGATACTATATATGTGGGGTTTGTGTTATGATTCAGACTTTTTTAGGCGTTATATTTCTCTTTAGATGTTATGGGGACTATGGACATTTTTATTGATTTATTACTTTATTTTTTATTGAAAAACTTTTTTTTTTTTTTTTTTTTTACTATTACCACCATGGGACATGAACATCATCTGATTGCTTGTTCATGATAATACTATGCAATACTAAAAATACATGCATAGGCTGACACTATGCCTTTAAGATGATGTCACTGACGCCATCTTAATGGCACTGCCTTCAGGCATCTCAGGGGTCCTGATTGGACCCCAGGGTTGCCAAAGCAACGATGGGCGCCCCCCAAAATTGGCGTGGTGGGGGCCGATCGTGGGGGAAAAACCCAGCAAAAGCAAGTTAAATGCCGTGGTCGCAATGACCGTGGCATTTAACAGGTTAAACACTCGCGATTAGAGTCCACTCTGACCGGTAGATTACCGCTGACATGCCGCGACCCCCGATGCCGACTCGGCTCCGGTGCAGAGCCGAACCGGCATCGCCTCGCGACATAGCCCTACGGCGCTGAGCGCTAATTGCACACATTATTTCTATGCTTTTGCGTATGTAGTATTGCTGCAACATAACATATGAGTTAAATATCATATATGTCTGCAGTTAGTTCTTCTTGAAATCGTGTTTTACTGCACAGTGTAATGTCTTACTTACTGCATACTAAATACATGCCCTATGCAAATATATCACTATCACTTTTTTTCTTTACTACTGCACAATACAGTCATGGCCAAAAGTTTTGAGAATGATAAAAATGTTAATTTTTACAAAGTCTACAGCATCAGGTTTTTTAATGGGGGCCGGGCAGGAAATGACACTTTATATAGGTTGGAGTTAGATATGGGGCATTTGCTGGGCCCACTTTTTTTTCCAGTAACCACGTTTCTGGTCCCTGGGAAAAAAAAAATGTGTGCAGACAGTCCCCAAATACAAAAAGGTTGGGGACCACTGATCTAGAGGAACGTGGACCATGTAATAAGTAGTGAAACCGGCGGTGACTTGAAGTATAGTTACTTGAAGTGTTTACGCTTATGTGGCATTTGCTTCGCGTTTACACTTATATTGTTTCTGCAAAGTGTTTGCGTGCCATTTGCGTTGTGTTTACAATGATACAAACTAGGTAAACTTGGTATTTTTGTGATCGCACCAATCCAAGGAATAAAGCAGAGTTGTCTTTTGGAGCTACAGCTTTTGGAGCTGTAAAAAGTGTGTCCATAATAAATTTGTGCTAATGTGTTTTTTCTACAATTTCTTCGCATTGGGAATTTTTTTCCCAGTTTTCCAGTAAATGGCATGAAATATGAAATGCTATCAGTGGGAAGCACAATTTGCAAAACTTGTAGGCAGCTTTATAAATGGAAAAATAAGATTTAAGAATAAAAAATTATGTGCTCCTTAACCAAAGTTAACTTTTTTTGTACCTTTCTGAAAGGACCAATTTATTCAAATCTGACATAGGTCACATTCATACGCAGATCTGCCTGCAGACCCTTATCAAACAAGTTAACATCAGCAGAGGACAGAGAAAAGATCTGAAAGAATTTCTCAAAGGTCTGAGCAGAGGCCCAGGTGGCAATCTTAGTCTTGGGCTACTAAAGGCTTATGCTGAATCACCCAGGAAGCTCCAACCATTAGAGTGGAGTGCACTCTAATGTGAAATTATTAGACCACTAAAATAAATGGACATTTTAACTTAAGATTGGGGAGACTTCAATTATTACAGTTATGGTGATGGGAGGTCTTGGAAAAAAATTACTGTCTGCACCTGTGCCTCTCTCTGGAAAAGCCATACCAAGGAAAAACAAAGGAGGAATGAGTATGGAGTATGGGTTCTTTGGCCTTTTAGGGTTTGTACCCCATTATTCAAAGCAGGAGCTATTATGGTAGCCTCTAGGAGAGTTTTGGGCTATGATTTGGGTAGGTAGTCAATCAAAAGGATTCTATCATACACTGGGATGGCCTGATGGCCACTACGTTGACCGACACCACATTAGACCCATAGAAGGATAAAGGGGACATTGGGTGTAAGCAGGGGCGCCTAAAAGCTGAACATCTAAACATTTGGAGGGGGCACGGAATGCGGGGGACTTAAGAGGGTCTTCCAAGGAGACAAATATGCTGGTCTGAAAGGGAGAGAGAAGTAGTTCAAGGAGGATAAGAAATGGGACAAGGTCAGGTCCAAGGGACCTACCACCCCAGATAGTCAGGAAGGGTATTAATATCCATATACATTGTAAAGGAAAAAAAATTACCAGAGATCACGCATTGTCAGCAGGTTGGGTCTAGCACCCACACAGACAATCTCCTTTAGCATAAGTAAGGCTAATTGTTATTAACCTGAATATAGATCATGTTGGTCTTAGGCTGCATACACAATTAGCAGCTCAGCCACAAGACCCAGGAGAGAATACGTTTATATTCCTGAGACCTAATGCTCTTGCACACGAACATGTGCAGCCTATATAAACGGGCCATATGGTGGCCCGATCCTGGAGGCTGCAAATAGTGCAGTGGACCCTACATTATATAAAAATATCCAAATGTCCTGTCTGCTGTCCGAACAGCCACACAAACTTTATTAACCATTACAGTTCCGGCATGGCTGGTCGGACGTCCTTGAATTGTATTTCTAATATAACGCAGGGACACGATCCACGGCACTGGGTACAGCCCATGGGATCTTGACACCATAAGGCACTTTTATACGGGCTGAATATGTTTGTATGCAAGAGCCCTTATACAGATAGTGGGTTAAAACGGACTAGCATAGTGTCTGTAAAAAAAAAAAAAAAAAAAGGGTATGGCCCACCAATACAGAGCCAAGGCCTTTACTGTACCTAGTGTTAACCTGCTAGTAACCATGCCAATTCCCACGACCCCCAATGTTAGAACCATAAACTTATATTCTGCACTTGGACTACCACATTACACTAATTAAGTTATAGAATATTACTTTAGGGGGTATTCTCAGCTGGACATTTTATCAATCTGTCATAAATAATATTTTGTTAATTTGATGTTATTTTTAAAAATGTTTAATCTATGTGAAGATAATTTCCCATAAATGTAGTTAAGTGGTCCCTTAGAAACAAGATTATTGTCCTTGTATACGACTACAGTTTCTACAGTGATTGCACAAATTATTATTATTTTTTTTTTTTTTTTGCATATGGTCAGGAGTTATTGCATGTAGCATAGCTGTCCTATGGTTTATGGGAAATACGGAATTAGTCTTAACGCTAATTCGGTTCCCACTAGCAACAAAGACGGCCCCCACCTGGAGGATGCTCTTTTTATCCTATAGGGTCAGGAAGTTGCACGAGGTGAAAAGGCTCCTCCTTAGCACCAAACACCAGTGTGTACAGAACATTTGGACCCATTGGAAGGAAGGAAGGAAAATAACGGGTGGCCGTCATGGTTACTAGTGGAAACCAAATTAAAATAAGACCAATTTCATATTTCCACCACACGGCCCCTACCTGGAGACATACCAGATTATACCATTATTAGGGAGGGACTACACAGCCTGGAGAATCTTTCTGCCAAACGGCAGGTCTTCCTGGGAGGCAATATCCAAGCGGTAGTGCTTTGTAAATGTCGGAGGAACTTGACCACGTTGCTGCTCCGCAAATCTTATCCAAAGATGCACCCCTTCTCTCTGCCCAAGAGGCTGCCATGGCTCTAGTGGAATGGGCTTTAATGTTCCGGAAGGGAAATGTTTGCAGATTTGTAGCAGAGAATAATAGTGGATATTATCCATCTGGCCAAAGTCGCTTTAGAGACCTTGGCCCCTTTGTTTCCCCCCCCCCAAAATTAAAAAATAAATCTTGATCTTTCCTCCACCCTTGTGTAGCTTCTAGATTTTAAAAATAATAAAATAAAAGTACACTCCTTCTAACATCTAGGGCAGTGGTGGCGAACCTATGGCACTGGTGCCAGAGGCGGCACTCTGAGCCCTTTCTGTGGGCACCCAGGCCATCACCCCAGAATGAAGCTCACTAGACAGAACTCAAAGAATCTGCTTGCAGAACCTTCCTACAATGATAAATGAATTTGTCCTCCTCCTTTCAACTGGGTTGGTGTCCTTGGGAGGCTGAAGGATTGAAAGTTGTCAATGAACAAGGAGAAATACATTACTGCTTAAATTGCTGCGCTGGCACTTTGCAATAAATAAGTGGCTTTTGGTTGAAGTTTGGGCACTCAGGCTCTAAAAGGTTTGCCATCACTGATCTAGGGTTTGGCATTTTTTGGTGGATCTGAGCAAAAAGAGGGAAGAACAATTTCTTGCCTGCGGTGAAAGTCTGAGACGACTTTGCGCAGGTACAAGGGATCTAACTTAAGGTCTATTCCTTCATCCAGGATTCTTAAAAAGGGTTCTCTCCAAGAAAAGGCCTGAATCTCCTTAAGTCTCCTTGCTGTGGTCATGGCTACCAGAAAGACAGTTTTAACGGTAAGATTTTATATATCATCTAAATCTAGGGGCTCGAAGGGGGCCCTGTAAGGAGATTTAGAACTAAGGAAAAATCCCACTGGGGAACCGGGTTTTTAATGTATGGTCTAATACGGGAACAGCCTTTAATGAATCTTTTTATCCACTGATGGTCTGCTAAGGGAAAGTCAAGAAAAAAATACCTAAAGCAGAAATCTGGACTTTTAGGGTACTGGGTCGAAGACCTGGAGAAAAACCAGATGGTAGAAAATCTAGAACTTGCACTAAATTTGGGGAGCCCTGAGAAGGAGGGTGGTCCCCGCACCAGGAATAAAATTTTTTAATATATAGCATTAGTTACATGCTTTCTGCTTGCTTTAATGGTACTAATTACCTCATTAGAAAGGCCTTTGGTTGCTAAGAACAACCTCTCAGGATCCAGGCTGTGAGTCTCAGCTGATGTATGTTTTGATGACATAATGGTCCCTGTCGAAGAAGATACTGATGATAGGGGAGATGGAAGGGGCTGTCTATTGACAGTCTATGAAGAACTGGAAACCAGCTTCTTTTCAGCCAGTATGGGGCAACCAGAATCGGCAGATTCTTTTCGGTCCTTAATTTTTGCAGGACTTTGGGGATCAAGTGTATAGGGGGAAAAGCATAAATTAGACCTGCTCCCCAGGATTAACTGAAGGCATCTAAGCTTGTAGGGGAGCCTTTTGGATCCAGTGAAAAAAAAAATGGGTACATTTTTTGTTCTGGTGGGTTGCAAACAGATCTAATACTGGAGTCCCCCAAAGACAACAGATTTCTTTGAAAGTCTGAGGGTTCAATGACCATTCGTTTGGGTCTAGTGTAAATCTGCTCAGGAAATCTGCTTTATATTCTCTATGCCCCTGAGATGAATCGCTGAGAGGGACAGAAGATAGGATTCCCTCCACTTGAAAATTTGTTGGGATAGATGTGTCAGACTCTTTGATTTTGTACCCCCTTTTGTTCCCAATAATTTGAGGACATGAAGCGAGTGTGATCGTCCCACTGACCCTGAATATATCGATCTGGGAGTACTGCCCCCCAACCTTTTAGGCCTGCATCAGTGCGTATTGTGAGGATTGGGGTAGGGTTTCACCAGACCCCTTTCCTTAGATTTTGGGGATTTTTCCACCAGGTAAGGGACTGTTTGACTAGGTGGGGGATTTTTATCTTGGAGTCCAGATGTAGAAGGTTCTTATCCCAGACTTATCCCAGACCCAGACTTACAGAGTCTAAACTTACGCCTAAGAATTTCTTTGTCCTTTCCGGAGTTAGGTCTGATTTTTCCCAGTTTATTATCCATCCTAAATGTTGGAGCTCCCAACTCTCACCTCTGTTTTGGCCATTAGGAGTAGACCGTCTAGATATGGTACTATCACTATATTCTTCATTTCTTAATTGGACTACTACCTCTACCATTACTTTGGTAAATACGCGTGGGGCCCATGAGATATCGAACGGTAGAGCTGTGAACTGAAAGTGATGGAAATTTCCCCCCGGTTGAACTACAAATCAGAGATATCTCTGATGGTTCTGAAATATGGGTCGATCGTGCAAAGGAAATAATCGGGACCTATTAATTTTACGAATTCCATTTTGAAGTGTTTATATTTGATAAATCGGTTTAGTTTTTTTAATTAGATGGTAAGAATCGTTTGGTTCTTTAACTAAGAATAGAGGGGAATAAAATCCTTCCCCTCTTTCTGACACCGGAACTGGGGCAATCACATTCATTTGACACAGCTGCTGAATGTTGGCTCACAGCTGGAGGATCCAAGGATTCAGGGAGATTTCCTCCCACCGGGTCAAAATACAAAAGTCTCTCCCCCCCACCAGTAAGTCAATTTTTCTGTTTTTGGTCAGGGTTAAAGAGTTAACCTCGACCTGTCCCTCCTGTTGCGCAGCACCATCTACCGGTTTTGCCTTTGCCTCTAAATAGTGTTTTATTTTCCCTGGGAGAACGAAAGGGAAAGGATGGCTTCTTGGGGGGAGGTTTATCAACTGGAAACCCTTTTTTTCTTTCTGTGGCTTTCTCAAAATCTCCCTGGAAGGGAATGCCACAAAGCATAGTTTTGGATTTAACATCACCTCCCCATTGTTTTAACCACAGTGGGTCAGGGCCGCTTCTTAAGGCTGAGAATCTCAAGGCTTTGGCAGATGCATCAGCTAAAAAGGCTGTAGCATACAATGTATATGAATGCATATGTAAAGGTAAACCAACAAACTATAGTTAGATGAACACAGAATGTGCCGTATGTAAAACACAATTAATAAATGTACATTAGATTGTTCCTAAAATTAAGACCTGCTGGATGGCGTGTGCCCAGGGACAAAATCCACTTAGCTTCTCTTAGGTGTAGCATTTTAATTCTATCACCTCGGCAGCCGCCGATTTTGTCACTTACATTAACAATAATAACCTGAATTTGACATTTACCTTTGAATACGGGGGCACATCCATTCCCTTCCTAGATGTAACTCTCACTGGTGATTCCAATTTGGGGTCAATCAACACGAGTCTATACAGAAAATCTACTAGTGGTAACACCATTCTTAGAGCGGAAAAGCTGCCATCCCAAACATACTACCCACAACCTGCCGATTGGAGAGTACATCAGGGCTAAGCGCGCATCATCTGACGATAGCAGTTATAACTTAGAAAGTCACAACATTACTGCGTGCCTTAAACAAAGAGGATAGACGACAACCATCTGTAATCGAGCTAAACACATAGTTAGTACTAGAGCAAGTTCACATAATCTTTTGGAAAAACCTTTGCTCAATCTAAATCGCAAAGGTAAACCATTTTTTAGCACTCAATATTCATTACAGTATGCCTCGATTAGCAACATAATTAAAAAACACTTGCCCATTCTAGAATGTGACAACATACTCAAACATATACTATCAGAAGGCATATCATGCGTCACCCGTCGCACACCCACTTTGGCTACCACCTTGTCCCCCAACATAATTTCCAACAATGTTCATACCCCCCTTGGCTTAACTACAAGGGAAGTTACTGTTGTGGGGGCAACAGGTGCAATATCTGCAAGTTCATGATTAAAACACATCTTTTTCTTCCACTGCTAAAATCGCATTTTCAAGATACTAAGATACATGAACTGTGAATCCACCTTCGTGATTTACTTAGCTGAATGCACGCTGTGCCACTTACAGTATGTGGGATGCACATTTAGAAAATTAAAAGATCACCGGCTTAACCAAACATTTCCGGGATGAGCACGCTGGTGTTAGGTCTTCAATTACAGTTACCGCTATAGATCATGTACCCATTAACAAAAGGGGAGGTGATAGCTTCTCTTAGGTGTAGCATTTTAATTCTAAGTGGATTTTGTCCCTGGGCACATGCCATCCAGAAGGTCTTAATTTTAGAAATAATCTGGTTTACCTTTACATATGCATTCATATACATTGTATGCTTTTGTTACATATGTGCACAAGTACCTCTTTTCCCTTGCTCCTACTTCGTCCTGTTGCTAATTGTGGAGTAATTGCTTGCAGCTTGCAGTTGGGGGTGTAGCGCTATTCCATCACTGCCTCCTCTTCCTATATTACTGCAGCCAGTTTTTAGATCTACAGGTATGAATAAGGACCTCATCCTCTAGGTCCAAAACGCGTCACCGTTTTTCCTGTGTTTTTACTATGTGATCGAATATTTTTAATGATGCTTCAATAAATTTTGATTTTTACTTTTTGCTACTTTTGCCTGTTGCCGGTGGTTTTGTTTGTTTTTCAAATTTTCCCATTGCTTGTACCTTCTGGGACCGGACCGGTCTTTCCATCCTGGCACAGCACCTACTGGAGCTGCACACAAAGGTGAGCTGACACGTTCTTTTTTGCTTTGTTTCCAGGTATTTAGTGTGCCCTGTTCTTTAGGTTGGACTTCCTCAAAATCATCCTCAAATTTATTGCTCAGAGAACTCGAAGAAAAATCTGAATCCTGATCAGAGGAGGAGGACTGAATATTTCTATTTCTTCCTGGGAGGGACAGGTAAATGTGCAGCAATGAAAGAGGCTACTTCCTTATATTATTGGAGACAACCTACCTGTATCTTAACTATTAGACTTTCCATTTAGGAAAAGGATCCATGAATATAAGTTTTGTTCTGTTTCTGCATTTAATATGTTAGTATGTTGGACCTTTGGTCCCTTTTTATTTAGTCTCTCTATAGTGTTTTTACATAAGGTATTGCAGCAGGTGAGATTGGGATCGAATAAAGGACTCCATTCCTCTTTCCTTTGGACAGTGGACTCTGCTCCTTACTCTCTGGTTAATAATTTAGCCATTTAATCTGTCCTTCTTGTTCGAATCATATACTATCAGTAAAAGGTCCTGCGTGACCTGACCACTCGTTTATGTATTAATGAGCGGTATATGCCTATACCACCCCGGTAATACTGTAATCTACTGCTTGTACATGACTGTTTGTATTATTATTTTCTCTGGAAAAAAAAAAATAATAAAAAAGTAAGTTGGAAAAGAAAGAGGCTACTTCCTTTTTAATCGCTGTTCTCAGTTCCTCTATCAACAAGGATTTTTCCTCTTTAAGGCAATCTGGACATACACTTTTTTTTTTTTTTTTTTATAATCCTCGGCTACTTTAACATTGCATAAACCACATCTTTTAGACTGTTTCTTAGCAGGTTTTTCCCACTGTCTTTGTTCTTTCTCTTTGGCCTCTTTTTGTTCCTTTCCCTGAGAAGTATACATATAACAACAATTACGAAGCCAGAATGGTCTATGCAAGAGAGAGGGGGGGGGAGGGGTCAGCCCAGGGCTTGAACTTACGGGTAACCAGGACCTAGAACAGGCTTGCTGCTTCATCTGCCATGTCTACACGTGGAACACAGAAGCCAACTGCAACGGTGTACACCTTTCACGGATGCCATTTAACTGAAAGTCCGGCATTCACGTTGTTAGGATCCGCCCCCTTCTCGGAAGCTCCGTAAATGTAACCAGGGCGCATCGCAACAATGCTGGAAGTTAGGGTAGACACTCCAGACGTCGCTCTTGACGACGTGACGCGTGCTGCCCCGCGATGACGCCCCAATGCGGGGAGACAAGCCCGGGAGTCTCCACCAATTACGCGCCCGCTCCTGGTCCAGAGACCTGTCGGAACGTGCCCATGTCCATATTGACAATCCCATACAGGGCAGACAGGTAAAAAGGCTTCTTCCCTCCTCCATTTTCAACCCCAGCATTAGTCTTGTGGGACCACTGGATGGGTGCTGAACAGGGGGAAAGGGTCAGGTTTAAAAAGACAAAAGTAGTAAAATTGTTTGTTCTCCGAGACGGAGAACCTCTTGCAACCTATATCCCATAGGGACAGGAAGACACTGGTGATGGGTGCTAGGGAGGAGCCTTTTAACCTCATGCAACTTCCTGTCCCTATAGGATATATAGAGCATCCTTCAGGTGGGGGCCATCATGGGAACGTGGTGGAAATATTCCTCACACATTTAAAATAACATGCAATTGAAAGAAATGTAGATATAGACGGCAGATGAATAAAATGAAATGTGAATGCCCAGATGGAATACCCCTTTAGCATAGTCAGTTTGTATCACCCTAATAAGTTGCTCACCCGTAACTGAGAGAACCGAGGAGGTTTTTGTGGAGGATCTTCACATGGTCTATCTGCCAGCGATGCCAAAATTCTTTTCCGATGGCCCAATAAATTTACTTTCAACACCTATTAAAAAGACAAACCAATTTAGTGGGTGAAAGATAAATGGAAATAACTAAGTATCATAAGGAGTTATAAAAAAACATATGCATGAACATTCCTTTTTTTTTAAAGTTCTGCTAACGTAAGGGTGAATCTTCAATCCACAGTTTTTTCCTTTAACCATGGAAATTAATGGATAATACTGTATTATTGGCCAGTTACAAGGATGACAGTAAGAGTGTCAAACTCAGGTGTCATTAAACACTTCTCAAAAAATAAAATGGAACTCTAAAATTCCACAATTTAGAACCCCGTGAATAAAATATTCCCTTTGCAATTATTTATTGATTATATAATGATAAATAATAATACATACAAAAAAAACAAAAATAAGAAAATGATTAATATATTAATAAACCATGGATTTGGAATGATACTTAAAATCAAAGTGGAAAAGCAAAATACAGTGGAAATACTTCAGGACAATTAAATGAGGCTCTGTAGTGTTTTGCCTCCACAGGCAATGTATGACCTCAAGGGGCATGCTCCCAATGAGGTGGTTGATGTTGATGAGGGTGTGTTCATACATGGCAATTACATTGTGGCAATTACAAATGCAATGCCAACCCCCGGTGGTAGGGCTCAGCCCAATTGCATCTGCTCTTCCAATGAAACACATGCAATCAGCAAAAAGCATTGTGTACATGCAGAACTATGGTTGCATTTTACTGGAAACGCAGATGCAATCGGACTGAGCCCTAACACTTTACTGTAAAACGTTAACCCCATACACGCCATGGTTTAAAGCAATCAAGACATCATGGAAGGTCCTAAACACTAAAGACCAGGGAAGGCTAGGTCAGACCTCTCCATGACAGGAACATGATACAAGTAAACATCATGTTCAGTTTCATTTTCTGCTCGGTACTTACCTGACCTATGGATTTTAGCCTTGGAGGGAGGTGTGCAGCTGCTCAGATCTTTCATTAACTGGGGAAAGAGATGTAACAAAACCTCACCAGTCTAAGGTGGGGGTGTCTGACACTGCTGCATCCTCCAACTGCAGACTACAAGATCCAGGTAACTTTTACTCGTAATGGCTTGTTCAAATGATTGAATGTTACACAGATTTTATGCCTGAAAATCAACATCCTATTCCACATCCAAATCCACGGTCAGGCTTACCAGTATTTAAAAACTTATCCAGTTATCAGTTTTACACATCAGTTAAGATCTGTTACTGAGCAAAAAGCAATAATGAATTAGAAAATAACTTAAATAATTTATATATTGTAAAATAATAATACATGTAAACAAAAAATGTGAACTTGAGGTAACGGGAGGCGGAATGCAACAATTATTCAATGACCATAAAGTGTATGCAAGATTACTCACATTTACGATCTCAAGTTCCCACAAATTGCGAAGCGTTTCCAAAGAGGTATAACCACTGCTAAGAAAGCTGGAAGCATACTGCTGAAGGGACAGTGAACGCAGCCACGAGGCTACTGACATGTCCCATGAAAAGGAAAATGGCTGGAAATAATAAAAAGAAAATTAAGAATACTAAAATATTTCTGTTCATTATATATCATGCTCCTAACAAGTGTCATTTGGGAAACATTACACAAATTACACAATAGTACAAATTTAAAATTAAAAAACAAATATTGAAATAAAAATCACTGAAATTTAAATGGCTGAAGTTACAGGTATAAAGAATATGCAAATGGTGTAAACAGTAAACATTTAAAATGGTTTAAAGTATACCTGTGGAGAATAAAAATAAATAAATAAACAATTCCCTAATTTGATCTGTAGAAAACATAAGAAAGGCCGATCCAGCTTCCAAGGATATACCAGGAGATTAGATAAAATTCATAGTTTTATTCCATATTGTAAAAGTACTTGCCAAGGAATACAACAGCAGAAACAGTCTATGCGTTTCGGATTGTTGCTGCACCAATCACAACAATATATAACTATACACAGTATATGAATAAAAACAAGAGAACAAACATGATATATTCTGATTATGCCTGGATACTTAGTAATGACAGATCATATCCAGTCTTTTGTTCATACCATTGGGAACCCTAGTGTCCAAGGTGAAGATCCAGAAGGTCTCACGATTGAGCAGCTTCCACCTGTGATCTCCACCTAGGGTAGGTCTCCACACACTTTCAATGCCATTGAAAACAAAGGAACTACAATCCCCATTATGCACCACCTGAAAATGACGGGATGCCATGGACAAATTGACTGCATCCAGGTTCCTTGCAACATGTAAGTGTTTTCTAATGCAAGTTTTTAGGGGACCTCCCTACACCCCACGTGCTGGATATTACATTTATTGCACATAATTACATAAATAACATTGGAGGAGTTACAATTAATGAAACTACAAATATTATAATGTACACCTGTAATGCAAGAGAAAAACATTTTAACAGAATTTACAAATTTGAAAATGTTACGTCCACACTTGTAAAAACCTTTAGTACACAACCATGTATTGGAAAGTTTTTTTGGAGAGGAAGAAAAACTCGGGGAGAGAATGAAATACAGGGTTGGAGCCCTCCTTGAGACAAAATTTACTCTTTACTTTGCTATCAGTGTGTAGTAGTGGTAAATATTTCTGTGTAATGTGAATCACATCTTTGTATTGGTTGCTATACGCAGTCTAAAAAACTACTGGTGCCTTACCTTCCGACCAGTCTTTTCTCAGATTCCTTAATCTATGTACAAGTTCCTCTCTGTTAATATTGTCCACCATATGTTTAGCTCTATCTAACATCCAATTAGGATATTTTCTTTTTAACAATTTTTTACATACTTTCTGACTTTCTGTACTAAAAGTAAGCAGGTCTGAACAATTACGTTTAGTTCTTAACAATTCTCCAATGGGAATGTTTTTTATTATATGTTGTAGGTGACATGTGGTGGCAAGATTAGCCATATTCAGCTGTTTAGCAGCTAGCAGTGGTTTTATTTTGCCCCCAGGCTAATCTCCATTTGCCATGCTTTCTGGTTGCCATAGGAAACTATATAGCAGAGCTAGAGACGACAGGGGGCTTGTTGAGAGGGGCTGAAGGACCTGTAGTGATGCCACAAGCATGTTACTCATCATATGCTTCAAGTCATCCAATTACAAACCTGCTGTCCTGCATCTTTTGAAAGTCCTTAGTATTCTGGCAAGAGAATTTCAGTGAAATCACAAACAAAGTGACTCATCACATGATTCACAAGGTCAAGTTACAAGCATACTTCTCTGTTCTGGCTTTAACAATATCACTGATAAAAACTTTGCTCCTAAAACTACAGCACAAAGGGGCTGTGGTAATGCCCCCAGAACCCTTTGACTCATTAGCATAATTATAAAAGTTCATGTAAGAAGTAAGGAAACCATGGATAACAAATATAAGAAGATTACCAAAGTCACAATGCCTGGATCGGTGAGAAAGTATTCCTGGTTTATGATGCTTGCTTTTTATGGCACATTTCCTTCAAAGGGTTTTGTCAATTTTTTTTTTAGTTGAACCACTAACCAGAAGTTCGGAAGTTTTTTGTGACTTCTAGATATACCAGAATACATCCTTTCACATCCAGGGTATGATATTCTTTTTTTGGGATTCAGACTGTCACAAAAAGAGGGCAAAGTAATCTTTTGTTGTAGATGGAATTTGGAAACCACTTTTTGAAGAAAGGCTGATGATGTTTTAAAATAATATAATAATAATACAGGTGGTCCCCTACTTAAGAACACTCGACTTACATACGACCCCTAGTTACAAACGGACCTCTGGATTTTGGTATTTTGCTGTACTGTAGTCCTAGGCCATAATAAACAGCTATAACAGTTATCACAGGTGTCTGTAATTAAGATTTATTGTTAATCTTGGTTCTTATGAGAACCCAACATTTTTAAAATCCAATTGTCACAGAGACCAAAAAAGGATTACAATTATAAAATATACAGTTCCAACTTGCATACAAATTCGACTTAAGAACAAACCCACAGACCCTATCTTGTATGTAACTGCCTGTACAAGCCTATGTCTCCCCAGTTAGTTTGGTTGCAGTTATGGCTAGAAGAAAAGCTGTTTTGAGCAATAGACGTTTTAATATGATTTTCCCCAAGGGTTCAAAAGAATCCTTGGTTAGATGAGAAAGTACCACGGAAAGTTCCCAAAGGGGGTACGGTTTGATATAGCCCCCCCCCCCTTTCTGAGACTTTTTAGAATCTCTCACACATTATATGATAATTTGGTGTCAAGGAAGGCACTTAGACACTAAGTCCATGCCCATGAACCTTTAAAGTCTGCTTTAAATCGATTGTTTAAAAGTAAGCTACAGTGGGGGTTGTAGGCTCATCATGCAGGTAAAGTAGACGTGTCTCCCTGGAGCTCCTGCTTCCCAGACAGCTTTAGAGCCACAAAGGTACCCTAGAAACCAGCTGCAACTGGTAATGACTAAAGGGAGGCCCGGTGGAGAACAACAAGCGGGCAGCGGGACCTCCGAAAGGCGCCACAAACACGCAGGTAACCGAGGCTCACACAGCCAAAGCCCACAGACTAGCACGCATGAGCTGGCACCCTCCTCAGCCGAGGGATCAGTGGGGGGGGGGGGGGGGGGGGGAATGCAGCGGGACTGTCTCCATGCGGCAAAGTTGCTTCCTTTACAGCTAGTGACGCACCACATGTCCCCTCCTGACATCAAATCAGACCACCATTGACCCCTTAGTTTATCCAAAGCTTGCCGAGAAGAAGGGCATGACAGCGTGGCCCTAAACTGCCAGCTTCTGTCAGGAAAGCTTGGGACGCTGCCTACATTGCAGGCCTCACCGCCCTTGACTTTCTCCCTTACTGCCTTTTCTGGGCTATCAGCCGGTCGCTGACCTACACTACGCCCATTGCTGGACAAAATATGTGAATGCGACGGCTCATATGTTCCCATTTCATCTGGTGGTGAGAAAAAAAGCAGGCCGCTCTCTACTGGTACATGACCCCAGGGATTTACCAGCTCCTTTTGCCTTGATGAGATGCCCTCCATGCAATGTCCCTGACTGGCTACAAGCAGCGGTGCCCCCCCCCCCATCCACCAACCAAAAGCACAACGTCCTAGGAGGGACCATTGAGTTGACTAGGGATCTCCTTCTCTGGATCGTGATATGCACTGCCATATGCCAATTTATATCTAGTCGTGGTTATGCCACCTGCTATACTTACTGTGATACTTATTTGTGCCTTGCTGCCCCCCATCTGTTGACCATGCTGAATTTAGGTTTTTTGGGGGGGTCCAGCTCCTGCGGTCTGGCCCGGGGGTAGGCAGGAAAGTGATGATCGTTAGAATGCACTTGCTGGGCTGTGGATTGCGTTGGCATAAAACTGCAACCTCCCTCTTCACATCCACTCACAAGATTAGCGAGACTGCAGTTAAAGGAGCGGATGTGGTGACCGAGAACTTATGCCCTTTTACATAGATTTGTCAGGGAGCGCAGTCTCCTCTTCCTGTATTGCCTTACTAAACCGCCAATAAAGACTCCCAGGTGTTCCCTGTGCAAAGCAAACACTTTTGGATAGTTTTAGAGTATTCTCCCCTTCGATGAGTAGGGGTACCAGTCCCCCCACCCCTTTGTCTACTTTTTGAAAGCATCTATTTTTTGTTTCAGTATTTTTCTCACCTTTCCTCTTCTCCTATCCATCTCCTCATCCCCTTATCCCTATTCCCCTGTGCCTTCCTCCTGGCTCCTAGCTTTCTACTGTAAGCCATTAACATGGATTCTAATGTCAGGATTGTTTCTTTTAATGTCAGGGGACTCTGAACCCCCAAGAATTGGCAGAAGCTTCAAAGGGATCTGTGGAGATTGTGAGCACAGGTGGTTTTCCTACAGGAGACCCATTTTCGAAAGGACAAGATTCAGAGACTCCAGCTACCGGTTCCCGTACTGCTACCACGGCTGCTCCAAAGGAGTGAGTATTCTGATTACACAGAATACTCTAAGGCTGATGAGAACGGCCAATATACATTTGTCAAGAGAAGCCTTCACTCCAAAGTTGTCACCCTAGCAAGCCTCTACCTGCCCAATGAGGAACAACTTGCCGCGCTAGCAGAATACATGGAAGAACTATGTTCCTTCCAGGAGGGCATTCACATTCTGGGGAGCAATCTTAACCTTGCCATGCAACCAGAAATGGACGTGTCAGGAGCACAACGGTCCTGTCTTGAGCCCAGCTGCGTCAGGTGAGGGACCTGTTTGAGGAAAGCCAGCTAATTGACGTTTGGAGATCTCTGTACCCAAGTTCATGTGACTATGTATTATTCTTCGACACACAACATGTTTTCTAGAATTAATCATTTCTTCCTTGACCATTTTCATCTAGATATGGTGGTAGTAGCAGAGATCCACACAACACCTCTCTCGGACCACTCTTCCATCTCAATCACCTTAAGGCTCGCCCCCACCTACCCTGTCTGTCCAATTACTTCTCCACCAACCCGGACTCCGTCTCCAATCCATGACCTGCTGGGAAGCCAATTTGTATGTCATTAGAGATGAATTTATGAGAATAGGGTTAGGGTCAAACGTGAGAGATACTCACAGGCCACTGACCCAAATCAAAGAAATTAAAGGCTTCCATAAAAAAAGGCAAACCCTGACCACAAGGGATAGGCTCTTCCCTCTTAGTGAACAGCTCCGGGACCTGGGATAAACCTGGGAAAATCCTGCATAACTCCCTTTGGGCACAGAGATCCGATCTTATTTGCCATTTCTTACAGGGTCTAATGTAATATCTCCAACATGGATCTTTCAGGGATAATAGGCCTCCCTATATCACCTGCAGCCACATAGACCCCCGACAGAGGGCGACATTGAGCCCTAACTAAAATCAGTGAACACCCCTTACCTGTCTGGGGAGGAGAGGGGAGCTCTGAGGCCCCTATATAGAGGCCTAAATCAGCTCTTGAAACCATGCAAACAGGTAAATCCCCTGGCCCCAATGGCTTCACAGTTCACTACTACAGAGAGTTCTCCGATCACTTGTTCCAGCCTTTACTTGAAGCCTTTAATGCTCTATCCTCGGGCTGCACTACTCCCCCTGACACACTTATGGCCCACATTGTGGTTATTCCAAAAGGCAGAAAAGACCTTTCTTACTATGCTAGTTACAGACCAATATCTTTGCTTGTGGACCTTAAAGTGTTCTCTAAAATCTTGGCTAACTGTATGGTCCCCTTTGATGCCCAGCCTGATCCATATTGACCAAAGAGAATTAATTCCTGCCTGAAAGGCAAGGGAGACCACCAAAGTCCTTAACATGGTTCATTGAATAAAGGCTAGCGCCCACCCTATGTTTGTCCTGTCCAAATGCTAAAAAACCCTTTGATAGGCTGGGCTAGCCCTTCCCGATTTGCGTCTTGAACCATCTGGGCCTGGAGAGCCACATGAAATGATTTGTGGGAGCACTGTATTCTGCCCCCACCAAATCAGAAAGCGTTAATGGCGTTTACCCCGAACAGAACCCAGACATTATAGGGGTGGTTGGGGGGAGGGGGAAAGCATGGCTTACGCATTTGACTCGCTGTTCTTCTCTCCACACCTCAGGTTGCTAATCTCCTCAAAGAGTTAGGCACATGCAGGAAACTTGTCATCTCCACCTTGGCCTCCAGCCAGTTGATCAGGAAGCCAGAACAAGAAGCATCCCTGACCAGTTGATCAGGTGCCTGGATCCTGGATTTCTTGCCTGTGTTAGTGGTGTTTTCTATAGTCTAGAGTGGTATTCAGTCTGCTCTACTCTGGTTTGAAGGACCTGTGAATCACTTCTTATTTAACAGGATCGTACACATGACCTGTGCAATCAATCCTGGTCCTCTAGCAGGTATGTATTGGTACCCACTTGGCTCAGCCAACTCCACCATGAGGAGCTGATTCACTGTGGAACTGCCCTCTGGGGAGGTGAGACTTGTGGCACAGTGGGTTCACACCCTTCGCAACATGACAGGATGCAAGAACATCTTCTTTAGGAGTGCCAGTTGAATTATGTTCTTCCAATTGTTCCAACTATAGGGAAATGGATCTAGACTCTTTGCCTATAGGTTATTGAACTGACAATACTCTGGACTTCTAAGACCCAAGGCCCTGGAACATTCTATCTTGTATGGATATACGTGGACCGGTTCTTCAAGATCCATAGTCATACAGATTGCTTTGAGTATTTTGCTGACATTCATAGAGCACAGAGGTAATCCTGTAGAATCCTCCTGGCTCTTTTCATCCTGTGAATCTATTTCACCTTCTTCAAGGAGAGATTTGTTCAGCTGGTTAAGACTCCTTGGTACAGGCTCTAGACATGGATGGACCCGCTACTTTCGCTCAGGTCTACTTTACAGTAGCTGAAATCTCATCCTAATTGTGTTTTTCAGACTCTATAATAACGATGGTGACTTTTCTCCCACTACCATTTGGATACACTGTGAACGGAAAGCCTTCTTGAAAGATGAGGAAGCTATTTCCTGCACATTACGCACCTATTAGAGGGTTCTTTAATTTGAGCAGCCTCCTTAGGAGAGATCAAACATATCTATAATAAGAGATTAAAAAAAACACTAAACAAAAGGATGCCAAAAAGAGAAATCCCAGAAGGGACATACCTGGGCAGGGGCAATGTTGGGTTCCACAGGATTGTGGTGTTTAAAATCCATATCTAAGCGTGACTTAATAGTGTTAGCAGCAAGCATGGATCCACATTTGAATTTCAAATTAGGTGGCAACTTTGTGTCATCATCCTGAGCCCCTCCCCTTGCCTGACAATTCCACCCCTGATTTGTCCGAGTTCCAAGTCACGTGATCCAGTACACAAAACCCAGTGTGTCCAGTGTTGACACTGCTTATGTCACAAGTGAGCAACGGAAGCTTGAGGGGACCCAAGGCATCGTGGTTGCATAGACCTGCCTTCTGAAAAGGGCTTATGGTCATCAGAGCAGGAGGGGCACTGGCAGCCCCAGTTGTCCACTCACTACATTAGCCCTCCAGACGCCATCACTGCTGGCACTCCTCAGGTAGGCTAAAGTGGAAATTGCTGCTTTCCCTTGGCTTTGTAAGAGTAGAATCCACAGGAAACAACCAGAGTTCAATGGGGAGGGACCCCCTTTTATTGGCTTCACATTGTTTAAGAGTTTCTCATCTACTCTTTGCACTGCCAAGTTGGTTGCCAAGCCACATGTGAGGAAAAAAAAAAAAAAAAAAAGCTGCACACAGTTTTTATGCATGTGCCGTTCATGTTTTTGTGTTACCACAGCCTTCTATGAATGTACATGGTGCACATGCAAGACAAAATACTGCAAAAAAAAAAAAAAAAAAAAAAGGGATAGCATATAGACATTAAAAATGCACATCTAAATGAGCCCTAAATTATCCATTTGATATTAACATCAAATGCAATGTAAATGTACCATGTGACGTATCAGTATTTAGAGACTTTTCTGGGTATGGTATCGCACTCACAATTCTGGTATTGGTGTTTAATTGGAATTAGTGGACTCCTGCAAATAAGACCCAAAGATACCTTTGGTAACAAGTGCGCTGCTTGAAGAATCCGTCGACGATGTTGTAGATCGATGATCCCAATGTCTATTAGGTCATGTTCTTCCAAAATATTTTCTGTCTACAAAAAAAAAAAAAAATTCCCAATAATTATTTTTGCGGGTGCTCAAACAGGCACCTTGCAATTCAATCCAAAGTCTACGGAGACTGCTCAACTGTTTTTGACAGTCCCACAGACTTTAAATGTAGCAGTAGTGTGAATGCTTAAAAGGGGTATTCCAGGAATTGGCATACTTCATATACAAATGACTCCTTAAAATATAAGCTAATATGTAATTAGTTGCTCTTTAAAATTTTGCTCACCTTAGCAGAAAATGCTGCTGACATACAGTGTAATGAAGAATTAAAATGCTACTGGCCCTTTAATCAGTCCGTTGATTTCCTCCACATAAAGCAGACACAGGACAGAAGTTGGCCGCTGGTCACATGTCCACATCACATGTCCTGCACCAGCCTGGGCAGGTCATGTGATCACCACTAAGTTTTGCTGTAGTTAGTTGGTTTAAGTCATCTCAGTGAGTTAAAGTGCAGTGATGGCAGTTACACACATCATAAGTATGGTAACAGAGCAAGAAAGTCTGTTACATCATCAGTGGGAGTAAAGCAATAGTGGTAGGAGGAGTTACAGGCTGTCCCCTACTTAAGGACACCTGACTTACAGACAACCCATAGGTACAGACAGACCCCTCTGACCTCTGGTGAAGCTTTCTGAATGCTTTACTATAGTCCCAGATTGCAATAATCAGCTGTAAGGTGTCTGTAATGAAGCTTTATTGATAATCCTTGGTCCCATTACAGCAAAAAATGTTTAAACTCCAATTGTCACTGGGGCCAATTTTTTTTTGGTCTGGATCTACAATTATAAAATATACAGTTTCGACTTACATACAAATTCAACTTAAGAACAAACCTCCGGACCCTATCTTGTACATAACCCGGGGACTGCCTGTACTGAGAACCAGTGGCGGCCATCTTCATGATAACTGCATACTTTATGGCCATAAAATTGTGTGAATCATAAAAGTGAATAAATTTAAGCTTAATTTTGTGACTAATGACATTGAGTTTTGTTATATTCATTTCTGTATATCATCATGGGTTTTTGTATCAGATATTAATTTTCACGGAATACCCCTTTAACATTTGATAAGGAAAGGGAAAGTGATAAGGAACCAAAACAAAACTACATACCATAATTTATACCTATTTGCAGAATTATAAAAAGAAATATATATACACCAATACCAAGTCAGAAAAAATGTAAGTTTTTAAAAAATCTGATAACTCACCATAAAACGAACATCATCAAAGCCATTTAAAACAAATTTGCTCTCGTACTGAGGAAGACCCAAAGATTCTAACCATTGGGCAACACTCTGAAAAGGCATCCTGAACCCTGTGGATGTAATATGTTTAAACAGATTATTAGAGTGAACACCAAAGCAAGTATTTAATTAAACAACATATATTTAATATATAATATTACCTGCTATGACTTGTTGCTCTTGAGAGAATTCTATTCCCTGGCCAATAGAACTCATTATTTTATCAATCTGTAAATAAAAAAATAAATAAAATAAAAAAAATTACTAATGTTTTAACAAAACAAATTGCAGAGTCCCGTAGTGGAGCGTCAATGGCTATGTCTCTGCAAATTAAGGCTGCCTTATAGGCGTGCAAACTCCATAAAAGAGAACTCAAACTTCCTGACCCCAGTCAATAGACTCTCACTCAGGAAAACCAGTTCCTTACGCTGTCCTGAGATCTAAACAGTACTGTCTACAGTTGCAAATTTTTTCCTTCTGAAATAGAAATACTGGTTCAGCTTAACCCTACCTCATGTTACTACGCTTCTTGTAAGTCATGCTTGGTGTTAAGGGGCCTACTTTTCAGGGTAGGGGACCTACATTAAATTTAATTTATTGCCATTGAAAAAAAACAGATGCTGGACTATGTGGCAACTTTTTAATTTTTGTTTACAGAGATGAAGTAGGACTATTTTGCAAGACAAATTGTATATTAAGTCGGCCAATTTAATATAGGGAAGTTGGAAAAAAATTAAAAACAAATCAATTGCACAATTTTCTCATGTGCGCCGTTATGTGGCTTTTCCTAGCTTAATAGTTTAAGTCTTCGTTTGTAAAAAGGAAAAAAAAGGTTTAAAATATTACAATAAAATATAAAACCCCCAAAATAACACATTCCCATACGAACACATAATAAATACCAGAAATACACAAAAAAACACATATTTTGTATGGTTGTGTCCGCAACAATCTGTATAATAAAACAGAATTGTTTAATCCTTTGTGAATGTTTAATTTTCCACCAAAAATGAATGTATTGTCCAGAAATATTACAATATTATATATTGTACTGCACCTTCATTTTGTTTTAACCCCTAAAAAAAACCAAAACCCTGAAGGGTTAACAAACTTGTTAAGTGTTTTTTAATATATTAAGGGATGTAATGGGATAATTTTTTAAGTCTTCTATTTAAGCCTCTCTCAGTCAATTGAAAGTTATCAGGTCCCTCTAAATACAGGGTTTGGCGATTTTCCAAGAAATTCAAAAAATGGCACCCAAATTCTAGGACTCATTGCATTCTAGTAAAATATGTAGATTCTCATAAAACCATGCCAACATAAAGCAGACATTTAGGAAATGTAAGTTATGAATTAATTTGGGTGGTATGACCATCTTCTCCAAAAGTAGAGAATTTTCAACTTTGAAAATGAAGAATTTTTTTTAAAAATTTTTGCTGAATTTCTGTTTGTTTCATAGCTATACACAAAAGAAATCATCCAAATTTTAAAAGTAATTTGAAGTACAGTGTGCCATGAGAAAATCTCAAAATCCCCTGTATGGTAAAGCGTTCCAATGCTATAACCACTTTGAGTAATACAGGGAGAATTTGAAAAATGGGTCTGTGTCCTTGCGGACAAAATAGAGTCCCATAGGGGTTAATACAATATTGGTCATCTATGTGTAATAGATGTAGATTGATAAATAAACTAATATCCTGTCTCCTACACTAACACGCACATTAAAACACCATGCCACTTTTACCTCATGTTTATTAGATGTGTCCTTTCATTTTTCTAGTATATTATCAGGTTTATAACCAGTAGGGGATGTACAGCACCATTTGGAGGAAAGAACCAGCGGCAGTGTTGTACAGCGAGCAGCAAAGAGGAGTCTTCAGGATTATTATTGTCTACTCTGCGGTCTCCCTATTAACCCCTTAAGGACGCAGGGTTTTCCAGCGCATTTCTTGCTCTCCACCTTCACATATCCATAACTTTTTAATTTTTACGTGTACAGAGCTGTGTGAGGGCTTATTTTGTGCGTAACAAATTTTACTTTCCCGTGATATTTATTTTTCCGTGTCGTGTACTGGGAAGCAGGAAAACAATTCCAAATGTGGAAAAATTTAAAAAAAAAAAAAAAAGGGCATGTGCTTCACATTTTTGTGTGCTCAGTTTTTATGACTTTCCCTCTGCGCTCCAAATAACACCTCAACTTTATTCTTTGGTTCGGTATGATCGCGTTGATACCAAATTTATACAGGTCATATTGCGTTTTAATACATTTTCAAAAATTAAACGAAAGTGTACGAAAAAGAGAAAAAAATTTTCTTCTGACGCTAATAACGTTTTACTACTTTGGTGCACAAAGCTGTGTGAGGTGTCATTTTTTGGCCAACGTTTTCATTGCTACCAATTTGAGGACTGTGCGACATTGTGATCACTTTTTATTACATTTTTTATGTCATATAAAAAGGTGTAAAAGTTGCGTTTTGGACATATGGGCGCCCTTTCCCGTTTTAGAGGCCACCGCCTGCAATAACCGTTTTTATATTTTGCAAGATCAGGCATTTTGGGACGCGGTGATACCTAATGTGTTTGTGAATTTTACGGTTTATTATGTTTTATATCAGTTCTAGGGAAAGGGGGGGGGGTGATTTGATTTGTTTTATTTTATTTTTTTTTTTACATTTTTTAACTTTTAACTTTTGCAAGAACCGACCGCGGGTGATAGCGATGGGTCTTTGTTGCAATATGCAGCAAAGCCCATCTCTGTATGAAGAGGGCTCAGCCAGGCATTTGAAATCAACCAGATAACCTTTCAATGACCTTTCTGATGACAGATCAGCTAGGCAATCACTTGATCACCAGGACTAAATTGCCAGCACGGTTGGTTATTTTGTGTATTGGCACCATTTTTGTTTTTCTTGCTGGGGAAATAGAAATAGGGTTCAGTACTTATGACACTATAGGCTGACTACTTTTCACCAAATTAAAAAAAATATATATATACACACAACAATGGCACAAACTTGCAGTTAGTAAGTCAAATTATGCAATGAAATACCTGGGTGAGAAAGGTCTACTATGCTGTTATCATTATCTAAAATCTTAAGGGAGATCTCTTTTTTTTTTTTTCTCTATATGAACTCTTAAAAACTTCTAACAACATCTTTTTATTTTGCAAGATTAGTCACAGTCTTGACTTGATGAACCAAGACTAATATTTATATAGACGTTAGATTTTTTTTGTGAAATTACATAAAAGCTTTCTGGACATTTTTCATTTCTTTGCAATCTATGTACAGTTTACAAATTATTGTAACTGATCTGGAAGCTGGAAGTCTCCCTTTAAGAGTGTGGCCAGATTTGCTCTGGGAGAAACACATGATTAGATTTAAGAAAATGTGTTGTTTATAGTGCAATTTTTTGTTTCTTTTTTTTTCTTTTTAAGATAGCTTTTCCTACTAATTTGTTTTACATTGGATTTGGCAATCTTTTGTTCCCAGTGTGAGTCAGGTGTTCTAAGAATCAAAGTTTTTCTGAACTATTCTTCACCTATATCACCAACATCATGAAAGCAATTTTCAGCATAGATGGAACCAAAACTTATACTTAATTTTATATTATCTTTACACATCGACATACATAATAAGATAACACCCTGGAACATTTCAAGCAAGCAGCATTACACCAACATGCCCAAGCAACAGCAGATAGTTTACCAGCAGCACAGAAGAGAAGATGATTTCCCAGAACTTTCTGACCATGCATTTGTTTATTCCACATAAAAACTTATAGTCTCCACCACAAAACCAAAAGAACCTAAACTAAAAGATATAGCAAAATCCATAACCAAGACTGAGTATCACCAGACCGCAGCGGACTGTTCTTACGTAATGTTTGGGTAGAAATGCTGTGCCCAATTGGTGGTTCTGCTGGAAGATCAGCATTGTTAGAGCCATCTAATACACATTTATTACACATAACAAATGAAGAAATTGTATGCATCACTCTTCATTCAGACCAAAGCACACAGTTTAGAAACTTAATTTTTTTTCATACCACAATATGAAATACAGAAGAAAAAGTGCCTTTACTATCTGCTGTGAACGCACACAGCACATGTACATCCTTGAGAGGTTGTAGGTGTATGAAGAGGGCTCACAGGCTGAGCTCTCTTAATACACACTGGGAGTTTGCATTATAATGCAGCACACATCTGTCGATGGCACCAATCATGGGTGTTAATCTATTACATTCTGCCATCTTTGCAGTGATAGTCATCCCCTGTGATGTCATTAGAGGGGGGGGGGTCATTAATCTGTCTCTATGACAGCACAAAGTCTATGTGAGACTTTAAAGTTCGTTATTTCTGTAGATTTGTTACAGCAAGTCATTTGCACACTCTTAACAGATTATCAGCAACATTGCCTTATACCGCAATAGAGCTATATTGCAGAATATGGTAGGAATGATCAAAGCCACTAGGGTTAAAGTACCCTAAAAAAGTATGCAAATACGTAATTCTAAAAAATGTTAAAATTTTAAAAAACATGACACAAAACAAATATAAATATGTTAAGTATCAGCATATCCCAAAAGTAATGATCTCTCAAAAATATAAGGTCATTATTTCCGTGGTGAACAATGTAAAAGGAAAATAGTGCTCACGTGTCCGAAAAAACCTTTTTTGGGACACAGAAAAAAATGTGATCAAAAGAATGTAGAGTACCCAAACCTGCGGCAATGACAACATCAGCTTTGGTATTTTTGTACCAAAGTTTTATAGTTTTCCAAATTCTATTAAAAACTAAAAAAATATGTAAATAAATTTAGTACCTCAGTGATCCTACCAAGCCAAAGAATAAAAGGTTAGTATGAATGGAGTGCAAAGTGAAATCTGTTAAAACAGAGCCCACAATGTGTAAATGTGTTTTTCGTCAATTTCACAGCATTTGGAATTTTTATTTTCTTCCCAGAACACAGCACAAAACATAAAATATTGACACTAGGAAGTACAATTTGTTACGCAGACAGCAAGCTCTTATCAAGTACCGTACACAGAAAGATAAAAAGTTATGGGTTGTTAAAGACAAGTTAAAAATGGAAGTGCAAAAAAATGCCCTGGTCCTTAAAGTGGTTAAGAAGCTACCCTTTTACTGTAAACTCATATTTCATTCAAATGGCTCCCAGAGCTGTTACTGACCTCATCCCATTCAGAAGTGAAGGAAGGAGACTTCTCTAATCTTTTCTTGCTGCCCCCAGCAGCACAATTACTGAAAGACTCGCTGCGATTCCAGTCTTCTCCATCACCAGCAGCTGGAGGTGAACATGTTAACAGGTCTGAGTCAGATTTGGACAGACTACGGCGAAGTGGCAATTCCATGTGTGAGGCAGTGCCGTTCCATCCACTGTCTGTACAAGGAAGTTCACAGGGAACAGGGGGATCTCGAACTTCACAAACTGGAGAAGAACCGTGCAGAAGCCCAGAGAAATGCTGAAGCATATGGGAATCTGAACTATCACCTGAGGCTAAACTCCAACCCCCTGAACTGTTTCTTCTCTGCCCACCTGAAAAAAGTCAAAGACAGAAAATCTTTGTAAGAGAAATGAGCAAGAAAATAGACCCTGGGATATAATGCATATCAATTAACAGGAACGAGATGGAGTTCAGCTGAAAGAAAGATCAGAATTTGTCTAAAATACAAATTCCAATCCTCCTAAGACACAATCACTAGCAGAACTAGTGTCAACAGCTTAACAGTGGATACTATTGTTCAGCCCTGATCTCTAACATTTAGAAAATATGAAAAAAATCTACAAAGAGGATTGGTTCAAACATATGTTTATTAATGAGTTCTGATAAGTTCTTACTGTTTAGCCTTTCAGACCCATGGGACTCTCCTTCAGAATGACCACTGGACAAATCAGAAGAACCACGGCGGTTGCCAGTGTTGTATTGATCTTGTGATGACAGATGTGCTCGAACCTACAGTTAGTATTAATAAATATTATTATAAAAGGTACTATAAAGATATTATAAATCTCACTACTAGTATAAATTATCTGACCTGTGGCTGAGAATCACCAACATCCACTTGTAACCGCAGTGATCCTGTGTAAAACAAAGAGTCCAAACAAAAGATTTTGCATTATAACACAAATATACATAAGCAATCTAAAAAAAAGTAACAAGTAAACCAATTTGTGCATCTTTAACCTCACCATTGGGTGCACAGATAGCAGTGGGGTTCACCCAACACTCACTGCTAGGCTACAGAGATGTGAAAGATGGTTGCTCAGTAAGAGTATCACTCCTCCACCATTTAAACTGGCCACATTTTCCCTCCTAAAATTCTGGCATGTGAAAAACTAATATGTGTTACATTTTTCTGGAGTGCTATTTGGTGCTTTAATGTGGTAGCTATAATTTCTGGGATGTTATTTTGTGCTTTTTTTGTGTGGTGGTAAACTAGCACAGCGCATTGAAATTCAACTGTATCATTATGTGGCCCTCGGGTTGTGAACCCTTACCAGAGAGGCTACCTTTATTTACTTGCTAATGCACCAAATGCTAATTCATCATCATTTGTCTGTTTGTATGTTCTAGTGAAGTCTCCAGAAATATCACCAATAACCCCTCCCAATTCAAACCTGTGCAAGGAAAATAAAGTGGAAAAGATGGCCACAAGAGCTTAATAATTCAAATGCCATGCCCAAATGCATCAAAATTCCTCAGCTTCAGTTTTAATAAACCTCTTCCAATGTTTATAAGCCGTATAAGTACTTTACCTGGATCATTAGGCCTTTTGGTCTCAGCAGTAAGTAGTAGCTCATAGGGATTCTCCTCCTCTCTATTAATGTGAATGTTACTTTGTAGCTGTTAGGGGAAAAAGCAAGCACATCGTTATCTATGCTTGTGAAATAGGTTATTAAAGTCAAGAATGGGGTAGAGTGCTGGTATTATGATAAAGCCATAAACCTGTAAAGATGTTCATCAGTTTCAAAATGATCAACTTAAACAATTAGCCAGAGAACACAACTTTACAAGCAATGTCAGAATCAATACATATCTCATACATATAACCATTCTGAAGCATTAACATACTTCTGGACCAGGTCCTTTTAAGTCTTTGCCGTATTTTATTCAAAGCATTTTAAAAAAAAAAAGAGTATTTTATTCCCTATCTGACAGTACTTTTAGTTTACTGGGTTAAGAACTGGTTACAAAGCCCTTTGTCATACAAGACTAAGAGCTGCCGGTTCATCTACTGACTTCAGTCTCACATGCTTGAATGATATGTTGGTTTAATGTGTTCTACATTCAAGTCATTTGAACGGATTCACCTTAGTATAGGTGCATTACCCAGAGGTGAACAAGTCATAGTTACCCGAGATGGGAAAAACCATGTGAATTGTCACTAACCTTTTAACAAACTTTATCTAAATTAACAGTACAAGCATCTATACGGTATTTATTGTTAATTTAGAGCCCCCCTGCGGTCATATATTTTTAAACCCGGACAACCCTTTAAAGTGAGAAGTGGAAACTAGGTGGGCACTGGGTGAAAGGTTACTTTGCCCCTATGAAGCAGGATAGGGTAGCCAACTACAAAACCCTGTGCAAAAAGATAACCAAAGCTAAGAAGGGAGACTTCCAATAAATCTATGGTTGGAACCCTCTCTGCCTTTATCCTTGAGGACACAGGAAATGGAGATGGTAAGAGGGAAAGAATGAATTGGAACTGGACCCATGTAAAGAGCTGAGCACTCCCAGCAAGAGACTGATCATCCCATACATTGGCCACAAAATCAAGTAGCTTGTGGTTGAGGCAGTAGTGAACATGTCCAGGCCCACATTTTCCCACCTTAACACAGCATAGGGAAACAAAATAAGGGACTACCCCCCCCTAACGAAATCTGATAGAGCTCAAGTAATCAACCATTCAGATATTCAGCCCCGAAATGCATGCTTCTGAAATGGCTGAAACATTCTACCCCCAGTATTGGGATTGCGGAATGCTTCCTGCAGGACTGCTTCTGGACCCACACGGGAGGTTGAGACAGGCAACAGCTATGTCTGTTTGCAACCAAAAAGGAATACCCACTGATCTCACAGCTCCAGATATGGAGTCTCTCTGGTTAGTTTTGACATATGTGAACCCAGAAGAAATAATTCAATCTTTTGATTGAGAATGAGTCTCAAGGATCCATCCCTCTTCAGCTCCATGAGACATTTGAGAATAAAGGCAAAGGAATCCTTTCTTGGAATGAGTCTATGGGTCTATATCTATCATTGCTTTTGCTGGGTCTAAAAAAGTCACCAAAAAAGTAGCATAAAGGGTTTGCTCAAAAGTCGCACAGGACTATTCCCAACACTTCACTATACTGGCGTAAACATGGAACTACTGCAAGTGCAATGCATGACTTGTGACTTTTTTTTGATACAATGTGGCAAAAGTGTCCCACAGTGACTGCAGTCCCTGCTGGTGTATGTGCTGTGACTTTTCATGCATTTTCAGCTTTTTTTTTTGCGACTTTTTGAAAGAAAAGTCCAAGACACAAGTTGAATATAAGAACACTTATTCTTTAATGCAGCTTTAATGAATCGGATGGGCAGCCAAGCTCCAAAGACAGACATAGAACTGTCCCAAGGAGCCTGCCTAATGATAAATCTCCCCTTATTTTCTTAGCCAACAGGTCACTAAGGAGAATAGAGTAAACAAATGTCAGACAGAGAAGGGGGCTAGAGGGTCTTGGAAAAAATGGGTATAAAACTCTGCACATATTGGGTAAGGCCAACTGTATGGTCATTTCTTGTTACAGGGTTGCATGCAAAGTACTGTAGGAGGACAATAGGAGAGGTTTATCATTAGGCAGGCTCCTTGGGACAGTTCATTATATTTGGAGCTTTGTTGCCAGTCAGATATATTAAAGTGGCTTTGGTCCTTAGATAAATATTCTTATGCTCTAATTGTGTGAATTTTCTTTCAAAAAGGTGATAAATGCATAAAAAGTCACAGTAAATACACCAGCAGAGGGCTGGAGTAACTGTGCAACTTTTTTTCCACTTTTTAAAAATTTGCAAGTCTTGAATCTGGCTTTGCATGGCATTGCACTAGCAGTAGTTCTATGTTTACGCCAGTTTAGTGAAGTGGCGGAAAGAGCCCTGTGCAAATTTTTAGCAATGAAAAGTCACAAAGAACCTCTTTGCGACTTTTTCACAACTTTATTATGCCAAAAATGTCCTGCAAAACCAATGAAAATATTCCCCAATGGGTCTATGGGAGTGTTCCCTAGAGGTAGACAATTTAGCCAAGAAATGTCATATAGAAAACCAGGATAGAGGACCAGCCTGCAGCAGAAACAATCTTCTGCCCTGGCTAAAAAGGGAAAAGAAGGATTAAATAATAATAGGAGCCAACACAGTTTTTTCTACCTAGAGTAGTGGTCATGCCTATTCCCATGGTGCCGTGTCCTTCAATGTCAAAGAATTCTTTTTAGTTAGTTGTTCTTTTTGGTTTTCTGCCAGGTGGGAAAAGGGAAGATTCATGTGGGAAAAGGGAAGATTAATAGAAGGGAAAGATGGCAGTAAAATATATCTTACTTAAAAATAAAAAAAAAAATAAAAAAAAAATAAATGTAAAAAGGTGTATTGTACACAAAACATGAAATAGATGAATAAATGAATCTATAGGGCTTGTAGGAGGATACTTTTTTTTGTTGTACACCATCGATTTAAAGATATGCTCCTTGTGTTTAATTAGATAGGCATTGCATCTCAAGTTTATATTATAGTGTTAAAAGAGTATGCAAACAATCTTTATGTATGAAGCAGTTTTATTCTGCGCGTTTCAACAATATTGATACAATGTTGCACATCGCACATCAAGTTGTACACAGAGTTGATTAGACTCTTATAGTGACTGTAGTAGTGTTGTTAAATTAGAACCACTTACACTGCTGATTAGTGTGAGCAGAGTCTAGAAAGAACGCGAGCACAAAATATATCTACTTTTCTCCAGCAAGCTGAGTGCTGTCACTATAGTACAGAATGGTTCCCGATTTTCAAGCAGCACCAGTTTGTTAGATTTGTAATGCAATCAGCAGACTTATGGTGATGTCTAGTAACTGTGATAGCGTTATAAAGCCTGGAGGTTCAACATGAAAGCCTCTTACATAGATGGTCGCGGTGTCTGAATTGAAAGGTATCCGAAGTGCCTATTTGTCTCCAGCAAGCTAGGCATGCGGCAATCAGCAGTAACTATTCACAGCGTGGCGTCTGTGTTTAAAGTAACACTTGTCTATGTGGAGTCTACGTGAGCCACATTGCCTACACGCTAACTCTCTGACTGATGAATGATATATTGGACTATCTAGACATGCTGATATACTGCTAGACTTATAACTTCAATCACTAAGACGCAGATTCACACAAGGATAGTTGCGATCTGTCCCTCCTTACACATATCATGCCTTGCCCCAATGATAACCTACTGACGTTTTTTCTAGATCTTGCCTTGTTTTTATTTTTCTACATTTGTAGAAGGAAGAATTACCAATATTAATTTTTAATTTTTGTTATTCCTCTCATGTATAGGGGGAAAAATAATTTCCAAGACAACATCATAAATGGACAAGTAACATTCAGCTCATGCCTTTGAATTCTTTTTTTCTGCTCCTTTTGTGGTACCGGTAGGTTTTCTGTACCCACAACCTGCCCTCTTACTGAAAGAGGCATTGAGATCTGGGTCTGATTGTAAGATTCCTCGGTGTTTGTCTAAAATATTTCTCATTTCAGTCCACTATGTGGAAATGTGTAATAAATCTGATTTCATCAACTTTTTTCTTTTCCTTAACTTGTAGCAGAGTTTCTCTCCGTTCTTAGAGCTATATTGTATGCTATTTTTATTGATCTGTTACTTTAATACCGTTGTTTTAGACGTTTTTGAGGTTTTTTTTCACCTTCCTTTATTTTCTCAAAAAGTAGAAAAGTTTCTCCTCAGCCTTATGAATTCACCCTTCGGGATGCCCTAAATAGTTCTGGGCAGATGGGCGCTGTGTGCATCTAGGATGCTATTAGTGGCTGTCTTTTTTCTATAGAAGTTGGTCTCAAACGTTTTGTTATCCCCTTGATATACACTCACCGGCCACTTTATTAGATACACCATGCTAGTAACGGGTTGGACCCCCTTTTGCCTTCAGAACTGCCTCAATTCTTCATGGCATAGATTCAACAAGGTGCTGGAAGCATTCCTCAGAGATTTTGGTCCATATTGACATGATGGCATCACACAGTTGCCGCAGATTTGTCGGCTGCACATCCATGATGCGAATCTCCCATTCCACCACATCCCAAAGATGCTCTATTGGATTGAGATCTGGTGACTGTGGAGGCCATTTGAGTACAGTGAACTCATTGTCATGTTCAAGAAACCAGTCTGAGAGGATTCCAGCTTTATGACATAGCGCATTATCCTGCTGAAAGTAGCCATCAGATGTTGGGTACATTGTGGTCATAAAGGGATGGACATGGTCAGCAACAATACTCAGGTAGGCTGTGGCATTGCAGATCTAGAAAAAACGTCAGTAGGTTATCATTAGGGCAAGGCATGATATGTGTAAGGAGGGACAGATCGCAACTATCCTTGTGTGAATCTTCGTCTTAGTGATTGAAGTTATAAGTCTAGCAGTATATCAGCATGTCTAGATAGTCCAATATATCATTCATCAGTCAGAGAGTTAGCGTGTAGGCAATGTGGCTCACGTAGACTCCACATAGACAAGAGTTACTTGAAACACAGACGCCGCGCTGTGAATAGTTACTGCTGATTGCCGCATGCCTAGCTTGCTGGAGACAAATAAGCACTTCGGATACCTTTCAATTCTGACACCACCACCACCAGCCTGAACCATTGATACAAGGCAGGGTAGATCTATGCTTTCATGTTGTTGACGCCAAATTCTGACCCTACCATCCGAATGTCGCAGCAGAAATCGAGACTCCTCAGACCAGGCAACGTTTTTCCAATCTTCTACTGTCCAATTTCGATGAGCTTGTGCAAATTGTAGCCTCAGTTTCCTGTTCTTAGCTGAAAGGAGTGGCACTTGGTGTGGTCTTCTGCTGCTGTAGCCCATCTGCCTCAAAGTTCGACGTACTGTGCGTTCAGAGATGCTCTTCTGCCTACCTTGGTTGTAACGGGTGGCGATTTGAGTCACTGTTGCCTTTCTATCAGCTCGAACCAGTCTACCCATTCTCCTCTGACCTCTGGCATCAACAAGGCATTTCCGCCCACAGAACTGCCGCTCACTGGATGTTTTTTCTTTTTCGGTCCATTCTCTGTAAACCCTAGAGATGGTTGTGCTTGAAAATCCCAGTAGATCAGCAGTTTCTGAAATACTCAGACCAGCCCTTCTGGCACCAACAACCATGCCACGTTCAAAGGCACTCAAATCACCTTTCTTCCCCATACTGATGCTCGGTTTGAACTGCAGGAGATTGTCTTGACCATGTCTACATGCCTAAATGCCGCCATGTGATTGGCTGATTAGAAATTAAGTGTTAACGAGCAGTTGGACAGGTGTACCTAATAAAGTGGCCGGTGAGTGTATATTTAGATCTAGGAATGGAATTTGAATTTTACTGTATTCAGCCGTGAGCTTGATATTGAGTTCATGGTTGTTGAGGGCCAGAGAATAGTCTGTTAATTCTGTCTCATTGCTCTTCCAGATACACACAAGGTCGCCATAAAACAATGTTATCTTTCTACCCAAGATGATTTTCTTTGAAAACAACCTCCTCGCCCTACCACCCTAGGAATAAGTTTGCAAATGTTGGTACGCTCGCACAGCCCATGGCCATTCCATGGGTCGGAAGTTGAAGGTGAAGTAATTTATAGTGAAGACAAAGTGTAGAAGTTTAAGCAAAAAGTTTCTACGGATTGGATTGTCTGGGTCTTTTTGGAGGAAAAATTCGACTGCCTCATAGCGCAAATTGTGTCCTATGCTTGTATACAAACTCTCCACATCACACGTTAAAATTTCAGCATCTTCCAGGTTGATACCATCCATGGTGTCCCTGGTGCAAGATGGTAATTGGTATACCTACTTCCGTAACTCATAATCCAGCCCTTGGCTAGCCTTTCCTTCAGGCAGCCAATGCCGTATACAATGGGTCCTCCAGGAGGACAGTCTATGTTCTTATGGACTTTTGGTAACATATAAAAAGTCACCACTTTTGGATATTTATTTTCCAGAAAATGTTTTTCTTGTTTGGTTATTGCTCGAATCTCCAATCCATCTGCAATAAAGATCTCATATTCTTTTAAGAAATCGAAAGTAGGGTCTGCCCGAAGGGCTCTGTAACATCTATTGTTATGTAGTTGTTTATTGGCTTCTGCCAAGTATTGATCTTTGGCCATATAACCACATTTCCCCCCCTTGCCTGATTTTTTAAAAACTACGTTCTCGAAGATTTTTAATTCTCTAAGTGCAGTTCTTTAATTTCCTGTCAAGTTCCTTTCAAAGTTGTCTTCTGGGAGTGCCATAATGTCTGCTGTGACTAGATCCAGGAAGACTTTTACTTGTAGACTTTTTTCTAATTAGGGCATATTTCTATATTTAGGTTTCAGTTTTTTATTCTCATATTGTTTTGTAGTTGCCCTTTCCATTTATTCTTGATTTGATATTAAATTAACTAATTCATCTAAGTCCTCGTCTGCATTGCGGCTATAAATGTTCTCAGATGGCAGGCATATTAGAGCTTCTTTTTCTGCTTCCTTTAAATTGTCATTTTTTTGCGAGAAATCTCTAGATGTAGATTTAAATATTTTTTTTTTTAAATATATATATATTGGTTTTCTATCGAATAAATTTATATCTTTGATGCATTCAAATCTTTTATTCCTTAATCTATAATTCCTTAAGTACAAACTGGTGCTGTCAGAAAACCGGGACCCAGTCTGTACAATAGTGACAGCACTCGGCTTGCTGGAGAAAAGTAAATATATTTGTGCTCGCGTTCTTTCTAGACACTGCTCACACTAATCAGCAGTTTAAGTTATTCTGGTGACTGCAGTAGTGTTTTTAAATTAGAACCAAACAACAGATCTTCATACACCTAATAAAGATGGTTGGCAAACTCTTTCAACACTATAATAAAAACTTGATATGCAATGCCTATCTAATTAAACACAAGGAGTCTATCTTTAAATCAATGGTGTACAACAATAAACCATAACCTTCTACAATCCCACAACTTATGGAAATATATAATTATCTCTGGAGCCCGATACCATCTGGTTACAACATAGCCAGTCATTTAGCATCATCCGTTTGTCTTGCCAACCCAAAATCTAAAATCCTCGGCTCACAATCTTCATTGACAGCTTAAATTGCTGGGTTTTAAGTCTCTATGGATGATTCCTTCTGAGTGGATGTACTTAAGTCCATGGAGTAACTGATATATAAGGAATTGGATATGATCATCTGTTCGCTTCTGGCACTTCATAATGTTATTTAGGTCAGCTCCCACAAGATTTGTTACTAGATACATTTTCATGTTTCATGTGCTTGAGCAAACGTAACTCCCGATATGTCTGTTGTGCATGAACAAGGGATTGAAAAGGTCTGGATAACTTTTTCACCGCCACCTTTTGTCGCGTCTGTGTCATAGGCAGAACAAACAGAGCCATAGGTCCCGGAGCCCACAGCTTATGGAAATATATAATATGCTGGCACCGCTCCGGCACCTCCCACACTGTTTTGTTCAGCTCCTATGGGAAATTAAATTAATGAAAATTAAATTAGAGGGGTCATCAACCCTAGCCTTTACCCTAAAATGTCAATCTATTTCATGTTTTGTGTAAATACACTTTTTTAAAAAAAATAAAAGTTAAATCTTATTGCCACCTTTCCCTTCTATTAATCTTCCCTTTTCCCACAAGAAAGATATATTCTCTCACTTATCTGGCTCCTGGTTCCTGTGTTTCTTAGGTTCTTTCCATTCTTCAGCCTCGTGTCCAGCTGGATTTTCCAATGAATGGCTTTCATGGGCCATAGGACGTCGCTTCCTCCAACTATAGAATATGAATTCTTTTGTTGTACCTAGGGCTTAGGAGGTCACCAAATGGCCAAAGTGGGTTCCGAGACCACACCTAGAACTTTTGACAGATGCAGGGCCGAAAAGCAGAGGTACCAGAGAGTAGCGGGAACTGGGAGCAGGGAAAGTACCCTGGTAAACCTAGAAAAGCCATTTAACTTTCACACATTCTAAGCAGCACCTACACTCTGTTTCCGCTCCAAATCTTCTTCATCTTCTGGTGGAGGCTTGGCAGGTGGAGGTGGCCTTTCCTTCAAAGAAACAAAAATATAATAAATAATTATGTCATAAAAATGGATAAAACCAAGAGAAAATGGACAAGATCACTTACATGTCGAGTTTTGGCATTTTCACGGCAAAGGGAATCCCTGTCAGAGGAGCGTCCACTGCATATGCTATCCAATGAATGACAGGAAGAGGCATTGAACAGTGCTTCATAAGGAGATTCTGTCTGGGAAATGCTGTCTAGATCCAAACGCAAATCCAACAATGTCCGTTGCATACCCCCTAAAACAGGAAAGAGTTTGATAAAGGAATAAGGTGGGCCACGCTCATATACATTGCATACAATTAAGTCAGAAACCTACAAAGTGCACGACTCCTCTCACTAAATACTGTATGATACTTATGATTCTGTATATGGAATAAATCTTGAATGATTGGTTGGTCTTCAGAATTTTATTTTATTATTAAAGGAAATCTACCATTTGCTTTTATGCATTATGAACCAAACATACCTTGAGAATGCTGTAGCTACACTGATGCAGAAACATATCTTGTTTGATCCCTGAATCGAGTGGTATTGCTAAAAAAAGCAATTATAAAATGATGACAATGAGGTTCTGATGCACCTGTGGCATCCCAGGCGCTCTCCTCTTCCCCTAATTATGCACTGCTCTAGCCTTGTCCCACCCAGCATAAGCCGAGACACAACACAGTGATTACATCTTTTTCTAAAGCAGTGCAAGAGGATAAGCACCGAGCCAGGCAAAGGAGCGAAAGAGCCTCATTATCCAGAATTTTATAATTATTTTATACTCAGCTCAGGGAGTGAACAAGATATGTTTCAGCATCAGTGTAGCTATAGCATTCTCAAGGCATGTTTGGTGTATAACGCATGAAATCAATCGGTAGATTTCCTTTAAAGACGACCTGTCACCTAAGCAGGGCCCCCAAAACAGTAATTTATTCTAAGCAGTCATTGTCATTATTTAAGCTGTCATTAAAATGTAAGCTAATATGCAAATAGTTATTTAAAAAGTTGCTTCCCTTAATAATAATAATTCTTAATTTATATAGCGACTACAGATTACGTAGCGCCGCACAAAGCTTGTCAAATTGGTTGTGGACATACACTATAATGAAGAATTAAAATGCTACTGGTCCTTTAATCAGTCCTATGTCTTTGTCCCTGTGGAGGAGATACAGGGCAGAAGATGGCCGCTGGTCACAAGTTCTGCACCTGCTTGGGCAGGTCATGTGATCATCACAATGTTTGGCTGTAGTCATTAGGTTGGAGTGCATCCAGTGTGGTCAGTGTTGTGGTGAAACCACCTCTGTAAGGCAATGTGCAGTGATGGCTGTTACACACATTATGGACAGTCTGTTAGATCATCACTGGCAGGAGCTGTTACTGCTAACTGCGGGAACATGGGATTTAAAGTTGTAGATGGCAGACATCTTGGAGATAACACCGCCTACTCTAGAAAGCCGATAAATCTCGTGAATGATTAAAAAAAATAGACACCAAAAATTAGGATTTTTTACATTCAACCAAACAAAAAAGAGGTTATAAAAAGGGATCAAAAAGTCACATTTACACCAAGATGATTCCAATAAACAGTACAATACAGCTCAAACAAAAAATAAAAAGGTAACGCCTTAGAAGACTGTGATACAAATAGGTGAATTTTTTTCTATCCAAATGAGTTTTTATTTAGCAAAACTATTCAAACATAAAAAAGCTATGTAAATGTGATATCGCTGTAATCCTGCAGATCCATAGAAAGTAAAAAAACAATTCTATAGTAAAGTCATCCATACTATATCATGTATAAAACAAAAAATAATAGTTAATCCCGTCCTGACCCATAGAAGAAAATGCATGTCCAAGTTGGCGGGTTGCTTGCGCACCAGGACGTGCATTATTTTCCTGCACAAAACCGTAACAACTGTAAGATGGTGACAGTGTCTGCGAGCCTGGTTGTAATCAATAGGCTTTAGCCACCCCAAAATAGTGTTAATATACTCCTGGAGGAGTTTATTTTTCAAATGGGTTCACTTTTTAGGGGCTTCTTTTGTTCTGGTAAGTTATAAGCTCATTGTTGCAGCTAAATTTGCGCTTCAATTGCTCGGTGATCTCTGTCAGCTCCATAGAGATTAATGAAGCAGAACAGTCATGCACAGCCGTCTGCTCCACTATTCTGACGCAGCGAAGAGGGGTCCGACAGAGGTACATGGGACCCCATCAGACCCCTCGTTTTCGTAATCTGTGGGGGTCTCATCACTGAAACCCTCACCAATCAGCAAGTTAGGCCTTTATAGGGGTATTCCCACGAAGGCAAGTTTCTTACATGTACTCAGGATAACAAAATAACACATTCTCTAATACACTGTTATTAACAAAAATACAGTATTTCACAGATACCGTATATACCGGCGTATAAGACGACTTTTGAAGACAGAAAAATGTTCTGTCTTCTCTGGGGTCGTCTTATACGCCGGTAATCGTCTTATACAGCGGCGGTCCCGGTGCATGGAGAGGGCTCACGGGCTGAGCCCTCTCCATAGCCGGTAAGTCTTTGCTGCATATTGCAGCAAAGGCTTACCGGTAACACCCGCGATCGGTGCTACCACCGATCGCGGGTGTTTGCACAGCGATGGCTGCCGGCAGCCTCAAAAAGACATCGGGGGGGGGGGGGGGAATACTCACCCTCCGTTGGCCCCGATGTGCTGTCTTCAGTCTTCCGCGCCGTCTTCTTTCTTCGGCTGGGCGCCGCCATGTCTTTCCCCGGGTCGGCGCCTAGTATGACGTCAGCAGCGGCGCGTCATACAAGGCGCCTGCCGGGGAAGATCAATGGCGGCACCCAGCAGAAGAAAGAAGACGGCGCGGACATCGGGGGAGCAGCGCCGCACATCGGGGCCACCGGAGGGTGAGTATATAAGTTTATTTTTTTTTTTGTATACTACCGGGGCCTGTGCTGTATACTACCGGGGCCTGTGCTGTATACTACCGGGGCCTGTGCTGTATACTACCGGGGCCTGTGCTGTATACTACCGGGGCCTGTGCTGTATACTACCGGGGCCTGTGCTGTATACTACCGGGGCCTGTGCTGTATACTACCGGGGCCTGTGCTGTATACTACCGGGGCCTGTGCTGTATACTACCGGGGCCTGTGCTGTAATGGTAATGTTGTTGTTGTATGCCTTACGTTAATGAGCGATAGTTTTCCTGCTATATACCTGCATGTCATAAGAATTTACATTTAAAAAAGGACCATGTTAAATTCAAATCTGTTTTTTTTTTTTATTTTTACCGGTGTTTTGTATGCGTTGGAAAAGGGGTAGTCTTATACGGCGAATATATCTTAAACTCTATATTTTAAACAGGAAAGTAGGGGGGTCGTCTTATACACCAGGTCGTCTTATACGCCGGAATATACGGTATATCTCCTGCTGTCCACAATTTGTCGCCCCTAGATACTATAATATAACTTCTGACTTTAGGGTCGGGCCGCCATCTTGGATTTCTATGTGAAATCTGAGTTTGTGTCTTTATGTTCTAAGCCTGTAGTCCCGCCACCTCCAGTGTGTGCAGAGAGCTTACAGACACTCACTGACTCACTTCCTGCCAGCACATCGTGAGCAGAGCAAAGCTGCAAACTACAAGGAGATAAGTGATCCGAGGGAAGGGGGAGGAAGGCACATATCTGCGAGAACAGAGGTAGCAGAGCTAAAATTGTAACAGTGTAAAAGTCTGTCAGCCTCCGTTTCTCATTCCTCTGCGTAATAGGGATCTCATCTCTGATCTGTCTCATCTCTCTATGTGTCAGTGTGTTAGCACTACATCAGTAGCCAGATGAAATTGTATATACACACCTGTTCCCTGATAATCTAACCACACTGTTACCCCACAGAACTAGATGGATCATAATGTGTCTGCTTAGAGAGAGTCCCCGCCCACACTCTGGGAATTTGCACTGAGCAGCCTGGGAGTGACAGGAGCTAAAACAGCAATACATTTTCACATCTCAATCACCTAGTGATGTTTCTTTTGAGGGAAAACCCCATTAAGGTGAAAATGAGCTGAGTCCTTAAGGGGTTAAGCTCCATTTTGTGATTAATGGCATTAACCCCTTCCCGACATGTGACGTAATAGTACGTCACATGTCGGGTGCCGGCATCGATCGCGCGTGTTTTACCGCTGATCGATGCCGGCAAAGGTGCCAGCGGCTCCAAAAAGACGGCGGCACGCGGGCGCCGTCATCTTTCCGTGGATCGCCGCTCCCTGTGACGTCATCGGGGAGCGGCGATCCGTCGCCATGGTAGCTTCGGGTCTCACGAAGACCCGAAGCTACTTCGGGTTAACCCATTCATTACAATATGCTGTCAGCACATTGTAGTGTATGAGTAGTGAAATCCCCATATACTGCCATACTGTAGTATGGCAGTATATGGTAGGATCGATCAGACAACCTAGGGTTAAAGTACCCTAGGGAGTCTGAAAAATAGTAAAAATAAAAATAAAAAAAAAGTTAAAAAAATAAATAATTATAATAAAAAAACCTAAAAATTCTAATCACCCCCCTTTCCCTAGAATTGATATAAATATAAATAAACAGTAAAAGTCAAACACATTAGGTATCGCCGCGTCCGAAAATTCCCGGTATATCAAAATATGATAACGTTTTTTCACTGCGTTTAACCCCGTAACAGAAAATCGCGCCATTTAAAAATAAAAAATTCTATAAAAAGTGATCAAAAGGTCGTACAGTCCTAAAAATGATAACATTGTAAACGTAATCAAAATCCGCAAAAAATTACACCACCCTCAGCTCCATACACCAAAGTATGAAAAAGTTATGAGCGCAAGAAGAAGATGGCAAAATCCCCCCAAAAAAATTTGTACAGGAGGTTTTAATTTTTTTAAATGTATGAAAACATTATAAAACCTATACAAATTTTGTATCCCCGTAATCGTACCGACCCACAAAATAAAGTAGACATGTCATTTGGGGGTGCACAGTAAAATCCGTAAAAAACAAGCCCACAAGAATACGGCACAAATGCGTTTTTTTACCAATTTCACTGCATTTGGAATTTTTTTCCAGCTTCCCAGTACACGACATGGAATATTAAATACCACCATTTTGAAGTGTAATTTGTTACGCAGAAAATAAGTCGTCACACAGCTCTGTACATGAAAAAATAAAAAAGTTACAGATTTTTGAATGTGGGGAGTGAAAAATGAAAACGCAAAATCGAAAAAGGGCCGCGGCGGGAAGGGGTTAAGCTCGGTTGTATTCATATATTTATAGCATTATGGGTTTTTATATTTGATGTTGAAATTCCTGGAATACCCATTTAATTGTTAAAGTGACTGGGAATGGGATCCATATATGAAAGTTTGCATACACAATTCAGGTATCATATTCTCCTTTTTCAGACAATAAATGAATTCTAGGTAACACCAATCCAAACTTAAGACTTTCAGTATTCAGGATACAAAAAAATTGATCCAGAAAGTTAGAAAGCAATCACTTTTATTTTTAAAATTTTTTACTTTACCCCCTTGAGAATCAGTACAAATGGATGTGCTGGGCATTGGTGTGGGTTCCAGTTCTTGTTCTCTAGCAGCTAGTCTTACTGCATTGTGACCTTCAAGACACAAGTAAATACAAATATGACATTTCTACATAATGGAATGAGATGTAATTTGGCATGGTAGTGCATTCTAAAAATGACTTCAAAAGAACAAATTTAAAGGGGTTGTCCAAGGGTTTAAAAACATGGCTGCTTCCTTTCAAATACAGCTTCACGCCAACCATCGGTAGTGTTGGTATTACAATTAGATTCCATAAATTTCTATACATCTGAGCTGCAGTACCACCACTGTTAATGGAAGCAAGCAGGCAGGTTTTTTAACCCAAAAACAACCATTAAACCCTATATTTTTGTTTGTCTTTATATTTTTTTACAAATTGCACTTTTCTGTGGCACCATTGAATATTGAAAATTGGTGTAACTAATGAACTAACACAGTTGCACCATTTTCTAGCAGGCTTAGTTAGTTTTACAGCTTTATTGAGCAGTCAGATTTTCTAAGATATTCTTTAGATCAGAACAAATCAGAGAGATGCTAAACTTGCATAGTTTGCAACAGTAACATTTTTTAGTTTGCTGTATGGAGCTGTGTAAAGGTTTATCCCCTTTGCGTCACACTATTTTTTTTTCGTTAACATTTTGCTCCCCACCTTCGAAAAAAAATTTAACTTTTTACTTTTCAGTGTTCAGAGCATATTTTCCGCTTAGTTTTAACGACTTTTACTGTGCCCTCCAAATAATATATTTTCTTTATTCTTCAGTTTGCCAAAATCATGGCGATACCAAATTTATATAGGTTTTACTGTGTTACATTTTTTAAAAATGTCGTTTCGCCATCTGACACTAATAACTTTTTCATACTTCGGTGCGTAAGGCGTAATTTTTTGCAAGTTAAGGTGAAGTACCAACCTTTTTATTAAATTTTTTATGTGATGGCATAAAAGTGGCATTTCGGACAGTTTGGCGAAGTCTTCAATTTTGGTGTTCATCGCCGGAAACAACCAGTGCCCAACATGTTTGTTTATTTTATATCAGTTCAAGAGAAAGTGGGCAATTAGATTTTTCTTTTTTTGATTTTTTTTGTGTTTTTACAATTTCTTAGAACCTGTAGCATACTTTAATCCTAGACAGTCTGATCGTTCCTACCATATACTGCAATACTACTGTATTGCAGTATATGGCATTTTTACACATGATTTTTTACACATGATTTATTACATGATTCATGCCACTGGCAAATTGTAATGAATCTGCAGAAACCATAAAGCCTAGGGTCTTACAAAGACCCCCAAGGTTGTCATGGAAACCGATCACTGCTCTCAGATGATGTCACAGTGAGAGATGATCGAAAACAAGATGGTGGTGCCGGTGTACCACAGGACTTTGATAGTCAAAGTCTTGACACCCTATTAAGAAAACCCCACGTCTGTTTGACAAGGGCTCTTTGTGGATTTATTTATACATGCATCCTAGCAAAAAAAAATTTTCACTTTTTCAGGCACGCAGGCTACTTGAAACCTAGGGGGTCCTATTACTAATACAATACAATTACTAATACAGCAATAATACAGTATTGCATTATATTGTGAATATACTGTTTTTATAACATAGGCTACCTTTTATTTATAATTTTTTTCACTTTTGCCTTTCAAATGAATTTTTAAATGCCACCATTTTGGGGCACAAAGAATTACGTGATTTACTTTTCTAAATACTTATTTTTGAGGGAACTGGAAAAAACACAACTTCTGCTATGACCAAGCCATCTTTAGAGTTAACCACTAACTCCGCATTCAAAACGCTACTACTATTCCACAATAAAGAGGAATGATCTAGTACACCTGAAAACCAAAAAAAAACTTACCCTGTATAAGTGAAGCTATCTGCTGGCTCTTCTGAGATGGCAACTCCTGGACAATGTCCAGTGCAGTCATTCCTTTGTTGTCTGTAATGTTGACATCAATCCCTGGCATGGGGAACAAATACAGTTTTAATGCAAGGAAAAAAAAAAATTCAAAACCAAACCCTCATCTAGGTATTCAATTGCCTCCGTTCACAAGTTACGGTCTAATTGTGTTTTTAAAAAATCAATCACCAAGGGGAGGGGCTTGTCCTGATCATATATGCTTTTCAGGAGTACTTTATGGCAAAACATGTTCTGCTCTTTGCGGATTGCATGCTAGTCCCGCGATCGGGACAAGCCATACGTCATTCTGATTGGATGGTGTTTTCAAAACGCAATTCAACCCCAACGTGTAAACACAGCTTTAGGCCCAGTTCACATTTACACATTGGGGGAGATTTATTATGGCTTCTCCGTCAGTTTTCTAGTAGAGAAATCATATGAATATCCCCATTCGGCCACTTTTCTGGTTACTATAACCTGCAGGCTACTATTGGCATGTTGGATTGTAAAGCTGGCAGTGTGCAAGGGAAGTGAAGGGCGGGGGTTGGGCACCCCTCGGAGACTAGAACAAAAAATAGGTCGGAGCCGCGTATTTGTGAATACGGGCCAGTCTTAATTCCCCCCACTGCGTTTTGACATGCAATCCAAAGTCTTCCCCTGTGATCAAATATTGCATTTGAATTGCGTAGAGCAATGTAACCTTAGCAAGTGACCTTAGGTTGGAGCCTTTGGATAGCACCATCAAAAATCACCACATGAATGTGGCTTGAGGTCTTCAGTTATTGTGAACCAAAACTATGTGAAGTCAAACACACAGAACAGGTGCAAATCTTTTCCTCTGTATAGTCCTTGTAAAGACTAGCACCTATTGTTTTCAACCACTCCTGATAATGACTCACAATAACTTAAAGGGGTATTCCCATCTGGAACTTTACATTAAATTTAATTAATTTGCCATATGTAAACATTTCTTCAATTGGATGCTATTAAAAAAAATGTTCCTGTGTAAAGATACTCATAAATGTAGCCATGTTGTCCCATAGAAACGAGATAGCTTCTTCGGATACGACCACCTCACATTTTGGCAGCAGTGGCTAGACATGCACTATTGAGTCCTGCCTGACCACCTGGATTCAGGGATCATCACCACAGAATGGCTGTGGGACATGCAGTAACTCCCGGACATTTCATATACAAACATCTTTTGTTCATTTTGCAATCCCTCCAGCAGAGGTGGCCGTAACCAAGGACACAGTCTTGTTTCTACGGGACCATATGACTACATTTATGAGAAATCATTTTCACACGGGTAAATTCTTTTTGATAACATCTAATTGAAGAAATGTTTATATGGAAGATTAATGAAACTGAATGTGAATACCCAGACAAGAATACCCTTCAAGGAAATACCCCTTTTGAACCCATTTTTGGGCCGTTTTTAAGTAGTCCGTTAAAGAACGCATGAGTTTTTCAAAAACGCATACATTTTTTAACACGTTTTGATTAAGATAATTGGTAAAACCAGTCAAAAACGCATTTGTTTTTTACTGGAGTGCTTAAAAACTGCCCAAAAACGGGTTCAAATCGCCACGTGTGACTACACCCTAAGGCAGGGGTAGGGAACCTATGGCTCGGGAGCCAGATGTGGCTCTTTTGTTGGCTGCATCTGGCTCTCAGACAGATCTTTAATAAATAGTGATACCTGCTGTGTTCCTCTTAGACTGTTCACTGGACACAGGCAGCAATGTTACCGCTGCCTACGTCCTTTGTACGACGTCCTTTGGCCATCGCTGCCTTCGTCTAAGACTGGGTTAAAGAGAAGAGCGTGGGAACAATGAGGAGCTGGCTGCAGAGAGCGCTGGTAACTTTATATTAATTATTATTTTGCTGTGACTACCTATCTACTGGGGAGCATGTGCTGTGACTACCTATCTACTGGGGAGCATGTGCTGTGACTACCTATCTACTGGGACTACCTATCTACTGGGAATATGTACTGGGGCTACCTATCTACTAGGAAGTATGTGCTGTGGCTACCTATATACTGGGGGACATGTGCTGTGGCTACATGTGCTGGGGCTACTATTTACTGGGAAGTATGTGCTTTAGCTACCTATCTCCTGGGAGGAGTAGTGAAACCCCTGGACCACTGCGGACTATGATGTAAGCAGACACCTGGGAGCGGAATCTAAGTGGCACCCGGTCTTCACCAGAGCCCACCGCAAAGCAGGATGGTCTTGCTGCAGTTTGGTGCCACCAGGTCGTTCCACAGGAGCGACTTGTCGACGGTGGCAGCCAAGGTCGAGGTACAGGATCACTAGGCAGTTTCGTGGTCAGGAACAGGCAGACGGACAAGGCAGGCGGCAATGATGTGAGGTTGGGGACGGAGCAAAAGGTCAGGGCTGGCAGCGAAGGAGCAGAATCAGGAACAGGTCCGGGGTCACAAAGGGAGGTCAACACTTGGGAAGGAAACACTGTGGAAAGCTTCCTCATAGGCATGAAGCCATAAGATCTGGCGGGGAATGCTGGGAGCCGCTGGTCTTTATAGGAGCCTGGGAAGTGGGTAGTGCCCTTTAAATCTGCGAGTGCCAGCGCGTGCACTGGCCAGCCGGGATGTGAGCAGGAACGTGGAGAGGGGAATTCGGAAAGGGGCGCCGCCACTGAGAGGAGCACAGCTGTGGCTGCGATCCGAGACGTAGATCGCAGGGGCACCTGTGACACCCTATCAACTGGGGGGCATTTGCATATTGTACGGCTCTTACGGAATAACATTTTAAAATATGTGGCGATCATGGCTCTCTCAGCCAAAAAGGTTCCTGACCCCTGCCCTAAGGGAATAATGGATTGTTTATGAGTGTACAGATAGACCTAAATGCTTGCATTTAATGAGGTTGTGTTAACATGTGGCTTTTCCAGCGAATACACGTTATGGGTAATGAGCACAAAGTGTTTTTCATGTGAACACTCGTTACCGATCACATTAGTAGAAACGCATACACAAATTGGTTGACCCCTTCCACATGGCACATGAATCAACTATACTAAACCTCAACAAACCATATATTTTCTGAAAGCAGAGACTTGCCCCATTTTCAAAATTGCATGAAGGCTCCTACGTCTATAAACTCTTTTTAACGCAATTTTAGTTTAAAATTATATTTAAAAAATATGACTGGCAAAAATATGCTCCAAACAGAAAATATTTGCCTGCACATGTACTAGTTCAGAGATACCTATTAGTCATATGTTCACATGAAGAAATCATCATAATATCACTAAAACTGAAATAACTAAATATCTATTCTTCAGCTAGAAACTTTGAGACAGTCACAACATGCAAAATAATTATTAAAATTATTAAATTATTAAACATAATATCCATTAAAACTGCCATGAAAACAAATTTTAACATAAAACTCACATCAAAGCGGAGGTTTATGCACAAATAGGCATTTAAAAATTACACAAAGTGTACAGATTTATACCACAAAACACAACATCACCAAATATGTCCTCTGCCAAAAATGCTAAAATTTTAAAACCATGCCATATTTGGTTGCAATTCACAAATGTGTTTAAAAATCTATTACACAGAAACTAAGAAGCTCCTATTTTGTCAAAATCCATTTTTTTTTCAGAAATCACCATCTACCAGGTCTAAAAAAATAACTTTAATAAAATTAAGGTGGTAGTGTGTATGGATTTTAAACAGTAATAAAATGCAAAAATCACTTGAAAATTCTAAATTTCCTCTAAAATATGTATTAATCCAGAATACTTACATATACTGTAGTATAAGCTGTGTTTTTCAGCACAAAAAAAAATTTGTTGAAAAACCTTAACTCAGCTTACTCACCTTCCCAACGCCCCCCGCAGGTTCTCTTCTGTCTTCAGCTCCAGCTCTGGGTCCCCGCGGCTGCGTCTCACACACCATGCAGTTAGTCACTTGCCAACATCATAGTGTGTGCACCGCTATCGGCACACACTGATGTAGTATATGCGACAGCATCACACGGGGACCCGAAGGTGGAGCTTCAGAAGACAGAAGAGGACCTGCCGTGGGCATTGGAAAGGGTTTCCTATGTGTTTTTTTAGGCTGGGCATAAAGGGCTGCTGGCCATCTGCTGGGGGGCGGGGGCTGCTGGCCATCTGCTGGGGGGCGGGGGCTGCTGGCCATCTGCTGGGGGGCGGGGGCTGCTGGCCATCTGCTGGGGGGCGGGGGCTGCTGGCCATCTGCTGGGGGGCGGGGGCTGCTGGCCATCTGCTGGGGGGCGGGGGCTGCTGGCCATCTGCTGGGGGGCGGGGGCTGCTGGCCATCTGCTGGGGGGCGGGGGCTGCTGGCCATCTGCTGGGGGGCGGGGGCTGCTGGCCATCTGCTGGGGGGCGGGGGCTGCTGGCCATCTGCTGGGGGGCGGGGGCTGCTGGCCATCTGCTGGGGGGCGGGGGCTGCTGGCCATCTGCTGGGGGGCGGGGGCTGCTGGCCATCTGCTGGGGGGCGGGGGCTGCTGGCCATCTGCTGGGGGGCGGGGGCTGCTGGCCATCTGCTGGGGGGCGGGGGCTGCTGGCCATCTGCTGGGGGGCGGGGGCTGCTGGCCATCTGCTGGGGGGCGGGGGCTGCTGGCCATCTGCTGGGGGGCGGGGGCTGCTGGCCATCTGCTGGGGGGCGGGGGCTGCTGGCCATCTGCTGGGGGGCGGGGGCTGCTGGCCATCTGCTGGGGGGCGGGGGCTGCTGGCCATCTGCTGGGGGGCGGGGGCTGCTGGCCATCTGCTGGGGGGCGGGGGCTGCTGGCCATCTGCTGGGGGCCGGGGGCTGCTGGCCATCTGCTGGGGGCCGGGGGCTGCTGGCCATCTGCTGGGGGCCGGGGGCTGCTGGCCATATAACTGGGGGGCATGTGCTTGCTGGTTATATACTGGGGAGGCTGACCAATGCATTTCCCACCCTTGGCTTATACTCGAGTCAATAGGTTTTGCCTTTTTTGTGTTAAAATTGCCCATCTTATACTCTGGTTGGCTTATAATCAAGTATATACGGTATATAAAGAAAATATACTTTCTTAAAAACAGTAAGATGTGAGGAGTTCATACATACCCCACATGTGTATATTCACCAAAATATGCAGCAAAGGGAACGTTAAATCCACAGGGGGGCGCAAAACTATTTTTGCGACGTTTTCATTGCTATCATTTTTAGGACTGTGCGACCTTTTGATCACTTTTTATTAATTTTTTTATATTTTCCAAAATGGCAAAAAATGTCATTTTTGACTTTGGACGCTATTTTCCGTTACGGGGTTAAACGCAGTGAAAAAACGTTGTTATATTTTGATAGATCAGACATTTTCGGACGCGGTGATACCTAATGTGTTTATGATTTTTACTGTTTATTAATATTAATATCAGTTCTAGAGAAAGGGGGGTGATTTGAATTTTTAGGTTTTTTTATTATAATTTTTTTTGTTTTAACTTTTTTTTACTTTTACTATTTTTCAGACTCCCTAGGGTACTTTAACCCTAGGTTGTCTGATCGATCCTACCATATACTGCCATACTGCAATATGGCAGTATATGGGGATTTTACTCCTCATTCATTACAATGTGCTGATAGCACATTGTAATGAATGGGTTAAAACGAGACAGCTTCGGGCCTTCATGAGACACGAAGCTGTCATGGCAACGGATCACCGCTCCCCGTGACGTCATCGGTGAGCGGCGATCCGCGGCAAGATGGCAGGCGCCCATGCGGCGTCATCTTTTTGGAGCCTCCGGCAGCATTGCCGGCGGCGATGGCCGTGAAAGCAACCGCGATCGGTGCTAGCAGTAGCAATATGCAGCAAAGACTTACCGGCTATGGAGAGGGCTCGGCCCGCGAGCCCTCTCCATGCACCGGGACCCCGTGTCGGGAAGGGGTTAAAGGTGAATATCTCTGGTTCCCTGAAACCTAGAAAATCAATTTTAAATTCATTTGAAAGTAGAGATTCTCTTATTTCATAAGAAAGAAGTGTATTACTTGGTGCCACAGAGCCGATGTTAAAGTCCTCTGAAGGGAGGACGTCCGTGGCTATACATATGACACCCTTTAGGACGTATAACCACCTTCTCAGTGCTTCAGGTTAAGGCTGTATTCACATTTGTCCATGATCAGTCAGATGTGAGAAAATGCTTTGGCACAGATTGATCATTATGCTGGGTACTTAATCATTATGCTAGGTGCATAATAATAATATACGATGCACAGTTTTTCTTTCCCCAGATATGTAGCAGAACCGACGCTGTACTGTTGGCTTTGCTACATATCGGGGAAAAAAGAACTCCATGGATCATGCATCAATATTATACACAGAGTTCAGTGCCCAGCAGAGTGATAAGTATATGGCACAGCACTTTTCACGTACATGATCACAAAAAAATGTGAATCCCGCCCAAGGTTGCATCAGCTGATGCACAAATTATCTTACTTCTATAAGAGGTTGTGTTGGGCAGCATGAGAAAAAAAAAAAAAAACACACAGGCGCACCAACAGGTATGGCCTCACCATAGGGACACTGAAAAGGTAATTTGCATTGATACTGCAACATAATTTTCTTTAAAAATAAACAGATAAAATGCTTGTTTAGAAATCTTATGAAGTACTTTTCACAATGCTCGATTTACTCGGAAAGTTGCGTGGTAGAACACTTTAAAGAAAAAGTACCATCAAAATCAAGCATCCATGGCCGCCTTTTTTGTAATATCAAAATATCAATATTTAAGTGGGATGTGAGTCACTATAATAGAGCGATAATTTAGGAAACGGTTGTGTCTTTTCTTTTGGGCACCACTTCAGCAATATTGAGAAAAAACTGAATACAAATAGTACACCTTGTTTTATGGTCTGTGGCAATGTAGACCTATCACTTCAGTTATTACTCTATTACACATGTATATCAATAATTTACCTGCATCTAGAAGCATCTGAACAACATCTGCCTTTCCAAATAAAGCCGCTTCATGTAATGCACTTCCTTTTTCTGTCTGTGAGGAAAAAAAAAAAAAAAAAAAAAGAATATTGTTACTGGCTAAATATGTACACCTTGCATTCACAAATAAAAACTATATATTAGATACTATACCGTGTAGTTGATATCCATAGCTGCATCCAGCAAAACTCGGACTACTCCTCGGTGCCCATTGCGAGCAGCCAGATGCAAAGGTGTGTGCTTCCTAGCGTGGCAGCTCAGTAAGTTAGGATGCGCATTAAGAAGGAGCTTTACTACTTCCAAACGCCCGTACAGTGCTGCTAAATCAAGAGGTGTCTCCATCTTGTTGTTTCTCATTGTAGGGTCAGTCAATTCTTCCAACAAAACCCGAACCACTTCAGTGTGTCCATATTGTGCAGCACAGTGCAGGGCTGTCTCATTATCATTATTCTGTAGGACAACACATTTACAATGTCATTCTTACAACACATGTAATTGAGCTTCACGTCAAAACATTACATAATACATGACAAAGTAAATATTTTTAAACTAGAAGTAAATTTAAAGCTATAATAAAAGTTTAAAATACAAAACTCGGGAGTCAACACACAAACCTTGTTTCAGAATCCCAATGTACTTGACGATTCCAGGATACATTTCAGCTCCTTAGGGCTGGAGACTATTGATGAGCATTTGAGAAAGTCCTAAAGAGCTGAAACTTTGATGGACACATGAGGGGAGATTTATTGTGCGCCAGTGAATGATGAAATTCCAGCCCATCTGGGTGCCACCGGATACATCAAGAGGCTTAGGCCTTCAGCCACACACGAATGAAGTTGGCTCCGGACCTCGTTAAACTGGTGTCAAACATTTGTCTGGCTGGCCTTTTGACCTTCACAAATTTGATAATATCTTCAAAACTAAAGCAGCACAAACAAAATTTCGAGCATCACAAATGTAGCAGAATTGAATGGCACCAGTTTTGTTTGACTTTGGTAATGTGGTGGGGACTGGCTGACCACCGATGACCTCAAAAACTAAAGCGGCACAAATGAAAATTTCTGCTGCACAAACCAGCACAAAAGTTTGACACTAATTTTGATAGATTTTAACAAGGGGGGGGGGCAACTTCACTCAGGTTCCAGGCGCGCAGTGCATATTTCTGCACAGTACAATCATTTTATGGCTTCTATGCTGGTTTTCTGGTGTAGAAGCCCTTATAAAATTTTTAATTACATACTTTTGGGGAGCTGCTATTCTTGATTTTTTTTTTTTTTTAATTATGAAATCTTCATTTTTCAACATTGGAGAGATTTTTTTTTTTAAATCCATGGGTACCCCATGCCACTGTAAGTGTTTTACAAAGTTAACAAAGTAATACAATAAAGAGTGATGATCATAATTAAAGAACAATAATTACTGTAGCACAGACAAAGGATATAATTACATTTTCTGAAGGTTACAACAGTCACCACTCAGTAGGAAGTATACAGGTATTTGCTTTGAATGACTTCAGCATATCTGTAGACACAAGCTATCATAAGTCTTGCACACTGCTCTTGTGGCAATTTGGTCCACTCTTCTTCAACAGTTCTACTAGTGACTAGTGTGGGTTTTTTGGCCATAACTTGGCCACCAAGGATTTTCCTGAGGTTTTCTATTGGGTTTAGATCAGGACTTCGGGCTGGTCAATTTTTTTTTTTTTTTTTAAAGGAAATATACCGCCTGGAAACTACTTTTTTCAGTAGTTCCATAGGTAGATAGCCCATGTGTGGCTCATCTGTGGGTATCTTTAATAATTCCTTAGAGGATACACATGGCATGGAGTAGCCTCTGAACTCCAGTGGCAAAGGCTACTTCCCCCCTCCCCCGAGTATTCTCTGCAATGCACCAGCATGTAACGTGGAGTGGCTTCAGCCAGGGTTGCAGGCCATGGGGAACATCTGTGCATTCTTTTGGTGCTCCAGTGTTCAGTGGTCGGCATTGCAGAGGCTATTTGTATAAAAACACATTAATGTTTATAACACGTTAGGCTGTGGTCTCAGAAATTATTAAAAATGCCCACAGATTCTAGATTGTAGATTTCCTTTAATGCTTTCTGTTTCTAAGAAAAGTGTTTTAACACCTGATTCCTTCCTTGCATTCGCCACACAATCAGGCAGCCATTTTCATGCAAAATTGCTGTGTGGCAGGGGGCATGAAAATGGCTGTCTGGTTGTATGGCGAACGCAATGAAGGAATTAGGTGTTAAAAGACTTTTCTGAATTCACTCTCCTTTGTATCTGTATGAGAGGTCCAACTCTTGCTGCAGAAAACATTACCCAAACCATGACACTACCTCCACTACCTTTCACTGACTGTACTAACTGCCGATATCCTCCAAGTATTATTTTGACAATAATGAAACACATGTTTTTATTTTTTAGTGCAATTTTTCAGCCTACCTCCAGATGTCTCACTGTTTATCCCCAAGGCTGCCAGAAAAGCACTATTCTTTACAGATTCTTGAATAATTTGCCTACAAGCTTTACCAACAATTATGCTAAATTTAGTTAAGGTCCAAATCTAGATTTATAATAAGATTTACTAAATTGTCATGTGTTTGTGGAACACTTCTCACAAGTAGCTGTATAATAAAAAAATGCAGTAACTCTGGGAAGAAAAATGTGAGCAACACAATATGGGTATTGTTTTGTTTGTTTTGAAAGGGGGGATCACATATAACAATGCCCATATTGCGTTGCACATATATTCTCAGATTTATGGCATTTTTCACTTTTAAAGCTACTTGTCAGAAATGTTCCACAATCTTTGCCCTAAGTTGATTAAAAGATGCACATATGATGCGACCCAATGAGATTCCAAGAAGTAAATCTACTGTGCACCGCATTGTGAGTGCATACAGGACTGTAAGCTTTCACCACATAGAGGTATAAGAAGTAGAAACCAGCAGGGAAATAGTTACATGAATTGTAGTCTATGCTTTGCAAGCCTCCCTTAATGGACTTATAGAGAACAGGGGAGCCCTTTTATCTCACTATTATTTGGCAGGAAATTTTTGAATTCACAGAGCTGACAAACACAATGCAGCAGCCCCTCCTCTCTAACTGTTAAATCCCATGCAGTCTACAATCTATTGTCAAAAAGAACAAAGGCTACTTTTTTAATGGGCTAAATGGAGGAGGACGGCAAAAAAACTGTTGAACATAGGCAATGAAAGTAATACATCACAACAGCTATTGATTTGTGAAAAAAATTATTACAGGAGTTGCACTCCATATAAAAAAAAGTGCATTCCAGTCAAAAAAAATGAAGTTACTGTAAAAATGTATTTTTAGCACAGTTGGAGAGAGCCTTTGACAACAATTCCAACGATACCTGTATCATGCTGCTGGCTTCTTCCTATAAGAGTTAATAGTTATACAAGGCCATCTGAAAAATCCACTCAGCTTTTCCTGAAGTGGGACAGCATGTTTGTACCGTATTTTTCGGCCTATAAGGCGCACTGGAGTATAAGGCACACCCAGGGCCGCATCTGCCATGAGGCGGGATGAAAATTTCGCCTCAGGCGGCAGATGCGGAGCCCTGAGGCAGGCAGCAAAACAGATGTAGGTAATTTGGGCACTTGCCCGAATCACCCACAAGCAGTACAGACCTGCCGCTGCCACGATTCCTCACTGCAGCGCTGATCTATGGAGGACGCAGGCGGCATGACATCATCAAACAGCATCGCTGCCGGCAGGAGGAGGGGCATACCGGCTCCCGGTGGGCTGATGGAGAAGGGTGAGTGGGAAGCCTGTGCGGAGGCTTCACTGCCTGGTGGAGCAGCAGTCAGCTGGAGTGTTATCACTTTGCTGCTGTTCCACCACAGCGTCTGACAGCCAGCAAAGGAACCTCAGGTGAGCTCAGCTCTGCACCTGCTGCAGAAGCTCCGATGAGCAAGCTTCGCCCACCAGCTCGGAGCTCCTGAACTTCATCAGCAGCTATGTGTATGCTACTGGCTGCCTGCTGTGTGTAAACTACAGGTATGCTGTGTGTAAGCTACAGGTATGCTGCATGTATATGCTGTGTGTATGTTGCTGCCTGCGGTGTATGATGTTTTGTGTGTATACTGTGTATGCTGCTGTGTGTATGTTGCATGTACACTCAGCGGCCACTTTATTAGGTACACCTGTCCAACTGCTCATTAACACTTAATTTCTAATCAGCCAATCACATGGCGGCAACTCAGTGCATTTAGGCATGTAGACATGGTCAAGACAATCTCCTGCAGTTCAAACCGAGCATCAGTATGGGGAAGAAAGGTGATTTGAGTGCCATTGAACGTGGCATGGTTGTTGGTGCCTGAAGGGCTGGTCTGAGTATTTCAGAAACTGCTGATCTACTGGGATTTTCACGTACAACCATCTCTAGGGTTTACAGAGAATGGTCCGAAAAAGAAAAAACATCCAGTGAGCGGCAGTTCTGTGGGTGGAAATGCCTTGTTGATGCCAGAGGAGAATGGGCAGACTGGTTCAAGCTGATAGAAAGGCAACAGTGACTCAAATCGCCACCCGTTACAACCAAGGTAGGCAGAAGAGCATCTCTGAACGCACAGTACGTCGAACTTTGAGGCAGATGGGCTACAGCAGCAGAAGACCACACCGGGTGCCACTCCTTTCAGCTAAGAACAGGAAACTGAGGCTACAATTTGCACAAGCTCATCGAAATTGGACAGTAGAAGATTGGAAAAACATTGCCTGGTCTGATGAGTCTCGATTTCTGCTGCGACATTCGGATGGTAGGGTCAGAATTTGGCGTCAACAACATGAAAGCACGGATCCATCCTGCCTTGTATCAACGGTTCAGGCTGGTGGTGGTGGTGTCATGGTGTGGGGAATATTTTCTTGGCACTCTTTAGACCCCTTGGTACCAATTGAGCATCGTTGCAACGCCACAGCCTACCTAAGTATTGTTGCTGACCATGCCCATCCCTTTATGACCACAATGTACCCAACATCTGATGGCTACTTTCAGCAGGATAATGCGCCATGTCATAAAGCTGGAATCATCTCAGACTGGTTTCTTGAACATGACAATGAGGTCACTGTACTCAAATGGCCACCACAGTCACCAGATCTCAATCCAATAGAGCATCTTTGGGATGTGGTGGAACGGGAGATTCGCATCATGGATGTGCAGCCGACAAATCTGCGGCAACTGTGTGATGCCATCATGTCAATATGGACCAAAATCTCTGAGGAATGCTTCCAGCACCTTGTTGAATCTATGCCACAAAGAATTAAGGCAGTTCTGAAGGCAGAATGGGGTCCAACCCGTTACTAGCATGGTGTACCTAATAAAGTGGCCGGTGAGTGTATATGCCGTGTATGCTGCTGCCTGCTGCGTGTGATGCCGTGTATGCTGCTGCCTGCTATGTGTGATGCTGTATATGCTGCTGCCTGTTGTATGTGATGCTGTATATGCTGCTGCCTGTTGTATGTGATGCTGTGTACGCTGCTGCCTGTTGTATGTGATGCTGTGTACGCTGCTGCCTGTTGTATGTGATGCTGTGTATGCTGCTGCCTGCTGTATGTGATGCTGTGTATGCTGCTGCCTGCTGTATGTGATGCTGTGTGTGTATGCTGCTGCCTGCTGTATGTGATGCTGTGTATGCTGCTCCCTGCTGTGTGTGATGCTGTTGCGTATGCTGCTGCCTGCTGTATGTGATGCTGTGTATGCTGCTCCCTGCTGTGTGTGATGCTGTTGCGTATGTATGCTGCTGCCTGTGTATCCTGCTGTGATGCTGCCTGTTGTGATGCTGTGTATGCTGCTCCCTGCTGTGTATGATGCAGTGTATGCTCCTCCTGCTTTCTTATTTTTGTCCGCATTTGACCCCCTCAGTTACTCTTTTGCCCCCTCCATCTACCACCTGGTGATGTACCAGCAAGATCCTCTGAAGAAGAATGTAAGTCATGATCATTATAGGAGTAATGGTGTATTTCATACATGGCTGATGTATGTATAGATTAGAAATGTGTATTAAATGTGGAATGTTAATGTAGTAAGTTGTATATATGTAGTAAGTGGTATGTATGTATGTATATGTACAGATAGAATGTGTTGCGTATTTATTGTGCTTTTAATGCAAATACAATTCAATTTATAGGGGACACTTATCACTGCTTCTATGCCACTTTCTGGGGTAGAAGAACTGAAATAATCACAATTTTTGCAGCGGTAAGCAATCAGAGCCCAATGTTTTGTATTGTTTTAATGCAAGACACCAGGTTCTGGTGCGTACGTAAATTTAGTGGTCTGAATATATAAGGAGATCAGGGCTAGGATTTATTTTTTTTTTTTTTTGGGGGGGGGGGGCAGCATTTCAGTTTTCGCCTCAGGCAGAAAAAAAGCTAGAATCGGCCCTGGGAGCACCTCTAATAAATGCCTGCTAAGACATCTAGGTTCATATATAAGGCGCACTGTAGTATAAGGCGCAGGATCAAATGCAGTACCTAAAAATGACCAGCAGGTGGCAGACCTGTGCACAGTTCAAGGCTGCTACACTTCCCGGGAAACTTGTCTTTAGCATGTCAGAGAGCTCCGATCTCAGAGGTATGGCTACTGGGGGTTAATGCATGGTGATGCAGCAGGGGTTAAGTGGTCTCCCTCTGACCCTTCTCCTTCCCTCCTCAGCCAGGGTGTTATTCCTGTGGGGTTCCCTGTGGCTCCTTCTCTTTCCCCTGTTACAGGGCTGTCAGTTATGGGGGATTTCTTACTGATGATCGTGGTCGGCACTATGGGTGCTCCGGTCTCTCCGTGCTAGGGGGGGGCAGGATGGGCACAATGTTAGTTGTGGTGCCAGGGCACTTCAGGAGCTAGGGACTCTGTATACTGTGTGGGAAGGTGCAGGAAATTTCTGGGGATTGAGCTATTAACTGCTTGGCAGCCTAACCCCTTAACTGCTGCGATCAAGCACAATCGCGGAAGCTAAGAGGATCATTATGCTACTTGAGAATCATAAATTTCAATCATTATGGTATTCTTACCATAAAAACTGACCCAAATCTTAACCCAGATGCCCATTTTGGATAAAAAATTTTTAAAAAGTTCTGTCTTTTGGAATTTGAACAGGGAAAACAAATAACTGTGCTGTGTCCTGAAGGCCATCTTAGGCTGGGTCCCCCACCTTGTTAAGATGAAATTGTGAGGCAACTATAACAAAATTAAGAATTTTATCTGATTCATGGAAGGGCTACGCTATATGTATTCATTCTTTTATGTAGAAAGGAGGCTGAGGATCTGCATTACAGTTTGAATAAGGTGGGATAAGGCGATAAGGTCTGGATGGTAACTTATTCTCATTCTGTATTTTTATAAAATCACTTTTAATTTAACATGAGGAGGAGTTTCAAGTTTTTTGCATTACAATGAGAATTCTCAAAGACTACCTCAAATTTTAGGGCACTCCTTAATCACATTAACCCAAAGTTTGTCATGAAAATGTTTTGTAGTCAAGACACTTATACATTTTAAAAGCAGGCTAAATTTGTGAATACCTGCCAAGTAAGAGAACAAAGCATGGAATTAAAATGCATGACCTTTGTTAAAGTACCACAGGGTACACCTACAGGTTCAGAGTTCCCAAAAGAAGTCAGCATAACACATGTATGCGTTATTTTCCCCTTCCTGGTAACCTCCAGAGCCAAATAAGTTCCCTGTTCTGCACTGGTGAGGAGAAGTCTCAAAATTTCAATGTAAAAGCACCTAATAATTGATCCTGTATGTAAAAGTATACAGAAGTCCACCAATAAGGATTAGGTTGAGGAATTACAGACCATTCAGTATTTTTATTAAAACAATGATTTAATTACTTTCATAGTAGTAACTAAAGCATGATAATCCACAATGTTTTCAGGAAAGAGGTGTACACACCTTGGCATTCACATAGGGATGGAAGGGGCCATACTTTTTCACTTCTGGGCCATTCTAAAAAGAAATAAAATAAAATGAGGGGAAAAAAAGAGAAGAGGATAAAATAAAAACAAATGCCATAAAGCAAAGAGCTGGGCATAAACATCTCTGGTAATGAAAAAAAGCTAAACAAATTTGCCAAACGTGCTTTAACCCCTACGGGACACAGCATCTTTTGGCCTAAAGGACGCGGACCCATTTTTCAAATCTGCCCTGTGTCACTATAAGTGGTTATAGCGTGGGAATGCTATGAGATATCCAGGGGATTTTGAGATTGTTTTCTCGTGACACATTGTACTTCAAATTAGTTTAAAAATTTGGATGAAATCTTTTGCGTTTAGTTATGAAAAAAAACAAAATTTGGCAAAAAATTGGAAAAATTCTATATTTTCAACGTTCTAAATTCTCTACTTTTGATGCAGATAGTCATAGCACCCAAATAAATTCATAACTTACATTTCCCAAATGTCTGCTTTATGTTGGCATGGTTTTTTTAAGATTCCACATATTTTACTAGAATGTTCTGAGGCTCAGAATTTAGGTATCATTTTTCACATTTTTTGTAAAATCACCAAAACCCGTATTTAGATGGACCTGCTCAACTTCTAATTGACACTGAGAGGCCTAAATAATAGCTAGACTCATAAATTACCCCATTGTGGAAACTACACCCCTCAACGTATGAAAAACCACTTTTAAGAAGTTTGTTAACCCTTTAGGTGTTTTATAGGGGTTAAAACAAAACGGAGGTGCAGTCTGAAAATTGTAATATTTTTTCACAATACACTCATTTTGGGTGGAAAATTAAACATATACAATGGATTAAATGAAAAAAGGCTCCACAAAGTTTGATACCCAATTTCTCCCGAGTACACCGATACCCTATATGTGGTGGTAACCTGCTGTATGGGTGCACGGCTGGGCATAGGAGGGAAGGAGGCGTCATCCAGATCCAATTTGCTATGTCACATTGTACAGGCTATAATTTTTTTCTTTTTTTATTGAGGACCTATAGGGGCTTATTTCTTTTGCCACATGAGATGCACTTTTCTGGTACATAATTTTGGGGCATCTATAGCTAATTGGTGAGATTTAATTAAAGCTTTGTTGGTCGAGGAAATGAAAATCGTCAATTTTTAGGAACATTTTTATGTGTTTTTTTTTTGGCCGTTAACCATACCATAAAAATAGTATATTATTTTTATTCTATGGGTCGCCACGATTACAAAAATACTTATTTATATATATTTTTTATTTTTTTCCATTTTTACTGAATAAAAAGTAATTTGGCAAAATTGTTGTTAATTTTAGCATCACCGTCTTCATATGCATAACTTTTTTATTTTTCACCTCACAAATCTGCTTAAGGGCTTATTTTTTGCGAGAAGGATTGTTCTTTTTAGTGGTCTTATTTTAGATTGCGTAACTTTTTTAAATCACTTTTTAGAGCATTTTTAAAGGGCATTAATAAAAAATCATCTTTTTCAGAGAGAGTTTTTTGAGGTTGTTTTTTACGGGGTTCACTCTGCGGGTCTAATAACGATTTTGTTTTATTATGCAGATTGTTACGGACGCAGGGATACCAAATATGTGGGGGTTTTGTGTATTTTATTCAATTGTACTGAATAAAAACTAATTTGGAGAAAATCGTATTCATTTTAGCATCACCATCTTTTCATATGCATAACTTTTTTATTTTTTGGCAGATAAATCTTGTTAGGGGCTTATTTTTTGCGAGAACAGTTGTTCTTTTTAGTGGGCTTATTTTAGAGTGCATAAAATTTTTTAAATCACTTTTTAGAGCATTTTTTATAGGGTATTAATTAAAAATTATCTTTTTTTCGGAACATTTTTTGCGTTTTTTTCCTCCGGCGTTTACCGTGCGGGTCCAGTAATGATTCTGTTTTATTATGCAGATTGTTACGGACGCGGCAATACCAAACATGCGGGGGTTTTTTGTGTTTTTATGTTTTTTATACTTTATTAAGTGTTTTTATGGGAAAGTGACATTTTAGGGGCTTATATTTTTATGTATTTATTTTTTATTTATTATAATGTGTAGTGTTAAGTGTTTTTGCATAATTTTACTTCTACATACTTGAACTTAAACCAGTGATACTCTGATCACTGGTTTAAGTTCAATACACTGCTCTACAATACTATTTTATTGTAGAGCAGTGTAAACTGTCTGAGCAAGCTTGCGCATGCTCAGACAGTTTACAGCCAGACCCGGAAGGGTTCTGGCTGCCATGGAAACCGGGCAGCTCCGGGGCACATGCCAGTCCTCGGAGCTGCCCAGGAGAGGATCGGATCCCCCGGTAAGCGGCACGGGGGATCCGATCCATAGGGGGAAGACCCTTACACGCCGCGGTCATGCTTGACCGCGGCGTGTAAGGGGTTAACACCCGCGATCGGAGTCGGCTCCGATCGCGGGTGTTAGCGCAGGCTGTCAGCTGTACTAGACAGCTGACAGCCGCTGCTTCTGGTACCGGCTCCGTTCGTGAGCCGGTGCCAGAAGCAGGACGTTATAGTGCGTCCTGGTGCGCTAAGTATCTAGCCACCGGGACGTACTATAACGTCCTGGTGCGCCTAGGGGTTAAATGAAACTGTATTAAAACAGAGATTGAAAATTGAGATTAGAAAACTCTGTTGCAGCTAACCAGAGATAACGAGAACCACAAATTAATTTCCTAGATAAAAAAAGCACAATAGGTCAATGGTTTAAAGACTTAATTGTGCACCTTCCAGTAACAGCCCTTTTTTTCGAATCTGACGTGACACTATGTGGCAATTTTAGAAAGCTTTAACATATGAAGCTGATGTTGAGATCTTTTCATGACGTATTTTATCGAGAAATTTGGATGGAATGTTTTGCATTTAATTTATGAGAAAAATAGAAATTTTCAAAATTGTATACATTGTAGATATGATATACAGTCCAAGTCAAACAATGCAAATTACTTAAAGGAAACCAACCATTTGATTTGATGCATAATGAACTAAAGATACCCTGAGAATGGTGTAGCTACACTGATGCAGAATCATATCTTGTTTAATCCCTGTGCTGGGATTAAAAAAATAAATAAATAAATTTTTATACATTTATGATAATGAAGCTCTGTTGATAATGAAGCTCAGCGCTTTTCCTTTCACATTAGTTATGAACTGCTCAGAGGATGATGTAATCCCTGTGTTCTCCCTGCCAGGCAGAATAATCAAATGCTGCACCATCACCCAGCTGCTGTGTATGAGTGATCCAGTTCTGGTTGATTAGTCCCGTCTTTGCTGTTCAGAAAGCTTGTGTGTAAAGTGGATCCAGCTTTCCCAAGGTCCTGAATTTAATAATTGTTTTTTTTTCAGCAAAACCACAACTCAGGGATTAAACAATATATGATTCTGCATCAATGTAGCTACAGCATTCTCAAAGTATGTTTGGTTCACAATGCATCAAATCAAACGGTAGATTTTCTTTAATAACTTACATTTATTATATGTCTGTTTTATATATTTTTTTAATATCTTTTTTTTTTTTTTTTTTAATGTCAGGAGGCTTATAAAGTAACATGCGCTTTTGTGGATTTTCATGAAAATAACCAAACTATTTTTGGAGGGATCTGTTAGAAGTCACTTTATAAGCCCCATAAATTACCCCATTTTATAAACTACAAACCTGAAAATATTGAAAATGGCTTTTAGGAATTTTATTGTTCGATTTCTCCCGAGTAAGCCAATACTCATTTTGTCTCTGTACACAGCTGTTTGGGCACAGGGTAGCACTTGGAATGAAAAGAGCACGTTCAGTTTTTTTTTTAATACTTTTCATGTGTCAGGATGCGTTTGGAAGGCCGCAGAGGTACCAAAGCAATGGAAAACCTCAACAAATTTTAAACAATTTAGAAACCATGCCCCTTACAGAATTTAGTAAGGTGTATAATTGGCATTTTGCCCCTACAGGTGTGCCATCATAATACACACAGCAGAGCTCAGAACGGATAAAGCGCTGTTTGCCTTTTGGAGGACAAATTTGGCAAAATAATTATCAAATGTCATCATGCAAAACCAAAACACGGGAAAACCCCTTTCAGAATTAATAGGTTGGCATATTGATATTTTTTTTAATTTTCACAAACATCCAAAAGGTATCCCACATGCAGTCCTAAACTGTCGCTTGTGTTCAAAACAATTGTATTTTGGAGAGCAGACTTGGGCATCATGGTGCATTTGGAGAGCCCTTGAAGTACGAAAATGCCAAAAAAATAAACCCATTTTGGAAACTACTGCCCTTCAGGAAATTGTCATGGGCTATAGTGAGCATTTTAACTCTAAAGGTGGTTTCCAAAAATAATGTGCAATAGATGTTATAAAATAGAAATTGTTTCTGGAAATCCAAAGGTTCAGTGCCCTATATAAGAAAAAATGTTTTGTACCAAGTTAGCCGGTTGAAGAAATTCCTGCTGCTTTTGATAGGTCAAATAATTGTATAAAATCTGTCACTTCAGAAAGCCTCTTAAATTATGCCTGAAGAAGGGATCTTGGTAAGACCACAAATACAAGAGATCCGTAATGATAATGCACCATTCATTTTTAAAGGAAACCTGTCACCAGGGACCTCATTTTCACTAAAGACAGGTTTCAGAAGCCCATTGAAGCTGCAATGCAAATATGCATTTCTGCTTTCTCTAAGCATTTGCATTACACTATAATTGTGTGTTTTAACGCACCTTTAACTCAAAGTTTATAATCCAAGCACACTTACATACTAGTGTGTGCCCCCTCTGTCAGGATTTGCTCTTTTTTAAGCTTCCTATGCCCTAGGAAGGACCCCATTGTCCCTGGATAGCAGTCGTTCTCCTCTCTTACCCGGTTCTGGACTGCAATTGGATCCCTGGATAATGATGCTAATACAACGATGTAGCAACTCCCCCCTCACCAGATGGTGGCTTCCGCATTGGTTACTGGAAAGCGAGCCTCCGGCATACGTCATGGCACAATGATGTTTGGGGATTGGTGGTGAGACATACAGCACCACCCTGGCGGGTAGAGGTCTAATCTCTAAATAGCCGGCATTACGTGTGCGGCCCCTACGGCCGCCACAGTGCCGGAATGGCAGACACTGACAGATTGGTGTACCAACATAACAAGCCAACTGTATGTCTGCTTATATGTTTAAGCCTAATATCTCTGATAGCTTCTGACGACGCATGCTAACAAAAGTCCATGTAGAAATGCGTCAGACAGGGAGGATAGGCGTCTGTGTGTGACTGATACTGTGTGAATATTGTTCAGCCAGCAACAGAAGTATATGTTAAGGCGGTGTATGTGTAATGTGCTATGGGATTCTATACTCAGATAATAATGACAAGCGTCAGAGTAGCAAACTCATCTCACTTCATTTAGTTTTGTGCACGTGTGCTACAGTGGAGCAGGAGAACACAACCTTTACCCGTACCCGTTCCGGCTAGGGTGCACGAAAGCCTGAATTTCGATTGAATATTTTTGGGTACATTAGGCCCTGTTTTAACATGAACAATAAAGTGTGATTTTAAATGTTCTTTTCTTCAGGCAGACTAATAAATTTTTAGAACATAAATATTACCAACCAAAATTGGCTATCTTGATTTTGGTCATCTTGGTGACCCGAATGTCAACCTTAGGAGTAGAATTCCAGAATTTAACTTAAACTTTTTGGAAATGTAAATCCACTTTTAGGATTCCATCCATTCTTCTAATATCAATTCTGTAAGGGTACTATTTATTGGAAATACCCGCTTCTTCTTTATTTTAAGAAGACCGAAGAGCTCGTCTTGTATGGTCTTCGTTTCTTTCACCTCTACTATTTTAAGGGTATCTTGTACGGCCTTTAAGAGAGGTTCTAATTATTCAGAAGCTAGTAGATATCTAGATTCTATTATAGTCGCCAGTCGCTAGATTCTATTCTAGAAGGAGATGGATCCAGATCTCCAGTTTCTTCAGAATCTGTGTCTGATTCCGAAAAGGATTGCTGCTATAGAAGATGTTACTGAGGACTGCACACTAGATAAAGATTATCAAAGCAATCCTTGCAGACAGGTTTTTTTATAGTCACGGTGTCATTTTTCTACACATATATTGCATTTCCTAGATGGAATTATCTTCTCTGTACTAGGTTTATCCTGATCCTTGCCTTCAGATTTCCCTTTATCTTTATCCTGCTCCTTCTCCTTGGGCTCCTACCAAGGAAGAGGAGAGCATAGTCAGGATTATTGTAAAAATTATGTGCTGCTTAGTGTACAGGATCTGTGGGTGTCCCACCACCCTATCCCTAAGAAACCCCTGAACCCCATTGTCACAGGGGGTCCAGGCCTGGGGCCTCCATGCTGCAAGATTCTATGCTGACAATTGTAGAACTAGAAATCCCAGCCAGCCGTGGAAGCACCTGGACCTGGCCTGTAGTGTTAAAAGTATGAGAGACCTACGATCAATGTGAAGAAAGCTGCTCTGCGATTTTCAACTAACCGCTCCACACTCCTGCCTCCGAATTGCGCTAACCACAACGTCACATCCGTTTTCCGTCATTCCAGCAGAAGTCGTCAACAGGGTTAGATGGAAGGCCGCACATTTTGCACGCAGCCAAGCATGCTCCAGATGTCGTCCAGAGCTGCGGACAGAGCCAGAAAAGGGCCAGGACCCAATTGAGGTCTAAACTGGTTCAAGTAAGGGACGAGTCCCTGTGCCTATTTGCGATCCCCCCTCACTGTCCCAACTATAGGAGACTAGGAGAGATCATCTCTCTACTCCCTGCCCTGTGAGGGACAGGAAGCCACTGGAGTGTGGATGTAGGGTTGGGGGCATTTAACCTCAACGATTCTTGTCACTACAGAGATCATCCTCCAGTTAGGGCCATCATGGGGGGTGCTATGGAAAAAAGCAGGTTTTAAGGGAACGGCATCTCAAAGAGATTTCTTGTATGGGCTCATATGGTGGATTGAGCAGACAGAGTCAGACCCCAAGGTAGAAGACTGGAGCGGATAAAGTGATGTATTCTATCAGAATCTTTCAGAAACCTCTTTAACCAGGCATTCTTGATGAGTCTTGTATCTAAGAAAGTGTTGAGAGTTGAAACTTGTACATTTAGAGTGCTAGTTCTGAAACCAGTCTCTAGACCCTTTTGAAGAAAATCCAGAATGTTACAAATATTCAGAGGTGTATCTGGAGATTTCTACTCTTTAACAAACCCTAGAAAGGTTTTCCAGACACGTATATATATTTTTCACATTATTTTCTCCCTCCTCTGGAGCAAACTACTGGGTCAGAAAGTCCTTTGTATTTTAAGATGCGTTTTTCAGCATTCAAGCAGTTAACTACCGTATTTTCCGGGCCATTAGGCGCACCAGAATATAAGGCGCATCAGTCTGATGTGCCTTATATATGGAATTATTCCATATATAAGGCGCATCGGACTATAAGGCGCAGGGTGGCCGGGGGCGTAGCGGAGTTCCGGGGGCGTGGCAGAGCGGAGACGGAGCGACTGGAGAGGTGAGCGGGGAAGGGGGTCCTTTCAGGGGGGAGGATGGCAGCGGACCATACTTACATGGGTCCCCACTACCGGAGACAGCAGATCTCCTGCGGGAACTGCAGACCGACGCGGCAGAAGTTGTTCGTGCCGCATGGTCTGCAGTTCCCGCTGGAGATCTGTTGTCTCCGGTAGCGGGGACCTATGTAAGTAGGGTCCGCTGCCCTGCGCCATACATAGGGAGCACCGGACTATAAGGCGCACTTTGGATTTCTAAGGAAATCCTAGACTTTTATGTGCGCCTTATAGTCCGGAAAATACGGTACAAATGAATGTTTGGGTGATGGACTAGTCCTTGATAGAGAAGATCCCTGTATGAAGGGAGGATCCAAAAGTCTCCTTCTGACAACCAAAGCAGTGGGTAGCACTTATGCCTTGCAGCGCTGGGATCCTGGGTTCGAATACCACTTAGGTCAACATCTGCAAAGATTTTGTATGTTCTCTCCGTATTTGCGTGGGTTTCCTCCCACAATGTTAGGTTGTTTGATTGTGAGCCCCGTGGGGACAGGGAACAATTTGACATGCTTTGTGCAGCGCTGTGTAATCTGTAGATGCTATATACATTATTATTATTGATGATTTAAAGAACATTTGCTGAGGATAGAGTCCACTCACCCTCACTCATATAGGCTTTAATTTTTTTTTGTTTGTTTTCATGCTAATAACTTTTACATACTTCTGAGCTGAATTTTTCATAGCTACTGTTTTGTCTACTCTCCAAAGTCCACAATTCAATTTATATTCCATTATTTATGTGATGTAAAATGGTGTAAAAGTGGCGTTTTGGACATTTGGGAGCCATTTTCTGTTATCGGGTTAGCCAGGAATAACCATTTTTATAATTTGATAGATTTGGGACGCATTTTAGGATGTGGCGATACCCAACATGTTTATGATTTTTACTGCTTAGTTTTATATCAGTTCTAGGAAAAGGGGGCAATTTGAATTTTGAAACAATCTAGGGAGTTTTAAACCCTACATCAGTGATGGCGAACCTTTTAGAGCCTGAGTGCCCAAACTTCAACCAAAAGCCACTTATTTATTGCAAAGTGCCAGCACAGCAATTTAAGCAGTAATGAATTTCACTTTGTTCTTTGACAACTTTCAATCGTTCAACCTCTTAGGACACCAACACAGTTGAAAGGAGGAAGGCAAATTTGCCTATCATTGTAGGAAGATTCTGCAGGAAGATTCTTTGATTCCTGTCTGGTGAACTTCATGCTAGGGTGATGGCCAGGGTGCCCACAGAGGGCTCCAAGTGCCGCCTTTGGCACCAGTGCCATAGCTTCGCCACCACTGCCCTAGATGGTCTGATCATTTCTAACAAAAATTTGGATGGTATGTTTTGCATTTATGAAAAAAATGTATATTTGGTGAAAATTTGGAAAAATTCTCAATTTCCGAAATTCTAAATTTTAATGACATAGTCATAACACAAAAATAACTTGATAACCACCATTTACCAAATGTCTGCTTTATGGGGAAATGTTTTTTGTTTATAGAAAACCACCATAATTTACACCATTTTATAAACTACACCCCTTTATGTATTTAAAACAACTTTTATGAAGCCTGTTAAACCTTTAAAAGGGGTATTCCCACAAAGAGAAGTTTCATAAATGTACTTAAGATAACAAAATAACACATTCTCTAATTCAATGTTATTAACAGAAATACAGCATTTCACATATAAGTCCAACCTGTCTATCAGTCCTGGTGTACACAATTTCAGTTGCACCTAGACACAACTCTGTAACGCCCCAGAAAAAAACAAACCGGGCGAAACCCAGGGTCGGGCGAGAACGTGCAGCTGGCGTCCCATATTGGAGTTTTATATGCGCATTTTTATCGCTCTTTTGTGAGTATGTTTTTAACCTAAATAAATCCTGAGTGTAAACTGTACTACGCTATCTGCGGGTGAATTTCTTCCAGCGATCTACCGCAACATATGTTGCATACGGAGGAGGCCACAAGAAAAACGCAGGAGTGTTGGTCTGAATAGCGGTATATTCTTATCGGAGGATTCAGGAATTTGTGCTGGAGGAGTGTGAACTGCTCTATTTTGTGAGTGACATATTGGAAGAGAAAGACAAACGGAAGCAAGGGAATCGGGAGCTCCGGTCAGAACTCATTTTCTATGTTTTACAATTTGGGTTTACTGGATCAACCCTTGACTGTTTGTAGCTCCATGAGAGAGGTGTGCAGCACATAGCTGTTACTGCTGTATTTTTTGCAACTCTGTAACATCTGTCTTAGGGTCGGGCAGCCATCTTGAATTTCTGTGTGACAGCCGTGCAGCTGAGATTTCTGTCTTTCTGCTCCCTGCACTCTAGCCCCACCCCGCTGCAATTCAGGACAGAGATCACATACACTGACATCCTGCCAGCAAAAAGCACATTATGAGGAGAGAAAAGCTGCAAGCTAAAGGCAGACAAGTCATCCAGGAAAAGGGGGAAGCTGGCTGATATCATATATATGAGAACAGATATGTAGCAGAGCTGACCGTGTGTAATAGGCATCTCATGCATATCATCTCATATCTGATCTGTCTCATCTCTCTCCTTCTGTGTGTCAGATACTAGTACAATGTTCAGAAGGCAAATGAAACTGTATATAAATGTAACCAAATTGTCAGCTCGCAGAACTAGATGGATCTTTAATTCTTCTACAGGTTACAATTTTAAAATAGCACCCGATTTTATTTCAATTTTTTGGGGCTAAATTAGTGAATAGTTATAACAAGATTTCCCCTTCCAAGAGGGAGGGGGAAAAAGATTTTTTGGACCCCGTTAGTATATTTTCCAATGATGGCTGGGTATTTAAATTACTTGATTTAAACTCTAAAAAGTCGCACGGCCAGCGACCACTAATACCCTTTAGCCACCAAAATGGGTAATAAAACTCAACTTTTATTAGATATTAAATTAAGACTTCATAGATAACGAAAACTCATTTAAAATTTACAGACAGACGATAAAGGGAAAGGTCAATGGGGTGGAATACTGCTAGGGCGCTTCATTAGACTGTGATGCAATGTCAATTTCCTAGAGGGAGATTGATCAGTTCTCACTCAAGGGTGTTGTATATCGCTGTTAAGTGTAAGTAGAAGCCACCTTTTTGATTCCTATATAATCGATTGCCCCATTTTAGGCATCTCTATTCTTCTAGTTGACCCTCACTAGACTGTATACCTATAGATTGACCTATCCTATATACTGACTGCTGCTGGATTAAAACTTAGACGTGCCGCTCAACCAAGCCCACCCGACATGTTTCGCCTAACTGGCGTCATCAAGGGTTTGGGGCTGACTGCTACGCGATCGGCGTGCAGTACGGGCTTTTATAAACTATCTATTCCTAACTCATCAAGTCGCGCCGCTTGTCCTAAGTGACGCAGTCCTATAGATGTGATTGTTAGGGAGAGTGCAGTGTGTAACTCCGTTAAGGGCTTAGAGATAGGCTAATAAGCCCCAGTGTTTCGCGGCACGTCTACGTTTTAATCCAGCAGCAGTCAGTATATAGGATAGGTCAATCTATAGGTATACAGTCTAGTGAGGGTCAACTAGAAGAATTGAGATGCCTAAAATGGGGCAATCGATTATATAGGAATCAAAAAGGTGGATTCTACGAACACTTAACAGCGATATACAACACCCTTGAGTGAGAACTGATCAATCTCCCTCTAGGAAATTGACATACTTTGCATCACAGTCTAATGAAGCGCCCTAGCAGTATTCCACCCCATTGACCTTTCCCTTTATCGTCTGTCTGTAAATTTTAAATGAGTTTTCGTTATCTATGAAGTCTTAATTTAATATCTAATAAAAGTTGAGTTTTATTACCCATTTTGGTGGCTAAAGGGTATTAGTGGTCGCTGGCTGTGCGACTTTTTGGAGTTTAAAATTAGTGAATAGTTCCCAAAAAGTTACACATTCGCAGGGGATAACATGACATTTTTATTCTATAAATCACTATGATTACAGAGATACCTCATTTATATAGATTTTTTATATATTTTTACGATTTTACTGAAAAATTAAAGGACACCCTTCATCAGGTCTCTGTCACTATTTCTATCACCACTACCTGTTGGAGCAGCTCACAAGGATTCCATCCCAACCTTTATCTAGTCAATTCATACATTAATCATTGCAAAATCATTGCTAGCGTTTCTGATTTATCTGCTGACATGCTCCCCTCGTAATACACGTGTGAAACACAGACATCAGCTACACGTGTACATGACATGTTCTGCTATAACATGGCTGCCTGGAGCTGTTGTATTTCTACTATACACACACAGGCTGCAGGGGGAGTGGCCACCAGCACCAGGAAGCACATGGAGGAGCCATTACACCATTATACCTCACACCATTATACAGGCTGTCAGTCAATTAGCACAATATGCTAATGACTCATTGGACATTTCACAGGTCATTTGCATACAGTTTTAGGACCTCATTGCTTAGGTTTACAGACATGTGGAGAGATAGAGGCAAAGCTATCTAATGAAAAATTAAGAAAATATATTTAGTTTAGGGGGGGTTATTTTGCCTGACAGGTTCTCTTTAAATATAGAGGAAAATTCATTCGTTTCCGCCATCTTATTGCCATCTTTTCAGAGACGGAACCTTAATAAAATAGTATAATATAATATTTTTTGATTGACAGTGTTGGTTTAGGGACAACCTTATTTTATCACTTTTTGGAACATTTTAGTGAGGAAATTTTCTAAAGTAAAGTTCCAGGTTTTGTTTTCTTTACGGTGTTTACCGAGTGGGTCCAACAATTTTCTGATTTACAGTACAGATTTTTACAGATGCAGTGATACCAAATATTTGTGATTTTGTGTTTTTTGTTCTTTATTAGATGTATTGTTAGTATTAGCTAGTATTGTTAGAGGAATTGTTGGTGTTTAGGGGACCTTTACTTTTTTAAATTATTTTTATTAAAAAAAACTTCAATTAAGTGTTTTAAACTGCTTTTTTCTTACAGGTTGGCTTGAACAAGTGATCCTCAAATCGCTGGTTCAAGCTCCTATACATCCAACACAGTGCAAAACAGATGTATTGTAGTGTGCTATTTAACACACTGATCATGCTGTGTATGCTCAGTGTGTTACAGCAGGGCCCGCCTCCTGGTCAAGCCCCCCTGGGGCTGCTATCGAAGCATTGGACTCGCCAGTAAGGTGGTGCAGGGCAGTCCAATTCACTTCAAAAGACTGCGGCGTGTAAGGAGTTAATACCCGCAACCTTGTTATAAGCAGGTGGCAGGAGCCAGTGCATGAAGCTGGACCGACTTTGACACACTACAATGTCAAATGTTGGGAAGGGGTTAAGGCCTAATTTAGAGAATTACAAAGAATATGCTGACATATCCAGAGGCTTGGAAGGGAAACCCATTTTTCCCAATCACATAGCCCAAAATGTTCACATCACAAATTCCCCATAATTATCTCAGCCAAGGCAACTAAAAAAAGTTGTATACAAAAAAAAAAAAAAAAAACCTTTGTATGACCCAAGGCTATCCCCCCCCCCCCACCCCCCGATGACTTCACAATGGGTGGCAATCAAATCCAAGATGGCAGTGCCCACGAGCCACGGTGATTTAAAGGGTTTACAGGGTTAACACCAATATTAATATGCAGCAAACGCCCAGCTTGTATGGAGAGGGCTCAGCCCATGAGCCCTTTCCATACACCCTCAACCGACATGTGATGTACAGATGCGTCACACATCGGTAATGGGTCAATATTCCATACCATGTACTGGCAAACAGGAAGTCTAAATGTGGTGAAATTGATGAAAAACGCATTTACAGCTCCGTTTTTTTTATAGCTTTAACTGTGCGTTGCACATCATGCCACCAATTAATTTTTATTTATATAGGCATTGTGTTTTGAGAAATTTTTAAAAATGAAAACCTGTGGTACAAAAAAATAGTTTTGCCAAATGCTGCAGCCGTTAGGTTTTTCATACGACGATGTGCGGGACGAGCTTTTGAACTTTTGATGCCCAATTTTATGGTTAAAAAAAATTAGCGTTTTGGATGTTTGGGCACTATATTCCATTACAGAGTTCACCTCAGAAAAAAAACAGTTTTTATATTTTCAGAGAACCTGCATTATTTATGCTAACTGATATGTTGAAGCTTTTTCCTGTATTTTTAAGGGGGGGGAGGCGTAATTAGATTTTTTTTTTTACTTGATTACCGATGACATGTGACTGGCGCAACGTATCAGGTCTGCGAAAACGGCAAGGCCTTGAGTATTAAACAGGCAGTAGGCTATCTTGGTAAAGTATCATTGGCCCCTGATGATATCACAAGTAGCAACAATCCCCATTCGTTGTCAAGATTTAAATGCTGCCTGCAGCAATTCTGTCACCACTACCTGTTGGAGCAGCTCACAAGGATCCCATCCCAACCTTTAGTCAATTCATACATTTATCATTCTAAAATCATCTTTTCTCCATTATATAAATGAGCCTGAGCACATGGAGAGAAAAAGTTACTGTTACCCCTCCCCTCTCCCTGCTCATGTCCGTGTGTGATGTATAGTAAATTATTGCTACTGTTTGTGCTTTATCTGCTGCATGTGAGAAAATATGCAAATTTTTCCAGAATGAGATAAATAAAACCACGCCTCTTACAGCATGGCTTTCCTGATCCCATCCTGGAAAAGCATATTTTCCCATAATCCCCTAGTGAAGCATCAATGGCTATAAGACTTTACACGCCTACATAGTGGCAGTCTCCGTAAGGAAAACTCTTGCTTCCCGACCCAAGTCAAAAGCTCCTCATCCAGCCAAACCAGTTCACTACGCTGTACTGAGGAGACCCAATCAGGTTGAAACAGTGCCGTCTACAGTTGGGAGTCTGTTCTTCTGGAATAGACATACTGGTTTTGCTTTAATCCTGCATCATGTCAGAAGGCCTCTTGTAGGTCATGCTTGATTGTCAAGGGAGCTGCCTTACAAGGCAGCTGAAAGAGGTATGGTTTTCCTTATCCCATCCTGGAAAACTTAGAATATTTTCCGAGAATCCCCTAGTGGAGCATTCATGGCTATAAGACTCCACACACCTACATGGTGGCCTTAATTGACAGTCTCCGTAAGGAGAACTCTTACTTCCCGACGTATGTGAGAAACACAGACATCAGCTAGTTGTAAGCTAGATACACAGACAAGCAACTGACATTCTACCTTCTCCCATAAACATGGTTGCATCTTGTGGCAGTTGTATCTTATTTATACACTGGCTGCAGGGGGTGTGGCCGACAGAACCAGGAAGCAGAGGAGCCAGCACCCGGAGTGTCACATCATTATATAGGCTGTCAGTCAAGCACTGGAGGATGTGGCTGTGCCTCTGACTCATGAATAAGCAGGACTGCTGAATATTAAAATGTCTCATTGGACCCATCTCAGGTCATTTGCATACAGCTTTAGGAACTGATAGTTTGAGTTTACAGGCATGTAGAGGATTATACTGTTATTTGATCATTTTTTGTAAAAATTTTATACGTTGCTAATTGGCATTTTCGACTTTGGGCGCTATATTCTGTTATGGGGATAAACGGCGGGAACTAACCACTATTATATTTTGATAGAACGGACATTTTGGGATGTGGAGTTACCCAACATGTTAATGATTTTTACCGTTTGGCACATTGTAATAAATGATAAGTTACTATACAACATTGGGTCCTACAAAGGGTGAGCGGCTGATATCAGAGTTGTGCTCCAGCCGGGCCGTGCACACGAAGCTGTTGCTGGAGCCGGCTCATGTGAAGAAAGAAGAGGAGCTGGCTGGGGAGTCGGAATGGAGAGTACACAGTTTATTTTTTTTTTATATACTCGAGAAGGGAAGTTTGAGCACAAAAATTGTGCTGAAAAACTCTCCTTGTGCTCGAGTATATATATACGGTAAGTAGTAACTTTTACCAAAGTAATTATGTTATAAATATGTACAGCATCGTTCCATCAATTCTTTCCCAGTTTCAAACACAGATGCAGAAGATGAAAGTACATCTGCAAAGTCAAAGTTTTGCCTGCAGCTTTCAGATTCCACCTTTAGCTGACAGGCTGGAGGAGGACACACATTACAAACGCCTTTATATTTTGAACCCTTCCACCTAGAAACACAGTCACCCCTTTCATATCATATAAGGATTGTGTGCATGCAGAACAGAACCGGAGATTACCACTCTTAAAGTTACATAAAAAAACTATTTTTTTTAGTACAATTTCAAGGGTGGATGATTTTGGCTCCATGAAGCATCCATAAACAATCCATGTATCATATTAAAGGGGAGATGCAGTTAAATATGACCCTAGAATAGTGGTTTTTAGGTAACAGGGTTCAGGAGATATAGCCCTTTGAAGTTGGCCACTGTCATAACGTTTATAAAAGTCCTTTCTCCACGGGGCATGTACAAATATGACGTATATAGCCATACGGCAGCAGTAAAGGGGTTAAACCGACACCCAAACTTTGTTTCAATGGGTCACAGTAAAAGAGACCCTTATTTTTTTAAAAACACAAGTAATAAATGTCCTATGTGAGGAAACAATATGCAATCTACATGCATATAATGTTTAAAGAACTTTTATTTCTGGCAAGGAAATCCTTTGCTTGATTAAAATAAAATCTTATCTGATTTACCTGCTCATTGACTTTAGCATGGGAAGGTCCATGATGAATAAGCAAGCGTACAATCTGAGCATCTCCTTTCCATGCGGCTAAATGTAAGGGAAAGCAACCTTTACAATCTGCGATATTTGTTACGGCTTCATTCCTCAGTAGAACCTCCACCACTTCCCTAAAAGGGATACAAGAATACACCATTAGTTCATAAGCATCAGAATGGAAAAAAAACTTCTTTAAAAAGGAAATCTCTCACCACATTTGCATAAAATACAGAAATTGACAGGGTTCCATAAATTCACTGACATCCTTCTTTTGGGGACTTTTAACCCCTTCCTGCTCTGCGTCCGATATATTGAACGCTGATCGCAGTAACTTAACGTTCAAAGTCCTATACATCGGACGCAGAACCGATGCCGGTTCAGCTCAAGATCTGAGCCAAACCAGCATCGGGAAACACAGGGTGCATGTGCATAGGATGACACTGCTAATACCCTGCAATACATCAGTATGTCCCATGATGGAAACAGTAAAAAAAAAAAAAAAAAAAAAAAAAAAAAAAGAAGAAAAGGTTATTCAATAAAAAAATAAAGAAATCATAAAAATGCACATAAGCCCCATAACATATAAAGCGACATAACACAAAAATAGTCTAAATCATAACACAAACCCCACATATATAGTATCACCACGTCCGTAACAACCCGTAGAATAAAAGTAAATCATTATTGAGCCTGCACAATGAACCCTTCAATAATTATGATTTTTACCGATTCCCACCAAAAATGCAATAAAAAGTGATCAAAAAAACTCCAGAATGATACTGGTGCCAAAGTACAACATGTCCCGCAAAAAACAAGCCATCAAACAGCTCCGTAGCCAAAAAAGTAAAAATGTTATGCCACTTGGAAGACGGCAATGCAAAATTGATAGATTTTTCCCCACATAACGGATTTCACAAATTTAGTAAAACGGAAGAAAATATATTCATGTCTGGTATCCCCGTAATCACACTGACCCATAGAATGAAGATAACATGATTATTAGGCTATAGGTGAAAACCAAAAAAAAAAGTAAAAACTCCAGTACAGAATTGACGCTTTTCTACTCCTGCCCTCAAAAAAAAAAGTTCCTAAATTTTCAACAATAGGTGATACCATCCCCAAAATGGTAACACTGGAAAAAGCATCTCATCCCGCAAAAAAAATTCCATCACATGGCACCAATAACGAAAAAGCGAAAATTTTATAGCCTACAAAAGGGGACAATGAGAAAACTAAAATACTGGCAGCTGCAGGTCCCTCTCTCCCTCGCTGTGCGTCCATAAAACAAGTAACAGCCACATGTGGGGGTCTCTGTACTCGGGAGAAATTGCATTACAAATTGTATGGTGGGTTGTCTCTATCTTTTGGAAATGTGTGAATTTTAGGGCTAAGTGAACGTATAACATACAAAATTTTACCTCCATTTTGATGTAATTACAATAAAGATCTCAAGGGGTTAATCTTCCTAAAAGTGGATTCTGATCGTGTGAGGGTTGCAGATTTGAAATGGGTTGATTATATAGGTTTTGATGTTAAATATGTAAACTTTCATTCAAAAACAGTATTTATCTCAAAATAGTCGATTCTGAAAATACAGAAAGTCGATAATCTTTTTGTAAGACACGTGACAGCAAAAGAATTATCCAGACATTACAAAAATTATGAAAATGTAAAGTAGACATATAGGAAATGTTATTCAGCAACTTAGGTGGTAACGTATATATACTCGAGTATAAGCCGACCCGAGTATAAGCCGAGACCCCGAATTTTACCACCAAACACTGTGAAAACCTATTGACTCTAGCATAAGCCGAGGGTGGGAAATGCATTGGTCACAAACCCCCCCCCCCAGTATATAGCCTACCCCCAGCAGTATACAGCCAGCCCAGGTATCGCTGCCTCCCAAAATGTGCACTATAAATATATAATAAAGGTTATTCCTGGCATTTAACCCCTCAACAGAAAATCGCGCCCAAAGTAGAAAACGCTGATTTTTGCCATTTAAAAAAAAAAACAAAAGGCCATAGAGTCCTTAAAATGCTAGCATTGAAAAAGTCATCAAGTCGCTAAAAATTACACCACACACAGCTCCGTACACCGAAGTATGAAAAAGGTTTTTAAACATAAAACCTAAACAAATCTGGTAGCCCTGTGATCGTACCAACCCAAAGAATGAAGTAGACCAAGTCCACAAGAAAATGGTGCAAATGCGTTATTTCACCATTTTCACTGCATTTGTAATTTTTTCCCCACTTCCCAGGATACAGCATGGCATATTAAATACAGTCACTATGAAGAGCAATTTTACACAGAAAACAAACCCTCATACAGCGGTGAACGTGGAAAAATAAAAAAAGTTTTGAAGGTGGGGAATAAAAGATGGAAACGCAAAGAAAGAAAAGGGCCTCGCGTTACGGGGTTAAAGAGAACCCGTCATGCAAAATAACCCCCCTAAACTAAATATATTTTCATAAACTGCCATAAGAGAGCATTGCCTCTGTCCCTTCATTGTCCCTCCACATGCCTGTAAACCTAAGCAATGAGGTCCTAAAGCTGTATGCAAATGACCTGTGAAACATCCAATGAGTCATTAGCATATTCAAGCTGTCAAGCTTATTCATGAGTGGGAGGTACAGCCATACCCCCAGTGTTTGACTGACAGCTGCTCTATGTAATGGCTGCTCCATGTGCTTGCTGGTGGCCACGCCTCCTGCAGCCTGTGTATGTATAGGAGAGATACAACAGCTCCAGGAAGCCATGTTATAGCAGAACATGTCCGGTACTTGTGTAGCTGATGTCTGTGTCATGTGTATTAGGAGGATGCAGCATGTCAGCAGGTACACTAACTATGCTTTACTATACATTACACACTGACATGAGCAGGAGGAGGAGAGGGGAGGGGGAACAGGGGTGACATCACTGCCTCTGACCATGTGACCAGCCTCATTCACAAAATAAAGAATAGATGATTTTATAATGATTAATGTATGAACTGACTAGATAAAGGAAATGTGGAAATAAATGTAAAACATAACTTTTAATAAATAAATAAGACCGCTAAAAATATCCAAATATAGTATGCCACCGACAATAAAATAATACTGGCTGTAGAAGAAGACAGTAAAAAAAAAAAAAAATAAATGGTTAGATCTTACCAGCTAAGGATGTTTACGCGGAATAAACAGGTAGCAGAGGTCCTCTCGGAATAGGAGCATGATCAGACATATGATCAGAAGGCCTAGTACGCCCATACTGCAAAACCCTTGCCTTATAACCCCAATAGCTCCTGTCCTGACAAGGACAGTCCCAGTACTCACCCTGTCAGGTGCACTACCGACCCTGTCACTAAAAGAGCAGGGACATCTGTGATCTGACTGCCTGCTGCGACTGTGCCCTTTCTTTATAATTTAATTTTGGCATATCATCCTTATGTCTCCACTTACAATTTGTACTTATTTGGTTCTAGTGTGGCACCTATTGCAGCATCATCAATTAGAGATACACCCCCTTCTGTATCATCATTTTGTGTCACGGAACATAAATTTCCTGGCAAGCTCCGGTCACTTCCGGGTGTGCTACCATTTGCGTCCCAGGTTTTGGAACACAGATGGATTGCAGCGAAACGGAAGTGAGTATTCCCCTCCTACAGAAGGAGGTGGTCTCAATGCCCAATGGGTGTTCTTAATGACCCACCGATGGCTGCTCAATGGGTGTATCACTCCATCAGGCGTGACACGCTATTTAACATGGCCAATCATCCTACGCGGTACTGCCTTGCAATCGGTATACCATACACCACTGTGTTGATGCCCTGGAATGGTCAGTTGACTGTCTTAGCCCTAGTTCACAGCAGGCAGTCAGATCACGGACTAAGGAATTCCCTGATGACTGAGGCAAGAGTCCTGCCTCTCGATAAGTGTCGGGATCTTTCCTGGATTTAGAAAGGGACCTTAATGTCCCTACTCTTTCAGTGACAGGGTCAGTAGTGCACCTGACAGAGTGAGTACTGGGACTGTCCCATTCCCTGGACAGTCCTAGTTTCTCCTATTCCGAGAGTACCCTTGCTACCTGTTCATACCGTGTAAACATCTGAGCTGGTAAGATCTAACCATTTATTTACTCATGCCATCTGTAAAGCATCATTTTATTCTTGGTGGCATTCTATATTTGGCAAATTTTAGCCGTTTTATATGACTTAACTTTTAATAGATATGTTTTAAATTTACAGTCATGGCCATAAGTTTTGAGAATGACACATATTTTCACATGCTATGTTGCCCTCTTTTTTATGTGTGTTTGTCAGATGTTTTTATCACATACTCATAATATGATTGCACTTTTATTTCTGTAACAAAAGCTTTTATAGACAGAATGGGTTACTGCATCAAGTCAATATTTGCAGTGTTGACCCTTCTTCAGGACCTCTGCAATTCTCCCTGGCAGCTCTCAATCAACTTCTGGACCAAATCCTGACTCATAGCAGTCCATTCTTGCACAACTTTTTGTTTTTTGTTTGTCAACCCATCTCTTGATGATTGACCACAAGTTCTCAATGGGATCAAGATCTGGGGAGTTTCCAGGCCATGGACCCAAAATCTCTATGTTTTGTTCCCTGAGCCATTTAGTTATCACTTTTGCTTTATGGCAAGGTACTCCATCATGCTGGAAAAGGCATTGTTGATCACCAAACTGCTCTTGGACGGTTGGGAGAAGTTGCTCTTGGGGGACATTCTGGTACCATTCTTTAGTCATGGATGTGTTTTTAGGCACACATGAATGGTTTCAGGATGCTTTATAGTTGGCATGAGATAAGACTGGTGGTATCGCTCACCTTGTCTTCTCCGAACAAGCTGTTTTCCAGATGTTCCAAACAATCGGAAAAGGGATTCATCAGAGAAAATGACTTTACCCCAGTCCTCAGCAGTTCACTCTCTGTACCTTCTGCAGAATAGCAGTCTGACAAAGTTGTTTTTTCTGGAGAGAAGTGGCTTCTTTGCTGCCCTCCTTGACACCAGACCTTGCTCCAAGAGTCTCCAACTCACAGTGCCTGCAGATGCACTCACACCTGCCTGCTGCCATTCCTGAGAAAGCTCTGCACTGCTGGTAGCCCGATCCCGAAGCTGAAACACTTTTAAGAGACGGTCCCGGCACTTCCTGGTCCTTCTTGAGCGCCCGGGAGCCTTTCTGGCAACAATGGAACCTCTCTCCTTGAATTCCTTGATGATGCGATAGATTGTTGACTGAGGTGTTATCTTTCTAGCTGCAACATTCTTCCATGTTAGGCCAGTTTTGTGCAGTGCAATGATGACTGCACGTGTTTCTTTAGAGATAACCATGGTTAACAAAAAAGAAACAATCATGCCAATTACCAGCCTCCTTTTAAAGTGTCCAGTGGTGTGATTCTTACTTAATCATGACAGATTGATCACCAGCCCTGTCCTCATCAACACCCACACTTGTGTTAATGGAGCAATCACTGAAACAATGTTTGCTGCTCCTTTTAAGGCAGGCCTGCAATGAAGTTGAAATGTGTTTTGGGTGAAAAAGTTCATTTTCTAGGCAAATATTGACTTTTCAATTAATTGCTGTTAAAGGAAACCTACCACTTGAAGTGGCAGGTTTCCGATGGCAATACCGAGCACCAGCTCAGGGTGAGCTGGTGCCGGAGCCTATTTTAGTTAGTGTTTTAAACCGCGGTATGTGACCACTAGTTCATACAATTGCACTGCAATAAGCATCTTCTCTGTCCAGCCTAGCAGGCATGTGCCTATGGCAGACCCGGGAGGTTGGAAGTATGAAGGTTGAAGTATAGAAGGTTGTTACTGTTGTGGAGTTTGAGCCATGAGGTGCTCTGCTAACGCCACCAAACACCTTAGCCTCAGTTGCATATTTCTAAAGCATTTTGGCACAGAAAGAGGAGGTAGGAAATAAAAAAAATCCCTGGTTTCCGTGTAAAAAAAAGGAATTAGTCTCACCAGTAATTCAGTTTCCACAAGTCCACCATGACGGCCCCCCAGGAGGTTGCTTCCCCTTCCTCTGTAGGGACAGGAAATTGAGAGTATTAAAGGCCCCACCCTCAACCTCCCACCAGTGCTTATCAAATAACTACACCGGTATAGGATCCAACTCAAATTTATTCAGTACGTTAATTTCACATACATAGATAAAACATAAAACTTCTTATACAAGTGGGAGGGAAAAAAATAGGCCCGTCATGGTGGACTTATGGAAACTGAATTACCGGTGAAACTAATTCCTTTTTTCCATATCGTCCCCCAAGACGGCCCCCTGGAGACATACCAAATTATGTCCAGTCAGGGAGGGACCACAGCCCGAAGTACTTTCCGGCCGAAGGCCAGATCTCTGGAAGTTAGAACATTAAGTCTATAGTGATTAACAAAAGTAGTATTTGAGCTCCATGTGGCAGCTTTACAAATCTCTTCAATAGAGGCTCCCCCTAGCTCCGCCCAAGATGTAGACATAGCCCTAGTAGAATGGGCTTTGACTGAAAGCGGTAGGGGAACACCCTTGACCTTGTAGCATTCTTTAATGGCTTCAGTATCATCCAATTGTGGTCTTTGAAGCCTTCTTGCCTTTATGTTTTCCTGCAAATTGAATGAACAGATTTAAATCCTTTGTCCAAGGACCAGAGGCTTCAAGATAATTAAGCACTGTACGCCTTACATCCAACAGATGCCATTTCTCCTCCATAGGACTTCTTGGATGCTGGCAAAATGTTGGTAAGACAATCTCTTGGTTCCTATGGAAATTAGAGACAACCTTAGGCAAGAAATTTCTGTCAAGCTTAAGCGTAATCCTATCCTCAGATATAGACAAACAGGGTTCACAGATAGACAGGGCTTGCAACTCACTTAACCTTCTAGCCGATGTGATGGCTATAAGGAAGGCAGTCTTTAAAGTCAAGAGACGCATGTTGTAAGAGTCATTTGGTTCAAAAGGGCTCTCAATTAGGGCGTCTAAGACTAAAGATAAATCCCACTGAGGGGATGACTAACAGTAGGACGTAGACGTGAACAGGCCTGGAAAAATCTTTTAACCCACCTGTGTTCTGCAAGTACGGTGTCATAGAATGCACTCAGGGCAGAGACCTGGACTTTCAAGGTGCTAGGTCGAAGCTCCTTTTCAAACCAGTCCTGTAGAAAATCAAGGATTTGACAAACATTAGGAGAATCCTGATTAGGCATATCCTTAGACCATGAAGAAAACTTTTTCCATATTTTAAGATATATGGCATGAGTTACAGGTTTCCTACTATTTAAGGTCTTAATTACCTTATATGATAGTCCCTTCGTTTTCAAGAAGGCGCTTTCAGGATCCAGGCTGCCAATTTTAGAAACCCTGGATTCTGATGCAGGACTGGTCTTTGATGTAGAAGGTCTGGCCTCTCGGGAAGAATGAATGGAAGGTCCACTGCTAACTTCTGAAGAATTGGGAACCAACTCTTCTTCGGCCAGAAGGGTGCGACCAGGATAAGACTGGTTGGACTGATCAACAGCTTCTGCAGCACCTTGCTTACCAACGGAATTGGGGGAAGGCATATACCAGATCTTGGCTCCAGACCTGTGAGAAAGCATCCAGCCCCCAAGGGGCCCCTCTTGGATTTAGTGAGTAGAACTTCTCTACCTTGCAGTTCTTCCTTGAGGCAAACAGATCGATGGCTGGTAATCCCAATCTTGAAATGATCTCCTGAAAGACCTCCTTGTTCAGACTCCACTCGTGTGGAAGGATCTGAGATCTGCTGAGATAATCTGCCACTACATTTTCTGAGCCCTTCAGATGGATGGCTGAAATTGAGCGAAGATTCTCTTCCGCCCATGAGAATATTTTCTGGGATATCTTTAGCAGTTCCCTGGATCTGGTTCCACCCTGCCTTTTTAGATAGGCAACTGTAGTGGTATTGTCTGACATTTTTATGTGATGCCCTTTCAAGTCGTCCGTGCAAGCTTCCAGTGTCTCCAGGACTGCTCTCAATTCTCTTTGGTTTGAAGAGACTTGATTTCTCTCCCGGGACCAACGACCCTGAACATATTTTCCTAGCAGGAGAGCTCCCCAACCGGAACTGCTGGCATCCGTCTGAATCTGGATCAATGGCCACTGTATCGATTTCACTCCTCTTTGAAGGTTCCTGGGACTTTTTCAATCTTCCCCCCACTCTGGCGTCATTGCCGTTTTTCTTGCTTATTTGTGGAACTGAAGAGGAACTGTTTGCTTCTTCCTCCTCTGGATGTACTCCCAAATCCTTGTCTCCATGTTTGTCTGCCCTTAAATCTTTGCTAATCTCTGGTTGAGCGAAAGCCACGAAAAAACGGTTTGTCTGTTGCTTCGCTTCCGGAAACCCTTTCTTACGGTCAGCTGCTTTATCCAATATATCATCCAGCTCTACGCCAAACAAAAACTCCCCAGAAAAAGGAAGGCTACACAACTTAGCCTTAGAACACACATCACCTGACCACTGCTTAAGCCAAAGTGCTCTTCTGGTTGCATTTGACAATGCGGCTTCCCTTGTGGAAAAACGAATAGTCTCTGCCGATGCGTACGCTAGAAAGGTTGCTGCTGACTTCAGTAGCGGGATGGAATCTAGAATCTCTTCGCTAGACGTACCTTCTCTAAGGTGATCTTCAAGTTGTCTTAACCAAAAGAAAAGAGTGCGAGATACTGAGGTAGTTGCAACATTAGTTTTAAGAGTCGCCATAGAGGCCTCCCATGCTTTCTTAAGCAGACAGTCTGACTTCCGATCCATAGCATCCTTTAACTGGGTAGAATCCTCAAAGGGTAAATGAGTTTTTTTAACAACTTTGGAAATGGGAACATCAACTCTGGGCACATTATCCCAAATTTTCATCTCCTCAGGGTCAAATAATAAATGGTTCCTAAATTCTTTGGGAATTGTTAAACGTCTTTCTGGGTCTTTCCACTCATCCAAAACAAGATCTTTCAGATTTTCAATGATTGGAAAAACTCGCACTTTCATCCCTCTCAAACCTCCAAACAATTCGTCAACTACTGACCTTTCTTCTACTGTGTCCTCAATATTAAGGGTGTCTCTTAATGCCTTAATAAGCCCATCCATATCTTCATTTGGAAAAAGATATTTAGGGTCATTGGGTACGGATTGTTGCATGATATCAGACTCCTCAATATCCATTTCATATGAACATGAAGGTTGCTCATCATCAGTGTCTACACATACAGGATTTCCTCTGACTTTCTTATGCGGCGCACTTCTAGAAGCTTTGATCTCCTCACGCATCACAACCCTTAATTCATCCATAAATGAAGATTTCTCTTTATTAATATCCTGTCCAAACTATCCTTGCATAGGCTCTTTTTATATGACACATCAAGTTTTTTGATCTCTCCTTATCACATTCCTTAACTTTCTCCTTGACAAACATGTCCTTCTCCTAATTATAAAAACACAAAAACCCAGGAGTGATGCTTAATTAAAAAAGCCGACTCCCAAACACAGCATATAGTGCCAGCAACATTGGCGTTCAGCCAGACGTCCTACTCACAGAACCCAGGGATATGGAACGATTTTCAGCCATCTTGTTCCCAGAGACCTCAGCAGACAGCGACTACACCGTGGTCTTATACATGCTGCAGGCGTCTGACGTCATCTTCCGCGGCCCTTCCCCTAGGCCGTGACGTTGAGGCCTCTGACGTCAGTTCCGGCAAAACCGGCAACTGAAGCCTGAGGACCCCAAGTAGGACTCCCTAAAGAGGCCGGACGAGGGAAGCCCCGGGGGAACAGGCACCCACGAGGGGTACGAGATTCCACCTCCCCCCCCCCCCCCAGAGGAGAGAGGGACAGGAAAAACACTGGTGGGAGGTTGAGGGTGGGGCCTTTAATACTCTCAATTTGCTGCCCTACAGAGGAAGGGGAAGCAACCTCCAGGGGGGCCGTCATGGGGGACGATATGGAAAATATTGTTACTTGAAGGAAGAGGTAGTCTAAAATCATAAACACCATGCTACAGCCAAGATTATATGTAGCTACTAATAGCATAGTTTAAAGAAGATGCATTTATAAGATGAATACAAAACAGACAAGACAGTGATCGCGATAATGTTAATTAAGAATTGAAGGTAATGAAAAATATTTGAAAATTGGACACAGATTTTCACCTAATTAAGAGATTATTTCTTTGTCGTTTCATTAAGAACAAGTAGAGGATGTAAACAAGTACCTACTTGTGACCATTTAAAGCAGCATGATGTAAAGGCGTGTATCCTGAGCTGTCAACACAATTCACATTGGGTCCACGCCAAATGCTGAAAAATAAGACAAAGGTATTATTATAAAAATGCAATCCATAATCTGTTAAAGGGGTTTGCCCATGAAAGAAAATTATCAAATTTTAAACCCCATGTAATGTTTACACATGTTTTGAACCCCTTTCTTTACAATTTTGCTCAGTTTTATTGCAGTTTTAGCTCCTTTTACTTAGTTGTGGTCAGTGGAAGATTACAGATTACAGCAAGAAGTCTCTAAACAGACACATTATGATCCCAATAATGCTGTGTGCGGTTAGATTATCAGCGTACAGGTCTATATACACTTTCATATAGCCTCTGAACATTATATTAGTATCTCTCTCATAGAAAGAAGAGACAGATCAGAAAGATGACATCCATTAGATGCATATTACACATGACATTCTCAGCTCTGCTATTACACGTATAACATATATAGCTCTGCTATATCTCACCTATAACACATACTGGCAGATCTGCTGTACCTTCCCCCGATAAAGATCTTATCTGCCTGTAGCTTTACTCTCCTCATGTGCTGCCGGCCGGAACTGAGTGTGTGTGTGTGAGCTTGTTCTGGAATGCAAGGGTGAGGGCTAGAGGTAGAGAAAACTCAGTGCAGCATCAGACAAAAGAGCAAGATGTCTGCCGACCCTAAATGAAGAGGATAAAGGGTTGGATCCAGGGGCAACCAAAATTGTGTACACCAGGACTGAAAGAGACAAGTTGGAATTATATTTGTGAAATGCTGTATTTTTTCTTAACATAGAATGTGGTATTTTGTGATCCTCAGTACATTTAAAAAAACTCGTCTTCGTGGGATTCCCCTTTAAGAATTTTGTACTAGTGTTTTTAAGCCTAAACCAGAAGCCAGACATACATAGAGTTATGAAAAGATTGGCATGCAAATCCGGGTGTTAATTACTAATAATGGTTCAATGTTAGAAAGCATTGGGTTATAAACGTGATAAAAAAAAATTCAGTGTAGTTAGTATTTTTCTCAATAAATCAGGGATTATAGCTACAGTATTTGTTAATACTTTGCTAGGCACAACAGATTTTGTTAAACTGAAAATACAATCATAAAGGTCCTGGTAAGTAGAGCATGCAACTAGTCATGAATGTTTAGCATCGCATGACTTTCCATCTCTTGTCCTTTTATGGACAGAAATACAGCAGAGGTAAAAGGCATTTATGAACCATGGACCTTTAGCTCTAGGCTACCCAGCAGAGGATTGGATCTCCCGGAAAGCGGCACAGAGGATGTGACCCCTCCTGGGAAGACTCTTAAATGCTGCGGTCATTCTTGACCACTGCGTGTAAGGGATACCTGTGATCAGAGCCGGTTCCAATTGGGGTGTCAGAGCGTGGCATCAGCTGTGATACACAGCTGACTCCCACTGCTTCTGGTGCAAGCTTAATTTGTGAGCCAGTGCCAGAAGCTGGACATATACAGCACATCCTGATGAGGGGTGTACCTTCCTGCAAGGATGTACTATTATGTCCAAGTGCACTTAGGGTTCAATATTGAGTTAACAATGCACTTTGTAAAAACTATGTTAACAATGCAATTAGGCAAATCTCCTCTCCAACAGTACTGAACTGCATTTGAAAGTGTAATTTAAACAGGGCTGTGGAGTTGGCAAGACAAACCTCGGACTTGAACTCCTCAATTTCCCAAACTTGACACCCGTTTTCCTTGCTCCACAGTCCTGTTTTCCAGGTCCCTCTATCAGTGATTGAGATAAACGTGGGATTTCCTTTCCAGTGCCTTATTCCTCTCATCTATAGCAGAGGACAGGGCCGCATCTGCCGTGAGGCGAGATGAAAATCTCGCCTCAGGCGGCAGAATGCGGGTCCCTGTAAAGGGCGGCGAAATTGGCCGCTCTAAAGTGGGCGATTCGGGCGTCCATTAACGCCCGAATCGCCCACCAGCTAAATAAATCGCGCCTGTTTCTTTAAGACACAGGCGCGATTTATATGCGGAGCGACTCAGCGCCTTTCCGGCAGCTGCGTCGCTCCGTTCTAAGCAGTGACACAGGCGTCATGACGTCACGCGCCTGTGTCACTGTGCGGAGCCGCGGCTGCCAGAAGAGCCGCATGAGGACGGGACCCGCGCGCCGAGGGAGCAGCTGCCTGCAGGTGAGTATGATATTATTTTTCATGTACTGTCATTTATTTTATGTGGGGGAGTTATATGTGGCCATAATTGATGTATACTGGGGCGAAGGGGAGGGGGCTGTATATGGGATACAGTACATTACTAAGCGGGGAGGGGGCTGTATATGGGATACAGTACATTACTAAGCGGGGAGGGGGCTGTATATGGGATACAGTACATTACTAAGCGGGGAGGGGGCTGTATATGGGATACAGTACATTACTAAGCGGGGAGGGGGCTGTATATGGGATACAGTACATTACTAAGCGGGGAGGGGGCTGTATATGGGATACAGTACATTACTAAGCGGGGAGGGGGCTGTATATGGGATACAGTACATTACTAAGCGGGGAGGGGGCTGTATATGGGATACAGTACATTACTAAGCGGGGAGGGGGCTGTATATGGGATACAGTACATTACTAAGCGGGGAGGGGGCTGTATATGGGATACAGTACATTACTAAGCTGGGAGGGGGCTGTATATGGGATACAGTACATTACTAAGCTGGGAGGGGGCTGTATATGGGATACAGTACATTACTAAGCTGGGAGGGGGCTGTATATGGGATACAGTACATTACTAAGCTGGGAGGGGGCTGTATATGGGATACAGTACATTACTAAGCTGGGAGGGGGCTGTATATGGGATACAGTACATTACTAAGCTGGGAGGGGGCTGTATATGGGATACAGTACATTACTAAGCTGGGAGGGGGCTGTATATGGGATACAGTACATTACTAAGCTGGGAGGGGGCTGTATATGGGATACAGTACATTACTAAGCTGGGAGGGGGCTGTATATGGGATACAGTACATTACTAAGCTGGGAGGGGGCTGTATATGGGATACAGTACATTACTAAGCTGGGAGGGGGCTGTATATGGGATACAGTACATTACTAAGCTGGGAGGGGGCTGTATATGGGATACAGTACATTACTAAGCTGGGAGGGGGCTGTATATGGGATACAGTACATTACTAAGCTGGGAGGGGGCTGTATATGGGATACAGTACATTACTAAGCTGGGAGGGGGCTGTATATGGGATACAGTACATTACTAAGCTGGGAGGGGGCTGTATATGGGATACAGTACATTACTAAGCTGGGAGGGGGCTGTATATGGGATACAGTACATTACTAAGCTGGGAGGGGGCTGTATATGGGATACAGTACATTACTAAGCTGGGAGGGGGCTGTATATGGGATACAGTACATTACTAAGCTGGGAGGGGGCTGTATATGGGATACAGTACATTACTAAGCTGGGAGGGGGCTGTATATGGGATACAGTACATTACTAAGCTGGGAGGGGGCTGTATATGGGATACAGTACATTACTAAGCTGGGAGGGGGCTGTATATGGGATACAGTACATTACTAAGCTGGGAGGGGGCTGTATATGGGATACAGTACATTACTAAGCTGGGAGGGGGCTGTATATGGGATACAGTACATTACTAAGCTGGGAGGGGGCTGTATATGGGATACAGTACATTACTAAGCTGGGAGGGGGCTGTATATGGGATACAGTACATTACTAAGCTGGGAGGGGGCTGTATATGGGATACAGTACATTACTAAGCTGGGAGGGGGCTGTATATGGGATACAGTACATTACTAAGCTGGGAGGGGGCTGTATATGGGATACAGTACATTACTAAGCTGGGAGGGGGCTGTATATGGGATACAGTACATTACTAAGCTGGGAGGGGGCTGTATATGGGATACAGTACATTACTAAGCTGGGAGGGGGCTGTATATGGGATACAGTACATTACTAAGCTGGGAGGGGGCTGTATATGGGATACAGTACATTACTAAGCTGGGAGGGGGCTGTATATGGGATACAGTACATTACTAAGCTGGGAGGGGGCTGTATATGGGATACAGTACATTACTAAGCTGGGAGGGGGCTGTATATGGGATACAGTACATTACTAAGCTGGGAGGGGGCTGTATATGGGATACAGTACATTACTAAGCTGGGAGGGGGCTGTATATGGGATACAGTACATTACTAAGCTGGGAGGGGGCTGTATATGGGATACAGTACATTACTAAGCTGGGAGGGGGCTGTATATGGGATACAGTACATTACTAAGCTGGGAGGGGGCTGTATATGGGATACAGTACATTACTAAGCTGGGAGGGGGCTGTATATGGGATACAGTACATTACTAAGCTGGGAGGGGGCTGTATATGGGATACAGTACATTACTAAGCTGGGAGGGGGCTGTATATGGGATACAGTACATTACTAAGCTGGGAGGGGGCTGTATATGGGATACAGTACATTACTAAGCTGGGAGGGGGCTGTATATGGGATACAGTACATTACTAAGCTGGGAGGGGGCTGTATATGGGATACAGTACATTACTAAGCTGGGAGGGGGCTGTATATGGGATACAGTACATTACTAAGCTGGGAGGGGGCTGTATATGGGATACAGTACATTACTAAGCTGGGAGGGGGCTGTATATGGGATACAGTACATTACTAAGCTGGGAGGGGGCTGTATATGGGATACAGTACATTACTAAGCTGGGAGGGGGCTGTATATGGGATACAGTACATTACTAAGCTGGGAGGGGGCTGTATATGGGATACAGTACATTACTAAGCTGGGAGGGGGCTGTATATGGGATACAGTACATTACTAAGCTGGGAGGGGGCTGTATATGGGATACAGTACATTACTAAGCTGGGAGGGGGCTGTATATGGGATACAGTACATTACTAAGCTGGGAGGGGGCTGTATATGGGATACAGTACATTACTAAGCTGGGAGGGGGCTGTATATGGGATACAGTACATTACTAAGCTGGGAGGGGGCTGTATATGGGATACAGTACATTACTAAGCTGGGAGGGGGCTGTATATGGGATACAGTACATTACTAAGCTGGGAGGGGGCTGTATATGGGATACAGTACATTACTAAGCTGGGAGGGGGCTGTATATGGGATACAGTACATTACTAAGCTGGGAGGGGGCTGTATATGGGATACAGTACATTACTAAGCTGGGAGGGGGCTGTATATGGGATACAGTACATTACTAAGCTGGGAGGGGGCTGTATATGGGATACAGTACATTACTAAGCTGGGAGGGGGCTGTATATGGGATACAGTACATTACTAAGCTGGGAGGGGGCTGTATATGGGATACAGTACATTACTAAGCTGGGAGGGGGCTGTATATGGGATACAGTACATTACTAAGCTGGGAGGGGGCTGTATATGGGATACAGTACATTACTAAGCTGGGAGGGGGCTGTATATGGGATACAGTACATTACTAAGCTGGGAGGGGGCTGTATATGGGATACAGTACATTACTAAGCTGGGAGGGGGCTGTATATGGGATACAGTACATTACTAAGCTGGGAGGGGGCTGTATATGGGATACAGTACATTACTAAGCTGGGAGGGGGCTGTATATGGGATACAGTACATTACTAAGCTGGGAGGGGGCTGTATATGGGATACAGTACATTACTAAGCTGGGAGGGGGCTGTATATGGGATACAGTACATTACTAAGCTGGGAGGGGGCTGTATATGGGATACAGTACATTACTAAGCTGGGAGGGGGCTGTATATGGGATACAGTACATTACTAAGCTGGGAGGGGGCTGTATATGGGATACAGTACATTACTAAGCTGGGAGGGGGCTGTATATGGGATACAGTACATTACTAAGCTGGGAGGGGGCTGTATATGGGATACAGTACATTACTAAGCTGGGAGGGGGCTGTATATGGGATACAGTACATTACTAAGCTGGGAGGGGGCTGTATATGGGATACAGTACATTACTAAGCTGGGAGGGGGCTGTATATGGGATACAGTACATTACTAAGCTGGGAGGGGGCTGTATATGGGATACAGTACATTACTAAGCTGGGAGGGGGCTGTATATGGGATACAGTACATTACTAAGCTGGGAGGGGGCTGTATATGGGATACAGTACATTACTAAGCTGGGAGGGGGCTGTATATGGGATACAGTACATTACTAAGCTGGGAGGGGGCTGTATATGGGATACAGTACATTACTAAGCTGGGAGGGGGCTGTATATGGGATACAGTACATTACTAAGCTGGGAGGGGGCTGTATATGGGATACAGTACATTACTAAGCTGGGAGGGGGCTGTATATGGGATACAGTACATTACTAAGCTGGGAGGGGGCTGTATATGGGATACAGTACATTACTAAGCTGGGAGGGGGCTGTATATGGGATACAGTACATTACTAAGCTGGGAGGGGGCTGTATATGGGATACAGTACATTACTAAGCTGGGAGGGGGCTGTATATGGGATACAGTACATTACTAAGCTGGGAGGGGGCTGTATATGGGATACAGTACATTACTAAGCTGGGAGGGGGCTGTATATGGGATACAGTACATTACTAAGCTGGGAGGGGGCTGTATATGGGATACAGTACATTACTAAGCTGGGAGGGGGCTGTATATGGGATACAGTACATTACTAAGCTGGGAGGGGGCTGTATATGGGATACAGTACATTACTAAGCTGGGAGGGGGCTGTATATGGGATACAGTACATTACTAAGCTGGGAGGGGGCTGTATATGGGATACAGTACATTACTAAGCTGGGAGGGGGCTGTATATGGGATACAGTACATTACTAAGCTGGGAGGGGGCTGTATATGGGATACAGTACATTACTAAGCTGGGAGGGGGCTGTATATGGGATACAGTACATTACTAAGCTGGGAGGGGGCTGTATATGGGATACAGTACATTACTAAGCTGGGAGGGGGCTGTATATGGGATACAGTACATTACTAAGCTGGGAGGGGGCTGTATATGGGATACAGTACATTACTAAGCTGGGAGGGGGCTGTATATGGGATACAGTACATTACTAAGCTGGGAGGGGGCTGTATATGGGATACAGTACATTACTAAGCTGGGAGGGGGCTGTATATGGGATACAGTACATTACTAAGCTGGGAGGGGGCTGTATATGGGATACAGTACATTACTAAGCTGGGAGGGGGCTGTATATGGGATACAGTACATTACTAAGCTGGGAGGGGGCTGTATATGGGATACAGTACATTACTAAGCTGGGAGGGGGCTGTATATGGGATACAGTACATTACTAAGCTGGGAGGGGGCTGTATATGGGATACAGTACATTACTAAGCTGGGAGGGGGCTGTATATGGGATACAGTACATTACTAAGCTGGGAGGGGGCTGTATATGGGATACAGTACATTACTAAGCTGGGAGGGGGCTGTATATGGGATACAGTACATTACTAAGCTGGGAGGGGGCTGTATATGGGATACAGTACATTACTAAGCTGGGAGGGGGCTGTATATGGGATACAGTACATTACTAAGCTGGGAGGGGGCTGTATATGGGATACAGTACATTACTAAGCTGGGAGGGGGCTGTATATGGGATACAGTACATTACTAAGCTGGGAGGGGGCTGTATATGGGATACAGTACATTACTAAGCTGGGAGGGGGCTGTATATGGGATACAGTACATTACTAAGCTGGGAGGGGGCTGTATATGGGATACAGTACATTACTAAGCTGGGAGGGGGCTGTATATGGGATACAGTACATTACTAAGCTGGGAGGGGGCTGTATATGGGATACAGTACATTACTAAGCTGGGAGGGGGCTGTATATGGGATACAGTACATTACTAAGCTGGGAGGGGGCTGTATATGGGATACAGTACATTACTAAGCTGGGAGGGGGCTGTATATGGGATACAGTACATTACTAAGCTGGGAGGGGGCTGTATATGGGATACAGTACATTACTAAGCTGGGAGGGGGCTGTATATGGGATACAGTACATTACTAAGCTGGGAGGGGGCTGTATATGGGATACAGTACATTACTAAGCTGGGAGGGGGCTGTATATGGGATACAGTACATTACTAAGCTGGGAGGGGGCTGTATATGGGATACAGTACATTACTAAGCTGGGAGGGGCTGTATATGGGATACAGTACATTACTAAGCTGGGAGGGGCTGTATATGGGATACAGTACATTACTAAGCTGGGAGGGGCCTGTATATGGGATACAGTACATTACTAAGCTGGGAGGGGCTGTATATGGGATACAGTACATTACTAAGCTGGGAGGGGCCTGTATATGGGATACAGTACATTACTAAGCTGGGAGGGGCCTGTATATGGGATACAGTACATTACTAAGCTGGAGGGGCCTGTATATGGGATACAGTACATTACTAAGCTGGGAGGGGCCTGTATATGGGATACAGTACATTACTAAGCTGGGAGGGGCCTGTATATGGGATACAGTACATTACTAAGCTGGGAGGGGCCTGTATATGGGATACAGTACATTACTAAGCTGGGAGGGGCCTGTATATGGGATACAGTACATTACTAAGCTGGGAGGGGCCTGTATATGGGATACAGTACATTACTAAGCTGGGAGGGGCTGTATATGGGATACAGTACATTACTAAGCTGGGAGGGGCTGTATATGGGATACAGTACATTACTAAGCTGGGAGGGGCCTGTATATGGGATACAGTACATTACTAAGCTGGGAGGGGGCTGTATATGGGATACAGTACATTACTAAGCTGGGAGGGGGCTGTATATGGGATACAGTACATTACTAAGCTGGGAGGGGGCTGTATATGGGATACAGTACATTACTAAGCTGGGAGGGGGCTGTATATGGGATACAGTACATTACTAAGCTGGGAGGGGGCTGTATATGGGATACAGTACATTACTAAGCTGGGAGGGGGCTGTATATGGGATACAGTACATTACTAAGCTGGGAGGGGGCTGTATATGGGATACAGTACATTACTAAGCTGGGAGGGGGCTGTATATGGGATACAGTACATTACTAAGCTGGGAGGGGGCTGTATATGGGATACAGTACATTACTAAGCTGGGAGGGGGCTGTATATGGGATACAGTACATTACTAAGCTGGGAGGGGGCTGTATATGGGATACAGTACATTACTAAGCTGGGAGGGGGCTGTATATGGGATACAGTACATTACTAAGCTGGGAGGGGGCTGTATATGGGATACAGTACATTACTAAGCTGGGAGGGGGCTGTATATGGGATACAGTACATTACTAAGCTGGGAGGGGGCTGTATATGGGATACAGTACATTACTAAGCTGGGAGGGGGCTGTATATGGGATACAGTACATTACTAAGCTGGGAGGGGGCTGTATATGGGATACAGTACATTACTAAGCTGGGAGGGGGCTGTATATGGGATACAGTACATTACTAAGCTGGGAGGGGGCTGTATATGGGATACAGTACATTACTAAGCTGGGAGGGGGCTGTATATGGGATACAGTACATTACTAAGCTGGGAGGGGGCTGTATATGGGATACAGTACATTACTAAGCTGGGAGGGGCTGTATATGGGATACAGTACATTACTAAGCTGGGAGGGGGCTGTATATGGGATACAGTACATTACTAAGCTGGGAGGGGGCTGTATATGGGATACAGTACATTACTAAGCTGGGAGGGGGCTGTATATGGGATACAGTACATTACTAAGCTGGGAGGGGGCTGTATATGGGATACAGTACATTACTAAGCTGGGAGGGGGCTGTATATGGGATACAGTACATTACTAAGCTGGGAGGGGGCTGTATATGGGATACAGTACATTACTAAGCTGGGAGGGGGCTGTATATGGGATACAGTACATTACTAAGCTGGGAGGGGGCTGTATATGGGATACAGTACATTACTAAGCTGGGAGGGGGCTGTATATGGGATACAGTACATTACTAAGCTGGGAGGGGGCTGTATATGGGATACAGTACATTACTAAGCTGGGAGGGGGCTGTATATGGGATACAGTACATTACTAAGCTGGGAGGGGGCTGTATATGGGATACAGTACATTACTAAGCTGGGAGGGGGCTGTATATGGGATACAGTACATTACTAACCTGGGAGGGGGCTGTATATGGGATACAGTACATTACTAACCTGGGAGGGGGCTGTATATGGGATACAGTACATTACTAACCTGGGAGGGGGCTGTATATGGGATACAGTACATTACTAACCTGGGAGGGGGCTGTATATGGGATACAGTACATTACTAACCTGGGAGGGGGCTGTATATGGGATACAGTACATTACTAACCTGGGAGGGGGCTGTATATGGGATACAGTACATTACTAACCTGGGAGGGGGCTGTATATGGGATACAGTACATTACTAAGCTGGGAGGGGGCTGTATATGGGATACAGTACATTACTAAGCTGGGAGGGGGCTGTATATGGGATACAGTACATTACTAAGCTGGGAGGGGGCTGTATATGGGATACAGTACATTACTAAGCTGGGAGGGGGCTGTATATGGGATACAGTACATTACTAAGCTGGGAGGGGGCTGTATATGGGATACAGTACATTACTAAGCTGGGAGGGGGCTGTATATGGGATACAGTACATTACTAAGCTGGGAGGGGGCTGTATATGGGATACAGTACATTACTAAGCTGGGAGGGGGCTGTATATGGGATACAGTACATTACTAAGCTGGAGGGGGCTGTATATGGGATACAGTACATTACTAAGCTGGAGGGGGCTGTATATGGGATACAGTACATTACTAAGCTGGGAGAGGGCTGTATATGGGATACAGTACATTACTAAGCTGGGAGGGGGCTGTATATGGGATACAGTATATTACTAAGCTGGGGGCTGTATATGGGATACAGTATATTACTAAGCTGGGAGGCTGTATATGGGATACAGTATATTACTAAGCTGGGAAGGCTGTATATGGGATACAGTATATTACTAAGCTGGGAGGGGGCTGTATATGGGATACAGTACATTACTAAGCTGGGAGGGGGCTGTATATGGGATACAGTACATTACTAAGCTGGGAGGGGGCTGTATATGGGATACAGTACATTACTAAGCTGGGAGGGGGCTGTATATGGGATACAGTACATTACTAAGCTGGGAGAGGGCTGTATATGGGATACAGTACATTACTAAGGTGGGAGGGGGCTGTATATGGGATACAGTATATTACTAAGCTGGGGGGCTGTATATGGGATACAGTATATTACTAAGCTGGGAAGGCTGTATATGGGATACAGTATATTACTAAGCTGGGAAGGCTGTATATGGGATACAGTATATTACTAAGCTGGGGGGCTGTATATGGGATACAGTATATTACTAAGCTGGGGGGCTGTATATGGGATACAGTATATTACTAAGCTGGGAGGGGGCTGTATATGGGGTACAGTATATTACTAAGCTGGGGGGATGTATATGGGTTACAGTATATTACTAAGCTGGGGGGCTGTATATGGGATACAGTATATTACTAAGCTGGGGGGCTGTATATGGGATACAGTATATTACTAAGCTGGGGGGCTGTATATGGGATACAGTATATTACTAAGCTGGGGGGCTGTATATGGGATACAGTATATTACTAAGCTGGGGGGCTGTATATGGGATACAGTATATTACTAAGCTGGGGGCTGTATATGGGATACAGTATATTACTAAGCTGGGAGAGGGCTGTATATGGGGTACAGTATATTACTAAGCTGGGGGGATGTATATGGGTTACAGTATATTACTAAGCTGGGGGGCTGTATATGGGATACAGTATATTACCAAGCTGGGGGGCTGTATATGGGATACAGTATATTACTAAGCTGGGGGGTTGTATATGGGATACAGTATATTACTAAGCTGGGGGCTCTATTGGATATAGTATATTACTAAGCTGGGGGGCTGTATATGGGATACAGTATATTACTAAGCTGAGGGGGCTGTATATGGGGTACAGTATATTACTAAGCTGGGAGGCTGTATATGGGATACAGTATATTACTAAGCTGGGGGGCTGTATATGGGATACAGTATATTACTAAGCTGGGGGGCTGTATATGGGATACAGTATATTACTAAGCTGGGGGCTGTATATGGGATACAGTATATTACTAAGCTGGGGGGCTGTATATGGGATACAGTATATTACTAAGCTGGGGGGCTGTATATGGGATACAGTATATTACTAAGCTGGGGGGCTGTATATGGGATACAGTATATTACTAAGCTGGGGGGCTGTATATTAGGGGGTGCTATATATTCACATTGGTCAGGGTTGCACTGTATGTAAAATCATGTAACATAATAACAGGGTGGGATATATTAGTTATAGGATACAATAGATTACTTTGCATAATTTAAACTAAATGTTAGGGGTCTGTATTAATAAATTGGGGTGTTGTATATTGATTGGTGCTGTGTATGCTATAATTCCAGTAGAATATATATAATGAAGGGATGTTTTATATGTGGGGAGAGTGCGGTCAGTTATGTTGTGAGGGGTATATACTTTATACTGTAAGTGACTGTGGTATTTTTAGGGACGCCGGGTGGAGATGCTGCACGGAGCTGAAGACATCTGCCCGTGAATTCAGCCGTGATACGTCATGGATTGGAGAACCCGGAATAAAGTCCTCCTGATGGAAGAGATTGTCATCTATAAGGTACTAGATGCCACTAATGACTCCCAGAACCTGTAGTCAGTCACATAGTGTCAGTGACCATGCCTGTGGGGATGTTAATTGTTAGTAAAGTTTTCAGCATTTACTAAACAGGGAGCGGGGGGGGGGGGGAGCAGCATTTTAATATTCGCCTCAGGCAGCAAATATGCTAGAATCGGCCCTGGCAGAGGAGCTTCACTCCGGAGCATGAACATAAAGTGCAGCCACAATTATCAAAACAAAAAGTATTGATATTACCAAGTATTGATATAAAGTATATTACTAAGCTGGGGGGCTGTATATGGGATACAGTATATTACCAAGCTGGGGGGCTGTATATGGGATACAGTATATTACTAAGCTGGGGGGCTGTATATGGGATACAGTATATTACTAAGCTGGGGGCTCTATTGGATATAGTATATTACTAAGCTGGGGGGCTGTATATGGGATACAGTATATTACTAAGCTGAGGGGGCTGTATATGGGGTACAGTATATTACTAAGCTGGGAGGCTGTATATGGGATACAGTATATTACTAAGCTGGGGGGCTGTATATGGGATACAGTATATTACTAAGCTGGGGGGCTGTATATGGGATACAGTATATTACTAAGCTGGGGGGCTGTATATGGGATACAGTATATTACTAAGCTGGGGGGCTGTATATGGGATACAGTATATTACTAAGCTGGGGGCTGTATATGGGATACAGTATATTACTAAGCTGGGGGGCTGTATATTAGGGGGTGCTATATATTCACATTGGTCAGGGTTGCACTGTATGTAAAATCATGGTAACATAATAACAGGGTGGGATATATTAGTTATAGGATACAATAGATTACTTTGCATAATTTAAACTAAATGTTAGGGGTCTGTATTAATAAATTGGGGTGTTGTATATTGATTGGTGCTGTGTATGCTATAATTCCAGTAGAATATATATAATGAAGGGATGTTTTATATGTGGGGAGAGTGCGGTCAGTTATGTTGTGAGGGTATATACTTTATACTGTAAGTGACTGTGGTATTTTTAGGGACGCCGGGTGGAGATGCTGCACGGAGCTGAAGACATCTGCCCGTGAATTCAGCCGTGATACGTCATGGATTGGAGAACCCGGAATAAAGTCCTCCTGATGGAAGAGATTGTCATCTATAAGGTACTAGATGCCACTAATGACTCCCAGAACCTGTAGTCAGTCACATAGTGTCAGTGACCATGCCTGTGGGGATGTTAATTGTTAGTAAAGTTTTCAGCATTTACTAAACAGGGGCGGGGGGGGGGGGGGGAGCAGCATTTTAATATTCGCCTCAGGCAGCAAATATGCTAGAATCGGCCCTGGCAGAGGAGCTTCACTCCGGAGCATGAACATAAAGTGCAGCCACAATTATCAAAACAAAAAGGAGGATCCAGGGTGCCCAAGTTGCGCCACCACATGAAGCGTTTCAAGTCATTAGTTGCGGTCCACACCCTGCCGATAGTCACAGCCTATGAGAAGTTCCATAACTAACGTAACATAACTGCTGAAAGTTGGTGCAAAAGGATGGGTAGGAAGTGTAGCTTAGAAGTTCTCACTACTACTGGGTGAGCAGAGCACTCACATAGCCGGTAAGTCTTTGCTGCATATGTGGCTGGCTCCTCCCATCCGTTCCTATCTCTCAGCATTGCTAGCGCTGGGAGATGGTGTCGGATGGGAGCTCCCTGTGCGCCCTTGTAATGAAACCGGTGCACAGAGAAGACAGGCCACGGCGCCGGACGAGGCAAGTACATTTTTATTATTTTTAAATAGCCCTCTCCAGCCCGGGCCCTCAGTAATTTTTAAGACTCGGATATTTCCTTTAAAAATGATGATTATTTAAACATCACTAGAGGGTTAAAATTTGAGAATTATCTTTCAGGAAAAAGCCCTTTAAAGAGGACCTGTCATCCCCAAAAATACCCCACCAAATATGTCCCCCCTAATCCTGTCTCCAGCCCCTTTATATTTATTTAATTTTTATTAAATTGAATGTTTGCAAAGTTTGTTTTAATCGATCCGACCTCTTACCAAATAAGAGGTCGGATCCTCGTATTCTCTCCCCTGGCAGTTGGCCGTATTCATGAGGGGGCCGGCCAACACATCCCCTCAAAGAACCTGTCAGTCGGGGACCTGTAAGAATAGCCGGCAGCAGCACATTTATTGCACAATCGCTGCCGGCTCTCTGCAACGAGGCGCACTGACAGCAGCTGCTTAAAATTGCTTGGCCTATACCTCACTCCTAAACACTGATAAATAAAATAATTATACTAAAATTATTGTGGACCGTTTCGCCCCTCTCCTGCCGGGGCTCATAGACCGGGGGGGCTTCGTCAGGGGTAGGTTATCATCGGATGGCACAAGACGGTTCATAGACTTGAATGATTGTGTCAGGGGGGGGTGGGGGGAGTGGATGCCTTCTTTGCTCCTCTCTTTGGATGCATTGAAGACATTCGATGCACTGGAGGTATCTATGTGAAGTACTAGGCAGATTTGGATTTTTTTTTTTTTTAGGATGCTATACGTGGGACACTGGCGTTATAATCCACCCCTTCGGCATTTGTCATTAAATCTGGTTATGCCTCTAGGGTCCTTTTCCCCTCTTATTTTCACCCTGCTTGAGGAGCCACTAGCCGCTGCTATTCGCTCATCCATCAGGCAACAAAGTTGGAAATGTGCAGCATAAAATAGCCCAGTTGTTTGTTCTACTTGTGAGGCTTTTGGGCCATTCTTTGGGCTTAAGTTCCAAAACAGAGCATGCTAGACCCAGACTTACTTTGGGAGATACTATTTGGGACTAAAAAGTCACACACCACAAAAAGTTGCAAAAGTGAGACTGACCAGGCAAATGATCACATATCACAAGGGGAAAAAACAAAGTAGGCCAACATCAGGAAACTTGAAAAAGGGGCAGCCAAAAAACTATGATACATGTGCCCCAGTGTTTCACTCACTAAAACCCTTTCTAGTTGTGCTCTACATTTGGAGACCAGACAGGAAATGTTATACAGGTGATATTATACACCTAAAAAACTAGCAAAGATTTATCCAACAGTGTTGGACATTTGCTGGTGGTGCCACTCAGATACTGGGTCAATCCTACATGTTTTTTGGCAATGCCCGGTCCTCTTGTCATTCTAGAAACAGAAAAAAATGTCTCCTGCAAGACACTTTACACATTCATCTTTCATTGCAGTCAGCCCCAGCACTCCTGGCAATAGGATTGGCAGATATATCCCCTAGCAAAAGAGTTGTGACATGTCACTACTACAGCGATTACTATGATAGCACAACTTTGCTATGGGCTATGCACACAGATCCCGGAAAGTCTCTAAAACGGCATACTAGAGAGGTCCACAGCATTTGCGAAAGAAAAATTCTACAAACACTGGTTGATATTGCCATATTACAAGTCTTCAAAGCACTATGCTATTCTAGAAACCGGGCTATTGGAAAAATAAAGTACACCCACTGAGTACCATAGGCAGGAGTTACTTTTGTTCTCGAGTTACCTACTATGACAATATGGCCCTTGGACTAATAAATGTTGCTCACTCCAGGCCCAAATCCATAGATCAGAAATAGAACAAATATTTAAAAGCAAACTTTAAACGTTTTATATTTATATGTTTGTTTAGTCTCCACCAAAATTGTCAACTCCAACTCCAGAGCTCTGATGTAAACACCAATGCACAATTATCATCTCAAATCTAACATACCGTATATTCTGGCGTATAAGACGACCCCCCTACTTTCCTGTTTAAAATATAGAGTTTAAGATATATTCGCCGCATAAGACTACCTCTTTTCCAACGCATACAAAACACCGGTAAAAATGAAAAAAAAAAAAAACAGATTTGAATTTAACATGGTCCTTTTTTTAATTTAAATTCTTATGACATGCAGGTATATAGCAGGAAAACTGTCGCTCATTAACATAAGGCATACAACAACATTACCATCGTCCATTTTACTGTAAATGTTACCATACTGTACCTTAAATTTTCATTTTATTAAATATTCCATGCCATGTACTCAGAAGCGGGAAAAAAAAATTCCAAAGGCAATGAAAATGGTGAAAAAACGCATTTGCGCCATTTTCTTGTGGGCTTGGATATTACGTCTTTCACTGAGCGCCCCAAATGACATGTCTACTTTATTCTTTGGGTCGGTACGATTAAGGGGATACCAAATTTGTATAGGTTTTATAATGTTTTCATACATTTACAAAAATGAAAACCTCCTGTACAAAATTTTTTTGATTTTGCCAACTTCTGGCACTAATAATTTTTTTATACTTTGGTGTACGGAGCTGGTGTCATTTTTTGCAAAATTTGATAATATTTTCAATTATATCATTTTTAGGACTGTACGACCTTTTGATCACTTTTTATAGATTTTTTTATATTTTTCAAAATGGCAAAAAAGTGCCATTTTCGACTTTGGGCGCTATTTTCCGTTACTGGGTTAAACACATTGAAAAACCGTTATCATATTTTGATAGATCGGGCATTTTCGGACGCGTCGATACCTGATGTGTTTATGATTTTTACTGTTTATTTATGTCAGTTCTAGGGAAAGTTCTAGGGTGATTTGAAATTTTAGGTTTTTTTATTATAATTTTTTTTTTTAACTTTTTTTTTTTATTTATACTATTTTTCAGACTCCCTAGGGTACTTTAACCCTAGGTTGTCTGATCGATCCTACCATATTGTACTGTGGTAGTATGGCAGTATTTGGGGATTTTCCTCCTCATTCATTACAATGTGCTATCAGCACATTGTAATGAAGGGGTTAAAACGAAATAGCCTTGGGTCTTCGGAAGACCCGAGGCTACCATGGAGATGGATCGCCGCCCCCGATGAGGTCACGGAGAGCGGCAATCCCAGGTAAGATGGCGGCGCCCATGCGTCGCTATCTTTTGGAGGCTGCCGGCAGCTTTGCCGACAGCCCACGCTGTGAAAACACCCGCGATCGGTGCTAGCCCCGACCGCGGGTGTTACCGGTAAGCCTTTGCTGCAATATGCCTTTGCCTTTGCTGAATACATGGCGGGCGGTCGGGATTACCGGCGTATAAGACGACCCCAGAGAAGACAGAAGATTTTTCTGTCTTCAAAAGTCATCTTATACGCTGGAATATACGGTATTTTGATTTAACATGCACAAGGTGTGTAGGAATACCACACTTGTGTGCATGTACCCCTGCCCTGCCTCCTCCCAATAGTAAGCTATACACTTTTGTACATCTGAAAAAGGCTGTGATTAAGGTTCAGTGCATTAGTGACAGATACCTTTAGGTGATATAGGGATGATTATTAACCCTAAAATTCTGGTGACAATAAGCTTTGTCCTGATGTAACTTACTTGTAGGCTTAATATGTCTCCATTGAGCCCATGCATGGGCCGGTGTTTATGTAAAAATTAAAATAAAAAGTTAAAAAAAAAAAAAAAAAAAAAAAAAATTCTGGTGACATGTCTTTAAAGACTGAGATTTGATATTCAAGAACTGAAAAATAAGGAAGTCTTCATGAAAAAAAAAAATAAAAAATAAAAATACTCACTCTCCTATTCCCTTGGCTGTGGTAATGCCCCGTAAAAATGCGGTCCAAAAGGGTGATCGCAAACATTTTTAACGGACTGCTTAAAAACGGGACAAAAATGCATTCAAAACGCTACGTGTGCCATCACCCTCAGGTAGAGGTGATATAAAAGTCTGCACAAGCGTGTATAATGCTTGTACACAATGTTGAAATCCACAAATAACTCAAGCAGATAAATCCATCCAAGAGTTTATCCCCTCCATCTTTCGTGACCATAAGCAGCAGCCGCTTGTTGCAACTTGCGGCCCAAATAAAAGGTCTTGTGACCCAGAGATCGCATTAACGCCTCACCAAGCGTCATAGACGGATGAGGCGCTATTACTCCCCCAGAATAACTGCGAAGCTTGAAAGTACGCTTGGCAGTTGTCCCCTGTAATGCATGGGCTGAGCCAGAACTGTTCAGTACACACTAGTAGCGGTGATGTCACAGGAGGGACGGAGCCTCCAGAAAAAGGGGTTTAGCTAATGTCTGTCTCATACATGTGTAGTAGTGACGGTATTAGTTAGAGACCAGATGAGAGGTGTTTTTTTTTAACATGGTTATTTTCAGCTCAATGATCAGACTCTAGTTTTCTAATCTGACATATGTCAAAATAATTGGTTATAACTTCGGAACGCTTTAACAAATCCAGGTGATTTTGACTTTGCACTTCATGTTACTTGTAAAATTTAAGCGATAAGTTTTCATTCTGAAAAAAAAAAATAAAATTTGGAAAAATTTCAGGAAAATTCTTCATTTTCAAAGATTGAAATGTTCTGGTTTCCAGCCAGATAGTTAAACTATCCAAAAAGCTTGAGAACTAACATTTTTGGATTGTCTGCTTTATGTTGGAATGATATTTTATGCATCCTCTCATTTTTCGAGAATTTAATGAGGCCTAGAACTTTAGGTGCGATTTTCATGAAAATTGCCAAAAATCATATTTTGAGGGAAAACCCAGCTTTCAAGTGACTTTGAAAGGCCTAAATAATAGTAAAAATTACCCCATAATTTACCTCACTATACAAACTACACCCCTCAAGGTATGTAAAACAACTTTTATTAAGTCTATTAACCCTTTAAGTGTTTAACATAGGTTAAAACAAAATGGAAGTGAGATTTAGAAAAACTTTTGGATTTTTTTGGAAAATCAATTCTTTTAGGCCAAAAATGACACTTTCATAATGAAAAAAAAAAATGATGAAATGTTCTGCAAAGCTTGATGCCTAATTTCTCCTGAGTGTATCGACGCCCCATATGTGGTGGTAACCTGCTGTTTGGGCACACGGCTGGGCATAGGATGAAAGCGGCGCCAATCAGAGCAGATTTGTATTGTGACATTGTACAAGCTTTAAAATTTTTATTTTTTTGGTAATGCGAGGTGAGATACAATGTATAGATAATTCATTTGGGGGGCTCTATAGGTCATTCAGGAGATTTTATCAACCATTTCAAGGGGGACAAACAAAATTATCAATTTTTATTTCGAATTTTTAGAACATTTTTTTCCCACTCGCCATATCATAAAAATAATTTATCTTTATTCTCTGGTTCACTACGATTACGGTGATACCTCATTTATATAGTTTTTCTTTGCTCAATTTTATTGAGCAAAACCAATACCGGAGAAAATCACATTTTTTTTTTTTACGATCAACAACTTTTCAGGGGCATAACTTATGTATTCTTCAGTTGACAGATCTGGTTGAGGGCTAATTTTTTGCTTAGAGAGTTGTTCTTTTCAGTCATATCGTATTAGGGCACGTAACTTTTTAGAACATTTTTATGACTATTATGCAAAGATTTTTTGTTCACAGAGCGGGTTCAATATTGATTTATATTTATTGTACAATGTGTTTGTACAATAAACAGAATGTCCATTTAAATTTTTTTTTTTGCCCAGCCAGGGATTTGAACCCACAACCTCCACACTCCAACTGCCATAGGTATAAAGAGCCTCTATCCACTAGCCCAGTGGTTCCTAACCTTTTTTTGCCAGGCGATCAGCTGTAAACAAATTTTCTCCAGGAAATGGTGGGTGGTCTCATTTCCTTTAGCTGCCCCCACCCTCTACTTCCAATGTCCCCTTTCCCAGCAGAACTGTCAAAAAAAATAAACACTCTCCTTCCTCATTCCCCTGCAGCAGCCTTCTCTTCCTTCACTTCTCTTCCATGCTAGACAAAACAACGCATGCTGCAATTTTTTTCTCACTGTCTACACATCTGTGAAAAAAATGGACACGTGAACAAACCCATAGAAAACAGTGCGTCCGTTTGCCATCCGCAAAAAAAGGATAGCAGACGGGCATCAAAAGCACCCCTCTAAATGAGCCCTAAATTATAATCTTTAGTATACTATTTTTTATTTACATTACTAGGATAACATTTACAACACATATACTACACTGCCATAAAACACCAAATCCTCTCCTGGCAAATCACTGGTTGACCGTTACTGATCGCATGTGTTTCAGTGGAAATGCAAATGTGATCAAGCTGAGCTCCGCCCCCAGACATTTGCACTGTATTTCTAAATGCAATGTAAATGCCCCATGTGACCGCACATTAAACATTAATATAATACTTTATTTTTCATTTCTTTAAGGTATTATATCGGTATCGAGTATCGCAATACTTTTCTGGGTATCATATTGCACTCAAAATTCTGGTATCAGTGCAACCCTAGTACACATGTATTGCAGTGTATCATGTAAGTAACTGAGCATGCTCGGCACGCGCCGGACCATGGGGCTGCCGCAGGATGGATCAGATCCCCCAGCAAGCTCACCCGGGGAATCCAATCACGGGGGGTACACTTACTCCCCGCGGTCAAGCATGACCACGGCGGGTAAGGGGTTAAACACCCGGGAAATGAGTTTTACGGATCCTGGGTGTTAGAGCCGAGTCTGGGCTGTGATGATACTGGAACCAGCAGGACCAGATGTCCGGCAATCTTGTTCTGACGTGCCAACATAGAAAGTACCCTTAATAGCTGCCGTAAAAACTCCAGGTGCTTGTTACCGCATGCGAACCTGCAAAATAGCGCATTTAATCTCCTGGGTTGCTTATTCTTGAACTTAAATGGTATCTACCACCAGGAAAAATGAATTCACAGTCCAGCCAGGCTCCAAACACAATGATTTCTTTATTGATGCATTTAGTAGCAATACATAGTATCCACTTCGATAGACACGTGTAGCTTACGCGTTTCGGTCAGTGAACCTGTCCTTAGTCCCAACTTTAGGCAACACCATATTACATGCCAACTCACAACATACATACAATTCAGTCCATTCCTGTATGGCAGAGGTCCCCAAACTTTTTACATAGGTGGCCGTTGGAGGGCCGGACTAAAGTTTAAAAATAAAAAAAAAATTAAGAAATTCCTCTGTACACTGCACATATCTTATTTTTTAGTGAAAATACAAAGCAGGAACACTACAATACAATATTTAAAGTAAAGAGCAAGTACTTACCAGCATCTCAATGGGAAGTATGAGTCTGCATTTGGTTTACCCCCACCATTAATTATTCCCTATGCTGCCCCCCCCCACACACCATTAATTATTCCCTATGCTGCCCCCCCCACACACCATTAATTATTCCCTATGCTGCCCCCCCCCACACACCATTAATTATTCCCTATGCTGCCCCCCCCACACACCATTAATTATTCCCTATGCTGCCCCCCCCACACACCATTAATTATTCCCTATGCTGCCCCCCCCACACACCATTAATTATTCCCTATGCTGCCCCCCCCACACACCATTAATTATTCCCTATGCTGCCCCCCCCACACACCATTAATTATTCCCTATGCTGCCCCCCCCACACACCATTAATTATTCCCTATGCTGCCCCCCCCACACACCATTAATTATTCCCTATGCTGCCCCCCCCCACACACCATTAATTATTCCCTATGCTGCCCCCCCCACACACCATTAATTATTCCCTATGCTGCCCCCCCCCACACACCATTAATTATTCCCTATGCTGCCCCCCCCCACACACCATTAATTATTCCCTATGCTGCCCCCCCCCACACACCATTAATTATTCCCTATGCTGCCCCCCCCACACACCATTAATTATTCCCTATGCTGCCCCCCCCACACACCATTAATTATTCCCTATGCTGCCCCCCCCACACCATTAATTATTCCCTATGCTGCCCCCCCCCACACCATTAATTATTCCCTATGCTGCCCCCCCCACACCATTAATTATTCCCTATGCTGCCCCCCCCCACACCATTAATTATTCCCTATGCTGCCCCCCCCCCACACACCATTAATTATTCCCTATGCTGCCCCCCCCTACACCATTAATTATTCCCTATGCTGCCCACAGCAATTTGGGGTTGTCTTCCGGCCACATCACTCCACCTGCAGTAATAGTGTTCGAGCGGCTATTTCCGGCCGCATCGAGCACTATACAGTGACGGGCAGTGGCTTCCTGTCCAGATGGACGGAGGCCCCTTCCAGACTGCTGACGGCTGGATAAAAATGGTAATTTGGGGATCCCTGCTGTAGGGGAACTGACACATATTAGGAGAAACTGTGGCACAGATGACACATTCCATACAGAAGCTCTCAATGCCTGTGCTAGAGTGAGAAATAGAGGCTATTCAGAATGGACACTAGAAAGACAGGCTTTCATTCATCCACATCAAAAATTAGTAAATTAAACCAGAAGACAGGGCAATGTTTCTGCTCCAAGTTATATTCCACACAGCCTAATCGAACATGGCTATCCACCCATAGGTTCCACAAATGAGGAGCTTCAAGATACATGACATGCAATTTTACTTGTAATAAGAAAAAGTTTCTTAAGTACCGTATTTTCCGGACTATAAGGCGCACTTAAAAGCCTTGGATTTCCTTGGAAATCCAAAGTGCGCCTTATAGTCCGGTGCGCCCTATGTATGGCGCTGGGCAGCGGACCATACATACATAACACGAACAACTTCTGCCGCGTGGTCTGCAGTTCCCGATGGAGAACTGCTGTCTCCGGTAGCGGGGACCTATGTAAGTATGGTCCGCTGCCATCCTCCACCTCCCCCTCACCTTCCCCGCGTCTCTTCTCCGCTCCGCCCCCGGACTTCCGCCACGCCCCCGGACCCCGCGCCTTATAGTCCGATGCGCCTAATGGCCCGGAAAATACGGTAGTAATGGTCAAAGAAATTTCCAATTAAAAGATTTATTAATTGCAACTCTAAAAATGTAATATACATTATACACTGTACTTAATGCAATTTAATGTATGCAAGACAAACCATTCGTAAATTTAAAACCAGATTTACTGAACAACTGTATGATATTTCAATACGCCGCTTATCAAGACCAGCGTCCAGAGGGAAGAGAAAGGCCTTAGGTCTTTCGTGATCCGAGATTTGACAATGTTACCATCCAGTGTAGGACATGCTCTTGTTCCTCGGTGAATTATTTGTTTATATGGGTTACTTAGAATATTTGTAGCACTTGAGCACTATGCCTCCCTCATCGACCTGTGGCTCCCTTGGCTCATTATTTGGGCTACTGCAACACCCGGGGGCGCGTTCGGGAAGTTGAGAGCTCTAGTAGTCTTTTGACATAGTTGTTAAAGGGCACCTACCACCCCGATTCTACCTATAAAGGTAGAAGGGGTGGTAGGTGGATGGATGGGACGTCCCGGGTGTCTTTTTCATGCGGCTACTGGGGCGTGGAGTAGCCGGACATGAGGCTACTAGTCGCGGCTACTCCATGCCCCAGTAGCCGCGTTACTCCGCCTACCAGGTAATCTTCAGCGCGCAGCTCCTGGTAGCTGCGCACCCTCGTCCGAGTCCCCCGGCTACTGTGCATGCGCAGTAGTTCCGGCCGCGCAGCTGAAGGCCTGCGTTCTGCGCATGCGCAGAACGCAGGGGACCCGGACGAGGGCGCGCAGCTACCAGGAGCTGCGCGCCGAAGATTACCTGGTAGGCGGAGTAACGCGGCTACTGGGGCGTGGAGTAGCCGCGGCTAGTAGCCTCATGTCCGGCTACTCCACGGCGCCGTAAGCCGCATAAAAAAAATTTGCATATACATGTAATAAAGTTTTGTAAAAGACACCTGGGACGTGAGGATTAGCCCAAAAAAGGGCTATCCTCACGTCCCATCCATCCACCTACCAATCCTTCTACCTTTATAGGTAGAATCGGGGTGGTAGGTTCCCTTTAATATGCCTGTTTGTACTGGAGCTCTGCTCTATTGCCTGTGGCGCTCCCCACTTTTTTCCCCCTTGCTAGGGGATACTGTCTTCCTGGTTTTCTCTTTTTTTTTTCTCTTATTTCCAGGGACTTAGGGCTTGACCCTTTCTATTTACCTTGTTATGCGTTGTGTTGGGGAGATCTTCATAGACCACCTGTGGAACCTGGAGACTCCACAGTGGCTTTTGTTCTCAATTCACTAAAAGTTGGCGGGAGCACGGGAGAAACTGGAACATGTGTTTGCGGAGGTTGTGTTTGAAATGCTATGTTACAAGTATTAATCTACGTGACTCCTGGTTGATGTATCACAATGCGATAAGGACCATGTTCCTAATGTTCTTTCTGTGCTCCTGCTTTTAATAAAACAAATTTAAAAAAAACCCTCTTGGTCGCAATTTGTCTGGTGCATCCAAGTACTTTGTACAGATTCACAGAAGAGATGTCAGTTCTCTTAGTACATATGCCATAGAAAAAGTAAAAAAAAAATGTTAGAGGGGGCAACACAAGGGAGGCGTATTGGTTCTTCATTTTAGAAGCATGCTTCCCCCAGCGGAGAGACGATGTATCATTATAAAATTCTCTCTCTTCGTTTCCCTATTAATTTTACACAGCTCACTGGGATTATTTAACCTTCATATGCCATGACCTCCCCCAAACATTACTCTGTTCTCATGTTCGTTCATTTACTATTTAATCTTGTAAATCAAGTGTTTTTATTTACTAATTTTTGTACTTTTGTATCAACTTAGATATATGCCCACCTCCCCACCACGTAACACAGAGGAGTCATCTCGGCCGCGCCGCGCAGATCCTCTACCGCTATGATGAAGATACTTCACCCAGCGACATTACATATATACGAGTTCCTCATTATTACGATTTTGTACGCAGGATCTCCTCCACAATGCCGACTGTACTCCTCCATCACAGGGTCCCCGATTTCCAAGGATAATACTTCTTCTAGGAGCTTGGTCGCGTGACTACGTGTGGTCATGTGACCAAAAGGTCAGGTGATACGTCTCGTTCCGCTCAAGACGTTCTACACAATAATGAAAACATACAAATGGACATAACACCATTTAGGACAATCTCCTCACAACATGCAATATGCTATTAAACAACTTTTGGATCCATTTTTATTTGTATTAAGTCGTATATGTAAATATGTCAAGTTTTGAAGTGAAGGGTGTAAACGGAAGTGACCTTCCGACTAGGGGAGGATCTAATGGGTTATTTTTAGTATAAGTGTATACTTATGTTATTGTGCATTAGCCATGACTAAGAATAGGTTCACTGTCCGAAACGCGTAGGCTACACTTGTCTGTCGGAGTGGATACTATGTATTGCTACTAAATGCATCAATAAAGAAATCGTGTTTGGAGCCTGGCTGAACCGTGAATTCATTATTACAAATGTATTACGCCTTTGCAGAGGGGAGGTCCGTGCTGTACTCAACATGACTGAATGAGAGGTGAGCTGGCATTCCTTGACAATTGCATCTACCACCAAAAACCTGGAGCCCCTCAAGCTCATTTGCATACAGTCTTTAGATGTCCTTGCTAGATGTCAGTGGTAGATGTCCTTTAAATACAAACATGTCAGGGTGATGTCAAATGTGACGCTTGCAATTGATTTAAAAAAGCAATGCAATTGCCCAGGGGCAGGGCTCAAGCCCATTGCATCTGTGTTTCCAGTGAAATGCATGACCCAGTGCCTTAAAAGTTGGACTGTTTTTTAATCCTTGATTCTGGAAATGACACCCGTTTTCCTGTATCAGCTCTGGATTTTGAAATTGATACAGAAAGTATATATGGAAAATTGTATAACTTTATAAAACTTAACATTACACAAAAATATCAATGATTTGACAAAAATGGACAAAATATTATACATCAAATGCATGCATTGACATGATGTTAACACATGCATTTTGTAAATGCAGTGTTGACAGCAATGTAATTAGAGAAATCTCCTCTTCCACACTGTTGTAGTGCATATGAAACAGCATGTGTTAACGCACCTAAGCCTTTGGATTACCTTTCAAATACTGCGTTTGAACATGGCTTAAAACTGGTAACTTTTCTGCAACCCATACTTCCAACCTAGCTAATAAATTAAATATGAATAGGACTCTTCTATTAAACTACTGGGTAAACTCTGATCTTAATGCTGAGTTTATGCATACGCCAAACTTTAGGGTCACCTTGTGTAGAGAAAGTTCTAGCAGAGCGATATAGTGCAGCTATTCTCAGCACTAGAGATGAGCGAACCTGATGTTCAAGTGCGCCACATGACCCTGACATCCATTTGCCGGTTTGGGTGTAAGCTCCTAATGACTAGCAATGACCATCATTGGCCAGAGTAACAGGCGCAAATGCAACATATTGTCAAGCGGCCCCTACCTGAACATTTAGTCAGCACTCATAAGAAACCTTCCCACCAATTAACTTTGGTGCTCCATAAGCAGGAATGGTTCATAAGCTGGGGCCCTACACTAATAATATTCATACATGGTAGATTTATTACAAATAGTTATGTCTATGTGAAAGGGTTCAATGCATTTGAAATGGCAACAAATCTGCCATAAGTTAAAAAAAAAAAAAAAAAAAAATCTACATCACTACAAATATTTACAACTCACGGGAAATGACGGAAAACAGTATCAACATTTCCCAGCCTTTCTCCATAAATTCTAGTACTGCCTCATTACCACCTTAGTACAGAATGACAAGTCACAGTGGCTGTGAGGGCAGTGTAACCGAATCCAGGCATATAGATACTACAGGCACACCAGATACTCAGCTGTGATTGACAGTGACCACTACAGGCACATTCACAAAACCGGAATCATCAGCATGAATAACCGGGCACATCCCTATTGACAAGATAGCAACACCTTACCTGAGCAGACTACTTAGCGGGTGACTTCCAGACCCCCCTCCACTGGCTCCAGTCCCGCTTCCCGAAGCTCCACCTGGACCGGCGCCACTTAGCCTCTTCCCCCCCAACAACCTCTCTACCGCTGCCCGGTTACCGGTACGAGCGGCTTCTAGAAGCTCCTGCTCTTTCCCCATCCCGCCGTCACCCCGGCAACCACGCCTCCGCCGCCACTTCCGAGACGAACGTCTGTACGTCACACGCACATTACAATAAGCCCCAATCCAAGCTGTCGCCTATTGGAAGCGTCATGCCGTGGTGCTGCGCTGGTGTGCCCCGGCTGCTACAAAGGCTGTTGTTAATAAAGTTTGTTCAATTTGACATAATAACAGTGCAGGATGCTATGGCCCTGCCCACACGATAATGCGGAATTTTGCTACTGGGTAACGAGAAACCGGATGCAGTTGAACGGCTATACTGGAATATACACGTTGTTTTGGTGACACACTGAAAAGATTGAACATTAATAGTAATGAATACAATAAAGAGAGAGGCATAGTGAGTTCCCTGTGTTTGTAAATAGGGAATGGAGAGGTTTTATCGTAGGTAATATTTTAATTCACATACAGTATATTACACACAAAAAGCACTGTAATAAATTCCCTGAGCACCCTGGAAGGGGAATGAACAGATTATATTTGTAGTTTATGGTGGAATAAATATATATTACACATATTTAGTTGTGTACAGGATTCCCCAAACCTCCTAGAGGGGAATGATAATGCTGTATGTGTATATTATAGTAGAATGAACATAACATAAACATATTTGGCTGTGTACAGGATTCCCTGAACATCTTAGATGGGGAAAGAACAGTTTGTAAGTGTAGATTTTGGTGGACTGAACTTATATTACACATATTTAGCTGTGTACAGGATTTCCTGAACAGGTTATATGTGCTGATTATAGGGGACTGAATATATATTACACATTTACAGCTGTGTACAGGATTCCCTGAGAATCCTGGATGAGTAATGAGCAGGTTATATGAGCACAAACTGGTGGGGGCCCTCCCCACAATTTTCTACCCCAGTGATAAATATATATATATATATGTATATATATATATATATATATATATATATATACACACACAGGCCCTTTGTAATAAATTCTAATTATATACAGCCCCCTACAACAAATATATCCAGCTCCCCCATAATATAATATATACAAAGACCAGGACCCCGTCGACTGCCCCGCTTGGCTCCTGTCTTCCGAATCCACCTCTGCCGCCCACAGTGTCAGCTGCAGAGGAACCTGTGCAGGTGGATAGAGCTCGTTTGTCACATCAAGAGCGTTCCAGACGAAAACAAGAGAATCTCTGCCTCTATTGTGCTAGCCTGAAGCACTTTCATGAGACTTGTCCAGTCCGTTCTGAGCTTTCAGGAAACACACACACTTAGAGTTCTTTGGAGAAGCATCCCTAGGTGAGAACAAAGCTTCTCCAGACCTGAATTTCCCAGCAACATTTTCCTGTGGTTCGTCTAGAGAAGCCGATGGTTATTTCTTCCGTCAGTGGGCAGAGTCTCTGCGATTGAGTCCTGTACCGCACCAAGCCCCTGTGCCTGCAAGTTGCAGTTTTGCTCAAGGAGTGACTGTCGTTCTCTGTCCTACCCCAATCCACGTCTTCTGTCCTTCTGGGTTTCTTGTGGTTGCAAAAACATGCTTCTCTGCTCAACTGGCGTACCGTTGAGGATCTTCGCTGGGGACTGGAATGCCAGTCTAGTTGTTTGGTGGCACCTTATCCTGTATCCATCACGGCTTCTCCGGTGTCCACCAAGCCACTGATGGGTCTCCCCACTTCATACATGGACTTTGTGGACGTCTTCTCGAAGAAGCATACAGAGACTCTTCCCCCACATCGGCCCTATGACTGCCCTAGAGACTTGATGCCTGGTACGTCTCCCACGGGGGCGGGTGCTCCTCGTGGCACCTGAACACCTGGTTCTCGCTGCTCCTGTGGATCTACGGCAGCTTTCTCCAGGCAAGACCTATGTCCGTCCAGCTCTTCTGAAGAGGATACTAATTTAGGGACATTGCTCTTGTGTAGCTGGGCACCGTGGGGTGCAGAGATCTGTCACTCTCATATCTCGTTACTACTGGTGGCCAGATCTGGTCAAGGGTGTACAAGATTTTGTGAGCTCCTGCACTTCCTGTGCTCGTAACAAGTCATCACGCCAAAACTTGCAGGTCTGCTTCTGCCATTGCTGATGCCCAGTTGCACGTGGACTCATATAGCCATGGACTTTGTTACGGATCTTCCACCATCTTCCAGTAATACCAACATCCAGGATCTCAAATCCATCTGGGAGCAAACGCATCAGCCTCTACTCCGGGCATCCGCTGGCATGTCCCATGTTGGGACTTATACAGAGCTAACACAAGGACAATTAGTATAAACATGCATTGCAACTGCAGGGGGGTTTGAGCCTCAGATAAAAATCTCTTACATTTGGCATCGACTGGGTCGGCATACTAAAATGGACATTTGACCATCGAGGTGACCTCCCCAGGAATCCAGGCGGTCAGTGACCAGAATTGACAAAGAGCGCTCGGAGTAAGTCTACTTTATTGTCTACCTTGACTTACACTTCTGTTTCACTGGCTGGATGGACTGGGTAAGGTCATTTCCTTGTGTGATATTATGTACTTTGCCTTTAAATGTCCATATACTTTATAACAGTATGCTCACTATAATTGTGGCAAAGAATCATTTGTGAGGTGATGGACAGTGAGACAGTCTGTGATGTTAGCTGAAGCTGTGAGATGGGAAGGAGTAACCCTTAGATATCCGCAATGCTAGAGTGGGAGGTATTCTGTTGTGATTGTCAGATTATCATAGTGTCTATAATACTGTTTGACTAGTGCCAATAGGGTTGCCCATAGAGGTATAGAGCTCAATTTGTGCATGTGCAGAGTAGACCTGCCCTGGCCAGGCGTACATTCAACTCCCTTCAGGGAGTCTGAAAGGCTTTGAGGATGACCGTAAGAACTAGTAGTGGCTTGGTAAAGAGTCAGTAAGAGAGCTGACTTGGTAAAGAGTCAGTAAAAGTTTCAGTAAGAGAGTTGATTTGGTTAAGAGTCCTCTGTGAAAGTCTCCGGTATGTAGTCTCTTTGGGGTTGGTAAATTGAGGTGTTGGATTCGCTGTGTCTGTGGGGACAGTTTTGGCAGTGTTTCAGTTGTAGACATTTATGATGGGTAGTAAACAGAGTAAATTGATTCAAGCGCACTGCGGGCAAGGGACTTGTTTAAGTCTGTTGAATGTACAAGTGAGAAAACTTGATTTCCAAACAGACACTGACTTTGACGGACAATCCAAAGTAATGATCCAGCGAGTGAAGTAAGGAAATCCTCCAAATTTTTATTGGCTTCCATAAAAAAGTATACCATTACATAAACCATAGCACTGCGTCCATGTTGTAGACTACAGTATCCAGCCTACGTGTTTCGAGTGCATTACATGCTCTTAGTCACGGCTCACACATATCTGAGAGGGAACAACTAAATACTATGGGCTGGAAAGACGTCAGGGGGAGGATGGACAAAGATCCACCTCCATCCGTGACGTCAGTAAGGTTTAGAAAAACCCGGCCATCTCTCAGGTATGTTGCATAATAATGTTAAAAACATATTTATTTAATTATCTTTTTTAAAATATACATGAAAATATAAAAGATAGTGTTCACCTTAAAATGTTATACAGGGTATGTAGTCTAAGAAAAACAGAACTAGACAAAACAAGCAACCTGTTGATTGATATAAATAATCTAACTTGAACATATAGGAACATTTTTATAATCCTTAGGGGAAAAGGGGAATATTGTCTGCTGCCAAAAGTGTGGATGTGCAACATCCCCCACCGGGGCTTAGCCTTTTCTTGGGGCCTAGAGGCAGCCGGGGCCCAGAATACCGGAGTGGCTGGCGGTTGTGGCCTAGGGATGCTAGTGTCACGGTGCTTGGTATGGGGACCGGAGGGCTGTCCCACTGCCTGGTAGGTCTCCAACAGGTGGTGTATGCAAGAAATGATATGGAGGGAGAGGCTGTTGTACTGATTCTCCCTGGGGCAGCCCTTAGAGTCTGTAGTATGTGTCCCTGGTAGATAGATGGGGCGCCCTTGGTGTTACAGCCGTAGCAGGGGCCCGCTGGAGGCAACGTTGTGCAAAAATAACTTACAGTTCTTTATTTGAACCAACAGCAGGCAACGTGCCGAACGATTCCTTACAGAGGTAGGATACTTTGAGTGCTCTTGGAGAAGGATCCACAGGAGTCTGTTCACCAGCCTGGATGCAGGGGCAAGCTGGGATGGAGCTGTGTCCAATGAAGGAAGCTTCAGCTTTTATCCTGAGATGGTTCGGTGTTAGCCCTGAAGGTGGACTGACACTCTGTAGAGCTGCTGAGGCCTAGGAGGCCTGTAGTCAGAGCATGAGCTCTGAGGTGGTGCTTCTCAGTGAGAAGCTGGATGCTAAGACACTGACTCCTCCCCTGACTAAGGGTTTAGTTAATCCCTGGTCAGGTGGTCTCCTCCTCCTATCACAATTAAGTGCATTGAGGCATTTCATTGGATGACAACAACAAATAACATTTTACCCTTGCCTATCCAGGCAGAATCTACAGCTGCACAATGACCTAATTATACACTCACCGGCCACTTTATTAGGTACACCATGCTAGTAACGGGTTGGACCCCCTTTTGCCTTCAGAACTGCCTTAATTCTTCGTGGCATAGATTCAACAAGGTGCTGGAAGCATTCCTCAGAGATTTTGGTCCATATTGACATGATGGCATCACACAGTTGCCGCTGATTTGTCGGCTGCACATCCATGATTCGAATCTCCCGTTCTACCACATCCCAAAGATGCTTTATTGGATTGAGATCTGGTGACTGTGGAGGCCATTTGAGTACAGTGAACTCATTGTATGTTCAAGTAACCAGTCCGAGATGATTCCAGCTTTATGACATGGCGCATTATCCTGCTGAAAGTAGCCATCAGATGTTACATTGTGGTCATAAAGGGATGGACATGGTCAGCAACAATACTCAGGTAGGCTGTGGCGTTGCAACGATGCTCAATTGGTACCAAGCGGCCCAAGGAGTGCCAAGAAAATATTCCCCACACCATGACACCACCACCACCAGCCTGAACCATTGATACAAGGCAGGATGGATCCATGCTTTCATGTTGTTGACACCAAATTCTTACCCTACCATCCGAATGTCGCAGCAGAAATCGAGACTCATCAGACCAGGCAACGTTTTTCCAATCTTCTACTGTCCAATTTCGATGAGCTTGTGCAAATTGTAGCCTCAGTTTCCTGTTCTTAGCTGAAAGGAGTGGCACCCAGTGTGGTTTTCTGCTGCTGTAGCCCGTCTGCCTCAAAGTTCGACGTACTGTGCGTTCAGAGATGCTCTTCTGCCTACCTTGGTTGTAACGGGTGGCGATTTGAGTCACTGTTGCCTTTCTATCAGCTCGAACCAGTCTGCCCATTCCCCTCTGACCTCTGGCATCAACAAGGCATTTCCACCCACAGAACTGCCGCTCACTGGATGTTTTTTCTTTTTCGGACCATTCTCTGTAAACCCTAGAGATGGTTGTGCATGAAAATTCCAGTAGATCAGCAGTTTCTGAAATACTCAGACCAGCCCTTCTGGCACCAACAACCATGCCACTTTCAAAGGCACTCAAATCACCTTTTTTCCCCATACTGATGCTTGGTTTGAACTGCAGGAGATTGTCTTGACCATGTCTACATGCCTAAATGCACTGAGTTGCCGCCATGTGATTGGCTGATTAGAAATTAAGTGTTAACGAGCAGTTGGACAGGTGTACCTAATAAAGTGGCTGGTGAGTGTATGTGTAGTGTCCTGCAGAGGAGCTGATCAGACTCTCTATTAGGGGAACACACATATTAGGGGCTTATTCGCAACAACTCCTCTACCTTGCATTGGCAGGGATGTTGCAGATGCTTGGCACATAAAAGGCTTATTATATATAGTATAAAAAGGGAATATGATTCCAAAACTGAAGGAAAATAGTATAAGCACGTGACAGGCAAGCACAGTATTAGAGGAGGAGACCGGAGCAAACAGCTCTTTGACAGGGAAGCATTTTGGATACTCCAACTCGATACTAGCTATTTTAGAGTTACTTATGTATCCATAGTAATTCCCACTTTTAACAGCCCTCCTCTACATCTGTTTTCAAATTCCTTCTCTTATTTCCTATATACATGTAATCTGGCGTTTTTCTAAAAGTGACCTCAACTCTTTGACCAGTGGGTTCATAGAATATATTCTACTCTATGATCAGTTGGTTCTTAGAACACATTCCACCACAATACCAGTCTGAATGCACCTTTAATCTGTCACCTCTGCGATTTCCATCAGTCTCTCTATATATTTAGTTTGGATACTGCCGCCAAGGTATGTAACAGGTCTTTTTTGAATAGTTTACGTCCTGTTTTGCCAATCTGTGCTTGCCTGTCATGTGCTTATACTATATTTTTATATTTTATATAATAAGCCTTTTATGTGCCAAGCATCCACACCTTTGGCAGCAGACGATATTCCTTTTTTCCCCTGAGGATTATATAAATTTTCCTATATTAAGCCTGCCTCTTCCTGTAAACCTTGCCGGATCTTTGTGCTTCATAGCCTAAGAGAAAGCTTCCAAGCGAGTATTCCTGCGTTCCTGTGTATTCCTGCTCCTGAGTCTTGTGTTGCTGTGTTACCCGAGTTCCTCCGTGTTGCTGTGTTCCGGTTCCCACCTGCCTGGACCTCCGGTTGCTGACCCCGGACTTGGACTTGACGTTGCATCTCTGCCGCCTGCCCTGACCCTGTGCCTGGACCTGACTACGAGATTGTCATCCGCTAAGGTACCTCGACCTCAGGTGCCACTGCAGGCTAGTCGCCCCTGTGGAACGACCTGGTGGTATCCTGCCGCAGCAAGTCCAACCCGCTTTGCGGCGGGCTCTGGTGAAAACCAGGTGCCACTTAGACTCCAGTACCAGGTGTCAGCTAGTTCCATCTCCCGTGGTGGTCCAGAGGATCCACTGATCCTGACAATACCTGAGAGATGGCCGGGTTTTTCTAAACCTAACTGACATCATGGATGGAGGTGGATCTTTGTCCCTCCTCCCCCTAATGTCTTTCCTGCCCATACTATTTAGTTGTTCCCTCTAATGTGTGAGCCATGACTAAGAGCATGAAATGTGCTCGAAACGCGTATGCTGGATACTGTACAACATGGACGCAGTGCTATGGTTTATGTGATTGTATACTATTTTATGGAAGATACAACAGCTTAAAGGGGTAGAGGGGAATAAATGGTTAAAACTTAACTTTTATTAAGATAATCACATAAACTGAAACCATATAATAACAAAGAAAGGCAAAATACTCATTGGAGTGAACTGCTAAGTGGAAGTGTGCAATCTGAGATCATACAACACACATATGGACATTTGGTGGGACAACATGCCATCAGGTTACGAATGGTAATCTCCTACCGTGATTCAGATGTCCCATAAAAGAGCAGGGTATACGGGGTATCAGGAACTGTTCCGTACTGTCCCTGTCAAAAAAGCCTCTTAACTCCTGCCCTGACAAGGGCAGTCCACAGCTGTCCCTGTCCAAAATAGACGCATGCCCCCTGTTAGCGCCACCTTCCCTGACGCGTTTCGTCACCTGGACTCTTCAGAGGGAACTGGTGTATATCAAAAACGCCGTCCTCGCCTGGCGTAGTTGAGCAAAAAATGGCATGCAAAAACTGTGGTTACTCCGCTGTAAGTTACCTCTACCCCTCTACCCCTTTAAGCTGTTGTATATTGAGTATTTGTATGGGGTTTCTTACTACTCTATAAGATTTGCTGCTTTTGTATTGCTATTCCTTCTCTACCACGGTATGGCAGGTTTTTTGTCAGCAGGTATCGATAGGCAACAATGGCTCTCTGAAGTGAAGGACGTGTTCTCTGAAAAAGACCTGATAAAGAGAAGATACACTCCTTCTTTTCAGACCGCATTCAAAGATCTCACTAAAACTTACAAAGACCACTGTGCATCGTGGTGGGAGGTTCAAAGCCTAGAAAATTACATAAAAAATAATATTGTTCCAAGGGGCCTGGGCATCGCTCTGACCCCAAGTAATAGGCTTAAAAATAGCACTCTGACCAAAAAATGGGAGAAGGAGGCAACAGCTAGTTCCTTAAGACTTATGAATATACTTTTGGACGAAGAGAAAATCAATCTTGATAAACTTGACAAAAAATTACAAGAACACATTGAAATAGTTAAAAAGTTTGACACAGAACAAGAATTCTCTTCAAAAGAGATTACCTTAAAAAATACAGTGGAGAAATACCAGTATTTCCTCAAAGAGAGAAAGCACCACCAGTTTATTAGAGACCTGCAGGACTTTAAAGAGAACAAAGTCTACAGTGTTCTCAGTCAACGCCCCCAGTCACACCTTACCGATACCGACGTCTCATCTACGGAGGCGGAGATTTCGGACACTGAGGGGTCCTTTAAGGAGAGAAAAGGACGTAACACTAAGAGAGGGGGGCCAAAAGGGAGTAGGGGCACAGGGAGGGGAGCGGGGCCTCGTTTTTTAGAGAACCCTTACCCCCTCCGAAACCGGAACACGACAGGGAACCCAACCGCTCCCCCCAAGTAATTAATTTATCACAAAAGGTACTTAATAATAACGAAATGGCTATTCTCTCCAAAGGTCTCTCTTTTGTACCAACCTCCTACTATGATGCATTCACATGGACTAAAGATGTTAACCTTTTTGCCCGTAAACTTAATTGGAAAAATTTTTTCATTAAACAGAAGGAGAAATCCAGCAGGGAATTGGGTGTACCCCCTGATATGGTGGAGGATGTGAGGGTGCTAGCTAGTCTAGAACACTCAGACCCTAAACAAGAAGGACAGGGACCCTTCACCACATTAAAAAATAAAAGTAATAAGATGCTTTCACAGGGTGACATTTCTTGTATCAAAGTGTTTACACAACTGGTTTGTGCAGAATTAAAACAACTCAAGCCAAATAATAAGGTGCATAATTGCACTAGGGAAGAAATACTAGCACTTCGTGATTTGGAAAAAGACAGAGGGATCACGATAAAACCTTCTGATAAGGGGGGGAACATTGTAATAATGGACACACCCAAATATGCCCAAATGTGCAAAACTTTACTAGGGGACAGGACAGGCTATGAAATACTACGCCATAATCCAACCACCGATTATGTATTCGAACTTAAAACAATTCTTATGGAAGCAAGAACAGCCAGATTGATTAATGATGAGGAATTGGACTTTCTGACCCCCACTATGCCAATGATGGCAACATTTTATTGTCTTCCCAAAGTGCATAAGGGATTAATACCCCTAAAGGAAAGACCCATAGTGTCGGGTGTGAATTCAGTCTGCCAAAATGTGGGCATCTATATTGATCAGGTGCTGCGCCCGTTTGTTCTCTCATTACCATCTTATTTGAGGGACACCGCCGACTTGCTAAGACATCTAGAGGGTCTGACGGTTGATTCAAATACGCTATTGGGCAGTATTGATGTGGAGGCCTTGTACTTCTCCATACCACATGAGAAAGGATTGAAGGCAGTGGAATACTTCCTGTCCTCTAGAGGCACCCAATATCGGGCCCATAACCGGTTAATTCAGGACCTGCTACACTTCACCCTAACCAGGAACATCTTCCTGTTCGATGGCCAGATCTACCACCAGCTCAGGGGCACGGCTATGGGGAGCCCTTGTGCTCCCTCATACGCTAATTTGCTCCTGGGCTGGTGGGAGGCCACACGGGTATTTGAAGAGGATCCACCAGAAGGCATTGACCAGGTGGAACTGTTTCTTCGTTATATAGATGACATCTTCATTCTGTGGAAGGGAGGGGCTGAATCATTTAATAGGTTTGTGGAATCACTTAACCAGAACAACCTGGGACTACGTTTCACATCAGAAATACATGACACTAGCCTCCCATTTTTGGATGTATTAATCACAAAATCACACAATGGCTCATTACATTCATCGATCTACCGCAAACCTACGGCAACGAATTCGCTACTTAGGTGGGACAGCCATCATCCACTTCCGTTACGTAGGGGCATCCCAAAGGGGCAGTACCTATGAGTACGCCGGAACTGCAGCTCTAATAATGAATTCCGACAGCAAGCAGGTATTCTAGGACAGAGATTCCTTGACCGAGGGTACCCAGATGTGATACTAAGAGAGGCCAATAAGAGTAGCCTAAAAAAGAATCGATAAGAACTACTACACGGTCCACCAAAAGAGAAAGAATCAAATAACACAATGAGGGTGATAGCTACCTTTGACAATGGTTCCAAAGAGGCCCGTGCGATTCTGGAAAAACACTGGCCGATTTTATTGATGGATAAAGATCTAAAAGACATCGTAGGCCCTGCCCCATCTGTAACCTTCCGTAAGACTCCCTCTATTAGAGATCGCCTGGTGAACAGCCACTATGTGCCTCTCAAACCAGAAGGGACATGGCTGGATAGACGGGTAACCGGGAGCTTCAGATGTGGAGGTTGCATCGCCTGTCCATTTATTCAGACAGGCAAAACATTTACAGGTAATGTCACAGGTATGAGTTACAACATAAGAGATTACATTAACTGTAAAAGCACCGGAGTAATATACAAAGTCACCTGTAGATGTGGCCTAGAGTATGTCGGCAAGACTTTCAGAGAATTACGCAGAAGGGTTGGGGAACATTTGGGGGATATTACACACAAGAGAGATAAACCCATCTCCAATCACATCTGGACTTACCATAAAGGGGATGCTACAGTCTTCCGATTTATGGGAATCGATAGAGTCTCATACCCCGAACGTGGTGGAGATTGGGATAAATTGATCCTCCAGAGAGAGGCAAAGTGGATCTATAAATTTGATACCTCTCTGCCTAATGGCCTCAATGACCAACTTGTTTTTACACCTTTCATCTAATAGTCGTCACAGGCCCTCCTGTTTTATGTATCCCTTCATATGACCCTTAACACCAGGGAAGCATTCTGTCATAACAACACTAGCTACTAATGTACTGCTAGTTGGCGTGTGCCAGTACGGCACACGTTGGCACATGCAAGTATGGTACATTTCCCTGGGCGTGCGCAATGAATAAACCAATGCAATATATCAGTGCGACAGATTACGCCCTCCTCTGGCATATTTACTAAACATATGCCAGGGCGTCTATTATTCATATGTCGCGACACACTGCGCCTCTAGTGCTCCATTTAAGCACACGGTCTGGAATGTGTGCTTTATGATATTTCTCTGCCCGCACGTAGGACACTAGCGTTCATCAATATTTACCTGTATTCAAGGCGAGCCCTGTATGCTGTGCCCTAATGTGCCCTACCTACCTGGTACCTTTGTATATCTAAGGTTCTGTACTGTCCGCTTGCAGTCTCTGTTTATTGCGGTTTCTATTTAGCCCTGAGCCCGTTCCTTACCTGCTGCGATACACTTTCATACCTTTTAGTGGTAGACGCGCCCACATGGGGTTGGGCACACAAGCGTCTCCATCGAGACGTGTTCACGTAATCTTCCCCGCCATATCTGCGCATGCGCACTCCATCCCGGGAACGATCCTTTCGGTTCACATTGCGGGCCGCCGTAGTCTACACAGCGGCACGCCCACAAGCAATGGGTTCTCTTCCCGCAGAAGGTGCGCCCAATGGGAAACCTCTGGAGGCGGGGCCTTAGATTTAAAGAGTCGGAAGTGCCTTCTATCTGGCGCAGACTGCCAGCCAGTGTGCACATTGTGTCTCCTAGTCCACCACCAGGACTGGAGACTAGCAGGACACTATCTGTCCACAGCTTTAGCTAACAGCGGAGCTAGTGTTGCTGTAACTTACAGCGGAGTAACCACAGTTTTTGCATGCCATTTTTTGCTCAACTACGCCAGGCGAGGACAGCGTTTTTGATATACACCAGTTCCCTCTGAAGAGTCCAGGTGACGAAACGCGTCAGGGAAGGTGGCACTAACAGGGGGCATGTGTCTATTTTGGACAGGGACAGCTGTGGACTGCCCTTGTCAGGGCAGGAGTTAAGGGGCTTTTTTGACAGGGACAGTACGGAACAGTTCCTGATACCCCGTATACCCTGCTCTTTTATGGGACATCTAAATCACGGTAGGAGATTACCATTCGTAACCTGATGGAATATTGTCCCACCAGATGTCCATATGTGTGTTGTATGATCTTAGATTGCACACTTCCACTTAGCAGTTCACTCCAATGAGTATTTTGCCTTTCTTTGTTATTATATGGTTTCAGTTTATGTGATTATCTTAATAAAAGTTAAGTTTTAACCATTTATTCCCCTCTACCCCTTTAAGCTGTTGTATATTGAGTATTTGTATGGGGTTTCTTACTACTCTATAAGATTTGCTGCTTTTGTATTTTATGGAAGACAATTAAAATTTGGAGGATTTCCTTACTTCACGCACTGAAACATTACTTTATCTGCTACTTGACACGTTGGTCACGTGGGACCCAAGCTGCTTAGCTGGAAGCCTCCCCAGGATGAACCTGGTCAGGTGAGCCCAATTAACTTTCCATTCACACTTCATTCTTATGACTAACTTTGACGAATGGACCAGGAGAGAGTGACAGGAATCCTTCAGAGTGCCCACTGAAGAAAGAGATGGGCAATAAAGGACTTTTTGAAGTTTTTGATGTGGAAAAAATTTGAGAAAAAGAGATTGTATGTATTTTCCTCCCTGGAAAAAGGAAAAAAATATTGCATCTAGGATCCAGACCATCACCCCCTTAGACTCCACCCACTTAACCCATATCAGTAGAGGGGTGGATTCAGGGAGTCAGGAGAGACTTCTTATGTTTGTGGTGCCCCCAGATTTTTCCCCACACTGCGTCACTAGACACATCCCTCTACCTGGTGGTTAGAGAAGATGGCACGCCCTACCATCCTTCAGTGGTGGCCATCTTAGAACAGTTTGTTTTCTCAAGTCCCTGTTAATTTAAGTTAATTGCCTATGACTCTACTCTGTTTGCAGCCATAAAGACTGGTTGAGGATAATTGTTGTAGAAAGCAACTGGTTTTTGTAGTACCTGAACACGCTTGGAGAACATTGATGGATGTCTGGAACAGAAGCCGGCAAAGATTAATATTTTTTACAGATTCCAGATTTCTGTTGAGAGAATTCTTGGAGTGGGAAGTTTGGAGATTGGGAGTCGCCTTTTGGAGATTATAGTGTAAATGAGGCAAAACGATGGGGCATGAACCTGTATTTTGTTATCTTGTCTCAAAATGATGACAGGCTGGTAACCTTGTTAATGTTTACAAAAGGTGGGGGCACATCGCTGCATCCAGTGTCTTAGCTGACAGCCATAAAGGCTTAAAGGATTATGCTTGTGAGGCAAGTATATAGTGTGCCCTGCTTATGCCACGTAATGTCACTTTAAAACAGTGCAGATGTCCACTGCCCTCCACGAACCGACTAAGCAGGGACAAGCCCCCAACTTTATGACAGAGCCTATGATTTTGTTTCCTTTTTTGACTAAACACCAACACTTCATTTTGTTGAGATGTTGGAGTCTGGCCAGAGCTTTATAGATAGCACAGAACGCTGGGCTAGAGATTAAGGGAGAATCCCATATGTCTAGATGAGATAAAGCAGAGACCTAAACAGTTAATGGAAGAGTTCCACTGGTACTCTTTTTTACAGCTTTTGGACACATGGGGTATGACCTGACAGTGCAGTGTACATCTAGTGCACTTTGCCAGCTGTTTTGTAACGGGTTGTTACGAAAGGTGTTAATGGACTAGAGACATCTCTGCTAGACTGCCGTACAGAGAGACCAACGAGACTGTTACAGAAAGCCAGGGGGAACAGAGACAGGATCGGCAGTTTCACAGACCACTGCCAATGTAAGACTGAAAGAAGTTCTGGTCCCATGAGAGCCCACTTCAAGGGGGCGTGTTCAAAAGGGCGGCACTAGGGTGGCTGGTAACAGACAAGGACGTCAGCAAGCGCACCCTCCACAAGACAGAGTTAGTTCCTTTTGTTGTAGAACTGATGTGGGACTCCTCCCCTGTTAGCCCAGTGATGATTTACCTGTTCCAGGTCAAGAAGAAGACCCAGAAATGACAGCAGGATACATGTATGATAGTGTATGACCTCCGTACTGTCAATGAGTGTACTGAAGCTATTACCCCAGTGGTCCCTAACCCACACATCTCACTGACACCAGTCCCCGAGAATGACACACTCTTCACTGTTATTGATTTGGCAAATGTTTTCCTCTCTATGCCCCTATGTGAAGATTGCCAATACCTATTTGCCTTTGCCAGTTCAGTATTCCAGTATACCCTGTGCAGATGCCCAAAACAGGGGGCAAAACTCCCCCAGCCATTACTCCACGGCCCTACAGGGAGTAGACTGGAAGACTAGCCCCTTACTGGATGATGTTTTTTTACAGTATGTGGATGACCTACTATTATGTGCCTCCATTTTATAGGTTTGCCAGGATGCATCTATTGACCTTGTGGGGCTTTTTTACTAAGGGTCAGCGGATCGCATTTCTGACAGACTTCCCAACATTTTTTTGGGATTTGCGCCGCTTTGACTGGTATTTAGAAGGGGATTGTGTCGCATGCAATCAGATTTTGGCGCAGCGGCGCTGGCTTTCATGCAACAGAAATCGGGGGGTGGGCAATCGGACGATCCGACTAATTCGGACTGAGCACAGCATTTAAGATTCAAATTGTGTCGCATCCAATGCACTTATATACACCTGGAAGAAGATGGTGAACTCCGTTGGACCTGAGCGGGGAAGCGACACATGCAGAATATCGGGCGCACAATCTTAGTGAATTGGGGCACAGTGCATTCCGGTCAGACAATGCACATCGGGGAACGCACCAGGGACAGGTAAGTAAATGTGCCCTTATGTGTTTTCTGTTCAAGAAGGGTTATGGAGACAAACTCCAGTACTGCCAGGACAAGGTGGTCTTCCTAGGCCACTGCTTCTCAGCCACAGGCAGATAACTGACAAAGGAAAGAAAGCTGGCAGTCCAGAATATGCCCCTGCCTGAGACCCTAAGCCTCTTCACAGGTTTCTGGGACTGGCCAGCTACTGCAGGCATGTGATAAGGTCTGCTGCCTCCAGCCTGATACTGCCCCTTTATGACTGCATTGCGTCTTCCTATTTGCCCTTAATCAGGAGACAATTGATGCATTCCACAGTATTAAGCTGGCAATCCTGTCTACCAAGGCCCTAGGCCCACCCCACTTGTTTTATTTTACACTGAGTATCTAGGCCACAGGTGTCCTAGCCCAGGAATGTGGCCCACTATTAAGTCCGGTTAGACTCAGTCATGAGGGGTCAGTAGTTGCAGTCAGCAATCTGCTCAGCAAAGCCAGTGAGTTGATCCTAGATTACTCAGTTACTCTTCAAATCCCACAAGACTTGCAAAGTACAGTACAGCCCAAGCAGCTCAGATTCCAGTGTGAACTCCTGGTGGCCCAGAACGTCACACTGACAAGGTGCACAGCTTTGAGTCCTGCCATTCTGTCACCAGTCTTACAGGATTCAGAAATGGGGGAGGGCTTAGCCCAAATGTTGAGTTTTTTTCTCATAGATGGCTCCAGGTCAGCAGGAGAAGTCATACTGTCCTACACTGGATATGCAGTGGTCAGTGGCGCACATGAGAACCACTCCCTCCACACGGGTCAGTGCAGGAGGTGGAGTGAAGGCACTCGGGGAAGGGCCACGGCTGATGGAAGGTAAAAGGGCAAACATCTATACTACACTCACCGGCCACTTTATTAGGTACACCATACTAGTAACGGGTTGGACCCCCTTTTGCCTTCAGAACTGCCTCAATTCTTCGTGGCATATATTCAACAAGGTGCTGGAAGCATTCCTCAGAGATTTTGGTCCATATTGACATGATGGCATCACACAGTTGCCGCAGATTTGTCGGCTGCACATCCATGATGCGAATCTCCTGTTCCACCACATCCCAAAGATGCTCTATTGGATTGAGATCTGGTGACTGTGGAGGCCATTTGAGTACAGTGAACTCATTGTCATGTTCAAGAAACCAGTCTGAGATGATTCCAGCTTTATGAAATAGCGCATTATCCTGCTGAAAGTAGCCATCAGATGTTGGATACATTGTGGTCATAAAGGGATGGACATGGTCAGCAACAATACTCAGGTAGGCTGTGGCGTGGCAACGATGCTCAATTGGTACCAAGGGGCCCAAGGAGTGCCAAGAAAATATTCCCCACACCATGACACCACCAGCCTGAACCGTTGATACAAGGCAGGATGGATCCATGCTTTCATGTTGTTGACGCCAAATTCTGACCCTACCATCCGAATGTCGCAGCAGAAATCGAGACTCATCGGACCAGTCAACGTTTTTCCAATCTTCTACTATCCAATTTCGATGAGCTTGTGCAAATTGTAGCCTCAGTTTCCTGTTCTTAGCTGAAAGGAGTGGCACCTGGTGTGGTCTTCTGCTGCTGTAGCCCATCTGCCTCAAAGTTCGACGTACTGTGCGTTCAGAGATGTTCTTCTGCCTACCTTGGTTGTAACAGGTGGCGATTTGAGTCACTGTTGCCTTTCTATCAGCTCGAACCAGTCTGCCCATTCTCCTCTGACCTCTGGCATCAACAAGGCATTTCCGCCCACAGAACTGCCGCTCACTGGATGTTTTTTCTTTTTCGGACCATTCTCTGTAAACCCTAGAGATGGTTGTGCGTGAAAATCCCAGTAGATCAGCAGTTTCTGAAATACTCAGACCAGCCCTTCTGGCACCAACAACCATGCCACGTTCAAAGGCACTCAAATCACCTTTCTTCCCCATACTGATGCTCGGTTTGAACTGCAGGAGATTGTCTTGACCATGTCTACATGCCTAAATGCACTGAGTTGCCGCCATGTGATTGGCTGATTAGAAATTAAGTGTTAAAGAGCAGTTGGACAGGTGTACCTTATAAAGTGGCCGGTGAGTGTATAAGGTATAGTTCTGGGGTCTAAACACGACTATGAACCCATATGGAAGGCTAAAGATTTCCTCTCCTCTGCAGGGACCCCCCTTTTGAGATACTTTTTGGCTGTGCACCCAGACTAGGCCTCTACATCCCACAAACCCTATAGCTGATGGCAGGAAACCAGGTGGAATATACCATACAGTCGAGCCAAGACTTGGAAAAGGTCAGCAAAAGTGTTTCTGATTCCTTTCCAGATCCAGACATTGACCTCAGGACACATATCCTGAAGCCTAGAGACTACGTGGTGGTAAAGAGACACACCAGAGAGAGAGTCTGGAGCCTCACTACAATGGTCCTTTCCAAGTCCGGCTGACCAGCACCGCATATGTGAAGCTAGAGGGAATCCAGCATGCTTCCACGCTTTCTGTTGCAAACTTACTTATTCTTCTTGCTAGCTGGTCCCTTCTGACTCTACGCTCAGGGACACCCCAAACATGACTATCTCTATATCTATAGGATGCACCCAGGGTAGGAGACTTTACCTATAGTTGGTGCAACAAGACAATGACCTTCTTTAACACTGACAACACAGGTAACCATGTATTAGCAGTGTCTGATGTGTACTTGATTTGTGGGGATAGAAGAGTCAGGTCAAGCCTGCCTAGAGGCTGAGAAGGTGAATGTGCTGTGATAAAATTTGTGGATAAGTTTAATCAGAAACATAGAGAAAAGGTAGGGGATTCTGGAGGTCAAAGAGAGAAGCACCTAGATGACAACATTTATATAGATACAGTAAGAGTACCAAGGGGGGTCCCACAATCCGATATGGACTAGAGTCCATTATTCCCCAGATAGCTAGAAGCAAAAATGTTGATTGGGTTAACTGTTTTTATTATAATCAACAGAGATTTGTGAATTATATCCAAGATTCTTTCCAGAACCGCATGGCTTTGGACATGCTGAGAAGGGAGGAGTCTGTAAGATGGTGGAAGCGACTTGTTGCAAGTACCTCCCCGGGGGGGGGGGGGGTTGTGTGTGATACTGACCACTATACAGCCATGTCACGATTCAAACTTCATTTTGTGTGAACTGTTTAGTAATTACTGTGTCTTCGCTATTGCTACCTTATCTTTTCTGCAGCTATTCTGCTTAAAGGTCATGTTGTGACTTATACAGAGCTAACACAAGGACAATTCGTATAAACATTGGGGCACATTTACTTACCGGCCGCTGGAGTTCCCCGAAAGTGCATTGTCCGACGATCATGCACTGTGCTGCTATTCACCAAGATTGTGCGCCCGAAATCCTGCATGTGTCGCTTCCCCGCTCAGGTCTGACAGAGTTCACCTTCTTCCTCCTGGCGCATGTAAGTGCATCTTAAATCTGCCGCTCAGTCAGAATCCTTCGATTTGTCGACGACCCGCCTCCCAATTTCTGTCGCACGAAAAACAGCACAGCGGGTGACATAATCCCCTGATAAATACCTGTCCCAGCGGCGCAAATCCTGAAAACAAGAGAAATACTGACAAAAATGCGGCCGCAGAGCCTTAGTATATAAGCCCCATTACTATCATTATTTTTATTTATCATAAATTTATTATAACTCTTCTGGAGTAAATTTATCACTGTCATCCACAAAGCTCTGCACAATGCTGCACCTCCCTAACTCTCCTCTCTCTTCAGGGTTCGACTGGAGTATCTGGGGCCCACCAGAGAAAATAACATTTGGGGCCCATCCATTATAAATAAAGAATGCAAGACAATGGGGGTCATTTACTAAGGGCCCAATTCGTGTTTTCCCGACGTGTTACCCCAATATTTCCGAATTGCCCCGCGATCGGACTGTGGCGCATCGGCGCTGCCATGCACGCGACGGAAATCGGGGGCGTGGCCGAACGAAAACCCGACAGATTCGGAAAACCGCTGATGCACCACAATCCGATCGCGTGCGCCAAAACCCGGGCAATACAAGGAAAATCGTCGCAAAACGGAAAAATTTGGTTAACACGTCGCAAAAACGCGATTCGGGCCCTTAGTAAATGACCCCCATAATTTTTGATTATTCTGTTACCATATTCAAACTGCACCAATTCTATATAATGTCCTACCCCAGTCTATCAGACGAATACCCATCCTACAAAGCTTCAAACATGCTCTTAAAACAAATTTCTTTAGGGAGGCCTATAACACCCGCTAACTGCACGCAGCTTTAACTCTCTCTTTACTAACCTATCCTTTGCACTTCTCCCATCTGCTATCTAGCAAATACCAGATACCAACCTCCAGGCTTAAATTATACCCTTTACAAATACTGATCACACTGCCTACCACATATATAAAATAAATCCTTACAAATTTGAAGACACTGGGGAACATTTACTTACCTGGTCACTCGAGTTCACTGTAAGTGCATTGTCCATCTTGTGAAATCATGAATGAGTTTCTTCCCTGCTTAGGTTCAACAGAGTTCACCATCTTTTTTGTGGTGCATCTTTAACATAGGACAACACAATTTGAATGTAAAATACCGCGTTCAGTCCGAATCAGCCGGCCTGTCTGACAACATGCCCCCTAATTTATGCTGCATAGAAGCCAGCGCAGCTGCGCCACAAAAGAATTGTGTGCGTCACAATTGCAGCCCACACACTACTTAAATACCTGTACAAGCTGTTTTAGCCATGAAGAACAGGAAAAGTCCGACTAAAGTGCGCCGCAAAGCAGCACAAAGCCCTTAGTAAATTTGCCCCACTGTGACCTTTGCATAACATAAACTATAGCCCCCTCAATATATACCATTTCCCATAAATAAATTATCCAAATGCCGTTTCTAATTTTATAGATACATTTACATACAATACATTTTCAAGATGTCATTTTTTGCAAGTGGAGCTGACATTTACATTGCTACCATTTTTAGGACTATGCAACCCTTTGATGACATTTTATAAAAATTTTTATTTTATGTAAAATGGTGTAAAAGACTTGTTATGGTAGGCATGGCGGAGTAAGGACGCTCTCTGCAGGAGCTCCGTACTGGAAGGCGCCCTTACCGGTCCCCTAGCAAGATCCCCCGACATACCGGCATGTCGAGTAGGAGGGGAAGAAGCACGGCACGTCCGACTTCTGCAGAAGCCTGCAGCACGGCACCGGAGCGGAGCCTGGAGTGCTTCAGGCACCAGCCACTTGAAGCTTCCATCTCGCCGGTCAGGTCCAACATGGCGCCCGCTCCACCTGCAGCACGCCACCGGACTGGGGGAGCCGGCAGAGAAGCCAGGAGTGGTGCGGACTCAGCGCATGAAAGCGGGAATCCCCCTACAGGTCAGGAGCCAGCGGAGGAGCACAGGTACCGGGGACTGGGGGCAGGAACACAGGGTTCTTGCTTATAGTCAGAAGCTAACATGGCGCCAGTCCCTGTAAGCAACTACCCTCCAGACACCATTATTGGGAGACAGGGACACAATGACCCATCCGCCCCACAGGAGAGCCCACACTCCTCACAAGTTGGGGAAGATGCCCAGTTACCAAGCCCTGGAAGCATAAGCCAGCAGGCAAGCCCCAGGAGTCATGCTACCTCCTCCCCTCCTCCCCTAGACAAACACAGAGGAACGATTCACTCTGAACTGCAGCTCCTTAGAGAGTTGATTCAGGCTCTCCCTACACAACAGGACTTGGATTCTGTGCTTCAGAGAGTAGAGGCCTCTCACCAGCAGGCTCTTGAAGGCATTAGAGAAGATATTGAAGCGTTCGCTACTCGTACCGTGAACACTGAGAATGCCACTGCCTCCTTGGAGGATAGAGTTTCTGCCCTGGAACAAGAGGCCAGCAGCTCCAGACAACATTTACAACGTCTGTCCCTCCTCTTAGATGACCAAGAGAACAGAGGCAGAAGGAATAATGTCCGCATTAAGGGCTTACCTGAGAATCTTCCTCATGACAATTTCCCAGAGAGGGTAACGTCCATCTTCAACAAACTGCTAGGCCGTCCACACGGAATTACTCATGGATCATATTCATAGAGTATCTAGGATGTCAACTGCAGATCCTCCCTTACCCAGGGACATACTTTGCCGCCTTCACTACTTCACAGATAAGGACAAAATTATCTGAGCCGCCTGTTCTGAAGGCACAATTCGGATCAATGGATCAGAGATCCATGTCTTTCCAGATGTCTCCATCCACACACTCAGCATGAGGCGCATGCTACGACCGCTGTTACAACGTGTTAAGGAAGTGGGAGCCACCTACCGCTGGGGACACCCCTTCCACTTAATTATCAGATGTAACGGAAGAAAACCGGAAGACTTGCCAGACCTTTTTCTCTTCCTGAACATGGCTCCAGTTGAAGTACCTAACTGGCTGTGTCTAGACCAAATTAGACCTGGCGCCGGACTTCCCGGAAGAAGGAGATATTCCCGGAGAAGAAGACGCTCCTCATTTAAAGGGTCAAATGCACCCCCCCCCCTCAAGAACCGGTGGAAGGAGAAACACCGATGGGCCCGGATTTAACAATTGCCCTCCCTTCAGAGGCCTGAGAGAGTTTCTCCCGCTGCAATAGACTGTCCTGGGAGCAAGATCGACCTCCGATGACATTACAGCTGAACTTTGTCCTGACCCTGAAGGGTTCCAGATATCGCCACATTAGGTCTATGGCATCAGACCTATAAAGGTTCTTTTTTTCTACCGTTATTTGGGACTGTTAATGTTTGTCTCTCCATAGTTATCAGTGATGATTATTGTCATGTAAATTGCTAGTTCTCACCTCTCTAATGTTACCATGCCATGCTCTTTGTTTTATGCCTGTGCCTCCCCCTCTAGCCAGCCCTATAACGCACTGGCTTTTACGGCCGTTGCTATGATGGGGATGATGTTATTGGACCACGATGTATACTTTATTGAAAATTACTGCCTTCTAGTTCGTAAGCTCCGCCCATGCTTTTCTACGCCTCCTACTTACACCAGTTACTGGTGTTCCCTCGTGCGTACACTTGGGAGTTAGGGGAACTCTTCATTCCCCCTCATACTCACTCTTTTCCACCTGTGCCTCTTTCCGCTTAGGCTTTGCCTCTCCTACTGTTCCACATAGTTTCCTATCTCAGCCACTCTACTCTCTTTCCTTCCCCTCCCCCTCCCCCCCCCCCTTTTTTTTTTCCCCCTACCCTCCTTCCCTCATGTCTCGCCCGGGAGACTGTGGGCTCCCTTAACGTGAAGGGGCTTCACAGCCCTGAAAAGAGATCTATTCTATTTAATTTACTCAAACGTAGAAAGATCCAGATCGCTTTTATCCAAGAAACTCACCTCACTGAATCCAGGCCGTACAATTTTAAACATAGGTGGTTCCCGCACTCGTATCATAGCTATACTGACGATGCGAGATCCAGGGGAACGTCCATCCTTGTATCAAACTCACTTCAGTGGACGTTCATAGATACCTGCAGCGATGATGAGGGACGCGTGGTCATGTTAAAGGGTAAAATAGTGGACACCCTATTCACCTTTGCATCTCTTTACCTCCCGAACACAGGGCAAGCGCAAGCTATCAGCTCATTCCTTGACATGATAGATCAGTTTGCGGAAGGCACTGTAGTGATTGGGGAAGACTTTAATGTGGCGCTCGACCCTCTGATGGACACGTCTACTGGCACCTCAGTAGTCACACATGCCTGTCTACGTAGAATAAAAGGCCTTCTACATGAACATCAGTTGATAGACTCTTGGAAACTATTCCATCCCTCCGACAAAGACTTTACTTTTTACTCAGCAGCTCACGACAGCTATTCCAGACTGGACTACATGTTCGTACGACATAGTGACTTAGGCCTACTGCAACAGGCTATTATAGATAACATTCTCCGATCACGCCCTGACTTCTATTACCATCTCACTTCCAAACTCTTCAGATTTCCAGTGGCAATGAAAGCTCAATGCCTCCCTGCTGGAAGACCCTCTAGTTTTAGAGGACATTAAGAGTTCGATAACTACCCACTTTGCTAGAACTGTGGCGGAGGACATAGACCCTTGTATAGCATGGGAGGGACATAAGTTCAATGTCCGTAGTGTGTTGATCACACACGGTAGCCGGCGTAAAAGGGAGAGGGCCCAAGCCATTGTCTCACTATTGGACCGAATTAAGACATTAGAGCTTTCTCACAAGAGATCATCCACCTCTGACAGCCCTCCTGACAGCTAGAGAATCCCTGCGAACTTTACTGGTAGACAAGGCTAAGAGAACCCTTCCAAAATGCAAACGGCATTTTTATGAATACAGTAATAAATGTGGCAGAACCTCGCCAGGGCGCTGAGAGAGCAAAGAGCCCATACTTATGTCCCCAAGATCTCTTCCCCAACTGGTAGAGTTCTACACCTCAGCCGAGACATAGCAGCAACCTTTAGGGACTACTACCAATCCTTATACAACTTAGAACAGCCGACATCCCCACAACTCAGAGAAGAACTTCGACGCAAAATACGTTCCTATATAGCAGAGTCCGGTCTTCCTTCCTTGACGACTGAAGAAGCAGAGACTCTTGAGACACCCATAATGGGACTTGAATTCGCTACTGCCCTTCGGGAAACACAAAACGGGTAAAGCCCCTGGTCCAGACGGCTTCTCGTTACCTTGCTATAAGACCTTTGCGAAACAGCTTGAACCACATTGGACAAAGGCATTTAATGCCGTGGCCTCTGGATCCTCTCTCCCTAGGGAGGCACTGCATGCTACCATCACTGTCATAGCGAAGCCGGGGAAGGACACAACCACATGCTCCAGCTATCGACCGATTTCACTTCTGAACCAGGACCTCAAGCTGTTTTCTAAGGTCCTTGCAATGAGACTGGCCCCTTTGTTAATGCGAACCGTTCATTCAGACCAAGTGGGATTTATTCTAGGGAGAGAGGCCAGGGACAATACCACAAAAGCTATAAATCTCATAAATAAAGCACATTTGAAGAAAATCCCTCTCATGCTTCTCTCTACAGACGCTAAGAAGGCATTTGATAGAGTTAACTGGTCCTTTGTGTCTGAAGTACTATGCCACTTCGGATTACGCAACCGTATACTTGCTTGTGTGCTGTCCCTATACTCCTCCCCTTCGGCGGCAATTCGCGTGAATGGTATCTTGTCAGATAGCTTCCGTATCCAGAATGGTACACGACAGGGCTGCCCGCTCTCTCCATTGTTGTTCGTCCTATCGATAGAACCCTTCCTGCGCAGGATTCGCGATAACTTGGACGTCTCGGGCATCACAACTAGCGGCTCCCCACATAAAATAGCGGCTTATGCGGACAACCTCCTTTTCTTTCTCTCCAACCCACAGGTCTCTCTACATAACCTTATGAAAGAAATACGCAACTTCTCGCTGCTCTCCAATTTTAAAATTAATTGGGGTAAGTCTGAAGCACTCAATGTATCGCTTCCCACCCCTTTGCAGGAGACGCTTCAAGCCTCCTTTGCTTTCAAATGGGCTGCAGACAGCATCAAGTACCTAGGAATTAACCTTCCGGCAGTACTATCCAAGCTGTACCTGCTAAATTTCCCGCTTATACTTCAAAACATCCAGAGGGACTGCTCTAGATGATCCAAGGGACTGTTCTCGTGGTTTGGGAAATGCGCCATTTTTAAAATGAATATTCTTCCACGTCTCTTATATTTATTCCAGGCCATTCCCATCTACATAAACAGAAACACAGATGCAAAAATTATAACAAACATAATTGCAAAAAAATGGTATATGTAGATGGAGGAGGGAAATATATTTTTATAATAAAAGGTATTATTATTTGGGTGATTACTAAAATAATTATACAACAAAACTTTTTAGTTCAAAATCTATATTAAGGCCATATGGTTGGAGGGTGTTCAGGTGGTAAATCCAAAAACCTTCCCTGACTTTCAATTTCTTGTTCAGGTCTTTTCCCCTCCAGTGTGCCTCAACCCTTTCCAGACCAAAAAAAATTAAATCTTTAGAGTTCTGGTTATGCTTCACTCGAAAGTGGGCAGACAAACTATGTGTCTTTAAACCCTTGTTTTATATTTCTAACATGCTCGCTTCACTGCTACCTATCACTGAGATTAACCAAACTCTACATTCCGGATTAAAAGAAAAATCCTGCCAATGAGTGCATAGATGCGTTTAAAAGAGTAGTACTCAAGGATTTAAACAAAATGAAGGTTTACCGCACTGGTGACAAGGATGAGGGGGAAGCTTTAAAGTCACTTAGGGAGAATAGAAATATTATTTTAAAACCAGCGGATAAAGGGGGGAGGGTGGTTATACTTAATAAGGATGATTATGATTTGGAGATGAATAGACTATTGGGGATTTAAACACATACCAAAAACTCACCTACAACCTTTCTGAGAGATACAAAAAAGAATTATATTCGCTATTACAGGAAGCTCGAAAAAATAATATTATTAATCAAATAGAATATAATTATCTATCTATCAAATTCCCTAGGATTCCAGTGATATATTATCTTCCGAAAGTGCATAAGAATGTAGAGAAACCCCCGGGACGACCTATCGTCTCGGGTATAAATTCCCTTACCAGCCAGCTCTCCGAATGTATTGATTTTTATTTGCAGAGACATGTCACTAAAATGAAATCATTTCTAAAAGACTCCCAGCAAGCTATAGATCTTTTTAAAAATATAGAACTGGACGGTGGTACACCTTTCTTTTGTAGCTGTGATGTTACATCGCTATATACCTCTATCCCACAAGATCTGAGGGTAGAGGCAATTAAAAAATGCCTTGAAAAGGATAAGGAATTAACATTGGAACATAAGGAATTTATCATTAAAGGACACCTGTCATCAGGTCTCTGCCACTAGCATACCTCCCAACTTTTGGACAAGAGAAAGAGGGACACAACGCCCCACCCCCTTTTTTTCTAAACCACGCCCATTGTCCCACCCACAGGCATAGTATAATATCGAACTTGAAGGTCCCCATATGGTACAACGCCCCTTAATTTGGTCCTCCCTTCCCGTGGACCAATATAATATCCCCTAATGCAACTCTGCAATATATAAAACATATAAAAAACCCCTTCTTTGATTTTATCCTGCCTTTACATTTGGTTTTCAGCTTTTATTTTTCTCCCCAAACTTAAACATAATCCTATCTGTACTCCTACTCCCACCCATCCTCACATGGTGTGGTCCCTGTTCTCTATCCTCCTCATAATGTATCCTCCTGTCCTCCAGCCTCCTCCTGTATCCTCCTGTCCTCCAGCCTCCTCCTGTCCTCCAGCCTCCTCCTGTATCCTCCTGTCCTCCAGCCTCCTCCTGTATCCTCCTGTCCTCCAGCCTCCTCCTGTATCCTCCTGTCCTCCATCCTCCTCCTGTAGCCTCCTGTATCCTCCTGTCCCCCCGCCTCCTCCTGTCCTCCAGCCTCCTGTAGCCCCCTGTCCTCCAGCCTCCTCCTGTCCTCCATCCTCCTCCTGTCCTCCATCCTCCTCCTGTATCCTCCTGTCCTCCAGCCTCCTCCTGTCCTCCATCCTCCTCCTTTAGCCTCCTGTCCTCCAGCCTCCTCCTGTCCTCCAGCCTCCTCCTGTCCTCCAGCCTCCTGTAGCCCCCTGTCCTCCAGCCTCCTCCAGTCCTCCATCCTCCTCCTGTCCTCCATCCTCCTCCTGTAGCCTCCTGTCCTTTAGCCTCCTGTAGCCTCCTGTCCTCCTCCTGTCCTCCAGCCTCCTCCTATCCTCCAGCCTCCTCCTATCCTCCAGCCTCCTGTAGCCCCCTGTCCTCCAGCCTCCTCCTGTATCCTCCTGTCCTCCTCCTGTAGTCTCCTGTCCTCCAGCCTCCTGTCCTCTATCTTCCTGTAGCCTCCTGTCCTCCATCCTCCTCCTGTAGCCCCCTGTCCTCCAGCCTCCTCCAGTAGCCTCCTGTCCTCTATCCTCCTCCTGTAGCCTCCTGTCCTCCAGCCTCCTCCTGTATCCTCCTGTCCTCCTCCTGTAGCCCCCTGTCCTCCAGCCTCCTCCAGTAGCCTCCTGTCCTCTATCCTCCTCCTGTAGCCTCCTGTCCTCCAGCCTCCTCCTGTAGCCTCCTGTCCTCCAGCCTCCTCCTGTCCTCCATCCTCCTCCTGTAGTCTCCTGTCCTCCATCCTCCTCCTGTAGCCCCCTGTCCTCCAGCCTCCTCCTGTAGCCTCCTGTCCTCCAGCCTCCTCCAGTATCATCCTGTCCTCCAGCCTCCTCCTCCTGTCCCCAAGGATACCACAATTATAGGTTTTATAATGATTTGATACTTTTACAAAAATTAAAACCTCCCCTTCATTTTGCCATCTTCTGATGCTAATAATTTTTTCATACTTCAGTGTAGGGAGCTGTGTTTGGTGTCATTTTTTGCGAGATCAGATGACATTTTCAATGTTACCATTTTTAGGACAGTACGGCCTTTTGAACACTGTTTATTACTTTTTTATATTTTGCAAAATGGCAAAAAAAGTGTCATTTTTCACTTTTGAGTTTTTTTTTAACTACAGGCACGCGGCTATTTTTTCAGATCTTCCCCGTGTCACTATAAGTGGTATAACTTTGGAGCTTCAACATATCAAAGTGATTTTGAAATTGAACTTCATGTTGATTGAAAAATTTTGCTGCTAGGTTTTGTGGATATTTAGTGTATTGATGCGGCAATATCAAATATGTGGGTTTTTTCATGATTTATCATGATGCGTTTTTGTACTTTATTTGGTATAGGGAATGTTTGTGTTTAGGGGACTTTCACTTAATAAAAACAGTTTTTAATAAAAAATTAATTATAAGTTGGCTTTAACATGTGATGCTCTGATCGCTTGTTCAAGCTCTTCTTCTTATAACACAGTGTAATACAGATGTAATAATACAGATGTAATAATACAGATGTAATAATACAGATGTATTAGACTGTGTTAAAGCCGAGTCCTGCTAGGAGGCAGAACGCAGCTCCATCGGACCAGCACCCCCTTCCCCCGCAGCGTGTAAGGCAGCGGTCACTGGTTCCGCTAGCGTTGTGTTATGCCTCAGCCCGATCACATATGCGTTTCCAGAGACACGCATGGGATCGGGTTATCAATTGCATCAGTTTCCCGGAAAACGCATATGCGGTCGGGTGGAGGTCCCCCTGTGCGCTAGCGGTGCGTTATGAATACAACACTAGCGGAACGTGTGACCGCGGCCACAGGGGTTAACACCCGCTATCGTAGGAATCTCCGATTGCGGGTGTTAGTGATCTGGCACCGGCTCCGTTCAGCAGCCGCTGACAAAAGCGGGATGTAGTACTACGTCACCCTGCATCAAGTCCTTGCCGCCCGTGACGTTGTACGTCAATGTTGGAAAGGGTTTAACCCCTTAAGGACTCAGCCTATTTTGGCCTCTAGGACGCGGCCCCACTTTTAAGAAGTTTGTTAACCCTTTAGGTGTTTTATAGAGGTTAAAACAAAATGGAGGTGCAGCCTACAAATTGTAATATTTTTTCACAATACACTCATTTTGGGTGGAAAATCAAACATTTATAATGGGTTAAATGAAAAAAAGGCTCCACAAATTGATACCCAATCTCTCCCGAGTACACTGATACCCTATATGTCAGTGGTTCTCAACCTTTCTAATGCTGTGACCCCGCAATACAGTTCCTCATGCTGTGGTGACCCCAAACCATGCAACTCGCAGTAAAAACACAGTAAAATTTCGGCTCCGATGGCTTTAGGCGACCCCCAGTTTTGGTCGTTCGACCCCCGCTGGGGTCCCGACCCACAGGTTGAGAACCACTGCTATATGTGGTGGTAACCTGCTGTATGGGCGCACGGCCGGGCAGAGAAGGGAAGGAGGCGCCATCCAGAGCAGATTTGTATCACATTGTACAGGCTATAATTTTTGGACCTATAGGGGCTTATTTCTTTTGCCACATGAGATGCACTTTTCTGGTACATAATTTTGGGGCATCTATAGCTAATTGGTGAGATTTTATTGATGAAAATCATCAATTTTTAGGAAGTTTTTTTTGTTGTTTTTTTTGGTCGTTAACCATACCATAAAAATAGTATATTATTTTTATTCTATGGGTCGCCACGATTACGAAAATACCTCATTTATATAGATTTATTTTTTTTTCCCATTTTTACTAAACAAAAAGTAATTTGGTGAAAATGTTGTTAATTTTAGCATCACCGTCTTTCATATGCATAACTTTTTTATTTTTCGACTGACAAATCTGTTTAAGGGCTTATTTTTTGAGAAGTTGTTCTTTTTAGTGGTCTCATTTTCGAGTGCAGAACATTTTTTTTAATCACTTTTTAGAGCATTATTTAAAGGTATTAATTAAAAATGAAAGTTTTTTGCGTTTTTTTCTCCGTCGTTTACTGTGCAGGTTCAGTAACGATTCTTTTTTATTATACAGATTGTTACGGACGTGGCAATAGAAAATATGTGGAAGGGTTTTGTGTTTTTGTGTGTTTTATACTTTAGTGTTTTTATGGGAAAGTGACATTTTAGGGGCTTATATTTATATGTATTTATTTTTTATTTATTCTAATGTGTAAACGTTAGTGTTTATACATGCTTTTACTTTTCCATACCTGAACCAGTGATGCTCGGATGGTTCGCTGGTTCAAGTGCAATACACTGCTCTACAATACAATACATTGTAGAGCAGTGTAAACTGTCTGAGCGTGCAGACGCATGCGCAGACAGTTTACGGTCAGACCCGGAAGGGGTCTGACTGGCAGGGAGATTGTGCAGCTCCAGGGCACTTGCCAGTCCTCGGGGCTGCCCAGAAGAGGAACACCCTTACACGCCGCAGTCATGCTTGACCGCGGCGTGTAAGGGGTTAACACCCGCGATTGGAGTTGGCTCCGATCGTGGGTGTTACAGAGCGGTGTCCGTTCGTGAGCCGGTACCAGAAGCGGGACGCAGGGACGTAGTATAACGTCCAGGTGCGTCTAGGGGTTAATAGCTCACTGACGGATATATCCCTCTTGGTGTGGAGAAGGGCAAAATAATTATTTCAGGGCTTGTATGTCACAAAGCTGCCATACAAGTCCTGATAGAGGTCTTCTGTCACACACTGACCTGTAGCTGTGCATGATCATGTCTTTGACTGTCCTACCTCATGATGGTAGATTCTCCTAATAGACTTCTGTAGCTGCTGCAGGGGGGGCGCATCCCACAAGCTGCTGCTATCTCTCCTCTGCGATGCCCCCCTCCCCCTGCACAGCTTCAGAAGAAGGTGCAGAGGAGTCTCCAAATCCATGGCCGGGTCACACAGCAGCACCCCCCATGATGATTCCTCCTCACACAGGGGGAAGAGAAGGGCTCTGCTGTTCTGTGCTGTGCCATGCAGAGCTGGGAGCTCAGACAGCAGGCACTCTCCAGGTGACCCCCCCTGATGATTCCTCCTCACACATCGCGGCAGCACACACAGGGGGAGGAGGGGCGGCCCGGGGGAGGAGGAGGAGGAGCTGTGCTGGGAGCTCGCGTTATCTCCTCTCACTGCAGTCAGTGTCCCGGGACCAGGAGACGGGACAAAGTCTCTTGGTCCGGGAAAATACGTAACAAATCGTGATAACCTCTTAACCTCCCGGGGCGGCGGGACAAGGCTAAAAAATCGTGAAAGTCCCGCCGAAACCGGGACGGTTGGGAGGTATGCACTAGTCCTGTCACTACTACCTGTTGGAGCAGCTCACAAGGATCCCATCCCAGCCTTTATCTAGTCATTTCATACATTAATTATTGTAAAATCATCTTTTCTTTATTATGTAAATGAGGCTGGTCACATGGTCAGAGGCAGTGATGTCACCCGTTACCCCTCCCCTCCCCCTGCTAAGGTCTGTGTGTAATGTATAGTAAAGTATTTCTAGTGTGTGTGCTGCATCTGCTGACATGCTGCACCTAATACATATGTGTGATACAGACATCAGTTACACAAGTGCCTGACATGGCTGCCTGGAGCTGTTGTATCTCTCCTACATACACACACAGGCTGCAGGGGGCGCCAGCACCAGGAAGCACATGTAGCAGCCATCACAGCGTTACACAGGCTGTCAGTGAAGCACTGGAGGGTGTGGCTGTACCTCCCACTCATAAATAAGCTGGACAGCTTGAATATGCTAATGACTCATTGGACATTTCACAGGTCATTTGCATACAGCTTTAGGACCTCATTGCTTAGGTTTACAGGCATGTAGAGGGACAATGAAGGGATAGAGACAATGCTTTTTAATGGTAGTTTATGAACATCTATTTAGATTATAGGGGTTATTTTGCATGACGGGTTCTCTTTAAAGCTATTGTTTACTGCTTGAAAAGAAATTAATTTTGGTATGGGGGAAATTTTTTTAACCAAACAACCAGAATGGCCATGAGTGCGAAATTCGCACCCAGTTTCACAAATTTGTATATGGAGATGTTTGAGGAGGAGTTTATTTACTCCACTACGAACACTTTTGAACAATATATACAAGTGTACAGGAGGTATATTGATGATTGCATCATTGTGTGGCTGGGTACTTCTATTGAGTTTGAAAGATTTATTAAGTACCTCAATACAAACAATTATAATCTAAATTTTACCTCCGAAATTGATCCCAAAAAAATCTATTTTTTGGACCTAGAAATATACATAGAAAATCATAATATTCTAACTAGAAATCATTTTAAAGCCACTGATGTAAATAGTTTCATTGAATTTAATAGTTGCCATCATCGCCCCTGGATAAACAACATACCAAAAGGCCAACTAAAAAGGATTCAAAGGAATTGTAGTAAACAGGAGGATTTTTCCGCACAGGTTGAAATCATCTTAAATAGGTTAAAGGAAAGGAACTACACCAGCGATATTCTGGGGAGGGCATATGAAGAGGTATCTAACAACAGACAAAGAATTTTTGAGGAAAAGAAAGATAAAAGTGAAAACACCTCCTCTAACCCCATCTTTGTTACGAACTATTGCAGGGAGGCATTGGATGTCAAAAAAATAATAGAGAAACATTGGCATCTCATAACAAGTGATCCGGTGTTAAGTGAAGTGGTCACCACTAAAAGAGCACATAATAATAGGGATCTAGTCACCTCAAGCTTTGTGAGAGAGGGAACCACAAAGGGTCCAGGGATGCAAGGATTCTATAGTAGCAAAAAATGTCAGGGATGCAAGTATAGAAGTTAGGTGGATAAAGGGGTAGTAAAGGAATTCAATATAGACAGGAACTCACCCCCATAGAAGATAAAAGATTTTATAAATTGCGATACTTGCGCCATTATTTATTTGATTGTTTGCCCATGTGGACGCAAGTATGTTGGGAGGATGGGGAGAAAGCTAAAAATTAGAATCGGCGAGCATGTTAGAAATATAAAAAAGGGTTTAAAGACACACCGTTTGTCCACTTTCGGGAGAAGCATAACCAGAACTCTAAAGATTTATTTATTTTTTGGTCTGGAAAGGGTTGAGGCACACTGGATGGGAGAAGACCTGAACAAGAAATTGAATGTCAGGGAAGGTTTTTGGATTTACCACCTGAACACCCTCCAACCATATGGCCTTAATATAGATTTTGAACTAAAAAGTTTTCTTGTATAATTATTTTAGTAATCACCCAAATAATAATACCTTTTATTATAAACATATATCCCCCTCCTCCATCTACATATTTTTTGCAATGATGTTTGTTATAATTTTTGCATCTGTGTTTCTGTTTATGTAGACTGAGGAGAGGTGGGTGAAGGGTGTGTATTGAGTTCAAAAGCTGATTGGAGCATGCAGTCCCGGCTTGGTAATAGTTACTACTATCAACCAGCGAGACTGTATAATGATTCAATGCCGATATAGGAATGAAGGAGGCGATCGTAATATGTAAAGCACGAATATTGAACGAACATTTAAAGTTTTTAAAAATTTTTTTTTTTAAATTTGTTTACATGTAAGTAAGCTTTTGTGTATTTTTATATACAAATTAACATTGGTTTGTATGGCAATACATGATATCATGTTTATGCGGATGGAAGGTCTTTGTCTCCCTGAGTTAGGGGGGAAGTAGTTTTGTGTCAGTGTATGTGATTTTTTTTTTTTTGTATAAAACCACCGAAGATGACGCCAAACACCATGCCCCAGAAGAAGCCTGAATAGGCGAAACCTGGGTCGGGTGAGGTGTTTTAGGCGTCTTATGCTTTTACTATATGCGCGCTTTTAAATTGGAATGTGTGAGTATATACAATAAATACTATTTCCCTTTTGAACCTGGCAATCTGCACTATCCTTTCGCATACCTCCTGATGTAGGTTCGGGAACACACCGCGGACACGGTAACAAGATGAGGATTGTGTTTCAACCCACTAAAGGAGGACGATCGGCGATGCAAGGAGTTGGGGATATCTTTTATTTCCAGTCCATGAAGAGGTGGTGAGAGGCTCTCGCCATTTGACAAACAGTATGAGGAGTAGAGCACTAATTTTATATCTTTAACTCTGTAATTGCACTCTGCCTGTGTCTAGTGCTGAATTGGTATTAAGATCCCAACACAAACACTGCTGTTGGCAATCTTTAGTGTCTGAGAGTATGGATCACACACTCATACACACTATTATCTCTATCCCAATGTGAAGGAAACTGCGACGTTCCAGACCCCTGAAGTGTACTTAAGGTCACTCAGTTATCCTTTTATAAACACTCCCAGAATGCACGGGTTCTGAGAAGCGCAGGAAGTGGTTTAAAGTTGTCCACACAACAATGGATATGGCACAACAATAAATCACAGCCCCGAATGGCTATAAGATCCCTCTCACTAGCCTCAGTGAGACAAAATATTATCAGCCTTGTGCTGCCACCAGTTCTCCTTTAATATAAGCACGGGATTATATAGGGTGAGGGACCAACCCGGTGGCATGAATAGGCGAAGAGAGAAACCTGGAAGTGAGATTCGTGATCGAGATAAAAGAGCAACGCAGGTTAAGTTTTATATTTAATTGCCTTAAGGGCACACTAGACAAAACAATATATACAGTTGGGATATATACGGTTACACAGAGTTCAAAATACATGACTGGCTACAAACAACAACAGTTTCCTTTGTTTGTGTGTGGCTAATGAAACCCGATGGACCACACCTTCTCTGCTCTTGGTGGTAAAGTGGTTCCCAGACAAAGACAAGACCCATTCAGAGGTGCCTGATTATATCAGGTGCGGACACACCTCTGCCAACCTTACAGGAGGAGTCATGGGTCCCTCCTACCTGGTACTACAACCAGTGCCCTGGAGAAGCCATAGCTTCTCAAGGGGAAGTTGCAGGGTCATGGTTCTGGTATCATTGGATCCAGGTGAATCCATGGATCGCATTGACACCAAACCTGACCCATTTTATATGGTCCTATCCAGAGATATTGATATCTCTGGAATAGAGTATCCTAGAGTTCCAGAAATCACAGCACCTGAATTTTATGAATCCAAAAATGTATTTGTTCTTCTGGTGAATAAAGCTTCATTACAGACACTTTACAGCTGATCATTGCAAACTGGGACTATAGTAAAACATTTAGAAAGCTTCACCAGAGATCAGAGGGGTCTGTCTGTAACTATGGATTGTCTATGGAAGTCGGTATATTGGCAAACTGCATAACACCTTATCGTTTTTGTTTCTTTCAATGTCTAGTGTGATAGCGTCATTTTGAAAATCAACTTTAAAGTAAGATGTAAATTGGTTGCATTAAGTCAAGGAGGCATAGAGTTTAACACTGCAGTCAAGGTTGGCACGCCTTCTCCTCTGTGATTGTGATCATGCATCGGACTTCAGGAGATTTGTTTAGTGATGTCTCTGAATGCAGGGCCATCATTTACAGTGAAGGGGGCTTTCTGAGGAGAAAGGAGCTTGACTTCAGTGTTAATATCTTTACCTCCTTGACTTTATATGACTAATTTACATCTCACTTAATAGATGATTTTCTGGATAATGCCACCATACTGGGTCATTAAAGAAAAACAATCTGGAAGGTGTTCAGCTGCTTGTCAACATACTGGAAGTGGTTTATTAGTTCAATTTCTGCTGACAGGTTCCCTTTAAAATGGTAGCATTGAAAACATCATCAAATGTCGGAAAAAATTGGCATTGATTGTAGTTCATGAACTTGTTACCAGCATTCTCTATGAAGTGTAAAATGCATACAGTCATGGCCCTAGGTTTTGAGAATGACACAAATATTATATTTTCACATGATCTGTTGCCCTCTGGTTTTTATGTGTGTTTGTCAGATGTTTTTATCACATACAGAAATACAAGTGCAATCATATTATGAATAACAAAAGCTTTCATTGACAGTTAGAATGAGTTACTGCAGCAAGTCAATATTTGCAGTGTTGACCCTTCTACTCCAGGACCTCTGCAATTCTCCCTGGCAGCTCTCAATCAACTTCTGGACCAAATCCTGACTGATAGCAGTCCATTCTTGCAAAATCAATGCTTGCATTTTGTCGTAATTTGTTGGTTTTTGTTTGTCCACCCGTCTCTTGATGATTGACCGCAAGTTCTCAATGGGATTAAGATCGGAGGAGTTTCCAGGCCATGGACCCAAAATCTCTATGTTTTGTTCCCTGAGCCATTTAGTTATCACCTTTGCTTTATGGCAAGGTGCTCCATCATGCTGGAAAAGGCATTGTTGATCACCAAACTGCTCTTGGACGGTTCGCAGAAGTTGCTCCTGGAGGACATTCTGGTGCCATTCTTTATTCATGGATGTGTTTTTAGGCAAGACTGTGAGAGAGCCGATTCCCTTGGCTGAGAAGCAACCCCACACATAAATGGTTGCAGGATGCTTTACAGTTGGCTTGAGACAAGACTTGTGGTATCGCTCACCTTGTCTTCTCCGAACAAGCTGTTCCAAACAATCGGAAAGGGGATTCATCAGAGAAAATGACTTTACCCCAGTCCTCAGCAGTCCACTTCCTGTACATTTTGCAGAATATCAGACTGTCCCTGATGTTTTTTTCTGGAGAGAAGTGGCTTCTTTGCTGCCCTCCTTGACACCAGGACTTTCTCCAAGAGTCTCTGCCATACAGTGCGTGTAGTTGCACTCACACCTGCCTGCTGCCATTCCTGAGCAAGCTCTGCACTGCTGGTAGCCTGATCCCGAAGCTGAAACACTTTTAAGAGACGGTCCTGGCACTTGCTGGTCCTTCTTGGGCACCCTGGAGCCTTTTTGGCAGCAATGGAACCTCTCTCCTTGAATTCCTTGATGATGCGATAGATGCGATAGATCTTTCTAGCTGCGATACTCTTCCCTGCTAGGCCAGTTTTGTGCAGTGCAATGATGACTGCACATGTTTCTTTAGAGATAACCATGGTTAACAGAAGAGAAACAATGATGCCAAGCACCAGCCTCCTTTTAAAGTGTCCAGTGGTGTGATTCTTACTTAATCATGACAGATTTATCTCCAGACCTGTCCTCATCCTGACCTGTAACACCCACACCTGTGTTACTGGAGCAATCACTGAAACAATATTAGCTGCTCCTTTTAAGGCAGGTCTGCAATGAAATTGATATGTGTTTTGGTGGAAAAAGTTCATTTTCTAGGTAAATGTTGACTTTGCAATTAATTGCTGTAAAGCTGATCACTCTTTATAATATTCTGGAGTATATGCAAATTGCCATTATAAAACCTGATGCAGTAGACTTTGTAAAAATTAACATTTGTATCATTCTCAAAACTTATGGCCATGACTGTAGAAAGTAAAAGTGTACATGTCAGCCTTCTTATCTTACACAAACAAGTGTTTTCTCCAAAGAATTTGTTGATGGATGGAGGGATGGATGTTGAATATGATTTTATGTCGTTAGCAACATGCAACATAAACAATATGGATAGAACATTTAAAAGTGAAGTGAAATATTTCCCTCTAAGAACAAACCAAAGAAAATGTTTACATGGGAATGGGAATGACTGCATTGTTAGATCAGGATACTCATGTGCAGTCTATTTAAGGTGGGGAAGTAAGAGATTTTAACCATACGGAGACTTTGCCAGTAACAGCTGCCTTTATCTACAAGGTAGCTAAAAGAGGAAATGTTTTCCTTAACCCATCCTGGAAACATTTTTGCATATTTCACAGTCTAATGTAATATATATACAACTGTCTGTAAAAGTGTGTCAAATGCTAATATTGCCTTTGCAAGAAAAGTTTAATTACTTTACGTGGTTTACATCACATGCCCCTTTATGAAAGTTTTTAATTTTTTTTTTATATTTCAGCATGCCATAATTATGTATTGTATTTTCCACTCACAGCAGAAAAGCAACAGAATGTTATACAATAGCACTCACAAAAGTACGCTGAAATTGTTGTGTACCAAGTAGGGAGGGAAATGGTAAGTTGAAGGGATGCATAAGCCTGTGGAAGGGAAGAGGTCAAAGAGTTTGTTAGGAATGCCTTAAACACTTTCCACCCCCACATCACACACATTCCAGCAGCCTGCTGTGATGTCATTTGAGTCACAGGAAGTTACAGAGCTGGAAGGGGGATGGTGTGGCTCTTTAAATTAGGACTAAAAAATCCTGTCACAGCCAAGACAGATGAAAGAAGGTAAAAATTGTAGTAAATTTAGCTCTTTATACCTGTGATAATGTTCAATGATTGGTATCTCCGTTAATGCTATATGTAGCAACTTAATGTTTAGTATGAATGTTTGGTTTGTGTGCAACACCCATAAACAACAGCAGTATATGGAATTGCATGTAATGTTTTTATATGTAGCATTCTAGGAAGTTTACAACAGATTAAGCAAACATTTAATTTTAATGTGTTACATTTAAACATCTCTAGTTACATTTCTAGTTTGCCCTGAATCTTGATGAGAAATTTTATTTGTTTTTATAGACCAATTTATCTAATGATATGACAACAGTCTGTTGACATATCATATCAGAGGGCCATGGGAGTGTGCATTTGTCTGCAGTGTGCAGTGTCTTATCACTTTAGATAAAGTGACTTAACCCCTTCAAGACCAAGTTTTACATTTTTTTGCATTTCCATTTTTTACTCTTCTTCCACATTCCATAAATGTTTTCTTTTTTTCATTAATTAAGCGTTGGCTTGCTCAATGTGAGACAAATTTTATTTTCTAGCGGCACCATTTAATATTCTCTGCCATTTACATGTCGAGATGAAATCTCTCAGTTATTCTTTGGATCAGAAAAATTGCAGTGATACCAATTATTGTTTTTAATTGTTTTTATATATTAAATGATTGTACATTTTGGGACTTGGCGATACCTAATACGTTTATGATTTTACTTATATGTGTTCTAGGAAAAGGGGGTGATTAGAATTTTTACATATATATTTTTTAATTTTAGTACTGTATTTATACAATGGGTGGTTTAATAATTTATACAATATACTGCTTCTATATTACTATAATATAATTAACATAATACAATTTTTTTGGTGTAATTTATAGAGCCCCTAACATCTCTGAGGAAATAGAGGGTCACCTATATAAACAGATGGAGCGGGCTGCACAGGAGGGGACCGTAGTGATAATGGGAGACTTTAACTTTCCAAATATAAATTGGGGTCAGGGCTTGTCTTATAATTTTATGGTGCAGCTGGTAGAAGATCCCACAAGAGGTGACGCATTGTTGGACCTTGTGATTTCTACCAATGAGGAGATTGTCCAAAATGTCAGTACCCGGGAACCCCTTGGGAACAGCGATCATAATATAATTATTTTCCTCTTAAACTTTAAAAAGCAGAAACAGGTGGGAAAATCGAAAACTTTGAATTTTAAGAGCGCTAATTTCCAAAAATTCAGGGCTGCAATACAGGATATAGACTGGGATCAGATTCTGTCAAACGATGATGCTAATGTTAAATGGGAGAAATTCAAATCTATCCTGGGTTTTTATACTTCTAAATTTATTCCAATAGGTAACAAGTATAGACGGGCGAGATTACACCCTGTGTGGCTTACAGCTACAGTTAAAAGGGCAATTAATGAGAAAAAGAGGGCATTTAAAAAATATAAATCTGACGGGTCACCAGAGGCTTTCGATACTTACAAAAAACTTCAAAATCAAATCAGCCAAAATACAAAATGAAAGACAGGTGGCTAAAGATAGCAAAACAAATCCCAATAAATTTTTTAGGTATATCAATGCAAAAAAAAATGGGTCAGAACAGGTTGGACCCCTTCTGAAAATGGGGCATCGGTGACTGGAGACCAAGAGAAGGCGGAGTTACTTAATAGGTTTTTTAGCTCCGTTTGTACAATAGAAGAGAGAGAACTTCTGACTTGGGTGGTGCCAGTGCGGGTCATGCACCCTGTAATATACTAGACTGGCTAAATGTAGACATTATTCAATCTAAGCTCAATAAAATCAATGTGTACAAAGCTCCTGGACCGGATGGGTTACACCCCAGAGTTCTTAAAGAACTCAGTTCTGTTATTGCTGTACCACTGTCTAACATCTTCAGGGATTCCGTAATGTCTGGTGTGGTGCCAAGTGACTGGCGCAAGGCAAATGTGGTGCCAATATATAAAAAGGGCTCTAGAACTTTGCCAGTCAATTACAGGCCTGTAAGCTTAACTTCCATTGTGGGGAAAGTATTGGAAGGGTTAGTAAAAGACTACATACTGGAGTATGTGACATCAAATAGAATAATAAGTGACAGCCAGCATGGGTTTACTAAGAATAGAAGTTGTCAAACTAACCTTATCTGCTTCTATGAGGAGGTGAGCAGATGCCTGGATGGAGGAGCAGCTGTGGATATTGTGTTCTTGGACTTTGCAAAGGCATTTGACACTGTCCCTCATAGACGCCTGATGGGTAAAATTAGGGCTATTGGTTTGGCAGAAATCATTTGCAATAGGATTGAAAACTGGCTGAAGGATCGTATCCAGAGAGTTGTGGTCAATGATTCCTACTCAAAATGGTCACCAGTTATGAGTGGTGTACCTCAGGGTTCTGTGCTTGGCCCACTACTATTTAATATATTTATTAATGATATAGAGGTAGGAATTAATAGCACTGTGTCTATTTTTGCAGATGACACCAAGCTGTGTAGTGTAATACAGTCTATGGAGGATGTTCATAGGCTGCAGGGTGACTTGGACAAACTGAATGTTTGGTCATCCACTTGGCAAATGAGGATAAATGTAAGGTTATGCACCTGGGGGCCAATAATCCAAAGGCAAAATATGTCCTTGGGGGAGTAAATCTGGGAGAGTCCCTTGTTGAGAAGGACCTGGGGGTACTTGTAGATCATAAATTGAATAACAGCATGCAATGTCAATCAGCTGCCTCTAAAGCTAGTAGGATCTTGTCATGTATCAAAAGTGGTATGGACTCTCGTGATAGGGATGTAATATTACCACTATACAAGGCACTGGTTCGGTCACACCTGGAATATGCTGTCCAGTTCTGGGCACCGGTCCATAAAAAGGATGCCCTGGAGCTGGAGAGGGTTCAACGTAGAGCCACAAAAATGATAAGGGGTATGGAGGGTCTTAGTTATGAGGAAAGATTAAAAAAAACTAGATTTATTTAGTCTGGAAAAGAGACGACTAAGAAGGGACATGATTAATTTATATAAATATATGAATGGTCCATACAAAAAATATGGTGGTAAGTTGTTTCAGATTAAATCAAATCAAAAGACGAGAGGGCACTGTCTCCGTCTGGAGAAAACTAGGTTTAATCACCGGAGGCGACAGGGCTTTTTTACTATGAGAACTGTCAATCTGTGGAATAGCCTGCCTCAGGCACTGGTCACAGCAGGGACAGCGGAGAGCTTCAAGAAGGGTCTAGATGCCTTTTTACACCTATATAACATTGATTGTTATGTTATATAGAATTGTTTCCCCTAAATCCCTTCCTCATCCAATCCCTACCCTTCCTTGGTGGAACTTGATGGACAAGTGTCTTTTTTCAACCGTATAAACTATGAAACTATATATCATATATTAATATAGAAATAATATGGACAGCTATGGGAACCTTTAATAGGCTCCAAGCTGTCACTGTACCTCCAATGATGTTCCTGAGGGCACCAACTGCTATAGGTGCCGTGGTCAGGTGCCAGGACTGTGGTGTCAGTTCCCGGCAGGTGTCAGCTGTGTAATACAGCTGACAACCGCCAAGTATGGAGAGGCCCAACGTATTTAACATGGGCGGTTATGAAGCGGTTAAAGGGGTTGTCCACTTTAAGCAAATAATTGACATGGGTTGTGCAAGGAAAAGTTAAATAATTTTCCAACATACTGTTAGAGATTATAATCTAGGGCTCCAAAGACCCTTCACAGTTGTATGGTGATTTCCAAATTAACTGCTATAACCAAAAGGCCTTTCTCTCATATAAACAGAATGTTATATTATCCCAGCTACAAAATGTACTGATGGTGCCTCCTTAGTAACCAAAATAAGATAAGGAGAAGAAAACAGGCTGAATGACAACTATCTCAAACAAGAGTCAAGGAGAAGCAAGCAGGCAAGCGAACAGATTACACAAGATGGCTGAATCATGACATGGCTGGACAGTGGACAACATGACCCGTGGCTAATACAAGACTTGTGACAACTGGATTTGAAAAATGTTGGATTGTCATAAGAAACAGGATTAACAATAATAGCTGTTTATTGTAGTCTAAGGCTAACATCTGGTAAATTACCAACAACCAGAGGTTCGTTTGTAACTAGGGGTTGTCTGTAAGTCGGGTGTTCTTAAGTAGGGGACCGCCTGTATATTGAAAAATTTAATAACTTTAACTTGCACAAACCCTTTGAGATTAAGGGACCTTAGGAGGTGACTTCTGTATTTTTGTATTGTACTGTTTCAGTGAATTGTAACTTTACAAAATTTTATTGCAAAACCTTTATTATATGGTCCTCATTAGTAAAATGGACTATATAAGTGCATCCTGAGCAACCTTCAAGGGGGCATACTGCAATGTGGGATGTATACAAATTGCCCATCTGGAAGCCCATCTAAATTTTGGAGACTGAGCTCCATTGACAATATTGAGGGGAGTTTTCTGCCCCTGAAGCAGAAACTCATGGAGCCTGGTTTGGGTATGGAAGTATGGAAGTTCAGCATGAGGTAGAAGTTAGTTAGCTAATATATAAAAGGTGGGGTAGAGGAAAGAGTTATAGTAAGTCTACTTATTTTTTTTTTTTAAGTTTTTATTTATGCATTTTTTAATAAATTTTAATAACAAAAATTAAACTTTAACAATTTAACACAGCAGAACACAGCAGAACACAGTGCTTTATTTTGGACCATATACAGTAACACAGGCAATCATAAGTACATTGCAGAGCAGCAGATGCCACTGAATGAGTAATAGACAGGATATTCCAGGTAAAAACTGGAGCAGTTGTGTTCAGCCTTAATACATAAAACAAGACAACATACACAGAAGACAAACATTCACGCATACCAGCATTCTACCATCCCCAAGCTTTTGTAGTATAAGAGTGTAGCACTTCAGATACTCTAGAGACCAGTATACGGGTTCTCGCACCATCTAGACCAGATGAGATCAAATTTCTGGGGGCACCTCCTATTGACGTACACCGAGCGATAATGTGGGATGGTACTATTAATAAGCATTATCCAACGTTTCAAGGGCGGGGGTCCTGATCTTTCCAGGACATAATTACTACTTTACGAGCATAGTACAGAGTAAACCGAAAGAAAATCTTGTCGTAGTGGCCATTAATTACTGCGGGGGACATTAAGCGTGGAAAGTTAAAGTGGGTATTCAGGAATTCCAGGACCTCTGACCAAAAGGTAGCAACCTTTGGGCAGGCCCATACGCAATGCAGAAAGGACCCAGAGGCAGCCTGACAGCGGAAGCATAAGTCATTTGGCATAAAGATATACAATATAATCTTGAAGGGATCAAGTATACCCGGTGCAGAAATTTGGACTGTATCAGGAAATCCCTAGCGCTCACCACCACAGCTTTATCAAAGGGTCTATTACCCAGTGCTTGCAAAAGACCGTAGACCTGGGTGAGCAGCTTAGGGAGATCCGCAGTGTCCAACAAATTTTCCAACTTTGAGAATTTAGGTATCAGACATACGGAGCCAAACTGGGTCTTAAAAGCATGATGTAACTGCGTGTAATGAAAGGAGGCTATGGCAGGCAGAACATGCCTGTCCCGAACCTCAGTAAAGGAAAGCAATACCCCATTTGTATTCAGTAGATGAACTAAAAACTTCACCCCAGCCGCTCCCCACATCGTCCACCCAGGAAGAGAGAGGAGATGAGCAAGCCATGGGTTTAACCAGAGTGAAGTCCTAGGCGAAGGGGAGTCAGCCCCACCCCCCAACACCTGGGCTCTCTGCCAGCATGTTGCTATGGTCCGCATAGGGAGAGGAACTTTTAAGGGGGATTTATAATGGTAAAGTAGGTTTGTTATGGCTTCGTATGAACCTACAATAGCCCCCGCTAGGGCAGTAGCAGCATTACCCCTGTCAATATCAATCCACCATTGGGCATATACCATCTGGGCAGCCAAGTAGTATAGGTATAAGTCAGGGGCTGCTAATCCACCCCGTTATTTAGGGGCTTGCAGAAGAGCCAGGCTAAAGTGTGGTGACCCACCCTGCCAGTAGAAGGATCTAAGGATACCATACAGGAGTTAAATAAGCTCTTAGAGAGTAGCACAGGGCAGGCATGAAACAAATACAGGAACTTAGGGAGAAAAATCATTTTGAATATATTAATGCGTCCGTATAGGGAGAGGTGGAGGGAGGACCAGGCCTTCAACCGGGTTTCAGTTGTGGAGATCAGGGGTTTAATATTCAAGTCCGTGAATGCCTGGACCTTACGTGATACCTGAACAAAAATGTATTTAAACTGTGACTCTACTTGGACTGAAACAGGAAGAAGACTATTATCTATTTCCTCATCAAATAAAGGAAAAAGGACCAATTTGTCCCAGTTGACTCGCATGCCCGAAAGGGATCCATAACGGTCAATCAGAGACAGCAGGGACAAAAGGGACGAGCCGGCATCTGCAAGGTACTTTAGGGTGTCGTCCGCATACATGGAAACCTTCTCAGTAATAGTGCCTCTGACAATGCCCCTAATTTTATCTGAATGGCGAATGTAAATAGGAGAGGGGATAACGGGCAACCCTACCTAGTGCCCCTAGCCATGGGAAAGGACGGAGGGATGTTAAGGTTGGTTCTGACCCTGGCCTTAGGCGCAGTATATAGGAGTTGCACAAGGGCTGTAAACCGAGGGCCTAACCCCAATCTAGGCAGTAGGGCCCATAGATAAGACCACTCAACAGAGTCAAATGCCTTGCAGTTATCTAAGGATAGAATAAAACCTGGGTCACGTGTATCCCCAGCCTCCGCTATATTTAAGTGTAGTCTTTGGATATTAATATCGGTACCCCTACCTGGCATAAAATCAGTTTGATCCACGTGGACCAATGATAGGATAACTTTGTTTAGTCTTGTAGCGAGAATTTTGGCCAGGACTAGGGAGATTGGCCGATATGAATCAGGGAGTAGAGGTTTTTTTTTTGTTTTTTTTTCCTGGCTTAGGAAGGATTACAATAAGGGCCTCTCATAGACTCGGGGAGAGATCCATGTTCTAATGCGGTTAAGTACATTTGTAATAGGAGCGGAGTCAGAACATCACATCTTTCATTATACCATTCCCCACCAAGCCCATCCAACCCTGGTGTCTTACTGGAGGGTAATGTCTGTATAGCCGATTCTATCTCCTCCGCTGAGATGGGGGCATCTAGTTCAGATGCCTGAGCCGGAGTTAAGTGCCATAGAGGGAGTTCATCCAGGAATTGGGCCATCTCAGCAGGGGAGGCAGATGATCTAGAACAGTATAGGGAGGAGTAATATTCACAAAATACAGTGTTTATAGACCTAGGGTCCGTAATTATGTCACCTTTTGCGTCCATGATGGAAGGTACCGAGACACAAGGGCGCTCGGCTCTCGAGAGGTATGCTAGGAGTTTCCCGTTTTTGTCCCCAAACTCAAATATAGAAGCCTCCCTGGCAAGTAGGCGTTTGCTAGTGCGCTCTTTAGCAGATGCCAGATGAGCCCTCTGTGCCTGAGCCCACGCTCTTTTGCGATCAGGAGTAGGGTGTGCAAGATAGTCTTTCTCTGCTGCCATTAAGGCAGTGGACAGTTGGCCCTCGGTTACATTTAGTGTTTTCCTATGCCCTGCAACCCCAGACATGAAGGCCCCCCTTACAGAGGATTTCCCACAATAGCAGTTTATCATGGTGTGAGGAATGTGTAGCCCAGAACTCACTATGTGCCGTCTGAACCGCCTCCCAAACTGTCGGTGAGAGAAGCCAGGCCGGGTGAAAGCGCCACAGATGCGAGTCGCAGGGTGGACCTACACGAAGGTGAAGCAGCATAGCAGAGTGATCCGAGGCACTACGGGGGCAATAGGATATTGAGTCTACATAGGGTAATAGTTCAGGGGAACCAAAGTCTATGCGGGAGAAGCTCTTATGTACAGGGGAATAAAATGAATATTTTCTATCTTGGGGGTGTTTACTGCGCCATAAGTCAGTGAGGCTAAGCGATAGGAGCCAATCATTTAAACGAGGAGAGGCTGAATCCAGGCCACTTGTGCGGTCAACCAGGGGGTTAGGAACTGCATTGAAATCACCAATACACAACAACAGCGGACCTGGGGGCATTGCTGCCAGTTTACTGGCTATTACATGGAGTGTGGCGGAGTCAAAGGGAGGAGGCATGTAAATTGCTGCAATTGTGAAGGAGAAACCGCACAAGGCACAGTGCAGAACTACATACCGCCAAAGTGATCCTGTGCGACTTGTATTACTTCTATGGGGAGAGATATAAGGATTGAGACCACCCTCTGGCATAGATGGAGTATGAGGAATGGTAACCCCTGGCCACCCAGGCCCTTTTCAAGGCAAGGACCTTCTGGCCTGTCAGGTGGGTTTCCTGAATACCTACAATGTGAGGGGTATTTTGTTTAATCGTATCCAAAATCAGATCACGCTTAAATTTGGAATTCATGCCCCTGACATTCCAACTCATTATTTTGATTGGTGCCATATTAACGGAAAGGAAACGGGAATGGCCTGACCAGCGAGGTACCTTGTATGACATGTAGGAGGAGGAGGTAGATTCCAGCAAGCACACTTTCTTCCATACGTCAGAGACAAAGGCGAACTAGTATTGAGACACGTAACAGAACGAGCAAACTACCCTGAAAACCCATTGTCTAACACCCTAATAGTAGTAGTGCAGACCTGGTGGTTCCCAACTAAACAAACCCTTACCGATTTTCCAAGGACCCTGACCTGTCCCAGGATAAATATTTTCAGGATAGCTTTAGGCAGCCATATTCAGAAGAGTAGAGGGGAGGGGATGGGAAGGGAAAATGAGGGGTGGGACGGAAGAGAAAAAGAGGAGGACCAGGAAGGAAGGGGGGGGGGGAGATGGTGGGGGAGGGGGGAACAAGACAGACATTGTGTTACATATCATCTACCCGTAATGCTTGATATGATAAAACAATGAGTATAAAGAAACTTGTAACTCAGACGTTTCTTACGAAGTGTGTGATAATACTAGCACAATTAGAATGTAAAACCACAGAGAGCCTCTGTCCATTTTCATTCAGCAGGGGGAGGTACCCCAGTGGCCTGAGCCACCCTGGGGGCAGCATCCGCCCAGTGGAGGGCCTCAGCAGGTGAGGTGAAGAACCGGGTCTTTTGACCATCCACAATGCGTAAACGTGCTGGGTACATCATAAAGTATTTGTACCCCTTTTCCCTGAGACGAGCGTGAGCTTCATTAAATTGGGATTTGCTTCCACACTGAGCCCGAGAAATCAGGGTAGAAGGACACTCTGTTGTTGGCATATAGAATCTCCCCTTTGGTACGAACTGCCCTAAGGATAACGTGTCCTGAAAGTGAAGCAAGCGGGCAAGAAAAGGTCTAGGGTTGCCCCCTGGTGGGCCAGGCTGGATGGAACCCGATGGGCTCTTTCAACTGAAAGGAAAGGGGAGAAGGTGTCTGCTGGCAGTACATTTTTAAGCCAGGTTTCAAAAAAGGATACAAGATCAGGACCCTCAGATTTTTCAGCTAACCCAACCACTCGAACGTTGTTCCTCCTAATCCGGTTTTCGAAATCATCGCCCTTTCGATGGATGCCATCATTTGTCGTTGTAGTTCACTGATTTGTGCCGGCATTGGCCTCTGGACATCCTCCACGTCAGACACTCGGCGTTCAGTTTCCTTGATTCTCTCCTTAGCCTTATGTACATCATGTCTCAACAGCACAGAATTGCCGTAGTTCATCGACTTTTGTAACTAGCTTGACTTGGCAAAGATTAATGGCCGCCAGTACCTCGTCAAACTTGCGATCTAGTGCTGCAGATGGACCCGGTGGGTCTGATATGTCCGCTGAGAACGCCGGCTGGGGCGGACTTTGGGAGCCCTCAAACCAGAGGAATCTGGAGGCCTTTCCGGAGAGCAGGGTTGTGTGCGGGAGAATTTCCCCAGTTCTTGAGCAGCATTAGACTGTATTTGTGCCAGAAATGCCTCAGAAGTAGAGCACGTCTGGGCATCCAATGGCTCCAATGACTGAAATTGAGGGTCTTCCAGGATAGACTCGTCATCCAAGGGTGGTGCAGAGGCACTGGATGCCATTTTTGATTGTTTGGCCGCCATCCTTCTGTTACCCATAACTGCGACCAAGGCAGCCGAAGAGAGGGGCTAGTTGACAGCAAACACCAGGAGAGCAGGCCCAGCACAGTTGACCCTGTAGGAGTTCATATAGAGCGGGTACCAGAGGAGCCGTCACAGAACAGTTGTGACCCAGTAGGGGTTAATATAGAGCAGGTACCAGGAGAGCAGACACAGCACAGTTCTAGGGGTTAATATAGAGCGGGTATCAGAGGAGCAGTCACAGCACAGCTCTGATCCAGTAGGGGTTAATATAGAGCAGGTACCAGGAGCAGGCAGAGCACAGTTCTGTCCCAGCAGGGGTTAATATAGGGCAGGTACCTGGAGAGCAGTCACAGCACAGTTCTGACCCAGTAGGGGTTAATATAGAGCAGGTACCTGGAGAGCAGTCACATCAAGTGTGCATGGTCAGTGGTGGTATGGAGAGTTGCCAGCAGCCAGTGTGCGTCCTACCTCCTAGCCAAGAAGTCCAGATAGCCTCTGGGAGGATTACACCTGCCACGACCGCATGGAGCAGAGGCAGGGTGGCCTGCAAGATGGCGTCGGCCATGTGTTCGTCCGCCAGGAGTAGATGGCCGCCCGGCTTCGCCACCCCACCGGGCAGACGGGCTGGAGCAGCAGCGTGGCAATATCGCTGATGCAGCGCCACGTGGGAGCGGCAGCAGGTAGCAGACCCGGCAGTATCGGCACTCCGTGATCGCTGCCGGGATACGTGGTCCAGGGGAGACAGGGCCGATGAGTCAAGAACAGCCTGGAATCCGGCAGAAACTGATGCCGGATCAGAGCGGACCGAGCACCGAGCCCAGGGGAAACAGGTGAGGATGATTGTAGCGGGGAACGGCTGCCCAGGGAGTCGGGGTGCAGGTCAGGGCCCAGGAGCTCTTCGGCACGCGTCCGCTTAGTCCGCCATCAGGCCACGCCCCCCCGAAGTAAGTCTACTTATGATCCAAAGCTGCATTCACAAATGGGGAGGCATTAATCAGGGCTAGAAGCCCTGAAATAATCGCAATGCTAGCTTATGCTCGGCGGGGCTTTCATACGCCAGCACTCGTGCACCAGCATATGATAAATAACCCTCATGATATTGTTGTCGAGTTTTTCACTGTGTTTCACACTTGCCAATGAAACACATCAATGCTTTGGTTCATGCTTCTAGTTGTGATATTCCACAAGCTGTTTCTAGTATCCCTGCATTTACAAAATGCATGGTTATTGTTAAATGACAACAATGGGGCAGATTTATCAAGCTGTCTGAAAGTCAGAATAGTTACCCATGGCAACCAATCACAGCTCAGCTTTCAGACAGCTTGATAAATCTGCCCCAATATGCGTTTGTAGGACTCTGAGTTTATCTGGGAAAGATTAATTAATTTAAAGAGGCATTGGGGTAGATGCAATAATGTGTTGATTTTTAGACCAGAACTAGACAGCTAACTGCTTCTCCAAATTAATCACTTTCTGACGCAGGATGATTAATATGGTACAGTATAAGACTGGTGAGTCAAACTTTGCACCTTCAAATAATTGTTCGAGTTTTCAGTGCTACAATAATGGATTTTCTTGTGCCTAGTCGGAATTTTCTAGCGCATGAATGAGCTGCTTTCTGTGAGACTAAGCCTCCTTTTAACCAGGACATTCCCCTTTCTCACAAGTCTAAAAATAGTCTAAAACCCTCAATACACGCCATTTCTGGTGCAAATTACTCCAATATTCTGGTGTAGACAGATTGTTACATCTCACACATTGACTTGTTTAAAAAATGTATGTGTTTTAAATGTAGAAAAAAACAAACCGAAAATGCCATGTTTTACTTTATTTATATATGCTATGTTAATACGTTAACCCCTTTGTGTCCAAGCCATTTTAGACCTTTAGGACCAGGCCTGATTTTTAAAATCTGCCCTGTGTCATTATAGGAGGTTATAACTTTGTGATGCTGTAACATATCCAAGGGATTTTGAGATTGCTTTCCCTTCACACATTGTACTTCAAAGTAATAGAAACATTTTGATAACTTTTGTGTATAGTTATGAAAAAAAATGGCAAATATTTCAAAAAATTATTCATTTTTAAAGCAAATATTTCTAAAAATTATTCATTTTTAAAGTTAAAAATGTTCTGCTTTTCAGGCAGATAGCCATAGCACCCAAGTAATTTTACAACTAACATTTCCCGAATGTCTGCTTTATATAGGCATAGGGTTTTATGCATCCTCTCTCTTTTTTAGGTTGTTAGGAGGTTCAGAATTGTGGGTGCAATTTTTCTCATTTTTATGAAAATCACCAAAACCCTTATTTAGAGGCACCTGCTCAGCTTTAAGAGACTTTGAGAGGCATAAATAACAGTAAAACCCCATAAATTATGCCATTTTAGAAACTACACGCCTCAATGTGTAAAACTTTAAGAAGTGTGTTAACCCTTTAGATGCTTCACAGGGTTTAAAACAAAATGGAAGTGTAATTTACAAGCTGTAATTTTTTTTAGACAATATATTAATTTTGGCCAAAAATTAAACCGTCACAAAGTATTAAATGACGAAATTACAAAGTTCAAAAGTTTGATACCCAATTACTGCCAAGTATGAGAATGCCCCATATGTGTTGGTAAACCGCTGTAAGGGCACACGGCCGGGCATAGGACAGAAGCAGCGCCATTCAGAGCAGATCTGCAATGTCACATTTTACAGGCTATAAAATGTTTATTTTTTTGTAATTACGGACGTTGTTGTCACAATCTCAGGGGATTAGTCCCTTAGGACTAAGTAAGTGGACTCCCTGGACCACCGCCGGAGATAACAACCTTAGCCGCACCCGGGAGCAGAGTCTAAGTGAACTCTTCGCCAGAGCCCGCCGCAAAGCGGGATGGTCTTGCTGCGGCGGGGAGTTACCAGGTCGCTCCGCGGGTGCGACTAGGCCCACGGTGGCAGCCAAGGTAGCGACACGGGGACCACGGGCAGGCAGGCAGGACCACGGGAAGGTAGGCAGGACCGCGGGAAGGCAGGCAGGACCACAGGAAGGAAGGCAGGACCACGGGAAGGAAGGCAGGCAGGACCACGGGAAGGAAGGCAGGCAGGACCACGGGAAGGAAGGCAGGCAGGACCACGGGAAGGAAGGCAGGCAGGACCACGGGAAGGCAGGCAGGACCACGGGAAGGCAGGCAGGCAAGACCTCGGATGGCAGGCAAGACCTCGGACGGCAGGCAAGACCTCGGACGGCAGGCAGGACCTCGGACGGCTAGCAGGACCTCGGACGGCTGGCAGGACCTCGGACGGATGGCAGGACCTCGGATGGCTGCTGGAATACCGGAGCGCCACAGGATACCAGGACCGCCACAGGATAACAGGACCGCCACAGGATAACAGGACCACTATAGGATACCACGGGAACACAGGAAACCAGGAACACGGAAACACCACGGAACACGGGAATCACAGAATCCACAGAGGCGTCTGGAAACGCTCAGGAACACGGAGGGCTTTCTCTTCAGTAACAGGACATGAAGATCCGTCAGGGGATGCTGGGAGTCGCCAGGCTATATAGCCAGGAATGCCAGAGCCAATAAGGAGGACGCTGGCCCTTTAAGGCTGGGAGAAGTCTGCGCGCGCCCCCTCTAGTGGCAGGAGCACGCGACTGCATGGAAACAGCATGCAGCCTACACGCTGGGAGCAAGAGTGCAGCCCAGAGCCAGGAGAGGTAAGTGAGAGCTGGGGGAGCGGGGACCGCGGCAGCAGGCACGGGTGCACCCTCAATCCGTGCCGAGGATCGCGGGTGTAACCGTGACAGTACCCCCCCCTTAGGGCCCCTCTTCTCTTCTTCTTCAGCCCGCTGTTCTTCTTTCTTCGCCTGCTCCAATTCTTTTTGGTGATGAGACACCTTAGGAGGAGAGAAGGCACCGGGAAGACTTGGGAAGTAGCAGGCTGGGTTGGTTCTAGGCACACCGGAGCGGCCTCAGGGGAGGCCGGAGCAGCCGTGGGAATCTGCGGAGTCTGGGGCGCCACTTGGGCAGCACTGGCAAGCTGCAGAGTCACTGGAGCAGCCGTGGCAAGCTGTGGAGTCTGGGGCGCCACTGGAGCAGCCATGGCAAGCTGCGGAGTCTGGGGCGCCACTGGAGCAGCCGTGGCAAGCTGCGGAGTCTGGGGCGCCACTGAAGCAGCCGTGGCAAGCTGCAGAGTCTGGGGCGCCACTGGAGCAGCCATGGCAAGCTGCGGAGTCTGGGGCGCCACTGGAGCAGCCGTGGCAAGCTGCGGAGTCTGGGGCGCCACTGGAGCAGCCGTGGCAAGCTGCGGAGTCTGAGGTGCCACTGGAGCAGCCGTGGCAAGCTGCAGAGTCTGGGGCGCCACTGGAGAAGCCGTGGCAAGCTGCGGAGTCTGGAGAGTCTCTGGAGCAACATTGGCAAGCTGAGGAGGCTGAAGAATCTCTGGAGCAGCTCTGGCAATCTGAGGAGGCTGAAGGGTCTCTGGAGCAGCTCTGACAAGCTGAGGAGGCTGAAGAGTCTCTGGAGCAGCTGCGGGGAGCTGCGGAGCCACTGGAGCAGCTGCCGGGAGCTGCGAAGCCACTGGAGCAGCTGCCGGGAGCTGCGAAGCCACTGGAGCAGCTGCCGGGAGCTGCGAAGCCACTGGAGCAGCTGAGGGGAGCTGTGGAACCACTAGAGCAGCTGCGGGGAGCTGCGGAGACACTGGAGCAGCTGCGGGGAGCTGCGGAGACACTGGAGCAGCTGCGGGGAGCTGCGGAGACACTGGAGCAGCTGCGGGGAGCTGCGGAGACACTGGAGCAGCTGCGGGGAGCTGCAGAGACACTGGAGCAGCTGCGGGGAGCTGCGGAGACACTGGAGCAGCTGCGGGGAGCTGCGGAGACACTGGAGCATCTGCGGGGAGCTGCGGAGACACTGAAGCAGCTGCGGGGAGCTGCTGAGACACTGAAGCAGCTGCGGGGAGCTGCTGAGACACTGGAGCAGCTGCGGGGAGCTGCTGAGACACTGGAGCAGCTGCGGGGAGCTGCGGAGACACTGGAGCAGCTGCGGGGAGCTGTGGAGGCTTGGGCGCCACTGGAGCAGCTCTGGGAAGCTGCGGAGGCTTGGGTGCCGCTGGAGCAGCTCTGGGAAGCTGCGGAGGCTTGAGCGCCGCTGGAGCAGCTCTGGGAAGCTGCGGAGGCTTGGGCACCACTGGGGCAGCTCTGGGAGGCAGTAGAGACACTGGGACCAAGCTGGACCGGCGAGGTAGCCAGACTTGAGGTGGTTCAAACCTGGACCGGTTTATTAGAAATTGTCTTTGGATATATAATATTATCTTGGTCTCTTTCCAGGATGACCTCTATACAGGCCAATCCTAAGTGGTGCTCGATGTTTGTGTATGTAGCTGTGACGTCGAGGGTAGCTAGTACAAAATCTTCCTCACAGGGAAGTTCATTCAGAATATTGATAAGATGGGAGAAGTCCCTTAGATAACTAGATAACTTAGATAACTAGAAGTCCCTTAGAAGTCCTCACCTAACATGTAAGTTCATAGCAATGTAGCAGCCCTTTCCTCTCTCCACCACACGTCAGATCACACAGGAGGCTGCAGAGATAACACAAGCAACAGGCTGAGCTCTGACCTCTCTTGATGCAGTCCTCCTCCTCTAATCTTCACTCCTGACTGTCCCTCCATATTATCCTGCTGTCCTGCAAAGTAGCCCCTGTCCCTGACTAGCAGGAAAGTAGCTAAAGATCAGCAACATGTGGGAACCTGTCACCTATTTATCTATCCAAGTACTATAATCTATCACCTGTCATCTATCATTTATTTGCTATCTATTTCCTATCTATCCATCTCCTACCTATTTAAATATCATCTATATATCCATTATCTATCCATTTTTCCTATCTATCTTCTATCTAGCAATCTTTTCACAATACATAGGGACACAAGCGTACAAGCTGTGATTTGGTCACAATTCCTTACAAGAAACACAAGAGATGCAATTAACGTCTCCAAAGTAACATACAAAAATGCAAAAGTTTATTAGTAAAATAAAAACAACTAAAAAGGTCCATGTTAATGCACAGAATTTCAGGGACAAAGAAGTACAAAGAAGTGTCCCTGAAAACACCCCTCACTCCTGCCAAGTGTCAAATATAATCAAACATGATACGTGACCTTCCGAATAAATGGTATGACAAAATAAATGAAATCAGAAAGATCCCTGACTCAATAGTACAATCTATGCATACAAGTGGAGCAAAAGAATGTAATCTCACAGCATCATGGTCGGTCAAGCTGACAATAGTGCAAGCATGTCATAGGTCTAGATAAATTCAGGGGAGGCCAACCCCGCGCATAAGAACTACTTGCCCCTGAGGATGTCACTTGGGAGTGACGATACACGTGAGCATAGCTCCCAACCATCCCGATTTTGCCAGGAAAGTCCCGTTTTTCTTACCTCTGCCCCGCGTCACGGGCAGCTATGAGATTGTCACAGATTTTCTCCCCAGGTCCCGTTGTGTCCCGGTGCTGTGTCTGCATAGTAAATACTTTGAAAGCCTGAACTCACAGTACAGAATGGCTTCTACAGACATCGGGAGGGAATCCTTTTCAGAGAAGTGTCGGGCTTAGCGGAGAGAGCAGGGACCACGTCATCAGCTACAGATCAGCATCTATCCATATATGGTCACTGCATCTCCTAGGGTTCCCCAGAGCAGACATCGGGCAGGGAATCCTTTTCAGAGAAGTGTAGGCTTAGCCGGAGAGCAGGGACCACGTCATCAGCTTCAGATCAGCATCTGTCCATATATGGTCTCCAGGGCTTCCCCAGACACAAGCTCAGTATTTAATTAAATAAAGTTTTGCCCAGGCTGAGATTTGAACCTGGGACCCTCTGCACTGCAGACAGGAGTCTTAACTAACTGAGCTGTAAGCCCAGTGATACAGAGCTGAGGATTTCTGGTAACTAAGAAGTGTTATCTGCCACTTACACTGTGACACAGACTTACTGCCCTGATATATAGAGAGGGATCTTCTCAGAGATTACTTATGTTAATTATTGAAACTATTATTATTATAAATTTTATTATTTTTATTATTATGGAGACGATTATTAATAATAGTAAAAATAATAATAATAATCTCCATAATAATAATAATAATAGTCTCAATAATTACAATAATTTCTGAGAAGATCCCTCCCTATATACCAAAGCATTAAATCTGTGTCACAGTGTAACAGTAGTCATAGTTCTTAGTTACCAAAATTCTACACCTAGATAATCACAGGCTATAGCTCAGTTGGTTGAGGCGCTGTGTCATTATTGTATATGGACACAGCAGGTTCTGGGTTCAAATCCCAATGAGGATAATTTTTTTTTTTTTTTATTGAGATGATTTTTATTATTATAATATGGCTAAAATTTGGGGCGTGGCCAGGGAGTGATTGGGGGTGTGGCGTGCCGCCATTTTGTCCCTCTTTCCCTTTCACAAATGTTGGGAGGTATGCACGTGAGGTTTGCCTCCCCTGCACCTATCTAGACTTCCAACATGCCTGGCCGACCATGATAATGTGAGAACACAGTGGGGCACATGTACTAACAACAGAGCAGTGTGTACTACGTGCAGTTAACCTGTGTATAGTGAAGGATGTGCCAGACACACAAGTCAGACACACTTCTGTCAGACTTTGCATGTAAATTCTGGCGCACGGTCTGACTGAGCGCTGGAACGCCCCCTAAAAATATATATATATATACACACACACCACACTCACTGTGACTGGTGAGAAATAATATATAACCTGTCACTCCTCAGTAGATATATACACACACACACATATATTACACACACCTGCACACACACTATACTGAGCTTTTATTTTCATACAGCTTTGAAAAAATGATAGCTGAGCTGTGACTGATTGCTATGAACAACAGACTGTTTTATAGTTTTTATAAATAAGGCTGATATGAAAGGTTCAGAATGTTATTTATTATAAAGGTGTGTGTATACAGATATATATGTATGTGTATATATAATATATAATTCATTTTCTTATTCAATTAGTGACCAGTTAAAGGAAAGCAGTGTCAGGGCTTTGGTAGGTGAAATACAGCATCTATAACAGATTCCTGCTGTGCTGACGATCAGTAGAATCAGGAGAATCTGAAGGCTGAGCGCTCTGTAGTCTGAGATGAGGCCAATGAGTTGTGAAATAACTGCCTCTGTCAGTGCTTTGCATGTGCACGGCTAGGCCCCTCCCACACCCACTTTTGTGTGGAACAGAATAGAAGCTGAACAAGAAGCATAATAACAAATAGAAAGGTATTTTTAATTTCAGGTAACCATTACATATAGATTTTTGAAATATTTTAACCTCTTTGAGAGCTTTTTGGAGTAATTTGTTTTGTGGCATAACCCCTTTAATCTCAAATTTGACTTAAAGGAAACCTACCACTTCAAAATGGTCATTTTGACCTAAACATACCCCAAGGTAAAGGTATGTAAGTTGATGCTGGAGGTGGTCTTGTTAAGGCAGATAAATGTGCATTTTCGCCAAAAAATCTATTTTTCCACTATTCATATTACCCCATTCGACACAGCAGGACGCTCGGTGCTTGGTGTTGATCAGGATAATGCACACGCCTTGCGTGTGTGAAACTGCTCCCCTCACCCTCTCTCCCTCGCTCCCAAGAGCCGTTGACGTCACAGAGATCTCGGAAAGCACTGGCGCATGCGAACTTATCTTAATTTCGCACGGCCATCCGCTTTGTATTGTGGCCGTGCAAAATTAAGATACAGTGCACATGCGCCAGTGCTTTCTGAGAGCTCGGTGACGTCACCGGCTCTCGGGAGCGAGGGTGGGAGGAGCAATTTCACACACGCAAGGCGCTTGCATTATCCTGATCATGACCAAGCGCCGAGCATCTTGGTGGTAATTTGGGATAATTTGATTAGTGGGAAAAATAGATTTTTTTGGCAAAAGTGCGCATTTATCTGCCTTAACAAGACCACCTCCAGCATCAGCTTATATACCCCAAGGTAAAGGGATGTTTAGGTCAAAAAGACCATTTTGAAGTGGTAGGATTTCTTTGCTGTAGCAAATATGTTATTTACCTTATCGAATGTCAATGTAACCTACAGTATGCAGACAGGACAACTCGAGCACTACATTGCAGAGTCAACCAACACAGATATAATATTAAACACAAGGTCCTCAAACATGTGCTCTAAAACACTGTGCGCTAAAACATAAAGGAGAAGGTAAAATAACAATCACTCCGATTGATTTAATCAGCCCCGAGACCAAGAACAGATTTCGGACTCTAAAGAGAAAAGAAACATATTGTTTATACCGGCTGAATACTTTGAAACCAGCAGGCCTGAACGAAATGACAGAAACAGTGCTCATATAACCATTCATCATAACCTAGATTTATGATCCTGATCAGATATCCTTATCTCTCCAGGCCTCCATAGCCCTCACACTATGCAATACAGTCTAGATCAGTGCTTGAGATCATTGTAGCAAGAGAATAGGAATAGGCATATTCCGCCTAGCGAGTATTTCTTACCGCATGCACACTACAAACAGGAATAACACATTCTTATATCCTTGTTATTTTAAATATTTTATGTCTTTTATGTTTGTATACATGTATTTATTATTCATTAATTTATCTTACCATAAATCTGTTATCAATATAGTAATGTTTTTACCTAGGAGGCGGAGGCTGATTGTAAAAATTTTTTATCAATGAACACTACTTGTTAGCAAGTGACATTAAGCTGACGTAATTCAAAACAAAACTTTATCCTGCCAAACAATTATGTATATAAGCTGTACATTTATGCTACATTACATGTCTCGAAATGTGTTTCACAGAGCAAACCAATAAAGAAGTTTAATCAATACAAAGCTGCTACTTTGAATGATTGTCGCCAAGAACATTCTGGGAACCCCCATCCACGGCCCATCTAAAAGAGAAGGCTGAGGTTAAATAAACTTCTTCTGAGAGTGCACCATTGAACTTGACCCTAGCAGATGGATCATGGGATAGGGCCTTTATTCTCTCTCTCATGTGAGGTCCCAAGCCTATTGAGCGCAGGGTGGCCCCCAGTTCATACAATCGAAAGCTTTTTCAGCATCTATATATAGTAGACACATGAGGTTCCCGAAGGTCTTAGCCCTCATGTTTAATGAAACTGGAACAAAACCCATCTGTTCTTGATGGATCAGGGATTGCATAAACTGTTGGAATCGCAGCACTAATAGTTTTGAGAATAACTTGGTGTCTACATTTAGGAGGGATATTGGTCTGAAATTACCACAATGGGGCTTATTTTCGTCAGGATTACCGACTTTTTGGGGATTGTGCTGGGGATTGTGTCGCAAGCAAACGTTTTGTGTCGCAATCGCGCCGGATTTTACGTGACTCAAATTGGAGGGCGGGCCATCAGACGGATTCGGACTATGCGCGGGATTTAACAATTCAATTTGTGTTGCAAGCCAAGCACTTACATGCACCGGGAAGAAGAAGGTGAACTCTGGTGGACCTGATCGGGCAAGCGACACTTTCAGGAAATCGGGCTCAAAATCTTCATGAATCGTGGTAGATGGGCATACCAGCGGACATTCCGGATCAGGGAATCGCACGGGGACGGGAAAGTAAATGTGCCCCAATGTGTCTGGTCCATCCCCGGTTTAGGTATCACTGTTATGTATGCCTGTAGAGCTTGTTTTGGGAAAGAACAACTCCCTGATATAGAGTTAAAGGGGGATATTTATCAGGACCTCTGCGCACCGCCCTGCCTGGCGTAGGAAAAACGTTGCGCAACTGGCAGCCCGATACATGAAGAGGCAGAAGCCTCTTCATGTATCGGGCTGCGAATTTGCAGCGGCGGGGCGATCATACGCTGGCGCACGAGCGCCAGCGTATGATAAATATCCCCCAAAGGCTTTAGTGAGCAAGTACAAAGAATCAGATTTACAGGTCTTGTAAAATCTGGGGCTGAATTCATGGGGACCCTGGCTTTTACCATTTTTTAAGTTTTTGATGACAAATGCAATTTCCTCTTTGGTGAAATCATCTTCTAATGCGGAAGCTTCTAAGGCAGGAATACTAGCCAAGGAATTAGCCGCTAGGTAGCAATCCGTTGCCGAGGTAGGGGAAGGAGAAGGATCAGAGGCACTGTCCTTAATATTGTAGAGATTGGAGTAAAATTTGGAGAACTCATCCAGTATTTGGTATTCTTTATGGACTAACCCTATATCTGGGGAGTTTATGGAAAAAACATGAGTGGTCGACATGCATGTATGGATTGCTTTGGTCAGCCAAGACCCACATTTATCCCTGTATTCAAAGAAGTCCTTTTGCATACGTTCCCTAGCACAACTGTATTTCTGATCCAAAATAGAGAACTTCCTGTTGCAGGCCTTAAAAACCTCTAATGGTGTAGGTTTATTAACATATTCCCTATCTGGAAAGGAAAGTAGTAAGGATTTAAGCTTATGTGCTCGCTCTCTTTTCCACTTAGCCCCATGTGTCCTAAAAATAGTTTGTAGCTTGATTTTAAAAGAGTCCCATATATGAACAGATGAGGTATCATTTCAGGAATCACAGTCAGAAGCTATTTGAATTGCAGATTTAATGTTTTCGTCACATAGTGAATCGTCTAGAACAGTGATTTTCAACCAGTGTGCCGTGGCACACTAGTGTGCCGCGACACATGGTCTGGTGTGCTGCGGGGAAAGTTCCCCAAACTATGGTGCCCCCTGTGTTTTGTTTCCCAGAGAAATGTAAAATGAGAAATACTATAGTCATGAGGCTGGAGTACTACAAGTTCCAGCTCATAAGCTGAGTATGTGAGCTGGCACTTGTACTCTGGCCTCATGGCCATAGTACTTCTCTCATTGTACCCCTTTACATTGCAGTATATGAGCCACATAATAATCAGCACCATATACTAAAACCAGGGAGAACTGTTGAGGAAGAGCTTTGTGTGTGTCTTTCCACCATTCCTGCCAGGATATCCCTTTTGTGTTTATCGAAACAGGCCCAGGTTTCACACTGAGGGAGTAAAATAAATTTAGAATCTATATTATTAACTATATGTATAATATGGCTGTTTTAGTGACATTTTGTGCTATTTTGGTTGGTGGTGTGCCCCAGGATTTTCTAAGTATAAAAAGTGTGCCATGGCTCAAAAAAGGTTGAAAATCACTGGTCTAGAAGATGATCATTAAGTTGTCAGGAGCCTTTCCAATTTGGGAAGGGGGAACCTTCCAGTGAACCAAAAACGGGTGCTTGATCAGACCAAAGGAATGTATCAATGGAGCATCTTGGTAGCATTTCAAGTAATCTATGTGCCAAGAAGATGTAGTCGAGTCTATGGTATGTGGTGTGAACCAAGGAGTGGTAACTAAAGGGGGTGTAGTGTACGCCATGTGTCCACCAAGTAAAACGCGAGAAGTGCATATTTCAACATATGGCATTTGGCAAAGGAGACAGATGACTTACCAGTTGTCAAGATTCTGGGTGGCTAAGTGGCACTTGGTTTTCACCAGAGCCCGCCACAAAGCAGGTTGGACTTGCTGCGGTGTGGCATCGCCAGGTCACTCCGCAGACGCAACTTTTTCCGCGGTGACGGCCAAGACAAAGTACAGAATTGTGAGACCAAATCGTGATCGGGAAAAGCAGGAGGTCAGGACAGGTGGCACAGGATCGAAGTCAGGAGCAAGGCAAAAGGTCAAGGCAAGCAGCGAAGAAGCATAGTCAGGGACGGAACTGGGGTCACAACAGGAATTTACAACATGAGCACAGGGCATCAGGAACAAAGCTTTCTCAGAGGCATGAGTCACAAAGGTCCGGCGGGTTATCTAGGTAGGGGCTGGCTATTTAATAAATTAAAGAATGGCCAGCGCCAATCAGCAGTGCACTGGTCCTTTAAGATAAAGAAAGCCGTCGCGTGCGCACCCAAGGAGACAGGGACGCGTGCACTGGGCTGCCGTGCAAGGGAATGCAGGCAGGTAAGAGAACCCGCTGCTGTCGTGCTAGGGGGTAAGAGAGGTGAACGGGTGTGCCTGTGACCAGGGAAGTGGGTCGCATGAGCACTTGTGACAGTAACCCCCCTTCGGCCTCTGCCTCTTCTCAGTCAGAAAGAACTTATGTAGAAAGCCACGGTCCAAGACGTTATCCTCAGGCTCCCAGGATCTCTACTCTGGCTCGAACTCCTTCCAGTTGAGAAGGAAGAACTGCTTTCCTCTGGCCCTCTGCATATCTAGGACCTCCTTTACCTCGAAGACATTGGTGGAATCAGCCTCAGGAGCAGGAGGAGGCACTTGCCAAGAGAAGTGATTCAGGATGACTGGCTTCAATTAGAGATGTGGAAGGAGTTTGGGATGCGCATGGTGGGAGGAAGGTAAAGCTTAAACGCCACAGGGTTGATGCGCCTCAGTACTTCAAATGGACCCAGGTATTGAGGACCAAGTTTATAGCTGGGAATCTTAAAACAGACGTACCATGGGAGAAGATTGGAGGAGTCATGTGCTTCTTGTCCACCTGGGTTTTGGTGAGGGCAGATGCCCGGAGTAAAGACTGACGTGTTTGCTCCCAGATGGATCTGAGATCTCGGACCAATTCTTCCACAGTAGGAACATCCGATCTCTCAGCAAGAGGTAGAGGTAGACGAGGAGGTTGTCCATATACAATGAAAAATGGGGTGGAGCCGACGGATTCAGAGTTCAATGAATTATAGGAAAATTCTGCCCATGGCAGCAGGGTGGACCAGTGGTCCTGTCAGGCGAGACAAAATGGTAGAGATAGCAGCCCAAAGTCTGATTAACCCTCTCCACTTGGCCATTAGACTGTGGATGGTAGGCAGAGGAAAAGCCCAGTTTCACTTGAAGTTGCAAGTGAATGCCAGGATCAGGAAATAAACTGGACCACCCGGTCTTATTCGGAGTTCAATGATTTATAGGAAAATTCTGCCCATGGCAACAGGGTGGACCAGTGGTCCTGTCAGGCGGAGACAAAATGGCAGATATAGCAGCCCAAAGTCTGTTTTACCCTCTCCACTTGGCCATTAGACTACGGATGATAGGCAGAGGAAAAATCCACTTTCACTTGAAGTTGCATAGAGAATGCCAGAACATCTTGGAGAACTGGTCGGTTACCACCCAGATTATGGTATTACCCGAAGAAGATAGAAGATCGATGATAAAATCCATAGCCATGTCAGTCCACAAGCAGCTGGCTATCAGTAACAGCAGAAGAAGACCAGCTGGTTTAAGACGAGATGGTTTGTTTTGGGCACAAGAAGTGTAGGAACCCACAAAATCCCATACATCCTTGACCAGATCTGACCACCAGTAGAAACAGGAAATGAAGGCGACAAACGTTGCACCCCAGGGTGCCCAGCCACTCGGAAGCAATGTCCCCAAGTCAGTATCCTCTTCCGTAGAACAGGTCAGACATAGGTTTTGCCAGGAGGAAGCTGCCGCAGATCCAAAGGAGAGGCGAGAACCAAGCTTTCAGGTGGAACAATATGTCGAGGAGTAGGATTTTCCCCAATGACATCGGAGGCACGAGGGAGGGCATCGGCCTTAACAACAACAGAATTAAAATGTATTAGGAAATTGAAGTGAGAGAAGAAGAGAGACCAAGGGTTGAGACACTGAGCAGTCTGGAGGTACAGGAGATTCTTGTGATCCGTATGGATATTGACTGGATGATGAGCAACCTCCAGAATATAATGCCACTCTTCTAAGGCAAGTTTTATGGCCAGGAGATCCTGATCACCGAAAGAGTAGTTCCTTTCTGCGGACACATGTAAGGGTTCAACCCTTGGGCCCTTTCTGAGTAAGAATGGCTCCAGCACCAACCGAGGAGGCATCAACCTCGAGCAGGAATCTCTTCTCAGTATCGGGCGGGTTGAGTACAGGAGCAGAAGCAAAGGCAGACTTCAGCTTGGGGAAAGCTTCTTCAGCCGTCTGGAGGACACAGTTTAGGATTGGCGTTTTTCCTTGTCAGTGCCACAATGGGAGACACGAGGGAGGAGAAATGTGGAATAAAGTGCCAGTAGTAATTAGCGAAGCCCAGGAATCTTTGGATAGCGCAAAGTCCTACTGGACGCGGGGCAACTTGGCAGTATCTGTCAGTAATCCCTTGTCAATGATGGTGTATACGAGAACTGGCACTTTTCAAGTTTGGCATATAGGTGGTTAGCCCTTAGGCCTGAGGACTTGTCGCACATGGACCTGATGAGACTCTAGGTCAGAAGAGAACATGAGGATGTCATCCAAGAAGACAACGACAAATGTAGTAGGTCTCTTATGATGTCATTGACAAATTCTTGAAATACTGCAGGCACATTGCACTGTCCAAATACTTGAAATGACAATCCTGAGTGTTAAAGGTGGTCTTCCACTCATCACCCTCACGGATACGAATAAGATTATATGCCCCTGAAGGTCAAATTTTGAGAAGACCTTGGCTCCACGGAGGCGGTAAAAGAGTTCGTGATCAGGGGTAGTGGGTACCAGTTCTTGACCGTAACCTTATTAAGACCACAGTAGATGATGCAGGGGCGGAGAGAACCATCTTTTTTGGCCACAAAGAAGAAACTAGCACTGACAAGACCTGCAAATTAACCCTTTCTGCAAATTCTCCATGATGTAGGCAGACATCACTGTGGTTTCAGGCACAGACGGTGGGTATACCCAACCCCGTGGAGATGATGTGCCCAGCAGCAGGTCAATTGGACAATCGCAGGCATGGTGCGGTGACAGAATCTCTGCTTGGTTCTCCGAGAAGACGTCAGAAAAGTCCATATAAGCAGCTGGGATATCCACCAGAACACACTGGAGAAAGCACGGGAGCCACAGGAAGACGAGTCTCCAAACAGCAATACTGGCATTCAGATTACCAACAAAAAACTTCCCCAGTCTGCCAGTTGAGCACAGGAGCTTGGCACTGCAACCATGGAAGATCCAGAAGAACAGATGAGAAGCATCGGGGGAGCATGTAAAATGAAAGTCTCTCCTTGTGCAACTCCCCTTCTTGCAGATTTAGAGGCTCAGTGCAGTACCAGAGTGGATCGTAGAGAATCTGCCCACTGACAGACAAGATGACCAGCGGCTTCTCGAGACGGACCACAGGAAGATGATACTGAGCGTATCAAAGTTTTCTGCAGAGCCAGAATCCAGGAAGGCAGAGATTTGAAACTGATTACCTGGCCCGGTAATGTTCAGGCATTGAGAAGCTTTGTTCTCATCACTTCTCCCAAGAATCCTAGGTTCATGCATTTTCTGGCCGCTGAAGACAAACTGGGAAAGTCTGGAGAAAGTGTAGATGCAGAGATTCTCCTGTCTTCGTCTAGAGCGCTGCTTGGGTGTTAGCTGTGCTTTATCTACATGCATGGGTTCCTCGGTATCAGACACAGAGGATTGCAGAAGAAGCAATTTGGAAGACTGGAGCCAAACGGGGTAGTCATCAGATTCTGGCTTGCATTAGTTCAGATCCCTGTTCCTCTGTGTGTTCAGAAAAGCAGATGTCAATCTGGGTTGCCAGAGACATCAGGCCACACAGGGTAGACAGCAGGTCTCGTGCTGACAGGGCATCTTTGATCTGACCAAACAGTCCTTTTTTAAAAGTAGCTAGCAAGGCTGCGTCATTCCAATCCAGCTCGGAGGCTGAAGCACAGAACTGGACCGTATGGTCCAACAGAGATTTGGAGCAGATTTAGCAGATTGGTTTCTGCAGAAAATGCCCAGGCCAGTTCCTCAAAGACTGACCAGAATTCAGCGAAGAAGGTGGTGATATTGGCTGTGACCGGGTCTTTCCTGTCCTGGAGGGGAATAGTCCATGCGAGAGCCTTCCCGGAAAGGAGGCTGATGATGAACGCCACTTTAGACTGTTAAGAGACGAACTAGGTAGGCATAAGTTCAATGTGAAAGGAGCACTGGGTGATAAAGCAATATTATTACTTGTTGTAGTAGCGAGAATATGAGTCCCTTTTCCTGAAAGAGAAGGCAAAGTAGGCATAATAGCAGTAATCAATGAGAGTCTTTTTTCCCTAGAAAAGTATTGACTATTAGTCTCTCAAAGTGCTCTGATACATTAGAGTCAATTCTCTGGGCACAGTCCTTGAGGGAAAAGGGGTGCTGTCTGGATTCACAGCAAGGGCACAGGGGCAAACAATCTCCTCTGCGATTAGGGACACAGTCCTTAGTAGAGGTAGTTAGTTACATTCTGCGTTCAGCGCAGGGGAGTGCTTTTAAGCACAACTGGGAAGAAGTCCAGCAATGTCTCTGGCTTGTAAACAAATAGTACAAAGTAACAGTACCTGTTTTGGGTTTCAGCCCTACAGGGGATCATAAGCATCCGGTGCAGGAAAGGAATGGAATGGATTGGTCGTCTGGAAACATCTGGTGGTAAAAACACTGGAGCTGCAGAGGTAGATGCAGGAGCAGGCGGGATGTCACCTGGAACAGCCACAGGAACATGTGCTGGAGGGTTAACTTATGAAACAGAAGCTCTCACCACCTGGAGATTGTCCGCTGGGAGGATACACTCCGCAGGGACATCAGGAACAGTGGTGGGCTCTCGCACTCCTGATAAGTGTCATACAGAAATTGGAACTGTAGCTGGAACAACAGGGAGCTCATCTGCAGCAGTAGACATCTCAGCAAAGAAGGGAGGCAAGGACTTCTCTGACCGTCATTCAGTAACTGGGGGCGCTGTGGAGCACATGATGATGACCACAGGAGCTGTAGATTTTTCTCCAATGGTAACAGATGGAGGAGAGTTTTTCCCAGACTGACCTGCCACATGTTGGTGGAGCTGTAATGCTTGAAGTGGCAACTAAGGGAAGACCTTATAGGCATAAACTGGGACAATGTCCTCAAAGAAAAAATTTGGGATTATTCTGTTTAGAAAAAAGACAAATGAAGGGAGACCTCATTACAATGTACAAATATCTGAGGGTGATGCCCCACATGGCGTTTTGAACCCGTTTTTGGTCCATTTTAAGCAGCCTGTTAAAAAATGCATGCGTTTTTGAGAACACATCCGTTTTTTTGACAGGTTTTACCAAATATCTAAATTAAAACTGGTCAAAAACGCATGTGTTTTTCAAAACTTGGAGAGCGAGAAATGAGCAAAAAAAAAACCTGCGTCCTTAAGGGGTTAAAATCATAGGCGATGATTCCCATTTAAAACAATATTATTGTTAGTGTATGATTACAAGGTGCAGCCTCCCAAACAGTGCCCCATCAATAAGTGGCTATGAACAATAATAAAAAAGGAATTTACTTACCCGGCACTGGCGCTCCCTCTACCTATTCCTTCCTCAGCACGTCTATGGATGTCCGGCAGTGCCACAAAGCACAGGTACTGACGCCTGTTCGTGCAGTCTCTGCCGTCAACACTGCCAGCGCACCACATATAGTGATTCACACAGAAGCAGGGTCAACTCTAGCAGCATGGCATGTATAATGAGTGACTCACACAAGCAGCGCTGCCATCCTGCGTCTCTGTCATAAGGAATTGTACAACTACATACAACATAACATTTTTATTAGACTTTTTTTTTTATTGTACCAGAAAAAATAACATTTACAAAATACAAATAATCAAAATATACACTTCTTAAATTCATTACAAAAGAGTCCATATTTAGTATACATGATTACTGAGTACAATTTTCCCCCAAGTCCCCACCCCCCTTTTGGTTACAATCTTATTAATCATCCATGCTGCTGGGTACAGCAGGTCGGCAGGCGCGATATGATCATGTCATTGCCTGCCGGCCTGTTGTACACAGCAAGAAATGAAAAGAGGAGGCGTGGGGAAACTTGGGAAGGTCACTACGTGGTGTTTGTTTTTCTATGTTACAAAGAGGAGAAGGGGGCACAAAAAGATGGGAGATAAGGAGGGGCCACATTAAAAAAGAAAATGATAGGGGCCACAAAAAAAAGTGGAAAATGAGAGGTGGAGTTGAGAGTGGGTCAGAAAAAGAGGGGGAGATGAGAGTGGGGGATACCAGGGGCCACACAGGGGGAGATACAAGGGGATAACATAAGGAATGCTTCTGTAGAGCACCAAATACCTTGTTTGGTACTTCTTGCCCAAAATTCATAAAAGCCTAGAGAACACACTGGGCCGTCCTATCGTGGCCGGCATTGGGTCTGTGTCCGAACCACTTTCCCTATATTTAGATTGGCTTCTTCGTCTATTGCTGTTGACAATACCTTCCTATCTTAAAGACACAAATGCTTTTCTGCAGGTTGTGAGAGATATAGAATGGAATGATTTTCATCTTGCATCTATTGATGTGGAGAGTCTCTACATGTGCATTCCACGTGTTTAGAGACATTCTCATCAAGGCTGAAAGAGATCCTCAATTTTTTAGATTTTGTTTGTTTAGAATTCATCTTGTCACATAATGCCTTCATGTTCGATACCTTCGATGTTTGTCCAGAGAACCGGTACGGCCATGGGTGGCTTGTACCCTTGCTAATCTCTTTTTGACCTATTTCGAAGGTTCTTACATCTTTTCTCTGGACAATTCCTTTGCCTCAACTTGAAGGCATTTAATCGCTATGTGGACAACATCTTTATATTGTAGGAGGGCATTGATGCTTCTTTCTTTGAATTTGTTACTTACCTCAATAATGTCAATCAGATGAATATGCGTTTTACTGCTGTCTTTGGGGACAAGAAACTTGATTTTCTGCACATTAAAATTAGAGGAGAAAAGGAGGGTTTGTTTATATCAGCTTTTAGAAAGCCTTACGGCTACCAACCACTGTGTCCTTCATTATAATAGTTTTTAACCTGAAAATACAAAAAAACAGTGTGCCTTACAGCCAATTTCTCCATTTAAGGAGAATAAACAACGACAATCAGAATTTTAGGTTGCAATCCCAGGAATTAATGCACAGACTAGAAGTTAAGGGTTACCCTAAAAAAATGTTAAAAGAGACTTTTAAAAAAGCATCTTTTACACAGGAAAAATTGATATTGCGTAAAAAAAAGGACACAACAATAAAAGACAGGCCAGTTCTGGATTTGCTTTTTCCTTTGAATTTGGTCCATGTGAAAGAGGGATCTGTTCTGCTATTCAGGAAAACTGGCACATCTTAAAACATGATTCTCAGTTGAATAATAGCCCCACAATTAGGAATTCTCTGGTTTGGAGCAAATTTTCCACTTCACAGGGTACATGGCTGGAAAGAGGGATACCCTGGAGTAACTTTAAATGCGGCTTTTGTAACCAGTGTAAATATAATGGCCAACTGAAAGTGATTAATTTTGGAGGTTTGTCACAACAGGTTATGTCCTTTATCTCCTGTAAATCTACATTTGTGGTTTATGTTATTTATTACCCCTATAATAGATTCTACATCTGGAAAACTATACGCACTTTAGCAGTACGTTTTAGAGAACGTCAAAGATCCATTACTACGAGTATTGGTTGTCCCAGACTCATTGAACATATTCGCTGTGTACATAATGGAAATTCTGAGGTACTTAAATTCTCTGGCATTGAGAAGGTGGAGGATAATACCCTAGGTGGAGATCGTTCACATACTGTTGCGTCAACATAGTCAGTATATTGTCAAATTTGATGCAATGGGTGAAGCAGGTTTAAATGACCGTAATGAGATGAATGTATTTATATGAATTATTCATTCCTTTTTTGCTAGCTAATTATTAGTCTGCTTCCTTTTGCTATTTAATTTATAATAACTTATGCATTAACATTTGTCCTACATTAAGTTTTTATATCCATACCATTATAATTCAGTGCTCTAGTTTTATTCATTTATGTGAGCTTTGCGTTTTTAACAGGTTTATCACATTGATAATGGTATTTGGTTCACACAATTTATTGTCTGTTTCCTTGACGACACTTGTCGCTGTGTCGTGGCACAGTGACGTCAATGGTTTGAGAAAGTGCCTGTTGGCGCGAAACAGCCCGTCACCTTTCTATGCTTTTCACCATGTGCTGCATTATTCAATAAAGGATAAAGTGAGTGCCGCTTTATGCTTTTTCTACTGCATTGCATTATTTGGACTATACTCTGAGCTGAGCACCACCTAATAATACGTGATATCTGCAACTCACTCTTCCGTTTTCTTACCAGCCTTGTGTGTTTCCATATGAGATAGTGCCAGTGCGTCTTCTTCCTGCTATTTTCCGAATTACATTAAGAGGAGAGGGGTGAAAGGGGGTATAGAAGATCTGCGGGCTCACAATGAGATAGGAAGATACCAAGGGGCGGACAATAAGAGGGGCAAGATGAGGGGGCTACAAAATGAGAGGGGGATGAGAGGGGGCCCATAATAAGAGTAGGAGAAACATGGGGGCAACATTAAGAGTAGGGAGATGAGAAAACCACAAATGAGAGGGGGAACAGAAGATGGGGGGGCAGCAAGATAGGGGGAGATGAGCAGGGATACCAGGGGGCCCACAATAACAGGTTGGGTGGGGCTACAAAATGAGGGAGAGATACACAAGGCAACATTGAGAGGATGGAGATGAAAGGTGGCGAAGAAGATGAGGGCGGCCTACAATGAGAGTAGGTCAGAAAAAAGGAGAAGATACCAGGGGGTTCACAATAAAAGAGGGGAAAAAGAGGGGCTACAAAATGAGGGGAGGATAAAAGGGGATTCACACAAAGAGGGTTATATTCAAGGGGGCCCATAATTAGATGGGGGAGAATAGAAGGGCCACAATAAGAGGGGGAAATGACAGGGGACCCACAAATTTTTTGCGTGGTCTGAAAATGTACTGTATATACTTGAGTATAAGCCTGCCAGCTCATGGTCCCAGTATATAGCCAGGTGCCCCTTGTTCTCGCTTGGGCTTGCTCTGTGTTCAGAAGGTACAAAGAGGCAAAGGTGTATAAGCTGCCTTTAACCATAGCCACGAGGCCATCGAGTCTGAGGGAAGGAGGGTGGAGAAAAAGCGAGGGGCTGGAGGCTTAGGTGGGAAAGAAGGAGAAAAAGGGAAGAAAGAGTAGGCTAGGTGGAGAAAGTAGAAAGAAAAATGAAGAAAGAGATGAGTTTCTATAAGCGGTCTATGTGGAAAGTGTAGAAGAACATGAACGGAGCATGCAGACTAACAGGCAGTATAAATTAACAGAACAAGTGGTAAGGTCTAGCAACGTCTTCCCCTTCATGTCACAGGTGGCAAAAGTTAATACCGCGGGAGGCAGTAGGGGGAGATACCAACTTAAGAAACACCGCCCCCAGGTAGGGGGAGCAGGTCAGTTGCATTGAAATATGTATAACAGGTACATATGGTAAACAACAATAACCTATCTAACTGGTCTATATTCAATTACCTCATTTTATGACCAAGCATTAGAATAAGAGAAATAAGACACCTCATCTGAAGAGCGATTCATTTATAGGGGGCTGCAGGGCATTTCATTTATAGGGGGCTGCAAAACATTTCATTAATAGGGGAAAGAAAAAGTGTTTTTGTGATGCACACTATCCCCTATAGGAGCTGCCAAACAGTCACAGATGGATCCCACATCTAGCAATTAGTAAAAATAAAACAGTCTGACTGGAGCTCCTTGTGTGTCCTTTTATATATCCTTTGATAAATCGACGATTTCACTCCTTTCCCAACTATGTTCCAAATTCTTCAGTACACTTCCACACAAACGGTATTTGGATGGGAATAGATCGCTATTCAGACAGTTTTAAGCTGCGTTTTCTTGCATCCTCTAGCCAAATAGTGAACAGCTACTATAGAAGAGATTAAGCAGCAGATAGGGTAGTATGTTCAAATATATGGAAATTATTTTATTAAAACATACTCACAAAATAGAATAAAATCATGCGCATATAAAATCCACCATGTGGACGCCAGACTCGCTAGTTCGCCCGACCCAGGGTTTCGCTACCACGGCTTCTTCCGGGGCGTTGCTGGCTAGTAACCTCTCAATCTTTTTATACCTTACACATAGCACAATTACTGTCTTCCATTCTATTACAAATTAGATACATCGGACCATTTAGCAACTATTTTGTATACATACAATATTAATATATAAAAAACTAACAAGAATGTTCTACCAGGAGGAAAATAAAATATCTGTTGTTACACAGCTTTATCCAATCTAGTATACCTCAAGACTTCACACCCTCTTCCCCATATTGTAGACACCCCCCCATGTTTAATGTTTAACCCCTACCTTCTCACACATAACAAGCAGTGTGTGAGCAGGAGTACCATATTTTTCGGCCTATAAGGCGCACCGGAGTATAAGGCGCAGGATCAAAAGCAGTACCCAAAAATGACCAGCAGGTGGCAGACCTGTGCACAGTTCAAGCCAGCTACACTTCCCTGGAAACTTGTCTTCAGCGTTTCAGAGAGCTCCGATCTCAGAGGTATGGGCTGCTGGGGGTTAATGCCGGGTGATGCAGCAGGGGTTAAGCGGTCTCCCTCTGCCCCTTCTCCTTCCCTCCTCAGGCAGGGTGTTATTCCTGTGGGGTTCCCTGTGGCTCCTTCTCTTTCCCCTGTTACAGGGCTGGCAGGTATGGGGGATTTCTTACTGATGATGATGATGATTGCCTCGTGGTCGGCACTATGGCGGCTCCGGTCTCTCCGTGCTAGGGGAGGGCAGGATGGGCACAATGTTAGTTGTGGTGCCAGGGCACTTCAGGAGCCAGGGACCCTGTATACTGTGTGGGAAGGTGCAGGAAATTTCTGGGGATGGAGCTATTAAACACTGGTAAATGTACAGTACATCTTGTCTGTAGTACATTTCTGTATAAGTTCATATATAAGGCGCACTGGCCTATAAGGCGCACCTTTGATTTCTGAGAAAATGAAAGGATTTTTGGTGCGCCTTATAGGCCGAAAAATACGGTAACTTAGTCCCTGTTCACACTACTACAAAAACAAGAATTTAGTTCATTATTGGCCAATCAATTCGAAAGATTAACATCTTGAAAGGTAAATTTATCTTCAATGAAGGGTATATGTTTCCATCCCTTATATTAAAAAAAAAAAAAGATATTTTTGCATAACTCACTTTATATAGAAATCATAAATATGTCAATACCCACAATTGATCCAATGTTAACAAAAATCATACCTATTATATTTATATCGAACTAGAGGGATATTCTTCCATATCCATATGTACACTGAAGTAGTGTTATTACATATCTATATGTTCCATAAAGGAATATGAGTATCCTCCACGTCCATATTAACTTATACTATTTATGTAGTGTTCATCTGATGGTTAGTAATCCATAATGGTTGGTACCCACTATTTTTCTAGATCTCCTTCAAAAAACATTTCAACTCAAAATCTATTTTTAAACCACCCGGTGTTAAAGTCCCTAAATTATATATCCAGTGTCCCTCCCTTCGACTTAATTTTACGTTTATTTGTTCTCCCCGCCAATGTGTTTTTACCTTTTCTACTGCCATAAATCGCAGACCACTAGGGTCTGAATTGTGTACCCTTTTAAAGTGTGCAGAAACGCTATGACTCATGACCCCTTTTTTGATATTTCGGCAATGCTCGGCAATTCTTGTTTTAATCTTTCGGCCTGTTCTCCCTACATACCCCAAATTGCAGGGACACATTAAGATATAAATTACATTCATTGTGTCACAATTCATATCCATATTCAATTTAATTTTGTGCCCATTTACCTCCGTGCAGATTCTATTTGGGGCTACGAAAAAGAGAGGGACATTATCAAGATGTGAGTAGGGATAATGGGTATAATAGGGAATACAATAGGGATTATGGATATAATAGGGAATACAATAGGGACAGACACTACCAGGATGATAGGAAACATATGAGAGGTTTTTTGAAGGAGGGTTACCGGGACAACAGATATGATGGATATCACCAACATAGAAATCCTCAATATGATAGCTATACACCTAAACAACAAAACACCCTCCCAAGACAGGATAGGGGCCACCAACAATTTGTAGAACCCGGTGGATACCGCTTAAACTTACAAAATAGATTTGACCCGCTATTAACACAGTTAAGGCAGTCCAAATCAAAATAAACAGAATTTTCCTCACCAGAAGATTGGAAATGGACATATAGACAACACGAGAACAGCAAAAAGAAAACTAGACGAGGGGGAAGGAGAAAGAGAAAACAGGACGGAAACAAAAAGATCAAAAGAAATTTAGATAGGTCAGGCATCTTCAATATGAGTTCTCTACGGCTATCGGATGACCACTCCTCAATAAAGGACTTAAATATGCCCCAGAATCCAAGATGGATAGATTTCAAACTTATATTGACATCAATAAATATGTGAGAAATATTAATTTGAAAAAGTATTTCCTTAATAAAAATACAATAGAAACTAACACAAAATACACCTCTCTAAAGAAAAAATCTGACTTTATTGCTCCCCCTATGGGTAATAATGAATGCATAGACTCCTTTAAAAGATTGGTTATAAAGGACCTAGATAAACTCAAAAAGAGCAATTGGACAGATAATTTAAACAAAGGGGAAAGAATGGCATTGAAAGAATTAAAAGAAAATAAAAATGTCATTATATAAAGTGCAGATAAAGGTGGGGGGGTAGTACTACTGGATAAGTGTGACTATGATAAGGAGATGTATAGACAATTAAATGATAATACGACGTATAAGAAATTAAAGGGGGATCCTACTATCAGATACAAAAGAGAATTAATAGAGCTATTAAACTGGGGAAAGAAACACGATATTATAAATGAAGAGTGGTTTGGCCGCTTCATAGACGACTTGTTGTGGATTTGGAAGGGCAGCCACTCAGACTTTATTGATTTTGTTGGGCACCTTAATGCCAACAACATGAATTTGAAATTTACCTCCCATTTTGGTGGTCATAAGATCGATTTCTTGGATGTCACACTAACTGGGCAGGGTGACAAAGTATTGGTGTCGCCCTTTCGCAAAACAGTTGCAGGCAATACTATTTTATTGTCCACCTCATGCCACCCTAGACATGTGGTGGACAATATCCCTTATGGCGAGTTAATCCGACTTCGCAGGAACAGTTCCACAGATACAGTTTTTGATGAACACGTCATGGAATGGGAAAATAGATTAGTGCAGAGAAAATACAAACAGAGAGTTTTGTCTTCAGCCAAAAAAAGAATTAAAAATATCAACCGTAAAGATTTGCTAAAAAATAAACCTGTGAGAGAGGGAAGTCATGAGGGTAGGGCTGGTACTAAACCAATTGCATTTGTAACAACTTACAGCAAACAGTTCAATCAGATTAGAAACATTGTTAATAAATTTATACCAATTTTGGAGCAGGATAACAAAGCTAGAACATGTCTCTCCTATGGAGTTAGATATATTTCAAAAAAAGCACCCACAATTGGAACAATTGTATCACCGAGTCTGTTCAATAGCAAAAAGGACAAACAATGTAATTACAGTTGGCTGCATCATCCAGGCAACCATAAGTGCGGACATTCCAGATGTTTAGTGTGTGGATTTTTGACCACCACTAACTTCTTTTTTTCATATACAACCAAAAAGAAGTACAACATAACTACTTACTTTAACTGTAACACAACCTACACCATTTACTTAATATCCTGCATCTCATGTGAGAAACATAGGATGCACCACGAACTCCCTTAAGACCCGTATCAGAAAACATCTCTCAGATGTCAAGAACACCAACTTAACTAACATGTCAGCCGCCTCGAAACATTTTTGCGATTTACACGATGGTAATTGTGACACGTTTAGGTGGCAGGGAATCGAAAAAGTTACGAAACCAATAAGAGGTGGGGACCACAGGAAAAAACTCATCAATAGGGAGACATATTGGATGTTCATCCTGAAAACTGTCCAACCTTTGGGTATGAACCTAAGACAGGATCTAATATTGTGTTATTAAATAAAGTGCATCATCCCTCTATTTTTTGCAATTCCCTTATGCAACACTATGTCACTTCTTTCTATGGCTATACAGTGTTACTTTCTGAAAACTTACTAAAAGTGACCGGTACAACCAGAAATTTAATTAACTATCTTTTCTCTTTTTTGTTATCCGCAATGTTTTTCATGTAAGTTTAATACATAATTGCTGCATATGTATCCACAGATCTCCTTACCCACCTTTTCCAGTGGCACTCTTTTCTTTTAATACTTCATAAGTCCTTTTAAATTTTGTATATGATCGCGATCTTCCTGGAGGCGGAGCCTTTTGGTCATGTGACGCGGGTCATGTTATCGTGACGTCACACACTTGGTCAGGTGTCACGTGACTGTGACGTCACACGCCGAGGAGAAACGCGATCTTTAAATAGCTGCAACACATACTATGTGAGTAGACCATGAGTAAGCTCACCTGAGCGAAACGCGTAGGTCATTCCCTGCAGACCATGATAATAGAGGCTGTGTACCTTGCCCAATGTTTTTATGTTTTTTGGAACTCGAATAAAAGCAAAGTTTTATCATCATACTCCCCTGGGACGCTGGATTGTTCTTCTTCGTTTGATATCATATCATAGACCCTAAGTCCGTGGGGTTCATCTTGCTGTCCGTGCGAAAGGGGTTTTTCTACATAAGGTGAGCTGAACTTCTCTGATCTCATATATAAATGAAAGAGAATACAGATACTTGAACATAGAAACCCCCAAAATACCGGTTATATATTTTTTTTACCCAAGGTGCACAAAAACCCGGTGAATCCCCCAGGATGACCTCTCAGGTATTCTCTCTGTCACCTGTCGCCTGGGGGAGTATGTAGATATTCATTTTCAGCCAAGTGCCAAGCTAATGAAATCATACCTGATGGACTCACAACATCTTATGGATATATTAAATAATCTAGAAGAGGGCTGGGAGGACAATATTATTCTGTGCTCCTGTGATGTGTCAGCCCTGTATACTTCCATACCACAGGAATTGGGAACCAATGCAATTAAAGAAAGGCTAGACAATCGTCAGGAGATGGACTGGTTAAAAAAGAACTTTGTGGTGAAGGGAATACAGTTTTGTCTAGAACATAACTATTTCTGGTATGATGATCATTTCTATGTACAGGTTGGCGGAACGGCCATGGGGGCCAAATTTGCCCCGTCGTTCGCCAACCTGTACATGGAAAAATGGGAGGAGGATTTCATCTTTGGTGAAAGAAATACCTTCTCAAACAATATTGTTTTATTTAAACGATATATTGATGACTGCATAATAGTATGGAAGGGTACTGATAATGAATTGAATGAATTCATGAATTATATAAACAACAATGAATATAATTTGAATTTCACCCATGAAAGAGATGAAAACACTATTCACTTTTTAGACTTAGAACTATTTCGAGAGGGATGTAGAATAAAAAGCAGGAACTACTTTAAACCAGTAGATGTGAATAGTTTTATTCAATTTGACAGTTGTCACCACAGACCGTGGATCGATAATATCCCTAGGGGCCAAATTAGGAGGATTGAGAAAAATTGTACAAATATGCAGGATAGAGAAAAACAAGTAGCGATTATCAAGGAGAGATTTAGAGAAAGGGGATACCCCGAAGATTTGTTTTTGAATAAAGAAAAAAAGAGAATAGAGGAGGATAACAATAAAATTAATCCTATGTTCGTCACTACATACTCTAAGGAAGCGTTAAAGGTCAGATCCATCATACAAAAGCACTGGGATGTACTTAAGGGGGACCCGATAATAGGGGATAAATTAATAGACAAACCAAGAGTGGTGTTCCGTAGGGCACCGTACCTGAGGGATATACTCACCAATAGCTATATTAAGGATGACAATCCTAGATGTGGTCGTGATAGAGTTAATAAGTTTGCACATTGTAAAATATGTAAGGCATGCAAAGAAACAAAACAAGTAAAAATTAAAAATAGAATCTGCACGGAGGTAAATGGGCACAAAATTAAATTGAATATGGATATGAATTGTGACACAATGAATGTAATTTATATCTTAATGTGTCCCTGCAATTTGGGGTATGTAGGGAGAACAGGCCGAAAAATTAAAACAAGAATTGCCGAGCATTGCCGAAATATCAAAAAAGGGGTCATGAGTCATAGCGTTTCTGCACACTTTAAAAGGGTACACAATTCAGACCCTAGTGGTCTGCGATTTATGGCAGTAGAAAAGGTAAAAACACATTGGCGGGGAGAACAAATAAACGTAAAATTCGAAGGGAGGGACACTGGATATATAATTTAGGGACTTTAACACCGGGTGGTTTAAAATAGATTTTGAGTTGAAATGTTCTTTGAAGGAGATCTAGAAAAATAGTGGGTACCAACCATTATGGATTACTAACTATCAGATGAACACTACATAAATAGGATAAGTTAATATGGACGTGGAGGATACTCATATTCCTTTATGGAACATATAGATATGTAATAACACTACTTCAGTGTACATATGGATATGGAAGAATATCCCTCTAGTTCGATATAAATATAATAGGTATGATTTTTGTTAACATTGGATCAATTGTGGGTATTGACATATTTATGATTTCTATATAAAGTGAGTTATGCAAAAATATCTTTTTTTTTTTTTCAATATAAGGGATGGAAACATATACCCTTCATTGAAGATAAATTTACCTTTCAAGATGTTAATCTTTCGAATTGGCCAATAATGAACTAAATTCTTGTTTTTGTAGTAGTGTGAACAGGGACTAAGTTACTCCTGCTCACGCACTGCTTGTTATGTGTGAGAAGGTAGGGGTTAAGCATTAAACATGGGGGGGGGGTCTACAATATGGGGAAGAGGGTGTGAAGTCTTGAGGTATATTAGATTGGATAAAGCTGTGTAACAACAGATATTTTATTTTCCTCCTGGTAGAACATTCTTGTTAGTCAGTGGCGTAACTAGGAATGAGTGGGCCCCATAGCAAATTTTTGGCTGGGGCCCCCTGCAACCATTGGTCCTTAGTGTTACATGGGTTTCCACTATCTTTTTCTATAATGGAGGGGAATAACAGACACCGGCAGTGGATGAAGCTCTGCAGAAGGACTCCTTATACCCTGTTTACTGTATTAATAGATGTAATAATAATTCTGCAGAACCCCCCGATACATGCACCACCCGCTGCAGAACCCCCGATACATGCACCACCCGCTGCAGAACCCCCCGATACATGCACCACCCGCTGCAGAACCCCCCGATACATGCACCACCCGCTGCAGAACCCCCCGACACATGCACCACCCGCTGCAGAACCCCCCCAATACACGAGCCAACTGCCGACGGAACCCCCCAACACACGAGCCAGCTGCTGCAGAACCTCCCTATTTACACTTAAGCTGTTGCAGAACATTATAATACACAAATCAGACAGAATAATGTCACCTAAAGGGGCTGTTACTGCTTAGTCTGAACGTGCATCACATTTATTACCGACTGCTCCACATTTATTACTGACTGCTCCACATTTATTACCCACTGCTCCACATTTATTACCGACTGCTCCACATTTATTACCGACTGCACCACATTTATTACCGACTGCACCACATTTAATACTGACTGCTCCACATTTATTACTGACTGCACCACATTTATTACTGACTGCTCCACATTTATTACTAACTGCTCCACATTTATTACTGACTGCATCACATTTATTACTGACTGCATCACATTTATTACTGACTGCACCACATTTATTACTGACCGTATCACATTTATTACTGACTGCATCACATTTATTACCGACTGCACCACATTTACTACTGACTGCTCCACATTTATTACTGACCGCACCACATTTATCACTGATTGTATCACAACAGCTGCTGCAGAACCTCACATTAATGTAGAAATGCAGTGGGTGGTGGGGGAAGGTATGAGGGGATGATGCAGAGGGGTCTGTAAGGGACACTCAGGAGCTTCTTAGCTGCTCCTGCACACAGGACACTAAGGGGTTAAGGCAGAGTGTGAGGAGACACTTGGGGGAGGGAGCACTTAGCTTTGGCTGATTCCTGGCTGCTATGGGGAGGCTGCTGCTTCTCTTCAGGTGCCAACAACTTTCTCAAGTTGAGTCTCCCGCGCTGCTGACATCCCGAGCAGGGATTGGCTGCCGACAGCCGACTAGCCAGCAACGCCCCGGAAGAAGCCGTGGTAGCGAAACCCTGGGTCGGGCGAACTAGCAAGTCTGGCGTCCACATGGTGGATTTTATATGCGCATGATTTTATTCTATTTTGTGAGTATGTTTTAATAAAATAAATTCCATATATTTGAACATACTACCCTATCTGCTGCTTAATCTCTTCTATAGTAGCTGTTTGGCTACAGGATGCAAGAAAACGCAGCTTAAAACTGTCTGAATAGCGATCTATTCCCATCCAAATACCGTTTGTGTGGAAGTGTACTGAAGAATTTGGAACATAGTTGGGAAAGGAGTGAAATCGTCGATTTATCAAAGGATATATAAAAGGACACACAAGGAGCTCCGGTCAGACTGTTATATTTTCATTAATAGGGGGCTGCAAAGCATTTCAATAAAAGGGGGGCTGCAGAGCATTTCATTAAAAGGGGGTCTGCAAGGCATTTCATTAATTAGGGGGCTGCAGAGCATTTCATAAATAGGGGGGCTGCATAGCATTTCATAAATAGGGGGGCTGCAGAGCATTTCATTAAAAGGGGAGCTGCGGAACATTTCACTAATATGAGGCTGCAGGGCATTTCATTTATTAGGGGGCTGCAGGCCATATCATTACTAGAGGGGCTGCTGCAGGACATTTCATTACAAGGGAGGTGCATGAAGCATTTATTTACTGGGGGGAGGACTGCATGGGGCATTACATTACTTGAGGAGGTTGTGACCAATGCATTTCCCACCCTAACTAGGCCCCACATCGTTCCTGTACAGCATCCCTTAAATAAAGTTATTCACACGTTATACTGGTGCTATTTCTTGCTTGGAACCATATGTACTGTGATTTCTAGCTGTGTACCGCAGTCTGTGCAATTGGAAGTGGGCAATTGGGGCAGGTTCTTTCTAGTGAAAACTGCTTGCACAGGTATTTAAAAAGTGTCTGCACCACAAATGTGTCACACATGAGCTTTGTGGCGCAGCTGCACCTAAGCACCATGAGACACAAATTAGGGGGCGTTCTGGTGCTCAGTCGGACCATGCGCCAGATTTAACATGCAAAGTCTGTCGCACGCCCCATGTTAAAGGTTCACCTTAGGTGCCAAGAGTGTTTTTCCTTCGCTTTTAATACATTTTGCACCCTAGGCTTATACTCGAATCAGTATGTTTTTAAAGTTATTTGTGGTAAAATTAGGGGTCTAGGCTTATATTTGGGTTGGCATATTGTCAACTATATATGGTAATCAAGTGTCAACTTCATTTTTCAGAACTCCATCCTAAGTCTCCATCTGCAGATGAACAACTGTCAGGTACTGCAGGGCAGCAACATACTGTGCATAACGTGGACTGCAAGATATGTGGTGACAAAGCTTCTGGCTTCCATTATGGGGTGCATGCATGTGAAGGCTGCAAGGTAAGTTTTTTTTTAAAGTAGTAAATTAGTGATCTTGAGGGTTTATATATCAAGTACAGTTGTCTGAGAACAGGAGTGTTTGATGTAACTCAATGTGCAAATTTTGATGTGTTTGTTGCAGCTATTTATAACATGTTATACAATAATTATACAATAGCAAAATCTATATGAAACATACTTTAAATGAAGAGGTCAGTATGTAATGACATTTCTAATGGACCCATGACAATACCCACCAACCATGTACTTCGTAGGTCTTTAACCCCTTCTCCCCATTATAAAAGAGTAACCAAACTTTAAGCAAAATTCTATAAATCAATAGTGAAGATGATATTAGTAAACTTTGTAAAGAAAAATGTTCCTATGTTCTGCACAGGGGAACCCTGTTTTATTGAAAAGAAAACTACCATCAAAATCAATCATGATAAATCAGGGACACTTACTCACTGCACTGTGACAGTGCTAATATTCTTCTTCCATTAACTCCTTCCTTCTAAAGTCAACTTTTAAAATTATGCCAATGAGCTCTGGGGGCATTAACAGAGCCCCCTCCCCCAGTGCTGCAGATTCATAATGAGCAGAACAAGTCTCACCCAACCTCCTGTGTAATCTAGAAGCAGCATTTGCAAGGGTGAGGGGGAGACCTGCTCTGCTCATTGTAACAGCCTGTGATGATACAGCACTGAGGGGCTCTGGAAACATCCACCCAGACTCATAAGTATAATTATAAAATTTGATTTTAGAAGGAAGGATGCCATGGTTAACATATTTACCACAGTCACAGTGGCTGGATCTATGATTAAGTGTTTATGGTTCATCATGCTTGATTGTCATGGTAATGAGCCCTTCAGACTCATTAGCATAATTATAAAAGTTTATTTTAGAAGGAAGGAGTGCATGATTAACACATATACCACAGTCACAGTGCCTTGATTTACAATTGATTAAGTGTCCCTAGTTTATCATGCTTGATTTTTATGGTAGACTTTTTATGGTAGACTAACAGCTTTTTGTTTTGTACTCCACTGACAGCAGTCAGATAAAGGAACTTGAAAATGTTGGTAATGACTTCTGCTTTCCTCATCTCTGATAAAGGTGGGCCTGTGACTTTTTCTGCTAAAGTTCTATTCAAGTACAAAGTGTTTGCACCAGTTTTCTGTCTGAGTTTGCACTAGAAACAATGTGCAAACTGCTTGCACATGTATTTATAAAGTATCTGAACCAATTTTGTGTCACAGCTGCATTGTGGCACTGTGACTGACAAGACTGAAAAAAATGTCCACCAAAGGGGATTGTTTTTGTTCAGTTGGACGATGCGCTACAATTCTGTCCGACATGTGCCGCATGAACAAACTGCACCAAAAAAAGCAGTGCAGGGGGCACCAGATTCATAAAGAATGTGCACCACAATTCGAGAAATCAAGCACCCCCTGCACACTTCACAGGCAAACTGCACTTGTTCTATTCATTTCTGCAATAAAAAATCCATTTAGTTATATTTTATAAATATTAGGTAATAATCTACTATTCTACTTTTTACATCAAAATTACAATTTCTTTACCACATATTAGTATTATAGATCAAAATTGCTCAAAGAGATAAAAAGGAACGTTCTTATCAAGTTAGGTGTGTCAAGTCTCAGGGAACTATGAGGGGTCCTGAATCTTCGTATTATGCTAATTTTATAGGTATCCCTATAATGCCGGCAGACTCTCGCCCTGACAAGGACAGTACCCATATACCTGAGTGAAGATGCCCCCCACCTTGTTCAAATCAAACAAAGTTGGTGTCAAACTTCTGTGCTACATTTGTGCAGCCAAAGTTTTTGTTTGTGCCGCTATGGTTTTCAAGGTATTAATAAACGTTCCTAGAGGTCATTACAGGTCAACCAGCCCCCCCACAGTGCCCAAATCGAACAAAACTGGTGCCAATCAATTGTGCTACGTTTGTGCTGGTTTGTGCTGCACACATTTTTGTTTGTGCTGCTTTTGTTTTAAATATATTAAAAAAATTGTAATGGTCAAAATGTCAGTCCCCCCCCCCCCCGTCCATTAACTGAATCAAACAAATCTGGTGTCAAAAGTTGTGCTGGTTTTTGTAGGAAAGAATTTTGTATGTGCTGCTATCATTTTTAATATATTCGTAATTTCCTTCCTAACTACAATGTGTTAGATAGCACCCCCTGGTGATCAAACCAGAGAAGTGTCACTAGGTTTGTTTTTTTACCAGTTCATCCTTAACACCCAAACCTATGTAAACACCTAAACATACCTTAAAAGTGATAACAGCAAAATGAAAATTTTTGCTAAACAAACCAGTACACATGTAGCACTAACGTTTGACACCAGTTTTTCTTGATTCAGTTAATGTGGCGGGAAGTGGGGGGGTTGACCTTTTGACCTTTAATAATCAAAACAAAAGCAGCACAAACAAAAATTTGAGCAGCACAAACCAGCAGAAACGTAGCTCAATTGACTGCAATTTCAGGTGCGGGGGGGGGGGGTCAACTTCATTCAGATAAACATGTGTTTCCCATATAGTCAGATAAGGGGGGTACAAGGTGGCCCTAGACATAGAAACACATAAGACACTATGTACTCTTAAAGGATACCACCAGTTCTGAAGTTTTGGAGAGGGATCCAACATTAAAATATGAAGCCAAACTAAAGGATATTATTTCTTTGGAAAGGCAAGACAACCTGATTAGTGATGACGAATGTAAATTTCTTGTACCTAAATTCCCACTTGAAACACGTGGAATTATGTACTTAACAAAAAAGTGTGAAACAACTGAAAATATGTCTTATATCCCAGGTTCTTCAAAGTAGCCACCTTTTGCTTTGATTACGGCTTTGCGCACTCTTGGCTTCCAGAAAAGGTTTTCACATCACAGGTGTTCAATTACTTGCCTTATAAATGGAGTTGGATCATCAGTTGTATTGTGCAGATGTTAGATGAATATACAGCTGATAATTCTACTGAATAGACTGTTAGAATTTGTAGTATGGCTTGAAAAAAGCATCTTGGTACAGAAAAAGGAGTGGCCTTAATTTCTTTACATTGAAACGTTGAAAGTGTCACCAAGTGCAGTTGCAAAAACTATTAAGCACTACAAAGAAACTCGCTCACATGAGGACCACCCCAGGAAAGGAAACTAAGAGTCACCTCCGCTGCAGAGGATAAGTTCATCCGAGTCACCAGCCTCAGAAATCGCAGGTTAACAGCAGCTTAGATAAGAGACCAGGTCAATGCCACACAGAAGTCTAGCAGCAGACAGACCTCTACAATAACTGTTAAGAAGAGACTGTGTGCAGCAGGCCTTCATGGTAACATAGCTGTTAGAAAACCACTGCTAAGGACAGGCAACAAGCAACTTGTTTGGACTAAAGTACACAAGGAATGGACATTAGACCAGTGGAAATCTGTGCTTTGAATATGGGTAATATATGTTTGTACATATGTACTTTAATAACAGGGTGCAGCTATCCGATAGTAATATGAAACATGCTACTTAAAAACCATATCCTTTAGTTGCTTGAAGTTTAAATAAGATGCAGTTTGCTAATGTCTTCCTTGCCCTTATGAGGATTACTAATACCTATACTTATTACATTATGTCAAGGTTATCCCATAGGTCTGCATCACCTGACAGATTCTCCTCTGTTCTTTTCCACTGTCATATTATTTATTATAATTTATTTTAATATTTTCTACTTCTCATCCAGCACACATGCATAAGAGAAGAATTTGCGATAGCAATATACTTGATGTGTGCAGGCGCAGGGATTTAATAAGCTTAACGCATATCCATGCATTCTAGAGTGAAGCACATATGAATACCCTATTGGCAGAGCTCCCGGGCACTGGTGGGAGCATGCGCAGATGGTGTGTGTACTCCCCCATGAGACATGGGGGAATATGGACAATGCACATTTCACTGTGGAACGTGGTGGCTTCCGGGGTCGTGGTCATTGCGACTTCCAGTGGAATGCAGTTCCACTGTGGAATGCAGCGGCTTCTAGTGGCACTTGTGCAGCAACCCCGATGGCGTCCTCGTATTTGTACACAACGGAAATGAGTGACGAGGTAGTAAAACAGGACCCCATGTCATGAGACAAGTATGTCTATATATTCTTAATGGGGGTGGAGTTAATTAAATATAAGGAAGACCACCACACAATAGCGGCACTCACTAGTTCAGGTGGTATTGTAACTAGTAATACTTTTTACCATATGGGAGACCCTTTTGGAAGGACTGCGTGTTATCAAGTCCAGGATTCCAGGGGCTGCCCTATAGTTTGTACTCCTATAGCGGCTTATCGATATTACCAATGGAGAACATGTATAGTATTTTGTGATATGGGCAATCGAGTGCACATGTTTAGGGACAACATGGGTACTGTCCTTGTCAGGACGGGAGTCTGATGAGATTATAGGGAAACCTATAGAATTAAGGTAATACGAAGATACAGGACCCCTCATACAGACTCAGTATACCTGACTTGGTAAGAATGTTCCTTTTTATTGTTCAATGTAAATAGAAAACTTAAAGGGGTATTCTCGTCTCGGCATTCACATTCAGTTTCATTAATCTGCCATATATAAACATTTCTTCAATTGGATGTTATTAAAAAAAATTATCCCGTGTGAAGATAATTCCTCATAAATGTAGTCCCTTAGAAATGAGATGGCTTCCTCGGATACGACCACGTCACTCTCTGGCAGCGGTGGCCAGACTTGCGCTATAGGGTCCTGCCGGACCACCTGGATTCAGCAATCATTCCCACAGGACGGATGTGGGACATACAGTAACTCCCGGACATTTCATATACAAAAACCTTTTGTTTCTTTGTGCAATCCCTCCAGCAGAGGTGGCCGTATCCGGGGAAGCTATCTCGTTTCTAAGGGACAAAATCACTACATTTATGGAAAATTATCTTCACACAGGAACATTTTTTTTAATAACATCCAATTGAAGAAATGTTTATTAATGGCAGATTTATCAAACTGAATGTTAATGCCCAGACGAGAATACCCCTTTAAGTTTTATAGCCGGTATCTTACTTCTGTGATTTGTTAGATAGTTTAGATACACATTGTATAGTTTACACTAGATTTGGCTTTTTTGAATCATTAGGTAATCCTTATTTAAACTTTTTGGATATCATGTACATTATACACACAGTCCTGTGTATGACCCCAGACATATTATTTAGGATATAAATATTTTGGCAAATAGTTCATACAAAACGTTATTCTGTCATTTAGGAATATTGGTCAAGTGGAGAACAAAACAAAATTATACATATTCTTTAGTTATCATTATAATGGTAAATAAAATCAAAGATTACCCTTTTATTAAAACCTTTAATTTTCTTATACTAGATTAAATATACTTAAAGGGGTTGGCCACTTTTCTTTTAATGTGGTGGCACGATAATAGGTCATTTATACAGCTATTAAAAGTGCGGCAACACTTTCTTGAAATGTAAAGCAAATTTATATAGGTTTTATAATGTTTTTATACATTTGCAAAGATTAAAACCTCCTGTACAAAAAAAGATTCTTTATTTTGTCATGTTCTGGTGCTAATAACTTTTTTATACTTCAGTGTACGGAGCCACGAGAGGTGTAATTTTTTGCAACTTTAGGACTTTACAGCCTTTTGATCACTGTTTATTGAATTTTTTATATTGGCAAAATGGCAAAAAGTAGCATTTTCAACTCTGGCTGCTATTTTCCGTTACAGGGTTAAACGCTGTTATATTTTGATAGATTGGACAATTTGGGATGCGCGATATTATGATTTTTACTGTTTATTTATATTTGTATCAGTTCTAGGGAAAGGGAGTGATTTGAATTTTTGTTTTTATTAATTTGTGTTACTATTTGTCAGATCCCCTAGGGTAGTTTAACTCTAGGTTGTCTGATTGATCCTACCATATTACAGCATAGCGGTATATGGGGATTTTACACATCATGCATGATAATGTGCAAACCGCACATGAGAACTTTGTAGGACCGGAGGCTGCCATAGCAACAGATCGCTGCTCCCCGTTGTTCCACGTCTCAGGAATTTCAGCCAGTATGTCGGTGCCAATTGACGGGTGAACACTATACAATATGCAGCAAACACTTACCGGCTATGAAGAGGGCTCAGCCCGTATTCATAAATACTGTCATAATTTATGACAGATTGGTCATGAACAGTTAAGATAAAATGACCCTCCATATCCTGCCATTTTATGGAACGGAATGACTGGCTAAAGAGGTAAAGGCCATTTCTGAATATCAAGAATGTTGTGCTTACCTAATATCCTGTCCCCACATATTGCAGAAAAAAAGTAAAGTGGCCAACCCCTTCAAATAGGTCTGCGCGGTAAGGCTTGTGAATAGACCATAAGTCAGTGATTTTCAACCTTTTTTGAGCCGCGGCACACTTTTTATACTTAGAAAATCCTGGGGCACACCACCAACCAAAATAGCACAAAATGACACTAAAACAGTCATATTATACATATAGTTAATAATATAGATTCTAAATGTATTTACTCATTGTGAAACCTGGGCCTGTTTCGATAAACACAAAAGGGATATCCTGGCAGGAATGGTGGAAAGACACACATGAAGCTCTTCCTCAACAGTTCTCAGTTTCTCCTTGTTTTTATTATATGGTGCTGATTATTATGTGGCTCATATACTGCAAAATAAAGGGGTACAATGAGAAGTACTATGGCCATGAGGCCAGAGTACAAGTTCAGCTCATATACTCAGCATATGAGCTGGTACTTGTAGTACTCCAGCCTCATGACTATAGTATTTCTCATTTTACATTTTTCATTGTTATATGCAGTATACAGCTGGAGTACTAAAAGTGCCAGCTCATATGCTGAGTATTCTGCCAGCAGTTCGTATACTCAGGCAAAAGCTCAAATAGTCAGCATTATTGGTGGGCATTACCTTGGCGGTGGGCAAATGCAAGAGTCTCTCCGCTCTCAGGATGACGCGCTGGCCTCGGTGACGTCATTTTGTCGCGCGAGGTTCAACGCATGTGTTATTGTACGCGTCTCCTACATTGTAAGAAGCCATGACTGCGCATCACTGCGCTTTGTCGGGAAACAAAACACAGGGGGCACCATAGTTTGGGGAACTTTCCCCGCGGCACACCCAACCATTTGTCGCGGCACACTAGTGTACCACGGCACACTGGTTGAAAATCACTGCCATAAGTTATGGAGCAAGAAACAGATGATTTGTTTACCATAACGTCTCTACAATGGTGACTTAGTCTGGAGTTATGGTCACTGGACAAGAGAGGGAAAAGGTAGTGAAGGCCTTAAACCAAACCCCTAAACTGTCCCTTTTCTACTGACCAACCCTCTAAATTATGGCCCCTTAATTGGACAACAAAGCAAAGCAAACAGTAAAGCAAAGGAGAAAAGAATTGCCAGGGAGCCAAGATAAACCAGGATAGTACATTCAGAAAACAAAGTTAGTATCATAGTCAGTGCAAAGTAACAACAAGAGGTATATGCAAATACCAAATTCAAAATGACCAAGAAATAGGGAACTGCCACACGTTGCGTTCTTGGATCGTTTTCAGTCCGTATAAAAACGAATGCGTTTTCAGTTCGTATAAAAACTCATGCATTTTTATTATGCATGCATTTTTTTATGTTTACCATGCGTTTGGCTGGTTTGAACCTGTTTATCTTCATTTCTAGAAGTGTAGGCTGTGAAACACATTAAAACCAGCCAAACGCATGGTAAACATACAAAAACGCATGCGTTCCCATTAAGTTTAAATATGCACTGTGTGGCTGCACCCTAAAGGCAATGTCCCCGTTGCGTTTTTGGACTGTTTTAAAGCATGCTTTATCAGTCCGATTAAAAACTCATTTTAAAAATGCATGCGTTTTTAAACGGACTGCAAATGCATGCTTTAAAACGGTTCAAAAACATGACATGTGGCATCACCCAAAAGCATGTGTGGATGATAATGAGTTGAGTCAAACAATTGAAAGGTGATGCTCCTCCTCCTACTTTTGCTTTATTCCAGGTTTAGGCATCAAAAATTGCATATGAAAAACTGAACATGTGGTTGCACCCTCAGGGCGCGTTCACGGGTTGCATTTTGGCCTGCGTTTTCATTGCATTTGAAACGCATTACAACAACTAAGGAGAGGAGATTTGCCTAATTATATTACTGTTAACATTTTCATTTACAAAACGCATGCCAAAAGCAACGTTTAGGGTACAGTCACACGTTGCAGTTAAAACTGCATTGCAATCAGCTTTGAGATGGTTTTAGGTTTTGTCAATTGAACAGGTGAAAGACATGAACTGAACAGGTGAATGACTTTTGTGGAGCAGGTTTTCCCTTCAAAATCAAATTCACTCGTTCAGTTCATGTCTTTCACCTGTTAAATTGACAAAACTGCACCTAAAACCACCTCAAAGCTGATTGCAATGCAGTTTTAACTGCAATGTGTGACCGCACCCTTACACATGCGTTTGATTAATAAATGTAAACATTAATGTAATTAGGCAAATCTAACTCCTCAACTGCAGTAATGCATTTCAAATGCAATCGAAACGCAGGCCAAAACCCAAGTTGTGAACGCGCCGTGAGGGTGAACGTGTGGTCGCACCCTTGGTCCGCTTTTAAACGGACTGAAAACTCATGTTTTGTATGTTTACCATGCGTTTGACAGGTTTTTATCCGTTTCACAGCTGCCTACACTAGAAATGAAGATCAACAGATGGAAACCAGCCAAACGCATGGCAAACATACAAAAACACATGCATTTTCTTTTTTTAAATCAGGTAACTTTTATTAAAGCATATACACTCACCGGTCACTTTATTAGGTACACCTGTCCAACTGCTCGTTAACACTTAATTTCTAATCAGCCAATCACATGGCGGCAACTCAGTGCATTTAGGCATGTAGACATGGTCAAGACAATCTCCTGCAGTTCAAACCGAGCATCAGTATGGGGAAGAAAGGTGATTTGAGTGCCTTTGGTTTGGCATGGTTGTTGGTGCCAGAAGGGCTGGTCTGCGTATTTCAGAAACTGCTGATCTACTGGGATTTTCACGCACAGCCATCTCTAGGGTTTACAGAGAATGGTCCGAAAAAGAAAAAACATCCAGTGACCGGCAGTTCTGTGGGCGGAAATGCCTTGTTGATGCCAGAGGTCAGAAGAGAATGGGCAGACTGGTTCGAGCTGATAGAAAGGCAACAGTGACTCAAATCGACACCCGTTACAACCAAGGTAGGCAGAAGAGCATCTCTGAACGCACAGTACGTCGAACTTTGAGGCAGATGGGCTACAGCAGCAGAAGACCACACCGGGTGCCACTCCTTTCAGCTAAGAACAGGAAACTGAGGCTACAATTTGCACAAGCTCATCGAAATTAGACAGTAGAAGATTGGAAAAACGTTGCCTGGTCTGATGAGTCTCGATTTCTGCTGCGACATTCGGATGGTAGGGTAAGAATTTGGTGTCAACAACATGAAAGCATGGATCCATCCTGCCTTGTATCAACGGTTCAGGCTGGTGGTGGTGGTGTCATGGTGTGGGGAATATTTTCTTGGCACTCTTTGGGCCCCTTGGTTCCAATTGAGCATCGTTACAACGCCACAGCCTACCTGAGTATTGTTGCTGACCATGTCCATCCCTTTATGACCACAATGTACCCAACATCTGATGGCTACTTTCAGCAGGATAATGCGCCATGTCATAAAGCTGGAATCATCTCAGACTGGTTTCTTGAACATGACAATGAGTTCACTGTACTCAAATGGCCTCCACAGTCACCAGATCTAAATGCAATAGAGCATCTTTGGGATGTGGTGGAACGGGAAATTCGCATCATGGATGTGCAGCCAACAAATCTGCGGCAACTGTGTGATGCCATCATGTCAATATGGACCAAAATCTCTGAGGAATGCTTCCAGCACCTTTTTGAATCTATGCCACGAAGAATTGAGGCAGTTCTGAAGGCAAAAGGGGGTTCAACCCGTTACTAGCATGGTGGCCGGTGAGTGTAATTATTACAGCAGTAATATACAATAATAATAACTGTACAAATATACAACAGTTCTGAATCACATAATTATTCCCCTCCCTAGGTCTGGCTGTTCAAGTCCCCTCAAGAAGTACCCCTTGTTCCAGTGCTCTAGAAATTATCTATCGCAACACTTATTTCGCTATCTCTCTCCCTTCACAATTCTAGCCGCCTTCAGGACAACCCCTCTGCCATCTCTGTATCAAATCTTCTGTCCCTACTCCTGGACTTTCCAGCCATTTGCCCCATTGTTTCTCAAACTTCCCAACCACGTTCCTCTTAAGGTATACCCCCAACTCCATCTTAATAGAATTATTCAGTAATCGTTTAATTTCCGACATTCTTGGTGGGTCAGCATCCAACCAGTGCCCTGCAATAATTTTTCGAATCTGGTACAGCAATTTTGCCACAACCATCTGTTCTGCCCTAGGGACATCTATCTAACCTACGTATCCCAGTACAGACTTTGGGGTCTTGCTGAATTCGGACTCCAAACACTTCCTGTATTAGGCGCTCAGTTTTGCTCCACAATCCCCTTAAAGCTGTGCACGCCCAGAGTATGTGTAGTATATCGGCCCCTTCAGCTAAGCACTGTAGACAACACCTCAACCCCATCTTATGCATCACTACCTATATGCCCTGTGTAATAGGAATAGTTGGGATCACCTCTGGGCCACATTCAAAAATATTTTACTCGGAGACTCCAAAATCTCCTCCCATTCATTACCCGGTAATTCCCCCACCTCAAGGTCCCATTTCCTACATGTTGTCTCCATTGGATCTCCCAGCATCTTGTCCGATATTGCCCCATACAAAATTGATATAAGACTTCCCATAGTCTCTGCTTGAACCACTTGCACCATGATTCCTAAAGATGAGAGCACAACATCCCCAGATTCAAACTGTACCCGTATAACTGTACAACATATAATTGGCTATAACCTGGCTATAAAGAGGTTTAGATACAAAGGGTGGGAATAGAGGGTTGCACTGGGCCTCATTTACTAAGGGCCCTGTGAACCGCACTTTCGTTGGACATCCCGACGATTTCCATTTTGCACCGCTGGTACAGAGATTTAATAGGGGTTTTTGGCGCACATGATTGGATTTTGGCGCAATCACATCGGCTTTCAGGCAACAGAAATCAGGGGCGGGCCGTCGGACGATCCGATGGATTCGGACAAACCGCAGGATTTAACTTCAAAATTGTGTCGCAAGCCAAGCACTTACATGCACCGGGAAGAAGAAGGTGAACTCCGGCGGACCTGAGCGGGGAAGCGACACATGCAGGAAATCCGACGCACGATCGCGGCAGAGTGCATGATCGTCGGGCAATGCACTTTCGGGAACTCTGAGGGACCGGGTAAGTAAATGTGCCTCTATGTCTTATTATTCTTGTCCGATGTAGCGTATTCTGCACATAGTGCAGTCTGCACTGTTTTACTAAATGTAGGGCAATGAACCCATGATCCCAAATTTAATGGGTAGTTTGGCTACTATCGGCCTTCAGTATCCCAGCCTTGAGTGGCTTTCCAAAGCATCTATGTTATCATGCCACCATTAAGCTTACAGGTTTTAACTGAACTCATTTCAATTTAATAATAAAATTGTGAGTGTATTTATTTTAATTTCTACAGGGTTTCTTTCGGAGGACCTTGCGGATGAGGCTTCAGTATGAACACTGTGATCGCAACTGCAAAATACAGAAGAAAAACCGAAATAAATGTCAATATTGTCGCTTCAATAAGTGTTTGAGTTTGGGAATGTCCCACAATGGTAGGCAGAAAAAACAAGTTTTAATTTTTAACTTATTTAAAACTCATGTAAAATGGTAAAAACTAGGTAGTCTGGGGCAGATTCTGGCATTTTTGCTGCCTTAGGCTAAAATTGAAAATGCTGCCCTCCACTCCCCCCAGGCGCCCAATGATGCTACCTAACACACTAGTAGTCAGTCATTAAACACAGCCATTAGTGACATCTAGTACCTTACAGATGATGTTCTGCTGCATCAGAAAGGACTTTTTTATGCTATGGTTTATCTCTTCTAAATTCACAGTCAAACGCCTTCAGCTCTATGCAGTACAACTCCACACTGCGCCCATAAAAAAAACTGTAACTTACAGTATAATGGAGCGTTTTCCTAATATATATTATCCTTACAACACGACTGAACACACTATTTCCCACATAAAACATCCTTTATATTCCCCCAAATAATTTATAGTATCTACAGCTTAATTTGTTATATATACCACTGCCCCTGAACTACAGCACCCTGCTATTTTATATACATACACTATTTATTTACAGTTTCCCTAATTTATTTATAACAGCCCTCATATTCATACTCCCAAATTAAATGATATACAGTACTCCATATAAGGCCACCCAGTTTAATTAAAATGCAGCCACTATATACAGATTCCCCCAGTACTATTAAATACACAGCAGGCCCCCACTACTATTGTATACACAGCCTGTCCCCCACTATTATTGTATACACAGCCTGCCCCTCACTACTTTTATATATACAGCCTGAGGCCCAGTACTTTTATATACAGCCCCCCACCCATTATATACACAGCTGACACCCATAAAAACAAAATCTTGTACCTGTCCAGCCCTGCTGCTGCCACGTAGCTTCTCTCCTGCCCGAAGCCGCATCATGTATAGTGACACTGGCTGGCGTGCGTGATAACATCACGCCGGCCTGTGTCCTGCAGAGCGGTGCGCACAGGTGAGACTTGCTTCCCCACTCTGCCTATCAATTACATTGACGACTTAATGGCATCGACATAATTGATTTTTCAGTAGTACGGAGTTGCAGCATTTGGCGAGTCCGTACTACCGATGGCTAAATGCTGCCTCTTAAGGGGTCCGTCTGAGGTGGGGACTTTTCCCCGCCTCATGGCAGATATAGTCCTGGTCTTATCTTAAAGGGACACTGTCACTAAAATGATTTTTTATCATAATAATAATGCATATTATAATAATAATATATTATACATATTATATGTATAAATATAGGCCACATATTACGGCCTCCATGCAGTTGTGTTTCCAAGTAAACTGTGCTTTGCTATCTATAACTGACATTTCCTTTAGCTAGAGCTTTGTTTACAAATGCAGCACCTGCGTACGGGAACAGGCCTCAGTCGGATCGCATATGCGTTTCTAATGTATCTTGATGACTGATGTTTTCTTTGATTTGCACCTTATTTTTTGAGCAAATTATAGACTTTTTGGGAGCAAATCAAAGTACAACTGATTCATACTTGCATTTAAAAACATCAGAAAAATAAAAAGAATCTGCAAGTCAGAGACGAGGGGCAAAAATAAATCACAATGGCAAATTTATAAGATACATTGCGCTGCTAAAGTATACCGACTTCAGCCTCTTAAAAAGAGGCAAAAGAAAACAAATTATACATGTGTCCCAATGTGTACCTCAGTAAATCCTGCAAGCAGAACATTTTAAGTACACTAACTTCTTTTGCCATGAAAAGATGAGGTATGATGGGAGATGAGGTAGAAGATGAGAATGAGGTAGATTGACTATAAAGAAAACAGCTTCTTTATTTGTTTTCCATTAAAAACACAACATAGGTAGGCTACAGACCAGCATAATGCCTATGCATTTCGGAAAGTGATTTCCTTAATCATGGTTACATTACAAATGAAACACAATACATTTATAAAACAAAGCAGCCTATAACCTCCACCTAGGTGTTATAGCATGTCATAGCAATGCAAAATTCCCCAAATATTTACAAAAAAGGGTTTTAAAGGAAAATGTTAATTAATGATATCGCAATGATTATTTATACATAAAGTATATTTGTATAAATGAAAAAACCTTTAGTAAATATAAACAAGAGTGTCCACTTTCTGGATCTTGAGCTAACAGGGAATAATTTTACTTTACAGGTGAATGTTAATATGTATGGAAAACCATTGGCAAACAATACTATTTTATCCGCTACAAGTTGCCATTCCCCACACACTCTTAAGATTAATCCTGTGAATGTACCCTATAGGGCAGTGATGGCAAACCTTTTAGAGACCGAGTGCCCAAACTACAACAAAGACCCACTTATATATCGCAAAGTGCCAACACAGAAATTTAATTTGTGATTTATACTCCCTTCTCTGTCACAGTTTTTATTGATACCAGCACTCTGAGGACACCAATAAAGCAGAAGATAGTCCCAGGTACAGCTGTCACTTTAAAATACCTGTGTGCACAGCAAGTCCTGGGCTGTCTGGGACTGCAGGAAGATGCCTGAGTCATCTCTGGTGATGGCCTGAGTGCCCACAGAAAGGACTCCGAGTGCCACCTCTGGCACCAGTGCCATAGGTTAGCCATCACTGCTATAGGGTGTTAACTTAAGCATCAGCAGCGGCAACCGGAGGCCACAAAGTGGCACAATGATAAGAGTGTGGAGGTGGCGGCAGCAGCAGGAGCCCACAGGTGGCAGCAACAGGGAAATCCACAATGTGGTCCAATGACAGAGTGTGGAGGTGGCAGCAGCATCAGAAGAAGGCCACAAAATTGCACAATGATAAGAGCGCGGAGGTGGCGGCAGCAGCAGGAGCCCACAGGTGTCAGCAACATGGTGGCAGCAACAGGGAAAGCCACAGGGTGGCACAATGATATAGTGTGGAGGTGGCATCAGTAGCAGCAGATTGGAGACGCCACATCTTTTATACATTACAGTTTTTCTGAAAAGATCAGGCCTTTGACAAAAACGAACTCCAAAGGTGGCACCAGCAGCAGCAGCATGAGGTCAGAGGTGTGGAGGTGGTAGCAACATGGTAGGCCACAGAGTGGCACAATGATATAGTGTAGAGGTGGCATTAGTAGCAGCAGGAGCCCGCAGTCTGGAGGTGGCGGCAGCAGGAGCCCATATAGCCAACAGCAGAGGAGGCCACATTGTGGCAGAATGACGAAGTTTGAAATGCATTAGATGTAAAATTTTCCATCAGAAGCAGCAGCAGCAGGAGCCAGCAGTGTGGCACAATTATATTGTGTGTTGGTGGCAACAGTAGCAGCAGCAGCAGCCCACAGAGTGGCACAATGATATAGTTTGTTGGTGGCCTCAGTAGCAGCAGCAGCAGGATCCCGCAGGGTAGCACAATGATATAGTTTGTTGGTGGCCTCAGTAGCAGCAGCAGCAGGATCCCGCAGGGTAGCACAATGATATAGTGTGGAGGTGGCGTCTGCAGGTGCAGCAGCACGCAGGGTGGCACAATGATATAGTGTGGAGGTGGCATCTGCAGCAGCAGGAGCCTGCAGACTGGTACCATGATAAAGTGTGGAGGTGGCAGACAATTCCACTCCCTGGTAAACATGATAGGAGGCAGATGGTGCAACTGGCAGCAGATGTGTGGCATCAGGCAGGTGGCAGCATCAGAATAGTGGCTGAGGCAGGTAGTTAGAACCCTACTGGCTGCCCAGTAGTCCATGGGATCCTCTACCTGAGGTGGTAAAGTGCTGTCAAAGTAGGCAGCTGCTCATTAAGGATTCCAGACTTAAGCTGCTGCTGATGGAGCTGTTACTGCTCCTACACCCCCATTTCCCCACAGCAGCCGTGGCAGTAGTATGCGAGCGTTGACTGCCAGGAATCCACCAGTAAGACCTGACAGAGGATGGACAATGTCGCACATAGGCAGCGGCCAACTCTGTGCACAGTATTTCTCTATAGTATGCCAGTTGTTTCTCCCTCTCAGCAGCTGAAAAAAAGTCACCCATTTTGCCCGGTAGTGAGGGTCCAAAAGGGTGGAGAGCCAAAAGTCATCCCTATGCCGGATGTTGATTATTTGGCTGTCACTAGTTAGTCAAATTAGCATGCTGTGGGCCATCTGCGCAAGTGACTCTGAGGGACTCCCGGCCTCCATCTCCACAGTATACTGCCACGGTGCTTCTGGGTCATCTGTCTCGTCTTCTACCGCCTCCGGATGCTCCTGCTCCTCCTCTCTTTCACTTCCATTCACCTGAGTGGAAAACCACTGATTTCACCAGACTCTGCTTGTGCTCCAATGTCCTCCTCCTCATCCTCCCCCAGTTCAGCCCCCACCGGACTCATGTGGCCATAAGATGTAGTCTCCACTTCTCCATTGCCCTGACCAGACAGATTTTGCAGCATGAGTTCCAGGACATGAAGCAGTGGAATTACGTTATTCATCCCGCAGTCCTGACGACTGACAAATAACGTGGCCTCTTCAAAGGGCGTGAGCAAACGGCAGGTGTCACGCATGAGCTGCGTTACACAGGGGAGTACTACGGTCCGCTTGCATCATCAAAAAATCATTAATGGCTTTTCTCTGTTCATACGGGTGGTCTAACATATGGAGGCTGGAATTCCAACAGGTGGAAACATCCCATATCAGACTATGTTGGGGTAGGCCATTCTGACGCTGCAGCTCAAGGAGGGTGTGCTTGGCTTTGTAAGAATGGCTGAAGTGCGTGCACAGTGTTCTGGCCTATTTTATAATGTCTTGCAGATGGCTGGAAGACTTCAGGAACTTGTTGACTGCCAGATTGAACACGTGCGCAATGCAGGGCGCATGGACCATCGCTCCTCAGTGCAGCGCGGACACCATGTTCCTTCCATTGTCTGTCACCATGGTTCCAATTTTTAGTTGTTGTGGAGAAAGCCACACATTGATTTCTTGTTGCATGACACGGAGCAGTTCCTCCCCTGCGTGACTTCGTTCGCCCAGGCAAACCAGGTGTAGAACTGTGTGACAACGCTGTGCCCTGCACATGTGGTATGATGGAGCAGCACTTGTGGAGGTGGTGGTGGAGGAGGTAGAGGAGGAGGCGGACACTGGCGCAGGAGCATCAGTTTGACAACGTGGAGGAGCAAGCGCCGTCTCTTGTGGAAGTTGTTGGTGTGGCTGGGAGGGAAGCACATTCACCCAGTAGGCTGTAAAGGACATGTACTGGCCCTGACCATGGTTACAGCTCCACACGTCCATGCTGGCGTGCACCTTCGAAGAAATTGATAACCACAAGTTGTACATAATGGTGAAGGGCTGGCAGTGCCTTTTTGGAAAAAAAAATTGCGGCTTGGAACTCTCCACCTCGGTTCGGCACAAGCCATTAGTTCTAATTGGTGGTAATTTTACCGCCAATACTCTGTACTGAGTGACTACTACCGCCGCTGCCTTGCTGAGCCCCTGTGCCACTGCTTACTTGGACCTGTGAGTTGGGATTTGGCTCGGATGTTTGGCTCCAGTTCTCACACTTCTGCCACCCTGCTGACTCACGGCCACAGTAGCAACTTGCTGCCTGATCCGCTGCCTGACACGCAAGCTGACACTTTCTTCGCCTGACGATGATGAATCCCCTGCTACACCCAGCTCCCAAGTGCGATCAGCTACATCATCGTCAATTTGCGTTTCCCGGTCACTGCTACTCTCCTCACCAGTGTCAGTATGCACAGCCTGCCTACTGCAGGAAGCAGGGGAAGTCTGCCCCACCTTTTCACTGCCAAGCAGCTGCTGACTGTCCTCAAACACTTCGTCCTCGCTGAATGGTGGCACTGAGCCCAGACCACCTAGTAGCTCTCTGGCTGCGGAAAAGGAACAGGACAGAGGCTGGTTGAGGACAGGTGAGGGCCTCTGACCTGCTCCTGGGCCATGCCACCTAATTGTTGTATCTGAGGAACCCACAGACTCAACCTTTGGGTTGTTGTTCAACACACTGCCGCTAGATGACAACGACAGTTCTGGCCTCACAGTGTCACCCCTGCTGCGACGTCCCCTTACTGTGCTGCCACCTCTGCCTGTGCCACCTGCCACTTTTCTGTCTGACGTAATGGTTTATAAACTACGTGGATTTGACACATAAATCTGGCTGTAAACTATAGGCCCAAAAAGGTATGGCAATGTGCGATATACAGATACCCTACAACTGACAGTGTAATTTCTGCGAAAATCACTGTATAAAGTACGTGGATTTGACACGTAAATCTGGTGGTAAACTATAGGCTCAAAAAGGTATGGCAATGTGCGTTATACATATACCCTACAACTGACCCCCAGTGAGAGGTCCACAAATCACTACAGCAGCCGCATAAAGAAATCGCTACTGCAGATGCATGAAAGTCAAACAGATTTCTTCCTGTTCGATTTTGTCACTAAATAGAACAGCTATTTGGGGTATACAGATTCCCCTTAAAAAACAACCAGGGATTGGTCCACCAATCGCTACTGCAGATGCATAAAAGCCAAACAGATTTCTTCCTATTCGATTTTGTCACTAAATAGAACTGCTATTTGGGGGGGAGCGGACCTGACCGCTGCGCAAGATGGCAGCATAGATCTGGTGTTCCGCGAACTACGCACGAGAGACCCGCAGTAAACTGGGCAGAAGTAGCTGGCGAATGGTGAAATACGGCGGCAGCGGTCCCGGAAGCAAACGGAGATAACGCGATTGCCCGACGGTCAGCGGATACAAAGCTGGGAAAGAAAAAACGAGATCAGAGGTTCCCGTCTGCACGCGGCCCAAGATGGCGCCGAGCCACTCACCCTCTGAAGCATCAGAACACTCGGACACGCCGTCGGACTCTGAGACTGGCTCCTCGTGCTTAGAGATTTCCCAAGTGGTGCTGCATAAAACGATCCCAGCAGCACTGGCCCCGGTCATGAAAGAACTGTCGGAGATCAAAGCTGAGGTACGCCACGTGGGGCACAGAGTGGAGGCCCTGGAATCATGGCAGGAAGAACTAGTGAGCTTTGCCGAGGCAGTAAGGGCTAAACTGCAAGCTAAGGAAAACCAGATAAATCACACCTTCCTGATGTTGGAAGCCCAAGAAAACAGGAGCCGTCGTAAAAATGTTAGACTGAAAGGTCTCCCTGAATCTTGGGCTGCGGAAGCGCTGCCGAACATTATGCAGCAGATTTTTGCTACGTTATTGGGAGCAGACCGCGTGAGGAACATAGTGTGCGGGCTTCTGAGCTATGTACACACAGCGGCGATCCTCAGCAAAGCGAGGGAACATGGCGACCTACAGTTTGAAGTTGTTAAAGTCTACCAGGACTTAGTGGCATCTACTCTGGCAAAACGGCGCCTATTCAGACCACTCTTAACCAAACTACGCGACCTCAACCTGCAGTATAAGTGGCTTTTTCCGTTTGGCTTTCAATTCTCCAAGGGGAAGCAGCACACGTGATCAAACATCTGAGGGACCTGGAGAAAGCATGGAAACATCTAGAGATCGACCCCATCAACATTCCTTCATGGCTACCGGCAGCTGACGAGATTGAGTTACCACCGCTGAAAAATCTCACCCCTTGGCAACTGGTAGCGCCGCCGAAACCAGCAAGAGAGAAGAAGCAAGCAACTAGAAAGGAGGACACTTAAATCACCCATACCGGACAGGTTCACCTAATCTTTCCATCTTACTCCTAATAATTCTAACCTGTACCCTTTTTTCTCTCACGTCTCGAGTAAGACGGTAGACTGCCAAGCAGTAACTAAAATATGTGTTAAAACAATGTTATTCATTATTTTTCCAGAAGCGGAACATGATAATAGTTTGTTATACCACTCACCATCTGCCTTAGTATATAACAGATACGGTTACTAGGCTTAAGCCACTATAAAACCGTGCAAGATGTTAATGACCGTTATAAAATTGAATTATTTGAAATCCAGTCATTAGGTGATTACTTAAGTACTTAATGGGCCTCTTCCACATTGGTGGGCGCGCCTACTTATCGAATAGTAGTGACCCCCGGCGCACCCAGGCGCATTGGCTCAGGTCGTATAGATCACTCTCCAAGAGTCGGAGCTCTGTGCGCCTGCATTGCGAAATACCCACGGAGGGATCGTGGGCGCAAGTTTTTTGTTTGTGTGTTTAATTTACTGTCTTGTTACTTTTTTTCTTCAGGATATTTTAATTTCAATAGTGTGGTAGTCCCACCCATCCATCCCTTCCCCCTCTCTCCTGGTCTTCCCTCACCCCCTAGGGAACACAACCAAGAAGTGTTAAGAGAAGCAGCTCCCTTCGAGGTACTCAACCCATGATCAAGACCCCTATGTGATGGGGACACTACAAATCACTTCCTGGAATATGAAAGGTCTCAATTCTCCTGGTAAGAGATCCCAGCTCCCTCTCCTATTGCGGTGCTTTAACACTGAAGTGGTATTACTTCAAGGAACTCATTTTAAAGAAAATAGAATCCCCAAACTAGCACATAAGTCATACGACCAGTGGTACCACAGCAGCAGCACCTCAGCAGCTTCCAAGGGTGTTTCCATAGGTTTTCACAGGAATGTCCCTTTCACATTGAAAGACACATATAGGGACGCAGAGGGCAGGGTAATCCTAGTCAAAGGCCTAATAGGGGGGTGACGTATACTTTCGTATCACTCTATGCGCCCAACAAAGGCCAATGTGCATGGTTATGTAGCGTATTAGATAAAATTTAATTGTTTGCACAGGGATTTCTATTAGTGGATTTCTGAATGTCACCCTGAACCCACTAGAGCAGTGATGGCGAACCTTTTAGAGACCGAGTGCCCAAACTACAACCAAGACCCACTTATTGCAAAGTGCCAACACAAAAATTTAATTTGTGATTTATACTCCCTGCTCCTTTACAGCTTTCATTAATACCAGCACCCTGAGGACACCAATAAAGAAGAAAATAGAAGAAATTTGGATGATCATTGTAGCTTCCCTTCAGGGTCCCATAAACAGGAGGAATTGTCAGGGCCGGAGCAGGAGCTACAATGATGACCCAGATCTGTCCACACCTTCCCACTCCTCCAGTAGTCCCAGGTAGGGCTGTCACTTTAAAATAGCTCTGTGTACAGCAAGTCCTGGGCTATCTGGGACTGCAGGAAGATGCCTGGAGTCATCTCTGGTGATGGCCTGGGTGCCCACAGAAAGGGCTCTGAGTGCCACCTCTGGCACCAGTGCCATAGGTTCGCCACCACTGCATTAGAGGATTCCTCAACGGAGCACTCTGCATGCCCATTCAGAGCTCTGAAGAGAATTAGGGTGGCACTGGGGGATCTTTCTCTGTCAGACTCATGGAGAATCTTACATCCTGATGACAGAACATACTCTGTCCCTCACAACACATGGCAGAGATTAGACTATTCATTTGTACAATCAGACCACATAGAACAGGCCTTGTCAGTGGAGATAAGACCCAGCACGATATCTGACTATGCCCCCCTATTGATGTCCCTCCTCATGCCGCATCTAAAGAATGGACATGGCGGCTGAACGAGACGCTTCTAGGTGATGAAGCCCTGCTAGCTGAACTACTAGCAAAGATGTCCAAATCTTTCGCTGACGACGCTAACACTGGGCTTGACCCAGTGACCCTGTGGGAAGGTCAGAAGGTCGTCGTTAGAGGGTTTCTAATGGAAATGGGAGCACGGGTGAAGAAAAAAAGGAATAGGAAAATTAAGGGACTGCTGAAAAGAATCTCTGACCTAGAGAGGCAACATAAGCGTTCTAAGGCCCTACAGGTGGAGGATGAACTAAAATCCGCTAGAGAACAACTGAAAGATCACCTCAACATCACAGTAGCAAAGATTTACCTAAAAGCACAACAAAAATTCTATGCACATGAGCATAAGTGTAGCAGGACCATGACTAATCTATTGAAAAAAGCACAGTCACGCACGTTTGTATCTACCATTAAAACATTAACAGGGGATAGAGTACATAAAACGGAGGACATAGCTAAAGTCTTTCAAGAATACAAGCCAATATGATTGTTACCTACTATATATAATACAGGCCTATATAATTTGAGACAACAAGAAAGTAGTCAAGATATGGGAGATAGATTGAAAGATATACGGGGGTTTCTGGAGAAGGTACAACTACCCCACCTGGACGAGGCAGACTTAGGTCCATTAATGCAACCTGTCACAGTGGAGGAGCTGGATAAGATCATAGCCTTGATACCATGTGGCAAAAGCCCGGGCCCAGATGGGTTTTCAATCTTATACTATAAGAAATTAGGATCCCTATTGACCCCCCCACTTTACAAACATGTGCAACGCACTGCTTCAAGGCCAACGTACACTCCCGTCTATGCTTTCAGCTCATATCACTATCCTGCATAAGGCAGGCAAAGACCCTGAGCAGCCTGGGAGTTACCGTTCCATTTCCCTACTGAATGTAGACTTAAAGGTCTGGGCTAAATTATTGGCACATAGACTGACATCACTACTCCCCAGGCTTATATCTGAAGATCAGGCGGGGTTTGTTAAGGGAAGGGAAGGCAAGGATAATGTGGCCAGGGTCCTCAGAGCCATACACCTAGCTAGCACTCGGAAAAGACTCCTCTTATCCTTCTCGGCAAGGACGCCGAGAAGGCATTTGATAGGGTAGATTGGCTCTTCATGAGGGAAACCCTCCTGAAATACGGCTTCCCAACTGGTTTTGTGGATGCCATCTTTTCATTATACAGTGAGCCCTCCGGTCGTATTAGAGTAAATGGGATTTTATCGCCACCCTTTCATATATGCAACGGAACCAGGCAGGGGTGCCCCCTATCTCCCTGCCTTTTTATACTCTGTTTAGAAGCTATTATACAATATGTGCGACAGGACAAACGCAAGGGGTTCAAGATGGGAGCTTCCACAAGTCAGCTGGCTGCATTCGCAGACAATTAAATTTTCTTGATTACCAATCCCACTGAAGCTTTGTCAGTACTTTGCCGCCACTTTGAGAACTTTAATCAGTTAGCCAACTTCAAAGTCAATATGAGCAAGTCAGAAATTCTGAACATATCCCTACCAGCTTATCAGGTTAAAAGGATTAACCCAACACCCCCGTTCCTTTGGCAGAAAGACTCCATTAAATATTTGGGCATCAAACTGGCAAGGGAACCACGTGACTTGTATAAAATGAATTTCACACCACTAATAGACACCATCCAACAAATGCTGACAGATTATAATTTGCCCAACATCTCATGGATGGGCATAAAGTGCGTACTAAAAGCCTATGTAATGCCTAAAATACTCTATCCCCTCTTGATTCTCCCTATAGATGTACCAGGAATTTCTTCTCCAAAATCAAAAAAATGTTCTCAAATTATTTATGGCATGGGAAACGCCCAAGGCTAGCACACATTCTGCTGATGCGTAAGAAGTGGAGGGGGGGACTGGGAGTTCCAGACGTGAGATACTATTACTGGGCCGCGCAGGCGAGAGGCGTAGCTTATAGCTCCCACGGGTCGCTCATCAGTACTCCCCACAACACTGGGGCAGAAGGAGAGATCTCTGACACTGGGGGGGGGGTGTAGAATCCTCCTCCTTGGCGGCAGAATCTAGATTGCCTGGACAAACTGACGAGGCACACACTTCAGATGTGGCATGAAGTGAACAAAAAGTTTGAAATCTCTCCCTTCCCATCCCCGATAATGCCAGCTAGTCTCCTCCCATACACAGTCTCTAAGAAGTGGGCATACGTACCCTCCTGGTGGGTTGGCTTTGAAGATCTCACACTAGGGGAATTTCTTAAAAAGCGGACAACATGCAGGATGAAGAAATAAAGACTAGAACAAAAGGGAAGGGATGTCTAACACTTATTAAGATTCAGCTCAAGTCAGTATGTAAGGAGTTCCAAAAAGTCCACGGTACAGTTAGGGAGGCCACCCCCCCTAGAGATATCATTAGCTGTAGGCTGTAAAGCGACAAAAGTGTCATTTCTCCATGACCTCTTACTAGCAAAGAAAACACCTGACTACCCCCTATATATTTGCAACACTCGTACGGGTTCTCATGATGTGTTAGGTTACAGGAAAGCCATTACAAGCTGTTGGCGCGGTGGTATAAAACCCCAGAATCCTTTCTCCACTGAGGCTTACACCACACGGGGGAATGTTGGAGATGCGGGCAAGAATTGGGTTCATACACACACTTGTGGTGGTCTTGCTCCTTAATCAAGATATATTGGTTGGAGATACAGAGTAGAATTTGATCCATATGCTCTTCTTCCCTTCAAATCTGACTGCCTTTAATTTGCTTGGGCTTGGCGTCTGATGACACTAGGTTATCGGGAAAATCAATTAGCACTTACCTCATTGCTGCAGCAAAGACACTAATCCCCACATACTGGTTACAAACTTGTGTGCCCCCAATATTGGCGTGGGAAGAGAAGGTGGCTCAGATTTGTCGAATGGAGGAACTCTCAAGCTGGGCCTCTCACACACATGAGCAATTCGTAAAGATCTGGCAACCATGGTTAGATTATAAAGCCTAATATCCAAGCTCTATAACCACCTTTCAACCCTACCTCACACACACACACCATCCCAATCCTTTACCCTTTGACTTTCCTTCCCTGACTTACCTTGCCCTTATCTGTCGCTACCACCCTACCCGACTTTATTGTTTGTTTATATCAGTGTGTTAAGATTGTGTTAGGTTACTGTATAATGCAATGTCTTGAGCACAACATGTATGCTCTAATATCGAGGGTCATACCCTTTGCATCACAAGAGGACAATGTCATCTTTTCTTATCACCTGTTTATGTAAATACTGCATACATTGAATATGTAACGAATAGCCGACATAGTTGACCTTTTATGGTGTTATGCACTGCTCCTTTGAGATCTATGATCCAATGTGCCAATGTATATTGTATTTTTCTTTGGTAAAAATGTAATAAAAACAGAATTGATAAAAAAAAGAACTGCTATTTGGGGTATACAGGTCCCCCTTAAAGAACAACCAGGGATTGGTCTGTCAATAGCTACTGTTGTGCATTAAAGTCAAACAGATTTCTTCTTATTCGATTTTGTCACTAAATAGAACTGTTATTTGGGGTATACAGATCCCCCAGATCCCCCTTAAAGAACAACCAGGGATTGCTCCACCAAATCGCTACTGCTGATGCATGAAAGTGAAACAGATTTCTTCCTATTTGATTTTGTCACTAAATAGAACTGCTATTTGGGGTATACAGATCCCCCTTAAAGAACAACCAGGGATTGGTCTGTCAATAGCTACTGTGTGACATCACATAAGCCTGCCGGTCACTGATTGGCTTACAGGTCTGCTGATGTCATCGGGGGTATTCCTCTCTCCTTCCCAGAGTTCTCTGCCCCATGTAACATGTTGTTCTCGCACATTTAGCTGAAAAAAAGAGGGGAAAAAAACACTTTTTTCCTGCGAATCAGCATAAACTTTGGCTTCGTGACGAATCGAATTTTTCCTGAAATTCTAACCGAACTTAGAATCTTTAGAATTGATTCGCCCATCTCTACTTATGAACCTATTTTCTAAAGTTTAAAATAATAATGAATGTTTTAATTTGACATGTTTTACCAGTAACAGTTATTTGTGTTTTTTTCCTTACTACTTCAGCAATTAGATTTGGTCGAATGCCAGAAGCAGAGAGGAGACGTCTTGTACATGTTACAACCCCAGATTCAGATTCTTTGGTTTCTGATCTGGTGGCTCTTTCCCAGAGAATTCACTCTTCTTACATGAGCACATTCACTATGACAAAGACAAGAGCACGAGATATTCTGACTGGCAGGAGCAACATATCAGTGAGTAACATGGTGTAATTTAATTGAAGTCAGAGCCCAAAACAGAATAAACCACTAATCAATATATATGTACTGTACGTTCCTAACTAATTTAACAGAGCAATTGTATTAATAAATTATCTTATATTATAAGATATTTTAAATTGTGTTGTATGTAAATTATGAATATCTTAATACAGTATGCACTGCACCCTCCATTTTTTTAGCCTTTTGTGATATACGACATGGAAACCCTATGGCAAGCTGAAAAAGGAACGGTTTGGGATCAACTGCTAACACAGAACCCTCCAGGAACAGAGATTGGAGTTCATGTATTTTACCGCTGTCAGTGCACTTCTGTGGAGACTGTTCGGGCACTTACTGACTTTGCCAAGAGCATACCAGGTTTCAGCACAATCTACCTCAATGATCAGGTCACACTGCTTAAATATGGAGTCCATGAAGCCATTTTTTGCATGCTTGCCTCACTGATGAACAAGGATGGGCTACTGGTAGCTGGAGGTCGAGGCTTTGTCACTCGTGAATTCTTACGCAGTCTTCGACTCCCTTTTTGTCACATTATGGAACCCAAATTCAACTTTGCTTCGAAGTTCAATGCACTGGAACTTAATGACAGTGACCTGGCTCTTTTTGTAGCTGCTATCATACTTTGTGGTGGTTAGAGACTTTTAATATTCATTCCTGTCTTTTGTATAACTTTATAAACTATGCAGCGCCTTCTTAACTAATCTTTGGATACTTACTGTAGACTAATTAAAGGCTTTCATAAAAATTAACTTCCCATGATATGCATGATAAGCTGCAAAAACAGTAATTACTTATTTATGTTACATTGTAAATACCACATTCTACTAATACCAGTTGTCTCCTTCCTGAATGTTTCTATATAATAACTTATACTAAATTTCAATTTGTTTTTAGACATGTAGGCTCAAAATGACAACCATATAGTGACAACCAATATATAGTCATGAGAAAAAGAAAGTATATACCCTCTTTGTATTCTATGGTTTTCATATCAGAACATAAGCAAATAACATCTAGGTTTTTTTTACATTTCAGAAAATGCAACCTCAAATGGATAACTACACATGACAATCTATGCTGTGTCATTACATAACAATAGCTAGGCCAAAATCCAGATGTAAGGCGTTGAAATTATGTGACATACTGGCCAAATTCACATGCTGCATGGATGCCTATCTGAAAAAAATCAAATCACACTGATCCAGATCCATTTTAGCCCAATCTTTTTCTAGATTAACAATGCAGGGTTGTAGGTCAGAATAAATGAGTCTCTTCATTCAACAAAATCTACTTTGGGTGAAAAATTAATCCTAATGACATCCTTACTGCTACCAAAGAAAGGGTTTATAGCTGAAAATATTGCTAGTGAAATTAAATGGTCTTTAGCAGTGTGTGATTAGGCCATTTTTAAATAATGTGAAGTCCATTATTTATCAGTGACAAATATCATATTATTGTAAGTTGAAATCATTCAACTTGCTTGACAATTTTCCTGTAAGTGAATGCCCTAGAAAATTTACCTTATGACCACAAAAATACAAGACCCTGCACTGGAGATTAGGAAATTGTTCTCTAATTTTAAACGTCAAGGTCATTGTGTAGTCCTATGTGAATATATCCTAACATGAGTAAAATAGCAGTAGTTTTAAGCTTATTTCATAAATTATATATATATTCTCAAGCACAGAATAAGGGATTCTTCACATTGGCGTTGTTTTTCACATCTGTGGTTCAGTGATTTCCTTAGATGATTGTTTTCAATGGGTGTGTTAACACTGTCTTGTTATTTCACTGATCCATTGTCCGTGGAAAAAAGTGGTCCGCAAACAAAACTGGTAGCAGCTATTTTTTTTTACTGATGAGGCTGAGAAACCAAGTGTAATGTCTACAAACCAACATTAAATATTCAGGTTTTTTGTGGACACAGAGGCAAAACAGAAACAAAATGCAGACACAACAGAGACTAAACGCAACAGATGCACAATGGAAGCTGAGCACACATGCCATTGTGAAAGAAACCTATAAATGTAAATTAGATGCTTGAAAAGAACACAGATCAAAATTAGAGAACACTTTCAGATAGCTGCTAATTATTGGTGTTAATCTGGCACCTAATGCTTATTTATTTTATTTTCTTACAAACCCTATTTAAGTGGAAGCCTAACTTTTCAGTTCTCACTAACTTTGCAAAAATGGTAAGTTGTTCCAAAAAGACTGTAACCCTCCAGCAAAAGCTTGTCCATATGAAGGCCAAAGAGGTGAACCCTTCAGCCATAACAAAACTTATTCAAGTCCCCCAAGAAGGTTAGTTGCCCTCAAACAACTGATACAAGAGAGGACAGGATAATGTTGAGAATCTCCACGGGTAATAGTTTCAACACTGCAGGTGGAATGCTCACCAGGATTCAGGGGTAGTGGACTCACTGAACCACCACGGATGATGACTTTAGCCGACACCTGGGAGCACAATCTAAGTGGAACCCAGTTTTCACCAGAGCCTGCCGCAAAGCAGGTTGGTACCACCAGGTCGCTCCACAGGCATGACTTTGTCCGCGGTGGTGGCCAAGGTGAGGTACTGAGTCGTGAGGCAGAATCGTGGTGAGGGACAGACAGGAGGTTGAGACAGGTAGTACAGAATCAAGGTCAGAGGCAAAGCAAAAGGTCAGGGCAGGTAGCAGAGGAACGTAGGCAGGAAAGGAACCGGGGTCACAACAGTTAATCTTTATACAAACAAGGAGCATATAGGAAAGCTTTCTCAATGGCACAAGGCACAAAGATTCGGCAGGGGACACAGGAAGGGGCCGGGAATATAACTAGGAAGCCGACCGGCCAGCAACAATTATTGGTGCGCTGGCACTTTAAATCTCAGAATGCAAACACATCATGCCCTAGGGGGCGGGATGGGCGGGTCGGAGTGAGGAGACCACCGCTGGAATGTGTAGAGATAAGCAGGCCTGCTGCAGGGATATGGGGGCACAGAGAGGCACACGGGTGCACCTGCACCCCGGGATATGGGGCGCAGGAGCACCCATGACACCAGTTCAGCACTAAACAGGTTAAGGATCTGTCTTGTCATACAGTGTCTCCTAATGTTTAAGAGCATTTGGATTGAGAACCTACTCTGCAGTAAAGAATCAAAAGACTAGACTCCGACATTCGCTGAAAATTTAAAGGGGTTGGCCACTTTCCCTCATGTTTTTTTGTAATGTGCGTGCAAGTTTTGTAGGCAGGATATTAGGTACCAATACACATCTATTAAAAGTTCTGCACCTCATTTTTTTTGTAATGTGTGTGTAAGTGTGGGGGGCAGGATATTAAAGGGAAACCTGTCACTAAAGACAGGTTGCAGAAGCCCATCACACCTGCAGTGCAAAAATGCCTCTTTGTCTTTTCTAAGCATTTGCATTACAATATAATTGTGTTTTATAACTTAATAACTTTATAACTTAAATTGTATTCTAATAGAGCCAAACAGTTAAAAGCAATCTCTACGGGTGAAACCTTCACAATTAATTAATTAATTAATTAATTGCAGCTCAGATCACGTGGCCTATATCTTAGAATGCCCGTGCTCTCTTCAGTATCCAAAACCTGAGGGAACGCATGAACACTCATAGAAGTAAGGTGAACTAAGTTTTTTCCCCTCCATAGTGTCTCATGTCATTTCCTATCGCAACACAACAAAGATCCAAGTTTATTTAAACTAAACCGCATTAACTAAATTTCCACTTCTCATCCAGATAAATTTACCCAACTAGTTCACAGAGAGAATTACTGGATCTTTAATCTAAATACCCTCTATCCAAATGGCCTAAGGGAAACTCTAGAATGTATACCTCTATGGGGCAGATTTACTTACCCGGTCCTGTCGCGATCCAGTGGCGCGTTCTGTGTGGAGGATTCGGGTCTTCCAGCGATTCACTAAGGCAGTTCCTCCGATGTCCACCAGGTGTCCCTACTGCGCTGAAGTCCGCCGAGGTCCGCCGGAGTTCACAATCCGTTGCTGGGTGCAGGTAAGCGCGTGTCCAGCGACACTTTTTTTTAAAAAATGTGGCGGTTTCTCCAAATCCATCGGGTTTGCGTCGACCACGCCCCGCCGGCGCCGATGTGCCACAATCCAATCGCATGCGCCAAAAACCTGGGGCTATTCAGGGAAAATAGGCGCAAAACTGAAAAATTTGTGTAACCCAGCGGTAAAACGCGATTCGGGCCCTTAGTAAATGACCACCTATATGTCAATAATGTGCACTTACGGTGCACATCTGTACTTATTAATATGTTCTATGGAATATAATGGTCTATGTTTCTGGGTCTAGTTCTATGCAATACTGTCATATGATTATATATTGTCACATCTCGTAATGCTGCATCATTGTAATACTGTATTTAATGTCATTTTGGAATACTATCCATACATTTATTTATGTAACTATGATTTATTACTATTTACTCATTCCCACAAAATTCTAGCTGTTCAGAAATACACTCACTGGCCACTTTATTAAGTACACCTGTCCAACTGCTCGTTAACACTTAATTTCTAATCAGTCAATCACATGGCGGCAACATTTAGCCATGTAGACATGGTCAAGACAATCTCCTGCAGTTCAAACCGAGCATCAGTATGGGGAAGAAAGGTGATTTGAGTGCCTTTGAACGTGGCATGGTTGTTGGTGCCAGAAGGGCTGGTCTGAGTATTTCAGAAACTGCTGATCTATGGGGATTTTCACGCACAACCATCTCTAGGGTTTACAGAGAATGGTCCTAAAAAGAAAAAACATCCAGTGAGCGGCAGTTCTGTGGGCGGAAATGCCTTGTTGATGCCAGAGGTCAGAGGAGAATGGGCAGACTGGTTCGAGCTGATAGAAAGGCAACAGTGACTCAAATCGCCACCCGTTACAACCAAGGTAGGCAGAAGAGCATCTCTGAACGCACAGTACGTCGAACTTTGAGGCAGATGGGCTACAGCAGCAGAAGACCACCTCCTTTCAGCTAAGAAAAGGAAACTGAGGCTACAATTTGCACAAGCTCATCGAAATTGGACAGTAGAAAATTGGAAAAACGTTGCCTGGTCTGATGAGTCTCGATTTCTGCTGCGACATTTGGATGGTAGGGTCAGAATTTGGCGTCAACAACATGAAAGCATGGATCCATCCTGCCTTGTATCAACGGTTCAGGCTGGTGGTGGTGGTGTCATGGTGTGGGGAATATTTTCTTGGCACTCTTTGGGCCCCTTGGTACCAATTGAGCATCGTTGCAACGCCACAGCCTACCCGAGTATTGTTGCTGACCATGTCCATCCCTTTATGACCACAATGTACCCAACATCTGATGGCTACTTTCAGCAGGATAAAGCGCCATATCATAAAGCTGGAATCATCTCAGACTGGTTTCTTGAACATGACAATGAGTTCACTGTACTCAAATGGCCTCCACAGTCACAAGATCTCAATCCAATAGAGCATCTTTGGGATGTGGTGGAACGGGAGATTCGCATCATGGATGTGCAGCCGACAAATTTGCGGCAACTGTGTGATGCCATCATGTCAATATGGACCAAAATCTCTGAGGAATGCTTCCAGCACCTTGTTGAATCTATGCCACAAAGAATTGAGGCAATTCTGAAGGCAAAAGGGGTCCAACCCGTTACTAGCATGGTGTACCTAATAAAGTGGCCGGTGAGTGTATATGTATATGCATATTTTTATTTATATGTACCGATGTATATTTGTGCTCCTATATGCAATTATATTTATATGTACATTTATATGTACATATTTATTATTACTTTTATACCATGGCTTTTTTAGTGTGTATTTTGCGGGCCTAGTAAGGGGGTGGTCCACCCCCGAAATGCATAGTCCAATAATGCTCAAATAAAATTACTGCTATTTTCAAGTCACACTGCCAATCTTGTCACTTTATGGATAGCAAATCCAACCTTCACCCAGATTTTTGATACGTTTGCTTATTGTACGTATATCAGCCACCTAACCCTACTGGCTCCTGGAGCTACACAGCTATTATATGTTTTTGCGTTTTCATATTTTACTCTCCACCTTCAAAAATCCCTAAATTATTTATTTTACCATGTAAAAAGCTGTGTGAGGGCTTGTTTTCTGCATAACAAATTGCACTTCAATTTCCCTGACGTACCAATTCAGGGAAATTGGTGAAAAAATGCATTTGCACCTTTTTTTGTGGGCTTGGATTTTATGGCTTTCACTATGCGCCCCAAAGACATGGCTACTTTATTCTTTGGGTCCTACAATCATGGAGATACCAAAGTTATATAGGTATAATGTTTTCATACATTTACAAAAAAAAAACCTCCTGGACGGAAAAAAAATTCATTATGTTGCCATCTCCTGGCGTATGGAGCTGTGTGTAGTGTCATGTATTGCGACTTTTGATGATGTTGCCAACATGCTAAAGAGAGATTTAAGGCGTTTTCCAGCAATAAAGAAAATGTTATATATAGCTAGGGAGAGTCTGTAAAATAATAGGACTGATACTTTCCCTAGTGCTACTGTTCAGCTGTGGCTCCAACTGGCACTGCCCTTCTCTTGATATACAGGCCAACGGTGATGCAGGGACAACAGTTGTATGCCTGCTGAAGCAGAAGTTTTAGGTTGTTGCAGGCACATGGCTGTGGTTAGTGAAGTCACCATAAGCCTTTGTATACAAACAGAGACCTGTAATAACAGGTGGTGCTAGGTCTTTATTATTTGTACACGCCACCTTAACCATGTATAAAAAAAAAATTATATAGGTAAATATGGTATTTTTACAACTCCTGGGGATTTCTAGATGTGTTTGATAATTTGCAGACGGGTTTAATAAATTTTTTTGGGTCATCTAAAAGTTGGATTTTTTTTTTCAGATAGGTCAAAATGTATCCACTGGATATTTCTTTACCCTCTGCAGCACATGTTCATTTTGTGAATTACTCGTTAACATTTATATTTCATAAAACTGCCCTGTATTAGAGCAACATGTACAAGTATCACTACTAGCCAAAACAGCTAAAAAAGATAAAATACTGTTTGGCAGCATATTAGCACTTAAACCTGGTCTGGCTGTATTTATGCATTTATTTTACAGAGCACTTCACATACGCAAAGAGAAACCATAAGGCATTTGGCTTAATTGTGCTGATTTATAGACATTTTAATTAAGTATTTTCTCTCTAAGTTTAGAAAACTACTGTATTTGGGATTCCTTATTTTAACATTGGCAATTACACGTCATACAACAATCTAACCTGTTAATATTCTATTGAGTACATAAAAACCAACTAATATCAGAATCTTACTTTCTTATCTGACCTTTAAGCTCTTTTCTTTTTCACACATATTGTTGTTTTGTATAATATTATATGTCTTTACTGTTATCAGTCTTACTGAACAATATTTTTATTTCCTATGTCTGCATACAGACCGCCCAGGCCTCATGAACCCCTCCCAGGTAGAAGATATCCAAGAAAGAATTTTAAGTGCTCTCAGACGTCATCTACAAACATCTCACCCAGATGCTCCTTTCCTATTTCCAAAACTCTTACACAAGATGGCTGATCTGCGCCAACTAGTGACTGAGCATGCAGAACTTGTTCAGAGTATAAAACGTACTGAATCCAGTGCCTCATTGCATCCTCTCCTACAGGAGATCTACAGAGACATGTACTGACTAAATATGAAATACTAATGTGCCTTTAATACATTGATTCCTAGCATAAGTACATTTAATCCTAGCACTTACTTATTTGCACTAAAATTTAAAATTGTAACTAAGCTTTTAACAAAATCACTAGTGCAGATAACAATGGTAACTTTTGTAATATAAATAAATATGTTCCTGTATACTTCATTTTCCCTTGCCTTTCTTCCTTATTTAAGCAGTTTCTGTAAATCAGCTTTCTGTTTTGTAGGCGACTGACAGCTTAGAGATAGAGGAACCTGAAAATGTTCCTAATGTTTGAACTTTTTAACCCCTTAAAGAAAACCTACCATTTCAAATGGTAGGTGTAAGCTGTAAGTACCGAGCACCAGCTCAGATGTAGCAGAGATGTAGCAGAGCTGAAATGTGTCATTGTGCGTTATATGTATCTCATGGATCTCATCATCTTACATATTATCTGTCTCATCTCTCTTTTTCTGTTTCAGATACTAGTAGAATGTTCAGAAGCTAAATAACAGTGTAGATAAACCTGTACCTTGATAATCTAAGCACATTGTCAGCACAGAGCATCTCACAGCACTAGAGGGATCATGAAGTGTCTGCTTAGAGACTGGCCACCCACATTCTGGAATTTTACACTGACCATCACTAAGAATTATAGGAGCTAAAACTGGAAAATTGTAAAGTAAGGGAGTAAAAATTATCTCTCTTGTTTAAACATCACTAGGGGATTAAAATTTGAGAACTTTCTATTATGGGAAAACCTTTAACCTCTTCAGACGCCTGGGAATTAAAATCAACTCCTCTAGACCGATTCTACATAAAACATCCTTCCAATTCTGTGGTCATTACTCTTCTGGAGGAGTTTGCTTTAAAGAAGCATTAGAACACCATCCAAGAGAGGATCAGGAGTCTACTCCAGAATATTTATGTAATCTTTAAAATAGCAGTACCAGGATACATTTGGGCGGCCATTATCCTAGCCTGTCTGTATCGGAAATAGAATCATTTAAAACACAGTATAACAAAAGATTTAAAAAAAAATATTAACTGTTTTCCTAAAGACCAGGCTTAAAATACCAAGGTTACTTATTACACATTAATATTGGCAAATTACATCCAATGTTTTATTGAGGTCCAACGAGAGAGAAGATCCAAAACAGCTTTCACCTATAGTCCCCGCCTTGCACAGGTCTGAGAACCTTCTCAATTCCCATTACAGAGAAGGAACTACAATTCCCATGATGCACTTGTCATATTGCTGCCCTGTCCTACTAAAAGTGAAGGTTTGGGAAGAATTTACATTATTGCAGCCAGCGCCGGATTATAGGGTGGGCGTGCGGGCCCCAACCCTTTTCCCTCAAATGAGCCTACACCAAGTGTGAGCTATACAGGCAGTCACATGGTGGTTCCAATTGCCCAGCTGGTGTGTATGAATCTAATCAGTGTATTCCTGGGAGGGGGCAGTATATACACCAATGATTCTGGGGCAGGCTGTATATAAGTATGTATTCCTGGGAGGGGCTGTGTATATATTTATGTGTTCCTAATGGGGGCTGTATATATCCGTGTATTCCTGGGGGGGCTGTATACGAGTATATCTATTTATTCCTGGGGGATGGAGGGCTGTGTAATATGTATTTTACAGGGATTCTGTATATATCCATGTTAATGGTGGTGGTGCTACGTATCTACATGTTACTGGGGGTGGCACTGTATGTATATATGTGTTACTGGGGGCGTTGCTGTGTATACATGTGTTACTGGGGGTGGCGGTGTATATATATACATATATATGTATTACTAGGGGTGGCGCTGTATGTATATATATGTGTGTGTGTTACCGGGTGTGGCACTGTATAAATATATGTGTTTCTGGGGGTGGCGCTGTGTATATACGTTATGTTACTGGGGGTGGTGCCATATATATGTGTGTGTTACTGGTTGCGCTGTATGTATATATGTGTTACTGGGGGTGGCCCTGTGTATATATGTGTTACTTTTACTGGGGTTGGCGCTGTATGTATATATGTATTACTGGGGTGGCGGTGTGTATATATATGTGTATTTTTGTGTTACTTTTGGTGGCGCTGTATGTATATATGTGTTACTGGGGTTGGCACTGTATCCTGGGGAGCTGTAAATATTAATTACTGTTGTCATATTAATCACAACACTTACTTTTTTGAAAAAAATTGTGGTAAGGGCCCCCACCAGTTTGCACCCAGGGGCAAATGCTCCCTGAAAAGACACCAAGGAAATTGACAGGCAGGTCATAGGCCGGCGTGCGTAATGATGTCATCACGAACGCTGGGAGTGCTGGGGTGGGTGCTGTATATACTCTTGGGGTACTGTATGTACTGTGGGTTGCTGACTGCACTGGGGGTGCCGTTTATATTGGGGGTCTGTACATAAACTGTCTACATTGTTTTTCAGTACACATTAGACTATATAGTTTAATGCAATAAGATGAGGAATACAATCATTTTTTTCTTTTAATATTGAAGGACACAATGCTAAATCATGTTTGTTTGTTTTTTTAAATGTTCAAAGTGGTAAAAAAAATGGAGACAAAATGGTTTTGGGAAATATTCCCTTATAATTACATTGTGTAAATCAGTGTTATTTTGTATAATTTATTTGCCAATTCAGCTCATCACAAGGCATGGAACAAATTAACCACATGATAGTAGGCCAAGAGCACTTTAATGGTCTTCGGAGTGTGCAGTGTGATCCTAGCTCTCTAGAATTGGCGCCATTGAACCTTCTGGCCAGTATGCTGGTCTAAATGAGCCACCGACTATATGTTGACCGTCAGAGTTAATAGCATTTCACTGAGCTATATATATAGGTGTACAGAAGTAAGAAAATTCTGTCAAGATGGGACTTCTCATCAAGACCCCTAGCCCTAGTAAGTAAAATTCTGTCAAGATGGGACTTCTCATCAAGACCCCTAGCCCAGATCTATCCACATACCGTGAACATATGCAGGAGGGGATGTGGATGTTCTGCTTACCTATTCCACTTATGTTAAAACTGCCCAAATTACCCTAAAAATACCCTAATGGTGGAACGGGGCAACAATGAGGATGATCCCACTCTAAGCTACTGTGCAAACACAGAACTAGACAAACAAACAAATAACACAGAAAAATCACAAGCGGTCTGGGTCAAAACAAGCACTAGAATACAGCACTAGTGGAAATGGAGCTGAGGTATTTCTTTGAAAGCAAAAATTCAGCAAAAAGATTTAGCACTTCAAAACTGATTATCTGGTACTCCAACTTCGATAATCCGGTACCTACACCGTCCGGACATCCACACTGGATCAAAACAAATGTAAAAGTGTGCATATAAAATCAATTGTCCTTTGGACACCAAAATAACTTGTCCGACCTAGGTATCGCCTTTTTTCGGTTTCATCTGGGGCATAGTGTTTGCCGTATTTCCATTCCTTAAAAAGCTACATATCTTTACAAACTCTTTACAAACTCTGCTACATCAAACCTACATATTTATTTAATTATTAAAATATGTGTATCCCAGCAATATATTAACCTAAAATTCCTAAGAGCCTAGAAAAACCCCGGGACACTCTATCATTTCCGGCATTAATTCATTGACAAGCTGCCTTTCAGAGTATATAGACAAAGATGTGTTCAAGATGAAGTTGTATTTAAAGGAGGTTATAAGAATACTAAAGGATATAAAAATATAGGAAGAAAATATCTTACTTTAACTGTTATGTGATGTAGGAGTAGTTGATGTTTGAAGACAGTTTTGATGTTTTGAATTTCATTTCCACTTCCCAGTACATGACATGGAATATAAAATACTGTCACTAGGAAGTACAATTTGTTACGCAGAACACAAGCCCTCATACAGTTCTGTACACAGAAAATTAAAAAAGATATTAATTTTTGAAAGTGTGATTGACAAACCGAAAGTAAAATGGAAAAAGCCCATCAGTGGCAAGGGGTTAAAATGCCCCCTATACCACATGATAAAATGTTTACAAATTCTCTGGAATAAGGGTTTTTTGGTACCTGAGGCCACATTCACACATGGCATTTTGGTTGCATTTTGAAACACAATCCAAAGGTTCCACTCGTGATCGCATGTTTTGGTAACATTGTGTTTCCAACATGTAAGCTAATCGCAAAAGAAATGCAATCTTACCTCAAAATATGAGTGGAGGTGGAGCCTTTGGTTTGTGTTTCAAAACGCAACCAAAATGCCACTTGTGAATGTGGCCTCGGGGGCTCTGCAAACATGGCAGAAAACTATTCTATCAAAATATTTGCTACAAAAGCTCAATGGTGCTCCTTCACTTCTGTGCCCCGCTATGTGTATAGACAGCAGGCTACATCCACAGGTGGGGTGTTTGAAACATCTGTTTGAAAAACAGAGCACTTTGAATTTTGAAAATACCCATTTTTTTTCAAAATGGTTTCCAAATTCACATTTTTTCATAAATAAATGCTAAATTTATCGACCAAAATTTCCCACTAACTGAAGTACAAAATGTCATGAAAAAACAAACTCAAAAACACTTGAATAAGTTAAAACGTTCTAAACTTATTACCGGATAAAGTGACACATGCTGGTTTTGAAAATTAGGCCTTGGTCATCAGGGCACAAATGAGCTTGCTCACTAATGGGTTAATACAAAATCAATGATATTGTGGTCACTATTACTCAGGTGCCCCCCAACCTATAATTTTTAAATTCTGTCCCCCCTCCCACATTTGGTCCAGGACTAGTTGTGGGAGGTAATTGTCTTTTGTTTTTTGTTAAAAAAAATACCTCCTGCCTTTGAAGGTTCTGCAGGTTTCTACCTCCAAGTCTATGCCTCGGTGTAATTGAAGTCTCCATGATAAGTACTTCACCGTGTTTTGAGGCCACATCTATTGGACACACCAGCAGTTCCTTTCCAATCTCCATTACATTTGGAGCATTATAACAAACCCCAATAGGGACTCCACATTTTCATTTTCCTCACCAATGTCATGTTATAGGATTTCCCATTTAAAGAACCCTCTCCCCCCTTTTTTATTTTAAACAAAGGCTTTATATTAACAGCCAAGTCATAGCTATTGCCCAGCCATATTTTACTGATACCCACTATATCATATTTGCAATCCAACATTAAGAATCCAAGTTCCTTCATTCTGTTTGTAAGGCTTTTGACATTAGTTTACATACACTGTGTTTTGAAGCCACATCTATTTGAAACACCAGCAGTTCCCCTGCGATCTCCATTATATTTGGAGCATTATAACAAACTGTCAGGCTCCAGGTAGTGTTGGACCCCAACACCTGGGACCGGAATCTAAGTGGTGCCTCCAGGTGATTTCACGGGTGCAACTTTGTCCCTGGTGGCAGCCAAGATGAGGTACAGAGACGTTGAGCAGGATCGTGGTCGGGGACAAGCAGAAAGTTAGGATGGGTGGCACAGGATCAGAGTCGGGAACATAGCGGTAGGTCAGGCAGCATGGGATCAGAGTCAATAACGGAACCGGGGTCTCAACAGGAAATCACAGAGGAAACCCAGGGAATCAGGGAGCAAGCTTTATCAATGGCTATATGGCACAACGATCCGGCGGGGTGTGCAGGGAAGGGCTGGATTGTAAAGAATTCTGGGAATGGCCAGCGGTAATTAATGGTGCGCTGGCCCTTTAAATCATCTGAAGCCGGCACGGGCCCTAGGAGACAGAGATGTACGCACAGCTGCCGAGCCGGAAACAGGATTGAGGATGGGTGAGTAGCAACCGCGGGCGCTGTCTGGCCAGAGAGGGGAGCACGGTCGAGCCCACGACCCGAGGCATGGGTCGTGGCAGCACCTGCAACACAAATGCCTACTAATATTTTTTCTTCTCCCGCTATCTCCAACAATAAGGATTCCACATTTTCATTTTACCCACCAATGTCATGTCGCAGGATTCCCCCCCCTTTTATGTTTACAACTATTTAAAACAAAGACTTTAACTATATTAACAGCTTAGTCATAGTTATTATCCAGCCATATTTTACTGATACCCAATATATCATATTTGCCCTCCAACATTAAGAGTCCAAGTTCCTTCATTCTGTTTGTGAGGCTTCTAGCATTTGTTTACATACACTTTATACAGTTTTTCCTATCCCTATTCCCATGGTACCTATTCAATTACCCCAGCTCCCCTTCCTCCCTAATATACATGATTCTTCCCATGTGTAGTTCCCCCCCAGTCATCCCAGTTCTCCATGAACCCAAACCCCTCCTTCCTACGAGAACCTTTTAGCCACTTCTTTACCTCCCTATTCTCCCGCTGCCTTTCTGGTGTTGCATGTGGTATAGGCAGTATTTCAGTGAAAAATACTTTATTACCTTAAAAAATCCCTGTTTATAGTGATGGTGGAACCTCCTTGTGATGGGGTAAGAGCACCACATATTTGCCATTGTTTACATGCACATTTATTATGCAGTGTCCAACAGAATTGTGCCCACAATCTATGCACCAAAAAGTGCACCAAGAAAACAGTAGGCGCATTCTGTCGGAGCAGTACCAGGGCACCAGAGTCATGAAGAATGCATGAATCTGGCGCCCTGCACACTTCACAGGCAAACTACAGGCAAACTTTACTTTAGACTTTATTTTCAATTTTAAAAAGTATAACAACATACAAATATCAACAGCCGCCTCAGGAAAGTACAAAGTACAATCATAAATATCAAGCAGTAGAATAAAATGAGTAACATAAGATAATTACATCAACCAGTTATGCAGACATGGAGTGAGGATAATCCCACTAAGAGGCACTTCTTCCCTAGAGCGGAGAACACAAATTTGTCCATACAAACACACACAATGCACACAAATATGGAAACTATTCCTCCTCTGCCAGCCAACCAAACATCGCAGAGCAGAGAGAATTGATCCGGGATACCTCTAGCACCATAGGTGAGTTTATAGACTGTAAGATCCGCATCGATCAACAAGATCCATTTTGCAAGTGTGGGTTGTTTAGGGGGTTTCCAGTTTAATAAAATCACCTTAACCTCTTTCCGCTCCGGGTCCAAAGCGAGCGTTTCCTGCATTTCTGATGTCACCTTGTCTCGGGACAGGCTGACACATGGCTGGGTGGTCCTGAGATCTCGCGAGATGTCCCCCCTGATGACATCACAGGATCAATCTGATGCAGACTGGCCAATGACAGCGATCTGTAACGCTGAGGGGCAGATCTTTCTGGCCCCACACTCTCAAAGATCTCACTATTACTCAGGTGCCCCCCAACCTATAATTTTTAAATTCTGTCCCCCCTCCCACATTTGGTCCAGGACTAGTTGTGGGAGGTAATTGTCTTTTGTTATTAAAAAAAATACCTCCTGCCTTTGAAGGTTCTGCAGGTTTCTACCTCCAACAACATACAAATATCAACAGCCGCCTCAAGGAAGTACATAGTACAATCATAAATATCAAGCAGTAGAATAAAATGATTAACATAAGATAATTACATCAACCAGTGATGCAGACACGGAGTGAGGATAATCCCACTAAGAAGCACTTCTTCCCTAGAGCGGAGAACACACATTTGTCCATACAAACACACACAATGCACACAAATATGGAAACTATTCCTCCTCTGCGTATGAAGCAGTCTTGGCAACCAACCAAACATCCCAGATCAGAGAGAATTGATCGGGGATACCTCTACCTCTTCTGAAGGAGTAGTAGTCATGTGGCAGAGGTGTAGTCGTGTGGAGGAGGAATAGTCGTGTGGAGGAGGAGTAGTTGTGTGGAGGAGGAGGAGTTGTGTTGAGGAGTAGTAATTCTGTGGAAGAGTAATAGTTCTGTGGAGGAGTAGTATTTCTGTGCATTAGTAGTTCTGTGGAGGAGTAGTAGTCATGTGGAGGAGGACTAGTCATGTGGAGGTGGAGGAATTCTGTGGAGGAGGATTAGTTCTGTGGAGAAGGAGTTTGGATTGCAGAGGAGGTTGTGTACTATCCCCCCCCCCAATGAATGTTTTCCCTGTGTCATGTCATGGAAAATCAGGGCCTGGAAAACGTACACAGCACTGGAGGCATACACTCACCGGCCACTTTATTAGGTACACCTGTCCAACTGCTCGTTAACACTTAATTTCTAATCAGCCAATCACATGGCGGCAACTCAGTGCATTTAGGCATGTAGACATGGTCAAGACAATCTCCTGCAGTTCAAACCGAGCATCAGTATGGGGAAGAAAGGTGATTTGAGTGCCTTTGAACATGGCATGGTTGTTGGTGCCAGAAGGGCTGGTCTGAGTATTTCAGAAACTGCTGATCTACTGGGATTTTCACGCACAACCATTTCTAGGGTTTACAGAGAATGGTCCTAAAAAGAAAAAACATCCAGTGAGCGGCATTTCTGTGGGCGGAAATGCCTTGTTGATGCCAGAGGTCAGAGGAGAATGGGCAGACTGGTTCTAGCTGATAGAAAGGCAACAGTGACTCAAATCCCCACCCGTTACAACCAAGGTAGGCAGAAGAGCATCTCTGAACGCACAGTACGTCGAACTTTGAGGCAGATGGGCTACAGCAGCAGAAGACCACACCGGGTGCCACTCCTTTCAGCTAAGAACAGGAAACTGAGGCTACAATTTGCACAAGCTCATCAAAATTGGACAGTAGAAGATTGGAAAAACGTTGCCTGGTCTGATGAGTCTCGATTTTTGCTGCGACATTCGGATGGTAGGGTCAGAATTTGGCGTCAACAACATGAAAGCATGGATCCATCCTGCCTTGTATCAACGGTTCAGGCTGGTGGTGGTGGTGTCATGGTGTGGGGAATATTTTCTTGGCACTCTTTGGGCCCCTTGGTATCAATTGAGCATCGTTGCAGCGCCACAGCCTACCTGAGTATTGTTGCTGACCATGTCCATCCCTTTATGACCACAATGTACCCAACATCTGATGGCTACTTTCAGCAGGATAATGCGCCATGTCATAAAGCTGGAATCATCTCAGACTGGTTTCTTGAACATGACAATGAGGTCACTGTACTCAAATGGCCTCCACAGTCACCAGATCTCAATCCAATAGAGCATCTTTGGGATGTGGTGGAACGGGAGATTCGCATCATGGATGTGCAGCCGACAAATCTTCGGCAACTGTGTGATGCCATCATGTCAATATGGACCAAAATCTCTGAGGAGCTTACAGCACCTTGTTGTATCTATACCACAAAGAATTGAGGCAGTTCTGAAGGCAAAAGGGGGTCCAACCCGTTACTAGCATGGTGTACCTAATAAAGTGGCCGGTGAGTGTATAGTCATAGTGAGGATGAGTGTCCATTTTATTTGTCCACCTCGTCCTAACAAAGTGACCCTGAGGAACCCCCAAGAAGGCGCCTTCAGAGTAGTGCTGAAGTACCTGGGGCTTCTGGTGAAGTGCCTGGGACTTCTGCTGGACTCCACATGGGTGACTCCCAGTTACTATACCACTGAGGTCCCTGATTTTACGTCGAGTCCTGGGATACACAGCAGCGATTTGGACTTAAAGGTTTTTTTTAGTGATGACCTAATTGGTCTGATTGTATCCCAGACCAATATCTATGCTGCACAATATGTTGCCCAAAACCCCACTTCTTTTTACACGCGACCCCACACTGGACTCCTGTCAGTGCAGCAGAGATTGAGAAATATTGGGGCATAGTACTTCTTATGGGACTGGTAAAAAAAGCCCACTTTTAGGGAATATTAGAGCACAGACATTCTGCACCACACCCCAATGTTCTGCATGGCGATGAGTAAAATGCACTTTGAAGCCATGCATTATGTTGACAATGCACAGTGTCCACTCAGAGATGACCCCAGATACAATAGATTATATAAGGTCAGGCCCATATTCGAATATCTGAGCGCCAAATCTGTGGAAGTATATAACCCCAAGAGGCACATATCGATTGACGAGTCCCTGGTACATTTAAAAGGGAGACTTCAGTTCCGCCAGTACCTGCCCAATAAGAGGGCAAGGTATGGCATGAAGAGGTATACGTTGTGTGAGAGTGCATCAGGGTACACATATAAGTTCAGGGTATATAAAGGGAAGTACTCCAGAATTAGTTCCCCCAGATTTCCCCCTTCCAGGGAATTGCTGGAAAGTTGGTATGGGATTTGGTGCACCCACTACTGGACCAGGGCTACCACCTCTATCTGGACAATTTTTATACCAGCACTATCCAGTCCAGTAGCCTCGCTTCCAGAAAATCTGCAGCATGCGGCACTGTTAGAAGGCATGACAGAGGTCTCCCGAAGTCACTGCTAGGGGAAAAGCTCACAGGAACTATACTATGCCTATATATAGACGTCCTTGTATTAAATATGGAGGGACAGGCTGATGTAGTAATTCTTCCTGGGGCTACCCCTGAATGTCTGTAAGATAAGTCACTGGGTAATGGATGGGGAAGCTCGTGGTGGTAGACAGCCATATCCAGGGATCAGATGGACGATCAACTCACGGTTCTTTATTGAACAACAGGTAGCAGGCAACGGGCCTAAACGGTCAACAGCAGATTCGGATTTTGCATTGCCGCTTAGTAGACGGCAATGCAAAATCAAGGGATTTTTCTCACCAAATTAGTTTTTATTTGGTCAAACATAAAAAGCTATATAAATGGGATATCACTTTAACCATAATGACCCATAGAACTTAAGTTCTATGTTATCTATGCTATTTGGTGTATAAAGCACAAGCTGTAAAAATAAATTACTGAAAAGATTTTTTTTTGCGACCCAACCCCAAAAAAAGCTAATAAATGTTAAACAACAGGGTATAGCGCCCCCAAATTTAGTGTTACTGCAATCCTTGAGGGGTTTATTTTTTTTAAATGGTCCACTCTTTGGAGGTTTTTACTGTCCTACTATGTAAGGGGCTCAGCCAATGCAACATAGTGCATGAAATCTGTTCCAGCGAAATCCACCAATTAACTCACCTTCCCTTCCAAGCCCCGCAATGCGCCCATACAGCAGCTTGTGTTCACATGTGGGATATTACTACAATCAGGAGAAACTAGGTAAAAAACTCTGGGGTGCATTTACTTCTTTAACCCCTTCTAAAAATAACAATGTCGGGAGCAAAGGAAGATTTTTTTGAAAAATATTTTCACTTACACAAGCCTTGGTAAATACTTTCTATAAAACATCTGTGGTGGTAAAAAGTTCAATATCAACATACATAAATTCTCTGGGTGGTGTAGTTTCCAAAATAGGATAATTTATAGGGTGTTCACTCTTCTCGTAGCTCAGGACCTTTTCAAATATATAATGGTACCTGAAAACAACATAATCAAAACCAGCCCTCTAAAAGCTCCTTCCGTTCTGCGCTCTGCTGTGCACCCCTAAAGTAGTTTATGTTGACATATGGTGTGTTGCTGTACCTGTAAGAAACAACACAACCAAATTTGATATGTGTTTTAATTCTTGTGAGAAGCTTAAAGGGTTAACAAGCTTACAAAGGCTGTTTTAAATAGTTTGAAGGGTAAAGTCTTAAAAAGGGGGACAATTTGTAGGGAGTTCCTAATAAATAGTACTTTGAAAACCCTTACGAAGATAAATTGTCCTCTTAAAATATTGATATCTGAAAATTTTGAATATCCTTGTTCAAACTGCAAGCCTCCTAAAGTCCTAATAAAAGAAATTAACATGTAAGAAATTATGTCAGCAGAAAGCAGACATATCGTTCATGTCGCAACCAATTTGGGTGGTTAGACTAACTGTATGATAAATATAACATTTAGAAATCAGAAAAATAGGAAAAATGTTTTAATTTTTTTTACCAAATTTCCATTTTTTAACTAATAAGTGCAATATATTTCAACTAAAATATAGCATTAATGTGAAGTACAATATGTTATAAAAAAAACAGTCTGAAAATAAACTTGTTAAGCGTTACAAAGTTATATCCTTTTTTTTTTTTAGAACCTTTTTTATCTTTGCTTACCGGGGGATCCGATCCCTCCTGCGCAAGCCGGCAGGAGGGAGTGCCCCGAGGCTCTCTTTCACGCCTGGTTCCGCCTCCTGACGGGGCCCGGCTGTATGTAACTGTGTATGTGCAGCATTACATACACTGTAAACTGCAATACATAGTGTATTGCAGTATATTACAATATGTGTATTGCAGTGTAAAGGCCTGAACACCACATCACCACATCCGTATTAATCTGTACAATAAGTCTAAATCAATATTGAACCTATTTGGTGAACGACGTAAAAAAAAAAAACACGCAAAACTTCCCGTAATATACAATTTTTTATCAAACACCATCACAAAAAATGTTCTAAAAAGTGATCAAAAAAGCTACGTTCTCTAATATGATACGACTGAAAAGAACAACTCTTTTTGCAAAGTTATGACCCTGAAAAGTTGTCGATAGTAAAAACAATGCAATTTTCTCCAATATTAGTTTTGCTCAGTAAAATTGAGCAAAGATAAGAAAAACTATATAAATGAGGTATCAACATAATTGCAGTGAACCAGAGAATAAAGATAAAATAATACTTTTACGGTGAAAATAAAAATTGATGATTTTGTTTGATTTTGCTTGAAATAGTTAATAAAATCTCATGAATAAGCTATAGACCCCAAAATGAATTATCTATACATTGTATCTGAACCCGTAAATAATAAGCCCTCATATGTTCGCAATACCAAAAAAAATAAAATGTATAGCTTGTACAATGTGACAATATAAATCTGCTGTGAATGGCGCTGCTTTGATCCTATGCCCGGCCGTGTGCCCGTACAGCAGGTTACCACCACATATGGGGTGTTGATACACTCAGGAGAAATTGGGCAATAAACGTTGCAGAGTGTTTCATTATTTAATTTATTATGAAACTTTTGGTCTAAATGAATGCATTTTCCAAAAAAATTCAAAACTTTCTAAATTGTAGCTCCATATTGTTTTAACCCATGTGAAACACTTAAAGGGTTAATATACTTAATAGAAGTTGTTTTACATACATTGAGGGGTGAAGTTTCTATAGTGGGGTAATTTATAAGGTTTTACTATTAATTAGACCTTTCAAAGTCACTTGAAAGCAGAGTTGTCCCTCAAAATGTGAGCTTTGCCAATTTTCATGAAAATGAGAAAAATTGCACCTAAAGTTCTGTGCTTCATAACATTCTAGAAAAATAACAGGACACATACAATATCATCTCAACATAAAGCAGACATTCTGTAAATGTTAAGCTTTTTGGGTAGTTTTACTTCCTGTCTGGAAAGCAGAACATTTCAAACTTGAAAAATGAAGAATTTTTACAAACTTTTGCCACATTCTCACTTTTTTCAGAACGAAACGCAAAACGTATCGCTTAAATTTTACAATTAACATGAATTACAATGAGTCACGAGAAAACAGTCTCAAAATCACCTGGATATGTTAAAATGTTAAAGAGTTCCGAAGTTATAACCAATTATAGTGGCACATGTCAGATTTGAAAAATCAAGTCTCGTTTTGAGCTGAAAACTAGCGTCAGTGATAAAGGGTTAACTTCAAATCACCCCCTCCGTAGAACTGATATAAATATAAATAAACAGTAAAAATCATAAACACATTAGGTATCGCAGTGTTCGAAAAAACAGAATAAAGGTTTTTCACTGCATTTAACCCCGTAACCCCGTTTTGCCATTTTGAAAAATATTTAAAAAAAAAGTGATCAAAAAAGTCCTAAAAATGATATAATTGAAAACGTCATCAATAGTTGCAAAAAATGACACCACACACAGCTCCGTAAACCAAAGTATGAAAAAGTTATTAGCGCCAGAAGATGGCAAAATAAAAATAATAATTTTTGTACAGGAGGTTTTAATTTTTGGAAATGTATGAAAACATTATGAAACCATTAAAAATTTGGTATCTTCATAATTGTACCGACTCTAAGAATAAAGCAGACATGCCATTTGGGGCACACAGAGAAAGCCTTAAAATCCAAGCCCACAAGAAAACGGCGCAAATATGTTTTTTCACCATTTGCACTCCATTTGGAATTTTTTCCCACTTCCAAGTACAGGGCATGGAATATTCAATATCATGTGGTGTGGTGCCAATTGACTGGCGCAAGGCAAATTTGTTTCCAATATATAAAAAGGGCTCTAGAACCTCACCAAGCAATTACAGGCCTGTAAGCTTAACTTCCATTGTGGGGAAAATATTGGAAGGGTTAGTAACAGACTATATACTGGAGTATGTGACATCTAATAGCATAATAAGTAACAGCCAGCATGGGTTTACTAAGAATAAAAGTTGTCAAACTAACCTGATCTGCTTCTATGAAGAGATGAGCAGATGCTTGGATGGAGGAGCTGCTGTGGATATTGTGTTCTTGGACTTTGCAAAGGCATTTGACACTGTCCCTCATAGACGCCTGATGGGTAAAATAAGGTCTATTGGTTTGGCAGAAATCATTTGCAATTGGATTGAGAACTGGCTGAAGTATCGTATCCAGATAGTTGTGGTCAATGATTCCTACTCAGAATGGTCACCAGTTATGCGTGGCGTACCCCAGGGTTCTGTGCTTGGCCCACTACTATTTAATATATTTATGAATGATATAGAGGTAGGAATTATTAGCACAGTGCCTATTTTTGCAGGTGACACCAAGCTAATTAGTGTAATACAGTTTATGGAGGATGTTCATAGGCTGCAGGGTGACTGTGGAAAATAGAAACATCTAAAAAATAACTTTTAATAAATCGCTAGTTAAGTCCTGGTACCTGTTAACTTTTATGGAAAGGTCTCCATGCCAGGACATTAAATGCTGAAATACACTATTTTCGGTATCCTATGGTATTGTCACCACAATAAGATACATAAACTCCTGGACCCACTTAAGCCTACGCGTTTCGCCGTTCACAAAACGGCTCCTCAGGGGTCTAAATGTGGGGAGGTAGAAACAAAAAACGGATCCTCACAAAAACTGGTAGTGTACACAAAGAATATAATTATGATAAATTAAATTAAACGTCCGACTAGTCACATATGGTATATGCATATATAAATACTCAACAGACACCAGGTTAGTTATATTACAGTCTTAGGAGTTCCTACTTTTCTTATGCAATGTACCTTTTTCGCATTTGCATTAAGACAGGATACCTATAATGTGACTAAGCATGTCACCTGAAGGATTCATCTGTTTTGGTAGATATGTATATGTAAGGGCGTAGGTGCAGATAAATTTCAGGTGCTCAAGCCGGTATATACATATATCTATATTGCACTTGCCCAACTAATTGTGATATTATGTTATTTTATGGTAACAAGGAGTATTCTAGATTGCATACATCCCCAGGCCTATTGCACATAAAAAAGTTTATAGCTCAAATATATTGCACTTGCCCAGATAATATATAGGTGACTCATCGTGAACCGTATGCTACTGCGCATATCATTCAATCAGTGGCGTCATGCACGAAAATGCAAAACTATTATATGATGATAGTCAGTATAGATAATTCATGCACAACCAATGTCAGCAGATATACAGATACAGTTCAACCGGGTACGTCCATATCTAGGCTGTCTGGGCGTCATGATGGTCCTCGTACACTCAAGCTAAGTCTCCCTAAATGTGGCTGGTTATGCATTGATTGTTACAGCTCTGTGGCTTACTGTTTATTTCATCTGTCATGTGGTACTACTGGCTAAGGGTGTTGTGCACTAATTTGCATGGTTCAGTATAAAACTTGGGCAAGTGCAATATCTCCATTGATTGATCATGCTATCTTCTACTGTATGTATTGGGTAAGCTAGGCACATGTATACCCGGTTGATCTGTATCTGTATATCTGCTGACATTGGTTGTGCATGAATTATCTATACCGACTATCATCATATAATAGTTTTGCATTTTCGTGCATGACGCCACTGATTGAATGATATGCGCAGTAGCATACGGTTCACGATGAGTCACCTATGAATTATCTGGGCAAGTGCAATATATTTGAGCTATGAACTTTTTATGTGCAATAGGCCTGGGGATGTATGCAATCTAGAATACTCCTTGTTACCATAAAATAACATAATATCACAATTAGTTGGGCAAGTGCAATATAGATATATGTATATACCAGCTTGAGCACCTGAAATTTATCTAGAGGACACCGCATGGGACCTACGCCCTTACATATATCTACCAAAACAGATGAATCCTTCAGGTGACATGCTTAGTCACATTATAGGTATCCTGTCTTAATGCAAATGCGAAAAAGGTACATTGCATAAGAAAAGTAGGAACTCCTAAGACTGTAATATAACTAACCTGGTGTCTGTTGAGTATTTATATATGCATATACCATATGTGACTAGTCGGACGTTTAATTTAATTTATCATAATTATATTCTTTGTGTACAATATCAGTTTTTGTGAGGACCCGTTTTTTGGTTCTACCTCCCCACATTTAGACCCCTGAGGAGCCGTTTTGTGAACGGCGAAACGCGTAGGCTTAAGTGGGTCCAGGAGTTTATGTATCCTATTGTGGTGACAATACCATAGGATACGGAAAATAGTGTATTTCAGCATTTAATGTCCTGGCATGGAGACCTTTCCATAAAAGTTAACAGGTGCCAGGACTTAACTAGCGTTTTTATATATATGTTGGTTGTCTATTTGGAGACAGTCTGTCTCCTCTTTTTAAATGGATTTATTAAAAGTTATTTTTTAGATGTTTCTATTTTTCTGTGATTTTTTTCTATTTTCTGGAAACATCCTTATTTTTCCCTGCTGACGGGTTGAATGTCAGGCTCTGTGAATTTGCAGGGTGACTTGAACAAACTGAGTGTTTGGTCGTCCACTTGGCAAATGAGGTTCAATGTGAATAAATGTAAGGTTATGCACCTGGGGGCTAATAATCCAAACCTGGGAGAGTTCCTTGTTGAGAAGGACCTGGGGGTACTAGTAGATCATAAATTAAATAACAGCATAAAATGTCAATCAGCTGAATCTAAAGCCAGTAGGATCTTGTCATGTACCAAAAGTGGTATGGACTCTCGTGATAGGGATGTAATATTACCACTATACAAGGCATTGGTTCAGCCTCACCTGGAATATGCTGTCCAGTTCTGGGCACTGGTCCATAAAAAGGATGCTCTGGAGCTGGAGAGGGTTCAACGTAGAGCCACAAAAATGATAAGGGGTATGGAGGGTCTTAGTTATGAGGAAAGATTAAAACAACTAGATTTATTTAGTCTGGAAAAGAGACGGCTACGAGGGGACATGATTAGTTTATCTAAATATATGAATGGCCCATACAAAAAATATGGTGGCACTGTCTCCGTCTGGAGAAATCAAGGTTTAATCACCAGAGGCGACAGGGCTTTTTTACTATGAGAACTGTCAATCTGTGGAATAGCCTTCCATAGGCGCTGATCACAGCAGGGACAGTAGAGAGCTTCAAGAAGGGTCTAGATGCCTTTTTACACCTAAATAACATTGATGGTTATGTTATATAGAATTGTTTCCCCTAAATCCATTCCTCATGCAATCCCTTTCCTTCCTTGGTTGACAAGTGTCTTTTTTCAACCATATAAACTATGATACTATGATCACTGTGAAGTGCAATTTGTTATGCAGCCAATCACAGTGCTTATTATCTGTAAAAATAAAAAAGTTATAGATTTTTAAAGGTGGGGAGTGAAAAATGGAAATGAAAAAACAAAAAGGCCATGGTCCTTAACCAGTTAAAAAAAAAGTTCTTCATTTTACCAATTTCTGATGATTATAATTTTTTCATACTTTGGCGTACAAACCATTATAAGTTGTCATTTTTTGCAGGACGTGATGACGATTGCATTTTTACTATTTTGGTGGAATGTATGATCTTTTGATCAGTTTTTTTATAGGCTGCAAATGGTGAAAAAATGGCATTTTGTACATTTGGTCGCTATTTTCAGGGTTCACTGCCTGAATTAACCATTATTATATTTTGATTATCCTGACAGGGTCTCTTTAAAGGGGTTGTCCAGGGGGGAGGGGTTAAAAAAATTCTTTACGTCACCATTCCCAGCACCTGGAAGTAGTTGGAGCAGAGCTGTTCGTTTACAGGGACACAGCTCCAACGGACTGTGCCGCTGGACTTCGGGAGCATCTGAGGAGGTGAGTGCATGTTTCATCACCAGGCCGGGTTGTAGATTTTTTTAACACTTCAACAACCCCTTCAAAGCATAATGGTGTACATGTTTGTCATAATGCGTTATGGGGTCAAGTGTTATTTTAATTCCTCTCTGACCACGTGCTGATGTCTAAAGTCCGGAGTCTTCAGCAACGTCTTTAGAAGCCACTGCAGTTTTCTTATGGCTAGCGCGGGAGCAGGAATGGATATCCAAGTGTAGGAAATACGCAGAGAAACTAGGGAGAAAGGGAAATGCAATTTATTTCCACTTCTCTCTTCTCTATTCCTCACTGCATTGCACTGAAATAGCGAGATGCACAGAGAAGGAGAGCCGGTAGTGCCATCGGCTCTATAAACTCGGTGGTCACGTGATCGCTGGGTCTAAAGGGGTTAATCGGAGCTGCTGGGTCTGATCAGACCGAGTACAGCTCTAATCAACATCAGCCATCACAGGGGTTGTTTCCCCCTGTAACTGGGGCTCTTATAAATGCCAAAGTTACAGGGGAAAACTTGTAAAAGAAAATAAAAATGTAAAAATTAAAAAAAAAACCTTGAAAAGGGATGTTTTATGACCTCATGGGGGACATATAAAGTAAAAACAAACACACAAAAAAAGAACAAAAAAACATCACCATGGTTGTCCTGTTTGCCCGAGACTGTACATATTATATATCAAAACGCCTGAAACAAAATAGGGAATAAAATAAGGCCCTTTTCCACTGAAATAAAATTCAAAGTGAAAAAATCTTTAAACTTTTATTCATTGTCACTAACCCTATGTGTCTGAAAAAAAATGCTCCAAACTTTTTTAAGGTAGCATGCTGAAAAATAAGTTACGGCCCTAAACCTGCCTCATTCTAAAATGTGCTAAAAATGCCCTGGTCATTAAAGCTTTTTCAGGCCGCATTATTAAGGGGTTAAGGCCGTTATTTTCCTTGTCCCATCATGGAAAACAAAGTTGCATTTTCCTTAACCCCTTATCAGTGACGATTGTTTTCAGCTCAATGACCAGACTCGATTTTTCGACTGTGACATGTGTCACGATAATTGGTTATAACTTTGGAATGCTCTAAGATATCCAGGTGATTTTGAGATTGTTTTCTCAAGACACAAGTTTTGCGTTTCATTCTGAAAAAAAATGAAAATTTTGCAAAAAAGTTTGGAAAAAGTCTTCATTTTCAAAGTTTGAAATGTTCCGGTTTCCAGGCAGTTAGTTAAACTACCCAAAAAGCTAGATAACTAACATTTCCGGAATGTCTGCTTTATGTTGGAATGATATTTTATGTATTTTTTCTAGGATGTTATGGGGCTTAGAACTTTAGGCGTGATTTTTAAAATTTTCATGAAAATCGCCAAAACACACATTTTGAGGAACAACTCAGCTTTCAAGTGACTTTGAAAGGCCTTAAATAATAGTAAAACCCCACAAATTACCCCACTATATAAACTACACCCTTCAACGTATGTAAAACAACTTCTATTAAGTCTATTAACACTTTAAGTGTTTCACATAGGTTAAAACAATATGGAAGTGTGATTACAAAACTTTAGAATTTTTTTGGAAAATACATTAATTTAGGCCAAAAATGACACTTTCATAATGAATAAAATGAGGAATTGCTCTGCAAAGGTTGATGCCCAATTACTCCCGATTGTACTGATACCCCACCCATATGTGGTGGTAACTGCTGTATGGGCACATGGCTGGGCATGGAATGGAAGCAGTGCCATTCACAGAAGATTTGTATTGTCACAATGTACAAGCTATTAAATTTAAAGGGGTATTCCAGGAATCAGCATAATTCATATGCAAATGCATACTCAAAATATAAGCTTATATGTAATTAGTTGTTATTTAAAATTTTGCTCCCCTTAGCAGAAAAATGCTGGTGACATACACAGTAATGAAGTATTAAAATGTTACTGGCCCTTTAATCAGTCCGTTGATTTCCTCCGCGCGGTCCGTTGCAGAGCAGACACAGGACACAAGATGGCCGCTGGTCACATGTCCACATCACATGTCCTGCAGCTGCCTGGGCAGGTCATGTGATCACCACTAAGTTTGGCTGTAGTCGGTTGGTTGCACTGCATCCAGTATGGCCAGTGTTTTGGTGATGGCAGTTACACATCATTACCATGGTAACAGAGCAAGAAAACCTGTTACATTATTACTGGGAGCAGAGCATAAGAGGCAGGAGGAGTTACTGAGAACTAAAGGATCATGGGACTTGTATTTTCCAGTGGCGGCCATCTTGGTGATAACTCCGCCTACTTTAGAGAGGACATAAAATGTTGTGAATCATAAAATCAAACTATTTAAGCTCCGTTTTGTGACTAATGACATTGAGTATTGTTGTATTTATTTATTTATATCATCATGGGTTTTTGTTTCAGACGTTCATATTCCCGGAATACCCCTTTAAATTTTTTTGGTAATGCGAACATATGAGGGGTTATTATTTGCGGGGTGAGATACAAATGATAGATAATTCATTTTAGGGGGGTCTATAGTTTATTTATGAGATTTTAGTAACTATTTCAAGGGGGATACAAACAAAATTATCAATTTTTATTGTGGATTTTTAGCCCTTTTTTTTGTTCTGCTCGTCATAACATAAAAATAATATCGTATCTGTATTCTCTGGTTCACTATGATTAAGGTGATACCTTATTAATATAGTTTTACTGAGCAAACCGATATTGGAAAAAAAATCACTTTTTTTTTTACTATCTAAAACTTTTCAGGGCATAATCTGTATGTTTAAGCTTTTGGGTCTAGTTGAGGGCTTATTTTTTTGCGAAAAGAGTTGTTCTTTTCAGTCGTATCATATTAGGGCACATAACTTTTTTGATCACTTTTTTGTGATGGTATTTGATTAAAAATGGTATATTACTGGAAGTTTTTTTTTTTTTTTTACGTCGTTTATTGAGCGGGTGCAATATTGTTTTAGATTTATTGTACAGATTGATACGGAGGCGGTGATACCAAATATGTACTTTTTTGTGCTTTATATACTTTATTTGGATTTTATAATTAATTGGGCTGATTAGGGGTCTTGTTAAAGCCCTTACATTGCAATACATTTGTATTGTAGTATACAATTTATGGTTCAATAAACTTTATTGCATGCGAGCAAAAAGCCTACAAGTCAGGCACATGTTCGGGTCGCAGGCCCCTGTTTTAGTTATGTCACGACTTTATATGCATGTAGGTCTTAAGCTCAGCAAGGCAAACATAAACATACTTAAAATTCGATCAACCAGTTAAAAGTGAAAAAGAAGGGGGGTGAAGAATAGGGGGATGGATCGGATCCCCCGCTAAGCACACCGGGGGGGGGGGGGGTGTCTGATCCACGGGGGACAAACTTAACGCGCGTGTAAGGGGTTAAACACAAACTCCGATCCCGGGTGTTAGTGCCGAGCCACAGCCTGACACCGGCACCAGCGACCCCTGATGTCCCACAATCTTTTTCTGATGCGCTGAAAGGCGGCATGTCAGAACAAGTACTCTTAACCCCTTGATGCTCTGCGCCATAGCTGTATGGCGCAGAGGTACAGGGGATGTATGAAGAGGGCTCATGGGCTGATCCCTCTTCATAAACAGGCGGGGTTTGTTGCATAATGCAGCAAACCCCCACCGCTAATAACCGCGTCCGATTGCAAAAATGCCATATACTGCAATATATATATTACAGTATATGGTAGGAATGATCAGACCACCTAGGGTTAATGTACCCTGGAGGGTCTAAAAAGTAGTTAAAAAAAATAGTTTAAAAAATAATAAAAAAAGGAAAAAACCGAAAAGTTCAAATCACCCACCTTTCCCTAGAACTGATATAAAACGTAATAAACAGCAAAAGTCACAAAGACACAATAGGTATCGCTGCGTCCCAAAATGCCCGATCTATCAAAATATAAAACCGCTTATTGCCGGCGGTGAACCACATAACGAAAAATAGCACCCAAATGTCCAAAACACGACTTTTACACCATTTTACATCACATAAAAAATGGAATTAAAAGTGAACAAAGTGTCGCACCGACCGCAAAATGGTAGCAATTAAAACATTGGCCCATTTTGCAAAAAAATGATACCTCACACAGCTCTGTACACCAAAGTATGAAAAAGTTATTAGCATCAGAAGATGGCAATTTTTTTTTTCTTTTTCCTACACATTCTTTAATTTTGAAAATGTGTTAAAACGCAATAAACCTGGTATAAATTTGGTATCACACTGATCGTACCGAACCAAAGAATAAAGTAGATGTGTTATTTGAAGAGGATGGTAAAAGTCATAAAAACTGAGCCCACAAGACCATGACGCGAACATGTGTTTTTTTACAAGTTTTGCACATTTGGAATTTTTTTCCAGCTTCCCCATACACAGCATGTAATAATAAATAATGTTACGGAGAAGTAAAATTTGTTATGAACAAATTAAGCCCTCATACAGCTCTGTACATAGAAAAATGAAAAAGTTATGGATTTTTGAAGGTGTAGAGCAAGAAATGAGCGTAAAAAAACTTGCGTCCTTAAAGGGGTTATGCCACGAAACAATTGACTACAAAAAGCTGTCAAAGAGGTTAAAATATTTCAAAAATCTATTTGTAATGGTTACCTGGAAGTAAAGATTCCTTTCTATTTGTTATTATGATGCGTGTTCAGCCTCTATTCTGCTCCACACAGAAGCAGATGTGGGAGGGGCCAGGCCAGGCACAGCACTGACAGCGGCAGTTATTCCACAACTCAGTGCTACAGAGCGCTCAGCCTTCAGAGTCTCCTTCCACCAGCTGTGCTCAAATAGTCCCTGCATTTACTGATCCAATAGAAGTCCAATTGAAATGTGTCATACGCCCCATGTTAAAAGTGCACCAAAAAAAGTTGGTGCAGTCTGTCAAAGCAGTGCAGGGGGCACCAGATTCATGAAGAACGTGCGCCAGAAATCCTGAATCTGGCGCCCCCTGCACACTACACAGGACACTGCACATAGTACACATGTACTATGTATTCTCACAGCATCATGGTCGGTCAGGCTGACATGCATGGCAGAAGTCTAGGTGGTTGCAGGGGAGGCAAACCCCACGTGTATCGTCACTCCAAAGTGACACTTACCCCTGAGGAAGTCACTTTGAAGTGAGGATACGCATGGAGTTTGCTGTCCCTGCATTTTTCTAGACCTCCGACATATTTACACTTTACTGTCCGCCTGACCGACCATGATGCTGTGAGAATACATTGTTTTGCTCTTCTTGTATGCATTGATTGTACAAAATTAGGTGCAATAGTTGTTTTTATAACTTTTACTAATAAACTTTTGTATTTTTGTATGTTGATTGAATCTCTTTCTGTGTATTTTGTAAGGAATTGCAACCAAATCACTAGATAGATAGATATGTGATAGATAGATAGATAGATAGATAGATAGATAGATAGATAGATAGATGGATAGATATGTGATAGATAGATAGATAGATAGGAGATAGATAGATAGATAGATAGATAGATAGATAGATAGATAGATATGTGATAGATAGATAGATAGATAGGAGATAGATAGATAGATATGTGATAGATAGATAGATGGATATGTGATAGATAGATAGATGGATATGTGATAGATAGATAGATAGATAGATAGATAGATAGATAGATAGATATGTGATAGATAGATATGTGATAGATAGATAGATAGATAGATAGATAGATAGATAGATAGATAGATAGATATGATGAGAAAATAGGCAGCACTCCAAAGATATCGTGCAAAAAAATAGTGTCCTTTATTCCATGCTTTTGAAAAAGTACAGCAAGAGCGACGTTTCGACTCACACAGAGTCTTTATCAAGGACACTATTTTTTTGCACGATATCTTTGGAGTGCTGCCTATTTTCTCATCATATCTTGACAAAGGATCCGTGGCCCGATCCCAGTGTGCCTGCACCCACCACTATTTGCTTACTTTTTGGTGTGCTGTTTTCATTTTCTCGAAGTAGATAGATAGATAGATATGTGATAGATAGATATGTGATAGATAGATAGATAGATATATAGATAGATATGTGATAGATAGATAGAGAGATAGATAGAGAGATAGATAGGAGGTTGCTGATGTTTAGCGACTTCCCTGCTAGTCAGGCACAGGGGCCCCTTTGCAGGAGAGCAGGGTAACATGGAGGGACAGTGAATGGTGGAGAGTACAGGAGGAGTATGCATCAGGAGAGCAGTGTAACATGGAGGGACAGTGAATGGTGGAGAGTACAGGAGGAGTATGCATCAGGAGAGCAGTGTAACATGGAGGGACAGTAAATGGTGGAGTGTATAGGAGGAGGACTGCAGGACAGCAGTGTAACATGGAGGGACAGTGAATGGTGGAGATTACAGGAGGAGGACTGCATCAGGAGAGATCAGAGCTCAGCCTGTTACTTGTGTTATCTCTGCAGCCTCCTGTGTGACCTGACTAATGGTGGAGGGAGGAAAGGGCTGATACATTGCTATGATCCATGTTAGGGGAGGACTCCTCTGAGCAGACATGTCTGGCTGCAGTTACCTTGTATCTGCTGCTGTAGGCTCCTGTGTAGCTGGTGAGCAGTGGCCATCACAGCACAATCTCTGCCCCTCCTCCTCTCTCACCTCCTATTGGCTGCAGTGTGTCAGGTGATCTCTCAGTGTGCGGAGGAGCTGTGAGCCCGTGGAGTGATCTGTAGTGGAGAACAGCTGACTGACTCCCTCAGCTGTTGCTCAGGACGGGACACAGCTACCACCGGGGGGCGCCAGCAACCAGAACAAAAGGAGTTATCTCAGTAAGCCTGCAGATTTTGTAATAAGTGTAAATGGTGAAAGTACTTTTAACAATGCATTGGACCCAATTACAGCAATGTGCAATGGTGACACAACCCCTTTAAGGGTGATGCCACACGTGATGTTTTGAACACGTGTTTGACCCGTTTTTAACCAGTCCATCAAAAAATGCATGCGTTTTTGACCAGTTTGAATTAAGATAATTGGTCAAACCTGTCAAAAACGGATGAGTTTTCAAAAAACGCATGTTTTTTTTTTTTTGACCGACTGCTTAAAAAACGGCCCAAATACGCGTTCAAAATGTGGCATCCCTAGGTGGTTAAAGGGGTATTCACATTTCAGCAAATTAATGTTATTGTTTTTATGATAAAAAGTTACACAATTTTCATATATACTTTCTGTATTAATTCCTCATGGTTGTAGAAATCTCTGCTTGGTGTCTTTCTATAGAAAGCTTATGCGTTCACTTCCAGTGGACAGTAATCTGACTGTGGTCACATAGGTGTACAGCACATTATGTCACATAAATTAATCAGAGCTGTATTTTATAACGAGCTGTGCACCTGTGTATCCATGGTCAGATTTGTGTCCACTGGAATTAAATATAGAAGCTTTCTATAGAAGGACAGCAAGCAGAGATTTAGAAAACCATGAGGAATTGGTACAGAAAGTAGTTTGGAAAGTTGTATAACTTTTTATAATGCAAAGAATAACATTAATTTGCTGTAATGGGAATACCCCTTTAATGATCGCTGTAAAAAGCCGATAGGGCGGTCATTGCGGGGTTAAAGAGGACCTGTCACACTGAGGGCTCATTCACACGATGCGTCACTTTTTTAAATGTGTTTTTGATGCATTCTAAAGGCTTCAGCCTTGATCACATGCTACGGTTACATTGCAGATGCATTTTAGCAGATGCAGTGGAAATGCAAAGTAACCTCAGCATGTGATCAAGGCTGAGGGCGCATTCACGCGTTCCGCTAGCGTCGCGTTATGAACAGGGGGCGGAGTTTGGGGCGATCGCATATGCGTTTCCAGAGAAACGCATGCGATCGGGTTATTAATCGCATGCGTTTCCCGGGAAACGCATATGCGATCAGCCCGAGCCCCGCCCACTGTGCGCTAGCGTCGCGTTATGAACGCAACGATAGCGGAACGTGTGAATGCGCCCTCATGCCTTTGGAATGCGTCGAAAACGCATCAAAAATTCTACGCAACGCATAGTGTGCATGCGCCCTGACTAAATCCTCTAGGAGCTTCTTAATAAAGTAAGCCGCTGCCTAGCCCTACCCCAGAAAAAGCAGAGTTAGGGTGATGTCACACATGGCGGTTTTAGGCCGTTTTTGGGCTGCTTTTAGTTTTTTACAATCTAAAAACGGCCCAAAAACTGCCTAAAAACGCCATGTGTGACATCACCCTTAGGATCCATGCACAGTGACATATGGCGAGCGTATATACGGCCGCATACACTTTTCCAATAGTTGTCTACGGCGCCCAGGCTTGGTCTGGTGAGCACAACGACTACGGCAGGGAGCATCCGTTTTTGACAGGTTTTACCAATTATCTTAATTAAAACTGGTCAAAACCGCATTAGTTTTTTGACAGACTGCTTAAAAACGGGCCAAAAACGTCTTCAAAACACCATGTGTGACCGCAGCCTTAACCCCTTCCCGCCGCGGCCCTTTTTCGATTTTGCGTTTTCATTTTTCACTCCCCACATTCAAAAATCTGTAACTTTTTTATTTTTCCATGTACAGAGCTGTGTGTTGGCTTATTTTCTGTGTAACAAATTACACTTCAAAATGGTGGTATTTAATATTTCATGTCGTGTACCGGGAAGCGGGAAAAAAATTCCAAATGCAGTGAAATTGGTAAAAAAACACATTTGTGCCGTATTCTTGTGGGCTTGGATTTTACGGATTTCACTGTGCACCCCCAAATGACATGTCTACTTTATTCTTTGGGTCGGTACGATTACAGGGATACCAAATTTGTATAGGTTTTATAATGTTTTCATACATTTAAAAAAATTAAAACCTCCTGTACAAAATTTTTTGTGGGGATTTTGCCATCTTCTGGGGCTAATAACTTTTTCAGACTTTGGTGTACAGAGCTGTGGGTGGTGTCGTTTTTTGCGGATTTTGGTGACGTTTACATTGTTATCATTTTTAGGACTGTACGACCTTTTGATCACTTTTTATAGATTTTTTTTTTAAATTTTAAATGGCAAAAAAGTGCCATTTTCGACTTTGGGCGCGATTTTCCATTACGGGGTTAAACCCAGTGAAAAATCGTTATCATATTTTGATAGATCGGGCATTTTTGGACGCGGCAATACCTAATGTGTTTATGATTTTTACTGTTTATTTTTATTTATATCAATTCTAGGGAAAGGGGAGTGATTTGAATTTTTAGGGTTTTTTATTATAATTTTTTTTAATTATAATTTTTACCATTTTTCAGACTCCCTAGGGTACTTTAACCCTAGGGTGTCTGTACGATCCTATCATATACTGCCATACTACAGTATGGCAGTATATGGGGATTTTACTACTCATACTTTACCATGTGCTGACAGCACATGGTAATGAATGGGTTAACCCGAAGTAGCTTCGGGTCTTCGTGAGACCCGAAGCTACCATGGCGACGGATCGCCGCTCCCCGGGGAGCGACGATCCACGGAAAGATGGCGGCGCCTGCGCGCCGTCGTCTTTTTGATGCCGCCGGCGATCAGCGGTAAAACACCCACAATCGGTGCCGGCACCGATCGCGGGTGTTATCGGTAAGCCTTTGCTGCGATATGCAGCAAAGACTTACCGGCTATGTCACATGTCGGTAAGGGGTTAAACTTCTGGCGTTATTGGAACATGTCGATGAAGCTAGCAAACGCTGCACTGCCATAGCCCTCAAAAGGCTGACCAAGCTTATAGCATTCCGGTGTATTCATGAGGTGGCAATCCGAGGAGGTGGTAACTGCCGAATGAAGCGTGGCAATAACCGTCAGGGCGTGTTCACATGTTGCACTTTGGTTGCGTTTTCATTGCATTTTTAAATGCATTACAACAGCTGAGGAGAGGTGATTTGCCTAATTACATTACTATTTACATTTGTTAACGCATTGCTGACGCATGTGATCACATGTGCTAACATCGTGTTTACAATGCATTTTGTAAACGCAAATGTTAACGGTAATGTAATTAGGCAAATCACCTCATCTCAGCTGTTGTAATGCGTTTTAAACCGCAATGAAAACGCAACCAAAGTAGTGTGGGAGTCTTGGTCTGGGGTAGAAGCTGAAGAGAGGGGAGTGCCGCCCCCCCCCCCCCATTAATAAGCTGGATCACTGTGAGGGTGGTGGCACAAGTGCAGTTTTGGCTGCGGTTGCAAACGCAGACCAAACCGCAGTCACCGGACCGCCCCCCCCCCCTTTGCGCTAGCGTCGCCTTATGAACGGACGCCTAGTGGAACGTGTGACCGTGGCCTAACACTGCTATTACTGGGATAGGGCTTTAGTAAGCAGCTCCTAGGCCGTGGTCACACGTACCGCTAGTCGTCCGTTCATAACGCGACATAGCACACAGTGGGCAGTCCTCGGCATGTGCGTCCGGGCCGAGGACCTCCCCCTGTGCACTAGCGTAGCGTTATGACGGACGCCTAGTGGTACGTGTGAACGCGGCCCTAGAGGGTTTTTTTAGGGTGACAGGTCCTCTGTAAGAGGTTAAAAATGTGTGAGAGGTAAATATATTAGATAACACTGAAACATGGGGAAATCCCTTCGACAAACTATGTGATAAGACAGATCTTTCACAAAAAAAAATTAACATTACCTTTGTGCTACCAAAGGTGAAATCTGCCAAACCCCTTGCAGAAAAAAAACTCATGTCTGACAATCTTCCAATATAGAACATTTTCTCCTATTCAAGCCAATATACATCCTTGCTAATATGACGCATACTCTGAAGCATATGGATGTAATTCAACCACCATCCTTGGTATTAAGTTGCTCTTCACTTTGGCTACCCACCCCGTCATGGGCAGTTTTTGAGGGCGAGCAGTCCTGCTGAGCGGTAGAGGCGGAGCCGGGGAGGAGCCCCCTAGTGGCGCAGTTTATAAGACTCTATAATGCCGTTGTTAGCGTCAGTTACGTTTACCGCCCGGAGGAAATGGCTTCAGCAGCTAGCAGGTCGTCGGCTTCCAGAGCGCCCTGCAGGTGAGTAGTGACCATAGGGCTGCTGCATTCAAAATGAACGCGGCGTGGCCATGCCTCGGAGGTTTTAATTAGCTCATCTCAGCTTTAACTAGGGAAAGTCTGTCCCCACTTATGGTTTCTGAGTGTTTTAAGATCTTGTGTTCTGCTCTGAGAACTAGGGCCACGTACAACCACATAAGTAATTTTACATGAAATATATCTTCTTAACAAAACGGCATTTGCTGTTGGTTGTGCAGTGCAGGAGCTTAATATTGGCCTTTACAGGTATGATACAGCTTCCTCTGTTCATCCTGGTAATGTGGAGACCACAAGTGTATGTATTTACCTGCATAAAGAGGACCTGTTAGCCATCAAAACGGCACTAGGAGCTGCTTACTGTTTTTATAGGTGACAGGTCATCTTTAAACTGTACCCACTGACTTGGATGTTGTCTTACAAATTCTTTATCTGAGCTATGTTATACTACCGGTATGAGCAATTTAACTGTTAATTATGTTTTTATTTAATAGAGCATTTTTTCGAGGCACATGCAGATGGGGTGTTAATTGTCGTTTCTCACATGAGAAAAGGTCAGCTCCTATTTGTAGACATTTTCAAAAAGGATTCTGTGGTTATGGAGACAAATGCAGGTAAGGTGATCTTGATTTCAGTATAAATGCATAATGAGGGTCACATAAAGTCTATAGAGTCTATAAATACAATGCAAAAACCCTGGATTGAAGGCTTGTCTTGAGCCCGTCCCCTAATGTTTGCTTTGCGTTTGTAAAAAGCAATACAAATGCTACGTGTGACTGCACCCTTAGGGCTCATTCACACTGCCGTCTGCGAGGCCGTACATGCGGCCGCAAATTTGCGGCCGCATGTACGTCCCCATAGACGGCAATAGCGGCACGGCGGGGATACGGTGCCACACGTGTGGCACCGATCCGGGCCGCACACCGCAAAAAGATAGAGCAAGCTCTATCTTTCGGCGGATGTGCGGCCGTGTGCTGCTATTTCCTATGGAGGGAGGAGGGGTCACCACCTCCTCACCTCCAGCACACGGCGTGTGAATGTACCCTTACTCCAAAAAATTGGAATGTTGTTATTCATAACATTAAGAACTGAACTGGTACCAGTTTGTAACTTGGTGTCAAATTTTAGGCTAGAACTATGGACTAGCTCTAAAATTGCATTGTTTAAACTATAGACAAATTGCACTTGTATCTCTGGTTCTATTTCTATAACATCTAGAATAAACTCCAAAGAGCGACGGCTTATTTTCTGCGTTCTAAATTGCACTTCATAGTGGCGTTATTTAATATTCCATGCCATGTACAGGCAGTCCCTGGGCTACGTACAGGATAGGGTCTGTAGGTTTGTTCTCAAGTTGAATTTGTATGTAAGTCGGAACTGTATATTTTATCATTGTAATCCCAGCCAGAACTTTTTTGGTCTCTGCGACAATTGGATTTTAAAAATGTTGGGTTGTCATAAGAATGAATATTAACACTAAAGCTTCATTACAGACACCTTTGAAAACTGTTACCACTGATCATTGTAGCCTAGGACTAAAGTACAATAAATTACCAATATCCAGAGGTCCGTTTGTAACTAGGGGTCGTATATAAGTCGAGTGTTCTTTAGTAGGGGACCGCCTGTACTGGAAGTGGGGGGGAAAAAAAATTCTAAATGCAGTTTAACTGCATTTGTGATGTTTTCTTGTGGGCTTGGATTTTACAGCTTTCACTGTATGCCCCAAATGATATGGCTACTTTGGGTCGGTACGATTACGGGGATACCAAATTTTATGTTTCATAAAACGTCCTGTAGAAATGTTTTTTATTTTGCCATCTTCTGGTGCCGATAACTTTTTTTTTTTTTTTTTTTTTTTTTTTTTTTTTGGTGTACGGAGCTGTGGGTGGTGTCATTTTTCAACTTTTGGCGTTTCCATTGCTATAATTTTTATAACTGTGTGACCTTTTTCTCACTCTTTATCGATCTATTTATTTTTATTTTTTATATATATATTTTTCAAAATGGCAAAAGTGCCATTTTCGACTTTAGGCTCTATTTTCCATTCTGCGGGTTATATGCAGTGAAAAACCGTAATTGTATTTTGATCGGGCCATTTCATACGATGCGATCCCTAATGTGTTTTTGTATTATATTATAATTTTTTTTTTTTTTTTCTTCATGAGACCCGCGGCTGTTATGTCACAGGGAGCGATGATCCGCAACAAGATGGGAAAATGCCCACGAACCCACCGATTGCGAAATGCAGCAAAGACTTACGGGCTATGGAGATGGCTCTGCCAGCGAGCCCTCTCCATGCACGCGTTGGGAAGGGGTTAAACTACTCCAGTATTGGGTTTTATGTAGATCATGGAATAATACAAGGCTTGTCGTTTTTTTGGAAAAAGACAGTTTTACTATCTCTGTGGGGACAGGCATTGCTGGTCTGTACAGTTACATAGGCTGACAGTTATAATTACCTGAATCAGTATTGTTTCTTTTCGTGTGCCCTAGTGGGACAAATAAGAGTACCTGTATATTTGTACAGCTGAAGGATCTAAGCTAAATATGCCGCCTCCCACTAGTGAAATCGCCACCTGGACTCACCCATTGCAGGGTGTGTGAAATGGTTGAAGGGTTGTAGTTTCCTGCACAGCTTACTACTAAATTCACCATGCTAGTGAGGGACAACATTCTGGTACACTTTGTCTGCTCAGATCAAGATTTAAAGGGGTTGTCCTCTTTCACCAAATAATTGATTTGAGTAAGGAAGTTACAAAAAGTATATTGGAAACTTCTGTTCAGAAGCATCCAATCTGTTTATCCTCTCCTCCAATTTTGGGACATAAAAAAGGCACTGGCTTGCTCGAGATGTTTGTTAAACTTTTTTTTTATTTAAGCCATAGCCCGCAATAAAATTGATTTACCGTATACACTCGTGTATAAGCCGAAAAACATCGCCTCGGCTTATACACGAGTCAATAGCAATAAAAAGTAATTATTTAAAAAATAATAAAGTTGTATGCCCTCCGGTGGCCCCGATGCACAGCGCTGCTCCCCTGATGTCTGCGCGGCTCGTATTCTGTCTTCCCGGCTCCTCTTCTTGCTTCAGCGCCCAACTTCTATAACGTCGTGCTGGGCCCCGCCATGTTCTTCTCCCGGCGGCGTCTTCCCGGGAAAGAACAATGGCAGCGCCCACCACGATATTGGAGAAGACAGGCGCTGAAGCAAGAAGAGGAGCCGGGAAGACGGAAGACGAGCCGCGCTTCGCATTGGGGCCACTGGAGGGTGAGTATAGAAGTGTTTTTTTTTTTTTTTTTTTTTTGTTTTAATTATGGGGTGGCTGTATGGTACATACTGGGGGGGGGGGGGGTCTGACCAATGCATTTCCAATAGGTCTTTGCCGTTTTTGCTGGTAAAATTAGGGTTCTCGGCTTATACTCGGGTCGGCTTATACTCTAGTATATACAGTAACAATAAAAGGTTGTTGAAAGCGGGACGACGCGTTTCGCGCTTGAAGTAAGCGTGTAATTCTGCTTTTTTTTTTTTTTTTTAACTTTCAATGACCTTTTATTGTTAAATCAATTTTATTGCGGTCTATGGCTTAAATAACAAACATCTCGAACAAGCAAGCGCCTTTTTTACGTCCCAAAAATGGAGGAGAGGATAAATGCAACCAGATTGAATGCTTCCGAACATTGCTTACTGTCTACAGGAGAGCGAACAGTGGGATCGGGCAGCGGCAATAAGTCTCGTTACAGGCTTCAAGAGGAGTTGTGCCCTTTGTGCACAACCCTAAAAGGTTAGTGTAACCTCACATCCTCTATTCATTTGTCTAAGGGTAATACACCATAGGAGCGCTCTGTCTCTCTATATTAGAAACTTCTGTCCATTGTCTTCTGATGGACCAAGGGTGCACATGCCATTATCAGATTAATTAGACCCATGTGATAATAGCTCATGCACCTGCGTGCCATTACAAGGCCATGGACAAATTTCTATCCCTGGACGTAAACTTTCTATAGAAGGACAACAATTAGAAAACTTGAAAACCGGTGCGGAATTGATGCAGAAAGGATTTGAAAATTTATTTAACTTTTTCTTACAAAAATCATATCAATGGCCGAGGCCATTTGACAAGGCCATTTAATTTTTTATTTTACATTCAATAATCTAATTTTATTTTGCTATATAAAGGGCTTGTTTTCAGTGACTGTATTTAATATCCCATGCCGGGTACTAGGAAGTGGAAACGGCAGTCTTATCAACTTATACTGCCAATAGCTACATAGTAGGCTCACAAATTCACCTGCCACAAAACTTGGACTAGACAAAATACGGTGAAGGCATATAGATAAAATTTAACTTTTAATGATCCAATGTTAAGTGAATAAATATTCTCAACCACCAATGTTGAGTATGGACCAATGGTCCTCTATTATATGCCTGATGGGGCCTGTGTCCCCACTGAATGTAGCGATCATTCTTATGGGCTTTTTTTTTTTTTTTTTTTTTTTGGGGTTGGTCCTTTGATGAATGACGTTTTTGACATTCTTTGCTTCTTTACATGAGGATATTTCTTGAAAAGCTTAACAATTTTTACATGGGGTGGTTGTTTTTTTTGTTTTTTTTTTTTTTCCCATGAAATGTGAGACTTTTTTTTTTTCTTAAAATTTATCAATTAGTTGTTTTTAATAAGTAGTACCGTTTACTTAAGTATAAGCACAAAAGTGCTGAAAAACCCTAACTCTAACTAAGTCTATTAACAGGAACCTACCACCACGACTCTACCTATAAAGGTAGAATGGGTAGTAGGTGGATGTATGGGACGCGATGATGGCGGGAGACGTGAGTATTAGCTCTAAAAAGGGCTATCTTTTTAAAACTTTAAATACCCTAATATGTAAATTTTCTTAAGCAGCTACTGGGGCGTGGAGTAGCCAGACATGAGGCTACACGTCCTGGCTACTCCACACCCCAGTAGCCTCTTTTGTCCTCCTACCCTCCTGTTTTCTTTGTGGCCGCTGCGCCGGAGCTAAATCGCCGGAGCACAACTCTGAACTCTGCTTCTCGTACGAGGGCGCACAGCTACGAGCAGAGCTCGCATTAACGCCTCACCACGCGTCATAGACGCGTGATGAGGCGCCATTACCCCCCAAAATAATTGCCATGCGTAAAGTTACGCTTGGAAATTATTCCCTGTAGCGTGCAGGCTGAGCGGCCCGGCGCGAGCTGCAAATGAGGTACATGTCTGTAGCGTGATCGCAGCGCGCGCCGGGCCGCTCAGCAGATCACGTGACAGTGTCAGGGGCGCGCCGGAGAGACCCGAAGTGAGTTCACCGGGGGAGATCTGTGGGCTGCAAAGATGATTCTCCCTGTCCTGCTCCATCTCTACCTGCCTGCATTTGTGATCGACGGGACCTAAAAGCAGTCCCTGGTGAGTGTGCGCAGTGTTGTGTGAATGCAACGTTGTGTGCTCTGTGTGCGGTGTATTACTAAAATTTTCATACTCCTCCTCGGGTAAAAATACTCCTCAAAAATGGTGAGGAGTATTTTTACCCTTTTGGAAAAATATTAGTGCGACCTCTGGCTACGAGGGTAGGAGGACAAAAGAGGCTACTGGGGTGTGGAGTAGCCGCGACGTGTAGCCTCATGTCTGGCTACTCCATGCCCCAGTAGCTGCTGAAGAAAATTTACATATTAGGGTATTTAAAGTTTTAAAAAGATAGCGGGAGACGTGAGTATTAGCTCTAAAAAGGCTATCATCGCGTCCCATTCATCCACCTACCACCCGTTCTACCTTTATAGATAGCATCGTGGTGGTAGGTTCCCTTTAAAGAAAAAAACTATACTCTCCTTTCCCATGCACCCCCGCAGGTACTCCTCCGCCATCAGCACACACTAAGATGTCAACAAGCAGCCGATATCATGAGTTCGATGGCACCGTGCATGGACACGCAGGCTGGTTTAAGAATCTTAAAAGTTGCGGGCACACTGCGGCGTGTAAGGGGCTTCAAGCGTTAACACTTTAGTGTTTTTTTTTTTTTTTTTTTTTATGGGTAAATAAGTAAACATCCCCTACACGCAAACATTTCCTATACTCCTCTAAAAGTAAAAAAAATTACCAATAAGCCTGCATGGTATCGCCGCGTCCGTAACAATCTCTACAAAAACACAACATTTTTCATAATATCACTTTACAAAAATGTTTCAAAGTATGTGCCAAAATGGTACCACTAAAAAGGACATCTCGACACATAAAGGAGCCGTAAACCAGCTCTGTCAACCAAAAAATATTTTTTTCAGTAAAAATGTATTTAAAAAAAAAACTAAATGAGGCATTACCATGATAGTGATCAATTGAATAAAGATGTTATTTTTATGGTATGGTATAAGGTCCTCCATACATTGGAGTTAAAATCTCATCAATAAGCTCATGACCAACTAAAATGTAGTAGTTGTAAAGTACATCTAATCTCACAGAAAATAAGCCCTTATGTCCAAACTGCCAATAACCTAAATATTGTATAGCCATTTAAAGGGAACCAGTCACCACACTTTTCACAAATACAGTTAGTTACCAGGGCTCTATGGGAACCTGTCACTAATTGGCCCCTTTCTATTAGCTAAAAAATTGTTCCCCTCAGATTCCCATATATTCAACTTTAGTTTTACCTGGTATCTAAGCATGGCTACAGCAAGTCGAGAGGGGGTGTGACCTCCTCGGGCTGAATCCAACAGCTCCCCTCCATCCTATCTCTGTATGCAGCTATAATGTCATGTGACCAAGGTGACATCATTGCAGGTCCTACAGCTTTTGTATCATTAGAAAACTCTACACCAAACATATATCTCATGAAATCGTAGCATATTGTGTCACATGAACTTACAGCAGCCTGCATGGAGAGGAGTAGAAGTCCATGCAGGCTGCTGTGATTGTTTTATGTGGTACATGGGGTACAGTTTGCTAATACTTGGTAGATTAAGGACCTTTGATGTCACCCTGTCACATGACATTGGAGGGAGTTGAGGGAGCGTGGCCTAAAGATGCATAGATACAAGATGCAAGATTATAACTGATTTTATGGGGATCTGAGGGAAACAATTTTTAGCTAAAAGCAGGGTGTCAGATAGTGGCAGGTTCCTATAGAGCCCTAGTAACTACCTGTATCTGTGAAAAACGTGGTAACAGGTTCCCTTTAATAGTAACTATGCATAATATGCTCTGAATGGCCCATATTCCCTTTGATGCCATCCCGTGTACCCAAACAGCAGTTGACCACTACATATGGGGTATTTGGAGTGCTCAGGAGAAATTGGGTATCAAAGTTTTGTAGTATTTTATCCACTGAGAATGTACACATTTATTTGGCCAAAAAAAAAATAATTTCAAATTGCACACAACTGTTTCAACTTGTGTAAACCAATTAATCTTCATAAAAGTGGTTTTATGTACCTTGAAGGGTGTAGTTTCTTTAATGGGATAATTTATGAGGTTTTACTTTTATTTCGGCCTCTAAAAGTCACTTGAGAGCATAACCTACAAAAATGAGCATGCATAAAAAAATCTGTAAATCTTAGCTTTAAAGGGTTTTTTTTTTTTTTTTTTTTTGACTTTGGTAAAATAAAACCTTTTGGTGAAAAATTCTCGATATGAAAATTACTATTTGCATTTTGAGAAAACCGCAAAAGCTACCACTAGCATGAAGTACAAAGTGTCTACAGGACCATTTCAAAATTATTTTGATGTTTTAAAGCATTCTGCAGTTAAAACCACTTATGACACAGGGCAGTTTTGAAAAAAATGGACTGTCAGGAAGGTGAAAAGTAGCTGTGGTGGCAAGGGGTTAAACTTGGTAGTTCAGGCAGGGCCTTTATTATGTTCAACTTTTCAACCAATTCTAGACACCTATTGGCTGTTAACCCCTTCATGCTTCGTGACGGATATATCCGCCATGGAGCTGTGAAGGTTGTATGAAGAAGGCTCACGGGCTGAGCCTTCTTCATACAGAGATGGGCTTTGCTGCAAAAGGTGTTAACCTTTTCTTTGCCGCCGGCAAAGTCGCCAGCGGCACTTTAAATTTGGCAGCGCATGGGCGCCGCCATCTTACCTCCGATCGCCGCTCCCCCGACCCTCATCGGGGGGCGGCGATCGGTTGCCATGGTACCCTCGGGTCTTCATTTGACCCGAGGATACATGGCTTCTGCATATCCATTACAATGAGCCTGTGGCTCATTGTAATGTATAGTGAGCAGAAATGCCATATACTGCGATACAGTAGTATTGCAGTATATGGCAGGAGCGATCAGACCATATAGGGTTAATGTACCCTAGAGGGTCTAAGAAATAGTGGGGGAAAAAAAGAAAAGTTTAAAAAATGTAAAAAAAATAATAAAATATTAAAAGTTCAAATCACCCCCCTTTCCCTAGAACTGATATAAAATATAATAAATAGTAAAAATCACAGACACATTAGGTATCGCCGCGTCCCAAAATGCCCGATCTATCAAAATATAAAAACTGTTACGGCCAGCGGTGACCTCCGGAACGGCAAATGGCGCCCAAATGTCCAAAACGCGACTTTTATGACTTCTTAGATGACATAAAAAATTATCAAAATGTTGCACAGTCCTCAAAACGGTAGCAATGAGAACGTCGGCTCGTTTCGCAAAAAATGACGTCACACAGCTCCGTGCGCCAAAGTATGAAAAAGTTATTTGCGTCAGAAAATGGCAAATTTTTCTTCTTTTTTTGTACACATTCGTTTAATTTTTTAAAACGTATTAAAACGCAATAAAACCTGTATAAATTTGGTATCACCGCGATCGTACCGAACCAAAGAATAAAGTAGAGGTGTTATTTGGAGAGCAGAGTGAAAGTCGTAAAAACTGAGCCCACAAGAACATGACGCACCTGCAGTTTTTTTCAATTTTTCCACATTTGGAATTTTTTTGCGGCTTCCCACTACATGGCATGGAATAATAAATAACATCATGGGAAAGTAAAATTTGTTACGCACAAAATAAGCCCTCACACAGGTCTGTACATGGAAAAATGAAAGTTTTATGGATTTTTGAAGATGGAGAGCGAGAAATTAGCGAAAATACCCTGCGTCCTTAAGGGGTTAAATGCGTGCCATTAAAGCTTGTGTGTTTTTTTTTTTTTTTTTTTTTTTTTTTTTTTTTTTTTTCCCCCTTCCCATTTCATTTCTCCTAGTTTTTTACACATTCCATGTGAACCTTCTGATTCTCCTTCCGGTTACCTTGCCAGCCGTAGAGTCTCTGAGCCATGCATTGTACCTTGTGTGCCTACTCCTCAAGTTGGTAGAAGAGTCTCAGAGCCATCTGTTACTCCTTTGCTGTCATCTGCCTTTGAACATCAGAGAGTGCCTGTTCAATTGCCCAGAGAAAACTGGGCACTTGCAGCAGAATTTGTACCACGGAACACAGGTGTGAATTTTTTTTTATTTATTTTTTTTACCATATACATTGCCAAAATTAAAGGAAAGCTACCACCATGTATCTACCTATAAAAGTAGATGGGGCAGTAGGTACATCTATTGGATGCGAGGATAGCCCTTTTAAGGGCTAATCCTCATGTCCCCGCAATATTTTACTAACTTTTAATTCCTTAATATGTAAATTTTGTAAAGGGGCTACTGGGGCGTGGAGTAGCCGAGGCTACATGGCACGGCTACTCCAAACCCCTGTAGCCTCTTTGATCCTCCTCTCAGATATCTTCAGCCCGCAGCTACTCATAGCTGTGTGTCAAATATGATGGGAGGATCAAAGAGGCTACTGGGGAGTGGAGTAGCCTCGGCTCTGGCTACGCCACGCCCCAGTAGCCTTTTCAGAAAATCTGCCTATTAGGAAAATAAGTTTGTGGGGATGTGAGCTTTAGCCCTTAAGGGCTATCCTCATGTTCAATAGATGTACCTGCCACCTGATCTATGTTTTATAGGTAGATATGTGGTGGTAGGTCTTAAGCTTTGAATGCAAAATTGAGTGCAAACCTTCTATAAAACTAATTTGCTTTGAAGTTTTCAATTTGATTAGTGGCCACATGCATGGGTTCACATGTGTATTGAAATTTGAAAATAACACCACTAGCATGCAGAGATGAGGGAAAATAACAAGTTCCTCTATAGACTACACACGTGACTTGTCAGTAGCACAAATGCAGGGCAACATAAAGCATGTAACGTCGGAAAGAATGGCATTGCATTTTAATGCAAATCTAGCTGACTGGGAACAGAAGCGCAAAGGTGGGAGGCAAAGAGCTGAGCAGGCTGCAGCACACAAGCCAAAGCCCTGGGGACTACACAGAGGATTCTGTAGGGATGCCAGGTAAGTTATAAACACAATTATATTCTAATGCAAATGCTTAGAGAAAGCCGAAAGACATATTTGCAATGCAGCTTTCATGGGCTTCTTTAACAAGTCTTTGTTGAAAATGAGTTTCCCTTTATAATAGTCTTGCGGTAAACTGGGGGACTGGTGATGTAGCTGATTATTTTATTTATGCTTTTATTTTCATGGGAACACGGCAAAAATATAAATTATTTCCCTTTAAAACACTACATCCACAAGTTTTAATAATGGATCATTGAAGCCTTAAAAAGTACCTGTCATCAGAAACCCCTTTTTGGCTTCCCCCATACAGGATATTGTACACATTCGCAACTGTTTATTATTTACCCTTTGGCAATGTGTACAATATTCTGTATGGGGGAGTCAGAAAAAGCGGCTTCTGATGACATGTTCCATTTGACATCTCCAATAGAAAGGCAATACAATAAGAGTGCATCAACAGACCTCCCCTGGTGCACTTAAAACCTATTTAGATTTGGCTTTATGAAAATGAGCTGTTAGAAAAAAATGGTAAAGCTAAAGTCACTTTTTCTTAGGTCTTGTGAGATCTGTGTCTAGCCCAATCCTAATGGATAAATCAAAGGAAACTGAGCACCATGAAGCGAAGCATCAAACCTCGTTGAAAATTCTTCATTCTAAAATGGTTAGTACTATGATCTTGTTTGTGTAGAGTGTGTGTATATAACTAATGTGAAATCTTTCTTGCTGTAGGACCATTCCAGCTTTCAGTATGAACGTAGCAGAGATGTTGTTTGTGGTATCTGCATGGATAAAGTATATGATAAACAGATTGCTGAAGAGAGAATATTTGGAATTTTGCCAAACTGCAGCCATGCATATTGTGTTGGCTGCATTAAACGCTGGAGAAAGACTCGAGACTTTCAAAATGAGGTTATAAAGTGAGTTTCCTTCATACAGATAAATGCTGCTAGTGTTTCTCTATATTGCAGTTTTGGGTTAATGTATAAACTTAACAAATGCAAATTTTATTTCAAAAGGGGTTGTCCTCAGTGTCGTGTAAAGTCGAGTTACTTTATCCCCAACAAATACTGGATTGGAGACTCTGAAGAGAAACTGCAGTTGATTGAAGATTTTAAAGCAAAGACTGGGTAAGTTAACATTAGTGTGCAGGCTGAGCTGTCTTGTCAATATATCAGAATTGTATAGTATGCTGTCTAAGCATGATACCTAACCTCTCCTCTCCCCCTCTGCCCCCCCCCCCCCCCCCCCCCAAAAAAAAAACTTGTTCTTTGCCAAAAATATTTCTTTGAATATTGTGGTCTTCCTCTGCAGTAGGATCCGCTGCCGATTCTTCCTAAGGAGTAATGGGTACTGCCCTTTTAAGTCTGAATGTATTTATCTTCACGATTTACCACATGGTCACCGAAGGAGAAGAAAGAAGGACCAACGAAGGGCTAGTGCCTCTGCTTTGGTAACAATAAACTGTTCTGTTACTGAATAAGTATCCTATTTTTTTTTTTTTTTTTTTTTATTATTTTTTTTTCTTTGAAGAAAAATACACATGCAAAATATTTGACATGTACCCTGTACGCCATATCGTTCCAGTTAAGTAAATCATTACCCATCAGAAAAAAAAGCTTACATTTTATCTATTGTAGTTACAAAGGTTACCACTAGGATGAATGACTATGCAAATGAGCCCGTGGGGCTCCATTTGCCTACAGTCATTCATCCTGGTGGTAGATGCCCTTTAAGAATCTAAATTGCATTGCAAAAGGACTGGATAACATGTAGTATTTTGCTGCTTTCTGAGAAGACTTTTGAGGGATACTTATTCTGTTGTAGTTTGCACTAAACTGCACCACATTTATAAGTGTTTTGTCGCTCCTATGACTTTGATGTGGCCTTGAGCCAAAAAAGTCTGTGCCAGAAATTCTGCTAACCTGACAATTGTCCTAATTTTCTGGCATAAAGTAAGCCAACTAATAGGAGGTTCAGAGTAGGACTAGACAGTCCTATACAAAGACAGATTTATCATCCAAAATAAGACTCTTCTATAAATCTGGTGCAGAATAAGACTCTTAGGACTCTTTTTGTAAATCTGCACCTTTGTTTCAATTAGAAAATGGAGTTCCCTTAAAGGGGTATTCTCATCTGGGCACTCGCATTCAGTTTCATTAATCTGCCATATGTAAACATTTCTTCCATTAGATGTTCTTAATAAATGTTATGTTATGTGAAGATAATTCCTCATAAATGTAGCCATGTTGTCCCTTAGAAACGAGATAGCTTCCTCGGATACGGCCACCTCTGATGGATTGAGTGCACAAAGAAAGAAACGGTTATTGTATATAAAATGTCCGGGAGTTACTACATGTCGCACCGCCGTCCTGTGGTAATGATTGCTGGATCCTGGTGGACCAGCAGGACTCAATACTGCATGTCTGGCCACCGCTGCCAGAGTGTGACGTGGTCGTATCCGAGGAAGCTATCTCATTTCTAAGGGACAACATGACTACATTTATGACAAATTATCTTCACACAGGAACATTTTTTTTTTAATAACATCCAATTGAAGAAATGTTTATATAAGGCAAATGAATTTAAATGTAAATGCCCAGATGGGAATACCCCTTTAATTTCAGATCAACATCCAATAGTATAAAATAATTCTACAGATTTCAAATTAAACTTTTCTGTATTACTTTGTAATTGACTTGCCATATTTTATTTTTGTTTTCCAGTCATATTCTCAGCTGGTAGGAATTTATGAAGAGGACTTCAGTGAAGAAGAGGATATTGACCTTCTGCACTGTGCTCTAACCCTTGCCCTAATTGAAGATCGCTTTGAGCTTGGATTGGGTTTTCCTGAGGAAGTTGAAATTTTGTTGGGAGAATGTAGTGATTCTGAATGAAGTACTTAGTTGGTGCAGTGTGTGTGTGGCGTGTGTGGTTTTTTTTTTTGTTTTTTTTTTTCTTTAACCAGTTTGTGGGTGTTTGATAAAGGTATATTGCTTGCATCCCTGGGTCTAATTGTAGCAGTGCTTTTCAGCAGGCCTTTAAAATGGCCCATTGGGTTTTTGGAGCAAATTTAGAAATGTTTAAAACTATTTGAAAAGTAAAAAAAAAGAAAACATTTTATAGTTGTTATAACATTACTTCTAGAATAAAGAATTTGTATTTACCATTTTTTGTCATTTTGTATGCTTAAGTTTCTTTAAAAGGAACTTGTAAACACAGAACGTGCCCCCCCCCATCCCAAACCACAAAGTATCTTTTTAGAGGTCTTTTATACATGTTTCCATGTATGCCTGTATCCATGGGATTAGAGCCAGCATTCATCTATAGACTTTCTACTGATGTCCATAGTTCTAGCCATGGATTTGGGGTGTGGGAGAGCTGCAGTATACAGTCAAACTTCCCCACCCACGTCCTCACGGACTCATGAAAGAAACACAATGTCATATTTAATGTATGGATGCTTTACAGAGCCAGAGATGCCCAGAGATGTACAAAAAAAAAGTTGCTTTTATGTACAACTTTCTATTGCCGATTTAACTTTTAAGAGTGGATATCTCTAATTTCTGTTAAGCAGCCATTCACAATCCATATTTAACATTAGTGGAAACTCAATATGACACCAGAATTTTGTTCCTAGGTGCAAGGGTTTAGGAGATATAGGCATTTCAATTGTCCCGTTCCCGGCGGTCAGCTGACGGCGGAATGTAGGCATTTTGGTAAAAACTTTCACTTTCCATGATTGCAGAAGTACTTGCACCCTCTGCATCTGTAGCTGAGCCTGCGAAAGGGTAATGGAATAATGCTATACATATTTATAAGTTTGGTAAAAGTTACTACTTATTGAAGACACTTTAATTGGAAAAATGACAATGTTTGTTTGCCCCATGCCTTCATGACAGCCATACTGTAGGATATCCCCTGCCCCTCGGGACAGGAATGAAGAGGCTTGGTTGTTCTTATGGTGCTTATGTCTGCTCCTTCTGCCTCCTAAGCCCACAGATCCTGCTATGCCCCCCCCCCCCCAGTGCCTCCTTTGGTTTACCTAAATGTTTTGCCTCTTTATCAGGCTGGCAAGTCTTCCTCTACTAGTGTATGTAGCATCTGTAAGAAAGTGCTTTCCTCATCCTACAAGAAGCGAGAAATGCACAGCCATCCAGCCCCCTGCCTCTGTAGTCAGCCAGCCCCCGTTTGCCCCCGAAGTTCTTCTCTTCTTCGGTGCGGAAGCAACAGGTCTGTGTGATGTCACACCGGCAGCTGGACACACAATGACAGGGGTGGCTGATGCACTCAAATATAACGCAATTATAAGTTTTTTTTTTTTTTTTTTTTTTTTTTTTTTTTTTTTTTCTCTGCTGAAAAACTTTGCATATACAGTCCCTCAACAAGCAAGGAGGTACTAGAGGCTGGGAACTAGGCCTCATAGCTGCAGAGATTTTTCCTGTGGGCCTCCATTTCTGCCCTGCATCTAAAGGGGCTCAGAAAACCGACTAGCAGACTAGAGTCCCAAGACTTTGAGACCGGGAGAATGGTACTTAAAGAAATCAGATTTTCAGCAGCTCAAGGAAAGCTGGGGAACTCCCTGTATAGATCTGTTTGCAAGTCAAACAAATTGTCAAGTTCCAGCCTTTTATTCTCTCTAAAAATGCCCTTTCTGGAGGAGTAAATGCCTTGTATCAATCTTGGCCAAATGGGTTTGTGTATGCTATTGCCCCTTTATTCTTCCAAGGTTAGAGGAACCTTGAATGAATACATTATCTACTTCTAGAAAACCAAAAACTCTTAAAAGTTTATCAGCGGATTTTGGAAGATGGTGCTCAATGAATAAACCTCTACTACTGCAGTTCTGGCTCTATTACAATTCCTTCAGGATAGCCTGAAAAAAGGATTGAAACTCGATACATTGAAGGTTCATTTTACGGCCGTAAATTACACCATGGGAGGAGTCTTTTCTGATAACCTGCTTATCAAAAGATTTTTCAGAGGTCTTAAAAGAATCAAACCCCTTGTTTATTCTCCACTTCCATCATGGGACTTGTCTGTTATCCGGAAACACTTAGCTCAGAAGCCTTTTGAGCCAATCCAGGAGATAGCCCTACATCTTCTCCTTTAGAACTGTATTTTGGTAGCCATCTGCTCTCCTCCATAAAGAAGTGAGATCCAGGCCTTCTCTTGTAAAGAGCCATACATTAGAATTATGGACGATTGTTTGACCCTTTGTTCAATGCCAGATTTTCTTCCCAAGGTTCCTTCAGTTAGCCTTGAACGAAGGAAGGAGTCTTCTAATGAACACAAGACTATGGGCTCTGGCTATGAAGAGAGCAGTGCTATGGTATCTGCAAAAAGTTGATTCCTTCAGACAGAAGCTTTATTTTTGCAATTCAGAGGTCCTTACAAGGGCGAAACAGCAAGCAAACCAACCTTGGCAAGGTGGGTCAAAAGTGTTATTTCTTTGTAACCAGCTGAAGGATATACCTTCCCCATTGAATCTCTGAGCACATGCAGCCAGATCAACAGCATCTTCCTGGCCTGAGATGGCACAGATTACACTGGACCAGATATGTAAAGCCGCAGTCTGGTCAAACCCTCAACCTTCGTAAAACACCCGGGCTGGATGTAGGCTCGGCCTTCGGCAAAAGAGTGCTTAGTACGGCTGCCTCAAGTTTATCCCACCCTCTCTTTTATTGCTTCTCGCGTCCCATTCATTGCTGCCTGAAGACTACCAGGAATATGGAAATTTGCTCACCAAAATGTTTGTTTCCTGTAGTCCGATGGCAGCACATGTAACCCCCTTCTTCCCCCCCACCCCAAATAAATTTTGCTATTGCTGCATTAAGAACACGTGTGCTCATTGCCTTGGGGTTTTCTTATAGGGAGTCAGCCTGCCAATCACTATTGCTAATTATCTTCTGTCCAATAGGAGATCATAGACTTAACCCCTTCAGTGCTGCCTTTGGACTACAGGAAACAAAAATTTCGGTGAGCAAATTTTCATAATGCTTGGGTCTATTTTAATGCTCTCTCTGTTCTCATAGTGAGAAGGGCTTTTGGCTGGAGTTTGGGTTCATAGATACATTTAGTAGGATGGGGTGAAGCTGGTTGGCCATTTCTAGCCTGTGTAGCTGATTTTCTAGTGCATGTTGGAGGTGTGTGTTTTGTTGGTAATTTGCACGTGGCATTTGAAATGAACTGCTTATGACCCAACATGCGGCTGCCTACCGGTTGATTAGTGTCAGCTGTGGAAGAGAAATCCCAGAGAACGCATGAAGTACAGAAGGTACTCGGTAATCGTGAGCCCACACCATAAAGCACAAAAAGTTTGGTATGTGTGAACAATGGCTCTGAATTTCAAGACACAACACTCAATGAATGTGAACAAAATCCAAGTTTATTGTAGTAAAGTCTCTAAAAGCAATTTAAAATAAACACAAACTGTGTTCCATCATGGAAAATGAACTGGTATAACCCTGCTCCCCCTGACACAAAAAAATGATAACAGGTAAAGTCAAATAAATAGATATAACAAAACCATGAATGAAGAAGTCATTATGTTTTGCACAGATGAAATACATGGTACATAACAAATCGTGGTCCATTAACCCCTTAAAGGGCACCTACCACCACGAATCTACCTATAAAGGTAGATCGGGTGGTAGGTGGATGTATGGGACGTGAGGATAGCCCTTTTTAGAGCTAATCCTCACGTCCCCGCTAGCGTAGCATAAACTTTATTGCCCTAATATGTAAATTTTATTAAGCGGCTACTGGGGCGTGGAGTAGCCGGACACGAGGCTACACGGCGCGGCTACTCCACGCCCCAGTAGCCGCTTTCCCCGCCTACCCTGTGATCTTCGGCGCGCAGCTCCTGGCAGCTGCGTGCCCTCGTCCGAGAAGCCGTAGTTCTGCGCATGCGCAGTAACTCCGGCCTCGTTCCCGAGATTGCGCATCCTCGGGCTCCGAGTGCAGGCCCGAGGATGCGCGATCTCGGGAACGAGGCCGGAGTTACTGCGCATGCCGCACCGACCGCGGTTATTAGCGGTGGGGGTTTGCTGCAATATGCAACAACCCCCACCTCTGTATGAAGAGGACTCAGCCCGTGAGCCCTCTTCATACATTCCCTATACCTCTGCGCCTTAGAGCGTTAAGGGGTTAAAGGTATGATCTGAGGTTGGAGCATATAGGGGGAAATACAAAAAAAAGGCATATACAAGGAAATTAAATTATAAAAAAGGAAATAAATTATATACAAATGTTTTTATCTACAACCATAGAAAATAGATATATAATAATAAAGTGCAAGTGCTGTAAAGTAAAAAAAAAAAACTATAAATGTGCAAACTCTGCTTACATGATCCACACCAATAGATAATGCAATGAATAAATATATGTATATATGAGAGAGGTGAGATTAACCCCTTACCGACATGTGACGTAATAGTACGTCACATGTCGGGTGCATGCATAGGGCTCACGGGCTGAGCCCTCTCCATAGCTGGTTATTCTTTGCTGCATATTGCAGCAAAGGCATACTGGTAACACCCGCGGCCAGTGCTAGCACCGATTGCGGGTGACAACCCGCTGAAAGCTGCCAGTGGTTTAAAAAAAAAAAAAAAAAAGGCTTTCTGAGGATCGTCGCTCCCCACGGCGTCATCAGGGAGCGGCGAACCGTCGCCATGACAGCCTCGGGTCTTCCGAAGACCCGTGGCTGCCTTGGTTTAACCCCTTTCATTACAATGTGCGATCAACACAGTGTAATGAATGAGGAGGGAAATCCCCATTTGCTGTAGTATGGCAGTACACTCACCGGCCACTTTATTAGGTACACCATGCTAGTAACGGGTTGGATCCCCTTTTGCATTCAGAACTGCCTCAATTCTTCATGGCATAGATTCAACAAGGTGCTGGAAGCATTCCTCAGAGATTTTGGTCCATATTGACATGATGGCATCACACAGTTGTCGGCTGAACATCCATGATGCGAATCTCCCGTTCCACCACATCCCAAAGATGCTCTATTGGATTGAGATCTGGTGACTGTGGAGGCCATTTGAGTACAGTGAACTCATTGTCATGTTCAAGAAACCAGTCTGAGATGATTCCAGCTTTATGACATGGCGCATTATCCTGCTGAAAGTAGCCATCAGATGTTGGGTACATTGTGGTCATAAAGGGATGGACATGGTCAGCAACAATACTCAGGTAGGCTGTGGCGTTGCAACGATGCTCAATTGGTACCAAGGGGCCCAAAGAGTGCCAAGAAAATATTCCCCACACCATGACACCACCACCAGCAGCCTGAACCGTTGATACAAGGCAGGATGGATCCATGCTTTCATGTTGTTGACGCCAAATTCTGACCCTACCATCCGAATGTCGCAGCAGAAATCGAGACTCATCAGACCAGGCAACGTTTTTCCAATCTTCTACTGTCCAATTTCGATGAGCTTGTGCAAATTGTAGCCTCAGTTTCCTGTTCTTAGCTGAAAGGAGTGGCACCCGGTGTGGTCTTCTGCTGCTGTAGCCCATCTGCCTCAAAGTTCGACGTACTGTACGTTCAGAGATGCTCTTCTGCCTACCTTGGTTGTAACGGGTGGCGATTTGAGTCACTGTTGCCTTTCTATCAGCTCGAACCAGTCTACCCATTCTCCTCTGACCTCTGGCATCAACAAGGCATTTCTGCCCACAGAACTGCCGCTCACTGGATGTTTTTTCTTTTTCGGACCATTCTCTGTAAACCCTAGAGATGGTTGTGCGTGAAAATCCCAGTAGATCAGCAGTTTCTAAAATACTCAGACCAGCCCTTCTGGTACCAACAACCATGCGACGTTCAAAGGCACTCAAATCACCTTTCTTCCCCATACTGATGCTCGGTTTGAACTGCAGGAGATTGTCTTGACCATGTCTACATGCCTAAATGCACTGAGTTGCCGCCAAGTGATTGGCTGATTAGAAATTAAGTGTTAACGAGCAGTTGGACAGGTGTACCTAATAAAGTGGCCGGAGAGTGTATATAGTTTGAGATGAAGGCAGTCAGACCAGCAACGCTATATAGCATTAGTGAAAAAATCTTGTCCAGTACGAGAGCAGCACAGTATATAATACGTTGTAGTGCCATGTTACATTTCACTTCCAGTAGGCCTTTATTCTGTTGTTATTAGTATACTGTAAGAGCTCTCAGCAGTCTGTACAGAAGATCACATACAGTTTATTGTTTCCTGAACTATGATGTACTATGTGGTTTTCTGAACCTGCTTCACAGCAGTTGTCTAAGTCCCTATTATTTACTTTGATATTCATTTTTTATGTGAATTTTCAAGCAACAATAAAATAAAATATGTTATTTATTATTTTAACAGTATTTAATTGTTGCTTGAAAATTAAAATAAAAGTAAAAAAGGGACTTAACCAACTTACTGTGAAGCAGCTAAATACATCATAGTTTAGGGTCCGGCTAAAGGAGGGACAATATGGTCCCAACAAATAATGTTGGGAGTTATTTTCCACCTGCTTCTTCTGGAGCATATTGTTTCGCCATGCAAACGGGTAAAACTACTACATGTGATCGGAAATAGACAGCGGCAGCAGAGCAGCGTAGTTCCCGTCACTGATGGCGGTACTAGGCGGCAGCTATAACGGAGAAGCACACCACAAGCGCTGCACTGAGTTACCTAGCGGCCTGAAGTTCCGGCTTTCCTGGGTACAGACACCACTGAGGAAGTGCGTAGCAACAAAAAGCGTCACCTGACTATTGTATTACATGTGACTTCTACGTCACCATAAGCACTGGCGGGAATTTCGTCAAGGATGCGGTTTTGTCAGGGTCTGCATTTGCTGTGGAGACGGTATGAAAGCTGCACGGTATATGTATACAATACATAGCAAGAAATTATTTCTATTGCTCTGCGACGCTGATGTAACGGGAACAGTGTGGATACAGTACATCAGTGGTTGCTTCTAGTACCTGTCATACTATTGTATCCAGTGCGTTTTTATCGCATATTTCGCTACAGTGATCGCAAGCTTGTGATGAGGTCATATATGAAACGCTTATGTGCATCATGACTGTGCCAGTGTCCTTAGTGCACCCAACCCTTACTTCTGCTGGTGCTCACAGTTGTTGACTTAAAGAGGACCTGTCACCCAAATTTTCGGCACTAGGAGCTGCTTACTAAAGTAAGCAGTGGTCCGATGTAAGCAGCTCCTAGTGCTTCAAGTAAGCAGCTCCTAGTGCTTGAACAAACGGCGCAGTGTTAGGTTTCCGGTAACGCTCTCACTCTATCTAACACTGTGGCGGGGTACAGTGTAATTGTCGGACAGCTTGCAAAGCTGTCCGACGTATTCATGAGGGCGCGGGGTTGGAGTGTGGCTAGGGGCAGTGACTGCCGGCCTATGGAGCGAGCAGGGCGGTCCGGGGAAAAGGCAGCGCCTCAGATCGCCCTCTCATGAATACATCGGACCGCTTTGCGAGCAGTCCGATGATTACACTGTACCCCGCCGCAGTGTTAGATAGCGTTACCGGATGTTTCCGGTAACGCTATCACTCTAACACTACGGCGTTTGTTTAAGCACTAGGATGAAAATTTGAGTGACAGGTCCTCTTTAAAGGGAACCCGTCATCAAAAATGGACCTAACTACCAGTATGTTGTCAAGCAGTTGAACAACTTCTAGATCATGTTGCTTTTATTGCCCAGGTTGGTGACATCATCCAAAAAATCAACGTTGAAGTGAGATGTAAGTTATAGGGATATGTCGTTGACCCTAAGAGTCTACTCTTTTACCTGAACGAAGGGAGGCGACTCACTTAACCCTGCCCCTAACTGGCTCACCATGCCCCCTTTTACCCAATACCTTCGGGTTAAAAGTGGTGTGGAGTGGTGTGACTGGCTGGACTGCGGCTCATGAGTCAGAAGAGCGGTAATTCCCATCACTAGTAAGTTAGATGTATAAAGTCAGGACGCGGAGAGTTTAACACTGAAGTACAGCTTTCCCTGCCTCTGAACACCTCCTCCCATGTGATTGACATTCACCAGACTTCAGTAGATCTGATAAATGATGTCCCTGGACACAGGACCATTGATTACAGTAATAGTTGTTCTAAGGCAGGTAAAGATTGACTTCAGTGTTAAACTCTCCTACTTGACTTCATAAAACCGATTTACATCTCACTTCAAAGTTTATTTTCTGGATAATGCCACCACACCAGGCCATGAAAGAAACATAGGGGCTTCTTGACTAAGGGTCCACACATGCACTTTCGTCGGACTGTTCGACATTTTCTGGATTTGCTCAGCTTTGACTGGTATTTAACCCCTTAAGGACGCAGCCATTTTGTAGCTTAAGGCTCAGCCCGATTTTTTGGATTCTGACTTGCGTCTCTTTATACGGTTATAACTTTTGAACACTGTTACTTATCAAAGCGATTCTGAGATTGTTTTTTCCCCACATGTTGTACTTCATTTTAGTGGTAAATTTTGGCAGATAAGTTTTGCATTTATTTACAAAAAAAAAGAAAATATGATAAATTTTTGGAAAAATTTGCCATTTTCGAAATTCAAAATCATTGCGTTTTCAGGCAGATCGATTTACCACCTAAATAAGTTGCTGAATAACATTTCCCATTTGTCTACTTTACATTTTCATAATTTCTGAAATGTCTGGATAATTTATTTTGATGTCACGCGGCTTGCAAATAGAATATCGCTTTTCCGGATTTTCAGAATTGACTATTTTGGGGATAAATACAGTTTGGAATGAAATTTTACATATTTAGCATCAAAACCCCCTATATAACCAACCCATTTTCAAATCTGCACCCCTCAAGCTATCAGAAACAGCTTTTACGAAGATTGTTAACCCCTTGAGATCTTCATAGTAATTGAATCAAAATGGAGGTGAAATTTAGAATGGTCATATTGTTCCCTTATACGTTCATTTAGCCCTAAAATTTACACATTTCCAAAAGATAAAAAGAGAAAACCCACCATACAATTTGTTCTGCAATTTCTCCTGAGTACAAAGACCCCCCACATGTGGCTGTGACTTGTGTTATGGGGGCACAGCGAGGCGCAGAAGGGAAGGAGGGCGCTGCAGCTGCCAGGATTTTAGTTTCCTCATTGGCCCCTTTTGAAGGCTATAAAATTTTCGCTTTTTCGTTATTGGGGCCATGTGACGGCATTTTTTTTGCGGGATGAGATGCTTTTTCCAATGTTACCATTTTGGGGTTTGTATCACCTATTGTTGAAAATTTAGGAACGTTTTTTGAGGACAGGAGTAGAAAAGCATCAATTCTGTACTGGATTTTTTACTTCTTTTTTTTTTGGTGTTCACCGTATAGACTAATAATCATGTTATCTTTATTCTATGGGTCGATACGATTACGGGGATACCAAACATGAATATATTTTCTTACGTTTTACTAAATTTGTCAAACAAAACCCTAATGTGGGGAAAAATCTATCATTTATGTATTGCCGTATTCCAAGTGGCATAACTTTGTTACTTTTTTGGCTACGGAGCTGGTTGATGGCTTGTTTTTTGCGGGACATGTTGTACATTGCACCAGTATCATGTCGCAGTACATATGGTTTTTTGATCACATTTTATAGCATTTTTTGTGGGATTGAAAAGGTAAAAATCATAATTTTTGGAGGGTTTATAACAGTTTTTTTTTACGGCGTTTATCGTGCGGGTTCAATAATGATTTACTTTTATTCTACGGGTTGTTACGGACGCGGTGATACTATATATGTGGGGTTTGTGTTATGATTTAGACTTTTTTTTTAGTTATATGTCTCTTTATATGTTTTGGGGGTTTGGGGCATTTTTAGTGATTTATGACTTTATTTTTTTATTGAATAACTTTTTTTTTTACTTTTTCACTTTTATACCATGGGACATGAAGAAGCAATCATCTGATTGCTTCTTCATGATAATATTCTGCAATACTCATGTATTGCAGAGTATTATCAGTGTCAGCCTATACACTTGCATAGGCTGGCACTGTGCCAGTAAGATGACGTCACAGACGCCATCTTACTGGCAATTCTTGCAGGTAACTCTGGGGTCCAGATCGGACCCCAGAGTTACTATAGCAACGATCGGCGCACCCCGAAAACGGTTCGGGGGGGCCGATCGTGGGGGAAAGATCCCCCAGATACATGTTAGATGCCGCGGTCGCGCTGACCGCGGCATTTAACGGGTTAAGCACCCGCGATCGGAGACAACTCCGATCGCGGGTGTTACACTGGGGTGCCGGCTATCAGTCACAGCCGGCACCCCGTCTTTCCCGATGCCGGTTCGGCTCAGATCTTGAGCTGAACCGGCATCAGCTCAGCGTCCGATATATCGGACGCTGAGCGCTAAGTCACTGCGCTCAGCGTCCGATATATCGGACGCTGAGCGTTAAGAGGTTAACAGGGGTTTGCACTGGGATTGCGTTGCACGCGATCAGATTGTGACGCAGCTGTGCTGGCTTTCATGGGACAGGAATGGGGGGGGGGGTCGTCGCAGAATCCGACTGATTCGGACTGAACGCGGGATTCAAGCACTTACATGCACCAGGAAGAATAAGGTGAACTCTGTCGGACCTGAGTGGGGAAGCAACACATGAAGGATATCGGGCGCACACTCTTGGTGAATCGCGGCAGAGTGCATTATTGTCGGACAACGCCGCACAATCTAGCAGCTGCTTGACAACATAATGCTAGTGGTTATTATACCAGTTTCTGAAGCTGAAAAAAAATTCCAAATTTGGAAAAATTGAAAAAAAACTGCACGTGTATCACGTTCTTGTGGGCTCAGTTTTTACGACTTTCACTCTTTGCTCCAAATAACACGCCTACTTTATTCTTTGGTTCGGTGCGATCGCGGTGATACCAAATTTATATAGGTTTTATTGTGTTTTAATACATTTTCAAAAATTAAACGAATGTGTACAAAAAAGAAAAAACATTTTTTGTCATCTTCTGAAGCTAATAACTTTTTCATACTTTGGCGCACGGAGCTGTTTGAGGTGTCATTTTTTGCGAAATGAGCCGACGTTTTCATTGCGACATTTTGATCATTTTTTTATTTCATTTTTTATGTGATGTAAAAAGGTGTAAAAGTCGCATTTCGGACATTTGGGCGCCATTTCCCGTCTCGGAGGTCACCGCCGGCTGTAACCGTTTTTATATTTTGATAGATCGGGCATTTTGGGACGCGGTGATACCTAATATGTTTGTGATTTTTACTGTTTATTATGTTTTATATCAGTTCTAGGGAAAGGGGGGTGATTTGAACTTTTAATATTTTATTATTTTTTTTACATTTTTTAAACTTTTCTTTTTTCCCCCCACTATTTCTTAGACCCTCTAGGGTACATTAACCCTATATGGTCTGATCGCTCCTGCCATATACTGCAATACTACTGTATCGCAGTATATGGCATTTCTGCTCACTATACATTACAATGAGCCACAGGCTCATTGTAATGGATATGCAGAAGCCATTTTTGTTATTTTTTAAACTTTTTTTTTTCCGTTTTTTTCCCCGCTATTTCTTAAACCATCTAGGGTACGTTAACCCTAGATGGTCAGATCGCTCCTACCATATACTGCAATACTTCTGTATTGCAATATATGGCATTTTTGCAGGTCATTCATTGCAATGAGCCACTGGCTCATTTTAACGAATCTGCAGAAGCCATGTAGCCTCGTGTCAAAAGAATACCCGAGGCTACCATGGTAACCGATCGCCACCGTCTTTTAAACGCCGCCGGCGGCGTTGAGAGGGTTAATAGCCGCGATCGGTGCAAGCACCGACCACGGTTATTAGCGGTGGGGGTTTTCTGCAAAATGCAAAAACCCCCACCTTTGTATGAAGAGGACACAGCCCGTGAGCCCTCTTCATACACTCCTTATACCTCTGTGCCGTAGAGCTACGGCGCAGAGCGTTAAGGGGTTAAAGGACATCTACCGTCAAATAACTTGATGGTAGATGCTGATACTCATTTCCTCGTCCCGTCCTGATCATCAATAACCTTTTTTGTATCCTTTCGGAATGTCCTGATTTAGTAGAAAAAATGTTTATAAACTATACAAATGAGGCTGAGGTGCTCTACCACATGGCTCCTAATTTTGACAACTTCTGGGAGTTCACCCCAGTGAGCCCTCTTGATACAGTATTGGCAGCTTTGCACCGAGCGCTAAGAGTTTAAAGGGGAGACTATTCTGTTTCGCCCAACATGACATTCCCCAACGGCATCGTGCGGCAAGGCCAATGTGTGGGTCGCGCGGATCCCCTGAGGTCAGTGGTGGTGAGGGTCTTTGGGATTACAGACCCTGGATAGACAGGGTAAGCAGTGGAGCTCGTGGAAGCTGCATCTGGCTTGTTCGGCGGTTGGCCACGCCCCCAAAACCATTTTGTTTTAATTCTTGTGAAATGCTTAAAGGGGTATTTTGGGAATATGAACATCTGATACAAAAACCCATAATGCTGTAAATAAATTAATATAACAAAACTCAATGTCATTAGTCACACAATGGAGCTTAAATAGTTTGCTTTTTTGGCCTCTCTAGAGTATGCAGAGTTCTCACCAAGATGGCCACCACTGGAAACTATGAGTCCCATGATCCTTTAGGTCTCAGTAATTTCTCCTCCATCTTCTGCTCTGCTCTCAGTGATGATCTAACAGACATTCTTGCTCTGTTACCATAGTAATGATGTGTAACTGACATCTTACCACAGCACTTGCCAAACTGGATGCACTGCAACAGACTACAGCAAAACATAGCGGTGATCACATGACCTGCCCAGGCAGGTGTAGGACATGTGATGTGGACATGTCACCAGCAGCCATCTTCTAACCATTGTCTGCTCCGCGAGGAGGAAATCAACGGACTGATTAAAGGGCCAGAAACACTACAGTGTAGGTCAGCAGCATTTTTCTGCTAAGGAGAGCAACATTTTAAATAACAACTAATTTTAGTTTGGCTTATATTTTAAAGACCCAATTATGAAGATTCTTGGAATACCCCTTTAACTAAGGCTGTTTTGAATAGTTTGAGGGGTGCAGTTTTAAAAAATGGGCGATTTGTGGTGAGTTTCTAATAAATAGAACTTATGATGATGAATTGTCCTCTAAAAAATTACGTCCTGGGGGCACTAAACCAATCCAAGATGCCGGAGGCATTTAAAGGGATAACACATGCTTTTGGTGCCAGCAGCAACCGCGAGTGTTACCGGTGGGTGTTTACCCTACCAGTGAGCCCCCTCCATACAACCGCAGCTGGCATGTGACGTTGCAGTACATTACATTTCGGTAAGGGGTTAAATGTAACTCAAGTGCTGCAGGGAGGAGTTTCTCCTTATCGCAAATGGGTTCGCAAATAGAATAAAATAAGCATACCGCACCGCAGTATCTTTTTTCAATAGAAAAGTCCCGGTACTCAAAAATCTGCAGAATGTCCTATTAAGTCAGTGTCCCGAGACCCTCAAATTATTAGAGAGGTATGAAACGTCCTCTTCTGATGTTGCCGATTCGACGCCGATGCTGATGTCTTACCAGTGTCTCTTAGGTAAGCGATGGTTCCGGTGCTACTGCAAATTCCTCCCTCCGGGGAACTCCATCTCTTTCACAATCGTTCCACTTGCTTTGTCCTCTCTCCCGTTTGTTGTATGGCAGTATATGGTAGGATCGATCAGACAACCTAGGGTTAAAGTACCCTAGGGAGTCTGAAAAATAGTAAAAATAAAAATTAAAAAAAAGTTAAAAAAAAAATTATAATAAAAAAACCTAAAAATTCAAATCACCCCCCTTTCCCTAGAACTGATATAAATATAAATAAACAGTAAAAATCATAAACACATTAGGTATCGCCGCGTCCAAAAATGCCTGATCTATCAAAATATAATAACGTTTTTTCACTGCGTTTAACCCCGTAACGGAAAATCGCGTCCAAAGTCAAAACTGGCACTTTTTTGCCATTTAAAAAAAAATTAAAAATTCTATAAAAAGTGATCAAAAGGTCGTACAGTCCTAAAAATAATATCATTGAAAACATCATCAAAAGTCGCAAAAGATGACACCACCCTCAACTCCATACAACGAAGTATGGAAAAGTTATAAGCACAAGAAGACGGCAAAATAAAAAAAAAATTTTTGTTCATGAGGTTTTAATTTTTGTAAATGTATGAAAACATTATAAAACCTATACAAATTTGGTATCCCTGTAATCGTACTGACCCAAAGAATAAATTAGATGCGTCATTTGTGGCGTGAAGTGAAAGCCGTAATATCCAAGCCCACAAGAATACGACACAAATGCGTTTTTTCACCATTTTCACTGCATTTGGAATTTTTTTCCCGCTTCCCAGTACATGACATGGAATATTTAATACCATCACTATGAAGTGCAATTTGTTACGCAAAAAACGAGCCGTCACATAGCTTTTTAAGTGTAAAAATAAAAAAAGTTATAGATTTTTGAAGGTGGGGAGTGAAAAATGGAAATGAAAAAACGGGAAAGGGCCCGGTCCTTTACCGGTTAAAGAAACAAAGTCAGCCCCACAGGGTAAAAATAAGATGATGGAGGACCGAGGTAAACTAATCACTATTCCTTTTATCACAGAATACACAGGCGAATTATTAAGAAAAATTGGCATATCTTGAAGTATGACCCAGTGATAGGATCATTGATGGCGGCACCCAAATTTGTTCACCGTAGGTCCAAGAACATCAAGGACCATATAGCGCATAGCAGCATTAATAATCATGCCTTCAAAGAAGACACAGCACACACTATTTTTTTAGATGTACTCACTGCAAAGCATGCAGAAGCATAGGTAAAACAAACACTGGGGGTATACATAATTTTTCATCATCGGATAATTCTTTAGTGTACAATATTAAACACTTTGCCACCTGTGACACTACTCAAATTATTTACATGATCGTCTGTCCATGTGGGTTGAAATATATAGGAAGAACGATAAGGAAATTAAAAACACGGATAAACGAGCACTTTAGGAATATAAAGAAAGGGAAGTTAGATCATTGTTCGTCTGCTCACTATGCACAACATAACCAAAAAAACCCCATGGGTACTTCTTTTTTTAGTCTGGAACGGGTCTCCGCGCATTGGAGAAGCGAAGATCTAAATAAAAAAATGAGTCAAAGAGAGTCCTTTTGGATCTTTCAACTAAAAACCCTCACCCCACTTGGACTAAATGCTGATTTTGAAATTAAATGTTTTTTATAAAAAAATTTTTTATATAAAAACTTTTTCTCACATAATTACATGCACAGTAGCACCCTACAATTGGTTTATGTTCTACATTTATTTTATTATTATTTTTATTTTTGTTAATACTGACGTCCCCATTTTTAATCTATATTACTTTACCCTTTTTTAAATGAGGACACTGATGTTTTAAACACTATAGGGCTATATATGGGTGTACGCACCTGTCCGTTAAAATATCTTGTTAAAATATCTTTTTGAATAACGGAGATCCAAAGCTTTTACAGCATCGATATAATTTGTCTTTTAATTGGCAAAAGAATGAGAAGCCTTTGATTATGTAGTTTTTTTCTTGTAAAATTGTTTGTGTATATTTTTTGTATAAAAGACACGCATTTTAACACGCCAGTAAGCCCCGGAAGAAGCCATCCCAGGCGAAACTCGGGAGTCGGGCATGCGTTACCGAGTGTGTATTTATGCTTAAGGTCTTTTTATATTTCGTTGTTTGTGAGTATTTTTAATAAAAAACCTTTTCACCAGCTGTGAATCTACTGCACCATCATGTGTCCCTTTTTTCTTTTGAGTGACAAATGGGAGAGAGGACAAAGCAAGTGGAACGATTGTGAAAGAGATGGAGTTCCCCGGTGGGAGGAATTTGCAGTAGCACCGGAACCATCGCTTACCTAAGAGACACTGGTAAGACATCAGCATCGGCGTCGAATCGGCAACATCAGAAGAGGACGTTTCATACCTCTCTAATAATTTGAGGGTCTCGGGACACTGACTTAATAGGACATTCTGCAGATTTTTGAGTACCGGGACTTTTCTATTGAAAAAAGATACTGCGGTGCGGTATGCTTATTTTATTCTATTTCATTTAGCGATAACAGGAGAACGTAGAGGCGGAGGTTAATTTGTGTTGGAAACGTGGTGGTCAGTTTGACCATTTTTCCTCCTTGCGCCGTTCTTTCCTTTTAAACTATTGTCTGCAGGTGAAGGGTACCATATTGTTTGTAATGCAGAACCTTTGTTGCTTATTCCTGATCACAAGTGTTTTAGGTCTAAACAAATCTCAATCGTGAAAAGCCCCTTCCTGTAAATTGTGCTTCAAAATGCAGCGTGTGAGTCAGACATGAAAGTACTAAATTATTGTGATTGAATTGGTTTGTAAGGAAAAGTTATACAGTTTTCTAAAAATGCTTTCTGTTTCAATTCCTCCAGGTTTTATAGATCTGTTTGCTGTAATTCTATAGTCTTTACAGAACTAGAGGACAAGGTAACACTTGGCAGGGTTTACCTTTAAGATGGCGTCTGTGACGTCATCTTAAAGGCAAAGTGTCAGCCTATGCATCTGCATAGGCTGGCACTGATAATACCCTGCAATACATTAGTATTGCAGAGTATTATAAAGAACAAGCAATCAGATGATTGCTTGTTCATATCCCATGGTGGATCATGTAAAAAAATGTAAAAAAATAAAAAATGTTTTTCAATAAAAAAATTACTTTATAAATCACTAAAAATGCCCATAAGCCCCAAAACATATAAAGAGACATATAACGCTCAAAAAAGTCTAAATCATAACACAAACCCCACATATATAGTTATTATGATTTTTACCTATTATATCCCACTAAAAATGCAATAAAAAGTGATCAACAAAACATATGTACTCCAGAATTATACTGTTGCAAAGAACAACATGTCCCGCAAAAAACAAGCCATCAACCAGCTCTGTAGCCAAAAACGTAACAATGTTATGGGGGGTCGCTGCACTCAGGAGAAATTGTAGAACAAATTTTATGGTGAGTTTTCTCTTTTTATCTTTTGGAAATGTGTAAATTTTAGGGCTAAATGAACATATAACCGACAAAATTTGACCATTCTAAATTTCACCGCCATTTTGATTCAATTACTATGAAGATCTCAAGGGGTTAACAATCTTTGTAAATGCTGTTTCTGATAGTTTGAGGGGTGCAGATTTGAAAATGGGTTGGTTATATAGGGGGTTTTTGTTGCTAAATATGTAAAATTTGATTTCAAACAGTATTTATCCCCAAAATAGTCAATTCTGAAAATACGGAAAATCGCTATTCGATTTGTAGGCCGCGTGACGTCAAAATAAATTATCCAAACATTTCAAAAATTATGAAAATGTAAAGTAGACAAATGGGAAATGTTATTCTGCAAGTTATTTAGGTGGTTATTCGATCTGCCTGAAAACGCGGTGATTTTGAATTTAGAAAATGTTTCTCTTTTTTTTTTTGTAAATAAACACAAAACTTATCAGCCAAAATTTACCACTAAAATGAAGTACAACATGTGGGGAAAAAACAATCTCAGAATCGCTTTGATAAGTAACAGTGTTCAAAAGTTATAACCATATAAAGAGACGAAGGTCAGAATCTAAAAAATGGGACTGAGCCTTAAGCTGTAAAATGGCTGTGTCCTTAAGGGGTTAAAGAGAACCCGTCATGCAAAATAACCCCCCTAAACTAAATATATTTTCATAAACTGCCATTAGAGAGCATTGCCTCTATCCCTTCATTGTCCCTCTACATGCCTGTAAACCTAAGCAATGAGGTCCTAAAGCTGTATGCAAATGATCTGTGAAATGTCCAATGAAGCATTAGCATATTCAAGCTGTCCACTCTATTCATGAGTGGGAGGCACAGCCACACCCCCAGTGCATGACTGGCAGCCTGTATAATGATGTGCTTCCTGGTGCTGGTGGCCACACCCCCTGCAGCCTGTGTGTGTGTTTATGAGAGATACAACAGCTCCAGGATGCAGCCATGTTATAGCAGTACATGTCAGATTCATGTGTAGCTGATGTCTGTGTCTCTCACCTGTATATTAGGAGGATGCAGCATGTCAGCAGATGCAGCACACATATACTAGCCATGCTTTACTATACATTACACACAGACCTGAGCAGGGGGAGGAGAGGGGAGGGGTAACAGGGGTGACATCACTGCCTCTGACCATGTGACCAGCCTCATTTACATAATACAGAAAAGATGATTTTACAATGACTAATGTATGAAATAACTAGATAAAGGCTGGGATGGGATCCTTGTGAGCTTCTCCAACAGGTAGAGGTGACAGGACTAGTGGCAGAGACCTGATGACAGGTGTCCTTTAAAAACCCAATGATGTGTGGACAGTGTTATTGTGGCAAATCAGGTAAAGTAGCTAATAGTTGTTTGGTTGTTATGCATTCGATTTATTGTAGCATATTTTACTCATATGCTGCTGAGTTCCACTGATTGAGCTGTTGGATACATTGTAGCATGAATGTCTATTGCTGACACTAGATGTCAGTTTTCATTTTCTCCTTGCTGAGCACCTGAGTGAAGTTGGCCCCCCCACCTTGTTCAAATCAAACAAAATTGGTGTCAAACGTTTGTGCTACGTTTGTGCTGGTTTGTGCAGCAGAAATTTTTGTTTGTGCCGCTATCGTTTTTGAGATTTTAATGAAGGTTTCCAGAGGTCATCAGAGGTCAACCAGCCCCCCCACATTGCCCAAATCAAACAAAACTGGTGCTGGTTTGTGCTGCGCAAATTTTTGTTTGTGCTGCTTTTGTTTTGAATATATGAACAAAAAATTAAAGTTCAAAAGTTCAAGCAGCCCCCCCACATTGACCGAATCAAACAAAACTGGTGTCAAACGTTAGTGCTAAGTTTGTGCTGGTTTGTGCAGCAAGAATTTTCGTTTGTGCCGCTATAATTTTTAAGATATGTTCAGGTGTTCAAGGTGTTTAGGATGAACTGGTAAAAAATAAACCTAGTGACCCTTTTCTGATTTGATCACCAGGGGGAGCTAGCAAACACATTGTACTTTGGAAGAAATGAACTCTAATGACCTTTGCAAAAAAGTATGAATATATTAAAACTTATAGCGGCACAAATGAAAATTTTTGCTGCACAAACCAGCACAAACGTAGCACTAACGTTTGATACCAGTTTTGTTTGATTCGGTTAATGTGGGGGGGGCTGCTTGAACTTTTGAACTTTAATTTTTTGTTCATATATTCAAAACAAAAGCAGCACAAACAAAAATTTGAGCAGCACAAACGTAGCAGAATTGTTCGGCCCCAGTTTTGTTTCAAAACTGTGCAGCACAAATGAAAATTTCTGCTGCACAATCCAGCACAAACGTAGCACAAACATTTGACACCAATTTTGCTTGATTTGAACAAGGTGGGGGGGCCAACTTCCCTCAGTGTTTTTTGGCATTTTGTGCCTATTGATGGCTAGCTCCATCTGCAGCTCAGAGCTGCCTAACTTTTGCTAATATTTAGCTCTGTTCCACACTACATTGAAATTAAAATCAAGATCTATCAGCCCCCCAACATGTTTCGCCAGTTAACCTGGCTTCCTCAGGGGTAATGGCTATAGGTAGTGGCGGCGTGCTTAGTTTGGGGTTTTAATGACTTTATTGATCCTCCCCTATGTGTTGGTTAGCCATTCAGTGACAGTTTCCTCTGTCTGGGGTATCCTAATAGGTCTGTTGGTTAAATGGCTTGTTTCTAAACAAATCGTAGTCACTTACTGCAAAGACATCATGTCATTGCTAGCCAATATCGAACGGTTTCGGTGAGTCCTCTTCCCAATAGCTGTCCAGCACCGGCGTATTCGGGCCGACTGGGAAGAGATGTGCAGGGTCCAATGGCTCTAGTGCGCATGTCTTGACACTTAGTTTGTGCCACCTGTGTTTCTTGTGCGTATGCTCTGGCACTTAGTTTGTGCCGTCTAGGATTTGTATGCTTTTGTCCATTATCATTGGCGGCATCTTCACGATCGGTCTCCAGACCTTAGTGTTTCTACCCTTAGATGGAGCTGCACATGTCCACGGACTTAACTTCGGCAAGGCCCCGCACTAAGGGACATTGGTATATATTTGACTACGATCCCCTTCTTAAGAATCATTGCTGTATATCGGTATGATATTTCTAGTTGACATCACTGTCAGGGGATACTAGTGGGGAACGATCATTTGCATTATTATCAACTCATTCTAACCCCATTCTCAAATTTCTTATTAGGCCAGCATTAGAATGATTTTAATAACTATTTACTCCTTTACATGTAGTCAGTCCATAATAAATTAATTCTTTTAGAAGAAATTTTTGTGAAGTTAATTTTTCAATTAAATCAAGGGATTCTCATCTTTCCATGCGCTGTTATAACATTATTGGTAGGTGGAATGGTCTTCTTCACCCTTTGATTCGTGTCAGTCTTTACATTATCTACCAAGGTAAGTATAGTTTTGGAACTGCTTCCTGGATATTTGTTTACAGATATTTGCACTTAAGAACCATAGAGCTTTTCTGTACTCTGGACATTGTTACAGTCAATCATGCTTATACGCCTGGTGTAAGAGAGTCAGCTAGTATTTATCCACCGTGCCTCCGTTTGTAACAATAATCTGTCAAGGTTACCTTTTCTGGGACCCAGTTTTAGCTTCTCAATTCCCCAGAATTTCAGACAGTTGACATCTCCCCTATGTACCAATCTAATATGTTTCGAGATTGGGGTGTTTTTGTTGGTGGTGATGGAGCTCAGATGTCCCGATATGCGTCTGTGCAATTCTTGAATAGTTTTTCCAACATAGAGTAGGGGGCACGTGCACTGCGCTGCATACACCACCCCTCACTCTTGCAATTCATGTACAGTATTGTCTGATGGTAAACTCTTCTCCATCTCTGAGGTTAGTGAATTTTCTGGTTGGAGGCATGAATTTATAAAAGGTACAGTTCCCACACGGGTATGACCCTGTTTGGGTGGAATGTAGCCAAGTGCTCTGGTGATGTGACTCCTCAGCAGGTAATCCCTCAGGTTTTTTTTCTCTACGTTAAGTTATTGTTGGGTATGTAGTGAGTTTGTCTCTCAAGTCGCTATCCACTAGCAGAATAGGCCAGTGTTTCTTGATGATTTCAGAGATCTGAACGGCATATGCATCAGATGTTGCTATGCAACGTATTTGATCCTGTTGTTCTTTCATCTCTGTAGTTCTTATTAGTGTCTCCCATTCGGTTCTTTTGGCTCTAGAGTATGCTCTATATAGATGTGGTTTGGGGTAACCTCTGTTCTTGAACCTGTTGAATAGTAGTATACATTCACTCTTAAATGATGCTTCACTGGTAAAATTAGCCTACAGGTATACTCCTCTTAAGGTTCTTCGGATGCCAGCTACACCAGTCAAGAAGACTGTTATTGGAGGTCGGTTTCCGGTAAATTTGTGTTTCCACTTGTTGATTCTCATTTATGGAGATGGTAAGATCCAAGAAATGGATTGATTTTTCCTGAATTTCGCTGGTGAATCGCATCCCTATTTCATTATTGTTGAGTAAATTCGTAAATTCCTCAAATGACGTTCTGTCTCCGTTCCAGAGAATCAGGACGTCATCTATAAATCTACCCCAATATAGGATTTGGTGGGTATATTTGAGCATCTCCTCAGAGAAAACTATGGTGTCCTCCCAACACCCAAGAAAGAGGTTGGCATATGAGGGGGCGCCTTGCGTCCCCATAGCCATCCCTTTCACTTGGTGGTAGAAGGTCAGAAGATCTAATACAAATGAACTGTACCCCCTTGGTGCTTAAAAAGTATTCTACAGCCTTCCTACCCAACTCATGCCTGATGTTACTATATAAGGATTCGACATCCAAACTGGCTAGCATGGTCCTCTGGGTTACCTCAAGTTCAAATAGTTTTCTTATGACGTCTTTAGTGTCTTGCAGATATGAGGGTAGTGATTGTACAAATGGCTGAAGAATCTGTTCGACATAGGTGCTACAGCCTTGAGTGAGATTGTTTCAACCCGACACAATGCGTCGGCTGGGTATGGGTCTTTTATCCACTACTTTGGGTAGTGCATAGAATGTTGTAGGTCTCTTGTTGAGCATATATTTGAACTCCTCCTCACTGATTAAATTTTTCTCTTTTGCATTTTTCAGAATGACCTCAAGTTCTGAGATGTATTTGTTTGTAGGGTCTGCTGGTAGTATCTCGTATGTGTCTTGGTCTTTAAGTATGTCCATTACCATCCTAACATAGTCGCTAGTATTCATTATGACCACGTTGCCCCCTTTATCGGAGGGTTTTACTGTGAGTTCATTATCTCTGCTCAATTGAAATAGTGCTTTTTTCTCTTGTTCAGATAAGTTTGAATGTTTTCTATTCTTACTCATTCTCATCTGCTCAATATCCAGGGAAACAAATGTTTCAATGTTGGATTATTGCCTAAATGGGGGGTTCAGTTTGGATCTAGGTTTTAAGTTTGTTAAGGGGGCCCTCACTCGTGCCGATCTAGTTTCATTTTCATTCTCCAGTTCAATTAGTGTTTCTAATGTTAATGTGTCCCTCATACCACTTTTTCTTTGTTCCAGCAGTTCACTCTTATGTAATTTATGTAGGGCCAACTTTCTTGCAAACAAATGAATGTCCGTAATCCATAGGAATTTGTCTGTAGGTAGAGTTGGTGTAAATGAAAGACCCCTTTGTAAAAGCTCCATAGTGCTGTGATCTAAGATTTTTGAGGACTGGTTGATAATCAAATTTTCTTTATCATTTGTTGGTTTACCAAATCTCTCTATAGGGTCAACTTGTTGTAGCCCCATTTCTCCCGATCCATCAGTTGTACTCGAGGGACCGGGGTACCAAAAAAAGGAGCTGGGTGCAAAATTGTGGTTAAGTGAGGTAGGATGGAAGTCTGAGTGACAATTATTGGTTAGTGAGGGACCAGTAGAGTTTGGTCCTGATTTGTGCTTACTGTTGTCATGGTGGGAATTGAGATTGGTGTGTTCAAGGACTGTGATGAAGAAACGGATAGTGATGTGCTTTTTGCATGATTCTGTGTTATTGAGGATGTGCATTTTGATGTTTCCTTGGTGACACGAACTAAGTGTCAAGACATTCGCACTAGAGCCATTGGACCCCGCACATCTCTTCCAAGTCGGCCTGCATACGTCGGAGCCGGACAGCTATTGGGAAGAGGACTCACCGAAACCGTTCGATATTGGCTAGCAATGACATGATGTCATTGCAGTAAGTGACTACGATTTGTTTAGAAACAAGCCATTTAACCAACAGACCTATTAGGATACCCCAGACAGAGGAAACTGTCACTGAATGGCTAACCAACACATAGGGGAGGATCAATAAAGTCATTAAAACCCCAAACTAAGCACGCCGCCACTACCTATAGTACAACAAATATTTGAAACCACTGTGTAATCCAATCAAATACTTTATATAAATCCTTGGATGACAAACATAGACATAAGGCATATAAATACTTCACCAGTTTCTGGCTCAATATGCTGAAGTCCACAATTAAAAGTCCACGCTATTTTAACCTGGTTCACTGAGACGCTGATCGCCCGGTGTGTCCTATGACGTTTCGGAGGTAACCCCTCCTTCCGCAGACATGCGTAGTGCCGGTCAGGTGAGGGTTTAAATGCATACGGAGCATTATTACAATACAATATTCAAACAAACCCTATAACAACAATAGTACAGCAATTACATATAATATACAAAAAAGACAACGTGAAAAATGTACAAAGAACCTCCTATAAAAATGCACTGAAGCAACATTGTTCATTCAACCCATGGGGTTGTAATGTATCTAACTTGGTAATCCAAAATACCTCTCGTTGTAGGAGTTTTTTATTTAAACCCCAATCATTATCTTGTGTGACCTCTTCCAAAATTAACCACCGCAAATCGCTCACTTGGTGTTTGTTTTCTCGAAAGTGCCTAGCAACACCCGTTTCCTGTTTAACCTTTTCATTACTGGCCATTAGTTCTTCCTCTGTTTTGTTAAGATATTGTCTAATGAGAGACTTATGTTCATTAAGTCTAACACGAATGGCTCTGCTAGTTTGACCCACGTATGCAAGTCCACATGGGCACTTTAACATGTACACAACTGCTTTGGTATTACAGGTAAAGAACCCCTTTAATTGAATTTTATGTCCTCTCATAGGGTGGTTAACGAAATCCCCTTTTAAAATATTCGAACAATTTCCGCAAGCTAGGCACGGGAAAGTGCCGTTCCTCTTAGCGGCAAGAAACTTTTTCTTGACAGTAATGTCAGATCTCACTAATTCATTAGCGACTGACCGTCCCTTTTTATAAGTAAACTTGGGGCGATCTTTAAACAGTAGCCCATATTTAGACAGAGTCCTCAAATGAAGGGGCCACGGGCATTACCCCAACAGGCATGACGACCAGATTAAAACAAAAGAAGAAATAGTTGAATTAGCTGTAAATATCTCGACTCGAGAATTGTCTCCCACAGAGAATAGCGTTATCAACAAAGGATTAGGCTTCGTGCCTACTTATGAAATGGATGAATTCTCGTTTTTAGTCGATTTTTACAAATTTTGCCGCAATCTGAGAATGAAGATGTTTTTCCAAGGACAAACTAGATTGATGGAGTCCATCCCTTCTATACTGAGAAAAAGAAGTACATTCGACCCCTGCATTTCCTCCATCTTTTTGGATACATTTCAAAACATTGTGATAGATGAAGTTAAAAAGAATTAGAGTAAATGTAGGAACCCTTTGCCTAATAATCTATCTAAAGATGAAAGAAATGCACTACAGACCCTAAAGAAAGATACCACGATCACCGTAATTATGAATAAAGAAGATTATTGCAAAGAAGCGATGCACCAACTATCAGATCCGTCAGTGTACCTACGACTTTCAGCAGACCCCACCAAAGAATATAAAATCTACGTGGATCAAATCTTATATGAAGCACTACAACAGAGAGACATCTCAGAAAATGTTTACAAAGCCTTGGTTGTGGAACATCCTCGCGTTCCCATTTTGTATCTTCTGCCCAGGGCGACCGATCATGTCTAGTGTTAGTTCTATCCTTCAGTCCCTCTCAATTTACGTTGATTCCTTTCTGCAGAAGATTGTCACAAAACTACAGAACTGTCTAAAAGACACTAATGCGTTTATGTCCAGATTAGATAAAGTTAATCGGTCCGAGGTTTCGTGGCTTTGTACACTCGACATCAAGAGTCTGTACACGAATATCCCGTATGAGGAAGGCACGAGAGCAGTGCTTGAAGCGCTCAAGAAATAAGCATCTTTAAATAATCGGGACATTAAATTTATTATGGTTCTGCTTGATGTGATCCTAAAGAAAAATTATTTTAGGTTCGGTGATGAGTATTACTTGCAGCTGCAGGGATCCTCTATGGGGGCCCCTGTGGCTCCAAGTTACGCCAATATTTTTATGGCATTTTTCGAAAATGAATTTGTTTACACTAGCCGCTGGTCTGACTCCATTGTAATGTGGACCAGATATGTGGACGATGTCTGCTTATTATGGAATGGGTCTGAGCATAATCTTGATGAATTTATTTGCTATCTAAATCAGTGTCATACCCTCATTAAGTTTTCCGCTGAAAAGAACACTCAAATACTACATTATTTAGATGTGGAAATTAAAAAAACTCAAGATCACATTGTGACCACTTTGTTCACAAAAGAAACTGATCGTAATAACTTATTAAAATATGACAGTTATCATGCACCCCAAACATTTAAAGGGATTCCTAAAAGTCAGTTTGTGCGGGCTAGAAGGATTTGTAGTAGTGACCAGGAATATAATATTCAAAAAGATAAATTGATCGATAAATTTGTTAATCGGGGGTACCCAAAAGATGAAGTGGAAAAAGTGGGACATGAAGTTTCAGAATTACCTAGAGAGAGTGTTAGAGCAGCCAGACCTAAAAAAGTGGGAGATCGAATCGCCTACCTTTCCCAATATGACAAACATGCTAATTTAATTAAAAAAACAATTCTAAAAAATTGGAATATCCTTTCCCATGATCCTAAATATGGGCTACTGTTTACAGATCGCCCCAAGTTTACTTATAAAAAGGGACGGTCAGTCGCTAATGAATTAGTGAGATCTGACATTACTGTCAAGAAAAAGTCACGGCAAACGTTTCTTGCCGCTAAGAGGAACGGCACTTTCCCGTGCCTAGCTTGCGGAAATTGTTCGAATATTTTTAAAGGGGATTTCGTTAACCACCCTATTAGAGGACATAAAATTCAACTAAAGGGGTTCTTTACCTGTAATACCAAAGCAGTTGTGTACATGTTAAAGTGCCCATGTGGACTTGCATACGTGGGTCAAACTAGCAGAGCCTTTCGTGTTAGACGTAGAGGTATTTTGGATTACCAAGTTAGATACATTACAACCCCATGGGTTGAATGAACAATGTTGCTTCAGTGCATTTTTATAGGAAGTTCTTTGTACATTTTTCACGTTGTCTTTTTTGTATATTATATGTAATTGCTGTACTATTGTTGTTATAGGGCAGTGATGGCGAACCTTTTAGAGGCCGAGTGCCCAAACTACAACAAAGACCCACTTATTTATCGCAAAGTGCCAACATAGAAATTTAATTTGTGATTTATTCTCCCTTCTCTGTCACAGTTTTCATTGATACTAGCACCCTGAGTACACCAATAAGGCAGAAAATAGTCCCAGGTTGAGCTGTCACTTTAATATAGCTCTGTGCACAGCATGTCCTGGGCTGTTTGGGACTGTAGGAAGATACCTGGAGTCCTCTCTGGTGATGGCCTGAGTGCCCACAGAAAGGGCTCTGAGTGCCACCTCTGGCACCAGTGCCATAGGTTAGCCATCACTGTTATAGGGTTTGTTTGAATATTGTATTGTAATAATGCTCCGTATGCATTTAAACCCTCACTTGACCGGCACTACGCATGTCTGAGGAAGGAGGGGTTACCTCCGAAACGTCATAGGACACACCGGGCGATCAGCGTCTCAGTGAACCAGGTTAACATAGCGTGGACTTTTAATTGTGGACTTCAGCATATTGAGCCAGAAACTGGTGAAGTATTTATATGCCTTATGTCTATGTTTGTCATCCAAGGATTTATATAAAGTATTTGATTGGATTACACAGTGGTTTCAAATATTTGTTGTACAGATTGCTCGATCGCGGTGTGGAGAGCCCGCGAACTTGACCGGTGTACACACTATGGTGTAAGGGGCTTAATTGCTTTTTGTTGCCACTACCTATAGCCCATTACCCCTGAGGAAGCCAGGTTAACTGGCGAAACATGTTGGGGGGCTGATAGATCTTGATTTTAATTTCAATGTAGTGTGGAACAGAGCTAAATATTAGCAAAAGTTAGGCAGCTCTGAGCTGCAGATGGAGCTAGCCATCAATAGGCACAAAATGCCAAAAAAACACTGAGTGGCCGCTACAATACAGGTAATGTGAGAATTGAGAAGTTGGAGATATCTGAAAAAACCCTAGCTTAGGAATATACAGGCTCAGCAAGAAGAAAATCAAAACTGACATCTAGTGTCAGCAATAGACATTCATGCTACAATGTATCCAACAGCTCAATCAGTGGAACTCAGCAGCATATGAGTAAAATATGCTACAATAAATCGAATGCATAACAATCAAACAACTATTAGCTACTTTACCTGATTTGCCACAATAACACTGTCCACACATCATTGGGTTTTTTAAATGAGTTTATTTACTTCAAATATTTAGGTGTACTTTTTACTTTGTTAGAAATAAAAGTTACATTTTAATGACACTCGGATATGGGTAGAAAACCTTTGCCTTAGGCCAGTGATAGCGAACCTTTTGGAGACAGAGTGCCCAAGCTACAACCGAAATCTACTTGTATGTCGCAAAGTGCCAACATGACAATTTAAGCAGTAACTTATTGATCCCTGCTGTATCACAGGTTTTAATCGTATTGGTGTCCTGAGTTCACCAATACAATAGAAAGATGGAGAAACTTGGATTGTAGCTTCCCTCCAGGATCCCCTGTAGAGGAAGAATCAGGGGACCCAGAGCAGGAGCTCAAATGACAATCCATCTCTATCCAACCCTTCCCGCTCCTCCTGTAGTCCTGGCAGTCAAGGATGTTGCTTTAAAATAGTGCTGAGCATGGTGCGTCCTGGGCTGTATTGGATCACAGGAGAAAGCGTTGAGTCCTATCTGGCAAACTCTGTGTTGGGCTGAAGGCCTGGGTGTTCACAGAAAGTGTTCAGAGTGCTACCTCTGGCACCGTTCCATAGGTTCGCCACCACTGCCTTAGGCAATGTACTGTAATTCTATAGAACGCTTCAATGTTTACTTCCAGTGGATAGAAATCTGTCTATGGTCAGCCGCTATTATCACAGAGAGTAATCGGAGCTACGTAAAACTAACGGCTCGTGCACCTGTGTGACCATCACAAGACCATGGACCGATTTCTTTCCACTGGAAGTAAACATAGAAGCTTTTTATAGCAGAACAGCAAGTAGAGATCTAGAAAACTGAAGGGTATTGATATAAAAATTATATTGAAACATTGTATAACTTTTCCTTACACAAACAATATCAATTATTTGCTAGAAGTGGACAACCTCTTTAACTATATACCACCATTCATATAGTCATGTGGTCCATTTAAATAATTTCATATTTTAGTTTTAATCTGAAAACAGAATAACAAAACAAGCATTTATAGTAGTAAATTAAGGCAGGTCTCTCTGGGACTTGTAGGTTGTCTTGGAAATGTTGTACATTCAGATCTGTGATTCGATGTATAATACATCTTAAATGAGAATTCAATGCAAGTCTGTGACCACCACCACTATCATGGTGATAAATAATTTCATATTTTAGTCATCTTGTTTTCATTCAAAAATTGATAATAGAGCTCAGTGAGCGAGTGAGCCAGGCAGACAGCCAGTAAGGTGCTCCTGCAGTCCCAGCCACTTCCTGTCTGTGTTGCAGTGATGCGCACGTTGGCCGCAGACAGCACAGTACTTTTTTTTTGCAACTTAGGAATTCTGATTTTGATCCGTTTGCAGGGGATTATATTGAAAAAGTACTATCTTACAACCCTACTGATGAGTCATGATAGTTGTTTAATTACTAGTCATTTTTTTCTCTTTATTCTCAGGATCTGTCATGGCAAGCTTTCCTGTCCACAATGACAGAGTTGGGCATCTCTTTCTACAGGCGCTGGGAGCTGGTTCCAATGGAGTCTTGGCAGCTTACAGGCTTATTCAGACTTATCCAGGACCTTTTCCGTGGAACAGGCTATTGGAGAATCTTTGCATGAAGGTCCCATCCCAAGATGTATTAACTGGAAAACTGATCTTGTGAGAAATATTTTTTAAATTTTTGTATTTGGTTTGATTTACCCCCCTCATACACAATCTTGACAAATTAACTCCTTAGGGACATAGCCAGTTTGTATGTTAAGTCTTAGCCCTTTTTTAAAATATCTGACCAGTTTCTCTTCCTGTGGTAGTAACTTTTTAACACTTTGACATATGCCTGGGATTGTTTCTCGTGAGACATTGTAGTTAGTGTTACTAGTCTAATAGTGCTAATCAGTTAGTTTTTTTTGGGTGGTACAAATTTAATAACTTTGGAAATATTTTAAAAGTATTTTCGAATGTTTTACTTTTTAGTTTCAACAAGGTTTTATTATTTAAAGGGGTTATACGGTTTTTAAAAATAACTGAGGCCCGGGCTGGGGTGGGCTAGTTAAAAATAACAAACATCTACTTACCTCGTCCGGCGCCGCCGATGTCCCGCTCCGCGGCCGGTCTTCTCTGTGCGCCGGTTTCATTACAGGGGCACACAGGGAGCTTCCGGCTGGCTGGAAGCTCCTATCCGACACCATCTCTCAGCGCTTACAACACTGAGAGATAGGGAAGGATAGGAGGAACCGGCAAATCCCGGACCGAAAGCTCCTTGTGCCGCGGTCCCTTCGATCCGTGCCCCTGTTTGTTTACAGGGGCACGGATCGAAGGGACCGCGGCGCGGGACATCGGCGGCGCCGGAGGAGGTAAGTACATGTTTATTATGTTTAAATATCCCTCCCCAGCCCAGCCATAAGAAATTTTTAAAACCCAGATAACCCCTTTAAAAAACATGGGAAAATGCTTTACAATAGGTCAAGGCGGAAGGTTTACCCCACTCAGGGGGATTAATAGCTTCTGTATCATTCAAAACAATAAAACATAGGGGAACCAGGAAGGGAAAGAGTACACAGGGGGAAGGAGAAAAACATATAGGTAACAAAATCACAAGAACTGTATAGTGTAGAATAGATAGTGGATAGACCAAGACTACATTTGGAGAAGTGCTGGAGCCATGTTGATGCATAATGGACTATTAAGGGGACAGAGATCGAGCTCTCTCGAGGGTGTGGGAATCTTGTGAAGGGACCCAGGGGTTCCAGATCCCTTCAAACAGTGGAAAGGTGTCTGTTGCCTCCATTCTCTCAAACACCGTCAGTAGGTTGATGTGGACCTGTGATTCATTAGGTGAACCCCGAGATATGTAATGTAGTGTGGTTAAATCTTAAAACCGAAGGAAATAACTAGTGATTCTTGAGTCCTAGCTGGGATTTGGATTTGTCCATATTCACTGTAAGTCTTCATGCTGAGTGGAAGGAGCTGCGTTAAGTTCAGGAGGGATGTGTGAGGGCTGGTGATAGAGAGGAGCAGGTCATCTGCAAAGAGACTTAATTTATAAGTATCCTGTGTGGTTTTAAAGCCCTGTATATTGGGGTTTGCCCGTATGGCTGCCGCTAGCGGTTCCACTGCGAGAGCAAATGGGGGCCGGGTGATAGAGGACAGCCCTGGCGTGTACCTCTGGCAATATGAGTAGGTGTGGGCTGCATTTTAGGGAGCTTGAGTTTGGCAACTGGGTGGTCATAGAGAAGTTTAAGGGTGGATATAAAGGCAGGTGGAAAGCTTCAAGGACTTTAAATAAGTATGGACACAAAATGGTATTGAGATAAGTGATCCAGGGGAAGGGGGAAGCAGGCACATACACTGTGAGCTCTACATTTCACAGATAAGGCCGGATTCGCACAGCGGGCAGACGGCAGTACGTTGGGAGAGGAGTAGAGCGCTGCTCACCCCCGCCCCTCTCCTTAGGGATATATGGCGCACGGCGCCGTATGCCGTGAAAAGATAGGGCTTGTCCTATCTTTTCACGGGGTACGGATCGGTACGGTGCAGCACATGTGCAGCATTGATAAAATGCTAAAGAAATACTTAAAAATGTAATATTTTTATGTACAGATCCAGACTACTTATATACAGAAAATGTATTTTCCTAAAAGCAGTAAGATAGGCGGAGTTCTTATATACCCCACATGTGTATTTTCACCATATTATGCAGCACTGATCTTCACATACCGTAGATATATTATTATACACTCTTTCACAACAGTAACCCAAATAAAAAAAACTAGATATCTATAAACCAAGCTAATAAGATAACAAGATCACTTTAAGATTGGTGAAAATGTTTGCCATTGTATTAGCAGCACACCAGTAGAATCCCCTGTGCTAGACCTGGGGGCAGGGAGGGGGGACTAGAGCTGGGGGGGATGACTAGACTTGGTGGCGAGTCTAGACCTGGAGATGGCGGGCTTGCTTTATGAGTTCTGGCGGGTTTGCTTTAAGAAAAGGGGTATCAGACATGAAGTGGGGCTACCTGGTTAAGGATAGAGAGAAGAGGGGAGAGCAGTTGTATAGTAATTATTTTCCTGTGCATAGGAGCAGTCTTATAGTAGTTATATTTTTGTACATAGTGGCCAGTTTTATAGGAGGAGAGAGGAGATACTCGGCACTAAACTGCAGACTTGGACGGCAAATACTCATAAAATCTTCTTTAATCAATACGAAGGATAAAAACAGCCTTATTCATGGTCTGAGACCATGAATAAGGCTTAACCAGCCGAAACGCGTAGGTCCGTATATTGGTCTCTGTGGATATGTGTTCTGTTTTTATCCTTCGTATTGAATAAAGAAGATTTTATGAGTATTTGCCGTCCAAGTCTGCAGTTTGGTTCCGAGTATCTCTTCTCTCCTTCATTAACCGATGTGTTAAAGTCTCCACATGATCTACGAGCACCTGCAAAGGATGGAAGGGTGAGCTGGAATCGCACATAGTGTGCTACTTTGTTTCAGTATTATAGTAGCTATAATCTTGTACATAGGGGGTAGTATTGTAGTAGCTATAATCTTGTACATAGGGGGCAGTATTATAGTAGCTATAATCTTGTACATAAGGAGCAGTATTATAGTAGTTGTAGAAATAGTATAGTCCATAGGCACCAGTGGAAAAAAATGTATAAGAACCTTTAGTTTATTGGATCATATTAAAAAAGCCAAAAACGACAACAAAAAAATGTGCGCATAGCATGCGGGTGACGCATTTCAACCCGTTCGAGCACGTCCTTATTCATACCTGGCTCAAAGTAGGTGGAGTACTTCCCAAATCACATGGTAGCAAGAGATATATCTGGGGTTAGCACCTATTACAGTGATGGCAAACCTTTTAGAGCCTCAGTGCCCAAACTTCAACCAAAAGCCACTTATTTATTGCAAAGTGCCAGCACAGCTATTTAAGCAGTACTGTATTTCTCTTTGTTCATTGACAACTTTCAATCCTTCAGCCTCCCAAGGACACCAACCCAGTTGAAAGGAGGAGGACAATTTCATCTATCATTGTAGGAAGATTCTACAGGCAGAGTTCTGTCTGGTGAACTTCATTCTGGGGTGATGACCTGGGTGCCCACAGAAAGGGCTCAGAGTGCTGCCTCTGGCACCGTGCCATAGGTTCGCCACCCCTGACCTATTATATGCTCTTAGATTCTGTCTTTTACTTACAGGTGGTACATTCCACATACTACAGTTCACATGAAGTGCATTCAATGAGATCCACTACGTGCGTTGTTTCACAATTCATATACCTTTTAATGGAAAAGGTTCTATTGTTGGACTTGGAGGTAAAAGAATTTGTCTTAACCATGATTTTATAGATATTACATCTAGCCCCACCACAGCAAAAATTATATATGAGCCAGATGGGACAATGGTCTCCCACTGTAAAGTAATAATGGAAAGACTAGAAAGAATTATATTGGTTAGAAGCATATAAAATTCTACAAGTGTGAACACTTACTCAAAACTCACCTATAATCCTACCTCTTCAATCAAGAAACAGATGGAAAAACTATTACAAGAAGGTGTCTTATTGTGAGTGTTCGACCTTATGCCTACTAATTCTTTGTGTCCACAATTTCCCTCTAAGTTTCGCCCAGTTGTTTCAGGGACTTTTTGAAAAACTTGGTTCTTGGCTGGAGCCACTTGTTTTAACATTGCTTGGTTATATATGTGACAGCAAAGATGTTCTGGTCAATATGCCGAGGCTCACTCTCACCTGGCACTGCTCTCCGTTTCCTGCCGGGATCACATAGACACTGGCTGCTGCTGCTCTGGCACACAGGTCTGCTTGCACAAAGAAGTAAATGGGGTGCAGGTCTCCTATGTTCTGGGTCAGCAATCATACACATGCATTATTACGTTGATAGCAAATACGTTTCTCTAATGGTACAAAAAGGACTCAATGTGCACTAGAAACATGGCGGCATTACCCTGGAAACTGACAGTAACACAAAGCTACCATTATTCCCTTGTGGTAAATACCGCACCACAGTGTGAACACACACACACAGCCATCACATACCTCCCCTGGTGACCAGCACCTCCGCGTCCATGCAAATCACGGCAGGGACTGTTATCTGGGGACGGTGACGCCAAGGTCATGCAACCAGGCCGGGTAGGGGGGTGGAGCTGGATGGAGAGTAGTGAGGATCTGCGCGGACGTCTGTATTCCCCTTTCCTGTTTACAGCGCTCCCATACATCACTGTATCACGTGTCCTGCTGAGCAGCGCGCGCTGCGACCACACTACTGATATTTCCCTTCAATGCAGCGCGCGCCGGACCGCTCAGCCTGCGCGCTGTTGGAATAATTGCCAAGCGTACTTTTATGAATGCAATTATTTTGGGGGGTAATGGCGCCTCATCATGCGTCTATGATGGGGGTGAGGCGTTAATGCGACCTCTGTAGGGAGCAGTATTATAGTAGTTATGTTCTTGTACATAGGGAGCAGTATTAAAGTACAGGCAGTCCCCGGGTTACATACAAGATAGGGCCTGTAGGTTTGTTCTTAAGTTGAATTTGTATGTAAGTCGGAACTGTATATTTTATCATTGTAATCCCAGCCAGAACTTTTTTGGACTCTGTGACAATTGGATTTTAAAAATGTTGGGTTGTCATAAGAATCAATATTAACACTAAAGCTTCATTACAGACACATTTGATAACTGTTCCAGCTGATTATTGTAGCCTAGGACTAAAGTACAATAAATTACCAATATCCAGAGGTCCGTTTGTAACTATGGGTCGTATGTAAGTCGAGTGTTCTTAAGTAGGGGACCGCCTGTAGTTATATTCTTTTCCCTTCAGGCCACAAAAATCGTCCCTGTGCAGGCAGGGCACAGTACTGTGGTCTATCAGAGCCAGTTATTCACAATTATTACCTCCTGCATGGGTTCAGACAATTTCTATCAGCATTATTATTGTCTTGTTTGTGCGCTGTATTGTAGTTTGCTCTGGGGACTATGTTCCTTGTACAAATGCAGTATTTTGCAGTAGTGGTTTTTGGGGAGAATTCGAGCTGTACTATGGTTTTTGGTGCATCTAGGGTTTTGGTTAATAGTTCAGCCCCCTGAAGGGTAGCGGTATGACAATGTGAGTCTCTGGCCAAAAAAGGTTGTGCGCCTCTGCTTTAGCTGGCCCACTGGGCTGTCTAATTTTGATGTCCAATGTGTAGCAAACAAGACCTATGGCTCTGCAAACCACCTATTAACTGGGTATCTCACTGATTTTATGTCTAGGGGAGCAATATGTTTAGTCTTGAAAACCCTTTTAGAGATCATTAAAGTAGTTGTAAAGCCAAACCGGCTTTATGATCTCTGTACTAACAGCCACATAGAAGGGTCGGGACCAGCTGCAAATGAACTAATTTCGCATAAATCTCTCCATTCACTTTATTTCCAGAAAGCCAAAACTTTTTCAGCTGCCAATTCAACTACAGAGAAATCTATTCAGCTTCCTGAATTGTGTGTGTCACATCTTACCAACACCATGTATTCAGCTTCTAATAGAGACCGTAAGGATAGAGTGCTGCATCTCAGATGATTGGCTGCTGTACCTCACTGATCAGTTTCTTAAAAATAGTGACCATGAAACCCATGTACAGAGGACCCAAGTGATGCAGAGACTGCAGAATCTCTTCCAAGGCTGGAATGAGACAGGAGCTGAGCAGTCAAAATTAGGCCAATATAAAAAGCACTGGCCCTCCTCACTGAAGGACTGTGGAATGCACAGTGAAAGGGAAACCCCACTAGAAAATGAAACCGGGTCCACTTATGAAGTCTGCACAATCCCCCAGTCAATTGATTCAGTTGAAGAACTGAAAAGTGATGAAGCATCTGCACCCAAGGAGGCAGAGGATGTTCCTGTATTTATCAAGGTAGGGCAGTAATTTATCTTGCTGGTTTTTGAGTTTCTTATTTACTTGAAAGGCATCCAACTTTTTTGCATCATCAAAAAGTAGAATTTAAGCCAACACATCCACAGTTGTGCTTAAAAATAATTATTTATTTATAACATTTTAAAATCCTTCCATAAGCAATATGTCAAAAAACAACCAATGTGGCTTCTAGGTTTTTGGTATCCACACACCCTTAGCTATACACCCATCTGGGTTTGACTTCACAGGTTACATTACTGCAAGAGGCTGGCACCAGTGTAACCAATGAACTGTATCTCAATATGTGAAAAGGACACCCAAAAAAGGTGTAAACTTAGAATTTGGAAATGTTATACCATAATGTATCATCGATAACTCTACCTTAATTTCTTTTTTAGGTTACGGTAAAGGCACATTGAGCTTTCTAATTTCTTAAAACTGGTTAATTTTGTACTATTTGGGTGCGGGGGGGGGGGATATTATCAAAATGTGGAAGGGGGATTTTTTTTTTTTTTACCTATTTCTATTCTATTTATTTATTTGAAAGAAAATGTATTTATTATTAACCCTAGAATAAATTATGTTATCCTCCCATTCATATCAATTTACAATTACTATATTGAATAACATGAAATTGCTATATGGCCTGGTATAAACTCCAAAAGTTCAATAGCAGTGATCTTGTCTCAAGTTAATACACTGGGCTAATGTGTCTGTAATAAAAAATATCCAATATGATTCTCTGCTAAATAATTTTTTTCAGATGATCACCATTTCTTTTAGGTCTTGGATCTATTTGTTTACCCTATATGTAAAGTGCTTGGTGTTTTTCTTATGAACAACTCTGAACTACTCTGCGTTCACCCCCCTTTTCTCCAGCAGGCTTGTGGCTCACGGCACACTTCCGCAGCTGCGGACGTATGTATGGGGCCTTACTATGAGAGTAGTTGTTAAAGAGGACATGTCACCCTAAATAAAACGTGGTAGGAGCTGCTTACTTAAAGTAAGCTTCTCATAGAGCTACCCCAGATGTTGCAGTGTCAAACTTCTAACTTTATGGGAATTTTCCGATAAAGCTAGCTAACGCTCCAGTGCCATACCCTGAGAACGACGGACCGAGCTTACAGCGGTCCGGCGTATTCATGAGTGGGTGAGACTAGGAGGTGGAGACTGTCGCATGAAGCCTGGTAGTCAGGAGGAGAAGCAGCACCCCAGACCGCGCCCTCATGAATACAACGGACCGCTGTAAGCTTGGTCTGGCGTTCTAACGGTATGGTCGTGCAGTATTGGATAGCTTTATCGAAAGTTCCAATGAAGCCAGCAGTTTAACACTGCTAATAATGGAATAGTGATAGGAGCTGCTTACTTTAGTTAGCTTTTTAGGGTGACTGGTCCTCTTTAAATAAAATATTTTCTATTGCATAGAAATATTTATTTATATCTTTAAAAAATATTTATGTATGGATTTCTTTTTAGCCCACAACTTCCCTCAGTATACTGTAATTATACTAACAGTTTATTAATAACATGCTGCTTCCCTGTAGCATTCTGCTTCTAGAGCTTTACAGTTTTTTTTTTTCTTTTTAAAATGTATGTGCTGTTCAACCCATGTTAAACTTTGTTTGTGTTATTTATACTTCTCTTTTTTAAAGGGTCATATTTTAATCCTGAGGAAAAAAATGCATCTGGAGATGGACTCTGAGGTAAAAACAAAATGTTAGCTCAAGTATTTAATGGAAAAGTGATATGGTGCTTTAGCAAGGTAAATGTTAGGACTGGTTTACATTATTCCATCAGTTTTTCAAACCAGTTATTTTGATCCAAAATCAGGGGTGGTGAATATATAGAGATAAGGTATAATTGCAAAGAACACGTGGTTTGCCCCTAAAAAATGATTTAAAAAAAAAAAAAAACATAATACAGCGAAGATGTGAACTGGCCCTCAGCTAAGTATTAGTGGCTATGGGTAACTTGCAGTACCACGATGTGCAGTTGATTCCCCCTTCCTTATTTATGAATATAGATTTTTATGCTTTTTTTCCAGGCATTGGACCAGGAATATTTGCTTAACCTGCAATATTTATGCAGTGCGTGTAACCCTTTGCAGGTGTGTTTTCTTTGTGTTCCCACAAATGTTTGGAACATTCATATTGCGTTTGCGTTGGTTTAATTTGTGTCTAATTCCTCATTAGATTCATATATGCCATAGAATTTATTATGTTATTCTTTAAAATATAGAGTTGATTCCTTAAAATATGTTTTATATAGGAGAACAATGAGGATTGCATACATTTGAGTGTGTTTTTTTTTTTTTTTTCATTTTTTTTTTTTATTGGCTTTGCAAAGCTCCAAACCGTGTTTTCCTCTATTGGTGTCTTACAAATCTCTCCAAAGTGCCTGTTTCAACTATGCACTCACTTGGATTCGATTTCTCCAGATCTTAGCTACGCTCATGCAGAATCATTGGCTAGTATCTTCTTCATTGAACAGGTCAGTAACTATACAATAATAAATGTTATTTTGTCATTTCTGATATTGGAGGTATAAGCAAAATTGTTTAAGTTTTATTAAATAGAAAAACAGAATAGTGCTTTACAATATGTCATGGCATAACATACACCCCCCGCAGGGGGAACTCAGATACACAGCCAGCTACTGAATTAAACAAACAGAATTAGTGTAGGGGGGAGGGGGGTCAGTAAGTAAAAATAGTTTTAATACATAAAATTCCTTTAAAGCATTTTTTTTTTATTTTGGTTTTCGACATACAAAAGTTTTTCCTTTTTTGTTTTCATGACATATGTTTTACTGCTAAATAATAATAAAATATATTGCCTATCGTTTGTCATTTTGATAAATTATATCTATAGACTAAAAATGATGCAGTCTTTTTTACTTTAGTGTTATTGAAGGGGGGGATGGTTACTAGACCCAGCAGTTCTACTTAATTCTAGACCAACAAATAATCATGTGATCTTTTCAAACTCTCTTGCTGAATGCATATGGTGCAGCCCCATCTTTCTGCCTGCTCGTGCTTCAGCAGATCCTGGACGTTGGTGCCCATTTATAGCAATTGCTGTTGTGGTGCTCTTGTTGCCTGGTGAGCCATGGAGAGTGACCGGTGCTATCTTGAGACATACAAGGGGAACCTTTACACTGGTCAGTAGCTACAAGTGACCAGAAACTTCACTTCACTGACTGGTTTTGATGTTGTATTTCACCCTCTGGTGGCAGGGATCGTCAACTGTCCCTGTAAGCCTACATTCACACAGACGAATGAAAACGACCGTATGCGTACCGTTTTTTACGGGTTACATACGGCCACATTCATTTCAATGGACAATACGTCCAACCATTTATATTGCTGTTTTTGACACTGGAGTGTACCGTACTGTATACTGGCCGTATAAAAATATAGAGCATGTCCTAAAACGTGCTGCATACGGATGAAAAACATCACGTATATACGGGCTCATACGGCCCGTAAATACAGGTCTGGAGAAATCATACGGTCGTGTGAATGTAGCCTAAGACGAAGAAAATGCTACTTGACAGTAATGCTACCGATACAATTTTGGTAGGTATGTGGAGGCATACACCTGCAACACCTGCCTGATTACCTATCCTACTATTGTCCCTCTTTATACACTAAGATAGCAGCGTCCTCTTTCGTGTGGAAAAACGGCTAGGGACTTCCCTCTTTGGTGAACCTACAGACACCTCTTTACTCTGGTATTGGGTCTGTTAGATTGCCAGATGCATGGATTACCAGCATACTGGTCCTGGAGCTCGCAGTAGTCCCTACCACATCCATTTAAAGCTGTTTTAACCCCTTAACCTTGGTGATCAATGTTGATTACGGCAGCTATGAAAGTAGACAGTACACAGATTTGGATTCCCTCTGTAGACCACATGCACCTTGCCACACGATTGCTGGGTGTTGCAATGTTGTGGGGTGTTGCATGGCTCTGCCATGGCAGAGTAATGAGCAAATACTCATGACATGTCCCCTAACCTTTATATGTCCAAATTGCCCCCAAAAATAAAGGTTACATATACTCAAGTATAAGCCGGCCCGAGTATAAGCCGAAACCCCACAAAAAAGGAGGGTGGGAAATGCATTGGTCACAGCCCCCCCCCAGTATATAGCCTGCCAGCCCCCCTGCATTATATAGCCTGCCAGCCCCCCTGCATTATATAGCCTGCCAGCCCCCCTGCATTAAATAGCCTGTCAGACCCCTGCATTATATAGCCTGCCAGCCCCCTGCATTATATAGCCTGCCTGCCCCCTCGAGTATATAGCCTGCCTGCCCCCACGAGTATATAGCCTGCCTGCCCCCACGAGTATATAGCTTGCCTGCATGCCTGCCCCCACGAGTATATAGCTTGCCTGCATGCCTGCCCCCACGAGTATATAGCTTGCCTGCATGCCCCCACGAGTATACAGCCTGCCTGCATGCCCCCACGAGTATATAGCCTGCCTGCCTGCCCCCACGAGTATATAGCCTGCCTGCCTGCCCCCACGAGTATATAGCCTGCCTGCATGCCTCCACCTGTATATAGCTTGCCTGTATGCCCCCACGAGTATATAGCCTGCCTGCATGCCCCCACTAGTATATAGCCTGCCTGCATGCCTCCACCTGTATATAGCTTGCCTGCATGCCCCCACGAGTATATAGCCTGCCTGCATGCCCCCACGAGTATATAGCCTGCCTGCATGCCCCCACTAGTATATAGCCTGCCTGCATGCCCCCACGAGTATATAGCCTGCCTGCATGCCCCCACGAGTATATAGCCTGCCTGCATGCCCCCACGAGTATATAGCCTGCCTGCATGCCCCCACGAGTATATAGCCTGCCTGCATGCCCCCACGAGTATATAGCCTGCCTGCATGCCCCCACGAGTATATAGCCTGCCTGCATGCCCCCACGAGTATATAGCCTGCCTGCATGCCCCCACGAGTATATAGCCTGCCTGCATGCCCCCACGAGTATATAGCCTGCCTGCCTGTAGAAAAAAAAAAGAAGTGAACTCGCCTTTCAACGCTCCCCGGCATCCATCGCGTCTCTGACATCGGCTCCCGGTCCATCGCAGGCACCATGACGTCAGGCGCAAGCTGACATCATAGTGTGTGCCGATGACGGCACACAGATTAGAGCATAAGCGTGCGGCTGACATCAACAAGACTGCAACAGACCGGGACCCGATGTCGGAGCTGCGATGGATGCCTGGGAACGTCGGAAGGCGAGTTCACTTATTGTTTTTTTCCCTTGACTTGAGTATAAGCCGAGTTAGGGTTTTTCAGCACATTTTTTGTGCTGGAAAACTCTTTTACTCAAGTATATATGGTATATAGCCTATATGGTGGCACTTCTCATCAATGCCATTACATATGTTGAGGGATTTAGATTCTAAAATATTGTAATTGTATTGAGGTTTACTATTATTTAGGCCTCTGAAAGTGAACAGAAAGCTGTGCAGACCCATCAAAAGTATGATTTAGCATTTTTTATGCTAATGGAAAAAATCTAAGCCTCATAACATCCTACAAAAAAAAAAAAAAAAATAGGGCACATAAAAAGCCATGTCAACCTAAGGCAGACATTCAATAAATGTTAGTTATCAAGTTATTTTAGTGTTGTGACAATGGGGCACATTTACTTGCCCAGTCCTGTCGCGATCCCTGCTGTGCATTGTCTGACGATCATGGACTCCGGCGTGATTCACTAAGATCCTGCGCCTGATTTTCCTGCGCAAAAAATTTGCTGAAAGACCCTAACTCGGCTTATTCTCCAGTCAAGGAAAAAAACCTCTGTATTTCCCTTTCCGACGCAACCGGCTGGCCCTCTTCTGTCTTCAACTCCCCACATGGACCCATCGTACAAACCATAACGTCAGCCGCTTGCCGGCTTTATAGTTTGTGCGCCGTCATCGGCACACACTGTGATGTCAGCAAGCAGCTGACATCATGGTGTGTGCTACAGGACTGCTTGGGGAGCTGAAGATGGAGCCAGAACTGGAAACAAAAGAGGATCTGCGGGGGGCGTCAGAAAGTTGAGTACAGAGTTTTTTTTGTTTATTTTTTAGGCTGGGCAGGGGGCTGTTGGCTATATAGAGTGGGGGCAGGTACTGCCTATATACAGGGTGGGGGAACAGGCACTGTCTATATAAGGGGGGGGGATGGCTACATACCGGGGGGCAGGCACTTGCTATATACTGGGGGGTACTTGGCTGCTGGCTATATACAAGGGATCTACTGGCATTAACCCCTTAAGGACCAGGCCCTTTTTCTGTTCTTGCGTCTTTATTTTTCACTCCCCACCTTCAAAAATCTTTAACTTTTTTTTTTATTTTTCCATGTAAAGAGCTGCGTATGGGCTTGTTTTCTGCGTAACAAATTGCACTTCATAGTGACGGTATTTAATATTCTATGCCGTATACTGGGAAGCGGGGAAAAAATTTACCGTATTTTCTGGACTATAAGACGCACTTTTTTTCCCCAGAAGATGGGGAAAAAACAGTGGTGCGTCTTATAGTCCGGATGTAGCTGCAGGAGGGAATGGAGGGCACCCGGCTGCGCTCTGCCAGCTAATGCTGGCAGTAAGCGCAGCCCTTCACAGTGAAGCGCAGCGGCTGTGCTGAGTGCCGCTGCGCTCCTCTCAGCCCTCCACTGCTGGAGGGAATGGATGGCAGCACCCATGCGCTCTGCCGTCCACAGGGCACCGATATACAGGAGCTTTGTGGCAGAGCAGGAGCGCAGCAGTGGAGAGAGATGGGGGGGGGGGGGGGAGAAAGGCACGGACTCTGTGGCCAATCCCCGCTCGGCTGCCCGGGAGGCTCAGAGGGAAGAGAGAACATGAAGGCTGCCAGCAACTTGAGAGGAGGAACCTATACAGAGCTGTGTGCAGTGTCTGACCTGTAACTTCTCACAGGATCAGATAAGTGATTAGTGCTCCCTTCCCCCGGGTCTCTGCTCTCACACTCTTAACCCCTTGTTGCCTGGTTTGTAGTGGCTGCTGTCTTGTAAAAGTACTTTATCCCACAGACCAAGCTCTTGTGGCCATTGTACAAGCACTGTCATCTCCTGTGTCCCTTCCACATAGATTGTAAGCTCTTGTGGCCATTGTATACGGACTGTCATCTCCTGTGTCCCCTCCTCCTCATAGATTGTAAGCTCTTGTGACCATTGTACAAGGACTGTCATCCCCTGTGTCCCCTCCTCCTCATAGATTGTAAGCTCTTGAGGCCATTGTACAAGGACTGTCATCTCCTGTGTCCCCTCCTCCTCATAGATTGTAAGCTCTTGTGGCCATTGTACTAGGACTGTCATCTCCTGTGTCCTCCTCCTCCTCATAGATTGTAAGCTCTTGTGGCCATTGTACAAGTACTCATCTCCTGTGTCCTCTCCTCCTCATAGATTGTAAGCTCTTGTGGCCATTGTACAAGGACTGTCATCTCCTGTGTCCCCTCCTCCTCATAGATTGTAAGCTCTTGTGGCCATTGTACAAGGACTGTCATCTCCTGTGTCCTCCTCCTCATAGATTGTAAGCTCTTGTGACCATTGTACAAGGACTGTCATCTCCTGTGTCCTCCTCCTCATAGATTGTAAGCTCTTGTGGCCATTGTACAAGCACTGTCATCTCCTGTGTCCTCCTCCTCATAGATTGTAAGCTCTTGTGGCCATTGTACAAGCACTGTCATCTCCGGTGTCCCCTCCTCCTCATAGATTGGAAGCTCCTGTGACCATTGTACAAGCATTGTCACCTCCTGTATACCCTCCTTCTTATAGATTGTAAGCTCTTGTGACCATTGTACAAGGACTGTCATCCCCTGTGTCCCCTCCTCCTCATAGATTGGAAGCTCTTGTGGCCATTGTACTAGGACTGTCATCTCCTGTGTCCTCCTCCTCCTCATAGATTGTAAGCTCTTGTGGCCATTGTACAAGTACTCATCTCCTGTGTCCTCTCCTCCTCATAGATTGTAAGCTCTTGTGGCCATTGTACAAGGACTGTCATCTCCTGTGTCCCCTCCTCCTCATAGATTGTAAGCTCTTGTGGCCATTGTACAAGGACTGTCATCTCCTGTGTCCTCCTCCTCATAGATTGTAAGCTCTTGTGACCATTGTACAAGGACTGTCATCTCCTGTGTCCTCCTCCTCATAGATTGTAAGCTCTTGTGGCCATTGTACAAGCACTGTCATCTCCTGTGTCCTCCTCCTCATAGATTGTAAGCTCTTGTGGCCATTGTACAAGCACTGTCATCTCCGGTGTCCCCTCCTCCTCATAGATTGGAAGCTCCTGTGACCATTGTACAAGCATTGTCACCTCCTGTATACCCTCCTTCTTATAGATTGTAAGCTCTTGTGACCATTGTACAAGCACTGTTTTCTCCTGTGTCCCCTCCTCCTCATAGATTGTAAGCTCTTGTGGCCATTGTACAAGCACTGTCATCTCCTGTGTCCTCCTCCTCATAGATTGTAAGCTCTTGTGGCCATTGTACAAGCACTGTCATCTCCGGTGTCCCCTCCTCCTCATAGATTGGAAGCTCATGTGACCATTGTACAAGCATTGTCACCTCCTGTATACCCTCCTTCTTATAGATTGTAAGCTCTTGTGACCATTGTACAAGCACTGTTTTCTCCTGTGTCCCCTCCTCCTCATAGATTGTAAGCTCTTGTGATCATTGTACAAGCACTGTCATCTCCTGTGTCCCCTCCTCATAGATTGTAAGCTCTTGTGACCACTGTACAAGCACTGTCATCTCCTGTGTCCTCCTCCTCATAGATTGTAAGCTCTTGTGACCACTGTACAAGCACTGTCATCTCCTGTGTCCTCCTCCTCATAGATTGTAAGCTCTTGTGACCACTGTACAAGCACTGTCATCTCCTGTGTCCTCCTCCTCATAGATTGTAAGCTCTTGTGACCACTGTACAAGCACTGTCATCTCCTGTGCCCCCTCCCCATAGATTGTAAGCTCTTGTAACCATTGTCACATATACTCATACCTATGCAGCCCTGGTAACTCTTGAGACCCCCTGAATACATGCCAACATAATTCTATCTAAAGATAGATGGCGGTGCCCGGGAGAGGAGGAGGGGGTGACCACTGCTTGCTCCTGCCCCTCTCCAAAGAGAAACATGGCTGCACTGCACCGCCCAGTTACTTTACTGTTACTTTATTAAATATTTTAGCATACTATTTGGGGAAAAAACATTTTTTTCTTATTTCTCCTCCTCTAAAACCTATGTGCGTCTTATGGTCCAGTGCGTCTTATAGTCCGAAAAATACGGTAAATGATTAAAAAACACATTTGCCCCATTTCTTGTGGGCTTGGCTTTCACTGTGCGCCCCAAATGACAGTTCTACTTCATTCATTGGGTCATTTTGTAAAACCTTTTTCATACTTTGGTGTACAGGGCTGTGGGAGGGGTATAATTTTTTGCTACTTTGATGACGTTTTCAATGCTTCTATTTTTAGGACTGTAGGGCCTTTTGATCACTTGTTATTGAATTTTTTAATATTTTTCAAAATGGCAAAACATTTTGCCATTTTGATCTGCGATTTTGGGCGCTAGTTTCCGTTACTGAGTTAAACGCTGTGAAAAACCGTTATTATATTTTGTTAGATCGGGCATTTTCGGACATGGCGATACCTTTTGGTTTATGATTATTACTGTTTATTTATATGAGGGGATGTGATGTGAATTTTATTATAATTTTTTTTTTTTTTTAACTTTTTTTTTGCTGCTGGCTATATACTGGGAGGAGGCTGTGACAAATGCATTTCCCACCCTCGGCTTGTACTTGAGTCAATAGGTGTGTTAGAATTAGCGGCTTCGGCTTATACGCAGGTCGACTTATACTCGAGTATATGTTTGGTATATGTATAGGTATGTTTCTTCATCAGTGTAGCTACAGCTATTTCAAGCTACAGGTCCATAAGGTATGAGGCATGAGATCAAATGGTAGATTTCCTTCAAAGAGTTCCAAAGTTATAACCACTTATATTGACATGTCTGATTTAAAAAAAAAATGGCCAAGTTGTTGAGGGGTTAATCCTGCCTACCTGGATGCTGAGTGGATCCCTCTGAAAGCCAAAGGCCTTTCGGGTAAAGTTATAAATACTTTAAAGAAAAGTGACGGTTACTGAAGCAATCTATAGCAAAATTTGGGAAACATTTAAGTCATGGTGTGGAAACTTTCCAGTAGACCAATTCCATCCAAACATTGCCCATATTCTAGACTTTTTACAGGCAGGATTAGATTTAGGCCTAAAACCCAGTACCTTAAAAATGCAGGTCTCGGCCCATCCTTAGGTTTTTCAAAGCTGCAGTTAGGAGATACCCATGGGTTTGGGTATCCTCCCCTCAATGGAATCTTTCTCCATTGTTAGGCTGTCTGTCTTTAACACCCTTTGATCCACTAGATCAGTGGTTCTCAACCTTTGTAATGCTGTGACCCCGCAATACAGTTACTCATGTTGCGGTGACCCCAAACCATGCGATTTGCAGTAAAAATGCAATAAAATCGTGGCTACAAAGGCTTTTGGCGACCCCTGTGTTTTGGTCGTTCGACCCCTGCTGGGGTCACGACCCACAGGTTGAGAACCACTGCACTAGATGGTGCTGCTCTAAAATATAATAATAATAATAATAATATATAATAATTTTTTTATACCTTTATAACATACTCTTATGAAATATTTATCCATTCACTATATGGTCTCCAACTGTAATCTTTATCGTGGCATTACTAACAACATCTAATGCTGTAGCCGTTAGCGTCCTGACTCTTGTCACCATTAATGTCCGTCATACTTCACTCTATTTATTTTAATTTATTTATCCATTTCTTGATTTATGTATTTATTTATTGTATCTCCTATTGTTTGTTTTACGTAGGATTTATTTATTTTTTTATCTGTCTGCTATTTGAGAAGGGGTCAGTTGGACCCGAAACACTTCATGCAGTACTTGTACCAATAACAGTTTTTTCTTTAAAACCATCCAGAAAATTATCTTCAACCTAATTTTGCAATTCGGTATTAGTGCCCTGTTATTCAACCTTTTTTCCTTCCATTTCCCTATATGTGACTTTGAAAGTTATTAGGTAAGATTAGGTGAGTTGCAAGGTTTAATTAACTATTAGGCTTCTTTATATATCTGTCTCAGGTGACAGAATTTAAAACTAGACACAGCTTTTCTTCCAAAGATCTCTTGCTGCATCCCAACGTACATGGAAGAAGCAGCACCATTCCACCATGGATGCGACATTTCGTCTTTTCTATAAAGACATTTTCAATTATTGCTTGAAAATGTCTTTATAGAAAAAGTTTTTCACTTTATTTTTTCGGAGTGCTGCTTCATCCATTGATCTCTGCTACTACCAGCGGGGTTTGTCGGACCCCTGGCGAAGACCTGCACCCTACTATCCTTACACGGTGCACTCCACCATCTTTTATTTACCGACGTACATATACTGTACAGACCAAAAGTTTGGACACACCTTCTCATTCAAAGAGTTTTCTGTGTTTTCATGACTATAAAAATTGTAGATTCACACTGAAGGCATCAAAGCTATGAATTATCACTTGTGGAATTATATACTTAACAAAAAGGTGTGAAAAAACTTAAAATATGTCTTATATTCCAAAGTAGCCACACTTTGCTTTGATTACTGCTTTGCACACTCTTGGCATTCTCTTGATTGAGCTTCAAGAGGTAGTCAACTGAAATGGTCTTCCAACAGTCTTGAAGGAGTTCCCGAAGATGCATAGCTATTGTTGACCCTTTTGCCTTTTCTTTTCGGTCCAGCTAATCCCAAACCATCTCGATTGGGTTCTGGTCTGTTGACTATGGAGGCCAGGCACCCTATCACTCTCCTTCTTGGTCAAATAGCCCTTACACAGACTGGAGGTGTGTTTGGGGTCATTGTCCTGTTGAAAAATAAATGGTGGTCCAACTTGCTGCTGCAAGATGCTGTGGTAACCATGCTGGTTCAGTATACATTTAATTATGAATAAATCCACCAGAGTGTCACCAGCAAAGCAGCCCCACACCATCACATCTTCTCCTCCAAGTCCATTCGTTCTGGCCATGGTGGTTGGAACCAAAGATCTCATATTTGGACTCCTCAGACCAAAGCACAGATTTCCACTGGTCTAATGTCCATTCCTTGTGTTCTTTAGCCCAAAGAAGTCTCTTGTGCTTCTTGCCTCTCCTTAGCAGTGGTTTCCTATGAACTATTTTAGCACAAAGGCCTGCTGCCTGATTTTAAATCAGATATTTCATTATTATTTTCAATATTTGCAAATAAACATACAAAAACAATACTACCTCCCCCCTCCCTTCCCACCCCAGCCAAGGCTACAAGCAAACTGTAGTATAATTAGTATGCATGTTGCATATTACACATCTCTACAACAACAGTTGGTGTAGAGATGTGTCTGCTGCTAGAACTCTGTGTGGCATTGACCTGGTCTGTAATCTGAGCTATTGTTAACCTGTGATTTCTGAGGCTGTTGACTCGGATGAACTCCTTCTCCGCAGCAGAGGTCTTGGTCTTCCTTTCCTGGGGTGGTCCTCATGTGAGCCAGTTTCTTTGTAGAACTTGATTGTTTTTGCAACTGCACTTTCAAAGTTTTCCCAATTTTTCGTACTGACTGACCTTTATTTCTTAACGTACTATAATGTCCTGGTGCTGCAGGGGGTGTATGGTGAGAGCTCGCGGGCTGAGCTCTCTCCATACACAGTGGGTGTCAGCAGTATAATTCAGCTGACACCGGCCTGTTACTGCCGCAGTTGTGCCGGCCGCACCTAACTTGCCACTTCATGGGTGCATCTTGGATAGCCCATTGCAGCCACCGACCCCCCATGACCCCGTGACATCATCCAAGGGTGGCGATTGGCTGCCATGGCAGCCTATAGTCTCAATGAGTCTTTTAGGGTTGCCAGGTGTAATGATCCCTAATAGACAGCAGATGGCAGACTATTAGAGATCACCATCAATATTTCTATATACTGCAATACATTAGTATTGCAGTATAAAGTATTAGCAATCAGATCCTGCAGGCAGAGAATACAATAACGCCTCTACAAGCGTCTATGACGCATGCAGAGGCTGATGATTTGATTTTCTTGTAAAAGTGCTGGCTCTCGGCAGTAGTGATGTGCAGCTGCCGCCTGCTAGTTTGTAAGGAGCCGAGCGGGCAGTGGAACGCACAGACACAGAGTAGTCACGTGCACACCGACCACTACACTGCAGAGACGTCTCTGCTTCTGCTGGCAGAAGGCAGGCTCAAGCCACGCCCCCTGAGCATTCCCTGCTGCCGTCATTGTCTTCTCCTAGCTGCTCTGTGTCATATCACATATAGGGAGCAGCAGGGGAATCACATTACACTAAAGAGGGGCGAGGCATGGCACAGACGGGACAGGACACGTGACCATTACTGGGGTCTCTGCTCCTTCTCCCCTCCTGGCCCGTCTCTCTAGTTGTAATATATATAGCTGCACATGCGCGCTAGCAGACATAGCAGAGTCTGAGAGAAAGAAGGAGAGTGGAGGAGCGTTTGATTCCAAAGGTGTTTGTTGTCATCTGTGGTGGTGGTCCCGTGCCTGCTGTGGTGGTCCTATGCCTGCTGTGGTGTTCTCGCAGGTTTGACTGAACTATTCCCAGGGAGTTCAGTTGACTAATAGTGGTTACCTGAGCATGTCATAAGATGTATTTAATAAAGTACAAAATAGTTATGATTGAGATTCTATGCATGGGTGGACTGCATGGGACACAGGAGGTGAAAGCGCTTGTACAATGGTCATAAGAGCTTACAATCTATGAGGAGGAGGACACAGGAGGTGACAGTGCTTGTACAATGGTCACAAGAGCTTAGAATCTATGAGGAGGAGGGGACACAGGAAGTGACATTGCTTGTACAACGGTCACAAGTGCTTACAGGAAGTGACAGTGCTTGTACGATGGTCACAAGAGCTTACAATCTATGATGAGGGGGCACAGCAGGTGACAGTGCTTGTACAATGGTCACAAGAGCTTACAATCTGAGGAGGAGGGGACACAGGAAGTGACATTGCTTGTTCAATGGTCACAAGAGCTTACAATCTATGAGGAGCTAACACAGGAAGTGACAGTACTTGTACAATGGTCACAAGAGCTTACAATCTATGAGGAGCGGGGGACACATGAGGTGACAGTCCTTGTACAACGGTCACAAGAGCTTACTATCTATGAGGAGGAGGTTAGAAGGTATGTTTTTGGGAAGGACTATCTCCCGATACACTTTAGTAAAAAAAATAACAATGGGCGGCAACCCCAGCCTGCACAGTGTGGGGCGGTAGGGGGTATTATTATCCTTCTGGAAAAGTGTTAGTGCGACCTCTGCCTGCAGGGTTAAAGTACCCTAGAGTGTCTAAAATAAAGGTATAATATGTAAAAAAAAAAAAAAAAAAAAAAGTAAAAGTTTTAAACCACTCACCTTGCCCTAGATCACATATAAAAGTAAATAAACAGTAAAAATAATAAGCTTGATGGGTATCACCGAGTCCCAAAATGCCCTTAAATGTCCAAATCGCCACTATTTCCCCATTTTTCCGTCCATGAATATTTGAATAAAAATGATCAAACAGTCATATAGGTACCAAATGGATATAAATTAATACGCCAGCACATACCGCAAAAAATGAAGCCTTACACAGATCCGTACACCAAAGTGTGAAAAAGTTATTAGCCTCAGAATTTGGCAAAATGGAAAATATTTTTTATGTACAAGAGATTTTAATTTTTTAAAATCTATTTAAACCTATATAAATTTGATTTCCTGTGATCGTAGCAACCCATAGAATAAAGAGAAAGTGTCATTTAGAGCGCAAAATAAAACTCTTGTAAACCAAGCCCACAAGAAACAGAAGCAGATAACAAGCTCTAACACATCTCTGTAAACTTATAAATAAAAAAAGTTATTGCTTTTGGAACTAGGGGAGTAAAAAACAGAAACACAAAAAACGATTCTTGCAAGGGTTAACCCCTAGGCGCACCACGCTGTTATACTACGTCCCTGCGGCTACATGCTAAGCGCACCGGGACGTAGTAGAACGTCCAGCTTCTGGGACCGGCTCACGAACGGAGCTGGCACCAGAAGCCGTGCTGTTACACCCGCAATCGGAGCATGACCACGGCGTGTAAGGGTGTTCCTGCTATGGATCGGATCCCCCGTGCCGCTTACCGATCCGATCCACTTCTGTGCAGCTCCGAAGACTGCCTAATGCTCCAGGGCTGCCCGATGTCCCTGCCAGTCAGATCCCTTCCGGGTCTGACTGTAAACTGTCTGAGCATGCGCCTGCATGCTCAGACAGTTTACACTGCTCTACAATGAAAAAGTATTGTAGAGCAGTGTATTGGACTTCAACCAGCGATCAGAGCATCGCTGGTTCAAGTTCAAGTAAGTATAAGTAAAAACACTAAAGTTAACACATTAGAGTAAATAAAAAATAAATACATAAAAATATAAGCACCTAATAAAGTAAAAACACAAACACACAAAAAACTGCCACATATTTGCCGCATCCGTAACAATCTGTATAATAAAACAGAATCGTTACCGGACCTGCAGGGTAAACGCAAAAACGTTCCGAAAAAATATATTTTTTAATTAATACCTTTAAAAAAATGATCTAAAAAGTGATTAAAAAATGTTGCGCACTCTAAAATAAGACCACTAAAAAGAACAACTCTTATCGCAAAAAATTAGCCCCTAACCAGATTTGTCAGCCGAAAAATAAAAAAGTTATGCATATGAAATGATGGTGATGCTAAAATGAACAAAGGTGGGGCAGATTTACTTACCCGGTCCATTCGCGAACCAGCGGCGCGTTCTCTGTGCTGGATTGGAGTCCGGCCGGGATTCATTAAGGTAGTTCCTCCGCCGTCCTCCTGCGCTGAAAAGCATCGGATCGCACTGGAGTTCACCGAGCCGGGCTGAGTGAAGGTAAGTGCAAGCTCCGCAACAGATTTTTTTTTTTTTTAAATGCGGCGGTTTTTCCGAATCCGTCGGGTTTTCGTTTGGCCACGACCCCCGTTTTCCGTTGCGTGCATGCTAGCGCCGATGCGCCACAATCCGATTGCGTGCGCCAAAATCCCGGGGCAATTCAGGGGAAATCGACACAAATCGGAAATATATTCGGGTAACACGTCGGGAAAACGCGAATCAGGCCCTTAGTAAATGACCCCCATTGTCTCCAAATTAGTTTTTATTCAGTAAAATTGAATAAAATCCACAAAACTCCCACATATTTGTTATTGCTACGTCCGGGACAATCTGCATAATAAAACAGAATCATTATTGGGCCAGCAAAGTGAACACCGTAAAAAACAACCTCAAAAAACTCTCAGAAAAAAGATGATTTTTAATTAATACACTTAAAAAAAATGCTCTAAAAAGTGACTTAAAAAAGTTACGCACACTAAAATAAGACCACTAAAAATAACAATCCTTCTCGCAAAACATAAGCCCCTAACCAGCTTAGTAAGCATAAAAATAAAAAAGTTATGCATATGAAAGTCGGTGATGCAAAAATTTATATTTTTGCCTAATTACTTTTTATTCAGTAAAATGGGAATTTTTTTTTTTTAAAAACTATATAAATGAGGTCTTTTCGTAATCGTGGAGACCCATAGAATAAAAATAATTTACTATTTTTACGGTAGGTAAACGGCCAAAAAAAAAAAATCCACAAAAAAGTTCCTAAAAATTGATGATTTTCATTTCCTCCACCAACAAAGAGTTAATAAAATCTCACCAACTGGCTATAGATGCCCCAAAATTATGTACCAGGAAAGTGCATCTCATGTGGCAAAAAAATAAGCCCCTATAGGTCCACAATAAAAAACAAAAACAAAAAATGATAGCCTGTATAATGTTACATAGCAAAATCTGATCTGCATGGCGCCTCCTTCCCTTCTATGCCCGGCCGTGCGCCCATACAGCAGGTTACCACCACATATAGAGTTTCGGTATACTCGGGAGAAATTGGGTATCAAACTTTGTGGAGCCTTTTTTCATTTAATCCATTACAGATGTTTAATTTTCCACCCAAAATGAATGTATTGTCAAACAATATTACAATTTGTAGACCACACCTCCATTTTGTTTTAACCCCTATAAAACAAGGGTTAACAAACTTCTTAAAAGTGGTTTTTCATACGTTGAGGTGTGTAGTTTCCATAATGGGGTAATTTACGAGTCTCGCTATTATTTAGGCCTCTCACATTCAATTAAAAGTTGAGCAGGTCCATCTAATTACGGGTTTTGCTGATTTTCCAAAAAATTCGAAAAATGACACCCAAATTCTGAGCCTCATAACATTCTAGTAAAATATGTGGAATCTTAAAAAACCATGCCAACATAAAGCCAAATTTAATTTTTTTAATAACTAAACACAAAATATATCTTCCAAATTTTTAAACTAATTTGAAGTACAATGTGTCACGAGAAAACAATCTCAAAATCCACTGGATATCTCATAGCGTTCCAGAGCTATAAGCACTTATAGTGACACAGCGCAGATTTGAAAAATGGGACTGCGTCCTAAAGGCCAACAGAGGCTGAGTCCCGTAGGGGTTAAAGTAATGATGAACACTTGTTTTTCTTTACTTAGAATTTATATTATGGTTAGAAAAAAGCAGCTAACAGTCTATTCAGTAGGACTATCGGCTGTGTATCCACCTGATGTCTGCACAACACAACTGATGGTCCCAACCCCATTTATAAGGCAATAGATCCCACTTATTAAAGCTGAAAGGGCATACCTGTGATGAGAAAACCTTTTTTGGTGACTGCATTCTCTTGATGAGCTTCAAGAGGTAAAGAGTGTGGACATCAGTTATCAAAGCAAAAGGTGGCTACTTTGAAGAACATAAGACATATTTTCAGTTGTTTCACACTTTTTTGTTAAAGGGAACCCATCACCACATTTTTCACAAATACAGGTAGTAACAGATTCATATAGAGCTCTAGTAACTATCTGACACCCTTCTTTTAGCTAAAAATAGTTTCCTTCAGATCCCCATAAAATCGGGGCGGGAGTCACCCTGGACCTGGGAATCCGCTGCTTGATCATGGGTAAGAGACCCTGTTCACCTTAAAACTTTATTGGGGCAAGTGCAATATATTGTTACAATAACATTGAAGTACCTGAACGGTACACAAATACCTGATACACCTTATCCCTATAAAATTTGCTATGCAGTAACCTTCTCCCTTTGGGTCCAACGGTGTTACTCCTTTATCTGCCTACCACCATCTGTGGCTGCACATGTTTTATTGGAAAAAACTCTTTCATGGTTTTTGTATGTTTAACTCAATAAAGTATTGTTGAATTATAATTGCATTATGTGTTATGTCCTGGGTCCGTCTACTTATCTAGGTAGACAAAATAGGTTCATATACCCCATAAAATCTTGCCTGGTATCTATGTATCTCCGGAGCGAGTCGAGGGGCGTGGCCTAATGTCAAGTGACCAGGGTGACATCACCACAGGTCCTTCAGCTACTTAACATTAGCAAACTGTACCCCATGCACATATCTGACCACATAAAACATTCACAGTAATACTGCATAGACTTCTACTCCTCTCTGTGCAGTCTGCTGTTATTTCATGTGATACAATATGCTGTGATTTCGTGATATATATGCTTGGTGTACAGTTTTCTAATGCTAAAAAGCTGAAGGACCTGCAATGATTGCACCCTGATCACATGACATTGCAGCTGCATACAGATATAGGATGGAGAGGAACTGCTAGATTCAGCCTTAGGAGGCCACGCCCACCTTGACTCGCTGTAGCCATTCTTAGATAACAGGTAAAACTATAAAGTTGATATATGGGAATCTGAGGGGAACAATTTTTAGCTAAAAGAAAGGTGTCAGTTACTAGGGCTTTATGGGAACCTGTCACTACATGTATTTGTGAAAAATGTGGTGACAGGTTCCCTTTAAGTATATAATTCCACATATGTTAATTATAGTTTTGATATCTTCAGTGCGAATCTACAATTTTTACAGTCATGAAAACTCTTTGAAAGAGAAGCCGTGTCAAAACTTTGTCTGTACTGTATGTCTCGGCGTCCGCTGGTCTTCGTAGCAGAGGCCATGCGATAGCTGCGGTCTGCTGGCAGTAGGTGCTTTCAGCACGATCTAACACAGTGCCCGTCAACCTATGCTAAGTAATATACTGCAGTACAGTGGTATTGCAGTATCGAGACACTTCCAGCAGGCTTGGCAAAAGGTTAATAAACAGAGTGCGATTTCTACTTTCCAGTCCCCACTGATGTCAACCCACCTGTTACCGTTTATTGAATCCCGTTGGTGACTGGGATTTGGTGATATGACACTGAGTGAGCTTGTCAAATCAGCAAGGAACCCCAATCCCTTGGAACTAACAATAGCAATAGGAGCTCCTAGGGCAGTGATGGCGAACCTTTTAGCGGCCGAGTGCCCAAACTGCAAACTCAAAACCCCTTATTTATCGCGAGGTGCCAACTAAAAATTAAAGCAGTAACTTATTGCTCCCTGTTCAACAACTTTCAATCATATTGGCCTCCTGAGGACAGCAACACAGTAGAAAGATGGAAAATTTGCATAATTGTAGCTTCTTTCCAGTGTCCCTCTGTACACAGAGAATCGTGGGGCCAGCAGGAGGTCCTCCAAAGATAATCCGGCCCTGTCTACTTATTCTCCCTCTTTCTACAGTCCAAAGTAGCGAAGTAAGTATCAAAATATGACTGGAAGCAGCATCTTTTAAGTTGTTTGGAACTGCAGGAAGATTATTTGAGTCCTGTATGGTGTGCTGGGGCGATGGCCCGGGTGCCCACAGAAAGGGCTCTGAGTGCCGCCTCTGGCACCCGTGCCATAGGTTCGCCACCACTGTCCTAGGGCAACCAAAGGTCTCATATATTCATGATTATCTACTGAACTCCAGATACCTCTCTTCACATCTATACATAGCAGCATGGGAGAAAGAGCTGGGCCTCACCTTAACAGACAAACTAAAAACATGGGTGCTAATGCACTCCTACAGCTTCTCCCGGGGCGTAAGGCTCCAGGAGCATCACTACAAGGTATTGGCCGATGGTACAAGGCACAATAGCTTTTTTTCACTGGGGCCTACACCCAACGGGAATTTGCTGGACATGTGGAAAAGGTCTGGGCCCCTATACTCATGTACGGTGGTCCTGTTCCCACATTGCCATGTTTTGGCAGGAAATACAAAGCAAAATTGAATCCATTTTCTCGCCATCATTTCAGATATCATTTCTACTCCTAACACAAGAGGAGTACCAAACTGACAGGTACAGATTTGACAACAAATTTGTTGGCGGTGGCAGCAGATTGCCCCTTCTATCCCAATGTGGGAGAATAAAATGTCTTAGATATGCCGTCTGAAGGAACTGTCTAGTTGGGCATCCTGCACACATCAACAGTATGAGAAGATTTGTAAACCCTGGCTCACTTATACCTCCACCTAAACCCCTCCCTGAGAGGTCGAAAGGGGCTAGCAGAGTGAGCTAGCAGCGATGAACCGAAGCTAATAGACCCAATTACTCCACTAAACCCATCGCTCAGAACACCAAAGGTCCACCACACAGGGTGCCAGCGGTGGTAACTAAGAGAAGCACGAGTTTACAGTGTTCGCACACTAAATACGCCACCCCCTGCTGTCCCTTTGGACTTTCCTTCTCATACCTTCCCTTCCCCCTCCTCCCCAAAATAGTCACCTTCCGGTTTGCACACCAACTGTTATGTTATGTATGTAATGCTTTTATGCAGACTTACAGCAACCTTGTAACCCTTCATGGTGTAACGTGTCTTTCTTTGAGTTCTGCAGTGACTTGTGTGGGATGACCATATGTCAATATATCTGGCTCTCATCTAGATGTATAGAGGCTAATGCAATCTGCTTTGTTTCATTGTTTGAAAATGAATAAAAAGATAATCGAAAAAAAAAAAACAGTAGTATTGCAGTACAGTACATGGAGCAAGTGATCAAATGATCACTTGTTCCTGTCCCACACTGGTATAAAGTAAAACTGTAAAAATAGTTTTAAAAAAGTGTAAAAAATAAAATAAATGAGTAAAGATCCCCTAATTCCCCATCACATATAAAAATCAAATTTCACATTAAAAAAAATCACCACAAAACACTTCATATTGGGCATCACCACTTCCGTAACAACCCGTAGAATAAAATAAAATTGCTACTGTACCCCTACGGTGAATGACTTAACATTTTTTTTTAAAAAAACCTGCAAAAATTGCAATATCTTCACATCCAGCCTCATAAAAAAAGGATAAACTGTTCGAAAAGTAACATTTACCCCGAGATGATACCAATAAAAAAGTACAGTACATCTTGTCCCGCAAAAAAACAGATAAAAATGTATTACAACATGGTGATGCAAAAGCAAGGCAATTTTTCAACAAATGAGTTCTTTATTCTACAAAACAAGTCGACCATAAAAAAGCTATATATATGGGGTATCGCCATAATAGCCCGTGACCTATAGAATTAAGATAACATATTATTTTTATGGTATAGTGAACTGCCTACGAATAAACTAAAAACCCTAAACCAGAATTAATGAGTTTCTTATCCTTACCAAGAAAGAATTAATATAATCTTAGCAATTGGCTATTGAACCCCCCTAAATGATTACTTGAAAAGTGTCTCTAAACCCGGAATAAATAAGCCCCATATGTCCACGTTACAAAAAAATAAACATTTTATAGCCTGTAACTATAATGCAACTCTGCTCAATGGGGCTCCTTCCATTCTATGCCTGTCGATGTCCCCATACAGCAGTTTACCAACACGAACGGAGGCTTGGCTTCCTGGTGGTAGATGTGTTTAAAAAAAAAAAAGCTTTAAAATCATGCAAATGAGTCTAGGGGGCTCCAGGCTCCAATAACACTTATGGAGCAAGGAGCCCCTCAGGTTCATTTGCATAATTTAAAAGCATTTTTCTAAAAAGGGAAGAAGAAGCTGAAAGAGCAGATCCTGCCAGAGGAGATAGGTACCAGTATGTCATTGTGCTTGGTTTACAATCTTTGATCCTGGTGGTAGATGTGTTTTAAGTCCATATTGGCCCCCAGAACTGGAAGTTTAACTTCTGATTTTAAAGGACATTTACCAACAGATTCCCGGATGATAGATGATTTAAACTCACCTCCCTGTCCCTTCCCCATTGTAATATCACTAGGAATGGCTGCATTTGGAAGAAATAAAGGCTTTGAAAAAGGTTAAAATGAGGCTAAAGTTTAATTTACCTTATATACTCGAGTATAAGCCTAGTTTTTCAGCACAAAAAAATGTGTGCTGAAAACCCAAACTCGGCTTATACTCGAGTAAAAAATATATAGGTTTTACCAGGTTTTTGTGGTAAAATTAGGGGCCTCGGCTTATACTTGGGTCGGCTTATACTCGAGTATATACGGTAATCTGATTTTCTACATTTCCATTAAACACATGATTTTTGTTTTATCTTCATCGTAGATTAAAGCAAAAAATTTTTTTGTATTTTTCAAACTTGCCTTTTACAATTCCCTTCCGGGGCTTCTCCTTTTGCTCCATTCAAAACCTGTTTTAGTACCTTTTTCATGGTACAGTATTTATAAAACGTCTATTTTTTTTTTTTTGCATATTCGAACATCTATTTGTAATGTTTTTGATAATTTACTCAAGATTAAGTTAAGTAATAATTCTTCTTTTGTATTTTTGTAGGTACTTTCTCTCTCCACCCCAGCTTCCCGTACCCTTATTGCTGCACTTACTGTGTTTTGCCGGAAGTATGCCAGGCCAGCATGTAACACTTTATTAAGTCCATTATTGGACAAAGCTGAGACAGGTAACCTCAACAATATTTGTTAAAGCTCAAACCTAGACAGACCAAAGCTCCTTGTGCATTGCAATGTTTTTTTATTGCTTGTAGCTAAAAACAAGTTGTTTCAAATGCTGCATTTTTATAATTTCATTTCTGATAAATAGGGTCTGTATATGCAGATTTTCTCTTCCGAATGATTTCAGAATGCCTCGAATCACATGAACTACATCTGTGTTTTGAGTAAGTGTAATTTTGAATTAAACTATACATATATATTCTTTATATTTGATATATTTATATTTTTTCTTTTCATGTTTGGATAATCAGCTGTATCTGTCTCCTGTTGGCCTGTGTATGGAAGGTGGTCTTTTTGCCATATATTGGATGTACTATATAGTATACAGTATATGTGTATTTATGTGTCCTGTGTATATGATTTACAGTCAGTTCCTGGGTTACGAACCAGATCTTGATGTTCTAAGTAGGTTCAGTATGCAAGGCAGAATTGGTATATTTTGTGTAATGCCACACACAATATTTTTTTGTCTCATGTGACTAATGGATTTTAACATTTTTGTGGTGTCATTGGGAATGACTGTTAAGAATAAAACTTAATTGCAGACAACTTTTAGTGACTCTTAGGCCCCTTCCACACTAGCGAGTGTGATGCGATGAACTCGCATCACACTCGCAACGCAAGCTGCCGGGAACGCACGGCCCGAACGCTGCACCGTGGGAGTGAACTCAGCATGTCAGTTCACTCCCGCGGTGCAGCGTTCGGGCCGTGCGTTCCCGGCAGCTTGTGTTGCGAGTGTGATGCGAGTTCATCGCATCACACTCGCTAGTGTGGAAGGGGCCTTACAGTTACAGCACCTGCTGATATTTTCATTTTTTAAGACCTATAATACATTCTGATCACTTTATTATGGTTGGAGGAAAAGAGACAAGTAGGGCAATTTAGACGTGTTTTCTCTTGTGGAATTCTCTATATATCTCTATTTATTTTAGAAATCTTCTATATAAATCTGAGTGTGTATGTCCGTTAAAGGAATCCGTAGCGTCTCGTTTACAGTCACCAAATTTTGCATAGTCACTCTCTGACTCCGGGAGCGTCTGCGTCTCGTTGCTGTTCTGCCACAGGTCATTAATATGAGCTCTGTGCTGTGATTGGTTACTACTAGAGATGAGCAAGCATACGAGCTTGATGCTCGTTCGAGCATTAGCATACTTGGAATTGCTAGTTGCTCGGACAAGTATCTTGGCAGCCTGAGAAAATGGCATCTCCCGGCGTTTAGATTGTTGGTGGCCAGAAACCGAGCCAATCACAAGCCAGGCCTGATCAGGTGACCCTGGAATATACTAGTTGGTCAGGGATAGCGTTCGGGTGTTCTAGTAGATTACTGTTAGGTAGGAGTGATTCTCCAAGAACCTTACTTTTAGGCAGGAGTGATTATCCAAGAACCCAACAGCCCTTGTTAGGGCTATATTAGCGTTTTTCTAAAGTTAAAGTGACAGTCACAGCACAAAATCCTTTTGTGTGCTGTCAGTGTTGGTTAGAAACTAGCCATAGCAATCATCTTCTGAGGTTGCTGTCTGATTTCTTCTGCACTTTTTGTTCTATAAAACCAAAAAAAAATTAAATTACCCCCAAAAATGTTTCTCTTTTCTCTATAAAAGAGACTTTTATTTGGGAAATGTTGAACCCGAGGGCTAAGGGTAGAGGACGAGGTTGTGGTCCTGGGTGGAGTGAGACACTACCTGCTGATGAGGGAGCAGGGGAATGCCGCAGAGCTACACTCCCTAGCTTCAAGTCTCAACTTAGTGGGACTCATGGTAGAACACTGTTTAGGCCACAACAGGTGATGTCGTGGATTGCGGACAATGCTTCAAGCCATTTGTCCACCAGTCAGTCTTCCACGCAGTCCACCCATGTTACCCAAGTGAGCACTCCTCCGGCTCTTCCACCTCAACCTCCTTCCCCTCAGTCTGCCCCCTCCCAGGAAAATTTGGAATATGATCCGACATACTCTGAGGAACTGTTTTCTGGACCCTTCCCAGAGTCACAAACCACTTCTCAGGTTGCAGCTGAGCTCTTTCCCGATGCCCAGGTTTTCCAACGGTCGCAGTCTGTGGGTGATGACATTGTTGACGTAGTGGAAGAAGTGTGTAAAGAGGTGTCTGACGATGAGGAGACAGTGGTGAAGTTGTTGTCAGGGCAGGAAGTCCGAGGAGGGAGCAGACTGAGGGATCGGAGGATGATGCGGTGACAGACCCAAGCTGGGTTGATAGGCCGGGTGAAGACAGTGCTTCTGAGACGGAGGCGAGTCCTATACCAGAACAAGTTGGAAGAGGCAGTGGTGGGGCCAGAGGCAGGGCCAGAGCTGGTGCATCAGTGCCAAATGTTTCACGTAGTGTAGCTCCCGTGGCGAGGGCTAGATTTTCTGAAGTCTGGAGGTTCTTTAAAGAAACAGCGGATGACCAACGGACTGTGGTGTGCAACCTGTGCCACACCAGGATCAAAAGGGGTTCCTCCACTACTAGCTTAACCACCACCAGTATGCGCAGGCATATGAATGCTAAATACCCCACTCAATGGAACCAAGGCCGTTCACCTCTGGCCGGGCCCACCACTGCTCCTTCCCCTGTGTCATTTGCTGCCTCTGCTAGTCAGCCCCCTGCTTAGGACCCCGGCACAAACACCTCCCGCTCGAAAACCACACCTTCGCCTCCACGATCCTCCACAGCGTCCACCAATGTCTCCATGCGCAGCGTTCAGCTGTCTATACCCCAGACACTGGAGCGCAAGAGGAAATACAGTTCCATCCACCCACACGCCCAAGCCTTCAACGTCGACATCTCCAAATTACTGAGCCTGGAGATGCTGCCCTATAGGCTGGAAGAGACCGAGGCCTTTCGCAACCTCATGGCGGCGACTGCCAGCCGCCACTACTTTTCCCGATGTACTGTCCCAGCCCTGCACCAGCACTTGTCAGACAACATCGTCCCACTATATCTCGCTGACAGCACATTGGGTTAACTTGGTGGAGGCTGGGACCGAGTCTGACCCTGGGGCCGTTCATATTCTGCCGACGCCGAGGATTGCGGGGCCTACCTCAGTCACGGTCTCTCAGGCCTACTATGCTGCCTCCTTCTCCCAACCCTCCTCCTCCGAATTACCATCCGTGGGAGTGGCGCCATCAGTCGGTAGCTCTAGGCGCAGCAGCGGTGCTCAAACTGCTGAGCCTAGGCGATAAAAGGCACACCGCCCAAGAGCTATTACAGGGCATCACGGCGCAGACCGATCTGTGGCTGGCATCGCTGAACCTGAAGCCAGGCATGGTTGTGTGTGACAACGGCCGTAACCTGGTGGCGGCTCTGCAACTCGGCAGACTGACACATGTGCCATGTCTGGCCCATGTGTTAAATCTGATAGCTCAGCGGTTTCTCAAGACATACCCCAATCTGTCTGATTTGCTCACGAAGGTGCGCCGCATCTGTGCGCATTTCAGAAAGTCGACCAAAGATGCTGCCATTCTCAGGGCAGCACAGTGCCGCCTCCAACTGCCCGCTCACCGACTGTTGTGCGACGTCCCCACGAGGTGGAATTCAACATTAACCATGTTGTCCAGAGTTTACCAGCAGCGCAGAGCGATTGTAGACTGCCAGATGTCAACTTCCTCAAGTCTACAATGAGGAGTGGACGTGGATGTCTGATATCTGTCGGGTGCTGAGTAACTTTGAGGAGTCAACACAGATGGTCAATGGCGATGCCGCCATCATCAGCCTCACCATCCCGCTGCTTGGCCTGTTGAAAAACTCTGGTCAACATGAAGTCGGAAGCTTTGCACTCATCACAAGAGACGGGGGAAGAAGATTCCCTTGTTGATAGCCAGAGCACCCTCCGGTCTGTTTCTCAGTGCGTATCGGAGGAGGAAGAGGAGGAGAATGTCGGCGAGACAGAAGAGGGGACCTTTTCTCAGTCCTTTACTGTTCAGTGTGTATGGGCAGAAGAAGAGGAGTTGGAGGAGGAAATGGAGAGTCAGGCCAGTGAGGGGAGTGAATTGTTGCTCGTTGGGGACTCTGGCTCATATGGCAGATTTCATGCTTTGCTGCCTATCCCAGGACCCTCGCGTTCAAAGAATTTTTTCCAGCACCGATTACTGGGTATTCACCCTCCTGGACCCACGGTACAAGCAAAATCTTTCCACTCTCATCCCTGGAGAGGAAACGCGTGTGAGAATGCATGAATACCAGCAGGCCCTGGTGCACAAGTTGAAACCGTATTTCCCATCTGACAGCGCTAGCGGCAGAGTGCGTAGTTCTGCGGGACAAGTAGCGAGGGAGAGTAGGCGAGCAGGCAGCTTGTCCAGCACTGGCAGGGGTACACTTTACAAGGCCTTTGCCAGTTTTATGTCACCCCAGCAAGACACTGTCACCTGTCCCCAGTCTCGGCAGAGTAGGGCTGATCTTTACAGAAATATGGTGAGGGAGTACGTAGCTAACCATACCATCGTCCTAAATGATCACACAGCTCTCTACAACTACTGGGTTTCAAAGCTGGACATGTGGCCCGAACTGGCGCTGTACGCCTTGTAGGTTCTTGCCTGCCCTGCCGCTAGCGTGTTGTCAGAGCAAGTTTTCAGTGCAGCTGGTGGCATCATCACCAATAAGCGTGCACGTCTGTCGACTGACAGGCTGACACTTATCAAGATGAATCAATCATGGATTTCTCATGATTTCTATTCTCCACCAGGTGAAAGCAGCTCAACCTGAATAATTCTCATGTATGCACTCCTCCTACTCATTCTCCTCCTTCTCCTCCTCTTTGTACACTAAAGCAGAGGCAAATGGCTATTGTTTGCCAGGACCAACTGGCTCTAGCTATAGTACTCTATCCATTCAATTTTTCTGGAGGGCCACCTACCAGGTCCTCAGTTTTAAATAATTTTTGGGAGTGCCACATACAGGTACTCTATCTATTTAATTTTCTGGCGGGCCACTTCCCGGTCCTCTGTTTTGAAAACTTTTTTGGACTTACAGGCACATTCCAAATGTAATTGCCTCCATAGCAGCCTCACTCGGTCACTCTGTCATGGCCATGCTGTTGCCCATAATTTTGGCATAATGGTGCGATTAAGCAGCCTCAGAGGCATCCATTCATGCTGACCCTGCTGTTTCCTGTCCATTTCTGTGGTGTTTCCATCATTTTCTGAGGTTTCCAGGTTTTTGGCCAAGCTTCCCTGTGCAGAGCCTTGGTCCCCTTGAAAAATGCTCGGCCGGCCGGGATTTATGATGGCAGTTCCTCCGCTGTCCACCAGGTGGCACTGCTGCGCTGAAATGCATTTGAACGCACCGGAATACACCGAGCTGGATCAGGTGAAGTTAAGCGCTTCCCAAGCGACACAATTTCTGTTTTTAAATGCGGCGTTTTTTTCCGAATACGTCGGGTTTTCGTTCGGCCACGCCCCCCGATTTCTGTCGCGCGCATGCCGGCGCCGATGCGCCACAATCCGATCGCGTGTGCCAAAATCCCAGGGGCAATTCAGGTACAATCGGCGCAAATCGGAAATATTCGGGTAACACGTCGGGAAAACGCGAAACGGGCCCTTAGTAAATGACCCCCAATGAGTACAAGACATCTTATGTGTGAGGTAAGATGATTAGGAATACAGAGATGGGGGGAGATTTATCAGAAATGTCTGAGGTAAAACTGTTCCAGTTGCCTATGGAAACCAATCAGAGATCAGCTGTAATCTTCTAAACTACTGTGGGAAAATGAAACTTGTGCTGGATTGGTTGCCATGGGCAACAAGAGCAGTTCTGCTCTCAGACACTTCTGATAAATTTCCCCTTAGACAAAGTTGACTGCCAGAGACGGATAGGCGGTCCCCGGAAGGAGACTGCCAGAGACGGATAGGCGGTCCCCGGAAGGAGACTGCCAGAGACGGATAGGCGGTCCACGGAAAGGAGACTGCCAGAGACGGATAGGCGGTCCCCGGAAGGAGACTGCCCGAGGGGGACAGGTCCCCGGTCGTAGGTCTCGAGTTTTCTTCTGCTTCCTCCATATTGGCGGTGGTGGGACCAGGTCTCTGGGTGTCAAAGGCAACCAGAGACTCAAGGAAGATGGGGTTTATTACCGGTTCTTCCTTCTCCGGGTGTCAAAAGCAACCAGAGACCCAAGGAAGATGGGGTTTATTACCGGTTCTTCCTTCTCTGATCCTCACAGCATTGTGCTGAAGTAGGGTGGTGAAGTGAGAAGCAGAACTAGAACTGTCGCTGGTTTGTATGGGTTACTCAGAGCTACTGGAACTGAGCAGGGGGTCGTTTCCCTCTGTAACTGTGTCATAGATGCCACAGGTGAAAACAAGAAAATAAAAAAATAAAATGTTGAAAAAATGTGGAAATGTCGTCCTGGGTCTTTTATGACCTCGTTGGGAACATTAAACCCTCTTGAAGACACAGGGCAAGTTAAGTGGTCTTAATTAACCAGTTGTTGAGGCATTTAGATGATCTATAACTTCAAGCAGTTAAAGTGTCACCCTGTGTAATCGACAGGTGATAGAACAGTGGCGAAATCTGTCACAGGTGGCTGATAATCAGTGTCATAAACCCAAGACTTCTCACAGCTGTCCCTGCGCAGGGATTGCTTTTATTAGTCAGTCAAATCTGACTGACCAGTCATAGCGAAAGTTAAAAGAAAGAAAGTACAGGCAGCCCCTGGGTTACATACAAGATAGGGTCAATAGGTTTGCTCTTAAGTTGAGTTTGTATTTAAGTCGGAACTGTATATTTTATCATTGTAATCCCAGCCAGAACTTTTTTGGTCTCTGTGACAATTGGATTTCAACCGGTTCGCGACCGGTTCGCGATGGAGATGCATAGCCGGTAAGTCTCTGCTGCATATTGCAGCAAAGGCTTACCGGTGACAGGCAAGGCTGCCAGCGGCTTCAAACGGATGGTGTCATCGGGGAGCGGTGATCAGTCGCCATGGTAGCTTCGGGTCTCACGAAGACCTGAAGCTACTTCGGGTTAACCCATTCATTACAATGTGCTGTAGTATGGCAGTATATGGTAGGATCGATCAGACAACCTAGGGTTAAAGTACCCTAGGGAGTCTGAAAAATAGTAAAAATAAAAATAAAAGTAAAAAAAAAATTATAATAAAAAAACCTAAAAATTCAAATCACCCCCATTTCCCTAGAACTGATATAAATATAAATAAACAGTAAAAATCATAAACACATTAGGTATCGCCGCGTCCGAAAATGCCTGATCTATCAAAATATTATAACGTTTTTTCACTGCGTTTAACCCCTTAAAGGAAAATCGCGTCCAAAGTCAAAACTGGCACTTTTTTGTCAATTAAAAATTCTATAAAAAGTGATCAAAAGGTCATACAGTCCTAAAAATAATACCATTGAAAACGTCATCAAAAGCCGCAAAAGATGACACCACCCTCAACTCCATACAACGAAGTATGAAAAAGTTATAAGCACAAGAAGACGGCAAAATAAAAAAAAAATTTTGTTCATGAGGTTTTAATTTTTGTAAATGTATGAAAACATTATAAAACCTATACAAATTTGGTATCCCTGTAATCGTACTGACCCAAAGAATAAATTAGATGCGTCATTTGTGGCGTGAAGTGAAAGCCGTAATATCCAAGCCCACAAGAATACGACACAAATGCGTTTTTTCACCATTTTCACTGCATTTGGAATTTTTTTCCCGCTTCCCAGTACATGGCATGGAATATTCAATGTGATCACTATGAAGTGCAATTTGTTACGCAAAAAATGAGCCGTCACATAGCTTTTTACGTGTAAAAATAAAAAAGTTATAGATTTTTGAAGGTGGGGAGTGAAAAATGGAAATGAAAAAATGGGAAAGGGCCCGGTCCTTAACCGGTTAAAAATGTTGGATTGTCATAAGAATCAATGTTAACACTAAAGCTTCATTACAGACACATGTGATAACTGTTATAGCTGTTTATTGTAGCATAGGACTAAAGTACAATAAATTACCAATATCCAGAGGTCCGTTTGTAACTAGGGGTCGTATGTAAGTCGAGTGTTCTTAAGTAGGGGACCGCCTGTATCTTGCCTCAGCAGCAGTGCTGTCCTCATTCCTGCTATGAGATCGAAGATAAGAGCTGTCTGAAGTGATTTGTGCCCATCACAGTTAAAGCTCAGCAAACACGCGCACCCTCCCTACTTAGTTGTTAACCAATTATGTTTCCCAGTTAACCACTTCTGGCAGCTTTTACCTGCTGCTTGCTTCCAATGTTTTATTGCAAAACACATAAAGGGTTGATAAACAAGCTAAAAGTTGTTTTTCATAATTTATGGGGGTAGTTTGACAAAATAGCAGAATTTAAGCAGGTTTCTGATACCCTGTTTCCCCGAAAATAAGACCGTGTCTTATATAAATTTCTGCTCCTAATGAGGTACTAGGTCTTATTTTCAGGGGATGTCTAATTTTTCCACGAACAAGAATTGACATTAACAAAAAAAATTATATTTCTCTAACCTCCTTATGACTCTCCAAACTCTGAATTTCCTGCTGTATTTCTTGTGACTCCATTTCTATTAGAATCATTGGCCCCAATCTCTCATGTTTAGTAAAATCACTTTCCATAAATGACCCTTCTTATCCTGGTAGCTGCTGGGATCACATTTGCAGCACAACAGCCGGGATTTACTTCCATGAATTCTTCCCCATGTCACAACCTTCTGCAGCATATAAAAGATCCACTAATACTAATGTTTGGCGTGAGCGGGGCTGTAGCAATGACTGATGCTAGGTCTTATTTTCAGGGGAGGCCTTATATTTCTAAGCCTGAACAAAATTGTACTAGGTCTTATTTTCAGGGGATGTCTTATTTTAGGGGAAACAGGGTATATAAGCCATTTCAAATCTCTTTCAATGTAAAGGTTCTTGCAGATTTGTAAATGTACTATTAAATTTATTAACGTTCTAACATCCTAAAATAATAAAAGCATGTTTAAAAAAATACCAGTAAATGTTTAATGTTGGTGCCCCGACTATTTGTCTGCAAAGCAGAATATTTCAAACATAAAAAATGCAAATTTTTCCAAATTTCTGGTAAATTTAATCCCTTCCCGCCACAGCCCTCCCCTCCTTCAAAAATCTATAACTTTTTTATTTCTCCATGTATAGAGGTGTGTTATGGCTTTTTTTCAGCTTAACAAATTACACTTCAAAATGGTGGTATTTAATATTCCATGCCATGTACTGGGAAGCGGGAAAAAAAATTCAAATGCAGTAAAATTGGTAAAAACCCACATTTGTGCCGTATTCATGTGGGCCTGGATTTTACGGATATCGCTGTATGCCCCAAATGAAATGTCTACTTCATTCTTTTGGTCGGTACAATTACGGGGATAACAAGTTTGTATAGGTTTTATAATGTTTTCATACATTTACAAAAATTAAAACCTCCTGTACAAAATAAAATTGGGTGGGATTTTTCATCTTCTGGCGCTTATAACTTTTTTTATACTTTGGTGTACGGAGCTTTGGGAGGTGTAGTTTTTTGCGGCTTTTGGTGACGTTTACAATGTTAGCATTTTTAGGACTATACAACCTTTTGATCACTTTTTATAGAATTTTTAATTTTAAAATGGCAAAAAAATGACATTTTCCGTTACGGGGATAAACGCAGTGAAAAACCTATATAATATTTTGATCGGGCATTTTCGGATGTGTCGATACCTAATGTGTTTATGATTTTTACTGTTTATTTATATCAGTTCTAGGGAAAGGAGGGTGATTTGAGTTTTTAGGGGGTTTTTATTAGAATTTTGTAGGGTACTTTAACTCTAGGTTGTCTGTACGATCCTATCATATACTGCCATGCTACAGTATGGCAGTATATGGGGATTTTACTCCTTATTCATTACAATGTACTGATAGCACATTGTAATGAATAGGTTAACCCGAAGCGCCCTTGGGTCTTCGGAAGACCCGAGGCTGCCATGGTGACGGATGTGCGCCGCTATCTTTTTGAAGCCGCCGGCAGCTTCACTGGCGGCGATCTGGGTTTTAACGGTAAGCCTTTGCTGCAATATGCCCGTGAGCCCTCTCCATGCACCCGCACCCGGCATGTGTACTATTACGTCACATGTCAGTAAGGGGTTCAAATTTTTTCATAAAAACACATTACATATTTATAAAAATTATTAAAAAAACTATAATAAAGTAAATATGAAAGGAAAAAACTATGTTGAAGCATTCGAAAGTTATTTGAAAGTGATGCATATCAGATGCATACCACGGTGCGGTGAAGCTACTTGTATATAAAGATTACTAAACGCTTTACAACGGTTTAAAAACATTTGCAGCTTATAACCTCCATCGGAAGTGGTGGGTTTCCTTTAAGCTAAAAAAAAAAAAAAAAATGCCTCTGTCCTTAAAGGGGACTTGTCACCCTCAAAAACGGCACTAGGAGCTCCTTAATAAAGTTAGCAGCTCCTAGTGCTAAAGCAAACGCAAGAAGTGTTACAATTCTAGCGTTATGGGAAATCTCAAATCACAAACACTGCTGCGCTGTGTACTGGAAACGCCAGACTGTTCTCTAAGCGGTCCGGCGTATTCGTGAGGTGGCGGTCCGAAGCGCTGCCTCTTCCCCGGGGTTGCCCCCCTTCCCCTCTCCGTAGGCCAGAGGTGACTGCAGCACAGCACACCGACCCAAATCCCTTCCCCAGTCCCGCTCCCTCATGAATATGAACCGCTCTCAAAGCCAGCATACAGCGCAGCGTTGTTTGTTAGCGTTTGTTAGGTTTCCGATTCCATTGTAACACTGCTGCGTTTGTTTTAGCACTAAGAGCTGCTTACTTTAGTAAGCTTTAGTAAGCAGCTCCTAGTGCCATTTTTGAGGGTGACAGGTCCTCTTTAACCGGTTAAGGACCGGGCCCTTTCCCGTTTTTTCATTTCCATTTTTCACTCCCCACCTTCAAAAATCTATAACTTTTTTATTTTTACACGTAAAAAGCTATGTGACGGCTCATTTTTTGCGTAACAAATTGCACTTCATAGTGACCGCATTGAATATTCCATGCCATGTACTGGGAAGTGGGAAAAAAATTCCAAATGCAGTGAAAATGGTGAAAAAAACGCATTTGTGTCGTATTCTTGTGGGCTTGGATATTACGGCTTTCACTTCACGCCACAAATGACACATCTAATTTATTCTTTGGGTCAGTACGATTACAGGGATGCCAAATTTGTATAGGTTTTATAATGTTTTCATACATTTACAAAAATTAAAACCTCATGAACAAAATTTTTTTTTTATTTTGCCGTCTTCTTGTGCTTATAACTTTTCCATACTTCGTTGTATGGAGTTGAGGGTGGTGTCATCTTTTGCGACTTTTGATGATGTTTTCAATGATATTATTTTTAGGACTGTACGACCTTTTGATCACTTTTTATAGAATTTTTAAATTTTTTTTAAATGGCAAAAAAGTGCCAGTTTTGACTTTGGACGCGATTTTCCGTTACGGGGTTAAACGCAGTGAAAAACCGTTATTATATTTTGATAGATCGGGCATTTTCGGACGCGGCGATACCTAATGTGTTTATGATTTTTACTGTTTATTTATATTTATATCAGTTCTAGGGAAAGGGTGATTAGAATTTTTAGGGTTTTTTTATTATAATTTTTTTTTTTTTTTTACTTTTTTTTACTTTTATTTTTACTATTTTTCAGACTCCCTAGGGTACTTTAACCCTAGGTTGTCTGATCGATCCTACCATATACTGCCATACTGCAGTATGGCAGTATATGTGGATTTTACTCATCATACATTACAATGTGCTGATAGCACATTGTAATGAATGGGTTAACCCGAGGTAGCTTCGGGTCTTCGAGAGACCCGAAGCTACCATGGCGACGTATCACCGCTCCCCGATGACGTCACGGGGAGCGGCGATCCTCGGAAAGATGGTGGCGCCCATCGCCGGCGGCGATCAGCAAGAAAACACCCACGATCGGTGCCGGCACCGATCGCGGGTGTTACCGGTAAGCCTTTGCTGCAATATGCAGCAGAGACTTACCGGCTGTGGAGAGGGCTCAGCCCGCGAGCCCTCTCCATGCATCGGAATGCGACCGCCGCCGTGAATACACGGCGGGCAGTCGCGAACCGGTTAAAGGGGTATTCTCATTTAAGCAAATTTATGTTAATGTTTTAATGTTAAAAAGTAATACAATTTTCCAATCTACTTTCTTTATCAATTCCTAACTGTTTTCTAGATCTCTGCTTTCTGTCATTCTATACAAAGCTTCTATGTTACTAGTCGTGAACAGAATTCTGACCATGGTCACACAGGTGCACGGTTCGTGTCAGAGAGAGTAATCAGAGCTGGTATAATGAGCCGTGCATCTGTGGTTTCACAAAAAAAAAATTCAGCAAAGATTTTTCACGATATTGCACAAAAGAAAAAAAGTATGTAAATTCTGAAAGTGCTTAAATTTTTGTGCTAGGAGTGGAATCATTTTTGAAAACATGCCAAGATGCATGAAAGCTTTTAAAAATCATGGTTATTCCACCAAATATTGATTTCCGAACTCTTCCTGAGTTAAAACATTAGTATTGTTGTTTCTAAATGGATATGAACTTATTTATTTGCATTATTTGAGGACTTAAAGCACTGCTTCTTTTTTTTATTATTTTATTATTTTGACAACTTCTCATTTGCTACAAATAAATGCAACATTTTTAGCTTTTTATTTGAGACACAGTATTTTCTAAATTAGATTACACTATTGTAAAATTCCTACTAATATAGCTACCAAAATTGCTCAAATAAATACTGTATATACTCGAGTATAAGCCGACCCAAGTATAAGCAGAGGCCCCTAATTTTACCACAAAAAACCTGGGAAAACCTATGGACTCGAGTATAAGCCAAGGGTGGGAAATGCATTGGTCACAGCCTCCCCAGTATATAGCCTGCCGGACCCTGCCCCATAGTATATAGCCAACACCTGCCCCCCAGTATATAGCCTGCCAGCCAATATCCCCCAGTATGTAGCCAGCCCCCTGCCCCAGTATATAGCCAGCCCCCTGCCCCAGTATATAGCCAGCCCCCTGCCCCAGTATATAGCCAGCCCCCTGCCCCAGTATATAGCCAGCCCCCTCCCCCAGTATATAGCCTGCCAGCCCATATCTCCTAGTATAAAGCCAGCCCCTTGCCCCAGTATATAGCCAGCAGCAGGGGAAGCTGGAAAGGTGAGTTTTGATATTTTTTGGGGGGGGGTTTCAGCACATTATTTTGTGCTGAAAAACTAGGCTTATACTTGAGTATATATGGTAATTAAAATTCTCCTCCTGATTTTTTTTCTGTATAGATTTCTTACTAGTGCATTGGCCTTGCTCTTGCTGTTTTCCTGTTTTGGTACTATATGTGTGTTAATTTAAAGCACAGTGGATGAAATGTATAATTTTAATATCTACATTTGTATTCTTTTTTTTTTTCAGCCCAATCTTTAAGGTATCATGCACTGAAGTGTCTGTCGGTGTTCTGCACTTGCTAATTAATAAAAAGGTATTACTTAGATGACCAATAGTTTTATACAATTTTGCCCAATGTACAGAGTTGGGCTACATGCACACTGCCTTGCCCACCGCACCGCAGCACGGCGGGCACATGACAGCGCACGGGGAGAGGAGGAGGAGGTGAGCGCAGCTTACCCCCGCCCATCTCCATAGGAACATATTGGCCACGGCGCCATAATACGGGAAAAGATAGGACATGTGGAAGTGTATGGGAGACGTATATCGCCCGTAAATACGTCCCCCATACATGTGTGTGAATGCAGCCTTAGTTGGTAGAAATAGCTGGAATTTGTAATATTTACTTGTGTAGAGAAATCCAAATGAATATAGGCATTGGGGTAGATTTATTAAGCTGTCTGAGAGTCACAGTTCTCCTTTAAAATATTTATATGCACTGATAAAACCGAAGCAGAGCTGTATGTGGTTGCCCTAGGCAACTTAGAATATTTTGACTTTCAGACAGCTTGATAAATCGGCCCCATTCTGCTTACACCTCTAATGTCTTTGAGGCTTTAGTTTAAAATTTGTACATTATCAGAATGGGCCTGCTTTGATTTGTTTCACATGATGGTGTTCAATCCTTCAACAATGGACCATATCTTGGACCTTTTATAGACCGAATATGGGCTTATGGAGCATGTCTAAAGGCATCATAGCATCCCTATAGGACAGTGATGGCGAACCTTTTATTGACCGAGTGCCCAAACTGCAACCCCAAACCCCCCTCATTTATCGTGAGGTAAAGCAGTAACTTATTGTTCCCTGTTTTTCAACAATGTTCAATCATATTGGCCTCCTGATGACACCAACACAGTAGAAAGAAGAAGGGAAAATTTGCATCATTGTAGCTTCTTTCCAGTGTCCCTCTATACACAGAGAATCATGGGGCCAGCAGGAGGTCCAACAAAAATAATTAAGCCATCTCCCTCTTCCTAGAGTCCCAACTAAGTATCACTTTAAAATATCACTGAAAGCAGCATCTTTTAAGTTGCTTGGAACTGCAGGAAAATTCCTTGAGTCCTGTCTGGTGCGATGGGCGGGTGCCCACAGAAAGGGCTCGGAGTGCCGCCTCTGGCAACCGTGCCATAGGTTCGCCACCACTGCTATAGGACTGTGCCTACTGAGGAATGAGGAACTCGTTGGGGGTCATTTATCTTATTTCTGTTTGTTTATTTTGGCTTGTTTTTGCCTGTCTTTTTCTGTCTGCTATCATTCTCACCTTTTTCTTGTGTTAAATTGTTTTTTTTTTTTTCAGGTCTCTTTCTGCGACATTTGTAACAATTGTCTCAAAAATGTTGTACAAATGTCGCAAGTCACCTCTTTCCATTTCAATTTTCCTTAAGCATGGTTTCATCTGGAATTTTTTGCGCCAAAAAATGTTGCAAATTTTAGACATTTTGGAAAGCTAAATGCCAGAATAGAAGATAAATGTGTCAAACAAATGTCTGGTGGACTTCAGTGTACTTTTCCAAAAATCTCAAAAATTGCAATGTGCCAAAAAAAAGTCTCAGAAAAGACAGAAAAAGGGAATTAAAATAAAGATAAATGACCCCCATTGAATCATCAAGTATTTAACTCAGAGTCCCTTCACAGTCCATATTATGCAGCCATCTTATGGTTCTTGTTATGGCCAAACCTGGTCCTCTTTAACAGGTGCAGGTGGGAGTGCAGAAAAACAGCTGTTGTAGGTGAGTATATTCCTATGTATTGTAATAATGTACCTCCTTTTTTAACATTTTATTAATTTTTTTAAAAAGATAGTCAATACATAAATCACATATCCCCCGGATTAAAACTGGGATTAATGGCCAGTAAAACACATATAAGTTACCCTATTTATAGACCCAACACACCCCCTTAGCCCTCAGCTGGGTCAAACAATAAATAGTGGATCATGACATTGCTGGTGTGTCTCTGCGGAATAGGGATTGAAGGGCGTAGCTCATGTGGGCGATCCTTTCTTTTTCATGTCCAACTCGGGGATATCTCTGCCCAACCTTTTGAGTCGCCTCAGTGAACTCTCTTGTTGTTCAAACTTAAAAATGAATGTCTCTAATTCTGAAGCTGTTACAATCATATTACCTCAAGCAGAAAAGGAACAGCTGGCCAATTCTTCCTTTCCTCTCTCATGTTTTGCCGCACGCATTCCCCCTAATTCTAAAGACTTATAGCAGCTGAATTTTCCCAGTCTTCTTAACACTATTAAGTCTGACTGTGATTCCTCGGGTAAAGGTACTTTCATATGGCTAATCTTAAAAATGACCATCCTCCCTCACATCCTCTCTTTTTCAGGCTCTTCCCAATTCCCTCTCAGGGACTTTCTTCTGCAATCCAACACACATTTATATGGGCAGGTAAACTGGCAATACTGAAAAGGGAGGTCATGTTTAGACCCAAAGATAGAGGCGATTTAGATTGGACCATCTGGTGAGGTTGGTGATGGGAGTTGTCACACTAAGGTTAAGCCCTGGGTTTCTCCTGAGAAATCTTTTCTCACTTGACTTAATCTGCGACCCCTTGGATTGATAAAATCATTTAACCATATTGCCTACCTTGAAGGTTTGCCAATCGGATGCTGTGAAAGGACCTCTACTTTCTTCTCATGCAACCACGTCCCATACTGGGGCACCCTCGTTTCTCACCTGGCCTGGATGGCGCTATATTTCGCTGTTGGACAGCTTGAAGCGTCCATTTCATGTTTCTTCATTTTCTGGGCGTCCAATTGACACTCTCACCTGAGAAAAGGATACAAATTTTTCCTCTGATTTACAAAACTTCCATAAGCTCTTGTCTAGATCGTATATGGGTCCCAAACAAGCTTCATTCTATACTCCATATCTTCTGTTCCTGTCCAATGTTAACACCCTTTTGGGACGCTGTTCAGTCTACCGTCAGGCAGATTGTTGACTACACTTTGCCTCAAGACAGCTCTATTCCTCCTTCAGCATTTCTAGATCGCTGCACATGTTTATAAGAGTTCCCTACACAGTTTACTTGTAATGGCAGCACGTTCATGTATATCGCAATTGTGGCATCAAAGAATTCTTCATTTGTGCGCTATTTTCTATCACAGGGTTTACTGCCGGGAATGCTCTTTTTTATATTTTGATAGATTGGGTCCTTTGAGATGAGCGAATATCTAAAAAAAAATATCTATTGTGTTTATTTTTTCTTATATTAGTGCTGGGGGGGTGATTTTAATTTCATTGTGATTTTGCAGATGATCTGTTACTGCACACAAACATGTAATGTTCCCGATCCAGAAACAATATCTGTGCCAGCTAAAACGGTCTTTATGTCATCTGCTTTTACAAAAAGAAAAATGGCTGGCAAATGATGTCTTCATCTTGTCCCAACCCCTTGAAGGTCACATAATTGTGTTGACTGGCAAGTCACTGCAAACATGGACCGCATGCGGAGGAATCTTATGTGTCATCTGAGTGGTGTCAACAGTTTTCACATTCCAACTCTTTAGGAAGACTTGAACCGCAAACACAGGAATAGGACGTACTCTGTGTTTTCTACAAACCCCACACAGATCTGTGAAAAATACAATCTTATGGATGAGCCCATTTAAGTTATGCGATATGCAAAAACAATGGAAAGTACACAGAAATAAACAATGTTCAAATAGTTAGCTTTACCTTTCAAACAGCATATTGTTATGTTTGCCTCTGAAGTGCTTCATACTTTAAAAGCTTTATACCTTTTTTTTCACAAATCAGTAGCTCTTGGGATGTAAAACAATGCCTATTATCTTTTTTACATATATGGAGCAGTTTATTTGCTATCACCCTCAATTCTGCAATGGCTGCTTTCTCTCCATGTGCTGATAAGCCCCATGAGTCCATAGCATGTTTACACTAAGTTTGTCAGATGGTTTCATGTAAGGGGAGGGGCTGCTGCTCCCTGCTCACAGAGGAGGAGGCCATGTGATAGTGAATGTAGCAGAGCTGGAAGTGTACAGAACAGTGAATGCAGATGTCCCCTACACAGAATAGTGAGGTACAAGATCACCCTGTTTCCGATCAGTCCCTACACCCTACTCTGTGAATCTACATGAGAATGTCTGTCTCCTGACCTTATGCTTCTCCCTTCCTCCACATTGTCATCGGCAGTATCTGCTCTGTGAAGATAAGCTATTAACCCATAGTGCTCACACAGCACAGGCAATAGACTTCATGTAACTGGTTTACTTATGATTTCTACCACATATTACATTTTCCCTGCTCTGTGATGGAAGATGCCAGGCTGGTCACCACATACATCCTCTATGTGCAGTATTCATTGGATTTACATGTAGGAAACAAAATGGATGTAATGCTAAATTACTTTGAGAGAGAACACAAGGCATCATGGGATCTCGTGAGCAAGCTAACGGGCCTCAGCTTGAGGGCACAGATAGACAGACATTAGTCTCCGCCCACTTTACCTCTAGTGAGAAAGATTTTTGTCAAACACTTTCAAAACAGAAAATGCCATAACTTTTGTAAAGAAAAGGGTGAGCAGCACAAAGTAGGCATCGTTTCGTTGTTCCATTGTTTTCAAAGGGGGAATCGCATATAATAATTTGGTAAAATCACTGTAGCTTTACAGTTACGCTTACAGTTACGGTAGCTGCACACATACATTTTATTGATCAATAGTTGCTAATTTGACTTCATGCTAGTCACTTCCACCAAGCATCAATGTTTTGTTTTTGTTTTGTTTTTTTAAAGGAAAAACTAAATCAATCTGAGTTTGATCTCTTGCTTATTCACCTTGGTCATGCTTCAGAAAACGTCTCCAATTCCATGGCTTTTTCTAAGTTGTTATTAGTTCTCCTGACAAATAAAAGGAACTTGGTGAGACATTTTTCCTTTTAATTATCACTGTTACATTGGATGTTTACATTAAAAACATTGCACAGATTACTGTGCAAAGTAGTAAATTTGGTTACGGAGTTGTTTACTGTGGTGTAGTCAAAAATATTTGCGGTTTTACATATTCCTATTAGGCTTAGTGTATTGAAATATTGCATGTAAAATTACATTTCTAAATTATTCATTATTATTATTTATAGAGCACCATCAGTTCACATACATTACAATAAGACAAAAAAGGTGCAAAATACAAAACTGCAGTGATCAGGAGACAAGTAGGAGGAAGACCTTGCCAGTGAGGGCTCACAATCTATATTGGGGGGGTGGGTGTTGTCGTTTTGAGAATGATACAAATGTTAATTTTTACAAAGTCTACATTATCAGGTTTTATAATGGCAATTTGCATATACTCCAGAATGTTATAAAGAGTGATCAGCTTAACAGCAATTAATTGCACAGTCAATATTTGCCTAGAAAATGAACTTTTTCCCCCAAAACACATTTCAACTTCATTGCAGGCCCCCTTAAAAGGAGCAGCTAACATTGTTTCAGTGATTACTCCATTAACACAGGTGTGGGTGTTGATGAGGACAGGGTTGGAGATGAATCTGTCATGATTAAGTAAGAATTACACCACTGGACACTTTAAAAGGAGGCTGGTGCTTGGCATCATTGTTTCTCTTTTGTTAACCATGGTTATCTCTAAAGAAAAAATTTGCAGTCATCATTGCACTGCACAAAACTGGCCTAACAGGGAAGAGTATCGCAGCTAGAACGATTGCACCTCAGTCAACAATCTTATCGCATCATCAAGGAATTCAAGGAGAGGGGTTCCATTGTTGCCATAAAGGCTCCAGGGCGCCCAAGTAGGACCAGCAAGCACCAGGACCGTCTCTTAAAAATGTTTCAGCTTCGGGATCGGGCTACCAGCAGTGCAGAGCTTGCTCAGGAATGGCAGCAAGCAGGTGTGAGCGCATCTGCACGCACTGTGAGGCGGAGACTCTTGGAGCAAGTCCTGGTGTCAAGGAGGGCAGCAAAGAAGCCGCTTCTCTCCAAAAAAAAAAACATCATGGAGAGACTGATATTCTGCAAAAGGTACAGGGAGTGGACTGCTGAGGACGTGGGTAAAATCATTTTCTCTGATGAATCCCCTTTCTGATTGTTTGGAACATCTGGAAAACAGCTTGTTGGGAGAAGACAAGGTTAGCGATGCCACCAGTCTTGTCTCATGCCAACTGTAAAGCATCCTGCAACCATTCATGTGTGGGGTTGCTTCTCAGCCAAGGGAATCGGCTCTCTCACAGTCTTGCCTAAAAACACATCCATGAATAAAGAATGGTACCAAAATGTCCTCCAAGAGAAACTTCTCCCAATCGTCCAAGAGCAGTTTGGTGATCAACAATGCCTTTTCCAGAATGATGGAGCACCTTGCCATATAGCAAAGGTGATAACTAAATGGCTCAGGGAACAAAACATAGAGATTTTGGGTCCGTGGCCCAAAGATCTGGCTCCCCAGATCTTAAGCCCATTGAGAACTTGTGGTCAATCAACAAGAGATGGGTGGACACACAAAACCAGCAAATTGTGATAAAATGCAAACATTGATTGTGCAAGAATGGACTGCTATCAGTCAGGATTTGGTCTAGAAGTTGATTGAGAGCATGCCAGGGAGAATTGCAGAGGTCCTGAAGAAAGTCAATATTGACTTGCTGCATTAACTCATTCTAACTTTCAATAAAAGCTTTTGTTACTCATAATATGATTGCACTTGTATTTCTGTATGTGAAAAAAACATCTGACAAACGCACATAAAAACCAGATGGCAACAGATCATTTGGCCATGACTGTAGAGACATGAGATGAAGGAGCAGTGTAGTTAACGTGCGTTATAAGCGAACCTGAGCAGGTGGGTTTTCAGTTTGCGTTTGAAGGTTTGGAAAGTGGGGGACAATCTGACAAATTTTGGTAGAGAGTTCCAGAATATGGGAGATACACAGGAGAAGTTCTTGATGTGGTTGCGAGAAGAGCGAATGGAAATAGAGTGAAGCTGAAGGTCGTTTGAGGAACGGAGATTACGCGTGGGGCGGTATTGCCGATATATGAAGGGGACATGTAGTGGAGGGCTTTGTAGATAATGGTTAGTATTTTAAATTGAATTCGCTGTGCAATGAGTAACCAGTGGAGAGACTGGCAGAGAGTAGATGCAGCGGAGAATATAGGAGTCAGATGGATTAGTGTGTCAGCAGAGTTTAGAATAGATTGGAGGGGTGTTAGAGAGTTAGCTGGGAGACCCCAGAGAAGAGTGTTGCAGTAGTCCAAGCGAGATATGATGAGGGCATGGACTAGTAATTTTGTAGACTCTGAATCTAGGAAGGGTCGAATGCAATTGATGTTCTTGAGATGGAGGTTGCAGGTTGTAGTAAGAGCCTGTATATGAGGCTTAAAGGGTAAGGCAGAGTCAAAGGTGGCTCCTAGGCAACGGACTTATGGAGAGTTGGAGCCATGGATTGTGACGGTTAGGTCAGGTGGGAGGGATATGTTGGGTGGAGGAAATATTATGAGTTCTGTTTTGTCCATGTTAAGTTTTAGAAAACGGGAACAGAAATAGGAGCATATGGCTCACAGACACTCTGGAATTCTGCCTAGAAGAGAGGCGATATCTTGACCAAAAATATACATCTGTCATATGAATGGTATTGGAAGCCATGGGACTTAATTAGGTGTCTCGGGCCAGAGGTGTAGAGGGTGAATAGCAGGGGTCCCAGGACAGGGCTCTGAGGGCTGCCAACAAAGGGGGCAAAGTCAAGAGGTGGTGTGAAAGTGATAGACACTTAAAGTCCTGTTGGAAAGGCGTGAGGAGATCCAGGAAAGGGCATGGTCAGTGATACCAAGAGAACAAAGCATCTGCAGGAACGCTTAAGGTCTGCACTTGAGCAATAAAGACCTACAATCTTCTTCCTTTCAGGACCTTCTGCTTTACTCTGTTACCATCCGCTCTTCTCACAACCGTATCCAGGACTCCACTCGTGCATCCCCTATACTCTTGAACACTCTACCAAAATGTGTAAGACTGTCCCCAACCTTCCAAACGTAACCTGGAAACCTACCTATTGAGGATCGCCTACAATGCACAATAACTGCTCTGCTCCCTCACCTCATGTATTCCCCACATAGGCTTCTCCTCCCGTTTGTTCCAGATCTCGGTAGTTTTTGTACTTGCATTTGTACTTTTCTTTATGCAATTTATGTGAATCCCTGGTACAAATTGTAATCTGATACCAATAACTGTCATTCGATTTTACAGGTACAGCCTTTTCATATTGGATTCCTGTCTAATGCACTAAATTCCAACCAAACCTTTATGAAGAAGTCCTTACAAAATGCTCTGAAGAAATTACAAGAACACTTCAAGTGAAGTACTTATACAAGTTTTCAGTCTCCGAGGTGGAATATCTGTGCTTCCATTTAATTTCTTAAACCTACAATCATGGATCTACTTAATAAGGTAGATTCGGTGGCAGGTTCCTTTATTATGTATGTATGTAATGTATTATAGCTCCATGCTTTTTTAAATTTAACTGTTAGCAGCACAGAACATTATAAAGCTAATCTATTTGCAAAAAGGCTACTGGGATGTGGAGTACCCGCCATGGAGCAGGAGCTATGGCTACTCCCCAGGAGTCTCTTTCAATCCCTCCTATCAAGAAATCTTCAGTTATAGCAGCATGCACTTGTCTGAGAAGCCAGAGTGAACATACGCAGGAGCCGATACCTGCAGGCATACACTCACCGGCCACTTTATTAGGTACACCATGCTAGTAACGGGTTGGACCCCCTTTTTCCTTCAGAACTGCCTCAATTCTTCATGGCATAGATTCAACAAGGTGCTGGAAGCATTCCTCAGAGATTATGGTCCATATTGACATGATGGCATCACACAGTTGCCGCAGATTTGTCGGCTGCACATCCATGATGCGAATCTCCCGTTCCATCACATCCCAAAGATGCTCTATTGGATTGAGATCTGGTGACTGTGGAGGCCATTTGAGTACAGTGAACTCATTGTCATGTTCAAGAAACCAGTCTGAGATGATTCCAGCTTTATGGCACAGCGCATTATCCTGCTGAAAGTAGCCATCAGATGTTGGGTACATTGTCATAAAGGGATGGACATGGTCAGCAACAATACTCAGGTAGGCTGTGGCGTTGCAACGATGCTCAATTGGTACCAAGGGGCCCAAAGAGTGCCAAGAAAATATTCCCCACACCATGACACCACCACCACCAGCCTGAACCGTTGATACAAGGCAGGATGGATCCATGCTTTCATGTTGTTGACGCCAAATTCTGACCCTACCATCCGAATGTTGCAGCAGAAATAGAGACTCATCAGACCAGGCAACGTTTTTCCAATCTTCTAATGTCCAATATCGATGAGCTTGTGCAAATTGTAGCCTCCGTTTCCTGCTCTTAGCTGAAAGGAGTGGCACCCAGTGTGGTCTTCTGCTGCTGTAGCCCATCTGCCTCAAAGTTCGATGTACTGTGCATTCAGAGATGCTCTACTGCCTACCTTGGTTGTAACGGGTGGCGATTTGAGTCACTGTCTGCCCATTCTCCTCTGACCTCTGGCATCAACAAGGCATTTCCGCCCACAGAACTGCCGCTCACTGGATGTTTTTTCTTTTTCGGACCATTCTCTGTAAACCCTAGAGATGGTTGTGCGTGAAAATCCCAGTAGTTTCTGAAATACTCAGACCAGCCCTTCTGGCACCAACAACCATGACACGTTCAAAGGCACTGAAATCACTTTCTTCCCCATACTGATGCTCGGTACTGATGCTCAGTTTGAACTGCAGGAGATTGTCTTGACCATGTCTACATGCCTAAATGCACTGAGTTGCCGCCATGTGATTGGCTAATTAGAAATTAAGTGTTAACGAGCAGTTGGACAGGTGTACCTAATAAAGTAGCCGGTGAGTGTATATAGTCTATGCAAAGCTGGAGCTACTGCACATGCGCAGAACTCTGGTTTCGCAGACTAGTACGCACAGCTATGACGATCTGTGCGCTGAAGATTTTTTGGTAAGAGGGATCGAAAGAGGCTACTGGGGGCTTCAAGTAGCTGTAGCTCCACTGCGTTGCTACTCCACACTCCAGTAGCCTCTAAACATTTGCATAAAGATTTTTTTTTAAATAGTTTTACAAAGTTCTGGACCACTAACAGTGTTATTAAAAAAGAAGCATGTAGCTATAATACATCAAAAGAACCTTTCCGCTGGATTTACATTTTTTAATGAAATGGCAATAATAAATAGTGCAAATGATAGTAGTAAACTTTGTAATATTACTTATTAAAGAAAACGGTTCCTGTATCCTTTTTCCCATGCTTCTTTATTTCCGTTATTTGTTATCACAGTTTTTGTATGTCCAGATTCACGTTATTGTGTGATCATGGATGTAACAAGGGCTGTGCCACAGACTGATCACTATGCTGGGAAGCAGGTGAACTCCGGCGGACCTCTGCGCAGAAGCGACACATGCAGGAACTCGGACGCTCGATCTTAGTGAATCTTCGTCGGACAACGCACTGCGGGATCACGACGAGACCAGGTAAGTAAATCTACCCCAATGTGTGACGCAGTATTGCCTGAGGAGAGCAGAGTTGACCGGTGGATTAGCATTAGTTTTGGATGGATTGTAGGGGCATTAGAGAGGTAGCTGGGAAACCACAGAGAGGAATGTTGCAGAAGTCCAAGCAGGAGATGATGATGGTATGGACTAGTAATTTTGAGGAAGGGTCGGATATGTTCTTGAGATGAAGAAGCAGGTTGTAGAAAGGGCCTGTATGTGAGGTTTGAAGGATAACACAGAGTCAAAGATGACTCCAAGGCAGTGTACTTTAGGGACCGGGGAGAGTGTGAAGCCATTGTGGATCCAGGGCACATTAAGACAGGTGGTAAGAGACAGAAGGTTTGTTCTGTTTTGTGGACTGTGGATTCTGGACCTTTGTTCTTAGTGAACTTGTAGTATGGGCTGGTATGACACAGCTGACTCTGCTCTTATAAATTCATGTTTTTTCCATTTGCCGCTTCATATATATATAGAGCTATATATATATAATTTTGGAAAGTAAAGCCAGACACTTGAGATATAGCATTTTTATATTTTTTTTACCTGGTTCTTAAATTAAGCCAAAAATTTATAAAAGGGCATTTGCGTCTACACCAAAGGAGTCTGATTTCTGTTATGTAAAAAAGCTGACCCATAAAACCAAAGTTTTTGTGTATATTGTATGTTGAGACAGGACTGTGAAAAGTGAAGTTATAAGGTTACATTCACATTTCATTTATGCTTAAGCCAGGAAAGGCTGTATACATAGGCTCAATGTATAGGCTGATCAAATACATAGATATATACTAGCACCTTTTTTGCTTCCAACTGCATAGTATTCACAGGATGGAAAGATGCAGAAATCGAAGGCTCATTCACATGATCGTAATGGGGACCAATATCCGTATCGATCCCTATTGACGCCTAAGGCGCCTGGGCACTGTACAGTGTGCACATGTTGTCTTACCGCACAGTGAATGGTAAAATAGAGAACAAGTTGGCGCCGGCCCTTCTCTATGGAGAGTGAGGGGTGGACAGAGCACCCTTCTCCTCTCCAGCGCTTTGACGTGTACTCGCCTCTCTGTGTGAATGTACACTAAGTCTTGAAAAGTGGATAAAGTGGGATACTTCTTAGCCTTTTATTATAAGGACACATCAGGAATTTGCCAGACATATCTGTTGAAATGCTTGCTATTGGAAACATAAACAATACAGAACATGTAGTGCTTGTAACCAATCAAAGCTTTTCAGGCTGCGTTCACAGAGGCATCTACCTTGTATTTAGAAAAGCTGATGCTGTACAGAGTATGAGGGATGTTTTGTATGCAACATATTTTGGAATCATCTCAGACTGGTTTCTTGAACATGACAATGACTTCACTGTACTCAAATGGCCTCCACAGTCACCAGATTTTAATCCAATAGAGCATCTTTGGGATGTGGTGGAACGGGAGATTGGCATCATGGATGTGCAGCCGACAAATCTGCGGCAACTGTGTGATGCCATCATGTCAATATGGACCAAAATCTCTGAGGAATGCTTCCAGCACCTTGTTGAATCTATGCCACAAAGAATTGAGGCAGTTCTGAAGGCAAAAGGGGGTCCAACCCGTTACCAGCATGGTGTACCTAATAAAGTGGCCGGTGAGTGTATACCCCCATAATAACTAACTATATACCCCCTATAATAACTATATACACCACCCTATAATAAGTAACTATATACAGTTCCCCTATTATAACTATATACACAACAGCTCCAATAATAAGTAACTATATACCCCCCAATAATAACTATATACACACCTTTTATAATAACTAACTATGTACCCCACCAATGATAACTATATACAGTATATTTTATAAATAAAATTGTATATCACCTTCCTCCGTTCCTCAGATGCGCGCCGTCCTCGTCTTCTTCCCTCGCGGTTATCTTCGCAGGTGCACCAAGATGGCGGCGTCATTGTTATTGTTCCCTTGCTCTGCCATAGTATTCAGCATTTGTATGCCCCATTGCTACGGCGGCCGGCCCGGACACAAATACACAGTGGGCGAATCGGGCGGTCATGCGACCGCTCGAATCGCCCACATTTGTTGGGGGCCCCTTTAAGGGCAAAGTGGTGGGGGCCCCGGGGCTTGTGCCCTTTGCCCCCCCCTCCTCCTCCCTGTGATCCGACCGTGAGCTTATGACAGATGCTGAAAACACTAATAGAAATAAAACAGATTATTTTTGTGGTTCATACCCGTGGGAAACCTTGTTTCTACCACTAAAATCCAATATGCCTCCCTCATACTTAGTCCAGTCTACGCCACTTTGTGGGAAGGGAACATGTTCTATTGGAGGTACATTTAGACTGGACATATTACCAACATGTGATGATATAAAATGCTTTAACAGTCCCGATAATCCTTGGCCAAGAGTAAGTGTTTTCTGTGGCCTCAATATCCTCTTTTTAAGGGTGCGAATTGTGCAACCCATGTATTGTTTTTTTACATAAGGTGCCTGTGGCCATGTATATTACATGGTCGCTGTCACAATTTAGGTGTGTTTTAATAGGGAATGTTTTAGCGGTAGTAAAAGAGGTTTTTTCATATATTTTTATTTTAGATTTTTAAACATAGAAGGAAAAAAATGAGATGTGTCTACAATAATAATAAAATAATAATTTTATTCATAAAATAATTTTACTCAATTATATGACAATTAAAAACATCTAAAAAGCCAGAAAAGGCTGGACACAATGGGGCTCATTTACTAAGGGCCTCGCGGACCGCACCATTGTCGGAGATCCCGACGAATTCCGTTTTGCGCCGCTGGGACAGGTATTTAAAAGGGGGTTTTGGCGCACGCCATCGAATTTTGCCGCAACCACGGTAGCTTTCATGTGACACAAATCGGGGGGTGGGCCATCAGACGATCTGATGGATTCGTACAAACCGCGGGATTTAATTTCAAAATTGTGTCGCAAGAAAAGGAAGGTGAACTCCGGCAGACCTGATCTGGGAAGCGACACATGCGGGATATCGGGCACACGATCTTCATGAATCGTGGCAGAGTTCATCCTCGTTGGTGGGTCCGGATCGGGGATCGCGCAGGGACCAGGTAAGTAAATGTGCCCCAATTAATCAAACCCTCTCTCCGACAATGATAAAAATATATCCATACAGTAATGTGATCTTGTGGCTCCAAAAAGACTTTATCAAGGAAAATAAATCCCTAAAAAAAAATTTAGTAACAAGTATAACATTGGAGCCAGAATTATGACAAATAGTTAGTATATCAACAGTAAATGAGGGCGACAAATTATTGCACCAGGGCACCCAGACACACGTGAGCAATGTTCCCAAGTAGTATCCTCTTCCGAAGAGCAGGTCAGACATGGTCTTGCCAGGAGGAACTGCCGAAGGTCCACTGGATCCGTAATAACCAGTCACTCAGGAGGAATGACTTAACAAGATGCCAATTCTTCCCCAATGGTATCCGAGGCACGAGAAGGGGCATCAGCCTTGATGTTCTTTTTTGCCAGACGGAAGTGGATCAAGAAATTGAAGCGGGAGAAGAAGAGTCACCAGCAGGCTTGTCGTGGATTAAGGAGCTGAGCAGTCTGGAGATAAAGATATTGTGGTCAGTTTATATGCAGACTGGAAAGTGAGCTTCGTCCAGAAGATATAGAATATTTAAAGAGAAAAAGAGGTGTGCCAATAGACAAAATTATGTAAAAAAGGAATAAATCTCTATTTCAACAATAGAAAAACTCCATCAAGGCATGAAGGACAAGTTAAAAACAATTAAAAAACATACATGAGTCAAAATGTTTGGCACAACCAGGTAAGGTTCACCAAACAAACACCCCCTTCATACAGTGGAACCTGGCCCCTAGTGTGATACAAGTACAAAGAAGGATGAATAAGGCCCAAGCTGTCTAAGATGAACAGATGAAGATAAATCTGCCATAACAATCCATAGTGCGGCTATATATATATATATAGGATTAAAAGAATTTTTTTGTTTTTAATTCATCTAAAGAATATATAATACAAGTAGCAGGAAAGTGAATAAAGTGTTACGGTACTAGAAGACAAAATTTCTTAAAGGTGCCAAGTATAGCAGAGAAAAAATGGCGACATATCTATACATAAAATACGACGCAACAAAAGTGCTATTGTTCCAATAAGTGGTTTCTGAGAGGTAAGTATTCAGCATACAGAAAAGGGTGTGAGAAGCACACTTACGGCGATACATTAAACAAAGAGAAAAATAAAATAAAGTCAGATATTGTAGCCAAATCCAGTAGTACGTAAGATCATACACTCTGCACTTATAGAGCCAAGGTGCGTATAAGTCACAAGGGTCTCAGTCATAGTATTCCAATACATTCATGAAGGTATAGGGTTAAAACTGAAATAGATATTAATGTACGGCATAAATGAACTTTTAACATGTGACATATACAAGGTACCAAAGGAGTTTTGTTCGAGGACGAGGGACAATGGGGGGTACGACAAGGGAGCAGGCAAAAGATAAGCACAAAAGAAACAAAATTGTGGCAAATGACAATCCGCCATCCCAATAGGAGTAAGGTAATTGTAAAAAGCACAAGTGGTTCTGTTATTATTCATCAGAAACAATGGTACAAGACAAATGTACAGCTTTCTCAAGTCCATTTGGTCCATGGGGGACAGGTCCATGCAAGAAACAAAGGATCTGTGCATATGCATTTTCAGAGAGAGACAAGTCATATTGGGGCAGATTTATCAAGTGTCTGAAAGTCAGAATATTTCTAGTTGCCCATGGCAACCAATCACAGCTCAGCTTTCATTTTATCAGGGCTCATGAATATTTTAAAGGGGAGCTGTGATTGGTTGCCATGGGCAACTAAAAATATTCTGACTTTCAGACAGCTTGATAAATCTGCCCCATTGACTATTGTTGTTGGTGGTACTAGGTATATCATGCTGATCCAAAGGGTATCCAGGTATCATAGGAGTCTTGAAAGGACGGACAGGAGCAGAAATTCACTGTGGTATTACTATGGGTGAGTAACATAATATAAAAGAAGAAAGTGTTATTATGGTGACAAACATAAAGGAAAAAAGAAAAAAAGTGTTTAAGTGTGAACCTAGTGTGAACCTAAAAATGAAGGGACTATAGGAGTCCAAAGACTACAAGGGGTGAAACCCGTGTTACAACAGTGAAATGTAAGATTCTTGCTAATGTATGTTATGTCAATAATCTAGATATATATGTATATATATTAAAATAAAATAATAAATAAATTTAAAAAAAGAAAGAAAGCGGCACTCTTCTAAGGCCAGTTTTATGGCCAATAGGTCTTGGTCTCCTATGGAGTAATTACTCTCTGCAGAGGAGAAAGTTTTAGAAAAGAACCCACAGGTGAGACTTCAGCCCTTGGGTCCTTTTAGGGTAAGCACTGCACCAGCTCCCACTGAGGAGGCGTCAAGCTCCAGCTGGAATGGCTTCTCCGTATCAGACCGCATGAGAACCGGAGCAGAGGCGAAAGCTTCTTCAGCCGCTGGAGGCCAGAGTCTAGAGTTGGCGTTCTTCTTGGTCAGCGCCACAATAGGAGACACCAGAGAGGAGAAGTGTTGTATAAATTGCCGGTAGTAATTGGCGAAGCCCAGGAATCTCTGTATAGCGTGGAAGTCCTAATGGGCAAGGCCACTGGAGAACCGCAGACAACTGTCACTAAGAGGGGTACTGGCACAGTTTGTAGGGACAACTGTCACAGTCACGGAGGACCACTGCGGGAGATGATAATGGTACTAGCCAACACCCGGGACCGGAGTCTAAGTGGCACCTTGTCTTCACCAGAGCATGCCACAAAGCAGGATAGTCTTGCTGCGCCAGGGTGCCACCAGGTCGTTCCACGGGTGCGACTAGGCCCACGGTGGCAGCCAGGGTAACAGGGAGAAGGAGGAGATGCAGGCCACAGTCCGAGCCTGGGGGTAACAGCAGGAGTACGGCTTGGAAGCAGGAGCTGGCACATGACACAGCCAGACAGGAACGGACTGGCCCACAGAGAAGAGCTTGTGGCTTGAAGGTAGTGGGAACACACTAGCCACCAGAAGCGTCTGGGAAAGCTTCCTGGGACACAGGAGCGTCTGGGAAAGCTGAAGGTACAGGACACTGGAACGTCTGGAGACACAGGAGCATCTGGAAACGCTGAGAACAGGGCGGCATCTGGGAATGCTGGAGACTATCTCACGCCAGAGAAGGAAGGTGCTGGATAATAAGGGTGAGCCGGATTAACCAGCGCCAATGAGGAGGATGGTGGCCCTTTAAGGCTAGCATAGCCAGTGTGTGCGCGCCCTTGTGAGCAGGGAAACGCGCGGCCTAGTCGGGAAACAGGAGCGTTGGAGAGGTAAGTCCGTGCCGAGGGGGTTGCCGCGCCACATGGAAGGGTACGGTGTACCCGCGATTCGTACCAAGGATCGCGTGTGCGACCGTGACAGTAACCCCCCCAACCTTTAGGGACCTTCTTCCTTTCTTCTTCAGCCTCTCCTTCCACCTCCTCCACTTCTTCTTGGTGACGGGACACTTGAGGAGGAGAGCAGGAACTGTCATACTTGAAGACACTGTAAAGACACCATGGCAGGCCACTCCCAAGACCTTAAGGGGTTGGCGTCTCCTGAACAAGGAAGAAAGAAAACCGGACAAACCCCCATGAGGTGCTTGGAACCGGCACAAGATAGGCCGAGGTTATCCTGCGGACGCCTGAAATTCCCTTGGCTGTGAGTCGAACTCTATTAACTTGCATTGACTCCCCTGCAAGTAGTATGGCCGGAGGCTGGAGTGGCTCTTGGCAAGACGGAGGCTGGAGTCGCTTCTGGAAAGCCGGAGACTGGAGTGGCTTCTGGAAAGCCAGAGGAGAACTTGGAAGCGGTGGAAGCACGGCAGCCGGCTGGAGTGGTTCTTGGGAAACCGGAATAGAGCTTGGAAGCACGGCGGCTGGCCTTTGGAACACCGTAGCCAAGCGAGGCATGGAAGCCGGGCTTGAAACTGCTGGGAGTCAAACAGCTGGGAAGGCGAGACGGCAGGCTGGAGAGGATTTAGGAAATCTCATTTGTTTTTGCATTGCCATCTTTTCGGAGACGTAGCTTTAATACTTTTTGGTTGACAGAGCTAGTTTAGGGCTTATTTTTTACGTGTTGAGTTTTCCTTTCAATTGGTACCATTTTGGCGCACATAACTTTTTTGATCACTTTTTAGAACATTTTTGTGAAGAGATTTCATGAAAAATGTACATTTTTGGCGAGTTTTTTGTGTTTTGTTCTTACCGCTTGGCCCAATAATGTTTCTGAGTTATTGTACAGATTGTTACGTGGCAATACCAAATATGTGGGGGTTTTTTTGCGATTGTGTTTTTTTTTTTTGCTTTATTACATGTGTATGTTTGTGTTTAGGGGACTTTAACTTTAATTCTCTTTATTCAAAAATGTTTTTTTATTCAATGTTTTTAACTGTTTTTATTCACTTTGACAGGTTAGCTTGATCAAGCGATCCACTGATCGCTTGTTCAAGCTATTCTTCACCTTACACAGTGTAATGTATGCGCATGCTCAGTGTGTTACAGCCAGGTCCTGCCAGGAGGCAGGGACCCGATTCCAGGAAGGTCCAGGAAGGAGCCGGGGCCAGAAAAAGTGACAAATGGACATACTACCTGGCATGATTGCAGCCCCCAAATACTTTTAACCCTAGATGGTCAGATCGTAACTACCATAGACTGCAATACTACTGTAACGCAGTATATGGAGTTTTTTCGTATGTCATTCATTACAATGAGGCACTGGCACATTGTAACGAATCTGCAGAAGCCATTCAGCGTCGGGTCAAATGAAGGGGTTAAAGAGGACCTGTCACCTTTAAAAACGGCACTAGGAACTGCTTCCTAAAGTAAGCAGCTGCTAGCGCTAAAACAGATGCAGCAGTGTTACACCGCTAGTCAGGGGCGTAACTAAGAGAGGCTGGGCCCCATAGCAGATTTCTGCATGGGGCCCCCTACCCCATAAAAAAATATATAAATATTTAGGCGGCATTCACATAAACATATGCCCGCTTGGCTATAGCCTGGCAGGCACATGTCTGGAGTGCTGGAGAGGTGATCGCGGCTCACCCCTCCACTCTCCATAGAGAATAGAGCCGCATGGTCGTTGTTACGGCCATAGATAGATCAGGCTCCATCTCTTTTGCGGACATGGCTCAAAACAATGAGTACTCGTTGTGCTCACTGTACCGAAGCACTATAGATGCCTGTGAGGGATGTATATCCAGCAGCAAATTTGCAGCCAGATATACGTCGCTCACACGTACTTGTGAATGTACCCTTATACATGTTTATACAACTACACACATTTATACACTCCTATATACGTACATTTATATACACACATATAAATTTCTACACTCGTATATTCACACCTATATACATACATACAAGTATACACTTATACACACACACATTTATGCACTCTGTTACACTGTGTATACAAACTCATAAAGTATATACACACATACTGAATATAAACATCACATATACTGCATACACATTATATACTATATATATGTTAAACACACTTACTGTATACACTGACCATATATACACATACATGCAGCATAAAAACTCCATGTGCACACATGCTGCATATACATACAGCATATACAAACACATACGGGAAATACACACACAGATTCAGTATATAGATCATTTACATACATACCATATACATAGCAAAAACACACATACATCATATATGTGCATATATTTAAATGCTTATATAAATATGTGCATGTATAAATACAGTAGATGCATATACTCAAGGAAAATACAAACACCACACAAAAGTAGAGAGTAGCGGGTGCAAGCTCAATAGGACCAGGCCCTAGGGCCTTCAATATATAATCACGAAAATAGGCAGCACTCCAAGACGTCCAGCATTAGGTGAAAAAAATGTTCTTCTTTATTCCATGTTTGAAAAAGGCTCCTAGCGAGCCGAAATGTGGCTGTACTTTGTTGTACTTTTTAAACATGGAATAAAGAAGAACATTTTTTTCACCTAATGCTGGACGTCTTGGAGTGCTGCCTATTTTCGTGATTATACACAGATATATGCATATATACACAGTATATACACAGTATATACACATATACACACATATACACAGATATATACACAGTATATACATATATACACAGTATATACACAGTATATACACAGATATATACACAGTATATACACATATACACAGATATATACACAGTATATACACATATACACACATATACACAGATATATACACAGTATATACATATATACACAGTATATACACAGTATATACATATATACACAGTATATACACAGTATATACACAGTATATACACAGTATATACACAGTATATACATATATATACACATATATACACAAAGATAAATACATAAGTATATACTTACCTTATCAGACGCTTTGGGGATGTATGGGTGATGACCGGGCCGTGGCTTCAGGCTGCTGTTCAGGTGGGTAGGTGGGTGATCAGATGGGTGCTTGTTTGTCTGTGGGGGGGTCGTGGTGGTTTGGGCAGGTGCCGGGTGCTTGTTCAGCCGCCGGGGGGCCGTGGTCGTTCGGGCAGGTGCCGGGTGCTTGTTCAGCTGCGGGGGGGGGGGGGGGGGGGGGCGGGTTGTCACACTGGGGGAGTCAGGCGGTTTCCTATTATGCTGCGCTGGGGGTGGGAGGAGTGCAGGAGTCGGCGGGTACTTGTTAGCCCATGCGGGCTGTAGAGTGAGGAGGAGGGGCATCAGTCCGCTCTGTCAGCGGCCGCCTGTGCCAGCATGCAGCGGGATAGGCAGGCGGTCACCTGGGGTCGGGGGGGGGAGGGGCTTTGTAGTCACCTTCGGTCTCCCTGTGCAGGGGGCGGGCGGCTCACGGAGGGGGCGGGCGGCTCACGGAGGGGGCGGGCGGCTCACGGAGGGGGCGGGTTTAGGAGCGGACACAGAGGTAGGGGCCCGGGGGCATGATCCGGCAGGCACCGACACTGAAGGGACACTGAATGGAGTCCGTGCATCCCCGGGCCCCTTAACCTCACGGGCCCCGTAGCAACCGCTACGGCTGCTACGGCGGTTGTTACGCCACTGCCGCTAGTGTTATTGGAACCCTCCAATAATGCTAACAAACACCGATGCGCTGTTCACTGGAAACGCCGGACCGCTCTCTAAGCGGTCCGGGATATTCGTGAGGGGGTGGGATTACGGGAGGCAGTGACCTGACGTGCAGCAGTCACCTCTGGCTTATGGAGAGGGCGGGGTGGTCCAGGGAATAGGCAACGCCTTGAGATCGATCCCGCATTTACAGTGTACAGCGCATCGGTGTTTGTTAGTGTTATTGGAGGGTTCCGCTAACACTAGGGGTTTTAACACTGCTGCGTCTGTTTTAGCACTAGGAGCTCATACCTCCCAACCGTCCCGGTTTCGGCGGGACTTTCACGTTTTTTTAGCCTTGTCCCGCCGCCCCGGGAGGTTAAGAGGTTGTCACGCTTTGTTATGCGTTTTCCCGCACCAGGAGACTTTGTCCCGTCTCCTGGTCCCGGGACACTGACTGCAGAGGAGACAACGCGAGCTCTGCTCCCAGCACAGCCCCTCCTCCTCCTCCCCCGGGCCGCCCCTCCTCCCCCTGTGTGAGCCGTGCCGTGTGTGAGGAGGAATAATCATGGGGGAGGGGGGGGGAGCGGCCTCACCAGGAGAGCGGCTGCTTTGAAGTCTGAGCCTGAGCTGCCAGCTATGCAGGGCACAGCACAGCAGAGCCGTGCCCAACTCTTCCCCCTGCGTGAGCTGCAGTGTCTGAGGAATCATCATGGGGGTCACCTGGAGAGCGGCTGCTGGCCATAGATGTGGAGACTCCTCTGCTCCTTCACCTGATAGCTGTGCAGGGGGAGGGAGGCAGCACAGAGAGATAGCAGGAGATGTGATGTGCCCCCCTCCAGCAGCTACAGACGTCTATTAGGAGCATCTACCAGCATGAGGTAGGACAGTCAAAGACATCATGCACAGTTACAGCTCAGTGTGTGACAGGGCACATCTATCAGGGCTTGTATGGCAGCTTTGTGACATACAAGCCCTGAAATAATCGCAATGTCTTGCGAACCGCCAGACATTGCGATTATTTTGCCCTTCTCCACACCGAGAGGGATATATATAGCTAATAACCCCTAGGCGCACCTGGACATTATACTACGTCCCTGCGGCTAGATACTTAGCGCACCGGGACGTAGTATAGCGTACTGCTTCTGGCACCGGCTCACAAACAGAGCTGGCACCAGACGTAGCGGCTATCAGCTGTCAATCACAGCTGACACGTGCTCTAACACCTGCAAACTCCGACTCCCAACTCCGATCACAGGGTTTAACCCCTTACACGCCGCGGTCAAGCAAGACCACGGCGTGTAAGGGTGTTCCTCTTCTGGGCAGCCCCGTGGTCTGCCAAGTGCCCTGGGGCTGCACAATCTCCCTGGAAGTCAGATCCCTTCCGGGTCTGACCGTAAACTGTCTGTGCATGCTTCTGCACCACCAGACATTGTACACTGCTCTACAATGAAATAGTATTGTATAGCAGTGTATTGGACTTGAACCAGTGATCAGAGAATCAGAGCATCGCTGGTTCAAGTATGGAAAAGGAAAAACGTGTAAAAACACTTAACACTACACATTAGAATAAATAAAAAATAAATACATAAAAATATAAGCCCCTAAAATGTCACTTTCCCATTAAAACACTTAATAAAGTATAAAAAACACAAAAACACAACCCCCCCCCCCCACATATTTGGTAACAATCTGTATAATAAAAAAGAATCGTTACTGGACCCGCACGGTAAACGCCGGAGAAAAAAAGCAAAATACTTTCCGAAAATGAAAAACCTTTAAAAAAATTCTTTAAAAAAATGTTCTGCACTCTAAAATAAGCCCACTAAAAAGAACAACTCTTCTCGCAAAAAATAAGCCCCTAACCAGATTTGTCAGCCGAAAAAATAAAAAAGATCTGCATATGAAAAGACGGTGATGCTAAAATGTACAAGATTTTCTCCAAATTAGACTACAGGAGGAGGCTGGAGGACAGGAGACTACAGGAGGAGGCTGGAGGACAGGAGACTACAGGAGGAGGCTGGAGGACAGGAGACTACAGGAGGAGGCTGGAGGACAGGAGACTACAGGAGGAGGCTGGAGGACAGGGGGATACAGGAGGAGGATGGAGGACAGGGGGATACAGGAGGAGGCTGGAGGACAGGGGGATACAGGAGGAGGCTGGAGGACAGGGGGATACAGGAGGAGGCTGGAGGACAGGAGACTACAGGAGGAGGCTGGAGGACAGGAGACTACAGGAGGAGGCTGGAGGACAGGAGACTACAGGAGGAGGCTGGAGGACAGGAGACTACAGGAGGAGGCTGGAGGACAGGAGACTACAGGAGGAGGCTGGAGGACAGGGGGATACAGGAGGAGGATGGAGGACAGGGGGATACAGGAGGAGGCTGGAGGACAGGGGGATACAGGAGGAGGCTGGAGGACAGGGGGATACAGGAGGAGGCTGGAGGACAGGAGACTACAGGAGGAGGCTGGAGGACAGGAGACTACAGGAGGAGGCTGGAGGACAGGAGACTACAGGAGGAGGCTGGAGGACAGGAGACTACAGGAGGAGGCTGGAGGACAGGGGGATACAGGAGGAGGCTGGAGGACAGGGGGATACAGGAGGAGGCTGGAGGACAGGGGGATACAGGAGGAGGCTGGAGGACAGGAGGCTGGAGGCCAGGAGACTACAGGAGGAGGCTGGCAGGACAGGAGACTACAGCAGGAGGCTGGCAGGACAGGAGACTACAGGAGGAGGATGGAGGACAGGAGACTACAGGAGGAGGCTGGAGGCAGGAGACTACAGGAGGAGGCTGGCAGGACAGGAGACTACAGGAGGAGGATGGAGGACAGGGGGATACAGGAGGAGGCTGGAGGACAGGGGGATACAGGAGGAGGCTGGAGGACAGGAGGCTGGAGGCCAGGAGACTACAGGAGGAGGCTGGCAGGACAGGAGACTACAGCAGGAGGCTGGTAGGACAGGAGACTACAGGAGGAGGATGGAGGACAGGAGACTACAGGAGGAGGCTGGAGGACAGGAGACTACAGGAGGAGGCTGGAGGACAGGGGGATACAGGAGGAGGATGGAGGACAGGGGGATACAGGAGGAGGCTGGAGGACAGGGGGATACAGGAGGAGGCTGGAGGACAGGGGGATACAGGAGGAGGCTGGAGGACAGGAGACTACAGGAGGAGGCTGGAGGACAGGAGACTACAGGAGGAGGCTGGAGGACAGGAGACTACAGGAGGAGGCTGGAGGACAGGAGACTACAGGAGGAGGCTGGAGGACAGGGGGATACAGGAGGAGGCTGGAGGACAGGGGGATACAGGAGGAGGCTGGAGGACAGGGGGATACAGGAGGAGGCTGGAGGACAGGAGGCTGGAGGCCAGGAGACTACAGGAGGAGGCTGGCAGGACAGGAGACTACAGCAGGAGGCTGGCAGGACAGGAGACTACAGGAGGAGGATGGAGGACAGGAGACTACAGGAGGAGGCTGGAGGCAGGAGACTACAGGAGGAGGCTGGCAGGACAGGAGACTACAGGAGGAGGATGGAGGACAGGAGACTACAGGAGGAGGATGGAGGACAGGGGGATACAGGAGGAGGCTGGAGGACAGGGGGATACAGGAGGAGGCTGGAGGACAGGAGGCTGGAGGCCAGGAGACTACAGGAGGAGGCTGGCAGGACAGGAGACTACAGCAGGAGGCTGGCAGGACAGGAGACTACAGGAGGAGGATGGAGGACAGGAGACTACAGGAGGAGGCTGGAGGCAGGAGACTATAGGAGGAGGCTGGAGGCCAGGAGACTACAGCAGGAGGCTGGCAGGACAGGAGACTACAGGAGGAGGATGGAGGACAGGAGACTACAGGAGGAGGATGGGGGACAGGAGACTACAGGAGGAGGCTGGAGGACAGGAGACTACAGGAGGAGGCCACAGAATGAGGAGGATAGAGGACAGGAGACTTCAGGAGGAGGCTGGAGGCCAGGAGACTACAGCAGGAGGCTGGCAGGACAAGAGACTACAGGAGGAGGATGGAGGCCAGGAGACTACAGGAGGAGGCTGGAGGCCAGGAGACTACAGGAGGAGGCTGGAGGCCAGGAGACTACAGCAGGAGGCTGGCAGGACAGGAGACTACAGGAGGAGGATGGAGGACAGGAGACTACAGGAGGAGGCTGGAGGCCAGGAGACTACAGGAGGAGGCTGGAGGCCAGGAGACTACAGCAGGAGGCTGGCAGGACAGGAGACTACAGGAGGAGGATGGAGGACAGGAGACTACAGGGGGAGGCTGAAGGACAGGAGACTACAGGAGGAGGCCACAGAATGAGGAGGATAGAGGACAGGAGGCCACACCATGTGAGGAGGGGAAGGGTTGGGAGTACAGATAGGATTATGTGTAAGTTTGGGGAGATAAATAAAAGTGGAAAACCAAATGTAAAGGGAGAATAAAATTAAAGAGGGGTTTATATGTTTTACATGTTGCAGAGTTGCATTAGGGGATATTATATTGGTCCACAGGAAGGGGGGGCAAATTAAGTGGCGTTGTACCATGTGGGGACCATCAAGTTTGATATTATACTATACCTGTGGGTGGGACAATGGGCGTGGTTTAGAAAAAGGGGGAGGGGCTTTGTGTCCCTCTTTCTCTTGCCCAAAAGTTGGGAGGTATGGGAGCTGCTTATTTTAGTAAGAAGCTCCTAGTGCTAAAAGAGGACCTGTCACCCTCAAAAAACGGCACTAGGATCTGCTTACTTTAGTAGGCACTTTAGTAAGCAGCTGCTAGTGCCGTTTTTAAGGGTGACAGATCGTCTTTAAATTTAAAAAAAGGGCGGAGAGGAGTGTAGCTGTGTCTGTAAAGGAAGGCCCCTCTGCCACATGTTATGCAGCCATTCTGCTGTCTAGGTGCCCCTCCAGCAGAAGAAATGCTTCCTAATACATTTAGCCACCCCTTCTCCTCTAGACAGTGAGGAAGCGGTTGAGCTGCACATCTTCACGTCACTCAGATCCATAGTCACTCCCACCAGTGACCGTCCAGCACAAGCCCCGCCTCCCGCCGCTCATTGGCTGTAGACCGTGACACGGTCTTCCGGGTAGGAAGCCAGGGGTAGAGAGGAGAGCTTGGGTGGGTGAGGCTGTTGTGGCTGCATGCTTTGTGTCTTTTTTTGATAGCTGCTGGCTATTCTCCGTGATGTATGTGTATGTCGGGTGCTGCCTCCATGTTGTGTTTTGTCTTCGGGCTCATGGCCTGCACATTTGTCTGCCCTGTGGAGTTTTTGATGTGTGCGGAGTGCCGTCACTTATATTATGCATGTCTGGCTCGTAAATACACGCGTTTCTACTGTTGTTTCCTTGTTGTAAATGTATACATTGTCCGTCAAGGGTTCCATTCTCCTCCCTGCATAGTAATAATCGATATGATCCTATGACAAAAGAACGTTATGGAGCTTTCCTAAAGGTCACAAAAAGCCTGTGATCTGTGACATTTAAAGCTGTGTGCATAGCCCATTTCTTTATTGTAAATTTCTGTCTGCACTTTGACCAGTGTCATAAAACACTAAAGGCTCTCCTCTGCCTTTAGTATACATAATACTAGTCTCCTGCTCTCAGCTATGGTTCCACTATATATAATGTGACACACGTTTTTGCAGGTGTGATATCCACTTATCAAATCTGTAACAAAGTACAGTAAAATGGTATTGCAACAACCCCCTGTTGGCATGTAACCGTTTGGACACTTGCGTGTGAAATCGGCTGTAAATCTCCATTAATTCTAGACTTTGTGTGGGTAAGTGTTCTAAGCTGCTTTCACTGCTCCCTTACAAGCAGAGTTGGAGCGCTACATATTTATGGCCAGCCCTTTATAACTAGGATGCAGTCCAGACCAATGTTCTTGCGTTGGGTAGTACCCTTACATCTCTTAGCTGTGTAAACCACTAACACTCCATTTACACTTATTACATTGTTAAACTGTTAGTCTAAACATCAACTGTGAATAAAGGTGGATCCGCTTAAAAGGCCAGCAATTTATTAAATATTATTGATAAATATAAGTGTCAGAATGGAAATATCAGTCGTCCACCACTGATCCTGCTCTTCTAGTTACAGCATTTCTCAACATTCTCAGCTCTGTGTCCCCTGCTGGTTGTATTTCCTGGCATCAAGAACCTGAGTTGCTCCAGGAACAGTAGCTGGCCTGGGAACTGTGCAGTATAGCTGACAAGTACTTGCCACTCCTGAGTCGTCTTCTGCTCTTGGGGTCACTCTGCTCTGGCCCATTCAACCAGCTGTCAGAGTCCGAAAACAGAGTGGAAGAGGACCCCGCAGTGCTGATAACTTCTCAGCTGCACTAACTGCTACCCAACCTCCTAAACCAATGGAGGTACTCTTTGAATGTCAGCAGGATTCGAGCAGGACAAAACTCGAGTTTTGTGGCTTGTGCACCCCTCATCTAGGCTTTTTATTTTATGGAGATGAATGTGTGCTACCCTTACACATTAGAGAAGTTTGGGGAAAGAATGCCTGCCCTAATGTTTTTTTAAGTATGGTCATGAACAGAACTCATATAGGGTGATTTGGAATGCAAGGCAAGAGGGCATGGAGGGGTGAGAATGAACACCCTGCATAATTTTATGCTGGATCTGGTGTAGAATTGTCCAGAATATATCTGGTGGTGGGAGAGGCAAGATTTACACCATGCACTAGCATGTGGGAAATATGTGATAAATTCACCCCGTAGACTTTATATGTTGCCTTGTTGACTGCAGCCATATGCCTACATTTATTTACTATGTTTTTTTTCCGTCTTCTTTCCTATCTGTATCCTACAGCATAAACCACAGGACATTTTCCCCATTACGCTCATGCTCCTATCAGTACCACCATGAGTAACTCAACAGTTCCTGGAACTAGTAATATAAATGCTGATTCTATGGGAGGAATCGTTTTGGTACCATTCTTTCTTATAACTGTGATTGGTGTCATTGTGGCAGTGGTAAGTCATCAAATCCTTCTGTCGATTTATGTCGGGACAAACTATCTAAGTCTTTTTGGAGAGAATAATGATGCACCCTATTGTTTCTGGTTAAAGAGTGGTTGTAGCAAACATAGCATAGGATGTTTGAGCCTGAGTTTAATCACATTGTGTGATTCTTTTCCACTGTTCAGACAAGGAGAACTCTTCTGTACATGCAGACACAAGCATGTGTATAGAAGTAGTAGGACATTCAAGCATCTAAATATATAAATTGGATAAGAGGAAACGGGCGGCCAGTGTAGATGTCCTACAATCCGGCGCAGCTGGAGGACATACCAACCACTAAGCTGGCTGCACATTCCAGTGCATTCAATGGGAACTTGTTACCATTTTCACTAAAGATAGGTTGCAAAAGCCTATAACAGCTGCATAGCAAATATGCCTTTCTTGCTTTCTCTAAATATTTGCCTCTTGCAGCCCCAGACAGCACAGGACCCTAGAAGGCAGCTACAATGATAATCCAAACTTCTTCTTTCTGCTGTATTGGTTTCCTCAGGTGCCTATATACTTTAAACTTGTGACAGAGCAGGGAGTAATACATTACTGCTTAAATTGACGCATTGGCACTTTGCGAAAAATATGTGGGTTTTGGTTGTAGTTTGGGCACTCTGTGCCTAAAAGGTTTGCTATCACTGTCCTAGACCTGAGTGAAGTTGGCCCCCCCACCTTGTTTAAATCAAACAAAATTGGTGTCAAACGTTTGTGCTACGTTTGTGCTGGTTTGTGCAGCAAAATTTTTTGTTTGTGCCGCTATCGTTTTCGAGATTTTAATGAAAGTTTCCAGAGGTCATCAGAGGTCAACCAGCCCCCCCACATTGCCCAAATCAAACAAAACTGGTGCCGAACAATTCTGCCACGTTTGTGCTGCGCAAATTTTTGTTTGTGCTGCTTTTGTTTTGAATATATGAACAAACAATGAAAGTTCAAAAGTTCAAGCAGCCCCCCCACATTAACGGAATAAAACAAAACTGGTGTCAAACGTTAGTGCTACGTTTGTGCTGGTTTGTGCAGCAAAAATTTTTGTTTGTGCTGCTATAATTTTTAAGGTATGTTTAGGTGTTTGAGGTGTTTAGGATGAACTGGTAAAAAACAAACCTAGTGACACTTCCCTGGTTTGATCACCAGGGGGAGCTAGCAAACACATTGTACTTTGAAAAAATGAACTCTGATGACCTCTGCAAAAAAGTATGAATATATTAAAAATTATAGCGGCACAAACGAAAATTTTTGCTGCACAAACGTAGCACTAACGTTTGACACCAGTTTTGTTTGATTCGGTTAATGTGGGGGGGCTGGCTGAACTTTTGAACTTTCATTTTTTGTTCATATATTCAAAACAAAAGCAGCACAAACAAAAATTTGAGCAGCACAAACCACCACAAACGTAGCAGAATTGTTCGGTCCCAGTTTTGTTTGATTTGGGCAACGTGGGGGGGCTGGTTGACCTCTGATGACCTCTGGAAACTTTCATTAAAATCTTAAAAACAATAGCGGCACAAATGAAAATTTCTGCTGCACAAACCAGCACAAACATAGCACAAACGTTTGACACCAATTTTGTTTGATTTGAACAAGGTGGGGGGGCCAACTTCACTCAGGTCTGTCCTAGGGGATGAGCTTTAGTTTGGATGCATTTCAAAAATCATGTGACTTGTCTGTGCTGCAGACTGCTTAGCTACAAGTCATGTGTTGCTTTTTTGAAATGCATCTAAACCAAGGCCCAAACCCTAGGACTACACAGGTGATTTTGTCAGGATGCCGGGTAAGTCATAACACACAATTATATTGTAATGCAACTGCTTAGAGAAAGGAGAAATGCATATTTGTAATGCAGGTATAATGGGCTTCTGTAAGCTGTATTTAGTGAAAATGAGGTCCCTGGTGACAGGTTCCCTTTAATTAGTTTTATGAAATGGAATGAATTAATTTTATTGAATAAAGTTCAGGCAATCCATTGTATAAAATACAGTGTGGTTCCCTCTAAAACGGATTAGTTTAGGGGGCAGTGACCTGACATGTGCGGGGGTACTTGACCTGAGCTCCGCTGTATGGCTTCTAGCTATAATCCTGCTGTAAATAGGGCCACAATCATACCCTGGACGCAGGCAAAGTGATACTCATTTCTCCAGTCCAATGGTTAGAGGAAGTCTTGAGGCTTGGCAACTGCTGACTGCCTAAAAGAATTTGCCAATGAGGCTCCCAAAGATGGCGCAGTTACTATGACACGTGCAAGGGCCGCAGGCACTGTGGCAGGAGAGGATGATCCTCAGGCCTCCGACTCTGAGCAAGAGCTTACATTAACGGAGGTTTCTTCCGAACTACTTTCCGCTTTGCACAGCTCCATTGGCTCTTTTACGTCTAAAATAGATGAGATACAGGTAGATGTAAGTCTGCTCTGCCAGGACATGCATAAGCTGAGGGACATGGTTTGAGATACCGAACACTGTATATCAGCCTTGGAAGATGACTCAGCCCCAGTCCCTGCCCAACTAGTTACTCTGGAGAAAGCTGCTGATTTATGGGCTCAAAGTCAGACGATCTAGAGAATCGCCTGCAGCAAAACAATGTCGGGAGGTGCTGGGTTTGGCTGAACAAGCCAAAGGTCTGGACCCCACAGCATTCATGGTTTATGTAGATACTCCCTAATATGCCTCTGTCGCCGCTATATGTGGTGGATAGATCCCATAGGGTCCACCTGCAGTGAACCCCAGAACCATGTTTGCATGCATCCTGTGCAGTAAAGATAGAGACAGGATCCTGATGGCTGCTTGGTGTGCTGGTTATATCTCCTATCAGGATTCTTTGAGTGATTATGCATATTAATGTTAAGCAGTGCTATAGAGCACTGTGGGGTCCCAGTATTTGTAATTATGTAAAAGCCATTTCATGAAGCTGCAGCAAGTGTTTTTCTATATGCACCCCTTTGATCCATGACTTATGTAAGTCACCTGAAACAATGGGATATAATTGTGGATTCATGTCATGACTTTACATAGAATGTGACTTGACCGTTATTACTATAAAAGTGCTGCTTTCTGCTGTATAGTGATATATACATATTTTCCATTTCCCCAATGACGTTCCACTTGGAGGATAAACCTTGATATCAGACAGGGACAGGAAGTTGTGAAACCATATAAGCGCCACTCTACCTCTTCTTCCTCCAGTGTCTTCCTGTCCCTTCCTGAGGCAGGTGTTGTGAGACAGTCTTCCTCCAAGGGGAGGGTAGGCAACGTGATTTCTTCATACAAGGGTATTGCCTCGGCTGGAGGATGTTTCTCTCTTCCTGTCGGCAGTAGTGCCCCACGCCCCCTCCTCCTGCGGGTTTTCCAAGGCCAAGGGGAGCTCCGGAGACATGGGTAGAGGATTTCCTGCAGGATCCAGAGCAGGACATGTTCGATCGCCGACCGTGCGCCCACCATTAAACTGGAATTGCGCCGGCCTGCACTGATTGTTATGGCCTATTTGACTGGTTTCCGGATGCATTGGTGTCTGGAGTTTGCTTTGGTCCTCATGCGTTCCGAAGGACTGAAGTGACGTCCAGTGGTAGTAGGTTTAAAGGAAATCTACCACCAGGATGAAGGGTTGTAAACCAACAACATTTGCATACAGGTGTGTGACCCCTCTGTCAGGACCAATTCTTCTTTTAGCTTTGTAAGCTCTTGTTTTTACAAAAAATAGGTTTTAAAAATTAGGCAATTGAGCCCGGGGAGCTCCAGACTTAATTGACATCTATTAAGCCAGGAGCCCCTCAGGCTCATTTGCTTAATTTTAACCCCCACGGGACACAGCCTATTTTGGCCTATTATGTCACTATAAGGGCTTATAGCTTTGGAACAATATAAGATTGTTTTTTCGTGACACATTGTACTTCAAATTAGTTTAAAAATTTGGATGAAATCTTTTGTGTTTAGTTATGAAAAAAAAAGAAATTTGACAAAAATTTTGAAAAATTCTTTATTTTCAAAGTTCTAAATTCTCTACTTTTGATGCAGATAGTCATAGCACCCAAATAAATTCATAACTTACATTTCCCAAATGTCTGCTTTATGTTGGCATGGTTTTTAAGATTCCACATATTTTACTGGAATGTTATAAGGCTGAGAATTTAGGTACCATTTTTCAATTTTTTTGTAAAATCACCAAAACCTGTATTTAGATGGACCTGCTCAACTTCTAATTTACTGTGAGAGGCCTGAATATTAGCTAGACTCGAAGTTTGTTAACCCTTTAGGTGTTTTAAAGGGGTTAAAACAAAATGGAGGTGCAGTCTACAAATTGTGATATTTTTTCACAATACACCCATTTTGGGTGGAAAATTAAACATTTACAATGGATTAAATGAAAAAGGCTTGGATACCCCATATGTGGTGGTAACCTGCTGTATGGGCGCACAGCCGGGCATAGAATGAAAGGCAGCGCTATCCAGAGCAGATTTGCATTGTCAAATTGTAAATTTTTTCCCATTTTTACTGAATAAAAAGTAATTTGGCAAAAATTTTTTAGCATCACCGTCTTTCATATGCATAACATTTTTATTTCTCGCCTCACAAATCTGGTTAAGGGCTTATTTTTTGCGAGAAGGATTGTTCTTTTTAGTGTTCTTATTTTAGAGTGCATAACATTTTTTATAAAGTGCAAATAATCCAGCTCCACGGACACTCCGGTTGTAGATAAAAACGTGATATTTTTCTTTATTGAAGTACAAAAAGGAGGTATACAGCCAAGCAGAGGGAAACACACACAGAGCTATGGCTCTGGTCTGCGCGTTTTGGAAAACTCCTTAATCATGACCTGATTGGGCATGTGAGCAGGTGTGAATAAATCCCAACTACCTGCAGTCACATGACCTGTCAAATTTACATAGGATACATATAAAATGTAATACAAATAGTGTTACACATGTATAAAAATGGGATAACAACTATGGAATAGCAAAGAATCACGTGCACGTCCGATTTTTTTTTTTTTTTTTTTTTTTTTTTTTTAAGGCTTGAAATAGGCTCATGTTGAGCCGAAATGTCGCTGTTTGCACCTGTATGAAATAAAGAGGACCACCTATCACTTTAAACTGAAATTAACTGGAGTGCTGCTCTTTTTCTTTTTGCATATTGCTGTAGGACTTGAGGCATGGTCCTGTTGGGTGTGCACACGCAACACCTTCTAACCGTATGTGTGTGTAATATATAATCATTTTTTTTCTTTATGGCACTGCTGGTAGGAACAGTAATATAATGTATATATCTTTAGATACAATTCCGTATCTTTAGTTGTTAACCCTGAAACTTTTGTTCTTTCTCATTTTACAGATCATGTATGTAAAGAAGAGGAAAAGGTAGGCCACTGAGTTTAATGTAGAAACAGAGAAGCAGGGGAGACATGTTTAAAGGAAATCTTCCATTAATTTACAATTTACTAGTAATTATCTCCCAGCAGCATGAACACAGTCTTATGTTTATCAGTAGAGTTGCTCCACTAATTAAAAAATTACCTTTCATCTCTATGTATATGACAGACATGTGCTTTTAACCCTGTAACGCCGAAGCCACTTTTCACCTTCCTGACACTGCCCATTTTTTCAAATCTGCCCTGTGTCACTATAAGTGGTTATAACTTTGGAACTCTTTAACATATCCAAGTGATTTTGAAATTTGTTTTCTCGTGACACTTTGTACTTCATGTTAGTTGAAAAATTTTGGTGGTATGTTTTGTGTTTATTTATGGAAAAACGGATATTTGGTAAAAATTCTGAAAAATGTTGAATTTTAGAAATTCAAAATGTTCTATTTTTTTCCATACATAGTCATAAAAGCAAAAAAAACGAATGTCTACTTTTTGTGGACATGGTTTTTTATGAATACTCTCATTTTTGTAAGATGTTATGGGGCTTTAAATGTTAGGTGCAGTTTTTCACATTTTTATTAAAAAATGCAAAATCCTGCTATAGAGGGAGCTGCTCTGGTTTCAAGTCACTTCAAGAGGCCTAAATAAAATTAAAGCGGTAATCTGCTGTATGGGCAGACGCCAGGGCATCTTTATTTTTTTGGCAATTTGGACATATAAGGGCTTATTTTTTGAGACATGAGATGCACTTTACAAATACTCCATTTTAGTGGGTCATTAGCTTATTGATGATATTTTATTAACTCTTGAATGTATAGAGTAAAAGAAAATTGTCGATTTTGGTTTCCTTTCTATTAGTATATATTGGTGGCCGTACACCGTACCATAAAAATAACATATTATCTTTGTTCTATTGATCACTACGATTACGGTGATACCTCATTTTACATAGTTTTTTTAAATATTTTTTACAATTTTACTGGATAAAAACTAGTATAAAGAAAATCTCATTTGTTTTTGTATCGCCATCTTTTTGGAGATATAACTTTAATATTTTCGGTTGGCAGAGCAGGTTTAGAGCTGTCCTTTTCATTGGTACCATTTTGGCACACATTTTTTTGATCACTTTTTGAAACATTTTTGTGAAGGGATTTTATGAAAAAAGTACATTTTTGGCGAGTTTTTCTGGTTTTGTTTTTACGGCGTTCACCGAGCGGGTCCAATAATGTTTCTGAGTTCTTGTACAAATATGTGGTTTTGTTTGTGATTTTTGTGGTTTTTTTTTAACTTTTTACTTTACTTACTGTGTTCAGGTAACTTTTACTTAAATTAATGAAATTAATTCTTTTTATTGGAAAAAACTTTGAGTGTTTATTTTTTTACTTTTTAACAGGTTGGCTTGAACAAGCGATGTTATGATTGCTCGTAGTCTGTACTACTATATCCAGCTTCTAGCATTGTCTCCTGAAGCATTGGATGTTAACCCTTTACATGTTGCCAACACGCATGGATGCGGCATGTAAGGGACCTTCTAAAGGGGGTCGGACCCCCTGCGTCTGATACTCTAATGCAGGGGTCAGGAACCTTTTTGGCTGAGAGAGCCATAAGCGCCACATATTTTAAAATATAATTCTGCGAGAGCCGTACAATGGGGCTTATTTACTGAGGGTCCCGAGGCCACATTTTTGTCGGGGATCACGCCACCCGCCGCAGAACATTATAATACACACGCCACCCCCCGCAGAACATTATTATACACACGCCACCCCCGCAGAACATTATAATACACACGCAACCCCCGCAGAACATTATAATACACACGCCACCCCCGAAGAACATTATTATACACACGCCACCCGCCGCAGAACATTATAATACACACGCCACCCCCGCAGAACATTATTATACACACGCCACCCCCCGCAGAACATTATTATACACACGCCACCCCCGCAGAACATTATTATACACACGCAACCCCCGCAGAACATAATACACACGCCACCCCCCGCAGAACATTATAATACACACGCCACCCCCGCAGAACATTATAATACACACGCCACCCCCGCAGAACATTATAATACACACGCCACCCCCCGCAGAACATTATTATACACACGCCACCCGCCGCAGAACATTATAATACACACGCCACCCCCCGCAGAACATTATTATACACACGCCACCCCCCGCAGAACATTATTATACACACGCCACCCCCCGCAGAACATTATTATACACACGCCACCCCCCGCAGAACATTATTATACACACGCCACCCGCCGCAGAACATTATTATACACACGCCACCCGCCGCAGAACATTATTATACACACGCCACCCGCCGCAGAACATTATTATACACACGCCACCCGCCGCAGAACATTATTATACACACGCCACCCCCCGCAGAACATTATAATACACACGCCACCCCCCGCAGAACATTATAATACACAGCCACCCCCCGCAGAACATTATAATACACCGCCACCCCCCGCAGAACATTATTATACACACGCAACCCCCGCAGAACATAATACACACGCCACCCCCCGCAGAACATTATAATACACACGCCACCCCCGCAGAACATTATAATACACACGCCACCCCCGCAGAACATTATAATACACACGCCACCCCCCGCAGAACATTATTATACACACGCCACCCGCCGCAGAACATTATAATACACACGCCCCCCGCCGCAGAACATTATTATACACACGCCACCCCCCGCAGAACATTATTATACACACGCCACCCCCCGCAGAACATTATTATACACACGCCACCCCCCGCAGAACATTATTATACACACGCCACCCCCCGCAGAACATTATTATACACACGCCACCCGCCGCAGAACATTATTATACACACGCCTCCCGCCGCAGAACATTATTATACACACGCCACCCCCCGCAGAACATTATTATACACACGCCACCCCCCGCAGAACATTATTATACACACGCCACCCCCCGCAGAACATTATAATACACACGCCACCCCCCGCAGAACATTATAATACACACGCCACCCCCCGCAGAACATTATAATACACACGCCACCCCCCGCAGAACATTATAATACACCGCCACCCCCCGCAGAACATTATTATACACCGCCACCCCCCGCAGAACATCCCAATACACATTTGTTAAAGTGTCCGCGCCAGTTTTATGTGGCGGCTGCTCTGTGTCCCACAAGACTGCTAGACTGTTGTTACTGCTAAACCGGACCATGTGCCACATTTATTACTGACGTGCACCACAATTTTGTCTTAGGTCCTAGCTATTTTGTATCTCAGCTGCTGCAGAACCTCACATTAATGTAGAAATGCAGTGGTGGGGGAAGATATGAGGGGATGATGCAGAGGGGTCTGTAAGGGACACTTAGGAGCTTCATAGCTGCTCCTGCACACAGGACACTAAGGGGTTAGTGCACAGTGTGACAGGACACTAAGGGGTTAGTGCACAGTGTGACAGGACACTAAGGGGTTAGTGCACAGTGTGACAGGACACTAAGGGGTTAGTGCACAGTGTGAGGAGACACTGGGGGAGGGAGCACTTATCTGTGGCTGATCCCCGGCTGCTGACTCCTTCTCCTCAGGTGCTGCATGTCTCCCGAGTATGCAGCTCTGGTCTCCTCTGTCTGAATCTCCCGCGCTGCTACATCCAGCCCCGGGATTGGCTGCAGGCACACAGTCTCCTCCCCTCCCTCTCTCACACACGGAGGAGACTGCCGCAGGGAGGGAGAGAGGGGCGCCGCCCCAGAATTAACCCCGCGGACCCTGCGCTGCTCTGCCCATTACATCCAGGGGCATTACTACAGCCAGGGGCACAACAGGAGCCAGGTAAGGGCCCCTGGTCTTGACAGGCAGCGCAGCAGATGCCACGGCTGTAGTAATGCCCCTGGATAGGAGCCCTGGCTGCGAGCCAGATGCGGCCATCAAAAGAGCCATATCTGGCTCGCGAGCCATAGGTTCCCGACCCCTGCTCTAATGGCAGCCTCGGGGCTGCACAATATCCACCAAGAATCAGGCCCTGCTTTAACCCCATAGCGCAATAAGACGTACCTGTACGTTTTATTGCGCATGGGGTAGTATGAAGAGGGTTCACGGGCTGAGCCCTCTTCATACACGCCGGGTGCCTGCTTCACAATGAAGCAAGCACCCGTCGCTAACTACAGTATGGCAGTATATGGGGATTTTGCACACCATCTATTACAATGTGCAGATCGCACATTGTAATAGATGGCCTAAAACATGATGGCCTAAAACATGATAGCAGCGATCGCGGGTGTTAACCCTTTCAGCAAAGCTGCCGGCGGCCTTAACGAGCCGGCAGCGCATGGGCGCCGCCATCTTGGCTCCGATTGCCGCTCCCCGTGACGTCATCGGGGAGCGGCGATCTGTTGCCATGACAGCCTCGGATCACACAATGATCCGAGGCTATCATGTTTTAGGCCATCTATTACAATGTGCGATCTGCACATTGTAATAGATGGTGTGCAAAATCCCCATATACTGCCATACTGTAGTATGGCAGTATATGGTAGGATCAATCAGACAACCTAGGGTTAAAGTACCCTAGGGAGTCTGAAAAATAGTAAAAAATTTTAATAAAAAAAAAATTATATTAAAAAAACCTAAAAATTCAAATCACCCCCCTTTCCCTAGAACTGATATAAATATAAATAAACAGTAAAAATCATAAACACATTAGGTATCGCCGCGTCTGAAAATGCCCGATCTATCAAAATATAAGAATTGTTTTTTTTTTTACTGCGTTTAACCCCGTAACAGAAAATAGTCGCATTTTGCCATTTTGAAAAATATTAAAAATTCAATAAAAAGTGATCAAAAGGTCGTACAATTCTAAAAATAAAAGCATTGAAAACGTCATCAAAAGTCGCAAATAATGACACCACCCACAGCTCCATACACCAAAGTATGAAAAAGTTATTAGTGCAAGAAGACGGCAAAATGAAAAAAATTTTTTTTGTACAGGAGGTTTTAATTTTTGTAAATGTATGAAAACATTATAAAACCTGTACAAATTTGGTATCCATGTGATCGTATTGACCCAATGAAGAAATTAGACATGTCATTTGGAGCGCACAGTGAAAGACGTAAAATCCAAGCCCACAAGAAAACGGTGCAAATGCGTTTTTTCACCATTTTCACTGCATTCAGAATTTTTTTCCCGCTTCCCAGTATATGGCATAGACAATTAAATGCCATCACTATGAAGTGCAACTTGTTACGCAGCCAAACAAGCCATGACACAGCTCTCTACATGGAAAAATAAAAAAGTTATGGATTTTTGAAGGTGGGGTGTGAAAAATAAAGACGCAAAAACGAAAAAGGGCCTGGTCCTTAAGGGGTTAAGGGAGGACCTGGCTGTAACACACTTAGCATGCACAGTGTGTTATACAACACAGTGTAATACATCTGATTAATTAAATAAGGTAAAAAGTCCTCTAAATGCCAACATTCCCTATACACATCTAAAAAATACAAAAAAAAACAAAAAAGAACTTTGCAAAGGAATGTGACAAAAAATATATAGGCTTTAAAAAGTGACAATGCAAATAATCTCTGAATGGTTCACCTTCCTTTCAATGCCATGGTGTGTGCCCATACAGCACACACCATACTATCACATATGGGGTATTGAAATTCTCAGGGGAGATTGGGTGTCAAACTTTGTGGAGCGTTTTGGTATTTTATCAACTGAGACTCGCTATGTACATTTTTGGAAAAATACATTCATTTAGCGGAAAAAAAATAATTCAAAATTGCACCCCATTTTGTTTTAACTTCTATAATTTAGGCCTCTCAAAGTGACTTAAAATTTGAGAATGTCCCTTAAAAGTATGATTTTGCATTTTTATGAAAATGTGAACCATTGCACCTAAAGTTCTTCGTTTCATAATATCCTAAACAAAATGAGAGGACAAAAAGTCAACATAAAGCAAACTTTTGGTAAATGTTAGTCATAACAGCAAAATAACTAGATAAATATTTGTCAAAAAGTTGAAAATTGTGAAACTCACAAAAGTTTTGCTAAATATCCATTTTTTAAAAATAAACTCAGCAAAATGATTCAACTAACATGAAGTACAATGTGTCACGAGAAAACAATTTCTAAATCGCCTGGATATATTAACCCCTTACCAACATGGGACATAGTATTACGTCACCTGCCGGGTGCATGGAGAGGACTCATTTTAACCCCTTCATTACAATGTGCTTTCACCACATTGTAATGAATGAGGAGGAAAATCTCCATATACTGCCATACTGTAGTATGGCAGTATATGGTAGAATCGATCAGACAACCTAGGGTTAAATTACCCTAGGGAGTCTGAAAAATAGTAAACATTTTTTAAAAAGTTTATAAAAAAAAATAATAAAAAACCCTAAAAATTCAAATCACCCCCTATCCCTAGAACTGATATAAGTATAAACAGTAAAAATTAACACATTAGCTATCGCTATAAAAATATAATAGCGTTTTTTCACTGCGTTTAACCCCGTAACGGAAAATAGCTCGAAAATTGCACTTTTTTGCCATTTTAAAAAATATAAAAAATTCTATAAAAAGTGATCAAAAGGTCGTATAGTCCTGAAAATGATAACATTGAAAACATCAAAAGTCGCAAAAAATGACACCACCCAAATCTTTGTACACCAAAGTATAAAAAAGTAAGATGGCAAAATCCCAAAATGTTTTTGTACTGGAGGTTTTAATTCTTGTAAATGTATGAAAACATTATAAAACCTATACAAATTTGGTATCCCCGTAATGAAACCACCCAAAAGAATAAAGTAGACATGTCATTTGGGGCATACAGTGAAATCCGTAAAATCCAAGCCCACAAGAATATGTTGAGAATGCGGTTTTTCACCAATTTCAATGCATTTGGAATTTTTTTTTTTCGCTTGCCAATACACACCATGGAATATTAAATACCACCATTTTGAAGTGTAATTTGTTAGGCAGAAAATAAGCCATAACACAGCTCTGTACATGGAAAAATAAAAAAAATGTATACATTTTTGAAAGTGGGGAGTGAAAAATGAAAATGCAAAAACGGAAAAGGGCATAGGTTGGAAGGGGTTAAAGTGTTCCAAAGTTATAACCACTTACATGTCAGATTTAAAAAAAATAGACTGACAGGAAGGTGAAAAGTGGCTTCGGCAGCAAGGGGTCCTTTTTTTGTTATACCATTTTATGAGATTTGTCTAGCATTTCTGTCCTAATTGGTTTTTCCAGCAATGCATGAAAACCCCATGAAGGCGGTGTCAAGTGTAAAGATTAAATATACAATTTAAATAAATGTCTATTTGTTTTGCAGGGTGGATAGACTTCGACATCATCTATTACCTTTATATAGTTATGATCCAGCAGAAGAGATACATGAAGCAGAACAAGAACTATTAGGGCAGGAGACAAAGGTACATTGACTATTTTAATTTCCATTCTTTTACTATATTACAAGTAAAAGACATAATTTCATAGTGTTAAAGGAATTCTGCCATTTAAAAATGTAAAAAACATGTACAGATAATCACCTACGCACCTCTTCCTGATGATCCCAGGAAATGCAAGAGGGAGGTGACGTCACGCAAGCTTCGTGAATTCACGCCTCCTGCGTCACAGATGCCTCCCTTCTCCAATGTTGGAGAGGTATTGTAACGCTATGGCAGGAGCGCACATGATTAGCAGCCTGGAGCGTCGGACATCTTGTCCTCGTGCTTCGACCTGCTGATTATAAGGTTTTTTTTAAGGTGATCACAGTGTGTCAAAATTAGCGAAGGACAGTGCCGGGATCAACATGGAGAGAAGCATATGTGAGTAACTGTAAATGTATTTTTAATTTGGTTAAATGGTAGATATCTTTTTAAAGGACATCTACCACCAAGATGAAGGATTGTAAACCAAACACACTAACATACTGGTTTGTGCCCACAAGTTGCTCTTTGTCAGGGCCATGTGACAGCATATGCTGGCAATATGCCATGACTTCATTCATCAATACTGTGCATGACACATGCAACTAAAGCCATCCTATATAACATACAAAAAAGGAAGATTGTTCAGTTAAACTTGCTGCTTTTGTCTGCTGAACAACTGAACTGAATCCAGCATGTCAGCTTAGTTCAGCTGCCCAGTGCACAATCTGGGTATCTTTTGTATAAGTACCTTATATACTGCTCTGATAATGTCCCTGTATAACATGTATACACATTTCACTTAATACCCATTACAATCAAAGGATTAAGTGGCATTCAGATACTGTAATTTTCAAACTGAATGACTTGTGCTGCTGTACAGACTCCTTGGGCAGGGAATCCTTTGTGTAGATATGTCAGGTCAGCGGCACAGCAGGAACCATGTCATAAGGGAGATATCATGAACTGTCCTTTTATGATGTCTCTACATCTACCAGGGATTCGCCTGACATAAGGTCTCTAAATTAGTTCATGTTATTCAATTCATTATTTTTCTGCCCAGACAGAATTTGAACTTGGAACCTCCACTGTCCACCTGCCGTAGAGATGCAGCACCTCTATCCATTAGACTTACTGGATGTTAATGGGAGGATTTCATCTCACTGGAGCTTCCTGAGTTACATTGTGACTCCCTAGAGCAGTGATGGAGAACCTTTTAGAGACCGAGTGCCCAAACTACAACCAAAACCCACTTATTTATTTAAAGTGCCAACACAGAGATTTAATTTGTGGTTTATACTCCCTGCTTTGTCACAGCTTTCATTCATATCAGCCCCCTGAGGACACCAGTAAAGCAGAAAATAGAGGAAAGTTGGATGATCATTGTAGCTTCCCTCCAGGGTCCCATAAACGGGAAGAATTGTCAGAGCTGGAGCAGAAGCTACAATGATGATCCAGATCTGTACACACCTTCCGACTACTCCAGTAGTCGCAGATAGCGCTGTCACTTTATCTGTGCACAGCAAGTCCTGGGTTGTCTGGGACTGCAGGAAGATACCTGGAGTCCTCTCTGTTGATGGCCTGGGTGCCCACAGAAAGGGCTCTGAGTGCCACCTCTGGCACCTGTGCCATAGGTTCACCACTACTGCCCTAGACCTTTAGAGTTACATTGTGATATAAACTCAATGCACTGAAAAATAGGGATATCCTTTTTTCATATATACCGCATATACTCGAGTATAAGCCGACCCAAGTATAAGCCGAGGCCCCTAATTTTACCCCGAAAACCTGGTAAAACCTTAATTTTTTTACTCAAGTATAAGCCGAGTTTGGGTTTTCAGCACATTTTTTTGTGTGCGGAAAAACTAGGCTTATACTCGAGTATATATGGTAACTAGTACAGTTAAATTGAATTAATAAAAATGTATACAAAAAGACACAAAATAAGTTATACATTATATATTACTAGGAACCACCAAATACAATACACATAATAAACTAATAAAAAATAAAAACTCTCCTTGAAAAAACTCTTCTTGCAAAACGCTCGTTGATCATTACTGATCACATGTATTTAATTGAAAATGCATATGTGTTTTGGCTGAGCCCCGCCCCCATACATTTGCATTGTGTTTCTAAATGCAATGTAAACGCCCCATGTGACCTCACCCTTAACGTTGAATTCAGATAATACTTTTTTCTTTTCTTGAAAGTATTGTATCGGTATTGAGTATATACGTCTCTAGGTATTGTATCACGCTGAAAATTCTGGTGCAACCCTACTGCAGACAACAATTTTCTGCTGCAGTTTGATCTATCCATACAGACATAGCTGGTTCCTAATGCCAGAGAGGTTTGTGTTGTATCCTAAATATCTCTAGACGGTGACCTTTACATTTAGGAAATTGTGTGTTCTCCATCTCTGATCTCAAGTGTGTGTCAAGGTCATTGTGCAGCCATGTGTCAATATATGAGTACAACAGCAGTACTTTCAGTATATCATATATATATATATATATATATATATCTCACTGAATAAAAATGTAATTGAGAATTTAAAAAGAACACTGCCTAAAATTTGAGAGCACTTTTGGCTACCTGCAAGGTATTGGTGTAAATCTGGGGCCTGGTGCTAATTTCTTTAATTGCAACTTGCCCAGATGAAGATCAGAAGTTTGCCCTATCAGCTATAGCATTTGACACTGTCCCTCATAGAAGCCTGATGGGTAAAATAAGGTCTATTGGTTTGGCAGAAATAATTTGCAATGGGATTGAGAACTGGCTGAAGGATCGTATACAGAGAGTTGTGGTCAATGATTCCTACACGGAATGGTCACCAGATATGGGTGGTGTACTCCAGGGTTCTGTGCTTTGCCCACTACTATTTAATATATTTATTAATGATATAGAGCTAGGAATTAATAGCACTGTGTCTATTTTTGCAGATGACACCAAGCTGTGTAGTGTAATACAGTCTATGGAGGATGTTCATAGGCTGCAGGGTAACTTAGACAAACTGAATGTTTGGTCGTCCATTTGGATTATTAGCCTCCAGGTGCATAACCTTACATTTATCCACATTGAACCTCATTTGCCAAAGGCAAAATATGTCCTTGGGGGAGTAAATCTGGGAGAGTCCCTTGTTGAGAAAGACCTGGGGGTACTAGTAGATCATAAATTGATTAACATGCAGTGTCAATCAGCTGCCTCTAAAGCCAGTAGGATCTTGTCATGTATCAAAAGTAGTATGGACTCTACGGATAGGGATGTAATATTACCACTGTACAAGGCATTGGTTCGGCTTCACCTGGAATATGTCCAGTTCTGGGCATTGGTCCATAAAAAGGATTCCCTGGTGCTGGAGAGGGTTCAATGTAGAGCCACAAAAATGATAAGGGGTATGGAGGGTCTTAGTTATGAGGAAAGATTAAAACAACTAGATTTATTTAGTCTGAAAAAGAGACGACTATGAGGGGACATGATCAATTTATATAAATATATGAATGGCCCATACAAAAAATGTGGTGGTAAGTTGTTTCAGATTAAATTAAATCAAAAGACGAGGGGGCACTGTCTCCGTCTGGAGAAATCGAGGTTTAATCACCAGAGGCGACAGGGCTTTTATACTATGAGAACTGTCAATCTGTGGAATAGCTTGCCTCAGGCGCTGGTCACAGCAGGGACAGCAGAGAGCTTCAAGAAGGGTCTAGACGACTTTTTACACCTAAATAACATTGATGGTTGTGCTATATAGAATTGTTTCCCCTAAATCCCTTCCTCATGCTTCCCTTCCCTTCCTTGGTTGATCTTGATGGACAAGTTTATTTTTTCAACCGTATAAACTTTCATAAGTTGGTAATATATAGTAATATTGCATCTTTACAACATTAGACTTATTAAAGACCACCAAGAAGGCTTTTTGGCCCTCAAAAGACAAATTCAAGAGAGGATAGGATAGTGCCAAGAATCTCCATGGGTAATCATTTTAACAATGCTGTTGCACCAAGGTTAGGATCTGTCTTGTCATACAGTGTCTCAATGTTTAAGACTCTGCAGTGGACAAACCTCTCATTAGCAGATAGAAACAAAAGACTAGGCTCACCTGAGGAGCATGTTGTAGGGACAGAAGAGAAGTGGCCCACAGTTCATTTTGGTGATGAAAGTAAGTTTAATTTATTTGGATCTCATGGGAAACATTATATTCATTGATAAACTGGGGAAAGACTGAACCCAAAGTGTGTAAAGAAGTCTGTGAAAGATGGTGGAGGAAGTGTCATGGTTTGGGGAATGTTTTCTGCAGCTACTTGGCAGAGTGAATGCAAGTGTTTAGCAGAACCTTCTTCAACCGTCATTACTGTTCACAAATTTTTTAACAGAATTTTGTAAAACCTTATTCGTTGTGGCATGACGTACCCTTTACAAAAAATCCATGAAATCTTGATCAATGGAGATTACGTTTTTTCTGTAAAAATCAAGTGATCATACATTGTTCTCTAATTTTGATCTCCAGGGTGTGTATGTATGTGTGTTAAGATATAACACTGATATCAAACAAGTACGTTAACCATAATACAAATGGTAGCATGCATTAAATAAATTTTCTTTCATATACTTCATTTGTTACAGGTTGTACATGGCTGGACAAGTGGATACCATCAGTATAAAAGGGCGTCGTTAAGGGACGTGACGGCATAAATATATCTTGTTGAGGAATGCTCTGAAAATTGCTTGGAGGATATCTGCAGCAGTTCTTTACAGACATTTTATTAAGTTTTATTTAAAGAAACCTAAGTCTTTATAAATGTACATATTATAATATAATAATGCAGTGTGAAAGTTTGCCTGTGAATATGTCATTAGAGTATGTTTGTATGCAGGGACAATTTTATATGTGCGTAAAATTTTACCCTCTGAATTTTTCATTCATGCTGAATTTGCATGAATGTTCGCGGTATCTGCTATTTTGCACATACCATGCTTGATTTCTTTACCGTATACTTGATTTTTCATGAAAACAAATAGAAACAAACCCAAATCTCTATAGCAGAATTGTAAAATTAGCCTTCAGTTGCATTTACATGACAGTATTTTCTGTGTGGGAGCTTCATTTACTCTGTGTAATACAATGAGATTCCATTTAATGGGATCCTATTCTGTAGCACTTTGTAACCTGTTGGGACAAGTTATCAAAACAACCTTTTAAAGGGTCATCAATATCAAAGCATTTCACACAGGTTCCCATTCCTTTTTTTTTAATACCATTTCCCAACCTGCTTTTGTCAATGCAAACTGCCTACAGTCACAGTGTGATTGGTGGTGTCGTCGTCATCATCCTCAATCATTTCCTCTCAGTTCTGCTAGCTCGCTCCCTCTTGTAGACATGAGCTGACTGAGATTTGCTTGGAGTACGGGGTCAGCTAATGGCTGCATGAGGCAGTTGAAGAACTGTTGCCATTTTTTTAATGGTTCTTAACTTTATTTCTGTAAAATGGGCTCCAGCTTTTCTATGCATGTTGTGCTTTTAGAGGTGAGAGCATTTTATCTATAAGCTGTTCACTTGATGTGAAAACTTTATTGTGAACCAGAGTTTTTTTATAGTGGTTTTTCAGAGTTAAAAACGATAGTTTCTGGAAAGCCGCTTAAACCTCATTTACACGGTTGTTTCTTGAATGTTGTAGGATTTTTTTTTCCATCAGCTACTCTACTTTTTCCACATGGAATTCGGGGCCAATTTTGTCACACACTCAGATTGTCATGCAGAAAATTACTTGTTCAGTTTGTTTCTGATGCAGATTTACATGTATTTTTTTTCTGCATGCAATTTTGTTTTCTTTAATCCACCCACCTCCCTCCTTTTTTTTTTTAACCTGGTCTGATGTCATTTCAAGGGAAAATCTATGATATCATGATATGGATTTGAAGCTTATTTTCACATGCCTATAGATAAAACAGAAACACTTGCACATTATTTTAACTTCCACAATAGAGCAACAAAAAAAGCACGTTTTCTACATCACAGTAACTTTAAAGAGTTATTCTCATTTCAACAAATTAATGTTATTGTTTGTATTATAAAAATGTATTGATTTTTCCAATATACTTTCGGTATCAATTCCGCACAGTTTTCTAGATCTCTGCTTGCTTTCCTTCTGTAGGAAGCTTCTGTGTTTACTTCTAGTGGACAGAAATCTGACCATGGTCACACGGGCACACGGCTCATTAGTATCAGAGAGTAATCAGATCACTGTGTGTCCACTGGAAGTAAACCCAGAGGCTTTCTATAGCAGAACAGCAAGCAGAGATCTAGAAACCGCAAGGAATTGATAGAAAGTATATTGGAAAATTGTATTACTTTTTATAATACAAACAACATTAATTTACTGAAATGGGAATATCCCTTTAATGCTACTGTATTATGCTGGAGATAAAATCTGCAGGTAATCCACAATGTGTGCAGATACTGTAACATACTGCTGGTTAAATGAATCCTAATACTGTTCTGTATATCTACTGTTGTAATGCAAATTTTATTTAATGGGTAAAGATGTACTCTTAAGTTACTATTCTAAATTTATGCTATGCTGTAAGAATATGCTGCATTGTTACTGTGGGATTGATCATTGGACTGCTGTTCACAAGTTCTAATATTATGTTTCAATGTTATGTGTGTGTGTTTTTTGTTTTTTTTTTTAATTATATCAGACTGTTATGATCTGGGCCACAAGATAGAACATTTACAAGTGCCTTTTAACAGGGGCAAACATTTTTTTTTTTTACTGAAGACATCCTATGTTTTCACTTTTTTATACAAGTGTAGCAAGATTTTCAGTTTTCAGTATTAAAGAAAATCTGCCATCAAAATAAATCATGGCAAAGCTCGGACACTTTGGGCTCTTTCACATTGGCTTTGTTTTTCATGCCTAACAAAGCCATGAAACTATGGGTTTTTTCACATGGCTCTTATTTTCACTGATCTGTTGTCCGTGGAAAAAATAATGAAACGTGTCCTATTTTTTTTCATGGAAAGGGATCATGGAAAGCAAATTAAGTCTGTGGGTCCGCAAAAAAAAAAAAAACAGGTGTGAGTTTTCAAAGCGACGTTAAACCTTCAGGTTTTTTTTTTTGCGGACATGGAGACAGAACGGAGACAAAATGCAATGGATGCCCAACTGAAGCTGATCACCAACGCCAATGTGAAATTCAGGTACTATGACTATGGTAATTTTCTTTTTGTTTTCCTTTCCTCCTTCCTATTAAAAACATTTACTTAAAGGAAACCTACCACTTCCGATGGTGGTTATAAGCTGCAAATGCCGTGCACCAGCTCAGGGTGAGCTGGTGCCGGCGCTTATTTTCATTATGTTTTTAAACACATGTAAAGCGTTTAAACGCTATATTAATCTTTATCTACAAGTAGCTTCCCCGCACCGTGGTCCGCGCTAGGTGCACTGTGCGCGCGACCACTTCCTATTCAGGCACACAAAGTGGTCGCACGCATGGTGCAGTGAAGCTACTTGTATATAAAGATTAATAAAGCGTTTAACCGCTTTACATGTGTTTATAAACATAAACTGGTGCAAGGCATTTGCAGCTTATAACCACCATCGGAAGTGGTAGGTTTCCTTTAATGTTAATGGAAGGCTCTGGGGACGTTATCAGAACCCCTCAGTGCTGCAGAAAGTAGAGACAAAGTGTAGAACATGTCTCGCCCAAACCCCTGCTTTCTCCCTCCACGCATTGCCTGTGTAATCTAGAAGAAGCAGGAAGTGCAAGGGGTGGTGATTATTGGAAAGATTATAAAAGTTAATTTTAGAAAGAAGGAGAGCATGTTTAACAGGCATGTTTAACAGGAGAGCATGTTGGCACAGTCACAGTGGCTGGATCTTTGAGTAAATGTCACTATTTAATCATGCTTGATTTTGATGGTAGATTTCCTTTAACTTCACAAAATACTTCTGCGGTATTGAAAATAATATGGTGTACAGAGTATGGAGCAATGCTTTACATGTGTCAAATTTTGGATTTTGATTTAGGTAGTAGTGATATTCTAAAATTCTATGTTGATATTTGAGGGAAGTTGGTCCCATCTCAGGTGCCTAGATCGTGAAAATAGCTGTCCTTACTTGGAGAGTGTTTCTACCAGATGATGCCTGCTTCTGTCAGGCATTTAGGAAATTTTTCTTAATTTACTTCATTTCAATTTTCTTCATTTTACATGTGTCATAAGAATCAATCAAAGCTGGGTTCTACCTTGCAGCATATTTACCCTTCTGAACTTACTGAAAGTTTGTAATTATGGAAAAACTAAGTTATTTATTAAAATGTATGAATGTTGAATGTTTTACAAATGTGGACGTGAAGAAAATGAAATAACTGTCTCTATGTAAAGTTATTGCAAAAGTAAAAGTTTGTTGAGAAACCCATTGCTCTAGCTATTTAGCTGATTTAATTAGAGTTTTTCTGTATATGGTTTGTTGGATCTGAAAGCACGTAGTAGCATGTAGCTAAAGCCAACCTTTCAAAGAGTCTCCTCCATAAAGATTAAGCAAACCAGCGTCAATGGAATCGAGTGCGGTGGGCAATTTCTGTCTTCACTTGGTTTGGCCAAGTGCAATAGTTGAAACCCAGCTTTGTCCTATATAATGTGTGTCAACTTAAAGAACAGAATGCAAGCCAAGCAAACAACTTAGTGTCCACGTTCAAACTTTTCTTCACAAAAGTGCTTGTGAGGCATCCATGGCCCGTGCCTGCTCTCCACTTTTAACTTCTCGTCCCAGCCCACACCCTCTCATCTAGGATACTGCAAACCCACATCTTAGTTATCATGAAGCCCGATAAGGACCCTTTGCGAGTGTATTGTAGTGTAAAGGTTTGAACTAGCGATCGGATGAACGCTTGTTCAAGCCAAGAAGTAGAAAATGTAAAAAAGTGAAAAAAAAAAAGATTAAGTCATTTTATAATATGATTAAATAAAATAAAAGTCCCATAATCTCCCCAGTTACACATAAAATGCAAATAAAGTATATAAAACAAAGTACATATTTGGTATCGCCGCATCCGTATTAATCTGTACAATAAATCCTAAAACAATATTGTAACCGCTCACTGAACGACGTAAAAAAACCTAAAAAAAACTTCCAGTAATATACAATTTTTCATCAAACACCATCACAAAAAATGTTCTAAAAAGTGATCAAAAAAAGTTACGTTCCCTAATATGATACGACTGAAAAGAACAACTCTTTTCGCAAAAAATAAGCCCTCAACCAGATCTGACAACGGAAAAATACAGAATTTCTTGCCCTGAAAATTTGTCAATAGTAAAAACAATGCGATTTTCTCCGATATTGGTTTTGCTCATTAAAATTGAGCAAAGATAAGAAAAACTCTATAAATAAGGTATCACCACAATTCTAGTGAACCAGAGAAAAAAGATTAAATATTATTTTTACATTACGGGGAGCAGGGGAAAAAAAATGCTAAAAATCCAAAATAAAAATGTATGATTTTGATTTTGAAATAGTTAATAAAATTTCATGAATAAGCTATAGACCCCCCAAATTAATTATCTATACATTGTATCTCATCCTGTAAATAATAAGCATTACCAAAAAAATTTAAAATTTATAGCTTGTATAATGTGACAATACAAATCTGCTGTGAATGGCGCTGCTTTGATCCTATGCTCGGCTGTGCGCCCATACAACAGTTTACCACCACATATGGGGTATCAGTACACTAAGGAGAAATTGGGCAATAAACGTTACAGAGCGTTTCATCATTTAATTTATTATGAAACTGTCAGTTTTGGCCTAAATTAATTTATTTTCCAAAAAAATTCAGAAGTTTCTAAATAACAGGTCCATATTGTTTTAACCCATGTGAAACACTTAAAGGGTTAATAGACTTAATAGAATTTGTTTTAAATACGTTGAGGGGTGAACTTTTTATAAATGTAATTTATGGGGTTTTACAATTACTTAGGCCTTTCAAAGTCGCTTGAAAGCTGAGTTGTCCCTCAAAATGTGAGTTTTGGCAATTTTCATGAAAATAAGAAAAATGGCATCTAGTGTTCTAAGCCTCCTAACATCCTAGAAAAATGAGAGGACACATAAAATATCTCAACATAAAGCAGACATGTTTTTATCATGTTAATTATCAAGCTTTTTGGGTAGTTTTACTTCCTGTCTGGAAATGCAAAACTTATCACTTGTCACGAGAAAACAGTCTCTATCACTAATTATCATGAGACATGTCAGATTTGAAAAATCGAGTCTGGTCATTGAGCTGAAAACGAGTATCGGTGATAAGGGGTTAAGAGGTTGAGAAAAGCTAGTAACATCATGCCAGCCTTTTGGATTTTTGATGACATACAGTGACACACAGACTACATATGGCTCAGAAACTGATTACACACTGATGATGTGTGGAATGTAAAAACTGACCATTGGTTCGATGTTTGCAGCCAAAAAACAGCATGTGTTCAGGTAGTTTAAAGGGGTATTCTGGGAATTTGAACTTCTGATACAAAAACCCATAATGCTATAAATAAATTAATACAACAGAAGTCTTTGTCATTAACCTGGTCAGGTGCTTTATGAAGAGGGCTCACATGCTGTGCTCTCTCCATACTGAGGTGGGGTTTTCTGCTTACTGCTAATACCGTCGGTGCTAGCAACCGTGCCCTGGAGAGCCAGTGGCTCATTGTAATGAATACTGTGTAAAAATGCTGATGCAGATGTATTGCAGTATATGGCAGGAACAATCAGACCATCTAGGGTTAATGAACCCTAGAGGCTCTAAAAAATAGTGGAAAAAAGTTTAACAATTGTTAAAAACTTGGGGTCCTGGCTTGAACAAGCTCCAGGACGGAGGTGTGTGGCTAGAGCTCCGTCTCCAGGCCTCCTAAAAGCGGCATAATAGCGATAGACCTCGAGCTACCCAGGAAAAGCACTCATAAGCCCAAGGATGGCGACTAGGAGGAAATCCACATGAAACGGCGCCAAAGAAAATAAAAGAATTCCCACCGAGTAAGGAACTCCGGAATGGCAGCGCCGCATCCACAAGGTCGCGCGGATCGTCTCTTATCAGCAAACGTGGGGGCTCCATCCTCAACTTCAAACAAGGATTACCTGCTACATCAAGGTACCCACACCTCTCCAATGCCTCCCAAGTGCTGGAAACAGGTAGTGAAGGAGCTTGTAGAGGATCCCCCCTGCAGAATGGCTCCAAGATGGCACCGGCCATGTGCGAACAGGCACCCACTTCAGCGTCCCCCTCTACCAGCCCAGCAAAACGGAGGCCTAGCTTATCCTCTACTTTGGTTACTATAGCAGAGTTACCCTCTCTTCAACACTCAGAAGATCCTCTGTCCGCAATCCCATCCTCCAAGCAGGCAGCATCAGAGGAATTCATTAACCCCTTCAGGACCAGGACCTTTTTTGTTTTTGCGTTTTTATTTTTCACTCCCCACCTTCAAAAATCTATAACTTTTTTATTTTTCCAAGTAAAGAGCTGTGTGGCGGCTTATTTTCTGCGTAACAAATAGCACTTCGTAGTGATGGTATTCAATATTCCATGCTATGTACTGGGAACCGGGAAAATTTTTTTTAAATGCAGTGAAAATGATGAAAAAACACATTTGCGCCGTTTCTTATGGACTTGGGTTTTACAGCTTTCACTGTGCGCCCCAAATGACAAGTCTACTTCATTCATTGGGTCTATACGATCACGGGGATACCAAATTCGTATAGGTTTTAAAATGTTTTCATTTTTCAAAAATTAAAACCTCCTGTACAGAAAAAAAATTCTTCATTTTCTTCTTGCGCTTATAACTTTTTCATACTTTAGTGTACGGATCTGTGGGTGGTGTAATTTTTTGCAATTTTAATGACGTTTTCAATGCTTTTATTTTTAGGACTGTACGACCTATTGATCACTTTTTATAGAATTTTTTTCTATTTTTCATAATGGCAAAAAAATGCCATTTGCGACTTCGGGCGCTATTTTCCGTTATGGGGTTAAACACAGTGAAAAACGGTTATTATATTTTGATCGGGCATTTTCGGACGCGGTGATACCTAATGTGTTTATGATTTTTACTGTTTATTTATATTTATATCAGTTCTAGGGAAAGGGGTTTTTTTTAAAATTTAATTTATTTTTTTTTTACTATTTTTTAGACTCCCTAGGGTACTTTAACCCTAGGTTGTCTGATTGATCCTACCATACACTGCCATACTACAGTATGGCAGTATATGGGGATTTTGCTCACCATCTATTACAATATGCAAATCGCACATTATAATAGCCGAGATCATGATAGCCTCGGATCTTTGTGTGAGCCGAGGCTGTCATGACAACGGATCGCCGCTCCCCCATGAAGTCACGGGGAGCGACGATCGGAGCCAAGATGGCGGCGCCCACGCGCCTCCGGCTCTTTAATGCCGCCGGCAGCGATCAAAGGGTTAACATCCGCGATTGGTGGAAGCACTCTCGCGGGTGAGAGCGACGGCATTTGCTTCATTATGAAGCAAATGCCCGGTGAGTATGAAGAGGGCTCAGCCCGTGAGCCCTCTTCATACTCCCCCATGCGCAGACGTAAGGTTAATCTTATTGCGCTATGGGGTTAAAGAAATGATGGTGGGGCTGAGATGATCCCTGCACACAGATCTGGCATATTTGGACAAAAAGCTGGGAAATAATGTGGAAGAAGTAGGAGACAGAGTGTAGAAAGTAAAATGGGAGAATTGACCGTATCTCATAATGATTTAATAGACACTCACTACTCATTAGCAGATGAAGTTTTAGGTATTAACCCCCTAAGGACGCAGGGTTTTTTCGCTCATTTCTCGCTCTCCACCTTCAAAAATCCATCACTTTTTAATTTTTACGTGTACATACCTGTGTGGGGGCTTATTTTGTGCATAACAAATTTTACTTTCCTGTAATGTTATTTATTTTAACATGCCGTGTACTGCGAAGCTGGAAAAAAATTAAAAATGTGGAAATATTGAAAAAAACCTGCACGTGTGTCACGTTCTTGTGGGCTCAGATTTTACAACTTTGACTGTGCACGCCAAATAACACGATTTATTCTTTAGTTCGGTATGATCTCGGTGATACCAAATTTATACAGGTTTTATTGCGTTTTAATACATTTTAAAAAATTAAACAAATGTGTACAAAAAAGAAAAACATTTTTTGCCATCTTCTGACGCCCACGCACCACCGTCTTTTAAATGCCGCCGGCGACTTTGCCGGCAGCAACGGAAAGGTTAATAGCCGCGATCGGTGCAAGCACCGACCGCAGTTATTAGCGGTGGGGGTTTGCTGCAATATGCCCGTGAGCCCTCTTCATACATTCCCTGCAGCTCTGCGCTGTAGAGCTACAGCGCAGAGCGTTAATGGGTTAAAGAAAAAATGCAGACATAGAGGATAGAAGCCGTAGAAACAACGTTAAATTTAGAGGCATTCCGGAGTCCATTGCTCTAGCTGACTTGCGGGACTATCTTACATCTTTAATTTAAATTCTGCTTCCTGACATTCCAGACTCGGAAATTTATAGAGCCCACAGGCTTCCAAGACCCAAATCTCTTCCAGAAGATGTTCCCAGGGACACTATTTCCAGAATTCATTTTTTTTCATGTAAAGGAGGCTCTAATGTTTACATCATGTGAAAAGAATATCTACCAGCCCCTTATGAAAATATTTAATTATACGCAGATCTTTCTCAAGTTACAGTCATAGCCATAAGTTTGGAGAATGATACAAATGTTAATTTTTACAAAATCTACTGCAACAGGTTTTGTAATGGCAATTTGCATATACTCCAGAATGTTATAAAGAGTGATCAGCTTAACAGCAATTAATTGAAAAGTCAATATTTGCCTAGAAAATGAACCTTTTCCCCCAAAACACATTTCAACTTCATTGCAGGCCTGCCTTAAAAGGAGCAGCTAACATTGTTTCAGTGATTGCTCTATTAACACAGGTGTGTGTGTTGATGTGGACAGGGCTTGAGATCAGTCTGTCATGATTAAGTAAGAATCACCACTGAACACTTTAAAAGGAGGCTGGTGCTTGGCATCATTGTTTCTCTTTTGTTAACCATGGTTATCTCAAAAGAAATATGTGCAGTCACCATTGCACTGCACAAAACTGGCCTAACAGGCAAGAGTATCGCAGCTAGAAAGATTGCATCTCAGTCAGCAATTTATCGCATCATCAAGGAATTCAAGGAGAGAGGTTCTATTGTTGCCAAAAAGGCTCCAGGGCGCCCGAGAAGGACCAGCTAGCGCCAGGACCGTCTCTTCAAAGTGTTTCAGCTTTGGGATCAGGCTACCAGCAGTGCAGAGCTTGCTTGGAAGAATGGCAGCAGGAAGGTGTGAGTTCATCTGCACGCACTGTGAGGCAGAGACTCTTGGAGCAAGGCCTGGTGTCAAGGAGGGCAGCAAAGAAGCCACTTCTCTCCAGAAAAAACATCTGGGACAGACTGATAGGTACAGGGAGTGGACTGCTGAGGACTGGGGTAAAGTCATTTTCTCTGATGAATCCCCTTTCCGATTGTTTGGAACATCTGGAAAACAGCTTGTTCGGAGAAGGTGAGCGATACCACCAGTCTTGTCTCATGCCAAGTGTAAAGCATCCTGCAACCATTCATGTGTGGGGTTGCTTCTCAGCCAAGGTAATCGGCTCTCTCAGAGTCTTGCCTAAAAACCCATCCATGAATAAAGAATGGTACCAGAATGTCCCCCAAGAGCAACTTCTGCCAACCGTCCAAGAGCAGTTTGGTGATCAACAATGCCTTTTCCAGCATGATGGAGCACCTTGTCATAAAGCAAAGGTGATAACTAAATGGCTCAGGGAACAAAATATAGAGATTTTGGGTCCATGGCCTGGAAACTCCCCAGATCTTGCGGTCAATCATCAAGAGACGGGTGGACAAACAAAAAAACAAATTGTGACAAAATGCTAGCATTGATGGTGCAAGAATGGACTGCTATCAGTCAGGATTTGGTCCAGAAATTGATTGAGAGCATGCCAGGGAGAATTGCAGAGGTCCTGAAGAAGAATGGTCAACACTGCAAATATTGGCCTGCTGCATTTACTCATTCTAACTGCCAATAAAAGCTTTTGTTACTCATAATATGATTGCACTTGTATTTCTGTATGTGAAAAAAACATCTGACAAACACACATAAAAACCCGAGGGCAACAGATCATGTGAAAAGATATTTGTGTCATTCTCAAAACTTATGGCCATGACTGTACATCTTATACACCTAAAATGCTGACGCTATCCAAAAGACAAAAGAGCAGTTTGAGCAAATTACGGCCACACGTTATTGATCTGATAGACTGTACACATGTGGCATTTGTGCCACCTGCTACGGACGAATATAGGTATCGGAGTAGCAAGATGTTCAGATGCAAAAACGTCCAGGTAACCATAAACCATGAGAACATTATCACGAATGTGGTTGCCAGGTATGCTTTCATCTTTCCGCATTCAGGGCTACATGGCAAGTTCCAAAGTGGATTATATGGAGATGCTTTTTTGCTTGGCAAGTGAATATGGGGGATGGTATTGTGTATGGGGTGGTGGTGTGGTAATGTGTATGGGGGGTGGTATTGTGTATGGGGGGGTTGTATTGTGTATGGGGGTTGGGGGTGGTAATGTGTATGGGGGGTTGGCATTGTGTATGGGGGGTTGGCATTGTGTATGGGGGGTCTGGCTGGCTGTATACTACAGGGGGCTGGCTATATACTACAGGGGGCTGGCTGGCTACAAATAGCACCCAATTTTCTCCAGAGCCTGCCACAAAGCCTGCCCTGCGTGGTACCATCAGGGCATTCCACAGGCTTGACATGTCCGCAGTGGCAACCAAGGTTGAGGTACAGAAATGGCAGGCAATCTCGTAGTTGAGGACAGGCAGGAGATCACGACGGGCAGCACAGGTTCAAAGTCGTAAAGGTAGCAATAGGTCAGGGCAGGCGGCAAAGGAGCGAAGTCAGAAATGGAACCGGGGTCACAACAGGAAATCACAGAAATGGCGCACGGCATCAAACTTAGCTTTCTCTAAGGCTCTAGGCATGAAGATTTGGCAGAGTGTGATGGGAGAGGCAGGTTTAAATAGCCTTATGGGAAAATGTCCAGCGCCAATTAATGGTGCGCTGGCCCTTTAAATTTTCCAAGACCGGTGCGCGTGCCCTAGGACACGGGGACGCGTGTTCACGGAGTGAGGCCGGGACTCGGGAGCAGGGACAGGTTAGAGGCACTGGCGCTGCAGGCACCCGGACACTGGTAAACCTGCGACAGTACTCCCCCCCCCCCCTTCGGCCTCCCCCTCTTCTTGGGCTGGAGGAATTTCTGCAGGATAACACGGTCCAGGATATTGTCCTCCGGCTCCCACGACCTCTCTCTCTTCCGACCAGAACCTCTTCCAGTCGACCAAGAAGAATCGCTTCTCCCTTACCGTCTTCATGTTAAGGATCTTCTTTACCTCATATGTGTTGGTGGAGTTAGCCACAGGAGCGGGAGGGGGTACTTCCTGGGAGAAGCAGTTTAGGATGACAGGTTTCAGCAGGGAGATATGGAAAGAATTCGGGATGCGCATGGTGGGAGGAAGACGCAACTTGTAAGCCACAGGATTAAAGCATTTCAACACTTCGAATGGGCCCAAGAAGCCAGGCTCCAGCTTATAACTGGGAATCTTCAGCCTAACATACATGGATGACACCCACACTTTATCCCCTGGAGAGAAAATCGGAGGAGGTCTGCACTTTTTATCCGCCTGAGTCTTGATTCGGGCAGAAGCCTGAAGTAAGGAGAGACAAGTCTGCTCCCAGATGGATTTAAGATCTTAAACCAAATCCTCCATGACAGGAACATTAGAAGAATCAGACAGAGGAAGAGGTGGACGAGGATGTCGCCCAAAGACAACAAAAAATGGAGCGGAGCAGGCCAAAGTACATAGAGTTATAAAATTGCGGCCGAGGCAGCAGAGTGGACCAGTTGTCGTGTCAGGCGGAAAAAAAATGGCGAAGATAGCAGCCCAGGGTCTGATTAACCCTCTCAACTTGTCCATTGGACTGTGGATGGTATGCCGATAAGTCCAGTTTAACTTGCAGGTGACAACACAGAGACTACCAGAAACGGGAAACAAACTGGACCCCACTGTCCGAGACAATGTGCAGGGGGGAGTCCATGAAGCCGGAAGATGTGCTGGAAGAACAGACTTGCAAAGCATCAGACTTGGCGGAGGAACAGGTCTTAGAGAAGTGGTCCGGTACCACCCAGATGATCTGTCATAAAGTCCATGGCTATGTGAGTCCATGGGCAACTGGGTATCGGCAATGGGAGCAGGAGACCTGCTGACTTGAGACGTGACGACTTGTTACGGGCACAGGACGTGCAGGAACCCACAAAATATCGAACGTCCTTAACCACATCTGGCCACCAGTAGTAACGAGATATGAGGGCAACGGATCTCCCCAGGGTTCCGGACATAGGTCTTGCCAGGAGGAAGCTGACGTAGGTCCACAGGAGCCACAACAACCAGTCGTTCTGGAGGAACGATATGACGAGGAGCCGATTCTTCCCCAACTACATCAGAGGCTCGAGAGAGCACATCGGCCTTGACATTCTTCTCGGCTGGACGGAAGTGAATCAGGAAGTTGAATCAAGAGAAAAAGAGAGACCAGCGAGCCTGACAAGGATTAAGACACTGAGCAGTCCAGAGATACAGGAGGTTGTTGTGGTCAGTGTAGATATGGACTGAATGACGAGCTCCTTCAAGGATATATAGCCATTACTCCAAAGCTAGCTTTTTGGCCAGAAGTTCCCGATCACCAATGGAATAATTCTTCTCGGCAGCTGGGGATGGATAGGACAAGACCCAAGGAAGTGCTCAGGACTGGCACAATAAAGGCAAAGGTTTTCCTGATGTCTTCTGATCTGCTCCTGGGTAGACAGTCTGGCTCTATCCACCTCCATAGGCTCCTCTGCAGATGACATGACTGGAGATTGGAGTGGCTTTTGGAAAACCGGAGCCAGGCGAGGAAGACATCATGGGCGAAATTGGGTTGTTTGAGGCATAGCTCTTTTAAACGCTCCCTAAACCGCACATCAATCCGGGTGGCTAGGGTGATGAGGCCACTCAAAGTAGACGGCAGATCACAGGCAGCCAGATCGTCCTTAACGTGAGAGGAGAGTCCCTTTTTGAAAGCTGCAGACAGGGCTGCACGCATCGTTCCAAGTGAGTTCCGAGGCCAGGGTACGAAATTGGACAGCATATTCTCCCACGGAGGAGTTCCCCATGCGCATTTTCAACAGTGCATTTTCAACAGTGCTGTCTCAGCAGAGGAGGCCCGTTCTGGTTTTTCAAACATGGACCGGAACTCTGTCAGAAAAGCCGCAAGTGTAGCCATAACTGGGTCGTCTCTGTCCCAAAGAGGAGTGGTCCAGGCCAGGGCTTTCCCAGAGAGGAGGGTGAGGAAAAATGCCGCCTTGGACCACTCTGTAGCAAATTGCGTGCATGAGTTCTATGTGTAGAGAGCACTGGGTTATAAAGCCCCTGCACAACTTGGGATTGTCGTCATACTTGTCCGGCATTGAGAGACATAGCTGGGGTCAGTGGCAGGAAGACAAGTCGCAGATGCAGTCTCAGGGACCTGTTGCTGTTGCTGGGTAGATAGCAGCTGTTGCAGCATGGCAGTGACTTGCTGCAGCTGATTGCGCTGTGCGGCAATCTGTTGGGATCGGTGGATCACAATGGTGGCAAGATCAGGCCGACTGGGAGGTGGAACCTCGGCGGGATCCATGGCCGGATCTTACTGTCAGGCTCAGAGGTTGTGGATCCTCTGAACCACTGTGGACGATGACACAAGCCACTACCTGGAACTGGAGTCTAAGTGGCACCCGGTTTTCACCAGTGCCCGCGGCAAAGCGGGTTGGTCCTACCAGGTCGTTCCACAGGCGTGACATGTCCGCAGTGGCAGCCAAGGTCGAGGTACGGAAACCGCAGGCAATCTTGTAGTTGGGGACAGGCAGGAGGTTCAAAGTCAGAGATGTAGCAACAGGTCAGGGCAGACGGTAAAGGAGCAAAGTCAGAAACGGAACCGGGGTCACAATGGGAAATCACAGAAATAGCGCAAAGCATTAAACTCAGCTTTTTCTAAGGCTCGAGGCACGAAGATCCGGCAGGGTGTGATGGGAGAGTCAGGTTTAAATAGCCTTATGGGAAAATGGCCAGCGCCAATTAATGGTGAGCTGGCCCTTTAAATCTCCCAAGGTCGGCGCACGCATGCCCTAGGGCGCGGGAACTTGCACACGGAGTGAGGCCGGGACTCGGGAGCAGGTGAGAGGCACTGGCGCTTCGACTGCGTAGAGCAGGAACAACCCGTGACAGGAACCGTACATTCTTTTTAATTAATAATAATAATGGTATTATTTATTCACGGACTGTAGTATAGTAATATATTTGGGGGTAACAATGTAATTTTTTATATGCTGGGGGCACAGAGAGTTTTCTAATGTAGATTCTTTAGAAGTACAGTGTGGGACATTGTTTTAACCAGGTGACATTATACTGCAAGTAACTGTGGTATGTTTAGGGGTGCAGTGAGGGGAGTGTATAGTAAGATTAATTTTTTCTTTGTATCCTTTTAAGGTGCTAATGGATACAAGCTAACCCCATGGCTCATAACCCCTATTTGCGACCCAGCACCGCTCATCACAGACCTCTGGGATTCTGAAAAGCAGATTCCGTTGTCTTGACTTCTCTGAGGGGGGCTATGCGCTACAAGCCACCAACCATGTGCAAGGTCATCATGGCATGTTGTATGCCTCACAACAGGCTGCAGATTGATCTTGTATCAGATCTATTGGAGCATATACACTACCAGGGTGATGTGGCTGCCAAACCCACCAACAGGGCACATAATTTTGCAATATTTTTAAAGTGCGCTGCCTAAGCTATCCATTATCTGCTAAGCTTTCATTTACCTTTGTTTTGAGTGCCTTTATTATGCATTTTCTGAAATGCATGAAATTAAATGCCATTTTGAATTGTCAATGCTTTTTATTCTGTTGTCGAATATTACTTATATTTAAATGCAGCAGACAAAAAAGCGACTCCTGATTCAAAAATTTAATCGACAAACATAACCAAAAAACACACACAAAAAAAAAAAATCAACTCTTGGAAATCCGGGATGAATGATAGACAGGCCCCTTCCTCCTTTTTTCCTGCTGCTGTCACCACAGAACTTCCAGATTGCCCAGATGGTTCCTCGGCTTCTAACCCAAGTTTCTCCTTAACTGAAAGCAGGAGGTCTGTTGGTTGGTTATTTTTTTTGAGGGGTGGGGGTGGGGGGGACAAATCCAAAATATAACATTCTTCTAAATGAAGGGGATCATTCAGAGATCGTGTGCCTGGATTCATGCCAGTGGAAACCAAGGGTGGGGAGAATGGGGGGATACTCACACTTTCCCCCTGGGCCACATTTTCTGGTTGAGCGTTGTGTGCAAGAATATTTGTGATAGTACTGGCCTGCTACCAATGGAGTGAGAAGTGGGGTCCGTGAGCTCCTGCTGTATCCTGACTAATCCTGAGCTTCCTGCCATCTAATCAACCCTGCCTGGACCCGCTGTACGCCCAAACCCCCCAACTGCCCTGTGGGAGGGAAATTTTGGGCTCTTCTGTCTCCAGCTTGACTGTGCTGTGCCCCTGGGCCTCCCACCTGCGGCCTGTCGATCTTCCTCTCTTGCCTGCGGCCTGTGACCTCACGCACCCTGGCGGTGAGCGGCCCTCTGGATTCCCTTGGTCACCACTGGTCCCCCGATTCGGTGAGGCGTCGATCCCATCACTGGGGCTGCTCCCGGGGGTGCTCTAGACCTGGCTGGAGGTGCGGCCTAGTCACGGCCGCCATCTTGCTACACTCGGGCTGAGACTACAAGGCCCGGGTGTTACCCAGTGGCCTCTCCAAACGAGGCCCGACCTACCCGATTGTGGGGTCATTCACCGGGGCTGCCTCTGAGCCGAGTCAGTGCTGGATCTTCAGCCCAGCTGCGGCCACTTCATGGGCGCCGCCGTCTTGCTCCACCCAGCCGTGCCTGCATGTGCCCTAAATATCTGCTGGTGAGTGATAGGCCTCTGTGCCCCTCCCTCCTGCTGCCAAGTGAGTGATGTTTGAGGGAGAAGTCTTCTGTGCCCCTCTCTGATGCCCTTCAGCCTTTGTGCAGTTACACAGTGAGCACTGCTACATCCACAACTCACTTCCTGCTAATGCTATAGTGTCACAGTGGACCCTGCTCCACCTACTGGGAAATTCAGCTATTGCCAAAGTGCCACAGTAAACTCTGCTACATTCAAAGCTTCCTCCGGCCATGGCTATAGTGCCGCAGTGACCTCTGCTACACCTACAGGCCGCCCAAGTTAATGTTATAGTGTCACAGCAAACTCTACTACATTTGCGGACCTTTCCAGTCATTAGTGTCACGGTGGACACTGCTATTCCTACTGTTCCTTTCAACGACTGTTACAGTGCTACAGTGGACTCTGCTATATCTGGCTATAGTCACAGTGCTACAGTGGACTCTGCTACATCTCCCGGCTATATCTGGCTATAGTCACAGTGCTACAGTGGACTCTGCTACATCTCCCGGCTCTGTCTGGCTATAGTTACGTGGCTGTGTTGCATAGGCATTCTGTATGGCCCTAAATCTGCACCCAAAAAAAATTGGCGGCCGGGGATCCCTGCACCTTCACAATGAGCCAGCCGGGACATGCACAATATGAGGGAAAGTCTGTAGCTGTAATCTCTGACACTGAAAAGATCATGGCGGCCATTCCTCCGTGTCAGGCCTCTCTCACCGTGAAAATTGACCATGTCCAGGGAGATATTAACCTCCTGAGATGCGATATCGATAAAATCCGTGATAGGACTACCAAGGTCAAGCGCCGCCTCGGGGATGTGGAGGACTCTGCACACTCCAGGGACCAGATGGTCCAGACCCTGGTGAGGCAAGTAAAATTCCTCCATGAGCGGGCGGAAGACTCCGAGAATCGCAGAAACAATGTCCGGATTCTGGGATTACCAGAGAGAGCGGAGGGATCTCAACCGGAAGTATTTGTGGAGAATATAATCAAGGACTTGTTCCCTTAGCTATCCCTCTCGCAGTGCTTTGTGGTGGAGCGTGCTCATCGCATTCCTATCCGTCCTCTACCGGTGGGTTCACCAACGCGGCCTTTCATCCTGAAACTGCTAAACTACAGGGACAGGGATGGTATCCTGGCTGCAGCGCGCCACAAGGGAGAAGTGCGGTACAAGATGGCGATAAGGTCCTTTTCTTTGCAACGCCAGAGGAGGCTGCGGACTGGATTGACCATAGGCCTCGGCGGCCTCGCTAATAGCAGTGATACACCTGTTGACTTGCTTTTGCTATGTCTCTTTCTTGGTGCTGGTTGTTGTTGTTGGGGTGTTAACGAGTGAGCGGGGTCAGGGGGGGGGTACTCATTCTGATACCTTCAGGTACAGTTCGCATGTCTACAGTTTGCAGGATTATTATTTCACAATAATCTCTTTTAGCAGCAGAAATGTCGCTACTCCTAATAGGAGCTCTTTCTCCCAAATCTAATTGTAAGAAGTCTAAGTTACTAGAGACACATATCTAGTGATAGGGCTATTAGTTGGGAGCTTGTTCCCTCACAAGAGTGTGTAGTCTCCTTCCTATGGTGTAGATAGGTACACCGCCCAGTCAAGTATGACCAAATTTATTACTAGTTCAAGGGATTTAGCCCCGACCGGGTTGGGGTGGTATGGGCAGGGTGGGGGTGAGGGGTTTTCTTGGTTACAGGTTGTATATATGACTTGTGTGAGGCGAATGTGTGGTACGTGTGCTGGGAAGAATGAGGTTTGGTTGAAGCGATGCAGGTGGGAATGGATGTTGAGAGCTTTCCCGTCCTCTGTAATCTGCTGTGTGTATTATGGCTGGATGTAAGATTGTCTCCTGGAACGTCCGGGGCCTAATCTGTAAGATCAAGAGAGCTCTTGTATTTAATTTTCTCAAAACCCATAACCGTGACATACTTATTTTTCAGGAGACGCATTTGAGGGGTCAGAGGATATTGGCCCTAAAGAGACCTTGGATCGGACACACATATCATTCTGTGTACTCGTCTCATGCCAGAGGGGTTTCGATCCTAGTGAGTAAATCTCTTCCCTTTCAACTACATACGGTCCACTTAGATCCTTCAGGGAGCTTTGTGGTCCTCCATGCTTCAATATGAGGTATCCCTTACGTGGTGGCGGGAGTCTATGTCCCCCCCTCCCTTTGAAATCTCAGTACTAAGGAAACTGATGACTAAAATTGCATTGTATCCCCAAATCCCATACATTATTCTAGGGGATTTCAATGCTACGTTGGACCCGCTAAAAGACCGCCTCCATCCCCCTCCTAGACATGATAAATCCCTAGTACTTTGGGCGCAGGCCCTTAATTTGACGGAGGTCTGGAGGTGGCGACACCCAGAGGCTTCCCAGGTCTATTGTTACTCTCCTGCGACACACTCATTATCCAGGATTGATTTGGTGTTTGCGAGCTGGGATCTCCTGACCCAAGTTGCTGAAGTGAGATACCTTCCCATGGGCATTTCAGATTACGCTCCCCTGTTGGTCTCTCTTTCACAACCCTTTAGTAACCCCGGGTGGGTGTGGAGATTCAACCCTTACTGGTTAGATGTCATACCAGTGAAGGTGAGCTGCCAGAGAATGAAGCGGTCCTTAGGGGGGTTCTCATTGGAGCAGCACATAGAGTGGAGTTGTGGCTTACATGTACTAAGCTTGAAGCTGACTTATTTGAGGCAGAACAGACTTCTCAGACGCAACAGACCGACGCTGCTAGAGAAGCATGGTTGGGGCTACAGAGACAATATGACTTACACTTGACAGAATATACCACCAAAAAAATGCTGAATCAGAGACCACGTATCTTTGCTGACGGGGACCAAGGAGGAAAGACATTGGCATATTTATCTAGGGTTGAGACGCCCCAAACAGTGGTGGCTGGCATCTCCAACCAATTGGGCTCCACGGTAACGGACCATGCTGGCATATGCGCTCACTTTGTTCAGTTCTACTCCGGACTTCATGCCTCTACGGTAGATCTCCCATTAGACGCCACGCGGGGCTATTTAAATACCATGTCTCTCCCGAGATTATCCGCGGCAGATAGAGATTTCCTTGGTGCCCCCTTGATGGTCGAGGAGATAGCACAAGCAATTTCCTCTCTGGCTCCTGGTAAAGCACCGGGTCCGGATGGGTTCCCGGCGGAGTGGTTCAGCAGGCAGGTGGAGGAGATTAGCCCAAGGTTACTAAAGACCTTTAAGTATGCTTGGGAAGTGTCTGAGCTTCCTGATACCTTCCACGAGGCCACCATAGTGGTCATACACAAACCGCAAACCCCCTGATCAATGCAGCTCATATAGGCCGATATCTTTAATAAATCTAGATGCAAAGATACTGGCCAAAGTATTGGCAATACGCTTGAGCGCGGTCATACTGTCAACTGTCTCTGTAGACCAGTCTGGCTTTATGCCAAGAAAATGTACGGACATTAATTTATGGAGACTATTCACCAATCTTCAGATATCCCACGACAATGGCGGGCAGAGGGTAATTTCTTCCCTGGACAATGAAAAGGCATGCGATTCGGTTGAATGGGACTTTATGTGGGAGGTGCTTGATAGACTGGGATTTCCAATTGGGTTTGTCAAGTGGCACCGGCTTCTCTACCACAGGCCCAGAGCGAGAGTACGGGTCAATGGTTACCTATCTGATTATTTTCGGTTTGGGAGGGGAACTAGACTGGGATGCGCACTTTCCCCTTTGCTTTTTGCCTTAGTGCTGGAGCCCCTGTCCGCCCTGATTAACAATAGCACAGCAATCGAGGGGTGGAATATTGCTGGCATCACTGAAAAATTATCTCTCTACGCAGATGACCTACTGGTCTACCTAGCTGACCCGGGTCCCTCGCTTGGCACCCTGCTGGCCGTGGTGAATGAGTTTGGGAGCTTTTCTGGGTCAACTGGCACAAATCTGCCCTCCTAATGGTGGAAGATTTTAACCCTGATTTGATCTCTCGGTCTTCCAGTCCCATGGTGGTTGACCATTTCACTTACTTGGGGATAGTCATTCACAAAGATGTCTCCAACTTTGCATTCCTAAATTTGAATCCTACTATGCAATATGTGACCGCAAAGCTTAAGGCGTGGGAGAATTTACCCCAGTCTTTAGTGGGTAGAATCAATATTTTCAAGATGGTCATTCTGCCCAAACTCCTCTACCTGTACCGTGCTGCTCCGGTGCTGCTGCCCAGGTCCCACTTCCTAGCCATTGACAAGCTCCTGACCCCATTTGCAAGGGAAACCCTGAGGGCCCCGACGGACAGAGGAGGGTTAGCTTTACCCCATATGCACAATTATTACCAGGCAGTACAATTGACATATGCAATGTGGTGGATAAGGGCAGACTCCAACAACCCAGCTGTAGTCCTAGAGGCGGCACTTATGGGCTCATACGAGGCACTGACCAACTTTGTTTACAGGGGAGGAAAGGTTCATGGGCCTTACTGTACATCGAATATGGTAGCAACTGTGACAGTATGGAACAGAGTAGTGGATTATCGGGGGGATGACTCTAGAGCCTGGTCTCCAGGTATTTCCTTGTGGTGTAACCCCTTCCTGCCCGAGCTGAGATCTTTACCGGACTTTGAGTTTTGGGCACGTAAGGGGATTAAATATTTGACTCAGTTGTACCAGAATGGGAGCCTTAGAACTTTTGCATCCCTTAGCCAAGAATTTAATCTAGCTCCAACAGCCTTCTACAAATACTTACAATTGCGTCATGCACTGGGGGTCCAGTTTGGGAGGGAGGAATTAAAGTTGGAACACTGCCCCATGGAGGCCATCACTAGAACTAAGGACCTTGGGAAACCCACCTCCACCTTCTATAAACAACTGATGGATTCCCAGCCCTCTCCCTCTGAGAGAAGTTTCCATGTATGGCAAAGAGATATCCCTGACTTAGAGTACCATCATCTCAAAGAAATTACACACAACTGGCGCTCAACAGTTATTAGTGCCCGAGACCAGTTGATACAAGTTAAGTGGTTGCACCGAGTGTACTTGACCCCTTTGCGGCTGCGTCAGATGCATAGACTCCCCTCGGCTGTGTGTTCTAGGTGCGGGGAGGATACAGGTACCTTCTTCCACATGGTTTGGGAATGCCCGTCCATTCAGGACTATTGGAGGGGCATTCATTCTTACATCAATGGGCGCCTGGGTCTTCCAGGTGTCTGCTCCCATCAGGTGTGTCTCCTGGGCCTAGTAGGAGACGTCCTCCAAGCAAAATTTGAGAGGGTTTTGTTCCGGCTGCTAATGGTTTATGGTAGGAAGGTTATCCTGCTAAATTGGAAGCCTCCTAAGCTCCCCACGTTGGCTTCCAATGTACAAACTCACTTACACTGCTAGAGGTGCTCCGGATCGTTTTTCCTCGATCTGGGATGTGTGGGTGACTGCTCAGACTGCTTCAGGTGAGGAGGAGGGATAGCTCTGTGTGTTTGAGGTGTGAATGGGAGAGTGAATGAGTTTCTCCGCCTTTGGGAGAGTGATGCCTTCTGTGACGCAATATACGGGTTTGGTATGGCATTACTGACTGATGTTTGTCTCCAATATTGATTTCTTTGTACTGCTAACCCTCACCTTATGATTGTGCCTTATACTTCCCTGAGGTGGATGTTGTTGCCTTTTGTACATTGTTGTAATTTTGAAAAATGAAAAATAAAATCTTTCAAAAAAATTTGTGATAGTACTGAGCGCATCACAAATATTCTTACCCACAACCTCCATCGTTCAGCTGAGCTCTTAATGCGTCTGCAAGATTTGGCCCATAACCGCAACATTTTGGCCCATGTATTTGCAGTTATGGGCCTTCTCTCCACAGGTCAGGCTCGGACTCTTCATCCACGCTGGACACAGGAGGTGGCACTCCTACAGGAGGAGTTGCTGGTGAAGCAGGTGGAGGTATGGGTTCCTCCCATGGGGATGGAGCAGCCCTCTCTTTTGATCAAGAAAAGAAAGTTAATTTAAAATAATAATTATAAAAAGGCATATTCTAAATTATATAGTCATCTAAGCTTACAATCTTTCAAAGATAAAAAAACATGCATTAGGCACAGTTAACACCTTTAAAAAAATACATACATCTGATTCAAATATGCACTTTTGACGTGTAAGATTGAAAATTGTTTATTGAAAATGAAAACAAACATTGGTATTCAAATCAAAATCCCCAACCCCATGAACTCGATCGGGATGAAGAATCTGACTGATCTTCTGCACCACCCAAAACAGCCTCTGGGCCACACCACACACCACCCGTCCTCCTGGCTGACTCCTTCATAAAGCAAACTCGCTGATCAGTGGGGGGCACAGTACTGAGACTCCTGCTGATCGCAAGAACGAGGGGTCCGAACGACTAATGGAGCAGACGGCCGTGCATGACCGTTCTGCTCCTTTAATCTCTATGGAGCTGATGGAGATCCGCCCAGCAATTTCCGTCAGCTCCATAGAGATTAATGGATCACAGCGGTCATGCGCGGCCGTCTGTTCCATTAATCTGATGGAGCAACAAGGGGTCTTAGAGACCTCCTAGAAAGGTGATCAGTCTCCTTAACAGCTCCTGAGATGGTGAGGGCGCTATTGGCAACAAACCACCTTGCCTCTGCAGTGGCAGGAGTGTTGCAAATTCAGTTGCTATTATGAATTTCCTTACATTTTCATCATACATACTATACTTATTCACATGATGTTTCAGATAGAATAGACCACGATCATGAGGTGTGAATAAGTAAAGGGTGGCCACATCACATGTGGCCCACCCATACTTCTCCCTCAAGTTAACTGGCCAACTATCTGTAACACATGTTTGGTGTTACTCTTGTTAGTGGTTGTAGAAAATTGAGGTAACTTGATGTTCCACAAAAAGTTAGTCATTCTCTCTGGGGCAGATTTATCAAGCTGTTTAAAAGTAAGAATGCCCATGGCAACCAATTACAGCTCAGCTTTCATTTTACCAGGGCTCATGAATATTTTAAAGGGGAGCTGTAATTGGTTACCATGGGCAACTAAGAACATTCTTATTTGTAGACAGCTTGATAAATCTTCCCCTCTGTGTTAATTGCTCAATTGGGTTCAGGTCAGGGCTCTGGATGAGCCAGTCAAGAATGGTCACAGAGTGGTTCTGAAGCAACTGCTTCATTATATTAGCTGCATGATAAGTGTCATTGTCTTTTTGGAAGGTGAACCTTTGGCCCAGTCTGAGGTCCAGAGCACTCTGGAAGAGGTTTTCATCCAGGATATGTCTGTAATTGACCACATCCATCTTTCTTTAAATTGCAACCAGTTGTCTTGTCCCTGAAGCTGAAAAACACCTCTATAGTATGATGCAGCCACCACCAGGTTTCACTGTTGGGATTGTATTTGGCATCTGATGAGCAGTACCTGTTTTTTTCCACACATACTGCTTAGAATTAACACCAAAAAGTCCAAACTTCGTCTTCTTTCTCATAGTCTGGGAGTCCTTCATGTGTTTTTTTGCAAACTGTATATAGTCTTTCATATGCCTTGCACTAAGGAGAGTCTTCTGTCTGCATACTCTGCCATAAAGTCCCAACTGGTGGAGGGCAGCAGTGATGGTTGACTTTGTGGATCTTTCTCCCATCTCATTAATGCATCTTTAGAGCTCAGCCACAGTAATCATAGAGTTCTTCTTTACCTCTCACCAAGGCTCTTCTACCATGATTGTTTAGTTTAGCTAGATGGCTAAATCGAGGAAGAGTTGTATACATCCCAAACTTCTTACATTTAAAGATTATGGAGGTTTTTAGGTACCTTGAGTGCTGCAGAAGTTCTTTTGTAACCTTGGCTACTTAAACAATTCTATCTCAAGTCAGAGCTTTGTGGGCAATTCCTTAGACCTGATTTTTGTCATGTTCCATGCACTGTGACCTGTGAGGTCTTACATAGACAGGTGTGTACCTTTCCTAATCAAGTCCAATCAGTTTAATTAAACACAGCTGGATTCCAATGAAGGAGTAGAACCCTTTCAAGGAGGATCAGAAGGAAATGAAGAGCAGGTGAGTTAAATTATGCCACAGCAAAGGGTTTGAATACATGGCCATGTGATATTTCAGTTTTTCTTGTTTATTAACTTTGCAAAAAAATTAAATTTCAGGTTTTTTTGTCAAGATGGGGTGCAGAGTGTACATCAATGAGCAAAAAAACTCTTTTGATCTCACCCATTGTCTGCAATGAAGCAAAGAGTAAAAAATTTAAAGGGGTCTGAATACTTTAAGTTCACACTGTAGATATATAATATTCTTTTGTTAACTCATTCTCTTTTGTTATAGCTAAGATCAGTCATTTACTATCCTGGGCAACTCCTGTAGGGTTCTGGCATTGCTCCTCCAGTTCCTCCTTGCATAAGGGGCCTGCTGCTAGGTTGATGCCATTATACGCCCATCTTATAGTTTCTACGGTTGAAAAAAGACACTTGTCCATCAAGTTCAACCAAGGAAGGGAAGGGATTTGATGAGGAAGGGATTTAGGGGAAACAATTCTATATAACATAACCATCTATGTTATTTAGGTGTAAAAAGGCATCTAGACCCTTCTTGAAGCTATCCGCTGTCCCTGCTGTGACCAGCGCCTGAGGCAGGCTATTCCACAGATTGACCGTTCTCATAGTAAAAAAGCCCTGTCGCCTCCGGTGATTAAACCTTGATTTCTCCAAACGGAGACAGTGCCCCCTCGTCTTTTGATTTGATCTAATCTGAAACAACTTCCCACCATATTTTTTGTATGGACCATTCATATATTTAAATAAATTAATCATGTCCCCTCGTAGTCGTCTCTTTTCCAGATTAAATAAATCTAGTTGTTTTAATCTTTCCTCATAACTGAGACCCTCCATACCCCTTATCATTTTTGTGGCTCTACGTTGAACCCTCTCCAGCTCCAGGGCATCCTTTTTATGGACCGGTGCCCAGAACTGGACAGCATATTCCAGGTGTGGCCGAACCAGTGCCTTGTATAGTGGTAATATTACATCCCTATCACGAGAGTCCATACCACTTTTGATACATGACAAGATCCTACTGGCTTTAGAGGCAGCTGATTGACATTGCATGCTGTTATTCAATTTATGATCTACTAGTACCCCCAGGTCCTTCTCAACAAGGGACTCACCCAGATTTACTCCCCCAAGGACATATTTTGCCTTTGGATTATTGGCCCCCAGGTGCATAACCTTACATTTATCCACATTAAACCTCATTTGCCAAGTGGATGACCAAACATTCAGTTTGTCCAAGTCACCCTGCAGCCTATGAACATCCTCCATAGACTGTATTACACTACACAGTTTGGTGTCATCTGCAAAAATAGACACAGTGCTATTAATTCCTACCTCTATATCATTAATAAATATATTAAATAGTAGTGGGCCAAGCACAGAACCCTGGGGTACACCACTCATAACTGGTGACCATTCCGAGTAGGAATCATTGACCACAACTCTCTGGATACGATCCTTCAGCCAGTTTTCAATCCAATTGCAAATGATTTCTGCCAAACCAATAGCCCTAATTTTACCCATCAGGCGTCTATGAGGGACAGTGTCAAATGCCTTTGCAAAGTCCAAGAACACAATATCCACAGCTGCTCCTCCATCCAGGCATCTGCTAACCTCTTCATAAAAGCAGATAAGGTTAGTTTGACAACTTCTATTCTTAGTAAACCCATGCTGGCTGTCACTTATTATACTATTTGATGTCACATACTCCAGTATATAGTCTTTTACTAACCCTTCCAATACTTTCCCCACAATGGAAGTTAAGCTTACAGGCCTGTAATTGCCAGGCAAAGTTCTAGAGCCCTTTTTATATATTGGCACCACATTTGCCTTGCGCCAGTCACTTGGCACCACACCAGACATTACAGAATCCCTGAAGTTTTTAGCCAGCGGTACAGCAATAACAGAACTGAGTTCTTTAAGAACTCTGGGGTGTAACCCATCTGGTCCAGGAGCTTTGTACACATTGATTTTATTGAGCTTAGATTGGATAATGTCTACATTTAGCCAGTCTACTATATTACAGGGTGAATGACCCGCACTGGCACCACCCAAGTCAGAAGTTCTCTCTTCTATTGTATAAACAGAGCTAAAAAACCTATTAAGTATCTCTGCCTTCTCCTGGTCTCCAGTCACCGATGCCCCATTTTCAGAATAAAGGGGTCCAACCTGTTGTGACCCATTTTTTTTTGCATTGATATACCTAAAAAATTTCTTGGGATTTGTTTTGCTATCTTTAGCTACCTGTCTTTCATTTTGTATTTTGGCTGATTTGATTTCTTTTTTACAGAGTTTGGTAAGTTTTTTGTAAGTATTGAAAGCCTCAGGTGACCCGTCAGATTTATATTTTTTAAATGCCCTCTTTTTCTCATTAATTGCCCTTTTAACTGTAGCTGTAAGCCACGTGGGGTGTAATCTAGCCCGTCTATACTTGTTACCTATTGGAATAAATTTAGAAGTATAAAAACCCAGGATAGATTTGAATTTCTCCCATTTAACATTAGTATCACCATGTGACAGTATCTGATCCCAGTCTATATCCTGTATTGCAGCCCTGAATTTTTGGAAATTAGCCCTCTTAAAATTCAAAGTTTTCGATTTTCCCACCTGTTTCTGCTTTTTAAAGTTTAAGAGGAAAATAATTATATTATGATCGCTGTTCCCAAGGGGTTCCCGGATCCTGACATTTTGGACAATCTCCTCATTGTTAGAAATCACAAGGTCCAACAATGCGTCACCTCTTGTGGGATCTTCTACAAGCTGCAACATAAAATTATCCTGCAGAAAGTTGATAAAATGTCTCCCCTTCATAGATGAAGACGAGCCCTGACCCCAATTTATATTTGGAAAGTTAAAGTCTCCCATTATCACTACGGTCCCCTCCTGTGCAGCCCGCTCCATCTGTTTATATAGGTGACCCTCTATTTCCTCAGAGATGTTAGGGGGTCTATAAATTACACCAAAAATAATTTTCTCAAAGCTCTCTTGGCTTTGAATTTCAACCCACAAAGTTTCTGCCTCCTCACACTCTGAGACCACTGACTCATTCACAATCGCTTTTAAGTCTCTTCTGACATACAGACATACACCACCTCCCCTCCTATTTGCCCTGTCTTTCCGAAAGAGTGTAAAACCTTGAATATTAACAACCCAATCATGCGATTCATCGAGCCATGTCTCTGCTACACCAACAACATCTAACTGTTCCTCTAATATCAGAGCCTCAAGCTCGCCCATTTTGCCTGAGATACTTCTGGCATTTGTGAACATACAATTTAATTTTCCACAGTTATTTATCTGATTTAAAGTAATTTTACTGGCACATATATCCTCACCACTGTTCTGCAACTTGTGGATCTCCTTATCCACTGCCTTAGGCCCCCATACACCGCCCACATCACCACCCACCAACATAACCTGCCCCCTCTCTGACCTGTCTACCCCTTCAGTGTCTTCCTTTTCCTCCTCCCCCGAGCCTAGTTTAAATACTCCGCCACCCCTGCTAGGATCTTCTCCCCCAGCACAGCAGCCCCCCTTCCACTTAGGTGCAAGTTATCTGCAGAAAACAGCTTGTACCCCAGTGAAAAGTCAGCCCAATGCTCTAGGAACCCAAATCCCTCTGCTCTACACCAGGATCTGAGCCATGCATTTAACTCCCTGAGCTCCCGCTGTCTGCTCTGTGTAGCGCATGGCACAGGTAGGATTCCGGAGAATACTACCTTGGAGGTCCTTTCCTTAAGCTTTGAACCTAGTTCTTTAAAATTATTCTTCAGGCTCCTCCACCTACCATCTATTCTGTCATTGGTACCAACATGGACCACGACAGCTGGGTCATCCCCAGCCCCCCCCAGTAATTTATCCACCCTTTCCACCACATGCCGAACCCTGGCACCAGGGAGACAGCAAACCATTCGGTTGAGGCGGTCTTAGCGACAAATTATTCTATCCGTCTTCCTGATTATAGAGTCCCCTACAACCACTAGCTGCCTTGGCTTACCTGCACTCCCATCCACCCTACTACTAGCTGGTCTGCCCCCCGGCTGTGAGGGAGAGCAGGATCCGCTAGGGCTGCCATTTCTGACACTGACGTCCTTACATCATTGCACAATTTTGCAATTTTGCTTGGATGTTCAGAGTCAGAGTTGGCCTTCCTTTTCTTTGACCCCTTCCTACCCCCTCTAGTTACAGTAACCCAGCTACCCACCTGGCCCTGCTGGCTTTCCTCTCCACCCTCCACTTCTACCCCGCTTATTGCTTGCTCAGTGAGCAGCATACTCCTCTCAAGATTGTCAATTGCTCGCAGCCGTGCAATATCTTCCTCCAGATCTCTAACACGAGCTTCCAGTAGAAAAATATGGGCACATCTGTCACAGTGGTATTCACCCTCGAACTCTTGCTCCAGCAGTGTATACATGCGGCAGAGTGTGCACTGGAGCATACCACCAATCTTGCTAGCCATATCCTAGTAACAAAACAGTGATAAGTATATAAATCTTCACTTCTCCTGTAGTACTAGCCTGTCTCCTGGTATTTGCTCTGTGCTGACAGACACAGGTAACCTTATTGCCAAAGCTCACATTGATGTGCCATCCTGAGATGCACTACATGAGCAACTTATGTGGGTTGTACACATGACCTGATGCTTCCTCTACGGGTACGGGCAATGACAAAAGTGACCAAATCAGCAATAGGGTTGTCTTACTAATTTCACATAATTTCAATTTGTTGTGTGTTTCATTTGCACGGCATCAGGAGATATTAAAACACGATCATTGTTGATTCATAATTGTGATTGACTTGGAGTTACATTGTGGGATATTCATCAAACTTTGTATGCAAGAATTTTGGAGTATTTTCCGCCTGAAATACTGTTCACCACATTAATTGAGGGTTTTATACTATTTTTGTGCATTTTCCCAACTCGTCTGAAAAAGGGGGATGGCTTTGCAAAAGGGGGTGTGGACTAACCGGGGCGCCAGAAAATTTGGTTTGTGCATCTGAATAAACTATTCAGACATTAATTGTCTGACATAACAGTTCAGACCTAAACTATTATTTGGTCCTAAGTATGACTCCTAACCTCTTAATGTAACTGTGGAGTCTGACTCTATTCTGTAGTGTTTAATTCACTGACACTTTTTAAACATCTCCCTCATTCTGCTGTTTAAGTGTTCAATTTATTTTTCAAACTGCAGCTCTAGAACAAGTGAATTGGGGAAAGATTTAACCACAAACTATATTGTCAGAATAGGGCTCACTTTATGTAGTTACTTTTAAAGATTAGCACTAGAGGGCAGTAGCGATCCACCTCATTCTATCACTATCATTTTGCATACACGAAGGTGCCTATTTTGGTAGTCATGGAATAGCTGTTAAAAAAAAAATTGTGTCTTTACATCATATTGTTCACTTGCTGTTCAAAGATATTTAACTTATGTTTCGATTCATGGAGCAACTGCAGGCATAATTTGGCCATTTCCTGACACTGACCATTTTTTCGAATCTCACATGTCAAATAAGTGGTTAAAACTTTGGTATGCTTTAACATAACCAGGTTATTTTGAAATTGTTTTCTCATGACACATTGCTCTTCATGTTAGTAGAAAAATTGTTTTTAGTTATGAAAAATGATATTTTGCAAAAATGTTTGAAAATGTGATTTTCGAAATTCAAAATTTTTCACTCTTCCAACAGTCATAACTCCTAAAATCTTGATAACTAATATTGACCAAATGTCTGGTTAATGTTGGAATGGTTTTGTAAGTGTCCTCTCATTTTTCACATTATTAAAACTGCACAATCATAATTTTGAGGGACCTGCTCAGCTTTCAAGTGAATTTGAGAGGCCTAAATGATAGCAATACCTTTTCTAGCAAGATTGATATGGGAAACAGAGAGTCTGTTGAGGCAACTATGGGCCTCCTTTGTAGTTTGTGTAGTGTTTTGTGGACTTAGGGTAATATGTAGCATACCAGGGTTATTGGTTTAGATTAAATAGAACTTCAGAAATAAAAAAGTAAAGTAGTAGTACCACTGTCTAAAAGGATGGCACCCTGGTAGGCTAACCCCTGTGGGTTCAAGGTTACCTGTGGTAGGCTACAATAGCGGGTAATAGTGAAGGCTGCGCAGTGTCCTAAAATTCCACCTGCTGGCGTCCAGTAAATACAATTAATCACATATGAGAGAAAACAGACATGGGGGTCAAACCAGTCAATGTAGTTTGAATTTTATTTGTCAAAGGAGAAGGATATGTTGCGAGGGAGGACGTCCCTCTTCATCAGATCCAAAGCAGGACGCTGGAGATCAATGGTCCCTCTCTGTAGTAATAAGCTACATGCTTTTTCAAACTTTTACTAGTTTCAACAAATAGCACTAATAGTGCAGCTACACACATATGTATACAGTGGCGGAAGTACAATGACATATAGATTCGGTTTATATTCCCCTGTGGTCTCTTTATCATACTCCACTTCTATTATTAGCTCCTACATACGCAATGTGGTTGGCTTGGATAAACACAAAACCTATCTAAGAAAAAACCATTCCGACCAAAAAATGCAAAATACAGATATATCTTTATTGGCTAATCAAATAATACACAATTTAAAAACAGAAAAACAAGCTGGACACATAAAAGGGAAGCGAGGACATTACACAAAGTCAGACGAATATTGCAGGGTAATATATGGGAATGGGTGCTACCCTCCTAGGAGAGGTGTGCCCAGAAAGATATACTGTAGATCCGAAAGGGGAAGTAACTCTAAGATAACCTATAGTCAGTATACAATATTTAAAGTGCATAGTGCTTGTACATCACAGGGGCATATCTTGCTCTGAAAGCACATGAATTCATTGTAGCCTATCATGAAAGCAGTAAAACAGCCATATTGCATATCTTGCTCTAAAAGCACATAAATTCATTATAGCCTATCATGAAAGCAGTAAAACAACCATATTGCATGTACCCATTGTGACTAGTTCACCTGCCGTCTGACACAGAAGCCCCGACGCGGGTTTCGGCGCTAGCCTTCGTCTGGGGGTAATGTGTAACTGAGACACCTGGGTTTTTAAATGACGAGCGTTTCGGCGCTAGCCTTCGTTTCAACAAATAACCGCACAAGTATACTGTATATCAATTCTGTGTTACCAAAGTCAATATAGTCCATCACTTTAGTGACATTTTTCCAAAGGGGATTCATTATGGATAAGAAGCTGCAAGAAGGGTTAGGCCGGCATATTGCATGCATATTGCGATGTTACGGGTCCCCGACCCTTTACCAGCATGCGCATCTCTCTAGTACATTTTCATATATCAAATTGTATGTATCAAATATGGATATAATAAATATATTTAAAATGGAGCCTATAAGAACACAGAGGAATAGCTGTCACGTTAAGTCCTACGGGTTTAAATGAATCGAGAGAATATATATATATATATATATATATATATATCCAAGAAAAAAATGAGACTGCACTCCAAGATAAAATGTGAAAAAACAGATGGGAGCTTTATTAGCCCAAGTGCAACGTTTCAGACCCTTTTCAGGATCCTTTTTCAAGCAATGTGATAAATCCAACACTCCATATATATGGACAACATCATAAGTCATGTGATCATATCAGGTGCATTTATACAACAAACTTACACTTCAAAACATTCATATATGTGACACAGTGAACAGCTTCCATTGATATATCAAGAAACATCAGTAAATAACCCTGTGTAATAACCCCATTTCTTTACCTCTTGTAGCTTGGTGACAATAATACTATCTCCCTCGGCGTTCAGAAGTACAAAGGGCGCATGTGCGCGTGTCCCTATGACGTCAGGGAGCCATCTACCTGTCATATACCCCACATTGTAACCACCTCCTTCCTTCAAAACATGCTGAGACACTTTTTGGCGCAGCCGCCAATTTCTGGCGCACGCGCCATATTGTGGCACATTCACTTACTATTTCATTCAACATCACAAAGCAGTTACCTTGGGTCAAGATCACATGATCATTCTTACCAACGCCATTTTATTTAAGGGCAACTTGCCCATCAGTTCCACGGCTTATAGCCAAACATTACAATGCAATATAGAGTTGCATACAGTGTGCCATACTTTCGTACAGCACACCGTGCTCTCTGTAAAACTGCTGCGTACCTCATATCTTATGGCGGTAAAAAGAAAGAAAAAATGACCCCCTGCTCAACCAACACACATCCTCAAGGAGGGATTTACTATTAAAGGTTCATGGAATAGATCATAAAGTACATAGCCCCCATCTTAAATAACATAAATAAAAGAAGCTATAGCGCCATTGGAGATATTCATGTGTCTTCTTTGTGAATAACCCATAAGTGCTCTATACATATGTGACTTTTCTTCATATGGTTTCTGTAAAAAACTAAATGAGAGTGTCAATTTACATTTTTTCAATTTTTCACGAAATTTTTCAATTTTTTTTAAAAATATGTCTTATACAAATTTCATAGATTTATCACATGGCTATACTTTCTGGATGATGTCATCATTGGTATCAATGGTTCACTGTTAGAGGACGGTCTTATAGGACTGGTTTCAATGAATAGTCTACATTTAGGCCACCTGATTTTAGCGTTCCCAATCTCTTAATCCACTGTAGCTCTTTTTGTTTTAATATTTTCTCCCTGTCTCCTCCTCTCCTCAGGGGTGGGACATGGTCTATTAACATGAATCTCAAATCCCTCTCTTTGTGTTTCGCTTCTTTAAAGTGACATGAAACTGGTAAATCCGCTCTTCCCTTTCTAATGGTGTAGCTATGCTGGTTAATTCTCACCTTAAATTCATTAATAGTCTCACCAACATAGACTAATTTGCAGGGGCATTGAAGAATGTAAATGACATACTCAGAGGAGCATGTTCAGAATGGCGTATATTAAATACCCTACCGTCAGTGGGATGTGTAAAGGTACTACCTTTTAGCAACAGTTGCAGTTGACACAACTAACACAGGGGAAACTCCCGATTTTTGGCTTGCTCAGAAAAGTCTGGACACTTTTTTTGCCCGGCCCCACGTCAGCTTTTACAACACTGTCACGGATATTTTTCGCCCTCCGATATGAAAAAAGAGGTGGTTATTTAAGTTCTGGTATGTCATTATGATTACTACCCAATATGGGCCAATGATTTTTTACAATTCTGGCTATCCGGTTACTATCCTCTGTGAAAGTACTCACCAGTGGAATTTGCTTAGAACCACCTGACTCCCGTTTCTTAACTTCAATCAGTTTTTGTCTATCCATATCCTTTACTACCTCTTTTTGTCGAAAAAGAAGTTGTTTGGGGTAATTCCTCTCTTCAACTGATTATTTCTATCAGTAGGCTTTTGATATAGCTCAGTTTCCAAACCCTCATTACCTTTCTTTATCAATGTGTCAAGGAATTGCAATTTTTCAGCAGAGTATACTAGAGTAAACTTAACAGTGGGATCAAATGTATTTAGTTCCTCAAAAAAAGCCAATAAGTCAGTGTCAGAACCAACCCACATAGCACACACATCATCTATGTATCGCCACCATTCCAGAAACTTCTGAAAATGGGGCGACACATAGATGACATGCTCCTCAAGGTACCGCATATAGATGTGAGCATATGTGGGGGCCACATGGGACCCCATGGCGGTACCTTGTACCTGAAGGAAAAATTCATCCCTGAAAAGGAAATAATTAGATTTCAAAACGAGTGCCAGTAACTCAAGAATAAATTGTTTACATTCAATTGTATAACCAGAATCCTCTAGCAAAATCTGTACTGCCTTCAAGCCCCTTTCATGTTCAATAGAAGTGTAGAGGCTGGTGACATCAAAAGACACCAACCACACTTCTTCATCATTGGGGAGTGTAACCTCTTTTAGCTTTTGTAAAAACTCTGATGTGTCCCTAATGTGAAACGACGCTCCTGTCGCAAATTCTCTCAGCACTTTATCTAGAAAAATGGCTATATTGCTAAAGATAGACCCCACCCCAGAAATAATAGGGTGTCCAGGAGGATCCACAAGGGTTTTGTGGATCTTTGGAATGGCATATATAACTGGTGTTCTAGGATACACAACAATTAAAAATTTCTGTAAGACCTCATCAATAATACCCACTTTAATTGCTTGCTGAGTGATTTTTTTAAATTTCCCTGGCTATATCAAATTTGGGATCTTTATCCAACCTCTTATAAACTTTAATGTCACTTAGCTGCCTCTGTATCTCGGCTAGGTATTTGTCTGTATCCATGATGACGACCGCACCCCCTTTATCGGCGGGTTTACTCGTCAGGTCGCCAGGGCTTTTCTGAGCAAACCAAAAATCGGGAGTTTCCCCTGTGTTAGTTGTGTCAATTGCAGTCTGATGCTAAAAGGTAGTACCTTTACACATCCCACTGATGGTAGGGTATTTAATATACGCCATTTCTAACCATGCTCCTCTGAGTATGTCATTTACATTCTTCAATGCCCCTGCAAATTAGTCTATGTTGGTGAGACTATTAATGAATTTAAGGTGAGAATTAACCAGCAGTGGACATCCAAGGAGCATGATACGGAGTCTCCCTAAAAGCCAGTTAATGAGGGTGAAAAGAATAGTGAGTAATGAAGAGAAGGTTGAAGAGGCCATGAATAATATGTGTATAAAATTTGAAGAGAGGAATTACCCCAAACAACTTCTTTTTCGACAAAAAGAGGTAGTAAAGGATATGGATAGACAAAAACTGATTGAAGTTAAGAAACGGGAGTCAGGTGGTTCTAAGCAAATTCCACTGGTGAGTACTTTCACAGAGGATAGTAACCGGATAGCCAGAATTGTAAAAAATCATTGGCCCATATTGGGTAGTAATCATAATGACATACCAGAACTTAAAGAACCACCTCTTTTTTCATATCAGAGGGCGAAAAATATCTGTGACAGGGTTGTAAAAGCTGACGTGGGGCCGGGCAAAAAAAGTGTCCAGACTTTTCTGAGCAAACCAAAAATCGGGAGTTTCCCCTGTGTTAGTTGTGTCAACTGCAACTGTTGCTAAAAGGTAGTACCTTTACACATCCCACTGACGGTAGGGTATTTAATATACGCCATTTCTTGACATGCTCCTCTGAGTATGTCATTTACATTCTTCAATGCCCCTGCAAATTAGTCTATGTTGGTGAGACTATTAATGAATTTAAGGTGAGAATTAACCAGCATAGGTACACCATTAGAAAAGGAAGAGCAGATTTACCAGTTTCATGTCACTTTGAAGAAGCGAAACACAAAGAGAGGGATTTGAGATTCATGTTAATAGACCATGTCCCACCCCTGAGGAGAGGAGGAGACAGGGAGAAAATATTAAAACAAAAAGAGCTACAGTGGATTAAGAGATTGGGAATGCCAAAACAGGTGGCCTAAATGTAGACTATTCATTGAAACCAGTCCTATAAGACCGTCCTCTAACAGTGAACCATTGATACCAATGATGACATCATCCAGAAAGTATAGCCATGTGATAAATCTATGAAATTTGTATAAGACATATTTAAAAAAAAAAATTGAAAAATTTCATGAAAATTTGAAAAAATGTAAATTGACACTCTCATTTAGTTTTTTACAGAAACCACATGAAGAAAAGTCACATATGTATAGAGCACTTATGGGTTATTCACAAAGAAGACACATGAATATCTCCAATGGCACTATAGCTTCTTTTATTTATGTTATTTAAGATGGGGGCTATGTACTTTATCATCTATTCCATGAACCTTTAATAGTAAATCCCTCCTTGAGGTTGTGTGTTGGTTGAGCAGGGGGTCATTTTTTCTTTCTTTTTACCGCCATAAGATATGAGGTATGCAGTAGTTTTTCAGAGAGCACAGTGTGCTGTAGGAAAGTACGACACACTCTATATTGCATTGTAATGTTTGGCTATAAGCCGTGGAACTGGTGGGCAAGTTGCCCTTAAATAAAATGGCGTTGGTTGGAATGATCATGTGATCTTGACCCTAGGTAACTGCTTAGTGATGTTGAATGAAATAGTAAGTGAATGCGCCACAATATGGCGCGTGAGCCAGAAATAGGCAGCTGCGTCAAAAAGTGTTGCAGCATGTTTAGAAGGAAGGAGGTGGTTACAATGTGGGGTATATGATAGGTAGATGGTTCCCTGACTTCATAGGGACACGTGCACATGTGCCCTTTGTACTTCTGAACGCCGAGGGAGATAGTATTATTGTCACCAAGTTACAAGAGGTAAAGAAATGGGGTTATTACACAGGGTTATTTACTGATGTTTCTTGATATATCAATGGAAGCTGTTCACTGTGTCACATATATGAATGTTTTGAAGTGTAAGTTTGTTGTATAAATGCACCTGATATTATCACATGACTTGCTTGAAAAAGGATGCTTGAAAATGGATCCTGGACAGGGTCTGAAACGTTGCACTTGGGCTAATAAAGCTCCCATCTGTTTTTTCACATTTTATCTTGGAGTGCAGTCTATTTTTTTCTTGGATATTTTCGTCTGGTGTGTCAAGACCAGGATATTGGGGTTTGCACCCACAAAGTTACTTGGCAATCTTGGTGCTGCTGGACTTTTCAAATGTTGTGTATATATATATATATCTATAGAACCAATTCGACTCAGGTGCACTTCCCAGTACTTAGACCAAAGTCCCTCCACATACTAAATAAAAGAAAATGGCAGCACTCCGAGATTTCAATGTGAACAAAGATGTACTCATTTATTCCAGCATGTGTCAAGCAGATGTTGAATAAACGAGTACGAGTACGTCTTTCACATTGAAATCTCGGAGTGCTGCCATTTTATATATCCACTCTGTCACGGGTGCTCCCATGATCCATATTACGGGTCGTGGGCTCATCCGTGCTCCTCTCCCCCTGCTGGCCCATTGCCGACCCCTAGGGTGCATCCGCGCCGGCTTCAAAAGTTTTAAAGGGCCAGTGTGCCGCTAATTGGCATTGCCCATTTTCAGGAAAATTATTTAAGCCTGCCTCTTTCTGCAAACCCTGCTGGATCTTCCAGGGAGACACAGCATTCAAATGCAGAGGTCCAGCTCAAGAGTAAACTTAACTCCCAATTCAGGTAAAAATTCCAAAAATTTTTATTGAAGTTTTCTTAACAAACATACATAATAAAAAAGGATGGACATAGATGGCAAAAAAGTCCTTTAGATTGCCTACGCGCTTCAGATAAACACTATATTCTTACTCATGGCCATAAGCCAGGTTCCTGAGACTGCTCCTGCGACTTCTGCTACCCCGCCGTGTCTTTCTGCCGCTGAACCTAGGCTATGACTGTCTATGACCGATAAATATGATGGGGAACCCAAGTTGTGCAGGGGCTTTATTACCCAGGGCTCCCTGCATATTGAACTCATGGCATCTCAATTTGTCACAGAGCGATCCAAGGTGGCATTTATCATTAGTCTCCTCTCCGGGAAGGCCCTGGTCTGGGCTACCCCTATTTGGGACAGAGACGACCCAGTCACGGCTACTCTCACGGCATTTCTGGCAGACTTCTGGTCTGTGTTCGAAGAACCTGCACGGGCCTAATCTGTTGAGACTGCCTTGTTAAACTTGTCCGTAGGAGAATAAGCTGTCCAGTTCCATACCCTGGTCTCGGAACTCTCCTGGAACAATGCTGCCTTGTCCGCAACCTTCAGAAAAGGTCTCTCTGCTCAAGTAAAGGACGCATTGGCCACACGTGACCTGCCGTCTACACTGAGAGGTCTCCTCTCCTTAGCCACTCGAATTGACGTGCAGTTTAGGGAACGTACCGAGGAGTTATGTCACGAGCAAGTCCATCCACAACCTCTACCTCGCCTGGCTCCTACTTTCCATAGGCCACTCCAGCCTCCGGCCATAACGTCTGTAGAAGAGCCTATGCAGGTGGACAGAACCAGACTCTCCTCCCAGAAGACGACAGGGGAACCTCTGCCTGAATTGTTCAGCGTCCAGGTCTCGGCTTTCTTGGACTACAGTTTTGCGGGAACTTTGTGGATGCCGCTCTTGTCTCCCGATACCGGTCCGGAGAGGAGACTAATGATAAATGCCACCTTGGATCGCTCTGTGACAAATTGAGATGCCATGAGTTCAATATGCAGGGAGCCCTGGGTAATAAAGCCCCTGCACAACTTGGGTTCCCCATCACAGAGCCAATTTGGTGCTCTGCATAAGTAGAAATTGTTCTTCTACGTGCTGCCACACTCTACCTTGTCCCTCCTGCTGGGTCTTCCCTGGTTGCAGCTCCATACACCTGTCTTTAACTGGATGACAGGGGAGATTCAGCATTGGGGTCCAGAGTGTCAGTCCCGCTGTAAGTTGGCATCACGGCCAGTACCTGTCTCGGTATCTTCCGTGACTTGCAAGCCTTTGGGGGCCTACCAATGTGTTACCGGGACTTTGCCGATGTGTTCTCTAAGAAGCAGGCAGAGACATTGCCACCACACTGTCCCTATGACTGTCCTATTGATTTGTTGCTGGGTACCTCTCCTCCCCGGGGTCGGGTGTACCCTCTCTCTGTTCCCGAGACCACTGCCATGTCAGAGTATATTAAAGAGAACCTGCAGAGAGGGTTTATATGTAAGCCCTCTTCTCCAGCTGGTGAAAGGTTCTTTTTTGTGACCAAGAAGGATGGCTCCCTCCGTAGATTATCGTGGACTTAACAAGATCACCCTCTGCTGTTGATCACAGAGCTTTTTGACCGCCTGTGCGGCTCCAAGATTTTCTCCAAGCTGAACCTTCGTGGGGCCGACAACCTCATCCAGATCCGCAAGGGTGACGAATTGAAGACAGCGTTTAACACTCGTGATAGACATTTCGAGTACCTTGTGATACCATTTGGACTTTGTAATGCTCCAGCTGTTTTCCAGGAATTCGTCAATGACATCTTCCGAGATCTGCTGTATACGTGTGTCGTGGCTTAACTTGACAATATTTTGGTGTTCTCCTCAGACCTTGAGACCCACCAATAACGTACGGCAAGTTCTTGGCCACCTACGGGCTAATCGTATCTACGCCAAGCTCGAGAAGTGTCAGTTCCATCAACGAAGCCTTCCTTTCCTCAGTTTCATCATCTCCAACAAAGGTCTCCAGATGGATTCTGCTAATCTGTCTGCAATTCTGCAGTGGCCGCTTCCAGAAAGTTTACGGCCATCCAGAGAGAGGATTCTAGGCTTCATGAACTATTACTGGCATATTATTCCACATTTTTCTACTCTGGTGTCTCCCATCGTGTCGCTCACTGAGAAGGGTGCCAATCAACATCTCTGGCCCCCGGTGGCTGAAGAGGCCATCTCAAGGTTAAAGTACGCCTTTGCCTCAGCTCCTGTTCTCACTAGGCCTAACACGGAAAAGCCCTTTCATCTCAAGGTGGATGCATCTTCCGTAGAAAGGGCCTAAGGGCCGAACACCCACGTGCGGATTCTTTTCAAAAACCTTTTCGCCTGCAGAGTGAAATTACTCTATTGGGGACAGAGAACTGTTAGACATTAAACTTGCCCTGAAAGAATGGCAATATCTTTTGGAGGGCTCGCCCTCCGGTCTGCGTATATATACAATTTTTTAATTGTTTTTAACTTGTCCTTCATGCCTTGATGGAGTTTTTCTATTGCTGAAATAAAGATTTATCACTTTTTTACATAATTTTGTCTATTGGCACACCTCTTTTTCTCTTTGAATATTTTATAGCTTGCTTTGTGTGCTGACATTTACCTTGTTTTGGTGGTTGTGCATGGTCCACTCTGTGTATCGTATATAAAGGCCCAACGTCTTAATCCCAGGCAAGCCCGTTGGTCACTTTTCTTCTCACACTTCAACCTGTTCATCCACTTTCAGCCTGCGGAGAAGAATATCAAAGTGGATGCCCTTTCCCGTGCCTCAGATGTTGGAGAAGAGCTGTTTCCTCTGCATATTATTTCTCCGGAACAGTTGGTTGTTGCCACTCCGGTGGATCTTCAGCAGCTTCTCCCTGGCAAGACGTATGTCTGACCTGTACTGCAGAAGATTTTGTCTTGGGGACATTGTTCGCGCCTGGCTGGGCATCCTAGGGTGCAACGCTCCATGGCCCTCATCTCCCCCTATTACTGGTGGCTTGACTTGGTCAAAGATGTTTGGGACTTTGTGTAATCCTTCACTTCCTGTGCCGTTAATAAGCCTTCCCGCCTGAAACCGGCTGGCCTCTTGCTTCCGTTGCCGATACCCAGTTGCCCGTGGTGACACGTGGCTATGGACTTTGTCACGGACCTTCCACCTTTTCTGGCAATAGTGTCATCTAGAACGGAGCAGTTTTCTAAGATGTCCCATTTTGTTCCCCTTCCAGGTTTTCCGTCTGCTCCACGTCTTGCCAGCTTGTTCTTTCAACATATCTTCTGGCTGCATGGTCTTCCTCAACACATCGTGTCTGATCAAGGGGTTCAGTTTCTGTCAAAATTCTGGCGATCCTTGTGCAATCAGTTGCAAGTGACTTTGGACTTCTCCTCTGCCTTTTGTCTGTAACCGTCAGGATGATTGGTCCAGTCTATTGCCATGGGCAGAGTTCTCCTATAACTTTCTGGACTCTGAGGCTGCCAAAGCAGCTCCTTTCTTCATTGTCTATGGATGAATTCCTCATCCACCGCTTCCCTCAGATGTCACTGTGGTTGAAGACTTGATGCACGACCTCAAATCTGTCTGGGAACAGACCCGCCAGTCTCTTCTTCAGGCCTCTGCTCGCACCAAGTCACAGGCAGCTGAGACGTAGGGCTCCTCCTGTCTTCACTCCGGGTGACAAGGTGTGGTTGTCTTCTAGATATGTCCGACTGAAGATTCCCAGTTACAAGTTTGGTCCACGGTTTCTTGGTCCTTTGGAGGTGTTAAGACGAATAAATCCTGTATCGTTTAAGGTCCACCTTCGTCCTACTATGTGCATCCCGAACTCCTTCCATGTCTTCCTTCTGAAACCTATTGTCCTGAACCGCCTCCACCTGCTCCAGAGGCTGACTGTTGATGTCTAGGAGGTAAAAGAGGTATTGGACATGAAGACTGTGAGAGGTTCTTCCTTTTCGACTGGAAGGTGTTCGGGCCCAAGGAAGGATCTTGGGAGCCTGAGGAGAATAGAAAAGAGATGCATGAGATCTGACTTATAAACCATTAGACTGTTACACTGTGAGCTCTGTTACATCTCACAGACATGTGCCTGCCTCCCCCTTCCCCTAGATCACATATCTCCTTGTAGCTTGTAGTTTGCAGCCATCTCTCTGCTCAACATGTGCTGATGTGAATCAGTGAGTGTCTCGGAGCTCCGTGCAGGGGGCGTGGCTACAGCCACACAGCATAGACAGACAGAAATATGATCTGCACAATCTCATCCAAGATGGCGCCCGCCCCTAAGTCAGAAGTTACTGGGTCGTGTCTAGGGCAACTAAAATTGTGTACAGCAGGACTGATAGAGACAGGTTGGACTTATATCTGTGAAATGCTGCATTTTTGTTAATAATAGTGAATTAGAAAATGTGTTATTTTTTTATCTTGAGTACATATAATAAACTTGTCTTTGTGGGAATACCCCTTTAATGTTAAAAGATAAAACACATGTTACTACTTATAAAAAAGATATCATGGTTTATACGGTTGAAAAAAGGGTGCAGATATGTATTTGGTGATGTGTTTTGCCCAATTCATTTGAATTACAAACCCATCATCTGGATGGATTCCCTCTCTGCTTTTGAATTACGATCAAGAAGGCAATACCAGCACAGTGGAGAAAATGTTTTCCCCATAGCATCTGCGTTTACTGTGAGACGCTTGTGATCGAGAATTTGCACCTCATTTTGGTATGGAGCACTCCTCCCCACTGTGCGTGAATTGCATTCCTATATGTCAGTGATGGAAAACCTTTTAGAGACCGAGTCCACAAACTACAACCAAAACCAACTTATTTATTGCAAAGTGCCAGCACAGCAATTTAAGTAGTAATTTATTGCTACCTGTTCTACCACAACTTTCAATCATATCGGCCTCTTGAGGGCAGCAATACAGTTGAAAAATGGAGGGCAAATTTGGACTATCCTGGTAGCTTCTTGTGAGGGTCCCCCTGTACAGGAAGAAACATGAAGCCAGCAGGAGCTCTACAGATAATCCACCCCTTTCCAAAAGTTCTACCTCTTCATGCAGTCCCAAGCAATTAAAAATGTGTTTCTTTAAAATAGCACTGAGAGCGGCATTTTTTGAGTTGCCCCCGACTGCGGGTTGATTCTTGAAGAGGGCTTTGAGTGCCACCACTGCTATAGGTAATTCAAATGCAGCGTGTGAATGTAACCACTGAAAACATAAATGTACAACAGCCTCCCCACTCCACTGGTAGAACAAATCTTTTAACTAATATATATTGTGCTTGAAGAAAATGCAAGCAGCACACTTAGCAATCGGTGATGGTGGGTGCAGGCACAATAAGACCGGGCCCAAGGTCCTTTGTAGATAAATAGTGGAAAAAGGCAGCACACCAAACGAAGTCCAGTATCAAGTGTAAAAAGTGGGTTCCATTTTATTCCATGTTTCCAAATACAGCAACGTTTCGGCTCTTTAAGAGCCTTTCTCAAGCCAAATAACAAGAGTGTGCAACATACATATATACCCCATCCGGGTGATCATGTGATACATTTGTTCCCACCCCCTAATTTGCATATTGCGTCATCATATTGAAATTTACACAATGAACATCAAATAAAATTGCTTAAATTCATAATGACATATATTACATACAACATGGTAAAGTGCATGTGCCTATGTAGTGTCTGAATTGATTGGTGCTTAACCATTAGTGTAACAGTGTCAATAAAGTGCTGAGTGAATTCAAGTAAAGTTAATCAAAAATCTTTAAAAACAGTCCGGGTGTCTCACCACCTCGTCCACCAGTAGTGTGCACGAAAGGAAAAGAGCGATCCGTTCGACGCCGCCTCTGTTCAGGAGTTTGGCTTGGCGCGCCGGTGTCTGGAGGTGCTTGACACGCATGGCTGGAACGCAAGCACAGCGGTGCATCACTGCGCATGCGCAGACTCGTCCTGTAGTCAAGGAGATGGCTCACGTCATAGATGGACAAAAGCGGGTACAGATCGCTGTATGTAACAGACGTGTAGCCAGGTAAAGTATATGTTGCCAACAATTATATCAAAGTGGGAGGCTACTGGCACAGCACGGAGTATGCATATGGTAATAAGGAAAAAACCACATATATGGGGAAGTAACATAATTATTAACCCCTGTAGTCCGGGGAGAGAGAAGATTTTTTAATCCCAGATGGTCCTATGGGGACCCTATAGGGAAAAATGTAGATATGGTTATGAGACCCCTCGTGGTTCGCTAGGTAAGTGCAAATACTCCCATTGGCACAAGTTGTAGCCACCTGATAATGAATGGTAAGTCACACATAAACATCATTATAGTAAATTATTATTGAAAAAAGAGAAGGAAAAAAGGAGAGGCAGTACAGGATCCCAGCAAAAGACCAACCAAAAACGCAAAGGACGACTCCCAAACACAAGAAAGAACAGCACAAAGTCTGGCATGGAGCGAAACACTGCCAATCCACAGGCATCTACATCTTTTTTAGGCATGACCACACCTGTAACCAACGACCAAAGACCCGAAGAGGCGGATACAAGCACCATAGATCTAGGAAACACCCAGCATTTCAAACAGAAACAGACACTACCTGCCATGGCCCTGAGGAAAAGGACATAGAACCAGCTGTGGTAAATATCTCATCTAAACCGTTATCTATTGATCAAATGTCTGTGTTAACAAAGGGATTGTCTTATTGTATTGCCTCAAAACCCGACTGGTTCCAAATTGAGTTGGACTTACAACATTTTTTCAGGTCTATAAAGCTTAAGCATTATTTTTGTAACCAATCTGTGAAAACCAATATTAATATGTCTAACAACACCGAACTTTCTCTTAAACAGTTTCAGTTACGTAACATCAGTCATTTCACCCCCGACGTGAGCGCACCACATATTGATGCGTTCATGTCTGCGGTAAAAAATGAGATACAGGTGCTCCGTCATGACAGCACAAAGGATAGTCTTTTTCATCCCAATTTCACGCACACTGAAATTGACGCATTAGAGGAGCTGGTCCATGACGGCGACATCACCATTAAGCCCGCCGACAAAGGCGGGGCTGTCGTCGTCATGGACACCGGTGCCTATTTAGCTGAGATACAAAAACAACTGTCTGACAGTACAGTATATCGTAGGATTCCAGGTGATCCAAAATTTACCTTAAGTAAAAAAATTAAACTAATATTGGACAAAGCCAAGGCTGACAACATCATAGATCATGACATGCACAGGTTCCTAACAATACTACATCCCACCACTCCGGTACTATATACGTTACCTAAGATACACAAAAACCTCAGGTCTCCCCCAGGAAGGCCTATAGTATCCGGAAGAGGCTCTATCTTTTCAAACATGGCTACTTTCCTTGACAAAACATTACGACAGTTCTCCATTTCTGGGTCATCCTACATCCAAGACAACTGATTTTATCAATAAAATCACTGAAGCAGATACATTGATCACTGACAATACCATTTTAGCCTCTTTCGATGTTGTCTCCCTATACACATCAATTAACCATGAGAGAGGCATTAATGCAGTGAAGAGCAAACTTTCCAACAGCGACTACACACTACCCACACAAACATTTATCATAGAACTACTTGATATGATTTTGAAGAACAATTATTTCCTATTTGGAGACGATTTTTATTTACAGTTAATGGGAGTCGCTATGGGTGCAAATATGGCACCAACATATGCCAATATCGTCATGGGGGTCCTGGAGGAGGACGCCGTCTATGCCTCCACCCACTTCAGGCACTGCCTGAGGTGGTGGAGGTACATAGACGACGTCTTCCTCCTATGGTCTGGCACTGAGCATGAACTTAACGAATTCCACACGTATCTCAACACAATCGATGATACCATCAAATTTACCTTGACATATTCCAGAAGTGAAATACAATTTCTAGACGTTTTAGTGATACTGAATGATGCGAATGTTGAAACAGACCTATTTGTGAAACCAACTGATAGGAACACGCTACTTAGATTTGAGAGCCATCACCCACGAGCCATGATTAACAGTTTACCCTATAGCCAACTCCTTAGGGTTAAACGCATCACCAGCAATCCACAGAAAGTTACAAAAAATCTGAACACCATGCTTAACAAATTCACACAACGTGGTTACCCACGTAGAATTATCAAAAAAAATTTCGATAAGGCACAGCTTATAGATAGATCCAGCACATTATCATCCACTACTAAGAAGACAGATTCAGGTAGAATCCCATTTGTCTCCACTTACAGTGAGTACAGTAATCACATTACAAGAATTATTCGCAGACATTGGTCTAAATTAGCAGGTAACCCCACTTCTGCCCCTGAGTTCAACAACCCCCCCATTTTTTCATACCGGAGATCCCAGTCTATTAGAGACCGGTTAGTGAAAGCCGATGTGGGATCCCTGCGACCCAGCAGACAGAAGGGCATTTTTGGGGAATTGAACAAGGGTTCCTTTCCATGTCGCAGTTGCATAAACTGCAAACAAAAGATCAGAGGTGGCTCTTTTTTTCACAATAATACAGAGTACAAAATTAAACATTACTTGAACTGTGACAGTCGTTTTGTCATTTACAAATTAAGTTGTCCTTGTGGTCTTTTATATATAGGCGAAACAACTTTAGAATTCAAAACGAGGTTTAACCAACATCGCTACACTATCCGTAACAATAGACGTGACTTACCTGTACCAAAACACTTTTCTGATGCCGGCCACACCGAGAATGATCTTAAATTTCAAATTATAGACCACATACCCCCCCTACGGAGGGGTGGAGACAGAGAAAAAATCCTTAAGAAGAAAGAATTATATTGGATTTTTACCTTAAACACTTTACGTCCACATGGACTAAATGTTGATTTCAAACTAACAGGTATCTGATGCACATTATATGCAGTCATGCCAGACTCCCTATTCATTGTCTGATATATACTGTAGGTTCTCTAAGTAACAAGAAATACCCTATACCTTAAATGCTATCATATATCTAACTTAAGAATCTCTCTCTTTCTTTTCTCAGATGACATGAACCCAAGAAAGCCATTCCGGGATTTTTTTCTCTCACCAGTCCCTTCCACCAATTTTTTGTGTTGCACCAGATCCTGTACTGCCTCTCCTTTTTTCCTTCTCTTTTTTGCATAATAATTTACTATAATGATGTTTATGTGTGACTTACCATTCATTATCAGGTGGCTACAACTTGTGCCAATGGGAGTATTTGCACTTACCTAGCGAACCACGAGGGGTCTCATAACCATATCTACATTTTTCCCTATAGGGTCCCCATAGGACCATCTGGGATTAAAAAATCTTCTCTCTCCCCGGACTACAGGGGTTAATAATTATGTTACTTCCCCATATATGTGGTTTTTTCCTTATTACCATATGCATACTCCGTGCTGTGCCAGTAGCCTCCCACTTTGATATAATTGTTGGCAACATATACTTTACCTGGCTACACGTCTGTTACATACAGCGATCTGTACCCGCTTTTGTCCATCTATGACGTGAGCCATCTCCTTGACTACAGGACGAGTCTGCGCATGCGCAGTGATGCACCGCTGTGCTTGCGTTCCAGCCATGCGTGTCAAGCACCTCCAGACACCGGCGCGCCAAGCCAAACTCCTGAACAGAGGCGGCGTCGAACGGATCGCTCTTTTCCTTTCGTGCACACTACTGGTGGACGAGGTGGTGAGACACCCGGACTGTTTTTAAAGATTTTTGATTAACTTTACTTGAATTCACTCAGCACTTTATTGACACTGTTACACTAATGGTTAAGCACCAATCAATTCAGACACTACATAGGCACATGCACTTTACCATGTTGTATGTAATATATGTCATTATGAATTTAAGCAATTTTATTTGATGTTCACTGTGTAAATTTCAATATGATGACGCAATATGCAAATTAGGGGGTGGGAACAAATGTATCACATGATCACCCGGATGGGGTATATATGTATGTTGCACACTCTTGTTATTTGGCTTGAGAAAGGCTCTTAAAGAGCCGAAACGTTGCTGTATTTGGAAACATGGAATAAAATGGAACCCACTTTTTACACTTGATACTGGACTTCGTTTGGTGTGCTGCCTTTTTCCACTATTTATTAATATATATTGTGGCTATATATATTGTAGCTGCCACTACAGTAGATTTTGGGTATAGAATGAGTGTTGCTGAATGGATGTGGGAAAGCTGGGTGTTTTTGCCATTAATTAGGATTCATTTGCATCCAGCTGGAAGTCCTGCATAACTACCTGGTGTAGACTTCCCACAATGGCTCCACCCTGGGGAAGAGACAGGTTACGTCAAAGGCCTGTGGAGCTGTGGCAGTGAACTGATACTGAGTTTTTGGGGTGCCTGGCAGTAGGCCAGCACCTGGTGAGGTAGGGAACCTCAATGTATAGTTAGTGCTGGAGAGGCTTAGGCTTTATTTTTGCTGTTTTGTTTACTTTGTTTTTACTGCCAAATAAAACTGGCTGCGGTCAGTTATACCCAAGTCGCACAGTGAAGTTACTGGTTTCTGGTGAATGGTGCCCGTCTACCCAAGGAGACGACGGTCCCGAACCTAATCCCTTACTATATAATATATATTAGACAAGTATTTAAGTTCCTCACTTTACTCCTTTAGGGCACAGCTCATTTAAACCTTGAGGACACAGCCCATTTTTTAAAATCTGCTTGTGTCACTATATGAAGTTATAACTTTGGAACACTTTTGTCATGACTCGCAAATTGTACTGATGAGATCAGGTTTCAGGCTTCTTGCTGGGAAACCACACCCAGAGCTGCCTGTGATTGACAGCTGCATTTCTGATCCTGGGAAAGCTGGGTGTGCCTCTAAACTCGTTTTGCCTGCAGCTGCGGTTTGAGTGATGGACGGCTGAGCCAGTCAGAGCTGGAGGCAGTGTCCATTACTGCCTTATATTCTGCTCAGCCCCTTCATTTGGTGCTGGTTATTGCAGTCTATCTGTGTATCTAGTGTCTTGCTATTGTGTTTCTGGCTATTCTGTGTACTGACTTCTGCTTTGCCTACTGACCATTCTATTTGCTTTACGAATCTGTACCTTTGCCGCCATCTTGGTTTTGACCCGGTTTGTTTGACTTCGCTTGTCTGTCTGTAATTGTTGTTTGTCCCTCAGTGTCGGTTTCTGTTTCCAGTGTGAACACGGACCTATATCAGTATTCCGGTTACCTGTCCGCTCCACCATCCAGCAGCTGCCAGACAAAGTAGGTTTTCCCTGTCATCTTGTAGGGTCACTCAGGGACCATCAGTTAGGTTCCTGATAGTGGGTTCGCCCTTACCAGGGCGGTTTATCTGCTTTAGGCAGGGCCTTAGTCCGCAGGGACGTCGCAGGGTGAGTTCGCCACCACCTACCTAGTCTGACAGCTAGCGCCAAGCCTGGTTGTGGTTGCGCAGTTGCTGGACAGGTGCTGACAACTTTATCTCACCAAGATTATTTTCAGAATGTATTTTTTCATGACATGCTGCACTTCATATTTATGCTACATTGTAGCTTACATTTTTTGCACTTATTTATAAAAAAAAAAAATGGAAATCTGGTAAAATGTAGAAAATTTGAGATTTTCTGATTTCTAAATGATATGCTCATCATACATTTAGTCTGCTTGCTAACTAACATTAACCATATGTCTGCTTTATGCTGATATCATTTTTTTTATATGTTATTTTATTAGGCTGTTTGGGGGCTTACAGTTCAAACTGTGATTTTCTACATTTTTAAGTCCATTTCAGATTCAATATTTTTAGAGGAGGATTCATCTTCATAAGGGTTTTCCAAGTTCTATTTATTAGAAATTCCCCACAATTCCCCCCGCTCCAGTTTTAAAACTGCACCCCTCAAACTGTTCAAAACAGCATTTGTTAAGCTTGTTAGCACTTTAAGCTCTCACAAGAATTAAAACAAATTGGAGGTTCTATTCAGAATTTTTAAATTTTGACAATATGATTATTTTGTCCTTGTACACCTTCATGCAGGATAAAATAAGAAAATATCAGATTTAAACAGCTGGGATCGCGATTATAGCAATTCTGGCTGCTTGTGCAGCGGCTTGGCTGTCACATACATACATATGATCTACATGACTTTGGGTCACATCATGGTGGCCGAAACAGAATCTCTAAGGCTTAAGGGGTTTATCATCTCCTCCTCTTTCTTATAACAAATTTAGTATAAATAGTGTTCTGTTGTTCCGCTAGAGATCATAATTATGTCCTTACAGTTGGAATAATTACAGTATGTGCCCCCAGTAGCAGTGCTGTCACCAAGTAGTCACAGGGCTCCCCCAATAGCCAGTGTTTCCCCCAAGTATTCTGCCCCATGTCCCAATAGCCAGTATTTCCCCCAAGTATTCTGCCCCATGTCCCAGTAGCCAGTTCTGCCCCAAGTAGTTTCAGTGCTCCCTTATGCTCCAATAGCCAGTGCTGCCCCCAAGAAGTCAGAGCTGCCCCATTACTCCAGTAGCCAGTGCCACCCCCAAGTATACACAGTGCTGCCCTCATGCCTCAGTAGCCAGTACTGACTTCAAGTAGCCACAGTGCTGCCCAATGCCCCATTAGCTATTGCTGCCCCCAAGTAGTTAGTGCTGCCTTCATGTCTCGGTAGTCAGTGCTGCTTCCAAGTAGCCAAAGTGCTGCCCCCATGTCCTCGTAGTCACAGCGCTGCCTCCATGCCTTAGTATCCAGTGCTGCCCCCTTTCCTCAGTAGCCAGTGCTGCCTGCCCCCATGCTCCAGTAGCCAGTACTGCTTGCCCAAGTAGTCAGTGTTGCCTGTCCACAGTAGCTAATATTTTTTTTAAAAGATCATACTTGCCTGCTCCACCCGGCATCATCTTTACTCCTCAATTGCAGACAATGAATGATGACGGCAGTCGGTTCTTGGTCAGTTCTGGCCATAGTCCTTTAAACTGGCACTGGATGACATCAGGGTACTGATCATGTGATTCATGAAATACTCCGTTAGGAATGTCAAGAAGTGACGGGGACAGGGATGCATTGTATTGTATGCTGTATGTATACATACTCTCATTGTTTTATGTTTTTAATCATTGTAACAAATGGATGCTGTGGTACAAAAAAAATAAATAACAGTATTCCATAATATCATGAAAAAGTGTAGTAATGCAAATGTTATGCACATGTTCTTGTGGCCAATGGACTCATACCTAGATCAACCAGGGCATATTATGAAATACAAGAATTAGTGATGCATTTACATGGAGGAAGGGAAAAATAACTTTGTTTTTAAGTTTAATTCCATGTGTATACATAGTAGCATGATACGTTCACCATGGGGACCTGGTTAGGCAGGAGTTACTGACTTCTTTAGTTGAAGGAAGCAAAGTGGAGTTTTCAAGTTTTCACCAGCTCAAGCCTATGCCTTAAATCGGACGCTATCAGGCTGAACTAATTAACCATGAGTAAGTGTGCCAGATAGCCACACAAAACATGTTGGTTTCTTACAAGAGAATTTACATGAGAATGCATCTTGGTTAGCAAAAATAAGGTTCTATCCCAAAAAATAAAAAATAAAAAAATTATTTTGTTCCCAGTGTTCAAAGATGCTAGAGGTATTTGAAAAAATGGTTATGAAAGATATTAAAGAAAAAAGGAACCAAACTGACTTATAAATAAACATAATCTTTCTAAAAAAAAAATGTAAAAAATTTAGTTTGTATGTTCTCAGGGGTTTTCTTTGGGTCCTCTGGTTTCCTCCCACACTCCAAAACATACTGGTAGGCTGATTAGAGTGTGAGCCACATTGGAGACGGGGACCGTTTTGTAGTATGGCAGTATATGGTAGGATCGATCAGACAATCTAGGGTTAAAGTACCCTATGGAGGCTGAAAAATAGTAAAAATAAAAAAAAGTAAAAAAAAAATTCTATAAAAAAACCTAAAAATTTAAATCACCCTCTTTCCCTAGAACTGATATAAATAAACAGTAAACATCATAAAAACATTAGAAATCACTGTTTCCGAAAATGCCCAATCTATCAAAATATAATAACGGTTTTTCACTGCGTTTAACCTGTATCGGAGAATAGTGCTCAAAGTAAAAAATGGCATTTTTTTGCTTTTTTGAAAAATATAAAAAATTCTATAAAAAGTGAATAAAAGGTTGTACAGTCCTAAAAATGGCAGCATTGAAAACGTCATCAAATGTTGCAAAAAATGACACTACCCACAGCTCTGTAAACCGGAGTATGAAAAAGTAACTAGCCCAAGAAGATGGCAAAATCCCCCCAAAAATTTATGTACAGGAGGTTTTCATTTTTGTAAATGTATGAAAACATTATAAAACCTATACAAATTTGGTGTCCCTGCACCGACCCAAAGAATAAAGTAGACATGTCATTTGTGGCGCACAGTGATAGCTGTAAAATCCAAGCTCACAAGCAAACGGCGCAAATGCGTCTTTTCACCATTTTCACTGTATTTGGAATTTTTTTTCCTGCTTCCCAGTACACGACATGGAAAATTAAATACCGTCACTATGAAGTGCAATTTGTTATGTAGAAAACAAGCCATCACAGAGCTCTTTGTGTGGAAAAATAAAAAAGTTATAGATTTTTGATGGTGGTGAGTGAAAAATGGAAGTGAATCGCGAATCGCACTTTCGTCAGACTGTTCATTGTTTTCAGGATTTGTGCAGCTTTGACAGATATTTAGCAGGGCTTTCATTAGTCAGAAATCGGGGGGCAGGCCGTTGGACGATCCAACGGATTCGGACTGAGTGCGGGATTTAACTTTCAAATTGTGTTGTGAGATCAAGCACTTACATGCACAGGAAGAAGAAGGTTAACTCTGTCGGACCTGAGCGGGGAAGCGACACATGCAGGATATCAGGCACACGATCTTCGTGAATCGCGGCACAGCACATTATCGTCGGACAATGCACTTTGGATGAACTCCAGCGGCCAGGTAAGTAAATGTGCCCCAATATTTGGGTTCAACATTGTCATTGCTAGTTTCTATGCTAGTTATCATATTTTGAACATATCCCATGGCAGATGACATAGTTAGAAGTAATGTAAATTCTATATTTAATGTTGTATGTTCAACCCAGTAGAAGTGCAACGCTGCCTTATAACCAATAACCACTGAAATGGAAAGATCACGGGCCCAGGAGGCATTAAATACAGTGCTACATAAAACCTTATTTACATTTTTTGAGGATTCCTATCATCAAGAACAGGCACAATAAACATTGATCTTACCCCCACATTTTTTAAGATCCCTGTACTGCCCATTCAGGTATTTGTACTGCTCGTATCATAGTGTGTATGCAGGCAGAGCGCATAGACATGCTTCTGACGGAAAGCCATGGGAGAAGAGAAACTGCTGAAAATTCCTGCTGCCTTGCGGTAGCAGGGAAAGATTTCTTTTTTTTTTTTTTCCGTTTTTTACAAAGTTCTTTGGATGAGACCTTTGGCCGGGTGTTCCACAGCACGTGGCTGGGCATAGGAATGCTATATGGCCCATGCTGATGGGGGTATTGTTCTGCTAAACATGTCTTGAATCCCCAATATTGGCCTGTATAAAGTATAATATTTAAAAAAATTAAAGCAGAGTATAAAGGGACTGCCCACTTTCAGCAAATAATTGATGTTGTTTGTGTAATGAAAAGTTATCCAATTTTCCAATATACTTTCTGTATCAATTTCTCGTTGTTTTCTAAATCTCTGGTTATTCAATAGAAAACTTCATAGTTTACTTCCTCTGGACAATAACCGGGCTATGGTCATGTGATGATACACAGCTTATTAGAATCACAGAGAGCATATAGTGTTATAACGAAATGTGCACAGAAAGTAAACAACAAAGTTTTCTGTTAAATAATGGCAAGCAGAGATCTAGGAAACTGTGAGTAATTAATACTGGAAGTATATTGGAAAATTGTATAATTTTTCATTAGAAAAGTCTGTTATATGCTGAAAGTGTGCAAAAGTTTTCTAAGATTGGGTTGAACTTACAAGTCAGGTGACACAGGGGTCTGTAGGTGGCACTCTTATGTTTAATATTATTTTTATTAATGACCTCATAGAGGGTTTATACAGTAGAATTGCAATATTGCAGGTGATACTAGTACAGTACAACTTAGGACTTTCACATTGGCATTGTTTTTCACATCCATGGTTCAGTGATTTACATGGATGCCTCACAAAGCTATTGTTTTCAATACACATTTTCACATTGGTTTGTTATTACACTGATCTGTTGTACGTGGAAAAAATTATGAAACCTGTTTTTTTTTCACAGATGTGGATCACGGAAGCTCATAGAAGTCTATGGGTGCACAAAAACAACTGTTGAAACATGTTATTTTTTTAACTGATGGGGCTGAGAAACAAGGTGTAATGTTTTCAAAGCATGTTAAACCATCAGGTCACTTTTTGCAGACACAGAGATAAAATGGAAGCAAAATGTAGACCTAACCGAGACAAAACGCACTGGATGTGCAACAGAAGCTGAGCATACATGCCAATGTGAAAGAGCCCTAGCAAAGGGAGCATTCCTTGTCTAGAGTAAAGATGGTTTCACTTAGTGGCGTAACTAGAGTCCACTGGGCAAAACTCCTAAAGGGGCCCCCACCTACCAAAATTTAGTTAACTCCTGCCTCATAAGGTGAGTACACCCCCTGCCATCTTGGAACTTTAGTGTCCCACTATCTTTTAAATTTAGCACCCATTAATTTGCTCCCACTTTCTCCTACCGCTATTATTTTCACTTTTCACTTTCTTGCCAAGACTAAAGTTTCGGCTTTCTTTTAAGTTATATCTCCATTTTTATTAAGCACCCCTTTTTAAAGTGACTGTCTAGTTGTGTCCTTGTCATTTCTATCTCAGTTCATGTTTAATATCTCCGTTTTTCATAAATGCCCAATTTTAACGTTAGTGCCCCCTCTTCTTCTACCTTCAGCCCCTGCACACATCATCAGCTCCCCATTCCCTCAGCCCCTGCACACATCATCAGCTCCCCATTCCCTCAGCCCCTGCACACATCATCAGCTCCCCATTCCTTCAGCCCCTGCACACATCATCAGCTCCCCATTCCCTTAGCCCCTGCACACATCATCAGCTCCCCATTCCCTCAGCCCCTGCACACATCATCCGCTCCCTATCCCCTCATCCCCCCACACATAATCAGCTCCCTATCCCCTCATCCCCCCACACATAATCAGCTCCCTATCCCCTCATCCCCCCACACATAATCAGCTCCCTATCCCCTCATCCCGCCACACATAATCAGCTCCCCATCCCATCAGCCCACCACACACCATCAGCTCCTCATCCCCTCACCCCCCACACAACATCAGCTCCCTCAGCCCCCCCACAACAACAGCTCCCTCACCCCCCACACAACATCAGCTCCCTCACCCCCCACACAACATCAGCTCCCCCCCCCACACTTCAGCTCCCCATCCCTCCCACACACGCCATCAGCTCCTCATCCCCTCAACCCCCACACAACATCAGCTCCCCATCCCCTAAGCCCTCCCACACATCAGCTCCCCACCCCTCCCCCATATATCATCAGCTCCTCATCCCCTCACCCCCCACACATCAGCTCCTTATCCCCCCACACACACCATCAGCTCCTCTTCCCCTCACCCACCACACAACATCAGCTCCTCTTCCCCTCACCCACCACACAACATCAGCTCCCCATTCCCTAAGCCCTCCCACACATCATCAGCTCCCCACCCCCTCTGCCTCCACTAGACACATAATCAGCTCTCCACCCCCTCAGCTTCCCACACACACTATTAACTCTGTAAAATATCCCCCAAACATAACTCATAGGAGGCATCCAGCAGCTTCAGGTCATATGACTTGAGACCGTCACATGACCCAATGACACCACTGCAGGTCCTGTGTGAGACAGTGTCAGATGTCGGAACAGAAGGGATAGGGAGAGGGCAGCGCTGCTCTCCCACAGATCACACCAGTCCTGTCAGGTGCGGCTGCTACAATTAATGTGACAGCATCTCCCGCGTGCACTGTGCTTTTTGTGCGACTGCACCCAGCAGATACTGAAGTGTAACATCTGCACACCCGTAAGAGCCCGGTTTGCGCTCGCACCTGCTGCGACTGCGATCGTTACACCCCTGGTTTCACTGTAAGAGCAGTGAGACCTGGAACTCTCTACCACAGGATGATATCATGTTCATGTTGGTCCTGGATGCCTTTTTATGAAAAGAAAAATATTACATGTTATGGCTGGATTCTTAAGAAGGGTTGTTGATTCAGAGGTTTTTTTTTCTGAATGTAAAATTGGAGTTAGGAAGGTTATTTTCTTCTATGGGCTATTTGACAGTCTTAGGCCCCTTCCACACTAGCATTGCATTTCACGTCAGGGTGCAATGCGTGAAAAACTGACGTTTTTGGCTGCGTTTTTGTTCCATTTTTCCTTGGAGTCATTAGCGTTTTTGCATTTTTCACACGCGTGTTGTTCGCAGTTTTTTGCATTTTCGGTGCGTTTTTCACGCACGTTTTTCAAAGGGACCATGGTTCGGGAATAAAATGTTTTATTTAATTGAAAAAGAATGTCTTCTGATAAGTTAGCAGATGTATGCAAACATCTACAATCTATTCTTCACTGTTCCGCACGTATATTATCTCCCGACAAGTTAGCAGATGTGAAGAATAGAATAAAAACAGTGAACACAGTGAACACAGGATCATTTAAGTGAAAAACACATTAAAGAACACAGTGAAGAATAGATTACAGATGTTCGGCACATCTGCTTACTTGTCGGGAGATACGCGCGGAACGGTGCGAACAAAATAGCACGTGAAGAACAATATATATGTGTGAAGAAGACATTGCAGATGTATGGAAACATCTGCAATGTGTTCTTTACACACATATATATTGTTCTTCACATGCTATTTTGTTTGCACCGTTCCGCGCGTATCTCCCGACAAGTAAGCAGATGTGCAGAACATCTGTAATCTATTCTTCACTGTGTTCTTTAATGTGTTTTTCACTTAAATGATCCTGTGTTCACTGTGTTCACTGTTTTTATTCTATTCTTCACTGTTCTTCACTGTGTTTTTTTTTTTTTAATGAAATGCTCGAGCTCGAGCAGGGGAATTATTCATGTCACCTAGCAACCCATACATTTAAAACGCATTGCACTCGCATTGCACTTGCAATGCTTGCGAATGCAATGCATTTTTGATGCGTCTCCATAGACTTGAATGGGGCAGGAAAAACGCACGTGAAACGCAAAAGTAGAGCATGCTGCGATTTTGACGCGCGTCAAAACAAACGCAAGCACGCGCGTGCAAAACAACGCAAATGAGGAAGGACCCATTGGAAACAATGGGACAGAGTGCAATGCAAGTTCTGCACGTCAAAAACGCTAGTGTGGAAGGGGCCTTAGGTTATTTGCCTTGTTACAGATTAAGACTGGGGGTCATAAATGTAACATAATAGACATCCATCTTTCCCCCAGATCTTCTATGACGCTGCAGTTGTTACTTTCGTTCTTTACAAATCAGATTACATATATTGTTGCTGCACATGGCTGTAATGTATATGATTGGCTTAGACCTGTAGTTTGTTTCCATGTTCTTCCGGCTTACATCCCTTTCAATTTCTCTCTTACATACTTCATTTGTCTTCTCTACTAATCCAACTCTATAAATATTTAATCATTAGGACATATTATGTATACATATCTGAGACAGTCAATGAACCGTAATCTACTCTCGTTGGCAATGAAAGAGTCAAGGTTGTGTAGAGATTTTTTTTTTCTTTTTGATTTTTTGCAAAAATGAACCAGGTTGAACCTCCTTTAATTTTTTTATTACCCATTTGCTGTTTCTCTTGCCTGTGGCACTACATAATTAGCAGAAGTTCCCCCATAATTATCCCAGGCAATCCTGTGTTTGAGTCCTTTAAGAAAAAAATGTGGAAGAACATTGTTAGGCTGACATCCTTGGGCACTGCAGCAATATGCTGATAAAGCACACACTTTACTGAATATATAGAATATTACCTGTTTTTATTCTGTTTTCTCTCAATCATTTGTACAATGATTGCAAACTGGTTGCACATGTATTCAGGGCCGATTCTAGCATATTTGCTGCCTGAGGCGAATATTAAAATGCTGCCCCCCCCCCCCCTGTTAAGTAAATCCTTAAACTTTACTAACAATTAACAACCCTACAGGCAGCTCCCTGACACTGTGTGACTGACTACAGGATCTGAGAGGCATTAGTGGCATCTAGTACCTTATAGATGACAATCTCTTCCATCGGGAGGACTTTATTCCGGGTTCTCCAATCCATGACGTATCACTGCTGAGTTCACGGCCAGATATCTTCAGCTCCGTGCAGCATCTCCACCCGGCGTCCCTAAAAATACCACAGTCACTTACAGTATGAAGTCTTCTGGATAACAACACTGCGCTCCTAAATAATATATACCCCTCACAACACAACTGACCACACTCTCCCCACATATAACACATCCCTTCATTATCCCTGCTCTCATATATTTAAAGGCCTCGTTATTCACCACCCAATTAAATTATATACAGCTCCCATATACAGATCCCCTACAGCTTAAATAAAATCTTGCCCCACATATACAGCCCCCCAGCTTAGTAATATACTGTATCCCATATACATCCCCCCCAGCTTAGTAATATACTGTATCCTATATACAGCCCCCAGCTTAGTAATATACTGTACCCCATATACATCCCCCAGCTTAGTAATATACTGTATCCCATATACATCCCCCCAGCTTAGTAATGTACTGTATCCCATATACAGCCCCCCAGCTTAGTAATATACTACATCCCATATACAGCCCCCCAGCTTAGTAATATACTTTACCCCATATACAGCCCCCCAGCTTAGTGATATACTGTACTCCATATACAGCCCCCCAGCTTAGTGATATACTGTACTCCATATACAGCCCCCCAGCTTAGTAATATACTGTATCCCATATACATCCCCCCAGCTTAGTAATATACTGTACCCCATATACAACCCCCAGCTTAGTAATATACTGTACCCCATATACAGCCCCCCAGCTTAGTAATATACTGTATCCCATATACATCCCCCCAGCTTAGTAATATACTGTACCCCATATACAGCCCCCAGCTTAGTAATATACTGTACCCCATATACAGCCCCCCAGCTTAGTAATATACTATATCCCATATACAGCCCTCCAGCTTAGTAATATACTGTACCCCATATACAGCCCCCCAGCTTAGTGATATACTGTACTCCATATACAGCCCCCCAGCTTAGTAATATACTGTATCCCATATACATCCCCCCAGCTTAGTAATATACTGTACCCCATATACAGCCCCCAGCTTAGTAATATACTGTACCCCATATACAGCCCCCCAGCCTAGTAATATACTGTATCCCATATACCCATATATCCCATATACATCCCCCAGCTTAGTGATATATAATATATAGCATCCCCCTCCAGTATAAAATAATTATAGCCCCAAATCCCCAAATAAAATATAGCATCCCCTCCCCCTAGTATAAAATAATTATGGCCCCAAATAATACATATAGCATCCCCCCCCTAGTATAAAATAATTATGGCCCCATATAATATATATAGCATCCCCCCCCCCTAGTATAAAATAATTATGGCCCCAAATACATATAGCACCCCCCCCCCTAGTATAAAATAATTATGGCCCCATATAATACATATAGCATCCCCCCCCTAGTATAAGATAATTACAGCCCCAAATAAAATATAGCATCCCCTCCCCCTAGTATAAAATAATTATGGCCCCAAATAATATATAGCATCCCCCCCCCTAGTATAAAATAATTATGGCCCCAAATAACACATATAGCATCCCCCCCTAGTATAAAATAATTATGGCCCCAAATAATACATATAGCACCCCCCCCTAGTATAAAAGAATTATGGCCCCATATGATATCTATAGCGTCCCCCCCCCTCCCCCAGTAGTAAACGTTTTCTAGCCCTATATAATACCCCCCCCCCCCTCCCAGTATAACATAAAACCTCCCCACATTTAATTAAAGTACATGAAAAATAATAAAATCATACTCACCTGCAGGCAGCTGCTCCCTCGGCGCGCGGTCCCGTCTTCACGCGGCCTTCACTCCGGTCTTCCTGTGTGCCGCGGCTCCGCACAGTGACACAGGCGCATGACGTCATGACGCCTGTGTCACTGCTTAGGACGGAGCGACGCAGCTGCCGGAAAGGCGCTGCGTCGCTCCGCATATAAATCGCGCCTGTGTCTTAAAGAGACAGGCGCGATTTATTTAGCTGGTGGACGATTCGGGCGTTAATGGACGCCCGAATCGCCCACTTTAGAGCGGCAAATTTCGCCGCCCTTTACAGGGACCCGCATTCTGCCGCCTGAGGCGAGATTTTCATCTCACCTCATGGCAGATGCGGCCCTGCATGTATTTCAAAAATGTGTCTGTGCTAGTATCCTGTGCACAGAAAGGGGCGTTTCGGTGCCTATCCGCATCGGCCGCCACTTTTATGTCAGCAAGTCCAACAGAAATGTGGCACACGCCCCTTGCACTGGGTACACCAGGAAAAAATCTGGTGCACACAGTCCATGCACTTTGGGCACATGCCTTGGTTAGGAAATTTAGGATATAAAGCGATCACTGTACACCGAAGTATGAAAAAGCTATTCGCTCCAGTATATGGTAAAGGGATGAGAATTCTTTTGTACAAAAGATAGAAAATTTTTAAAATCTATTAACATGAAGTACCGTATATACTCGAGTATAAGCCGACCCGAGTATAAGCCGAGACCCCTCATTTTACCACCAAAAACTGGGAAAACCTATTGACTCGAGTATAAGCTGCGGGTGTAGTATACAGCCAGTCCCAATGTCGTATGCAGCCAGCCACCATGTTGTATACAGCCAGCCCCCATGTTGTATACAGCCTGCCCCCATAAGGTATACAGCCTGCCCCCTGCCAAGCGTATTAAAAACTTAATACTCACCCTCTGGTTTCCGGATCATTGGTGCGGGTCCCGATCTTCAGCGCAAGGCTCCCGATCCTCGGCGCTGTACCAGGCGGCGGCGGCGGCTCCTCTTCTCTCTTCTTTCTTCTGTAGCCGGCAGATCCCATGGACGCGATCTGCCTGCTACAGAAGAAAGAAGAGGAGCCGCCGCCTTCTGGTACCGCGCCGAGGATCGGGAGCCTCGCGCTGAAGATCGGGACACCGCAGGGTGAGTATTACGTTTTTTATTTTTTCTTGACTTGTGTATAAGCCGAAGTGAGGTTTTTCAGCACATTTTTTGTGCTGAAAAACTCGGCTTATACACGAGTATATACGGTAACTTATATAAATTTGGTATCCCCATGATAATACTGACCCAAAGACAGTGTGCACAGTGAAAGCCATTAAAACAGTATCCACAAGAAAATGGCGCAATTGCATTTCTTTATTATTCAAGATAAAGAGAAGAACAAGAGAATACAGTTATGAGTATCTGCATATACAAATTGTACAAATGATTGAAGATGGAGTAGTGCACATAACATTAGGTAAATGTAATATATCATTGCCAGGAATAGATCACAGCATGAGATAGTATAAGCAAATAAAGATGCAATGGAACAAATGATGGGTTGCCATTTTACATGTTGAGAAGAAATCAGCATGTCAGTTGGTGGTCACAGCCGCAGCCCTTTTTGGTTTTTGTGTTTTCATTTTTCACTCCCCTTCTATGACTTTTTTATTTTTCCATGTACAGAGCTGTGTGATGGCTTATTTTCTGTGTAACAAATTACACTTCAAATGGTGGTATTTAATATTCCATGCCGTGTACTGGGAAGCAGGAAAAAAATTGAAATGCAGTGAAATTCGTAAAAAAAAACCCCACACATTTGTGCCATATTCTTGTTTGTTTGTTTTTATACGGATTTCACTGTACGTCCAAATGACGTCTACTATATTCTTTGTGTCGGTACGATTAAGGGAATAACAAATTTTTATGGCTTTTATAATGTTTTCATTAACTTAAAAAAATTAAAACCTCCTGTACAAAAATGTTTTTTTGGCTTTGGCCATCTGCTGGCGCTAACAACTTTTTTATACTTTGGTGTACGGAGCTGTGGGTGGTGTCGTTTTTTTTGTGGATTTTGATGACGTTAACAATGTTATAATTTTTAGGACTGCGCAACCTTTTGATCACTTTTTATAGAATTTTTAATTTTTTTAAAGGCAAAAAAGTGCCATTTTTAACTTAGGGCGCGATTTTCCATTACAGGGTTAAACGTAGTGAAAAACTGTTATCATATTTTGATCGGGCATTTTCAGACGCTGCGATACCTAATGTGTTTATGATTTTTACTGTTTATTTATATCAGTCTAGGGAAAGGGGGGTGATCTGAGTTTTTAGGTTTTTTTATTATAATTTTTTTTATTTTTACTATTTTTCAGACTCCCTAGGGAACTTTAACCCTAGGTTGTCCGTACTATTTTACTCCTCATACATTACAATGTGCTGATAGCACATTGTAATGCATGGGTTAACCCAAAGTAGCCTCGGGTCTTCCGAAGACCCGAGGCTACCATGGCGACGGTTCGCTGCTCCCCGATGATGTCACCGGGATCGACGATCCTCGGAAAGATGATGGGGCCCATGCGCCGCCATCTTTGCGATCAGCAGGAAAACACCTGCGATCGGTGCTGGCACCGATCAAGGGTGCTACCGGTGAGCCTTTGTTGCCATATGCAGCAAAGACTTACCGGCTATGGAGAGGGCTCAGTCCGTGAGCCCTCTCCATGCACTGGCACCTGGCATGTGACGTAATACTACATCACATGTTGGTAAGGTGTTAAGTTGGGGTAACAAGACTGCTGGCACACTCAAAGTAGAGATGATAAAAGAAAGGAAACAGAAGATAGGAGTACCAGGTACACGGTATGTTTAGCAATTAAAATGAATCTGGCCAGAGACCACTTTGCTTTGTGAATAAAAATTGGAAGAACAGAAGGCAGAAGGGTTGTGTAAGAGAGACAGGGACTCTGAAAGACAAACAGCACAGTGCGCCCTAAGCTAAACCACTCAGAGTTGTGCCTCCTAAGGTGGAAGATAATGGGGGTCATTTACTAAGGGCCCGATTCGCGTTTTCCCGACGTGTTACCCGAATATTTCCGATTTGCGCCGCTTGTACATGAATTGCCCCGGGTTTTTGGCGCACGCGATCGGATTGTGGCGCATCGGGGCCGGCATGCGCGCGACAGAAATCGGGGGGGCGTGGCCGAACGAAAACCCGACGTATTCGGAAAAACCGCCGCATTTAAAAACCGAAAATGTGTCGCTTGGGGAGCGCTCACCTTCACCTTCTATGGGATGGTGCATTCCGGGGCGTTAAGATTATTTTCGGCGCTGCAGCGCCACCTGGTGGACGGCGGAGGAACTACCATCTTAAATCCCAGCCGGACCCGAATCCTGTGCAGAGAACGCGCCGCTGGATCGCGAATGGGCCGGGTAAGTAAATGTGCCCCAATGTCTCCTAAGGTGGAGTGAACAACGGGTATTAAGAGAAAAAGTAAAAGTAACAGAAATTTGTCCAGCGGCCTATGGAGTGAGTGGTGAATACTAATAGAGAGGATATTCCCTGACCCAGGTAAGAGGAGCATGCAATCATACAGAGTTAACCCTTGCTACAGAAAGGCAGGGTGCTGAGAGATAGGGTAATGGAAGCCAGCCACTAGAGCCCGGCTCAGGTAATTTACCAATGTACATCTTAAGTTCTGCGCTGCCAGACATTTCTTTCCATAAAATGGGGTTTCCTTAATAAAGTTAGGGGAAGCAGTATCACAGTTATATTATGCCTGTTTACAAAGATTAGTCTTGGAAACAAAATGCCAAGAGCACTTAATACTGACACAACAGTATTATAGTGACACTATAAACACTAAACCTATGGATTTCTCTGTTGGTCACTAAGGGGCCTTAGGCTAGGCAGATTGGTTTCTACACCGGACTAACCTAAGGTCTGCACGGGCCCCCCATGCAGGGAACAGCAGCTCTAACAGTCTGGATCAGAACGGAGTTCTGATCCAGCTGTTAACCCGTTAAATCCTGCGGTCAATGTAGTGACTGCGGGACCTACTTACTCCGTTCTGATCCAGCTGTTAACCCGTTAAATCCTGCGGTCAATGTAGTGACCGCGGGACCTACTTACCTGTAGAGGGAGGGGGCTTCTACCGTCTACTCAGTCGGGCAACCATTGAACATGCCTGCATAAGTTGAGATTTCTTATGCGCTGCAGTACATGGTGATTGCAGTGCATTAGTATGAACTAGTGATCACATAATCAGTAATAAGTATTGTAAAAGCAAAAAAAAAAGTACAAAAACCCCCTACAAAACAGAAATAAAAAATAAAAATAGAATTCATTAGATTGTCCCAAAAGCCCCTCACATATATAAAACAATGAATAATAAAAAAAAAGTGGAAAAAAGTATATTAAGTATCAAAAATGGTTATTCTCTGTGGTGAACCCCGCAACGGAAAAATGTTTTCAAATGTCAAAATCACCACTTTTTTAATAGAACATGGGTGACATGTGGGAGGTTTCTATTAACAGAACTTCCAAATTCGCTATAGAAATGAAATGGTCCCTAAAATAATTGATTCTAAAACATTTTCTTAAAAATTTGAGAGAATGCTGTTCGATTTGGGATCTTTCTAGTGTCGTAATAAAACAAAAAAGACAGTTATAAAATGTCGCCAACACAAAGCTGAGATATGGTAAATGTTAGTAACTAATATTTGCTCTCCTTTACAGAAACTTCCCACCTATCGCACTTACCGCAACCCACGTGCCTTCGATACTCATCGTCTCACCAAATCTTTGCAGTCATCACTGTCCCGCATATCCTCTCTCTCTTTCCTGTCCTAACCTGGCTACTAACCATTATAATCACAACCTTAAAAGTGACCTGGATGAGGTGGCACCTCCCTCAGTCCGTACATTTCAACATAGTTGTCGGCAACCTTGGCACACGCCCCAACCCCGTTTTCTTTGCCATTGCTCCCGGAAAGCCAAACGTCTGTGGAGAAAATCACGCACATCTACAGACTTTCTGCACCTCAAATTCATGCTAAGAACTTATAACACAGTCCTCCATCTTGTCAAATAGGTCTATTTCACTAATCTAATAATAATTAATTAATAATTCTTTTATTTATATAGCGCACACAGATTACGCAGAACTTGCCAAATCTGTCCCTGTCCCCAATGGGGCTCACATCTAATTAATCTACCAGTATGTTTTAGAGTGTGGGAGGAAACCAGAGGACTCAGAGGAAACCCATGCAAACACAGAGAGAACATACACACTCTTTGCAGATGTTAACCCTGGAACTTCAACCCAGGTCCCCAGCGCTGCAAGGCTGTAGTGCTTACCACTAAGCCACGGTACTGCCCATAATCCTCTCTAACAATCCTAAAAGACTCTTCAATACTCTTCATTCCTTACTAATGCCAAAGGTGCATCCTCCTGTTACAAACTTTGGGTCTGAAGATCTATCCCCCTACTTTAAAGATAAAACTGACTGCATTCGACAGGAAATCATTTCCCAATCCATCAACTCCACTAATCCTCTTCCCTCTGCTACTTCATCCTGTTCGCTCTCTTCCTTTGAACCAGTTACAGAGGAAGAAGTGTCCAGGCTACTTTTTCTTCGGCTTGCCCCACTACCTGCAGTAGTGACCCCATCCCCTCACATCTCATACAGTCTCTGTCCCCAGTGGTCATTTCTCATCACACTAAAATCTTCAACCTTTCTCTCTCTTCTGGTGTCTATCCCTCTTCCTTCAAGCATGTTGTTGTCTCCCCATTATTAAAGAAAGCTTCCTTGGATCCAACTACCAACCAGTCTGTAATCTCCCTTTCGTCTCCAAACTCCTGGAACACCTGGTCTGTTCTTGACTAAAGCACTATCTCTCAGCTAACTCCCTCCTTGACCCCCTACAATCTGGTTTCCGCTCTATACATTCCACTGAAACTGATCTTTCTAAAGTCTCTAATGATCTACTCATTGCAAAATCCAAGGGTAATTATTCTCTCCTTATTCTTCTGGATCTATCAGCAGCGTTCGATACTGTGGACCAACAGCTCCTCCTTAGGATGCTTCACTCCATTGGCCTGAAGGACACTGCACTCTCTTGGTTTTCCTCCTATTTCTCTGACCGCACTTTCAGTGTCTACTTTTCTGGATCTTTCTCTTCTCATCTTCCTCTCAGTGTCGGGGTTCCTCAGAGCTCAGTCCTAGGTCCTCTTCTCTTCTCCCTCTATACTGCCCCCATTGGACAAACCATCAGTAGATTTGGTTTCCAGTATCATCTCTATGCTGATGACACCCAGCTATATACTTCTCCACGTAACATCACTCCTGCCCTACTGCAAAACACTAGTGACTGTCTTTCTGCCGTCTCTAAAATCATGTCCCCTCTCTTCTTGAAACTTAATCCTTCCAAAATGGAACTCCTTGTCTTTCCACCGTCTACTAACCAACCTAACCCTGATCTCTCCATTTCTGTCTGTGATGTCATCATAACCCCGAGGCAGCAGGCCTGCTGTCTTGGGGTTGTGCTGGATTCTGACCTCTCCTTTGCACTGTATATTCAATATCTTGTCCGCTCTTGCCAGATGCACCTTAAAAACATATCCAGAATCCACCCATTTCTCACAACTGAAACCTTGTCTAGACTACTGTAACTCCCTAAACTCACTAAACTCTCTCCTCTACAATCCATTCTCAATGCAGCAGCAAGGCTTGTCTTTCAGGCCAAACGCTACACAGATGCCTCCAGTTTGTGCCAGTCACTATGCTGGCTGCCAGTCTCCTTCCGAATACAGTTTAATAACCCTCATCCACAAAGCTCTGCACCCCCTTACCTATCCTCTATCATCTCAGTCTATCGTCCAACCCGTGCTCTTCGATCTGCCAGTGATCTTAGATTATCCTTTTCCTTAATTTGAACTTCACACATCTCCAGGACTTCTCCAGAGCTGCAACATTTCTCTGGACATTCCCCTCTCAGACTAATACCCAACCCCCAAAGCTTCAAACGTGCTTTAAAAACCCAATTTATTTAGACAGGCCTATCATGCCCGCTAACTGCATGCAACTTTAACTCTTTATTAACCAATTCTGGGTACTCCCCATGTCTGTTATCCGGAAAATGGTTCTCTCCAGTCCCATGGACTTTGTATATAAGATGGCGCCTGATGGCTGGTTCAGGCAGCAGCATTTATTTATTTTTATTAAATTATTTTTATTCCATTCCCTCAATCCTATTGTTTCATATGACTGTTGTTACTCTAATTTCTTATTTTTATTTGTATATGTACCCCGCAATCTTTAAAGTGTTACAGAACCTGATGGCGCTATATAAATAAAGATTATTATTACTATTAAACATGCGACTCTTGGATTTAAAAAATATTTACAGGAAGATTTGACAGTTGAATTTGCTGAGAATTGCATGTCAATTTTCTTGTAATTTTGAAATAATTCACTGCACATATGAGATATTTCAAAAATGTTTAATTATTTTAAAGTATTTGTGCTATGCAGCGGATTTACAGCACATATTCCTTCATAAAATACAGTGTGTGCATGATCGAATGATTGGCAATACAAACCTTCACTGGCCTGTCCCCCACCTGATTCTCCTCTCCTGAGCCAGGTGTGAACACAGCATAGTCAGTCTAAAAATGAGCTCTAAGTGTAATGCACTGTTGTATTTTTATTAAATGTATCCAGTATACTGATGTCTTTGTAAATAAGTATCCGTGTTGCTTCATGTTTCAGGATGTAAGTAGCAGCAGCAATATATGATATGATGCACAGATAATACAATAAATTGGCCATAGGAAAGAAAAATGTCCATTGGAGTGGAGAACACAACCAATCAACCACTCAGACCTTGTATTGTTTTATGGGGAACAATCACATAACAATAGGAAATCCTGAGCACGTCTGCTACAAGATCCCACTGGTGAAGAATAAAATTCTGTCTGATCTTCGGTCACCCATCAGTTGAACGATTTTCTTTCCGTGTACCAGCCTAATATAGAGTCTATACCATGACTGTGATTTCCTTGCCTAGTACAAGCAAATCGACTTGGTTTCCCTGACCCCATTTTACAGCATCTAGCTCCGGCTGGGATTTTGCTGGGGAAGCAGCTGCAGCTCTTTCTACCCTCCACACATCCACCCTACCCCCCGGCTGTGACCTGTCTCTCAGGGGTCCTGATCCGTCTGTCACCAGAAGAGAAATGTAAAATGTGATGAGCCTGGGCTGCCTCCACTGCAGGTGACTGAAGCAGCTGCGATGTCTTGAGAGAACCAGTGGCTTTCTGTGCTCATCCTGGCACACACATACTGGCATACAGTGGTGGGACACAGAGCATGGAGATGGGGCTGGTCACTATGTCAATCACCTAAGCACAATCTAAGCACAGAGGTATACAAGGGACACTGGGTGCTTGTGTAAGAGTAGAGGAAAGGAAGGACCTGCCTTCTTAGAGGAGGAGAAGGAGGGTGGGTGCTTCTAGATCACAGAGGGAGCAGCAGCGGTTTGTAGACATCCTTCTTCTCCTGGGGGTGGGGGGAGCAGGAGAAGACCTTTACCGTTCTACACCAGTAAGCTGTGCAGGAGCTCCAGAAATCAGAGGACATGCTTGGAAAAAGCCATAGAGTAGCAGTATACTAATCAAAGTGTCTCCGGCACTGCTGAGCATTCCTGCACTGGCTCCTGTGGACAGCCCCACTACGTCTTCATTCAGGACTGCTGCAGATCAATAGGGAACGGCTTTCTGTGCTGCTGTTTCCTATGGACAGCTGATCCCTACAGTGTCTACTATGCATCCTCACAGGGTATCCAGACACTTCCTGGTTACGTAGACCCCCTAAAGTGCTGCAGGAAAAGGGGAAATCCGTGTCTATAGAAGATGACCACTGGAGAGTACAAGCTGGTGAGTTATCCCCTTGTGAAGATTCATCCCTGATAGGCGGCTTTTATCTCAGGTCTACAGTGTGCTGCTCATAGCCCATTATCACAGGCACTTTCCCCACCTGAAAAGTGATAGGGAATTAGAGGAGGAAAAGAGATGCCATGCAGCTGTAATGCAGATGTGCTGTTCAGTGCCTGCACCTATATTATTATGGTTCTACATTGTGACTTCTCCCTCTGTTCTTTCATATATCAATCTCTCCATCTATGTATAGTTTATATATTCATAATATGTAAGTACAACTGTCAATCCCTACGCATTGTAAGTCTAACCTCCCTGGCTGGGAAATCTCTGTTTTATTTTTGCCCTACTTATCTTCATCACGATTCTGTATGACCATACATATAACTCCCATTTTTCCTCTATCCGTTTTTTCTACCAGATTGTTCCTTAGCTGCGCTTAGTCGTTCCATCAATCCTGTGCATCATATTTACCCCATGAGATCCTTGTCTATTTCTTTAACTCTGTCTTCAGATTCTTATGTAGCTCTCCCTCTCATCTTTTATTTCCCCCCTCCTTATGTTTTTCTCTGTGTTAAATATTTTCATTTGCTTCTCCGGATTGCACCCATTTAACATCTTTAGGGCAGACTGCTCCAGTCTGTGGTTGGCAGCAGAAGTCTTGATTAAAATCAAACCTTTTCTCTTGCAGGAGAGAGATTTATAGAAGCTGGAACAGAGTGGGCAATTTAAAATCCATTTTAGCTAGAGGGGGAAGGGAATGGGTTACAGAATGGAAGGTAGGAGAGTAGCATTACCTCAGTAGGGAAATGCCCATAAATATTTATTTTCCCTGCCAGGTTACACTAAGTGATATACTACCTGTTAAAGCTTGGAGTGTAGTGTAGACTGAGAGTTTAGAATGATAGATTTTCATGTAAAAAAATGAAGATATTTTGTAGGAATGCAACATCTATAATTTCATATTTTTCAAGTGAGACAATTTCTTAAGGGGATAGTAAATGGCAGTATCTGATAATTAATGATTAACAATAATACTAGTGTAAAAGCTAATCCTTAGGATGAACCTAGGATAAAAAGCTCACCATATATTATAGGAATAGTCCCATATGTGTTTTAAAATGTTATGCAAACAAGAGTGTTGGTTGTAGACTTTTAAAACCATTTGTTATTTTCTAGACCACCAGTGGCATATTTTGAGTTCCCTTTCTTTTCCCATTACAAGTTCCATTGGGCAGAAGCATTTAAAGCTAAAACTGATGTCAGTGTAGCTTACATACAACAGATTGCATGGATTCACTCAGACAGTGTTGTTTCTCTGTTAAATGTGCAGCTGATTGATCCCTTGTCTGCAGATTATGAGAGATGCTAGTTTTTGATATGCCTATATGTGAATACTTACATAGGAGCTGGTGTTCGAACGGCAAAGGAATGCAAATATCTGCAGATTGCATTCTGGGAGTGTTCCCTACCAAAGGTGCCTTCACAGCATGTAGTAATACTGATACTGTATCAAGTTTAAAATAGCTTGAACCCTTAGCTGGGTATTTTCACTAATGGTAAGGTCAGCACACTGTTGGAAACTTTATTTTTAATTTTAAATGAAAAATGTAAGAAAAAGGTAATTTATCATTATAACGTTATCATTAAAGTGATCGTCTACTAAGAAGATCCTATAACATAATCCCTTTTTTATCACATGGATGTTGCAAGTAAAGCACAAAATACAGTGCAAATAGAGGCTTCTGCTTTGGCAATTTTGGCACAACCATTTATTTTCCTGGATATATTAGCTGGTGACCAGTAAAATAGATTGAGAAAGGTATTGTGCTCCTTTATGTAGTGAATTATTGCATTCTTGAGCTGAATCCTTCAACTAACACATTCCTCCTTGGATGAAACAAAAATAAATATAGACAGGCATTTAAGTAAATTGCAAATGGCATTTAGCTATTTGTTTTTGATTTTTTTTTTAAATGCGCCCACCTGTTTAAAAAATGTTCATCAAAAACCTAAATACTACCCTATGTAACGGCGGAAGCTCAAGTAGGGTTCCACCTCATTCAACGTTACAATGTCCAATACTTGGCACTATAAATAATGGAATAATGATTCAAAATGTTTTCTCTTTTATCATCGTTTCATATATAGTGGTGCAATCCAGTAACACAAATGACGTTCCCTTCGACCATTGGACCTTCATCAGATTCTGATTGCAGGGCTATAGTGAACACAGCTAGGGAAAATGTTATCATGAAACCTGTGGAATATGCAAAATCATTCATTATTTTCTGTTGTTCGAAAGATATGGACCCAAGAAGTTTATAAGTAAAGCTGATACTAGCCAGAAAAAATTATAATTAATTATAGTGTTATGGCATTTAGCACTCTGCACTAGCTGGTCCTTTTATCATTTAATATTAATTTATGTTTAATAGAAATTGTGGGATCAGGATAAGTTGTTCTAAAATTAAGTTAAGTTGTAATAGGTCTTATTAAAATAATTTACTATTATTTTATGTCCACAGCTTTTCCGCATGTCTCCATGGTAATAGATTGCAAACAAAGTGTAAATTTAAACTACAGTCTTATTTCTGTTAATTCTCTAATTTTTGTTAACATATACTTGATGTTTATCAAGAAATTAAGAACAAATGTGTGAGAAGAGATAATGGGGAACTTTTTTTTCCCCTAAAATGTTTCTTTATTTAACAATGAAAAAATACAGACTTTTACATACTACAATCAATAATACATATTATGTCACATGATTACACCATCATATTCAAAGTATTCCTCCCACAGCATAATAAAAACACATGGTTCAATAGGTCAGTAATACAGCATATTCATCCTACAATATAGTGAAAACACATTATTTAGTATATCAATAATATCTCCTATCATTATACTGCCTTTCAAAAAAGAGTAACAGCATATATCTAATATTTCCCCTTATATCAAATCACACCTAATACCCACCATCTCCCCCCCCCCCCCAAGGACAGGAATGTCCCGCTGAGGGGGAAAGAAGAAAACAGGGGGAGATAATAATGGGGTACATTTCCTAAAAGCTTTGTGTTACACTTTTGTTGGTCTTTGCATGTTCTTCTAGGCTAAAACGGCTTGCAGAGGTATATAGGAAGTGTCTGCGCTGCTATTGTGTCGCACGCAACCCTTTTGTAGCGCAGCTGCACTAGCCTCCAATCAACACAAATTAGGGGGCGTGACATCGGTCGGTCCGGGACTGAGTGCTGTATTTAACTTGCAAATTGTGTCTCACCGTGGTGAACTCTGTCGGGCCAGTGCAGGGAAGCAACAGATTCTGATTTCTGGCGAACAATCTTAGAGAATTGGTGCACCCAGCATTATACACGGAAAGAGCACATCTAGTGCAGTTTCCAACTTTCTAAGTAAATGTGCCCCAATATTTCTAATCTTTTTAACATGGATAATTCTGAATAAGGAAACATTTCATCTTAGCAGGAGACCTTTCATTCATCAAAAATATATAGATTAAAATCATTTAATATACTAGCTCATGTTCTTTTAAAGGGACTGTGTCACCAGATGTTAATCCATCAAACTACTAACACCCTTTTCTACAATTTCCTGTTTTATGTGAAAACTCACAATTTACCTCCTCTAAGCTCATGTGTAAATGAGCATGGAAGAGTCAGATTTTGCCTGAGATGAGTCGGGTTTAGATGCTGCAGGGGAGTGTAAATTCAGAGGCCTCCATTTTGGTTCTGTAGTACTTCAAAATATCTCATATTAAAGATCGCATCAGGTGTTTCTAGGTGCAATGGAATTGAAGCTATCCCTGCAGCCTCTACACTTGTCATTTCTCTGCTCGTTTTTCCATTTAATTGCTTTTATGTATATAGTTTATGTATATTAGTGAAAATTAGTTTTTTTTTTTAGATATCTGAAACACATTCCAGCATTTAAATGAAGTTAGAAAATGAAAGTAGAAATCTAATTCGGAGCATGGTCTGTGCTCTAATTTTCATACATGGTGCAGTTTGTAAACTGATATGCAACTCACCTGATGTGAGTCCAATGACACTGAGTCAAATGAGGCTCGGCATATCCAGTGGTTACTGCTTTGCCCTGCCCTCTTGTTCCTGATTGACCTCTCACTTTCTCACAATATACTGAGCTGCAGCAACCAAATCACCACTTAACTGTGTAAGTGCTCCTCCTAATTTTAGAACAGGGGTAGGATGCTTACCCTTCCCCAATCAAGACTTCATCATGATGCCTTGCATTGAAACAGTACACTGATGATGCTTGCCCTAACTCTAACAGTGTTACATATACAAAATTGGGTTAAAATGGATTTATGCAGACACATAGAGAGTGACTTTAAGATTTACAATTCCAGGCAGATAGACAGATGCACACACACAGAAACACTTAACTTGCACAGGTCATTCTCTGTCTACTCTCTAGTTCAGTGTTTCAGCTTAAGGACCTTTGCAGCACACAATAAAGGTGTTACATGAGCTGTTGTGTCTGAGGTAAGAACACATTTATGACCAGGGAAGGGCTGAAATCTCTGCTCCTCACTGTTGCAGTGTGTTATCAAATGTGATAGGTTATTTTGGCAGTTAATGCCCCCCTACAAGCCTCAGGCCCTAGATGGACACCCAAATGGCCCACATTATAATTCTCTATTAAGAATGTTAATATGACACTTTATTACTTTGGCACATATTTATAAATCTGACTGTGCTGTTTTCAGGGTTGGCTTGCACATAAATACATTTATAAATGTGCCCCAATGACGGTAGATCCAAAATGTAAATTTAATGTGGTAGGATGTGTTGTTAATGAGAACAGTGAGTAAGAGTTCTCCTTACTGAGTGTAGCAAATTATGCAGGCATTTGGAGACATACAGCCATTGATGCTCCACTAGGGGATTCTGGGAAATATGCAAATAGGTTTTCCAAGATGGGACAAGGAAAACCAAACCTCTTTGCTACCTTGTAAAGCAGCACTCTTTTCATCAAGAATGGCTTTCAGGAGGCCTAATGACATGTTATGGAATTTAAGCCAAACCAGTATATCTATTCCAGAAAAAACGGATTCCTTAATGTAGACTGCATTGGTTCAACGTGGTTGCATCTCTTAAGTACAGTGTAGGGAATTGGTGTGGCTGAGAGGTTTTTGACTAGTAAGAGTTCTCCTTACGAAGAGTTTTCCAATTGAGGGCACCTTGCAGAGACTTATAGACATTGCCTTACAAGGTAGCATAAAAAGGAGTGGTTTTCCTTGTACCATCTTGGAAAATGTTTTTTTGCATATTTCAGAATCCCCTAGTGGAGCATTATAGGGGTTTGCTCATGAAAGAAAATTCTCAAATCTCAATCCCCTAGTGATGTTTACAAACCCCTTACTTTACAATTTTACTCAGGAGCTAAAACAGCAATAAAACTATCACTCACTGATTGTCAGTGTAATATTCGAGAGTGTGGGGGGAGAATCTCTAAGCAGACACATTATAATCCATGTGGTTCTGTGAGATACAGTGCTGAAAATGTGGTTTGATTGTTAGGGTACAGGTTTATATTCATTTACCTTCTGAACATTGTACTAGTACCTGACACATGGAATGAATGATGAGACATATCAGAGATGAGATCCATGAGATCCATGAAGTGCATATTACACACTGTCAGCACTGCTACATCTCTGTTGTGCCACAACATCAGATCTGCTGTGTCTCCCTCCCCTGGATTAAGAACTTATCTGCCTGTTTCTTGTATGTCTCCTCACGCTGGGATGTGTTTGCTGGCAGAAAGTCAGTGTATGTGTCCTCATCGTGAAATGCAAGGGTGGGGGCCACAGGCAGGGAGCGGCTCAGCTCATGCAGTGTCAAACAGAAGAGCAATATGTATCGGAAGATACAGGGTCGGAAACCAGGGGTAAATGAAATTGTGTACACCAGACTGGTTGGAATTATATCTATGAAATGCTGTGTTTTTGTTAATAACAGTGAATTAAAGAATGTGTTATCCTGATAACATTTAAGAAACTTGTAAAGGCGGCTATAATTGGCAAACTCTCTGAAAGGAGAACTCTTACTCCCTGACCCTCTCAAAAGCCTCCTACTCAAACCAGTTCCCTATTCTGTACTGAAGAGATGCAACCACATTGAAACAGGGCTGTCTACAATTGGGAATTGAAATGGGAATTCCTTTTGGAATAGATATACTGATTTGGATTCAATCCCACATCATGTCATTAGGCTTCCTGAAAGTCATGCTTGATGGTAAGCAGGCTGCATTACAAGTTAGGAAAAGAGGTATGGATTTCCTTGTCATCTATTTGGGGACCTTTGAGAGGCACTTAAAAGGGAAAGAGCATTGTTTAGTTTTTGGAGGACAAATATGGCTGAAAAAGTTTTCATGTGTTAGGAGGCATATAGAGAGCCCTAGTAGTACCAAAACAAAGGGAATCTCAACAAATGTCACCATTTTGGAAAGTACACTACTTGGATAATTTAGCAAGGTGTAATATGTGTATTTGCCCCTACAGGTGTTCGATTCAATTAGGCCCCTAAAAGGAAAAAGTAATTTTTTTACCCCTAATTTTTGTAAGCCATAAGGTATTAAAGATGAAATAACCCCCAAATATGTGTAAAACTATTACTTCAGAGTATAGAATTGCCCCACGTGTGCATTTAAAATGTTGTATGGGCACGCAGTACGACTCAGAGGCGTAAGAGGGGCTTTGGCCTTTTAGAAGCCAAATTTGACAAAAATCCTTTACATGTGTCAGGATTCATTTGGAGGTCCTTAGTGGTACCAAACAGAGAAGAACCCCAACAAGTGACACCACTTAGGAAAGTACACCTCTTAGAGAATTTAGCAAGGGGTACTATGTGTATTTGCCCTTAAATATGTTTGATTCAATGAGGCCCTAAAAAGGTGAAAATTCTCCTTTAAAGGTCAGCCTTTTGTACCATATCTTTGTTTTCCATAGGACGCTGTAAGGCTTCAGCACCTGATCTGACAGATACAACCCACCCGTGTATTTATTGTAAGCCAGGATGCCGTCTGGCTTGGAGGCAATGGTGGTGGTACCTCGTATAAGGGTGAGATGCTAGAGTCCCCATGAATTGTGGTCAGAACAAGGACATAGGTCCTTATACTTGACCAACACCATGTTCTGATTGCGGATTGCCTTGATGTCCCACCTTTCTAAATGGCTGCCTAACAAGGGTTCCAGGGGACCTCTATGGTTTTTGCGTACAGTGTCGCATGCTGCATAATCTCTTGAACTGAGCGATTGGAATAGTGGAACCCTGGGATAAAAGTTATCCACATACAAGTGGTAACCCTTATCCAGCAGTGGGTGCACAGATCAGTCAATTGGAGCTTGGGGGGCAGGCACAATGAAACCCCTCTGGTCCACGGGGCAGGATGGGTGGGCATCAGGAACAGCCATCTTGCCCCAAATCACTGTGAACTGTGCTGGCAAGTCACTTCCCACTGCACCGTTCTATTACAACGCTTGTCGGGAAGGCATTTATAGGCTATTCAATCTTTATTTATTTTTTTGGCAATTTGGAGAAATAAAGGCTTATTTTTTGTGAGACAAGATGCACTTTAATTTGAGTGGGCCTTTAGCTTATTGATGTGATTTCATGAACTCTTTAATGTGACGAGAATAATAAAATCATCAATTCTTGTTTCAGATTTTTAGCATTTTTTTGGGGGGGGAGGCGTTCACTGTAGAATAAAAATAATATATTACAGGCAGTCCCCGGGTTACATACAAGATAGGGTCCGGAGGTTTGTTCTTAAGTTGAATTTGTACGTAAGTTGAAAATGTATATTTTATAATTGACGTTCAAGACAAATATTTTTATTTTGTCCCAGTGACAATTGGACCAAAGATTATCTATAAAGCTTCATTTCAGACTCCTTATAGCTGATCATTGCAGTCTGGGACTATAGTAACATCCAGAGATCTTCAACAGAGGTCACAGTGGGCAGAGGGGTCCATCTGTAACTATGGGTTGTCTGTAAGTCGGGTGTCCTTAAGTAGGGGACCACCTGTATGTTTATTCTACAGATAACTATGATTACGATGTTACCTCATTTATATAGTTTTATTTATTTTTGGTCAATGCTATTGAAAAAAAACTTGAATATAAAAAATTGCATTTGTTTTAGTATTTCCATTTTTGCAGCAGCATAACTTTCGTATTTTTTGGTTTACGGAGCTGGTTGTGGGCTTATTCTTTGCATGACAAGTTGTTCTTTTTCAGTTTTTCATTTTGGTGCTTGTAACTTTTTATGATCACTTTTTAGAACATTTTTTTGTAAAGCAATTTGATAAAAAATGTACATAGTTTTTATTCACAGCATTTACTGAGCAGGTCCAATTATGATTTATTGAACAAATTGTTAGACACGGCGGTACAAATACTTTTTTTTTGGTGATTTTAGTGTTTTCTGTTTTTTATTAGTTGTGTAAAGGGAATTGTGGCGTTTGGGGGACTTTCACTTTCTTTTATTATTTGATGTTATTTGAAAAAAAAATTTTTATTCTATAAAAATTTTTTATTTTTAGTGACATGTTGGCTTGACCAAGTGATCTTCTGATCCTGAGTGTTAAGGTCCGACCCACATCAGAAGCCCCTTATATGCCACAATTATGTTTCACCACATATTTCCCTAGAACTGATATAAAATATAATAAACAGGGTGTCTGCTGCCATATGCAACTGACTTCCGTTATGTATGGACAGGCTTCATCGTTAAGCATCGTTAAGCACCGTCCCACCGCGCCATACTATTACGTTATTCGTTGGGAAGGGGTTAAAGGAAATCAACCATTTAAAAAAACACCTACAAATACTTACCTCTTGATGTTGATCCTGGCAAAGTCCTTTGCTAGTCTTCATTTTTTCTACCTCTATTCTGCCCTCTATTAATTTACAGATGCACCCCTTTACCTATGTCAATACACTTATATGTGTAATATATATATATATATATATATATATATATATATATATATACTCACCGGCCACTTTATTAGGTACACCATGCTAGTAACGACAACAATTCTCAGGTAGGCTGTGGCATTGCAACAATGCTCAATTGGTACCAAGGGGCCCAAAGAGTGCCAAGAAAATATTCCCCACACCATGACACCACCACCACCAACCTGAACCGTTGATACAAGGCAGGGTGGATCCATTCTTTCATGTTGTTGACGCCAAATTCTGACCCTACCATCCGAATTTCGCAGCAGAAATCGAGACTCATCAGACCAGGCAACATTTTTCCAATCTTCTACTGTCCAATTTCGATGAGCTTGTGCAAATTGTAGCCTCAGTTTCCTGTTCTTAGCTGAAAGGAGTGGCAGCCGGTGTGGTCTTCTGCTGCTGTAGCCCATCTGCCTCAAAGTTCGACGTACTGTGCATTCAGAGATGCTCTTCTGCCTACCTGGGTTGTAACGGGTGGCGATTTGAGTCACTGTTGCCTTTCTATCAGCTCGAACCAGTCTGCCCATTCTCCTCTGACCTCTGGCATCAACAAGGCATTTCCGCCCACAGAACTGCCGCTCACTGGATGTTTTTTCTTTTTCGGTCCATTCTCTGTAAACCCTAGAGATGGTTGTGCGTGAAAATCCCAGTAGATCAGCAGTTTCTGAAATACTCATACCAGCCCTTCTGGCACCAGCAACCATGCCACGTTCAAAGGCACTCAAATCACCTTTCTTCCCCATACTGATGCTCGGTTTGAACTGCAGGAGATTGTCTTGACCATGTCGACATGCCTAAATGCACTGAGTTGCCGCCATGTGATTGGCTGATTAGAAATTAAGTGTTAACGAGCAGTTGGACAGTTGTACCTAATAAAGTGGCCGGGGAGTTTACATATATATATATATATATATATATATATATATATATACCGTATATTCCGGTGTATAAGACGACTTTTGAAGACTGAAAAATCTTCTGTCTGATCTGGGGTCTTCTTATACGCCGGTAATGTTTCTCACCTTTCCTGCGATCCACCAAAGCTCCGCTGCTACACTCCGGCTGTCGGTGACAGCTCCGTGGGTGCCGGCGTCGCAGAGAATATGACGTCGGCACGCGACTGACGTCATATTCTGTGAGCCGCCAGCGCTCAATGAGCTGTCACCGCCGGCCGGAGTGTAACAGCGGAGCTTCGGTGGATCGCGGGAAAGGTGAGAAGCTCTAGAGAAAATCTTGCCATGCGGCCATCAATAAAGCAAGGTACAGTACAATGGACGATAATGTACAATAAAGCAGAATACTTTAATATTGAAAGGGCCTATGAGTCTGCACCCCCATAGATTAGTCAGTGGTTATGTCAGTGGTTATTAGTTAGTATACTAGGGGGGGCAGTTTGGCTATATACAGGGGGCTGGCTGTATACTGGGGGGACTGGCTGGCAATATATAGGGGGGGCTGACTGTATACTGGGGTGGTTGTTTGGCTATATACAGGGGAGGGCTAGATATATACTGGGGGGGCTGGCGGTGGTATATGGCATAGTAGTTATATTCCTGTACATAAGGGGCAGTATTATAGTACAGTATGGTAACATTTACAGTAAAATGGACGATGGTAATGTTGTTGTTGTATGCCTTATGTTTATGAGCGACAGTTTTCCTGCTATATACCTGCATGTCATAAGAATTTAAATTAAAAAAGGCCCATGTTAAATTCAAATCGGTGTTTTGTGTACGTTGGAAAAGGGGTAGTCTTATACAGCGAATATATCTTAAACTCTATATTTTAACAGGAAAGTAGGGGGGTCGTCTTATACATCAGGTCGTCTTATACGCCGGAATATACGGTATATGGATTTTTTATATTCAAACTATCTATTTATGTTTACATCGATCAAAGTACTTATGATCACTCATTTCATTATTTATATTATGTACACGGTTATACTCATGAACTTTTATGTATTTTATGTGTTTTTGTAGTTCTTATTAATTGGACCTGAGGATGAGAGTGGTACGCTCTTGAAACGCGTTGCCCACATTCTGAAAATAAAGATCCATTTCTGGCACTCCTGGTGGCTAATTGTGCATGCCACCCGCACCTCCCTCTCCTATGAATTCACACATCTTATGTGACATCACCTCTCTTTCCCATGCTCCTAGCATGGGAAAGAAAGATGGCGAGGGCATTGAGGACATCTTGTCCCCACACTACGTGCTGCTAATTATAAGTTTCTTTTCTAGGTGATCCCGGCTTGTCAAGATTGGTAAATGACAGTGCTGGGATCAACATTAAGAGAAGTGGAGGTGAATATTTGTAGGTGTTTTTTTATTATTTTAAATGGTTGACTTCCTTTAAGAGTTTCTTTCCAGTTTCCTTTTTCCCTGGCTTTCTGCAGTCTCTTAATACTGAGCTGCAGTAACAAGCACAGGTACAATACAATGTATGTATTTGGTGCTGTGGTAAGTAAGTTGTGAAGACCCTATAGTACTTGTCTGAATAGTAGATACAGTAGATACGAGTATAGGGCCTGAGAACTGGATATCCTTAGTGAAGCCTATTTTTTGATCCCCAGGAGACCTGATAAAGACAGAATTTCACTGTGATTTCCAGGAAGCTAAAGCACTGAGCTTTTAACCCTTATGCAGCCATTCAGTACAAGTATTTTTTTGTAACATACAAATCTAAACAGAATTTCAATCTCTCATGTTGCTTTAAATAAATCACACAAACAATTAAAAAAAAATTGGGCATTAATTCTCTGTACAGGTGGTCCTCTACTTAAGGACACCCGACTTACAGACGACCCCTAGTTAAAGAATGATCCCTCTTCCCACTGTGACCTCTGGTGAAGCTCTCAATGGCTGCAACGATCAGCCAAAAAAATTTTGAAACTCCAATTGTCACTGGGGCAAAAAATTTTTTTTTTGTCTGGAGCTACAATTATAAAATATACAGTTTTGACTTACATACAAATTCAACTTAAGAAAAAACCTCTGGAACCTTTCTTGTACCAAACCCAGGGACTGCCTGTATTGTGAAAGTCAACTTTGTTGAATTTATTCAACAAAAAATAGCAACGAATGAGTGACATTAATTTCTATTTGGGGTAATTGATTTTAGTCCTGGAACCTCCATCTCTGGAATTGTTAATAAACTTAATACAAAATAAAATGAATACAGTGCATTTTTGTCACTTTCAGTAATGTTCCAGTCCCTATATTCTATTCATGTAAAGGCTGTTTTCAGCTGTTTCCTGCCTCAGAGTTACCTCTGCTATACAATTCCTCCCTCCTTTAAAGACATAATGCTATCACAGCACCTTCATCTAGTTCTGAGTACTGTCAAAAGCAGATTGTAAGCTAAACTGCCTTTCTATAGCCTGCAAATCTAATCATGGGCCACTGGGCAAAACACTGCAGCTGCCCCTCCTTACACACAATGAGAAGAAATATTACCTGTAATGAGAGCCAGAGGGGAAAAGGGAAGGAGAAGCTAGATAATGAAAAGGGAGAGTGTTGGCAATAAAGTTTCCAGGCAAAGGGGAGTGAAAGAATGAGATTAAAATGCATATACATTGTAACAGAATAGGAGCAAAGGATTTGAAGGCATGCATGCTGCAAAAAGTTAAAGGACACCTGTCATCAGGTCTGTGTCACTTGTCCTGTCACTACTACCTGTTGGAGCAGCTCACAAGGATCCCATCCCAGCCTTTAACTAGTTATTTCATACATTATTCATTGTAAAATCATCTATTTTTTATCATGTAAATGAGGCTGGTCACATGGTCAGAGGCAGTGATGTCACCCCTGTTACCCCTCCCCTCTCCTCCCCCTGCCCATGCCTGTGTGTAATGTATAGTAAAGCATTGCTAGTGTGTGTGCTGTATCCTCCTAATATACAGGTGAGAGACACAGACATCAGCTACACATTAATTTGACATGTTCTGCTTTATCATGGCTGCCTGGAGCTGCTGTATCTCTCCTAAACACACACACATGCACACACAGGCTGCAGGGGGTGTGGCCACCAGCACCAGGAAGTACATCATTATACAGCCTCACATCATTATACAGGCTGTCAGTCATGCACTGGGGGTGTGACTGTGCCTCCCACTCATGAATAAGGTGGACAGCTTGAACATGCTAATGACTCATTGAACATTTCACAGGTCATTTGCATACAGCTTTAGGACCTCATTGCTTAGGTTTACAGGCATGTATAGGGACAATGAAGGGATAGAGGCAATGCTCTCTAATGGCAGTTTATGAAAATATATTTAGTTTAGGGGGGTTATTTTGCATGATGGGTTCTCTTTAAGGATTGTCCCTTCTGGAAGATAACACATTTACCTAAACTAATGGGTGTGCTATGATACCAAAATTTTTGCTTATAACATCTTAGACTATTTTCACATCAGCTGTATCCCAATTCTGTCATGTGACTTAATTATTCTATTATTAAGAGATCTTTCATCCACCTTGCATATGTATTTTCCCTAAGGATATTCTATAATTTATGGTAACAAAAGTGCAGATGTAAAGTGGGGTTTAGTTTGAAGACCACATCCCTTCAAAGTTCACAATGGTCAATTTTTATGCAGTGTTCCCTGAGTTATCACCCAATTCCATATGTAATAGTTGCGCCTTTTTAAAAAGTCTAAATTAAAAGGTGTAGGAAATGAATTATAACTGTTGACTTATTAATGAGACTTTTTGTGATTTTTGATAAAAAAAAGTAATAAACTTACCCACCATCCCTGAATTTTTTAAATAAATATCTACATGCATGCTGCAGGACCTGTCAATGATCGATCACCAGACAGATCCAGGCTGCAATCCTTCTTTAAAATACGGGATCCATGGCTTAAATTGATTCCTAATTCCTCATTAGAGAAATGTGGTCTAACCATTTAGTCCCTGACAACATATTTCTGTATTTCGTTTGCATATAGTACTCATGATAATATCTTTGACTGAAGGTCCCTTGAAAATCAGCATATATTTCCATGCATGTTAAATTGTTTTTGTTTCATTTTCCCATTCCCTGAAATTGTGTCCATGCTTATGCTCACAAATGACTTTAACCCCTTAGCGCAATAAGCCCTCTTCATACTCACCGGGCATTTGCTTCATAATGAAGCAAATGCCCGCCGCTAACACCCGCGATCGGTGCTTGCATTAAAGCTGCCGGCGGCATTAAAGAGCCGAGGCTGTCATGATCGAGGCTATCTATTACAATGTGCGATCTGCACATTGTAATAGATGGTATGCAAAATCACCATATACTGCCATACTGTAGTATGTCAGTCTATGGTAGGATCAATCAGGGAGTCTGAAAAATAGTAAAAAAAAAAAAAAAAAAATTATATTAAAAAAACATAAACATTCAAATCACCCCCCTTTCCCTAGAACTGATATAAATATAAATAAACAGTAAAAATCCTAAACACATTAGGTATCGCTGCGTCCGAAAATGCCCGATCTATCAAAATATAATAACCGTTTTTTACCGCACAGCGGAAAATAGCGCCTGAAGTCGCAAATTGCATTTTTTATCCATTTTGAAAAATAGAAAAAATAAAAGCGTTGAAAACGTCATCAGAAGTCGCAAAAAATGACACCCACAGCTCTGTACACTAAAGTATGAAAAAGTTATTAGCGCAAGAACACTGTAAAATGAAGAATTTTTTTTCTGTACAGGAGGTTTTAATTTTTGTAAATGTATGAAAACATTATAAAACCTATACAAATTTGGTATCCCTGTGATCATATTGATCCAATGAATGAAGCAGATCTGTCATTTGGGGCACACAGTAAAAGCTGTAAAAACTAAGCCCACAAGAAATGGCGCAAATGTGTTTTTATATCATTTTCACTGCATTTAGAATTTTTTTCCCGCTTCCCAGTACACGGCATGGAATATTTAATACCATCACTACGAAGTGCAATTTGTTACGCAGAAAATAAGACATCACACAGCTCTGTACATGGAAAAAAAAAAAGTTATAGATTTTTGAAGGTGGGGAGTGAAAAATAAAAACGCAAAAACGAAAAAGGGCCTGGTCCTTAAGGGGTTAAAATCTTAGTCTTTGTGTTCTGGAAATTTGCACATTTATTGTATGACCATGCTGGCTTAAAAAGATTTATGAAAACAAAAAAAGTTGTAAATTTACTAAAGACCTCCTCAAACGCCATCTATATTGAAAAGGGAAAATAACTAAGATACATCTAACCAGCATAAGATCTACAAAAAGTAAAGCGCACAAAGCTGAAGATACATGTGCCCTACTAATTGTTTAACCCTTAGCCGATTTCTTCTGTCAATTGCCTTGATAAGTGCTGCAATGTTAGGTGCCACCATTAATCTTTCTGAAGACTCCATGCTTGTAGTCCAAGCACACACTTGGACCCACACTAAAAGCTGCAAAAAAATAACCGATGATACCTGAGTTTTTAACATCACAGAAACCCCACTTGAGGCCCACCATTACAATCCATGCATATGTTGTATGGAACATATGGACAATTAAATCCTTGTCTGTAAAACAAACACTTAAAAAGTTTTTCTTCATGTTCTGTTTACTTCCAATACTACCATTTTATAGATCATGTCAGGATAACATGTTTATACATAATATCAACAACTAGTATAAGGATAATATACAGTATTTAGGTATTTTGTGGCACAGCTGCACTAGCCACAATGCAACAAAAATTAGGAAGCATTCCGGCACTCAGTCAGACCGTGTGCCGGATATAACATGCAAAGTCTGGAGTTAACACCCTATGTTAAAGGTGCTCCACAAAAAAGTTGGGGAACTCTGTTGGGCCAGTGTAAGGAAGCAACACGTACATGATTTCTGGTGCACATTCTCAATGAATCTGGCGCTCCCAGCATTATACACAGACAGAGCACTTATGTGCTCAAATGTGTCATCAGATTTACCTTTTTGAGTAAAAAATATCTATCTCTGTGAATAGATCAACATCATGTTTAGCTTTGATTTGCATCATTTTTAAGCAGTAAAAAAAATCATCTATGAGAAATCATAACATATTAGTTTTTTTGACATTTCATCAATTAGGAAATATTTCCATATAAAATAAATATTTTTTCCATTTTACTTTCACAAAACTCATGCATTATTAATCTGGTATTCCTTTGACTTTTCACATCAAAAAGAGATGTGTAATATTCCTTGTATTGATTAATTTTGTATTTATAAATTAAGATTTAATTGCCCTTTTCTTGGCCATTTTATTTTTTTGTATAAAACTCATTCAACCACTGCATTCGGAGTGGAACCTAGTACCGAACAATTATTAAAAAACCCTCTTACCCCAACCAAAAACACTGGCTACATAGATAACTGATAATAGTTGAAAGGCAGACTTGGCTCACTGACTAGGCCAGCTCCAGGTTTAAATAGGCTGTGGGTTCTGGGCAACAGAGTCTTACTGGGAACCTTTGCAGCTTATGTAGTAGCAAACCCCAAGTGGCTGGTCAGGGGTGGTAAAACAAAAAAAAATTACACCAATCTGGCTCCCAGTTGTGTTATGGGAAACATATGTATATTTTTTATAGTTATAAGCAATACATAGTATATACACATCAATTTATTTCCTCATATTAATTATAGGGGTTTTCCCACAAGAGAAAATTCTCAAATCTCATTACACTAGTGATGTTTGTACAATAAAGATCATTTTAACCCCTTATCTTACAATTCTACCCAGTTTTATTCCTGTATTAGCTCCTCTCACTCCCTAGGCTGGTCAGTATAAAATTCCCTCTCTAAAACTTTCTAAGCAGACACATTGGGGGTCATTTACTAAGGGCCCGATTCGCGTTTTCCCGACGTGTTACCCGAATATTTCCGATTTGCGCCGATTGTACCTGAATTGCCCCGGGTTTTTGGTGCACGCGAACGGAATTTGGCGCATCGGCGCCGGTATGCACGCGACGGAAATCGGGGGGCGTGGCCGAACGAAAACCCGACGTATTCGGAAAAACCGCCGCATTTAAAAAAAAAAATTATGTCGCGAAAATTTCACTCTCCTTCATCCTGGATAGGCCGGTGTATTTTGAGGCATTCCAGCGGACTTCAGCGCAGCAGCGCCACCTGGTGGACGTCGGAGGAACTGCTTTGATGAATCCCGGCCGGACCCGAATCCAGTGCAGAGAACGCGCCGCTGGATCGCGAACGGACCGGGTAAGTAAATCTGCCCCATTATGATCCATCTAGTTCTGTGAGATGATAATGTGGTTGGTTAGTTTATCAGGGTACAAGGTTTATATACACTTTCATTTAGCTTCTGAACATTTGTACTAGTATATGACACAGATGAGACAAATCAGAGATGAAATTATGAGATAGATGAGGTGCCTATTACACACTGTCAGCTCTGCTACATATGTGCTCTCACACTATGAAATCGCCTGTTCCTGTCTCGCCCTTCCCCCGCATAACTTATCTTCTTGTAGCTTGCAGCTTCTCTCTCCTCACGATGAGCTGTTTGCTGGCAGGAAGTGAAGTGTGCGCCGTCCTGGACTGCAAGGGGCGGCGCTCGAGTGCAGTGAGCAGAGAGAGACAGAAATCTCAGCTGCACGACTGTTACACAGAATTCCAAGATGGCTGACTCGACCCTGAGTCTGAAGTTACAGGGTCGTATCTAGGGTAACTGAAATTGGGTACACTAGGACTGATAGAGACAGGTTGGATTTATATCTGTGGACTGCTGTATTTTTTTTTTTTTTATAACAGTGAATTAGAGAATGTGTTATTTTTTTTATCCTGAGTACATTTAAGAAACTTGTCTTTGTGGGAATACCCCTTTAAAACAGCATTCATTTATATGTGAGTGCTCCATATATTGGTGCATAAAAAATATGCATTATTTTGGATTAAGGTCATGCTTCTGGTTCAGAAGTCTTTGAAAGACCATGTGACATTTGCTAGTCTAAGAAACAGATGACCAAATGTTATATATATGCTCAATATTGGAAACATGTTTTATTTATGCAAATGACTTAAATGACCACATTTAGGCTACAGTCAGATCACAATTTTGCTTCCATTGTAAGGATACGTTGGGAAGATTTCTTAAGTATCTTTACAATGGAAGGTAGTAAGATATCCCACTACATGCTTATACAGTGCAGTTCTGGTGTAGCTCATTTCCCCTAAAAGAGGGAGGAGTAGCACACAACAGCAGCAGGCTGCTATTTTCTGCAGCCAATATTCCAGGCCTCTCCTGAGTAACCTAACTATCCATATGTGGACAGTCACATCACCAGGGAAACAGGCTCAGCGGAGGCCAGGGATGCTTAGCCTCTAATGGTCTCCGTTTCGTGTACACTGTTCCACTAGCAGAAAGCATGAAGAAAAAACTCAGACTTCTGCATTTTTGATCCAGTATTTCCTGCTGGATGTGATGTATACTGTCCAGGTGGAGGCAAACAGGATGTGTCTGTGTGCAAGACTAAGTCTATTAAGTTTATGGACACATTTAGAATGTACAGCAGGAGCTTTTCTAGTATATATGCAGAACATGTCCCAAAAAACGGCATATGAACCTGTTAATGCTAGCACCAAATTATGTATCAACATTTGCAGTATTCTTCTTTTTCGTTGCAAAATGTCATATATTAGTCAGTCTGTTTAAAAACAAACTTTCTGAATTGTGTTGGAAATTGTAAGATAAAAACTGTATAAAACCGCTTGCATTTGTCAAGGGATTTAGATATTTTTTAGAAATTTTTGCAACTGCATCTTCCTGGAGCCATGCAACTGGGATCTTTCTGCTGCAGGGAACCCACCACCATTATGTAAGCAGGCAAATTTGGGCAAATTTGGATGTTGTCTCACCCCTTGTTTTTCTGGTAAAAACATAGTCCAAGTTGCTGAAAAGGATTGCCATTATCTGTCTTATATTATACTGTGATTTCTTTCTTTTACTTATGTTTAGCTGCTCCTAGCTATGCCTTATATTAAGAATTCCTTATACAGGCAGTCCCCAGGTTCTGTAGGTTTGTTTTTAAGTAGAATTTGTATGCAAGTCTCAACTATATACCAAATTTTTTTGGTCTCTGTGACAATTGGATTTTAAAAATGTTGGATTGTCATAAGAATCAGGATTACAGTTATAGCTGTTTATTCTAGCCTAAGGTTAAAGTACAGTAAATTACCAACATCCAGTGGTCTGTTTGTAACTAGGGGTTGTCTTAAGCAGGGGACCGCCTGTACTTTTGAAATATTGAATAATAAAACATCTTATATTTTAGATATGAAGTTAAAATGTAAAAGGCAAAGCAGTAAGAATTCTCCATACAGAGACTTTTCCAATTAAGGCCAGCTTTCAGGGGGTTATAGATTTACAGCCATTGACTCTCCACTAGGGAATTCTGCGAAATATGCAAATATGTGTTCAAGGGTGGGATAAGGAAAACATCTGTTGTCAGAAGCACTTTGAATTACAATTCTTTAACATGTTCATATTTTATGTCATTTTTTTTTAGAATACCTAATGCCTCATGACAAATAACTGCATGGCATCATGGTCTTGGGATCTTAAGTCATCATACAGAACTGTGGACAATTTGACTGTGGAGTGGAATTTTAAAGAAGAAGAAATTTTGTTGTTTTGCCAAAATCCTGCATTATGGATATGCCAAAGTTTACAGTAATTGTATGCACGTTGGTACTTATAGGTTCATGGACTTGTTGGTCCAAACCAAAGGGTTCACCACATATGAATTCTGTGAGGATAGATGGCGATCTCATTTTGGGTGGTCTTTTTCCTGTTCATGGAAGAGGAAGTGACGGAAGAGCATGTGGAGAACTGAAGAAGGAAAAGGGAATACATCGTTTAGAAGCAATGCTGTATGCCCTTGATCGTATCAATGCTGATCCTGACCTTTTGCCCAATATTACTTTAGGTGCAAGAATCCTTGATACTTGTTCTCGAGATACACATGCCCTTGAGCAGTCTCTGAGCTTTGTCCAGCCACTTATAGACAAAGATAGGGCAGAAGTTCGTTGTCTCAGTGGTGGGAACCCTATAATTGCTCAACCTGAGAGGGTAGTTGGAGTCATCGGTGCATCTTCTAGCTCTGTCTCCATCATGGTGGCTAATATATTGAGACTTTTCAAGGTGCGTAAACTTTCTAAATTTGTGAACTTTATTTTTTAAGAAGCAGCAGTTTACAAACTTCCATTGTTTTTAATTGAATTTAGTTCATATTGGATAACATTGTTTATAATTATTGAGTAAATACAGTATATACCTGCATACAGTTTTCCAAATAATAACTTTTTCAAAATTATCCATGGTCAAGGCTTTCTAAATGCTAAAAGAATTGCCAAAGTATGTTATGGATATATGAACGTATTAAACTTACAGGGGGGGTAAACAACAAACTCACTTAAATCCACTCCGCCCATCCACTATGCATAGAGCAGGTGACAGGTGGATCAGAATAGGAGGATGAATAAATTAAAAGACGGGGAACTCTGAGGCACATCCCTTATGCCACCAGGCTAATTTACATAATTATCGAGGCATATAGGAACATTTCAGTAGGACACATCTACCATCAGTAAAACTGATGGTAAATGTCCTTTAAAGTTAATGTTTCACTTGTCTGCCCCTATACCTCCAGGGAATATATTTATATGAATGTTAAAATAAGTTTTAATATTACTTTAAGATTAATACACAATGTACCAGACATTCTGGTCTTTAAAGCATCCCAGCTTCATTAAAATCCTCCTGTCAACTTAAAGGGGTTATGCCACGAAACAATTGACTGCAAAAAGCTGTCAAAGAGGTTAAAATATTTCAAAAATCTATTTGTAATGGTTACCTGGAATTAAAGATACCTTTCTATTTGTTATTATGATGCTTGTTCAGCCTCTATTCTGCTCCACACAGAAGCAGATGTGGGAGGGGCCTAGCCAGGCACATGCACAGCACTGACAGCGGCAGTTATTCCACAACTCAGTGCTACAGAGCGCTCAGCCTTCAGAGTCTCCTTCCACCTGCTGTGCTCAAATAGTCCCTGCATTTACTGATCCAATAGAAGTCCAATTGAAATGTGTCATACGCCCCATGTTAAAAGTGCACCAAAGTGCAGGGGGCACCAGATTCATGAAGAACGTGCGCCAGAAATCCTGAATCTGGCACCCCATGCACACTACACATGTACCATGTATTCTCACAGCATCATGGTTGGTCAGGCTGACATGCATGGCGGAAGTCTAGGGGAGGCAAACCCTACGTGTATCGTCACTCCAAAGTGGCACTTACCCCTGAGGAAGTCACTTTGAAGTGAGGATACGCATGGAGTTTGCCGTCCCTCCATTTTTCTAGACCTCCGACATATTTACACTATACTGTCCGCCTGACCTAACATGATGCTGTGAGAATACATTGAATTGCAACTAAATCACTAGATAAATAGATATTTATGAGATAGATAGATATGAGATGGATAGATAGATGACAGGTGATAGATAATAGGACTTGAATAGATAAATAGGTGACAGCTTCTCACATGTTGCTGATCTTTAGCTACTTCCCTGCTAGTCAGGGACAGGGGCCCCTTTGCAGGACAGCAGTGTAGCATGGAGGGACAGTGAATGGTGGAGAGTACAGGAGGAGGACTGCATCAGGAGAGGTCAGAGCTCACCCTGTTACCTGTGTTATCTCTGCAGCCACCTGTGTGACCTGACTAATGGTGGAGGGAGGAGAGGGCTGCTGCATTGCTATGATCCATGTTAGGGGAGGACTCCTCTGTGCAGCAGATAGTCAGGTCTGACTGCAGTTACCTTGTATCTGCTGTTGGAAGCTCCTGTGATGCTGGTAAGCAGTGGCCATCACAGCACAATCTCTGCCCCTCCCCCTCTCTCACTTCCTATTGGCTGCAGTGTGTCAGCTGATCTCTCTGTGTGGAGAGGAGCTGTGAGCCCGTGGAGTGATCTGTAGTGCAGAGCAGCTGGGGGAATCCCTGTGCACAGACTCGGCCAGATCAGCTGTAGCTCAGGACAAGACACAGCTACCACCAGGGGGCGCCACCAGGACAAAAGGAGTTATCTCAGTAAGGCTGCATATTTTGTAATAAGTGTAAATGGTGAAAGTACTTGTTCCAATGCATTGGACCCAATTACAGCCATTTGCTATGGTGACACAACCCCTTTAATGAAATAATTTTATATAGTACAGCAACCCACTAAATATACTTGTACCACCATGTCCCACAAAAATCTTTACACACAGAAAAAAAATTGCAATTTAGCATATTCAGTTAATAAATAGAGGGAGCCCAGAAACTGAAGATGGTGCATACTGTATAGTACGCATATAACACCTATTTGTTGCAATGTTTGTGAACAACATCTAAACATTGACCAGTGTTTAAAAAAGAAAAAATCCACCCTACGGCTGAGCAACCATTGGCATAAACAAAAAGGTAAACTGTTGTTACCAGCTAGAAAGACCAACTTGGCAATTAAAGATGAATGGACCCGAACTTCCCATTCAAGTTCGGTGTTTGGGTGTGCCCGACGCACCCTGGACATATTGCCGGATTGGCTGCCGTACAGCAATCTGGCTAATTAATACCTCTTGCAATTAGCCATGGCTATGATTGGCCATGGGGACCGCTCATCTCTACTGGCAACCACATGTAACTGAATGTATTGCATACAATATATAAGTAATCAAAAAAACTGATAACTAGGCTAAAATTAACAGGCAACCCATCTTTGAATGAGAGGGGGTGGGTGGAATACTATTATTTACCACATTTAAGACAATTTCTTGCAAATCACAATGGCATGAATAAAAGTAATTTATTCCTAATAATGAAAAGCTTTATGGTGGTTCTAACAATTTTTCACAGACCGTTCCCTTTTATAGCAGAGAACACTGCTGATACTGCAACCAAAAATCCCAATTGGCTATAAATGTCAGGACCCAACTCAGGTGAACATCAGTTATAAATCACAAAATTGCCATTTTGAGTAGTTGTATGGGACGGGGTGTTACTTGATACAGTAGCAGAATGCAATACTGTATTAAATCATCTGCTGTGACCTTGCTCAAGAAACTCTAAGCAAAATAAATCCAATTTTGTACATTTCCTGCAGACTCTAATCGGTTTAATGGGATTTTAATGGTGATCTTAATACTCTGTACACAGTAGGTGTATGAGCTTTCTACATCTCTCTTCTTTATGTTTTTATTTTGGAACTTTCTAAATGATTACTATTTGTGATTTATTATTCCTAATTCCCATTCCTGCCTGTTATGGTCTTTTATTTTTTGCTGAATACTACATTCTACCGTACCTTAATTCCATGATTCTCATATGTAAGCTTTTAGTATTCTTGTCCCACCTATTATATTTCTCTCAATGTTAACCCATTTTTCAACCTGCTGGTCTATTGTGCTTTCTTTCTTATGCATTCCCGACATCCTTTTTATTTTTACTTCTCTCCTCCACCTCCATTTTCTTCTTTCTCATTCTGTAGTCTCCTCTCTGAATTCCCCTGAAGTGCTGATAGAATTAGATTTTCTGGGGAAGCTCTTAACGAGCAGTAATGCAGCATGAGAAGCCTATATTAAATAATTAATAGAGGGAAGAATGAAAGCAAAGGAAAGGCAGTCTAAAATGATATAGAGACAGAGAGACACAGAATAGCAGATGCGTCTAACATACATGTTACCATTTTTTTTAGAATTATAGCTACCATTTAATTTTTAAGCAATATTACAGTTAACAATGTTGTTGATTTAGCATTATTTTTCCCTGTAACAATCTACAAGTGAAAATATTTGAACTCTGGCAATACGTTGTCTCTTTTAATTCGTCTGCAGAGCTTTTAAAGAAAAAAGATGAAGTGACTCACAGCTGCAGTCCTTCTCTGGAAAATTGTTGCCCACACCTGTCATTTACCCTCAGAAATCTCAAGTACAAAATTGAGCAAATTCTGAAGGATTAAATTCTTTGTGCAGACTGGGCTCTTACAAGCCAACTAAATTTGTGTTAAAAAGAACAAAATTTACATGAAAGGTTGCAGTCATAAATAGAACAATGGATCACGAACTGTTACTCACTGAACCATTATTGAAAATAACAACAAAATAGCTAATGTAACTACTTAGTTGTCAAGATTTTTGCAGTGATAACATCATTTTAGAAGAGTTATTTTTTAATAACAATTAATTGAAAGCATTCATTGATGATTTTTTTCATCCCAGCAGCCCTTACCTGATTGAATATCACTCTCTGAAGATATTTTTCTTAGTTTTTTCTTTTTTTCCCACTTTTTGGAGCATTTGAATATATGCATAAAAATGTGCAACTTTTTACCCAGGAAAGTTTGCCTCAACCTTTTTTGCACCTAATATGTCTTTAAAATCCAGATAAGGACATATGGAAAAGTCACAATTATTTTCACAATAAATAAGCTCAAGACAAAAATAAGCTCAAGACAAAAATCAAATGCAAACTATATGACCCTCTAAGTGTAGCCTTCTGTCTGCTCTCATCAAACACCATTTTGGTTTTGAGATTTCTGTTGAAATATAAAATGAGCATCTGGAAGCAATATTTGCTGATCTTGCCGAAGGATAGTTTGATAATACTTATTTCTGCTGCCCAAAACGGTCACGGTGCGGGGATGTGGCCATGTGAATAAGCCCTTAAAAGGGAAAAAATACTGGAACATCACTTTACTTTTTACATTTCTGAGGTTTATTTTTTAGGAATTTGTAATTCTTTAGTCTTTGCATAGCCATTAAAAAAGTAATTTATTGATGTCTAATTGGTTTGACTGTACCACAATATGAAAATGTATGGTATACTACCTCTTTTATGCTTAAAGGTAACCTGCCACCAGGCACCCTTTTTATCCTCCCCATGCCATCACAGACAATTAAAAGAGTTTACATGTTCTCTCTGTGTTAACGTGGGTTTTTTCAGGGTCCTCCGGTTTCCTCCCACACTCCAAAAACATACTAGTAGGTTGAATGGGGACAGGGGCTGATTTGGAAAGCTCTGTACAGCCCTGTTGTATATGATATGTAATGTTGGTTTTATTGCAAGCAGGGAGTATGTAGAGTTGACGTTCTGCGAATTAACCACACAGGGGCCCATGCTCTGGATTTTTTATTACCCTTACAAGGCCCCTGGCAAGCGGCGAGTACAGCTGTTCTGCCCTCAATTCTTGGCTCCTCTCTTGCTGTGGGTGCTTCAGAACCCTGAGCAGTGCAGCAGGAAGAAGAAGTGAGCATTTTCTTTGTCTGATCTGGGGGTCTCCTGTATTGTAGTAATTACTGGGGTCCTACACACTTATGTGCCTGCTTTGGGAGTTCACTATTATTATCTGCTCTGGGGGTCTCAACTTTTAAAGGTCTACGTCATTTTCTTGTGGGCTTTGTTTTAATAACTTTGGTTGTGCACTCCAAATTACACCTCAGATTTAATTTTTGTTTCAGTATGATCACAGCAATACCACATTTTTATAGGTTTTATGTTTTAATAGATTTTGAAAAATTAAACCAAAAAATATAATCTTGATTTTGCCCAATTCTGACAAATATTTTTTTTCATACAGTGATGTACAGAGCTTTGTGAGGTATTATTTTTTTCAGGATGAGATTACACCCCTAGTATACAGATAGGTAGCCCCAGCACATGCTCCTAGTATACAGATAGGTAGCCCCACCATATCATAGTTAGCTCTAGCACACTGCTCCCCAGTTTACAGGTAGCTTCAGCACACTTCCCTCCACAGTTTATAGGTAGCTGCAGCACACTCAACCACCACAGTATATAGGTATGAAGGAAAACTTAGAAAAGGGAAAGAAGTGAATTGAAACATTTGGCGACAGTTTTGAACTATTTATAACAAATGTTTCAAAAAACGATCTAAACCCCCCAAGTCACTCCCCTTTCTAACAAAGCCACGCCCATTTCCCCAAAGGCCCTTAGACACCTCAGCCTTGATAAATGTTGTGCAAGGTATTTTAGAATTTTGATGCCAAAGTTTTAATAAATTCTCCCCCAATGTGTCATGACAAAACAATTTTAAAATCACATGGATATGTTAAAGGGTTTCAATGTTATTACGAATTGTCATGTCATATTTGCAAAAGTAGGTTGTTATGGGGTTAATCGCTAAAAAAACATTCTATGTTTAAAGAACCATAATGCCATTTTATCTTCGGTTTTTACTTATTATGTCCCAAATTATTTCTTGCGCACACCATAGATCCCCTCAAATGGGTGCCAAGAAGAAAGGGGGTATTAGACACTGTCTATTCTGGCCACCACTGCAGCTGCACAGCAAGAAACTAATATGGTGACCACTCCATTACCATCTGCAGAAGTGACTTCAAATCCAGCTCCTGCTACCTCCACTGGCATCTTCTGGGCAAACATACCCAAACTCGGTTGTCTTGACCTGGTTCCTTTGGCGTGTCTGACTGACTCACCCGTAGCTAAGATAGCAGTGCCTGGGGAGGTAGATGGCACAAAATACGCACAGAAATATGGCCAAAATACACCATGCAGGATCAGGGCACCAACCCTCTGCAGCTACATTGGTGGTGAGATTCGATACCCTGTTTGTTGTGCATGCTGTTGCCTTATCTGCACCTATATCCTGCCCAACAGACAGGCCTGATGAACTTTTGGTGCATGGCGCCCTACTAAAACTACAGCAAGTGACCACTGTCCTGCCTGGTTCTCAACCAAGACCCTTAGAAGCTCCTGCTTCTTTAAAGTTAACCAATGATCCCCCCTTTTCTGGATCTCCGATAGCAGGTCCCTCTTAAGCCTCAGTTGAAAGCATTCCTTTCAGGATGGGGCCCATGCTGACAGCATTTCTTATGTACATAATGCACAGGCACCATGTGACACTGATCAGCCTCATTCTCTTATACATTGGCTAGAGAGGGGTGCTAAATGGTCCTCATTCAGCATGTACAGGCAGTCCTCGGGTTACATACAAGATAAGTTCTGTAGGTTTGTTCTTAAGTTGAATTTGTATGTAAGTCAGAACAGTATATTTTAGCATTGTAACCCCAGCCATAGTTTTTTTGGTCTCTGTGACAATTGGATTTTAAAAATGTTGGATTGTTATAAGAACCAAGATGAACAATAAAGCTTCATTGCAGAAACCTTTGATAACTGTTATAGCTGTTCATTGTAGCCTAAGGCTAAAGTACAGTAAATTACCAATTACCAGAGGTCCGTTCGTCTGTAAGTCGGGTGTTCTTAAGTAGGGGACTGCCTGTACTCCATTAGCCTGTACTCTTTCTCCTTTCTTCCTCCTTATACTTATTTCCAATTTGTCCAAGTTTTGAGGTATCCAGCTACTGCCCTGGATATCCGAGACCCAATCATCACTGATTGGCCCAGTTATCCTTCCCTCAACGGGCTCTGCTGTCAATCCTCCACTTCCGGCAAGACCACTCAGTCAGGAGCACCATGGCAAAGGTAATAGAGATGGGCTACGCCCACCAGAACTCCCACCTGGCTAGTGACACTCAATTCTCAAGAGGCAGGTTTATCTGTGCTTACCACCTGATCCTTAGCTGCTATGCCATCCTGCATTTCTCATCTTCCTCTTCTCTGAGGACGTATTGATCCAAACTTCTTCCTGTTACATAACAACTATGGTCTCTACATTTTTGTAAGGTTCTTCATATTTTGGCTGTGTTTCTATTTCTATATCCAATTTCTCTTCCTTTCCATCTTTTTTTTCTCAAATGTTTTGCCCAATATTGATGTTAGATAGCCATTTTCTCTTTACTTTATGCATAGTTACCTAGGATTGGATATTTCTTCCCCTTAGCCCGTTGTAAACTGGGGTCTACACATTCAGCTGGACTGTCCATGTATTTATTGGTTGTATCCCGATTTGATATACTTTACTATTGTAGCATTTGTTCTTTTTATCCTAACTTTCAATTCCCCTTTCTTCTGTTTCCCTTCCTAAGTGATGTGTATTTCACACCTCCCCACGCTAGACTTTTCCCTAATCCCTCTTTCCTTCCCGTTCACAATTTGTAACTATGAACAGGTTCGCTCTATCTTTTTGCTACTTTGATGTTAGGGGCTTAAATGTTCCCTTAAAATGGGCACAGATCTTATATTATCTCGATATATTGCCTTGATTTAAAAGACTCACTTTGTAGCTAGCTTTGTTCCAATCTGCCCCACAAACTTTTATTCTAAATGTTATCACTGCCCACATTCCAAATGCAAGATTGGGGGAGTATCTGTAGCATTCCATAAATCTTTTCATCATACGTTCATAGAATCCAAGTACAATCCAGATTCCTGTTTTTGATAATCATTACTGGAGGAACACAATTGCTAATTATCCTAATCATGATCAGGTTTCCTTCAGTATTGAGGTTCTTTATGCTCTTGTTGGTTTCGCAGATGGCTCTTATATCATCCTAAGTAGCGACTTCAATCTTGTCATGGACGTGGTCTTCAGTCTTCTTTGCAAAACGATGAATACTGAAAACAAAACCTCAGGCTATCCATTTAGTGGACATGTGGTACATATTACACCCCTCTGTGAAAGGGTTTAGCTATCACTCATTAGCACACAGTGCTTATCATAGCCTCTGACTATGTTTTTCTCTCACACAGACTACTTGGCATGCTATGCAGATTCTATTGGCACATTCTTATGGCCTGAACATACCCCTGTCTATTGCTTAGTAGAAGGTCCCCTTTTCCCAGGTCGCAGAGGCTCTTGCAGAATTAATGGCCATTTGCTTTACAACCATTTATTTTTACCAGAAATTAAGTCCACTATCAAAAAACATCAAGAGGCATACAACAAGAATAATGATTCCCCCTTGCCAAATGGGAGTTCCTTAAATGTGCTTTACAGTGAGTTTTCATGTCTCACCGGGCTAGGCTGAAACAAGAAAGGGCTTGTAAACTCAAAGCCTCAATAGTCAACCTGGCTGACAGAGAATGTACAAATCAATCCACCCCCTAGGACATCTTGGAAGATGAAATTCCCTCACTGAGACAGGGGGTTAATTTCATTATAGAACAGAAATATCGCTGCACAGGCCCATTTCTTCCACCTCTAAGATCAGGCGATGGCCCCGGGAGCAAGCCCGGTGGAAAGCCTCCCAATGCCCCCAGCAAAAAACAAAAACTAAGTACTGACCTCCACAACTCCTTCTCCAGCAGTAGTGCAAACCCTGCTTCCATACTGTTTATTATGTTTTATATCCGTTCTAGGGAAAGGGGGGTGATTTGAATTTTTAATATTTTATTAATTTTTTTCACTTTTTTTTAGATCGCTCCTACCATATACTGCAATACTTCTGTATTGCAATAAATGGCATTTTTGCAGCACATTAATTACAATGAGCCACTGGCTCATTGTAACAAATCTGCAGAAGCCATTAAGCTTCGGGTCAAAAGAAGACCCGAGGCTACCATGGCAACCAATCGCCGCCCCCCGATGACATGGCAATGACATGGTTAATAGCCGCGATCGGTGCAAGCACAGACCGCGGTTATTAGCAGTGGGGGTTTTCTGCAAAATGCAAAAACCCCCACCTTTGTATGAAGAGGACTCAGCCCGTGAGCCCTCTTCATACACTCCTTATACCTCTGCGCCGTAGAGTTACGGCGCAGAGCGTTAAGGGGTTAAACATAAAAATCATTATGGCACCATGGCCATGTTGAAATTGTGCTCAGTATACATCAACATATAGAGATGAGTTACCCATTCAAGAAAGACTCCTGGATCCTGGGCTGCGGTCAATATCTCCCCAATAAACTGTCTATAAATTGTCTGCAGGGAGTTAAAATGCAGCTCAACCAAGCCCACCAACATGTTTCGCCGAAACTGGCGGAAGGGGTTTGGGCCTGACTGCAACACGGTAGGCGTCCATTACGGACTTTTATAAACTATCAGTTCATAACTCATCACTCAGTGCCACTCATCTAGGATGATATCACCCTATGAGGGCGTTTTTTAGAAAATAATATGGCCATAATACCACGTCACATTCCGGGTACGGGTGCATGGAGAGGGCTCATGGGCTGAGCCCTCTCCAGTGATTGGCGCCAGCACCGATCGCGGGTGTCTTCCCGACGATTGCCGCCGGCAAAGCTGCCGGCAGCTTCAAAAAGGATTATAGCATTTCATCAACATTTCATCAAAAGTCGCAAAACATGACACCTCCCAAAGCTCCGTATACCAAAGTATAAAAAAGTTATTAGCAAAAAAATTTTTTGTACAGGAGGCTTTTTTATTTTTTGTAAATGTATGAAAACATTATAAAACCTATACAAATTTATGGTATCCCCGTAATCTTACTGACCCAAATAATAAAGTAGACATGTCATTTGGGGCGTACAGTGAAATCTGTAAAATCCAAGCCAACAAGAATACGGCATGAATGCGGTTTTTCACCAATTTCACAGAATTTGGAGTTTCTTACTGCTTCCCAGTACACGGCATGGAATATTAAAAATCACCATTTTGAAGTGTAATTTGTTACGCAGAAAATAAGCCATAACACAGCTCTGTACATAGAAAATTAAAAAAAGTTATAGATTTTTGAAGGTGGGGAGTGAAAAATGAAAACGCAAAAACTAAAAAGGGCAATGGCGGGAAGGGGTTAAAATCTTATGAGCTGCAAGAGACCCCAGATTTTACCTGACCTGTAAATCTACTTTACTTCCCTTCCTCACCAAGGCCTTTAATTTTGTATCTGCGACTTGCCCCTTTCCAAGTTTTCCCTTAACTTGGAAAATATCAAACCCATTGACCAATTTTAGGTCAATTTCTCTCTTAAATATAGGCATAAAGCTTTATTCAAAACTGCTGGCCCTGAGGCTTCAGCCTTATATTTCTTCCTTAATTCATTATAAACAGGTGGGGTTTTTTTGGGACACAGATAATATGATTCAAATGATCTCCTTGATCTCTTGTGTCTATTATCAGTGGATGCTGAGAAACCATTTGATCATGTAAATTGGGGATTCCTGGAGGCAACCCTGTGCTCGATTGGTCTTGGTCCTGTTGTGTGTGAGAGAATAATGGCCCTCTTTCATAATCCAAAGCTAGAGTCAGTGTTAATGAATAGCTTTTCTTACCTTTTTCAATCAAATGGAACCAGAAAGGGGTTTCCCCTATATGCCTTTCTATGCTGGTCATTGCTCTTCAAAACAACACCTCCATTCAGGGAATTACAACTGGTTATTTTCACCATAAAATGTCCCTATTCTCAATTGATTGCTTCGTTATGTAACCATTCCTAGGATTTTTTGCCCAATTATACAATTTTCCAATATACTTTATGTTTTAACTCCTCACCATTTTCCACATCTCTGCTTGCTGCCCTTCTATTCAAAGCTTATATATTTCCTTCCACTGGATTGAAATCTGTCCATGGTCTTGTGATGGACTTGCAGGTGCACAAGCTGTTATTATCACAGTAATCAGAGCCATGTGACAATAACGGCTTGTGGGCCTGCATGTCCATCACAAGACCTAGAACAGATTTCTATGCACTGGAAGTAAACATAGAATATTTCTATAGCAGGACAGTAAGCAGAGATCTGGAAAACCGTGAGGAGTCAATACAGAAAGTATTTTGGAAAATTGTATAACTTTTCCTTTCACACAGCATATAAATTATTTGCTTATAAGGTAACAACCTCTTTAAAAGAGAGAAAGTTTCTTGCCTCAGCAGCTCTGATCAGCAAGACAGATGCCAAGACCCCCAGATTTGTTTTTGCCAAAGATTTCTAATTTTATTGCTGGGCCAGTGTGGCACCTGTGGTCAGAGTGATCTCCAATTGTGGTTGTTAACTCGTTAAATGATTGTGGCATTTCAATTGTTTAACTGGGGCTTACCCCCCCCCCCCCCATCAGCACCCATTGAGCCATTTGTTAAGGTAAATACTAGAGATGGGTGAATTTGTAAAAATTCGGTTGGTCCTGATTCACCGAATTCTTTGAAAAAATTTGATTCGACCCGAATCGAATCATGACGAATCATGAATCCCCAGGTCAGACCTGACAGAGGATGCACAATGGCGCACATAGGCAGTGACCAACTTTGTGCACAGTTTTTCTCTATAGTATCCCAGTTGTTCCTCCCTCTCAAGCAAGGGTCCAAGAGGGTGGAGAGCAAAAAGTCATCCCTATGCCGGATGTTGACTATTCGGCTGTCACGAGTTAGGCAAAGCAGCATGCTGCGGGCCATCTGCACTAGTGACTCTGGGGGAGTCCTGGCCTCCATCTCTACTGTATACTGCCACAGTGCTTCTGGGTCATCTGACTTGTTTTCCCCCTCTTCCGGATGACTCTGCTCCTCCACTCTTTCCTCTCGAAAAACCACTGATTTCACCAGACTCTGCTTGTGCTCCAATGTCCTCCTTCTCCTCCAGTTGAGCCCCCACCGGACTCATGTGGCCATGAGATGTAGTCTCCACTTCTCCACTGCTCTGACCAGACAGACTTTGCAGCATGAGTTCCAGGACATGAAGCTGTTCATACAGGCGGTCTAACATATGGAGGTTGGAATTCCAACTGGTGGAAACATCGCATATCAGACTATGTTGGGTTAGGCCGTTCTGATGCTGCAACTCGAGGAGGGTGTGCTTGGCTTTGTAAGAATGGCTGAAGTGCATGCACAGTTTCCTAGCCATTTTTAGAATGTCTTGCAGATGGATGAAAGACTTGAGGAAACTGTTGACAACCAGATTGAACACGTGCGCTATGCAGGGGACATGGGCCATCCCTCCTCGGTGCAGCGTGAACACCATGTTCCCCCCATTGTCTGTCACCACGTTTCCGATTTTTAGTTGTTGCGGAGAAAGCCACACATTGATTTCTTGTTGCATAACGGGGAGCAGTTCCTCCCCTGTGTGACTTAGTTGCCTAGGCAAACCAGGTGTAGAACTGCGTAGCACTGCTGTGCCATGCACATGTGGTATGATGGAACAGGACTTGGACTTGTGGAGGATTAGATGGTGGTGGAGAAGGAGGAGGCGGACACTGGCGCAGGAGCAGCAGTTTGACAACGTGGAGGAGAATGTACCGTCTCTTGTTCAAGTTGTTGGTGTGGCTGGGCTGGGAAGTAACTTCACCCAGTGGGCTGTAAAGGACATGTACTGGCCCTGACCGTAGTTACAGCTCCACATATCCACGCTGCCATGCACCTTGGACGAAACTGATAAGCTGAAGCACTGGCCCACCTTCTGTTCTACACATTGGTGAAGGGCTGGAAGTGCCTTTTTGGAAAAAAAATTGTGGCTGGGAACTCTCCACCTTGGTTCGGCATGAGCCATTAGTTCTCTGAAGGGTGCAGAGTCCACGACTTGGAAAGGGAGGGACTGCAGTACCAACAATTTGGACAAGAACATGGTCAGCTTCTGCACCTTAGGATTTCTGGACGCATACAGTTGTCTCTTTGTAATCGCCTCTTTCAACGACTGTTGGCGTTTGTAGTGTAGTGAGGAGCAGGAGCATCTGGACCGGGAGATGATGTCAAAGACAAACAGCTCCCTTTGGCAGAGGTGCTTGAGCCTTGACTGGCTGAAATGGCATGTGTGCCACTAGGTGCTGCTGCTGGACCTCCACCTCTGTTCCACGTTTCTCCCAGGCCATTGGAAGGTGATGCTGCATGTGTTGACACAGGACCATGGTGACAACGCTAGCACCCTGGCCACGCTTCACTTTCTGCCCGCAGATTCTACATATAAACACGCTCGGTTCCTCTGGTGTCTTAATAAACAAGGTGGTGATTTTACTGCCAACACTCTGCGTTGAGTGGTTACTAATGCCGCTGCCTCGCTGAGCCCCTATACCACTGCTTAGTTGGACCTCCGAAGCAGGGTTTGTACCCCGCTGCCGTTTAGCTCCCGTGCTCACACTGCTGCCACCCTGCTAATTCACAGCCACAGTAGCGACTCGCTGCCCGCTTTGCTGCCTAACACGCAAGCTGACACCCTCTTCTCTTGATGATGATGAGAAATCCCTAGCTTCACCCAGCTCCCAAGTGCGATCGGCTACATTGTCATCGATTTGTGTTTCCCTGTCACTGCTATCCTCCTCAATGGTCTTATTATGCATATAACTTCCCGTGCCACTCTCCACATCTCTACTTTCCCACCTACTGCACCTACCCACCTACGAAGCAGCTGATGTCTGCCCCACCTCTTCACTGCCAAACACCGTAAACTTCAGCTTCATGACAAATTGAATCTTTCCTGAAATTCTAAAGGTAGAATCGTTAGAATCAATTCGCCCATCTCTAGTAAGGACCCCAAGGCTGTCAACAATAATTGTCATTAAGATTCTTCTAGGCAGTGATAATATCCAGCAATATATCAGTATTGCATGGTATTATAGATTCCATAGTGGGATTTGTAAAAAGAAAGTTTTAAAATAAAAAATAAATCAATAAAAATGCCCCTAAAGCCCATATACATATAAAAGTGAGACATTTACTAAGGGCTTTGGGTCAGTTTTCTGTCAGACTTTGCACATTCTTTCTAGTGGAAACTGCTTGCTCACGTAGTTAAGAAATGTCTACACCACAAATGTGTTGCACGCGACCGTTTTGTGGTGCAGCTGCAATAGGCATTATGCAACACAAATTAGGGGGTGTTTCGGTGCTCAGTCGGACCATGCGCTAGATTTTACATGCAAATTCTGTGCACACCCTAAATTAAAGGTGCACCACAAAAAAGTTGGTGAACTCTTTCTGCCCTGTGCAGGGAAGCGCCAGATTCATCATTTCTGGCGCACGTTCTTAATGAATCTGCTCTGGGGGGTCTTAAGCAGCCCCCTCTCCCCCTATAGTGTATAACTTTTAAGAGTTCTGTCTCCCCGTAGTGTTATCTCCCACTTGGCAAAACCTGATGAATCCCACTTGCTCTTTATGAAGGGCGGGAGCTGTTGGCTCAGCCAATCCGCTAGCACTTAAATCGGAATTTAGTAGAGCTAACAGCATGTAGCTGGCGAAATCAAGCAGGTATTTGCCACGTTTGGGGATAACTGTGCTAAAGGAGCAGACCATGGATTCAGGTCTAGTGTTTCTAGAAAGGTGAGCATTTAATCCAGATGAGGTAACAGCATTTCACTGTAGGTCTTGTAATAAGTGCATGTAAGGCAAATCAAATGACAAGAACAAATGGATGCAATAGTGACCCAAATAAACAAATCAAGCAATCTTTATTAAATAGAAACAACATACATGGGATAAAAACATCTAAAAAATGCAACCAAATATGTTGCAATAAACACTGTGCTCCTGTAAGTGCAAAGCAGGGCTACAGTGACACTCCCCTCCAAAACCACCTATAAATGCTGGGGTACACCGTATAAGAGAACAAGCCAACTCAAAAAGATAAGACAATATACACAAATCCAAAAATGATTCCTATAATAATCTTGACATAATGCATAAATGTACAAATAACATCAATATCCACTGAAAGGTAGTAATAAAAAGTGAAATAAAGTGCATCAGTATAGCAGCAAAAAAAGTCAAGGCATGTGGAAACAAAAAAAGGTATGGGGGGGTACTTTCCACATGCAAGAAATGGATCGTGGTAAATAAAGAAAGTATTTCCCCTGAGGGGACCCCTGAGGAAGTCACATTGGTGACGAAACGCGTGGGGTCCTGCCTCCCCCCAACCTGCCTTCCATTCATTGTGAGACTTTGCCACTCCTTACCTTCTTTATTTACCACGATCCATTTCTTGCATGTGGAAAGTACCCCCCCTTTTTTGTTTCCACATGCCTTGACTTTTTTTGCTGCTATACTGATACTGATTTCACTTTTTTTACTACCTTTCAGTGGATATTGATGTTATTTGTACATTTAGAGAGTGTGGGTCCCCTTAGAAATAACATGGGGGTCATGGTGGAAGGATATGAAGAAAGGGCCAATCTACTGAATGTCGCCTTCTCAACTGTCTTTACCCAGGAAATTCCCCTGGTGGAAGACACAATGAGGAATAATGTTAATTCTTTTTATAATGTCAACAGTTTAACCCAGGAAGAGGTACGGCGCCGCCTCGCAACCACTAAGATAGATAAATCACCTGGGCCAGATGGCATACACCCCCGGGTTCTGCATGAATTATGTACGGTGATAGACAGACCGTTATTTTTAATATTTGAAGACTCACTGAGGACTGGTTATGTTCCACAGGAATGGCGCATAGCAAATGTGGTACCAATATACAAAAAAGGATCAAATAGCGATCCTGGAAACTACAGACCCGTGAGTCTAACTGCTGTGGTGGGGAAAATATTTGAGGGGTTTATTAGAGATGCTATCCTGGAGTATCTCACTGTGCACAACCTTATAACCCAGCGTCAGCATGGGTTTATGAGAGATCGGTCCTGTCAGACTAATCTGATTGGTTTCTACGAGGAGGTAAGTTCAAGACTGGATCTGGGGGACGCTGTGGATGTTGTATATCTGGACTTCTCAAAGGCATTTGACACCGTGCCACATAAAAGGTTGGTATATAAAATGAGACTGCTGGGAATAGGAGAAAATCTGTGTATTTGGGTAAGTAATTGGCTTAGTGATAGAAAACAGAGGGTGGTCATTAATGGCACATTCTCAGATTGGGTTGATGTTACCAGTGGAGTGCCACAGGGGTCAGTATTGGGGCCACTTCTTTTTAATATTTTTATTAATGACCTGGTAGTGGGTTTACACAGTCAAGTTTCAATATTTGCAGATGATACTAAGCTGTGTAAAGTAATAAATACTGAGGTCGATAGTTTAGCATTACAGAGGGATTTGTGGAAGCTTGAGGGATGGGCAGAGAAATGGTTGATGAGGTTTAATGTAGATAAATGTAAAGTTATGCACTTGGGCCATGGAAACAAAAAGTATAATTATGTTCTAAACGGTCAATTACTTAGTAAAACTGAAGCTGAAAAGGACTTGGGGGTATTGGTGGATGGTAAACTTAATTTTAGTGACCAGAGCCAGGCGGCTGCTGCTAAAGCAAATAAAATAATGGGATGTATCAAGAGAGGAATAGATTCTCATGACAAAGACATAGTTTTGCCCTTATACAAATCCCTGGTCAGACCACACATGGAATATTGTGTACAGTTTTGGGCACCAGTGTATAAAAAGGATATAGTAGAGCTGGAACGGGTGCAGAGGAGAGCAACCAGGATTATTAGGGGAATGGGGGAACTAGAATACACTGACAGATTAAAAAATTTGGGATTATTCAGTTTAGAAAAAAGACGACTGAGGGGAGACCTCATTACAATGTACAAATACCTGAACGGACAGTACAAGGATCTCTCCAAAGATCTTTTTATACCTCGGCCTGTGACCAGGACAAGGGGGCATCCTCTACGCCTAGAGGAGAGGCGATTTTACCATCACCATAGACAAAGGTTCTTTACTGTAAGAGCAGTGAGACTATGAAACTCTCTGCCGCAGGAGGTTGTTATGGCGGACTCTATGTACATGTTCAAGAGAGGCCTGGATGCCTTTCTGGAGAGAAAAAATATCATGGGTTATGGGGATAAAACATTTATTTAATTCTTAAAGGTTGGACTTGATGGACTTGCGTCTCCTTCCAGCCTTATATACTATGATACTATGATACTATGATATACAAAAATACAAAAACGTACTCCGCTGTCTGCCGGTCTCCTTGCCTGCAGTCGCACGCGTTCACCACTAGAGGGCGCGCGCGCGGACTTCTCTAGCCTTAAAGGGCCAGCGTCCTCCTGATTGGCTCCTGCTAATCTGGCTCGCCATTATAATCCGGCACCTCCCTTCTCTCCCTGCCGGATCTTCTCCTAGGATCTCCTATGGTTTTCATGCCAGGCTTCCCTAAGCCGTTCCTGTGGAAGAGAAAGCCCATTAGCGTTTCCAGACGCTTTCCTGTGTTCTCCAGCGTTTCCAGACGCCTCTGTGTCTCCTGTCTCCAGCGTTCCCATACGCTCCTGGTGTGTCCTGTCTTCCAGCGTTTCCAGACGCCTCCGTGTCTCCCGTCTCCAGCGTTTCCATACGCTTCCTGCTGTGCCTCCCAGGGTTCCAGTCCAGCGGTGTCTGCAGTCCGTACCAGTGTCACCAGTGTTCCTCTGTGTTGCTGCTGTCATCCCAGGCTTGGACTGTTTCCTGCACTTCCCTGTACCTTGGCTGCCACCGCAGGCCTCATACCATCTCCTGCGGTGGTCCAGAGGGTCCACTGGTCCACAGACTCCTCCCTCCGGACTCTTCCCATAGAGACTTTTAGTTCCGTTGTCTGTGTGACCCGTTACACACAACAGAATAAAGTAGTTTTCTATACTGAATAGAAGTACATCAAATCATGTTTGACATTTAGTTTGACTGTCTCCTGGCCAGAGCACTAAACCAGAAGACATTCAGCAATGTACCTTTCCGTACCAAATTATAGATTTTAGAAAAGGGTTATAGACGGAAAGGGTTTGAGTATGTACCAAGTGAAAATATGAACTTATGGCAAACTATTTAAAGATTTAAACAAATTTATCAGATTCTCACTGTCAAAAAACATTTTTACAATCCTACTGAAGTTTCTAATATGGAGGATACATCTACTAATCCCTACATGACTAATAATCAGGGCAGTGAAACTTTCAATCCAAAGGCAACATTTATGGAGCATACCACTCTGTTGAATATGTTGCAGTTAGACAGTGTACAAGACTCTTAATACAGATCCATTGATCAATACATTGCACTTAGTGCAAACAAAAAACCCTTCTTTATACCCGTTGAACTCCGGAACACCAGAGATGGACTGGTTCCAGGAAGCAGTCGAGTCTGAGCTGAAATAGATAAGTGAATCTGTACCTATTGTGTATATGAAAAATAACCTGTCACAGGATGCTTTAAAAGCCATAAAGTCCTTAAAACGTAATCCACATATTGTTATCTGCCACGCCAACAAAGGAGGTCAAATGGTAATACTGGATAAGGGACTATACCAAAGGGATATTGAAAAAATGCTTAATGGTCCAGACATTTATGTCATACTATCACAAGATCCTTCAACCAAAATTGAAGAGGCTCTAAAGGCACTGATTGATGAGGTGTCTTTAATAAGAGTGTAGCAGAATATTTAATACCATCAAATACATGATTTGATGTAGTTCTATTGAGTATGGAACACTAGTTTTTTCTGTTGTTAAACACATATTGAGGTTTTCTAGGTATTAGGGTGTGTACTTACGCATTAGAGCTCACCTTTTCAGGTGACCATCCCACACACCCATGTGCTGACGTCCCCCGCTGCTTTTTCCATTGCATCCATTGTGAGTATTATTTAATGGCGTCTCTTTCTGTGTAATATTTAGGTATGATTAAGGTCTGGTACCCCATTAAGTTCAAAACACGTAATCTCTATCTCCCCCCTCTTGTGTCTTGTATATTAAGTGATTTTTGTTATGGTTCCCACCTGTTACATCACTTGTCAGCTGCAGGTGTTTGGAGATGGCTCACGGACCGGTAACACCTACGATCGAGTGTTAACCCTGGGATCAGACAACCTGGGGTTAAAGTACACTAGGGGGTCTTAAAAGAAGAAAAAATCATTTAAAAAGGTTTAATAAAAAAAATAAAAAATTCCAATCACCCCCCCACCTTTCCCTGGAACTGATCTAAATATAAAAAAGCTGTAAAAATCATGAACATGTTAGGTATTGCCGCGTCCCAAAACGTTCAATCTATCAAAATATAATCACGGTTATGCCAGGATTTTAACCTTGTAATGGAAAATAGCGTCCAAAGTCAAAAATGCCATTTTTTTCCATTTTGAAAAACCTACAAAATTCAATAAGGAGTAATGAAAAAATTATTAAACTTATATAAATATTATATCCACTTGATCGTACCGAATGAAAGAATAAAGTAGAATAAAGTATTTGAGATGTTCAGTGAAAGCCGTAAAATCCAAGCCCACAAGAAAATGGTGCAAATGCAATTTTTCACCAATTTCACTGAATTTGAATTTTTTTCTTGCTTCCCAGTAAATGGCATGGAATATTCAATACCATATCTATGAAGTGCATTTTGTTATGCATGAAACAAGCCCTCAAACGGCTCTTTTCATGGAAAAATAAAAAAGTTATAGATTTTTGAAGATGGGGATTGAAAAATAAAAACACAAATATGAAAAAGACCTGGTCAGTTAGGGGTTAAATATGTTTTTTTTTTTTACTATTTAACAGATGGGAGTGCTGTAGCCCAAAAAGTTTTTTATACCAAAACTAGAATATGGTATAAAGATCTTTCTCAGTAGGATATGATATCAAGTATAAGAAAAAGGTAGTTCTGTCCTTTATTGCGGACACATAGCATTATATACAAACTACTTTGGGGAGGGGGACTTCACAGTTAGTAAGGAGTGAATACATAGATGATTGTTTGTCTGATAATCACATAGTCATTGCAAATACACATCTATGACATTGGTAGCACAACTTCTCCAACTAGCTGTCTACAAGACATCCGTCTATTCCAGGAAGTTTGCTGTCAGTAGAAGGCACACATTGGGGTTTGATCCAAAGGCAGGCACCACCTTAGTTCCAGTGTTTAGCAAGCATGAAAAATAAAAGCATTTTTATTAATCATACAGTAATAATCATAAGGTAGTACTTTACAGGGAGAAGGCTAGGTAGGCCTAGGAATAATACTGTCTAATCAACCTAAAGGAGCCAGAGGAAGAGAAATAAGTTACCTGTAGGAAGGTTATATCTGGGATCAATCTATTCAGGTCTTTAACCTTCAAGAATAACATTCTTACCATAGTAGTGGGTATAGATACAAAGCTATAACGCATAACACAAGCTTTCATATGTCTTGCAATTTGGAGATTCTTCTGTCTGCATACTCTGCCATAAAGCCCCGACTGGTGGAGGGCTGCAGTGATAGTTGACTTTGTAGAACTTTCTCCCAACTGCGGGTGTTACCAGTGTTACCGGCTCACCTTGTACAGAGAGTCTAGTGTACAGTGAGCCCTCTCTATACCCCCGCAGCCGACATGTGACGTAATACTACTTCATATGTCTCTAAGGGGTTAAATCTTACCATTTGGCTGCACATTTTATGTGCCGCACTTTGCTTCATGCGATTGCGACAGAATTGTGTCACAACTCATTAATAATGTAGCACTACCATACCTCTTCAGGTGCACAGTTTTCTAAAGTGCTGGACAAAGTCCAACCACGAAACAAAAGTGGCTCATACACTTCATAAATACATATGCAAGCCCCAAACATCTTCTTTTTAGTGAAAACATAGACAAAAAACTGACACAGACACAATGATATGTCTGAGCCATTGCGTTTCCTGCACGTTTAGTAAAGGCACATGGAACACAATGTTAACTCAATATGTGATTAGGGGTGGAGCATTTCAATTGAATTTCAAAAGCTTATTCACTGTGTGCTTTCCATTAAAAAAAAGACAGACAGCACATGACTACGCTAAAAGCAATACTTTTAAGGCATCAATTGACAAGGCCATTTTTAACTGCCTGTCAATTCCTTTAAAATGTACAGCATGTCCAAATCTGATCCGTTTGTATGCAAAACTTTAAAAATGTATGGTTGCTAGTATACACTGAGAACCAGGAATTCCACTGCAGAGCCTCATGAGTAAGTTAAAAAAGCAGTTGCAACACAAATGCAACCAGATGCTAAAAACAGGCACAGGCAAATGGATAATACTGGATTTAATGTCCAAGAAACAATTTGGGCATGTGAATATAGTCTAACACATTTTTTAGTCTTTAAGTACTCCTTGCACATTGACTTTATACAGTAAATTCCCTGGTTGCATTTCCTTGGCAAAAAAACACTTGTGTTGAGGCAGGGCCGGTGTAAAGTATGTTGGTCCCCTTGGCAGACAAGAACATGGTGCCTCCCTACTACAATAAACATTTGCTCCACAACAATGTCACTATACCCTCTCATGTGTATTAAATCAAAGTGTAAAATTTCCCATGTAAGCATCCATGACCCATATACAGGTGTTACTGCTAACCTCTGACTATTGGTATGAAATATAAAACATGTCCCGAGATATATGTATTAATTCTCCTGCCCTTGACTCAGAACACACTTTCCCACTGACAACACATACACCCTCTCCACCATTTACACACACACTTTCTCATTTACAACACACATACACTCCCCCACTGAAAGCACACATACTCCAACCTCCCCCACTGACAACACACTCTCCCCCTCCCACACTGACAACACAAACAGTCTCACCCTCCCCACTGACAAAACACACATTTCTCCCTTCCCCACCGACAAAACACTGATGTCCCCACTGACAAGACACAAATTATTTACCTCATGTTTCCTATTCTCCATTCTCTCTCCGGGGTAAGCAGCCTATGCTCTCGGAGAAGAGCAGCTGGAGGATGCCTGGTTGATTCATCCTCTGCTCTCAGGCAGAGAGGTTATTAAGTGTCACTACCCCCCTTTCTACAGGGCCAAATATTGGTGTCATTGTTATTTTACATGGAGGCAGCACAACTCTGAATACCCAGCTTTTCCAGACCTTCTACACTTGCACACATCTAGAAATGTTCCCATTGTATGACCCTCTGTGTTGTTATATTACTGTTATTATTTCTGAACTTTGTTACATTTACCATCAGGGGAACTGTGGATATTTATCACTAATAAAGTATTTGTTTTAATCAAACAAAGTAAATGGGAAAACTCAATTTCAGCTGTTAGTGGTTATTTCATATTTCTCCCCCTATTAGCAGACTTCTAATGCTACAATAGATAGCTTAATTATTGTTTTACTGCATATCTACAATGCAGTGACATCTATTAATGTGTGTTAAAGAGGTGAAAGCTGCCGTGAGCAGCATGGTAACAGTAACACGTTAGAAAAAGACCTTGAGAAGTAATTTATATTTTTCACTTAGTCTGTGACCTTAATTTATTTGTTTTGTTGCAGAGAGCTATGTCTGTTAAGTATTTGTATTGCCTGCTAATTTTGCTACAGTCTTGCTATTATAATAAAAGTATACAGCAATGAATTAAATGCAGCCTTCTTATCGGAGCTAAAGAGTAGGGTTGATTTTTGACTAAATTTGCCTAATCTGTCGCATCTCCTTACATAGGAGGCAATAGGATCAGACCTGACACATTGTTCGCATCATCCGACCCCACCCCCAGGGGGAGGGACTTCCTGTTTAAATTGTCAGCTCACACACAGTGTCACTAGCGCATCCTACTGTGTGCAGCAAGCACAATACTAAGCGCCAGCACCCAGATACTCTTTGGTAGACAGCCTTTGGTGAGCATTAACCTGTTTTCTTTGATTTTAGATACTACAGGTATATGTCTGCACAGCTTTGTTCACTCTGAGACCCTGTTGTCTTACTAATATCATGTAATGATGTGAACTACATTTGTTGATGAATCCTGGCTCTGAGAATCTTAGACTACTACCACGTTGAACTGAATACATGGATATTGTATTGATGTTCCTTGGATTTTTCCACTATTATGTATTTATGTATATATGTACCTTATATCCACTTGTATATGTCATGTCAATATTGATGTTATATATATGTTCGATTTACAGTGTTTGAGAAAGGCCCTTGTGTCCGAAACGTCACACAAGTATTACTGCTGTAATCTATCACTTTGAAGATACTAAATGCATGTTAAAACCCATTGGAGTGCGTGGTCCCAATTTTACTTTATTTGTATTGCCTTCTAATTTTGCTACAGTCTTGCTATAACAATAAAACTATACAGCAATTAATTAATCAGCCTTCTTATCTGAGCTAAAGAGTAGGGTTGGTTTTTGACTAAACTTGGCCCAGGGTAAAATTAAAAGTAAGGCCCTAAATGCAGATGTACTGCATTTCCAGGGCTGTTGTTAGAGTCTTTACAGATCAGTGGTACACAGCAACCAGGAACATTTTCACTCCTCCCCCCAACCAAAAAATTAATCCTAAGGTAGCACGTAAAGTTGTAGGACTAAGTAGATCTAAACATCTCAAGAAGTACTACCCAATCCTTCATCCGTAAGGAGAATAACATATCTAGTAACCTAACTAGACATGCCAGTCCACTGTCCACTGATAGCTCCGACAAGAGGTTGAGGGATTACTCTGAAGGTGCATAGATCCACAGGCAGGTGGGAGAATCTGTCCACAGGACAACTATTAGTCATGTTCTCCACAACTCTGACCTTTACGGAAAAGTGGAAATAACAAAGTAATTAATCTGCTCAGGGGAGACCAAAATGAACACATTGGGGCACATTTACTTACCCGTCCCATTGACGCCACCGATCCGGAATGTCCGATGAGGATTTGCGTCTGTCGCGATTCACTAAGATTGTGCGTCCAATTTTCTGCATGTGTTGCTTCCCCACTGAGGTCCGCCGGAGTTCACCATCTTCTTCCTGGTGCATGTGAGTGCTGATCTTGCGACACAATTTGGTTTTTAAATTCCGCAGTTTGTCGGAATCAGTTGGGTTGTCCGACGTCACCGCCCCCCGATGTTTGTCGCATGCAAGCCGGCGCCGATGCGTCACAATCCGATCGCGTGCGCCAAAAACCTGGGCAGTTCATGGCAAATCTGAAAAAATTGCGAAACCCGATGAAAATGCGGTGTTCGGACCCTTAATAAATGTGCCCCTATGTGTGGAGGGATACCAACACTGCACTGCCCCTATAATAGCCAAAAGTCACAGTGCCCCACAATAGCCAGCAGTCAAAATGCCCCCAGAGTAGCCAAGAGTCACTCTATCCCCCAAAAAATAATAATGATCATCTTTATTTATATAGTGCTATTAAATTTAGTAGCACTTAACAAATTATGGGGAACATACACAAATTAAATAAGACATTACAGACCAATACCATTATCATATGAAGCAATAGGAATGAGGGTCCTGTTTGCAAAAGCTTACAGTCTATGAGGATGAATGGTGACACAAGAGGTATAAGAGCTTGTATAATGGCCGTGCCATTCTTTATAAGTGAATGGAATAAAAATAATTTAATAAATAGAAATGATGCAGCTTGAACCAGTCATCAGCCGCCATCTTATATACAAACTCAATGGAAAGCCGATGGAACTGCAGAGAAGCCTGTGGTTTGGTATTTGGTGTATGCCAGATAACAGATTGGAGGAGTACACAGCATGGGTTAGCTAAAAGAGAGTTGAAGGTACATGCAGTTAGATTATTTGATAGGCCTGCCTAAAGAGATGGGTTTTAAGTGCACATTTGGAGGTTGGTTATTAGTCTGATAGAGCCTTAATAGCCGTCACAGTTCCCCCCAACAATAACCAACAGTCAGTGTATCTACAATAGTCATTAGTCACCATGCCCCACTGATGCCAATAGTCACAGTGTCCCTATTGTAGGTAAGAGTCAGTGTTCCCCAACAGTAGCTAAAAGTCACGGTCTCCACGATAGTCATGATTCCCCTTGTCCCACATTAGACAATAGTCACACCCCTATAGTAAGCAGTATCCCCACTTTAGTCAACTGTCACAGTGTTCTCAGTAGTCAAGAGACACATTTACTTACCCGGTCTATTCGCGTTCCAGCGGCGGCTTCTCCGACGAGGGTTCGGGTCTTCCGGCGATTCATGAAGGTCCTGCACCTGATGTCCACCAGGTGTCGCTGCTGTGCCGAGTTCCGCCGTGGTGCGTCGGAGTCCACTGATCTCTTCCTGGTGCATGTAAATATGGTGCGTGCGAATTTTCTTTTTTAAATACGGCGGTTTTTCCAAATCCGTCGGGATTTCCGTCGCATGCAACCCGGCGCAATTGCACTGAAATCCGATCGAGTGCCCCAAAATCCCGGCGGAATTCGGCGCAAAACGGAAAAAATACCAAAACCTGATGGAAAACACGAATCGGCCCGTTAATAAATGTGCCCCAGTGTCTCCACAATAGCCCATAGTCCGAATTGTAGCAGCAAATATTCAGGGGAGCGCTGGAAAGGTGAGTAGACGGTTTATTCATTTAATGTGCCGGGCAGGCTGACTGTATTATAGTAGTTTTATTCTTGCACATAGGAGCAGTATTATAGTAGTTATATTCTTGTATATAGGGGGCAGTATTATAGTAGTTATATTCTTGTATATAGGGGGCAGTATTATAGAAGTTATATTCTTGTATATAGGGGGCAGTATTATAGTAGTTATATTCTTGTACATAGGGGCAGTATTGTAGTAGTTATATTCTTGTACATAGGGGGCAGTATTGTAGTAGTTATATTCTTGTACATAGGGGGCAGTATTGTAGTAGTTATATTCTTGTACATAGGGGGCAGTATTATAGTAGTTATATTCCTGTACATAGGGGGCAGTATTATAGTAGTTATATTCTTGTACATAGAGGACAGTATTATAGTAGTTATATTCTTTTACATAGGGGGCAGCAGGGGCGTAACTAGGAGACAGAGGGCCCCATAGCAGATTTCTGAATGGGGCCTCCCTTCCCCCTTAAGAAAACATACATATTTATATACTCACATATAGGAATAACATTCATACAGTATATACACCATATATACATACATACATACATACATCAAAAACCCTATACCGGCGAAGAGGTTTAGCATCAAGTTTCTGAGGTAAAACTGTTGTAATTGCCCATGGACACCAATCAGAGCTCAGCTTTCATTTTATAAACAGCTGTGTGAAAATTGATTGGTTGCCATGGACAACAAGAACAGTTCTGCTTATGATAAATCTTCTCAATACATAATTTCCACACACACATACCCTAGATGCTGGGGCCCCCTGACACTGTGGGCCCCATAGCAGCTGCTATGGCTGCTACCCTTGTAGTTACGCCCTCGGGGGCAGTATTATAGTAGTTATATTCTTGTACATAAGGGCAGTATTATAGTAACTATATTCTTGTACATAGAGTGCAGTATTATAGTAGTTATATTCTTTTACATAGGGAGCAGTATTATAGTAGTTTTATTCTTGTGCATAAGGGGCAGTATTATAGTAGTTATATTCCTGTACATAGGGGGCAGTATTATAGTAGTTATATTCTTGTACATAGGGGGCAGTATTATAGTAGTTATATTCTTGTACATAGGGGGCAGTATTATAGTAGTTATATTCTTGTACATAGGGGCAGTATTATAGTAGTCATATTGTTGTACATAGGGGCAGTATTATAGTAGTTATATTGTTGTACATAGGAGCAATATTATAGTAGTTATATTCTTGTACATAGGGGACAGTATTATAGTAGTTATATTCTTATACATAGGGGACAGTATTATAGTAGTTATGAAAAAGAAAATAGAGTGTATGCCCACCCGCTAGATGGTGTTTCTCTGTAAAAGTAATGCTGTGCTCACCTGGAAAAAGAGCTTGGTCCGGTCCCAAGTTGTCAAATGAAACAACAAATGGAAAAAATCCTTCGGCACCAGCTAGTAAAATTTCAAATGTTTATTCCAAGGTATAATTAAAAATAGAAAAAGACATAAAGGGAAAAAATAATAATGACTAAAACATGTTTGTACAAACGGACTGAGGTGAACATAATGACAAAACCGCCATTTAAAGCAGGAAACACTCTCCGGAAAACCCACCCCTGAGTCATGTGACTAGTGAAATTTTACTTGTTGGTGCCGAAGGATTTTTCCATTTTTTGTTTCATTTTGGTAGTTATATTCTTATATTATAATTATGCATTTTATGTACATTTTACTTAGGGGCAGTATTATAGTAGTTACATTCTTGTTTAACGAAGAAGGTACTGTAGTAGTTTTTTTTCTTTGTATATATAAGTCAGTATTAAGTTGTGTTCTTTTATAAAAGAAGCTTTATTCGTGTATAAGTGAGGCAGTGTGTGTCTCTTTCGCTGGGCTGTACATGTTGATTTAGACCATCTATAAACAGGTCGTGTGGAGGTTAGGAACTCCACCCACATCACATGACCACACCTACTTGTTTTGACGCCGGCCACAGAATGGGACCAGTTTTACATTTTTTCCAGGACCACTTTAAATTCCCAGTTCGCCCCTCAATATAGTAAAAGTTTATCCCAAATGTTGGTGGAGGAAGAAAAGGTGAATTTTGCGGGAAGTGATAAATTGCTTACAATGTAAGATTAGCCAGAATGAATTCATCCCACAGCATTCCAGTTCCGGGATCCCACAGGGGTCCGAGTCCAGTATTGAAATGTATAAATGGTGTTGTTCACTTGAGAAAATACTGCTGGAAAGGTAAAAACATCAGGAAGGCCTTGTGGAGAGTTTTAGATCAGGTTGATTGAGTAGTGCATGGCACTTTACTGCTTAATTAAATGGTGGCCTCCTTTCCTTCATTTTGTGATCAAACCCCCTATGACAGTTCTATAAGTACTGCCCTAATGGCAGCCTTTAGTGAAGCAAATAATACCTAAGAGATTAATTCCTATTATTTAAATAGCTAAGTTAATGCTAAAGATCTTGGTTCCTGAAGCTGGTGCTCCACTAAATAGGTTACCAGCAAGTTAATATATAATCATATAATATAATCAACTTTAAAGTGAGTTGTAAATTGGTTGTATAAAGTTATGGAGGCAGAGAAGTCAGCATTGAAGTCAAGCTCTCATCATCACAGAATGTAGGAGATTTGGTTAGTGATGTGTTTGGATGTCAAACCATCAATTTCAGTGAAGAGAGCATTATGAAGTGTGGAAAGCTTGACTTCAATGTTAAACTCTCTGCCTTCTTAATTTTATACAACCAAATTACATGTCACTTCAAAGTTTATTTTCTGGACGATGCCGCCGCGCTGGGCCATGGAATAGACATGACCTAGAAGGTGTTCAGTTGCTTGATTGCATACTGGTAGTCGTTTATTTGGTCAATTTCAGCCGACAGGTTCCCTTTAATCATGGATTGCCTTCCACTATGGAATTTCACAAGACTCCAATAAAAAAAATCAGATTGGAGAAACCCTTTAAATGTTCCTAGTCTAAGTTTGTATTGAAGTCATATTTAGAGATAAAGTAGATAGGCCCATTACACGTAGAACTCAGCCAATGCTAATCATACTGTGTCTGAACGTGTATCAAGGCAAAAATAAATCCTGTGATTTCTTGTGACTCACTGTCAGCTATTTTCACCCTCTCAGTCTGCGATCTCCACCTCCCCTTTCTCCACACTTTGATTTCTTTTCTGGAATCTCATTTATTCTTGATATTTCCTGCTCATTTGATTGCTTTTCATCAGTATTCTGTTTTTATTTGGAATATGGCCTTGTTTCACTGTAGAAGTATTCTTAGCCACACTAAATGTTCTTTCAGTGTCAATATCTGAAATCACAATGATAAAAGCTGTATTTTCTGTTTCTGCACTCTCCCTTACGTCTAACTAAATGCTTAAAACACAGTCCAGCGTTCTTTGACACTCCTGCACCCCTCACCTGATTGCCATGTAAATAAAAAAGATGTAGAATGAAGCTAAGCCTCCTGTCTGCTGTGATCAGATATTACTGTGGATTCGTTTTGATCTCTTCCCCTATTTACATCTCTATTAATGCAACAGAATCCAATCCAGCCCCCATAACCGTTAGTATGGGGTCACAGGGGCTTCACTGTCATTTTTGACATTATAAGGTATCATGCACAGCCGGTGTGCATGTGGGCCGCAAACAGTGAGCCGTGTGTAATTATTTGGGACACGGCTGACATGAGCAAACATGGACCCCACTGTGAATGTTCACAATAGAATGCAATAGGGCCGCGGAGCCACAAACTGCAACTGGCTCACAGCCTCTGCACACGGTCGTTTGTAGGAGGCCACGGAAGTGGGCAAATGAAAAAGTTTACATGCCCACTTCCAGCAGTTGTATCATAGAAAGTTGTAAAAGGTGAGAATTACTTGAACAACAATTATAAAAGTCTTGTGTTCAAAGACTTGTATTTAAGACATTATCTTTTTAGTTGTACAATCATCACAGTGCTTTTTAATAACATTAAAATCAATCAGACATATAATCCAACCAAATTGTGACCTCATACCCATCACTTACCACTTAAATACTGATCCGTTATCAGATCATAATACTTATACAAATATAATCAACCACATATATGACATCAATCCTTTTACGCATCCAATACTACCCTCTCCCACCCATGTAACCCATGGACCCATGCTGGAGATAGTCGGCGGGAGCAAAAAAAAAATGAAATTATTATTCAATTCCTCTTTCCTGTATTCCCCTCCTTCCTCATAAATTCCATTGATCCCACAGTTCATTAAGACCTCTTCCCCTTCTATTGCGTTTTTCATATGCACATTCGTATACCTTAATACGTTCAACTGTATTATGCCATTCCTTTACTGCTGGAGCCTTAGCGTCTTTCCAATGTTTAATCAGAACCAGTCTCGCCAAAAACAAAACCTTTAAAACCAGATCTCTCTTACATCTCGAACCTATATTAGTTGGAATTAGTCCCAGGACACCGTGGGTAGCTATGCGTGGTAAAGAACAAGCTGCCCGAGCCTCAACATACTCAAAAATCTCACTCCAGTATTTCCCAATCCTCGGGCAGTCCCAGAGGACATTGAGGACGTCAGCGTTGTGCGTCTTACATCTCATACAATTAGAATTATCCTTTAACCCAATCTTAAATATAAATTGCGGAGAAAAAAGTTTTCTATATAATATATTTAATTGTGTACATCTATGGTTTAGATTTATAGTGCTCCTAATAACATTCTTATAAATCTCCCCCCATTGTGCTTCAGTGATCACTCCAATCTGATTGGACCACTTAGATTGACTATTACCTTATCAATATTATTCCGAAAAAAAACAATATAGCCTGGCTAAATTTTTTGGAATTACCCCTAGCAATGATGTAAAGTTACTACTACCCTCCACCTTAAATATACTATGGTTTTTTTCACTTCTATATGCGTGAGCAAACTGCCAATATCTAAATAAATCTCCTTCTTTGAGGATACCCTTATCCACCCAGTATTGAAACAATGGTAATTCCCCATTCCTCTCCAAGTGCTCCAAAGAGTTAATATTCCTCTTTTCCCAAAATACAACATCTTCCATTTTATAAAACTCTGGCATATTGAGATTGCCCCATAAGGGTGTAAAATTAAACCCCCCCTCAATCCCTAGGATCCTCTTCGCCTCTCTCCATGTATTTATCATTAATACTGCTATTGGAAATTCCTTCCTATTCAGCGTCTTCAATTGTCCTGACTCCAACAAGGCAAAAATAGATTTAAAACTCCTCCCCACAATACTAGAGAGTGACCTAAACAGCGTACTATCTTTATTTTCAATTAGAAACTGGATCTGGGCGGCCAAAAATAGTAATAAAAAGACTAGAGAGAGACCTCCTTTACGATTATCCCTCATCAAATTTTCTTGTTTGAGGCGTACCTTTTTCCTCCCTCATAGTAGTTTATTAATAATGGCACGAATAAAGCCAAACCATTTCTTATCAATCCAACATGGGCAGTTACACAGCACATATAACAGTTGTGGAAATAATATACTTTTTATTAGGACAACCCTCTCTGCTCGATTCAGAGGCAGGGAGCTCCAGGTATTAACTTTGCACTTCAATTTGGTTAATAGGGGAACCAAATTCAGTACTATGTAATCATAGAACTGGTCTTTAAACCTAAATACTCCAGGGTTGGAGAGACCTTCAAGTCTAATTGTCCTAAATTAATTAGCGAATCCTCATCAAGGGGCATCAATTTGGATTTTTGAACATTGATCTCAAAGCCTGAATACCTACCGAACTCATTGATCAATCTCAGTGCCGATGGAACAGATTCCCCAGAATCTTTGTGACAGAGAAGAATATCGTCAGCGTAGAGCATGATCTTATCTTCTGGGCCTCCAACCCCTGCCCCTCCAATCTCTCTACTAGCCCTAATCTTAATTGCCAGTGGTTCAATGAACATGGTAAATAATAGAGGGGACAGGGGACACCCCTGTCTAGTGCCCCTTGTTAAGGAAAAAAAGGGGGGAAAAGTCTCTATTTACCTTAATACAGGCTCTACGATCAATATAAAACAATTTAACTCACTCCACGAATCCATCGCCCAATCCAAACCTATCTAATACTTCCCAGAGGAAGTCCCACTCCACCCTGTCGAAGGCCTTAGAAGCGTCCAACGACAGGATGGCACGGGACCCCCCTTTACCCATCTGCAAGCTCATAAAGAGCCGCCTAAAATTTGTGCCAATGTGGTGCCCTCCCACAAAACCACATTGGTCTTGATGTACTTAGAATGGGACCACAATTTTCAATCTATTAGACAACAGTTTTACCATCAATTTCGCATTGACATTCAAAAGCGAGATTGGGCAATAGGATTCTCTTTCTACTGGATCTTTATTCTTTTTCCCAATAGGGCAATACCTGCCTCGTACCAGGACTCAGGGAGTCGTCCAGCAGCCTGTGCATTCTCCCAATTCAAGACATTATCAGTCATAATATGCAGGTGTGAAAGAAACCTATTACTGTATAAAAAATATCTTTAGGACCGACAAAACTTTTAACTTAATACAATTATCTGAATTAATAATAGAGATTTTTTATTCTGTTGGCAGATGAAACTTTTACATTTTACAGTATGGTAAGCGTAGTTATGGATAAGACATTTTACAAATAGACTTGATTATCGATGTTTTCCAAAAGGCGTCGGGGAAATGATAGCTAGCATCTAAATGTTAGCTATGGACAAATGTGATTATTACAATATTGATTATACAGTTTTACATGTTTCAACTGAAATGAACATTTCATTCAACACAGATATGTATTTGCATGATGAAATTGTTGGCCTAGGATACATTTTGTGGGCCAGAAATGACTGTCGATTTTTGTCTCTGTTATCTTAGTTCCAGACTTTAATACAATATGACTGAACATGTGAGGATATTTATATTGAGCATCTGCACTCTTTTTTAAGCTGCCAAAGGGCTTTTCTGACACATGGCTAAAAAAAGATCTAGATATTTCCTTTACGGTGGAATGACATAACCATATACAGCAGTCGTTGAGTTGCATGCCCAATAAACAGTGAATATTTAAATTCATGTTTGTCCATATGTCTGTGGAGAAGACAGATGGGAAGAATGTTGGAAACCATTATATACAATGATCTCCAAGTCTATGCCAGAAGCAAAATTGACAAAGATGGTGCATGTGCATAAAAAATTATTAGTGCAATCTAACGTAGGATTTTTGTTTAGGGTTGCAAAACCTGTGTGAAATGGAAATCCTTATGCTTTCTATGTTTTACAACGTTGATGCATTGGTTTATCTCTCCTTCTTTATCTCTAGTCCACTATTTGATGTATATCATTAGTCAAACCCTTTAATCTAGATGAACCTAGCGGCAAATAATGAGAAAAAGATCAAGGTTAGGTTATCTTCTCTCTTCATAATAGCAGATGCATGTGTATGTACATATATTATTCATTGCTGGCAAGTGTAATCCTTTACTTTAGGGTAGATGTATATATTGCTTGCTATTCACAAAATAGCACATTATTGCAAATAGTAAATGAAGCTAGCTTCTTATACATTTTTGCCTCTACAACTAGGTTAGAATCTGTATTGCAACTTTATGCACCTTGTAAGATACTTAAAGGGGTTGTCCAAGTTTTGAAAAAAAAACTATAGGTGGCCGGGAACGGGCTGCTTAAAACAATAAAGATGTACTTACCTTCCGGTGCCCTCTGGTATCCAGCGCTGCTGTTGCTCCGGTCCGGGCGCCATGTAAACAAACATGGCCGCCGGAGCAGCGCTGCATTCAGCTTCCGTCCGGCCGTGGCCGGGTATGCCTATCCGCCCCTAAACACCGCATTGTGTATGGGGGCCGGAAGGTTGTCGGGTCCGGCCGGAAGCTGAATGCAGCGCTGGTCCGGCGGCCATGTTTGTTTACATGGCGACCGGAGCAAAAGCAGCGCTGGATACCAGAGGGCACCGGAAGGTAAGTACATCTTTATTGTTTTAGGCAGCCCGCTCCCGGCCACATATAGTTTTTTTTTTTCAAAACTCGGACAAGCCCTTTAATCTACCCTGTTGACACCCTTACTCTCATATTGCACATACTCCAAGTAGGTGTTACAGTTTTTAGTTACTGAATTGTAAATTAATTACAACAATTTACAGTTAAGTGATGTACATACAATTCTGCATGGATAGGCTTATGTAATCCCATTATAGTGAATATAGGCTGGTTTGCACCGTCCCACATTGCTCAGAATTAGTATATGTGGCACGTTTTTCTTGCCCCAAGTTATACGTGGGGAAAACCATTCAGGAATTCCGAAGAAGAATCTCCCAACATCTCTACCCACATCTCTTGCCACGTTAAACAGATACATGGAGTAGATTTTGTGGCTTACAACAAACCACATAAAGGAAATCTGGATAAGAAATTACTAAAAGATGAAGCTAGATGGATTTATAGGGGGATATTTATCATACGTTGGCGCACGAATTCGCAGCCCGATACATCAAGAGGCTTCTGCCTCTTGATGTATCGGGCTGCCAGTTGCGCAGCGTTTATCCTACGCCAGGCAGGGCCTGGTGTAAAAAAAAAAAAAATTGCAGCCGGCGACTTTTCACCTATGAAAGCAGCGAGTGCTGCTCCCGTCCGGCCGCTCCCCCCGCTCGGCCGGCCGCGCCCCCCCCCTTCACGCCCCTTCACGCCCCACTGGTGTGAAGGTGGCGGATTGGGGAAAATAATCGCAAAAGCTAGCAATAAGCTAGCATTTGCGATTTATTTCAGGGCCTCTGCGCCACTGGTCCTGATAAATATGCCCCATAGACTCAAAAGTCTAAATCTTAAGGTACTCAATAAAGGCTTCTCATTCTCGCCATTTCTGTGATAATATAAATATATATCTTTCTACATGTAATATATCTTGGCAGATGCCTTGGGGAATGTAGATACAATACAAGGAAGTGATTGGATGTGCCTCTTTGATATTAATTTTGTGTCGAAAAGTTTTTTTTAGCTGGTTATGCCATACACTTTATGCTTAAAAAAGGTGTGCCACTACACTGAAATGTCGCTTCCATGGAATAAAGATTCACCCTCTACTCACGTATATTGGAATGCTGCCTCTTTATTGAACTTGGATTTGGCCTGCTCCCATGGTAGTCAATAGTCACCCCTTCTTCTTCCCCCACAGTAGCCAATAGTCACAATGCCTCAGCTAAATATGAGCATTTTAGAGACAAAACAATAGTACACCACACTGGGGCATGTGACTTTTCGTGGCATATGTTTTTTTCCAACTTTTTTGTGCCTTAAATAATCTAGCTTTAAATTTGGTGTCAAGGCCACATCTGCCGTGAGGCTGGATGAAAATCCTGCCTTAGACGGCAGATCGCTGATCCGTGAGAGGGGTGGAAGATTGCCAGCAATAAGCACTTGCCAAACGTTGGCAAGTCCGTACTACTTGAAAACTTAATTACATCAGTGCCTTTGAGACACTGATGTAATTTACAGGCAAAGCAGTGCAGGGGAGATCCTTCTGAATCGCTATCCATGACACAGGTCAGTGTGACGTCATCACATGCACCGGCCTGTGTCAATACATAGAAGACACTGCAGCCGGAAGAAGAGACTGCGGAAACCTGGGAGCAATGGAGGTGAATATCAGTTTTATTATATTTACAAGTGGCATGTGTATACTATATACCTTGGGGGGGGGGCTGTCTGTATATACTATCTATCGGGTCCTGTCTCTATATACTACCTAGAGGGTAGGGAGTCTTTCCTGTATATAATACCTATGGAGTGGCTGTCTGTATATACTACCTGGGGAGTCCTACCTGTATTTCCTACCTATGGGGGTCCTGCCTGTATATAGTACCTATCATGGAGTTGCCTGTATATACTTTCTATAGGGGGTTCAGCTTGTGTATTCTACCTATGGGTTAGGGGGTCCTGCCTGTATATAGTACCTATAGGAGGTTTGCCTGTTTATATATTATCGATGGGGGTGCTGTCTGTATAAACTATCTAAGGGGGTGTGTACCATACATGTATATGCAACCATACACATATGCTGGCATATACTATCAATGTGGGGCGTCTTGCCTGTATATACTATCTGAGGGGGATGTTTTGCCTGTGTGTATTATCTACAGGGTGCATCCTGTAGATAATGTCTTTTAGGGGGTGTCTGGCTCTATATACTATGTATGGGGTAGTGATCGACCTTCAAATAATATCTATAGTAGGGTCTGCCTTTATATGCTATCTATAAGGTGGTGTCTAGCTGTAGACACTATCTATGGGAAGTAGTCTGCCTGTATACACTATCTATAAGGAACTATGTATATATTATCTATGGGGGGCCTGTCTGTATATAATATCTATGGGGGCATCTGCCTCCTATCTATCTATCTATCTAATTAGGGGGGGTCTAGTGTGTGTGTGTGTGTGTGTGTGTGTGTATATATATATATATATATATATAATATATTAGTGGGTGCTGTACATACTTTAATTTATTCACTATAGATGTTTTTGTTATTTGTGTGGTCAGTTGGGTTTTTAGGAGTATAATTTATTTAGAAGCACTGTTATTCAGGTGACATTATACTGTAAGAGACTGGAATTTTTAGGTGCACAGTTTGGGGGTGTGTTGCATGGAGCTGAATTCACGGCAGTGAATAAAGCAGTGATGAGTCACTGCTAGGAGAAATTACAATGCAGTCTTCTTCATGATGGAGCAAATTGTGTCCTGTAAGGTACTAATCTCTGTGTCACCAACCGTTTACTAGTGTGTGAGACAGCATAAGCATGTGTAGTGTCAGTCACCGGGTGTCAGTGATCTGGTGAAGCTGTGTTGGGATGTTTTCAATTGTTAGTAATGTTGTCAGCATTTTCTGGTTGCAGATGCTATTTTTAGATTTGCCTTCCATTTTGGTGATCCGAACATAACAGGCAATCAGGCAAACACTGCTGGGGTGGGGGTCGTCACTTCAATTTATGCCTTAGGCAGCAAAAAGGCCAGAATTGGCCCTGTTTGCCATTGTTGTATTTTCTTCAGTGTTAGCTGAATAATTATCTGATATGAAAGTTGGGACTAAGTCTTAAATTTGGGTGCAAAACCAAGGCTGCTCAATACCAGGCATAGAAAATAATGTATGGTTGTGATTTTTGGAGAGTTTTTGTGACTTTTGTTTTTAAAAAAATCGCAAAAATCACTAAAGATCTAAACTACTGAAATGCTACGTGGATCAATGAGGAAAAACCACTAAGTTGCACCTGACCAGCAGAAAAGCCAAACAAAAATAAAAGCAGCACACAATACCAGACTTATATCGGACGCTGAGCTCCGATCGCGGGTCTTTAACCTGTTAAATGCCGCCGATCAGGACCCCAGCGCTGCCTGCAGGCACTGCCTGAAAGATGGCATCTATGACGTCATCTTAAAGGCACAGTGTCAGCCTATGCATGTGCATAGGCTGACACTGCTAATACCCTGCAACACATCAGTATTGCAGAGTATTATCATGAACAAGCAATCAGATGATTGCTTGTTCATGTCCCATGGTGGAAGTAGTAGAAAAGTAAAATAAATGTTTTTCAATAAAGAATAAAGTAATAAATCAATAAAAAATGCCCATAAACCCCATAACATATAAAGAGACATATAACACTAAAAAAGTCTAAATCATAACACAAACCCCACATATATAGTATCACCGCATCCACAACAACTCGTAGAATAAAAGTAAATCATTACTGAACCCACACGATGAACACCGAAAAAAACTGTTAAAAACCTGCCAAAAATTATGATTTTTTACCTATTGAATCTCACAAAATATGCAATAAAAAGTGATCAACAAAACATATGTACTCCAGAATGATACTGTTGCAAATTACTACATGTCTCGCAAAAAACTAGCCATCAACCAGCTCCATAGCCAAAAAAGCAAAAATGTTATGCCACTCGGAAGACGGCAATACAAAAATGATAGATTTTTCCCCACATTGGATTTTATTTGGCAAATTTAGTGAAATGTAAGAAAAAATATAAGTCTGGTATCAACGTAATTGTATTGACCCATAGAATAAAGATAACATGATTATTGGGCTATACAGTGAACACACAAAAAAAGTAAAAAATCCAGGGCAGAATTGATGCTTTTCTACTCTTGACCTCAAAAAAAGTTCCTAAATTTTCAACAATGGGGGATACCAACCCAAAAATCATAACACTGGAAAAAGTATCTCATCACGCAAAAAAACGCCTTCACCTGGCCCCAATAACAAAAAAGCTAAAATTTTATAGCCTACAAAAGGGGCCAATGAGGAAACTAAAATCCTGGCAGCTGCAGTGCGCTCCTTCCTTCTGTGTCTCGCTGTGTGACCATAAAACAAGTAACGGTCACATTTGTGGGGTCTATGGGCTTCGGAGAAATTGCATAACATATTTTTAGATGGGTTTTATCTTTTGGAAATGTGTAAATTTTAGGGCTAAATAAACGTCTAACCGAAACTATTTGACCATTCTAAATTTCCCCTCCATTTTGATGTAATTACTATGAAGATCTCAAGGGGTTAACAATCTTCCTAAAAGATGTTTCTGATAGCTTGAGGGGTGCAGATTTGAAAATGGGTTGGTTATATAGGGGGTTTGATGTAATATGTAAAATCAGTATTTATCCCCAAAATAGTCAATTCTGAAAATACAGAAAAGCGATATTCAATTTGTAAGATGCGTGACATCAAAATAAATTATCCAGACATTTCAAAAATGATGAAAATGTAAAGTAGACATATGGGAAATGTTATTCAGCAACTTATTTAGGAGGTAAATCCATCTGAGTGAAAACGCAATGATTTCGAATTTTGAAAATGGCAAATTTAAAAAAAAATTCATTATTATTATTTTTTTTTAAATAAATAAACGCAAAACCCATCAGCCAAAATTTACCACTTAAATGAAGTGCAACATGTGAGGAAAATAAAACGATCTCAGAATCGCTTTGATAAGTAACACAGTTAAAAAGTTATAACCATATAAAGCGACGCAAGTCAGCCTTATGCTTTAAACTGGCTGCATCCTTAAGGAGTTAAGTTACATGGGCCACACAGCATCATTTTATTTTGAAACTGTTTTATTTATTTGGTTGATTATGACCTTTAAAATTTCATTCACTACACTTATAGTTTTAAGGTTTAATGTTTAGACAAAAATTAATATTTGAAGAATAAGAAATTACTTTAAAGCAGATTTAGCCTTAATAAAAGATTATGTATGAGGCAGCACATGCAACAGAAATAAGCTGAATGATCTGGATGAGTTCACAGTTCATTGACTCATAGAAATAGAGGGGGAAAGTCAGGAAGTCTCTAAATATGATATCTTTCTTGCCATCGCATAAATTAAAGTTCAGCTGATACTTTTGATATAAGGCATTTATTTTCCTTACTTATAAAGGCTCTTTATCCCTGTTACAACAAGTCACTACAAAGATCACTTGCAGTCTGTTGATGGAAACTAAGCTGTAGCTTAGGAGCTGGGATTTATGCATTTCTTGTAGAATACTGTATAATATATTGTTATGATAACAAATTTAATAATATTATAGAACAGCAATAGTTTTATATTAAGCAGTGAATGGTGAACCAAAAACCATAGTTTTAAAAACCCCCCATCACCTATAAGATATGAACTTTCATTTTCTTTTTTATGTAACTTTCATTTTTAGTAATTTTGTTGTTGACAAAGTAAGTACACATTTAACAGTAATATAGTTCATATCAAAGGTTCAATGTAATGAAGTATTGCTGTTCAGGGCATTGGAATCTGTTCAAATGACGTAAATACATTTGTTTGCTTTTGTACCAGATTAATCTACATTTTCTTGTACTTACAGTAGGAGTCATAGACTTACATTAAAATGATGAAGAGAAAAAAAAACAACAAGAACAATAACTTGTACAATAATACTTAGCCTACACCATACATTTAGCTACATAAGTGAAGTAAAGTCGCAATTGTTGAGGTTTGTTTGTTCTGTAATGATTGGAGCATCTTAGGGTTTTTATTAAAGCTATTTTCTAATTTGCAGGGTAAAATTTTTCCCACTTGGACCAATTTCTTTCCCATTTAACTTCTTTCATTTTCTTAATGTATTTAGATCAGAAGCTACATATACATAACTCTCTCTATATACATATATTACCATATTACTCATGCTAGAATGAGGCCAATGTCCAAATGGCTTTAAAAAGTGGAGCATTGTGGCTGCTGGTTGCTTCCTTCTACTTAAATAGAAAAACATACTCATTTGTAGAGCAGGCATAAAATGTTTTAATGGAGTTGATGCATCTTTATTTGTGCTAGTTAAATAGTCTAATTTCTGCCACTTTTATTGTTTTTGTGACTTTTCACTGCGACTTTTGCCGTCGTTTTTCAAGTGCACCTTGGTCTGCACCTTGTGCAGTGTGCCTTATGTATCCTTATTTGACAGATGTTCCGTGCGACTTTTCACTTCATAGTATCATACGCTGCAGGCAATTGACAATATGTAACGAAGTTTGCTGCTCCTGGAGCACAAACTCTCTGGGGAAGATGGGTGTGGGGATGGAAGTATGGAGGTGCAGAGTGAGGGGGCAGCTAGTTGGGTAACATGTAGAAGGGTAGAGGGAAGAGTTTCAGGGAGTCTAGTCCTTATATGGTGCTCCCCAATAAGTTTGCCAGGCTGGCGGATGAGGGGGATATCAGCTCTGGGGTAGCAATGCTGCAGAAAGATATCGCCTCTAGCAACCAGGGGACAGTCTGCTCCAGTAAGAAGGGTAATGGGAGCACAGGCAAGGTCAGACAGGTGCTGGTAGTGGGAGATTCAATTATTAGGGGAACACACAGGGAGTCTGTCACAAAGACCGTGCATACCGAACAGTGTGTTGTTTGCCGGGTGCTCGGGTTCAGCATGTCGGGTTGACAGATTACTTGGAGGGGCTGGTGAGGAACCAGCGGTCATGGTCCACATTGGCACTAATGACAAAGTAAGAGGTAGCTGGAAAGTCCTTAAAAATGATTTCAGGGATTTAGGCCATAAGCTCAGGGCAAGGACCTCAAAGGTAGTTTTCTCTGGAATACTACCTGTACCACTTGCCACACCAGAAAGGCAGCGGGAGATCAGGGAGGTAAATAAGTGGCTAAAAAGTTGGTGTAGGAAGGAGGGCTTTGGGTTCATGGAGAACTGGGCTGACTTTTCTGTCGTCTACAGTAGGGATGGGCTGCACCTCAATGGGGAGGGTGCAGCTGTTTTGGGGAAAAATGGCTTGAAGGTTGGAGGAGTGTTTAAATTAGAGACTTGGGGGGAGGGCAACTACACTTGTGCATTGCAAAAAGACAGTGTAGATAGGGGTCTGGGAAGAGTCATAGTCCATGGGGGTGGGAGGGGGGCTGGAATGAGATTGGGGAATAAGAACAAAAGGAATAGGTATAGGGAAAACCATATAAAGTGTATGTACACAAATGCCAGAAGCCTCACAAACGGAACTAGAACTCTTAATGTTGGAGTGCAAATATGATATAGTGGGTATCCGCGAGACATGGCTGGACAGTAGCTATGACTTGGCTGTTACTATAGGTGGTTATAGAAATGATCGTATAAATAAAAAAGGGGGAAGTTTTTGTTTATGTGAATTCTTGCCTCAAGCACTTCTTGCGAGATGACATTGGTGACGCAAATGCAAATGTGGAGTCCCTATGGGTGGAGATAAGGGGAGGGAAAAATAATAATACAATATTACTAGGGGTTTGTTATAAGGCTACAAATATAATGGAGGCAGCAGAAGAATTGCTGATAAGTGAAATGGATGCAGATTCAAAGCATGGTGAAGTACTTATGATGGGAGACTTCAATTACACCGATATTGACTGGGGGGCAGAAACCTGCAGGTCCTTCAAAGGTAGCATGTTTTCGGCAACAACAAAAGACAATTACCTGTCACAACTAGTCCTGGAGCCAACAAGAGGGGGGGGGGCACTTCTGGACCTTATCCTAACCAATAAACCTTACAGGGTATCAAAATTACAGGTTGGGGGGAACCTGGGTAATAGTGATCATAATATCATTGAATTTGGATTACGCTTTAGTGGAAGGTCAACCAACACTCTAAACTTCAGGAGGGCAAATTTTCAGCAACTACGGTTACTACGGTAGCTACTTAGTGATAGAAAACAGAGGGTCCTCAATAATGGCACATTCTCCGATGGGTTGACGTTACCAGTGGAGTGCCACAGGGGTCAGTATTGGAGCTGAAAAAGACTCGTGGGTATTGGTGGATGGTAAACTTAATTTTAATGACCAGAGCCAGGCGGCTGCTGCTAAAGCAAATAAAATCATGGGATGTTTTAAGAGAGGAATGGATTCTCATGATAAAGACATAGTTTTGCCCTTATACAAATCCCTGGGCAGACCACACATGGATATTGTGTACAGTTTTGGGCACTGGTGTATAAAAAGGACATAGTAGAACTGGAACGGGTGCAGAGGAGAGCAAACAAGATTATTAGGGGAATGGGAGGACTTGAATACAATGACAGATTACAAAATTTGGGATTATTCAGTTTAGAAAAAAGACGACTAAGGGGAGACCTCATTACAATGTACAAATACCTGAATGGACAGTACAAGGATCTCTCCAAAGATCTTTTTATACCTAGGCCTGTGACCAGGACAAGGGGGCATCCTCTACGCTAAGAGGAGAGGCGATTCTAACATCAACATAGACAGGGATTCTTTACTGTAAGAGCAGTGAGACTATGAAACTCTCTGCTACAGGAGGTTGCTATGGCTGACTCTATGTACATGTTCAAGAGGGGCCTGGATGCCTTTCTGGAGAGAAAAAATACCACAGGTTTTCGGGATAAAACATTTATTTAATTCTTAGAGGTTGGACTTGATGGACTTCTGTCTTTTTCCGGCCTTATATACTATGATACTATGATAGTTTATACGTTTGAAAAAAGACACATGTCAATCAAGTTCAGTCAGGGAAGGGAAGGGATTGGATGACAAAGGGATTTAGGGGAAAAAATTTTATATAACATAACCATTAATGTTATTTTGATGTAAAAAGGCATCTAGGCCCTTCTTGAAGCTCTCTGCTGCCCCTGCTGTGACCAGCGTGTGAGGCAGGCTATCCCACAGATTTACAGTTCTCATAGTAAAAAGCCCCCTTTGCCTCTAGTGATTAAACCTTGTTTTCTCCAGATGGAGACAGTGCCCCCTCATCTTTTGGTTGGATTGAATCTTGAAAAACTTTCCACCATACGTTTTGTATGGACCATTCGTATATTTATATAAATTAATCATATCCCCTTGTAGTCATATCTTTTACAGACTAAATAATCCTAGCTGTTTCAATCTTCCCTCATAACTGAGAACCTCCATAACCCATATCAGTTTTCTGGCTCTTCATTGAACCTTCTCCAGCACCAAGGCATCCTTTTTATGGACCATTGCCAAGAATTGGACAGAATACTCCAGGTGAGGCCGAACCAATGCCTTGAACAGTCATAATATTACATCCCTATCCCGAAAGTTCATACCACTTTTGATGACTTGACAAGATTTTGCTGGCTTTAGAGGCAGCTGATTTACATTGCATGCTGTTAATTTATTATCTACTAGTACTCCCAGGTACTTCTCAACAAGGGACTCTCCAAGATTTCCCCCAAGGCCATATGTTGCCTGTGGATTATTAGCCCCCAGTTCATAACCTTACATTTATCCTCATTGAACCTCAGTTTGTCCAAGTCACCATGAAGCCTATAAACATTCTCCATAGACTGTATTTCACTACACAGCTTGGTGTCCTCTACAATCCTGCATCTATATAATTAATAAATATATTAATAAATATATTAAATAATAGTGGGCCAAGCACAGAACAGACAGTGTCAAATGCCTTTGCAAAATCCATGAACACAATATCCACAGCAGTTTCTCCATCCAAGGAACTGCTCACCTCATCATAGAAGCAGATCAGGTAAGTCTAATGTCACACTTATGGGGACAAGTGTAGGGAAAAGTCTATGGGAAGAGTCGGTGCACCCTCTGGACCACTGCGGGAATGATGGTACTAGCTGTAACCCGGGACCGGAGTCTAAGTGGCACCTGGTCTTCGCCAGAGCCCGCCGCAAAGCGGGATGGTCTTGATGCAGCGGGGTGCCACCAGGTCGTTCCACAGGCATGACTAGGCCCGCGGTGGCAGCCAAGGTGGGGAAGCAGGAAATCCAGGGAAACAGTCCGAGCCTGGGATGACAGCAGGAGTGCAACGTTGGAACGCAGGATGGCACAGGAACCACAGGATGGTGCAGGAACGTATCACCAGAGCAGGAACCACACAGACAGACCACAGGAGCAGGAAACAGGAATGAACCTCAGGACGGCACAGGACCTCATGATGGCAGGACCTTCAGGACCGCCACAGGGACACAGGACCGCCACAGGGACACAGGACCACCACAGGGACACAGGACCGCCACAGGGACAAAGGACCAACACAGGACACCCAGGAACACTAAGGAACACTGGAGTACAGACACACGAGGAACACTGGAAACACAATGGAATGGATTGAAGATCCGGCAGGGGATGCTGGGAACTGCCAGATTATATAGCAGAGCCAGAAATGCCAGCGCCAATTAGTAGGACGCTGGCCCTTTAAATCAAAGAGTAATGCTGCGCACGCCCTAGAGAGCGGAGACGCGCGGGGCCTAGTCCTGGATGGAAGCAGGAGCCAGGACATAGAAGACGACCGAGACCAGAGCCGGACCAGGAGCAGGGAGAGGTGAGTGCAGGTCCGGGGACGGGGCAGGCATGCTGTGAAGCATGGGCGTGCCCGCGATCCGCAGCCAAAATCCGAAATTTAACGTAATGTCCACTCCAGCATATAACCCCCTCACATGGCTTGTGTCCAAGTGCATTTGAGACATTTGCAACAAAAAGTCTCAAAAAGAAACCAACATTTGCCCCTGCCAGGAAAGGAAAAACTGAACACGTATCACAAGAAAAAAGACATGATCATACATAAGACACAAAAAGGAGCTGCCAAATTCTATTGGACTGTACCATTATAAAGGTAAAAAAAAACAAAACAAAATAAGAGAAAACTATCTGATAATAAACAAATATTATTCTTATCTCCTCTTAGTCCAGCACTGATCTCTTCTAGTAACATGCTGAGAATTATTGGCAAAGGGATTAGCTTGACAGCACCAATAGGGGGTGGAAGCACTGTGTCTAGGGCAGCATCAACACTAAATATGGACGAGGTAAGGGTGCATTTACACGGCTGTCTGGGGGGATGTATATGCGTCTGCAAATTTGGGACCGCATATATGTCCCCATAGACAGTAATTGTGGCCCGGCAGCGGTATGGTGCCACACCACACCAGTACACTGCATGCTCTATCTTTCCCCGTGTATGCGGCTGTCCGCCGATGTTTTCTATCCTTTTCTACCCTGTTTGTATGTTGTTCTTAGCAGTATCCATTTATATGAAATGTTTCTCACAATACCGTTCAGCTGGAATATGTGTTAAAATGCTTTACTCTATGCACAACAATGGGGGGTATTTATCATCAGCGGCCCCTTGATGTATCCAGCGGATGGCTGCATAGTATTGATTTTTACCTGCCATAGAAATAAGCACTGCTGGGAGAGGAATGCTCTACTCCACCCCTGCCGGGTGTGGAGGTGGCTTTAAGAGGAAAATAATAGCAGGTGGTAGCAATAAGCCAGCATTTGCAATTATTTCAGGGCTTCTACACCAGTGTCCTGATAATACCTCACAATGGGGCCCCACAGACTGCACTTTTGTCGAACATCCTGACGGTTTTCGCTTTGCGCCGCTGGGACGGGGATTTCAAAAGGGGTTTTTGGCGCACCTGATCACATTTTGGCGCAATCACTCCAGCTTTCATGCGACACAAATCGGGGGACAAACCACGGGATTTAACTTAATAATTGTGCAAGCCATGCCCATACATACACCGGGAAGAAGGTGAACTCCGGCGGACCTGATCGGGGAAGCGACACATGCAGGATATCAGCAGCACAATCTTCATGAATCACGGCAGAGTTCATCCTCATCAGACAGTCCGGAACGGGGATCCCACAGGGAGCGTGTAAGTAAATGTGCCCCAATGTGTTTTTGTATTCATTTAACCCTTCCCACCAAGGTCCTTTTTCATTCTTTCCTCCCCACCTTCAAAAATACCTAACTTTTTATTTTTCCATGTATAGAGCTGTGTGAGGGCTTGTTTTCTGTGAAACAAATTGCACCTTATAGTGACTGTATTTAATATTCCATGTCATGTACGGAGAAGCGGGAAAAAATTCCAAGTGCAGTGAAAATGATGAAAAAATGTATTTGCGCCGTGTTTTTGTGGTCTTGGATTTTACAGCTTTCACTGTATGCCCCAAATGACATGTCTACTTCAGTCTTTGGATCGATGCAATCATGGGGATACCAAATTTTAGAGGTTTTATAATGTTTTCATACATTTACAAAAATTAAAACCTCCTGTACAAAAAAAATCTTCATTTTGCCATCTTCTGGCGCTAATGACGTTTTCATACTTCGGTGTACGGAGCTGTGTGTGGTGTAATTTTTTGTGACTTTAGATGATGTTTTCAATGCTATTATTTGTGGGACAGTACGGCCTTTATTCTCTCTTTATAGAATTTTTTATATTTTTCAAAATGGCAAAAAGATGGTATTTTCGACCTTGGGTGCTATTTTCCATTACCATTATTATATTTTGATAGGACATTTTGGGACATGGCGATACCTAGCATGTTTATGATCTTTACTGTTTATATTCATATCCATTCTAGGGAAAGGGGGGTGATTAGAATTTTTAGTTTTTTTAATATAATTTTTTCAACGTTTTTTTCTTTTTGCCTTACATTTACCCTAGAGGGTCTGATTGTTCTTACCATATACTGCAATACCACTGTATTGCAGTATATGGCATTTTTGCACAGCATTCATTATAATGATCCACTAGCTCATTGTAACGAATCTGCTGAAAGCAGACAGCCTTGGGTCTGCCGAAGACCTGATGCTGTAATGGCAACAGAACGCTGCCCTAAAGCACAGCCAGGATTTAAATGCAACCAGTGCGACCGCAAATGTTATCGGTGGGTGTTTGCTGCAATATGCCACAGCCGGCAAGTGACATAATACTATGTCCCATGTTGGTAAGGGGTGTGAGAAAGTAAGAGGTATTGTGTGGGAAAACCGCTATCTGTCCTACAGGCAGATGAAATACATGTGGTAAAAGCCCTGGGTTTGTCTGCAGTAACCCAAGGGTTAATGCAGACATGATAAGCAGGAATAGTCTGTTTTGTCTGTGTTGGCCTAGCTAACACAGACACATTTGTAATGTCCGTACTGGGCCTGCTTATTATGGAGTAGGGGTAGGCTGGTAGTGGGACTCCTACTCCACCCGGGCTTCGGTCCTGGGTTTGTGAATTGCCCACAGGTGCGGGTCACAGGCCTCGTTAGGGCCTGATTTAGTCTGCAGGCCAGAAGCAGTAGGAGAGGCCCTACCTGGAGAGCTGAAAGCGAGATTGCATTCTCACAGTAATGTTAACTGAGGGTCTCCTGTCTTGCTGCTGGCCAAGAGCGTGTGCCTGGTACCCGGATAGCTAGGGTCCGTCAAATGTATTAGACAGCGCCTAGCCGGGCAGGAATTACTTTTGTAATGTTTTTTTGCATGTGCCTAAGCCAAGGCTGAAGTTGTGTTCTGTTTTGCAAGTGTGAATAAACACTTAAATTGAACTTTAAACCTGCGTGTGTCACTGCTTCCTGCACTGGTACCAGTAAACTACCAGAGCAATTCCCCACACATGGTGGATTGGAGCGGGCATAGTGCAGTGAAGTATACACTAGTGTATGTCCTGGACAGCACTGAAGCTGCAAGCCACAGCCATGGAGGAGTTAATCAAGCAGCTTGTCCAGTCCAACGTGCAGCAGCAAGAGACAAACAGATTGCTGCTCCAGCAGGTAATAGCCCTGACCGCTGCTCAGCAAAGGACTGTCCCAGCAATGACGGTGAAGGACACCAGGAAAGAGGTCCGCAAAGCTATGACCAAGATGACCGCCGAGGATGATGTGGAGGCCTATCTGACAGGCTTTGAGAGGGTGGCCACCCGAGAGAGGTTGCCACAGCAGCACTGGGCAGAGGTGTTGGCCCCCTTCCTCGTCGCTGATCCCCAGCAGGCATACTACGACCTGAGCGAGGAGTATGCCCGGGACTACTCCAAGGTAAAGGCAGAGATCTTGGCCCGACTAGGAGTGGATCAGCATCTACACGCTCAAAGAGTGAATAGCTGGAGAAACCAGGAGGCGCTACCACCGAGGGGGCAGATGCACCAACTTGTTCACTTGGTCCGCAAGTGGCTAAAGCCGGAGACATCAACCCCAGCCCAGATGGTCGAGAAGGTTGTTTTGGACCGTTTCCTGAGGGCCTTGCCGGGTGAGATCCAACAATGGGTGGGACACGGGAACCCGTCTGATGCCGAGGCACTGGTGGGGTTGGTGGAGAGGTTTTGTGCCACTCAGGCCCTAACAAAGAAAGCCCCTTATACCAAGACAGGCCTTAAGGCACGGAAGGTCTTGTCACCCACAAATTCCCGGGGCAGGACAACGCCCAATGTCCGGGAAGTACCCCAGGGGAGGAGGAGGGGGGAGGCTCCCACCTGTTGGACCTGCCATGAGCCAGGTCATATTGCAGCCCATTGCCCCAATTCCTCAGAGCCCATGGACTGCAGTTCCGCCAGAAGGGTTTCTCTCTATGCTGCCCCTGTCTACACAGCTACTAGCCCCGACTGTGTAGCGCCACCTGTGCCGGGTGACTGTGGCAGGGCATCCAGCGTTGGCCCTGCTGGACTCAGGCAGTCGGGTGACCTTGATTAATGGGTCCCTCACAGACCCCAAGGCGGTCACAGGGTGCACAGTTGGAGTCCTGTGCATCCATGGAGACGTAAAGGACTACCCCACCACAGTTATTAACTTCCAGACCTCTTGTGGAGAGACGCTACATGAGGCAGCGGTTGTCATGAACTTGCCCCATGATCTTATTTTGGGACGGGACTTCCCCATGTGCTGGACTCTATGGCGGGGAAACCAAGAGTTGGGGGGTTGTTCTCCTGTGTTGTCTGGTCAGATCTCTGAACCCAAGCCTGATGACCCAGATTCTGGAGTTCCTGCTGTAGGGGTGACCGCCACAGAAGATGGAAGTGTAATGTTTCCCCTAGATGTTATGGCAGGCGAAACTGAGGAGGTAGTGACAGGACCGCAGTTGTCGGATTTGGAGGTATCCCGTGACAACTTTGGTACTGCACAACTCCAGGACCCCACTCTGGTCCACGCCAGAGAAAATGTGGTAGAGATTAATGGTGTACCTCAGCACCCAGGTGCAAATAAGTACCGCATTGATAAGGTCCACGGTGAAACCCGGGAGCAGTTAATGGTACCTCAGCCATATCGTCAGATGGTGTTAGACCTTGCACATAAGCATGTGATGGGAGGGCACCTAGGTACCACAAAAACTCTGGAACGCATCTCGCAACGTTTTTATTGGCCCGGAGTGTACGATAGGGTAAAAAGGTATTGTGAAACTTGCCCTGATTGTCAATTGCATGCTCCCATGGTACACTTTCGAAGTCCGTTGGTACCTCTGCCCATTATTGAGGTACCCTTTGAAAGGGTTGCCATGGATTTGGTCGGTCCTTTGGTTAAATCTGCTCGGGGGCATCAGCATATGCTGGTAGTCATGGACTATGCTACCCGATATCCTGAGGCCATCCCACTACGGCACACCTCGGCGAAACTAATTGCTAAAGAGTTGTTTGCCATGTTCTGCCGGGTGGGACTTCCCAAGGAGATCCTCACAGATCAGGGGACTCCTTTTATGTCAAAAGTCACCAAGGAGCTATGTCGGCTCTTTAATATTAAACAGTTACGCACCTCTGTGTACCATCCTCAGACGGATGAATTGGTAGAACGGTTTAACAAAACTTTAAAGAATATGCTAAAAAAGGTGGTAAACAAGGATAGGAAGGACTGGGATGTACTGTTGCCATATTTAATGTTCGCCATCCAAGAGGTTCCACAAGCCTCTACTGGGTTCTCGCCGTTTGAGTTAGTGTATGGCAGACATCCCAGGGGTCTCCTGGACATAGCCAAAGAGACATGGGAACAAGAGCCCACCCCCCACAAAAGTGTAATAGACCATATCTCAGATATGCAGGACAGGGTGGCGGCCGTCATGCCCATTGTCAAGGAGCATATGGAGGAGGCACAAAGAACTTAAAGCCGGGTTTATAACAGGTCAGCAAAAGTAAGGACCTTTAATCCCGGTGATCGTGTGTTGGTACTAGTCCCCACTGTAGAAAGTAAGTTTCTCGCTAAATGGCAAGGACCGTATGAGGTTATAGAGAAAATAGGAGAGGTGAACTACAGGATACGTCAGCCCGGACGGAGAAAACCCGAGCAGACTTATCATCTAAATCTGTTAAAGGACTGGAAAGACAGAGTCTGCATACAGAGATGGTTCTGGCTAGTCCACCTCCTGCGATACCCTCATAGGCCGCAGGTAAGCCTGTGCCGGAGGCAGAAGTGCGAATAGCCGATACCCTTACCGGGTGGACGAGCTTATTGGGAGACTAGGGGGTGCTCGGTACTTCACCACCCTGGATCTAACTAAAGGATATTGGCAGGTACCCCTGACAGATAGGGCTAAGGAAAACACAGCCTTTGTTACCCCTTGAGGGCCTTTTTCACTAAGTTGTGTTACCGTTTGGGCTTCATGGAGCCCCCGCTACCTTTCAACGGTTAATGGACATAGTGTTAAAGCCACATAGGAGATACGCCTCCGCCTATCTAGATGACATTATCATCTACAGCCAAGACTGGGCGAGTCACTTGGCCAAGGTACAGGCCTTAGTAAACTCTTTAAGGGCAGCGGGCCTGACTGCAAACCCCATGAAGTGTGCGCTGGGAATGGAGGAGACACACTATTTGGGGTATGTGATTGGTAGAGGTATAATTAAACCTCAGGTCAACAAGATTGACGCTATACAGGGTTGGCCTCAACCAGTGAGCACAAAACAAGTCAGGGCATTCCTGGGCATTGTCGGGTACTACAGACGGTTTATACCAAACTTTGCCACCGTGTCCGCTCCCCTGACAGACCTGCTGAAGGGTAAAAGGCCGGTCATGGTGCGATGGAATGAACAAGCAGAAGGTGCTTCAGGCCTTGAAGTCTGCGTTGTGTGGATCTCCCGTCCTCATTACGCCAAACTTCAAGAGAGAGAGTTTATTGTACAGACAGATGCGTCAGATGTAGGGCTGGGAGCTGTCCTGTCTCAGGAGGTGAATGGAGAAGAACATCCCATTACCTACCTGAGCAGGAAGCTCACGCCAGCAGAGAAAAATTACAGTATCGTAGAGAAGGAATGTCTGGCGATAAAATGGGCATTAGAGTCCCTACGGTACTACTTGCTGGGATGACAGTTCCGTCTCATAACTGACCACTCTCCTCTCACGTGGATGAGTAGAACTAAGGAGAAGAATGCCAGGGTCACTAGGTGGTTCTTGTCCCTCCAAAATTTCAGCTTTACGGTGGAGCACAGACCCGGGAAACTACAGGGCAATGCGGATGCCTTGTCCCGAACGCATTGCTTAATGTCAGGAGTTTGCCCCGGTGGGTCTGAACTGAGGGGGAGGGTATGTGAGAAAGTAAGAGGTATTGTGTGGGAAAACCGCTATCTGTCCTACAGGAAGATGAAATACATGTGGTAAAAGCCCTGGGTTTGTCTGCAGTAACCCAAGGGTTAATGCAGACATGATAAGCAGGAATAGTCTACAAATGTGTGTGTTAGCTAGGCCAACACAGACAAAACAATGTCCGTACTGGGCCTGCTTATTATGGAGTAGGGGTAGGCTGGTAGTGGGACTCCTACTCCACCCGGGCTTCGGTCCTGGGTTTGTGAATTGCCCACAGGTGCGGGTCACAGGCCTCGTTAGGGCCTGATTTAGTCTGCAGGCCAGAAGCAGTAGGAGAGGCCCTACCTGGAGAGCTGAAAGCGAGATTGCATTCTCACAGCAAAGGTAACTGAGGGTCTCCTGTCTTGCTGCTGGCCAAGAGCGTGTGCCAGGCAGCCTGGTACCCGGATAGCTAGGGTCCGTCAAATGTATTAGACAGCGCCTAGCTGGGCAGGACATACTATATTTAGTGGACATATATACATACAGTGCACACACACATGCGTACACTCAACTTTATATATTAGACTAGATGTAGATCCTGGCATTGCCTGGGATAGTAAGGAACTGCTCTTAGCTATAACAAAAAAGAATTGGTTAATAAAACATTTTTTATATTTATCTATGTATCTATCTCATCCTGTCTGTCTCTCACTCACTCTACTTGCCTGTCTCTCACTCACTCTCTCTGCCTGAATCTCTGTCACACACTCTCCCTGTCCCTGGTCACTCACTCACTCCCCCTGCCTGTCTCTCACTCTCCCTGTTTATCTCTGTCACTCAGTCTCCCTTCATGTCTGTCACTCACTCTCCCTGCCTGTTTATGTCTCTGTCTCTCACTCCCCTTGCCTGTCTCTGTCTCACTCAGTCATCCTGCATGTCTCTCACTTACATTCTCTGCCTGCCTCTCTGTCTCTCACTCACTCTCCCTGCCTATCACTCACTGTCCCTGCCTGTCTGTCACTCACTCTCTCACTCACTCTCCATGCCTGTCTCTCTCACTTACTCTCTCTGCCTGTATCTCTGTCTCTTACTCACCCTGCCTGTTCCTTGTCTCTCACTCACTCTCTCTGCCTGTCTCTCACCCACTCTTCCTGCCTGCCTCTCTGTCTCTCACTCTCCCTGCAAATCACTCACTGTTCCTGTCTGTCTCTCACTCACTGACTCTCCCTGCCTGTCACTCCCTCTCCCTACCTGTCTCTCTATCTCTCTCTCTCATAACTCTCCATGTCTGTGTCTCTGTATCTCACTCACTCTGCCTGCCGCTCTCTCACTCACTCCCCCTGCCTGTCTTTCTGTCTCTCACTCACTCACTTTTCCTGCCTGTCTCTCACGCACACTCTCTTCTTGTCTGTCTCTCTGTCTCTCACTCACTCTCCCTGGCCATCTCTCACTCACTCTCCCTCCTGGTTTCTTGGTCTCTCACTCTCCCTGCTTGTCTGGCACTCAATCTCCTTGCCAATCTCTCACTCTCCCTAACAATCTGAAAAGGGCACTACAGTGCTATCAACAATTTTCATCTTCTTATAGAAGTACCCTAATGAAGAATCATATGTAGACATAGTGATCATGAGAACGAAATCCATGTAAACCACTGCATAAACAAGGTTAGTCTTCAACCTATAATGCCTACCAGCCCAATTTATTCTTGACGTGTTACATTGAAAGGAAATAGATGATATTTCTGCAGCAATTTGGTGGATTCAGACCTTTTTTTTAACTAAAGATGTCTAGTCTCCTAGATGTAAACCAAGAGGTGGTTAGAAATAATTGGACCACATGTATCATGTATGTAAAGAAAGTAAGGCCCACAAGTGCCCCTGAATACTCTTTTGTGAAGGATATATTAGTGTAGTGACAACACTGGTTTCCTACAAACCTCTCATTATCAATCTAAAAAAATGTCAAAAGGGCATTAAAAGTAGACATGATAACCACTTTAAATTCATAGCGGTGAAATGGAGTCCTCATATGGCGCTAAGTCACGACCAGTGGGACAAGTCTGATAAGGAACTTATCTGTTTATTGACAGAGACATGCTATGTGTTTCAGTTCTGTACCTGAACTTTTTTCAGACACACATGCATACATTTAAAATAATATCCAATGCTTTATGTATGCGAGTAACTCGGTCCCCTGAGGGTTTAAGGGATGACTTCCAGGTCATATTCCCGATGAACGGAAATGGCAGCATCCACATGCATAATTTATAAACATCAGTAAAAAAATATATATATCCTTATTGATCAGTTAAAAAGTACACTGGTTCATCAGACATTAAAAGGTACATAGGATAAATAATAACAAATAAATTAGTGAAATGCATGAATAAATAAATAGATGCATAAAATATTCATATCCATTTATAAAATCCAAGGTGGAGCTACGGATTGGCACATATAGAGGGGCAGGGGGCTGGCTATATAAAGGGGCAGGGGGCTGGCTATATAGAGGGGCAGGGGGCTGGCTATATAGAGGGGCAGGGGGCTGGCTATATAGAGGGGCAGGGGGCTGGCTATATACTTGGACAGGGGGCTGGCTATATACTTGGACAGGGGGCTGGCTATATACTTGGACAGGGGGCTGGCTATATATTGGGGCAGGGGACTGACTAGCTATATAGTGGCTGTGACCAATGTATTTCCCACCCTAGGCTTATACTCAAGTCAATAGGTTTTCCCAATTTTTTTATGGCAAAATTAGGGTCCTTAGGTTATATGCCGGATGGCTTATAATTGAGTATAAATGGTATGTTCTTTGAATCATATAGTCAAAGAAAACTGTGTCCAAAAGGTTTAACTATTTACATTCCATAAACATTCCCAGAAGATGCAAAATACACTGAGGACTGGAATAACTGACTGTCTGAATGCTCTATGTTTTTTAGGTCTAAGGTTATTGAAAAAAGAACATGTGAATTTACTTTGCTAACAAATAATTGATTCACATCCTGATTTTAGATTATAGATAATAATATACAACAGAGACTCAGATAATAACATACAACAGAGCTAGAACAGGAATTGTTTGATAAAAAAAAAAAAAACTAATATCCCGACAATATAATAAGGATTCCTAAATGACAGCCAATAAAAGTACTAGTAAAAAAAATGAGAATAATAGAGGAAAATGGAAACCCTCCCAAACTGAATAAACATAAAGAAAGTCAAAATAATAGTATACCTCAAAGGATATTTCTTAATTCTAAATTTAAAAATGGGAACATCCGGCAAAATAAAACAGATAAAACAATTGGAGGTTAAATTAGTGCTAATAGAAGGAATATAAGTCACCCAATATATAACCCAAACTGACACGCTTAGTCCTAATATATCACCTAATAAGCCTCTAAATACATCTTGGCTCACGGTGCTCACCTTTTCTAGCACAGATGCTGATATAGGGAATAGTGAACTTCAGCGTTTCAACAATATAAATACAGAACACCTTACACCACTGCAACCCCCACCAGATCCGGTTCGGACCGTGCAAGAAACTCCCCATGCCCTGTCTCAGAGAGTCAAAAATCCTTCTGAATTTCTTTAAACCTCTGTATACTCCATTGTTAGAAAAACATAAAAAGAAAACTAGAGGGTGTAGAGGAGGAAAAAGAAACAATAGACAAAAAGGTCATAGAGAATAAAGGAGTCAAGAAAAGCTCAGAAACCAAAACAGAAATAGGGAAAATAAGGAAAAAAAGCACAAAAAATCTTCAAATTCTCTAAACAGACACTCATTGAATATGAAGAATTGGTTTTATCTAGGGGGATGAACTTTTGCCCTAATAAGACCACCAATGATTTCAAACTTTTCATTGATCTTAATTAGAGATGAGCGAACATACTCGTCCGAGCTTGATGCTCGTTCGAGCATTAGCGTACTCAAAACTGCTCGTTGCTCGGACGAATACTTCGCCCGCTCGAGAAAATGGCATCTCCCGCCGTTTTGCTTTTTGGCGGCCAGAAACAGAGCCAATCACAAGCCAGGAGACTCTGCACTCCACCCAGCATGACGTGGTACCCTTACACGTCGATAGCAGTGGTTGGCTGGCCAGATCAGGTGACCCTGGAATAGACTAGCCCCTGCCCGCGCTGCTCGGATCATTCTGTGTCTGGATGCCGCTAGGGAGAGAGCTGCTGCTGGTCAGGGAAAGCGTTAGGCTGTTCTATTAGAATAGTGTTAGGCAGGAGTGATTCTACAAGAACCCAACAGCCCTTCTTAGGGCTACAATAACGTTATACATTTTTTTTTTTTTTATTTGCAGCTAGTACCATATTGTGAGGAATTTGCAGGGGGACTTGCTACCGTTGTGTTTAGCTCTTAGTGACACACATATCCACCTCAAACACCAAAGTGGGACAATTTATTAGGGGTTTGATTTCAATTAGGCACAGTCTGCCAGTTTCTTTTTATTTTACGTTTATTTTTTCATAACTCAGCGTCATCTCATCTGGCATAGCAGTGTGCTTTCATACTTGGCTAGAAAATAGCCATAGGAGAATCCAAATGGCTTACTTAGGCCTACAATAGCGTTATATATTTTATTTCTAGTTGATCTGCTGGTGGCTGTCCTTGCTGTAGTGCATCTACTACCATATTGTGAGGAATTTGTAGTGAGACTTGCGACCGTTGTGTTTAGCGCTTAGTGACGCACATATCCATCGCAAAGACCGAAGTGGGACAATTTATTAGGGGTTTGATTTCAATTAGGCACAGTCTGCCAGTTTCTTTTTATTTTACGTTTATTTTTTCATAACTCAGCGTCATCTCATCTGGCATAGCAGTGTGCTTTCATACTTGGCTAGAAAATAGCCATAGGAGAATCCAAACGGCTTACTTAGGCCTACAATAGCGTTATATATTTTATTTCTGGTTGATCTGCTGGTGGCTGTCCTTGCTGTAGTGCATCTACTACCATATTGTGAGGAATTTGTAGTGAGACTTGCGACCGTTGTGTTTAGCACTTAGTGACGCACATATCCATCGCAAAGACCGAAGTGGGACAATTTATTAGGGGTTGGATTTCAATTAGGCACAGTCTGCCATTTACTTTTTATTTTACGTTTATTTTTTCATAACTCAGCGTCATCTCATCTGGCATAGCAGTGTGCTTTCATACTTGGCTAGAAAATAGCCATAGCAATAGGATAGCATCGTTTGGTTTTAAAAACTAAAAAACACAAAAAAAACCACAAAAAAACACAAAAAAAAAGTAAAAAAAAAATTAAAGTTAGAACTTTCATTTTCAAAATGTTTAACCCGAGGGCTAGGGGTAGAGGACGAGGGCGGGGACGTGGGCGTCCAACTACTGCAGGGGTCAGAGGCCGTGGTCCTGGGCGGGGTGAGACACCACCTGCTGATGAGGGAGCAGGGGAACGCCGCAGAGCTGCACTCCCTAGGTTCATGTCTGAAGTTACTGGGACTCGTGGTAGAGCACTGTTGAGGCCAGAACAGTGCGAACAGGTGATGTCGTGGATTGCCGACAATGCTTCGAGCAATTTGTCCACCAGTCAGTCTTCCACGCAGTCCACCCATGTCACCGAAATCGGCACTCCTCCAGCTCCTGCACCTCAGCCTCCTCCCCCCCAGTCTGCCCCCTCCCAGGAAAATTTGGCATTTGAACCGGCATACTCTGAGGAACCTCTGGACCCTTCCCACAGTCACAAACCACTTGTCCGGTTGCTGCTGAGCAATTTTCCGATGCCCAGGTTTTCCACCAGTCGCAGTCTGTGGGTGATGATGACCTTCTTGACGTAGTGGAAGAAGTGTGTAAAGAGGTGTCCGACGATGAGGAGACACGGTTGTCAGACAGTGGTGAAGTTGTTGTCAGGGCAGGAAGTCCGAGGGGGGAGCAGACTGAGGGATCGGAGGATGATGAGGTGACAGACCCAAGCTGGGTTGAGAGGCCGGGTGAACACAGTGCTTCTGAGACGGAGGAGAGACCTCGACCAGAACAGGTTGGAAGAGGCAGTGGTAGGGCCAGACGGAGAGGCAGGGCCAGAGCAGGTGCATCAGCGCCAAATGTGTCACGTAGTGAAGCTCCCGTGGCGAGGGCTCCCGCGGCGAGGGCTAGATTTTCAGAAGTCTGGAGGTTCTTTAAGGAAACACCGGATGACCGACGGACTGTGGTGTGCAACATTTGCCAAACCAGGATCAGCAGGGGTTCCACCACTACTAGCTTAACTACCACCAGTATGCGCAGGCATATGAATGCTAAACACCCAATTAGTGGCACCAAGCCCTTTCACCTCCGGCCGTGCACACCACTGCTCCTTCCCCTGTGTCAGCTGATAGTCAGCCCCCTGCCCAGGACCCTGGCACAAAAACCCCATCGTCGCCTCCACGATCCTCCACAGCATCCACCAGCGTTCAGCTCTCCATACCCCAGACGCTGGAGCGGAAAAGGAAATATAGTGCAACCCACCCGCACACCCAAGCCCTTAATGTCCACATCTCCAGATTGCTTAGCCTGGAGATGCTGCCCTATAGGCTAGTAGAGACCGAGGCCTTTCGCAACCTCATGGCGGCGGCCGCCCCTCGGTATTCGGTCCCCAGCCGCCACTACTTTTCCCGATGTGCCGTCCCAGCCCTGCACCAGCACGTGTCAGACAACATCATCTGTGCCCTGACCAACGCCGTTTCTGACAAGGTCCACCTGACCACGGACACGTGGACGAGTGCTGCCGGGCAGGGCCACTATGTATCGCTGACGGCACATTGGGTTAACTTGGTGGAGGCTGGAACCGAGTCTGACCCTGCGGCTGGTCATATACTGCCGACGCCGAGGATTGCGGGGCCTACCTCGGTCCAGGTCTTTCAGGCCTACTATGCCTCCTCCTCCTCCCACCCCTCCTCCACCTCCACCTCCTCCTCCGAACTACCATCCGTGGGCATGGCGCCATCAGTCGCTAGCTCTAGGCACAGCAGCAGTGCCGTCGCTAAGCGACAGCAGGCGGTGCTCAAACTGCTGAGCCTAGGCGATAAAAGGCACACCGCCCAAGAACTATTACAGGGCATCACGGCGTAGACTGATCTGTGGCTGGCACCGCTGAACCTGAAGCCAGGCATGGTTGTGTGTGACAACGGCCGTAACCTGGTGGCGGCTCTGCAACTCGGCAGACTGACACATGTGCCATGCCTGGCCCATGTGTTAAATCTGATAGTTCAGCGTTTTCTCAAGACATACCCCAATCTGTCTCATTTGCTCACGAAGGTGCGCCGCATCTGTGCGCATTTCAGGAAGTCCAGCACAGATGCTGCCACTCTCAGGGCAGCGCAGCGCCGCCTCCAACTGCCCGCTCACCGACTGTTGTGCGACGTGCCCACAAGGTGGAATTCAACATTAACCATGTTATCCAGAGTTTACCAGCAGCGCAGAGCGATTGTAGACTGCCAGATGTCAACTTCCACCAGAACTGGTAGTCAGGTCAGTCAGCTTCCTCAAGTCTACAATGAGGAGTGGACGTGGATGTCTGATATCTGTCAGGTGCTGAGTAACTTCGAGGAGTCAACACAGATGGTCAGTGGCGATGCCGCCATCATCAGCCTCACCATCCCGCTGCTTGGCCTGTTGAAAAACTCTCTGATCAGCATGAAGTCGGAAGCTTTGCGCTCGTCACAAGAGACGGGGGAAGAAGATTCCCTTGTTGATAGCCAAAGCACCCTCAGGTCTGTTTCTCAGCTCATATCGGAGGAGGTGGAGGAGGATGAGGAGGAAGAGGAGGAGAATGTTGGCGAGACACAAGAGGGGACCATTGTTCAGTCCTTCACTGTTCAGCATGTATGGGCAGAAGAAGAGGAGTTGGAGGAGTTGGAGGAGGAGGAAATGGACAGTCAGGCCAGTGAGGGGAGTGAATTCTTGCGCGTTGTTACTCTGGCGCATATGGCAGATTTCATGCTAGGCTGCCTATCCCGTGACCCTCGCGTTCAAAGAATTTATTCCAGCACCGATTACTGGGTATTCACTCTCCTGGACCCACGGTACAAGCAAAATCTTTCCACTCTCATCCCTGGAGAGGAAAGGAGTGTGAGAATGCATGAATACCAGCAGGCCCTGGTGCACAAGCTGAAACAGTATTTCCCTTCTGACAGCGCTAGCGGCAGAGTGCATAGTTCTGCGGGACAAGTAGCGAGGGAGAGTAGGCGAGCAGGCAGCTTGTCCAGCACTGGCAAGGGTACGCTTTACAAGGCTTTTGCCAGCTTTATGTCACCCCAGCAAGACACTGTTACCTGTCCCCAGTCTCGGCAGAGTAGGGCTGATCTTTACAGAAAGATGGTGAGGGAGTACGTAGCTGACCATACCATCGTCCTAAATGATCACACAGCTCCCTACAACTACTGGGTTTCAAAGCTGGACATGTGGCACGAACTGGCGCTGTACGCCTTGGAGGTTCTTGCCTGCCCTGCCGCTAGCGTGTTGTCCGAGCGGGTTTTCAGTGCAGCTGGTGGCATCATCACCGATAAGCGTACACGCCTGTCGACTGACAGCTCTGCCTGGATTTCTCATAATTTCCAATCTCCACCAGGTGAAGGAAGCTCAACCTGAATAATTTATGCACTCCTCCTCCTCATTTTCCTCCTTCTCCTCCTCTTTGTACACTAAGAGGAAACTGGCTATTTTTTGACAGGGCCCATTGGCTCTAGCTATAGTACTTTATGCATTTCATTTTTCTGGAGGGCCACCTACCCGGTCCTCTGGTTTGAAAACTTTTTTGGACTGCCACATACAGGCACTATCCAAATTAAATTGTCTCCATAGCAGCCTCCACACGTTGTCTCCATTGCTACCTCCAAAAGTCGTCCATATAGCTGCCTCCATACATCGTCCCCTTTTCAAACGAGGTGTGTCAGGCAGAAATTTGGGTTGTTTTCATGGATTCCACATCAAAGTTGTTAACTTTGTCGCCACCCTGCTGTGTTATCCACAAAATATACTGGCAAACTTTAATGATTAACCGATATTATTTCAGCGCTTCTTGCGCATCTGTTGATTACACTGCTGTGTAATCCACAAAATATACTGCCAAACTTTTACCATTTACGGATATTATTTCAGCGCTTCTTGCGCATCTGTTTACATTCCCCTCACCCGCCATATCCCAAACTTATAAGAACGCTACTACACTTGATCTTATACAAAAGGTTCTTAGAAGTGCTGTTTGGGGAGTAGCCTAGAGACAGGGGCTTGGATTGGCGAAATCTCGCCTGGAAGCGGAGCGCCAGCTCCATCCCAAGATCCAACTAACATAGTTTTAACTGCAGCACCTTTAATCTACTACTAGTTCACTGCCTCCATAATAATAATAATAATAATCTTTATTTATATAGCGCCATCATATTCCGTAGCGCTTTACAAATCATAGGAAACATATACAAATGTAATGTAACAGAGCACAACATTTGTATGGAACAACAGGAGTGAGGTCCCTGCTCGCCAGAGCTTACGGTTTATGAAGATGATGGGGTAACACGAGGTAAAAGAATATTTAATGGTCAAGCCATTCTTCTTAGGGAATAGAACAAAATATAATAAATGGAATTGCTGTCGCTTGAACCACTCAGCCGTCATCTTATATACCAGGTCCAGGGTGAATGGGACTGCAGAGAAGTCTGGTGCCTGTTGGTTGCTGGATAACAGATGGGAGGACGACACAGGACGGGTTAGTAGAAGAGTTAAAACTTCATGCAGTTAATGAGTGTTATAGGCTTGCCTAAAGAAATGGGTTTTAAGAGCACGTTTGAAACTTTGGAGGTTAGGTATTAGTCTGATAGTCCGGGGCAGAGCATTCCATAGAATTGGTGCAGCTCTAGAGAAGTCTTGGACACGCGTGGGAAGTCCGCACTAGGGTAGAGGTTAATCTAAGATCACTGGTGGATCTAAGAGCACGGGTTGGGCGATAGACTGAGATAAGAGAGGAGAGGTAGGGGGGTGCAGCATTATACAGAGCTTTATGGATGAGGGTTATTATTTTAAACTGTATTCGAAAGGAGACTGGCAGCCAGTGCAGCGACTGGCATGAACTGTAGGCATACATGGTCCCCTTATCAAACGAGCTGTGTCAGGCAGAATTTTGGGTTGTTTTCATGGCTTCCGCAACAAACTTGTTAACTTTGTCGCCACCCTGCTGTGTAATCCACAAAATATACTGGCAAACTTTTATCATTTACCAATATTATTTCAGCGCTTGTTGCGCATCTGTTTACATTCCCCTCACCCGCCATATCCTAAACTTATAAGAACGCTACTACACTTGATCTTATACAAAAGGTTCTTAGAAGTGCTGTTTGGGGAGTAGCCTAGAGACAGGGGCTTGGATTGGCGAAAGCTCGCCTGGCAGCGGAGCGCCAGCTCCATCCCAAGATCCAACTAACATAGTTTTAACTGCAGCACCTTTAATCTACTACTAGTTCACTGCCTCCATACATGGTCCCCTTATCAAACGAGCTGTGTCAGGCAGAATTTTGGGTTGTTTTCATGGCTTCCACATCAAACTTGTTAACTTTGTCGCCACCCTGCTGTGTAATCCACAAAATATACTGGCAAACTTTTATCATTTACCGATATTATTTGAGCGCTTCTTGCTCACCTCCTTTGGTTCCTCTCTGCCACCCATTGGTTTTAAGCCTGAGTCCATTTGGGGTATATTGCCAAGACACTCTCTAGCCTGCCGCTGCTGCCGCTGCCTCTGCATGCCGTCCCCTATAGTGTCAGGGTCAATTATTGGATGTTTTAGATGCTATCTAGCTTCATTCTGTCACTCTGTCATGGCCATGCTGTTGCCCATCATTTTGGCATAATGGTGCGTTTAAGCAGCCTCAGAGGCATCCATGCATGCTGCCCCTGCTGTTTCCTGTCCATTTCCGTGGTGTTTCCATCCTTTTCTGAGGTTTCCAGGTGTTTGGCCAAGCTTCCCTGTGCAGAACCTTGGTCCCCTTGAAAAATGCTCGAGTCTCCCATTGACTTCAATGGGGCTCGTTATTCGAGACGAGCACTCGAGCATCGGGAAAAGTTTGTCTCGAATAACGAGTACCCAAGCATTTTAGTGCTCGCTCATCTCTAATCTTAATCTATTCACTAAAAAAATAACCCAACAGAGATTCTTTAAAATAAAATATTAACCCCTTATCACCGACACTAGTTTTCAGCTCAACGACCAGACTCGATTTTTCAAATCTGACATGTCTCACGATAATTGGTTATAACTTCGGAACGCTTTAACATATCCCGGTGATTTTGAGAATGTTTTCTCGTGACACATTGTACTTCATGTTAGTTATAAAATTTAAGTGATATGTTTTGAGATTCGTTCTGAAAAAAAGTGAAAATTTGGCAAAAGTTTGTAAAAATTCTTCATTTTCCAAGTTTGAAATGTTCTGCTTTCCAGAAAGGAAGTAAAACTACCCAAAAAGCTTGATAAATTACATTTACGTAATGTCTGCTTTATGTTGGGATGATATTTTATGCATCCTCTCACTTTTCTAGGATGTTATGAGGCGCAGAACTTTAGGTGCCATTTTTCTCATTTTCATGAAAATCCCCAAAACTCACATTTTGAGGGACAACTCAGCTTCCAAGTGACTTTGAAAGGCCTAAATAATACCCCTCAACGTATGTAAAACAACTTCTATTCAGTCCATTAACCCTTTAAGTGTTTCACATGGGTTAAAACAATATGGACCTGCGATTTAGAAACTATGGAATTTTTTTGGAAAATACATTCATTTAGGCCAAACTGACAGTTTCAGAATAAATTAAATGATGAAACGCACTACAATGTTTGATGCCCAATTCCTCCAGAGTGTACTGATACCCCATATGTGGTGGTAAACTGCTGTATGGGCACACGGCCGAGTATAAAATGAAAGCAGCGCTATTCACTGCAGATTTGTATTGTCACATTGTACAACGTATACATTTTAATTCTTTTTGGTAATGCAAACATATGAGGGCTTATTTTTTACGGAATGAGATACAAAGTTTAGATAATTCATTTAGAGGGTCTATAGCTTATTCATGAGATTTTATTAACTATTTCAAGGGGGACACAAACAAAATCATAAATTTTTATTTTGGATTTTTAGCATTTTTTTTTCCCCCGCTCACCGTAATGTAAAAATAATATTTTATCTTTACTCCCTGGTTCACTACGATTGTGGTGATACCTCATTTATATAGTTTTTCTTATCTTTGCTCAATTTCCTGAGCAAAACCAATATTGGAGAAAATCGCATTGTTTTTACTATTGACAACTTTTTATTGCCATAACTTCTGTATTTTTATGTTGTCAGACCTGGTTGAGGGCTTATTTTTTGCGAAAAGAGTTGTTCTTTTCAGTCGTATCATATTGGGGAATGTAGCTTTTTTTGATCACTTTTTAGAACATTTTTTGTGATGGTGTTTGATGAAAAATTGTATATTACGGGAAGTTTTTCGTAGTTTTTTTTTTCATAGTTCACCGAGCGGGTTCAATATTGATATAGATTTATTGTACAGATTAATACGGACGCAGTGATATGTACATTTTTCGTGTGTTTTTGTGTTTTATATACTGTATTTGCATTATGTGTGTAACTGGGGAGATTATGGGACTTTATTTTATTTATTCATTTAATTATTATTATAAAATGAGTTAATCTTTTTTTTTTTTACTTTCAAATGTTTTCCACATTTTGGCTTGAATAAGCGATTATTATTATTCAAGCCTCTACACTGCAATACACTTGTATTGCAGTGTAAAGTGTAAGTAACTGAGCATGCCGCGCATGCTCAGTTACTTACAGCCGGGTCCTGCCAGGAAGGAGGAGAAATTATGGGTGACAGGTCCCTCAATAGCGTGATTTTGTGTTTTTTTGTGAAAATGAAAAATTGCACCTAAAGTTTGAAGCCCTGTAACATCTTACAAAAATTAGAGGATGCATAAAAAGCCATGTCAACATAAACGAGACATTCGGTTAATGTTAGTTATCAACCTATTTTGCTATTATGACTATGTATGGAAAAAGTAGAATATTTCGAATTTCGAAAATTGAGAATTTTTCCAAATATTCACCAAATATCTGTTTTTTCATATGTAAACGCAATGCATACCCCAATTTTTTTGCAACTAACATAAAGTACCAAGTGTCGTGAGAAAACAGTTTCAAAATCACTTGGATATGTAAAAGCATAAGTTATAACCACATATATTGACACGGCAGATTTGAAAAAATGGGCCGTATCAGGAAGGTGAAAAGTGACTTTGTCGTTAAGGGGTTAAAGCTGTAGACAGGAACAAATTTTTAGACTAAAAGTGGACACTTCTCTAAATGGCTTAAAAGCATTCCTTTTAGCCAATTCCACTTGTATAAGAAAAAAATTGGACTTTATGTCTCAAGCCGAGATTTTAAGGAGCAGATGTGAAGAAAAATGTTACCCACAACATTTCACACGCGTGTGCATTATATATGTATTTATGTACATATATTCTCTGCTTTCATACATAGATAAATTACAAAACGGATGGCCAATACATCTTCTATATTCTTCATCTATTGCATTGGAGTCCCAGAGTTCAAATGCTTTATGAATAATGTTTTATATAGCCATAATTAGTCTTTAACTAAACAAAGAAATATATATATGTTATGTAAGCAAAGATAATAATCAAGCAGGGAGACTGCTGTGACAAAATGGTTTCCATGATATCTCATTTGTCCCCTCATTTTTTAATGAATTTCACATGAGGCTCTGTGATGAGATTTAACACCCATCTATAATGCACTCTCTATATGAACATTAACCTATCAAGCTTCTGTGCAAAACTAGAGGGAATACATTACCTCTGCTCTCAGTGCTCAGCCAGTACATTACTTCACATTATATAGTTAGATTACACACTGATGTAATATACTCCTGAAATATATTGAGGAATGCATTACAGACGTATTTGCTGGTACAGGTTCATAGTATCCAAAAATGACTTATCAGAGACCTAGTAAAAATGTTCTATTGTAAGCTGTCAGGGTATTACATCTCAGAATTTTATGAAAATCTAAAGCCAGAAGTAAGTCTAGAAAGCAACCATGTTGGTTAATGGACATAGCATAAAAATGGCAGTAGTGTGTGCATATAAGAGTGGATTATATAGTATTCTCCACCGTTACATGGAATGATGCGAATGTATAACTTGAATAACTGTTAATGGAAAATGTTGTTAAAACGTAACTAAAAATTATAGCAAATTTTAAGTTTTTTAAAGTATGAGTCCTAATAATAAAACATGGAATATACTTAATTTATTTTGTAGTGTTACTATTGTATGTTTTATGAAATTGCACTTTCAGCAATTTGCTTACTCGACTGGTTTCTCCTGTTACTAATTTAGATAAAGAGTATAGGTTCTGCTGACAGTTGGACACTTGCCCTGCTCTGATATCAAGCAGGGAGATCCCATAGTACCTGTGTGCAGGGGAATCCTCACTGAGATGGAGGGAATCCTGTTAATAGATGTGTCAGACTGTCTGAAGAGCAGGAACCATATCATGGGGAAATATGCCATCACCTGTCCATATATGGTGTTTCTACACCTCTGATGGCTTCCTCTGACACAAGGGAGCACATTTATTAAGAAAGTCGGAAACTGCACTAAAAGTGCTATTTCTGTGCATAATGCTGAGTGTGGCGATTCACTAAGATTGTGCCCCAGATATCAGGAATCTGTCACTTCCAAGCACTGGTCCAACAGAGTTCACCATCTTTTTTGTGGTGCACCTTTAACATAGGGCGTGCAACACAATTTGCAAGTTAAATACGGGGCTCGGTCCGACACGGTGCGCCCCCTAATTTGTGTTGCATGGAGGCTGGCACAGCAGTGCCACAAAAAGGGTCGCATGCAACACAATAGCAGCACAGACACTTCTTAAATATGCTTGCAAGTCATTTTAGCCTAGAAGAACGTGCAGAGTCTGACAAATGTGTGGTGCAAAGCCCTTAGTAAATGTGCCCCTCGGTCTCTGAACTATTTAATGTTAAACATTTCTTGAACTCACAATCTCTACTCTCTGCCATGCCATTTAGATATAATACAGTGCACTTATTGTAGGTGCACTAGGCTATACCTTTAGTGGTTGTAAATGGGAAGATTTTTTATCTAACTTAGACCTTACAAGACTTTCCATAGAGTTACACACGTTCAATGCACTGATATATAGCAGGGTATCTTCTCAGAAATCTGTTTACATACCAATACATCATCTTTTTTAATTAATTTAACTTTTTAACCAATGTCCAACTGTCAGCATAGCCCGTACACCTGTACTCTGTATTAAAATAAATTAATAAAGTATATTTAATTTTTTATTATTAGGACTTACACATACATTAAAATTTAGCTTTTAAAAGTTTAGTTACGCTTTAACTGAAGGTCATTCTTAGCTAGTGGGGTTCTGCCTTAGGCCTGTTATACATTATTCCTTGATCAGTCTGTGATCATGGCCTTCATGAGTGCCGTGCCACGGACTGATCACTATGCTGGGCACTGATATATAATATATGATGCACAGAATTCTTATTTCCCCGATATGAAACAGAACCAGAGTTGTTATTTCCCTGTTGTGTAGCAAATCCTAAAATGTATCCATCCCTTACTGTAACCCACTAGTAAAGGTTAACTCATTTGCAATTATTATAGATGAATGCATACAATAGATACACTATAGTTAAGGAACATAGAGCACTTGAACACAAAAAAGTCTGTTCTGTATGGACATCGATATGTTATGCATAATGTCTTAAACCCTTAATGACCCTGGACATAAATGCACATCCAGATCAGGGGGTATTTCCCGTCCCTGGATGTGCATTTATATCCTGCACTGATGTCACCGTGACAACTGTAAACAGCATTGTGCTAGAACGTCTGCACACATCAGTCGGGGCACTCATGTAACAGCTTGGATTGCGATAGCCATGATCCCTGCTGTTTAACCCTTTAGGCGCATAAGGCTTCTGTGTGGGCCCCAGTCACGATCGTCCCCATGTGCCGGCTTTGGCAGCCCAGGGGTCCAGATGTCAGCATAGGCAGACATCAGTATGGCAGTGTATTTATTACAGGCAGTTTCCGGGTTATGTGAGAGAATGGGTTCTGTAGGTTTGTTCTTAAGTTGAATTTGTATGTAAGTCAAAACTGTATATTTTACAATTGTAGCCCAAGCCAATTTTTTTTTTGGTCTCCGTGACAATTGGATTTTAAAAATGTTGGATTGTCATGAGAACAAGGATTAGCAATGAAGCTTCATTACAGACACCTGTGATAACTGTTACAGCTGATTATTATAGCCTAGGACAGTAAATTGCCAACATCCAGAGGTTCATTTGTAACTAGGGGTCGTCAAACATTTGAGTCAAACATTTAAAATATTTTAAAAACCTTTTAAAAAATAGTTACAATTAAAAATAAAATAAAAAGTAATAAAAGTTCACTGAATGCCCCATTAATTACCATAGTCCTACATGAAAAAGGTAAAATCACCAAACAGTGCTTATAATATATTACTGGGTCAGCAACAACCTATACAATAAAATAAAATCATTACTAAGCCCGCAGAGTGAACACCGTAAAAAAACACACCAAAAGTCCAACCAAACAAAATAAGCAATACTAAGTGATTAAAATGTCACAATTCCACCACAATCATGCCAATAAAAAGTACATATCATCACGTACAAAATAAGCCCTAACACAGCTCAATCAACAAAAAAATCTGAATTTTCGGGTTTGCCACTTAGAAGATGACGATGCAAAAACGTGTAATACAGTATAATACAATACAACATTATTGATCCCCTTGGGGGAAATTATTTTGTTCATAGTGTTCTGGCAATTGTTACACAGTTAGACACAGGTTTAACAATACAAATACATAACTACTTAGAGAGGTGCGGTTTTACAAGTTGCTAGTTCCTTGGTTGCATAAAAATGTAATTACGATACAGCACAATACAGGTTACATGACACATTAAATTACATATGGGGAAGCAATTATGGTACAAAAAAATATACCGGTCACAATAACACATAGGCACGGACTTGACAGACATGTATAGGAATTATTACACTAGGGGTGCTGTTGCAGTGCTGACAGTGTATGGTGAACTAGTGGTGCACTGCTGTTGCAGGTATTGGTTTGGCAGAAGAGACACTGCCCGAAGCTCCACTGTATCCAAGTACTGGCCCTTAAGCTGCCTGGTTGTGGCTGCAATTGAAGCCGTGGTGCAGCGTCCTCCTGACTTGTTATGGCTCTGGCTGGCTCTGGTTATGATCACTTACTGTACATTTCAGGTGCTTTGATGAAGCTGCTACTAATGCTCTTGACTGCCAGGATCCATTACCAGTGCTTTGTTGCAACCATTTGTGCGACATGGAGCCCCTGCTGCTGTAGCTCAGCTTGGAGGGACTAAAAGGCCAAGTTAGTGCCTCTTTTCTAAGTGCCCCCACAAGTACACAAGATTTGGAGTGGGAAGGCGCAGAGGCTTTTTTGTTTTCTGGATATGATTTGAAAGAAAAACAGTTAAGCATGTTCTTACAGATAAGTCTCCAAGATGAACAGGGAAACAGATTTGCATTTACACGTACCAATTACATGAAAGGAGCAGACAAAGACAAGAGGTGCTGGGACTTCTGGTGCTAAATTAAGCAGACATACCAATAACATGAAAGGTGCAGACAAAGACAATAGGTGCTGGGACTTCTGGTGCCAAAATAAGCAGACATACCAATAACATGAAAAGTGCAGACAAAGACAAGAGGTGCTGGGACTTCTGGTGCCAACTTAAGCAGACATACCAATATCATGAAAAGTGCAGACAAAGACAAGAGGTGCTGGGACTTCTGGTGCCAAAATAAGCAGACATACCTGTTGATGGCAGAAATGAGGGATGGTGAGACCAGGTGAAAGAGATATTGAAGATGATGATGATGATGGAGTGCAATGCCATATTCTATAATGCTACATTCTTGAATAATTCTGTACACTTAAATAGGTTACACCGGGTAAGACCACTATAATAGACTGGCTGAATGTAGACCTGACCCAATCTAAGCTCAATAAAATAAATAAAATGTGTACAAGGCCTCTGGACCAGATGGGTTACACCCCAGAGTTCTTAAAGAGAACCTGTCACCAGATTTTGACTACCCCGAGTAACAATCCTTGCTGCTAAAGGGTTACAAGTCCTCCCCATATCACCTAAAATTAGCTGCTAGTGGGGCCCTGTACCTTAATTACAGATGTTTTTCTGATAAATTAGCTTTTTTTACTCGTGTTTTGTATCTTTGACTCTTCTCTCTCCCAGGCTGGCAGTGAACAACATCCTATTATTTTGACTGTCAGCTTTGTGCCTCTTCAAATCACTGCCCTGCCTCCTTGTACTTAGGGACCCTCTGCTTATATTCAAATACAGACATTTAAAGCTCTATGTACAGATGGGAAATATTGTGTTAATATTGGTGCCTTGTGTTACATTCGTGACATGTGACCAGTGACATAATCTCCGGTTCTTTAGACTTCTAAGAATAGCAGAATGTACACCATGTATGTTATCACATGAAATCACAGCAGCCTCCGTAGAGGATGGAGAGGAGTAGAAGTCTATGGAGGCAGCTGTGACTTCTTATGGTCAGATACATGCATACATGGTCATCCACTTGGCAAATGAGGTTCAATGTGGATCAATGTAAGATTATTCACCTGGGGGCTAATAATCCACAGGCAACATATGTCTTTGGGGATAACTTCTGGGAGAGTCCCTCCTTAAGAAGGACCATACTGTACTAGTAGATCATAAATTAATTAACAGCACGCAATGTCAATCAGCTGCCTCTAAAGCCAGCAAGATCTTGTCATGAATCAAAAGTGGTGTGGACTATTGGGATAGGTATGTAATATTACCAATGCACAAGGCATTGGTTCAACCTCGCCTGGAATATGCTGTCCTGTTCTAGACACCGGTCCATAAAACGGAGCTGGAGAGGGTACAACAAAGAGCCACAAAAAGGAGGGTATGGAGGGTCTCAGTTATGAGGAAATATTAAAACAACTAGATTTATTTAGTCTGAAAAAGAAACGACTACGAGCGGACATGATTAATTTATTTAAATATATAAATGGTCCATACAAAAAGTATGGTAGAAAGTTTTCCCAGATTAAATCAAATTAAAAGACAAGGGAACACTTTTTCTGTCTGAAGAAAACAAGGTTTAATCACCAGAAGAATAGCCTGCCTCAGGCGCTGACCACAGTAGCGACAGCAGAGAGCTTCAAGAAGGGTCTAGATACACCTAAATAACATTGAGGATTATGTTGTATAGAATTGTTTCCCCTAAATATTTTCCTCATCCAATCCCTTCCCTTCCTTTGTTGAACTTGATGGACATGTGTATTTTTGCATCCATATAAACTATGAAACTATGAATATGTAATCAATGTGCTATAGCCATCCCAAAAATAGTGTTACTATACTCTTTGTGGAGTTTAGTTTTCAAATAGGGTCACTTTTTAGGGGTTTTCTCTTGTTCTGCTATGACATAGATTCAGCAAATGCCACATAGCGCCTGAAATTTGTTTCAGCAAAATTTGCCCTGCAAAACATGATGGCTCTTCTTCCCTTCTGAACTCTATTATTGGCCCATAAAGTGGTTTACATCCACATGTGGAGTATGGCCACACTGGAGAGAAACTGCACAACAAAATCTGTGATGTTTTTTCTCATTTTACCGTGATTGAACATGTAAATTTTAGGCCTAAATAAAAATTTTATTGTCAAAATGTGAAAATTCTGAATAGAACCTCCATTTTGTTTTATATTATGTTTGATGCTTAAACAGTTAACAAGCATAAGAAGGGCTGTTTGGAATAGTTTGAGAGGTGTAATTTACAAATGTGGTATTTTGTGGAGAGTTTCTAATAAACAGAAATTTTAAAAGCCTTATAAATATGAATACTCCTCTTAAATAATAGAATCTTACATTTTTGTGAAAATCTGGAAAATTGATGATCAATTTGTAATCCTCCTAACATCCTAATAAAATAACATAAAAAATGATATCAACATAAAGCAGACATATGCTTTGGGAGGTTGAACTAACTGTATGATGAGCACAACATTTACAAATCAGAAAATCACCAATTTTTCCAAATTTTCAACAAATTTTACAGTTTTTCATAAATAAATGTAAAACATTTCAACCAAAATATACCACTATGGTGAAGTACAACGTGTAACAGAAAAAAACAATCTGAAAATTACATTGGTAAGTTAAAGTGTTCTAAAGTTATAATCTCATACAATGGTAGATTTAAAAAATAGGACTGGGTCCTTAAGGTGAAAAAGAGCTGGGTCCTCAAAAAGTTAACTGCAGTAAACCAGATCCTGCTCTAAGGTGCTGTGAATTGATAAGGGCTATATGATTTTTGCTCTTTAGAATTAGGGTTCATATGTTTCCACTATTTTTGTACATAGTTATAGTGCATCTGTATTAACATTTGTATATAATTTATGCAAGTGTGTAATTTATTAATTTGCAAGATGTTTTTTTTTAAGTATGATGGAAAGATGTGCATTTCTTGTGTGGATTGGATTCACGCCAGCCCCAATTTCTAGTCTTGTCTGTATTGCATTAAACACCTATACAAATATTGGGAGGCAAATAAAACTCCACAAAACAAAGTGTCACAATCCCACAAACTGAAATCACTGTTTTCAGGGTATAATGACAGCACTGCACAAGGAAATAAAACAAGAGTACTCTTTATTAATGTACAATGTTAAAGGGGATTGGCCATTAAAGAAAATTTCAAGCCCCTAGTGATGTTAACACAATAAAAATTTCAGGGGCAAATGAAATTGTGTACACCAGGACTTATAGAGACAGTTTGGTTATCTGTGAAATTCTGTATTTTTGTTAATAACGGTGAATAAGAAAATGTGTTATTTTGTTATCATGAGTACCTTTAAGGAAAATTGTCTTCGTGGGAATAAATGAAAATGTAAACATATACAGAACTAGAGTGCAGCCCACATGTCAGTGAAGAAGCGTAATGGTAATAACTGTAATGTAATTGTAGTAAAAACTAGTATTACAATAGCACAATCACAAGTATGAGAACAATGCAGAGGAGTATAGTCTAAATTATATATACGGACCATGGGAGCCAATCCATTGCATTAAATAAAAGTAGATGCAGTAGGCTAGTTGATAGATGTGACGGTCCTCCAGTTGCCAAACACAACCATAGTTACTTTCACTATATGTCATGCAGACAAGGTAATGCTACAAAATATGGCAACAGTGGGTAGAATACACATAAGTTCTACAAATCTTTCCATTATACTTTTTCTGTGATTTCCACTTTGCAAAATCACTGTAGGAAAAATATTCACCCTGCGGGTGATAGAGTCAGCTCACCTATTCAGATGTGCTTTTCAACGCAGAGCGTTTTACTCATGAACCAGAATTACCTCGGAGAATTAACAGCTACAATGCTAAAGGTGTGCAATGCTGTCATTGCAGTAAAGGGAGAATTATTTGATGAAAGCAAAGTTTTAAGGAGAAAATTATTATTTCAATTGAAAAGGAAATATTTCAATCCTTGTCAATGTCTGGACTATATTTTCTTTTCATTTTGCAACTCATTTGAAATGTAAAAGTATGAGTTTTGGAAACTACAAAATTATCTGGGTGACCAGAAAGTTTTGAGACAGTGTATTTTAAATCAAAAGAAGAAACCAAAGAACTGCCTTTTTAAGCTATATAAATCAAGGTTACTGGTATATGTTGTATAAATCATACAGGGCTTCCATCAGTGCAAGACGCTGCATACACGCTGTAGAAAGATAGTCAGTATTTACGATACTGATCAGGTACAGCCACAAGGAACCCCCCACAATTGTCTCCATCAGGTCCACAACTTCATGAAAAAATGTCTCCCTGCTGTGACTTATTCAACACAATTCTGCACTAGATGTTGTCATGATTTGACAGCTAAAAATGCCATGGTTACTGTGACTAAAGTGTCTCCCTGGATGACAACCCTGCAATATGCAAGTACAATTTATTATTTGTTTAGCACTCGTGCAGCCTGGACTGGCCATATCTTGTTCTAAACCAATGTGGCAAAAAAAGAGGCATTTTGTTGTGTTGTGACTGAGCTCCTCATGGTCCTCATTGCAGTCCTCAAAATGAAACATCAAAAGTTCACATGATTTGCCTCCCCGCATTTGCTAGTAATGCAGTTTGCAGCTAAATTCAATTATTATTGATAGCTATAAAAGCATTTCTGTGTATGAGCTATCTATCTAGGTCTTGTATTTCCTTTTCCTGTCTCCTATCATTATTATTACATTAAATTTATTTTCTTGATTTTCCATTCCCCCCAGATTCCACAAGTGAGCTATGCCTCCACTGCTCCAGACCTTAGTGACAACAGTCGATATGACTTTTTTTCTCGAGTGGTTCCATCTGATACCTATCAAGCTCAGGCCATGGTGGATATTGTAAAGGCCTTAAGGTGGAGCTATGTTTCAACACTTGCATCTGAAGGCAGTTATGGTGAAAGTGGAGTGGAAGCTTTTATCCAGAAATCCAGAGAGGATGGTAAGGGGCAAATTGTTCTTTACACTAAATTGAATGGTGTGTATTGGTTTGTAGAACAAGCATGGCCTTTGCGTCCAATAGAACTAAATTAAGAATCTCAGTAGATCCATTCATGAATGAAATTATTTAATGCTCTTTTTCAAACTTTCTTTTGTGTATTGTCATGATTATTGGTTGTGTAAATATGTGAAATATTGGCTTACCATCAATTTAATGAGACAGAAAACAACAACAACAATGTTATTAATTATGCAAAGCGGATAATGAAGTGAAAATAAATTTGCAGGAAGTGTTCTAGTTCAATTATGGTTTATGTAAAGTTCGGTATGTGTTGATGTTCTGTTAGTAATGTTTAAAACAACAGTAAAAACGGTTTATTTTGCTCCTATTTTTAGGAGGTTTATGTGTAGCCCAGTCAGTTAAAATTCCTCGTGAGCCAAAAGCTGGAGAATATGATAAGATAATTCGGAGACTTCTGGAGACATCCAATGCCCGTGCTGTCATTATATTTGCAAGTGAAGATGATATCAGGTAAACAATTATGGCTTATTTTCTATGTTTTCACCAAATGCAAGTTTTAAAAATGTAACTTTTTATGCATAAAATCCTCTTTACTTTATTATCTATATGATTTTATTGATGCAATTACCGTAGTCCTAAATATATTAATATGTTGTGAAATGGTAAAGGGAAATTAGATTCCTGCTGTAAAGGTGTGGTTATTATAATATATAAATTGGTAGCATGAGATGACTTACTTGCCAAGAATATACATTTCTGTCCATTGTTGTCATGTCAGTGGGTGCATTGAATGCATAGATTCCATTAGGATTCCAAAGGCTCTTAGCTTCCAAAATACAGATGTAGGTTGATAACAATAATATGATTTGGAAATCTAAATTTCTTTGCAGGTAGATTAAAAATCTATCTCTGATCTACATTGTGGGTGTTTTGAAATATTTCAGCAGCTGTACTACTACTGAACAATTCACAAACAGCAGGAGATGATGAATCATCAGAGGATTTAATATTATTTAATTCTACTATTTCACCTGTTCTACAGCACTTTTTTCTAACACATTTTCATGCTCTGGCATCTGCTATATATATAGCACTGTGTGAACCTTAGAGTGTTATCTGTACAAGTTTAACAATTATCAGGATTTTCTTGCTCGGTTTGTTACACCTTCACTATTCACTGAGGTTGACAAAAGTGTGTTAAATTAATAATGCTGGTTTTCAAAGTGGAGTTGTTTTTTTTCTACACCATGTCCATATTACTTATAAACTATTCATTTGGGTTTCCTTTGTATCAGTTTATTCCATATACAAAGGGAAGTATGCAAATACCTTTTTCCAAGCTATTAAATGGAAAACAAAGTCTAAAAACATTATGTGGGATTAAGCGAAACCATGGCTTTAAGTCTCCACATGGCTATAAGGCGGCCTTAATTGGCAACCTCTCCATAAGGAGAAATTTTAACTTCTGACCCTTGCCATATACAAAGGCGGCTTTGATTGCGGATTCATGTTTCCTCTGTAAGGCACCATATTTTCCACTAGTGCAATGTATTTAAAGTGTACAAAACTTTGCATAAATCAACAATGTTGTGTAGTGCAAAACTGTCAGCTCCTCATTTCAGCTTTGAGTAAAATCTCTGCTGTGAAATGGTAGTCGGGCAGAGGGGGTGGGATGGGTTCAGAGTTGCATCTGCAGTGGCTTTACTGCTGAGGCTACAACTTGATGTAAAAAGGTGATAAACATTGAATGTATGATATTTCACTCTATAGAATTCATATTGTGCTTTTAATGACAGTCATAAGCCTTAGGACAGTAGAATATTTACATTCTACAGATATGTAAAATCCACTCCTTACATCAATTTCTGTATGCAAACCTGAATTGTGCATGGTAGCTTTGAGACCGCATTGTATGCAAAACTCCCGTAATCCATTGCAGATTTTCCACAAAAAGATAAGTGTCGAACATTTTAACCCAGTTACAGTAAACCCAAGCCCAAAGAGTCCTTGAATCCTGGAAGCACATGCTGGATTTTACAGATGCAAACAGAGAGAGATGGATAGGACTCTGACCATCATAGTTATATATGATGCAAAGCATCACTTTTTCCATGGAACAGGGCCAAACTGCTGTTCTCCAATGAAGAATTGTGCCCAATATCAAAACTTGCCTGTGGCAGGCCTTAAAATGAAGACTAGTTTTGTATTGCATTTGGTATAGTACCCGATTGTATATTTGAGTCCTCTCTGGCTACTTAAAATATGGGTTAAAAAAGTTTTTAATGTTATGAATAAAGGTAAAAAATATTAAATGATATAAAAAAGAAACAGCAAACAAACATAATTTGTATCATTGAATCTGAAAACACCCTGCATTATAAACAATGCCATTTTAAGATGGCTACACATTATAATGCCCCCTCCATAAAAAAATTATTGAAAACTTATCAAACACAACATAAAGAAATTCTTTGTAGCTCAGGGGGTCCCCGACTATAAACACATGACTTACTGATGACCTCGAGTTAAAGATGGCCTCTCTGGCCCCTGTGACCTCTGGTAAAGCTCTCTGGATGCTAAAAGTTATGAATCCTTGTTCCCATGGCAACCCAAAATTGTAAAAATCCTATTGTCAATGGGAGGATAAAAATACATTGTCTGGAATGACACTTACAAAATATATCAGTTCCTACTTGCATACAAATTCAGTGTAAGAACAAACGTTTAGAACCTATCCTGTATGTTACCCTGGGACCACTAGTATGTGATAAATGTGATAGAAATAATGATTCATAACTATAAATATTGTCATTCAGTGAGAATAGTCAGAAGTTATGCTTTTCACTGCAGAAATAACTGCAATAAGTGAAATGCTACTTTTCCCTCCATTTATACGTTAAGTAGAATTTAGCCTTCTTCTAAGTAGTTTTCTATTTCTTTTTCTGGACATATGCTATTTTCTACAGGCGAGTGCTTGCAGCAGCAAGAAGAGCAAATCAGACAGGACATTTCATGTGGGTTGGCTCTGACAGTTGGGGTTCAAAGATTTCTCCAGTACTTCAACAAGAGGAAGTGGCAGAAGGAGCTGTGACTATTCTACCCCGACGAGCTTCAGTCAGAGGTTTGCTTATATACCCCTATATTTTGCTTTATACTATGAATATATGTTACGGGTTTTTGAATCTGTTTTATTTTATCATGTAATGCAATGTTGATGATGTTTTATCATTTATATTAGGGTTTGATCGGTATTTTACTAGTCGAACACTAGATAACAATAGGAGGAACGTCTGGTTTGCTGAATTCTGGGAGGATAACTTTCACTGCAGGCTAAGCCGAAATGCACTAAGGAGAGGCGGCCATGGAAAGAAGTGCACCAGTAAGTAATATAAAAAAACAAGGTGGATCTCATGTCGGCAGTATATCATAGAGCACATTTACAAATATTATCTTATAATTACATACGTTTTCATTAGGGAACTCAAAACCCCTGATATCTCATGAGGCTTTGAAACAAAGCATTGGTAAAATACTGAACCATGACTGTTGCTAATTATGCTCAATATCTTGTCTCCTTCCCTTTGAAGATATGGAACCTAATTGTATTCATATCTTTATCTGCTGCACTACAATAGGTAAGGAGCCAGGGATAGAAGTGAAGATAATATGTTTCTATAACTTTATGCCATTAACAAGCATCTCCTGTACAGTAAAAAAAATCTGTATTGCGGCAGTAAGATGATAAGAGACAGGAGTAGTTTACTTGCTCTTGTATAGAGAACACTCAGTGTCTGTACAGAGCAGGTACACACCAAGGACTCTACAGTGTGAAAAAAACAGCAGCATGGAGCAAAGGAGCAAGATGGGGTGATGATGTCATCATCTGCTTGGAGAAGGGTGGTTAAAGGGGTTGGCCACTCTTTTACATAAATTGTCCAAGTGCTTTTACTGCCTTAATAATAATAATAATAATCCCTGAATGCTAACCAATTGATTTATCATCCCTGATGAGTCCTTTAGTGCTGTGTGCAGACCCTCTGTGAACTCTGTAGGATGTTTGTTTACATGTCTGAACACTTGCTTGAGAATGGCTACATGTTTCACTTATCCACATGTGAATAAAGAATTGAATGATACGGAGTGCTGCTTCCCTGTCTTGGATAAATGTGTGAACACTGATAAATAGAAGGAACCTACAGCAGGGGATTATGACTCATCCTGCTGCTCCCCCTCTCCCTGTGAGTATTCAGTACAGATGTACTGAAGGAGTGAGAAACAGGAAGTTGTGTAAAGATCTAAAGTACAGCATGGGGAAAACAGGGAAAGGCTGAAGCTCTCAGAGGAGGCAAAGGTACAGGTACATTCAGAGACCTGTCTAATGGAACACACTTCTTGAAAAGTGGCCAACCCCTTTAAGAAGTAGCAGTAGAAGTTTCATAAGGAGGAGGGGGAAGCAGGGTCTAACCTATAGCAAAAAACCCATAAGGCAGATGTGTAGAGAAAATAAATTGAAAATGTAAATGAAACACATAATAATGCAATGTAAGGCACAAGCGGTGTTTTGGCTAAATGACTCCAGAATTGTGGTACATTTACTGTTAAATGTGCCCAAGTGTATATTATCTATCTATAGTTTTATATTATTTCATAGTTCCTTAATGGTTAAGCATTATAAACATTGCATGGTGAATGTGAAGCAGTATCAGTTATGTATTTGGCTTTATGCACAATTACTATAATAAAATGTATGAAGACAACTAGTAGAAATGAATTGGAAAGTGTGTATCAAAATATCATTATAAATTTTAAAGCTTGCCAATGTTGAAAAACACCAGCACAACATACATATGACTTGCTAAAAAGGTTTTGATTACTTTACATACCTGTGTAGACCTCAATAGTGACCATGACATACATTTTTACATATAAAATATTTACTAGAGAGTATTTGCATTCTTTTTTTCCACAGATCAGGAAAGGATTGGTGTAGGGTCTTCATATGAGCAAGAAGGCAAGGTACAATTTGTGATCGATGCTGTGTATGCAATGGCCCATGCTCTTCATAACATGCACAAAGCTGTGTGTCCTGGAAGTGTTGGACTATGCAGCCGAATGGATCCAGTTGATGGCGCTGAACTATTGAAGTACATTCGGAATGTCAATTTTACAGGTATTGAAATCTATGTCAGATTGCTGTAAGAAAACAAACATCATGGGGCACATTTACTAAAGGCCAGTTGCAAACTGCTAGCATATGTATTTAAGAAGTGCCTGCTCCACAGTGGGTGTTTTGGTGCTCAGCTGGACCAGATTGAACATGCAAATTCCAACAGAAATATGTTGCATGCCCTATGTTAAAGGTGCACCAAAAAAAGTGGTGCACTCTGTCAGGGCAGTGCAGGGAGTGCCCGATTCATGCAGAACGTGCACCAGAAATCCTGAATGTAGCGCACTCTGCACACCACACAGGCAAACTGCACATATTCTTACTAAAATTGCACTGTTCTTAGTAATTGTGCCCCTATTTGTTAATAGAGATACTTCACATGCTTGAAAATAGCTCCATTGACGAGCTGAAACGTCGCACCTGTCACAATGGGTGAATAAAACGCCTTGACCATACTGGAGTGCTGCCTCACTTTCTACTGTTGTATTTTGTTAACCCTGGAGCTGGGATTATGGAGGCTTGCACCCACACCGGAATTTATTCCATACACAGTGCTGCTCCACTCTACAATTTTCTTTCCTATTTGTTAATAGAAATGTCACATTCATTAGTACAATATGATATGTCTTTTCAGTAGTTTATGCAAAGTACCAAATACGTACATTTACATCTTAAAATCCTTATTGTCCATTAACTGCTGTTACAATCAACTTGAAGGAAGGGAAAATAATTTTGATATTATTTTAAAACAAGAGTTCCCTCATAATTCATGATCCAAATATTGCTCTTGTTAGTTCTACCCCTACGGCATATAAATGTACTGGAAATACAGATGTATAAATAGAGAACTAGATAAATAAATTGGACAGAGACATACATGTAGGAAGGCAGGCACTTATGATGAATACATAAATAGACATAAATGGGTCATTCAGACAAATTCATGGACAGGTAAACAGGGCAAACAGACTTATTTACTTACAGGAAATCAACCACATGGATTTTGTGGTTTTAACCCAACGATACTTGCATGCTGGTATGAGCCCCCCTAAAGAAGGATCCATTCTTCATTTCTCTGTTAGTGCCATATTTGTTGTGAAAAAATTTGCTATGTCTGCTAATTGTTCATGCTTCGACACCTCCCTTTCTTCCCCTGCCAGAAAGTTTGTGACACGAGCCACGAGGCTCATTAACAGCTAAAACGATCAGCAGATCCAAACTCAGGGGCACACACTAGCATGTAGGTATGGTTGGGTTGAAACCACTAAATCCATGTGGTTGATTTCCTATAGGTAGAAAATGCCATGTAAATCTGGATTAGGCCAAGGAAAGCAAAGACTGTTGAAAATGTCACAGATCTATCAATAGAGTCAATAGAGAGATACAAAAGGTACAAGAACACTAGAAACATATTTCTGCTTACAACCTATTAAACCTTACATCTAAGATTTGTCATTTTAAGCTTGCTTCTTGACTGCTACAGTTGTAATATCTTCTGCTAGTTTTGAATGGAAGTTTTTTCCAGAAGCTTTGTTCACTTTTGGTTTTCTCAATGGCTGTACGTGTAACTTGTTACAAGACCTTTAATTTAAAGTTTTAAGGCTATTTTGGAGTCTATATATGCTCTTTATCAGTTTTCCTGACATGGCAATAATGCCTACGACAGAACTCTTAAGCTGAACCTCGTTTTTTTGTTGTGGTGCAGATCGGTTTACTGATGCACTGATGCCAGGTTGCTTTTTTTCAGCTCTGAGACTGACTTAAATATGGAAACAAAATTTGATGACTTTTCCATTCTGAATCTGAATTGTTTTAAGCATAACTCAAGCAAGAACATATGCATAACTCAGAGGGAGCAAGTTAGTTTAATATGTGGGCAGTAGTTCTGGAGCTGGGAAGATCATGAGGTGCACAGCTCCTATTTTCAAAGTGTTACAATGAATAATGTAGGGGTGGCAAAGGAAGTGGAAACTCAGAAGAGCTCAGTACAGCTAACACCTGTCTGGTTCTTCACTATCTGTACTTAAATATCACTTAAATATGTGATGTAGCTGGGAAGTCTTATGTCCATGTGTCACACAAAGGTTACTCTCCCCATCTTCCCGTCTTGTACTTATTATCACCTAATGATTTCTAGTGGTTTCTGGACCTTGAAGGGAACCTGTCACCAGATATTGGTCTTTCATGACCTGATGTGGTGGCATCATTCAGAAAATCAACTTTGAAGTAAGATGTAAAATGGTTTTATAAAGTCATGGAGGCTTTTAGCACTGAAGGCAAGGTCACCCCACCTTAGAACATCTACTTCACGGTAGTTGATAGTCCTGCATCAAAAAACATTACTAACCAGATCTCCAGAGGTTCAGTGCATGATGTCAAGCACAGGGAACGAGGTAGGGAGAGCGAAACTTCAGTTTTAAACTCTCCGCCTCTGTGACTTTATGGAACCAGTTTACATCTCACTTCAAAGATCATGTTTGTTTCATGGACCAGCATGGTTCCATCAACCAGAAAATAATCTGGAAGATGTTAAGATGCTTGACAACATGTGCTTCTCAATTCAAACCATTTAATAGCTCTTTTTGTAACCCATGTTTTCTTGTCACACACAGTTCAAGTATTTAATTTTTTTTAAGTGGTCATAGTATTATGTGCCTTAAAATTATTTAAAAAGTATTATCTGTTTGTGCCATTGCTTCTGTTTTGCTGGCCAGGTTTTGGCTACATAACTTCAAAGGTAACATGAGGTTGGTAGCATGTAACTGCCTCATCACATGTTGTTAAAGTCATCACTGCAGCGAAGTAAACAAAGTCCAATAATACTACTGTATATACTGGCGTATAAGACTACTTTTTAACCCCTTAAAATAATGGCTACAGTGGGGGGTCGTCTTATACGCTGGATATACGGGGGCCGCACTGTGTGAGGTGTTTTTTTCCCCGTCAGCGCGCAGAGAACCGCTTCCTGGGACCGCCGCGCATGCGCGGCAGTCCGCCTCTCACAGTCATTAGAAGAGGCTTAGTACGCGCTGACGGGGCGGCGCGCTGTATGCTAATGCAGCCGCCCTGTCACAGCGGTCGGCGTCACAGAGCTGGGGGTCACAGGCGGCACTTACAGAAGCATGTCGGATCTTCATTAATATCGCAGCTTACAGTTATGATCACCAGGCACTTGCTCTCTTGTTTGTTTTGCAAAGTTTTAAGCAGACTTTTTTTCATTTGGGAGAGGGGTAGTCTTATACAGTGAGTATATACCAAATTCTATATTTTTAGGGCAGAAGTTGGGGGTCGTCTTATACGCCCAGTCGTCTTATACGCCGGCATATACGGTACTTTTTTTAATTTTAGAACATTGTGGTCCAAAAAATAAAATAAAACTGGACCTTTTAAAGGTGATTGTCAAAGACGCTCCACAGATACTCAGATGTGTTACGTTTCCCCTGTGCTAAACCCCTAGCTTTGCCAGGTGATGCCTGAACCTGTGTTTTAGCCTTAATTATTTGTCAGGTGGACAATAACAAAATTTGTGGCTATGTACTTTCCATCACAAGTCCCTTGGGGAAAAAAAACTTTGTTTTAGAGTCTTCTTGTAAGTTCTAAGTAAATATCTTCAGTTTGTATAGAAAAGGTGCTTTATCCAGCCAAGATACCTCCGAGTTATACTTACTGTAAGAGAATGATGGAGGGAATTTATCACTTGTGTCATAAGACATGACTGCTGTGGAGTTTCCAACTTGCTGTCATCTTTTGTGCTGCAATAGATTAATGTGGTCCTCGTAATATATTAGGCGCATGGTAGTACTATACAAGCATCAAAAGCATAAAATAATTTTCTTGTGCACATTACTAAGAAATGTGGTGGAAGTTCTGGGTTGTTGTTTTGTACACGGTAAGTCATATTAATTTCCACCTTATGTATAACATAGGTACACCTGGGTAACCAGCATTGCTAAGGATCACATTTTATACTAAATTTAAATTTGTTATTTTCCCAGCATAATTGTCTACTGTGTTAATTGAATCAGTCTGGTCAAAAAGTTTATCATGTATTGGCACAGGCAATAAAAAAACACAGCTCAATGATCACCTTTATTTCCTTGCCCAAGTCCTCCAGACACTGATAGAGTTGAAATCGCTGATATTACTGAGAGACATCAGTTCACCAAAACAGGCCAACAGGCGCAATATGATGATGTCATCGCCTGCCGGCCTGTTTAACAAAGCAGCAGATAAAGAAGAGGAGAGGTGATGGGGAATATGGGAAGTGGCGTATATAGTGTTTATTATTTTTAATTACAGTGCAAAGAAGGGGACACACTAAGAGGGGGTCAGATGGGGCACACTATAATATCGGGGAGATGATTGGGCTCCAAACAATGGGCAGTTGAGGGGGACCAAACTATGAGGGGGGAGATCATGATAAGGGCCACAAATAATTGGCAGATGAGGGGGACATGAGGTTTGAGATCAGAAGGGTCATACTGGTAGATAATAGGGGCCCACAAGAAGAGAGGGGGTGGGGGGTGGGAGGAACCATACTGTTAGGGGGTAGATGAGAGAGGACATTCTATGAGGGGGAAGATAAGAAAGGGCCACAAGATGATTGGACCCACAAAATGAGAGGGGAATGAGAGGGCCACAATACACTACATTTTTACAACTTGTTTCACGTTGCAAATGTTTTTGCAATTTCCCCCCTATTTTCTGTTACAATATGCTTTGTGTCGATCCCCCTTGTTATTTTCATTTACCCATCATCTTTTTCATGCTATTTCTGTTTTCATAATCTATCCCCCCAGATTTCCCCCATTCCTTATTTATGTCATTGATTTCCGCTGTCCACTATCCACTTTAGCACTTCAAGCTTTTACCCCCATTTTAATTCCCCATCTATCTCCTCTGTTCACTATTATCCCAGCTGAACATCTGCTCCTCGGAGCCTCATTCTCTACATTCATGCTCCCACTGGGACAAAGAAGAGGGAGGTTCTCCCTTGAAATCGTTACCCTTGGCTTTTACCGATACCCCTGGTTTTAACCAATAAACTTTTGCTCTACACACTGGATTGACGCCTCTGTCCACTTTTTTACTCCATTGATGATCTACAATATGAGGGGAGAGATAAGATGGGTCACAATATGTATTGTAAATTGGTTGACAGGTCCTCTTTAACCATCATTAATAATTATGTGTTTTGACGGATGTGTTTCCAAAGCTTTTCAAAATGCAATGCATATAAATTTAAAGGGAACCTGTCATCTTCTCATCAATGCTTGCACCTCTCTTCATTGCTCTCCCCCTCCCTTAGCCTCTCCCTTGCTCCCTCCCCCCTTATGTCAGCTCATCGCCATTTATTGTTTATACCAATTATCGTTTTACCACCCCCCCCCCCCACTACATCGGGACTTACTGAACTCTGCTGGCAGGGGGGTAGGTAATGTTATTATTGAAATTATTAGAAATAAAATTATTCAGATGCCTACATAGACATTTTTTAAATAAACATGCCAATGGGTATTGTAAACTGATATCAAGCAAAAATGACCTCCCTGATGAAAGGTTCCCCTTTACACCATGTTTTATTATTATGCAAATTGGATTTATCTCCGATACCTAAATGGTTGATGGAAATGACAGGCAGAATAATCAAAGTCATCACCCGTTAGATTATAAATCAAATTTTATTGAACAAACCTCCCAATTAGAGATGAGTGAATTTATGTAAATTCGATTCGACCCGGTTCAGAGAAAATTTGATTCCAACCAAATCTAATCATGGCATGTGACGTAACGGTACTTCACATGCCGGGGGCATGGAGAGGGCTCAGAGGCTTTGCTGCATATTGCTAGCACCAATCGCACCAACCAAGAGCCGGTAAGTCTTTGCTGCATATTGCTAGCACCAATCGCGGTTGTTATCCCGCAGATCGCTACCAGCAAAGCTGCCGGCAGCTTCAAAAGAATGGGCGCCGCCATCTTGCTGAGGATCGGCGTTCCCCGTGACTTCATCAGGGAGCGGCGATCCGTCGCCATGACAGCATCGGGTCTTAACCCCTTCATTAAAATGTACGATCAACGCATTGTAAGGAATGTAATGAATACTGTAGTATGGTAGTATTTGATAGGATCGATCAGACAACCTAGGGTTAAAGTACCCTACGGAGTCTGAAAAATAGTAAAAATAAAAATAAAAAAAAGTTTAAAAAGAAATTATTGTAATTGTAAGTTAAGTTATTAGAAGAGGGCAAAATATTTTTTTTTTTTTTGTAAAGGAGGTTTTAATTTTTGTAAATGTATGAAAACATTATAAAACCTATGCAAATTTGGTATCACTACTGCCATACAGTGAGGAACACTACTGCCAGGTATTGAGGAACACTACCGCCATATAGTGAGGAACACTACCATCATATAGTGAGGAACACTACTGCCATACAGTGAGGAATATTACTGCCATATAGTGAGGAACACTACCTTCATACAGTGAGGAATACTACCCCCAAACAGTGATGTAACACTACCGCCATACAGTGAGGAACACTACCGCCGTACAGTGAGGAACATTACCCCAATACAGTGAGGAACATTACCCCAATACAGTGAGGGACACTACCCCATACAGTGAGGGACACTACCCCATACAGTGAGGGACACTACCCCCATACAGTGAGGGACACTACCCCCATACAGTGAGGGACACTACCGCCATACAGTGAGGGACACTACCGCCATACAGTGAGGAACACTACCTCCATACAGTGAGGAACACTACCGCCATACAGTGAGGAACACTACCTCCATACAGTGAGGAACACTACCGCCATACAGTCAGGGACACTACCCTCATACAGTGAGGAACACTAGCGCCATATAGTGAGGAACACTACCTCCATACAGTGAGGAACACTACCGCCATACAGTGAGGAACACTACCGCCATACAGTGAGGAACACTACCGCCATACAGTGAGGAACACTACCGCCATACAGTGAGGAACACTACCGCCATACAGTGAGGGACACTACCCTCATACAGTGAGGGACACTAGCGCCATATAGTGAGGAACACTAGCGCCATACAGTGAGGAACACTACCATCATATAGTGAGGAACACTACGCCGTACAGTGAGGAACACTACTGCCATACAGTGAGGAATACTACCGCCATATAGTGAAGAACACTACTCTCATACAGTGAGGAACACTACCTCCATATAGTGAGGAATACTTCTGCCGTACAGTGAGGAACACTACCACCATACAGTGAGGAATACTCCTGCCATACTGTAAGGAACACTACCGCCATACAGTGAGGAACACTACTCTCATACAGTGAGGAACACTACCGCCATAAAGTGAGGAATCGAATCGCCCATCTCTACTCCCAACGATAACAGTATATTCTTCAAAATTAAACGCAGCCGTGCATAATAATTTGGAATTGTGCGTTTTGAAAGTTTTTTTTTTTAATGTTGAAGTATATAATGTTATCATTGGGAGGTTTGTTTAATAAAATTCGATTTAGGCTACATTCACACAATGTATGCCCGCCGTACTGTAGTATGGCGGGCATACATCGGCGCTGCGGAGAGGAGCAGGGGATGAGCGCTGCTCACCCCCGCCCCTCTCCATAGGAAGATACAGCGCATGGTGCCGTATCACGGGAAAAGATAGGACATGTCCTATCTTTTCCCGGGCTATGGAGTGGTACGGTGCCACACCTGTGCCGCTCCCGTACAGGGCCGTGAGCCCATAGAAGTGTATGGGGGACGTATATCGGCCGTATATACGTCCCCCATACTTGGGCGTGAATGTAGCCTTATACTGTAAGAGGTGACTATTATACTGAACGTTATTTGCATCCACCAAAATCAGAGAAAAATATAATTTTCATACTAATTTGGAACGTGGTGTAAAAGCAGTATGTAGCAGTAGATGGGCCCCAGGATTAATTTCACTAGTGGGCTCTAGACCCCCAAGTCTGACACTGGTATCCCATATTTATATGTAAGAAGATAAATGTTTAGAAATATGATGAAATAATTCACATCTATGAATGGCAGAAATGTAATGACATTAGATACTGTATATATTAACGCATCTGGGAATTTAAATGCCTTGGTGGACAAGATGGAGGGTCATTTATCTTCTCTCTGTTTGTTTTGGCTAGTTTCTGTCTGCTACTTTGCTAATCTATCAATCTCTGTTATATGGGTTTGTTTTCAGATCTCTTTTTGGGACATTTCTCAAGTAATTTCTTTCCAAGTTTTCCTCGGATATGGTTTCATCTGGAGTTTTTTGCACCAAAATTATGCAAATTTTAGACAATTTGAAATTATAAATGTCACTTGCGACATTTAGCACATTTGTAATAGAAGATAAATGTGTGTTACTGACAAAATGTCTGGTGGACATTTCAAAATGTCCCCAAAAAGGCACAAAAATTGCAATGTGCCAAAAAAAGTCTCAAAAAGACAGAAAAAACTGGAATAAAAATAAAGATACATGTTGCCCGATATGTAAAAAGCATTTAACTGTGTATGTCCTACAAAATATTCAATGAGTGGGGTGTCTGATGATAGACTTTTATTGCCATCCATCTGTCTTATACTTCTTGCTAAACTAATACATTAATAGTAATACATTAGTGCTGCATGATCTTAAATAGGTTTTTTTTTCTGATTTAAGAAGAGGCAAATCAATAGATTTTTAATGAAGTCTCTTTGCATTAATTTTTTAGTGCTGTAATGAAAAAAACGATTAAAAATGAGCCAAATATGGACATGTCATTATAGTAGTATCTTAGCTGTGATGTGGCCATCTGGTTTACAGTACATACATCTATTCAATTTCACTTTAATCCACATAAATATTGCTCTGTCTTCTACAGTAACTATGTTGATTTGTTTTTCTTTAAATACTGAGGCAGATCTAACTTTTCAGGTATAGCAGGCACACCAGTGACATTTAATGAGAATGGTGATGCTCCAGGGCGCTATGAAATTTACCAATACCAGATCCACAATGGGACTCCTGAATACAAAGTCATTGGACAATGGGCAGACCATCTTCATATTAAAGTAAGTGAAAAATCATGTATGTTTAATGTATTATTTTACTTTTTTTAATTGGAATTATATCAGTGTCGGTGACTTTAACCTGTGGATCATTCCTGTATCATACATTCATCAGCTAAAATGGTGTAATGTGATATATCATGTAACCTCATGCATTGAGAAAGAAATTAGCATATGACACATAAGTGATATTCACAAGATGTATGCCAAGATTAGTTTATCTTTGCTCTCAGTTAAATTTCATTGGAGTAAAAATTGTTTGTGCCCTTTTTTAGACAAATCAGCAAAGGGATAAAACAGTAGAAAATATCGGAAGCAGAACAACAATATAAAACAGAGAAATGTACAATATGCTGTATTTAAGGGCAGTATGTGTTAGTGTAGTAGTAAGATGTAAACCTTTAAAAATATTTTACGGCCTTAGGATCAATAGTTCTGGAAAATAATATTCCTAACTCATTAACTAACAATTTTTTTTGTTTTCCCTTTTTTTTACCCATCAATTTGTCAAGATTGATCGAATGCACTGGCCGGGTACACATTATTCCTCTTTCCACTACCCTCAGATCCCTCCCTCTGTCTGCAGCCAGCCTTGTCTTCCAGGTGAGCGGAAGAAGGTGGTAAAAGGAATGCCCTGCTGTTGGCATTGTGAAAAATGTGAAGGTTATCAGTACCAACTTGATGCTTACACCTGCAAGAGATGTCCCATCCATATGAGACCAAATGAAAACCACACATTTTGCACCCCCATTCCTGTGATCAAGCTTGAATGGAGTTCTCCATGGGCCGTAGTGCCTTTACTTCTTGCTGTGTTGGGCATTTTAGCAACTCTAATAGTTGTGGGCACTTTTATGAGATACAATGATACTCCAATTGTTAAGGCCTCTGGTCGAGAACTAAGCTATGTCCTTCTTACTGGTATTTTCCTGTGTTATGTAAACACTTTTATTATGGTGGCCCAGCCTGGTTATGGAACCTGCTCACTACGAAGGGTCTTTTTGGGGCTGGGAATGAGTATTAGCTACGCTGCACTGCTGACAAAGACCAACCGAATATACCGTATTTTTGAGCAGGGTAAAAGATCAGTTAGTGCTCCAAAATATATAAGCCCATCTTCACAGCTGGTAATCACTGCTAGTCTTTCTTCTGTCCAATTGCTGGGTGTTCTTGTATGGTTTTTTGTGGACCCATCTCGACCTATAGTGGATTATGAAAACCAGCGTACACCAGACCCACAACTTGCACGAGGCGTGCTGAAATGTGACATTTCGGACCTTTCCCTCATTTGCCTTTTGGGCTACAGCATGCTTCTTATGGTAACCTGCACTGTTTATGCTATCAAAACCCGTGGAGTTCCTGAGACATTTAACGAGGCAAAGCCTATTGGTTTCACCATGTATACGACCTGCATTGTTTGGCTGGCCTTCATTCCAATTTTCTTTGGCACTGCTCAGTCTGCTGAGAAGGTAAAGAAGAGAATATGGCAATCTAATGCATGCTTTTTACATTTTATAAGTGTGATGCATGAAAATAACATGCATGTAAGAGTGTGGTTTGGTTATTAGCATGAACATTTACTTTTTACATTTATTTAGATTTATTATAACTGGTTTCTTGAGCTAATTGGTTTTATCTATTACAAAAGTACTATTAACTCATCTAGTCTTCAGCAGAGATTTTCATCTGTGCCTTTGAAATGGTATGCATGAGGTATTGTTCCCAAGAGTGTTTTAAAGAATGTAGTTTGATAAGACTACAGACAAGAATATGGATGCCATCTGAAATGTATGTTATTGCTAATGTAGCTCTGTTAATTGTTGAAAAATTAGTTGATACTTAAAGGGAGTCTAAATGATTGGACTGAGTGAGCTTTAAGATCCTGTTTGCAATTAAAAGAGATGATCTGCTCTTTTCAGATACAGCACTTCTCTCTTGCATGGGAAAAGTGTGGTATTATCTCACATCCCAACTGAAACAAATGAGGTTGAGTTGCAACACCAGATAAAGCTCATTGACAAGGCTAGGGCTTTTTTTGTAACAAAAACTGAACCCTTTTGTTGTTTAATAGACAACTAGAGATGAGCGAACATGCTCGTCCGAGCTTGATGCTCGGTCGAGCATTAGGGTACTCGAAACTGCTCGTTACTCGGACGAATACTTCGCCCGCTCGAGAAAATGGCAGCTCCCGCCGTTTTGCTTTTTGGCGGCCAGAAACAGAGCCAATCACAAGCCAGGAGACTCTGCACTCCACCCAGCATGACGTGGTACCCTTACACGTCGATAGCAGTGGTTGGCTGGCCAGATCAGGTGACCCTGGGATAGACTAGCCGCTGGCCGCGCTGCTCGGATCATTCTGTCTCTGGATGCCGCTAGGGAGAGAGCTGCTGCTGGTCAGGGAAAGCGTTAGGGTGTTCTATTAGCTTACTGTTAGGCAGGAGTGATTCTCAAAGAACCCAACAGCCCTTCTTAGGGCTACAATAACGTTCTACTTTTTTTATTTTAATTTGCATCTTTTACCATTTTGTGAGGAATTAGCAGGGGGACTTGCTACCGTTGTGTTTAGCTCTTAGTGGCACACATATCCATAGCAAAGACCGAAGTGGGAAAATTCAGTAGGGGTTGGATTTCTATTAGGCAATAACTCAGTGTCATCTCATCTGGCATAGTAGTGTGCTTCCTTTGATACTTGGCTAGAAAATAGCCATAGGAGAATACAAACAGCTTCTTGAAGCCTACAGTAGCGTTCTATATATTTGATTTCTGGTTGATCTGCTGGTGGCTGTAGTTTCTGCAGTGCATGTACTTGCCAATTCTGAGCAATTTGTAGTGAGACTTGCGACCGCTGTGTTCTGCGCTTAGTGGCGCACATATCCATAGCAAAGGCCGAAGTGGCAAAATTCAGTAGGGGTTGGATTTCTATTAGGCAATAACTCAGTGTCATCTCATCTGGCATAGTAGTGTGCTTCCTTTGATACTTGGCTAGAAAATAGCCATAGGAGAATACAAACAGCTTCTTGAAGCCTACAGTAGCGTTCTATATATTTGATTTCTGGTTGATCTGCTGGTGGCTGTAGTTTCTGCAGTGCATGTACTTGCCAATTCTGAGCAATTTGTAGTGAGACTTGCGACCGCTGTGTTCTGCGCTTAGTGGCGCACATATCCATAGCAAAGGCCGAAGTGGCAAAATTCAGTAGGGGTTGGATTTCTATTAGGCAATAACTCAGTGTCATCTCATCTGGCATAGTAGTGTGCTTCCTTTGATACTTGGCTAGAAAATAGCCATAGGAGAATACAAACAGCTTCTTGAAGCCTACAGTAGCGTTCTATATATTTGATTTCTGGTTGATCTGCTGGTGGCTGTAGTTTCTGCAGTGCATGTACTTGCCAATTCTGAGCAATTTGTAGTGAGACTTGCGACCGCTGTGTTCTGCGCTTAGTGGCGCACATATCCATAGCAAAGGCCGAAGTGGCAAAATTCAGTAGGGGTTGGATTTCTATTAGGCAATAACTCAGTGTCATCTCATCTGGCATAGTAGTGTGCTTCCTTTGATACTTGGCTAGAAAATAGCCATAGGAGAATACAAACAGCTTCTTGAAGCCTACAGTAGCGTTCTATATATTTGATTTCTGGTTGATCTGCTGGTGGCTGTAGTTTCTGCAGTGCATGTACTTGCCAATTCTGAGCAATTTGTAGTGAGACTTGCGACCGCTGGGTTCTGCGCTTAGTGGCGCACATATCCATAGCAAAGGCCGAAGTGGCAAAATTCAGTAGGGGTTGGATTTCTATTAGGCAATAACTCAGTGTCATCTCATCTGGCATAGTAGTGTGCTTCCTTTGATACTTGGCTAGAAAATAGCCATAGGAGAATACAAACAGCTTCTTGAAGCCTACAGTAGCGTTCTATATATTTGATTTCTGGTTGATCTGCTGGTGGCTGTAGTTTCTGCAGTGCATGTACTTGCCAATTCTGAGCAATTTGTAGTGAGACTTGCGACCGCTGTGTTCTGCGCTTAGTGGCGCACATATCCATAGCAAAGGCCGAAGTGGCAAAATTCAGTAGGGGTTGGATTTCTATTAGGCAATAACTCAGTGTCATCTCATCTGGCATAGTAGTGTGCTTCCTTTGATACTTGGCTAGAAAATAGCCATAGGAGAATACAAACAGCTTCTTGAAGCCTACAGTAGCGTTCTATATATTTGATTTCTGGTTGTTCTGCTGGTGGCTGTAGTTTCTGCAGTGCATGTACTTGCCAATTCTGAGCAATTTGTAGTGAGACTTGCGACCGCTGTGTTCTGCGCTTAGTGGCGCACATATCCATAGCAAAGGCCGAAGTGGCAAAATTCAGTAGGGGTTGGATTTCTATTAGGCAATAACTCAGTGTCATCTCATCTGGCATAGTAGTGTGCTTCCTTTGATACTTGGCTAGAAAATAGCCATAGGAGAATACAAACAGCTTCTTGAAGCCTACAGTAGCGTTCTATATATTTGATTTCTGGTTGATCTGCTGGTGGCTGTAGTTTCTGCAGTGCATGTACTTGCCAATTCTGAGCAATTTGTAGTGAGACTTGCGACCGCTGTGTTCTGCGCTTAGTGGCGCACATATCCATAGCAAAGGCCGAAGTGGCAAAATTCAGTAGGGGTTGGATTTCTATTAGGCAATAACTCAGTGTCATCTCATCTGGCATAGTAGTGTGCTTCCTTTGATACTTGGCTAGAAAATAGCCATAGCAATAGGATAGGATTGTTTGGTTTTATAAACTCAAAAAAAAAAAAAAACACAAAAAAAAAAAAAAAACACAAAAAACACCAAAAAAAACAAAAAGAAGTAAAAAAAAAAAAAAAGTTATAACTCTCATTTTAAAAATGTTTAACCCGAGGGCTAGGGGTAGAGGACGAGGGCGGGGACGTGGGCGTCCAACTACTGCAGGGGTCAGAGGCCGTGGTCCTGGGCGGGGTGAGACACCACCTGCTGATGAGGGAGCAGGGGAACGCCGCAGAGCTACACTCCCTAGGTTCATGTCTGAAGTTACTGGGACTCGTGGTAGAGCACTGTTGAGGCCAGAACAGTGCGAACAGGTGATGTCGTGGATTGCTGACAATGCTTCGAGCAATTTGTCCACCACCAGTCAGTCTTCCACGCAGTCCACCCATGTCACCGAAATCGCCACTCCTCCAGCTCCTGCACCTCAGCCTCCTCCCCCCCAGTCTGCCCCCTCCCAGGAAAATTTGGCATTTGAACCGGCATACTCTGAGGAACTGTTTTCTGGACCCTTCCCACAGTCACAAACCACTTGTCCGGTTGCTGCTGAGCAATTTTCCGATGCCCAGGTTTTCCACCAGTCACAGTCTGTGGGTGATGATGACCTTCTTGACGTAGTGGAAGTGTGTAAAGAGGTGTCCGACGATGAGGAGACACGGTTGTCAGACAGTGGGGAAGTTGTTGTCAGGGCAGGAAGTCCGAGGGGGGAGCAGACTGAGGGATCGGAGGATGATGAGGTGACAGACCCAAGCTGGGTTGAGAGGCCGGGTGAACACAGTGCTTCTGAGACGGAGGAGAGTCCTCGACCTGAACAGGTTGGAAGAGGCAGTGGTGGGGCCAGACGGAGAGGCAGGGCCAGAGCTGGTGCATCAGCGCCACTGTCAACTAGTGAAGCTCCCGTGGTGAGGGCTCTTGCGGCGAGGGCTAGATCTTCAGAAGTGTGGAGGTTCTTTAAGGAAACACCGGATGACCGACGGACTGTGGTGTGCAACATTTGCCAAACCAGGCTCAGCAGGGGTTCCACCACTACTAGCTTAACTACCACCAGTATGCGCAGGCATATGAATGCTAAGCACCCCACTCAGTGGCAACAAGCCCGTTCACCTCCGGCCGTGCACACCACTGCTCCTTCCCCTGTGTCAGCTGCTAGTCAGCCCCCTGCCCAGGACCCTGGCACAAAAACCCCATCGTCGCCTCCACGATCCTCCACAGCATCCACCAGCGTTCAGCTCTCCATACCCCAGACGCTGGAGCGGAAACGCAAATATAGTGCAACCCACCCGCACGCCCAAGCCCTTAATGTGCACATCTCCAGATTGCTTAGCCTGGAGATGCTGCCCTATAGGCTAGTAGAGACCGAGGCCTTTCGCAACCTCATGGCGGCGGCCGCCCCTCGGTATTCGGTCCCCAGCCGCCACTACTTTTCCCGATGTGCCGTCCCAGCCCTGCACCAGCACGTGTCAGACAACATCATCCGTGCCCTGACCAACGCCGTTTCTGACAAGGTCCACCTGACCACGGACACGTGGACGAGTGCTGCCGGGCAGGGCCACTATATATCGCTGACGGCACATTGGGTTAACTTGGTGGAGGCTGGGACCGAGTCTGACCCTGGGGCTGCTCATATACTGCCGACGCCGAGGATTGCGGGGCCTACCTCGGTCCAGGTGTTTCAGGCCTACTATGCCTCCTCCTCCTCCCACCCCTCCTCCACCTCCTCCTCCGAACTACCATCCGTGGGCACGGCGCCATCAGTCGGTAGCTCTAGGCACAGCAGCAGTGCCGTCGCTAAGCGACAGCAGGCGGTGCTCAAACTGCTGAGCCTAGGCGACAAAAGGCACACCGCCCAAGAGCTATTACAGGGCATCACGGCGCAGACTGATCTGTGGCTGGCACCGCTGAACCTCAAGCCGGGAATGGTTGTGTGTGACAACGGCCGTAACCTGGTGGCGGCTCTGCAACTCGGCAGACTGACACATGTGCCATGCCTGGCCCATGTGTTAAATCTGATAGTGCAGCGTTTCCTCAAGACATACCCCAATCTGTCTGATTTGCTCACGAAGGTGCGCCGCATCTGTGCGCATTTCAGGAAGTCCAGCCCAGATGCTGCCACTCTCAGGGCAGCGCAGCGCAGCCTCCAACTGCCCGCTCACCGACTGTTGTGCGACGTGCCCACGAGGTGGAATTCAACACTGACCATGTTATCCAGAGTTTACCAGCAGCGCAGAGCGATTGTAGACTGCCAGATGTCAACTTCCACCAGAACTGGTAGTCAGGTCAGTCAGCTTCCTCAAGTCTACAATGAGGAGTGGACGTGGATGTCTGATATCTGTCAGGTGCTGAGTAACTTTGAGGAGTCAACACAGATGGTCAGTGGCGATGCCGCCATCATCAGCCTCACCATCCCGCTGCTTGGCCTGTTGAAAAACTCTCTGGTCAGCATGAAGTCGGAAGCTTTGCGCTCGTCACAAGAGACGGGGGAAGAATATTCCCTTGTTGATAGCCAAAGCACCCTGAGGTCTGTTTCTCAGCGCATATCGGAGGAGGTGGAGGAGGATGAGGAGGAAGAGGAGGAGAATGTTGGCGAGACACAAGAGGGGACCATTGTTGAGTCCTTCACTGTTCAGCGTGTATGGGCAGAAGAAGAGGAGTTGGAGGAGTTGGAGGAGGAGGAAATGGACAGTCAGGCCAGTGAGGGGAGTGAATTCTTACGCGTTGGTACTCTGGCGCATATGGCAGATTTCATGCTAGGCTGCCTATCCCGTGACCCTCGCGTTCAAAGAATTTATTCCAGCACCGATTACTGGGTGTTCACTCTCCTGGACCCACGGTACAAGCAAAATCTTCCCACTCTCATCCCTGGAGAGGAAAGGAGTGTGAGAATGCATGAATACCAGCAGGCCCTGGTGCACAAGCTGAAACAGTATTTCCCTTCTGACAGCGCTAGCGGCAGAGTGCGTAGTTCTGCGGGACAAGTAGCGAGGGAGAGTAGGCGAGCAGGCAGCTTGTCCAGCACTGGCAAGGGTACGCTTTACAAGGCTTTTGCCAGCTTTATGTCACCCCAGCAAGACACTGTCACCTGTCCCCAGTCTCGGCAGAGTAGGGCTGATCTTTACAGAAAGATGGTGAGGGAGTACGTAGCTGACCATACCATCGTCCTAAATGATCACACAGCTCCCTACAACTACTGGGTTTCAAAGCTGGACATGTGGCACGAACTGGCGCTGTACGCCTTGGAGGTTCTTGCCTGCCCTGCCGCTAGCGTCTTGTCCGAGCGGGTTTTCAGTGCAGCTGGTGGCATCATCACCGATAAGCGTACACGCCTGTCGACTGACAGCGCTGACAGGCTGACGCTTATTAAAATGAATAAAGGCTGGATTTCTCAGAATTTCCAATCTCCACCAGGTGAAGGAAGCTCAACCTGAATAATTGATCCACTCCTCCTCCTCCTCCTCATTTTCCTCCTTCTCCTCCTCTTTGTACAGTAAAGCAGAGGAAAATGGCTATTTTTTGACAGGGCCCACTGGCTCTTGCTATAGTACTTCATGCATTTAATTTTTCTGGAGGGCCACCTACCCGGTCCTCTGTTTGAAACAATTTTTGTGAGTGCCACATACAGGCACTCAATCTATTCCATTTTACTGCAGGGCCACCTACCTGCTCCTCTGGTTTGAAACATTTTTGGGACTGCCACATACAGGCACTCAATCTATTCCATTTTACTGGAGGGCCACCTACCTGCTCCTCTGGTTTGAAACATTTTTGGGACTGCCACATACAGGCACTCAATCTATTCCATTTTACTGGAGGGCCACCTACCTGCTCCTCTGGTTTGAAAAATGTTTGGGACTGCCACATACAGGCACTATCCAAATTAAATTGTCTCCATAGCAGCCTCCACACGTTGTCTCCATTGCTACCTCCAAAAGTCGTCCATATAGCTGCCTCCATACATCGTCCCTTTATCAAACGAGGTGTGTCAGGCAGAAATTTGGGTTGTTTTCATGGATTCCACATCAAAGTTGTTAACTTTGTCGCCACCCTGCTGTGTTATCCACAAAATATACTGGCAAACTTTTACCATTTAGGGATATTATTTCAGCGCTTCTTGCGCATCTGTTTACATTCCCCTCACCCGGCATATCCTAAACTTATAAGAACGCTACTACACTTGATCTTATACAAAAGGTTCTTAGAAGTGCTGTTTGGGGAGTAGCCTAGAGACAGGGGCTTGAATTGGCGAAAGCTCGCCTGGCAGCGGAGCGCCAGCTCCATGCGCATCATGCGCTTCTTGCGCATCTGTTTACATTCCCCTCACCCGGGATATCCTAAACTTATAAGAACGCTACTACACTTGATCTTATACAAAAGGTTCTTAGAAGTGCTGTTTGGGGAGTAGCCTAGAGACAGGGGCTTGAATTGGCGAAAGCTCGCCTGGCAGCGGAGCGCCAGCTCCATGCGCATCATGCGCTTCTTGCGCATCTGTTTACATTCCCCTCACCCGGCATATCCTAAACTTATAAGAACGCTACTACACTTGATCTTATACAAAAGGTTCTTAGAAGTGCTGTTTGGGGAGTAGCCTAGAGACAGGGGCTTGAATTGGCGAAAGCTCGCCTGGCAGCGGAGCGCCAGCTCCATGCGCATCATGCGCTTCTTGCGCATCTGTTTACATTCCCCTCACCCGCCATATCCCAAACTTATAAGAACGCTACTACACTTAACTTGGTGCAGGCTGGGACCGAGTCTGACCCTGGGGCTGGTCATATACTGCCGACGCAGAGAATTGCGGGGCCTACCTCGGTCCAGGTCTCAAAGGCCTACTATACCTCCTCCCACCCCTCCTCCACCTCCTCCTCCTCCGAATTACCATCCGTGGGCATGGCGCCATCAGTCGGTAGCTCTAGGCACAGCAGCAGTGCCGTCGCTAAGCGACAGCAGGCGGTGCTGAAACTGCTGAGCCTAGGCGATAAAAGGCACACCGCCCAAGAGCTATTACAGGGCATTCCACATCAAAGTTGTTAACTTTGTCGCCACCCTGCTGTGTAATCCACAAAATATACTTGCAAACTTTTACCATTTAGGGATATTATTTCAGCGCTTCTTGCGCATCTGTTTACATTCCCCTCACCCGCCATATCCTAAACTTATAAGAACGCTACTACACTTGATCTTATACAAAAGGTTCTTAGAAGTGCTGTTTGGGGAGTAGCCTAGAGACAGGGGCTTGGATTGGCAAAAGCTCGCCTGGCTGCAGAGCGCCAGCTCCATCCCAAGATCCAACTAACATAGTTGCAGCACCTTTAATCTACTACTAGTTCACTGCCTCCATAATAATAATAATAATAATAATCTTTATTTATATAGCGTCATCATATTCTGTAGCGCTTTACAAATCATAGGAAACAAATACAAATGTAATGTAACAGAGCACAACATTTGTATGGAACAACAGGAGTGAGGTCCCTGCTCGCCAGAGCTTACGGTTTATGAAGATGATGGGGTAACACGAGGTAAAAGAATATTTAATGGTCAAGCCATTCTTCTTAGGGAATAGAAAAAAATATAATAAATGGAATTGCTGTCGCTTGAACCACTCAGCCGTCATCTTATATACCAGGTCCAGGGTGAATGGGACTGCAGAGAAGTCTGGTGCCTGTTGGTTGCTGGATAACAGATGGGAGGACGACACAGGACGGGTTAGTAGAAGAGTTAAAACTTCATGCAGTTAATGAGTGTTATAGGCTTGCCTAAAGAAATGGGTTTTAAGAGCACGTTTGAAACTTTGGAGGTTAGGTATTAGTCTGATAGTCCAGGGCAGAGCATTCCATAGAATTGGTGCAGCTCTAGAGAAGTCTTGGAGACGCGAGTGGGAGGTCCGCACTAGGGTAGAGGTTAATCTAAGATCACTGGCGGATCTAAGAGCACGGGTTGGGCGATAGACTGAGATAAGAGAGGAGAGGTAGGGGGGTGCAGCATTATACAGAGCTTTATGGATGAGGGTTATTATTATTTTAAACTGTATTCGAAAGGAGACTGGCAGCCAGTGCAGCGACTGGCATGAACTGTAAGCATACATGGTCCCATAATCAAACGAGCTGTGTCAGGCAGAATTTTGGGTTGTTTTCATGGCTTCCATGTTAACTTTGTCGCCACCCTGCTGTGTAATCCACAAAATATACTGGCAAACTTTTATCATGTACCGATATTATTTGAGCGCTTCTTGCTCACCTCCTTTGGTTCCTCTCTGACACCCATTGGTTTGAAGCCTGAGTCCAATTAGGGTATGTCGCCATGCCACTCTCTAGCCTGCTGCCGCTGCCTCTGCCTCTGCATGCCGTCCCCTATAGTGTCAGGGTCAATTATTGGATGTTTTACATGCTATCTAGCTTCATTCTGTCACTCTGTCATGGCCATGCTGTTGCCCATAATTTCGGCATAATGGTGCGATTAAGCAGCCTCAGAGGCATCCATGCATGCTGCCCCTGCTGTTTCCTGTCCATTTCCGTGGTGTTTCCATCCTTTTCTGAGGTTCCCAGGTGTTTGGCCAAGCTTCCCTGTGCAGAGCCTTGGTCCCCTTGAAAAATGCTCGAGTCTCCCATTGACTTCAATGGGGTTCGTTATTCGAGACGAGCACTCGAGCATCGGGAAAAGTTCGTCTCGAATAACGAGTACCCGAGCATTTTTGTGTTCGCTCATCTCTATAGACAACCCATTTTTCTTATATTAGTTATCACTTTTAATAATTTACACTCTAATGTATAAGCTAAAGCCTAAATGGTTTCCTCAGTAGCCTCTGTCCTTACAAATGCAGTTCCAGAACTGTCCCTTAGTGTCTGGGTTACCCTAGCAGGTTCCTACAGTGCATCATGACGTTTCCAGAGATGTTATAAAACCTCTTCTTTCTTTAAGGCATAAACTTAAGTGATGAAAACATAGTTTGCAGCTTCAGAAAAAGTAACAGAAGTAATGCCCCAGGCTAGACTGTTACCAGGTGCAAATCCTGCAATTGAGTAAAAAGGCTACTGACAACTTAAGATCATTAATAATAATCATAATCATAATAATAATGAGCTCAATAATCACATCCTAAAATATATAGTCTAATCAGAATAAAGAATGGGTGAGGAGTAGCATTAAATAAAACAGCTATATACAAGATTTAGTTCTTTTGGGACAACAGTGTCCAGATAAAAAATACACCTCGCTTTTTTCTGCAAGATGGCTTTGCTCCAGCCACCCACTCTTGTATTTAGGGCCACAATATCAATGCTCATAAATCTAAATGCACTCAGTATAGCCTGTTGACATTTGCCACTCCTACTTTTCTAGTGGCTTCACTGGTTACCAAAAATACCTATCTATCATTTCCATATTGTAATAGCTCCTCCCCATGTCATAAGCAATGTCATAGCTCCTCCCCCTGACCACAAGGTCTGAGTAACATAATAGCATTGAACACAAGCTTTGATTCATCTCCTGTTACATTACTTCCAGTCATGTGATGCTAGTTGGCAATTATGTCACTTCCTGTGTAGTGTTGCTCGATGGCAACGATGTTACAGGTTACTTGTTTTAAACTATGTAAATTTCTGTCATGGGATGTTGGTTGGCGACTGTGTCACTTCCTATTTTTTGCACCTGAATAATGAGAGTTGTTCTAAGCTAACACTTTTATCTTTATGACACTGTGGTTACACCCTTGATGGGCCAGAGGGTGCCTAGAAAATTGCTGTGATATTTAAAGTAGTAGGCATATCATGCTTTACTATTTACAAGGAGTTTGCACCACTGTACTTGACTCTATTAGGACCTGTGACTACTTTTACTTTTCCTGCAGTGGCAGACTATGTTTTTATCAGATTTAAGCATGTTCCTACCAAAATATGATTCCAGATCTCTTCAACATGTTCCCAATGTTGTTGCATACTTTTATTTCACGCTGACTCTGGCCGCAACCTGTATGCCTCTGAGATGAGCTAGTTTTAAGACATACTGTTCCCTTATTGGAAGTTACTCACTGAATTCCTAAGCCTATACTGTATACCTTGTATACAGGAAAGTCTGTAATATCTGATGGCTGCTATATTCCATTGTGCCATGATCATGGTGGAAAATTCTGTCTCAGAACCCCAACCTATGGGTTTCTTACATTGCTTTTGGGGTTGGAGAAGGAAAAAAGAAGGAAAGGACAAATGGGGTGAGAAATCTACACAAACTAAACAAACAGCCTCTAAGAAGTGCAATATGTTTAATGCTAAACCTCAGGGGTCTTACTAGCAATCACTGAAGACTTTGCCTTCTGCAAGCGGTGGTCTCTCCCTAATAATCATATGGTATATCTCTAGGTGGGGCTGTCATGGGGGAAGTTATGTAAAATAGGAATCATAGTCAATTGGGTTTCTATTAGTTCAACACAATGGCCCATATCATATTTTTCCTATCTTCTTTCTTGGTTTTTCTTTGTCTATTGGATTTTCTTTTTGAATTTTTCACTCTTTGTTTCATTGCAGCCAATTGATAAGATCAAAAAACGTATTTTTTTCGGCTCTTTAATGTACACTCTGGCCCCCAACTTGACAGAAAATACAGAACTGTAGATATTTTTGCTAATATATTAAACAAGAAAAACTGAAATGTCACATGGTCATGAGTATTCAGACTCTTTACTCAGTATTCAGTAGAAGCACCTTTTAAGATAGTACAGCCATGAATCTTTTTGGGAATGATGCAACAAGTTTTTCACAGCTGTATTTGTCGATACATTTGTCGATACTCTCATTCTTCCTAGCAGATTCTTTCCAGTCCCCAGGTTTGATGGTGAACGTTGGTGGACAGCCATTTTCAAGTCTCTCCAGAGATGCTCAATTGGGTTTAGGTTAGAGCTCTGGCTAGGCCAATCAAGTATGGTCATAGTCACTGCTAAAGCTACCACTTTGTTATTTTAGCTGCGTGCTTAGGGTCATTGTCTTCATGGAAGGTAAATCTTTGGCCCAGATTTGAGGTCCAGAGCACTCTGGAAGAGGTTTTCATCCACAATATCCCTGTACATGGCAGCATTTATCTTTCCTTTAATTACAACCAGTCATCCTGTCCCTGTATCTTAAAAACACCCCCATAGAATGATTGTGCCCCCATCTTGATTCACTGTTTGGATTGTATTTGGTAGCTGATGAGCGGAGCGGTGCCTGGTTTTATCCATACATCCCACTTAGAATTAACACAAAAAGGTTCAGTCTTCATCTCATCAGACCAGAGAATCTTATTTCTCATAGTCTGACAGTCCTTCATGTGTTTTCTTGCAAACTGTATTCAAACTTTCATATGTACTTGCACTGAGGAGAGGCTTCAGTCAGCAAAGCATGCCATTAAAGGAAACCTACCACTTGTAGTGGCAGGTTTCCGATGGAAATACCGGGCACCAGCTCAGGGTGAGCTGGTGCCGGAGCGGACCGGACCGGAGCGGTATCGCGGTTTAAAACACTTTTTAAACTTTATAGCCGGCGCAGGCATGTACGCGCTCGGCGCTTACCGTGCACGCGGCTACATAGGAAGTGAATGAGAGCCGCGTGCACGGTAAGCGCCGAGCGCGTACCTGCCTGCGTCGGCTATAAAGTTTAAAAAGTGTTTTAAACCGCGATACCGCGGTTTAAAACACTAACTAAAATAAGCTCCGGCACCAGCTCACCCTGAGCTGGTGCCTGGTATTTCCATCGGAAACCTGCCACTACAAGTGGTAGGTTTCCTTTAAGCCACAACTGGTTTAGTGCTGCAGGATAGTTGACTTTGTGGAACTTTCTCCAATTTTCCTACTGCATATTTTAGGGTTCTTCTATAATTGTATAATGTGCGTGTCACTTTAATTGCATAGACATCAGTGATCTCACTATTACAAAGCATTTGAGCCATATCAACTCATGCCACAGATGATAGAACATGTAATCAGCCCACTTGTTGACTTCAATATTTTGCCTGGACCCCCACATCATGACACTCACATGATGCCATTTTGCAATTATCTTATTTGAGAGACAGCAGAATGTGGCTTACATTCTAACTACAAATGCATAGGATACAACATCGTATATTGTCGCTTGAATATATATAATTAAACATCTTATGAATAATGCATATACCATTAATTATGTCCTTTGCCATCAACATACATATTCTTTAACACTTGTCAGTATATTGTATATTTTACAAACCTCTGAATGGACTTGTAATACCCACCTACAATTCCATACCATATGTAAGAAATCTGCGCTTGATTCCTGGCATCTAAGGCATGTTTCTGTCTGTGCTTTCTTAAAATAATTTATAAGAGCCCAATATCCTCTTCCAATGTTTTTTAGTAATATGCTGCAAATATATGTGGACATATACACTCACCGGCTGCTTTATTAGGTACACCATGCTAGTAACGGGTTGGACCCCTTTTTGCCTTCAGAACTGTCTCAATTCTTTGTGGCATAGATTCAACAAGGTGCTGGAAGCATTCCTCAGAGATTTTGGTCCATATTGACATGATGGCATCACACAGTTGCCGCAGATTTGTCGGCTGCACATCCATGATGCTAATCTCCCGTTCCACCACATCCCAAAGATGCTCTGTTGGATTGAGATCTGGTGACTGTGGAGGCCATTTGAGTACAGTGAACTCATTGTCATGTTCAAGAAACCAGTCTGAGATGATTCCAGCTTTATGACATGGCGCATTATCCTGCTGAAAGTAGCCATCAGATGTTGGGTACATTGTGGTCATAAAGGGATGGACATGTTCAGCAACAATACTCAGGTAGGCTGTGGCGTTGCAACGATACTCAATTGGTACCAAGGGGCCCAAAGAGTGCCAAGAAAATATTCCCCACACCTTGACACCACCACCACCAGCCTGAACCGTTGATACAAGGCAGGATGGATCCATGCTTTCATGTTGTTGACGCCAAATTCTGACCCTACCATCCGAATGTCGCAGCAGAAATCGAGACTCATCAGACCAGGCAACGTTTTTCCAATCTTCTACTGTCCAATTTCGATAAGCTTGTGCAAATTGTAGCCTCAGTTTCCTGTTCTTAGCTGAAAGGAGTGGCACCCAGTGTGCTCTTCTGTTGCTGTAGCCCATCTGCCTCAAAGTTCGACGTACTGTGCATTCAGAGATGCTCTTCTGCCTACCTTGGTTGCAACGGGTGGCGATTTGAGCCACTGTTGCTTTTCTATCAGCTCAAACCAGTCTGCCCATTCTCCTCTGACCTCTGGCATCAACAAGGCATTTCCGCCCACAGAACTGACGCTCACTGGATGTTTTTTTTTTCGGACCATTCTCTGTAAACCCTAGAGATGGTTGTGCGTGAAAATCCCAGTAGATCAGCAGTTTCTGAAATACTCAAACCAGCCCTTCTGGCACCAACAACCATGCCACGTTCAAAGGCACTCAAATCACCTTTCTTCCCCATACTGATACTCGGTTTGAACTGCAGGAGATTGTCTTGACCATGTCTACATGCCTAAATGCACTGAGTTGCCGCCATCTGATTGGCTGATTAGAAATTAAGTGTTAACGAGCAGTTGGACAGGTGTACCTAATAAAGTGGCCGTTGAGTGTATATAAAGAAGTCATTGAAAGGTGGAGGATCGTCATGGTTTGGGGAATGTTTTCTGCAGCAGGAGTTGGACCTTTCATATAGCTACATGGCAAAGTAAATGTAAATATGTATCAAAACCTGCTTCATCGAAATGTAGTTCCTTCCTTGCATTTTTCACTCAATCAGTCAAATTTTCATGCATTGCAATGCCCCCTGACACACAAAAAAATGGGTAAAACAGTTGAAGCAAAAAGCATTGAAACAATGAAATGGCCAGCCCTATTCCTAATCTAAACCCAATAGAAACCCCCGAAAATATATCTAATATATAAAGCTGAGTGTAGATACTGCCTGCGACAAGCAGTCACTGACAGAGACTGCTGGCGACAGATAGTCACCGGTATGAGAGTGGCGGTGACAGACGGTCACTGGAATGAGACTGACGGCAGCAGACGGTTACTGAAAGAAACTGCCAGCGACAGACAGTCACTGGAATAAGAGTGGCGGTGACAAGCGGTCACTGGAATGAGACTGCCGGCAACAGACGGTCACTGAAGGAGACTTCCAGCAACAGTCGCTGAAAGACACTGTCAGCAAAAGACAGTCACTGAAAGAGACAGTCTGGCACAGTCTATAGATACATAAAATATGACAGTCATGAATAAGAGCACTTGTATGTGCTAGAAACGAGATGCCAAGAGGTAATGAAATAAAGGCGGTTTAACTCTGCACAAAAGCTGGATCTGGATTTCCTCTTTCTCGTGGATCAGTTCCTTACAGCCTTAAAATGTATATGTCCATTAGATAATGATTCATGCTTCTGACCAAAGTTTGAGGTTACTTATAGCTCAGAATTTAGAATGCTTCTGCACTTCCAGTTAAAAATGTGCTTTTTTTAATACTTCCATAAAAACAGCTTGCACATACGTATTTGGCCTGAGACTGCCACACCTATGTGTTTTGGTCCATACGGTTCTTAGTCATTGTATCCTATAGCCTCTCACCAATGAAGAGTCCACATAGGTATCAAGAAACCTGTAGCACTTTCTGCTGGAGGCTGAAAAGTATTTGATTGTTAGGGTTCTCAAGCTGAGTACTTCACAGATCATGGCACAATTAATTTGATGAAATTTAAAGGAAGTATACCATCAAAATCAAGCATAATAAATGAAACCTCAGTGCTGTAGCTTCACAGGCTGTTACAATGATTAGAGCATGTCTCCCTTCCCCCAGCACTTTCTGCTGCTGTTGGATTACACAGGCAGAGGGAGGAAGGAGAGAGCAGAAGGAGTGGGAGACATGCTCTGCTCATTGGGGGGCTAGGGGTGCCCCTATGGTCATGGGGCCTGGATCTACAAGTAAGTGTCCCTGGTTTATCAATTCTTGAATTTGATGGAATGTTTTTAAAATGTCATTATGGTTGTTATTCCTGAATATAACAACTGGGTCTTCCCACTCCACTTATCCATGTTTTTTTGTAGCAATGACAAAGAAATGGCATAAGAACACTGGGGCACTTGAACCTTTGTGGCTTTTTTGCTATTTGTGGCACTTTTTTGCACCTAAGACAACCTCCCAACAAACTTAATCATTGTCTACTTTTCTGCAGTGTTCTCAAAGTTTTCACCTGATTTTATATGTTAAAGTAGCGATTTTTGTAAAAGGTTATTAAAAAGTCCCAAATGCATACCTGCTCTTGCTTGGCATAGGAAAGCAATTTTGTGACTTTTGTTCAGAGGTATTTAAAAGGCAAAACTCCTAAGAAATATCTGACCAGTATAAAAAGAAAAAAATTAGCCCAGAGCACAAAGCCAAAATGAAGGCAGGAGTGCCCCACTGAGATATAATGAAAATATAACAACAACAATTCTTTATTTATATAGCGCACACAGATTATGCAGCGCTGCACAGAGTTTGCTTTAGTAGTGATATATTATAATCAATATAATTAATTTAATAAGACAGAAATGTCCACACAACTAATTCAGTGTTTTTTCCAGCTTAAAGTGTTACCGATTTCCTCAAATATATCACTTTTTTTACTCTGTTTTCAATTTCTGATTGTTTATTCTTTACTTTGATTTTCTGTCCAGGATTATGGGGTTGCCATTTTGTCTGAGCTCCAGTAACAGTTTTTAATGATTTACTGTACATTAGCCTCATGCTCGTGGGAAGCAATAGTCAGGCGTCAACTAAACTACAGAAAGTTTTTTAAGCATTCTCTGGTATTGAAAATATAACGTAAGTAACATCATCCAATGTCAGTAGTGAAGGAAATTGTGTTTTCTATAAAGCTGTTACCCTCTGTTGTAATCTTATCTCTGGCCTATGATATAAATCAGACAGAATTAGAAAGTGTTTATGTATATTAGGGCTTAGCAGGGGACGATTTGGTATTTATTTTTTTCCTTAATAGAGATGTAGGAGGGTTTGTTATCTGCAGGATGAATTGTGAAAATGCAGTTCAGTTGACAAAAGAAAGAAGTTTTACCATTTTCTTATAGGTTTTGTTTATGCAGTCCAAATTGCACAGTCCCTTTAATTATTCAGAGCTACCAAAGTTATATAGTTATGGAAATTAAGTGCAAGTATGAGCAGTTTGTACAGTTCCTATTTAGCAAAGGACTTGCAAATATTGATCAATAACTGAATCAGGCTATATATATGTATATATGACAACGTACAGGTTTGCCTGGAGCAGAGAGCCATCATCTTGTTCACCTTTACCAACTATAAAGCCCACCTCAGAGTTGCTGTAATTACCCAGGTTTTCCTTACTCAAGAAGCCAGGCCCTTGAGATATGGTTTTAGGAGAAATGTGAAGTAAGAAAAAAAGCACTCTCTGGCTGCTTCAGAATGTGTATGACACAAACCTACGGGAAACATATATATAACTTCTACTTCTTTTCCCCTGATTCTGTCACATTTCCTACCCCCATTTGAACATGTACACTACAACCTTGAAAGAGCATATTATTTATCAAGCTGCCATTTTCTGTCTGTGTTCCAGTACAAAAAGAGTTTTGCAGTGACATAACCAACTTTGTCACCCAGCTGTTCGTCAAGCAGTTTTGGCACATCCATTTCAGTGGGGGTGGTCAAAATTTGAATGTCCTGCAGATCAAGTAGTACCTTTTGTGCTTGTAATGCCATTTGATTCCATCTCTACAATAGCACACTTTATTTCACGGTGAGAGCACTGCCAGTCCGCAAACATCAGAGGTGTGTGCATGGACAAAAAACTGTTTTGGAAAACAGTCTTTGGGCACAAAGAGCTTGCTAAAGCTCTGGAACACCTGCTCAGCTACAGTAGTCCATTTGATCATAACCAATTACTTTCCTAATGTCGATTAAAGAGAAGATGCATTTTTAATAGACTTCATGTAGTAGTCAGTTAAGCCAGGTGATTTCACATTAAGTTTTCTAAAATCATTACTGAAATGTAAGAACCCATCACATTTTGGGATAATGACTCTATGGCTAGAACAGTGATGCTCTATAGTTAACCTGTAAGGCATTCTTTCATCTGAGCTATGTGCTCAATTACCCATTTTAGGCAGTATTGTCCTGCTCCCAGGTCTATTTGTCAGCATATAAAAGGCCTCAGGTTTGTTTTCTCAAATGCCAAATGTCTTCCTAGCACATGTGAGTAGGCTAGATCCATTACCCTTCTATGGTGTGACTTAGGTGCTTCCAGTTGTTCTTGTCCACACACCTCATCAACTCTATACAGAAAAGATATCCTGATTTTGAAATAGAAAATTATTTCCAAATTGGGGATTCTTGAGGATGTCCCAAACGTATTGCTTGAGACCGGCAAATTAGGAAGAATAATTTCATCAACATCACCCAAAACAATGAGAAACATATAGCTTGCACTGACTCAGGGTCACTCAGTGGGATGTGACCACCAACAGAGACCTTTTCATGATAATTAGTGGCATTTCCAACAAATGGCAAAATAAAGGAAAGACATATGCAACATTTAAATTATGTATTAAAGTATGTACAACTCCTAATTCATGGATGATTCTCTCACATGGAGTCTCAATTGACACAATAGCTGTGGGGTAATCTCTGGTATCCTCATTTATACAGATGACTCCCATTCGCTTGTTTTGCAGCTTGATCTTCTCAGCCACCTAGCCAACAATAGCAAAGCATTTGATGTACCCTATAATTTAGTTTACACAGTAAGTTTACTTTCACCATCTTCATTTGTGAAAAATTTGTGGTGATAATGCTGTTTATACTCCATGATTAAATCCAGCAAGGGAGTAGTTTCCAGGTTGGGGGTAAATTTTTTGGCTTTCCAATTCCAGTCTTTTTTATGTCTTTCACTGTGTGCTCCAAATGACACATCTACTTTATTATGGGGATACCAAATATATATAGGCTTTAATAGATTTTAAAAAGTATAAAACCTTTTGTACAAAGAAATATTCTGACACCATTAATGTTTTCATACTTCAGCATAAGGATCTGTAATGTGAAATGTAATTATTTTTATATATTTAAAGCTAAGGCATTTTGGAATACAAATATGTTGTAATGCAATCTTCTGATCACTTGTATATACTAACATTTAAACTAAATTAACCCCTTAAAGTAATATGACATAGATGTACGTCGGGAAATGTCCGTTGCTAAATCCTGACGTTGCTGAATCCTCAGCGATCACCCAGGCTCGGAAGCAGTGCCCTTGCGATTGCTGCAGGAGCTCGGGTTTGTGTGATAGTTGGCCTCCCGCACGAATAGCTGGGATCGCGATACTGGTGATCGCGGCTCTTTAAACCTAAAGACTGCGATCATGGTGACTGCCCGCGGTTACTATGGAGTGGTAACGCATACTCACCCAGCCTGTTGGCATGTGCTTTCAAATGACCACTTCTTCATGTCCCAAAAAGCAAAAAAAGAATTGCACCAAAAATAGACCAACATGCATGAAGAAATGAGTAGAAATATCTTCACAACATCTATCAATATTTATTCATGTATAAAGACAGACACAAAGAAGACTTTTAAAAACATTTAACAAAATATTTTACAAGAAAATTCATATGTGGTGGCCCTGGTATGGGTCAACCACCAACACACCCCTATCCAGACAATGGTTGCTGTCTATATGTCTACCTCAATATTGCACATAATCCACAATAATATAATCAAATATAGAATTCATTTGCAATAAGCCCAGCTGCACAGTCCGCAGTGATATTGGCAGTGAAACGATAGCCGTAAACAATACATCAAAAAAGTGCCAATACTTCCATCAAAACTCACCCAAACACAAAGTGCTGAGTGCTACCAATAAAGTGCTAATAAAGAACTATAAAGTGCTGGTGAAAAGCTATCAACAATCACTGCTAAGGTAGAGATATTACCCACTGCATGTATTCAAGTAGGGATCTGAATTGAATACTGCATAGGGCTGGCATACAGGTAGAGGTAGATATGATAGGCGGTGACCGGCTCCCCATGCGTATCATCATCAAAAGATGACTTCCTCAGGGGTAGGTAGCCCAATGAATGAAAGCACCCACCTTAAATGCAGATGGCAAACGCATGATAAATATACCATGTTTGGAATCTACCCAAAACTCCTAATACAGATGATCAGAAAAGGTTATGGATAGATAGATAAATTGTGCAATCCAATAGCATTACAAATATTATGCATATACACAAGCACATAGTTAGACATGGCAAGAAAAGAATATATCCTAAAAAACACACCAATTCCTACGAACCAGCAGCCAGCTTGAGACACACATAGCTCATAGAGCATCACAACGGAGACGCAAAAGGTTAGGGTGCATATACATTATTATTCCAACAACATAAAGAGAAGTCACAATATGTCTGTCATTTTAACAATTTGTAGGCCAGTGCCTATAATAGTAACTACCAAAAAATAAAAAAATAGAAAAACATAAAATATATATATATACAAATGTATATGTATCATAGTATTCCGAGATGGAGTGAAGTTACAGGATTTCCCAAATTAGTAACAGCCCGAATCAGAATCAGCATAAGAGAAACGGCTCCGGTGCCATAGATGACTATAGTCCCTCCGAGAGTGTCCGTATCAACCAAAGGACCAGTGAGTATTGATCAAAGAGAGATTCTTTTCGTTCCCACAATTTATGGTAGGGCGAAGGAGGTGCATCGGAGTGGATCCTTTTCGTTTGACAAATCAGTGTTACAGCAAAGGATCTTGAAGGCGGCAGGTACAGGTGAGTATCCCCGGATATGGTAAGCCGCCACGGGCCAGATTTGGTTTACTTAGCTAGGGAGGGAACAAAGGTAATATTAGAAATGAATAAAAAAATTATATATGAATACGGGAAGCAGGTAACAAACCTAGAAATCCAAAATGAAAGTTAAAAGTGTGCATGATGAATATACAAATTAAGCCTTCATAATGCTTTAAAAGAATGTAAAAATAAAAAGAACAATATAAGGGGTATTGATACTAGATGGAAAAAGGAGTGTTAAAATATCTACTCTTGGTGCAACCAAGAAAGTGCCAGTAAAAGAAAATAGCCGAGTGGATACTGTGTGGAGATGTGTGTAAGGGGTCATAAGGACCCAAAAATGTATAAGATGGAAACTGCCAAAACAAAAGACTGTTCCAAGAAGTGAATCTAAATGTGAAAAGATCCAAAAAGCTATACTAAAATAGAAAGAAAGAGAAAAGGGAATCTAGTAAGATATAAAGGTTACAATGTACTCACCTGTTCCCATCCTTTGTTGCCTACTGTTGATCAGGGATATCCGTAATTATCTCTGTTTACTTGAGATGTGCTGTTGCACTCTTTTCCTGAGTTCTTGTGTCGTCTGTCCAATGTAAACCTTCCGGCATGGGCAGGTCAGGGCGTAAACAATATTCTTTGATCTACAGTTGATATAGTTACGTAAGTAGACTTTTTGTTGGTCCAGAGGGTTAATAAATTTGTTGGAAGGACACATGAGAGGGCAGACTGAGCATTCCCCACAGGGGTATGAACCCTTATTTTTCGTTCCCCTCCCCAGGGGTGCCATCGGGCGCACAAAGTGGCTCTTAGTAATTGATCCTTTAAATTTTTGGCCCGTCTGGCTATTAATATAGGCTTAGGGTCCACAAATGGTTTAAATCGTGGTTTCGAACATAAAATGTTGCAGTTTTTAGTTAATATCTTTCAGAGGTTGTTCCATTGGTTGTTATACCTGGTACACACACCCAATCTGTTCTTACTGCGCGAGTGATGGACAAAAAATTATGTTCCCTCTTGGTAATAATACCTTGACTTAATGCTGCACCCAATAGAGCTTTTTAGTAAATACCTGAATAGGGTTCAACTTCTTCATGTCCCACACTGGGACAAAGTAAGACACTTTAAAAAAAAACTCCAAATGAAAAAAAATTAAAAAATTAATCAAGATCCCCTAATACCCATCAAATATAAAAATCTACACTACATTTTGGGTATCACCACATCCATAACAACCTGTAGAATAAAATAAAATTGTTGCTAAACGCCTTAAAAATTAAAAACAAAACACTGAAAAAGTATGATATTTTCAAATACTATCTCATAAAAATAAGGCGAATAATAGGGTATTCAACTTTATGGAGCTTTTTGTCATTTAATCCATTGTGAATGTTTACAAAAAAATTACAAATGATAAATTCAACCTCCATTTTGTTTTAACCCCTGTAAAACAACTAAAGTGTTAATAAACTTCATAAAGTTGTTTCCTCATACATTGGAGGGTTCTAGTATCTATAATAGGTTAATTTATGGGGTTTAACCCTCTCAAAGTCACTTGAAAACTGAGAATGTGCCCTTAATAATAGGTGTAGAAATTTTCATAAAAATGTGACAACAATTCTAAGCCCTATATCATTGTAGAAAAATTACAGGACACATAAAAAACATTGCCAACCTAAAGTAGACATTCAGGAAATGTTAGTTATGAAGTTGTTTGGGTGCTATGATAATCTGCCTGAAAAGCAAAAAATTTTTGCCGAATTTCCATTTTTCATATTTAAAAGGGATCGACACTCTTTTATATAAATTGCCTATGTGCTTTTACTGGACAAAAATTTGTTTTAGCTCACTGAAGAGAGCCTTTGATAACAATTCCAACAATACCTGTATCATGCTGCTGGCTTATTCCTGGGACTAGATACATCTTGTTCTATCTATCATTCCTCTCTGTAAAATACACTCTGCTTTTCCTGAAAGGGGCGGGCGCTTCCTGCTTTTAACCTCGGCCCTGGGCAGTGAAACCACAATTACTCCTGTACACAGAATCAGTGCTGCAGTTCGTGTACAGCAAGCCAGGGGAGACAAAGAGTTGCAGCTGTGCATCATAGTAAAAAATTATCACACAGGAATCTACTACACCACAAAGAAAAAGATGTATTTCCAATACACTATAATGCCTACATAGGAATAAAAAGACCCATGACACACATGACAGCATGACAGTTATATATACATACACACACAAACTCCAGAAGAGATGGCCTCCCTAAAAGACTTATTTTTGCATGTGCTTTAATTTGTATGTAGTCAATCATCAAGACTTCTAGTTGTGCAGATGTTTGAATAGTTTGTACCGGGGCCCGTTGTTCGGAGCTTTTGCTCAACCCACAAGACCGACATTTAAGACACTCCTCACTTTCCATGTATCCCAAATCTGGACAGTATACTTTGGAGCCATTTGTAAGTCTTATCACTACCAGAATGAGCACCACTCTTGCGCTGCTGGCCCCAGAGACATGGGGATGACAACCTGCTGCTGGTACCTATATGGTATGGCACAGGAGTCTTTGGGTAATACTTAGTTTAACACTGCCTCAGGACCTTCCGACCCTTCTGAGTCAAGCTGGTCTGCTCTTCTAGCTGGGGCTAGGTTTTAGTCCAGATCCCCTCTCTTACTTTCCATAGGTCTGGGCAGCTATTTTGGACCCTTTCCCAATCTTCCAATGTTTTCCCCTATACCATTGGCATCCCTGACACCACCCCACTTGAATGTGTCACATTTTGGATTGGTTGGGAATTTCAATATCTTCTAGCCCTTTGTCACCTTGCTGAATTGGCAGGTTTACAGGGTCTCAAGAGAGGGCATCAGCATTGCTGTTCTTCCTCCCTGACTGAAACTGGATGTGGTATTGGTACCTTGAAAGGTGATCCATCCATCTGTGCTCAAGGGCACCCAGCGTTGCTTTTTCCAAGTGAACAATAGGGTTATTGTCTGTCATCACGATCACTTCTGCACCAGCCATTACAGCACTTCTGCACCCATTCAGCAAATTTATCAGTCATGACTAGAGTTGGACGAATTTGAGAAAATTCGATTTGACCAGGTTCACCGAATTTTCAGAGAAAATTTGATTTGAACTTAATCAAATCGTGCCGTATCACCCCTTACCGACAAGAGACGAAACAGTACATAACATGCCGGGTGGGGGTGCATGGAAAGGGCTCACGGGCTGAGACCTCTCCATAGCCGGTCAGTCTTTGCTGCATATTGCAGCAAAGGCTTACCGGTAAAACCCGCGGTCGGTGCTAGGGAAGACCCGTGGCTGCCTCGGTTTAGCCCCTTCATTACAATGTGCTGCCATGCTGTAGTATGGCAGTATATGATAGGATCAATCAGACAACCTAGGATTAAAGTACCCTACGGAGTCTGAAAAATAGTAAAAATAATAAAAAGTAAAAAAAAAATTATAATAAAAAAACCCTAAAAATTGTAATCACCCCCCTTTCACTAGAACTGATATAAAAATAAATAAACAGTACAAATCATAAACACATTAGCTATTGCTGCATCCAAAAATGCTGATCTGTCAAAATATAATAACAGGTTTTCACTGTGTTTAACCCTGTAATGGAAAATAGCGCCCAAAGTCGAAAATTTTGAAAAATATAAAAAAAAATCTATAAAAAGATCAAAGATTGTACAGTCCTTAAAATGATAGCAATGAAAATGTCATCAAAAGTCGCAAAAATGACATCAACCACAGCTCTGTAAACCAAAGTATAAAAAAAATTATTAGTGCCAGATGGCAAAATAAAAAAAAACATTTTGTACAGGAGGTTTTAATTTTTGTAAATGTATGAAAACATTATAAAACCTATACAAATTTGGTATCCCTACCACCATACAGTGAGGAACACCACCACCATACACGAGGAAAACTACCGCCATACAGTGAGGAACACTTCCCCTATACAGTGAGGAATACTAGCTCCATACAGTGATGAATACAGCCATACAGTGAGGAACACTACGGCCATACAGTGAGGGACACTACCGCCACTTAGTGACGAATACAGCCATACAGTGAGGAACACTACCGCCATACAGTAAGGAACACTACAGCCATACAGTGAGGAACACTACCGCCATACAGTAAGGAACACTACAGCCATACAGTGAGGGACACTACCTCTGTACAGTGAGGGAAAATACTCCCATACAGTGAGGAATTCTACCTCTATACAGTGAGGAATAATACTCCCATACAGTGAGGAATACTACCTCCATACAGTGAAGAACACTACCGCCATACAGTGAGGAATACTACAGCCACACAGTGAGGAACTTTACCCCCATACAGTGAGGAACACTCTAGCCATACAGTGAGGGATACTACCCCCATACAGTGAGGAACACTACCTCCATACATTGAAGAATACAGCCATACAGTGAGGTATTCTACCGCCATACAGTGAAGTACACTACCGCCATACAGTGAAGTACACTACAGCCATACAGTGAGGAACACTACGGCCATACAGTGAGGAACACTACCGCCACTTAGTGACGAATACAGCCATACAGTGAGGAACACTACCGCCATACAGTAAGGAACACTACAGCCATACAGTGAGGGACACTACCTCTGTACAGTGAGGGAAAATACTCCCATACAGTGAGGAATACTACCTCCATACAGTGAGGAATACTACCTCCATACAGTGAGGAATACTACCTCCATACAGTGAAGAACACTACCGCCATACAGTGAGGAATACTACAGCCACACAGTGAGGAACTTTACCCCCATACAGTGAGGAACACTCTAGCCATACAGTGAGGGATACTACCCCCATACAGTGAGGAACACTACCTCCATACATTGAAGAATACAGCCATACAGTGAGGAATTCTACCGCCATACAGTGAGGAATACTACCGCCATACAGTGAGGAATACTACCGCCATACAGTGAAGTACACTACCGCCATACAGTGAGGAATACTACTGCCATACAGTGAGGAACACTACTGCCATAAAGTGAGGTACACTACCGCCATACAGTGAGGAACACATTACGCCGTACAGTGAGGGACACTACCCCCATACAGTGAGGGACACTACCCCCATACAGTGAGGGACACTACCCCTATACAGTGAGGGACACTACCCCTATACAGTGAGGAATACTACTTCCATTCAGTGAGGAACACTACCTCCGTACAGTGAAGAATACAGCCATACAGTGAGGAACACTACCTCCATACAGTGAAGAATACAGCCATACAGTGAGGAACACTACTGCTATACAGTGAGGAACATATAGTGAGGAACAGTACTGCCATGTTCCTTTCTTCTTCCCAGAGTTCTCTGCTCCATGTAACAGGTTGTGCTCCCAGCCACTTTGCTAATAAAGGGGTAAAAAAAAAAATTAAAAAAAAAATTGTTTCCCTGAATCACCGTAAACTTCGGATTCGTGACGAATCGAAGTTTTCCTGAAATTCTGAACTTATTCCACTTCGTTAGAATCGATTCGCCCATCTCTAGTCATGACCCATACCAGCTAAAAGCTTCAACTTTAAGGAGCTTTAGTGGTCAGGGTTACGTTCTGCCTCCCTCAAGGACCAGGTGCCATAGACAATCACCCTCTCACATAAATCCTGAACTTGAGAGAACACGGTTCCCAGCCCATGTAGACTTCCATCAGTGTAAAATAGGAATGGGCTATCAAACCCTGCATACGCCAAGATCGAAGCACTTGTCAGAGTTTTTTTCAACACCAAAAAGGCTCCTTGTTGTCCTGGCCCCCACTCGATGGGGAAATTCTTGGGCACTACGGAAGTTCCCCTCAGCAGCATTTAGAGGACCTGCCAGATGAGAAAACTTGTATATAAATCTCCTGTAATAACCAGCCAGCCCGAGAAAGACATGCACTTCCCATAGGGTCTTTGGATGGGGCGTCTTCTGGACAGCTTCCACTTTGCTGGGCGCTAGCTGTACCCCATCAGGAGTGACCAGACATCCTAGAGACTCTATTCACTGCTGAAATAGTTGGCACTTCTTGGGTTTGATCTTTAGCCCATGATCTTGCAGTTGTCCTAGGACCTGCTGCAGCTTGTGTAAGTGATCTTCAAATGAAGTCCCAAACACCACCATGTCATCCAGGTATATCAACATGGATTCAAAGTTCAGGTCACCTAGACAGTGCTCCATCAACCATTGAAATGTCCCTGGAGCATTAGATAGACCACTGGCACCAGTCAATATCCGCTGGTCAGATCAAGTGTGGAGAAATACTTGGCATGACCCAGAAGAGTGACTCTTCAATCCACGGAAGGGGATAGGCATCCCGGACAGTCCGAGAATTCAGTTTCCGATAATATACACAAAGGATGAAACTTCTGTCTTTCTTCCATAACAGGAACACAGGAAAAGCCCAATGGTTTTTACTCTCCTGGATCACTTGATTTTCCAGTATGCTGACCATGATATTCTTCCCCTTCTGATACATCTTGGGCGGGATTTGTCTGTACTGCTCCCAGGTCTGTACAGCATCGCCAGCAGTAATTTCATGTTCAATGGCATTAACACATCCAAAGTCTTCATGATATCTTCAAAATGGCTCCTGGAACTCCCACAGAGTTTTCTCCTGTTGCCCCAGGGTCAGTGATCCAGGATCCACTCCCATCAGAGACATGATCACTCTGCTGTTGCGGCGTCCCTTTGACGGACCTTCATAGCATAGGTCAAAGCCGCCTCCAATCAGCCTGTAGGGTTAAGCTCCTTCAGTGGAGAAAAACACCCTCGAGCACATGCACTTCAGCCAGCAGGTTACTTCCAGGAATAACCTACTCAGGCTCTAAGTAACAGACTAATACCCATCCCCCAAGGTTTCAAACATGCTCTTAAAAAACCCATCTCTTTAGGCAAGCCTAACATGCTCGCTAACTGCATGAAATGTCAGTTCTCCCTTTAAAATCCATACTTTGTCCTATCTCCCGTCTGTTATCCAGCAAACACCATATATATACCAAGTTCTCTGCAGTCACTTTCACTTGATGGCTTGTTCAAGCTGCAAAATTATTGTTCCCTTATAAAGAATGGCTGGACCATTCCACAAGTTCTTTTACCTCTTGTGTCAACCCCTTCATCCTCATAGAATGTAAGCTCTTGAAAGCAGGGTACTCACTCCTATAGTTCTATATGAATGTTTGTACTCTGTATTGTAATATTATATTATATTATAACATTATATTATTTTATATATTGTAATAATATTATATGTAAAGCGCTACGGAATTTGATGACGCTATATACATTAAGATTATTATTATTAATTAAGACAACAGATGGGCACGCACCCATCTTTTGCAATAGCAAGTGCTAGGGCTACCATAGGACGGATCTGTACTTCTCCGTGCTGAGCAGGCTCAATTAAGACTTCCAGTCCATGCAGTGGTGACCCAGCCCCTACTGGGAATCTTCACTGGGTCTCTCAGTGGTACCTACACATGTGCAATAAAGCACCCTGACGATGCTCTTTTGCGAGCTGTAGCACCTCACCATTTGCTATCGGACCTGCTGAAGCGTTTGATGTGTGGTGGCTTGCTGGTAGTATTTAGGCCCTTCTTTGGCACAGAGTTGATGATCCAGGTCTCTCAGCACATTCATGCCCAGCATTTCATCTAGAACCCTTCTGGACAGATGATCAACTTGAATGATTCCATTCTTACTGATGTCTTGCCCAAACAGCCGAACCTGCATCCAGACTATCAATATTCTGTCTCCATCATGCGCCCAAAGTATCTCTCAAAGAACTTGGAAGGCATCAGAGTTCACTCTGATCCAGTATCAACTAGGCATCATACCTTTTGGCCTTCCAGCTCAGCTTCCATAATAGGGCTGCTGGAGTACAGATTGCATTCATCACGTATTGAGCTTAGCTTTTGGTAATCAACCGCAGGAATCCCTGTTACTGCAGCGGTTAGTTGTTTTAAGCCGACAGAGACCCCATCTGTATCTGGTACCCTTTGGCAAGATGACCTTAATGTCGGGAGTTCCAGCAGAAGGGTCCCCTTCTTCTCTGCACATCAGATGGACCTCAGTTAGTGGGTCCTCACAGCCGTGATAACCTCTCTGGAGGAGGGCAGGATAATGTAGCCATCTTTGGAGCCCTCGACAAGCCTATGTTTATCTGGAAAACTTCCAGACGAAGTTCCCTCATTTCTGAATGTAGGGCCTGGACTACATCCTTCAATAGCTCAGAGCCTTCAGTTTCCATCTCTCACTATCACTTGGAAATTTATGGCTATGGGTTATTCTGCCCTCTACACCGCCGCCAGGTAAGTTTTTTATGTTAGAACGTCAGGTTGTCATCCACCCCGGTCATCTCTTGCAGTTTATCACGTAAAAACTTGTTGGACAGCCCTAGTATGTACTGGACAGTCCACTTCCTTGTAGGGTCCTATAGCCTCTGGGTCCCATTGCTGCACTTTAGAGTATTAAATAAAGGTTCGCCCTCTCACTGTGCCTGCAACTATGCTGCCTTGGTACGCCACCTCCAGCAGGGAGAATATTTTTTCCAAAGTGTCTCTTTCTGATTCATACCATACCATCATTGTCTGTCTAGTGTCACCCTCTAGGGCTCCCAAAGCTATCTCAGCAAGCCATTTGAGAATCAGATTACACAATTTAACCATACTGCACACCCTTTAGGTCCAGTCTTGCAACGTCATATTTTTACCGTCAAATTTTGGCAGCTGCTGCATTAGGACCCCCGCTGATAAGTACCTTGCTTGAGCTGGCATGACACGTGGGAGGGCTGGTATATCTGGCTGTGCAGGGATATCCTGGACCGATGCTACTGGCTCCACTTCTGAAGAACAGGGTCTTCACATCACAAAGAGGCTTTGGGTTTTTTTTTTTAGCATTTTTTGGCATTTTGTGGTAAACAGGGACTGCTTGTGGCCAAACAACAAATTATAAGTTATTAATACAAACCTTTTTACAGAAACAGGTGCATACACAAAATGGCGGCTGTTTCACAATCTTACATATACATATATGTATGATAAACCTCCCCAATAGTCTACAAAAGATTCAAAATGGATACTTCTAATTCCATCATGTGCACAATTGATTTAAAATATCTATACTATCATGTAGCCATTCATGGTACTTCCCAGTTTTGTAATAGAGTCCTCAGGTTCATATTCTTCAGTTCCAATTCAGAGCACTGCCCTTCGGTATATCATCAGCTCTGAGGATCTTTTCAAAGATTATGACAGAGGTGACAGCCTCTCTAAGACTACAAGGAATTCTAATAATCCCATATCACCACAGCCTACTTATTATAGGAGATTCAGTAGACATCATTTTATCCCACATGAAACAAACAATTCAGGAAATAGAATTTCTAGGGTAGATAGAAGTTTGCTCTCATCCAAAGCAGAGAGAAAAGATTTCTAGTGGTGATTCTGGATTCCGTTCTTTAAACATTTCTTCCCAAGGACAAAATTCTATAGCTAATTTTACAATTTAAAAAAATGGAAATATTCCTGCATCTGATCTTCTTTATAGCTCCTGGGACATCTGACTTACATATCCTACATAGCATGGAGTCAGAATCATTCAAGGGTTCTTCAGAGATGGACTCTGAATATTCGGAACAAAGGCTGAAATCCTCTAGATCTCAAGAAAGTTATTCCAGCAGAGGTGCAATACTCTTTAAGTTGGTGGACAGAAGAACAAAACCTGTTAAAAGAAGTAACTTGGAATCCATCTCCTCTTCTATCTATTCAAATGGATGCAAGCGTAACTGGCAGAGGAACATTGTTTTGAAGGAAATTCTTGGTCTCCTCTGATAAGAATAAAAACATCAAACATCAGGGAACTAACATTGTTATGGGAACTCTGTCCTTTGTCCAACATAAGAAATGTCAGAATCCTATCGAACAACATGACAATGGTGGCATTCCTTAATCATCAGAGAGGCATTCTTTGCTCTAGCCAAAAGTGGAACATGGCTTTCACCTTTCCACCATAACGCCTGATTCCAAGAGTCCTTCAAAAACTCCAATCAAACAAAACCAGAGTAATAGTGTCTTGGGGGCCCAAAAGATTGGTTTGCAATCCCCAAGAAGTTTGTGATAGCAGAACCAGTTCTCTTGACTTCAAGAAGGGATCTTTAAAGTGATAGCTTATCCGCAAACCGGTAACTAATAAAATTTACCTAAAGATAAGGAAAAGATCCCTCTCATTGCTCAAATCCAAGACTTCCTACAAAAAGGATATACGAAAGGCTTAAAACACAGTACTCTAAAGGTACAGATCTCTGCTTGTTTTGATTTTCCTTTTGACTTCCTTCCTAAGATGGTGTCGTAGTCAAAAGATCATTTTACTTTCTTTCTATAACAATCCTTCCAACAGTAAATAATGAGAATAGAGCTCCCTTGATGTTAGATGGGCAGTGATCCAATGTCTCAAAGTTACTAAACATTTCCGGAATAGTAAAAACGTATTTGTCCGATTTGCAGGGAAAAACAAGAGCCTTAAAAAAAAAACAAGTCTACCATCACCAGAGGCATAAAATCTACTATCCAAAAATTATATGAAAAGTAGAAGATCCAGAGCAGCACAGCTAGCGGTGGGTGCAGACGCCGGTGATCCCTTGGCCAGGGTCTCCAATATAGGTTCAGTGAAGAGGCAGCACTCCTTGTAGTAGTGAAAGGGGTGAAGCTTTATTCCATAAAAAGCGACGTTTCGGTGTACTGTTACACCTTTATCAAGCATAGTGTGAGCAACAAACAGCCAACTATTTAAGGACCAACAGATCTGCTGATTGGTCAATGGTAAGTGACAGTAATTCAGTGTACATCATACAAAAAAGTGACAAACAAGTAATAACATTATTCATATACATGTTATAAAGTGACCAGTGGTGCCAATATATTTTTATGAAGTGTAGCATCATCATAAAGTGACATAGTGCAAAAGTAAACACAGTAAAACACGCCCATCGGTTTGTAGACCTCCTCCACGTCTCCTCCTACTCATTCATGGAAAACAATTGTTTCAGCTTGGCCACCTGTTGTATCAAGCCATGTGCATTGCCAAACAGGAAGTGTATACTTTGACCTCCAGGAAACCGGAAGTGAGGTAATCAGCTTGGATGGTGCATGTGTATTGAAGGTATTGAGTTGATGGTGGCCATCTTGGATAAGGGCAGCCCTCTTCTCATTCGACCAACACCAATATGACAAGAGGTAAGTATTAAAATACCATTATTTTTAGCGCACGTTATGTGGATCAGCACGTATTGTTCGTCCCCAGTGTACAGAGGACTCACTCGTGCCATCCATCGGACGACAGACCTGAAGCAAAATGGGGATATAGTACCATTGTCCCGAACGTGTAATCGCCAATTGGGATGACAATCCCACCTCATAGAGTCGTGGATGAAGGTCTGGGAAGTTGTTAGAGGGTTATGCCGGGCCAATCGAATTTGAATGGGAGACATGGGAAAAATGGTCCTTCCGATGGGGGTTTTCAATATATGTCTTGAACTCTGTAGATATAAAGACATAGGTATTAGTTGGATGTAAAGAACAGTCTAGCGTTACATAATACAAGAGATGGTAGGTACAAAAAATACATTCAGTACAAGGTGCCAACACTCCACCATGTCTGCTCCTGTGTTAGATTATGCTATTTATATTAAATTCAATATTCAAACCATATGGATGGAGTGTGTTTAATCGATGGATCCATTTTAATTCACATTTTCTGAGAAGTTGTGCCCTGTCACCACCCCTTCTCAATGGAGGAATGTGGTCAATGAGGATAAAGCGCAATTGTGAATCGTTATGTCCTTTTTCAAAAAAGTGTCTCTTTTTACGTATCGTATATTTATGTTGTGTAATCCTGACCTTGAATTCGTTCGTGGTTTCACCAATGTATTTACCCGATCACACCGGTGATATATATCCTTCCAAAAATTCACAAGAGTCTCCAGGATCCCCCCGGTAGGCCTATTGTGTCTGGCCGGGACTCTGTTTTTTCACATATTGCAATTTTTCTCGATGTTGTTCTGAGAGACTTTGTAATGAAAAGCAAATCATATATTCGTGACACATCGCATTTGTGACACAACAAATTACAAAACATTAACTTGTCCCAACATAACCATCTCTTGTTGGTTTCATTCGACGTGGTGTCTTTGTATACCTCCATTGACCACATCAGAGGGTTAAAAGCTGTAGAAAAATGTCTACATAACACTTCTTACTCACCGTCAACTATCACGTTCATTTTGGATATGTTTTACCTGATTCTGTATAACAATTACTTTTTATATGGTAACGAATTTTATACACAATTGAGGGGTGTAGCTATGGGGGCAAATTTGGCTCCCAGCTACGCCAATATCATGATGTCGTCACTTGAGGAGGACTTTGTCTATGTGTCCCACCACTTCCAACATGTTGTGGAGTGGTGGCGATACATAGATGACGTCTTCCTCTTGTGGACTGGGACTATTGATGAACTTACCCTGTTTCACACTTACCTGAACTCCATAGATGAAGATATCAAATTTACGGTGGTGTACTCAGAAAATTCTATTCAGTTCCTAGGTGTTACAGTATCCTATGCAGAACATGCATTATACACAGACCTATTTGTCAAACCCACAGATAGGAATACCCTACTAAAATATGACAGTGCACACCCAAGAAGCATGTTAAAATCGTTACCTCTAAGTCAATTTCTTCTGGTAAAAAGAATTTCCAGTGACGACAATAAGTGTATGTCCAACATGGAGAAAATGTCAAAAAAATTCTTGGAAAGGGGTTACCCTAAAAAAATTATTGACAAAAATAGGAATCTTGCCAACTCTTACAATAGGAAGGATTTACTTAGACCTAAAAATAAAAGGCACAACTCCAGTCGAATTCCATTTATTTCTACCTTTTCCGATAAAAGTGACCGAATATCTTACATAATAAAAAAACACTGGAATACACTAGCGAAGGAATCCACCGGTGTGCCTGAATTCCGTAATCCCCCCCTCTTTTCATACAGGCGGGCCAAGAATATTGGTGACCGTATTGTGAGGTCAGATGTGGGACCATTAAGATCATCTATACAAACGGGTCTAATGGGAATTACACGCACTGGGAGTTTCCCATGCAGATCATGCATCAACTGCTCACTGATGCAAAAAGGCGAGTCTTTTACACATGAAGGAGTTTCTTACAAAATACGACATTATTTAACGTGTACTAGTGACCATGTAATTTACATGTTGATATGTCCATGTGGACTAAAATACATTGGTGAAACCACGAACGAATTCAAGGTCAGGATTACACAGCATAAATATACGATACGTAAAAAGAGACGGGATCTTCCCGTCAGTCGACACTTTTTTGAAAAAGGACATAACGATTCACAATTGCGCTTTATCCTCATTGACCACATTCCTCCATTGAGAAGGGGTGGTGACAGGGCACAACTTCTCAGAAAATGTGAATTAAAATGGATCCATCGATTAAACACACTCCATCCATATGGTTTGAATATTGAATTTAATATAAATAGCATAATCTAACACAGGAGCAGACATGGTGGAGTGTTGGCACCTTGTACTGAATGTATTTTTTGTCCCTACCATCTCTTGTATTATGTAACGCTAGACTGTTCTTTACATCCAACTAATACCTATGTCTTTATATCTACAGAGTTCAAGACATATATTGAAAACCCCCATCGGAAGGACCATTTTTCCCACGTCTCCCATTCAAATTCGATTGGCCCGGCATAACCCTCTAACAACTTCCCAGACCTTCATCCACGACTCTATGAGGTGGGATTGTCATCCCAATTGGCGATTACACGTTCGGGACAATGGTACTATATCCCCATCTTGCTTCAGGTCTGTCATCCGATGGATCCTGCGGCACTAGGGAGGTACTTGGCACGAGTGAGTCCTCTGTACACTGGGGACGAACAATACGTGCTGATCCACATAACGTGCGCTAAAAATAATGGTATTTTAATACTTACCTCTTGTCATATTGGTGTTGGTCGAATGAGAAGAGGGCTGCCCTTATCCAAGATGGCCGCCATCAACTCAATACCTTCAATACACATGCACCATCCAAGCTGATTACCTCACTTCCGGTTTCCTGGAGGTCAAAGTATACACTTCCTGTTTGGCAATGCACATGGCTTGATACAACAGGTGGCCAAGCTGAAACAATTGTTTTTCATGAATGAGTAGGAGGAGACGTGGAGGAGGTCTACAAACCGATGGGCGTGTTTTACTGTGTTTACCTTTGCACTATGTCACTTTATGATGATGGTACACTTCATAATAATATATTGGCACCACTGGTCACTTTATAACATGTATATGAATAATGTTATTACTTGTTTGTCACTTTTCTGTATGATGTACACTGAATTACTGTCACTTACCATTGACCAATCAGCAGATCTGTTGGTCCTTAAATAGTTGGCTGTTTGTTGCTCACACTATGCTTGATAAAGGTGTAACAGTACACCGAAACGTCGCTTTTTATGGAATAAAGCTTCACCTCTTTAACTACTACAAGGAGTGCTGCCTCTTCACTGAACCAAAAATTATATGAGATACAAAATCTAGATCTAACCAATGACATCAGAACCCATTCTATTATATGATAGCTGCATCATGGGCAGAAAAAAGGGGTTATCTATAGAACTGATCGGCAAAGCAGCAGCGTGGTCAAGCGACTCTACATTTACTTAGCACTACCAAAAATCTGAATTATTCATACCAGTAATTCCATAAGTCCACCATTTAAATTGCTATCTTTTAGTTCATCGCATGTCAGTTGTCCTGGAGGTTATTTGAAAGACACCATCCAGAGCCTTGAGAGGGGCCTATATGCTTTTGCATAACTTTCTGTCTCCACCAAAGGTCAAGGTGCATCCTCCAGGTGGGCCATCATTCTGAACTCCTGGAAACAGACAAATACCTGACGTACCTAAATGTAATGCTTATCATACAGTAAGGCTACATTCACATGGCCGTATGGGGGAAATATATACAGCCGACGTTATATATGCTGTATATACATCCCCCATAGATTGCAATGGGCGCACGGCGCCGTACGCAGTCAGGGAAAAGATAGTCCTCTCCTGAGTGTTGATGATTGCCGCCATGCTACGGAAAGGCGGGCATGTAGCCTTAGTCTAACAGCTCAAATTTGTCTTCCTTATGTTGGCATAGTTATTTTTAATGCAATTTTATTTTATAAGGATGTTAAGAAGAGTACAATCGAACAATCGTGGCCATTTAATTTTTTAGGGGGTTATTATTAGTAACTCTTCACAAAAGACCCCATTTTTAAAAAGGCACTTTAAAGGTATACCTTGCTGAGCTTGTTAACCCTTTAACGACTTGGCCTTTTTTAGTTTTTTCACTTCCATTTTTTACTCACCAACTTAAAAAATCTATAACTTTTTTATTTTCCCACATAAAGAGCTGTGTTATAGCTTATTTTCTGCGTAACAAATTTCACTTCATAGTGACAGTATTTAATATTCCATGGCGTGTACCGGGAAGCGGGAAAAAAATTCCAAATGCAGTGAAAATGGTGAAAAAACACATTTGCAACGTTTTCTTGTGGGCTTGGATTTTACAGCTTTCACTCTGCGTCCCAAATGACATGTCTACTTTATTCTTTGGGTCGGTACGATCACGTGGATACCAAATTTGTATAGGTTTTATAATGTTTTCATACATTTAAAAAAATTAAAACCCCCTGTACAAAATATTTTTTTTTTATTTTGCCATCTTCTGGCGCCAATAACTTTTTCATACTTTAGTGTACAGAGCTGTGGGTGGTGTCATGTTTTGCGAATTTTGATGGCGTTTTCATTAATATAATTTTTGGGACTGTGCGACCTTTTGATCACTTTTTATGAATTTATTTATATTTTTCAAAAAAATGCCATTTTTTACTTTGGACGCTATTTTCCGTTACGGGGTTAAAAGCAGTGAAAAAACTTTATTATATTTTGATAGATCAGGCATTTTCTGACGCGGTGATACCTAATGTGTTTATGATTTTTACTGTTTATTTATTTTTATATCAGTTCTAGGGAAAGGGGGGTGATTTGAATTTTTAGGTTTTTTTATTATCATTTTTTTTTTTTAACTTTTTTTTATTTTTACTTTTACTATTTTTCAGACTCTAACCCTAAGTAGTCTGATTCATCCTGGTTTAAACTTGCATCCTTCCTTTTTACAATAGGGATTATAAAATGAACATTATTATTCACCATCAAACGTTACAATTTCATATATATTAAAACATATGTTTTTTAAAAGGATTCTAAATCTGCATTTATTTATGTATTTGCATGCACAGGTAGTCCCCGAGTTATGTACAACATAGGTTTCTTTAGTTGTACTTGTTGAATATGTATGTAGTTCAGAATTGGTATATTTTATAGACAGACAAAATTTCTTTTGGATGGGATTTTCAAAATTTTGGGTCTTCATGAGAACAAGGATTATCAATAAAACTAAATTACAGACACCTTACAGCTGATTATTGCTAAAGTAAAGCATCCAGAGTGCTCCACTAGAGGTCACAGGAGGCAGATAGGTTCGTCTAGGGATCATCTGTTATTTGTGTGTCCTTAAGTCGGGGACTGCCTTGTAGTTGTTAAAATCTCATATAATGTTCACCTGTTTATTTAGTGTTTTGTGCCTATAGAACTATAAGTCCGAGTCTGTTAGTCTGAATCATTTTGCTGACCTCTGAATTTTGTCCACAGATGCATATCCAGACCACAACACTCACCATTTCAGTAAGTTTGAGTGCATCAGTGTCCTTAGGTATGCTTTACATGCCAAAAGTCTATGTTATTCTTTTCCATCCTGAACTGAATGTTCCTAAACGCAAAAGAAGCCTCAAAGCTGTTGTCACCGCTGCAACAATGAGCAACAAGTTCACACAAAAAGGAGGCTACAGACCAAATGGTGAGGCCAAGACTGAGCTATGTGATAGCATGGAGACACAAGGCAAGTGATATTATCTTTAAACTATAATTTAATTAACTGTAACAGTTTGCATTGAATTTAATAATATCACCAAAAGTAATGCATTACAGTATGGCATACCATTAAAAAATTGAAATATAAGACATGAAAGTCAAAGAATCTCAATTGTTTGTAAATCAAATGTTGCATTTTGTTCGCTGAATGAGAAATCAGGCTCCAGGACATTAAATCAACAAAGTCAAAGCTAGATCTGTGACCAAATTGATAAAGAGGATTAGCCTACCTACTGAGAAATAGAAGTCACTGATTTGTTATTGTGTCTAGGTCACGTACCGTTTAAATAAACATCTGTATATCAATAGCTCCCCCAACCCCTTCTGTTGACGACGTTCTGCAAACACAGCATACAGCTAATGACGCTGTCAGAATTCATCTTCTCATTCACAGGTTCAATGTCAAGCGACATCTCCCACGGGCTGCAGCCTAAGACATCCTGCAGTAACCCGGGGGTGTACTCTGCATGGATTCCACATTCTCTGCGCATTTCCACATTTTATAGCTTCATCAAGTAGAATATAAAACACTCAAAGCATACAAAATTCCTATCACGCTCATTATCAGGAACGCTGGAAGGAAATGCATTATATTTATTCATAGACATAATGTGCGTAATATATATGTAACCAAGCAGCAAAACACATTGATAGACATATTGCCAGCACACTTCAATGTATGCAGGTGCATGCTGTTAAAGGGTTTATATATGCCAAAACATGTTCTTTCCAAATGCTTACTACAATCACAAAATGTTCTTAACATAAGATGTCAAACCTGCATGTTTTGTTACTTATTGCATCTGTTGCCATATACAGTATTAACATATTATGATCCAGCATTGTGCTGTGCAACTAAAACTGATCAGCCATGTAATCAAAACTTTTTACCTTATATTTTATAGTAGATGTAGCTCTCAGTGTTGCCTGGGATTATAAATAACTGCTCTTAGAGTTTCACAGATGATGTAAGCGTTGCAATTGAAAACATATTACCTCACACATAAGCTGCCTTATACTAAGAATGATAATGAAAGATTGATACTCCAGTCACAGCCAGAGCTGTAGTCATGAGATGATCCAAAGGTTGATAGATAGTTGCAGCTATGGATGTGACCGTAGAATATCATGGCAAGGATAAGACTGCAGCTCTGAATGTGACTAGAGTATCACAGATGATATAAGCATAGGGGTTGACAATTTATAATCCTGTATTACCTCACATATTACCTCATATTAATACTAAAGCCGGAGCTGCAGTCATCTGAGATGACAGAACATTAGACTAAAGAATGGAGGATTTGCACCACATTTTATGCTGCACATTGTACTACATAATATGTATATAACAGTACACATCTTCCGCAGTACACAGCAGAACCAGCAGCTCAGATAAGAAATGATGGGGGAGAGAGAAGGCAGCAGAACAACAGGGCCAGGGATCTCTCATCTCTAATTCCCACATGGTCTTCAGCTACTGGGACAAATCTGTGTATAAGTATATAAATATATCAGTGCATAAATGTGTGCACGTAAGTGTATGACGGTGTGTAAGAGTGTATAAATGCAAAAAGGTATATTATCTGTGGCTTTAGGGGCCCCATTCAGAAGTCTGCTATGGGACCCTGCCTCTCCTAGTTATTGCCCTGCATATTACCTCACGTTACCTCATATCTAACCTACAATATTACAGTGCTGATCCAGCAGAATGGAAAAATAATTGTGCGGCTGATGCCCAATTCGCGAATAATATTCCTTCCAGACTCCAATATGGCGTCCGGTACCCACCATTTTGACTATTTTTTCCTTTCAAGAAAGGCATCTAGGCCACTCTTGTCATTATCAAAAGAAATTATTTTCAAAAACATACATGCAACATGCCTATTGCTTTACTGCTGGTTGGCGTTGGAGTGGAGGATAATACAATACCTATTTCTATATTATGGCGATTATATGCTCTACAATGTGTGCTTGCAGTACTTGTATGTGGTTTAGATGCAACCCTATGGACCCTATGGCCCACATTTATCAAAAACAGAGCAAACTGCACTTTATGCAGTTAGCCTGTGTAGCGTGCAGAGTGCGCCAGATTCAAGACTTCTGGAGCATGTTCTTCATGAATCTGGGGCCTCTGCACTGCTCCGACAGAGTTCACCATTTTATAGTGCAGCTGCAATAAAATTGTGTTTCGGACACTTCTTAATTCATGTGCAAGCAGTTTGCACTGAAAAGAATGTGCAAAATCAGAATGAAAACTGGCGCAGGGGCTTCAAGAAATCTGAGCCCATGTCTTTTAAGGCCCTAATATAAAGAAGTTGACAAGACATAGGGGCAAATTTACTTACCTGGTCCAGTCATGATCCCCGATTCGGATGGATGAAGTCCAGCGTGATTCATGAAGATTGTGCGCCCGAGTTCCTGCATCCGTTGCTTCCCCGCCGAGGTCCGCCGGAGTTCACCTTCTTCTTCCCGGTGCTTGTAAGTGCGTGTCTTGCGACACAATTCCAAGTTGTCCGAATCCGTCGGGTTGTCCGATGACAGGCCCCCCGACTTCTGTTGCATGCAAGCCGGCGCCGATGCTCCAAAATCTGATCGCGTGCGACACAATCCGCGGCGCGAAACGGAAATCGTTGGGAAACTTGGCGAAAATGCACTCCGCGGACCCTTAGTAAATGAGCCCCATAGAGTTCACCCTTGCAACAAGCTATGATAGTATTTATTTATTTTATTTATTTATTCATATCCTTATTTCTGTGTATAGCACTACTTGCAATTTCAGCTTTATGTGCCTACCCCATTTTACATTGCATAAAGGCATGGGTTTATGACAGATCGGTCCTGTCAGACTACTCTGATTGGTTTCTACGAGGAGGTAAGTTCAAGACTGGATCTGGGGGACGCTGTGGATATTGTATATCTGGACTTTTCAAAGGCATTTAACACCGTGCCACATAAAAGGTTGGTATATAAAAATGAGACTGCTGGGAATAGGAGAAAATCTGTGTATTTGGGTAAGTAATTGGCTTAGTGATAGAAAACAGAGGGTGGTCATTAATGGCACATTCTCAGATTGGGTTGACGTTACCAGTGGAGTACCACAGGGGCTAGTATTGGGGCCACTTCTTTTTAATATTTTTATTAATGACCTTGTAGTGGGTTTACACAGTTAAGTTTCAATATTTGCAGATGATACTAGCTGTGTAAAGTAATAAATACTGAGGTCGATAGTTTAGCATTACAGAGGGATTTGTGGAAGCTTGAGGAGTGGGCAGAGAAATGGTTGATGAGGTTTAATGTAGATAAATGTAAAGTTATGCACTTGGGCCATGGAAACAAAAAGTATAATTATGTTCTAAACGGTCAATTTCTTAGTAAAACTGGAGCTGAAAAGGACTTGGGGGTATTGGTGGATGGTAAACTTAATTTTAGTGACCAGAGCCAGACGGCTGCTGCTAAAGCAAAAAAAATTATGGGATGTATCAAGAGAGGAATAGATCTCATGATAAAGACATAGTTTTGCCCTTATACAAATCCCTGGTCAGACCACACATGGAATATTGTGTACAGTTTTTGGCACCAGTGTATAAAAAGGATATAGTAGAGCTGGAACGGGTGCAGAGGAGAGCAACCAGGATTATTAGGGGAATGGGGGGATTAGAATACACAGATTGCAAAATTTGGGATTATTCAGGTTAGAAAAAAGACGACTGAGGGGAGACCTCATTACAATGTACAAATACCTGAATGGACTGTACATGGATCTCTCCAAAGATCTTTTTATACCTAGGCCTGTGACCAGGACAAGGGGGCATCCTCTATGCCTACAGGAGAGGCGATTCTACCATCAACATAGACAAAGATTCTTTACTGTAAGAGCAGTGAGACTATGGAACTCTCTGCCGCAGGAGGTTGTTATGGCGAACTCTATGTACATGTTCAAGAGAGGCCTGGATACCTTTCTGGAGAGAAAAAATATCACGGGTTATGGGGATAAAACATTTATTTAATTCTTAAAGGTTGGACTTGATGGACTTGCGTCTTTTTCCAGCTTTATATACTATGATACTATGATACTATGAAGGCTCATGTATTATATACAGTATGTGGCTTAAGTAAGTAGGTCTTACATTAAAGGCAAACCTTCACAATTGAGAGTTAACATCATCAGGATGTCAAGTCCTATAATAGTTCACTTGTATGCATTTTAGTGAATGACCTTCTAGAAGGGCTCATTAACCTTGAGTTGTGAACGCTTAATAAAGGGGTATTCTAGTAATAAACATCATTTATATAGAAATGGTTCTTTAAAATATAAGCTAATATGTAATTAGTTGTTATTTAAAATTTTACCCCCCTTCCTGAAAAATGCTGCTGACATACACTGTAATGCAGAATGCTACTGGCCCTTAAATCCATCTGTTCATTTTCTCCACATGGAGCAGACACAGGATAGAAGATGGCCGCTGGTCACATGTCAACGTCACATATCCTGCACCTGCCTGGGCAGTTCATGTGATCCTCACTATATTTGGCTGCAGTTGGTTGGTTGCAGTGCATCCAGTTTGATCAGTGCTGTGGTGAGACGTCACCTCAATGGGGCAATGTGAAGTGATGGCAGTTACACATCATTACTTTGGTAACAAAGACAGTCTGTTACAACATCACTTGGAGCAGAGAGTAAGAGGGAGGAGGAGTTACTGAGAACTAAAGGATCATGGTTGTAGTTTCCAGTGGTGGCCATCTTGGTGATACCTCCACCTACTTTAGAAAGCCTATAACATGAGAATCATAAAATCAAATTAAATTTTTATTCTGGAAGGAGGTCTTTAAGTCCTCCATCCTCTGGACTTTTTCAACTTTTTTAGACCCACTGAGTATGATAGGAATAGGACAGAGTTCACGCTCTGTGCAAATTTATAGGGTGTTTTAAAATTATTTTCTAGTACAGCATGATCTCATTGGGAAATATAAATGCCGGAGAAGATGAAAAGCAGTAGAGTCCAGTAATAGCATGACCAGCAAAGAAAGAAAAAGGAATGGGATACAATGCCACTTAAAGAATAGGCCATCTCAAACAGGGTGAAAGACCAGTCATATACTATGTTGTCATGGAAGGATTTCCAAAAAAGGTTGAGTTGTATGAGCAAAGACCCAGTTGAACCGAGCAGATAGGGTAGGGGAGAATGTTTGTATAGATATACAATGTTTGATGGAGCTTTCAACACACAAATCCAAAGTTCTTACTGTAGACGTAGATATATTTTTTTAAATTCAAATCTTTATTATCTTTCCAATCGGAATTCTTTCTTCATTATATCAAATATCTTTTCCCAATACCTCTTTATATTCAAGCACTCCCTCGTAGCAGCAGATAGATCAACATTGAACCCCACTGAATTGTAGCAGGATTCTGTTCAGTTGAAGATGTAGAAAATAATGTTTGTTTTGTAGATAACACGTGTGTCACAGTAGAGAATGGTGTACAGGCCCTAAACTCCCCCACATCCCCTGTAACCTACCTAACAAGCCTCGCAAACCCAAATGGTAAGAGACTTCTGATCAAGAATGGGCTGCAGGTCCTAAACTTGCCCACAACCCATGTCATTGAATGGGTGCACAGAAGCCTCTATACAAAAGAGATGGTGAAAATTACCTACGGTTATCTGGATCAGACCATGCAGACTTTCCTGCCATGCCTTAAGCCAAAAATGAATTGCAATTGACAAATCTGGTAGCAGCCCCTGAATAAATAAAGGCATTGCCAGACAGTGATCCAGCAACAGAACGGGTTACAGGAAATAACAATTTGAAAATGGGTTTGGGAAATACCTGTGTGCCCAAGTGACCTCCCCAAATGTCACTTAGGAGCTGGAGTTTCTGACTGATCTTCAGTATAACTTGTTTTGTCAGGTTTCTTATACAACAACAGCGATGCTTCATGCTTTATTTTCAATTCATGATATACAAACACATAAAAATATTGTAACAGCTTGAACTTGCCAACGCGTTTCAAACGTACTATGATTCCTTTATCATAGCTACAGAAAGCATACTGTTACAGCTTTCTTTAGAAAACAAACAATTTAGTATAGCCTGTAAAGGACATTGTAATCACAATTGTTCCCCAATATGCTACAATTGGTTAGATTAACAATGTCCATAGCAGAATCAAGAAACACAGGTTCAAGTTCAGTAGTCTCTTCGCTCTTTTTCAGTAACTGTCACAGTCTCCTTTTAGTTTCTAAACGTGGATGTGTAACGGTTAGAGATGGGCGAATTTGTTGGAATTCGGTTCGACCCGATTCGCTGAATTTTTAAGATTTTTTTTATTTGACCCGAATCGAATCATGTTAAATAACAGGTATTTCCTGGCTTCAGAGAGCCTATAGGGTGTTGTAGAGCATTGTGCTATGCTTAAATATGCATAGGGAGCATGGTTTGGTGTTCAAACAATGTTGTGTTTTAGTATGACACGCACATGATAGCCACTGCTCTTAGAATCGCATCACTCCTCAATTCCATGAGCACTTACAAAGGCCAACTTCACCAAATAAGCAAAGCGGGAACGCAGCCTGACAAAGTAATGTCTGTGCCAGCTTTAAAGGAATGATCTGAGGGCCAAGATCCCACTATAACATCAAAGAGTGCACTGAATCAGATGATTCCATAGATTACTACAGAACCTGTTCTGTTAAATGGGGATACATGTAGAAACCCCCCCAAAAGAGTGCAGAGGGTGTCGGCAGTAATTCTGCATTGACGTCACTGATCATTTTGCTCTTCATTTCTTCCATCAGTGTCTGCTTTCAATTGGTCAACAATCCATCATCAGTATTGCTAAAGCCAAAAACAAACAGGAGTGGATCCAAAACAGACATGATTATTAAATGGGATATTTGCATGTCCTCTGTGTTCTGTATCCACTACTGCTTTTGGCTATCAATCTATCAATGATAGAGTCTGGAGGTGATGTCAGCAGAATCAGCAGCAGGGGCCCACAACGATAGAGTGTGGAGGTGGCGGCGGCAGCAGCAGGAGGCCTCAGAGTGGCACAATGATACAGTGTGGAGGTGATGGCAACCTGGTAAGCCACAGATTTGCACAATGACAGATTGTGTAGGTGGCGAACAATTCCAATCCCTGGAAAAGATGGTAGGCAAACTGGCAACAGATGTGTGGCATCAGAAGAATCAGAATAGTGGCTGAGGCAGGTAGGTAGAATCCAGAGTCATTCAGGATTTATTTAGATTTAAAATATACTCACAAAAGAGCAATAAAAATGTGCATGTAAAACTCCAACATGGTATGCCAGCTACGTGTTCTCGCCCGACCCTGGGTTTCGCCCTGTATGGCTTTATCCGGGGCGTTGCTAGTGCCCAGTGCCAATTACTCTTTATAACCAACATATGCTGTAATAGTTCAACTTAAATTGAGAAACATATCAGATCAAGAGGCCCTCAACAATCGCCAATGTATACAAGGGCTGTATCAATCACCAAAAATGAAAAATAGAACTAAGCAAGGTGAAAAAAGATTAAAATATAAATTTTAATTACACTTTCGCAAGGTTATTAAGCATAAAATTCACTCACAAATAAAAGTTTGAATATCGTTTCACACCCACTGGTGTATAATCGTAGGTGATATTGACACTGGAGGGTGTCATAACAACAAGTAATCAAATGTTTTCTCAACCAGGGGGATATCTGGCTTCAAATCACAAGGATGTTGATCAAAGCACACAATCAATTAAGTATCAATCTTATCGACAACTGTAGTCACGGGCCACAAGATAAGTGATCAGTGCCCATAAATAATAGTGCTCACGATGCCAGAACACTCAAATATGTTTATATATCCAAACAATGCAACATATCGTAGGACCAACAAGGTATTCAGGCAAAAAAATGGAATGTTCTTACCAATTCCTGAAGACCCATTTCTGCTTTAATTGAGGGAGATCGGACGTAGTAGGCCCTGACACTGACCTTATTCATGCCCAGACTCCCGTCCTTACAAGGACGGTCCACAGCTGTCCCTAAATATCCACTCCTGGAAAGTAAACCGTAGTCAAATTCCCAACGCGTTTCTTCCGCTGTCTTGCGGATTCATCAGGGGACATAAATATTGTAGCAATCCAAGCAACGCAAGCAAGGTTACCCATTGAGGTACACATCAGTGGCTGCTATACTTAGTTATCCTGGCATAGTGACGCTCGGATAGGCGGCTAGCGTGTGCAGGAGTCTACTGCGCATGCCAGGCCATTTAAAAGCCATGGCGCGCTCAGTCCGCAAAGCTCCGCCCAGTGTCATGTGATCACCGCAGGGACAATAGAATGGTAAGTGTAACATGATCGTTTAGTATTGGGACTTAGCTATCAGTGAAAGTAATCACTGGTAGAGACCCACTATGCACCAATCACATGTACATTTAAACGGGACATATGTCAATGTATACACAAGGACTACGATCACATGTTGAACACTTATATATGTGATACAGTAAATTGATATTTCTAGCAGGATAGTATATTAAAATAAGTAAGTAAGAGGATTTTAGTTCTGAGTTGGAGGCAGCAATTTACACTTTCCCATAGTGCAATGAAAGATGTTGAAAAAGGAATTGGAATGTGGGGGGAGAGAAAAAGAGAAGAGTAACCCCTCACGCAAGATGGAATAGGTAAGTATGTGTCATGGTACATCTTTGTTTGTAGGAATACATTATTAACAATGCTTAAAAATATGTTTACAAAAACATGTTTACAGAAATTGTTTGCAAAAATGTATACAATTTTTTTTGTTTATTATTTTTATATTAGAGCACTAGGTTGAGTGTAATTATCACTGGGATGGAGCTATGCATCAATGAACGAAACGAAAAGTTTCGTTCAGACCAGCTGGTGCGACTGTATTCAGTCTGAAAATCCATCTCGTCTCGGTTTGTAAAATTCTTTTATCCCAATTACCACCTCTTACATTACGCGGTATATGGGTTATGCCATGGAAACAAAGTACATTAATGTTCACTTGATGACATTCTAGGACATGTCTTGCCACCGATGTGTCCCTCGAGTGTCTAACATTAGCCAGATGTTCACCCATTCTTCTTCTAAACTCTCGATGTGTTTTTCCAACATACTCAATTCCACATGCACAGGCTATTCTATAAACCACCCCCTCAGTTTTGCAATTAATGAAGGAGTTAATCTTTATCACTTCGCCTGTCACATTACCAAGATGAAGGGGCATGCCACACATCCACTGCATCTAAATGAGCCCCTGTATCTGCCTTTGTCCAGCCAAGTCCCACTGTTTGCTGAAAAATGACTGCGGAGTAGGCGATCTTTTAAGGAGCGACCTTTTCTGAATGTGATAGACGGTGCCCTATCAATCACGTCAACGATGCCTGGATCCATTCGTAGGGTATCCCAATGCCGGGAAATAATCTTCCTCACCGCCTCAGAACCATTATTAAAGGTTGTTATGAACTTAATGGCATGGTCAGTATCCACCTTAACCCTTGGAACCAAGAGATCTTTTCGTTAATTTTTTAAGGCATTTTGGAAAGCCTCTTAAAGGATATTGTCCAGATAACCCTTTTGCAGAAACCTGTGTCTCAGGTCGTCTGCCTGTCTCAGAAAGGTTTTTTTATCCGAACAATTCCTTCGTAGTCGCAGATATTGGCCACGTGGTATCCCCCTCTTGAGTGGTACCGGATGATTACTCTCCCATCTCAGGAGGGAATTAGTTACCGTCGGGACCTTTCGATAGCAGGACATCCGGAATGCCAATTTGTCATAGTTGATTTCATAGGTAAATTTCAAACCAATGTTATTTACATTTAGACTCTGGACAAATTTAATAAAAGAGGATTGGGAACCCTTCCAAATTATTAGAACATCGTCGATGTAACGTAGCCAAACTTCTACGTGCTCAACAAAATCAAAATTATCTTGTGAAAAAACAATGGTATCCTTCCACCAGCCCAGGAGCAAGTTGGCGTAGGTTGGCGCACAGGGCGAACCCATAGCCGTGCCTCTGAGCTGGTGGTAGAATTTGCCATCGAAAAGAAAATAATTGTGCGTTAAACAAAACTGTAATGATTTTAGGATAAATTCGTTATGCAATTTGCACTGAACACCTCTTGATCTAATAAAATGTGATACAGCTTCAAGTCCAAAATTATGGGGGATCGACTAATACAAGGCTTCTACATCAATAGATGCCAGCCAGAACTCTTTCTCAATCAACACACCATCAAGTCTTCTTAAGAGATCCAATGAGTCCTTAGTGTAGGACGGGAGAGACTCAACAAATGGTCTTAATACCTTATCTAGGTGATGTTATTCACACCAGACACTATAGGTCTTCCCTTAAGGGGATCAAGACCCTTATGGATTTTTGGCAAACTATAAAAGGTTGCAACCATAGGTGTAACTAGCTCGAGAAATCGGAATTCATTTTTATCAATTAGATCTTGGCTCAGTGCTTGATTGAGCATTATCTTTAGCTCACTTACATACTTAGTGGTGGGGTTGGTCTTCAACACCTCATAAGATGAGGTGTCTCGTAACAAATCCAGACACATATTTCTGTATTTCTGAGAGTCCATCACTACAACATTCCCGCCCTTATCGGATGATTTAATTGTAATATTGGTGTCATTTTCAAGTTGATGAAGAGCCAGCATTTCAGATTTAGTACAGTTAAAATGCACAAAGGGCGATTGCATAGTTTTGATATCATTAGTAACATCTCTCAGAAAGACATCAATAGGTGATACATCACTAACCGGTGGAAACCTAGTACTCTTCAACTGCAAGTCAGTAAAAGGTCCCTTGCCTTCAATTGTGGGAATAGAGCTTTCCAGCCCATATAGTAGCCTTACGTCCTGCATTTGGTATGTCCAAATCTCTACACATTTTCTTATCCTGTTTTGTGAAATGTTTTCTCCACTTAAGCTTTCTCACAAACAGATGTAGGTCTTTGATTAACTCAAATGTGTCTGGTTTACTAGTGGGGACAAAATTAAGACCCTTCAGTAGGAGACGTGTCTCAGAGGTGGAGAGGGCTCTGGTAGGGAGGTTTATGACTTGGGAGCTATTGTTTGACTCACGGGGGGTCCGTGCTCTCGTTTGGTATGGCTGATATAAAAAATCAGCTTTCGCACCCCTCCCCTGTTGAGTTCCTCTACCTCTTCCTCTCCCCCTTCTAGAGCACGGATGATGCCCTGAGGGCTCCCCGTCAGAAATATCAGTCTCTGAAGTGGAGATATCGGTATCCACCCAGCACCTTTCATGTGACTGGTCATGTGACGTGATCACATGACACTGGGCGGAACTTTGCGGACTGTGCGCGCCATGGCTATTAAATGGCCGGGCATGCGCAGTAGACTCCTGCACACGCTAGTCGCCTATCCGAGCGTCACTATGCCAGGATAACTAAGTATAGCAGCCACTGCTGTGTACCTCAATGAGTAACCTTACTACCTCCATGCGTTGCTTGGATTGCTACAATATTTATGTCCCCTGATGAATCCACAAGACAGCGTAAGAAACGCGTTGGGAATTTGACTACGGTTTACTTTCCAGGAGTGGATATTTAGGGACAGCTGTGGACCGAAATGGGTCTTCAGGAATTGGTAAGAACATTCCATTTTTTTGCCTGAATACCTTGTTGGTCCTACAATATGTTGCATTGTTTGGATATATAAAAATATATGAGTGTGTTCTGGCATCGTGAGCACTATTATTTATGGGCAATGATCACTTATCTTGTGGCCCGTAACTACAGTTGTCGATAAGATTTTGATACCTAATTGATTTTGTGCTTTGATCAACATCCTTGTGATTTGAAGCCAGATATCCCCCTGGTTGAGAACCATTTGATTACTTGTTGTTATGACACCCTCAAGTGTCAATATCGTCTACGCCAGTGGGTGTGAAACGATATTCAAACTTTTATTTGTGAGTGAATTTTATACTTAACCCCTTAAAGCTCTGCGCCGTAGCTCTACGGCACAGAGGTATAAGAGATGTATGAAGAGGGCTCACAGGCTGAGTCCTCTTCATACAGAGGTGGGGGTTTTTGCATTTTGCACAAAACCCCCACCGCTAATATCCGCGGTCGGTGCTTGCACCGATCGCGGCTATTAACCCTCTCAACGCCGCCCTTTCCCTAGAACGGATATAAAACATAATAAACAGTAAAAATCACAAACATATTAGGTATCGCCGCATCCCAAAATGCCCGATCTATCAAAATATAAAAACGGTTACGGGCGGTGATACCTAATATGTGGGACGCGGCGATACCTAATATGTTTGTGGCGCCCAAATGTCCGAAATGCGACTTTTACACCTTTTTACATAACATAAAAAATGAAATAAAAAATGATCCAAATGTCGCACAGACCTCAAAATGGTAGCAATGAAAACGACGCCTCATTTCGCAAAAAAATGACCTCTCACACATCTCCGTGCGCCAAAGTATGAAAAAGTTATTAGCGTCAGAAGATGGCAAAAAAATTTTTTTCTTTTTTTTACACATTCGTTTAATTTTTGAAAATGTATTAAAACACAATAAAACCTATATAACTTTGGTATCACCGCGATCACACCAAACCAAAGAATAAAGTAGGCGTGTTATTTGGAGCGAAGAGTGAAAGTCGTAAAAACTGAGCCCACAAGAACGTGAAGGTTTTTTTTCAATTTTTCCACATTTGGAATTTTTTTTCAGCATCGCAGTACAGGGCATGTTAAAATAAATAACATCACGGGAAAGTAAAATTTGTTACGCATAAAATAAGCCCTCACACAGGTCTGTACACGTAAAAATGAAAATGTTATGGATTTTTGAAGTTGGAGAGCGAGAAATGAGCCGAAAAACCCTGCATCCTTAAGGGGTTGATAACCTTGAGAAAGTGTAATCTTTTTTCACCTTGCTTAGTTCTATATTGAGAAACATTCATAAATATCTATTTACAACCTATTCGTTCCTATACATATTTCATCTCACTGTAGTTTTTTGTACATTGAAGGCATTGGTGAGTTGGAATCCAGGCTGATCCAAGCCTGATTCATCTCTCCACATTATGGGTGGACAAGTGGGTTCTCCTTGGGGTAATGATGGCCCCCGCAGCACAGAACACCCACTCTGATGCAACACTACTGGCCAGGCAGGACAGCTTCTCTACTGCAAACTCCGCAAGTTGCGGCCATGCATCAAGTTTGGCTGCCCAGTAGTCCAGGGGATACTCTACCTGGGGTGATAAAGTGCTGTCCAAGAAAGCCATCACCTGCTGGTGCAGGGTCTGCTCCATGTCTTGCTGCTCCTGATGGCGGCTACCCTCCTCACTAGGGAAGACTCCTGACTTCTGATGGAGCTGCTACTGCTGGAGCAGTAGTATGTGAGTGATCACTGCCAGGAATCCCTCAGTCAGACCTGATAGAGGATGGACAAAGGTGCACAAAGGCAGCGGCCAAATGTGTTTTCAGTATTTCTCTATAGTACGCCATTTGTTCCTCCCTCTCGGCAGCTGGAAAAAAGTTACCCATTTTTGACCGGTAGTGAGGGTCCAAGAGGGTGGAAAGCCAAAACTTATCCCTATTCCGGATGTTGACTATTTGGCTGTCAGTAGTTAGGCAAAACAGCATGCTTTGGGCCATCTGCGCAAGTGACTCTTAGGGCCTCCCGGCCTCCATCTCCACTATATACTGCCACGGTGCTTCTAGGTCATCTGCCTCGTCTTCTACCTTCTCCGGATGCTCCTGCCCCTCCTCTCTTGTCACGTGAGTGGAAAAAACACTGATTTCACCAAACTCTGCTTGTGCTCCAATGTCCTCCTCCTCCAGCTAAGCCCCCACCGGACTCATGTGGCCATGAGATGTAGAGTCCACTTCTCCAGTGCCCTGACCAGACAGATTTTGCAGCATGAATTCCAGGACATGAAGCAGTGAAATGACGTTATTCATCAGGCAGTCCTGGTGACTGACAAATAACGTGGCCTCTTGAAAGGGCCTGAGCAAACGGCAGGTGTCACGCATGAGCTGCCAATGGCTGACATCAAAGTTACACAGGGGAGTACTCCGATCCGCTTGCATCATCAAAAAATCATTACCGGCTTTTCTCTGTTCATACAGGCAGTCTAACATATGGAGGCTGGAATTCCAACGGGTGGAAACATTGCATATCAGACTATGTTGGGGGAGGCTGCTCTGACGCTGCAACTCGAGGAGGGTGTGCTTGGCTTTGTAAGAATGGCTGAAGTGCGTGCACTTTACTGGCCATTTTTATAATGTCTTGCAATTGGGTGGAAGAATTGAGGAACCTGTTGGCCATCCCTCTTCAGTGCAGCTCAGACACCATGTTCCTCCCATTGTCTGGATGGCTGGACGCATACAGTTGTCCCTTTGTAATCGCCTCTTTCAACGACCCCACAATGGACACCCTGTAATTGGACCAAAAATCACTCTATAAACTACGTTGATTTGACACGTATTTCTTGCTCTCAACTTTAGCAACACAGATCTCCCTAAATGCACACCCTGGAGGGGGGGTGTTAGATGCGTTAATGTGGGGATCCACAGGTATGCATCAACGTGGCCAATAGGAGGGGGAGACAAAAAGCGCAAAGGATTCAAGTGTATTGTTTGATAAGGAAAATATATATAATAGAATGTCTCTCACCTGGTTCAGTGAAAGAGAGAGCGTAAAATAGATGGAGGGACTGCTGCCGACGAGACTCAGGTCCGGGCAAACCAGAGTTGACGGACTTGTACCAGTCTATTCCCTGAGTGTGACAGCGCCTCTAGAACGGGACGCCTCCTCATGGTTCTTCAGTAAATGCACACCCTGGGATTGGAGCAGAAATCGCTACAGCACAGTACAGTCATAGCAGCTAGACGCTACAGACAGCACATGCAATGTGAAATGCCGAGATTGCAAATTACAGTTTTTATTGGGCTGTGTGACATCACATAAGCCTGCCGGTCACTGATTGGCTTACAGGTCTGTAGATGTCATCGAGGTTGTTCCTTTCTCCTTCCCAGAGTTCTCTTCCCCATGTAACACGTTGTGCTCGTGGCCATTTAGCTAAAAAAGCGGGGGGAAAAAAACTTTGTTCCCAGGAATCGGCGTAAACTTCGGATTCGCAACAAATCGAAATTTCCGTGAAATCCGTATCGAATTCCACCTCGTTCGAATCAATTTGCCCATCTCTAGTCACGGTACTTGGAATGGCACTTCAAAAGAATCTTTCTTGTGTGTCGCTTCAGGACTGCCCAATCACCTGGTTGCGCCTCTGAAAAACCTTGGGGAAGTATAGGTTCTTCCATGGGGCAATCCTCAGAAAAGCCTTTTTAATCCCTAGTGCTCTCATCAACTATTTCATTATTACCTGAATAATGTAAAAATCTCCATCATTCTTTATAGTCTCTAGAATGAGCAGACTTAACTTATTTATTGGCTATATCTTTGGGAATGCACCAACACTATGACCACATATATCGTACACAAGTTTAATAATTTGGGGTATGACCAACTAAAATAAATAGAAAGTGAGAAAATATAAACTGGCACTGCAATAGACGAATTAAATTTAATACATAAAATCTAAAATATACATAAAATACATAAACATAAACACAATGAACTGATGCAGGGCCCTTGCACAAAGATCTATGCATGAACCTATATATACAATCGCATCAGATGGTATTGTATCTGTATGTAAGAGATAAATGAATAAAATAACTCATAATATTACGTATAGGTTGTCAATAATATGCACACATAGTCCATATATTTAACTTGATCTCTTTATATAGTTAGTTATACAGTCCTCAGATATGATCAATACTCACAGTTGGAGCCCGTACAGTGATGTGATCAAATACTCACAGTTGGAATCTATATAGTAGGAATCCAAACATGAAACTAATTATGTCCACCAGAGAGACACGTGTAACTCCGGCATGCCGGAGTAGTAATGAGAATAGCGTTGGAACCTATTAAACCACCAATATCTTGGAGGTATTTGGTACTTTGTCTTGTGATGAGTAAAACACTCTCTCTGACAAAAAAATTGCTAGACGCGTTTCGGAAGATATCGTTCTTCCTTCCTCAGTAGCTTACTATTTCAGGTCAGGAATCATAAGGATTCCCAAAAGAGCCACTTTTCTTATCCTCTGCCATTTTATACAAGAAAATACACAAGGTGGGTGACGTAAGTCCCCTACCAGAGCAGAGGAGGAGTTCAAAAGGCGGATAAGTGAATGTCTAAAATGTAACTTTTAATAATCAAATATATAAAATGTATACATTATATAAAAATGCCAATAGAAACAATGTGATCAATCAGAGGATCACCAATCCTGTCAATGTGAACACACCAACAGCTAAATACTACACGGATCCACCATATAGTATGCTAAAAAACTACAAAGACCGTTATCAAGTGATTATTGTCAGGAGGGAGATCACATACCTGGCTTTGTTTTACGTATGCCGGGTAGTGTAGCGTCCTCCAATTTAGGTGTCTTGGGCGAGGGAAGAGATGGACCGCATAGGATGGCGGGAGAGGGGAGGTGTGGTACTCTGCGGGATGTAGAGTGCTGGGGTCCCTATTAGGCCCTATACAAAACAATGTCAGGGACCTATTATGCCCTATAAAGTTTCAACTTGGGGCCGCAGCCCTAAATGACTGCCACCCCAACTGGAACCTCTCCCTGCCGTCGGCCTACTAACCCTGAACTAAATAGGGAACGGGAATCAGGGAAGAACAAGAAAATAAAAAGTTCGCTAGACTTGGTGTCCTGGATTCAGAACATCCATTATCTGTGGAAGTCTTGGTCATATCCCCACAGAGATAGCAAGGTGCGAAATTTATATGAAACAGTGCAAAAAAGTATATGAAACAGTGTATAAGACAAAAGAGATATTAATCCCTGAATCCAGTATACAAAGTGTCTATCTAGGTCAAGGGTTCCCTACATGTTTTTCCCATGTATATGGGCTCATCAGGGGAAATACGACCCTTAAAGTTTAATTCTTAGAAGTTCTGATGATGAATATCAGCAAGCATGTGATGGTCCATGGGTCAGGATTGTTTTCAAATGATAATAGACCATCCAAAGATAAGGTGCATGGAGGAATTGCACATGGAGACAGTACAGTGGTACTGTGATGGCAGTGCTGGGCTGTCGACGCCCGTTGTGTGAGTGTCAGGAGAGCATCTCGTGAATACTGCCTGATACTGGAATGATACTAGTTAGAGGTGTTCTAATTTATCTTGATGACATTTTGATTTACTGCAAGGACATCTCATCTCATTGGGCAAAGGTAAGAGAGGTCTTACAGATCCTCAGAGAGAATGCCTTGTATGCTAAGCCAGAGAAATGTTTATTTGCAGTTCAAGAATTGTAATTTTGGGGATATATTTAATCATCTGAGGAATTCAAGATGGACCCAGAGACGGTCAAAGCTGTGCTTGAATGGCCAAGGCCTGAGACTTTGAAAGCATTCCAAAGGTATCTGGGCACCGCTAATTGTTATTGGAAATTTATCAAGAATTGTTCTGTGCTTGCTAAACCTATAGCAGAAAAGGGAAGTAGTGGCTTTTGAAAGCATTTGAAAGCAATATAGGCATGCAACTCACCGGATGTGGGACAACCCAACTCAAGGAGGGACAGAGCAAAATGTAGGTATAAGCTTTTGTTTATGCAGCTGCATGCCCTGTCTTTTTTTCTGGAATGGTGGTCCACAAAGTGTCTGGTAGGCATCAATCGAAGGCCCAATCTCTCAGGTTTTTATACGGCCCCAGGATTCTGTGCTCTCACACAATTGTAGTAGCTTTTTTAAGGCACATGCATCTCTCCACGTCCATTACGGGCATGGAGAGCCCTCTTTCTATTCCCGGCCAAGAAACAGCTTGGAATAATTTCTTTGAATTAAAACTATATTTTTCTTAAAATCATTTAAATGCTTTAATAATAGCCATATTGTTTTTAGAAAACTCTCTAATAATTTTATTAGAATTAAAACAGTTGTTTCTGCACTAGTGTGTGAAAATCTCTCTAGATGAAATGCATTCAATATGTTGAACAGATAGACATACCAATAAGAGGTTCAAGCACAAGGATAACTCAGCTTATCAGAAAAGTCTCTCTGTAAAGCCCTCCAGCCTAGTGAGGACGCCCTCAAGCACTGACTTGATTAGGGTTTGAGAGTTTTAAGAACTTGCCTCCTGGCTTCCACTTCAGAAAACAGTGCATTTCCCATTGGCAGGACAGTTTCTAGGTAACTTTCTAGCCAACTAGGGGAATCTTATAACCCCATCCCCATGATAGAAATAAATTGCCCCCCAAAATAATTATAACACAGTCTTCATCCCAATAAATTATATTTTTTCACAAAAGTTAATATATACAATGCTTACCCAAATTATACAGCCTACCTTAGATAAATACAAAGTCCCTTCACAGTGAATTTTTTATCAAAGCTTTGTTCATAAATACAGCAACAGAAAGTAGCTCCATACATATATACAACACCAGAACAAGGCTTCATATGAAAAATAGCACCAGAACCAAACACTATATAAAAAATGCAGACCCACACAGGATTGTACTGCACTGTACCAAGCTCTGTACAGAATACTAGAACCAGGGTCCTTACATTAGTACACCAACAGAAACAGATTCTTAATAAAAAATATACCATCCTCCTCAGTTCTCAATGTTAGAATTAGGAGACACTGAATTTCTGGTAACACTTACTTAGCAGTCTGAATTGTGTTCTAGTGCTGGGCTGCTGATTGAGTCTACCACACCGGCTCTCTGTAGGTTGCTTGTGGTCTGGCAGGGGTTAACTCACTCTGAATGTCTGGTATCTTTCACATGGATCAGGATTCCTGACTAGCAAATAAATATCTTCTGTGTGCTATGTCCGTTGGCCTAATAATTTTTACCAGCTCTATAATCAGCTTTCTCTGTATTTCTGGTTTTCTGTTTTTTGGCTTATGTTCTGTGACTATCCTTTTATGTATATGATTTCATACCTTATATGTTATCTCTTTTGTGAACTGGATTGTTTCCCACCTTTGTTGTGTTTAATTGTTTGTCCTTTTTTGTGTCTGCCTTTTGGCATAGGGGCTGTTTTATGGTTGTTTTGTATCGACTAGGATACACATTGGCAAGCAGACAGGGCTGTTAGGGGTCTGGGGTTTTAGGGTGCACTGTCTATACTAGCACAGGGTTCCTACATACATACTTACAATCTCAAATGATTTTACATATATACAGAGCACTCTTTACATACACACATTGTCTCCTTAAGTCTTTCAAATTTATACAATAAAGTAGCTCTGTTAATTTATCTAAATGTACAAATTGTGCCATAATTAATCTACATTCTACAGCACCAGCAAGTTAATACATGGTAGATACATACTGTAAAATTATTAAGCTGTAGTTTATGAGACACTTGTTGGCATCATCTTTGTTTCCCAAAGATCAAGTCAGCGGCTTCTGGTGCTGGCTCTGAAACCTAAATGATGCTTTAGGCATAGATATCAATTACCCTCACCCAACCATCCCTCAAGCAGTACTGGGTGTCAAAAAGTTAGCTGGGGAAGTCTCAATAGAGACCTGTTAACCCTGTTCCACATACAGATGCACGATTAGGCCAAAGCCTTTCTTTTACCAGTCTCAAATTGTCCCAGACAGTCAATGCAGGGTCTCTCAACAGTGTTAGGTACTCAGAGTTTGGTCTTTCATGAGTCTCAGGACTTCCTCAGTGTATTAAAGTGACCTTATTGTTGTTGTCCAGAGAGCTGTCCAGAGACAGAAGTGTATTGAGTGCAGCTATGGTACGTTAATTAATATACATTTAGTTTTTTCTTAAAATAAACCTTATGCAAATTATCTGCAGCGCTCCCAGGGATGTGGAGTAGCCTCCACCACTAGAGAAGAAGGGCCTTATTAAAGGATTGGATAAATATCTGATTATTAATGAAATATTAAGGAATTATGAAAAAATATATTATGATAAAGTGGGGTCCCCGGGTAAGTGGGGAAAAATATGGAAAACAGCGGGGGAAAAATGTAAGTTTGGAAAAAGATAGTAGCAATGTTTTTTTTCTTTTCTCTTCCCCCTCCCTTGGCTGAATGGGGTCGGGTTCTATTTTGGATTGGGGTTTGTCCAAGATATGTTGATGTAAAATAAAGATGATATGGTGAGCATATTCTCAATTAGATGTTAACTGTGAAAGTAAAGAAAAGCCTGATAATTTGTAATATGCTTGCTTGCACACTGTCTTGTACATGTAAAATCTGTATGTTAATTATGTAAGAAAAATAAATATAATGAAACTGTTTTTTAAAAAATAGGATTAGATAAAAAGGGTTTAGGGATGGTGCAGGAAGGGGGAATTACCAAGAGAACTTCATTAGAAAGTAGATTCCCAATGGTTCTATATTTGCATTCTTTTTTCACATAGTAGGCTCTGCAGATCCACCTATCATTGCAATCTTTTGCTGCTGTGGTTTAAGGCACAGAGCTCCCATCTTTGTTGCGGGTTCACATATTAAAGGACTAGCATATAGATAAAATAAAGTTTATGTTTAAAATAAAGTTTAATGTTTCAGGTTGCTTGCATTTTAATGCAGATTTACTTGTAACAAATGTTACAAAAGGAAGCATGATCATTTTTACTGACAGCTGAATTGCCTGACAGGTGTTTACCATGAGGGACGTAGAAAAATGAAACATGGAGTGTACATGACTATTTGACTGGTCAGTTGCACTCAAATGTTACTGGTACAAAAATAACAAATGTAAAATGGTGTTTTACAGTATAGTTGGATGAGGACATAACGCTAAGTATGGCCATACTGTTCACTTGCTGAAGAAAACAAAAAGCAGCAATTGAAGATGGCTCCCGTTAATGCTTAGCAAAGCAACTTTTAACCTCTATGTGTTCCAGACATCTATTGACTGCAGAGTATTTACATCCAAGAATTAAAAATAATCTTTTATTATTTATGTTATTTTGGATCCTAAGAAAATTGAGACATCCTGTAAAAAAAATATTTCATTCCTAGGAGGCAATCCTATGTTTTTATTAAACTTCTTGTGTTAAACAAATTACACTTTATTAACATCATCATTCAACATAATTTTATCCTTTGTGTTTATATACAGATTGTTTTGTTATTTAAAGCAATAAAGAATGATTTTTGTTTCTCTTACAGCTCTGGCCAGTAAACCCACATATGTCAGCTACAGCAACCACGCTATATAGACAGCAATTGAGATTTCCCTTGAACAATGGGAGGGGCTAAACCAGTGGTCAAATCAGATGCCGCTTACTACTGAATAAAAAATGGAAGCAGTCAGGATGACCAGTTAACCTGGCATGGGTTTGAAAAGCGCGTCTGGCGCAGATGGAAGAGAAATAGATGGCACATAAGTCGAAGACCTGGGCACATTAACTTCCCTTCAAAGCAGTGGATCAGGAACACATCAGAAATTGCTACTATGGTCCAGATAAAATTACATTTAATTGATTTTTTTTTAATCTATTTACAGTATTTCTTACTACTTTATACAAATAATATGTTTTTTGTTCCTTATTGTTTTAGGTCAGGGTTTTCACCTGTACCCTCATTAAATTCAAGAAAAAAATCACTTCAGCACAGTTTTTCAGTTCCTGGTATTCTGTTTTCATGTTTCCTGCACCGTTTTTAATTGGACTATTTAAATGACTTTATTTTTTGCCATGAATTTTCCCAAAGCTAAACAAATGCCCTATTTTAAAGAAAATGTCTATGTCTCTGTATTCTCTAGTTCTGAAATTTTGTTAAAACAATTTTAAATGCTGCTTTGAAATCTAAAAACCGAAAGAAACTCATCCAAATGCAATTGTTATGAAGCTCAATTATTAAAGCACACATAACAATTTGGCATAAATTATACTTTCTACATCCAAAAGCCCAATATATATATATATATATATATATATATATATATATATATATATATATATATATTGCATACAAAAAATAAGGAGAAATGATACTTGACCTCTCAGGTAAGATAGATCATTTGCCTCAATGTGAAATGGCTTGAGTTAAACAAGTCACAATATTTTCTATTTACATTTGACTCCCATTTGCCAATTATAGATGCAGATCTTAGTTTTCATGCCATATACTTAAAATTTTTGAACTTGGTAGGATTGATCTGTTTTGCTTAACATTTTCAAATACTAAAAAGTTTTGCCCTAACCATTTAGAAAAAAAGACAGGAAATTGATTTTTGTATTTTTTTAAATTATGAAGATAGTTTTTGTTTTTGAACATTTTAAAAAGAAATTTTGCAAGAAGGTATTTTTAAAACCACTCTTAATTTGGTGGTAAAGAAATTATATTTAAACGAATATAGGCTAGAATGGGATATGACTCCTTTAAAACCATATTTTGTAATATCTTTTTCACTTATAACTAGAAAGATTCTGCTACAGAAAAGTTTATGACTGCTAAGGACCAATAAAAGCCTTCATAAATGAAATGTTCACATATAAAGCCTGAATGCTTGTGACATGCTAACTTTATTAGCTTTGTCTTGCTGAGTAAGTTCAGTCTATCCCTGGCAAACTAATGGATGTATAATCACGATTATATTGATTATATGAATTGAAGTTTTATTAATAATTTACTACCATTTTTACTTCATTAACTGTAAGTGACATTGCAATTTTCCTTGTCTTGTCACAAAAGAGCTCTGAAGAACATAGGACAATCTAAAATTGGTGAATAAGAATTCTACAATTGGAGACACTTCACATCTGGTAGCTATGGTAATAAATGGTTACATCTAAAGGCCAGGGAAAAGTTGTGTGAGCCAATCCAGCCTAAAAAAATATCTTCATTATGAAAAAAGTTAATATAGCACAAGCACTTGGACATGGAGCACTGCATGATAATAATGTTTTCACTGAATACCTTTATGGTATATATGATGTACCTCTACATCTGTTCTTGAAAAATATTATGCTGCAAAGCTGACTGACAAAAACAAATGTCATATAAGTTTTTACTTGGTGTCTGTTCCCCAAATTTGCCCCTCCCATAGTCAGTTTGCAATGTATTTATTATGAGAGTTTGAAATGATCCTCCACCCTTCACCCCATGCCAACCTTGCGCGGTGCCTGCGTTTATGCAAATTTGTGTGTGCATGAAAATCACAGAGAGTCTTGAAAATGTCTTTTCTTTTTTTCTACCTGAGTGTTTTTAATAAAAGTAAAAAAAAAAAAGATAAATGCACAAACTGCTGCTGTCTTTATTTCATTGGATAATTGGGCTGATTTATTATGTGGGAAACTTTTTAGTTAGCTTTGCTGAAGTATACATTGCATACATACATTTACAGCAAAATTAGGAAATGGCGAAAAACATTTCATAAATATGGCATATCTATGAGTCTGTTCAGAGATGTGACTCCAATGTCAACAATTTGTGTAACTTTTAAAAAAGTTGCGTTGTATTTGGTGCATTGATGCTTATAATGCACACTTTCCAAACCTAATATGAAGTATAAACATTACGTACCAAAGTGTTTCTTAGGATTGAAAATATTTACATGAAGTACTTTGCAAGAGTAAAATGCTTTCAAAAACCGAAATGTTAAGTTTATTCAGGCTTAAAATATATATTTACAGAGCTGGCTCTCAATATCAGTTCTAATATTCCCAGCAGCCATTGAGAATGGAACGATGAAGAAGGCTTGGTTCTCAATGTAATAAATTTAAATACATAATAGCTAATCTGTAGTAATCTAATCCATACCACTACACATAGCTATAGGGTAAGTAAATTGAATCCTTATATATACACAGCTCTGGTGACATCATATGTGGTCTTGAAATAGTCTTTGTCATAGTATGAAGGCACCATGTGGAAAATTATTTAGACTGACGTATTGACCGCCAGTCTGAACCCTTTAAGGAGTAGGCCATTTTTTGTGTTTCCATTTCCCACTCCCTGTCAGCAAAAAAAATCTGCAGGCTATAACGTTGGTTAGAAAATATAACCCAAAAAAGGGAGAGGATCGCGGCACTTCTTTAAAAGGTATTATATTCTTTATTTGTACATTTAAAATTACAGAAAACATGGCAGAGACTTTGCTTACGCTTTTCTAGCGTTAGGTGCTCTTAGTCATGGCATAAATTCAAAGTGATGTGAAAAACAAGGAAAAGAAAATGTCCTAAAAACACTTAAAAATGTATCAAGTACATATTTGGGGGGAGCATTGCCTGGTACAGGCGATACATCGATGACATACTGATTGTGTGGTTGGGAGATGTGTTGTTCGTGCCAGGCTTTGTTTCCTACCTGAATAAAAATAATATGAATTTACACTTTACGTACAATGTAGAAGTGAAGATTATCTTGTTGAGAGGTTGCACCACCAGAAAGAAAGTAACTTCTTTAGGAAGAGTACGTCAGGGAACACTACACTTAATGCCACTAGCAATCACACTGAACATACCTTGAGGGCTATACCTGTTGGTGAGTTTAGCAGGTTAAGGAGGGCATGCTCTGACAGAGAGGATTTTTTACGTCAATCTGAGGATTTAAAAAGTACCGTATATACTCGAGTATAAGCCGACCCGAATATAAGCCGAGACCCCTAATTTTACCACAAAATACTGGGAAAACCTATTGACTCGAGTATAAGCCGAGGGTGGGAAATGCACTGGTCACAGCCTCCCCAGTATATAGCCTGCCAGACCCTGCCCCAGTGTATATAGCCAGCCAAACCCTGCCCCAATGTATATAGCCTGCCAGACCCTGCCCCACTGTATATAGCCTGCCAGACCCTGCCCCACTGTATATAGCCTGCCAGACCCTGCCCCACTGTATATAGCCTGCCAGACTCTGCCCCACTGTATATAGCCTGCCAGACCCTGCCCCAGTGTATATAGCCTGCCAGACCCTGCTCCAGTGTATATAGCCTGCCAGACCCTGCCCCAGTGTATATAGCCTGCCTGACCCTGCCCCAGTGTATATAGCCTGCCAGACCCTGCCCCAGTGTATATAGCCTGCCGCCGCTGCCAGACAGATTGCACAGAAGATATACAGGGGTCGTCGGAAAGGTGAGTTTAGATATATTTATTTTTTTGACTCCAGTATAAGCCGAGTTTGGGTTTTTCAGCACATTTTTTGTGCTGAAAAACTAGGCTTATACTCGAGTATATAAGGTAGATTAGCATTTCGAGGTCTTAATATAGCCCTAGCCAAAGATCGTACAATTTAGTACAAACTATAAACAGATTGTACACATTATTAAGAGAAATTTACCTATCTTGTATCAGGCTGAGAAACTGGACACAATTCTAAAACAGGGGTGCAACTTTGTTTCAAAGAAAGATTTGTCGTTAGGTGCTGTTCTTTCACCTAGATTATTTGCCAGTAAAACATCTGGGAACAATACATGGTTATCCACTGAAGGTTTCCACAGATGCGGAACCTCCAGATGCAACGTATGCACTTTTGCCACAGATATTTTTTTTTTAATTCCCAATAGCGATAAGATCCATTATATCAAAACATTATATTCCATTAACTGTGATTCCACCTATATAGTTTATGTGATTGAAAGTAAGGCTTCTAATATCAGATATGTGGGATGCACGACACACAAATTAAAGATCAGTATTGCGGAACATTTGCGGGATATTTCTAAAAACTCAGTAATAAATATGTCAGGTGCTTCAAGGCATTTTTGTAACGTACACTCTGAAGATATAACATCATTTTCTTTTTTGGGATTGAAAACATTTTTCAGGCTAACAGAGGAGGTGACAGATGCAGATCATTGTTGAAAAGGGAGGTATATTGGATCTTCAGATTGGAGACCAGACATCCGTCTGCTCTGAATCTGAGATCTGATGTCTCTTATTTATATTAAGATCCCTCATGTACTCTGTTCACCTTTCTGGCAATAATCTCAGGGGATTGCAATCGCCATTGTTTAAAGTTTTGGACAAGTATATATATACATCTCCCTCTGTAAGCTATTGGGGTCCACTAATGTTCGTTTCTGCTGTTTCCCAAATATATAGACATGTTGTTTGTACAAATCATGATTTTTATTGTTAGAAGATGCACTTACTCTCCATAATGCAGGATATATTCATGCATAGTATGTTATTTTTATGTTAATAACTTACATGGCAGATATAAACTACTGTTTTGGTGCAATTTTCATTGTTATAAATGTAGATTTTCCTATGCTGTTGGAGACAGGATTTAGACCCCTATTTAGACTTCTTTAGCACAGGGTTGATTAGTAACGCTACTTGTTTTTTCTTTTCAATATCCATATACCATTTCATATGGACATTATAGGTTCCGATTGCTTTGCTTGCGTATATGAGGAAATTGATATCTTTATTATGCTACTACAAATGTTGAATGATATTTTATTTAGTATTAGCCTGTTGTATAGGTGGATACGCGATGTGGGGCGTTTTCCCCTCGAGTACATCACCATGTTCATGGCACACAACCTCGATACAGAGATTGGCTGGTGCTTGTTTTAAATTTTTAATGTGTCACTTTGAATTTATGCCATGATTAAGAGCACCTAATGCTCGAAACACGTAGGCAAAGTCTCTGCCATCTTTCCTGTAACTTTTAAATGAACAAATGAAGAATATATTACCTTTTAAAGAAGTGCCACGATCCTCTCCCTTTTTGGATTACTTATACCTGCAGTCCAGACAGGCAACGCGCTCTTCAGGATGGAGGATTCCCTGTTGGATTATCACTAAGGTGTGGAGACTTGCAGACGATCGGGGTGAGCCGCATAACTTTATTTTCTAAAAAATATAACACCTGGTTTCCCATCCTCATCAGTGAAAAAAAAAAAGAACTGCCATAATTTTTTTTTTTGGCAGATCCATAGACTTCCCTTCCTTGATCTGCAAGCTTGAAAAAAACCAATGTGAGAACACTTATGGAAAACAATGGCCAAGTAAGAATGTTATAGATTCCTGCTGAATGTCAGGTCCTGGAGAATCATACAGACTCAAGGCTGCCATGGGAATGAAATGTTGTTGCTTAATGAGGTCACGGGGAGCAATAATCACATCCACTGATTATGAGTGGTAGGTGTTGCAGCAAAACGAAACCAACACCCACCCCCCGTGAGCCCTCTTCATATATCCTTATCGACATTATGACATAGATGTTATCCAACAGTCAAAAGTTTGGGGTCACAAAGTTTGGGGAAAATTTTGTGTTTTTCATGAAAATGCATACTTTTATTTTTCAAATGAGTTGCAAAATGAAAAGAAAATATAGGTTTAAATATATTTTTTTTAATTTGAAATAATTATTTTCTCGTTCAAACGTTGCTTTTATCAAAGAATACTCCCTTTGCTGCAATTACAGCATTGCAAACCTTTGGCATTCTGGCTGTTAATTTGCTGAGGTAAAGTGGAGAAATATCAGCCTATGCTCCAGGAAGCCCCTGCCACAAGTTGGATTGGCTTGATGGGCACTTATTTTGTACCATACGGTCAAACTGCTCTCACAACAGCTTGATGGGGTTGAGATTTGGTGACTCCTCCATTACATATAGAATGTCCACAGGGTATTGCATGGTGTTGCAAAATGGAATGATAGCCTTCGTTATTCAAAATCCTATTGACCTTGTAGAAATATCCCACTTTACCAGCACCAAAGCAACCACAGACCATCACATTACCTCCACCATGCTTGACAGATGGCGTTAGGCACTCTTCCATCTTTTCAGTTGTTCTGCATCTCACAAATGTTAATGTAAAGTTGTTGCCCGAAGAGGTCGTACCCTTGGAAACATTCTTTCCCCTTCTATGATAACTGACACCAAGTCACATAGAACATAGTTACACACTCAGAGGTTCTTTAGGTCCAGATAGAGACAATGCCGCACCTGCATGTTTATCACAACGACCAAATTCTTCCACAACACCTCATGTAACAAAACTTATCACATCAAGCAGCATTTAACTTGTAACAGTTACAATGTAGTGTTTGTCATCCAATGCATTGAGTGCAACTTGTTTTATGTGGGTTGCACCATACACAAACTCAAATCCAGATTACTTGAGCATGTCAATGACATCACTGGCAATGCAATTTTGAATATCAGTGGAGCCTCCTCTAATTTCTGCAACATGCACAACAAACAAACATACACTCGATCGTGAAGCATACTGGATAATGTTGTTAAACACAATGTCACCTTCAGGTATGAACATTAGGAATGAACTAATGTTACATTACCAATAATATTATTTGTTTTCTTTCCTCTGCTGTTCCCACTTCAATTATATTCTTCTGCTTGTATGTTTTTACCAGATCGCAGTCCTCGGTGCACAGGGTACAATTGTTTTTAATATTTGATACAACTATAATAATCAATATTGTATGCACAACTATCTGTTGCATTAGTGGCCAGGTCATGTGTATTTTGATGATATAAATCACTCCCTAACAGTTATATATGCAGCACTTTCTCTTGCTGCTTTTGCACCCTTTCACATGTCTTGGTTGCCATGGTAACAGTAAACAATGTGCTATCCAGACCATACACCCACCAAAAGGGGTGTGGCCTTTTTTTTTTCACGTGTCATCAATTTTGGGATAAATTGTTTTTTTCAACACTTAGTATTATGCATGATTAAGGATGCAGTTATTGTCTGAAACGCGTTGGACGATCTTGATGTATGTCCACTTTTTAACCTTGCCTTAAATAAAATGAACAAGTTTTAACAAAACATACCATGCTTTTTTATGCTCATTAAATCTCAGCTGGATTGAGTGTCTGTGCTCTCCCAACATGGCGTTCACACATGGTGGAAACTGGACACAACCCAGCAAGTATTCGTACTGCCAGAGCTGCAGCAAAGAAGTTGGTGAGTGAGATTTTCTGCAGGTTTGGACTCTCAGAGATCATATAGTCTGGTCGCAGAACCCACTTTACTGGACAGGTAAAGACTGAAACCTTGTCCCTCCTGGGTGTAGAACAGGCCCTACACACCCCTCACTCTTTAGTGGTAGGGTTGAGAGACTAATGTCACTCTCAAGTTAGAGATACAGAATGCCATGGAAGAAACAGGGAAACCATGGCCCGATTGCCTCCCTGCTGCCCTTTATTCAGTTAGGACCACACTTAACAGAAAGACGGGATTGTCCCCTTTTGAGATGCTTTTTGGCTGTGCACCCAGACTGGGCCTTTACATCCCACAGACCCTATAGCTGATGGCAGGAAACCAGGTGGAACATGCCATACAGTTGAGCCAGACCTTTGAAAAGGTCCGTAAAAGTGTTTCTGATTTTTCAGATCCAGACAGTGACCTCAGGATGCATACCCTGAAGTCTGGAGACTACATGGTGGTAAAGAGATACACCAGAGAGTCTGGAATCTTGTTACAACGGTCCTTTCCAAGTTCTGGTGACCTGAGCCATGTCTGTGAAGCTAGAGGAAAGCCAACATGCTTCCACGCTTTCAATTGCAAACTTTCTTACTTTTCCTGCTAGCCGGTCTCTTCTGACTGACTGTATGCTCAGGGAAGGAGACTTTACCTACGGTTGGTGCAACGAGACAGAGACCTTCTTTAATATTGACAGCACAGGTAATCCTGTATAGTGTCTGATGTGTACTGGATTTGTGGGAATAGAAGAGTCAGGTCAAGCTTGCCTAGAGGCTAGGAAGGTGAGTGTGCTGTGATAAAATGTGTGCATTCTTTCCTCGTCATCCCCAAGGATAAGTTAGACAGACAAAAAAGTTAGAGAATCCCAAGGGATTCTGAAGAGAGAAGTACCTAGATGACAACATTTATATAGATACAGTAGGAGTACCAAGGGGGGTCCCAGATGAATTTGAGACCCACAATCAGATATGGGAAGGTCTAGAGTCCATTATACCCCAGATAGCTATGAACAAAAATGTTGATTGGGTTAACTGTTTTTATTGTAATCAACAGAGATTTGTGAATTATATCCATGACCCACACCCCTCGAAAAGATTGAAGAACTGACCAGGGGAAACAGGTGTACACTTCATCACTTTGTGGTTGGGAAACTAGAAAAGGATCCTCTTCCAAGTAGCTGCAGCTTTGTTAGGATCTCTGATTCTAATGCTCCTGATAACGGCCTGTGCTATACCCTGTTTCAGGAAGATGCTAACTCACTCTGTGGATAGCCTAGCCCCCACAATGCCCCTTCTGCGTGATGATATAGAGACACTGGAGCATCCCTTAGATGGTATGCCGATGAGAAGGAGCCGTGAGTCTGTGTATTAGATGTATGAATGAAAGGGGTAACCCATTTTGAATCCCCAGACCCTAGATAACTCTAGATGAGGGATACCGAACAAGTCTTTAGGTCTTCGTGTTCAGGGAGCCAGCAGCTATCGGGGATGTGCTTTGCCCACGAACAAGCGGCCAACTACGCAAGGCAGCAACTTAGAAGTATTTTAGCCTTTTTAGTATTTTTGCTATAGTTGACAAGACGTTTCCCACTCAGGAAAACCACACACTTACACCCTAGTCAAAGTCAAAGACTACTCCGTCCAGGAGATGCAATGTGTGTTCGGGTAAATTACCAGACTCCCCTAAGAAAGCAGTCTGCAAGGATTGTTTTGATAATATTATGCTTGAAAAAAGACTTCTTGCATGAATTAAGATCCATGTTTCAATCCTAAGTAAAGAGTACAGTAATTTCTCAGATTCTCAGAAAGGACTTCCTCCAAAGAAGCATAAAGGGCCTGAACCTACTCATACCCTAGATTCAGATCAAGACCTTGCTTTTTGTTCCTACCAGGAAGCAGAAGGAGAAGAAAAATCCTAGAAAGTCAAGAGAAAAAAGAGCTCTTGTAACACCCCCTGGAACCCTTCAATAACATTAGCATAATTACAAAAGTTGATTTTAGAAGGAAGGAGACCATGGATACCAAATAGAATAAGAATACCAAAGTCACTGTGCCTGGATCTATGAGTAAGTGTCCCTGAATTAGCATTCTTGATTTTTATTTAATTGACCTTAATTAAAGGTTATTTTTATGGGTGTTTAATGGGTTTTCTGCCTTGGTGGTATTTTTAAATGTTAAGCAAATTAGACTTAAATCATACAGATCCTTTCTATACATACAACATATGGGTTTTTAAGAAGATGATATTTAGTGCAGAAGGAAATCTCAAGAGTAGTGTCTTGAGCACTTGGGATACGATTCCCAAGGGGTAATAGGCCATAGGAATACATGACTCCATGCACATGTAAAACGTCATTGGTACTTGGCACTCTTCAGTCATTTTTTGGACTGAAAAAACATAGGTAAAACTGTAAAAACACCCTGGCACATTTCCCAAACCCTGAACTTTTTTGAGTTTCTGTTGTCTTGTCATGATGTTGTGAGATGTGTGTTTCCTAAGAATTTGTGAGTTAAACTGTTATTCCAGCTACACAAGAAATTGTATAGAGTATGTGTTTATTTGCCCTGTAAAATGTGTCTGTTTTGAATTCATATGTTATGATTAATATTTTGATGCATTATTGAATATGTTATCGAGTGAGGACAGGTGATGTAAACAAATAAAATCTGAATAATTTAAAGTATAGAGGAAGATGAAGGGAAATTGCCTGTAAGAATGAAATCTTCAGCTCTGTTCTGTATAATGTTGCAGCTTAGCTCTGTGCAGGATGAGAGAGAGGGAGAAACAGGAAGGCAAGCAGCTGCATGAGCCAGCAATGTGTGTGTGTAAATGGTTTTCTAGTGTTGTGTGATTGAATTCTAAGGGTTAAACTTTGACTGCCAAAGACAATCTTAGAGTGAATGAGTGAAGTGATATTGCTTTATTTTGTAAAAAAAAATTAATTTACACAAGGGTGGATGGTTTGGACCTCCTACCCACTTCACCTAGGTGAGTCTGCTAAACAAGTACAAAATAGGTGAATGACCATATTAAAACGTAACTTTTAATTTAACAATAACAAATGATAAAAAATATAGATATAGTTTGGTACTAAAATTATAGTCCCCAAGGGAGCAATTCTTAGTCAGCCGTCCGGAAAGTGATAATTCAAAGAAGTGCGTGTATGGTAAAGGACGCTGTCTCAAAAAGCCTCAACCTACATAAAGAGACTTTTTGGAGTTACCGCCCATATTTTCCACTAGTTAATAAGCTGGATACTGCTATTGTACTGCTTGCACCCCTCATCTCTAGCCAGACACGTTGTTGTTGCGGTCTCTTGCACCCCAGATGAGCCTGCAATGTTCAGGCGAAACATGCCATGTTGGGTCGTGACAGTTGTAACTCAACATTGATGCACATAACCTTTTACTCCGGTGCTGGGATACATGTTTCTGTTCTATGAAATACAGAAGTTTTTCAATACATGTAGAGGACATGAATATGCAAACTCATCCACCTCTCCTCATCCTTCTTAAGTGTAGGGTCTGAAGGCCGAGCAGAGGGATAGGTTCCAGACGGGATGGCAGCTGGTTAGGGCTGCGGTCCCGTGTTGAGGCATTATTGCTTATTCAGGACCCTTCCCCATACAGTTAGGGACAATTAGGGTCAAAGTTGCGCACCCAGGACTATTAAAGTGCACCCCTGCCCCAACTATTTAATGCATCTACATGACACTCATACTTACCTTTTACTGTCCTTTGGTGGCTACTCTCCATGATTTTCTTGCACTTGGTCTTATCGATGGTCAATATCTGTAGTTCCAAAACTGAGGAAACACAACCTTGGAGACTTATCTATCAATTTTGTATTGAGACAGGTATGTGACTGACCATATTGATATGTATGCTGAGTAGTATTTAAACTAAACTAACAGTGTCCTTTGCCATACACGCACTTCTTTGAATTATCACTTCCCGGACGGCTGACTAAGAATTGCTCCCTTGGGGACTATAATTTTATAACCAAACTATATCTATATTTTTTATCCTTTGCTATTGTGAAATTAAAATTTACGTTTTAATTCACCTATTTTGTACATGTTCTGCTATATTTTGTGTATTTTATTGTATGTGTTTGATAATTGAACATTAACATTTTTTTCTTTTCCCACACTTTTTGGATGATCCTATAGCTGATGCAATGGTGGGTATTTTCTGTAATGAGCAGGGCACCCCTACTCAGACTACAAAGATCTGTGTGGCCAGGATATAGTGAAGGTAGAGTCATTTCCCAGTTGGCATTGAACTCATAATAATCTAACAAGAGCTCTGCTGAGGGAATGGTTGAAAAATGTAAACATATTTATTCTATAGGTTGGGGTAATATTTGACCTTATTACCCTGACCATAGAGTTCTTTCCTTTTAAGCCATCATTATAGGGATGTTATCAATGTTCCCTTATGTGAACACATTTTCAGATGCCATTCTGTTATCAATTCAAATGGCTATAATTAAAGGGGTATTCCGGGAATATGAACGTCTGACACAAAACCCCTTGATGCTATAAATAAATGAATGTTACAAAACTGAATGTCATTAGTCACTAAATGGAGCTTAAATAGTTTGATTTTATGATTCACAAAATTTTATGGCCTCCCTAAAGTATCCGTAGTGATCCTTTAGTTCTCAGTAACTCCTCCTACCTCTTAACCTCTGCTCCCAGTGATGATCTAACTCATACTCATCACTCATACATACAAATGTATACACTGTTACACACATATAGGGCATATACACAACACATATACACACACATACAGTGCCATATATTTACAGCTTACATACACACATAACTTACTGTATTTCTACACACCATACACCATATACACATACAGCATGTACTCATCACAGATACACACACATAAACAATATATGACACATTCTTCATTCTTTAGTGTCAGGTCAGATGACGGGGCCCAATGACACTGTGGGCCCCATAGCGGCTGCTACCACTGTAGTTACGCCCCTGGATTACAGTTAGACATACTGATGACTGACAGATTCATTTACATTTCAAAGATTTTTCAAAGGAATTTCCTCTAAATTAGGCAAAAGATAGCATCCCCTACATTGATATAAAATATCAAAGAATATAAAAGAAATATATAAAGAATGTGAACTCATCTGGAGTGATTACCTCATTTGTCAATAAACAAATTAACAATAAGTCTTTATAAATGATAAATCTTTTTTTATATGACACCATCATAGTCTACAACTCTTTACAGATTATAGGAAAAATAAACTAATAAAATAAGACATAACAGTGTCATAATATTGTCAGATGATACAATAGAGTTACAATTATATATTACAATTATACACTCACCGGCCACTTTATTAGGTACACCATGCTAGTAACGGGTTGGACCCCCTTTTGCCTTCAGAACTGCCTCAATTCTTCGTGGCATAGATTCAACAAGGTGCTGGAAGCCGCAGATTTGTCGGCTACACATCCATGATGCGAATCTCCCGTTCCACCACATCCCAAAGATGCTCTATTGGATTGAGATCTGGTGACTGTGGAGGCCATTTCAGTACAGTGAACTCATTGTCATGTTCAAGAAACCAGTCTGAGATGATTCCACCTTTATGACATGGCGCATTATCCTGCTGAAAGTAGCCATCAGATGTTGGGTACATTGTGGTCATAAAGGGATGGACATGGTCAGCAACAATACTCAGGTAGGCTGTGGCGTTGCAACGATGCTCAATTGGTACCAAGGGGCCCAAAGAGTGCCAAGAAAATATTCCCCACACCATGACACCAGCACCACCAGCCTGAACCGTTGATACAAGGCAGGATGGATCCATGCTTTCATGTTGTTGACGCCAAATTCTGACCCTACCATCCGAATGTCGCAGCAGAAATCGAGACTCATCAGACCAGGCAACATTTTTCCAATCTTCTACTGTCCAATTTCGATGAGCTTGTGCAAATTGTAGCCTCAGTTTCCTGTTCTTAGCTTAAAGGAGTGGCACCCGGTGTGGTCTTCTGCTGCTGTAGCCCATCTGCCTCAAAGTTCAACGTACTGTGCGTTCAGAGATGCTCTTCTGCCTACCTTGGTTGTAACGGGTGGCGATTTGAGTCACTGTTGCCTTTCTATCAGCCCGAACCAGTCTGCCCATTCTCCTCTGACCTCTGGCATCAACAAGGCATTTCCGCCCACAGAACTGACGCTCACTGGATGTTTTTTCTTTTTCGGACCATTCTCTGTAAACCCTAGAGACGGTTGTGCGTGAAAATCCCAGTAGATCAGCAGTTTCTGAAATACTCAGACCAGCCTTTCTGGCACCAACAACCATGCCACGTTCAAAGGCACTCAAATCACCTTTCTTCCCCTTACTGATGCTTGGTTTGAACTGCAGGAGATTGTCTTGACCATGTCTACATGCCTAAATGCACTGAGTTGCCGCCATGTGATTGGCTGATTAGAAATTAAGTGTTAACGAGCAGTTGGACAGGTGTACCTAATAAAGTGGCCGGTGAGTGTATAAGGTTCATCACAAAATATTAGCAACATCTAGGGAAAAAAGAAATGCTTCTATAATTTGAGACAGAAACAGTAGCGCTGGAGCTTCCATCTAATATTCTGATAAAACAATAAAATGACAAGTCTTTATGGAAGTAGTGCAAACGTACACTAACATAAGGCATAAAAAGTCCAATGAAACCAGTGGACATATTAACAGGTATATGGCAGGGTACATCACAACGGCAGTGTTACAAAAAAAGGCTGTGCTCTTGCCTTAGAATGGTTATAACACTCATTACTTTGTACTAATCTAACCTGTCATGTGTGAAGTCAGGGTGGACATTTCCCCCAACCTCTTCACCTTCAGCTTGACGGATGGTTCACTGAGATTTCTGATTTCTTTTCCTTTAGATCAATATAACACAATAGAACACATTTTCAATTAATATCAAGTTGGGTTTAATGGGCCTTTGTTTTTTTTTGAGCCATAGTAACTATATTACTTAACTGATCAATTAAAGACTTTACTGATGGATCAATTGCCAATCGTGTCTTCTCTTTTATACCAACTGTTATATAGGAGCTGTTAATGCTAAAGTGCTACAATTTCTTTTCTAGTATATATATATATCATTGTTTACTATAGATATTAGTAACAAATTGGGCATTAAAATGCTTTTAAAGTGCTGGGAAAGTATATGCTGCTGCAACAAACAAGGTTTTTTATAGTAAAACAGCAAAACAGTCACAGAGCCCCCAGTAGCCAATAGTCACACAGCCCCTAGCATACATTAATCACAGTGCATCAACATGGGACTGAAACATGCAGGTATTACATTTTCTTTATGTTTTACTCAAAGACCAAAAGAGCATTTCAACCCCAAAAATGTGACAAAAAATTTTATTAGACAAGTTGCATATTTTATGGCTGTGTTACACAAAAGATGGAGAGGGTAACTGCACCTCAAAAAATCTCAATATTTACAGTGAATTTTCATTAGAAAAGTGATATTTTTTTGTATGCTTCAAGCACATGACAGAAGAGTATTTCAGCCCCAAAAGAGGACTCACAACACATTTTCATCAGAATGTGGTAAACACACATCGGGATACTAATAAAAAAAATTGTGTTACATTTTCTATAAAAACAAACTATTGCCAGTTATTATGTATGTATTAGACACAGTGCAGTGCATGTGATAAAGGGGGAGAGTGATTCCAAAATAAACTAGAAAAGTGCCAGATATTATTTATTAAAGGGGTTATCCGGATTTTAAAAATAACTGAGGCCCGGGCTGGGGTGGGCTAGTTAAACATAACAAACATCTACTTACCTCGTCCGGCGCCGCCGATGTCCCGCTCCGCGGCCGGTCTTCTCTGTGCGCCAGTTTCATTACAGGGGCGCACTGGGAGCTTCCGGCCGGCTGGAAGCTCCTATCCGACACCATCTCTCAGCGCTTACAACGCTCAGAGATAGGGACGAATAGGAGGAGCCGGGCCACATCCCGGACCGGAAGCTCCTTGTGCACGGCTTCCGTGCCCCTGTAAACAAACAGGGGCACGGATCGAAGGGGCCATCGGCGGCGCCGGAGGAGGTAAGTACATGTTTATTCTGTTTAAATATCCCTCCGCAGCCCAGCCATAAGAAATTTTTAAAACCTGTATAACCCCTTTAAATAGACATTGTCCCTGTAGGATAGTTTACATTCAAGCTAAAATCGAACCAGACAAGTGCAGGATATTATGTATGGAGTTGACTTAGGCTCAACAGCTTATTTTAAATAAAACATAGGTAGAGATGAGCGAGCACTAAAATGCTCGGGTACTCGTTATTCGAGACAAACTTTTCCAGATGCTCGAGTGCTCGTCTCGAATAACGAGCCCCATTGAAGTCAATGGGAGACTTGAGCATTTTTCAAGGGGACCAAGGCTCTGCACAGGGAAGCTTGGCCAAACACCTGGGAACCTCAGAAAAGGATGGAAACACCACGGAAATGGACAGGAAACAGCAGGGGCAGCATGCATGGATGCCTCTGAGGCTGCTTAATCGCACCATTATGCCAAAATTATGGGCAACAGCATGGCCATGACAGAGTGACCGAATGAGGCTAGATAGCATCTAAAACATCCAATAATTGACCCTGACACTATAGGGAACAGCATGCAGAGGCAGCGGCAGCAGTGGCAGGCTAGAGAGTCTCATGGCGACATACCCTAAATGGACTCAGGTTTCACCAAAGGAGGTGAAATGATTTCCTATGTGAACAAAAGGTTGACGGTATATTTAGTCGATAACACAGCATGGTGGCGACATAGTGACCAAGTTCCATAACGTTTCTGGTGAAACACCCGAAAAATGAGCCTGACACAGCTCTTTTGATAAGGGGACGACATGTGGAGGCCGCCATGGAGAAGACTTCCATGATTAAGAGCGACAGTATGGGGCATCCATATTGCGCTGCTATGATTGCAACTTCAGGTCTCCAGCATGGCGGCGACAGATGGGCCGAGTTCCACTATGTATCTGGTGAAACACCTGAAAATTCTGCCCGACACAGCTCGTTTGATAAGGGGACGATGTATGGAGGCAGTGAACTAGTAGTAGATTAAAGGTGCTGCAGTTAAAACTATGTTAGTTGGATCTTGAGATGGAGCTGGCGCTCCGCTGCCAGGCGAGCTTTCGCCAATCCAAGCCCCTGTCTCTAGGCTACTCCCCAAACAGCACTTCTAAGAACCTTTTGTATAAGATCAAGTGTAGTAGCGTTCTTATAAGTTTAGGATATGGCGGGTGAGGGGAATGTAAACAGATGCGCAAGAAGCGCTGAAATAATATTGGTAAATGATAAAAGTTTGCCAGTATATTTTGTGGATTACACAGCAGGGTGGCGACAAAGTTAACAAGTTTGATGTGGAAGCCATGAAAACAACCCAAAATTCTGCCTGACACAGTTCGTTTGATAAGGAGACAATGTATGGAGGCAGCTATATGGACGACTTTTGGAGGCAGCTATGGCGATGACGTGTGGAGGTAGCAATGGAGACAACGTGTGGAGCCAGCTAAAAAGACGACATGTGGAGGCTGCTATGGAGACAATTTAATTTGGATAGTGCCTGTATGTGGCAGTCCAAAAAAGTTTTCAAACCAGAGGAGCAGGTAGGTGGTCCTCCAGAAAAATTAAATAAATTGAGTGCCTGTATGTGGCAGTCCAAAAAAGTTTTCAAACCAGAGGAGCAGGTAGGTGGTCCTCCAGAAAAATTAAATAGATTGAGATGTGGCACTCCCAAAAATTGCTTAAAACAGAGGACCGGGTAGGTGGCCCTCCAGAAAAATTAAATACATAGAGTACTATAGCTAGAGCCAGTTGGCCCTGGCAAAAAATAGCCAGTTTCCTCCTGTACAAAGAGGAGGAGAAGCAGGACAATGAGGAGGTGCATACATTATTCAGGTTGAGCTTCTTTCACCTGGTGGAGAATGAAAATGCGGAGAAATCCAGGCTTTATTCATCTTGATAAGCGTCAGCCTGTCAGCGCTGACAGTCGACAGGCGTGTACGCTTATCGGTGATGATGCCACCAGCTGCACTGAAAACCCGCTCGGACAACACGCTAGCGGCAGGGCAGGCAAGAACCTCCAAGGCGTACAGCGCCAGTTCGTGCCACATGTCCAGCTTTGAAACCCAGTAGTTGTAGGGAGCTGTGTGATCATTTAGGACGATGGTATGGTCAGCTACGTACTCCCTCACCATCTTTCTGTAAAGATCAGCCCTACTCTGCCGAGACTGGGGACAGGTGACAGTGTCTTGCTGGGGTGACATAAAACTGGCAAAGGCCTTGTAAAGCGTACCCCTGCCAGTGCTGGAAAAGCTGCCTGCTCGCCTACTCTCCCTCGCTACTTGTCCCGCAGAAGTACGCCCTCTGCCGCTAGCGCTGTCAGAAGGGAAATACTGTTTCAGCTTGTGCACCAGGGCCTGCTGGTATTCATGCATTCTCACACTCCTTTCCTCTCCAGGGATGAGAGTGGAAAGATTTTGCTTGTACCATGGGTCCAGGAGAGTGAATACCCAGTAATCGGTGCTGGAATAAATTCTTTGAATGCGAGGGTCACGGGATAGGCAGCCTAGCATGAAATCTGCCATATGAGCCAGAGTCCCAACGCGCAAGAATTCACTCCCCTCACTGGCCTGACTGCCCATTTCCTCCTCCTCCAACTCCTCTTCTTCTGCCCATACACGCTGAACAGTGAAGGACTGAACAATGGTCCCCTCTTGTGTCTCGCCAACATTCTCCTCCTCTTCCTCCTCATCCTCCTCCACCTCCTCCGATATGCGCTGAGAAACAGACCTAAGGGTGCTTTGGCTATCAACAAGGGAATCTTCTTCCCCTGTCTCTTGTGACGAGCGCAAAGCTTCCGACTTCATGCTGACCAGAGAGTTTTTCAACAGGCCAAGCAGCGGGATGGTGAGGCTGATGATGGCGGCATCGCCACTGACCATCTGTGTTGACTCCTCAAAGTTACTCAGCACCTGACAGATATCAGACATCCACGTCCACTCCTCATTGTAGACTTGAGGAAGCTGACTGACTTGACTACCAGTTCTGGTGGAAGTTGACATCTGGCAGTCTACAATCGCTCTGCGCTGCTGGTAAACTCTGGATAACATGGTTAATGTTGAATTCCACCTCGTGGGCACGTCGCACAACAGTCGGTGCGCGGGCAGTTGGAGGCGGCGCTGCGCTGCCCTGATTTGGCAGCATCTGTGCTGGACTTCCTGAAATGCGCACAGATGCGGCGCACCTTCGTGAGCAAATCAGACAGATTGGGGTATGTCTTGAGGAAACGCTGAACTATCAGATTTAACACATGGGCCAGGCATGGCACATGTGTCAGTCTGCCGAGTTGCAGAGCCGCCACCAGGTTACGGCCGTTGTCACACACAACCATGCCTGGCTTCAGGTTCAGCGGTGCCAGCCACAGATCAGTCTGTGCTGTGATGCCCTGTAATAGCTCTTGGGCGGTGTGCCTTTTATCGCCTAGGCTCAGCAGTTTGAGCACCGCCTGTTGTCGCTTAGCGATGGCACTGCTGCTGTGCCTAGAGCTACCGACTGATGGCGCCATGCCCACGGATGGTAATTCGGAGGAGGAGGAGGTGGAGGAGGGGTGGGAGGAGAAGGAGGCATAGTGGGCCTTTGAGACCTGGACCGAGGTAGGCCCCGCAATCCGCGGCGTCGGCAGTATATGAGCAGCCCCAGGGTCAGACTCGGTCCCAGCCTCCACCAAGTTAACCCAATGTGCCGGCAGCGATATATAGTGGCCCTGCCCGGCAGCACTCGTCCACATGTCCGTGGTCAGGTGGACCTTGTCAGAAACGGCGTTGGTCAGGGCACGGATGATGTTCTCTGACACGTGCTTGTGCAGGACTGGGACGGCACATCGGGAAAAGTAGTGGCGGCTGGGGACCGAATACCGAGGGGCGGCCGCCGCCATGAGGTTTCGAAAGGCCTCGGTCTCTACCAGCCTATAGGGCAGCATCTCCAGGCTAAGCAACTTGGAGATGTGGACGTTGAGGGCTTGGGCGTGTGGGTGGGTTGCGCTATACTTCCTTTTGCGCTCCAGCGTCTGGGGTATGGAGAGCTGAACGCTGGTGGATGCTGTGGAGGATCGTGGAGGCGAAGATGGGGTTTTCGCACGGGAGGTGTTTGGGCCGTGGTCCTGGGCAGGGGGCTGACTAGCAGATGACACAGGGGAAGGAGCAGTGGTGTGCCCGGCCGGAGGTGTACGGGCTTGGTGCCATTGAGTGGGGTGTTAAGCATTCATATGCCTGCGCATACTGGTGGTAGTTAAGCTAGTAGTGGTGGAACCCCTGCTGATCCTGGTTTGGCAAAGGTTGCACACCACAGTCCGTCGGTCATCCGGTGTTTCTTTAAAGAACCTCCAGACTTCTGAAAATCTAGCCCTCACCACGGGAGCTTGACTACGGGCAACATTTGGCGCTGATGCACCAGCTCTGGCCCTGCCTCTCCGTCTGGCCCCATCACTGCCTCTTCCAACCTGTTCTGCTATAGGACTTGCCTCCGTCTCAGAAGCACTGTGTTCACCTGGCCTATCAACCCAGCTTGGGTCTGTCACCTCATCATCCTCCGATCCCTCAGTCTGCTCCCCCCTCGGACTTCCTGCCCTGACAACAACTTCACCACTGTCTGACAACCGTGTCTCCTCATCGTCGGACACCTCTTTACAGACTTCTTCCACTACGTCAATAATGTCATCATCACCCACAGACTGCGACCGGTGGAAAACCTGGGCATCGGAAAATTGCTCAGCAGCAACCGGACAAGTGGTTTGTGACTGTGGGAAGGGTCCAGAAAACAGTTCCTCAGAGTATGCCGGTTCAAATGCCAAATTTTGCTGGGAGGGGGCAGACTGGGGGAAAGGAGGCTGAGGTGGAGGAGCTGGAGGAGTGCTGATTTTGGTGACATGGGTGGACTGCGTGGAAGACTGACTGGTGGACAAATAACTAGAAGCATTGTCTGCAATCCACGACATCACCTCTTCGTACTGTTCTGGCCTCAACAGTGCTCTACCACGAGTCCCAGTAACTTGAGACATGATGAACCTAGGGAGTGTAGCTCTGCGGCGTTCCCCTGCTCCCTCATCAGCAGGTGGTGTCTCACCCCGCCCAGGACCACGGCCTCTGACCCCTGCAGTAGTTGGACGCCCACGCCCTCATCCTCTACCCCTAGCCCTCGGGTTAAACATTTTCCAAATTAAAGTGTAATTTTTTTTTTTTTTTGTGTTTATTTTTTTTTTATTTTTATTTTTTTTTAACAAAACGATGCTATCCTATTGCTATGGCTAGTTTCTAACCTACACTGACAGCACACAACTGGATTTTGTGCTGTGCCTGATGACTTTGAGCTATAAAATGAAATAAAGGTAAAAAAAAAAAAATCAGCAGACTCTGCCTAATTCTAATCAAACCCCTAATAAATTGTCCCACTTCGGTGTTTGAGGTGGATATGCGTGTCACTAAGAGCTAAACACAACGGTCGCAGGTCTCCCAGCAAATTCCTCACAATATGGTACTAGCTGCACTACTAATGCCAGCAAGCCCAGCCACACGCAAACAAAAAAAAGGAAAATATAACGCTATTGTAGGCCTAAGTAAGCCGTTGGGGTTCTCCTATGGCTATTTTGTAGCCTACAATGAAAGCACACTGCTTTGCAAGATGAGTTTGAGATATAAAATGAAATAAAGGTAAAAAAAAAATAAATCAGCAGACTCTGCCTAATTCTAATCAAACCCCTAATAAATTGTCCCACTTTGTTGTTTGAGGTGGATATGCGTGTCACTAAGAGCTAAACACAACGGTCGCAGGTCTCCCAGCAAATTCCTCACAATATGGTACTAGCTGCACTACTAATGCCAGCAAGCCCAGCCACAAGCAAACAAAAAAATGGAAAATATAACGCTATTGTAGGCCTTAGTAAGCCGTTGGGGTTCTCCTATGGCTATTTTGTAGCCTACACTGAAAGCACACTGCTTTGCAAGATGAGTTTGAGCTATAAAATGAAATAAAGGTAAAAAAAATAAATAAATCAGCAGACTCTGCCTAATTCTAATCAAACCCCTAATAAATTGTCCCACTTTGGTGTTTGAGGTGGATATGTGTGTCACTAAGAGCTAAACACAACGGTAGCAAGTCCCCCTGCAAATTCCTCACAATATGGCACTAGCTGCACTACTAGTGCCAGCAAGCCCAGCCACAAGCAAATAAAAAAAAAAATGTATAACGTTATTGTAGCCCTAAGAAGGGCTGTTGGGTTCTTGTAGAATCACTCCTGCCTAACACTATTCTAATAGAACACCCTAACGCTTTCCCTGACCAGCAGCAGCTCTCTCCCTAGCGGCATCCTGACACAGAATGATCCGAGCAGCGCGGGCAGGGGCTAGTCTATTCCAGGGTCACCTGATCTGGCCAGCCAACCACTGCTATCGACGTGTAAGGGTACCACGTCATGCTGGGTGGAGTGCAGAGTCTCCTGGCTTGTGATTGGCTCTGTTTCTGGCCGCCAAAAAGCAAAACGGCGGGAGATGCCATTTTCTCGAGCGGGCGAAGTATTTGTCTGAGCAACGAGCAGTTTCGAGTACGCTAATGCTCGAACGAGCATCAAGCTCGGACGAGTATGTTCGCTCATCTCTAAACATAGGGGATAGTGACCCATAAACAAACAGGGCAAGTGCTAGTTGTTATGTATGAAGTAAACACAGGTCCAGGTACATATTTTAAATAAAATCAAGGTAACTATGACCCGCAAAAACATGCCAGGAAAGTGTGAGACCTGCAGTTTTCCTGTGTAAAGTGCAGAGAGGCCAGATTCAGGATTTCTGGTGCACATTCTTCATGAATCTGGCGACTGGGAATATAGACTCCCAAAATGATAGATGGCACAGTAACAATGGACAGGGTATATTGACCCAGAGTGTCAGTGATCCAATCCAAGTGTGGTTTCTCAATTTGAGCCTTGGGGACCTGGGTATCATCAGTTATTTTTAATGTTGTCAGCAAATATTAATTGGGGCATAAGTGCTTTTTGGTAGTCTTTGTTAAAACAATAATTTGGAATGAAGGCTAAGATAAATTTTTGCAGCCTCCGCTTCACCTTGAGACAATAAAAGCATACATTGCCTTACAGCCTTATATGTAGCAAAAGCAGCTCCATAATAACACATTTTTATATTTTTCCTAGCCGTGAAAGTTAGTAATTTGAGATCATGCATGTGTGTGTGTGCAGTTAAGAACAATTTGGATAATGACTAGAGATGAGCGAACATGCTCGTCCGAGCTTGATGCTCGGTCGAGCATTAGGGTACTCGAAACTGCTCGTTACTCGGACGAATACTTCGCCCGCTCGAGAAAATGGCAGCTCCCGCCGTTTTGCTTTTTGGCGGCCAGAAACAGAGCCAATCACAAGCCAGGAGACTCTGCACTCCACCCAGCATGACGTGGTACCCTTACACGTCGATAGCAGTGGTTGGCTGGCCAGATCAGGTGACCCTGGGATAGACTAGCCGCTGGCCGCGCTGCTCGGATCATTCTGTCTCTGGATGCCGCTAGGGAGAGAGCTGCTGCTGCTCAGGGAAAGCGTTAGGGTGTTCTATTAGCTTACTGTTAGGCAGGAGTGATTCTCAAAGAACCCAACAGCCCTTCTTAGGGCTACAATAACGTTCTACTTTTTTTATTTTAATTTGCATCTTTTACCATTTTGTGAGGAATTAGCAGGGGGACTTGCTACCGTTGTGTTTAGCTCTTAGTGGCACACATATCCATAGCAAAGACCGAAGTGGGAAAATTCAGTAGGGGTTGGATTTCTATTAGGCAATAACTCAGTGTCATCTCATCTGGCATAGTAGTGTGCTTCCTTTGATACTTGGCTAGAAAATAGCCATAGGAGAATACAAACAGCTTCTTGAAGCCTACAGTAGCGTTCTATATATTTGATTTCTGGTTGATCTGCTGGTGGCTGTAGTTTCTGCAGTGCATGTACTTGCCAATTCTGAGCAATTTGTAGTGAGACTTGCGACCGCTGTGTTCTGCGCTTAGTGGCGCACATATCCATAGCAAAGGCCGAAGTGGCAAAATTCAGTAGGGGTTGGATTTCTATTAGGCAATAACTCAGTGTCATCTCATCTGGCATAGTAGTGTGCTTCCTTTGATACTTGGCTAGAAAATAGCCATAGGAGAATACAAACAGCTTCTTGAAGCCTACAGTAGCGTTCTATATATTTGATTTCTGGTTGATCTGCTGGTGGCTGTAGTTTCTGCAGTGCATGTACTTGCCAATTCTGAGCAATTTGTAGTGAGACTTGCGACCGCTGTGTTCTGCGCTTAGTGGCGCACATATCCATAGCAAAGGCCGAAGTGGCAAAATTCAGTAGGGGTTGGATTTCTATTAGGCAATAACTCAGTGTCATCTCATCTGGCATAGTAGTGTGCTTCCTTTGATACTTGGCTAGAAAATAGCCATAGGAGAATACAAACAGCTTCTTGAAGCCTACAGTAGCGTTCTATATATTTGATTTCTGGTTGATCTGCTGGTGGCTGTAGTTTCTGCAGTGCATGTACTTGCCAATTCTGAGCAATTTGTAGTGAGACTTGCGACCGCTGTGTTCTGCGCTTAGTGGCGCACATATCCATAGCAAAGGCCGAAGTGGCAAAATTCAGTAGGGGTTGGATTTCTATTAGGCAATAACTCAGTGTCATCTCATCTGGCATAGTAGTGTGCTTCCTTTGATACTTGGCTAGAAAATAGCCATAGGAGAATACAAACAGCTTCTTGAAGCCTACAGTAGCGTTCTATATATTTGATTTCTGGTTGATCTGCTGGTGGCTGTAGTTTCTGCAGTGCATGTACTTGCCAATTCTGAGCAATTTGTAGTGAGACTTGCGACCGCTGTGTTCTGCGCTTAGTGGCGCACATATCCATAGCAAAGGCCGAAGTGGCAAAATTCAGTAGGGGTTGGATTTCTATTAGGCAATAACTCAGTGTCATCTCATCTGGCATAGTAGTGTGCTTCCTTTGATACTTGGCTAGAAAATAGCCATAGGAGAATACAAACAGCTTCTTGAAGCCTACAGTAGCGTTCTATATATTTGATTTCTGGTTGATCTGCTGGTGGCTGTAGTTTCTGCAGTGCATGTACTTGCCAATTCTGAGCAATTTGTAGTGAGACTTGCGACCGCTGTGTTCTGCGCTTAGTGGCGCACATATCCATAGCAAAGGCCGAAGTGGCAAAATTCAGTAGGGGTTGGATTTCTATTAGGCAATAACTCAGTGTCATCTCATCTGGCATAGTAGTGTGCTTCCTTTGATACTTGGCTAGAAAATAGCCATAGGAGAATACAAACAGCTTCTTGAAGCCTACAGTAGCGTTCTATATATTTGATTTCTGGTTGATCTGCTGGTGGCTGTAGTTTCTGCAGTGCATGTACTTGCCAATTCTGAGCAATTTGTAGTGAGACTTGCGACCGCTGTGTTCTGCGCTTAGTGGCGCACATATCCATAGCAAAGGCCGAAGTGGCAAAATTCAGTAGGGGTTGGATTTCTATTAGGCAATAACTCAGTGTCATCTCATCTGGCATAGTAGTGTGCTTCCTTTGATACTTGGCTAGAAAATAGCCATAGCAATAGGATAGGATTGTTTGGTTTTAAAAACTCAAAAAAAAACAAAAAACACAAAAAAAAACAAAAAACACAAAAAAACACCAAAAAAAACAAAAAGAAGTAAAAAAAAAAAAAAAGTTATAACTCTCATTTTAAAAATGTTTAACCCGAGGGCTAGGGGTAGAGGACGAGGGCGGGGACGTGGGCGTCCAACTACTGCAGGGGTCAGAGGCCGTGGTCCTGGGCGGGGTGAGACACCACCTGCTGATGAGGGAGCAGGGGAACGCCGCAGAGCTACACTCCCTAGGTTCATGTCTGAAGTTACTGGGACTCGTGGTAGAGCACTGTTGAGGCCAGAACAGTGCGAACAGGTGATGTCGTGGATTGCTGACAATGCTTCGAGCAATTTGTCCACCACCAGTCAGTCTTCCACGCAGTCCACCCATGTCACCGAAATCCCCACTCCTCCAGCTCCTGCACCTCAGCCTCCTCCCCCCCAGTCTGCCCCCTCCCAGGAAAATTTGGCATTTGAACCGGCATACTCTGAGGAACTGTTTTCTGGACCCTTCCCACAGTCACAAACCACTTGTCCGGTTGCTGCTGAGCAATTTTCCGATGCCCAGGTTTTCCACCAGTCACAGTCTGTGGGTGATGATGACCTTCTTGACGTAGTGGAAGTGTGTAAAGAGGTGTCCGACGATGAGGAGACACGGTTGTCAGACAGTGGGGAAGTTGTTGTCAGGGCAGGAAGTCCGAGGGGGGAGCAGACTGAGGGATCGGAGGATGATGAGGTGACAGACCCAAGCTGGGTTGAGAGGCCGGGTGAACACAGTGCTTCTGAGACGGAGGAGAGTCCTCGACCTGAACAGGTTGGAAGAGGCAGTGGTGGGGCCAGACGGAGAGGCAGGGCCAGAGCTGGTGCATCAGCGCCACTGTCAACTAGTGAAGCTCCCGTGGTGAGGGCTCTTGCGGCGAGGGCTAGATCTTCAGAAGTGTGGAGGTTCTTTAAGGAAACACCGGATGACCGACGGACTGTGGTGTGCAACATTTGCCAAACCAGGCTCAGCAGGGGTTCCACCACTACTAGCTTAACTACCACCAGTATGCGCAGGCATATGAATGCTAAGCACCCCACTCAGTGGCAACAAGCCCGTTCACCTCCGGCCGTGCACACCACTGCTCCTTCCCCTGTGTCAGCTGCTAGTCAGCCCCCTGCCCAGGACCCTGGCACAAAAACCCCATCGTCGCCTCCACGATCCTCCACAGCATCCACCAGCGTTCAGCTCTCCATACCCCAGACGCTGGAGCGGAAACGCAAATATAGTGCAACCCACCCGCACGCCCAAGCCCTTAATGTGCACATCTCCAGATTGCTTAGCCTGGAGATGCTGCCCTATAGGCTAGTAGAGACCGAGGCCTTTCGCAACCTCATGGCGGCGGCCGCCCCTCGGTATTCGGTCCCCAGCCGCCACTACTTTTCCCGATGTGCCGTCCCAGCCCTGCACCAGCACGTGTCAGACAACATCATCCGTGCCCTGACCAACGCCGTTTCTGACAAGGTCCACCTGACCACGGACACGTGGACGAGTGCTGCCGGGCAGGGCCACTATATATCGCTGACGGCACATTGGGTTAACTTGGTGGAGGCTGGGACCGAGTCTGACCCTGGGGCTGCTCATATACTGCCGACGCCGAGGATTGCGGGGCCTACCTCGGTCCAGGTGTTTCAGGCCTACTATGCCTCCTCCTCCTCCCACCCCTCCTCCACCTCCTCCTCCGAACTACCATCCGTGGGCACGGCGCCATCAGTCGGTAGCTCTAGGCACAGCAGCAGTGCCGTCGCTAAGCGACAGCAGGCGGTGCTCAAACTGCTGAGCCTAGGCGACAAAAGGCACACCGCCCAAGAGCTATTACAGGGCATCACGGCGCAGACTGATCTGTGGCTGGCACCGCTGAACCTCAAGCCGGGAATGGTTGTGTGTGACAACGGCCGTAACCTGGTGGCGGCTCTGCAACTCGGCAGACTGACACATGTGCCATGCCTGGCCCATGTGTTAAATCTGATAGTGCAGCGTTTCCTCAAGACATACCCCAATCTGTCTGATTTGCTCACGAAGGTGCGCCGCATCTGTGCGCATTTCAGGAAGTCCAGCCCAGATGCTGCCACTCTCAGGGCAGCGCAGCGCCGCCTCCAACTGCCCGCTCACCGACTGTTGTGCGACGTGCCCACGAGGTGGAATTCAACACTGACCATGTTATCCAGAGTTTACCAGCAGCGCAGAGCGATTGTAGACTGCCAGATGTCAACTTCCACCAGAACTGGTAGTCAGGTCAGTCAGCTTCCTCAAGTCTACAATGAGGAGTGGACGTGGATGTCTGATATCTGTCAGGTGCTGAGTAACTTTGAGGAGTCAACACAGATGGTCAGTGGCGATGCCGCCATCATCAGCCTCACCATCCCGCTGCTTGGCCTGTTGAAAAACTCTCTGGTCAGCATGAAGTCGGAAGCTTTGCGCTCGTCACAAGAGACGGGGGAAGAATATTCCCTTGTTGATAGCCAAAGCACCCTGAGGTCTGTTTCTCAGCGCATATCGGAGGAGGTGGAGGTGGAGGAGGATGAGGAGGAAGAGGAGGAGAATGTTGGCGAGACACAAGAGGGGACCATTGTTGAGTCCTTCACTGTTCAGCGTGTATGGGCAGAAGAAGAGGAGTTGGAGGAGTTGGAGGAGGAGGAAATGGACAGTCAGGCCAGTGAGGGGAGTGAATTCTTACGCGTTGGTACTCTGGCGCATATGGCAGATTTCATGCTAGGCTGCCTATCCCGTGACCCTCGCGTTCAAAGAATTTATTCCAGCACCGATTACTGGGTGTTCACTCTCCTGGACCCACGGTACAAGCAAAATCTTCCCACTCTCATCCCTGGAGAGGAAAGGAGTGTGAGAATGCATGAATACCAGCAGGCCCTGGTGCACAAGCTGAAACAGTATTTCCCTTCTGACAGCGCTAGCGGCAGAGTGCGTAGTTCTGCGGGACAAGTAGCGAGGGAGAGTAGGCGAGCAGGCAGCTTGTCCAGCACTGGCAAGGGTACGCTTTACAAGGCTTTTGCCAGCTTTATGTCACCCCAGCAAGACACTGTCACCTGTCCCCAGTCTCGGCAGAGTAGGGCTGATCTTTACAGAAAGATGGTGAGGGAGTACGTAGCTGACCATACCATCGTCCTAAATGATCACACAGCTCCCTACAACTACTGGGTTTCAAAGCTGGACATGTGGCACGAACTGGCGCTGTACGCCTTGGAGGTTCTTGCCTGCCCTGCCGCTAGCGTCTTGTCCGAGCGGGTTTTCAGTGCAGCTGGTGGCATCATCACCGATAAGCGTACACGCCTGTCGACTGACAGCGCTGACAGGCTGACGCTTATTAAAATGAATAAAGGCTGGATTTCTCAGAATTTCCAATCTCCACCAGGTGAAGGAAGCTCAACCTGAATAATTGATCCACTCCTCCTCCTCCTCCTCATTTTCCTCCTTCTCCTCCTCTTTGTACAGTAAAGCAGAGGAAACTGGCTATTTTTTGACAGGGCCCACTGGCTCTTGCTATAGTACTTCATGCATTTAATTTTTCTGGAGGGCCACCTACCCGGTCCTCTGTTTGAAACAATTTTTGTGAGTGCCACATACAGGCACTCAATCTATTCCATTTTTCTGGAGGGCCACCTACCCGGTCCTCTGTTTTAAAAAATTTTTGGGACTGCCACATACAGGCACTCAATCTATTCCATTTTACTGCAGGGCCACCTACCTGCTCCTCTGGTTTGAACAATTTTTGGGACTGCCACATACAGGCACTCAATCTATTCCATTTTACTGGAGGGCCACCTACCTGCTCCTCTGGTTTGAAACATTTTTGGGACTGCCACATACAGGCACTCAATCTATTCCATTTTACTGCAGGGCCACCTACCTGCTCCTCTGGTTTGAACAATTTTTGGGACTGCCACATACAGGCACTCAATCTATTCCATTTTACTGCAGGGCCACCTACCTGCTCCTCTGGTTTGAAACATTTTTGGGACTGCCACATACAGGCACTCAATCTATTCCATTTTACTGCAGGGCCACCTACCTGCTCCTCTGGTTTGAACAATTTTTGGGACTGCCACATACAGGCACTCAATCTATTCCATTTTACTGCAGGGCCACCTACCTGCTCCTCTGGTTTGAACAATTTTTGGGACTGCCACATACAGGCACTCAATCTATTCCATTTTACTGGAGGGCCACCTACCTGCTCCTCTGGTTTGAAACATTTTTGGGACTGCCACATACAGGCACTCAATCTATCCCATTTTACTGGAGGGCCACCTACCTGCTCCTCTGGCTTGAAACATTTTTGGGACTGCCACATACAGGCACTCAATCTATTCCATTTTACTGCAGGGCCACCTACCTGCTCCTCTGGTTTGAACAATTTTTGGGACTGCCACATACAGGCACTCAATCTATTCCATTTTACTGCAGGGCCACCTACCTGCTCCTCTGGTTTGAACAATTTTTGGGACTGCCACATACAGGCACTCAATCTATTCCATTTTACTGGAGGGCCACCTACCTGCTCCTCTGGTTTGAAACATTTTTGGGACTGCCACATACAGGCACTCAATCTATCCCATTTTACTGGAGGGCCACCTACCTGCTCCTCTGGTTTGAAAAATGTTTGGGACTGCCACATACAGGCACTATCCAAATTAAATTGTCTCCATAGCAGCCTCCACACGTTGTCTCCATTGCTACCTCCAAAAGTCGTCCATATAGCTGCCTCCATACATCGTCCCTTTATCAAACGAGGTGTGTCAGGCAGAAATTTGGGTTGTTTTCATGGATTCCACATCAAAGTTGTTAACTTTGTCGCCACCCTGCTGTGTTATCCACAAAATATACTGGCAAACTTTTACCATTTAGGGATATTATTTCAGCGCTTCTTGCGCATCTGTTTACATTCCCCTCACCCGGCATATCCTAAACTTATAAGAACGCTACTACACTTGATCTTATACAAAAGGTTCTTAGAAGTGCTGTTTGGGGAGTAGCCTAGAGACAGGGGCTTGGATTGGCGAAAGCTCGCCTGGCAGCGGAACGCCAGCTCCATGCGCATCATGCGCTTCTTGCGCATCTGTTTACATTCCCCTCACCCGCCATATCCCAAACTTATGAGAACGCTACTACACTTAACTTGGTGCAGGCTGGGACCGAGTCTGACCCTGGGGCTGGTCATATACTGCCGACGCAGAGAATTGCGGGGCCTACCTCGGTCCAGGTCTCAAAGGCCTACTATACCTCCTCCCACCCCTCCTCCACCTCCTCCTCCTCCGAATTACCATCCGTGGGCATGGCGCCATCAGTCGGTAGCTCTAGGCACAGCAGCAGTGCCGTCGCTAAGCGACAGCAGGCGGTGCTGAAACTGCTGAGCCTAGGCGATAAAAGGCACACCGCCCAAGAGCTATTACAGGGCATTCCACATCAAAGTTGTTAACTTTGTCGCCACCCTGCTGTGTAATCCCCAAAATATACTTGCAAACTTTTACCATTTAGGGATATTATTTCAGCGCTTCTTGCGCATCTGTTTACATTCCCCTCACCCGGCATATCCTAAACTTATAAGAACGCTACTACACTTGATCTTATACAAAAGGTTCTTAGAAGTGCTGTTTGGGGAGTAGCCTAGAGACAGGGGCTTGGATTGGCGAAAGCTCGCCTGGCAGCGGAACGCCAGCTCCATGCGCATCATGCGCTTCTTGCGCATCTGTTTACATTCCCCTCACCCGCCATATCCCAAACTTATAAGAACGCTACTACACTTAACTTGGTGCAGGCTGGGACCGAGTCTGACCCTGGGGCTGGTCATATACTGCCGACGCAGAGAATTGCGGGGCCTACCTCGGTCCAGGTCTCAAAGGCCTACTATACCTCCTCCCACCCCTCCTCCACCTCCTCCTCCTCCGAATTACCATCCGTGGGCATGGCGCCATCAGTCGGTAGCTCTAGGCACAGCAGCAGTGCCGTCGCTAAGCGACAGCAGGCGGTGCTGAAACTGCTGAGCCTAGGCGATAAAAGGCACACCGCCCAAGAGCTATTACAGGGCATTCCACATCAAAGTTGTTAACTTTGTCGCCACCCTGCTGTGTAATCCCCAAAATATACTTGCAAACTTTTACCATTTAGGGATATTATTTCAGCGCTTCTTGCGCATCTGTTTACATTCCCCTCACCCGGCATATCCTAAACTTATAAGAACGCTACTACACTTGATCTTATACAAAAGGTTCTTAGAAGTGCTGTTTGGGGAGTAGCCTATAGACAGGGGCTTGGATTGGCGAAAGCTCGCCTGGCAGCGGAGCGCCAGCTCCATGCCAAGATCCAACTAACATAGTTTTAACTGCAGCACCTTTAATCTACTACTAGTTCACTGCCTCCATACATCGTCCCCTTATCAAACGAGCTGTGTCAGGCAGAATTTTGGGTTGTTTTCATGGCTTCCATGTTAACTTTGTCGCCACCCTGCTGTGTAATCCACAAAATATACTGGCAAACTTTTATCATGTACCGATATTATTTGAGCGCTTCTTGCTCACCTCCTTTGGTTCCTCTCTGACACCCATTGGTTTGAAGCCTGAGTCCATTTAGGGTATGTCGCCATGACACTCTCTAGCCTGCTGCCGCTGCCTCTGCATGCCGTCCCCTATAGTGTCAGGGTCAATTATTGGATGTTTTAGATGCTATCTAGCTTCATTCTGTCACTCTGTCATGGCCATGCTGTTGCCCATAATTTTGGCATAATGGTGCGATTATGCAGCCTCAGAGGCATCCATGCATGCTGCCCCTGCTGTTTCCTGTCCATTTCCGTGGTGTTTCCATCCTTTTCTGAGGTTCCCAGGTGTTTGGCCAAGCTTCCCTGTGCAGAGCCTTGGTCCCCTTGAAAAATGCTCGAGTCTCCCATTGACTTCAATGGGGTTCGTTATTCGAGACGAGCACTCGAGCATCGGGAAAAGTTCGTCTCGAATAACGAGTACCCGAGCATTTTAGTGTTCGCTCATCTCTAATAATGACCATAATATTTCCAATAGTAAATGATGCTTTGCACCCAACAGTGGATAATTGTCAATTAATTTTTTTTTATTTTAGCATAGGCAATCAACAAATAAAATGAAAGTTGTTTTGGTCTGTACCACAGACCTTCATCAGTCACTGTAACATGTAAAACATACTTGTATTAACATCAATATATCGCAGTGGCACTAGTAGGAAAATATCCACTCATAATATGCATAGATGATACATACTGTATATACTTGAGTATAATCCAAACGAAGTATAAGCTGGGAGCGGAGCAGAAGTGTAGAGAGGTAAGTGATGCCAGGGAAAGCGGGCGCCACGGAGAGGGGCACTGGCGCGCCTGCGACCCGGGATGTGGGTCACAGGAGCACCCGTGACACACTCTTTTTGCTTTATTCTTTTATACAGGTAAACAGTACTTCTCTACCTTTACTTTCTTCTAATATTTTCTTTCTTCTAACAGTTTCTTCTCTCTTCTTTTATACATACATTACACCCATTTTCTGCATTTCAGGTACACAGTCATTTATTCTCAGCTTTTCAAGTACAATACTTAGTAACTAGAGATGAGCGAACATACTCGTTCGAGCATTAGCGTACTCGAAACTGCTCGTTGCTCGGACGAATACTTCGCCCGCTCGAGAAAATGGCAGCTCCCGCCGTTTTGCTTTTTGGCGGCCAGAAACAGAGCCAATCACAAGCCAGGAGACTCTGCACTCCACCCAGCATGACGTGGTACCCTTACACGTCGATAGCAGTGGTTGGCTGGCCAGTTCAGGTGACCCTGGAATAGACTAGCCCCTGCCTGCGCTGCTCGGATCATTCTCTGTCTGGATGCCGCTAGGGAGAGAGCTGCTGCTGGTCAGGGAAAGCGTTAGGCTGTTCTATTAGAATAGTGTTAGGCAGGAGTGATTCTACAAGAACCCAAGAGCCCTTCTTAGGGCTACAATAACTTTATACTTTTTTTTTTTTTTATTTGCAGCTAGTACCATATTGTGAGGAATTTGCAGGGGGACTTGCTACCGTTGTGTTTAGCTCTTAGTGACACAGATATCCACCTCAAACACCAAAGTGGGAAAATTTATTAGGGGTCTGATTTTAATTGGGCACAGTCTGCCATTTACTTTTTATTTTACGTTTATTTTTTCATAACTCAGCGTCATCTCATTTGGCATAGCAGTGTGCTTTCATACTTGGCTAGAAAATAGCCATAGGAGAATCCAAACGGCTTACTTACGCCTACAATAGCGTTATATATTTTATTTCTGGTTGATCTGCTGGTGGCTGTCCTTGCTGCAGTGCATCTACTACCAAATTGTGAGGAATTTGTAGTGAGACTTGCGACCGTTGTGTTTAGCGCTTAGTGACGCACATATCCATCGCAAAGACCGAAGTGGGAAAATTTATTAGGGGTTTGATTTCAATTAGGCACAGTCTGCCATTTCCTTTTTATTTTACGTTTATTTTTTCATAACTCAGCGTCATCTCATCTGGCATAGCAGTGTGCTTTTATACTTGGCTAGAAAATAGCCAAAGGAGAATCCAAACGGCTTACTTACGCCTACAATAGCGTTATATATTTTATTTCTGGTTGATCTGCTGGTGGCTGTCCTTGCTGCAGTGCATCTACTACCAAATTGTGAGGAATTTGTAGTGAGACTTGCGACCTTTGTGTTTAGCGCTTAGTGACGCACATATCCATCGCAAAGACCGAAGTGGGAAAATTTATTAGGGGTTGGATTTCAATTAGGCACAGTCTGCCATTTCCTTTTTATTTTACGTTTATTTTTTCATAACTCAGCGTCATCTCATCTGGCATAGCAGTGTGCTTTCATACTTGGCTAGAAAATAGCCAAAGGAGAATCCAAACGGCTTACTTACGCCTACAATAGCGTTATATATTTTATTTCTGGTTGATCTGCTGGTGGCTGTCCTTGCTGCAGTGCATCTACTACCAAATTGTGAGGGATTTGTAGTGAGACTTGCGACCTTTGTGTTTAGCGCTTAGTGACGCACATATCCATCGCAAAGACCGAAGTGGGAAAATTTATTAGGGGTTGGATTTCAATTAGGCACAGTCTGCCATTTCCTTTTTATTTTACGTTTATTTTTTCATAACTCAGCGTCATCTCATCTGGCATAGCAGTGTGCTTTCATACTTGGCTAGAAAATAGCCATAGCAATAGGATAGCATCGTTTGGTTTTAAAAACTAAAAAACACAAAAAAAGGTTAAAAAAAAATTAAAGTTATAACTTTCATTTTCAAAATGTTTAACCCGAGGGCTAGGGGTAGAGGACGAGGGCGGGGACGTGGGCGTCCAACTACTGCAGGGGTCAGAGGCCGTGGTCCTGGGCGGGGTGAGACACCACCTGCTGATGAGGGAGCAGGGGAATGCTGCAGAGCTACACTCCCTAGGTTCATGTCTGAAGTTACTGGGACTCGTGGTAGAGCACTGTTGAGGCCAGAACAGTGCGAACAGGTGATGTCGTGGATTGCCGACAATGCTTCGAGTAATTTGTCCACCAGTCAGTCTTCCACGCAGTCCACCCATGTCACCGAAATCGGCACTCCTCCAGCTCCTGCACCTCAGCCTCCTCCCCCCCAGTCTGCCCCCTCCCAGGAAAATTTGGCATTTGAACCGGCATACTCTGAGGAACTGTTTTCTGGACCCTTCCCACAGTCACAAACCACTTGTGCGGTTGCTGCTGAGCAATTTTCCGATGCCCAGGTTTTCCACCGGTCGCAGTCTGTGGGTGATGATGACCTTCTTGACGTAGTGGAAGAAGTGTGTAAAGAGGTGTCCGACGATGAGGAGACACGGTTGTCAGACAGTGGTGAAGTTGTTGTCAGGGCAGGAAGTCCGAGGGGGGAGCAGACTGAGGGATCGGAGGATGATGAGGTGACAGACCCAAGCTGGGTTGAGAGGCCGGGTGAACACAGTGCTTCTGAGACGGAGGAGAGTCCTCGACCAGAACAGGTTGGAAGAGGCAGTGGTGGGGCCAGACGGAGAGGCAGGGCCAGAGCAGGTGCATCAGCGCCAAATGTTGCCCGCAGTCAAGCTCCCGTGGCGAGGGCTAGATTTTCAGAAGTCTGGAGGTTCTTTAAAGAAACACCGGATGACCGACGGACTGTGGTGTGCAACCTTTGCCAAACCAGGATCAGCAGGGGTTCCACCACTACTAGCTTAACTACCACCAGTATGCGCAGGCATATGAATGCTAAACACCCCACCCAGTGGCACCAAGCCCGTTCACCTCCGGCCGTGCACACCACTGCTTCTTCCCCTGTGTCAGCTGATAGTCAGCCCCCTGCCCTGGACCCTGGCACAAAATCCCCATCGTCGCCTCCACGATCCTCCACAGCATCCACCAGCGTTCAGCTCTCCATACCCCAGACGCTGGAGCGGAAACGGAAATATAGTGCAACCCACCCGCACGCCCAAGCCCTTAATGTCCACATCTCCAGATTGCTTAGCCTGGAGATGCTGCCCTATAGGCTAGTAGAGACCGAGGCCTTTCGCAACCTCATGGCGGCGGCCGCCCCTCTGTATTCGGTCCCCAGCCGCCACTACTTTTCCCGATGTGCCGTCCCAGCCCTGCACCAGCACGTGTCAGACAACATCATCCGTGCCCTGACCAACGCCGTTTCTGACAAGGTCCACCTGACCACGGACACGTGGACGAGTGCTGCCGGGCAGGGCCACTATATATATCGCTGACGGCACATTGGGTTAACTTGGTGGAGGCTGGGACCGAGTCTGACCCTGCGGCTGGTCATATACTGCCGACGCCGAGGATTGCGGGGCCTACCTCGGTCCAGGTCTTTCAGGCATACTATGCCTCCTCCTCCTCCCACCCCTCCTCCACCTCCTCCTCCGAACTACCATCCGTGGGCATGGCGCCATCAGTCGCTAGCTCTAGGCACAGCAGCAGTGCCGTCGCTAAGCGACAGCAGGCAGTGCTCAAACTGCTGAGCCTAGGCGATAAAAGGCACACCGCCCAAGAGCTATTACAGTGCATCACGGCGCAGACTGATCTGTGGCTGGCACCGCTGAACCTGAAGCCAGGCATGGTTGTGTGTGACAACGTCCGTAACCTGGTGGCGGCTCTGCAACTCGGCAGACTGACACATGTGCCATGCCTGGTCCATGTGTTAAATCTGATAGTTCAGCGTTTCCTCAAGACATACCCCAATCTGTCTGATTTGCTCACGAAGGTGTGCCGCATCTGTGCGCATTTCAGGAAGTCCAGCACAGATGCTGCCACTCTCAGGGCAGCGCAGCGCCGCCTCCAACTGCCCGCTCACCGACTGTTGTGCGACGTGCCCACGAGGTGGAATTCAACATTAACCATGTTATCCAGAGTTTACCAGCAGCGCAGAGCGATTGTAGACTGCCAGATGTCAACTTCCACCAGAACTGGTAGTCAGGTCAGTCAGCTTCCTCAAGTCTACAATGAGGAGTGGACGTGGATGTCTGATATCTGTCAGGTGCTGAGTAACTTCGAGGAGTCAACACAGATGGTCAGTGGCGATGCCGCCATCATCAGCCTCACCATCCCGCTGCTTGGCCTGTTGAAAAACTCTCTGATCAGCATGAAGTCGGAAGCTTTGCGCTCATCACAAGAGACGGGGGAAGAAGATTCCCTTGTTGATAGCCAAAGCACCCTGAGGTCTGTTTCTCAGCGCATATCGGAGGTGGAGGAGGATGAGGAGGAAGAGGAGGAGAATGTTGGCGAGACACAAGAGGGGACCATTGTTCAGTCCTTCACTGTTCAGCGTGTATGGGCAGAAGAAGAGGAGTTGGAGGAGTTGGAGGAGGAGGAAATGGACAGTCAGGCCAGTGAGGGGAGTGAACTCTTACGCGTTGGGACTCTGGCGCATATGGCAGATTTCATGCTAGGCTGCCTATCCCGTGACCCTCGCGTTCAAAGAATTTATTCCAGCACCGATTACTGGGTATTCACTCTCCTGGACCCACGGTACAAGCAAAATCTTTCCACTCTCATCTCATCGTGGACATGTGGCACGAACTGGCGCTGTACGCCTTGGAGGTTCTTGCCTGCCCTGCCGCTAGCGTGTTGTCCGAGCGGGTTTTCAGTGCAGCTGGTGGCATCATCACCGATAAGCGTACACGCCTGTCGACTGACAGCGCTGACAGGCTGGCGCTTATTAAGATGAATAAAGCCTGGATTTCTCATAATTTCCAATCTCCACCAGGTGAAGGAAGCTCAACCTGAATAATTTATACACTCCTCCTCCTCCTCATTTTCCTTCTTCTCCTCCTCTTTGTACACTAAAGCAGAGACTGGCTATTTTTTGACAGGGCCCACTGGCTCTAGCTATAGTACTTTATGCATTTAATTTTTCTGGAGGGCCACCTACCCGGTCCTCTGTTTTAAACAATTTTTGGGAGTGCCACATACAGGCACTCAATCTATTCAATTTTTCTGGAGGGCCACCTACCTGCTCCTCTGGTTTGAAAACTTTTTTGGACTGCCACATACAGGCACTCAATCTATTTCATTTTTCTGGAGGGCCACCTACCTGCTCCTCTGGTTTGAAAACTTTTTTGGACTGCCACATACAGGCACTATCCAAATTAAATTGTCTCCATAGCAGCCTCCACACGTTGTCTCCATTGCTACCTCCAAAAAACGTCCATATAGCTGCCTCCATACATCGTCCCCTTATCAAACGAGGTGTGTCAGGCAGAAATTTGGGTTGTTTTCATGGATTCCACATCAAAGTTGTTAACTTTGTCGCCACCCTGCTGTGTTATCCACAAAATATACTGGCAAACTTTTACCATTTACGGATATTATTTCAGCGCTTCTTGCGCATCTGTTTACATTCCCCTCACCCGCCATATCCCAAACTTATAAGAACGCTACTACACTTAACTTGGTGCAGGCTGGGACCGAGTCTGACCCTGGGGCTGGTCATATACTGCCGACGCAGAGGATTGCGGGGCCTACCTCAGTCCAGGTCTCAAAGGCCTACTATACCTCCTCCTCCTCCCACCCCTCCTCCACCTCCTCCTCCTCCGAATTTCCATCCGTGGGCATGGCGCCATCAGTCGGTAGCTCTGGGCACAGCAGCAGTGCCGTCGCTAAGCGACAGCAGGCGGTGCTCAAACTGCTGAGCCTAGGCGATAAAAGGCACACCGCCCAAGAGCTATTACAGCGCATTCCACATCAAACTTGTTAACTTTGTTGCCACCCTGCTGTGTAATCCACAAAATATACTGGCAAACTTTTATCATTTACCGATATTATTTCAGCGCTTCTTGCGCATCTGTTTACATTCCCCTCACCCGCCATATCCCAAACTTATAAGAACGCTACTACACTTGATCTTATACAAAAGGTTCTTAGAAGTGCTGTTTGGGGAGTGGCCTAGAGACAGGGGCTTGGATTGGCGAAAGCTCGCCTGGAAGCGGAGCGCCAGCTCCATCCCAAGATCCAACTAACATAGTTTTAACTGCAGGACCTTTAATCTACTACTAGTTCACTGCCTCCATAATAATAATAATAATAATAATCTTTATTTATATAGCGCCATCATATTCCGTAGCGCTTTACAAATCATAGGAAACAAATACAAATGTAATGTAACAGAGCACAACATTTGTATGGAACAACAGGAGTGAGGTCCCTGCTCGCCAGAGCTTACGGTTTATGAAGATGATGGGGTAACACGAGGTAAAAGAATATTTAATGGTCAAGCCATTCTTCTTAGGGAATAGAACAAAATATAATAAATGGAATTGCTGTCGCTTGAACCACTCAGCCGTCATCTTATATACCAGGTCCAGGGTGAATGGGACTGCAGAGAAGTCTGGTGCCTGTTGGTTGCTGGATAACAGATGGGAGGACGACACAGGACGGGTTAGTAGAAGAGTTAAAACTTCATGCAGTTAATGAGTGTTATAGGCTTGCCTAAAGAAATGGGTTTTAAGAGCACGTTTGAAACTTTGGAGGTTAGGTATTAGTCTGATAGTCCGGGACAGAGCATTCCATAGAATTGGTGCAGCTCTAGAGAAGTCTTGGAGACGCGAGTGGGAGGTCCGCACTAGGGTAGAGGTTAATCTAAGATCACTGGCGGATCTAAGAGCACGGGTTGGGCGATAGACTGAGATAAGAGAGGAGAGGTAGGGGGGTGCAGCATTATACAGAGCTTTATGGATGAGGGTTATTATTTTAAACTGTATTCGAAAGGAGACTGGCAGCCAGTGCAGCGACTGGCATGAACTGTAGGCATACATGGTCCCCTTATCAAACGAGCTGTGTCAGGCAGAATTTTGGGTTGTTTTCATGGCTTCCACAACAAACTTGTTAACTTTGTCGCCACCCTGCTGTGTAATCCACAAAATATACTGGCAAACTTTTATCATTTACCAATATTATTTCAGCGCTTCTTGCGCATCTGTTTACATTCCCCTCACCCGCCATATCCTAAACTTATAAGAACGCTACTACACTTGATCTTATACAAAAGGTTCTTAGAAGTGCTGTTTGGGGAGTGGCCTAGAGACAGGGGCTTGGATTGGCGAAAGCTCGCCTGGCAGCGGAGCGCCAGCTCCATGCCAAGATCCAACTAACATAGTTTTAACTGCAGCACCTTTAATCTACTACTAGTTCACTGCCTCCATACATGGTCCCCTTATCAAACGAGCTGTGTCAGGCAGAATTTTGGGTTGTTTTCATGGCTTCCATGTTAACTTTGTCGCCACCCTGCTGTGTAATCCACAAAATATACTGGCAAACTTTTATCATGTACCAATATTATTTGAGCGCTTCTTGCTCACCTCCTTTGGTTCCTCTCTGCCACCCATTGGTTTGAAGCCTGAGTCCATTTAGGGTATGTCGCCATGCCACTCTCTAGCCTGCCGCTGCTGCCGCTGCCTCTGCATGCCGTCCCCTATAGTGTCAGGGTCAATTATTGGATGTTTTAGATGCTATCTAGCTTCATTCTGTCACTCTGTCATGGCCATGCTGTTGCCCATAATTTTGGCATAATGGTGCATTTAAGCAGCCTCAGAGGCATCCATGCATGCTGCCCCTGCTGTTTCCTGTCCATTTCCGTGGTGTTTCCATCCTTTTCTGAGGTTCCCAGGTGTTTGGCCAAGCTTCCCTGTGCAGAGCCTTGGTCCCCTTGAAAAATGCTCGAGTCTCCCATTGACTTCAATGGGGCTCGTTATTTGAGACGAGCACTCGAGCATCGGGAAAAGTTCGTCTCGATTAACGAGTACCCGAGCATTTTAGTGCTCGCTCATCTCTATTAGTAACCTATTTTACACACAACATGTCCACTATATTCCTATTTCAACATACATTACCCTACATAATAGACACACTACTACTCCCATTTACATATATCACAATATTACTTTCATATTCCCATCATCATTTTATCTCTGCCATAATCTTTTTCATATTTATCCACATTTGACATTCTATACATAATTCTTTATGCCTATTATCCTGGCATATTTACTTTCTTCTCTTCATTTTATGGCAATCTGGTGAGAATATAGTTATTTACATGTATATGTTTTCCTTATACAGACACTGCTATTTCAACCAGGTTCGTCAATCTTAGGATTCTTAGTCTAATAATATATGCACTTAGTCTTTCATATTCACATTCCATGTACTTAAATAGCATTTTGTAACACAGTGAATAATGTGATCTCTATATCTCTAATGTGATCTCTATGCTGTTTCCATAGCTCTGTTATAGACATCCCATGGCCCGCGATCCATGTTGAAACACATATGGATCCCTGGAACAGAAAATATTATTATGTAATCCTTTGTCAGAATTACCCTATCCATGTTCCTATTGTTAGTGTACTCCGCTATTGTATCATCTAAGCATATTTCCTACCAGTATCACTGTGATGTATTGATGTGAATACAAGTATGAAGAGGGTCTGGTTTTAATTTTATTTGTTGGATTGCCTATGCCAATATAAAAAGAAAGAATTTGCAATTATTTGCTATTGAGTGCTAAGCATCATTTACTAAGGGGTAGTTCCCCTGCTCAAACAGGAGTGCTGTGTATTCCATTTATACTACGTAATGACCATAATATTGGTGACTAACATAAAATGACAAAATCTAAGGTTATAAAAGTCAGAGCTCTCCTTACAGAGACCTTGCCAATAAAGGCTGTCTTGCAGGCGTGTTGAAATTTACAACCATTGATACTCTGCTGGGGGATTCTAAGAAACTTGTATATAAGTTTTTCAGGATGGGATAGATAACAATTTCCTCTTAGCTCGTCTCCAAGTTAAATCACTGGTGTAACTTGGGACACTCTTGCATTTTGAGCAGAGGCTCACCAAAACAGGGGATGAATTACAAAAAACTAATCTTTCGGATATTTTGAAGATAAATTGTTATGTAGCTTGAAAAGGGTTCCTGTGCATAATCTTAATTTAAAATAATATATCTACAATATATACATTGTATCTTTTGTACAGGAGGAAATTATGTGCTAAGCCACAGGTCAATAACTGTGTATGGAAAATTGAATATACAGCTTTGTGGGGTGTTGGAGGATAGGGTGGATTAGGGAGACATTATTATGCGGTATCTTCTGTGTACTTACCTTATGTATTTATTATGGCTCCATCATGCTACATATGTAAATTTGGTAAATTCTGTCAAAAATAGTGAGTTTGGCCTGGGTTATTAGAAACCTGGACGGGGGAAACAGTAAACCAAAAATGATAATACTTCATGTTTGCACTAAATTGTTAACTGGCCTTTGAGAAGCATGTATGATAACTAAAAAAAATAGATTCTGAGACCATTTCAGGGTTGTAGAAGTGGGAGGAGAAAGAAATTTGGTTATAAGGCTTATAAAACCACTGTCCCTTATGGTAAATGTTAGATCAGTAGTTAATAAAATAGACAAATAATGTGCAATGGTTATGTTTAAGAGGGAATTTGAATTGGTCAGTCTCATATGTCTTTATGAAACCTGGTTAAAAGAGGAGAACCCTGATGCTTTTGTCTCACTGCCAGGATTTGAGTTAGTAAGGGCGGAGCAAGAACCGCAAAAATTGGGAAAGTGTTTTCAACCAAAAGTGATCTTGCGTAAATGGATGTAAAAGTGCGTAAATGGACTACTGTAAATGAAGGGGGCCTTAGGGTGTTTTTGGAAACCACCGACTGGTTAGTATTTTGTATAGAAGGGGAAACAGTGTTAGACTGATCACATAACTGATTATATATTGTTCTGTGAGGACAGTGCAGTTCCTGAACAACAGGTAAGAACTCCTGAATGGGAAAAAAGGGCGTTCACATTAGGAGATCGTGATTACCTGAAAAGGGTACAGAGGATGCTGAAAGCAAAACTACAGCGTTGTAAGGAAAATTATAAAACACGGGTTGAATCAAAATTAACAATTAGTGACAGTAAGCTTATGAGGCAAGGTATAAAAGAGCTTTGTGTATTTAAGCAAATACAAGAGATTCTAGCTTTGGATTAGCCCGAACATATTAAAAATCTGCACCAGAGAACTGTGTGGGGTACTTATTAGTCTGTTGTCTGAAGGGAAAAAGGGAACAAATGTTGTGTAAACGATCTATCATCACAAAGTTTCCAAAGGTCTTTATAGCAAAGGAGGTTTAAGAATTTTTTCCTTTGGTGTTAACCTCGCACATCATGAAAATTATGGAGACCCTAGTTATACCATCTGTGAAGAAAATGACATTTGACCATGGCGACTTAGATGGGGGTGGAAGATGCAACTATCTTTTAGGTGAAGTTTGCTAGGCTCCTTTTCTTTGACAGGGGTTGGGTGCATGGCTGGAACAAATGGGGGTTGGTAGCAGTATAGTGCAGTGGATTAAGATTTATATGATGGGTCCTCTGCAACAGGCGGGAATAGGAAAATGCCGGTTTGAGATGGTCACTAGTTGTATAGGGGTGCCACAGGGTACAGTTCTCTCCCCCTTTTTGTTTAACAGACGATTTCCAGTACTGCTTGTCATGTTCAGAAATATTCTGATGACATTGTAGTTGTGGGTAGATCAGTAAGGGGTGTGGATGCAGATAAGGAATACATAAATAAAATAAACAATTCTGTTGAATGGACAAAGATTAATTTTCAACAAAACAAAGGAAATGGTGGTCAGTAGCAGTAGAAATTGGCACACACTTTCTCTGATAAAGATCGGAGATTCGTGTGTGTGACACAAGTACCATACCATAAATAACTGGCCGTTAATCCAGATGAGCACATTGAATGGAAGTTTAAAACCAGTTGCAATAGCTCTTTCTGTGAAGACTTTGCTCGTTTAATGTAAGTAGAAAACCTATTAAGATGTTTTATGATGCTGCGATAGGCGGGATTCTGTTTTTCGGAACATCGAAAGGCTTAATCGTGTTATAAAGAAGGCTAGAACTGTGATCAGTATGGAATTGAGGGATTTGCCGAGAGCACTGAACAGAGAGTTGTAGAAAATTCAAGTCAATCGTGAACAGGGTATCACATCCACTCTATGAATTAGTAACCAAAGGAAAGGTGTTTTTTCCAGTCAGTTTCCGCAGTTTTAAATGAAAACAAATAAGTTCAAAAATTTGTTCTTTCCAACCGCGATTCATTCATTTAATAGTGCCGAGGGTGGAAGGTAGCTCTTTGTTATCCTTTTGAACAAATGTATGTGTGATGTTTTATGAGATTATAATTCTTTTTATTCAATGTATTTTGTAATTTATCACATGGTTTTTTATGTGGATATACAGGTATGTGTTATTTTCTTACTAGTCATGTCCTTTTATGTTTGCTGTGGTGAAAAATAATTTACATATATCACAATATTACTTTCATATTCCCATCATCATTTTATCTCTGCCATAATCTTTTTCATATTTATCCACATATGACATTCTATACATAATTCTTTATGCCTATTATCCTGGCATATTTACTTTCTTCTCTTCATTTTATGGCAATCTGGTGAGAATATAGTTATTTACATGTATATGTTTTCCTTATACAGACACTGCTATTTCAACCAGGTTCGTCAATCTTAGGATTCTTAGTCTAATAATATATGCACTTAGTCTTTCATATTCACATTCCATGTACTTAAATAGCATTTTGTAACACAGTGAATAATGTGATCTCTATATCTCTAATGTGATCTCTATGCTGTTTCCATAGCTCTGTTATAGACATCCCATGGCCCGCGATCCATGTTGAAACACATATGACATTCTATACATAATTCTTTATGCCTATTATCCTGGCATATTTACTTTCTTCTCTTCATTTTATGGCAATCTGGTGAGAATATAGTTATTTACATGTATATGTTTTCCTTATACAGACACTGCTATTTCAACCAGGTTCGTCAATCTTAGGATTCTTAGTCTAATAATATATGCACTTAGTCTTTCATATTCACATTCCATGTACTTAAATAGCATTTTGTAACACAGTGAATAATGTGATCTCTATATCTCTAATGTGATCTCTATGCTGTTTCCATAGCTCTGTTATAGACATCCCATGGCCCGCGATCCATGTTGAAACACATATGGATCCCTGGAACAGAAAATATTATTATGTAATCCTTTGTCAGAATTACCCTATCCATGTTCCTATTGTTAGTGTACTCCGCTATTGTATCATCTAAGCATATTTCCTACCAGTATCACTGTGATGTATTGATGTGAATACAAGTATGAAGAGGGTCTGGTTTTAATTTTATTTGTTGGATTGCCTATGCCAATATAAAAAGAAAGAATTTGCAATTATTTGCTATTGAGTGCTAAGCATCATTTACTAAGGGGTAGTTCCCCTGCTCAAACAGGAGTGCTGTGTATTCCATTTATACTACGTAATGACCATAATATTGGTGACTAACATAAAATGACAAAATCTAAGGTTATAAAAGTCAGAGCTCTCCTTACAGAGACCTTGCCAATAAAGGCTGTCTTGCAGGCGTGTTGAAATTTACAACCATTGATACTCTGCTGGGGGATTCTAAGAAACTTGTATATAAGTTTTTCAGGATGGGATAGATAACAATTTCCTCTTAGCTCGTCTCCAAGTTAAATCACTGGTGGAACTTGGGACACTCTTGCATTTTGAGCAGAGGCTCACCAAAACAGGGGATGAATTACAAAAAACTAGTCGGATATTTTGAAGATAAATTGTTATGTAGCTTGACAAGGGTTCCTGTGCATAATCTTAATTTAAAATAATTTATCTACAATATATACATTGTATCTTTTGTACAGGAGGAAATTGTGTGCTAAGCCACAGGTCAATAACTGTGTATGGAAAATTGAATATACAGCTTTGTGGGGTGTTGGAGGATAGGGTGGATTAGGGAAACATTATTATGCGGTATCTTCTGTGTACTTACCTTATGTATTTATTATGGCTCCATCATGCTACATATGTAAATTTGGTAAATTCTGTCAAAAATAGTGAGTTTGGCCTGGGTTATTAGAAACCTGGACGGGGGAAACAGTTAACCAAAAATGATAATACTTCATGTTTGCACTAAATTGTTAACTGGCCTTTGAGAAGCATGTATGATAACTAAAAAAATTGATTCTGAGACCATTTCAGGGTTGTAGAACTGGGAGGAGAAAGAAATTTGGTTATAAGGCTTATAAAACCACTGTCCCTTATGGTAAATGTTAGATCAGTAGTTAATAAAATAGACAAATAATGTGCAATGGTTATGTTTAAGAGGGAATTTGAATTGGTCAGTCTCATATGTCTTTATGAAACCTGGTTAAAAGAGGAGAACCCTGATGCTTTTGTCTCACTGCCAGGATTTGAGTTAGTAAGGGCGGAGCAAGAACCGCAAAAATTGGGAAAATGCAAGGGGGGTAAAGTAATGATATTGGTCAATCAAAAGAAGTTGTATGTACTACACACATTGAGCTTATTGTTTTGAGTTAGTATTCATATTATGTACCCGAGAATTTGGTAATGTAGTATTGTTAATGCTATATATTCCCCTGTCAGCCAAGGAATTGATGGCAATCGAGTTATTACAGGATAAAATTGCTCAAGGACGAACCCGGAATTTGTGATTATGGTAGTAAGGGATTTAAATCACATGCTTTTTGAAACTTGTCTGCCAGAGTTTGTACAGTGTGTTTCACCTGCGACCCATGGCAAAAAGATTTTAGAAAAAACATTTATTAATGTTGATGACACTTATTGTTACAGGTGTTGCCTGTTGAAATCAACCTATTGTCCGATGGTAAAGTGTTTTCAACCAAAAGTGATCTTGCGTAAATGGATGTAAAAGTGCGTAAATGGACTACTGTAAATGAAGGGGGCCTTAGGGTGTTTTTGGAAACCACCGACTGGTTAGTATTTTGTATAGAAGGGGACTGATCACATAACTGATTATATATTGTTCTGTGAGGACAGTGCAGTTCCTGAACAACAGGTAAGAACTCCTGAATGGGAAAAAAGGGCGTTCACATTAGGAGATCGTGATTACCTGAAAAGGGTACAGATGATGCTGAAAGCAAAACTACAGTGTTGTAAGGAAAATTATAAAACACGGGTTGAATCAAATTTAACAATTAGTGACAGTAAGCTTATGAGGCAAGGTATAAAAGAGCTTTGTGTATTTAAGCAAATACAAGAGATTCTAGCTTTGGATTAGCCCGAACATATTAAAAATCTGCACCAGAGAACTGTGTGGGGTACTTATTAGTCTGTTGTCTGAAGGGAAAAAGGGAACAAATGTTGTGTAAACGATCTATCATCACAAAGTTTCCAAAGGTCTTTATAGCAAAGGAGGTTTAAGAATTTTTTCCTTTGGTGTTAACCTCGCACATCATGAAAATTATGGAGACACTAGTTATACCATCTGTGAAGAAAATGACATTTGACCAAGGCGACTTAGATGGGGGTGGAAGATGCAACTATCTTTTAGGTGAAGTTTGCTAGGCTCCTTTTCTTTGACAGGGGTTGGGTGCATGGCTGGAACAAATGGGGGTTGGTAGCAGTATAGTGCAGTGGATTAAGATTTATATGATGGGTCCTCTGCAACAGGTGGGAATAGGAAAATGCCGGTTTGAGATGGTCACTAGTTGTATAGGGGTGCCACAGGGTACAGTTCTCTCCCCCTTTTTGTTTAACAGACGATTTCCAGTACTGCTTGTCATGTTCAGAAATATTCTGATGACATCGTAGTTGTGGGTAGATCAGTAAGGGGTGTGGATGCAGATAAGGAATACATAAATAAAATAAACAATTCTGTTGAATGGACAAAGATTAATTTTCAACAAAACAAAGGAAATGGTGGTCAGTAGCAGTAGAAATTGGCACACACTTTCTCTGATAAAGATCGGAGATTCGTGTGTGTGACACAAGTACCATACCATAAATAACTGGCCGTTAATCCAGATGAGCACATTGAATGGAAGTTTAAAACCAGTTGCAATAGCTCTTTCTGTGAAGACTTTGCTCTTTTAATGTAAGTAGAAAACCTATTAAGATGTTTTATGATGCTGCGATAGGCGGGATTCTGTTTTTCGGAACATCGAAAGGCTTAATCGTGTTATAAAGAAGGCTAGAACTGTGATCAGTATGGAATTGAGGGATTTGCCGAGAGCACTGAACAGAGAGTTGTAGAAAATTCAAGTCAATCGTGAACAGGGTATCACATCCACTCTATGAATTAGTAACCAAAGGAAAGGTGTTTTTTCCAGTCAGTTTCCGCAGTTTTAAATGAAAACAAATAAGTTCAAAAATTTGTTCTTTCCAACCGCGATTCATTCATTTAATAGTGCCGAGGGTGGAAGGTAGCTCTTTGTTATCCTTTTGAACAAATGTATGTGTGATGTTTTATGAGATTATAATTCTTTTTATTCAATGTATTTTGTAATTTATCACATGGTTTTTTATGTGGATATACAGGTATGTGTTATTTTCTTACTAGTCATGTCCTTTTATGTTTGCTGTGGTGAAAAATAATTTACCATTTCTGGGGTTATTAAAGTTTTATCCTATCATATCATTGGCTACCTTGTAATGCAGCCCACCTAACATCAAGCATGACTTTTTCAGAAGTTTCTATTCAAACAGGATGGATATCAGAGAAATTCAACAGAATTTTTCCTGCCTAAGACCGCCACATCAGGTTTTTTTTCCCCTACACGTTCACTCAGGGACTGAAGGTATGCCCTGATATGTCATTTTTGCCAGAAGTGAAATCATTTACCACTCACTACAAAAATTGTTAGCAAATTTGGAACACATCCTTCAACAATTTTCCTTGCTTTAAAATATGTTTCTTGGATTAGTAGTATGCTTGCTTTCATGTTTTAAAGTATATGCAAAACTTGGCTTTGTTTTTGTGGTGTGCCCAGACCTCTCTTTCAGGCATAATCACAAATAAAGAATATTTTCTTGTTCACAGAGGAATACTAAGGCGGATTGTTCTGAAGATTTTTTCCCCAGCAAGTGTGGGAGATGGGGTAAAGAGGGGGTGGAAAGGGTGGGTAAGTGTCGGAGGGCAAGGGGGATGTGAAGCAGGTCTTTAAAAGCCAGTTGCATTGCAAGGAATTAATGTAAAACATTTATAAATATAGTGAAGATGTTAATGGGGCCAGTGGCCACAGCAGGTACGGTCTCCTACTCTGGTAGGCCCCTAGCCTGTGGCTAGATTCCATTAATGCCCCGATGTAGTGGGGGCCAGGGGTTGGGTTATAGCCCGCATAGAATGATGTTAACCTCAAATCCACATCTCAGAACCTGGGACAAAATGAAATAGCAGTAACATGCGTGTAAATAAACTGCAAGCCAATTGATATAAAACAACCTCTGAGAGGGGGTGCAGGCTTCAATTCTTTGGTCCTTCTTCAGCTTAGGTAAGCAGAATTTGCCAACCAAGGACCAGGGTGATATATCTGGTAGCTGTGGCAGTTGTATGTCCTCATGATGGTATGGATATTGCTGGTATATGAAGCAGTGGACATACCATGTCCAGATCTGACTGTTTGCAAATCATGATCCATATCCCATTATTAGAAATAGATAACCCAAAGGTCCATCTGAAGGGGGTGTTGGAAGCCCTCAGCACCTCTGGCAATGCTCTGGCAATGCTCTGAGTGCCTGGCGCTTCACCAGAGTAGATGGGGCAAGGTCTTGGAAAAACAGTATTGCAGGTTTCTCATGTTTAAGGTCACTATGCTCCCCACTTGCTTTGAGTTCAGCTGCCGCATCTTTGTAACTGAGGAAGCCGCAGACTACATTCCATGGAGGTTCTTGCGGCCTAGGTCTTGCTCTCGGCGCTCTGTGTATGCACTGGCTCTTTAGAAGCTCTGCTTTCTAAAGATATCTTAATGTTATTATTTTATATTATTTCAATAATAAAGATTGCATAGAAGGTTTGTGCAATTTTGGTGTTGTTATGTTCCAAATTTGCCAACAACTGAGGTTGTGAGTGGTAAATGTTTTCACTTCCGGCAAAAATGGCATATTAGTGAACACCTTCATTTTGTATGCCATCTATGACTAAAGACCGAAGGAGGTCTGAAATGCATCAAATGGCCACATTTTAATATGTGTCAGTAACGCTTTTATCCAACACAAATAAGGAACATATTTACTTTTATACTAACAAGTGAGAGCCGAACAAAATCTGTTTTGGAGTTCTCTGAAGTAACGTTGTCAGTGCCTAGGAAATTAATGCTGTTATGTCTGTAATGAGTAACTCTATTTTCTGTTACTTTTGATCTGGCTATGCTTGAGAAAGGCAAAAAAGGATTTTTGGTTACCTTAATTATTTCCAAACAAAATACATACTTTGAGTTTGAGCAGTTACATAGGAAAAAATGGAAATTATTATGTGGGCTAAATTGGTGCCAATATAATTTATCTGAAGGATTTTATAAAACTGGCGTTAAATAAATAAAGAGAGGCTTTTACGGTTTGACAAACTAGAATGTCTTAGCAACAAAATCACAGAAGGACTAAATGTGGCACAATACCTTTTCTAATTCACATGTTCTAAGCCTTCATTTTTATTCTTCTCATGTATGTTTCACCTAAAATAAAATGTATTGTAATTAATCATTGCCTTCTAGGGACCTCTATACATTAATTAGAGTAAATTGTTCAGCAATTACCATTATTATATGTAGGATAAATTAGCCTTCAAAATCAGAGTGATTTTATGATTGCATTTTCAAGGGGCCTGTAAATCTATGAAGTGAATTTAAAGGTGTTTTTTTTTTAATCTAGTCTAAGTATTTATTATAGCTTTGAAAAGAAATTAATTACCATTAGTTATTGATTAATATTTTTCCTTTTGTGCTCTAATATCTCAATAATTTCTATAATCTATAAGAAAAAGTATTATTGTTCGTGTCAGAAAGAAAGTCTGGTATTTCAAAAAATCCCAGGGCCACCAGAAGTAAGAGGATCATATGAATACTGTGCTGATGTAAAAATAAATGAAGAAATAAATGAAATAAATTGCCCAAATGTTAATTTTACTACATATAAACTACACTATAACACCATCACCTTAAAAAAATACAAAACAAAAAAAACATACATATTTGGTATGTGTAGATTTTACAGTTAAACAACAATTGGAGTAAAACAACAAAACCAACAAAGTACCAATAAAATAGAAAAGATCCCCTTCTTCAATATAACAATACAATTTTGTTTCCTGATTCCAGAGTTTTCTGGTGTTAAATTTACAATCGGGGGTATGATCTAAATAAACAGCTCCCCCAGCCAAATTTTTTATAACACATGAGTCTTAACACATCAGCTCCATTGTTACCAACTGACAGTTGCCATAAGTAACAAAAACAGAAAAACACACAAACATCTATACTTGCAGTACACTGCCCCGACTCCTACTAACTCCAGTGTTTTGACTGTGTTTTGGACTTCAACGCTATATGTGTACTCCAGACACAGATGGAGTTCATATCAATGATGTTTTGGTACACTTTGGGGGGCATGTATCATTATTTCAGCTAGGCAAATTGTCTAATTTTAACGACTTTTGTCAGTTTTGCTCCATTTTTGCTCTATTTTTAACTCTTTATTTTTTAAGTACACCTTTGCTGCAGCTTTGTGCAGTGTGCCTTATGTATCATTGTTTCCCAGATGTTCCGTGCAACTTTTCACTTAGGTTTCACTTTTAAGCGCCATTTTGCGCCTTTTTTTTAGGTGTGCTAGGTGTGCTCGTAAAGTTTGGTGTACTTTGTATAATTTTTTCTATGTGCCATCAATTCAGTGGCTAATAACTTAGTGTCCAGCAAGAGATGCCCCAATTATAATCAGTTATTTAAGGTCAGGCCCATTATAGACCATTTTAGTGCCAAGTATGTGCTGGAATATACCCCTGCAAAACATGTCTCCATAGATGGATCCCTGGTAAAATTTAAAGGGAGACTTCAATTCCGCAAGTATTACCAAATATGAGGGAAGATGTATAAGCTGTTAGAGAGTACATCAGTACATACTGTACATACAAGTTCAGGGTATATGAAGGGAAGGACTCCAGAATAGTGCCCCCAGCATGCTGCCCTTCCTTGGGTATTACTGCAAAGGTAGTGTGGGATTTGGTGCACCCACTATTGGACAAGGGCTACCACCTCTACCTGGGCAATTTTTATTCCAGCATTACACTATTCAAGTGCCTTCCTTCCAGAAACACTGCACATGCAAGACTGTAAGCACAAATCAAAGAGGTCTCAATGCAGCAACTCTGTATTGTGAGTTATGTATAAGGACAAGAGAGACATCCTTGTATTAACAACAATACATGGCCACAATAGCACTCCTGTCCCAGTACGAGGTACCAGTACAGAAACCCCCAAACCTCACTGCATATTGGATTATAACAAGTACATGGGAGGGTTAACTTGTTGGACTAGGTGCTCCAGGTGTGGAAATGGAGGGTGTTGTAAAAGAAGCTGGCCTTACACATCATGCAATGTATAATGCATTAGAGTTATATCAATGTGCAGACCAGAGGAGCAGTTTCCTGGAATACCAAGAGGTGGTAATAAAGGATTTTCTTTTTGGAGACTAAGAATGGGGGAGTAACAGCGCTTTTGGAAGCCAGGCTGCACGTATTGTACAAGGACAACTGTTTTCAGGATACGTTTCCTAAACTGCCAGCAAGGGAAGGACACAAAAAAGGTGCAGGGTGTGCTTCAAAAGGGGTATTAGGAAGGACACCATTCATCAATGCGACACAATATATCACACCACCCTGGATATTTAGATAATTACCCTGATGTACTCTGCACAGCTTATAGATAATGCTGCATGCTGCACCTTCCCTTCTGAGCCCTGCCATGTGCTCAGCCTGTAGATTATTGCCACATATGGTATACTGTCGTATCCAGGAGAACTCATGTCATAATGGATATTTTCTACTATGCACTATCCATTATGCATTTTCTTTTAGGTCCATCTGTGGGCTTAATATGCTCATTACACCCCTTGTTTCCAAAATAGGGTCGGTTCTTAGTGGTTTTACTGTATTGGTCCCTAAGGATATCTACAAATGCCTTATGCTGGCAAAAATAATGTGTAAAATGTCTGTGCTAAAAATGCTAGTTTCTCCCTTCTGAGCTCTGCCATGTTCCCATTCTTTAGATTATTTTAGATTATTGCCACATATAGGGTATTGCTGTACATGGGATAACCCAAATAATAATGTTTAGGGTGTTTGTCTCCAGGGGCACCAAGAAACCAATCTAGTGAAAACTCCAAAAGTTAAATTTGACTCCTTCCCTTTTGTGCCCAGCCTTTAGAATATTGGGATATTGCCATAGCCGGAGAACCTGCATAATGATTTTTGTTAGGGAAAATACATTTGGCATTAAAATGCTATTTTAATCTGTACCATATACTTTGTATTAAATATTGTCCAGCACCTTGATGGTTAAAATGTCCACTGCACCCCTAGGTATCATAGGTAAATACTTTGATTGGTGTCGTTATAAAAAATGGTGTCACTTCTCAGGGGTTTGTATTATATTGGCTCCTCATGGGCTCTTCAAATATGAAATGGCACTCCAAAAACAATCTAGTGAAAACAGAACTCCAAAAGCTTAATTTCACTATTTTCCTCTGAGCTCAGCCATGTGGCTCTGTAATTATGTTGTGGTACCTGAAACCTAAATAGCACCAATTCCCTTCTGCACATCACTGTGTGCCTAAAAAAGCAGTTGACATTCACATAACCCCTGAATGTGTTAATTTTAGAGCAAATTAAAAATATTCTTATAAAAAATTAATTCCTGAGAATTAAAGGGTTAACATGATACCAAATTATTAGAATAGTTTGAGAAGTTAAGTCCATAGAATGGTGTTACTTGTGGCGGTTATAGTACATAAGCCTCTATAGGGCACTTCCAAACTACTTTTTTTCAAATCTCTCGAAAATCTGAGAACTTGCTATTAAACTAAAAAACCTTCTAACATCCATAAAACATAACCAAATGCAAACACTGTGAAACTCTCAAAATTGCTAATTTTTTAAAAACATTTCCTAAATTGTTGAATTTTTTCCCAAAAAAACCTAACCCATTAGCAAAATTAAACACCTAACATAAACTACAATGTGTCATGAGAAAAAAACAAACAGTCTCAAAATCACTTATAAAAGTGGAAAAGTTGAAAAGTTATAACCAAAGGAAGAGGCGCGTTTTTCATGCATGTGTTCTGCTTGTGCTTTTGATGCGCAGAACTTGCATTTCAATCTGACCCATTGTAATCAATGGTTTTTTTCAGAATAGTTTTTTTCATACAAACACGCATTTAAATCTCAGCATGCTGTTCTTTTGCAAGTCACATGTGTGAAAAATGCACCATACAAGTCTATGGAGATGTATCAAAAACTGATCAATTGCCATAGACCACAGTCCTTAGTCTTTTTCACGTGCATTATCTTATATTGAAAAGCTCAATGAAATTGACAAAAAAAACATGCGTGAAAAACGGAGACACTGAACAAGCTCTGACTAAAAAACTGACTGAACTCTGATGAAAAATGTCAGATTTGCACTGACCAAACCCTGGTCGCACCCTGATCAGACTCTGACATGATCTGCAATGTAAGTGTGAAAGGTTTTTTTTTTTTAAAAGGCAGATTTTTTTTTTTTTAGATGGCTGAGCATTTAAGGGGTATTCCTGAGGAACGACCTGGTGGTACCACGCCGCAGCTTGTCTAACCCGCCTTGTGGCGGGCTCTGGTGAGAACCGGGTACCGCTTAGACTCCGGTCCCAGGTAGTGGCTAGTGTTATCGTCTGCAGTGGTCCAGAGGATCCACACCTGCAAGCCTGACAGTCACCTTCAAGCCTGAGAGTAAGATCCGGCCATGGATCCGGCCAAGGTTCCGTCTCCTAGCAAGCCAGACCTCGCTACTATTGTGATCCATCAGTCCCGGCAGATTGCTGCACAGTGTGATCAGCTGGAGCAAGTCACCGCCATGCAACAACAACTGTTTGCTAACCAGCAACAGGTCCCTGAGGCTGCTTTAACAACTCCGTTACCAACTAGTCTGCCTGTCGTTGAACCTAGAATGCGGTTGTCTATGCCCAGCAAGTACGATGGCGATTCCAAGATGTGCAGGAGCTTTATTACTCAGTGCTTCCTGCACATAGAACTTATGCCAACCCAATTCTTTATGGAGCAATCCAAGGTGGCATTTATAATCAGCCTTTTCTCCGGGAAAGCCTTGGCCTGGGCTACTCCTCTTTGGAATAGGAACAACCCAGTTACAGCATCTCTGGCAGCCTTTTTGTCTGAATTCCGGTCCGTATTTGAAGAACCGGCTCTGGCCTCTTCTGCTGAGTCTGCCTTATTGAATTTGCGACAGGGGAATATCTCCGTGGGAGAATATGCGGTCCAGTTCAGTAACTTAGCGTCGGAACTTTCCTGGAACGACGCGGCCTTGTCTGCAGCTTTTAAGAAGGGTCTATCCTCTCAAGTCAAGGACGCTCTGGCTCCTCGTGACCTGCCATCTTCCCTGAGTGGTCTAATCTCTCTTGCCACCCGAATTGATGTGCGCTTCAGGGAGCGTGCCGAAGAGTCACGTTTTGAGCAACTTCCAGTCCGTTCACGACGCCTACCTCTTCTAGCTCCAGCTTTCCAAAGACGCTTCCAGCCTCCAGTCGTATCATCTGCAGAGGACTCTATGGAGGTGGACAGGGCCAAATTGTCACCGCAGGAGCGTATCAGAAGACGCCTGGGACACCTCTGTCTCTACTGCGGCAGTCCTGAGCATTTCCTTGCGACTTGTCCTATCCGACCCCAACGTCCGGGAAACGCCAGCACCTAGGGTTTTTGGGAGAAGTGTCCCTAGGTGTAAACAGTGCTTCTCCATGCCTGTTGATTCCCGTGCTTCTCAGTGTTGGCTCTGGTAACCAGACCCAGGTCTCAGCTTTTTTGGACTCCGGCTCCGCTGGGAATTTCATGGATGCTGCATTGGTTTCCCGGTACCACATTCCAGTGGTTCTACGTGACAAACCACTGGTTATTTCTGCAGTTAGTGGACAAATTCTCTCGGACCCAGTACGGTATCGCATGGAGCCAATATCCATGCAAGTCGGTGCTGTCAGAGTCTGTCCTTCCTGGTTCTGCCACGCTCTACCTCACCCCTCCTGCTACGTTTTCTGTGGTTGCAGTTCCACTCGCCAGTCCTTAATTGGAGGACGGGGAGGTTCTACGTTGGAGTCCAGACTGCCATTCCCGTTGCTTGGATGCTCCTCACCCTGTGCCTCTCATGCTAACTACCGGGGATGCCAATTCTCTGAAGGGCCATCCAGTTTGCTACCGAAACTTTGCCGATGTTTTCTCTGAGAAGCAAGTGGAGGTTCTGCCTCCACATCGTCCCTATGACTGTCCCATTGATTTGCTGCCCGGTACGTCTCCTCCACGAGGTCTGGTTTAACCGTTATCTCTGCCTGAGATTGAAGCCATGTCCGCCTACATAAAGGAAAATTTGCAGAAAGGGTTCATCCGTAAGTCTTCTTCCCCCGCTGGAACTGGGTTTTTCTTTGTCTTTAAGAAGGATGGTTCCCTCCGACCCTGCATAGACTACCACGGTCTCAACAAAGTTACGGTGAAGAACCGCTATCCTTTGCCTCTCATCACCGAACTCTTTGACCGTCTACGAGGTGCCAAAGTGTTTACCAAAATGGATCTGCAAGGAGCATATAACCTCATCCGAATTCGGGAAGTCGACGAGTGGAAGACAGCTTTCAATACTTGTGATGGGCATTTTGAATATTTGTTAATGCCTTTCAGTCTCTGCAATGCTCCAGTGGTATTCCAGGAGTTTGTTAATGATATTTTTAGAGACCTGCTTTCAGGGGCGTCGCTAGGTCAAAAGATCCGGGGCCTGTGCCCCGGATCTTTTGGCCCGTGCCCCGAATGTCCAGGTTTCTGGGGAAATTTCCTCAGCACTGTAGTGGTTAACGGAGCCGCCGGCTCCGTTCTCCACTACAGAGAGCAGGAGACATGATTACACAGCGTCTCCTGCTTCTAGCAGCTCACTACAGCTGCCGGGTGCAGGAGACGCCGGCTAATGACGTCACCGCCACTCAGTCTTGTGAGAAGACAGATGGAAGACAAGGGGGAGTATGTTTGTTTATTTAACTATACAGTGGCACTTTGAGGAGACTGTGACGAACATTACAGGGGGCTAAGAGGACCTGGGAAGGGGGGGGGGGGGTTGTGGGGGACATTACTTGCAGCTAAAGGCATTACTGGGGCCTATGAAGACATGGGGGCTGCAGATGTCATTACTGGGATTAATGAGCACATGGGGGGGGGAGCTGTGAGGTACATTACTTGAAGCTGAGTACATTAAAGCTATGAGGCTATGAGGACATATGGAGGTAGCTGGGGGGGACATTACTTGTGGCTGGGGACATTAAAGGGGGGCTATGAGGACATGAGGGACTTCGGAGGACTTTTTAGAGGGGGATGTGGGGGACATTACAGATTGCTGTGGGGGACATTGCAGGGGGCTGCGGGAGACATTGCAGGGGGCTGCGGGAGACATTGCAGGGGGCTGCGGGAGACATTGCAGGGGGCTGAGGGGAACATTGCAGGTTGTTGCGGGGAACCTTACAATACTCTGCAGAGAACCTTACATGGGGCTGTGGGGGACATTATAGGGGGATTTGGGAGGCATTACAGGGGACTGTGGGGGATATTACAGGGGCTTTGGGGGACATTACAGGGGGCTATTAGGACATGGGAGCTGTGGGGGAACTCATTTGTGGCCGTGGGCTTTACTTGTGGTTGAGGGGAAATGTTTAGTTGGGGCTGTGGAGGACACTGGGGGGGGGTCTGGGGGGGACCTTACAGGGGGCTGAGGGGGACATTACTGGTGGCAATAGCATTGTCCGGCATGGTGAGGACACATTTGTGTCACCGTACCGCCGCTGGAAAACAAATCTTTCCAGTAAGATCGGCCAGGCTGCACGGCTTCTTATGTACAGGGAAAGAGTGAGGAGCAGTCGTCCCCCACCAGCAGTCCTGGCTCAGGTAAAGCATACATGTGTGTGCGAAAAGGGCCTTATAGTAAAGGAGAGAAAGTGTTAGGGGTAGCAGCAGGATAACACTGTTTTAGGAACAAGATGTAGGCTCAATAAAGAACACAAGATGTGAAGTTCACCACACAGACAGGGAGGACAAGTGGTTGAAGTGGAGACGTGGTGATGCCGGGCCTGTAGCTGTATATGTTAGGTACAGTTGTTATTATTGTTATTATTACAGGTTTTGTACATGAGTGAATACTACTGAAAATTTGGTACATATGTATTGGGGCCCGTGCCCCGGATGTTCTGCGACCCTAGCAACGCCCCTGCCTGCTTTACTCCTGTGTTATAGTCTACTTGGACGACATTTTGGTGTTTTCTCCAGATCTTCACTGTCACCAAAAACACGTCCGGCAGGTTCTCAGACACTTAAGGACTAATCATTTATACGCCAAACTTGAGAAGTGTCAATTTCACCAGAGCAGTCTTCCGTTTCTGGGATACGTCATTTCTGGCAAGGGACTCCAGATGGATTCTTCTAAGTTGGCAGCCGTACTTCAGTGGCCTCTCCAAGTGGGACTGCGTGCCGTTCAGAGATTTCTGGGCTTTGCCAATTACTATAGACAGTTTATTCCCCACTTCTCTTCACTTGTGGCTCCCATTGTGGCATTGACTAAGAAGAATGCCAATGCTAGACAATGGTCTCCAGCTGCTGAGGAAGCCATTACTAAGCTAAAATCTGCCTTTGCCTGTGCAGCAGTACTTACAAGACCAGATACGGAGAAACCATTTCAATTGGAGGTTGATGCTTTGTCCGTTGGTGCTGGTGCATTTCTTACCTAGAAGGGGCCCAAAGGTCGTACCCTCACCTGCGGGTTCTTCTCGAAGACATTCTCTCCTGCCGAGAAGAATTATTTCATTGGAGATCGGGAACTGTTGGCCATAAAGCTGGCTTTGGAGAAGTGGCGCTATCTCCTGGAGGGGGCTCGTCACCAGGTTCATATTTTTACTGGCCACAAAAACCTCCTAAACCTCCTGTATCTCCAGACCGCTCAGCGACTGAATCCTCGTCAAGCCCGTTAGTCCCTTTTCTTCTCCCGATTTGATTTCTTAATCCATTTCTGTCCTGCGGAGAAGAACGTTAAGGCCGATGTTCTCTCCCGTGCCTCAGATGTGGTTGGAGAAGACCCTGTGCCCAGTCATATTGTTCCTCCGGAACGTCTGGTCCTTGCAGCTCCAGTGGACCTTCAGCAGCTTCCACCAGGCAAGACGTACGTCAGACCTGCCCTTCGAAAGAGGATCCTGACATGGGGACATTGCTCTCGTGTGGCTGGACACCCTGGGGTGCAGCGTTCCATAGCCCTTATTTCCTGTTACTATTGGTGGCCAGATCTGGCCAAAGATGTGCAGGATTTTGTGGATTCCTGCATCTCTTGTGCCCGAAACAAGTCATCACGCCTCAAACCTGTCGGTCTCCTGATGCCGTTGCCGATACCTAGTAGCCCGTGGACTCATGTGGCCATGGACTTTGTCACGGGCCTTCCATCGTCCTCGGGGAATACTGTCATCTGGGTGGTAACCGACCGGTTCTCGAAAATGTCCCATTTTGTCTCCTTGCCAGGTTTGCCATCTGCTCCGCGTCTTGCCAGCCTGTTCTTCTCCCACATCTTTCGGCTGCATGGACTCCCATTGCACATTGTTTTGGACCGTGGGGTCCAGTTTGTCTCCTGCTTCTGGCGCTCCTTGTGTAACCATCTTCAGGTGAAATTGGACTTCTCGTCTGCATAGCATCCTCAGTCGAATGGACAGGTAGAGAGAGTCAATCACACTCTAGGCTGCTACCTTTGGCATTTCGTCTCGGCCCGCCAAGATGAATGGTCTGCCTTGTTGCCATGGGCGGAGTTCTCATACAATTCCCTGGACTCTGAAACTCCTGGTTTTACTACCTTCTTCATTGTTTATGGACAACATCCACGTCCTCCTCTTCCTCTGCCTGTGTCCACAGAGGTCCCTGGTGTTGATGAGTTGGTACGTGATCTAAAGACCATTTGGGGGCGGACTCGCCTTTCGTTGATGCAGGCTTCCGCCCATACCAAGCTCCAATCAGATAAGAAATGCAGCTCACCTCCTGTTTTTTCTCCTGGGGACAAGGTCTGGTTGTCAGCTAGATACATCCGGTTAAAGATTCCTGGATACAAGCTTGGTCCACGGTTCTTGGGTCCTTTCGAGGTTATATCTCGCATAAATCCAGTGTCTTACAAGCTGCGCCTTCCTACCACCATGCGCATCCCGAACTCAAGCCTGTTATTCTGAACCGCTTCTCCCAGCAACTACCTCCTCCTGCTCCGGTGGCTGACACCTTGGATATTTATGAGGTAAAGGAGATTCTCGACATGAAGACGGTAAAGGGTAAGCGGTTCTTCTTGGTTGACTGGAAGGGGTTCGGGCCGGAGGAGAGATCTTGGGACCCTGAAGACAACATCCTGGATCATGATCTCCTACAGAGATTTCTACGGCCCAAGAGGAGGAGGAGGCCGAAGGGGGGGCAGGCGCGGTGCTGGCGCAGCTCACCTCTCCCCGTTCCAAAATCGCTGCCGAGCTCCGTCTCCATTCCCGCCTGCCTGACCTTCTGCCTGGACTTTGACCACGAGATTGTCTGCCGTCTATGTACTACAACCTTGGCCGCCACTGCAGGCAAGTCACGCCTGAGGAACGACCTGGTGGTACCATGCCGCAGCTTGTCTAACCCGCCTTGCGGCGGGCTCTGGTGGAAACCGGGTACCACTTAGACTCCAGTCCCAGGTAGTGGCTTGTGTCATCGTCTGCAGTGGTCCAGAGGATCCACACCTGCAAGCCTGACAGTCACCTGCAAGCCTGACAGTGTCTTTATAGATTTTACATGTGCAGAAGCCCATTTGGTCAAAAGGCTTCCTAAGAAGCTTCTCGATTGTGCCCTACAGCACCTTGGGATCTAAATTTAGCATTGTTTGTTTTATCTACAAGCCTTTTCATGGAAACCTCCATATTTTACACTGTAGAACACTTATCCATCCTTACTTACTCAAGGTTTTATTGCCAGCAGGAAATATGCCTTTATTCTTTTTGCCCTAATCTGTGTCATGGGTACACCCCGCTGCACTGTCCCCATTCCCCCGGCCCGGTACTTACCTCTCTGGGCTCCAGGCTGTGAGGCTGTCTCGTCTGGCCGTACGGTCCCAATGCTAGGGCGCGCGTGCGCCGTCTATTCAAGATTTAAAAGGGCAGCGTCCTCCTTATTGGCGCTGGCATCCCGGCTGGTGACTCCCAGCATCCCCTGCCGGATGTTTAGGTCATTCTTTCGAAGAGAAAGCCTCTTAAGCGTTTCCAGACGCCTCTGTGTTCCCGTAATCCTGTGGCGGTCCTGTAATCCTGTGGCGGTCCTGTAATCCTGGGGCGGTCCGGTAATCCTGTGGTGGTCCGGTAATCCTGTGGCGGTCCGATTATCCTGTGGCGGTCCGGTTACCCCCAGTGGCAGACCGGTTATCCTGTGGTCTTCCGAGGTCCTGCCAGCCGTCCTTCCGAGGTCCTGCCTTCCTGTGGTCCTGCCTTCCCGTGTCCCTACCTTGGCTTTGCGGTGGGCTTTGGCGAAGACCAGGAGTCCACTCAGACTCCGCTCCCGGGTTGCCGCTAGCATCATTATCCCCAGCGGTGGTCCAGGGAGTCCACAGACTCTGCCCATAGAATCTCAGACGGTTCGTCCTAACGTACGTACGAAGGAACTGTATTTTCACTCCATAGATAGGTGTTTTCTAGAATACTTACATCAAACTGATTAGTTCATGTTTTCTGATCACCTCCTTGTGCAATTTTAGGGAAATCTACATCTTCTTGATGCCAGCTGAAAGACTGTTCTATACCTGAAGATCTTAATGCTCATTCTACACAAGTTGTGTCGACATCCTGGGCAGAGTCTGCATTCGTCTCTCTGAAGAAAATATGTGACACTGCTTTCTGGGCTAACTCAGACACTTTTTAGCCATTATAAACTTGTTTTCATGTAAAATTGTGATTTATATTTTGGGTGTTAGGTTCCTTCTGCTGTAATCCCCACCTCGTTTGTTTCTTGTCTGTTATTCTTCCTTGAGTAGTGTCGTAACTAGATTTCCGATTAAGCACCCACAATGGCATAGTTTTCCTTCCCTATTTTATGTTTTGATATATATTGGATCTCTAATTAATAATCTGGATCCTTATAAGGTTGTCTGAAACTAAACTGATGAGGTAAGACTAGGGGCTACTTTTAAAGTTTTAAAGTCCCAAATCTTTTTTTCCAGTCCCTGGGAGTGGGGGAACACTCTTGACATGTCACTGTGAAGGCTAAAGGGAATTCAATTACAGGCGGTCCCCTACTTAAGAACCCCGACTTACAGACGACCCCTAGTTACAAACGGACCTCCGGTAATCAGTAATTTCCTGTACTTTAGTCCTAGGCTACAATAAACAGCTTTAACAGTTAGGTGTCTGCAATGAAGCTTTATTGTTAATTCTGGTTCTTGTGACAATCCAACATTTTTAAAATTGTCAATTGTCAATTGTCACAGAGACCAAAAAAGTCAGCTGGTGTTACAATTATAAAATATACACATCCAACTTACATACAAATTCAACTTAATCACAAAACTACAGAACCTATCTTGTACATAACCTGAGCACTGCCTGAACCACTAAGTTTAATTTTAATATTTTTTCATCATTTTGTAACATAAAAATTGAAATAAAAAGTGATCAAAAGATTGCACAGTCTGAAAAATAGAAGTTCCTCAAGTTCCACAAAAAATGACAGCTCAAACACCTTTGCATGCCAAAGTATGATAAAATTATTAGTGTCACAATATAGGGAAATGAAGAATTTTTTTTTTAAGTAAAGAATTTTTTAAAAATCTATTAAAACCTTATAAAACCAATATAAATTTGGTATTCTAGTGATTGTACTAACCCAGTGAATAAAGGTGTGTGTGTTTGTGTGTGTCTGTGTGTCTGTGTGTGTGTGTGTGTGGGGGGGGGGGGTCATTTTGAGCGCACAATGAAAGCTGTAAAAAAAAAGAGCCCATGAGAAACTGGGCTGCAAACGTGTTTGTCAATTTCATTGTATTTGGAATTTTTTTTTGCTCCACTTCCCAGTACATTGAATGGAATATTTAAAGGAAAAGCGAGAAGGGGTTAAAGGCAACCTCTGGAAATATCCGTATGATCTAAGCCATACTGATGGGTTTAGCTATGCAGAAAAGCTACTAATTATATGTATATGGTGGATAATCTGACCCATATCAGTGGTGACCCAGACTTATTTTCAGCAAGTAGTAACAGGCTCAATGGGCTTTGCCTTACCTTGTAACATGGTCATTAGGTATTAATTGTGTTGATGTCTTTATCTACAGTCAGTGGTGTAACTAGATTCCTCTGTGGAGTCCTTTGTAGTCAAATGATTTATGCCTTTTTGTATACTGTCTGTCAATAGAAAAAGACTGCTCAGGATGCAAAGATGCATAGGAATAAGACCTGCTCTATCTATTGTGTCTCAGCAGTTGGCTTATGCAAGGGACCATGAATGCATACCACCTTGTATAAAATAGCCTAGGCTAAAATATACCCCTGTGAATAAACTCCATACCAGGGGGTATGAAACAGCCTAGGGAATCTATGCATCCATACTGTTATCACTTGACTAGTCTCACCTTTATAAGTTCAATTTTCATGGAGGTGGTCGTATCCAAGGACGGCTATCTTCTTTCTATGGGACAACATGGCTAAGTTTATGGAAGATTATCTTCACCATACTTCGTATTTTATTAGCGGGTGAAGCTGCTGCTCATTTCATTATTGAAGGGAGGCTTTGACCAGTGCATTTCCTACCCTAGGCTTATACTTGAGACAATACATTTTCCCAGTTTATTTGTGGTGAAATTAGGTTGCTTGGCTCGTATTCGGGTCAGCTTATACTCGAGTTATACAGTATATGGTATGAGGGTATAAGGATATAAGACATCTGTTTGTTCTTATGTCTTTACTCAATATTGCATCATATTAATCTAATTAATCTTTTCTTTCTTTCTGACATTTTTATATCTAACCCAAGCAATATTTGTGTATCTTGTATATTTGGCCTTCTTGTATATTTGGCCTTATTGCAAGAATATGTGATTTTGAAGTTATATATTCCCGGCACCTAATGGAGAAAGAACTGTGCTTACAATGGGGACGAAATAGGCATCATCATTAATCATTTGTGACCTGTTTCTGTCATAAGAACTGTTATAGTTTAGAGATAAAGGTGGGTTACTTGTATGTGATGAAAATCGTATTCCTAATGACCCCGGTATAATAATGGGAATAAAAAACTGCAGATTCTGTTCTTTACATGTTACAGTCTGTTCATTATACATAAGATTACAAATTCAACTGAATAGGAGAATCACATTTTACTATCACCATAATAAGATTGCATCTGTGATGCATTACTTTTTTCTTTCAGTATACAGAGCTGTATGAGGATGTGCTTTGAATGTAACATATCATACATCCTAGGGTCAGTATTTAGTATTGCCTGGTGGTGGTGATAAGTTTTAAAGATAATACTGACACTTAGACATAGGGTCAGTCGAAACACTTGAAGAAGGATTAAAGGGGTATCCTCGTATGGGCATTCACATGCAATTTAATTCATCTGCCATATACATACTTTTCTTCAATTAGATGTTATTATTTTTTTTACCTGTGTGAAGAGAATTTCTCATAAATGTAGTCATATGGTGCCTTAAAAAAACAAGGCTATGTCATCACTCCTCTGCTGGAGTGATTGCACAAAGAGCCAAAAACTTTTTGAATATTAAATATTCGGGAGTTACTGCATGTCCCACAGCCGTTCTGTGATAACGAAATCTGTATCCAGGTAGTCAGGCAGGACTCAATAGCGCATTACTCAACCAATTATTACAGGCACATGTTATATATAGATAGGCTGACACACATGTGTCCCTTCTATAAATCTGTATGACCAACTCTTTGCATAGAAATATAAAACCAAAAAAGAATCAAGAGTATTCAGGTCCAATTAAATCAATACTTTATTAAGAAAAAAGACATAAAAATACAGAAGATATGAATAACACACATATTAAAAAAAAATCAGGGGGCCCCCAGAGGAAGCGACAACAATGCGAGACGTGCATTGGGGAGATATTGACCACAGCCCAGGACCCAGGAGTCTTTCTTGAATGGGTAACTAATCTCTATATGTTGATGTATACTGAGCACGATTTCAACATGGCCACGGTGCCATAATGATTTTTATGTTGAAAGAGTAATGTTTACCCATTAGTATTTATATATTTTGCACTTGCACTTTTTTGTGATATATATTTCCTGGGTTTTAATCGGGCCAGATGGCAATATAGTCTATTTTGGAGTACCATCTCTGATGTTTTTTAATATGTGGGTTATTCATATCTACTTTTATGTCTTTTTTCTTAATAAAGTATTGATTTAATTGGACATGAATACTCAATAGCGCACGTCTGGTCACTGCTGCCAAAGTGTGGGGTGGCTGTATCTGAGGAAGCTATCTTGTTTCTAAGGGACAACATGGCTATATTTATGAGAAATTATCTTTACACAGGAACATTTTTTTCTAAAATAACATCCAATTGAAGAAATGTTTACATATGGCAAATGAATTAAATTAAACGTGGATGTCCAGATGTGAATACCCAGATGTGAATCCCCCTTTAAGTGCAGACTAGTAAAAGCAACAAATTTCACAATAGTGTCACTGATTAACTTTAAAATAGTTAATAGCTTCAGTTCAGATTTTTTTATGTTAAGCTGTTTATAAATGATCCATTATCATTCTTATGGAATCTAGGCTAAATGGATGACCTGTTTTTTGGCTCAGAATAGTAAATAGTAAACACTGGCAGACATCAGACACCATAAAGGGTTATTTTTCGGACCATTTTGAAAATTTTGTATGAATTTAAAAAAAATTGCATCCTGTTATTAAACAGGCTATTTGCCACCATGTTTAGGCATGTTCATGCACTATGGAACACTATTATAAAAGCAGTTTCGCCAGTTTTCTGTCGGACTTTGCACTGGAAAGAACGTGCAAACTGCTTGCACATGCCACCGCAACACATATGCACATAATGGGGTATTCCAGTGCGTAGTCTTAGTTTGCGACACACTTATCATGTGGCGTCCAACGAAAAAAAGTTGGTGCACTCTACCGTGGCAGTTCAGGGGGTGCTAGATTCACGAAGACCGTGCACCACATTTCATGAATTTGTCACGTACTGCACACTGTACAGGCAAACTGCATTATGTGCAGTTAGCACTACTTTCGATAAATGTGGGCCAATCTTGTTGTTTTACCATTATTAACATTCTTTTGGTGTTAAAGAAGGTTTTAGGTTGTGGTGTAGGACAACTCATTTTGGGGCACAAAAGTCAGAGTAATTAGAACACTTTATGATTTGTTACAGCAGTAGTTACATAGTGAATCTTCCAAGACCTCGTCAACTTACCCTAGTCACCCAACATACTATTGCCCACAACATCATCCTCTTTTATAAGACTCATTCACATGGTTTGAAAAGTCCATGACAGCCACCATTATTAACTAAACACCATTAAAGAGCCATACCACATATTTTTTTTTTAATTATTTATCTTTATAGGTAACAATTATCTCAAAGCAACATTTCACATTTTACAGAAAGAGTTTCAGGAGCCATGTAAAGCCTGCACCATTTTTTTCACACATTATTCTATTCTCTTTTCAGTGAGCTCATGTACATGACACAAGGGCACTCAATACCCCTAGTGCATTGTACTCCAACTTCTGGAACCGGAGAACTACTACCAGGAGAAACTGTACAATAACAGCTTCCACAGATGAATGGGTTCTACCCCATAGCAGCACATAGCTGTGCCAGCAAACCTACCAGCAGGGAAGCTCTGAGTGCAGCAGGAGATAAGTGTGAACAAGCTTCTGGCAATTCAGCACCCCATTGACCTTAGTTCATTTGTCTTCCTTTATTCAAACCATTTGGGCCCTTTTTCTCGAGATCTTTTCCCTACTTTGCCTTCCTCTTTTTAACTCTTAGCACTCAACCTCAACTTACTCCTAATATTTCACCTAGCTTTACTCCCCATTTAGTTAATATAACCCCTTTGCTACCAGCTAAAACACTTGTATCTCTTGCTATGCTGCTCTCTTCGGAAATATAGTTTACACTTATCATACGTTACCAAAGTGGTATATTTTTGTAACAATTGACAGTAATTATTTATTAAAAGAATAACTAGGCCAAATTGCAGAATACATGTGAACACCCAAGTAATCTCATTCTGATCCAATAAGAAGTGAAAATCACAGCCAGGTCTTGCTAATCAAATATTCTTTATTAATTGATCATTAGGAGTTTGCTGATTCTGAGTCTTTAGACTAGAGATGAGCGGGTTTGTTGACATTCATTCATTGCCCTGCCCACAATGAGCTAGGGAAAGTACTTTAAATAATAACAAAAAAATTAAAAATAAAGAAAATAATAATAATAAAATGCTGATAATATCAATGTGCTAAAAGACAGTATGGTAGTGATGAGTGAACCTGGCCAGCAGTGCTCATGGGAAGAGACAGCTACAGTGAAAGTGAGGGCAGCTAGAACTTTAAATAACTGGCCTTTTCAAGGTAAGTTCGATGAGTCTTATAAGAAACAGGCACATAAGGACTGTATTCTGAAGTTAATATTATGGGCGATTTTGACAATATTGTTAAGGAGGAAATAAGATCATCTATGTCTGTTAGACCTGAGTCTAATATTTTCATGGAACCTGAGGAGCACAGAAATTAGAAAAGAAGGAAAGTAATTTTTTCCTCAAATGGATAAGTTGTTAGTAGCATTCAAGAGGAGATCTTTAGGGGGGCTTTGTAATTAAAAAGAAAATATTTTTTCCTGTTAATGAGACTCTCAAAGAAGTCATTCAGGATGGATGGTTAGATCGTGAAAAACATATTACTGATTCTAGTGAATTTAGCAATAGACTGCTTTTTGATGAAGGTTCTCAAATGTGGGATATCTTTACAAAGATAGATGTGCAGGTAGCCAAAGTGGTTAGAAAGGCTGACATTCCATCTAAAGACTTTTTTCTGCTCAGAAGTGTGATGGGTTATTAAAAAATTGTTCAGAAAGAGCTATGATTGACCTAAAAAGTACTTAACCTAAAAACAATAAGGAACTCCTTTTGAGGTGATTTTAGAATCCTTCTCTCTTTTTAAATCTGCCACAGGTTTTTTGGCTGGTGCATCTGCAGAATGTTTCAGGTTTGCTGCCATAGAGGGGGCTCTTTCAAATGGCATTTTATTATGAATGGTGAAACCAGATATAAAAATTAGATAAAATAAAACATAGACAACGCGTTGAAGCATAAAACGTGTTGTCTTTATTTTATCTAATTTTTATATCTGTTTTTTTCTATTTATAATAAAATTGTATACTTTATATCGACTACTTGGATCAGAGAGCGCCGTTGATATAGTCCCATTCTATAGAATGGCAGCATCCGATGTGCATCCCAACAGAGTTGTGCATGCATGCACAACTATTGAAGGTGAGCGTGTTACTTTACCAGTAAGGACATCAGTTGACTATCTAAAATTTATTGCACCAGGAAGTGCTTGTTTCTTTCTTCTTTCCAGTACTCTTTCAAATGCCACCAGGAGAGTATTATAGCGGAAGCAGTGGAAGGGAGATGTTAAGTCTTTAGACTCTAAGTCTAAACTCTGTAATGTTTCCTTTTCAGGAAAATACATATTTGGACCTGATTTAGATTCCATACTTGAACTTGGTGCAGACAAAAAATGTTTTCCTGAAATTAAAGATAAACAGGCAAAATGTTCCTTTCAAGCAAACGTAATCTACAGAGGGAAAGGTAAAACTTGACAACGGAGTTATTCCAAGGGAGGAAAATATAGAGGAGAGTCAAAACAATAACCCACAAGAATTCTTCAACTCCAACTCATCAAATGTGGACGAAAGTACAAGAACTCAGTTCAGTTAGGAGTAGTCAGTCAGTTGCTCAGATCTCAACAACAGAGAGGGCATTATTCACCTCCATTTCTAATAAAGAAACCAAACTGTACATACAAAGTAATAATAAATTTAAAGTTCTTACACAATTGTTTCAAGAAGTTTAAAATGGAGAGCATAAGATCAACTTTCACAGACATAGGGCAGGACTATTTAATGTGGTCCCTCAATCTTTAGGGCTCATTTTTTCAAATTCCTAAGCCTAAGCCATAGCCTCTCCTAAAGGGGAAATTCTACATTACTAGTTCCAAGTCCTTCCCTTTGGCATTTCATTATTACCTCAAAAATTCACTGATGATGGATATAATGGGTTCTCTGAGAAAAAAAACACAAAATCACCTGGTTATTCCGTATTTGGATGACCTTCTCCTGAAAAAAGACAGAAGTAAAGAGACAATTTAATTTTATAGATGCAATGAAACTTCTAGAGAAAATGACAACAACCATTCAATGTGGGAATTGGAGCCAGAACCACACCAGAATTTTTCAGAATTGTTTGCTTGTGACTTGTGTGTGCCTCTTATCCCCAAAACGAATTCAGTCACTCTTAGGCTTCAATTGTGATGAATGGAGGTATAGAGTGTCTCAAAATCTATACTGGCTAAAAAGCTGCTTGGTGCTAGTGTGAGGCTGTCAAGACGTTTCAGTAGGTCCTTTGTATCCTTCGTAGACAAAGGAAGTGCACATACAGTACGAAGGGGGCCAGTATTTTATCTATGTAAATACCCAGGCATTGGCACAAAGAACCCACCGTTTAGAAAATCAGTTGTCCTTTGGGAGAGCTGATGCCTTTGTGCACCTTTGGTAACAGAATGTTGCCATTACTGGGTGATCCAAAAAAGGCCGCAAGTCCATCAAGTCCAACCTTTATAAATTAAATAACCCATGATATTTTTTTTCTCCAGAAAGGCATTGAGCCCTCTCTTGAACATGAACATAGAGTCCGCCATAACAACCTCCTGTGGCAGGGAGTTCCATAGTCTCACTGCTCTTAGAGTAAAGAATCCCTGTCTATGTTGATGTTAGAATCGCCTCTCCTCTTAACGTAGAGGTTGCCTCCTTGTCCTGGTCACAGGCCTAGGTATAAAAATATCTTTAGAGATCCTTGTACTGTGCGTTCAGGTATTTGTACATTGTAATGAGGTCTCCCCTTAGTCGTCTTTTTTCTAAACTGAATAATCCCAATTTTTGTAGTCTGTCATTGTATTCTAGTCCCCCCATTCCCCTAATAATCTTTGTTGCTCTCCTCTGCACCCGTTCCATCTCTACTATGTCCTTTTTAAAAAATGGTGCCCAAAACTGTACACAATATTCCATGTGTGGTCTGACCAGGAATTTGTATAAGGGCAAAACTATGTCTTTATCATGAGAATCTATCTATTCCTCTCTTGATACATCCCATAATTTTATTTGCTTTAGAAGCAGCCGCCTGGCTCTGGTCACTAAAATTAAGTTTACCATCCACCAATACCCCCAAGTTCTTTTCAGCTCCAGTTTTACCAAGTAATTGACTGTTCTATACTTTCCATAGCCCAAGTGCATAACTTTACATTTTGTCAGGCTTGCGGGTAGTGGATCCACTGGACCACTGCAGACGATGACTCAAGCCACTACCTGGGACCGGAGTCTAAGTGGTACCCAGTTTTCACCAGGTACCGCCGCAAAGCGGGTTAGACAAGCTGCGGCGTGGTACCACCAGGTCGTTCCTCAGGCGTGACTTGTCTGCAGTGGCGGCCAAGGTTGAGGTACAAGAACGGCAATCAATCTCGTGGTCAAATTCCAGGCACAGGGTCAGGGCAGGCGGCAGAGATGCAACGTCAGAATCCAAACCGGGGTCAGCAACAGGAGGTCCAAGCAGAAGGGTACGGGAACACCGAACTCACAACAGTAATATGGAGGGACACTGGTACACGGGAACACGGAGGTAGTCAGGCAACACAGGAACACGGAGGGAGTCAGGCACGCAGGAGACACAGGAACGCAGGAGACACTGGAACGCAGGAGACACTGGAACGCAGGCAAATCGCAACAGAGCTTTCTCGAAGGCTGTGAGGCACAAAGATCCGGCAAGAGTGTGAGGAAGGTGCAGGGTTTTTAAAGGAGAAGTAATCAGCTAGTGCACCAATTAGCGGTGCACTGGCCCTTTAAATTTCCTGAAGACAGCAGCGATTCCGGAGCGGGGAGAGGTGAGTCGCACTGGCACCGCGACTGCGAGGCTCTGGGAGCACGGGTGAGCCCGCGACCCACGATATGGGTCGCGGGACCACCCGTGACAGTACCCCCCCCTACGGCCTCCCCCTCTTCTTGGGTTGTAAAAATCTCTGTAGTAAATCATGGTCCAGGATGTTGTCTTCAGGCTCCCAAGATCTATCCTCAGGCCTGAACCCCTTCCAGTCAACCAAGAAGAACCGCTTACCCTTTACGGTCTTCATGTCGAGGATCTCCTTTACCTCAGAAATATCTGAGGAGTCAGCCACTGGAGCAGGAGGAGGTACTTGCCGGGAGAAGCGGTTCAGAATAACAGGCTTGAGTAGAGAGACATGGAAGGAGTTCGGGATGCGCATGGTGGAAGGAAGGCGCAGCTTGTAAGACACCGGATTTATGCGGGATATAACCTCGAAAGGACCTAAGAACCGTGGACCCAGCTTGTATCCAGGAATCTTTAACCAGATGTATCTAGCTGACAACCAGACCTTGTCCCCAGGAGAAAAAACAGGAGATGGCCTGCGTCTCTTATCCGCTTGAAGCTTGGTACGGGCGGAAGCCTGCTTCAATGAAAGGCGAGTTTGTTCCCAAATGGTCTTAAGGTCTCGTACCAACTCGTCGACAGCAGGAACCTCCGTGGACACATGCAGAGGGAGAGGAGGACGTGGATGTTGTCCATAAACAATGAAGAAGGTAGTAAAACCAGGAGTTTCAGAGTCCAGGGAGTTGTAACAGAACTCCGACCATGGCAACAAGGAAGACCAGTCATCTTGGCGGTCCGAGACGAAATGCCGAAGGTAGCAGCCAATGGATTGATTGACTCTCTCTACCTGTCCATTCGACTGAGGATGATATGCTGATGAGAAGTCCAATTTCACCTGGAGATGGTTATACAGGGATCGCCAGAAACGGGAGACAAACTGGACCCCACGGTCCGAAACAATGCGCAATGGGAGTCCATGCAGCCGAAAGATGTGGGAGAAGAACAGGCTGGCAAGATGCGGAGCAGATGGCAAACCTGGCAAGGAGACAAAATGGGACATTTTCGAGAACTGGTCGGTTACCACCCAGATGACAGTATTCCCCGAGGATGATGGCAGGTCAGTGACTAAGTCCATGGCAACATGAGTCCACGGGTGGCTGGGTATCGGCAACGGCATCAGGAGACCGGCAGGTTTGAGGCGTGATGACTTGTTTCGGGCACAGGAGATGCAGGAACCCACAAAATCCCGCACATCTTTGGCCAGGTCTGGCCACCAATAATAACGGGAAATAAGGGCTATGGAACGCTCTTACAAAGGGCAGGATCCTCTTACAAAGGGCAGGTCTGACGTACGTCTTGCCTGGTGGAAGCTGCCTAAAGTCCACTGGAGCTGCAAGGACCAGACGTTCTGGAGGCACAATATGACTGGGCACAGGATCTTCTCCAACCACATCCGAAGCACGGGAGAGAGCATCAGCCTTAACGTTCTTTTCCGCAGGACAGAAATGGATTAAGAAATCAAATCGCGAGAAGAAAAGAGACCAACGGGCTTGACGAGGATTCAGTCGCTGAGCGGTCTGGAGGTACAGGAGGTTCTTGTGGTCGGTATAAATGTGAACCGGGTGACGAGCCCCCTCCAGGAGATAGCGCCACTCCTCCAAAGCCAGCTTTATGGCCAACAGTTCCCGATCTCCAATGGAATAATTCTTCTCAGCAGGAAAGAATGTTTTCGAGAAGAACCCACAGGTGAAGGTACGACCCTTGGGCCCCTTCTGGGTAAGAACTGCACCAGCACCAACGGATGAAGCATCAACCTCCAACTGAAAAGGTTTCTCCGTATCTGGTTTTGTAAGTACTGGCGCAGAGGCAAAGGCAGATTTTAACTTAGTAATGGCTTCCTCAGCAGCTGGAGACCATTGTCTAGGATTGGCATTCTTCTTAGTCAATGCCACAATAGGAGCCACAAGTGAAGAGAAGTTTGGAATAAACTGTCTAAAGTAATTGGCGAAGCCCAGAAATCTCTGAACAGCACACAGTCCCACTGGGCGAGGCCACTGAAGTACAGCTGCCAATTTAGAAGAATCCATCTGGAGTCCCTGGCCAGAAATGACGTATCCCAAAAATGGAAGACTGCTCTGGTGGAATTGACACTTCTCGAGTTTGGCGTATAAATGATTAGTCCTTAAGCATCTGAGAACCTGCCGGACGTGGTTTTGGTGAGAGGGAAGATCTGAAGAATACACCAAAATGTCGTCCAAGTAGACTATAACACAGGAGTAGAGCAGGTCTCTAAAAGTATCATTAACAAACTCCTGGAATACCGCTGGAGCATTGCAGAGACCGAAGGGCATTACCAAATACTCAAAATGCCCGTCACGAGTATTAAAAGCTGTCTTCCACTCATCGCCCTCCCGAATTTGGATGAGATTATATGCTCCTCGCAGATCCAGCTTGGTAAACACTTTGGCACCTCGTAGATGGTCAAAGAGTTCGGTGATGAGAGGCAAAGGATAGCGGTTCTTCACTGTAACCTTGTTGAGTCCGCGATGCAGTCTATGCAGGGTCGGAGGGAACCATCCTTTTTAGAGACAAAGAAAAATCCAGCTCCAGCGGGGGAGGAAGACTTGCGGATGAACCCCTTTTGCAAATTTTCCTTCATGTAAGCGGACATGGCTTCAGTCTCGGGCACGGATAACGGATAAACCCGACCTCGTGGAGGAGACGTACCCGGCAGCAAATCAATGGGACAGTCATAGGGGCGATGTGGAGGCAGAACCTCTGCTTGCTTCTCAGAGAAAACGTCGGCGAAGTCTCGGTAGCAAACCGGAAGGTCCTTCAAAGACTTGGCAACCATGGAAGTTAGCTTGAGAGGCACAGGGTGAAGAGCATCCAAGCTACGAGAATGGCAGTCAGGACCCCAACGTAGAACCTCCCCAGTCCTCCAATCAAGGACTGGCGAATGGAACTGCAACCACGGAAGACCTAGCAGGAGGGGCGAGGTTGAGCGCGGCAGAACCAGGAAGGACAGAGTCTCCTTATGCAGAGCACCAACTTGCATGATTATCGGCTCCATGCGGTACCGTACTGGGTCCGAGAGAATTTGTCCACTGACCGAAGAAATTACAAGTGGTTTGTCAAGAAGAATCACTGGAATGTGGTACCGGGAAACCATGAAGCATCCATGAAGTTCCCAGCGGAGCCGGAGTCCAGGAAGAAAGATACTTGGGTTTGAATGCCGGAACCAACGCTGAGCAGCACCGGAATCAACAGGCGTGGAAACGCACTGTTCACACCTAGGGACGCTTCTCCCAATAACCCTAGGTGTTGGCGTTACCCGGGCGTTGGGGTCGGATAGGACAAGATGCAAGGAAATGCTCAGGACTACCGCAATAGAGGCAAAGGTTTCCTTGGCGTCTTCTGATACGCTCCTGAGGAGACAATTTGGCTCTATCCACCTCCACAGACTCCTCTGCAGGTGGTACGACTGGAGACTGGAACGGTCTTTGGAAGACAGGAGCTAGTCGAGGAAGGCGTCGTGGTCGGACCGGAGTCTGCTTGAAACGTGACTCTTCGGCACGCTCCCTGAAGCGCACATCAATCCGGGTGGCTAGGGAGATGAGCCCACTCAGAGAAGATGGTAGGTCACGAGCAGCCAGAGCGTCCTTAACCTGTGAGGACAGACCTTTCTTAAAAGCTGCAGACAAGGCCGCGTCGTTCCAGGAAAGTTCCGACGCTAAAGTACGGAACTGGACCGCATACTCTCCCACGGAGCAATTCCCCGTAAATTCAATAAAGCTGACTCTGCGGAGGAGGCCCGAGCCAGTTCTTCAAATACGGACCTGAATTCAGACAAAAAGGCTGCAAGAGAAGCCGTAACTGGGTCATTCCTATACCAAAGGGGAGTAGCCCAGGCCAAGGCTTTCCCCGAGAGAAGGCTGACTATAAATGCCACCTTAGATCGCTCCGTGATGAATTGGGTTGGCATAAGTTCTATGTGCAGGGAGCACTGGGTAATAAAACTCCGGCACATCTTGGGATCGCCGTCGTACTTGCTAGGCATAGACAACTGCATTCTAGGTTCAAGAGCAGGCAGACTAGTCGGAGCAGTAGGGGTCGCAAGAGCAGCTTTAGGTACCTGTTGCTGTTGCTGGTTAGCTAACAGTTGCTGAAGCATGGCGGTGACTTGCTCCAGTTGATCTCGCTGAGCAGAAATCTGCCGAGACTGGTGGATCACAATAGTGGCAAGATCTGGTTTGCTGGGAGACGGAACCTCGGCGGGATCCATGGCCGATTCTTACTGTCAGGCTTGCGGGTAGTGGATCCACTGGACCACTGCAGACGATGCCACTACCTGGGACCGGAGTCTAAGTGGTACCCGGTTTTCACCAGAGCCCGCCGCAAAGCGGGTTAGACAAGCTGCGGCGTGGTACCACCAGTTCGTTCCTCAGGCATGACTTGTCTGCAGTGGCGGCCAAGGTTGAGGTAAAAGAACGGCAATCAATCTCGTGGTCAAAGTCCAGGCACAGGGTCAGGGCAGGCGGCAGAGATGCAACGTCAGAATCCAAACCGGGGTCAGCAACAGGAGGTCCAAGCAGAAGGGTACGGGAACACCGAACTCACGACAGTAATACGGAGGGACACTGGTACGCGGGAACATGGAGGTAGTCAGGCAACACAGGAACACGGAGGGAGTCAGGCACGCAGGAGACACAGGAACGCAGGAGACACTGGAACGCAGGCAAATTGAAACAGAGCTTTCTCTAAGGCTGTGAGGCACAATGATCCGGCAAGAGTGTGAGGAAGGTGCCGGGATTTTCAAAGGGGAAGTGATCAGCCAGTGCACCAATTAGCGGTGCACTGGCCCTTTAAATTTCCTGAAGATACCGCGCGCGGCCGGAACCTGGCAGCGATTCCGGAGCGGGGAGAGGTGAGTCGCGCCGGCACCGCGCCTGCGAGGCTCGGGGGACCACCCGTGACACATTTATCTACATTAAACCTCATCAACCATTTCTCTGCCCACTCCTCAAACTTCCACAAATCCCTTTGTAATGCTAAACTATCGACCTCAGTGTTTATTACTTTACACAGCTTAGTATCATCTACAAATATTGAAACTTGACTGTGTAAACCCACTACAAGGAACGTTGAGGGGCTTGAACCATTACACATGGGACATTTTAGTAGTACCTGAATGGCGTGACATCCTCTTTTCTTTATAATACAGCACATGTACAGCTGTTTTCTGACACACTGGCCACTGAGTGGTCACAACGTCCACTGTGCTGCATCACTGCTATCCTCGCACCACGAATTAAGTGCATACTCCAATTTCCCCACCTTACCCATATAGGGTAAATGCTAAACTGCATAGTATTGCACATTTTTTCTTGATATATTATATCAATCCTTTAGAAAAAACATTGGCGCTTCAGGAGAATACGGTGCAGCAAAATTCCTTCTTTATTGTATTCCAGTAAAAGCATATCATAGGTATACAAGACACGGTATCCCAGAAGATCGGCCTACACATTTCGCTTATGAAAGCTTAGTCATGGTCTACTAACAATAGGAACATGATTCAATTTAAAAGCAGCGCTTCCTGCTTGCATGTGACATCATGAACACATGACACCATCGCAGACTAGACTCCGCCCGCATTGAGCGCGGCTTGCACTGGTTTACTGGTTTGCACCTTTTATTGTTAAAAAAACGAAGGTATTCCAGCACTCGATTTCTTCTTTAAAAATAAACGATTTTTATTGTATACACTTTTTAAAACGCAAGGTCACATCTTGCATAACATCCAATACAGGATCTACGTGTTTCGGACTAATGTGCTTTTGTCCTTATTCATGATCTGAATAACATTGTGATCTGCCATCTTAAAAAGGAAATGACCGGGTGAATTAGCATATAGTTAATTAACTCTTGCATACCAGCAGCGGAAATACTACAATCCAGGCACTATTAATCAAAAGCATACAATTACACATTAGAGTAAATTCATCATATATAAATATATATATATATATACATATATATATATATATATATATATATACACACATATATACACTCACCGGCCACTTTATTAGGTACACCTGTCCAACTGCTCGTTAACACTTAATTTCTAATCAGCCAATCACATGGCGGCAACTCAAGACAATCTCCTGCAGTTCAAACCGAGCATCAGTATGGGGAAGAAAGGTGATTTGAATGCCATGGTTGTTGGTGCCAGAAGGGCTGGTCTGAGTACAGGCGGTCCCCTACTTAAGGACACCCGACTTACAGACAACCCATAGTTACAGACGGACCCCTCTGCCCCATGTGACCTCTGGTGAAGCTCTCTGGATGCTTTACTATAGTCCCAGACTGCAATGATCAGCTGTAAGATGTCTGTAATGAAGCTTTATTGATAATTCTTGGTCCAATTACACCAAAAATTTTGAAACTCCAAATGTCACAGGGGCAAAAGAAAAAAAATTGTCTAGAACTTCCATTATAAAATATACAGTTTCGACTTACATACAAATTCAACTTAAGAACAAACCTCCAGACCCTATCTTGTATGTAACCCGGGGACTGCCTGTATTTCAGAAACTGCTGATCTACTGGGATTTTCACCCACAACCATCTCTAGGGTTTACAGAGAATGGTCCAAAAAAGAAAAAACATCCAGTGAGCGGCAGTTCTGTGGGCGGAAATGCCTTGTTGATGCCAGAGGTCAGAGGAGAATGGGCAGACTGGTACGAGCTGATAGAAAGGCAACAGTGACTCAAATCGCCACCCGTTACAACCAAGGTAGGCAGAAGAGCATCTCTGAATGCACAGTACATCCAACTTTGAGGCAGATGGGCTACAGCAGCAGAATACCACACTGGGTGCCACTCCTTTCAGCTAAGAACAGGAAACTGAGGCTACAATTTGCACAAGCTCATCGAAATTGGACAGTAGAAGATTGGAAAAACGTTGCCTGGTCTGATGAGTCTCGATTTCTGCTGCGACATTCGGATGGTAGGGTCAGAATTTGGCGTCAACAACATAAAAGCATGGATCCATCCTGCCTTGTATCAACGGTTCAGGCTGGTGGTGGTGGTGGTGTCATGGTGTGGGGAATATTTTCTTGGCACTCTTTGGGCCCCTTGGTACCAATGTCACAGCCTACCTGAGTATTGTTGCTGACCATGTCCATCCCTTTATGACCACAATGTACCCAACATCTGATGGCTACTTTCAGCAGGATAATGCGCCATGTCATAAAGCTGGAATCATCTCAGACTGGTTTCTTGAACATGACAGTGAGTTCACTGTACTCAAATGGCCTCCACAGTCACCAGATCTCAATCCAATAGAGCATCTTTGGGATGTGGTGGAACGGGAGATTCGCATCATGGATGTGCAGCCGACAAATCTGCGGCAACTGTGTGATGCCATCATGTCTATATGGACCAAAATCTCTGAGTAATGCTTCAAGCACCTTGTTGAATCTATGCCATGAAGAATTGAGGCAGTTCTGAAGGCAAAAGGGGGTCCAACCCGTTACTAGCATGGTGTACCTAATAAAGTGGCCGCTGAGTGTATATGCTATGTAGAAACAAAATCCTATTATATCGAGAAAAATGAGTGCATTTAGATACATGACTGCAAGTTACGTTGTAAATCACATGACCGGAGGATTGCTCCACAACATTTAAATGAATAATACAGGTATTATCCTACAGCATAAATACTCTAACAACTTTCAATATAAATATATATAAATTTATATTGAAAGTTGTTAGAGTATTCATGCTGTAGGATAATACCTGTATTATACCTGAGTTAATTAACTATATGCTAATTCACCTGGTCATTTCCTTTTTAAGATGGCAGATCACAATGTTATCCAGATCATGAATAAGGACAAAAGCACACTAGTCCGAAACGCGTAGATCCTGTATTGGATATTATGCAAGATGTGACCTTGCGTTTTTAAACATTTATACAATAATAATTGTTGTCTGGTATATTTAATAAAGTTTAAACTGCCTCAGTGACTCTTTCTCAAACATATCATCGTTAATACTCTTACTATTGTTAAATGTCAAATACATTTAATAGACATAATAAAGGTTACTTTATATACCACTGGATTCACCAATTTGATACTGTATATTTTTTGTGAAGTAATCAGAATTTGAGTGGACCACTCCACCAATCCATTTTTTTGTATTTTATATTGGCTACTGTGTGCAATTGTCATGTTATGGGTTCTTGGAACACCTGTTGAAAAAAGGGGGTTGATCTGACAGGTTCAAAACTGGTAGGCAATGGGTAAATCCCCATCTGCAGAGGTAAGGAGACTTAGAGTTATTCAAGTACTCCAATGTGTGAGAGGCAAGGGAACAAAGAGAACAGAAATTTACTATGTCCACATCTTCATTCTTGGGTTATGCAAAAAAATTGGATTCCCCCCACCTCACCCCCTGAGGGTGAACAAACAGGGTAATCTTTAGTATAATTGGAATGATGTTTAATAAATATTTCAAACCAATATGTGTTTCTCAAAATATCTCCAGTTTTGAAAATTTTTTAACCCATTTTGATTTTCGGCGATTTATATAGAGGCCAGAATACATTTTATACATCATTTTTTGATCATTCATATTTTGTATGTTGCTCACAATGAATACAATTATGAGCCCACCGTAATAAATTATAATGAATAGTGACGCCCATGGTATATTATAATATATATATATCTTGTACCCTCATAATGAATTTTAATATTCATAGTACTTTTATAATGCTTGCTCACTTTGTGATAGTAAATGGTAGATGAGTTTTAAAAGCAGTGTTGTATATGCTGAGATCGATTCTGTGATTTGGTGGAGTGTTTGTCAGTATATTTCTTAGCAAGCTACTTTCCTGTGTAGAGTGAGTTAGAATATAAAATTATAGTGCGTCAATATAATAAATCATGTAGAGTACCCACACTTAATCAGGCACATGAGAGACAAATTCACAATATATGCATAATAGCACACTTTTACATGGAAACTTTTATATTGTACAAACACCTCAACTAATAGATGCCTTATCCATGATAAAATCTACATTGCTGGTGCATATATATATATATATATATATATATATATATATATATATATATATAAATCCTTGCCTTCTGATAGGTAAACACTGTTATTTTGGCTATACATTTGTATTGGAATATTTCTTGTAAATAATTAGTTATGTATTTTATGTATTATTGATAAAAGTATTATTTTACTAAATACAGGTGTTATTTACAACTTTAGTTCTTTGTGATAGGATATTGTTATGGAGTTTACATTGATATAATGATGGGAGGTCATACCCCTCAAGTTTAATTTTCATCAACGTGATTGTCGATAGTAATTAAATTATAGTGCATTATATTTATATAATGAATTATATGTACAGTAACAGAGAATTTTAATGATATATTATTGATTATATTATTAGCTGTAGATCCCGGCGCTGCCCAGGTTAGGAAATAACTGCTCTTAGCTATAACAAAATAGAATGGGTTAACAATAAATATTTGTCTCTGTCTCTGTGTCTCTCTCACTGAGCGCTTCTGTCTCTTTCAGTGACTGTCTCTGACCATCTCTTTGAGTCACTGTCTATGGGGAGATTTATCAGAAGTGCCCGAGAGCAGAACTGCCCTAGTTGCCCATGGCAACCAATCAGAGCTCAAGTTTAATTTGCTCACACCTGTTTATAAAACGATGAGCTCTGATTGGTTTCCATGGGCAACATTTCTGAAAAATCTCCCCCTATCTCTGTATCCCTATCCATGTTACCTCACACTCATGTTACTTTACACTCATTGCCTATAATAACCAATGCAAGCTCAGAGCTCATATTAATAGCAGAATGGAAACCAATCATGGCTCAGCTTTCAACTGCCACAGCAGCAGAAACAGACAATGGCTACTATATATGGTGGATAATAAGTGTCTTTTGGAAAATGTGGGGTAAATAATTTGGTTCAAAACCTAGTCTATGATGTTCCCTGAGCCACAGAGAGAGGCAGTGCAAATTTTGGTGATTATAAAAGCAATGATGCAGATTCCTTTAGCAAATATACATCCATACACACACACATACACTTAGCTTTATAGATTAGATTATTTAATAAATAATATATTTATAAATTGGGACTTTTATAATGGAGAACAGCATATTACTACCCATAATAAATTCAATCACAATAAATAATATGGTGCATAAAATATACATACATATTTTGGTCCCAAAATAAAATATATTACCTATCTTCAGATGCTCCCCCATCCTTCACAAAATACGATGCCTGTGGTACGATGACATAATTTCCCCATCTGCTGCATGTGTTGGGAAATCCCCCTGCTGTGCTGCAATTATAGTTGTACTGGCAATCTTTTAATCGAATCTAAATAAGTGAATGAAATAGATTTTTATATTATAACTCTTTCTGACTAAAATGGTCTGAACATCTTCACTGTCTATCTTTGGTGCCCATTTCCTCCACCTTATTTTGTTCAAGCATTATGCAATGTATATATTGCCATTTTTGACCCCCTTTTCTTAGCACTGGGCACCTGATGGCAGTACTACCTGTACAAACACTGGAATGAAAGCAAAGTGAGTAGCATAGTTGTACATTTTGTAAGTGTTTTAGCTTTAGAAGACTGTCATAAATTCAGTGAAAAAGTTTTTTGAGGGATGTAGGACTCAAAAGTAGGGAATGACCAGGCACAGCATGATTATGTAAATTAAATGCATAATTTCAGTGTGTGTCTGGTGGGGGAGGGATTGTTGACTCAGCTGCAACTCCCCCTTCACATTTCCTTCTTCTATCCTAAGGCACAGAGAGATGTTGCTGTCGCAATTAACACTATTCAGAATGACACAAATTACACAGCTGAAGAACAAAGTGAAGGGGAGAGGGCGAAGGAGAAAGTGGATAGGAGGGGATGGAGAGATGGATGTTTAGCAGTAATACAAAGAAAGATACAGATGGATGCAAAATAAGTGCAATAGAGAGAAAATGGTGTGCAGAGTTCAGGGATGGAGAGAGTAAATGTAAGGCCGGAGACATCCTAAAGCTACACATGCTGAATTCTAGTTACAAGCAGGGAATACTGAGTAACTCCGCTGTGGCACACTAAAAAAGGAAACATATGTCTTTGAACCTGGGAATGCTTGCAGAGTAGGGAGGCCAGTGTCAAGGATTTTGCCAGTCCTACTGCAAAAATCATTTGGCCACTGATAACAAACCAAACATTCAGTATAACGCAAAGCAAAGGGAATTATTATTTATCTGTCACAAAATGGTGGTGTATGTTTAGTAGTCACTTCTCAGGCCCACAATGTATACAGGAAGTATTACTAGGGCTAACATCTCTTTTGTTGTGATCACTTCTTACATATGTCCATATAATTTGTAGTTTTGGTTAGTGATGCAATGCTGTTTGGAAAAAGCTTGAAGTTGCGTGATTGACTGGCAAGCCACAGGAATGTCTTCTGTAAGCATGGCTGTGATTGGCATAGCTGGACATGTGACTCTGCAGTGTAAGAGCACAAGATAACTCGGGAGAGTTTGCTGCATGTCATGGTGTCAGTCAGGCACGGACTTTGTAAAACTGATTCACACAGATAAAAAAGGTCAGTGCTCAACTCTTCTAAGTCACAATTCACATTCAGTAGGTAATCTCACCACCTTCCCTTCAGTTAGAATTTGAGGATCTCCTAGGTTTCTCCTGCCTTTTCTTCGTTCTCCTGAACACTGGATTCCAATGCACCCCTGAACCACTCCAGTGTCCGTGGTGCACTCTTAGTCCTGTGCCAGAAGATAAACGAACAAATAGTGCAGAATCCCAAGGTTCAAGAAGGATATTTTATTGTATATACTCACAAAGTGGAGTTAAAAAGCGCGCATGTAACAGTGTAAAAAACGCCAAACACCTCGCCCGACCCAGGTTTCGCCTCTTCAGGCTTCTTCTGGAGCATGGGTGTTCAGCGCTATCAAAGGTGTTTTAAATCCAAAAATTTGCATAAGTACAACACATGCTGTTTAGAACAAACTTCATAAAAACATTAAAAGCATTAAGAACATTAAAAAGCAATTCCCCCTGTTTGTACATACGTATATTCGCACAAAAACATTCCTTTTTTAGGATTTGTAGATAAACAGTCTGTGCATAATGCCGATGTGTCCACAATTAGCAAAAAGGACCTATACATAGAATGCAGACAGTTTCCCTCAAGGGTTAAATTATCCCAAAAGGAAAAAACAGATATTCATTTAGAAGGAGAAGTTCAAAATATGCTGCATGTAGTTGCAACCAATCAGATGCCCTAAAACAGCGGACCTATCAGCGGTCAGGTTTTTTTTTTTTTTTATTTATTAAATTTTATTAAATAACAAAATGAACGATTAGTACATATCCGATTGCCTAATGGATAAAACTCTTCAACTCAAAATATATGTTCAGACCCCGTGGCTGGAGAGACTCCAGATGGTAAATCCAGAAGCCTTCTCTGATATTCAGCTTTTTGTCCACATCCTCCCCCCTCCAGTTAGCCTTTACCATTTAAAAAAATATATATTTTGCCACGAGACCCCTGGAACCTCGGATGCAGGATCTCCAGATAGGGGGTACTTTACAGTCCAACTTGAAAGAAAAATCCTCCTTCCTTCCGAAAAATCATGCGAATTAATGTGTTGAGGCTTTTAAAAGAGTAGTCCTAAGTGATCTTGATAGGATGAAGAAGTTTAGGGTGAGCGATAATTTATCAAAAGAAGAAAGGGTAGCTTTAAATGAACTTAAAGAGAATAAAAATATAGTCTTAAAACCTGCGGATAAGGGGGGGGGGTCGTTATTCTGAATAGGGAAGATTATGACAATGAAATGAGCAGACTTTTGTCTGATGGGGACACATATTCAAAGCTTAAAACTAACCCTACTGACGACTACAAAAAGGAGCTACAGATACTATTACTAAATGCTAGGGAATCAAATATTATCAATTAGAAAGAATACAGCTATCTTTCCATAAAATACCCGAGGATACCCGTTATATATTACCTCCCAAAAATACACAAGAGTTTGAACAAACCCCCGGGACGACCCATAGTCTCGGGGATCTGTTCTCTTACTAGTCGACTATCAGAGTATATTGATTTTTTTCTACAGAGACGTGTGGTTAATATGAATTCTTATTTGAGGGACTCTCAGCAGGTTATTGAGTTTCTAAAAGAACTGAAATTTGAAGACAAAGTTCCTCTCTTATGCAGTTGCGATGTTTCTTCGCTTTATACTTCCATCCCACAAGAAATGGGGGTGGAGGTAATCAAAAAACGATTAGAAAATGACACTGACATAACTTCCGAACACAAGGAATTTCTACTTAAATCTATCAAATTCTGTCTGGAGAAAAATTACTTCTGGTATGGAGGAAATGTCTTCAATCAGACAACTGGAACAGCAATGGGTGCGAAATTCGCACCCAGTTTTGTGAATTTGTATATGGAGGCCTTCGAAGAGGAGTACATTTACTCCCCCGAGAACCCATATAAGAACCATATTTATGCCTATAAGAGGTACATAGATGATTGTATCCTATTGTGGTTGGGTGGCACTGATGAGTTGAAGGGATTCATGAATTATTTAAACCAAAATAGATATAATCTAGCATTTACCCATGAGAGTGATTCCAGTAGGATAAATTTTCTAGATTTGGAAATTTATATTGAAAAAGATAAGATCCTGACTAGGACACATTTTAAAACCACGGATGCTAATAGTTATATAGATTTCCACAGCTGTCACCACCGCCCGTGGATAGAGAATATACCAAAAGGGCAACTCAGGAGAATTCAAAGAAATTGCAGTAAGAATGAGGACTTTGTAGCACAAGCAAAAACTATTATGGATAGGTTCAAGGAAAGAAACTATACAGAAGAGATTTTAAACAAGGCTTTTAAAGAAGTCACAGGCGACATGAAGGGGAAGAAGTACATAGGAAAGAAAGAAGAAACCTTGAGGAATCCAGTTTTTGTGACAAATTACTGTAAAAAAAGTATAGAGAGGCATTGGTATCTTATCAACAATGATCCAGTCCTAAACAAGATTGTCACGAACAAACCAACAATAGTCTTTAAGAGAGCTAACAACATGAAAGACATACTCACCTCTAGCTATTTAAAAGATGTTAGCATTAGAGGGAAGGGCATGCAAGGTTTTTTCTGCTGCAAAAAATGCCAGGGCTGTAAATATCAGGATTGGTCAGATAGGGGAATAGTGAAGGAGTATGGTAATAGTGATGATCCTCACCCATATAAAATAAAAAACTTCATAAATTGTGAGTCATGTGGAGTTATATACTTAATCATTTGTCCCTGTGGGTTAAAATATATGGGGAGGACGGGCACGAAATTAAAAATTAGAATTGGGGAACATGTGAGAAACATCAAGAAAGGTCTAAAAACGCATTGTCTATCAGCTCACTTCCGTGAAAAGCATAACCAGAACACTAAGGGACTGCGCTTTTTTGGACTTGAAATGGTAAAGGTAACTGGAGGGGGGAGGATGTGGACAAAAAGCTGAATATCAGAGAAGGCTTCTGGATTTACCATCTGGGGTCTCTCCAGCAGCGGGGTCTGAACATAGATTTTGATTTGATGAGTTTTCTCCATTAGTCAATCGGATATGTACTAATCGTTCATTTTGTTATTTAATAAAATTTAATAAAAAAAAAAAAGAAAAAAACCTGACCACTGATAGGTCCGCTGTTTTAGGGCATCTGATTGGTTGCAACTACATGCAGCATATTTTGAACTTCTCCTTCTAAATGAATATCTGTTTTTTCCTTTTGGGATAATTTAACCCTTGAGGGAAACTGTCTGCCTTCTTTGTATATGTCCTTTTTGCATAGCAGTGCAATTGCTAATTGTGGACACATCGGCATTATGCACAGACTGTTTATCTACAAATCCTAAAAAAGGAATGTTTTTGTGCGAATATACGTATGTACAAACAGGGGGGATTGTTTTTTAATGTTCTTAATGCTTTTAATGTTTTTATGAAGTTTGTTCTAAACAGCATGTGTTGTACTTATGCAAATTTTTGGATTTAAAACACCTGTGATAGCGCTGAACACCCATGCTCCAGAAGAAGCCTACAGAGGCGAAACCTGGGTCGGGCGAGGTGTTTGGCGTTTTTTACACTGTTACATGCACGCTTTTTAACTCCACTTTGTGAGTATATACAATAAAATATCCTTCTTGAACCTTGGGATTCTGCACTATTTGTTCGTTTATCTTCTGGCACAGGACTAAGAGTGCACCACGGACACTGGAGTGGTTCAGGGGTGCATTGGAATCCAGTGTTCAGGAGAACGAAGAAAAGGCAGGAGAAACCTAGGAGATCCTCAATTTCTAACTGAAGGGAAGGTGGTGAGATTACCTACTGAATGTGAATTGTGACTTAGAAGAGTTGAGCACTGACCTTTTTTATCTGTGTGAATTGGTTACTATAGTGGGAGAGTGCCGGTTCAGTAGCTCCTCTGTTTTTTCTTTTTTGTCCCTGTTCTTTTTCCGGAGGTCGAACTTTTTGCAATATTTAATTTGTAAAACTGATACTTCGCAAACTGATACATGAATCAGAAAAGTAGTTTTGTCACAGAATAGCGCACATGAATACGAGCATCAGAAAAGTTTTGTTGTCACAGAATAGCGCACATGAATACGAGCATAAGAAAAGTTTTGTCACAGAATAGCGCACATGGATATGTAAATCAGAAAAGTTGCTTTGTCACAGAATAACACACACGAATATGTGCATCAGAAAAGCTTGGTTGTCATAGAGTAACGTACACTGATCTGTGAATCAGAAAAGTTATTTTTTCACAGAATAGCGCACATTGACACGTAGATTATAAAACTTCTGTTGTCTGTAAATAGCATCCAGTAATATCTTGATTGTAAATGTGCTGTCACAGTTTGGTATTGCCGTTCTTTTAAAATAGATATGTGGGCAGGGGCGTAACTACAGTGGTAGCAGTATCGGGGGGCCCCGTCAGCTGACCTGACACTAAAGAATGGAGGATGTTCACCATTATATACATATTATGCTGCAAGTTGTACAGTATGATTTTTATATAACTGTATATACTGTATATACTGTATCTGTCTATGGTGTGTGATGTGTATATATTGTATGTGTGTAAATATGCTATACGTCAGTGTATGGTACTTTATGTGTGTGTGTAATATGTATATTTTTAAGCAGAAAGGCCCATTAAGAAATCTGCTATGGGGCTCTGCCTCTCCTAGTTACGCCCCTGTATGTGGGTGTGGAAATTCTGCTGGTGGTGGGAATGGAGCTGCTGCTGCAGGGAGAGGACATATTCTATCTCAGCCTTCTCCAAGTTTTCTGGTGCAAGTAGGTGCCAGGGTGTGTCGGCATAAACTGGTAGGTGCCAATAAGTCACACAAAGGTGAGACATTGGTCAATTACATGCATACAGTGCATCAACTTCTATGAGATGATCTTCACTTATCCTCAGTTGGAAATGCAGATCCCTCCCCCTCACCCCCCTTCAAAATAACAAAGCTGTTCTAGCTACAAATCATGGAACAGTCATGCTGTACAATGATTCTCCTAGCTAGAAATGTATTGCCCCTCCATCTGCTCCAGACATAGAAGTGCAAAATTTCCAAGAACGTTCATTGGACGATGGGGGTGAGGGTGGTGGACAGTCAACAGAGACCTATTATAATGATAAAATACAACTGCCAACTTGCTTTATGTGATGTGCAGACGGAGAAGGAGGGCAGTGGTGAGAGATTGGTGTTGAAGAAGTGAGGGGTGATGATGAGGTCCTAGACTCCACATGTGTAGAAGGCAGTGTTACTACAGACAAAGACTTGGTGGGCAGGAAGCCACGGACAGCTGGCAGAACAAGGCACAGGGGGCAACTGATTGAGATTGAGGTTGAGAATAAGATTAACTGTGCACTGTGCAATGCTATCAGTCCCATGGTGCACCTCACAACTTACATATGGACCAATAAGTATGGATCTCCCTAACTGCTCAGTAGGTTAATGTAGTGGCGGCTGGTCCTGAGCCAGGAGGCACTCTGGCTCTAATCCTGCCCCCACCTAGGATTTCTGTACATTACTCCTTGTCTCCAGTTGCCTCCTCCCCTGACTCGCTTCCTCCACTCCTGCTTCCTTTTCCAATCAGCACAGCACCACTTTAAGCAAAGCCATGGGGAAAACTGACAGTCTGTGTTAAAACTCATTTGTCTGGGAGAAAAACCACATACCATCCAAGAGTGTTGGACTGGGATCCAGGAGCGTACAGATGAGTGGTTACTGCCGCTGTACCTCAGACCCGGCAAGGTGGTGTGCAACAACAGGCAGAATCTTGTAGCAGCTTTGGGCCCAGCCAAGTTGATACAAGTCCCATGTATAGTGCATTTGCTCAACGTGATGGTGCTGTCCAACTATACAGACCTCCCGGATCTTTTGCCTGAGGTGTGTGCCGTGTGTTTGCATTTTTGGCATCCACACCATGTCAATGCTTGCCCAACTGCACTGCTGAGAAACTTGGTTTTCCCACCACTTTATATAAGAACACCCAGGTAAGTTGAAGTAGTGACCAACAGCAACTCAACAATGATAACCGAGCCTCCACGAGGGACATTTGCTCAGTGCTGCACTGTTTCCAATACTGTTGTACAGTGTTAACCATAAAGAGCAAAATAAGATTAAAGAAATCAGGTGATATCTTTCTGCGGTTAACTAAGTATATTTAAGAGTCAATCCTCCTAAATCTCCTCCACTATCGGACAGGGCAAGTGGTACCAGGATGGAACTTTAAATTTATATTATGGCAATATGGTAATAATATTTATGGAACTTTAAATTAAATTTTTTTTCAAATTCGCAGTAATGGTACTTCATATTCAAGAAATTTTCAATTCCACATTCGAATAACTGAGTCTTAACACCCAGAACGCCTTTAATCACAGTGAGAATGTGAGGGAATAGAATCCCAGTTTGAATCTGTTCTTCTACCATATTCCCCCCTCCCCCCCCAAGTACACAGATCATCTTTCAGAGGCTATTGGAGTGTGGGTATGGTCAGTAGGTTCCTTTGTCTCAAGAACCTATAAAAACTATCTGCAACCTAAATAAATTGGAATTCTCTCAAACATGTGAAGGTCTGAGTGATTCACCAAGCAGCTCGTACTATACAATGATCCGGAAACACATCACATCGAGATATGGGGATATTTCCCTGACAAAACTTGGCGCTCGAACAGCGACATGGGTTTGCATGACGCCTTCCGGAGAATTTAGGGATCATCCTTTTAGGACAGACAGACCATGCAGCTGCACAAAAAGGTAAGAAGCTTTTTTTTACAATTTGCTCTGTCTCTCCTTGTTTGGATGGCCCCACGTCCGGTGAGTTGCATGCCTATATTGCCCAGTCCAAAGAATCTTGTTAGTTTATTTGAAAACTCCATGTGATGTGTGATAGTGTATATGGGTATTGTGTGAGTTTGAACATGTGTGTTTGATAGCGCTATTGTGATACTGTACTGTACTGGTTTTAAGAAAGATTACATTCTGGAATCGCCGCTACCTAAAGAGTCACCTAGAAGAGCAGTTGGTGGATTGTAATTCGCTTGAGACAAAGTAGACTGAGTTTGGACAGTCGGACTTTATAAATTTATTTTGTGTGATAGGATCCAAAGCTGCTTCAAGGAAGGGGACTGCAGTCATTTCTTGACGGGCAAACGGTTTAGGAAAAAAATTACTAAATTAAATAAAAGTGGTTAAAACTGCCCTATGGAAGAGTGACTGCGAGTGTGTGTCGGCACTAGAGATATATAGAAAAATTTGCTAGGTAGGTGAGAGGCAATTCAGAGGGAAACCAGTACTATGGATCTTGAAAGAGAAAGAGGCTGTTAAAGGATGTCAGAGAATGTTGGAAAAGGACAAGTATATCAAAAGATGGTTGTTTGTATGTTGGTAAATGGAAAGGTTCTTAAAAGAACAAAGGCTGGTTGCATGATAATGATATGATGGAAATTGCAAGTGGATAGAAGAAGGTTACAGAGGAAGTGACCAGAGGAGGTTATAAAGAAACAGCCATAGGAAATTGTGTTTTGTATGAGTGTTATGACGATGACGGACAAAAACGTTGGACAGACAAAAGACAAAGACAACATTCAGGAAAGGTTCTGCCTCCACCCTAAAATGGTGGATGAATTGATGCATGGAAACAAAGAAACAGACTGGCGGGAGACATGTGCATGCAATGTGGCACCTAGACCCAACCCCCACAATGGAATATATCCGGTCAAGACTAGATTAGAAAAAATGCGGGCTCTGCACAGAACAAAGACGTAGTCTTCAGATGTTTCTCCTGTAGGGATATACTTTAATAGAGCAGTGGTATGGGTAATGATGTATTGCCTAAAGAACTTTGGATTTGCACCCACAGTCCACTCAGATGTATTTAGCTGTATTTAGCTGTATTGTTGTAACTTTAGAAGACAACTAAGATATAGTACCCAAAATAAATAATACAGCATTGATACATCGGCATTGGTCCCAAAACTGTGTTTTTTTTTCTGGAGTATATTGTTCACTTTCTATTGTTCTCATTTAAGTTTAAGCCAAGCACCTTACAGAGGAGAGGAAACAGGCCAGAAGCTGCTGATCGTGTGTCACATGACAACCTGGATCCTTCTTGGTTTTGTATCCTACTGCTGCCTACGCATAAAAAGCTTCTGTAGTAGTTTTGGACTATCCTGTTACTATTTCACCTCTTCATGACTAGAAACCTTGGTTACAATGTGCCCTCTTTATGATGTATTACATTGAATCCAGCTCCACTACTTTCGCTAGATTCAAAGGGGGGAGACATGAGGTAGACGGGTTGTATTTAAAATTTTCTATTATCTGAATGATTAATGAACCAGTTACCTTTTTGTAATGTCAAAACTGAATCTATCATTAATCTGCATTTTGAGTTTTTTGTAGATGGCTTTAGAAACCAGGAATGAGGTTAATTCTACATCAGATGTGCAGCGGTCACACAACATGAGGTAACAAAAGCAGAACCACTCCTAACCTACCTGTCTGTACAGGAGGCGGAGGTGAAGGCACTGATGGAGGGGTGTAAAGTGGCAGAGGGGAAGAATGTGAGTCTTTTGGGATTCCTTATGATTTCTAACTTCATATAGTAAGTTTATCAACAACTATGAGACTTTGAAATAGCTGATGGAGGCCTTGGTGTTACAATAAAGGTCCATACTAGAAGAAAGAACCTTTAAAGCTATAACACATGAAGTGACCATACTGGTTACCGGAAAGCCTAGGGGAAAGGAGCCTGGATCAGTACAGTCCGTGACCCTCGCTGGCCCAGTAGGGTTATCTATACTCCTATCTTTATAGAAACAGGCTTCACAGATGAGGAAGCAAGACTGGAGTAAAACTGGGACCCCATGGATGGAGGGTGGACTATGGCAAAAAGGTGACAAGCAATGTCTGCCAAGGGCCGTTCACCCTATGATGGTTCAGTGCACCCACAGGGTGAGACACCAGTCTAAGACTCTATATGCTCTGTGGTGGATAAGTATTGAGTATCACTTAGATTCACTTTTGCGACTGTCCATTTACATAAGTATGTTTATATATGCTTAGTACAATGTAGGGAGAGTAGTGAAATCCCTCATATATACACTCCGAAGCCGCTTTACCCTTTCCAGCGGTTGCAGATTGGCTAAGTACAGCAACCAAAGGTAAGTAGCTATGAACATGTGCTTGTGTGTGTGGACCTCTTTTCTGGGTAATCTGAACCCTATCCTGTAACTAAAGCAACTGTAAAGACCACAGCCAGGGATTGAGGAATATGTTATTCCACTTATTCTAGAGACTGAAGTAATAATCCCTATTGGGGTAGTAATGTAGTTGATGACAGCTCTAGGGATTAAAAAGACTTTTCACCTACTGAGGTTGTTTTTAGAATTGCCCCATGGATGAACATATACTTCCCTAAGGTTGTCCAGAGGTGTCCTAGAGAATTGGTGGGATGTCCAAAACCTGCAGATACATTTTTTCTTAGGTGCATAACCAAGTATCTGTTTCAGTTCCAGAACCTAAAGTAGCTAGAGCAGAAGACCTGCACCCAGGTGATGAGATGGTCCTGATGTGACTAACCTGAAGGGTCATCTTTTGAAGGTCATCACAAGTACCTCTGACTCATCAACGTGTAGAAACTACAATGAGACAGCGACAGCTGAAGAAGAATGGTGCTGGACCCAGAGATTGTTGAACATGAATCTGTGTAGCTCGATGCTGCTATGGACATTATTACTCCTACCACTCCTACTACACTGTGTGCGCCGTATACCATGTCTAATAGTACTCAGGGGTTGGTAGGGTGACATGTATAAGGATATAGACCAATAGGATGTAGAGATTCTGCCCTTTACAATGGATTTACATGAATTTTGTTGTGATGTAATGTTCAGGGTGCTCAGTAGGGAAGCAGGTGAAGTGGTCAGATAAGTCCTGGATGTGTGATTAGCATATGTCAATGTACCACCTGAGCAGTACCTGAAATTATTCACAAAAGGGACGAATTGTGAGGAAATAGAATCCCAGTTTGAATCTGTTCTTCTACCATCCCCCCCCCCCCCCCAAGTACACAGATCATCTTTCAGAGGCTATTGGAATGTGGGTATGGTCAGTAGGTTCCTTTGTCTCAAGAACCTATAAAAACTGTCTGCAACCTAAATAAATTGGAATTATCTCAAACATGTGAAGGTCTGAGTGATTCACAGAGCAGCTCGTACTATACATTGATTTGGACCAAAATCATATCGAGATATGGGGAGATTTCCCTAACAGAGAAAGATACTCTTTCTTTTACCGATATCAAAATGGCTAACTGGGTTTGAACACCCAGAGAGCCTTTAATCACTGTGACAAACGCTTTGTTTATTTTTTCGATTATGTTAATAATTCAAGTATTTTGTCCTTATTAGCCCCAACTTCCATTTTTTGGTGTTTAAATCTGGGTCCCATTCGGACTACAATGGGGTACGTGTGCGGCTCAGTTAGAAGTCTGGGTCCCGAACCAAACTTTGTCACAAAATTCGTACGAATCTTGGTTCTCTGACAGTGTTATCCTGCTGCTACCCCTAACACTCTCCCCAAAATACTGTAGGGCTGCATTCACACTTGTGCCTTGCATTTAACAATACAAGACACCAAGTGCTTGTTCAACCACATGTGTTTCTCTGTAAATGTATATGAGATCAAACTGAGGCCCATCATAGTGCCACGTATGAACACACCCTAAGAAATCTCACAGCCCCTGGTAATGTTCTCACATAGCCCCCAAGTAATGCCCTCACACAGTCCCCCAGTAATGTCCCCCACACATCCCCCCAGTAATGCCCCCCACTCAGTTAACCCCCATGTTCTATCCCTTCTCTTACTGCCTATCATGTTTCCCCCTCACCTCACTGGTGCAGCCCTGTGCACTGCTTTCCCCTGCAGGTCAAGTGATCATGACATCATCACAGCATACACACACACACACACACCTCCTAAAAGCCTTTTTGAATAACATAAGGGATGCAGTTTCTTAAATGGGGTAATTTATGTGTTCTGTTGTTTAGGTCCATTAAAATCTCTTGAGAATTTAAATTGCCCTTAATAAAATGAATTTGGAAATTTTCCTGAAAATAGCTAGTAAACATAAATGTCTTCTACCATCCTACAGATAGAAAAGAATTTTAAAAAATGTTCCAGACATAAAGCAGACATATGGTGAATGTTATTTAATACCACAAGTCATTTTTGTGTTATGACTATTTGTTCAAAAATTATAAGAGTTCAAAATTAAACATTTTTGTAATTTTTCAGTTTTATCATAAATAAATTCAAAATATATCACTCAAATCTTTCAACTAACATGAAGTACGAAACACGAAAAATGTCACGAAATCAACTTGGTAATTAAAGTGCTCCAAAGTTAGCACAATTTTACTACAAGGACTTTGTAGCAGATTTCGTGACATTTTTCGTGTTTCGTACTTCATGTTTGTTGAAAAAATTCAGTGATATATTTTGAATTTATTTATGATAAAACTGAAAAATAGTAAAAATGTTAAATTTTGGATTTTGCAATTTATAATTGCAGATTATACTTCCTATAAATTCTGAGATCTGAGATTATGAAATTTACATTTGATCATTCCTCTGTTGCAGCAGAATAATGAATGTGAGTGCTGTAAAAGTAAAGTAAGGCACTACATTCTTCCAATTGCACTACATTCTTCCAAAGTATACATTTCGGTTATTGATATGTTCGATCTATAGGAAAGGATGCAAGATTTCATAAATATGCAGCACTTTGCACTTTTAGATTTGAGGCTGTAAATGAAAACCTTTCCTGTTCTCTTAAGCATCTTGTCCTTTCAAAAGAAATAGTCCAATGGGAATCCTATAAATATCTTATATATTGAAAGACTATGAGCTTGTTTTTTTCATAATGCCGCAGGCACTTGCTTATTAAAAGAGAAATCTCTATTTTAAGAATGCTGACACAATAAAAAGCAGGAAATTATGAGCTGAGCTGTTCATATTTTATAAAATGTAAGGTTTTTAATGTGGGCTCTTTTAGACAGAAAATCTTTTGATAGATTCGTCATAATAAATAAGTCATTTGTGCAAGAAAAAAAATAAGGTCTTGTGATGGACATGCAGTCGCATAAGCCATTATATCACAAGGTTCCGATTACTCCTGATAATAACGGCTTGTGCACCTGTGTGTCCATCATAAGTTTCTTTTCACTGAAAGTAAGCATAGAAACTTTCTGTAGAAGACTATGAGGAATTGATACAGAAAGTATATAATTGTATAACTTTTCCTTACACAAAGCATATCAATTATTTGCTGAAAGGGAAGAATCCCTTTATTGTCAGAAGCAGAGGTTAGAGCAGCAGCAGCTTTGACCTACTGACTTCAATGGGAAAAAACCTGTGGAATTGAAAAATCTGGATTTACATGACTAGTATATTAACATCCTGTAACGTCCGTGCCTGAACGTTGCTCTCAACGCAGTTGGCGGAATACTTGGCGTTTGTTTGTCTGTGAACTGTGGCTTAATTCTTGTGTTTGGATTAACTGAGCCACACCCTGCTCCTTGCATTTCTGTCCTGCCCAGCAAGGGTTACTAGCCTGATGGACAGTTCCCCCAGGAGGCATGTCCTGGTACGGCCTTAAATACCTGCCCATTCCCATCTTACCTTGCTGGTTATTTTGAGTCTTGTCTTCCCTGTGTTTCTAGTTCAGTTTTACCTGTCTCCGTTTATCTGCCTGTATCTGTTCCTGATCTGTATATTACCCACTTGATCTTGACCTGACCTGTGTATATCCCGCCTGTACCTTTATCTGGATCTGACCTGTGATTATCTGCTTGAAGACCTGTAAATATCTGTTGTTTTGTCCCTGTCTCAGTCCTGTGTTTGTATTCTGTGCACCAGTGTGATCACTGGTCTATTCCTGTATTCCGGTTACCTGTTCAGTCTTGTGTTGGTTTCTGTGCGCCAGTGTGAACACTGGTCTATACCTGTATTTCCGTTACCTGTCCGCTCCACCATCCAGCAGCTTCCAGACTAAGTGAGTGTCCCCTGACATGTTGTAGGGTCACTCAGGGACTGTCAGTTAGGTTCCTGGTAGTGGGTTTGCCCTTATCAAGGCAGTTTATCTGCTTTAGGCAGGGCCATCACGGGGTGAGTTCGCCACCACTTACCTAGTCTGACAGCTTCTGGATGGTGGAGCGGACAGGTAACCGGAATACAGGAATAGACCAGTGCTCACACTGGTGCACAGAATACAAACACAGGACTGAGACAGGGACAAAACAGCAGATATAGACAGGTCTTCAAGCAGATAATCACAGGTCAGATCCAGATACAGGTACAGGCAGGATATACACAGGTCAGGTCAAGATCAAACGGGTTTTATACAGGTCAGGATCAAGCGGGTAATATAAAGGTCAGGAACAGATACAGGCAGACAAACGGAGAAAGAGAGTAAAACTGAACTAGAAACACAGGGAAGACAAGACTCAAAATAACCAGCAAGGTAATATGGGAATGGGCAGGTATATAAGGCCGTACCAGGACATGCCTCGAGAAGCACACTGGGGGAACTGTCCATCATGCTAGTAACCCTTGCTGGGCAGTACAGAAATGCAAGGAGCAGGGTGTGGCTCAGTTAATCCAAACACAAGAATTAAGCCACAGTTCACACACAAATAAATGCCATGTATTCCGCCAACTGAAGAGAGAGCGACGTTCAGGCACGGACGTTACGCATGCCTTGAGGTATATTTATATACATATATTTCAAATTTGTCTTTTTGCAGTGTAAACTGAAATGTAGTTACATTTATGCTGACGACTAATAGAATATGCAAATGAAACAAAGTTGGTTAGAACAGCCCAATGCAAAAGAGCCTGTGTATTGAAACACATACAAATCCATAAAGAGGGGAAAATAAAGAAATGCACGAAAACGGCTGATAGATACATATGGCAAACAATAATCAATTTTTATTTATTCCAAGACAAGCCAAGCCAAAGACACACATTTGAAAACATTTAAAATACATACATAAGATACAAAACAGTGACCCTGGTATGTGTCAACCGTACACCACCAATGTCCAATCAGTTAGTAATGATTTCCAACCTCCCTATGATACAAGTCTGGAAAGAAAAGTATTGTATAAATCCTAAGAAAAATACCTGTACACACAGCCCAATAGGAAACTTGTTAGAAAAAGAACTCCTGATTGCACTAAGCCCAACGAAGACCAATCAAATGTATACTCCAAATGGAAATAACAACAAAGTGCCTATATAGGAAAAATAATGAGAAATAGATCAAGAAGTATCACCCAGTATACATCACACCAATAGAGATACCAGGTAGGGTTGCATATAAAGATCCTGTTGGGGTGGCATACAGGAAGGAGAGAGGACACCGGCGGAAGGCTCCCCACCGTACCGTATCGTGGTACAAGACGACTTCCTCAGGGGTATGTAGCCAAAAGTATGTCCCACTCACCTTAAATACAATCCCCAAATGGCTACAGGAGATCAGTGTCTGGTTCAATAAGCGGCGCAAGTCAAGCTGGTTCATGGCGAATTTAGACGTACTACTGCGCATGCGACACCCCGGCTGGGGTTGAGTGTTGAAAGGTAACTAGGCAACAGGGTAGCGTCCCTCACTTGTTAAAGACACAGGGCAGTTCACATTAGCTGTTAGATATTATAAATGGCGAAGGACTGGATGTGATGCCCAGCCTAAGAAAAATGGTAAAACTTATTTTCATAGTTCTTATGGGAATGGAGATCCTGTAATAGATAAAATAGACAATCACGACACAGGCCATAAAATGAAAAGAATCTGAGTAGCCGCTATCATAAAGAAACGACAAGTACATGAACACATGCAACACGTTTAGACAACTGATCAACTGATATCAAACCCTGTCATTAAATGGTACGAGTGACTCTAATAGTTGCACGTTCATTATAAGAACAGCAAACCTGTAATGAGTGCATAGCCGAGCTCCGTTTGATCTGTATAAAGACATGGACCAAGATACATAATGTCATACTAGAACAGCAAACCCATACCCCACACCAGACGCCAACCCATAATGGAGGCAAGTATTTGACTACTAAGCCTGGAAAAATAAGCAAAGTGCTTTGTTCACATCACCGACAGCCTAAGACGCAAATAATCTGTTAATAGGGGGATTCAAGATGAGTCTACACATACTCCTTATTATCAACATGTACTCCTTATAACCACAGGTAATACAAATGGCTGTCTCGATCCGCTTGTAAGTGTATTTGTTGAAAGTATACTATCATATGGTCATAGCATACCAATCAAAAAAGGTTAAGATTAACCAAAACTAATATTTATGTCAAAAAGTCAGATGCCACAAAAGACATTAGTCAATAAGTATTACAAGGTAGTCATTTGGAAGCAAAAAATGGATAAAAAGAAATCCAAGTATTCTCCAAGGTTCAAGTCCATTCGGGGGCAGTTCAAAAGATCATAAACCGTTCATCCTTCCGAGGAACAAAAATGTCGCCAAAATTGACGTCCATTCAAAAGCTGGTTCGAGGCAAATCATGGGATCATCCGTATATTCTCCATTCAGGAGGAGTAGTTTCTATTCCGAGTAAATATTCATGGATATATTATATTGACTTCTCTCCATTCCTCCTGAATGCAGTATTTGATGATATATTTTCCAACACCTTCATGTAAACCACAGAGAATCAATATATGCTAAATCAAAGATTTTTTTGCAGAATTTCTGATGTCAACCAAAGATGCTTAAGTGAGGTAAGTAATACATCAAGACAGAAATATTTATGACTTGCTAAAAAAAATTAATTAGTGTTAGATCGTATTAAATGAAACAATGTGACCCATCTACAGTTATATAAAGTTGGATGTTTGTTAAATAAAACAATGTATCCCATCAATTTACCTCTGGTGGCATGTGTATAATTACCTTCTATGTGCCAATGGATATAAATGTGAACGATTTGAGTAGGTATTGTGCTTATTAATAAATGACCACATGTAGTTTGTGAGCCCTGGCCTTGATCAAGGCTGTGTGAAAAGATGTACTGATTGTAATGCCTGCCCCAACCTGCAAATGTGTGCTGGGCCCAGCATTACGAAAAATGCGTATATAAAATTAATGCGTAACCCGAGATAGGGGTTGTGTACTGTGCTTAAGGCCATAAGGGCCCGTGCTACAAGAGTCCTTAAAGGCCAAAAACTAAAAGGGGTGAGAGCCCAAACCAGTGGCCCTACCTATGTGTGTGTGATGTGAGAAGTGGGCCATACGGGCCCAAAACGAATTAAAAAACAGTGGGAGAGAAAAAAAAAGGTGATGGGAAATTTGTTCTTTGGAAATATACACTGAAACAATACAAATGTATTTATAAGTGGTGGTATTTTAAGACCTGTTCTTCAAGAAATCCCCACGTATCTAAAAGATACAAATGACTTTCTCCGTAGCCTCAAAAACGTCCCATGGCAAGAAGGATTCAAATTAGCTACGATAGATATAGAAAGCCTTCATATCCGTATCCCCTACGAAACAGGGATAGAGGCAATAAAAATAGTACTCCTAAACTCCAATCAAGACATCAGCCTTGTGGATTTTGTATGCGATGCCATTCGGTTTATTCTTACCAACAATACCTTTCAATTTGAAAATCAATGGTATAAGCAGTTTAGATGGCACAGCCATGGGTACGCCCATGGCGTGTACATATGCTAACATATTCTTAGCCGTTTTCGAGGATAAATATATTTTTTCAGAAAAAAATCGCTTTGCTAAGTTTACACATTACCAAAAGAGTAAATATGACAGATAAGCGTGGGCTAGCTCGCCATCCGTCAGAGTAAATGACACAAAATATTTGAAAAGACCAAAAAAGATGATGCGTGGCTATCGCAAAATATCAATCTTTATTTCAATACAACATTAAAAGATGAATAAAACAATGTGAAGACAAAGATATTTAACAATTGGTGAAATGTATAGACCACACAAAGGAATAAAAAAACATGTAGGTCACCAGGTAACGCCCATATGGGCTTAAGGCAGGTTTGTATGGTCAAACAAGGTGCAGACAATGTAAACGTCAGATATGCAGCTAAATGCAGCTGTACAAAAATGCAAAGTGAGCAAACCAAAGACCAATACCATACCAATGAGTAGGACCTCACACGTAAGACCCCGACACGTGTTTCGCCGTCGAGCTTCTTGAAGAGAAGCTGCATATCTTCTTGAAGAAGCGCAACGTCACAGGGACCTCCTTAGAAAAGAGGCACCCTGAATTATGAGGACAAACGCAATGGGTCCTTTAGGGCTCAATGACACAAACGACAGGGGAGTATTTTTGTAGTTTTGTCAAACCAATTTTGAATGTACCTCAAGTATGCCAGCTATGAACAATACTATGCTATAGGCCCAACTAGCCCCATACTAATGTATCGCTCTCAGTCACTTCCCCATCGATGCATACTCTTTCGAGTGCACCTCTTTACATACTCTACAGCCAGAATGTAATTATGACAAGTCTGTTTTTCTTTTTTTTTTAAAAAAAATTCTGTACTTCATATTTGTATTCACACATCTTGTTCCTCTTTTAACGTACCTATTCATGTTGTTTTATATTGTGCTTTCCAAGAACACAATTTACTTCCGCTCCCGCTCAGGAGCATCTTGGTTGCCAGGTTACAGGGAAGTGACGTCCCGCCTGCTAAATTAAATACCAGATGTGGACGCCAATCCATAGAGGCTAGAGAAAGCGCTGAACAGCGCAAAACGGCTGTCACCTTGTCCAAACCCCCTTCTCCCATCTCTATCCTGACCAGTCTGTGCCATGTGATTTTTTTACGGATGATGAAATAAAGAAGACTTTTTAAACGGCGAGTGGCCGCGTTTCCCTGTTCTTTCTACTATTTATTGGACTTGTGCTAAAACGCAGAGCACCACCTATATGCTTCTATGTATAACTAATGTCATCTCTGAACGTTATGTAAAAGGCATTTAATATCTTAACGAAGGCTTCCCGACCTTGCCCCTTTGTTTCTGTTCTCTATGGATTGGTGGGAAATACTTACATTTGAACCCTCACATCTGGTACCATCAATGTTCCTTCCTATGATGTCCAACAGCACTAAGAGATCAATCCACCGAACCTCAATATCATCTTTGCTTATAAAAGCCTGTAAATAAGTTCTTCATTGAGACCCTGAAGGCATTTAAATTTGAAAATCCATTGAGCTTCATGTAGCTCAGTTGTGACATTTTCCCCACTAATATTGGGCAAATTTTATCCAGAAATGTGTAGCTACTGAAGACAATGGGGCAGATTTACTTACCCGGTCCATTCGCGATCCAGCGGTGCCTTCTCTGCAGTGGATTCGGGTCTTCCGGCGATTCACTAAGTCCACCAGGTGTCGCTCCTGCGCTGAAGTCCGCCGGAGTTCACGATCCGTTGCTGGGTGCCGGTAAGCGCTTGTCCAGCGACACTTTTTTTTTAAATGCGGCAGTTTTTCCGAATCCTTTGGGTTTTTGTTTGCCCACGCCCCCAATTTCCATCGCGTGCACCAAAAACCTGGGGCAATTCAGGGAAAATCGGCACAAAACTGAAAAATTTGGGTAACCCGCCGTAAAAAAAAGATTCGGGCCCTTAGTAAATGACCCCCATTGTCTTCCCTTGTAAAAAATGTGAATGTGCGTTGTTAATAATGGATATATGTTACTGGATTCTTTTTCTGAGTTCCTGTGTGGTCTTCCCAATGTATACTTTTTGGCACAGACAAATTAACGCATAGATAATGTTCCTTGAATGGCAATTAATGTAGTTGGATGGGGAGAATTTTTGCTGGTCAACAGGGTTAACAAAGTCACTACTGGCACAAATCATAGGGCACACAGAACAATCCCCACAGGGGTATGCACCCTTTATTCTAGAACCTCTCCCTAAGGTTAAAGTTGGTTGGACAAAATGGTCTTTTAAATTGCAGGCCTGTCTGGCTACCAATTTGGGTTTATTGTTCACAAAGGGTTTCAAACGAGGTTCCGAGTTTAATATGTTCCAATTTCTAGCCAAAATGTTATGAATCTTGTTCCACTGATTATTATACCTCGTACATACAGCCAACTGAGAATTAGGCCTTGATGGTTTTGGGGTTAAAAGATCCAATCCCGGTGTGTCATGTGCCCTACAATAGGCCTTTGAAATTGTTTTCCTCGGATAGTTCCTGCCCCTGAATCTTTTTGTCAAATCCAAAGCATTTCTTCTGAAGTCTGCCTGTAAAGTGCAGTTCCGTCTGGAATTCTTGTTTTCAGGTGCTGGGGGTGAAAGCTATTGTGATGCAATAAGCTGTTTGTAGCTGTTTTTCTGTGTATGCACAAGATATTGTTACAAAGGAAGATTTTCAAGTCCAAGAATTCGACAGCTGTTTGTGAGAAATTACATGTCAGTATAATATTCAATGAGTTGTTATTCAAGTCAGCTATGAATTGTTGGCATAGATCAAGTGAACCCTCCTATACAAACACCATGTTGTCTATAAAATGATGCCACCTCTTCACATGTTGTTTGTGTCGACGGGTACACGTGTGCATCCTCCAGCCAGCCTAAAAATAGGTTGACGGAAGAGGGTGCACAGCATGCACCCATCACTGTACCCAAAATTTGTCTGTAAAATTTGCAATCGAAAATAAAGTAATTGTGTTTAAGAATGAATTCCAGTAGGTCCAGTAAAAAAGAATCAAATCTTCTATCCCCTGTCAATTTTTTGTCCACAAAGTATGCTGTAACCCATATTCCATCACTATGAGCGATATTGGAATATAGGGACTCAACGTCCAATGTGACCAACCAAATCTCGTTTGAAGGGTAAGCACAATTTTGTTGAGTCCCTAATATAAGACAGCAGTCCCAGGACTAGGGAGTTGGAGAAATGCATACCTTTTCACATAGTCCACCAATCCCTGACACTATTGGTCTTCCAGGGGGACAGGTCAGGGATTTGTGGACCTTCGGCAACATGTAAAATGTTGGAATTACAGGGTGAATTACAAGGAGAAATTTGTGTTCCTTTTTCACAATGACACCATAGTTCATTGCTGCATTTGTTCATTGCTTAATTTGTTGGCAAAGACCTGAGTGGGATCAGATGGAAGAATAGAATAGTACATCCTATTATTTAGTTGTCTGTTGGCCTCTTCTATATATACCTCAATTGGCCACAACACAATGTTCCCCCCTTATTGGCCTCCTTAATAAGGAAGCTTTTGTTGTATTTTAATTTTTTTATGGCTGTTCTCTCCCCTCTCGAAAGGTTTTCACCACTTTGTGAATCATCATGTAGTTTTTCAATGTCCAAAACCACACTATTGAAAAAAATCTGAAGTAAACTTAAATTGGGTGTAATTTTTGGGTGTACGTTTGACACATACCAGGGTCACCGTTTGTATCTTATGTATATTATGTATTTTAAATGTGTGTCTTTGGCTTTGTCTGTCTTGGAATAAATAAAAATTGATTATTGTTTGCCATATATATCTATCAGCCGTTTTCATGCATTTCTTTTTTTTCTCTCTCTCTCTTTATGGGTTAATAGAATATGCAACTGATCATTGAGCCGGATCATGCTAGACTTCAGAGAGTGGGGACATGCATATTTAGTTAGTCCTCGGAGCGTAGAGGCACTTAGGTGACATAGGCTGGAGTGCCTCTGACTAATTAGCATATTTTTTATACATTATTTTTAAGCAAATCCTGCAATTCCTGAAGTTATGAAAACTTTTTTCTTATACAATAAAATGCAATGGACAAATAAGTTTGCACATCTACCATCAGAAATTCTGACGACAGATGTCCTTTAAGCAAGAGTAAAAATAAAAAAATTAAAGCCCTTCCCTGCTGAGATGTAATCTTGATGTTTGTTTTAATCTGATGCATCCCAGATTAAATTATCAAAAAAAGCAAACATTTAAAAATTTCCTGTTGGTAATAAACCCAAGTCTCTGCAACATACATTCACTGGAGGTGAAATTAGAGATCAATGTATGATCACTTAATTTTTTTCAGAAATAATGTAATTTCTTTTGATCAACATTTTGATGTTTTTTGTAAGGAGTACACCATGTCACTAGAACAGTGTTTTACAAAATGAACAAAGTATATCAACTTAAAGTAGGATATATATCAGGGCGTCACGTCAGTGGCGTAGAAGCCCTGATATAATCGCAAATGCTACCTTATTGCTAGCACTTGCGTTTTTTTATACCCAATCCACCACCTTCATGCCAGTGGAGTGCCTGCGCACTCACTGCAGCCGGTCAATTTTCACATGTGAAAATTTGCCGGGTGTGTTTATTTCTACAGCAGGCATGAGTGCCAGCATTTGATAAATAACCCCCGCAGCCTGTATATTGCAAAAAAATATGATCATCATAATTAGGAAACAGAAACAACTGTAGCACAGAGAAGGATTATAATTACATTTTCTGAAGGTTACAAATGTCATCAATCAGTAGGAAATGTACAGGCCCTTGCTTTGAATGAAATCTCGGGCACAGGACATCACTAGCCTCTCATACTGCTCTGGTGTTATCTATCTACTCTTCTTCCATTCTCTTCCACAAATCTGTGACTGTTGTGGGTTTCTTGGCAATTATCTCTTCACCAAGGATTTTCTATTAGATTTGGATCAAGACTCTGTTATGGCCATTTCATTGTTTACCTGTTTTGCTGTGTGACAGGGGCATTGTCCTGCATGAAAATTGCTGGCTGATTGACTGAAGAACGTGTTGTTGAAGAAGGTTCTGGTGCACACTTGCTTGCTGAAGGAGAGGTTCAACTCCTGCTGGAGAAAAACACTTAACTTTCTAAACCATGACACTTCCTTCACCACCTTTCACTGACTTCTTTATACACTTTGGTTTAATTTTTTTCCCAGTTTGTCATCAAACATAATGGGAGGAACTCATTAGGACTGGTGTTTAAAATAGAAGTCTAATGCCCCTTCCACACTTGTTTGATCAGGGTGCGATCAGTGTTTGGTCAGTGAAAAACGCACATTTTGCATCAGAGTGCAATCAGTTTTCAGTCAGAGTTTGTTAAGTGTCTCAGTTTTTCACGCACGTTTTCAATGCAATTTCAATGCAATTTCAATGCGTTTTTCACGCGTAGGTAATGCGCGTGAAAGGACTCAGGACTGAGGTCTATCTTTTCTATGGCAATCGCTGCGTGAAAAACGCATTGCACTTGCAAGTGTCTCAGAGTGCAATGCATTTTTGATGCGTCTCCATAGACTTGTATGGTGCGTTTTTCACATGCGTGACATGCAAAAGTAGAGCATGCTGAGATTTAAACGCGCGTTAAAAAAAAGGGGGGGGGGGGCGTGAAAAAAAATGCAAGTCTAAATGCAGGTTCTGCGCGTCAAAAGCATGCGCAAAAAACGCAAGTGTGAAAGGGGCCTTAAAATTCACCTCTGTGGGATGTCCTGTGCCCATATTCACTAAGAGGCTCCAGTCAAAATGGGTGCAAACTGCGAGTTCTGATCTTTAGACTAAATCGGAACTGGCAAAGTCTGTTGCTATTGTCTCCAACAGTTTTCCAAATTTACATGTGACGTTCACGCACTCTGCCTGCCATGCTTCGCATAGTGGCGTGCGGATTGGAGAAACTCTGAATAAGGTAAATACGGCAATTTAAAACTAGAGAAATTGCTGATGAGATTGTAGTTGAGGGGTGGTGTCCTAATGCTTTTGCTCATTTGGTACATGAGTTGGTTGCTAGCTGTGGGGGTCCATTTTCCTGGAAAGATGTGTATGAAAGCACTTTGAATGATTTAAAAGTTTCTATGAGTGAGACTCCCTTAGTGAAGCAGAAGAAATCAAAGTTGGGAAGAGTTATTCAATTGTTGTTTCAGGTTGGAAAAGTGTTGATAAAGGAAGTTGATAAGTTGTCTCAGGATATTGCTGCATTGAGAGAAGAGTTAGGGAATGCAGAAAGTTGTAATGAAGATACATGATTATTGGTGCAGACTCCTTCTACTCATACTTCTCAACCTTGTATTAAATTGGGAGGAACAAAATGTGGTAATGGAGTATTTGTAACACCACACTAAGGGTCTCCAGCAAATGGATACAAATTGCCACTTTGCAAATGTCAGATTTGGGATTTTTGCATAAAAATGGCAAAAATTATGAGCTGAACAAAAGTGTAATAGAAAGAGATTTTTCAATTGACACATATCCTACTGCACCTATAGAACCTGTATGACATGAGAGATTATATCCACATATACTACCACCACACAATCCATCTGCATCTACAGTAACTCCTCTATGTCCCCTACAAGACCCCCCTGTAAAACCAGTTAAATCAGATGCGGGGGATTCGGGCAAAAAACAGTATTTAGATGGAATATAGAGATGGGTAAGACATGCCAAGAAGGATGTCTTTAGACGGCTAAAGAAAGGGACATATGGCAAAAGGAATGTGAGGAGCTGAGATTGAAAACAATTGTGTGTAATCAGGTAGGAAGCTCTAGCAAATCAGCCTTGAAAATTACTGACACCAAGATGTTGTTGTCAGATATTGGGCCAGCTCCTTTGTCAAATTTAAGGAGGTTTATTTTTCACAAAATAGTCCAAGGTGGCATTCTTCATCAGCCTCCTCTCCGTGAAGGCCCCGGCCTGGGCTGCCCTGCTCTGGGACAGAGACAATCCGGTCACAGCTACTCTCCCAGCATTCCTGACTTATTTCCGGTCTACTTTTGAGGTACCTGCTCAGGCCTCCTCTGCTGAGACTGCGCTGCTGAACCTGCACCAAGGAGACTCATCCGTAGGTGAATATGCAGTTCGGTTCCGTACCCTGGCCTCTGAGATTACCTGGAACAATGCAGCTCTGACTGCAACCTTTAAAAAGGGACTTTCGGATCAAGTCAAAGACGCATTGGCTGCCCGTGACCTTCCAGCAACTCTGAGTGGATCATCACTCTGGCCACTCAGATTGATGTCCGGTTTAAGGAGCACGCTGCAAAGTTACGTCTTAAGCATCGCAAGCCTGCGTTTAACGTTTGCCCTGCTTAGCACCTGTCTTTCAAAGGCCACTTCAACTCTGGCCATGCCGTCTGCAGAGGAACTGATGCAGGTGGACAGAACCCGACTCTCCCTCTGTCTGTATTGTGCCAGTCGGGAACATTTCATTGGGGCTTGTCCTGTTCGTCCTCAGCGTCTGGGAAACGCTAGCACCTAGAGTTCTTGGGAGAAGTGTCCTTAGGTGAGAGCAAAGCTTCTCCATGCCTAAATATTCCCATGCTCCTCAACTTCGGCACCCGTAGGAAGATTCAGGTTACCGCTTTCTTGGACTCTGGGTCTGCGGAGAACTTTGTGGATGCTGTCCTGGTCTCCCAGCATCACATCCCTGTGGTCCTCCTCAAGAAGCCTCTAGTCCTCTCCTCAGTCAGTGGACAAATTCTCTCCGATCTGGTCTGGTAAAGTACTGAGCCTATCTCCCTGCAAGTCGCAGCTCTTCATAAAGAGAGACTGTCTTTTTTATGTGCTGCCATTTTCCACCTCATCTCTCCTGCTGTTTCTTCGGTGGCTGCAGCTCCAGGCACCTGTCCTTAGCTGCAAGATGGGGAGATTCTTCATTGAGGGTAAGTGTGTCAGTCTTTCAGCATGGTGCTGCCTCTACCAGTACCTGTCTCGATCTTCTCCGTAACTCCTAAGCCGCTGGAGGGCCTACCAACGTGTTACCAGGACTTTACTTATGTTTTCACTGAGAAACAAGCAGAGACTTATCTCCGACATATGCCTCCGGATGGATCTTGCCGAGCTGTCTCTATGCCGCATTTCTCCACTCTTGTATCCCCCATCGTGGTGGTCACTAAGATTTTTTCCCACACAGAGAGGAATTACTCCATAGGAGATAGAGAACTACTGGCCATCAAAATTGCCCTGGAAGAATGGCGATATCTTCTGGAGGGAGCTCACTGTCCAGTTTGTGCATACAGATCAGAAAAATCTCCTGTATCTCCAGACGGCCCAATATCTCAACCCTAGGGGTGCAGCACTCTATGACCCTCATCTCCAGTTTCCACTGGTGGCCTGGCCAGGTCAATCACGTTTGGGTTTTTGTGGGTTCCTGCACTTCCTATGCTCGTAATAAGCTGCTGCTGCCGTTGCTGATACTCAGTCCCAAGTGGTTGCACATGGCAATGGACTTTGTCACGGACCTTCCGCCTTCCTTTGACAATACCATCATCTGGGTGGTGTCTGACCGGTTTTCCAAGATGTCCCATTTTGTTCCCCTTCCAGGTCTTCTGTCTGCTCCACGTCTTGCCAGTTTGTTCTTTCATCACATCTTCCGGCTTTGTGGTCTTTCTCAACACATCGTTTCTGATCGTGGAGTTCAGTTTGTATCTAAGTTCTGGTGATCCTACTGTAACCAGCTGCAAGTGCATCAGGACTTTTCTTCCTCTTATCACCCTCAGTCGAATGGTCAAGTGGAAATGCTGTACCAAACTTTGGGCTGTTATGTCCGCCATTTTGTCTCTGCCGTCAGGATTACTTGTCCAATCTGAGTTCTCCTATAACTCCTTGGACTCTGATTCTACTTGGGCAGCTTCTTTGTTGTCTACAGACAAATTCCACGCCCACCTCTTCCTCTCTCTGCTCCATTGGATGTCCCTGCGGTAGAAGAGTTGGTGCAGTACCTCAAATCGATCTGGGAGCAGACTCATCAGTCTCTAGTGTGGGCTGCTGCTCGCACCAAGTTTCAGGCTGATAAAAAAACATAGGTCTCCTACAGTCTTCTCTCTCCAGGTGACAAGTTGTGGCTATCATCCCGGCACATCTGGCTGAAAATCCTTAGCTACAAGTTGGACCACGTTTTCTGGGGCCTTTCGAGGAGTCAAAGTGCATAAATCCTGTATGGTATAAACTCTGTCTTCCTCCCAGTACGCGCATCCCGAACTCCTTCCATGTCTCACTCCAGCAACCTCCTCCTGCTTTAGAGGCTAACTCCACTGACGTCTACGAGGTTAAAGAGGTACTAGACATGAAGACCGTGAGAGTTAAGCCGTTCTTCCTTGTTGACTGGAGGTTCGGGCCTGAGGAGAGATCCTGGGAGGCTGAGAAAAACATTCTGGACCATAGCCTCTTGCAATAGTTTCTCCAGACCAAGAACAGGAGGGAGGTTGAAGGGGGGTGGGGGTACTGTCACGGTTGCTCCTGCGACCCACAACCCATGTCGCAGGCGCACAGTCTCCCCGACGTCTCTTACGTCTCCACTTTCTTGCTTCAGGATAGAGGGGGACGGGCCAGGAGAGATGTGGGCGTTAGCGGGAGGGGCCTGGGGGCATGATACGACAGGCACCCAGCAGTGCATCCCCATACCACTGATCCTCATGGTGGTAGTTACTCCACTGTTCCAGGCATTTGGGAGGAATGTTCCAGAGAATTCCATTGAGATGATGATGGAGGGAGGGGGCCATAAAATATGACAGTAGACAATGGTAGGGGTATGAAAACAGGTGTTGTGTTGTGGAGGTAAACAACTGGGGAGAAATGTTTGGCAAACTGCTTCTCTGTTCCAGTAACAGCAGTTCAGCTGCATGAGAAATCTTGTTTATAGAGATGACTCATTGAGGGAAATGCATAACTGCAGTTACATCAGTTTCATATATTCTATATTCTTTACTTTTCACTTGTGACAACTTACTGAAGATATAGCACGTGAATCAATATGTGGTATGTAATTAAAAGTTCTCCTTATGGAGGCTGGACTGTTGGATATGGGAAATATGCAAATATGTTTTCCCGAATGGGAATGCTATCTTGTATGGCAGCCACATTAACAACAAGCATGACTTTCAGGAAACCTAATGACATGATGCAGTATAAAAGTCACAGCAGTATATCTATTTTAAAATTATTAGATTCAAGACTGTAGACCACACTGTTTCAAAGTGGTTGCATTTCTACATGTTCTTTAAATCTTGTTGTTTGCCATGCTTACATGTATTACCTGATTGCAGGTAATGGTATTTGTTCTTTTAAGAACAGCAAGCTGGTAACTGATAGATCACAAAGTTTCACTTAAAGAGGGAAGCCTTCTCCAGTGACCAAGCATGAAACCTCAAGATCTCTAGTAAAAATAATCAAAAGAACTCCCAGAGGGAATTCAAGGATCTTCACTGAAGAAGAGGGAAAAAGTTCTGCCCCTGGGGTAGATTACTTCTGCTCAATCGTGAAGAAGCCTTGCAAGACTTTGTTCAAACCCCAAGAGAGAGGGAAGCCCCAATGCAGGAAGCCAAGGTCCCTGCTACAATTGTTTCCAGAAAGAGGAAGAACAAGTAGATCAAGAAGATGGTGAGAGCTCTGTCAACAGCTTCAAGACCCAAAGTTGCTTCCTCACAGCAACAGCAACCACAACAGGCCAACATCAACAGCCAGGTGACTGACTGTTTTATGCAATATTCATCTCCAAGTATGTCTTTAGTAAATATTGGGAGGCAATAAAAGCAGCAAAAAAAGAGTCTCAGCAACTATCTCAGCAAATTCTTGCTGCAGAGAGAAGAGAAGAAAAATTTTCTTTTGATGTGGAATCTGCATACCCCCAGTAAGGACATTTCTACAGTTCTTAAGAAAACTACCAAGATTCTCAACTCCTAAGGCTTCTGGATGGGGAAGTGTACTTTCACAGTTTGATTGAAGAAAAATATTCTGGCAGAAGATGGAGTAGAGCACCTGCCCCTGTCATTCATGTTAGGCAACTTCCATGGACTGATATCCTACCTCAACATGCCACAAACCTGGTGATTGAGCTTCAGAGCCCAGATCAGCAGAAGGCAATTGACTAGGTCCCACTTAACTTCACGAGCAAGGCCTTGTATACGTTTGGTCTGGGTGAGATCCACAGGTAGGTGTTGGTGAATGCCTGGAAGACTGATCCCTTCCCTGTCCTCTCAGGAGTCAGACAAGTGTGCCCTCTTTAACCACTTCTTTTAGTTTGTGTTATAGAGGTGTTCCCTCTGATCTCTTGGTTTTCTGGATAGATTATGTGATCATTGACCGTCTTCTCCACAGATTAGTTTTCAGTTCAGTGCATTTTTCCAGACCTGCTAGGAATTTGGACAAGCTTTAGTGACAAAAACCATATGCAAGAAGTTGGAGACGATGCTATACGGAGACTGGCATCCTGCTTCATCCCCTTACTCATCCTAAAGTCTTGGTAAGGACACTTGACCACAGTAAAAACTCAGAATGGACTATGTAGCCTTTGGATTGTCCTTGGAGGAGAAAGCTGTGGTTCTGCATAATGAAGTTCTGCTTGTTCTGCAACACATTGCACAGGTGTCACCACCCATGGCCAAGGTGTGCACAGACACCACCAGAGCCGCTTTCAAGTTTGTCTGGGAAAAAAATGGACAGTCATGTACATGGAGCCACTGAAGTAGGGAAATGTGATTCCCAGAATCCCCACCCAGCTTTGGATTGCTTTTTTTAGTGACTGTGTTTGCAGGACCAGTTCCCCGGGAAAGTCTGTGTCCTGCTATTTCCTCCTACCCCTATAGCGCAAGCTGGAGTGTTGTAGAACGTTGTGCCATGCTTAAATATGCATAGGGAGCGTGGTTTGGTCTTCAAACAATGCTGTGTTTTAGTATGACAAGCACATGACAGCCGCAGCTCTTAGAATCGCTTCACTCTTCACTTCCATGTGCACTTACATAGGCCAACTTCCCCAAATAAGCGAAGCGGGAACGCAGCCTGACAAGGATACGTCTGTGCCAGCTCGAAAGGACCGAGCTGAGGGCCAAGATCCCACTATAACATCAAAGAGTGCACTCTTTTTACACTGACATCAGATGATTCCATAGATTACTACAGAACCTGTACTGTTAAACGCGGATACATGTGGAAAGCCCCCCAAAAGAGTTCAGAGGATGTCGGCAGTAATTTTGCATTGACGTCACTGATCATTTTGCCCTTCTTTTCACGTGTCATTGTCCTCTTTCCAACGGTCAATAATCCATCAGTATTGCTAAAGCCAAAAACAAACAGGAGTTGATCCAGAATAGAGATGAGCAGCAAATGGGATACTTGCATGTCCTCTGTGTTCTGTATCCACTCCTGCTTTTGGCTATCAATCCTGAAGCTTTTCATCCTTCTGACAGATGAAACGAAGGGGAAAACCAAACATAGTGGCAACGTCATAGAGTGATGGAGGGTGAAAACAGCATTATGGAAATCACAGGGTGTTCCATGGAGACAGCGGTCAGTTGGCAGCAGCATGAGTAGGCTGCATAGTGGCACAATAACAAATTATGGAGGTGGCGGAAACATGGTAGGCCACAAAGTGGCACCATGATAAGAGTTTGGAGGTGGCGGCAGCAGAAGCAGCAGCAGGAGCCAACAGGTGGTAGCAACATGGTGGCAGCAACAGGGATAGCCACAGAGTGGCACAATGATTTAGTGTGGAGGTGGCATCAGCAGCAGGATCCCACAGGTGGCAGCAACATGTTGGCAGTAACAGGGAAAGCCACAGAGTGGCACAATTATATAGTGTGGAGTTGGCATCAGCAGCAGCAGCAACAGGAGGCCACAATGTGGCACAATGATAAGAGTGGGGAGGTGGCGACAGAAGAAGCAGCAGGAGTCCACAGGTGACAGCAACATGGTGGCGGCAACAAGGAAAGCTACAGAGTGGCACAATGATATAGTGTGAAGGTGGCATCAGAAGCAGCGGGAGCCTCCAGAGTGGCACAATGATATCCATAAATCCATAAAAACAACTGTAAATTGTTGTCAGGTGTTCACTTTCACCACACTGTTTGACATAGTAGTTTTATAGCGTAATCACTATTTAAATGCCTGAGTAAGCCAGATGTCAGCTCCCCTGCATGGGAACTGTTGTCTCTTGTTATTCACACGGTCAAATGCGCCTATGCAAAATAATGTATAGATCACATTCTTACTCTTCCATATTCAAAATGTTTTAATTATTTAATTTCTAGATACAGATTACTGTTCCTGAGACTGTGGAAATGTGTAAATTAACAAAATTTTTTTTTTTCAATAAAGCTTTCTTTTTCATAGTTTCATAGTTTATACGGTTGAAAAAAGACACTTATCCATCAAGTTCAACCAAGGAAGGGTAGGGATTGGATGAGGAAGGTATTTAGGGGAAACAATTCTATATAACATAACAATCAATGTTATATAGGTGTAAAAGGCATCTAGACCCTTCTTGAAGCTCCCCGCTGTCCCTGCAGTGACCAGTGCCTGAGGCAGGCTATTCCACAGATTGACAGTTCTCATAGTAAAAAAAGCCCTGTCGCCTCCGGTGATTAAACCTTGTTTTCTCCAGACGGAGACAGTGCCTTCTCGTCTTTTGATTTGATTTAATCTGAAACAACTTACCACCATATTTTTTGTATGGACCATTCATATATTTATATGAATTAATCATGTCCCTTCTTAGTCGTCTCTTTTCCAGACTAAATAAATCTAGTTGTTTTAATCTTTCCTCATAACTAAGACCCTCCATACCCCTTATCATTTTTGTGGCTCTACGTTGAACCCTCTCCAGCTCCAGGGCATCCTTTTTATGGACCGGTGCCCAGCAGTTATTTGTTATTAAAAGTGTGGGTTTTTTCGGTGTCACTTTGTATAATTTGCCATAGCAGCGGTGCTAATTGACGGTGCTCATTACTAAGCGCTGGCCTAAGTGTTTGCCCTTTTTGGGAAAATTTACACTAACACCAATACTATTAACTTGGTACCCACCACCACCAGGGGTGCCGGGTACAAACCAGTACCTGACCTGGTCAGGTAGTGGGGCGGCTGCAGGCTGTTATTGTTGCGCTGGAATAATCCCCTAACAGTGGGCTATCCCTGCTCAGTAATGGCAGGCTACAGCTGTTTTTTTTGTATCAGGCTGATTTGGACAATTGGAGGGGCCCCACGTTTTTTTGGCCAGAAATTTAAAAAAATCATCTGGGTTTCCCCTAATTAATTAATGGGGACCACACATCCTCTTTTTCTTAATTTTTGTCCAAAAAAAGGGGAAAAAATTACGTGGGGTTCCCCTTAATAGGGGGACACCCACACTTTTTTCATATTTTGGCCAAAAATGGGGCAAATAAGGACGTGGGATCCCCCTTATTAATAAGGGGAAACCCACATTCTTTTTTTTCATATATTGGCAAAAGGTGGACTAAAATACTGCGACATGATGCATATATATATAGCCGCATCTGAGGTTACACGAGGCGGCTACTCCACGCCCCGGTAGCCACTTTACCCCTCCTACTCACCAACTTCGGCGCGCAGCTGCTTGTGGATGCGCGCCCTCCACAAGCAGCTGCGCGCCGAAGTTGGTGAGTAGGAGGGGTAAAGTGGCTACCGGGGCGTGGAGTAGCCGCCTCGTGTAACCTCAGCTGCGGCTACTCCACGCCCCAGTAGCCACATAATAAAATTACCATAAAAGTTACTAAAGAAGTGCGGGGACGTGAGGATTAGCCCTTAAAAGGGCTATCCTCACTTCCCATTGATCCACCTACCACCCGATCTACCTTTATAGGTAGATTTGTGGTGGTAGGTTCCCTTTAATTTAAAACATGTTATACAATAAAATGTGCATATGCTCTGAATACATAAATAGATACATATGATATGAACAAGCATAAATATCATGTTGAGTGTCATTACATAAGTGAAAATAAAGTGCAATATTTGGCTAAGGAAAGGTTAAAATTACCCAGCAAGCTATGCAGTTGGCCCATCGGCATCTGAGGAATGACACCGCGCGTGCGCCAAAATTCGGCGCATGCGCAGTACATCTCAGTGACTGCCGGGCGGCCATATTGGATTAGGGCCGCGAAACTAAGAAAAAATCATGCTTATGGATATGTGTGTGACAACGAATGGGTAAGTATGAGTGGTAGTAGTGTGGAAAAAGGTGCCCAGCGTATGACAGGCGCAACTTTGAAATTACATATGCCCCATCTGCGGTAACGCTGGTACATTGGTGTGGATAATGCCACATGCTGTCTCCATGGCAACCAAAGAGCCTATCAGAGGGCTCTATACCGATGCAGGTGGTCACTGTGGACTCGGCTTTAGCCTGTCACCCGTATAGCGGTAAGACCTGCGTCCAGAAACATGTGCATATAGCACTGGAGTGAAAGTGCCAGGGGGATAAAGCTGCGATACAATCACATCCCTAATAGTGGCAATGTTCACACTACTGGGGATGGAACATATATTATGGTCACATCCTCTCATGGTGAACAATGACGCCACCCTTCTGGCCATAAATAGTGTGAACACAGGACAGTATAAGGAGACATAAGGAGACATAATTATCACTCTAATGTATAATCTTGAAGTTGTTGTCACCACACTTATCCCAAATATTAGAAAAAATTGAGTTTTAATATCTAGATAAACACAGAATAACAAGAATAGAGGCCAGATAGTGAGGAAAAAAAGGTTTTTCTTCCACTTGGAGGGTTGTCATTCGGCTTGCTGAATATTCTCTATTCGGTTTCAGATATTGAAAGACGATGTTAGATCTAGAAAAAAGAGACGAATATCAACAGTCATGCAAAAAATCTCCTATCTAGAAACAGTTGGGGATCAATATGATAGTTCCAGACACCAAGAGCAAGAATTGTGGCCTGACCCTCACAAAACATTACCTAGGTTGAACTCAACGTTTGACCCGTTGAGTTTTAAAGTGTTTAATCTAGATATCCATTTTAATTCCATTTTTCTCAAGATCTTCTCTCTGTTCCCTCCACGTCTGAGGGGAGGTACATGGTCTATCAACACAAATTTCAGCTGGCTTTCAGTGTGTTCTTTCTCCGTGAAGTGCCTTGAGACTGGGAGATCTAATTTCTTCTTCCTAATCGTATACCTATGTTGTGTAAAGCGAGTTTTAAACTTCCATGTCGTCTCCCCAATGTACGCTAGGCCACATGGGCATGTAAGCATATAAATAACATAACTGGTGTTGCAGTCAAGGTAATGTTTAATCTTATATTCTGTGTTTTTATACGTAAATGTCTCGCCTTTGATCATATGGGGACAGTTCATGCAGGATCTACAGGGAAAGCACCCTGTGCGTGTTTTACCCCATAGTCCTGACTAGGTGCGTGTTTTGAGAGGACCTACATCTGCTTTCACCAATACATATTTAATATTTCTGGCTCATCTATAGGAGATAAGGTGGGGGGGTTCTAATTCTGGGAGGTGAATATCTATATTCCGCAAGATGGACCAGTGTTTTTTTACTACATTGTTTATTTCTTGACTCAAATCATTGAAAGTCGTGACAAATGGGATTCGTCTGTCCATGTCCTTCCGTTTTTTAGTACACAATAAATCTTGTCTGTTCATGTTGTCTACCTGAACTCTATTTTTATGAATGATTTTCTTGGGATATCCCCCTTTTTCAAATTTTTTCTCCATGTAATTAAGATCTCTATTGAGTTTTTGTGTATCACTGGAAATTCTTTTTACGCGTAACAATTGACTGAGGGGTAATGAGCGAAACATGGGTCTTGGATGACAGCTTTCATATCTTAGAATGTTGTTTTTGTCTGTGGGTTTGGTACATAGTGAGGTCCTTAACCCCTTAACGCTCTGCGCCGTAGCTCTACGGCGCAGAGGTATAAGGAGTGTATGAAGTGGGTTCACGGGCTGAGTCTTCTTCATACAAAGGTGGGAGTTTTTACATTTTGCAGAAAACCCCCACCGCTAATAACCGCGGTCGGTGCTTGCACCGATCGCGGCTATTAACACTGTCATTGCCGCCGGCAAATGAATGTGCCATATGTAAAACACAATTAATATATGTACATTAGATTGTTCCATGGCGGCGATCAGTTGCCATGGTAGCCTCGGGTCTTCTTTTGACACGAGGCTACATGGCTTCTGGAGATTCGTTACAATGTGCCAGTGGCTCATTGTAATGAATGACCTGCAAAAATGCCATATATTGCAATACAGACGTATTGCAGTATATGGTAGGAGCGATCTGACCATCTAGGGTTAATGTACTAAGAAATAGTGGGAAAAAAATAAAAAAAATTAATAAAATATTAAAAATTCAAATCACCCCCCTTTCCCTGGAACTGATATAAAACATAATAAACAGTAAAAATCACAAACATATTAGGTATCGCCGTGTCCCAAAATGCCTGATCTATCAAAATATAAAACCGGTTACGGCCGGCGGTGACCTCCGAGGCGTCCAAATGTCCAAAATGCGACTTTTACACCTTTTTACATCACATAAAAAATGAAATAAAAAATGATCAAAATGTCGCACAGACCTCAAATGACAACTCACACATCTCCGTGCGCCAAAGTATGAAAAAGTTATTAGCGTCAGAAGATGGCAACATTTTTTTTTTCTTTTTTGTACACATTCGTTTAATTTTTGAAAATTAAACACAATAAAACCTATATAAATTTGGACCAAAGAATAAAGCTGAGGTGTTATTTTGAGTGCACAGCCAAAGTCGAAAAAACTGAGCCCACAAGAACGTGTTTTTTTTTTTCAATTTTTCCACATTTGGAATTTTTTTTCAGCTTCGCAGTACAAGGCATGTTAAAATAAATAACATTACGGGAAAGTAAAATTTGTTACGCACAAAATAAGCCCTCACACAGGTCTGTACACGTAAAAATGAAAAAGTTATGGATTTTTGAAGTTGGCGAGCGAGAAATGAGCGGAAAAACCCTGCGTCCTTAAGGGGTTAATCCTTCATCTGTCATTTCTACTGTCACATCTAGAAATTGTATGTTCTCTTTGGATTTAACCAACGTGAACTTAATGTCCTGGTCTATTGTATTTAGGTACCTGTGGAAGTCATCCAGTTGTTTCTCTGAGCCTGTCCAAATGAGGAAGGTATCATCTATGTATCGCCACCACCTCCGTACATGTTGGAAGTGGTGGGACACATAGATGAACCTCTCCTCCCGGTCAGCCATCACAATGCTGGCGTAGGTGGGGGCCACATTGGCCCCCATCGCCACTCCTCTCAACTGCACATAAAAGTCACTACCAAATAGGAAATAGTTGTTAAAGAGTATAAGTTTTAACAGTTCCAGCGCTAAATGTCGCTCTTTTGGATGATACTCTGATCCCTCAAGTTTCCTCTCGATGGCTTGTAATCCCCTATGGTGATCTATGGATCTGTAGAGGGATACTACATCAAATGAGACCAACCACGGTGAATTATATGTCCCTGTGTCAGTGGTGTTCAGTTTGGTCAAAAAATCCGAAGTATCTCGGATATAGGAGTCACTGGATCTCAGCCAAGTATCTCGGCAAGTCCATGACGACGACAGCACCACCCTTATCAGCGGGTTTAATTGTGATGTCACCGTCATGGGCAAGCCGAAACAGGGCAGAGATTTCATCAGCAGTCATATTAGGGTGTCCTAACCGCCCCGTATAATTATTGTTTAACTCAGTAATGTCCCTATGAACGGCATTTTTGAATGTCTCAATCACAACATTTTCTACCTGTGGCATGTATGTGCTTTTTTTGTACAAGGCACATTGTTTAGGATCGAGCGCCCTGGTGGAATCAGGCGTTCTTTCCACACTCTTAGCAAACATATATTTAAGCTTTAAGGTACGATACAGTCGACATAAGTCCAATTCTATCTGGAACCAATCTGGCTGTGAACATGGGCTAAATGACAAGCCTTTAGATAACACTGACAATTCTATAGGGGAAAGAGTTTTACTGGAAATATTTACCACAATGCTCTCTTTTTCGTGGTTGTCGTCGACCTCTGGATAGTCCCCTTGTGTCGTAGGGTTCGGGTGTTTTCGCCATTTGAAATGTCGTCTGCCTCCCCGCCTTGTGCGTTTTCCCTTATTGGGGTCTGTGTGGAGTCTAAAAAAACAGGGGTATCAGTAGATGTTGTCGCGCCATCCGGATCCTTGGATGTTCGTTGTGTTGCTTTAGTGGGTTTTTTGGGGGATTTGTGTCTTTTCTTATTTCCCAGGTCTTTGATGGGCATCTCGTTCCCTCGTCCTGAAAGTCCTTGCCAGTTGTAGACATGACCAGACCGGTAATCTTCCTCGTCACGGAGCCATTTCTGTCTTTTTATCTGTTCCAATTCGTTTCTCAATTGTGCTGTAGATTTTTTGCATGTGTCAAACAAATGAGTTTGGTCATCTGCTGGAAGTGTCTCCTTTAAGGCCATTTCAGTGGCTGAAATCACCAATCAATGCACCAGCGTTATCGCATTGCACACCAATGCACCAGCGTTACCGCAGACGGGGCATATATAATTTCAAAGTTGCGCCTGTCATACGCTGGGCACCTTTTTCCACACTACTACCAGTCATACTTACCCATTCGTTGTCACACACATATCCATAAGCATGATTTTTTCTTAGTTTCGCGGCCCTAATCCAATATGGCCGCCTGGCCGTCACTGAGATGTACTGCGCATGCGCCAAATTTTTTTGTGTGCGCATGCGCAATAGACCGTCAATACTCGGTGGCCACTTGGTGTATTTCCGTACCCGCGCCGACAATTTAGCCTAACGCGCATCACCTGCACACTGCCGGGGATCATATTTAAGGTGAGCTGAGCACACTCCTGGCTATTCACCCCTGAGGAAGTCGTCTCGTACGACGATACGCGTGGGTAGCCTTCCGCCGTTGTCCACCCTCCCACCTGTATGCCATCACAACAGGATTTGTATACGACACTTAGTGTCACTTATACATCATTTTTTCATTGGGCTTAGCCCCGAGTGCCAGCTTTTTCACAACTAGCATTGTACCATTATCAGGTTTTCACTTGTACTTCGTCATTTTTGGCTGTTTCGGGGCTTAATATCTTTGATACTTCTTTGTTATATGGTGATTACTGGTCCTGTTGGTTACTGAAGATAGGCTTTATTGCATACCTGCTAACCTTGAGTGTTTGGATATCACTATTAGTGATTGGACTTCGGCGGTACGGTTGACACATACCAGGGTCACCGTTATGTTGTATTTGTACATTATGTCTTTTAAATGATTTTAAATGTCTTTAGATTGGTTTGTCTTGTTTGAAAACTTTAATAAACTTTGACGTCTTTTTGTACTATACTTACCTATTAGCCATTTTTCGTGCATTTCTGTTCCTTTGCATATTTCATTGCGCCGAATTTTGGCGCACGCGCAGTGTCATTCCTCAGATGCCGATGGGCCAATATACCAATAGTGAGGCTTCCACGCCAGAGGAGTAACTGCATAGCTTGCTGGATAATTTTAACCTTTCCTTAGCCAAATATTGCACTTTATTTTCACTTATGTAACGACACTCAACATATTTATGCTTGTTCATATCATATGTATCTATTTATGTATTCAGAGCATATGCACATTTTATTGTATAACATGTTTTATATTAAGATGAGTATATTTACAATTTTTTTATAGAATGCACTGGCACTTTAATGACACACGCTCTATGCATATTTGCACATTGTGTTTCCTATTTATACCCCAAGTGTAAAATTGTAAAATTGTAAAATTGCTTGAGAAAGGTGTATGACACCGAAATGTCGCCACTTGTTCCAATAAAAATCACCTTCATTTGACTTGAATCCTGGAGTGCTGCCTGCCATTTCCATTTCATATACAAGTAAGGACCTGGCCAAGATCCTTGGGGGGCTCTGCACCCCTCCTTTCAAGGAGTTGTTTCCACTGTGCGGACTTGAATTTTCCATGTTTATATATATATATATATATATATATATATATACACTCCTCCCCCCTGCAGTATATGGCCACCCAGCCAGCCCCCCCAGTCTATAGTCAACCAGTCCCCCAGTATACAGCCAGCCTCCCTGTGTTTAACCAGCCAGCCCTCCCCGTGTATAGCCAGCCAGCCAGCCCCCCCCAGTATACAGCCAACCCCCATGTAGTATAGAGCCTAGCCAGCCCCCGTGTATACAGCCTGCCCAGCCCCCGTGTATACAGCCTGCCCAGCCCCCGTGTATACAGCCTGCCCAGCCCCCGTGTATACAGCCTAGCCAGCCCCCATATATACAGCCTGCCCAGCCCCCGTGTATACAGCCTAGCCTGCCCCCGTGTTTACAGTCTAGCCATCCCCCGTGTATACAGCCTAGCCAGCCCCCGTGTATACAGCCAGCCCAGCCCCCGTGTATACAGCCTGCCCAGCCCCTGTGTATACAGCCTGCCCAGCCCCCGTGTATACAGCCTAGCCAGCCCCGTGTATACAGCCTGCCCAGCCCCCGTGTATACAGCCTAGCCAGCCTAGCCAGCCCCCGTGTATACAGCCTGCCCAGCCCCCATATATACAGCCTGCCCCCGTGTATACAGCCTAGCCAGCCCCTGTGTATACAGCCTGCCCAGCCTCCGTGTATACAGCCTGCCCAGCCCCCGTGTATACAGCCTAGCCAGCCCCCGTGTATACAGCCAGCCCAGCCCCCGTGTATACAGCCTGCCCAGCCCCTGTGTATACAGCCTGCCCAGCCCCCGTGTATACAGCCTAGCCAGCCCCGTGTATACAGCCTGCCCAGCCCCCGTGTATACAGCCTAGCCAGCCTAGCCAGCCCCCGTGTATACAGCCTGCCCAGCCCCCATATATACAGCCTGCCCCCGTGTATACAGCCTAGCCAGCCCCTGTGTATACAGCCTGCCCAGCCCCCGTGTATACAGCCTGCCCAGCCCCCGTGTATACAGCCTAGCCAGCCCCCGTGTATACAGCCTGCCAGTTGGAAAAAAACAAACCATGAACTCATCTTTCCTGGCGTTCCCCCGAAGCTCCGGTGCTTCATCCACTCCATCCCGCGGTGACAGCTCTGTGAGCGCTGGCGGCTCACAGACTGTGACGTCAGCGCGGCGTCATGGTCTGTGCGACGCCGGCACACACGGAGATGTTACCGCGGGACGGAGCGGCCCCAGACTGAGCGGCCCACTGAGAAAAATCCCGGTGGGTAATATGGCCAGTCTGCCCCTGCATGAGGGGAAAAAACATCTTCGTTCCCACGAATCAGCATAAACTTTGGCTTCGTGACGAATCAAATTTTTCCTGAGATTCTAACCGAGGTTAGAATCATTAGAATCGATTCGTCCATCTCTAGTGGTAGACATATATATGAAGTACAACTTCTCAAAAGCAAATAAATTCAAGTCCCCCATGGTACATTCACTCTGGCCCAGGGGCGTTCCTAGGGTGGTAAAAGATTCGGGGAACAGGCCCCAATGCATGTGTATTGCACTTTCAGTAATGCCCCGTCTGTACATAACCCCCTCACAGGTGGTTGTGCCAATAACAAGGTTACTTCTGGTATATACAGCTACAGAGAAGAAAGGAGAAATCCCCATCATCACCTCTTATGTTCCTCATTGTTCCTACATCTTTGTTCCCTGGCAGTGTTATCCTGCTGCTGCCCCTAACAATCTCCCCAAATACTGTAAGGCTGCGTTAAACACGTTTGTCTTGCATTTAAACAAAACCAGGTGCGTGTTACCCATCACTGTATTACTAGAAACGCAAATGAGATCAAACCGAGGCCTGTCCTAGTGACATGTGTGAACATGCTCCAAGAAATGTCCCCCACACAGCCCCCCCCCAGTAAGTAATGTGACCACACAGCCCCCCAGTAAGTAGTTTCCTCACACAGCCACCCAGTAAATAATGTGCCCCACACATCCCCCCAGAAAGTAATGTGCCCACACACAGCCCCCCAGTAATGTCCCCCACACAGCCCCCCAGTAAGTAATGTGCCCACACACCGCCCCCCCAGTAAGTAATGTCTTCACACAGCCCCCCCAGTAAGTAATGTGACCACACAGCCCTCCAGTAAGTAATGTGACCACACAGCCCCCCAGTAAGTAATGTACCCACACAGCCCCCAAGTAAGTAATGTGCCCACACAGCCCCCCAGTAAGTAGTGTCCTCACACTGCCCCCCAGTAAATAATGTGCCCCACACAGACTCCCACTAAGTAATGTACCCACACAGCCCCCAGTAAGTAATGTCCTCACACAGCGCCCAGTAACTAATGTGACCCACACACAGCCCCCCCAGTAAATAATGTACCTCACACAGCCCACCAGTAAATAATGTACCTCACACAGCCCACCAGTAAGTAATGTGCCCCACACAGACCCCCAGTAAATAATGTGCCTCACACAGTCCCCCCAGTAAATAATGTGCCCTACACAGTCCCCCCAGTAAGTAATGTGCCCGACACAGTCCCCCCAGTAAGTAATGTGCCCGACACAGTCCCCCCAGTAAGTAATGTGCCTCACACAGTCCCCCCAGTAAGTAATGTGCCTCACACAGTCCCCCCAGTAAGTAATGTGCCTCAAACAGTTCCCCCAGTAAATAATGTGCCCCACACAGTCCTCCCAGTAAACAATGTGCCCCACACAGCCCCCCCAGTAAGTAATGTGCCCCACACAGTCCCCCCAGTAAGTAATGTGTCCCACACAGTCCCCCCAGTAAGTAATGTGCCTCACACAGTCCCCCCAGTAAGTAATGTGCCTCACACAGTCCCCCCAGTAAGTAATGTGCCCCACACAGTCCCCCCAGTAAGTAATGTGCCCCACACAGTCCCCCAGTAAGTAATGTGCCCCACCCAGACCCCCAGTAAATAATGTGCCTCACACAGCCCCCCAGTAAATAATGTGCCCCACACATTCCCCCCCCCAGTAATTAATGTGCCCCACACAGTCCCCCCAGTAAATAATGTGCCCACACAGTCCCCCCAGTAAATAATGTGCCCCACACAGTCCCCCCAGTAAATAATGTGCCCCACACAGCCCCCCCAGTAAATAATGTGCCCACACAGTCCCCCCAGTAAATAATGTGCCCACACAGTCCCCCCAGTAAATGATGTGCCCCACACAGTCCCCCCAGTAAATAATCTGCCCACATTGCCCATAATGTTCTCCCCCTTCCCTAGTCCCTATGATGTTCCTCACCTCACAGATGCAGCTCTCTCTCTTTCTGTGCGCTGCTTTCCCCTGCAGGTCATGTGATCATGACATCATCACAGGTCCTTCAGCCTCTGGAACTCCCGGAGGCTAGGTCCTTGCAGGGAAAAGCAGCGCACTCGTTCTCATCAAGATCTGTGTCCGGGCAGCGGGGCAGATGATCTGCTGACCCGAGGAGATTCAGGGCACTGGCCAAAAGATCAGGGGCACGAGCCCCAGATCTTTTGACCTAGCGACGCCCGTGCTCTGGCCATTAATACCTCGTGAAACCTATTATAAATCTGATGTGCAAAATGCATGGCATAAGATGATGAATAATGATAAAACTGCAACAGTGACTTCTAAAGAAGAGTTCCTGTTCAACAAAGGGAGAAATTATGCAAGAGCGTTCCCTGTCATTTCCCTGTAAGATCATGTGTTTTCTGCCTCAAGATTTTAAATAGAGGTATAAGTTTTCATGTTTTCTTGTCTCTACCACCAGGAGGAAAGACAGTATGCAAATGAGTCTTATAGGTCATTTGCATGCAGTCCTTTATCCTGGTGGTAGATGCTCTTTAATGACAATGAGACATACTGGGGCACATTTACTTATCTGGTCCTGGGTGATCCCCAATCCGGAATGTCTGCCAGAATGCACATCTTTTGTGATTTAAGAAGATTGTGCACCCAATTTCCTGCTTGTGTTGCTTCCCCGATCAGGTCCGCCAGAGTTCACCATATTCCTCCCCATGTATTCTAGTGCATTGAGTGCGACACAAATGTGAATGTTAAATCCTGCGCTTAGTCCGAATCCATTGGATCGTCTGATGGTCTGTCCCCCGATTTCTGTCGCATGAAAGCCCACGCCGATGCGGCAAGATCCGTTTGCGTGCGAAACCTGACGAAAATGCGTCAGTGGGACCCTTAGTAAATAAGCCCCAGTGACTAGTAGTTGCTATAGAATAGTAGCTACAGCAGCTCCAACACATCTTCTGCACTTCAAGTACTTAGTCCACAATTCTAGGGAGTATCAATGGTGCTTTATGCAAATTCATACAGTTGCAGCTAATTTAAAAATAGCACTGCAAAAAAGATGTACAGCAACTGCAAGCCTGGAGTAAAGGGGAAGGGTGAAAGCTGCTCAACCTTCCCCTCTCCATAGCAATGGAAATAAGGACCAAGACACTAGCGTTAACCCCTTCAGCACGTAGCCAGTTTATAGCTTAAGGCTCAGCCCCATTTTTTGTATTCTGACATATGTTGCTTTATGTGGTTTGAACACTTTTACTTATCAAAGCGATTCAAAGCAATATAAAGGCGATTTTGAGATTGTTTTTTCATCACATGTTGTACTTCATTTTACTTCATTTTAATGATAAATTTTGGCTGATTATTTTTTTTATAAATAAAATATTTGCCATTTTCAAAATTATCTTGTTGTCAGGCAGGTAGTTTTACCACCTAAATTACTAGATGACAGATATTAGATACTGAATTGCTAAATAATATTTTCCATATGTCTGCTTTATGTTTTAGAAATTTTTAAAATGTCTAGATAATTTATGTCATGAGGCTTACAAATCCGTATTTTCAAGGAGATTTCAGAATTAACTTTTTTGGGAATCATTATTGGTTATAGTGAAATTTTAAATATATATTATATTAGAAACCCCCATTTGCAAATCTGCAAACTATCAGAAACAGATTTTAGGTAGAGTGTTAACAGTTAAGATCTTCATAGTTTGGTTCATGCAGTACTTTTTTGAGATATAAAATATTACATTTTTCCGTTAATGTTGCCATGCAAGGGCTTATTATTTGTGCGATGATATGCATTTTTCAGTGGCTATGTCTCAGGCTCCAGGGGTAGTGAACTCACTGGACCACTGCGGACGATGATCTAATCCGACACTTGGGACCGGAGTCTAAGTGGCACCCGGTTTTCACCAGAGCCCGCCGCAAAGTGGGTTGTACTTGCTGCGGCATGGTACCACCAGGTCGTTTCACAGGTGCAGCCAAGGCGAGGTACACAGACGTTAGGCAGGGGACAGGCAGGAGGTCAGGACGGGCAGCACGGGATCAGAGTCGGGGACGTAGCAACAGGTCAAGGCAGGCAGCAGAGTCAGGATGTAATTAAGGTCACAATGGGAAATCACTATAAACGCATAGGACCAGGGCCGGCGCTATGGGTAGGCAAAGTGGGCAATTGCCCATGGCCCCATGAAAGTGGAGAATCTCTTGTTTCAAATGAATCTTGAATTTTGTTTCTAGGTGCCATGGATCCAGAGATATTCAGGTTTAAAGTGAGAATATCAGGTGCCATTTTTATATATATAAAAATCACTCCCAACGGCAGTTTAACAGTTAATATCTCAGTTTTCCTGACACCTAGAAACACAAATTTAGATTCATTTAAAAGAGGAGACTCTCCTCTGTCATAGGAAGTGATGTTCTATGTGTCACAGAGCCAGAGATACAGCCCTCTGAAATGTAAACCCCCCTTAAGATTCTTAGGCTACAGGGAGAGTTTGCTGCACACAGGAGCTGCTACACCTCACAGATAATGGAAATATTTACTTTATATGTTACTACATTTTTATAAGGAATAATATCAACTAATATTCATGTTTTTAACCCTCTCCTATCCAAAACTATCTAAGAACACACTTTCTCTCTATTGCCTTTTATTTCGTCATCATTTTTTTAGCGAAAATTGACACAATTGATCCGATGAACATTCAATCCTCTTGGCCTAATGTGGCTACATATTAACACTGCAACCCAGAACATGTCCATAAAGTTATATGTAACACTAAAAACACACACATGTTCTGGAATAAAGTTTTTATTACACACCGTCCTCCATCATTTACACCTATGTTATGACGTTTTCACTCAAATTCTTATGAAGCGCAGAGGGTTCTGTTATTGTGCGGATAATACATTGGCACACATCTAAAAGTGACTTTTGTTATCTCATTAGCTTGGTTTATGGATATATAGTTATTTATTTGGGTTACCATTGTATAAGGGAGCGTATAATGATAGTGAGAATCTGTGTGATGCTCAGTGCAATTTTCTGCAAAAATTGTTTGGTGTCCCCCATGGATTTAACGTTCTCTTTGCTGCAGATTACGCAGCGCTGCACTGTGCTTGCCAGATCAGTCACTAACCCCATGGGGCTCACAATCTAATCAACCTACCAGTATGGTTTTGGAGTGTGGGAGGAAACCAGAGGACCCAGAGGAAACCCACGCAAACACTGAGAGAACATGCAAACGCTTTGCAGATGTTTACCAGCGCTGCAAGCCTGTAGGACTAAACAAGGAGCCACCGTGCTGCCCATCATTCTCCCTATCATCTATCTACTATAAAATTCACCCATATTACAGTTTGTTCTACCATACTAAAGGGTGCCTCTTACTGACTGTGACTGGTCATAAAATAGTTTTATTTTGGGGACCCACATTTAGTTTTGCCCAGGGCCCCACTTTGTCTAGAACCGGCCCTGCATGGGACATAGGAGTAAAGCTTTTTCTAAGGCTGTGAGGCACAAAGATCCGACAGGGAACACAGGAAGGGGCTGGGAATCTATCATGAAGGGCAGCTGGCCAGCACCAATTATCGTTGCGCTGGCCCTTTAAATCTAACGGGAAAGCGCACTAGGATCCACGTAGATGCCGTTGGATTATGGCGCGGTGAGTAGCGCGGTAAACACAGTGGCCCACACGGAGGTGCACAGTTGCGTCAGCGACCCGAGACAAGGTCCTGTGAAGCCCTGATAAATATCCCCCATTGTTTATAATCAGACCTACAAACAGACTGAAGGTGATCCCCCAAATCTGAAAAAAACTGGATGCTGCTATCCAAACACAGGCCCTCCCTCCTCCAAATTTTTATGGCCTGCCTAATCAAAATGATTTAGTAATATCAGGTAAGCTTGTAGCCTTAAAATCAAAAGCCAACCCAGCCAACATCCTGTTAAGCTTTGACACTGATCAACCCTGCTCTCTCTGACCCCTCTCCTCTCCCACAAAACCAGCAATCCCTCCTGATCCTACAAAATACCACCATACTGCAAACTTTGTGCTTCACAGCTCTTACATGCCTCTGAATAGGCAGCCCAAGTACCCTGGGCTGTACTGATCCGTTTGCTATCCGATTCCAGAGATCCACTTGATAGGGGTCCTCCGACTTCTGACTCAGCCAGTACGTAGTGCTTCCACTTATATGAGAGAGCTTTGTACCTGCTAATTTCCAGCAAAAAAATAATATCTATAGAAATAATGCAAAATACAAAGTTCAATTTGCCCAATAGGGTCTGCAGTCTCCTTCAAAGAGACTTTCTTTAGATGTTTCAACCTCTCCAACATAAAATGTTGCAATCTGCATTCCATTTTCAGCGTATAGAGTTCAATACCCAGAAATGCCATGACTGTAAAGGAGCCCACAGTCTTATCACTAGCCAGCGGGATTTAAAACCGCTACACCTTACACATCTGTTTTGGCGAACAGTGACACCCTCCTGTACTTACTCACCCCAGTGCATCGTAAAATAAGTATAAACCACTGAGCAATCAGGGTCTATTCCATCATTGACAGATGAACCCTTTGGATAAGACAGGTGATGAATCACCTGAGCTTGTTGGATTCCTTCTTGCGGACAATGTCAAAAGGCAACACACAAAAATTAGGCACTGGAGGAGTAAGGAGATGCCCTGCTAATCCACCGAAACTCAATTCTTTTACCAATTCCTCCAAAGAAAACCTAAGCATAACTATCAAACTATTTTAACCCCTTAACGCTCTGCGCCGTAGCTCTACGGCGCAGAGGTATAAGGGATGTATGAAGAGGGCTCACGGGCTGAGTCCTCTTCATACAAAGGTGGGGGTTTTTGCAAAATGCATAAAACCCCCACCGCTAATAACCGCGGTCGGTGCTAGCACCGATCGCGGCTATTAACCCCCCCGTTGCCGCCGGCAAAGTCGCCGGCGGCATTTAAAAGACGGCGGCGCGCGGGCGCCGCCATCTTTTTTTCGATCGCCACGCCCCCGAACGTTATCGGGGGGCGGCGATCGGTTGCCATGGTAGCCTCGTGTCTTCTTTTGACACGAGGCTATCTGGCAGCTGCAGATTCGTTACAATGAGCCAGTGGCTCATTGTAATGAATGTGCTGCAAAAATGCCATATATTGCAATACAGAAGTATTGCAGTATATGGTAGCAGCGATCTGACCATCTAGGGTTAATGTACCCTAGATGGTCTAAAAGATAGTGAAAAAAAAAATAAAAAAAAAAGTTTAAAAAATAAAAAAAATTAATAAAATATTAAAAGTTCAAATCACCCCCCTTTCCCTAGAACGGATATAAAACATAATAAACAGTAAAAATCACAAACATATTAGGTATCGCCGCGTCCCAAAATGCCCGATCTATCAAAATATAAAAACGGTTACGGCCGGCGGTGACCTCCGAGACGGGAAATGGCGCCCAAATGTCCGAAATGCGACTTTTACACCTTTTTACATAACATAAAAAATGAAATAAAAAATGATCAAAATATCGCACAGACCTCAAAATGGAAGCAATGAAAACGTTGCCTCATTTCGCAAAAAATGACACCTCACACATCTCTGTGCGCCAAAGTATGAAAAAGTTATTAGCGTCAGAAGATGGCAAAAAATTTTTTTTCTTTTTTGTACACATTCGTTTAATTTTTGAAAATGTATTAAAACACAATAAAACCTATATAAATTTGGTATCACCGCGATCGCACCGAACCAAAGAATAAAGTAGGCGTGTTATTTGGAGCGAAGAGTGAAAGTCGTAAAAACTGAGCCCACAAGAACGTGACGCACGTGACGTTTTTTTTCAATTTTTCCACATTTGGAATTTTTTTTCAGCTACGCAGTACACGGCATGTTAAAATAAATAACATCACGGGAAAGTAAAATTTGTTACGCACAAAATAAGCCCTCACACAGGTCTCTACACGGAAAAATGAAAAAGTTATGGATTTTTGAAGTTGGAGAGCGAGAAATCGGCCGAAAAACCCTGCGTCCTTAAGGGGTTAAGTTCCTTCTACAAACCCTTGCCTCTGAATGAACATTTCCACTGGGAATTTTGAAGCTCTCTCAAAACCTTACCTTAACAGCTGCCTACATCCCTTTTATTGAATTCTGTGACCTTTACACAATTCAGATTGAACTTTTCCAAGGGAAGGAGGGAGAAAAACTCCACAAGTACCCCTTTTCTCTAACCTCTGGTTTAGGCACATCCCATGTGGCCCTTCAAAACACCTCCCCTTTTCCAACTTCATCTAATTATACTGGATGTACCTCCTCGACCTTTACCCCATCACTATCACTGACGTCTGAAGGAACCGACTGTTGCCCAATGACAGCTTACCCCCAATCTGTTTTGCCCCTCTCACAGATCCAGGAGCACTAACCTGACCATCTACTGGATCGTGGAAGAAAGCTGAAGAGCCACCCCATCCCAACACACCTGTCTCCGGTACAAACTGTGGGCCCGGATTCCCATAGGCAAACAGGAGCTGACAACCCCATGCAGGCAATGGAGAAGGTGGAACTAATCCGCTACCTTCCCAGGGCCAGGGAACTCACTGTGCACAAAAGGGGTCCACACTGTGCACATTTGCCAGTCAACTTCCTAGTTGTGGTCCTGAATCTCGGTGGCTGGGAGCGCACCTTTCTCCTCACAATCTGGTGCTGGACTGCTACTCAGATCCAGCTGATGCAAAACCAGGTGCTGTTTTATTTCAAAATATGCAATTAACACCACAAAAAAGGGGAAACAAAAAGTAGAATGCATAAAATAACACTTTATAAGATCTAAAAAAATAAATCACAATAAGCTTGTATAGAAGGTATAGTCCTCAGAACTAGTCAAGGAATTTGCTTACAATTAGTATTGAACATTACCCAGAGGAATAACAGAGGACAATGGACACATACACAGGTCTATACAGACCAAAGGTGGACACCACCTTGCTTCGTCAGGGGTATAAATATGCAATTACTTTTTCGTATATAGATTTTATGCATGTAAATCATCATAGCATATGCAATGCGTAATGGGGCACATTTACCTACCCGGTCTTGTCGCCATCCCCGCTGTGCGTTGTCCGACGATCATGGACTACGACGCAATTCACTAAGATTGTGCGCTCGATACACTGCCAGGCATTTCTGTATATTTTGTCAAGTTATTGGCCAAAACAATTTTTACAATTTTGAAAAATTATTAAAGTAAACTGCAGCTAACCACATATTTTCCGAAAGCAGACACATGCCCCATTTTCAGAATTGCATTAAACAGTTTCTAGACATAGGCACCTTCATGCAATTTTGATTCAAACATTTTATTTAAAAAATCCTTAAAATTTGACTTTGATGTGTTCCAAACAGTAAATATTTACCTCAACATATCCTAAATGTAATAGATGGACATGTGTAGAGTTCACAAATGCCTCATATTGAAATGTTCACACAAATAAATCATCATAATATCACTAAAACTGAAATAACTTAACATCTGCTTTTCAGCTACAAATTATAAGACAGTCACAACCTGCAAAATATATCAATAAAGCATATTAAAAAGTAAAGGCACCAATACACAAAAAGTGTATTGAAAATGCCTTGATAACGTACGTATGCAAATTCATATATACCACAATACACAACAGCAAGAGTTTACACTTCCAAAACTGCTAAAACAAAAACTGAGACATACTTGTTTGCTATCCACAAAAGTGTTTAAAAATATATAACACACAAAATATAAAGCTCCTATTCTGTCAAAATCATTTTTTTTTCCAGAAATCACTATGTAAACAAGAATAACTTTTAAATTCATACACAACACCACCTTCATGCAACTTTGCAGCAAACAGCAATAAAATCCAAAATTACATGAAAATTCAAAAATTCCTCTAAAATATATACAAATCCAGAATACTTATATAAAGAAAACATACTTTCCTAAAAGAGCAAGATGTGCGGAGTTCATACATATCCCACATGTGTATATTCACCAAAATATTCAGCAAAGGGAACATTAAATTCACAGGGGACACCAAACAAAGTCACTTTTAGATGTGTGCCAATGTATTAGCCACACAATAACAGAACCCTCCGTGAGAACATTATAACATAGGTGCAAATAATGGAGGATGGTGTGAAATAAAAACTTTAGCTCTTAGCTATAACAAAATAGAATGGGTTAACAAAAAATATTTTATTTCTATCTCTCTCTCTTTCTCTCTCTGACCTACTGAAACATTTCTGTCACTGTCTCTGAGTGTCTCTGTGTCCGAGTTTCTCTGAAGTTTATCAGCAGTGTCTTAGAGCAGAACTATTCTAGTTGCCCATGGCAACCAATCAATGCTCAATTTTCATTTTCCCACAGCGGTTTATAAAATTACAGCTGATCTCTGATTGTTTTCCATGGGCAACTGGAACAGTTTTACCTCAGCAAACTAAATATATAAATCTCCTCCTAAAACCGATAAATCTCCCCTATCTCTCTATCTCTATCCATCTTACCTCACACGTAAGCTGTCTTATACTAATAGCGTATAGTTACCAATCACAGCTGAGAGCTCAAATTAATGAGCTATGGCAGAATAGCAACAAATCACGACTCAGCTTCTACATGCCACAGCAGGCAGCAGCAGACAATGACTTCCTTATACATTGATTAATAAGTGTATTTTGGAAATCGTGGGATTAAAATTTCGTCTCAAACCCTAGTTTATGACGTTCCTTGGGTCACAAAGAGCGTCAGTGAAAATTTGGTGATTGTAAATGCAACAGTGCAGATTTCTTTCGTGGACATACGTACGGCGGCACGGTGGCTGAGTGAGGGCGGCACGGTGGCTGAGTGAGGGCGGCACGGTGGCTGAGTGAGTAGCACTTCTGCCTTGCAGCACTGGATTCCTGGGTTCGAATCCCACCCAGGTCAACATCTGCAAAGAGTTTGTATGTTCTCTCCGTGTTTGCGTAGGTTTCCTCCAGGTACTCCAGTTTCCACCCACAATCCAAAACATACTGTTAGTTTGTTTAGATTGTGAGCCCCATTGGGGACAGGGAACGATTTGACATGCTTTGTGCAGCGCTGCGTAATCTGTGTGCGCGATACAAATAAAAGAATTATTATTATTATTACATACACTTAGCTTTATATATTAGACTAGCTGTAGCTCCCAGTGTTGCCCGGGATAGTAAATAACTGCTGTTAGCTACAACAAAATAGAATGGGTTAACAAAAAATATTTTATATGTATCTATAGACTGTCTCAGACTGTCTCTTTCAGTGACTGTCTGTCGCCAGCAGTCTCTTTTAGTGACTGTCTGTCACCGGCAGTCTCTTTTTTTAGTGACTGTCTGTCGCCGGCAGTCTAATTTCAGTGACTGTCTGTTGCCGACAATCACTTTCAGTGACTGTCTGTCACCGGCAGTCCCTTTCAGTGACTGTCTGTTGCTGTCAGTTTCATTCCAGTGACTGACTGCTGACGGCAGTCTCATTCCAATGACTGACTGCTGATGGCAGCCTCATTTCAGTGACTGTCTGTCGTCACCAATCTCATATCAGTGACTGTCGCCGCCAGTATAATTCCAGTGACTGTCGCCACCAGTCTCATTCCAGAGACTGTTGCTGGCAGTCTCTTTTCAGCGCCTGTCTGTGGGGGGATTTACCAGAGGTGTCTGAGAGCAGAACTTCTCTAGTTGCCCATGGAAACCAATCTAAGCTTGTTTCCTTTTTGCACAGCTGTTTATAAAATTATAGCTGATTTTCACCTCAGACATTTCTGAAAAGTCTCCCCCTATCTTTGTATCCCTTCTCCATCTTACCTTACACATGAGCATCTTCTATTCATTGCCTATAGTAACCAATCACAGCTCAAAGCTCATAGTAATGACCTGTGGCAGAACAGCAACCAATAAAGGCTCAGCTCCCAACTGCCACAAAATGGCTCCTGTATATGGTGGTTAATAAGTGGATTTTGGAAAGCGTGGGGTGAAAATTTCGGCTCAAAAACAAGTCTTTGACGTTCCCATAAGTCACAGAGAGTGGCTGTGCAAAATGTGGTGATTGTTAATGCGACAGTACAGATTCCTTTAGTGGACATACATACATACATATACACACACATACACTCAGCTTTATATATTAGATTATGTTTATGAAGCTGGAAAAAAAACCAATCCTATGGTGAAATTTTCGAAATGAGCTGACATTTTCATTGCTACCATTTTGAGGACTGTGTGACATTAATCAATTTTTATTACATCTTTTATGTAAAATGGTATGAAAGTAGCGTTTTAGATATTTGGGTGCTATTTTCCACGATGGGGTTCACTACCGCCAATAACAGTTTTTTTGATATTTTGATAGATCAGGCATTTTGAGACATGGCGATACCGAACGTGTCCGTGATTCTTACTGATTATTACGTTTTATATCAGTTCTAGGAAAAGAAAATTACTAGAACTGAATGTGTCCGTGATTCTTACTGTTTATTACGCTTTATATCAGTTCTAGGAAAAGTAAGGTGATTTGAACTTAGGTTCTTTCTTCTTAGGTTTTTTTAAAAAATTTTAAATTTAAATTTGTTTTTTTTAATTATTTTTTAAAACTTTTTTTTTTGCTATTTCTTAGACCCTCTAGGGTACATGAACCCTAGATGGTCTGATTGTTCCTACCATATACTGCAATACTACTGTATTGCAGTATATGCCATTTTTGCACAGTATTCATTACAATGAGCCATTGGCTCATAGTAAGGAATCTGCAGAAACCAGAAAGCCTTGGCAACCAAGATAGCGGTGCCCACGAGCCACCGTGCCCCATGCACTGCTCTTCAGTTATCAACACAGCGAATGGGGCATATGTTGTTATCCAGAACAGTAACAGCGACAGGCGCCCCTTCCACTTCATGTATCAGGGACGTAATGATCTTGGACGCAGGGGGTTGTTACTTTACAATATAGATACTTTATGTACATGGCAGCCAAAGGAAGGTAGTTATAAATAAAATTAGGACAGCGGTCCTAAGATTAAAAATAGAAAACAACAAAATAAACATATTTTGTTCTAATCTTCCCTGATCCTCTGCAATATTGCCTGTGTCCTTGTCACTTTACATTTCAGGAAATAACTTGAAATATCCAATTAGTGGCCTCATTAGTCACTCACTTCTATTGTTGATTGGTGTGAAATTTGAGTATAATACATACACATACAATGGGGCTTATTTACTGAGGGACCAATGGCCGCATTTCCGTCGGGTTTTCCGACTTTTGGGGATTGCGCTGCCGAGACATGGATCTAGAAGGGGATTGTGTCACACGCGGTCATATTTTGGCGCATCGGTGCTGGCTTTCATGCAACAGAAATCCATGCACTTATATACGCCGGGAGGAAGATGGTGAACTCCGGCGGACCTGAGTGGGGAGCGACACAATATTAGGCGCACAATGTAAGTGAATCCCGGCTTAGTTCCTTCTCGTCAAACACTCCGGATCAGGGAAAGCGTAAATGTGCCCCAATATTTCTTACTGTTTGCAAACCCCTGCCTTTTAAAGTTTATTCACCTACAGCCAGAATATGTTATGTCACAGGTTTAACCAAGTCATAGCTCTTTTTCTCTTTAGTATTAGCTTTTTGGACCAAAATTTGTTATTATATTATTGATTTTTATCTGTATACTTACAGTACGTTTTGCTTTCATATTTAATCAGACTAAGCAGTAAGAATCCTTCTCTGCTGTGAGCTACTCTGGCTACTTAAGAAAAAAACCTGCAGTGTTCCCATACCTAGAGATGACTTGGGATTTTTCTTTTCAAATTCTTACATAGCTCAGTACAAATTATTGTTCTCCATTCTGTATTAGCTATTTGAGATGCCAAGGAACACCCCGTGGTGTTCTTCAATATGCCTACTACATGAAATCTGCTGTGCAAAATTTAGGTCTAGCTTGAAAATCTAAAGATTCAATAAACCAAGTAAAGTGTTTGCTTATACATGTATGCGTGTATATGTGTTGTGTTGAGTTTTGGTCAAAGGTATTTCTCAAGCTTGCCTTTCAGTTAAAAATTTTATATATCATTAATTCAACAAATGTTCAAAGTTATTACATTAAGCTTAATCATAATAAAAAATGAAGGCAGCAGATTAGAATTGGGTTATTTCATTACCTATTAAGGAACAACTTATTACTTCCTCCAGTAAATTTAACAGTTGGTTCAATTTCTGAATCCATTAGCCCTCTTTTCCTTGATTGCTACAGATCTGTTTGAAACCATCAACGCAAAGTCTGTTGACTTGTATCTCATTGATCCAAAACTACTTCCCAAATTTCTACAGTGCATCCTTTGTACTTTTTTTCTCTTCTTTTTTTCACTTTTTACAACAACATTGAAGTTGAGACTTTTTACTCCAATATTCCAGACTCATGCACTTTCATAGACCTCTACTGCTTAGTTTGTAGACCTCTTGGCATGGAAATGGGTGGATGGACTTAATTTCCTATTCTTTCTAGGACAGTCATAGGTCATGAATAAGGGTTGTAAACGAAGGTATTACTACAGGCAGTCCCCGGGTTACGTACAAGATAGGGTCTGGAGGTTTGTTCTTAAGTTGAATTTGTATGTAAGTCGAAACTGTATATTTTATAATTGTAGATCCAGACAAAAAAATTTTTGGCCCCTGTGACAATTGGAGTTTAAACATTTTTTGCTGTAATGGGACCAAGGATTATCAATAAAGCTGCATTACAGACACCTTACAGCTGATCATTGCAGTCTGGGACTATAGTAAAGCATTCAGAAAGCTTCATCAGAAGTCAGAGGGGTCTGTCTGTAACTATGGGTTGTCTGTAAGTCGGGTGTCCTTAAGTAGGGGACCGCCTGTATTTAGCATTACTATTTAGCTCTTCGACAAACAGCTTGAAAGCCTCCCTGGTGTCACTCCAAAGTATCAGGACATCATCTATGAACCTTAGCCATAACAATATGGCCGAGGTCCATTTCTCCATGCTTTCCTGAAATACAATCTTATTCTCCCACCAGCCCAGGTGTACAAGGCTTCAACATTAAGACTTGCAAAGAATATCCCTTCTGGAACTACAAGTTGATCTAGTCTCTTTAAGACGTCCATAGTATCTCTTATATATGATGATAGGGATATCACAAAGGGGCTGAGAATCCTACCAATTTTTTGACTTGTGTTCTACGACAAACTGTCAATGCCAGACACTATTGGTCTCCCCCTCAGATTCTCCATGCCCGTGTGGACCTTTGGTGTGGCATAGAAAGTTGCTATTTCTGGACATGATGATAGCATATCATCATACTCTTCTTTACTGAATAGCTTGTTTTTCATCCCTTTTACCAAAATTCTTTGCAGGTCCTCATAGGCTCTTGTTGTTGGATTCTCCTTAAGAATTCTGTAGCATTGTTTGTTTTTTAGTAATTTATAACACATTTCAACATATGTGTCTCTATTGAGAATAACCAAATTCCCCCCTTTATCTGCTGGCTTAAAAATTGTTGATTGATCCGCCATCAACTCCTTTATCGCTAACCTTTCCTTGTGTGTAAAATTACTATATCCATTCCCCAAGACATTACCCAGAGCGTTTTTTCTGTTACTACTGCAACAAAAGCATCTATTGGTAAGGTTTCTCCCACCGGTGGATATTGAATAGATCTTGGCCTTAAATCAATAAAGGGTCCTTCTCCTTCAGTTTTATCTACTTCTCTTTCTAGGGACTCAAGGGTATGCAAATCTCGTTCCATGTAAGGCCCAATTCCTTACAACTCTTTTTGTCCTATAATTTAAAGAACTTTTTCCATTTAAGCTTCTACAGAATAAATTAATATCTTTAACTCAAGAAAAGGCATCACATCTGAGGGTTGGGACAAAAGATAGACCTTTATTTAAAACTGAATCTTGTATCACATTTAGCTATAGGATAGGTGTCACGGGTGCTCCTGCAACCTATCTCCTGGGTCGCAGATGCACCAGTGCCCCTCTCCGCGGCAACCCCGGTCCCCCTCACCTCACCTCAATCCCACGTCGACTCTGGCAGCACAGCGCGCACGTCCCCACCTCCTAGGGTGCGCATGCGCCACCTTCAGTGAATTTAAAGGGCCAGTGCGCCATTAATTGGCGCTGGCCATTCTCAGCAAAATTATTTAAGCCTGCCTCTTCCTGCTCTCCCTACCGGATCTTTGTGCCTCACAGCCTTAGAAAAAGCTTCTCAGAGATATTCCTGTGTATTCCTGCATTCCTGTGTATTCCTGCGTTCCTGTGTTTGTATCTGCTTGATTCCTTACCTATTCTAAGTTCTAGAAAGTGTGATCCTGTGCTGCCTGTCCTGACCTCCTGCCTGTCCCTGACTACAATTCTGCTGTACAAATTTCAACTTCACCTTGGTCGCCCCCATGGACAAAGTCGTGCCTGTGGAACGACCTGTTGGTACCACGCTACAGCAAGTCCAACCCGCTTTGTGGTGGGCTCTGATGAAAACCGGCTGCCACTTAGACTCCGCTCCCAGGTGTTGGCTTACATCGTCGTCCGCAGTGGTCCAATGGCTCAACTACCCCTGGTGCCTGACAGTAAAATCTGACCTGGATCACGCCAAGGCTCCACTAAGTGACAAGTCTGATCATGGTCCAGCAGTCCCAGCAGATTGCAACGCAAGGTCAGCAACTTGGACAAGTCACTGACATGTTTCAGCAATTGATGACTACGCAGCAATAGCGTCAAGTTCATGTGGCTCCCCCTGCTATATCAGTTTTCCTACCATCTACAGAACGCAAGCTGAGACTCTCCATGCCATCTAAGTATGATGGGGACCCCAAGTTGTGCAGGGGCTTTATCACTCACTGCTCCCTGCACATTGAATTTATGCCAACACAGTTCGTCACAGAACGATCCAAAGTGGCTTTTATCATCAGCCTCCTCTCCAGGAAGGCTCTGGCATGGGCTGCCCCCTTCTGGGACAGGAAAGACCTGGTAACAGATGAAATTTCCTCCTTCTTCGCTAAGTTCCAGTAAGTCCTTGAGGAACTTGCATGGGTGTCTTCTGCTGAGACCGTACTGCTAAACCTGCATCAGGGGTACTCATCTGTCTGTGACTACATGGTTCGGCTCTGTACCCTGGCTTCAAAGTTAACCTGGAATGAAGCAGCTCTGGTTGCAACCTTCAAAAAAGGACTTTCGGGACAGGTTAAAGACACACTGTCTGCATGTAACCTGCCATCTACTCTGAGTGGTCACATCTCTCTGGCCAGATTGATATCTGGTTTATGGAGTGCTTTGAGGAGCAACATCTTGATCAAGCGCACGTCCATACCTGTCTTTCTCAGCTCCAGGACAGGTAATCAGTTTCAAGCATCTGCCTTCCTTGATTCTGGTTCTGCAGGAAACTTTGTGGAGGCTGCCTTGCTCTCTCAGTATCGTCTTCCTCTGGTCCATCTTGAGAAGCCGCTGGTCATCTCGTCAGTCACACACTGAACCCCTATGCCTGCAAGTGGGGGTCTTGTAAAAGGAGAGACTTTCCTTTTACATGCTAACCCAGTCCACATCTTCAGTTCTTCTGGGCCTTCCGTGGTTGCAGTGCCATGCACCCGGGCTCAACTGGCAGACCGGTGAAGTTCTCCGATGGGGACGGAATGCCAGTCACAATGTCTGGAGCTACCTTGTCCCGTCTCCAACTTGTCTCTTCCAAAGTCTTTCAAGCCTCTGGTGGGTTTCCCCGCTCCATATATGGACTTTGCCAATGTTTTTTTGAAGAAGCAAGCAGAGACTTTGCCTGCTGCAGGGCACATCTCCTCCACTATCTGTGCCTGAAACCTCAACGATGAAAGAGAACCTGCAGAGGGGGTTCATACGTAAGTCCTCTTCTCCTGCAGGAGAAGAATTCTTCTTTGTGGCCAAAAAGGATGTGTCACTCCGTCAATGCATAGACTATCACGGCCTTAACAAAATCACAATGAAGAACTGTTATCCATTGACGTTGATTATGGAATTTTTCAACCACTTATGTGGAGCCACGGTCTTCACCAAACTAGACCTATGTGGGGTGTATTGACCACCTTCAATACTCATGATGGGCACTTTGAGTATCTGGTCATGCCGTTTGGTCTCTGTAATGCACAAGCTGTTTTTCAGGAGTTCGTCAACAACATTTTCAGAGACTTGTTATATACTTGTGTCATGGTCTATCTCAATGATATTCTCTATGGAAGAAGAGTTCCACGCTCCACACTCAGCAAGTCCTCAGAGATTTAAAGGCCAATCGCCTATACACCAAGCTCCAGAAGAGCCTTCCGTTCCTCGGGTACATCATCTCTGACAAGGGCCAATACCCAGCTGCCCGTGGACTCAGGTGACTATGGATTCTATCACGGACCTCACGTCTTTCTCTGGTAATACTGTCATCTGGGTGGTAAATGACCGGTTTTCAAAATGTCCCAAAAAATGTAAGTGAGGCATGGAAGGAATCTCTGTCTGACAATATTCACCTCTGATGAGTTCTGCTGACACAATGGGCAGGATGAAACCTGTAAGCAGTGAACAATAAGTGTGAACAGGTGTGAACAGGACTATGCTATGCTAAATATACAATCTCACAATTTCATTCCAATGTTCCTCCTAGTATTAGGAGATGATCGCAAAATTTCCCCCATTTAATATCTGTCCTCCTTTGGGTGATTTTGTAAAGGCATTTTCTGCTGATTTAAAAAGTCCAAAGGGCATAGCAATAGGCAACTTGACCAGGGAAGAAGGTCAGACCATGTTGCGGAGATAGCAATGGGGGGGCATGTTTCCCCTCATATGCCAATTTGTGCATGAGGATGTGCTAGAGGGACCTATTCCAGTCAGATGATGGGCCAGCTACATTAACAACATCTCTGGCAGGGCTTAGCTGCAGAATTGATGTTATTTTTAGAGATAGAGAACTAGATAACAACAGCTCCAAAATGAAACTATTGTGGTGTGCACATACCATTGATTTTTTTTTTCAGTTACAGGCGATGATCTTTTTTTTTTTTGCAGACTAATGTTTTTTTTTTTTTTTAAAAGTTCAGTAAACTCTTTTTTACTTATCTCCTCAGCTCACCCACAATCACTATCAATGCTGTAATTGAGCAATTTTGCATATGTGTTGCAGATTCCTAACATCACTACATGTACCACCTTTCAGGACTCCAAAGATTCCAAAGAATTTGATATTATGTGTTCAATCAATTGTTGTTGTATTATGCAACATTTACATGTCCCCTGATTTAAATAGGCATGACCACCTGTGACCTGAAAATCTACACTAGGGTGCATGTTAATAGCATTTTGGCAGCCAAAAATACAAAGATGGAGAACATTGATAAATTAAAACCTATTCCCCGGAACTTTATATTGATGCATAACTATGATGCTAGTGCCCTGATCAGGGCCGGCATTAGGCGGCGGAAAACAATGCATTGTGGGCAGAGGATGTATTGCTCTTTTAATACCCCTTGCTTGAATGCCCTGGTGATAGATGCTTATCATCTATCTCAGTGGTGGCGAACCTATGGCACTGGTGCCAGAGGTGGCACTCGGAGCCCAATCTGTGGGCACCCAGGCCATCACCAGAGAGTACTCCAGGTATCTTCCTGAAGTTACAGACAGCCCAGGACTTGCTGTGCACAGCGCTATTTTAAAGTGACAGCTCTACCTGGGACCACTGGAGGAGTGGGAAGGTGTGGGGGAAGAACTGGATTATCATTGTAGCTCTTGCTCCTGCCCTGACAATTCTTCCTGTTTATGGGACCCTGGAGGGCAGCTACAATGATCATCCTCATTTCTTCTTTATTGGGGTCCGCAGGTGCTGATATTAATGAAAGTTGTGACAGAGCAGGGAGTATAAACCACTAATTAAATTTCTGTGTTGGCACTTTGCGATAAATAAGTAGGCTTTGGTTGTAGTTTGGGCACTCGGTCTCTAAAAGGTTCGCCATCACTGATCTATCTCTTGTCTATGTATCTTTCATCTATCTGTCAATTTATCCATCTCCTATCATTTGTATATTTCCTATCCATGTATATGTCTAACCATGTATCTATCTAGCGTTCTGTCTATATATTTATCTATGTATCTTCTATCTACCAATTCATCTCCTATCTATTATCTATCATATCTATCTCCTATATATTTTCAATCCATCTGTCAATCAATCGATCTTCTATCTCTTTTCTACTGTATGTATTAACCCCTTAACAACGTGGCCCCCCTTTTTTTATTTCCATTTTTCCCTCCCCACCTTCAAATATCTTTAACTTTTGCATTTTTACACATAAAGAGCTCTGTCCCTGCTTGTTTTCTGCATAACAAATTGCACTTCATAGTGATGATATTGAATATTCCATGTCATGTCTGGGAAGCAGGGAAAAAAATTCCAAATATAGTGGCAATTAATGTGAAAAAACACATCTGTGTCTTTTTCTCGTGGGCTTGGATTTCACGGCTTTCACTGTGCACCCCAAATGACATGTGTAAATTAATGTGAAAAAACACATTTGTGTCTTTTTTTCGTGGGCTTGTATTTCACGGCTTTCACTGTGCACCCTAAATGACATGTCCACTTTATTCTTTGGGTTGGTACAGTCATGGGGAAACCACATTTGTATATGTTTTATAATGTTTTATAATGTTTTCATACAATTTTTTATTTTTATTTTGCCATTTCTGCCATTTCATACTTCGGTGTACGGAGCTGTGGGTGATGTCATTTTGTGCGACTTTCGATATAAGCCTCTAAAATGACACTTTCCCATAAAAACACTTAATAAAGTATAAAAAAACACAAAAAACGCCACATATTTGGTATTGCCACGTCCGTAACAATCTGTATAATAAAACAGAATCATTACTGGACCTGCATGGTAAACGCAGAGAAAAAAAAATGCAAAAAACTTTCAGAAAAAAGATATTTTTTAATTAATACCTTTAAATAAAGATCTAAAAAGTGATTAAAAAAATGTTACGCACTCTAAAATAAGCCCACTAAAAAGAACAACTGTTCTTGCAAAAAATAACCCCCTAACCAGATTTTTCAGCCGAAAAATAAATACTTTATGCATATGAAAAGATGATGATGCTAAAATTAACAAAATTGTCTCCAAATTAGTTTTTATTCAGTAAAATTTAATAAAATACACAAAACCCCCACATATTTGGTATTGCTGACAATCTGCATAATAAAACAGAATCATTATTGGACCGGTAAAGTGAACCCCATAAAAAACTTTCCAAAAAAAAGATGATTTTTAATAAATACCCTTTAAAATAATGCTCTAAAAATTTATTTTAAAAAGTTACGCACTCTAAAATAAGGCCACTAAAAAGAACAATCCTTCTCGCAAAAGATAAGCCCTTAAACAGATTTGTAAGCTGAAAAATAAAAAATAAAAAGAAAATAACGCTCACCCAATCACCCGATAATTCTCCTGCGCCTGGGTCCTGTGGTGGTGCACGCCGTGAGATCCTTGACTGTAGAAATCCACAAGTTCGGCAGAAAAATGGTTGTAGGCGGCACTCAGGTAAACCACACCGGACTAAGTGCAAAACATGTTCTTTTATTGGGCTTTAGATGTGCAGCAATACATGGGTAAAAAAGAACGCGTGAGATCGACGCGTTTCGACGTTAAAACGTCTTAATCATGATCTACATAAACATTTGTACAAAATGACCGTTTAAATAAAAACACTCACCCAATTGCCGGCCGGGGAAATGAGGGCAGAACCGGAAGCGGCAGAATCACCGGAGAAACGCACCTGAGCGGCCACACTCCATCCGCTACTGGCGCGTCCTCCCCGATGACGTCACTTCCGGGAATCAGGTGAAGAACACATGATTCAAAAACAATCACATGTCTCCCGGACACATGACCCCATGGTCATGTGAAACAAACTTCGTGCTAACCTGTTCCGTAAACCCGGCAATATAAGGCAATGGGTGATATATATAAAAATACAATAAATATATAAAAACAAAGTTACCGGAACCTGTATTGTAAATCCTAGTAGTGGTGTCTGGTCAATGTTCATGTCGTGGATATTATATAAACACACATATAAGAAAATAATGTATTATACCACATATAAAAATTTATGTTATCCTTAAATATGTCCGATAAGATATATATATTTTTGTTATATTTTAAGTATTGTATAATGAATTTAGGGACATATGAAAAAAAGGAAAAAGTGTGTGTGTATATAATTTTATCCCATGAACAAAGCCAAATAAAACAAATTAGAAAACACATATGCATGGAATTGAAGCACATTAGGGAGCATACACATGGAATATGAACCAAATCGACAATGTCGGTATCTTCATGCTGGAATATATACACATAAATTGTGAGCTGAATCGACATAGTCATTTAACTATAATTACTTCAATCACCCTCCATCTAAGAACTATGTCTAAAGGAAGCGTGACTAGGTAAGTTACCATCGTGACAAATCATCACGAGGAATAAACTATAAACTATAGTTTATTCCTCGTGATGATTTGTCCTAGTCAAAGCTATAAGCACTTATAGTGACACAGGGCAGATTTAAAAAATGGGACTGCTTCCTAAGGCAAAAGAGGCTGAGTCCCATAGGGCTTAAACAGTAAAAAGCAAAAACATGTGGGAAAATCAAAAACATTGAATCTTAAGAAGGCTAATTTCCCAGAATTCCAGGCTGCACTACAGGATGTTGACTGAGATCAGATACTGTCACATGATGATACTAATGTTAAATGGGAGAAATTCGTATCTATACTGGGTCTTTATACTTCCAAATTTATTCCAATAGGTAACAAGTATAGACTGGCGAGATAATGAGAAAAAGAGGGCATTCTAAAATAGAAATCTGATGGGTCACATGAGGCATTCAATAATTACAAAACACTAACCAAAATCTGTAAGAAGGAAATAAAATCAGCCAAAATACAAAATGAAAGACAGGTGGCTAAAGATAGCAAAACAAATCCTAAGAAATGTATTAAGTATATCAATGCGAAAAAAAATGGGTCAGAGCAGGATGGACCCCTATATTCTGAAAAAATGCTGAATTGGTGACTCAAGACCAAGAGAAGGTGGAGATACTAAATGGGTTTTAAAGCTCTGCTTATACAAAAGAAGAAAGAACTTGAAAGGACGTGATCCAATCTAGGTTCAATAAAATCAATGTGTATAAAAGCTCCTGAACCAGATGGGTTACACCCCAGAGTTCTTAAAGAACTCAGTTATTTTATTGCTGTACCGCTGTCTAAAATCTTCAGGGATTCCCTAATGTCTGCCACGGTTCCAAGTGACTGGGGCAAGGCAAATGTTGTGGCAATATTTAAAAAAGGCTCTATAACTTCCCCAGGCAATTAAAGGCCTGTAACCTTTACTTCCATTGTGGGAAAAATACTGGAAGGGTTAGTACTGGAGTATGTGACATCTAATAGCATAATAAGTGACAGCCAGCATGGGTTTATTTAAGGATAGAAAGTGTCAGACTAACCTGATCTGCTTCTATGAAGAGGTGAGCAGATCCCTTGATGGAGGAGCTGCTGTGGATATTGTGTTCTTGGATTTTGCGAGGGCATTTGACACTGCCCCTCATAGACGCCTGATGGGTAAAATAAGGTCTAGTGGTTTGGCAGGAATCATTTGCAGTTGGATTTAAAACTGGCTGAATGATCATATCCAGAGAGTTGTGGTCAATGATTCCTAATCCGAACTGTCACCAGTTATAAGTGGTGTAACTTAGGGTTATGTGCTTGGCCCACTATTATTTAATTTAGGCCTGGATGAGTTTCAGGACGGACGCACATTGCTGAGCTCCATCATATAGGTCCACAATAGCGACTGTTCTAGCAGTACCGAACGCAGCCAGAGGATTCAAAAGGGGTCCAGAGGAGCCCTGGACAATGAGGACCAGGAAGAGATAAGAAAAAAGTGGACCAAGATGGCTGACAGACTTCTTTTTAGCTCACACCACAAGATCAGAGGGCTCACAAGATGTTGCCGAGAGAGAGAGAGAGAGAGAGAGACATGCGAGAAAGTGAGAACTGACCGATCAGTGAGCAGCTGGTGGGGGTTAGCCCTAGTACTCCCAGAAAGACAGGGCAGTGGAGTGGCGCAAATGGAGATACCTCCAAGATGTTGGACGCAGCAGCGTGGCAGGAGGATACTCTGTGCAACAGCCTGGACAAACAAACCGGACTTTCACCCACACTAGGGGTGAGCAACCTCAAAGGGGCTCAGGGGATGCTACATATGCCAAATTCCTTATTATCTTATCATTCATCAGAAGCTTCTGAAATTTTTATTAAACAGATGATGCTGGCTCTCAGAAAATCACTTGTAAAGGACTTCTGTCTCACAAGCCCATACAAAAGCAGCAATAGATAAAATGGGCGAAAGGAGAGACCACCTGGAGAACAAGATAGGGGACGTCACCAACATCCACAATGAACTCATTACAGATTAGAAGAGGAGGTAGATGCAATTAGACTAAAGATAGCAGACATAGAAGACAGAGGGAGGCATAACAATGTGAAATTCTGTGGGGTCCTAGAGTCAGTCACACCATCGCATTTGAGAGACAACATAACATCACTTCTGAGCGCCTTTCTCCCAGCGGTCATGTTAACTGAATGTCTTAGAGATAGAGCCCACCGGCTGCCCAAACCAAAATCGGTACCATGCAATCTACGTAGAGCATGACTCTACTGCTACCATGTGAAGGAGGCCCTAATGTTCCATTCCAGGAAGATGTCTCATCTGCCTGACCAATACAAAGATATAAAGAGATCCAAACGGACTGGCAAGTAGCTTAATTTTATTTTTGGTCAAGCGGTATGAGGTTTTCAGGTAAACTTTGTTCCTCCAATAATGTTGCAGGTTGTTACATCCCCTGCATTGATGTTTCTACTGTTTACTACAGTATCCTTTGTTCTTATTTTCCCAAACAGTAGAGGCAGTAGGATTTATATCCCGGCCTGCACAACAATTCACTTTGGGTTATGTTTACTAAATCTTTTGAGCCAGGCCAGCTCTTGGGAATCTTACAAAGAAGAAAAGTACATCAGTTGGTTAAAGCATATGCAATATCTATGTTATGTCAATTAAGACACATCAATGGCGTAGAAGCCCTGATATAATCGCAAATGCTTGCTTATTGCTAGCACTTGCGATTATTTTTCCCTCTCAGCCACCTTCCCGCCAGTGGGGTGTGAAGGGGGGGGGGGGGGGGGCATGGCATGTGAAAAGTCACTGGCTGCGTCTATTTCTAAACCAAGCAGGACCCTGCCCGATGCATCAAGAGGCTGAAGCCAGAAAATGCAGGGTCGGAGCTATCAAACACCGGCACAAGATAAATATCCCCCAATGAGTCTGAATGTGAAAGGGCCAAACTCTCCATTTAAAAGGGCTTGGTTTGGATAGACGCCAAGGCAGGAAATATAGGGATTATATGTCTACTGGAGTCGCATTTTATGAAACATAAGTGCCCACACTTTAACAACAAGAGATTTCCACGTATATTCATGGCCAATGTGCATGAGGTAGGCGTATTAATTGCATTCAGAGATGATATTGATGTCCAATTTGAAAGATCTATTTATGACGAAATGGGGAGACACCTTGCTCTGGTATGCACGGTTAATTAAGTCCCATTTACTTTTGTCAATATATATGGGCCAAATAAAGTGCAAATCAGATTCCTAACCTAAATAAAGTAACAAAGAAAATTAGGAAAATTCAAAAGGGTAATCTAGTATGGTATCACCCCTGACCCTTCTATGGACTTCACAGGCAGAAGCAGGGCGTCTTCGCCATCACTCATGAAATGGTTACATAAAGTAGAAATGTACAATGTATATAAATGCTTAAACATTTCTTCAAGGGAATATACCTTGTACTCACACAGACACAGATCAAACCAAAGAGAGGTAAAACAGCCATCCCTTTTCTACTTGATATCCAAAATACTAGCAATAAGGAATCTCACCCACTAAACATAGCTAATATATTTAGATCTCGTCCTTATACAATTTGAAGAGTGATCAGGGAACACCACAACCAACCCAAGGGGAAAATTGATGAGTTCCTGGGTATCAAAACTTGACCAACTAGAGGCGTTGAATAGACCAATAGAGGTGGAGGAAATAACCATGACCATAAAACTGAACTGAAGAGACACAAAGAGCCAGGTGCAGATGGATTCTCTAATGAATACATAATAATATTAGCCAACTCCTCACCCTATACCTGACATTGATATTTAACCCCTTATCACCGACACTAGTTTTCAGCTCAATGACCAGACTCGATTTTTCAAATCTGACATGTCTCACGATAATTGGTTATAACTTCGGAACGCTTTAACATATCCTGGTGATTTTGAGAATGTTTTCTCGTGACACATTGTACTTCATGTTAGTTATAAAATTTAAGTGATAAGTTTTGCGTTTCGTTCTGAAAAAAAGTGAAAATTTGGCAAAAGTTTGTAAAAATTCTTCATTTTCCAAGTTTGAAATGTTCTGGTTTCCAGACAGGAAGTAAAACTACCCAAAAAGTTTGATAATTAACATTTACAGAATATCTGCTTTATGTTGGGATGATATTTTATGCTTCCGGTCATTTTTCTAGGATGTTATGAGGTGCAGAACTTTAGGTGCGATTTTTCTTATTTTCATGAAAATTGCCAAAACTCACATTTTGAGGGACAACTCAGCTTTCAAGTGACTTTGAGAGGCCTAAATAATAGTAAAACCCCATAAATTACCCCACTATAGAAACTTCACCCCTCAACATATGTAAAACAACTTCTATTAAGTCCATTAACCCTTTAAGTGTTTCACATGGGTTAAAAAATATGGACCTGCGATTTAGAAACTAGAATTTTTTTGGAAATACATTTATTTAGGCCAAAACTGACATTTTCAGAATAAATTAAATGATGAAACGCACTGCAACGCTTGATGCCCAATTCCTCCCGAGTGTACTGATACCACATATGTGGTGGTAAACTGCTGTACGGGCGCACGGCCGAGTATAGAATGAATGGAGGCGACATTCACAGCAGATTTGTATTGTCACATTGTACGACCTATAAATTTTTATTTTTTTTGGTAATGCAAACATACGAGGGCTTATTTTTTATGGGATGAGATACAATGTATAAATAATTTATTTTGGGAGTCTAAAGCTTATTCATGAGATTTTATTAACTATTTCAAGGGGGACACAAACAAAATCATCAATTTTTATTTTGGATTGTTAGCATTTTTTTCCCCCCCGCTCACCGTAACGTAAAAATAATATTTTATCTTTATTCTCTGGTTCACTACGATTGCGGTGATACCTCATTTATATAGTTTTTCTTATTTTTGCTAAATTTTCCTGAGCAAAACCAATATTGGAGAAAATCGCATTGTTTTTACTATTGACAACTTTTCAGGGCCATAACTTCTGTATTTTTCTGTTGTCAGATCTGGTTGAGGGCTTATTTTTTGCGAAAACAGTTGTTCTTTTCAGTCGTATTGACGGGGCAGCGCAAAACCGCCAATACACTCTTCTCTCAGACACCCCAAATTATTTGAGCATGCGTGCACGTTTTGATAAGAAAAGACAGAAGACTGAAGTTCTGTTTTATCCTAAGTTCATGCTCCTAACTTGCCGTACAGAAAAGAGAAATGAACTGTGTCTTTATTTCCTGATACATAGCTTCTTATACCCTTACATAAAGGTGTGGTTACATACATTAAAATCATTATAATTGGTTATAGCTAAGCATATATGTCTGGCCCCCGACCCCTGCTGATTGGTCCTCAAAACTAGGCCTTGGTTGCTATGCCAGGGGAATTTCCAGTCACCGTTGTCTACAGTAAATCGACCGCTAGTCTGGATGCTGATGCTATTCTTAACAAAAATCTGCTTTTTGATCATAAGACTTGAGTTTCGCTGACAGTTGCATGTCTGGTTAAAACTGATGTAAGGGAAAAGCTCTGTATTTCATAACAGACAGTGTACAAAAATATAGGGCAAAGGGCACATGTATACAATCATAAAACATATAATTATTATGGACATATAATCATTATCTTGACCCTCACAGTATCATATTAGGTACCGTAACTTTTTTTGATCACTTTTTAGAACATTTTTTGTGATGGTGTTTGATGAAAAATTGTATATTATGGGAAGTTTTTCGAGTTTTTTTTTTACGTAGTTCACCGAGCGGGTTCAATATTGATTTAGATTTATTGTACAGATTAATACGGATTCGGTGATACCAAATATGTACGTGTTTTTGTGTTTTATTTACTTTATTTGCATTTTATGTGTTACTGGGGAGATTATGGGACTTTTATTTTATTTATTTATTTAATTATATTATAAAAAGATTTAATTTTTTTTTTTTTACTTTTTTACATTTTCTACTTCTTGGCTTGAATAAGCGATCATCCGATCGCTTATTCAAGCCTTTACACTGCAATACACTTGTATTGCAGTGTATAGTGAAAGTAACTGAGCATGCTGCGCATGCTCAGTTACTTACAGCCGAGTCCTGCCAGGAAGGCAGGACCCGGTGAGAAGAGGAGCCGACAGCCCCGGGTCACTCGTCGGAACCCGGGGCAGCGGCAGGAGGGATCGGATCCCCCGGTAAGCACACCGGGGGGGTTCGATCCACGGGGGACACACTTGCACGCCGCGGTCATGCTTGACCGCGGCGTGCAAGGGGTTAAACACCCGGGATCGGAGTTTTTCCGATCCTGGGTGTTAGTGCCGGGTCTGGGCTGTAATATCACAGCCCGACACCGGCACCAGCGACACCCGGTGTCCCGAAAACTTCTTCTGATGCGCCGCCGTAGAAAGGCGTCGCATCAGAAGAAGTACCCTTAATGACCGCCGTAAAAACCCGATAGGGCGGTCATTAAGGGGTTAATAACGCCATGAAAGAAGGGATGCTACCTGCAGAGATGTTGGAAGCTACTATCATTACCCTTCCAAAGCCCAAAACCCCAAATATTCCCTAACATTTCAGACCAATATCATTGCTAAACAGCGATACAAAATTGTATGCTAAAATTCTGGCTAGTAGGCTACTCCGGGTCCTTCTGGACCCTATCCATAATGAACAGGTTTTACTGAAGGGCGACAGGTGCCGGATGGGATCAGGAGGGTCATTTACATCATAGCCGCCATGGAAGCCTCTTGAGAGCCTCCTCTGCTTTTCACATTGGATGTAGCAAAGGCGAATGACAGAATCCATTGGTCACACCCATTTTCAACCCTCCCAAGTCTGGATATACAGACCCGATTAAGAAAGTGAAACACGCCCCTCTACTCCTTCAGCGAAAGTAATGGCAAACTCAGTGATGTCCGACTCTTTCAAAATAACAAATGGAACCTGCCAGGGATGCCCCCTATCTCCATTACTTTTTGTGATGGTGATGGAGCCCCTGGCGGAAATGATACATATATATAAAAGGGGTTGCAGGAAGTTGGAGGCAACCCAAAGTGGGCCTTTTTGTGGACGATGTGATTCTGATCCTTATATCACTCCCAGCCTTTCTCAAAGCAATATAAGTGGCCCTTAAGGAATTTGGACAAGTGTCATACTATAAAGTAAATCTCAAATCCAGGGTGTAAATGTCCCATTAGAGCTGAAAAAAGAGATGATGAAAGAGTTTCTATTTCAGTGGGCTAAAGATTCCACACAATATCTGGGTATCCAAGTAAAAAGTCCTATAAAAGCATTAGCAAATACTAATTTTACATCCCTTATATTAAACCTCCTAAAGGAATTAGAGAATTTAGCCCAGCAAGAGTTATCATGGCTAGGAAGTATGGTATTATATAAAATGCTTATCGTTCCCATATCAGACAACTATACGTACCTCCAGGTAGCTCATTGTATAGAACTAATGGGCAAATAGACTGGAATCCCCATGGCACTGGCGAATTTATTCACACAGCTAGACCAAAATTAGCTACCAGAAATATGTATAATATTTTACACGGAGAGACAAGAGAAGAACCGATAGGTCCATTAATCAAATGGCAAGTAGATTTGGACAGACAGATCTCCACCAGGGAGTTTTTGGTCTAAAAAGCCACAGCAAACTCCAATATGTTAGGCCCGTTCCACACTTGGGAGTGTGATGCGATGAACTGGCATCACAGTGACAATGCGTGCTGCCCGGATCTCCCGTCCTGAACGCTGCAAACCGGAACTGAACTGACATGCAAATGGTATCTTACCCCCCTCGAGGTTAGCAAGAATATACCCAGATTTTGGAGATGCCTTACACAAAAAGGCTCAATTTACCATATATTCTGGGAATGCCCCAGCATATCTCCTTTCTGGAGAGAGGTCTTCCTCCTATGCTCTAACTTGACAAAGACACAAATAAAAGAAAATCCCGCACTAGCAATATTGGGAATAGACATACATAAGGTCCCTGATAAACACAGGAAATTGGTATGACTTGTACAAGCTATGTCAAACAATTGATATTGTATAACGTTTGCTATATGCTGTGTCATGTTAAGAAAAAGAAAAATGTTTTCAATAAAAATGTATGTTTTAGAAACATAATGTTTTTATTATTGGTGGAAGATAAACTTTATTTTAATGACAAGAGCCAGGCATCTGCTGCTAAAGCAAAATAATTTATGGGATGTATCAAGAGAGGAATAGATTTGCATGATAAGGACATAGTTCTGCCCTCATACAAATCCCTGGTCAGGCCACAAATGGAAATAATGTGTACAGTTTTGGGCACCGACATATAAAAATGACATGGTAGAACTGGAATGGGTGCAGAGGCGAGCAACCAAGATTATTAGGGGAATGAGGGAACTAGAATACACTGACAGATTACAAAATATGGTGTTATTCAGTTTAGAAAAAAGATAGGTGAGGGGAGACCTCATTACAATGGGAATATACCTGAATCGGCAGTACAAGGATCTCTCCAAAGATCTTTTTATACCTAGGTCTGTGACCATGTTAAGGGGGCATCCCCTATGCCTAGAGGAGAAGCGGTTCTACCATCACCACAGACAGGGATTCTATACTGTAAGAGCAGTGAGAATATGTAACTTTCTGCCGCAGGAGGTTGTTATGGCAGACTCTATGTACATGTTCAAGAGAAGCCTGATGCCTTTCTAGAGAGCAAAAATATCACGGGTTATGGGGAAAAAACATTTGTTTAATTCTTAAAGGTTGGACTTGATTGACCCGTGTCATTTTTCTGCCTTATATACTATAATACTTTGATACCTCCCAACTTTGGGGCTAGAGAAAAAGGTACAAAATTCCCTTCTATTTTTACTTAACCACTCCCATCCCCCCACCGCTAAGCAAAGTATACTATCAACCTTAATGTACCCTACATAGTATGATGCCCCCTTCCTGACGTCAACCACCCTATGGACCCATATAATACCCTCTAGTCCAACTCAGTTACATATAATGCCCCTCTTTAATTTTATCCTCCCTTTACATTTGGTCCCCAATTGTTATTTATTCCCCATACTTAAAATGCCCTTACTTTCTGTACTCTTCCACATTGTGGCTCCACTCCTATGTGTCCTGTCCACTCTCCAATAATATCTCCTCTATTCTTCCTCTTCCCATTGTGGCCCCTGACCTTCACCCCCCTCATATTGTGGCACCCATTCCTCCATCCTTCTTAAATTGTGACCTCCTTTTGTCATCCCCCTCATATTGTGACCTCCTGTCTTCTATCCTCCTCATATTGTGGCCCCCTGTCAAGCATCCCCCTCATATTGTGGTCCCTGTCCTCCATCCCCTAATAGAGTGTTCTACTGTACTCCATTCCCTTTTATATTGTGGCCTCTCTCCTCCATCTCCCTCATATTGTGGTCTCCTGTCATCCATCCTCATCATATAATAATTCCTTTATTTAATAGCAAACACAAATCACGCAACGCAACAAGTTTTTGTCTCCAATGGGCATATTGTGGCCTCCTGTCCTCGAAATGTTGGGGCCTCCGGTCCTCCATCCCTCTTTGTTTTGTGACATCTCCCCCTCCCCCCTCATATTGTGGCCTCCTGTTCTCCATACCCCTTATATTATGTCCCTCTGTCCTCCATACCCCTTATATTGTGGTCTCCTGTACATCATCCTCATATTGTTGCCCCCTATCCTCCATAAACCTCATATGGTGGCATCCTTTCTTACATCCTCCACATGTTGTGGCCCCCCTCCGTTACCAGTGTACCTCTATGTGTTCCTACCTTCCTGTGTCAAGTCTTCAGTCTGCCTCCATGCTTCCTGCTGTGCCTTCCAGGGCTCCAGTCCAGCGGTGTCTCCAGTCTGTGCCAGCATTACCAGTGTTCCTCTGTGTTACTGCTGTCATCCAAGGCTTGGACTGTTTCCTGCATATCCTTTACCTTGGCTGCCACTGCAGGCCTCATACCATCTCCAGAGGGTCCACTGATCCACAGACTTCTCCCTCCGGACTCTTCCCATACTTTCCTCCCGGGTACTCCCAAGTACCTTCTGTTGTCTGACTGTTACAGTTATGTACACCATGATATCTTAGATCAGGAATAATGCAAAAAAATTAATGATGCAGTAAAGGGATAGTTGATGATCCAGAGCTCCATAGTAAAATTAAGTAGAGATATGTTGAATTTTGCATGTTACCTTTCACTGTAGTTGCTCTTGAAGTTGTGAAACTCCCTTTATTTTTGGCCACAAGTGAGCCTCTATGCCTTCCACCATGCTATGGATTTGCTAAATGAAAAATAAAGTTATGGCTTTGGAATAGATGATGATGTAAGCACAAAATTAAAAATTGGACTGGTCTTGATATAGTTTAAAGGAAACTAGCATCTGTCATATCTGAAAAAATGCTCTTTCCTATAATGATGCTATAAGAAAAACCATATGACATTCATTGTATTGTATGAATGTTACCTACTTTCCTTCAGAGTATATGTAAGTTTTCAGAGCTCTGGCTAATTGTACCCACCTGTACCACGTGCATTAGGACGATCACCTAGGGCGCCACTCTCGCCTTTAAATATGGGATCTAGCCCTCGATAGCCTAAACAATATGGTTTCTGGGTGCAGGCAGTGCTTTCGGAAAGAGAAGGAGGTTGCAGGGAATGCAAATAGTTTTTTTTTTTTTTTGCAGGGGCTGGCTGTATACTATGGGGTTGACTGGAAATATTCAATTAGGCTGGCTGGCTGTATACTATGGGGATCACTGGCTATATACTATGGGGCTGGCTGGCTATATACTGGGCACTGGCTGGCTAAATATAGAAGCTGGCTATACACTGGTGCCTGGCTGGCAATAAATTGGAGGCTGGCTGGCTATATACAGGGGGCTGACTATATACTGGGTGCTGGCTATATACAAGGGGCTGGCTGGCTATGTACATGGGGCTGGTAATATACTGGTGACTGGCTGGCAATATATTGAGTGCTGGCTGGCTATATACAGGGGGCTGGCAATATATTACAGGGCTGGCTGGCTTTATAGTAGGGGACTGGCTTACAATATACTAGGGGTCTTGATATATACGAGTGGGATTTCTGGCTGGCAATAAACTAGGGGACTAGCTGGCTATATACAGGGAGCTGGCTGGCAATATACTGGATGCTGGATGGCTTTATACAGAGGGCTGGCTATATACTGGGTGCTTGCTATATACAAGGGGCTGGCTGGCTATGTACACGGGGCTGGTTGCCAATATATTGATTGCTGCCTGGCAATAAACTAGGGGGTTGGCTGGATGTATACTAGGGGCTGGATGTTTATATACTGGTGGCTGGCTAACTAGGGGACTAGCTGGCTATATACAGGGAGATGGCTGGCAATATACTGGGGGCTGGCTTGCAATATATTGGGGGGTGGATGGCTATATACTATGAGGCTGTCTGGCTGTATACTAGCGTCTGGCTATATACAGGGAGCTAGATATATACTAGGGGGCTGGCAATATAATGGGGCCTGGCTGGCAATATACTGGGGGATGGCTGTAAATAAACTCGGGGTTTGCCAGATGCTATGGGACTGGCAATATACTAAGTGGCTGGGTATATACTGGGGACTAGGTGGCAATATACTGGGACTGGGTGGCTATATGCAGGTGGCTGGCTGGCTGTATGAATGGGTTAGCTGGCTATTAACTGAGGGGCTGGCTGGCAATATACTAGGAGGCTGTCTGGCATTATACTAGGGGGCTGGCTAGCAATATACTAGGGGGCTGGATACATACTAGGTGGCTGGCTATATACTGGGGGTGGCTGACTGGCAATAAACTATGGAGCTGTCTTGCTATATACAGGGGACTGGCTATATACAGGGATCTGGGTTGCTGTGTATTGAAGACCTGCTTGCTGTAAACTGGGGATTCGCTGGCTATATACTAGGAATCTGCTGACTATATACTGGGGGTGGGTGGCTATATACTAGGGGTCTGGCCATATACCGGAGCCTGGATGTCTATATTTACTAGGGGGCTGGTAATATACTGAAGGCGGGCAATATACAGGGAGCTGGCTTGCTATATACTATGGCGCTGGCTATATACAGCGGCTAGCTATATCCTTAGGGGCTGGCTATATATTGGGGACTGGCTGGCTACATACTGGGAGCTGGATGGTTATATGCAGGGGTTGGTTGGCCGTTTACTGGTCCTGGTTATATAGTAGTAGGTTATATACTAGCTGGCTATATACTGGGGGCTGACTGGCTATATACTGGGGTCTGGCTGGCAATATAATGGGACTGGCTGTCTATATACAGGGGGCTGGCTATACACTGGTGGATGGCTGGCTAGCTATTTAATGACAACTGGCTGGCAAGATACTTGGACTGGCTGGCAATATACTATGGGACTGGCTATATACAAAGGGTTAGATATATACTAGGGGGCTGGCTGCCTGGGTATTTACTGGATGTTGCCAGCTGGCAATAAACTAGGGAGTTGGCTATATACAGAGGGCTGGCTGGGTATATACTAAAGGGCTTACTGGCTTTATTCTGGAGACAGGCTAGCTTTCTATATATTGTGGCTGGCTTGCTCTATAGTAGGGGCTGGCTTGCTGCATACTGGGGGTTCGCTGGCTTTATTCTAGGGGGTTGGCTGGCTATATACTATGGAGCTGGCTGGCTATATACTAGGGAGCTGACTGGCTATGTACAGGTGGCTAGTTGGCTATACACTGGGGGCTGGCTGGCTATACAACGGGGGATGACTGTTATATAAATGTTGATGTGTTTGAAATATTCATTACTGCAATATATTTATGCCTCTGCTACATTTTTTGCATCACAGGTAACTTCACTGGAGGGACATTTTTTTTTTAAGCTTCCTATGTTTACTGCTGGGAGGCCTTAATGTAGATGCTCCCATAGCAGTTGGCCCCTTAGATTTCTTTATTATGTTTTTATTTTCCCCCTTAGGGTCGGCCCTAATTCCACCACATTTATGTGGAGGCACAATTTTGCTTTGCTGCCTAGAGTACCAAAATGCCTCGTCCTTGCCCAGCGTATTATCAGAATATTATACAAGGGTTTGACAGACAAACACAATGGGGCTTATTTACTAAGGGTCCCGTCGCCGCATTTCCGTTGGGTTTCCCGACTTTTTGGGGATCGCACGGGGATTATGTTGCACGTGATGGGATTGTGTCGCAATCGCGACGGCTTTGACGTGACACAAACTGGGGGGGGGGCGGGTCATCTGACAATCTGACGGATCAGGACAACACGCGGACTTTAACATTTAAAATTTTGTCGCAAGCCAAGCACTTACATGCACCAGGAAGAAGAAGGTGAACTCCGGAGGACCTTATCCTGCGACACATGCAGGATATCTGGCGCATGCTCGTAGTGAATCTCGGTAAACTTCATCCTCATCGGACTTTCCGGATCGGGGATCGTGCAGGGACTGGGTAAGTAAATGTGCCCCATTAAGTACAGATATACATAATGGGGTACATTTTCTAAGAACAGTCCAAACTGCACTCTATGCAGTTTGCCTGTGTACTCGTAGAGTTCTTCATGAATCTGGTGCCCTCTGTACTTCCCTGACAGAGTGCACCACTGTTTTTGTTGCACCTTTAATATGGGGCGTGCAACACGTATCTGTTGGACTTTGAATCTTAATTCTGGAGCACGGGGCTGACTGAGCACCAGAACGCCCACTTCAATGCAGAAATTTGTCACATGACGAAAAGTGCAGCCCCGACAGAAAATGCTTTCGTGCATGCAGTTTGCACCTAAAAGAACACGCAAAGTTAGCAAGAAAACTGGCGCACATCCCTTAGTAAATGTGCACCAATATTTGTAAAAAATCTTCTAACCTTGAATGCATTGAAAAGGCACAGATATTATCATATCCTCTCCTAATCTAGACTATCATAGGGAAAGAAGGGTTTAGTGTGAGACCATTTTAGCAGAGAGATAAAACTAGAGAGAGACAGAAGCAGTAGCAGGTGCAATAAGATGTAATGGATCAGAGCAGAGCTCTGCGTAATGGTGTTTACAGATACACACAACTCATTGATTGCTGGCACCTGCAGTGAGTAACGGATCAGCATCCAACTCATACATCACGGCCAAAGCTGTAAATTGTACACGTTAACAGCGACACGTACAACACATATCACCACAGACTGAAGAGCTTGCTTTGTTTTAACCACTGCACTAATGGAAAGAATTTGCTCATAATATTGTGTCAAGGGATTAAGGCTTCAATTTGGAAAATATGTTTGTTTAATATTGAACAATTCTGGCATAATTTACATTTGTGTTATGTCAATCAATAAATTGAGCCAAAAATAACAGATTTCTGTTTATACACATTGAAAGCTGTTATAAGACACATAAAAAGATTTTTTAACATTTTCTGTACTCTTTTCAAATTCATTAAAATATATATTTTCATAAAGTAAAATTAACATGTTAGGTCTCAGGGCAATTCTTTATTTCAATCTGGTTTAACAAATGTATGTTTTTTTTAAAGTGCTGCATGTTGAATAGAAAAAATACATTCTCCCTCTACAGCACTTCCTTTTCTGCAGTTCTGGCAATGGTTGGCAGGTCCGTGCTACCTGAAAAATAAATTAGATCGGCGCCTTTAGCGGTGCAGCACAGCTCCGGCTGTGCGCATCGCTCTGCAGGACACAGGCCTCACACACACCAGCCTGCATCCCTTTACAGACATCATGGCTGCCGGCTGGAGAAGATAAGGGAGATGCGGGGGAGTGCCGTGTGGTTAATACAAGGTTTGGTTTTTCGGGGGGGGGGGGGGGAGAGGCTGTGTATAGGGGGGGGAGGGGAGAGACAGTGTATACAGGGAGGGGAAGAGGCAATGTAAATGGGGGGGGGCAGTGTATCTCTTTCTGGCTGGGTGCAATGTCTATACTGTGAGGTATTCATGCTTATGCTTCATTTTATCTAATTGCGGCCCTCCGAGACCAAATATCCAGTCTGTCATTTGTAGACTTTGTTATTTCTTATAACGTCTTACTTTGATACTATTTCTACAAACTGCTCAATAAAATAGATTGAACATTAAGTTTCAAACAACTTTTAATTTTTTTAAAATATAGGTTCTAATAATTAGTGATTAGCAGATTGGCTGAAATTTGGGTTCAATGGGTTCCTCGGTATTTCACAACATAATTAGTTTCAGGATCCAAACCTCGGCTCAAACTTTGACCCAAACACGAACCCCATTGCAGTCAATGAGGATTCACATTTTAACGCAAATATTGCTTTGGAATGGGACTAGTAAGTGGTAGAGAGCTGAAACATGGTAGCAATAACAGGGAAGTTGGCCGGGACAAAATGAGCTAGCAAAAGTAGTAACCTAGCATTAAAAAAATTAAGTACTGTTTGTGAGAGAGAAGGTTGATAGTTTAGCCCTTTAAGGACACAGCCAGTTTATAGCTCAAGGCCCAGCCCCATTTTTTGTATTCTGACATGCATCGCTTTATATGGTTATAACTTTTGAACACTGTTACTTAACAAAACGATTCTGAGAAAGTTTTTCCCCCACATGTTGTACTTCATTTTAGTGGTAAATTTTGGCTAATACATTTTGCAATTATTAACAAAAAATAGAAAAAATGTAAAAAATTTTTGGAACAATTTGTAATTTTCAAAATTCGAAATCATTGCGTTTTCAGGCAGATAGATTGACCACCTAAATAAGTTGATGAATAACATTTCCCATATGTCTACTTTACGTTTTCATCATTTTTGAAATGTCTGGAAAATCGAATATCGGTTTTCCTTATTTTCAGAATTGACTATTTTGTGGATAAATACTTTTTTAAATAAAATTTTACATATTTAACATAAAAAAACCCTATATAATCAACTCATTTTCAAATCTGCACCCCTCAACCTATCAGAAACAGCTTTTAGGAAGATTGTTAACCCCTTGAGATCTTCATAGTAATTGAATCAAAATGGAGGTGAAATATAGAATGGTCAAATTTTGTCAGTTATATGTTCATTTTGCCCGAAAATTTACACATTTCCAAAAAATAAAAAGAGAAAACCCACCTAACAATTTGTTATGCAATTTCTTCCGAGTACAGAGACCCCACACATGTGGCCGTTACATGTTTTATGGGTGCACAGGGAGGTGCAGGGAAAGGGAAAGAGCGCCCTGCAGCTGCCGGGATTTTAGTCTCATCATTGGCCCCTTTTATAGGCTATAAAATGTTCGTTTTTTGTTATCGGGACCATGTGACGGCATTTTTTGGGCGGGATAAGATGCTTTTTCCGGTGTTATCATTTTAGGGTTGGTATCCACTATTGTTGAAAATTTAGGAACTTTTTTTTTAGGTCAGGAATAGAAAAGCATCAATTCGGTCCTGCATTTTTTACTTTTTTTAGCGGCGTTCATCGTGCGTCCATCTACAGTTTGTTACGGATGTGGTGATACTATATTTGTCGGGTTATTTGTCTCTTTATATGTTATGGGGCTTATGGGCATTTTTATTTATTACTTTATTAATAGCCGGGGAGACTCGGCGAAACACGTGTCGGGACACAATCTATGCCCGCAGCCACAACTTAGGGAAAGAATAATAGAGGGACAGATGCAGTAGCGATACTGACATACAGTTAGATCGCCGTTTAAGATCACAATAGGACCTTTTGACAGCCTCGGTATCGTGCAGCACGGTACCTGAGACTAGACAAGCTGCGCAGAGCTAGAGGAGAGGAGGCGCGGTGTGGCGCTCCACCGCGATCCCCTCATACTTCACAGCGGACACATGCACACAGCGGTGTCGCGCTGGGCAGCAGCTAAGGTCCCTCGGGATCTTTCATTAAGATAGAACCACATAGCACTGTCCTGGATCCCCACTACCAAATAGAAGTGGGATCCAGCTATTTCACAGGAGGGATTAAAGAAATCATAAGGGGACTCCCACCTGTATCTTTATCCCTAGGAGCCACTCTGCATGACTTGTGGCTGGGGCAACAGCGGGGCAAGTATAACTTTGCCACGTTTGTTAGACTATTTATATTAATAAAGAGTACAGACTCGAAATTTTAAAAACAATAATAAAAGTTGATTTTTAATACACTCACAACTTTTTCTTTCTCCTACATATTCCCCTTCCCTTCTTCTTTTCTGAGATTACGTTAATAGGTGGTGCACACCGTGAGTGCTCTATTATTTGAACACACTGCGTGTATTCAGTATCAGCTACAACCTTACAGGTTCCTCAAAAACAGACCAGATTTCTGCGAGGAATGCTTTGAGAGTAACCATGACCGGATCATCCCTGTCCCAGAGAGGAGGCTTGTGATGAATGCCACTTTGGACCGTTCTGTGACAAATTGAGACGGAATAAGTTCAATGTGCAGGGAGCACTGGGTAATAAAGACCCTGCACAACTTGGGTTCATACTTTGATGGAGAATCTCAGACTAGGCTCACGGGCAGGCAGGCTAACTGTAGTAGCAGAAAGAGCCGCAGGAGCTTGATGCTGTTGCTAAGTAGCCATCAGTTGTTGCACATGGCGGTGACTTGATCAAGCCGTTTTCCCTGCATGGCAATCTGCTGGGACTGCTGGACCACAATGGTGGTAAGATCAGTCAGTTTAGAAAGTGGGACCTTAGCAGGATCCATGGCCAGATCTTACTATCAGGCTCCAAGGGTAGTGGACCCACTGGACCACTGTGGACAATGACGTAAGCTGACTGGAGTCTGGAGTCTAAGTGGCACCCGGTTTTCACCAGAGACCACCGCAAAGTAGGTTGGACTTTGGTACCACCAGGTCATTCCATAGGTGCGACTGTCCGCGGTGGCAGCCAAGGCGGAAGGCAAGTTCGGAGACAGGCAGGATGTCAAGTAAATGTATAAACTTGCTATATCAGGACAGTTACCAGAGATCTAGAAAACCATGAGGAATTGAAACACAATTTTCTAATACAATTTCTGTAACTTTTTATTACGCAAACCAAATCAATTATTTTCTGAAATTGGACAACCCCTTTAAAGGGTCCTTGCTGGACCAACAGCAGCCTGGTACTACACTGCTCACCCAGGACACAGTTTTGGCGGAGGAAAAGAGGAGAAGTAGGAAGACTTTTGCTCTCAGCAGGGTGGCACCCAGTGCAGCTCATTGGCATTAATGAAGGCTGGGTGAATGCGAAGGAGGAAGGGAAGAGACAGCTATCATCCAGGAAAGCCTGTCTTTGCCTCTGTGAAGCCTGGCTCACATGCATTACATGCTCTGGTGCCTGTGCAATGAACACCTGTATTGTCAACAGTGCCAATAATATTTAACTAACACAGTATCATGGTATTTAAGGTTGAAAAAGACCATCAAGTCCAACCTTTAAGAGTGAAACAAATGTTTTTTCCCCATAGCCCATGATATTCTTGCTCTCAAGAAAGGCATCCAGGCCTCTCTTGAACACATTCAAAATATTTTCCATGATAACCTCCTGTGGCAGAGAGTTCCATAATCTCAGTGCTCTTACAGTAAAGAATCCCGTCTGTGGTGATGGTTGAACCGCCTCTCCTCTAGGCATAGATGATGGCTCCTTATCCTGGCCACAAACCTAGGTATAAAAAGATCTTTGGAGATATACTTGTACTGACCATTCAAGTGTTGTAATGAGGTTGTACATTGTAATGAGTTTTCCCCTAAGCCGTCATTTTTCTAAACAGAATAACCCCAATTTTAGTAATCTGGGGGGAGGGCATCTGGCAGGACATTTCATTAAAAGGAGGCATCTGGGGAGGACATATAATTAAAGGGGGGCATCTGTGACAGACATTTCATTAAAGGGGGGATCTGGCAGGACATTTTATTAAAGGGGGGCATCTGTCAGGAGATTTAATTTATGGGGGGCATCTGGCAGGACATTTCATTAAAGGGTGGCATCTGGCAGGACATTTCATTAAAGGGGGCACCTGGGGTGGATATTTCATTAAAGGGGTGCATCTGCTGTGAACTGAGTGGGCATGTGCAGGGGCTATCTATCTATATACTGAGTGGGCACACACAGGGCTATCTATATACTGAATGGGCAGTTGCAGAGACTAGCTTGTCATGGCTTAAAAATGTTTTGCTAAAAACAAAAAAAAATGTAAATACAATGTTATGAATCAATGTGGGAATGGACGCCAGTGGGGGGGGGGGAATGGCACAAATTTTTATGGCTGAACTGGAATGTGCCTACTTATCTACATCCCCTGTGGGATGTCCATTGTCTCCTGGATCCCTGGATGCAGACAATAGCAGTCAACAATGTGGATACAGGCTGACCACTGCACCTTGGCTCAATTTTGCTTGTTCTAATGGCTGCCAGCTCTCTTTGGCTTCTTGGCCATCACTTCTGCATCCGAAGTATAACTGTTTAGGACCTCATTATCCCCCCTCATTTCTTTTACTACCCTTCATTACTGCCCTCCATGGCCATTGGCCATTGTGTTTTATTGGTTTCAGCATAGGTCTTTTCCAATGGTCCACTGCCTACACCTTCATTCTCCAATAAAAGTTCATAGAATTCCTGGAACTCTATTTCTGCTACTTGGATAGGTGCAAGTGGATAGGCCATACAATCCCAGCTAGGAGAGTCATCCTACAGCATGATTGATTGATCCATGACTTGAGGATGAAACAGCTTTGTTACTTTGAAGATGGGTGAGGTGAAGGGCTTTGAACTTCCAACTGAGGATAAGCATGGCAATTCTAATCTCACAGAAGTTGATTCCATATAATTAACCAATGCCTTAATGTGGCATATTTGGGCAAGTACACATTGCACACCCTAGCATCTACTTGCACTAGAGGAACTAGTAGCCTGAGGCAGAACACAAACTCTCCTTGCATGACACATGGTTATGATGGCACAGATGTGACCCTGATGACAGATTCCCTTTCATTAGTTTAGGTAAAGTCACCCTGTAGGGGGCTTTATTCAGGGAGCTCATCAAATCTCATTGACTGTAAGCTTTAGCGAGCAGGGCTCTCACTCCTATTGTTCCATATGACTGTTTGTACTCTAATGTACCGTATATACTCAAGTCTAAGCCAACCCAAGTATAAGCTGAGATACTTAATTTTAACACAAAAAACTGGGAAAACCTATTGACTTGAGTATAAGCTTAGGGTGGGAAACACATTGGTCACAGCCTCCAGCCAGTTATAGCTATCCCCCCTTGTCCCCTAGTATAATGCCATCCAGCCTGTGCCCTCTAGTATATACAGTCATGGCCAAAAGTTTTGAGAATTACACAAATATTATATTTTCACATGATCTGTTGCCCTCTGGTTTTGATGTGTGTTTGTTAGATGTTTTTATCACATACAGAAATCATATTATGCAATCATATTATGAGTAACAAAAGCTTTTATTGACAGTTAGAATGAGTTAATGCCGCGTCAACGTTTGCAGTGTTGACCTTCTTCTTCAGGACCTCTGCAATTCTCCCTGGCATGATCTCAATCAACTTCTGGATCAAATCCTGACTGATAGCAGTCAATTCTTGCACAATCAATGTTTGCATTTTGTGACAATTTGTTGTTTTTTGTTTGTTCACCCGTCTCTTGATGATTGATGAAGTTCTCAATCGGATTAAGCTTTGGGGAGTTTCCAGGCCATGGACCCAAAATCTCTATGTTTTGTTCCCTGAACCATTTAGTTATCACTAGAGATGAGCGAACATGCTCGTCCGAGCTTGATGCTCGGTCGAGCATTAGGGTACTCGAAACTGCTCGTTGCTCGGACGAATACTTCGCCCGCTCGAGAAAATGGCAGCTCCCGCCGTTTTGCTTTTTGGCGGCCAGAAACAGAGCCAATCACAAGCCAGGAGACTCTGCACTCCACCCAGCATGACGTGGTACCCTTACACGTCGATAGCAGTGGTTGGCTGGCCAGATCAGGTGACCCTGGGATAGACTAGCCGCTGCCCGCGCTGCTCGGATCATTCTGTGTCTGGATGCCGCTAGGGAGAGAGCCGCTGCTGGTCAGGGAAAGCGTTAGGGTGTTCTATTAGCTTACTGTTAGGCAGGAGTGATTCTCAAAGAACCCAACAGCCCTTCTTAGGGCTACAATAACGTTATACTTTTTTTATTTTAATTTGCATCTAGTACCATTTTGTGAGGAATTAGCAGGGGGACTTGCTACCGTTGTGTTTAGCTCTTAGTGGCACACATATCCATAGCAAAGACCGAAGTGGGAAAATTTAGTAGGGGTTGGATTTCAATTAGGCACTAACTCAGTGTCATCTCATCTGACAGTAGTGTGCTTTGATACTTGGCTAGAAAATAGCCATAGGAGAATACAAAGAGCTTACTTACGCATACAGTAGCGTTCTATATATTTGATTTCTGGTTGATCTGCTGGTGGCTGTACTCTCTGCAGTGCATGTACTAGCCAATTCTGAGCAATTTGTAGTGAGACTTGCGACCGCTGTGTTCTGCGCTTAGTGACGCACATATCCATAGCAAAGACCGAAGTGGGAAAATTTAGTAGGGGTTGGATTTCAATTAGGCACTAACTCAGTGTCATCTCATCTGACAGTAGTGTGCTTTGATACTTGGCTAGAAAATAGCCATAGGAGAATACAAAGAGCTTACTTACACATACAGTAGCGTTCTATATATTTGATTTCTGGTTGATCTGCTGGTGGCTGTACTTTCTGCAGTGCATGTACTAGCCAATTCTGAGCAATTTGTAGTGAGACTTGCGACCGCTGTGTTCTGCGCTTAGTGACGCACATATCCATAGCAAAGACCGAAGTGGGAAAATTTAGTAGGGGTTGGATTTCAATTAGGCACTAACTCAGTGTCATCTCATCTGGCATAGTAGTGTGCTTTGATACTTGGCTAGAAAATAGCCATAGGAGAATACAAAGAGCTTACTTACGCATACAGTAGCGTTCTATATATTTGATTTCTGGTTGATCTGCTGGTGGCTGTACTTTCTGCAGTGCATGTACTAGCCAATTCTGAGCAATTTGTAGTGAGACTTGCGACCGCTGTGTTCTGCGCTTAGTGACGCACATATCCATAGCAAAGACCGAAGTGGGAAAATTTAGTAGGGGTTGGATTTCAATTAGGCACTAACTCAGTGTCATCTCATCTGACAGTAGTGTGCTTTGATACTTGGCTAGAAAATAGCCATAGGAGAATACAAAGAGCTTACTTACGCATACAGTAGCGTTCTATATATTTGATTTCTGGTTGATCTGCTGGTGGCTGTACTTTCTGCAGTGCATGTACTAGCCAATTCTGAGCAATTTGTAGTGAGACTTGCGACCGCTGTGTTCTGCGCTTAGTGACGCACATATCCATAGCAAAGACCGAAGTGGGAAAATTTAGTAGGGGTTGGATTTCAATTAGGCACTAACTCAGTGTCATCTCATCTGGCATAGTAGTGTGCTTTGATACTTGGCTAGAAAATAGCCATAGGAGAATACAAAGAGCTTACTTACGCATACAGTAGCGTTCTATATATTTGATTTCTGGTTGATCTGCTGGTGGCTGTACTTTCTGCAGTGCATGTACTAGCCAATTCTGAGCAATTTGTAGTGAGACTTGCGACCGCTGTGTTCTGCGCTTAGTGACGCACATATCCATAGCAAAGACCGAAGTGGGAAAATTTAGTAGGGGTTGGATTTCAATTAGGCACTAACTCAGTGTCATCTCATCTGACAGTAGTGTGCTTTGATACTTGGCTAGAAAATAGCCATAGGAGAATACAAAGAGCTTACTTACGCATACAGTAGCGTTCTATATATTTGATTTCTGGTTGATCTGCTGGTGGCTGTACTTTCTGCAGTGCATGTACTAGCCAATTCTGAGCAATTTGTAGTGACGAGACTTGCGACCGCTGTGTTCTGCGCTTAGTGACGCACATATCCATAGCAAAGACCGAAGTGGGAAAATTTAGTAGGGGTTGGATTTCAATTAGGCACTAACTCAGTGTCATCTCATCTGACAGTAGTGTGCTTTGATACTTGGCTAGAAAATAGCCATAGGAGAATACAAAGAGCTTACTTACGCATACAGTAGCGTTCTATATATTTGATTTCTGGTTGATCTGCTGGTGGCTGTACTTTCTGCAGTGCATGTACTAGCCAATTCTGAGCAATTTGTAGTGAGACTTGCGACCGCTGTGTTCTGCGCTTAGTGACGCACATATCCATAGCAAAGACCGAAGTGGGAAAATTTAGTAGGGGTTGGATTTCAATTAGGCACTAACTCAGTGTCATCTCATCTGACAGTAGTGTGCTTTGATACTTGGCTAGAAAATAGCCATAGGAGAATACAAAGAGCTTACTTACGCATACAGTAGCGTTCTATATATTTGATTTCTGGTTGATCTGCTGGTGGCTGTACTTTCTGCAGTGCATGTACTAGCCAATTCTGAGCAATTTGTAGTGAGACTTGCGACCGCTGTGTTCTGCGCTTAGTGACGCACATATCCATAGCAAAGACCGAAGTGGGAAAATTTAGTAGGGGTTGGATTTCAATTAGGCACTAACTCAGTGTCATCTCATCTGACAGTAGTGTGCTTTGATACTTGGCTAGAAAATAGCCATAGGAGAATACAAAGAGCTTACTTACGCATACAGTAGCGTTCTATATATTTGATTTCTGGTTGATCTGCTGGTGGCTGTACTTTCTGCAGTGCATGTACTAGCCAATTCTGAGCAATTTGTAGTGAGACTTGCGACCGCTGTGTTCTGCGCTTAGTGACGCACATATCCATAGCAAAGACCGAAGTGGGAAAATTTAGTAGGGGTTGGATTTCAATTAGGCACTAACTCAGTGTCATCTCATCTGACAGTAGTGTGCTTTGATACTTGGCTAGAAAATAGCCATAGGAGAATACAAAGAGCTTACTTACGCATACAGTAGCGTTCTATATATTTGATTTCTGGTTGATCTGCTGGTGGCTGTACTTTCTGCAGTGCATGTACTAGCCAATTCTGAGCAATTTGTAGTGACGAGACTTGCGACCGCTGTGTTCTGCGCTTAGTGACGCACATATCCATAGCAAAGACCGAAGTGGGAAAATTTAGTAGGGGTTGGATTTCAATTAGGCACTAACTCAGTGTCATCTCATCTGACAGTAGTGTGCTTTGATACTTGGCTAGAAAATAGCCATAGGAGAATACAAAGAGCTTACTTACGCATACAGTAGCGTTCTATATATTTGATTTCTGGTTGATCTGCTGGTGGCTGTACTTTCTGCAGTGCATGTACTAGCCAATTCTGAGCAATTTGTAGTGAGACTTGCGACCGCTGTGTTCTGCGCTTAGTGACGCACATATCCATAGCAAAGACCGAAGTGGGAAAATTTAGTAGGGGTTGGATTTCAATTAGGCACTAACTCAGTGTCATCTCATCTGACAGTAGTGTGCTTTGATACTTGGCTAGAAAATAGCCATAGGAGAATACAAAGAGCTTACTTACGCATACAGTAGCGTTCTATATATTTGATTTCTGGTTGATCTGCTGGTGGCTGTACTTTCTGCAGTGCATGTACTAGCCAATTCTGAGCAATTTGTAGTGAGACTTGCGACCGCTGTGTTCTGCGCTTAGTGACGCACATATCCATAGCAAAGACCGAAGTGGGAAAATTTAGTAGGGGTTGGATTTCAATTAGGCACTAACTCAGTGTCATCTCATCTGACAGTAGTGTGCTTTGATACTTGGCTAGAAAATAGCCATAGGAGAATACAAAGAGCTTACTTACGCATACAGTAGCGTTCTATATATTTGATTTCTGGTTGATCTGCTGGTGGCTGTACTTTCTGCAGTGCATGTACTAGCCAATTCTGAGCAATTTGTAGTGACGAGACTTGCGACCGCTGTGTTCTGCGCTTAGTGACGCACATATCCATAGCAAAGACCGAAGTGGGAAAATTTAGTAGGGGTTGGATTTCAATTAGGCACTAACTCAGTGTCATCTCATCTGGCATAGTAGTGTGCTTTGATACTTGGCTAGAAAATAGCCATAGCAATAGGATAGCATTGTTTGGTTTTAAAAACTCAAAAAAAAACAAAAAACACAAAAAAAAAAAAAAAACACAAAAAAAAACAAAAAAAAGTAAAAAAAAAAATAAAGTTATAACTCTCATTTTAAAAATGTTTAACCCGAGGGCTAGGGGTAGAGGACGAGGGCGGGGACGTGGGCGTCCAACTACTGCAGGGGTCAGAGGCCGTGGTCCTGGGCGGGGTGAGACACCACCTGCTGATGAGGGAGCAGGGGAACGCCGCAGAGCTACACTCCCTAGGTTCATGTCTGAAGTTACTGGGACTCGTGGTAGAGCACTGTTGAGGCCAGAACAGTGCGAACAGGTGATGTCGTGGATTGCTGACAATGCTTCGAGCAATTTGTCCACCACCAGTCAGTCTTCCACGCAGTCCACCCATGTCACCGAAATCGCCACTCCTCCAGCTCCTGCACCTCAGCCTCCTCCCCCCCAGTCTGCCCCCTCCCAGGAAAATTTGGCATTTGAACCGGCATACTCTGAGGAACTGTTTTCTGGACCCTTCCAACAGTCACAAACCACTTGTCCGGTTGCTGCTGAGCAATTTTCCGATGCCCAGGTTTTCCAACAGTCACAGTCTGTGGGTGATGATGACCTTCTTGACGTAGTGGAAGTGTGTAAAGAGGTGTCCGACGATGAGGAGACACGGTTGTCAGACAGTGGGGAAGTTGTTGTCAGGGCAGGAAGTCCGAGGGGGGAGCAGACTGAGGGATCGGAGGATGATGAGGTGACAGACCCAAGCTGGGTTGAGAGGCCGGGTGAACACAGTGCTTCTGAGACGGAGGAGAGTCCTCGACCAGAACAGGTTGGAAGAGGCAGTGGTGGGGCCAGACGGAGAGGCAGGGCCAGAGCTGGTGCATCAGCGCCAAATGTGTCAACTAGTGAAGCTCCCGTGGCGAGGGCTCCTGCGGCGAGGGCTAGATCTTCAGAAGTCTGGAGGTTCTTTAAGGAAACACCGGATGACCGACGGACTGTGGTGTGCAACATTTGCCAAACCAGGCTCAGCAGGGGTTCCACCACTACTAGCTTAACTACCACCAGTATGCGCAGGCATATGAATGCTAAACAGCCCACTCAGTGGCAACAAGCCCGTTCACCTCCGGCCGTGCACACCACTGCTCCTTCCCCTGTGTCAGCTGCTAGTCAGCCCCCTGCCCAGGACCCTGCCACAAAAACCCCATCGTCGCCTCCACGATCCTCCACAGCATCCACCAGCGTTCAGCTCTCCATACCCCAGACGCTGGAGCGGAAACGCAAATATAGTGCAACCCACCCGCACGCCCAAGCCCTTAATGTGCACATCTCCAGATTGCTTAGCCTGGAGATGCTGCCCTATAGGCTAGTAGAGACCGAGGCCTTTCGCAACCTCATGGCGGCGGCCGCCCCTCGGTATTCGGTCCCCAGCCGCCACTACTTTTCCCGATGTGCCGTCCCAGCCCTGCACCAGCACGTGTCAGACAACATCATCCGTGCCCTGACCAACGCCGTTTCTGACAAGGTCCACCTGACCACGGACACGTGGACGAGTGCTGCCGGGCAGGGCCACTATATATCGCTGACGGCACATTGGGTTAACTTGGTGGAGGCTGGGACCGAGTCTGACACTGGGGCTGCTCATATACTGCCGACGCCGAGGATTGCGGGGCCTACCTCGGTCCAGGTGTTTCAGGCCTACTATGCCTCCTCCTCCTCCCACCCCTCCTCCACCTCCTCCTCCGAACTACCATCCGTGGGCACGGCGCCATCAGTCGGTAGCTCTAGGCACAGCAGCAGTGCCGTCGCTAAGCGACAGCAGGCGGTGCTCAAACTGCTGAGCCTAGGCGACAAAAGGCACACCGCCCAAGAGCTATTACAGGGCATCACGGCGCAGACTGATCTGTGGCTGGCACCGCTGAACCTCAAGCCGGGAATGGTTGTGTGTGACAACGGCCGTAACCTGGTGGCGGCTCTGCAACTCGGCAGACTGACACATGTGCCATGCCTGGCCCATGTGTTAAATCTGATAGTTCAGCGTTTCCTCAAGACATACCCCAATCTGTCTGATTTGCTCACGAAGGTGCGCCGCATCTGTGCGCATTTCAGGAAGTCCAGCCCAGATGCTGCCACTCTCAGGGCAGCGCAGCGCCGCCTCCAACTGCCCGCTCACCGACTGTTGTGCGACGTGCCCACGAGGTGGAATTCAACACTGACCATGTTATCCAGAGTTTACCAGCAGCGCAGAGCGATTGTAGACTGCCAGATGTCAACTTCCACCAGAACTGGTAGTCAGGTCAGTCAGCTTCCTCAAGTCTACAATGAGGAGTGGACGTGGATGTCTGATATCTGTCAGGTGCTGAGTAACTTTGAGGAGTCAACACAGATGGTCAGTGGCGATGCCGCCATCATCAGCCTCACCATCCCGCTGCTTGGCCTGTTGAAAAACTCTCTGGTCAGCATGAAGTCGGAAGCTTTGCGCTCGTCACAAGAGACAGGGGAAGAATATTCCCTTGTTGATAGCCAAAGCACCCTCAGGTCTGTTTCTCAGCGCATATCGGAGGAGGTGGAGGTGGAGGAGGATGAGGAGGAAGAGGAGGAGAATGTTGGTGAGACACAAGAGGGGACCATTGTTGAGTCCTTTACTGTTCAGCGTGTATGGGCAGAAGAAGAGGAGTTGGAGGAGTTGGAGGAGGAGGAAATGGACAGTCAGGCCAGTGAGGGGAGTGAATTCTTACGCGTTGGTACTCTGGCGCATATGGCAGATTTCATGCTAGGCTGCCTATCCCGTGACCCTCGCGTTCAAAGAATTTATTCCAGCACCGATTACTGGGTGTTCACTCTCCTGGACCCACGGTACAAGCAAAATCTTTCCACTCTCATCCCTGCAGAGGAAAGGAGTGTGAGAATGCATGAATACCAGCAGGCCCTGGTGCACAAGCTGAAACAGTATTTCCCTTCTGACAGCGCTAGCGGCAGAGTGCGTAGTTCTGCGGGACAAGTAGCGAGGGAGAGTAGGCGAGCAGGCAGCTTGTCCAGCACTGGCAAGGGTACGCTTTACAAGGCTTTTGCCAGCTTTATGTCACCCCAGCAAGACACTGTCACCTGTCCCCAGTCTCGGCAGAGTAGGGCTGATCTTTACAGAAAGATGGTGAGGGAGTACGTAGCTGACCATACCATCGTCCTAAATGATCACACAGCTCCCTACAACTACTGGGTTTCAAAGCTGGACATGTGGCACGAACTGGCGCTGTACGCCTTGGAGGTTCTTGCCTGCCCTGCCGCTAGCGTCTTGTCCGAGCGGGTTTTCAGTGCAGCTGGTGGCATCATCACCGATAAGCGTACACGCCTGTCGACTGACAGCGCTGACAGGCTGACGCTTATTAAAATGAATAAAGGCTGGATTTCTCAGAATTTCCAATCTCCACCAGGTGAAGGAAGCTCAACCTGAATAATTGATCCACTCCTCCTCCTCCTCATTTTCCTCCTTCTCCTCCTCTTTGTACAGTAAAGCAGAGGAAAATGGCTATTTTTTGACAGGGCCCACTGGCTCTTGCTATAGTACTTCATGCATTTAATTTTTCTGGAGGGCCACCTACCCGGTCCTCTGTTTGAAACAATTTTTGGGAGTGCCACATACAGGCACTCAATCTATTCCATTTTACTGCAGGGCCACCTACCTGCTCCTCTGGTTTGAAACATTTTTGGGACTGCCACATACAGGCACTCAATCTATTCCATTTTACTGGAGGGCCACCTACCTGCTCCTCTGGTTTGAAAAATTTTTGGGACTGCCACATACAGGCACTCAATCTATTCCATTTTACTGCAGGGCCACCTACCTGCTCCTCTGGTTTGAAACATTTTTGGGACTGCCACATACAGGCACTCAATCTATTCCATTTTACTGGAGGGCCACCTACCTGCTCCTCTGGTTTGAAAAATTTTTGGGACTGCCACATACAGGCACTCAATCTATTCCATTTTACTGCAGGGCCACCTACCTGCTCCTCTGGTTTGAAAAATTTTTGGGACTGCCACATACAGGCACTCAATCTATTCCATTTTACTGCAGGGCCACCTACCTGCTCCTCTGGTTTGAAACATTTTTGGGACTGCCACATACAGGCACTCAATCTATTCCATTTTACTGGAGGGCCACCTACCTGCTCCTCTGGTTTGAAAAATTTTTGGGACTGCCACATACAGGCACTCAATCTATTCCATTTTACTGCAGGGCCACCTACCTGCTCCTCTGGTTTGAAACATTTTTGGGACTGCCACATACAGGCACTCAATCTATTCCATTTTACTGGAGGGCCACCTACCTGCTCCTCTGGTTTGAAAAATGTTTGGGACTGCCACATACAGGCACTATCCAAATTAAATTGTCTCCATAGCAGCCTCCACACGTTGTCTCCATTGCTACCTCCAAAAGTCGTCCATATAGCTGCCTCCATACATCGTCCCTTTATCAAACGAGGTGTGTCAGGCAGAAATTTGGGTTGTTTTCATGGATTACACATCAAAGTTGTTAACTTTGTCGCCACCCTGCTGTGTTATCCACAAAATATACTGGCAAACTTTTACCATTTAGGGATATTATTTCAGCGCTTCTTGCGCATCTGTTTACATTCCCCTCACCCGCCATATCCTAAACTTATAAGAACGCTACTACACTTGATCTTATACAAAAGGTTCTTAGAAGTGCTGTTTGGGGAGTAGCCTAGAGACAGGGGCTTGAATTGGCGAAAGCTCGCCTGGCAGCGGAGCGCCAGCTCCATGCGCATCATGCGCTTCTTGCGCATCTGTTTACATTCCCCTCACCCGCCATATCCCAAACTTATAAGAACGCTACTACACTTAACTTGGTGCAGGCTGGGACCGAGTCTGACCCTGGGGCTGGTCATATACTGCCGACGCAGAGAATTGCGGGGCCTACCTCGGTCCAGGTCTCAAAGGCCTACTATACCTCCTCCCACCCCTCCTCCACCTCCTCCTCCTCCGAATTACCATCCGTGGGCATGGCGCCATCAGTCGGTAGCTCTAGGCACAGCAGCAGTGCCGTCGCTAAGCGACAGCAGGCGGTGCTGAAACTGCTGAGCCTAGGCGATAAAAGGCACACCGCCCAAGAGCTATTACAGGGCATTCCACATCAAAGTTGTTAACTTTGTCGCCACCCTGCTGTGTAATCCACAAAATATACTTGCAAACTTTTACCATTTAGGGATATTATTTCAGCGCTTCTTGCGCATCTGTTTACATTCCCCTCACCCGCCATATCCTAAACTTATAAGAACGCTACTACACTTGATCTTATACAAAAGGTTCTTAGAAGTGCTGTTTGGGGAGTAGCCTAGAGACAGGGGCTTGGATTGGCAAAAGCTCGCCTGGCTGCAGAGCGCCAGCTCCATCCCAAGATCCAACTAACATAGTTGCAGCACCTTTAATCTACTACTAGTTCACTGCCTCCATAATAATAATAATAATAATCTTTATTTATATAGCGCCATCATATTCCGTAGCGCTTTACAAATCATAGGAAACAAATACAAATGTATTGTAACAGAGCACAACATTTGTATGGAACAACAGGAGTGAGGTCCCTGCTCGCCAGAGCTTACGGTTTATGAAGATGATGGGGTAACACGAGGTAAAAGAATATTTAACGGTCAAGCCATTCTTCTTAGGGAATAGAACAAAATATAATAAATGGAATTGCTGTCGCTTGAACCACTCAGCCGTCATCTTATATACCAGGTCCAGGGTGAATGGGACTGCAGAGAAGTCTGGTGCCTGTTGGTTGCTGGATAACAGATGGGAGGACGACACAGGACGGGTTAGTAGAAGAGTTAAAACTTCATGCAGTTAATGAGTGTTATAGGCTTGCCTAAAGAAATGGGTTTTAAGAGCACGTTTGAAACTTTGGAGGTTAGGTATTAGTCTGATAGTCCAGGGCAGAGCATTCCATAGAATTGGTGCAGCTCTAGAGAAGTCTTGGAGACGCGAGTGGGAGGTCCGCACTAGGGTAGAGGTTAATCTAAGATCACTGGCGGATCTAAGAGCACGGGTTGGGCGATAGACTGAGATAAGAGAGGAGAGGTAGGGGGGTGCAGCATTATACAGAGCTTTATGGATGAGGGTTATTATTATTTTAAACTGTATTCGAAAGGAGACTGGCAGCCAGTGCAGCGACTGGCATGAACTGTAAGCATACATGGTCCCCTTATCAAACGAGCTGTGTCAGGCAGAATTTTGGGTTGTTTTCATGGCTTCCATGTTAACTTTGTCGCCACCCTGCTGTGTAATCCACAAAATATACTGGCAAACTTTTATCATGTACCGATATTTTTTGAGCGCTTCTTGCTCACCTCCTTTGGTTCCTCTCTGACACCCATTGGTTTGAAGCCTGAGTCCAATTAGGGTATGTCGCCATGCCACTCTCTAGCCTGCTGCCGCTGCCTCTGCCTCTGCATGCCGTCCCCTGTAGTGTCAGGGTCAATTATTGGATGTTTTACATGCTATCTAGCTTCATTCTGTCACTCTGTCATGGCCATGCTGTTGCCCATAATTTCGGCATAATGGTGCGATTAAGCAGCCTCAGAGGCATCCATGCATGCTGCCCCTGCTGTTTCCTGTCCATTTCCGTGGTGTTTCCATCCTTTTCTGAGGTTCCCAGGTGTTTGGCAAAGCTTCCCTGTGCAGAGCCTTGGTCCCCTTGAAAAATGCTCGAGTCTCCCATTGACTTCAATGGGGTTCGTTATTCGAGACGAGCACTCGAGCATCGGGAAAAGTTCGTCTCGAATAACGAGTACCCGAGCATTTTAGTGTTCGCTCATCTCTAGTTATCACCTTTGCTTTATGGCAAGGTGCTCCATCATGCTGGAAAAGGCATTGTTGATCACCAAACTGCTCTTGGACAGTTGGGAGAAGTTGCTCTTGGAGGACATTCTGGTACCATTCTTTATTCATGGATGTGTTTTTAGGCAAGACTGTCAGAGAGCCGATTCCCTTGACTGAGAAGCAACCCCACACATGAATGGTTGCAGGATGCTTTACAGTTGGCAAGAGATAAGACTGGTGGTATCGCTCACATTGTCTTCTCCGAACAAGCTGTATTCGAGATGTTTCAAACAATCGGAAAGGGGATTCATCAGAGAAAATGACTTTACCCTAGTCCTCAGCAGTCCACTCCCTGTACCTTTTGCAGAATATCAGTCTGTACCTGATGTTTTTTCTAGAGAGAAGTGGCTTCTTTGCTGCCAACCTTGACACCAGGCCTTACTCCAAGAGTCTTCGCCTCACAGTGTGTGCAGATGCACTCACACCTGCCTGCTGCCATTCCTGAGCAAGCTCTGCACTGCTGGTAGCCCTATCCCGAAACTGAAACACTTTTAAGAGATGGTCCTGGCGCTTGCTGGTCCTTCTTGGGTGGCCTGGAGCCTTTTTGGCAACAATGGAAGCTTTCTCCTTGAATTCCTTGATGATGCGATAGATTGTTGACTGAGGTGCAATCTTTCTAGCTGTGATACTCTTCCCTGTTAGGCCAGTTTTGTGTAGTGAAATGATGACTTCACGTGTTTCTTTAGAGATAACCATGGTTAACAGAATAGAAACAATAATGCCAAGCACCAGCCTCCTTTTAAAGTGTCCTGTGGTGTGATTCTTACTTAATCATGACAGATTGATCTCCAGCCCTGTCCTCATCAACACCCACAACTGTGTTAATGAAGCAATCACTGAAACAATGTTAGCTACTCCTTTTAAGGCAGGCATGCAATGAAGTTGAGATGTGTTTTGGGGGAAAAAGTCCATTTTCTAGGCAAATATTGGCGTTTGCAATTAATTGCTGTTAAGATGATCACTCTTTATAACATTCTGGAGTATATGCAAATTGCCATTATAAAACCTGATGCAGTAGACTTTGTAAAAATTAACATTTGTATAATTCTCAAAACTTTTGGCCATGACTGTAGATAGCTAGCCCGTACCCACCAGAGTATAGCCTGCCAGCCCATACTCCCCCAGTATATAGCCTACCAACCAATACCCCTTAGTATATAGACACCCACCCTATTCCCCAGTATATAGCTAGCCATCCCATCCCCCAGTATATAGCCAGCCATCCCATGCCCCCAGTATATAGCCAACCAGCCAATAACCCTTAGTATATAGCCTGCAAGCCCATGTACTCTAGTATATAGCTAGCCAGCCTATACCCCCAGTATATAGCCTTCCAGCCAATGCCCCTTAGTATATAGCCAGCCCATAGGCTACATTAAATAGCAAACTCGAGGTTCTCAGTTACATTTTGATCAAATTGTATAACCCACTTACCACTTCACAGTGACCTCGTTGTAGTGGGTCCCTACGCTATTGTGTGTGGCATCACAAGACCCAGTTGCCCCCCAGCACCCATACTGGCAGGCATAGCCCCATGGCTCCAGATCCCCACCAGCACTGCACGTCAGAAGCAGCAGATTTTTTTTTAAAAAGGATGAAATAAGTCTAACCTTTAATCATTTGTTTTTGATCCAAGGGGATGCAAAAACAAAGCTGATGCCATTTGACCCTTAGTAGGGGAAAATTCCTTTCCATCCCCAAATATGGCAGTCTTTTCTCCTTGGAAAAATTTTTGTTCCTATAACCTGTGCTATTTAGGCATTTAGGATCTTCTTGTACATGTGTAATGTATCAGCCGTTACCAATTTCATACCGGTATTTTCATTAAAATAAAAAACCTTCACAATCTCCACAAAGACCCCTGACTTCCAAATCCACAGAAGCCCAAACTAAATCCGACCAAACTACCACCCAGGGCCTCAAACCATTCAAGCCTCTAACTACTCATTTGAGGCAGGCCATTCCATAGGCCTTACCCCTACCACATTCAATGACATATCCACTGATAAACACAAGGTTAAAAACCAGTGTGCCACCAGAATCTGATCTGCTACCAACTCAACTAACCCCTAAACTCAGCCTCATATATTCCCCTTCTGGACACTTTAACCCCACAAGCCCCACTTATTGAGACCCCCAAAAATTCCAGTCTCATCCATCAGTTTTTTCATCAGGGTTCACAGAAAAGTAAAAAAAAAAATTATTTATTAGATGCCGTAGAGGAGGCAAATCCTGCCCCTCTGTAACCACAACTTATCCAACTACCAACTCTACAAAAGTGAATTCGGTGTTGACCGAAAAACCAAAACAAGCTTCCCATGGACCGCCCCTTAGAAGTGCAAATGTGTTTCCACATATATACAAAGCACGCACTACGTGCAAGGCAACACTCTAGTGACCCACTAGCCGCAAACCTACCAGCTACAGGTGTAACTAGGTGTGGCAAACCATCTTCTCAGGGACCGCCTCTTAGAGAAGTGAATATATAATATCTCTCCACATATAGGGGCTTATTTACTAAGGGCCCACGGGCGCATTTCCATTGGGTTTTCCAACATTTTCAGGGATCGCGCAGCTGGGACAGGTATTTAGAAGGGTATTATGTCACACGTGATCGGATTCTGGTACATCGGCGCCGGCTTTCATGCAACAGAAATTGGGGGCTGGGCCATCGGATGATCCAGGATTTAACTTAAAAATTGTGTTGCAAGTCATGCACTTACATGCATCGGAAGGAAGATGTTGAACTCTGGCAGACCTGAGAGGGGAAGCAACACATGCAGTATATCTTCTTGGATCGCGGCACAGTGCATTGTTGTCGGACAATGCACTTTTGGGATCTCTTCCGGACTGGGTAAGTAAATGTGCCCCATAATCTATTAGCTGCAAAACCAACTGGCTGGTGACATAACCAGGTATGGCTTGCAAAACTAAAACCGTCTTCCCAGGAACCGCCCCTTAGGGAAGGATATCTGAAAACGTTGCACAGCATGCTGTAATACTGATATTGCTGTTTTTTTTATTATTATTATTTTATTATTATTTTTTTTTTTATATATAAATTTCTGATCATTATTATGAAGAGACCTGTGGGTTATACTTGAGACAACTTACTCAAGTCCCTGCCTATGATGTATGGTGCTTCATCACACGAGTGATGATAAATACTATATAATGAGCCAGCTGGTCTGAATACAGACAGACAATGCCATACTGCTATATATACAAATATATATACATACAAGCACTGTAATACAGGCTATAGTCAATTATAATCAATTATTTGCCGGTTAGCTGCATGTGGTAATTACACAATATAAAGCGTCCAAGGACCTAGAATTTATCAATAGGATCCATTTATCTTACAGAATTAGGTGCAGCAGTAACACTGACCATGTGTCTAGCTAATTTTCCAGCTATTTCATGTGGATAAATGTAATATAATATTACAATGTTCCATTATAAGCTGAAGCAGCATGTAATCCCCTCAGTATTGTACCATCCACCACTCATGTATTATAAAGTATATAGTGCACAGAAGGTATACATGGACAATCCATAATATATAAGATAAAAATAAAGGCTACCTATATATAATATACAACTTGGTGCCATAACTACCATGAAGCAGTGAGATAAAAGTTATGTACCCTGCACCAGACACATAAAGATCTGAATGCAGCATGTACTGATTATAAATGACCTGGGATGGGCTACTATAGAATCCCTATATGAGTGATATGGAGATTCTATTCAGATCACTAAATTCCCCATAACCAGCCACTACAATTACTCTGTGCAGGGCAATGCTGGACCACATAGACCAGGAATGTGGGTACCTGCACCTATCATGGTCAGTAACTAACAGTAAGGTGTAGGCCACCTAGACTACAGAGAGCTAGTTGATATTATACAAGACTAGTAACAGTGCAGCCTCCATCTTTGATACTGAACATGTGCTTTCTATGATAGCTCCTCTCTCCCTAGTGTATAATACATGTGACCTCCACATAACAAGCAGAGTAATGGTGGATATCTGCCCTTAGTCCCTATCTTCCTAATCCAAAAGGACAGTACTCCTGAAGAAGCTCCAGTATAGAGCTTGTGATTGTTTTGCCATGCGGATTAGTATACCTTAGCATAGCTCCCAACCGTCCCGATTTTGACGGGACTTTCCCGTTTTTCGTACCTCTGCCCTGCGTCACGGGCAGCTATGATATTGTCACGGATTTTCCCCCCAGGTCCCGCTGTGTCCCGGCGCTGTGTCCTCATAGTAAATACTTTGAAAGTCTGAACTCACAGTACAGAATGGCTTCTACAGACATCGGGAGGGAATCCTTTTCAGAGAAGTGTCGGGCTTAGCGGAGAGAGCAGGGACCACGTCATCAGCTTCAGATCAGCATCTGTCCATATATGGTCACTCCATCTCCTAGGGTTCCCCAGAGCAGACATCGGGAGGGAATCCTTTTCAGAGAAGTGTCGGCTTAGCAGAGAGAGCAGGGACCACGTCATCAGGTCAGATCAGTATCTGTCCATATATGGTCTCCAGGGCTTCCCCAGACACAAGCTATTTATATAATTAAATTAAATAAAGTTTTGCCCAGGCTGAGATTCGAACCTGGGACCCTCTGCACTGCAGACAGGAGCTTAACTAACTGAGCTATAAGCCCAGTAATACAGAGCTGAGGATTTCTGGTAACTAAGACATGTTATCTGCCATTTACACTGTGACACAGACTAATGCACTGATATATAGAGAGCAGGGGCGTAACTACAGCCGTAGCAGACGTAGCCGTTGCTACGGGGCCCGGCAGGGTCATGGGCCCGTACTCGGCTGTGTGTCCCGGGCTCCTCTTGGCTGTAGTTACGCCCCTGTAATGGGCAGAGCTCCGGTACTGAGATGCAGGGCTGGATTTAGGGGCGGGCACCATCCTTCTGCTCCGTGTAGCCTGCACGGAGGATCCTGCTATCAGGAGGGAGAGAGGGAGGGGAGGAGACTGGCTGCAGCCAATCCCTGCTCTGCATGTCAGCAGCGCGGGAGACTCAACCTGTGAGATGTCAGCACCTGAAGCAGCAGCAGCCACAGCAGCCGCCTCCATAGCAGCCAGGAATCATCCAGAGATAAGTCCTCCCTTCCCCCAGGGTCTCCTCACACTCTGTCTTAACCCCTTAGTGTCCTGTGTGCAGGAGCAGCTAAGAAGCTCCTAAGTGTCCCTTACAGACCCCTCTGCATCATCCCCTCAGATCTTCCCCCACCACTGAAATTCTACAGTAATATGATGTTCTGCAGCAGCTGTTGTGGAGCAGTCAGTAATAAATGTGACGCAGTTAGTAATAAGTGTGACGCAGTTAGTAATAAATGTGACGCAGTCAGTAATAAATGTGACGCAGTCAGTAATAAATGTGACGCAGTCAGTAATAAATGTGATACAGTCAGTAATAAATGTGATGTAGTCAGTAATAAATGTGATGCAGTCAGTAATAAATGTGATACAGTCAGTAATAAATGTGAAGCAGTCAGTAATAAATGTGGTGCAGTCAGTAATAAATGTGATACAGTCAGTAATAAATGTGACGCAGTCAGTAATAAATGTGATGCAGTCAGTAATAAATGTGAAGCAGTCAGTAATAAATGTGGTGCAGTCAGTAATAAATGTGAAGCAGTCAGTAATAAATGTGACGCAGTCAGTAATAAATGTGATACAGTCAGTAATAAATGTGAAGCAGTCAGTAATAAATGTGACGCAGTCAGTAATAAATGTGGAGCAGTCAGTAATAAATGTGGTGCAGTCAGTAATAAATGTGAAGCAGTCAGTAATAAATGTGACGCAGTCAGTAATAAATGTGATACAGTCAGTAATAAATGTGAAGCAGTCAGTAATAAATGTGACGCAGTCAGTAATAAATGTGGAGCAGTCAGTAATAAATGTGGTGCAGTCAGTAATAAATGTGAAGCAGTCAGTAATAAATGTGGAGCAGTCAGTAATAAATGTGACGCAGTCAGTAATAAATGTGGTGCAGTCAGTAATAAATGTGGAGCAGTTAGTAATAAATGTGATACAGTCAGTAATAAATGTGGAGCAGTTAGTAATAAATGTGATACAGTCAGTAATAAATGTGATGCAGTCAGTAATAAATGTGATACAGTCAGTAATAAATGTGACGCAGTCAGTAATAAATGTGATACAGTCAGTAATAAATGTGGTGCAGTCAGTAATAAATGTGACGCAGTCAGTAATAAATGTGACGCAGTCAGTAATAAATGTGGTGCAGTCAGTAATAAATGTGATACAGTCAGTAATAAATGTGGAGCAGTTAGTAATAAATGTGATACAGTCAGTAATAAATGTGATACAGTCAGTAATAAATGTGATACAGTCAGTAATAAATGTGGAGCAGTCAGTAATAAATGTGATACAGTCAGTAATAAATGTGATGCAGTCAGTAATAAATGTGATACAGTCAGTAATAAATGTGACGCAGTCAGTAATAAATGTGACGCAGTCAGTAATAAATGTGATACAGTCAGTAATAAATGTGGAGCAGTCAGTAATAAATGTGGAGCAGTCAGTAATAAATGTGATGCAGTCAGTAATAAATGTGACGCAGTCAGTAATAAATGTGACGCAGTCAGTAATAAATGTGATACAGTCAGTAATAAATGTGGAGCAGTCAGTAATAAATGTGGAGCAGTCAGTAATAAATGTGATACAGTCAGTAATAAATGTGATACAGTTAGTAATAAATGTGGTACAGTCAGTAATAAATGTGATGCAGTCAGTAATAAATGTGGAGCAGTCAGTAATAAATGTGATGCAGTCAGTAATAAATGTGATACAGTCAGTAATAAATGTGGCGCAGTCAGTAATAAATGTGATACAGTCAGTAATAAATGTGATACAGTCAGTAATAAATGTGATACAGTCAGTAATAAATGTGGCGCAGTTAGTAATAAATGTGGAGCAGTCAGTAATAAATGGGGTGTAGTCAGTGATAAATGTGGTGCAGTCAGTAATAAATGTGGAGCAGTCAGTAATAAATGTGGTGCAGTCAGTAATAAATGTGGAGCAGTCAGTAATAAATGTGGTGCAGTCAGTAATAAATGTGGAGCAGTCAGTAATAAATGTGGCGCACGTTCAGACTAAGCAGTAACAGCCCCTTTAGGTGACATTATTCTGTCTGAGTTGTGTATAATAATGTTCCGCAAGCGGCAGTTGGCTCGTGTATTGGAAGGTTCTGCAGCAGGTAGCGCATGTATTGGAAGGTTCTGTAGCGGATGGCTCGTGTATCGGGAGGTTCTGCAGCAGGTGGCGCATGTATTGGAAGGTTCTGCTGCTCCTGTTCCTGCTTCTTAGTGACTTTAGTAAAATGAAGCAAGAAGTCCAGAGATTTAATTCTTACCCTACTTTCTTGCAGCTAATGGCTACTCAGACAAGCAGTGTAAGGGTTAAACCTCCTGACTAATCGGCGATGAGGACACATGGCCCATACACTGGTACTGAGCGGGAGCGGCCATACTGATGGTTCTCACCACTATCAAGGGGTTCCAATATCTTCTTCCATTATGGAGAATAACAGAGACCGGCAGTAAATAGAAGCCCCTCCCCCAGCACCAGAACTGTTACCATTACTTATATGGTTGGAGGGGGCCCCAGCCAAAAATTTGCTATGGGGCCCACTCATTCCTAGTTACGCCACTGATAGAGAGGGATCTTCTCAGAGATTATTATTGTAATTATTGAGACTATTATTATTATTATAAATTTTATTATTTTTATTATAATGGAGATGATTATTAATAATGGTAAAAATAATAATAATCATCTCAATAATAATAATAATAATAATAATAATAATAGTCTCAATAATTACAATAATCTGAGAAGATCCCTCCCTATATACCAAGGCAGTATATAGTCATAGTTCTTAGTTACCAAAATTCTGCACCTTGTTAATCACTGAGATTATAGCTCAGTGGGGTTGAGGCGCTGTGTTATTATTGTATATGGACACTGCAGGTTCTGGGTTCAAATCCCAATGAGGATAATTTTTTTTCTTTTTTATTGAGATGATTTTTATTATTGTAATATGGCTAAAATTTGGGGCGTGGCCAGGGAGTGATTGGGGGTGTGGCTACGTGTGCCGCCATTTTGTCCCTCTTTCGTTTTCACAAATGTTGGGAGGTATGCCTTAGTAATACATTAACCGTGTGTACATGGGACATGAAGGTACAAATGTTCCTGTGTAACATTTTACAGTATGCATGAGGTAATTACCCTCATGTAAATTAGTGGTATTTGCAATGTGTGGTAACTACACCCTGACATAAACCAGTGATATGTACAGTGTGTGGCAAGTAAACCCTCATATAAATCAATGATATGTGCAGTGTATAGTAAGTACGCCCTCATATAAATCAGTGATATGTACAGTGTGTGAGGTAAGTAAACCCTCAAGTAGACCAGTGATAAGTACAGTTTTTGAGGTAACTAAGCCCTCATATAAATCAGCAATATGTACAATGTGTGAGGTACCTACCACCTCTTGCAAATCGGTAATATGTAGAGTGTGGGAGGTAACTAAAACCTCTTATAAAGCAGAGATATGTACAATGTGTGGGATATATCCAGTGTGTAAGGTAAGTACTCCCTCATGCAAATCAGTGCACTATATAGTGTTTAAAGCAATAAGCTCACATATCAGCCACGTATATAGCATGGGAGATGACAAGGAGCAGATAAATGGGTAATTATTAGAGATGAGCAAACATACTCGTCCGAGCTTGATGCTCGTTCGAGCATTAGCGTACTCGAAACTGCTCGTTGCTCGGACGAATACTTTGCCCGCTCGAGAAAATGGCAGCTCCCGCCGTTTTGCTTTTTGGCGGCCAGAAACAGAGCCAATCACAAGCCAGGAGACTCTGCACTCCACCCAGCATGACGTGGTACCCTTACACGTCGATAGCAGTGGTTGGCTGGCCAGATCAGGTGACCCTGGAATAGACTAGCCCCTGCCTGCGCTGCTCGGATCATTCTGTGTCTGGATGCCGCTAGGGAGAGAGCTGCTGCTGGTCAGGGAAAGCGTTAGGCTGTTCAATTAGAATAGTGTTAGGCAGGAGTGATTCTACAAGAACCCAACAGCCCTTCTTAGGGCTACAATAACGTTATACTTTTTTTTTTTTTTTATTTGCAGCTAGTACCATATTGTGAGGAATTTGCAGGGGGACTTGCTACCGTTGTGTTTAGCTCTTAGTGACACACATATCCACCTCAAACACCAAAGTGGGAAAATTTATTAGGGGTTTGATTTCAATTGGGCACAGTCTGCCATTTACTTTTTATTTTACGTTTATTTTTTCATAACTCAGCGTCATCTCATCTGGCATAGCAGTATGCTTTCATACTTGGCTAGAAAATAGCCATAGGAGAATCCAAACGGCTTACTTACGCCTACAATAGCGTTCTATATTTTATTTCTGGTTGATCTGCTGGTGGCTGTCCTTGCTGCAGTGCATCTACTACCAAATTGTGAGGAATTTGTAGTGAGACTTGCGACCTTTGTGTTTAGCGCTTAGTGACGCACATATCCATCGCAAAGACCGAAGTGGGAAAATTTATTAGGGGTTTGATTTCAATTAGGCACAGTCTGCCAGTTTCTTTTTATTTTACGTTTATTTTTTTAATAACTCAGCGTCATCTCATCTGGCATAGCAGTTTGCTTTCATACTTGGCTAGAAAATAGCCATAGGAGAATCCAAACGGCTTACTTACGCCTACAATAGCGTTATATATTTTATTTCTGGTTGATCTGCTGGTGGCTGTCCTTGCTGTAGTGCATCTACTACCATATTGTGAGGAATTTGTAGTGAGACTTGCGACCGTTGTGTTTAGCGCTTAGTGACGCACATATCCATCGCAAAGACCGAAGTGGGAAAATTTATTAGGGGTTGGATTTCAATTAGGCACAGTCTGCCATTTCCTTTTTATTTTACGTTTATTTTTTCATAACTCAGCGTCATCGCATCTGGCATAGCAGTGTGCTTTCATACTTGGCTAGAAAATAGCCATAGGAGAATCCAAACGGCTTACTTACGCCTACAATAGCGTTATATATATTTTATTTCTGGTTGATCTGCTGGTGGCTGTCCTTGCTGCAGTGCATCTACTACCAAATTGTGAGGAATTTGTAGTGAGACTTGCGACCTTTGTGTTTAGCGCTTAGTGACGCACATATCCATCGCAAAGACCGAAGTGGGAAAATTTATTAGGGGTTTGATTTCAATTAGGCACAGTCTGCCAGTTTCTTTTTATTTTACGTTTATTTTTTTAATAACTCAGCGTCATCTCATCTGGCATAGCAGTGTGCTTTCATACTTGGCTAGAAAATAGCCATAGGAGAATCCAAACGGCTTACTTACGCCTACAATAGCGTTATATATTTTATTTCTGGTTGATCTGCTGGTGGCTGTCCTTGCTGCAGTGCATCTACTACCAAATTGTGAGGAATTTGTAGTGAGACTTGCGACCTTTGTGTTTAGCGCTTAGTGACGCACATATCCATCGCAAAGACCGAAGTGGGAAAATTTATTAGGGGTTTGATTTCAGTTAGGCACAGTCTGCCAGTTTCTTTTTATTTTACGTTTATTTTTTTAATAACTCAGCGTCATCTCATCTGGCATAGCAGTGTGCTTTCATACTTGGCTAGAAAATAGCCATAGGAGAATCCAAACGGCTTACTTACGCCTACAATAGCGTTATATATTTTATTTCTGGTTGATCTGCTGGTGGCTGTCCTTGCTGCAGTGCATCTACTACCAAATTGTGAGGAATTTGTAGTGAGACTTGCGACCTTTGTGTTTAGCGCTTAGTGACGCACATATCCATCGCAAAGACCGAAGTGGGAAAATTTATTAGGGGTTTGATTTCAGTTAGGCACAGTCTGCCAGTTTCTTTTTATTTTACGTTTATTTTTTTAATAACTCAGCGTCATCTCATCTGGCATAGCAGTGTGCTTTCATACTTGGCTAGAAAATACCCATAGCAATAGGATAGCATCGTTTGGTTTTAAAAACTAAAAAACACAAAAAAAAAAAAAACACAAAAAAACACAAAAAAAAGTAAAAAAAAAATTAAAGTTAGAACTTTCATTTTCAAAATGTTTAACCCGAGGGCTAGGGGTAGAGGACGAGGGCGGGGACGTGGGCGTCCAACTACTGCAGGGGTCAGAGGCCGTGGTCCTGGGCGGGGTGAGACACCACCTGCTGATGAGGGAGCAGGGGAACGCCGCAGAGCTACACTCCCTAGGTTCATGTCTGAAGTTACTGGGACTCGTGGTAGAGCACTGTTGAGGCCAGAACAGTGCGAACAGGTGATGTCGTGGATTGCCGACAATGCTTCGAGCAATTTGTCCACCAGTCAGTCTTCCACGCAGTCCACCCATGTCACCGAAATCGGCACTCCTCCAGCTCCTGCACCTCAGCCTCCTCCCCCCCAGTCTACCCCCTCCCAGGAAAATTTGGCATTTGAACCGGCATACTCTGAGGAACTGTTTTCTGGACCCTTCCCACAGTCACAAACCACTTGTGCGGTTGCTGCTGAGCAATTTTCCGATGCCCAGGTTTTCCACCAGTCGCAGTCTGTGGGTGATGATGACCTTCTTGACGTAGTGGAAGAAGTGTGTAAAGAGGTGTCCGACGATGAGGAGACACGGTTGTCAGACAGTGGTGAAGTTGTTGTCAGGGCAGGAAGTCCGAGGGGGAGCAGACTGAGGGATCGGAGGATGATGATGTGACAGACCCAAGCTGGGTTGAGAGGCCGGGTGAACACAGTGCTTCTGAGACGGAGGAGAGTCCTCGACCAGAACAGGTTGGAAGAGGCAGTGGTGGGGCCGGACGGAGAGGCAGGGCCAGAGCAGGTGCATCAGCGCCAAATGTTGCCCGTAGTCAAGCTCCCGTGGCGAGGGCTAGATTTTCAGAAGTCTGGAGGATCTTTAAAGAAACACCGGATGACCGACGGACTGTGGTGTGCAACCTTTGCCAAACCAGGATCAGCAGGGGTTCCACCACTACTAGCTTAACTACCACCAGTATGCGCAGGCATATGAATGCTAAACACCCCACCCAGTGACACCAAGCCCGTTCACCTCCGGCCGTGCACACCACTGCTCCTTCCCCTGTGTCAGCTGATAGTCAGCCCCCTGCCCAGGACCCTGGCACAAAAACCCCATCGTCGCCCCCACGATCCTCCACAGCATCCACCAGCGTTCAGCTCTCCATACCCCAGACGCTGGAGCGGAAACGGAAATATAGTGCAACCCACCCGCACGCCCAAGCCCTTAATGTCCACATCTCCAGATTGCTTAGCCTGGAGATGCTGCCCTATAGGCTAGTAGAGACCGAGGCCTTTCGCAACCTCATGGCGGCGGCCGCCCCTCGGTATTCGGTCCCCAGCCGCCACTACTTTTCCCGATGTGCCGTCCCAGCCCTGCACCAGCACGTGTCAGACAACATCATCCGTGCCCTGACCAACGCCGTTTCTGACAAGGTCCACCTGACCACGGACACGTGGACGAGTGCTGCCGGGCAGGGCCACTATATATCGCTGACGGCACATTGGGTTAACTTGGTGGAGGCTGGGACCGAGTCTGACCCTATGGCTGGTCATATACTGCCGACGCCGAGGATTGCGGGGCCTACCTCGGTCCAGGACTTTCAGGCATACTATGCCTCCTCCTCCTCCCACCCCTCCTCCACCTCCTCCTCCGAACTACCATCCGTGGGCATGGCGCCATCAGTCGCTAGCTCTAGGCACAGCAGCAGTGCCGTCGCTAAGCGACAGCAGGCGGTGCTCAAACTGCTGAGCCTAGGCGATAAAAGGCACACCGCCCAAGAACTATTACAGGGCATCACGGCGCAGACTGATCTGTGGCTGGCACCGCTGAACCTGAAGCCAGGCATGGTTGTGTGTGACAACGGCCGTAACCTGGTGGCGGCTCTGCAACTCGGCAGACTGACACATGTGCCATGCCTGGCCCATGTGTTAAATCTGATAGTTCAGCATTTCCTCAAGACATACCCCAATCTGTCTGATTTGCTCACGAAGGTGCGCCGCATCTGTGCGCATTTCAGGAAGTCCAGCACAGATGCTGCCACTCTCAGGGCAGCGCAGCGCCGCCTCCAACTGCCCGCTCACCGACTGTTGTGCGACGTGCCCACGAGGTGGAATTCAACATTAACCATGTTATCCAGAGTTTACCAGCAGCGCAGAGCGATTGTAGACTGCCAGATGTCAACTTCCACCAGAACTGGTAGTCAGGTCAGTCAGCTTCCTCAAGTCTACAATGAGGAGTGGACGTGGATGTCTGATATCTGTCAGGTGCTGAGTAACTTCGAGGAGTCAACACAGATGGTCAGTGGCGATGCCACCATCATCAGCCTCACCATCCCGCTGCTTGGCCTGTTGAAAAACTCTCTGATCAGCATGAAGTCGGAAGCTTTGCGCTCGTCACAAGAGACGGGGGAAGAAGATTCCCTTGTTGATAGCCAAAGCACCCTCAGGTCTGTTTCTCAGCACATATCGGAGGAGGTGGAGGTGGAGGAGGATGAGGAGGAAGAGGAGGAGAATGTTGGCGAGACACAAGAGGGGACCATTGTTCAGTCCTTCACTGTTCAGCGTGTATGGGCAGAAGAAGAGGAGTTGGAGGAGTTGGAGGAGGAGGAAATGGACAGTCAGGCCAGTGAGGGGAGTGAATTCTTACGCGTTGGTACTCTGGCGCATATGGCAGATTTCATGCTAGGCTGCCTATCCCGTGACCCTCGCGTTCAAAGAATTTATTCCAGCACCGATTACTGGGTATTCACTCTCCTGGACCCACGGTACAAGCAAAATCTTTCCACTCTCATCCCTGGAGAGGAAAGGAGTGTGAGAATGCATGAATACCAGCAGGCCCTGGTGCACAAGCTGAAACAGTATTTCCCTTCTGACAGCGCTAGCGGCAGAGTGCGTAGTTCTGCGGGACAAGTAGCGAGGGAGAGTAGGCGAGCAGGCAGCTTGTCCAGCACTGGCAAGGGTACGCTTTACAAGGCTTTTGCCAGCTTTATGTCACCCCAGCAAGACACTGTCACCTGTCCCCAGTCTCGGCAGAGTAGGGCTGATCTTTACAGAAAGATGGTGAGGGAGTACGTAGCTGACCATACCATCGTCCTAAATGATCACACAGCTCCCTACAACTACTGGGTTTCAAAGCTGGACATGTGGCACGAACTGGAGCTGTACGCCTTGGAGGTTCTTGCCTGCTCTGCCGCTAGCGTGTTGTCCGAGCGGGTTTTCAGTGAAGCTGGTGGCATCATCACCGATAAGCGTACACGCCTGTCGACTGACAGCGCTGACAGGCTGACGCTTATTAAGATGAATAAAGCCTGGATTTCTCATAATTTCCAATCTTCACCAGGTGAAGGAAGCTCAACCTGAATAATTTATGCACTCCTCCTCCTCCTCATTTTCCTCCTTCTCCTCCTCTTTGTACACTAAAGCAGAGGAAACTGGCTATTTTTTGACAGGGCCCACTGGCTCTAGCTATAGTACTTTATGCATTTAATTTTTCTGGAGGGCCACCTACCCGGTCCTCTGTTTTAAACAATTTTTGGGAGTGCCACATACAGGCACTCAATCTATTCAATTTTTCTGGAGGGCCACCTACCTGCTCCTCTGGTTTGAAAACTTTTTTGGACTGCCACATACAGGCACTCAATCTATTTCATTTTTCTGGAGGGCCACCTACCTGCTCCTCTGGTTTGAAAACTTTTTTGGACTGCCACATACAGGCACTCAATCTATTTCATTTTTCTGGAGGGCCACCTACCTGCTCCTCTGGTTTGAAAACTTTTTTGGACTGCCACATACAGGCACTCAATCTATTTCATTTTTCTGTAGGGCCACCTACCTGCTCCTCTGGTTTGAAAACTTTTTTGGACTGCCACATACAGGCACTCAATCTATTTCATTTTTCTGGAGGGCCACCTACCTGCTCCTCTGGTTTGAAAACTTTTTTGGACTGCCACATACAGGCACTCAATCTATTTCATTTTTCTGGAGGGCCACCTACCTGCTCCTCTGGTTTGGGGCAGAGCATTCCATAGAATTGGTGCAGCTCTAGAGAAGTCTTGGAGACGCGAGTGGGAGGTCCGCACTAGGGTAGAGGTTAATCTAAGATCACTGGCGGATCTAAGAGCACGGGTTGGGCGATAGACTGAGATAAGAGAGGAGAGGTAGGGGGGTGCAGCATTATACAGAGCTTTATGGATGAGGGTTATTATTTTAAACTGTATTCGAAAGGAGACTGGCAGCCAGTGCAGCGACTGGCATGAACTGTAGGCATACATGGTCCCCTTATCAAACGAGCTGTGTCAGGCAGAATTTTGGGTTGTTTTCATGGCTTCCACAACAAACTTGTTAACTTTGTCGCCACCCTGCTGTGTAATCCACAAAATATACTGGCAAACTTTTATCATTTACCAATATTATTTCAGCGCTTCTTGCGCATCTGTTTACATTCCCCTCACCCGCCATATCCTAAACTTATAAGAACGCTACTACACTTATACAAAAGGTTCTTAGAAGTGCTGTTTGGGGAGTAGCCTAGAGACAGGGGCTTGGATTGGCGAAAGCTCGCCTGGCAGCGGAGCGCCAGCTCCATGCCAAGATCCAACTAACATAGTTTTAACTGCAGCACCTTTAATCTACTACTAGTTCACTGCCTCCATACATGGTCCCCTTATCAAACGAGCTGTGTCAGGCAGAATTTTGGGTTGTTTTCATGGCTTCCATGTTAACTTTGTCGCCACCCTGCTGTGTAATCCACAAAATATACTGGCAAACTTTTATCATGTACCGATATTATTTGAGCGCTTCTTGCTCACCTCCTTTGGTTCCTCTCTGCCACCCATTGGTTTGAAGCCTGAGTCCATTTAGGGTATGTCGCCATGCCACTCTCTAGCCTGCCGCTGCTGCCGCTGCCTCTGCATGCCGTCCCCTATAGTGTCAGGGTCAATTATTGGATGTTTTAGATGCTATCTAGCTTCATTCTGTCACTCTGTCATGGCCATGCTGTTGCCCATAATTTTGGCATAATGGTGCATTTAAGCAGCCTCAGAGGCATCCATGCATGCTGCCCCTGCTGTTTCCTGTCCATTTCCGTGGTGTTTCCATCCTTTTCTGAGGTTCCCAGGTGTTTGGCCAAGCTTCCCTGTGCAGAGCCTTGGTCCCCTTGAAAAATGCTCGAGTCTCCCATTGACTTCAATGGGGCTCGTTATTCGAGACGAGCACTCGAGCATCGGGAAAAGTTCGTCTCGAATAACGAGTACCCGAGCATTTTAGTGCTCGCTCATCTCTAGTAATTATCTTAGCATGTACAGTGCTGCTCCCATATACATAACTATCTGTCTCTACCACTTATGGAGCAGGTATATGTTACATCCATGCCAATGAATGGCAGAGGAGTTGTTTGCGAATAAGCCCCTAATATGTGTGCTCCCCTAATAGAGAGTCTGAACAGCTCCTCTGCAGGACACTACACATATAATTAGGTCATTGTGCAGCGGTAGATACTACCTAGATAGGCAAGGGTTAAATATTATTTGTTGTTGTCATCCAATGATATGCCTCAATGCACTTAATTGTGAACTGGAGTGTGATTGGAGGAGGAGACCACCTGACCAGGGAGTACCAAAACCCTTAGTCAGGGGAAGAGTCAGTCTCTCAGACCGAGCTCTCCACACAGGAAGGAGAGTTCCAGAAACTTCTGAAGAGAGCACATCTCTACAGACCCAGCTTCTGACTGAGAAGCACCACCTCAGAGCTCGTGCTCTGACAACAGGCCCTGTAGGCCTCAGCAGCTCTATAGAGTGTCAGTCCACCTTTAGGGCTAACACTGAACCATTCCAGGATAAAAGCTGGACACAGCTCCATCCCAGCCTGCCCCTGCATCCAGGCTGATGAACAGACTCCTGTGGTTCCTCTCCAAGAGCACGCCCAGTATCCTATCTCTGTAAGGAATTGTTGGGCATGTTGCCTGCTGTCGATGTTGGTTCAAATAAAGAACTGTAAGTTATTTTTGCACAACATTGCCTCCGGCTGGTCCCTACTAAGGCTGTAACATCAAGGGCGCCCCTTCCATCTACCAGGGACTCACACTACAGACTCTAAGGGTTGCCCCAGGGAAAACAGTACCACAGCCTCTCCCTCCATATTATTTCTTGCCAACACCACCTGCTGGAGACCTGCCAGGCTATAGAACAGCCCTCCAGTCCCCATACCAAGCACCGTGACACTAGCGTGTCTAGGCCGCAACCGCCAGCCACTCCGGTATTCTGGGCCCCAGCTGCCTCCAGGCCCCAAGAAAAGGCTAGGCCCTGGTGGGGGATGTTGCATATATAACATGTGAGGAGCAGGAACATGAGGACCCTTGGACTCCCATCATGTCAACATTAAACTAGTAAATAAAGCTCCCATGTAGCATAAAACAGTTGTATCTATAGTGTATGAGGTAATCTTACAGATATCACAGCCATAGCTGCAAGGTTTAAGATAGCTGGGATAGTAACTACTACCTCCACTGATGATCCCTGAGTCAAGGGAGAAACGCGTTGAGAGTGAATGAGAATGAATGATAGAGTAGGAGAAAATATGATGTAAGACAGTAATCAGCTGACACATCGTTACATCAGCGAGACTCTAGACTAGTAAGATATATTGGTGTCATCTCCCTGTTGAAACAATATACAGGATTGACCTTCTATCTAGTGTCATATACATTTCCGTGTCTCATCTATAGTCTTATCCCTTTGTATGGCACATCCAGGTTTTGTCAGTGATACATTTGACGCCTATTCACACTGACATAGCTTTGGATGTGAGTCTACAAGGAGTAGTCTTGTATGGTTTCAATGGGTGATATGTATTTATTAAGGGTGACAATTCACTGTAATACTTGTAATACTTGTGTTTATAAGTATGGCTAATAAATATTAAGTTTTATACCTTTGCTTCAGTCTTTATCAGTGATAACACTTTAGACAAACACCCAATAAATCATTTTTCAGGTTGTCCCTAGTATAGAAATACCACACATGTGCCAATAATTGACAGACTGGGCACTTAGCAGGGCTGAGAAGGGAATGAGCGAAATATTGCATTTGGAGCTCCATTTTGACATGTTTGGATTTGGACTGCCATGTCCTGTTCGCAGAGCCCATGAGGTACCAGTACAATTGAAACCCTGAGAAGTGACACCATTTTGGAAATTTAACCCCTCAAAGAATTTATCTGGGGTTGTGGTGAGCATTTTCATCCCCAACATGCTGGCCAAAATCTAATGCAAAGTAAATGGTGCAGCATAAAAAAAATAACAAAAATGCTGTTTTAGTGCCAAATACACTCACCGGCCACTTTATTAGGTACACCTGTCCAACTGCTCGTTAACACTTAATTTCTAATGAGAAATGGCGGCAACTCAGTGCATTTAGGCATGTAGACAATCTCCTGCAGTTCAAACCGAGCATCAGTATGGGGAAGAAAGGTGATTTGAGTGCCTTTGAATGTGGCATGGTTGTTGGTGCCAGAAGGGCTGGTCTGAGTGTTTCAGAAACTGCTGATCTACTGGGATTTTCACGCACAACCATCTCTAGGGTTTACAGAGAATGGTCCAAAAAAGAAAAAACATCCAGTGAGCGGCAGTTCTGTGGGCGGAAATGCCTTGTTGATGCCAGAGGTCAGAGAAGAATGGGTAGACTGGTTTGAGCTGATAGAAAGGCAACAGTGACTCAAATCGCCACCCGTTACAACCAAGGTAGGCAGAAGAGCATCTCTGAACGCACAGTACATCGAACTTTGAGGCAGATGGGCTACAGCAGCAGAAGACCACACCGGGTGCCACTCCTTTGAGCTAAGAACAGGAAACTGAGGCTACAATTTGCACAAGCTCATCGAAATTGGACAGTAGAAGATTGGAAAAATGTTGCCTGGTCTGATGAGTCTCGATTTCTGCTGCGACATTCGGATGGTAGGGTCAGAATTTGGCGTCAACAACATGAAAGCATGGATCCATCCTGCCTTGTAGCAACGGTTCAGGCTGGTGGTGGTGGTGTCATGGTGTGGGGAATATTTTCTTGGCACTCTTTGGGCCCCTTGGTACCAATTAAGCATCGTTGCAATGCCACAGCCTACCTGAGTATTGTTGCTGACCATGTCCATCCCTTTATGACCACAATGTACCCAACATCTGATGGCTACTTTCAGCAGGATAATGTGCCATGTCATAAAGCTGGAATAATCTCAGACTGGTTTCTTGAACATGACAATGAGTTCACTGTACTCAAATGGCCTCCACAGTCACCAGATCTCAATCCAATAGAGCATCTTTGGGATGTGGTGGAACGGGAGATTTGCATCATGGATGTGCAGCCGACAAATCTGCGGCAACTGTGTGATGCCATCATGTCAATATGGACCAAAATCTCTGAGGAATGCTTCCAGCACCTTGTTGAATCTATGCCATGAAGAATTGAGGCAGTTCTGAAGGCTAAAGAGGGTCCAACCCGTTACTAGCATGGTGTACCTAATAAAGTGGCCGGTGAGTGTATATTGTGCCCAACTCATGTCACTTAGATTTTTGGGGTATTTGTCTATTCTGCAGGTTGTCCTAAGCACGGCAATACCACACATGTGCCAAAAATAGACAGACTGACCACACAGCAGGGCTGAGAAGGGAAGGAGCAAAATTTTGCTTTTAGAACTCTGCTTTCACTAGACTGGTGTTGGGGTGCCCCTGTGGCACCAGCACGATAGAAACTCCCAAGAAATGACCCCATTTTAGGAAAGGGCACCGCTCAAATAATTTATCTAGGGTTGTATGAGCATTTCAACCCCTGAGATGCTGGCCCAAATGCAATACAAAGTGAGTAGGGCAATGTGAAAATTGCATTGTTATCTCAAATGTGCTATTGTAGGGAAAAATGTATTCAGCCCAACTCATGCCACTGTGGATAAATCCTTTCTGTGGGTTATTAGGAGTACGGCGATACCTTATATGTAGCAATAGACTACAAGACAGAGACAAGGCAGGGCTTGGAAGAGAATGGCATTTACAGCACAGACATTTAATTTTTTTTTTTTTTTGCATCATGAAACATTTGTAGATGCCCTTAGGGATCAGTACAGTAGACCCCTGCAAACTGAAAACACTCCCCTCCATGAATTAATCTAGGGGTGTAGTGAGCATATTAATCTCACAGGTAGACCCCAAGAATAATGGATAGTGCATAGTACAAAATATCCTTTATGTCATCTTGTGCCCAGCTCATGCCATGGGAGTCAATACAGCAATATCCCATATGTGGCAATAATTTACAGGCTGGGCACATGGCAGAGCTCAGGGAAGGTGCGGCATAAGCATGTGTGTGAGTGCATTGTTCAGGGTAAAATGATATATCCAGGATGGTGTAATAAATTTTAAAGCAATCCTTTATGCATAAACCTGGTTTCTCGGGGCATGTGTCGCACTGGTATATGGTTTGTTTTTTATGTCCCTTTTGGAGCACAGCCTGCACCTCTTCTGTGTCCTTCCCTTGCTGCCAGTTTGGGGAACTTCTCCTGGAAAGTGCTGCCCTGGTACAATGCGTGTTGTGGCCTTGCTTCCAGACGTACTAGCACTCCCCCCTTCCTGCTGTCTAAAAATTAACTGCTTCTTGTACCACACCCTTGACTTCCGCATGGCGTTATATAGCTGAAGCACCTGGTCCAACAAGTCCACCCCTACCATGTACCTATTGTAATCCAAAATGCAGTCCAGCTTGAGGGCACCTGTACTGGCACCACATACAGGGGCAGAGGTGTTGGTGTGCCCATGTATTGTTGTTAATACAAGGACGTCTCTCTTGTTGTTATACTTAAAACACAATACTGAGTTTCTGCATAGTGCTCGGCTCTCATGCCTTCTGAGGCTTTTCCCCTAACAGCGACTTCGGAGACCTCTTAGATTTTTCCTAACAGTGCCACAGTTTGTCTGGAAGCAAGGCTCTTGAACAGGTCAGTACTAGTATAAAAATTGTCCAGGTAGAGGTGGTAGCCCTGGTCCAATAGTGGGTGCACCAAATCCCAGACCATCTTACCAGCAATTCCCGGGAAGGGTAGGCATTCTGGGGGCACTATTCTACAGTCCTTACCTTCATATATCCTGAACTTATAAGTGTACTCTGATGCACTCTCACATAGCTTATACATCTTCACACCATACCCTGCCCTCTTATTGGGGAGGCAATGACGAAACTGAAGTCTTCCTTTGAAATGTACCAGGGACTCGTCTATCGATATGGAGTATACACTTCCATAAATAGTGCACTCAGTCTAATATGGGCCGGACCATACACAATGTATCATATCTTGGGTCATCTCTGGGTGGACTTTGTGCATTGTTGGCAAAATGCATAAACTTATGGATGGCTTCAAAACACATCCTACTCATCGCCATGCGGAACATCTGTGCTCCAGTAGTCCCTGATAGCGGGTCCCAGTCCCATAAGATGTACTATGCCCCAATACTTCTACATATTTGCTGCACTGACAGGAGTCCACCTGTGGGGTTGCATGTAAACAGTGGGGTTTTGGGCAATATATTGTGCAGCATAGATTGGTCCAGGATACAGTCAGACTAATTAGGTCCTCACTAAAAAAAAAAAAACATAAAATAGTCCACTGGTCCGAGCCCTGCCATGTCTCTGTGCATCCCAGTACTGTCCATAAATCAGGGACTTGCGGGGCATAGTTACTGGGGATCACCCATGTGGGGTTAAAAAAGTCCCAGGCACTTGAGCAGAAGTCCCAGGCACTTCAGCACTACTCTGAAGACACATTCTCGGGGGTTCCTTGAAGTCACTGTGTGAGGACAAGATGAAGAAATAAAATGGACACTCATCCCCACTAGCAGACTCCATATAACTATATGCCTCCAAGGCAGTGTATGTTTTCTGGGACATGATGAGGGGGATAGAACACGGCCTCCTCTGCACTCCAAACTCCCCCATAGAACTACTATTACTCCTCCACAGAACTACTACTACTCCTAACAGATCACACTTAAATGTGCTGTTGGGGAGGATAGGGAAAATGGACAATGGGGGGGGGATAATTGTGTATTTTAGGGTACAGTAAAGGGACAGATCACTAGCACAACTCTCTACAACACCACCAAACTAGAGATGTTGGAGAGTGTGGGGCTAGTAAGATCTGCCTCTCAGCATCACAGATCGCTGTCATTTGCCAGTGTGTATTTCGTTCTGTGATGTTATTGGAGGGATGTCAACTAGCGATGCCAACCCTCCCCACCGATGTGTCACCCTGTCTCACGACATGGTGACGTTGTAAATCCAGGAAGTGCTCACGACTGAACGCTAAGTCACTGCACTCAGCGTTAAATAAGTGTCAAATCCACATAGTTTATAGAGTGATTTTCGCTCCAATTACAGGGTGTCCATTGTTGGGTATCTGTATAACGCAAATTCCAATACTTCTATGTTGTTAAAGTTGAGAGCAAGAAATATGTGTCAAATCCACGTAGTTTATAGAGTGATTTTCGCTGAAATTACAGGGTGTCCATTGTGGGGTATCTGTATAATGCAAATTCCAATACTTTTTTGTTGCTCATCCAAACGGTTGTTGATTGGTTGCCTAGGTCATCTATTTCATTCAAAATAACATATGACAACCCCAACCAAGAGTCCATGGGTTTGTCAGATACAAAAATTAGTTGGCAAGGCCCAGGGGCCCTCAACCAAACTCTGTCCTATTCATTTCCTTCAGCCAGAGAGCTACTAGGTGGTCTGGGCTCAGCGCCACTATACAGCGAGGATGACGTGCTTGAGGACAGCTGCTTGGTAGTGAAGAGGTGAGGCAGACATCCGCTGCTTTGTACAGTAGGCAGGCTGTGCATACTGACACCATTGAGGAAAATAGCAGTGACAGGATAATGCAAATTGATGTAGCTGATCGCACTTGGGAACCGGGTGCAGCAAGGGATTCATCATCAGCTTGCGCGTCAGGCAGCGGAGCAGGCAGTAAGTCACTACTGTGGCCGTAAGTCAGCAGGGTGGCAACTGTGCGAGGACCTTGGTACTGCAGTTCCTCCCTTCCCAAGTCGTAGACTCTGGCTCCCGAGAACTAATGGTTTGTGTCGAAATGAGGTGGAGAGTTACAAGCTGAAATTTCTGTGGAGGGCCAGTACCAGGGCCAGTACATGTCCTTTACGGCCCACTGGGTGAATGTGCTTCTCACACAGCCACACCAACAACTTAAACAGGAGATGCCGCTTTCTCCTCCACGTTGTCAAACTGCTGCTCTGCGCCAATCTGGTTGTCAACAGGTTCCTCAAGTCTTCCACCCATCCAGGTAGCTGTGCATGCACTTCTGCTATTCTTACAAAGCCAAGCACACCCTTCTTGAATTGCAGCGGCAGGATAGACTGATATGCAATGTTTCCACCCTTTGGAATTCCAGCCTCCATATGTTACACCGTCTGTATGAACAGAGAAAAACCATTAATATTTTTTTGAGTACTCCCCTGTGTAACCGTTTGCTCAGGCCCTTTAAGAGGCTACGTTATTTGTCAGTCGCCAGGACTGTGGGATGAATAACGTCATTCCACTGCTTAATGTCCTGGAACAGATGCTGTCAAATCTGTCTGGTCAGGGCACTGGAGAAGTGACGACTACATCTCATGGCCACATGAGTCGGTGGGGGCTGAACTGGAGGATGAGGAGAAGGAGGAGGAGGAGGACACATGGCACAAGAAGAGTCTGGTGAAATAAGTGATTTTTCTACTCAGGTGACAGGAGAGAAGGAGCAGGAGCATCCGGAGGAGGTAGAAGATGAGACAGATGATCCAGAAGCACCATGGCAGTATACAGTGGAGATGGAGGCCAGCAGTCCCTCAGAGTCACTTGCGCAGATGGCCCGCAGCATGCTGCTTTGCCTAAATAGTGACAGCCCTATAGTCAACATCCGGCATAGGGATGAGTTTTGGTTCTCCACCCTCTTGGACCCTCACTACCATTTTTTTCCAGCTGCCAAGAGGGAGGAACTGGCATACTATAGCGATATACTGTACAGACAGTTGGCCGCTGCCTGTGTGCGCCATTGTCCTTCCTTTGTCAGTTCTTACCAGGCAGTCATCGCTAATGTACTACTGCCACGGCTGCTGTGGGGAGATTGGGGCATAGGAGCAGTAGCAGCTCCATCAACAGCAGCATAAGCCTGGAGTCCTTAATGAGCAGCTTCCATCACCCATCTAGTGAGGAGGGCAGCCGCCACCAGCAGCAGGAAATGGAGCAGACCCTGAGCCAGCAGGTGGGAGTCTTTTTGGACAGCACTCTACCACACCAGGTAGAGGATCCACTGGACTACTGGGCAGCCAAACTTGATGTGTGGCCACAACTTGCAGAGTTTGCATTAGAGAAGCTGTCCTGTCTGGCCAGTAATGTGGCGGGTGTTCAGTGCGGCAGGGTCATTGTTACCCCAAGGAGAACCTGCTCTACCACTCGTAATATGGAGAGACTGACCTTTGTCAAGATGAATCAGGCGTGGAACGGCCTGGATTTCAACACACCAATGCCTTATGCATCAAATTAGATCAGCTATGAAGCCTTCCCCAAATGTTGAGAAATTAGTCTGGATTCTAACTACCGGCCTCAGACACTATTCTGATGCTGCACCCCGCTTGATACCACACATCTGCTGCCAGTTGCTCCATCTGCCTCCTAACATCTTTACCAGGGACTGGAATTGTCACGATCAAACAAGTTTGACAGATCCAGCTCTTGTTCAGATAAAATCGCCTTTGTTAGTATTAATCCATGGCGTCCACGGGCATAAAAACAGGTATAGGAACAAAAGTCAACGCGTTTCCAGCACTAGGTCGTGCTCTTACTCACGACTAACGTTTATGGCAAGCCCCCGATGTTATGAATTGTACCCACTAGAAATGTTAATGCTTTTGACACAATGATGACTGTTAATAATTTGATACGTGACCTTACAGTGATGAAATATTTCTTTAATGGAGATAGTACTGATGATTATGTTTCCAATGTTTCTATGTCCAATGAATTTTCTACATTGGATTTCCAATCCCAGGTAAATCTTATTGTGTTACAGTCATTGGATAATGAATATGTCAAGATTTGTAATACCTCACCGTATTTCATAAAGAATGCAGATTTTTATCCCACTAAAGAAAGGACACAGTCAATTACCTTATTCCAGGAAAGGGTGGAGAGGGATATAAGGGCATTTGAAAACCACACTGTTAGGAAGTGAAGTAATAGGGTCGATTAATGAAGCTCTTTGTGGATGGCTTTATCACCAGTTGCAGCCTCTGGTATGAAGGATCCCGGGTTTTCTAAAGGATAGTGGAGATGTTCTTAGGGCTATGCAGAACAGAACTTGGTCAAAGGGATAAACCTGGATCAGCTGCGATGTGGTGGCACTTTATCCATCAATTCCCCACAAGGTTGCGATCAGAGCACTACAGTTCCAATTGGAGTTTCACAGCTCTTAAGACGAAAACCTTCAATTATTTATTGTGGAGGAATGCCAATATCTGCTAAAGCATAATTTTTTCATGTTTGACTCACGATTTTATTTGCAGATACAGGGTGTCAGTATGGGGGCAAATTTTTCCCCCTCTCTGGCCAGCTAAGTTATGGCTTGGTTGGAGGAGATGGCCCTTAACAATGTGAATAATCCCTTCGGAGAGCGCCTGCGTGGTATGGCAGATAAGTCGATGACCTCCTAATTATTTGGGAGGGCGATGTGACTGCCATACCACTGTTTGTTCGGTTTCTCAATGATAATGAGTGTTGGCTACGTTTCACACAGGTGGCGGATGACAGAATGATGGTATTTCTAGATCTCAGATTGAAAGGTATTCCAGAACATATTATTAGAAGTAGCATTTTCAGGAAACACACAGCTGGCAATACCATCTTACATGCCGGAGCTAAGACCCTGATCACACGATCAAGGCAATTCCTGTGGGAGAAATAAAAAGGGCAAGACACGATTGTAATAATAATGAAGACTATGAGAAGGAAGTCATAGGAATAAGTAACAGATTAAAAAACTGAGAATATTTAAGGTGGATGCTCAAGCCAGCAAAGCATATTACTAATAATAAGTCTTGGACTGCCCAGGTACCACATATCAATGGGAACTAAAATATGACAGAGGGGACTAAAAAATATAGAAAACCGACCCTAGTCCTTAATTTAAGTCCAGAATTTTCCAACATTAAGAATAAAGTGCTAAAACATCTACCCCTTCTTAATGAAAATCCCATACTTTAGGAAATCTTGGGAGGAGGATGCAGAATTGTGTCCCGCAGGAACAAAACATTGGGTAATAACCTTTCACCCTCCATGATCACATCAACCATGGATGAGAAAACATGGCTTAATGTAACAGGCTTTTACAAATGTGGGATCACTCCCTGTAAAACATGTTCTTTTGTTAACAAAGAAAAAACATTCACAGATAGCACAGGAAACAAAAGATACACTATTAAGAACTTCATCAATTGTAATAGTAGAAATGTTGGTTATAGTGTGATCTGTGAAGAATGTCATTTACAGTATGTAGGTCAGACGAGTAGGAAATTTAAAACCAGATTTCTGGAGCACTTCAAAGATATTAAGTAGCCGGAGGGTAAAAACCTTTCAAGTTTATCCAAACACTTTATTAACATACATGAGAGCCAAACCAATACTCTTAAAGTTGTTGCATTTGAAAAGAGGGGAGGGGATATTGGTTCACTCCTAAGAAATAGGGAAGCTTACTGGCAGTTCACATTGAAAACAATTTTTCCACATGGAATGAACTATAGAAATGAACTGATGTACCATTACTAACACTTTAGTATTTTTCTTTCTAGATCAAAAATAGTTTCAGATTGTTTTAAGTTGTATAAGCACCGATGTTTGTTTTTTACTCTGGTTTTATACATATTTTGGTTTTAATTACAGACTTCACACAGATCGACTCCATCGTTTGGCCAACTGTTATGCCAATTACACAGGATTTTCAAGTTTATTCATTCAGTTATTAAGGATTTTTACCGCTTACCTGGTTGGTCCTGGATGGACTTGTATTTGTACATTGTGAAGCAGCATAAAAGGGATAGTCATGGAGTTCCGTTGTTTATATGGTGTCGGATCACATGATGGAGATCACATGATCGGATAGCGGATCTATCGTGGCGTTTCCCAAGCAACGTACGGGATGTTCTTTGAATTGTGTACCAGCATGTAATTTTAGTATATTTTCCGGAACATGAGGTATGTATATATTTAAGACAGAAAATATGTTATGTGTTACACTTATAAGATTTATTTGCTAATTCAGCTAACATAACTTGGTTATTATGGCATGAGAAGGGCGTTCTCCTCATACACCTGATGTATTTAACATCGGGTGCTTGCCATAAATGTCAGTCACGAGAAAGATCACGACCTAGTGCTGGAAACCCTTTGACTTTTGTTCCTATACCTGTTTTTATGCCTGTGGACGCCATGGATTAATACTAATAAAGGCGATTTTACCTGAACAAGAGTTGGATCTATCAAACTTGTTTGATCGTGGATATATTTCCCTAGTAGCAGGGAGGATCTGGGCACTTTCAAGATGAATGATCTAGGGGAGCTGGAGCACTTTTCCATTTTGCTACTGGAATTGTCACCCACCTCCACACTCTGTCATTGTGCCACTCTATGACCTCATGCTGCTGCTGCCACCTCCACGCTCTAACATTGTGCCACACTGTAGCCTACCATGCTGCTGCCACCTGCCAAATTTTTAATTGTGCAACTCTCTGACCTCATGCTGATGCTGCCACTGCCGCCTTCATGCTCTAACATTTTGCCACACTGTGGACTTCCATGTTGCTGCCACCTCCCGAATTTTTCATTGTGCCACTCTCTGACCTCATGCCACTGCTGCTGCTGCTGCTGCTGCCACTGTCACTGCCACCTTTGAAGTTCTTTTTTGGCAAAGACATAATATTTTCAGGGAAATTGTAATGGATGATGTATGTGGCAACTCTAATCTTCAAACTTAAATTAAAAATTTCAACTTCCAATTCATTTCAAACTTCGAACTTGCTACCACCTCCCAAATTTTTCACTGTGCAATCTTTGACCTCATGCTGCTACTGCTGCCACTGCCGCCTCCATGCTCTAACATTGTGCCACACTGTAGCCTACCGTGTTGCTGCCACCTCCCAAATTTTTCATTGTGCAACTCTCTGACCTCATGCTGCTGCCACTGCCTCCTCCACGCGCTAACATTGTGCCACACTGTGGCCTACCATGTTGCGGCCACCTCCCGAATTTTTCATTGTGCCACTCTCTGACCTCATGCTGCTGCTGTCACTGCTGCCTCCAGTCTCTGACATTGTGCCACTCTGTAGCCTACCATGTTGCTGCCACCTCCCAAATTTTTCATTGTGCCACTCTCTGACCTCATGCTACTGCCACTGCCGCCTCCATGCTCTAACATTGTGCCACACTGTGGCCTACCATGTTGCTGCCACCTCCCGAATTTTTCATTGTGCCACTCTCTGACCTCATGCCACTGCTGCTGCTGCCACTGTCACTGCCACCTTTGAAGTTCTTTTTTGGCAAAGACATAATATTTTCAGGGAAATTGTAATGGATGATGTATGTGGCAACTCTAATCTTCAAACTTAAATTAAAAATTTCAACTTCCAATTCATTTCAAACTTCAAATTAATTGTGCCACTCTGTGGCCTGCCAGCTCCAGAATTTGTCATTGAGCCACTCTCTGACCTTCCGCTGTGGCTGCTGCTGCCGCCACTGCCGTCTCCACGCTCTAACATTGTGCCACACTGTGGGCTACCATGTTGCTGCCACCTCCCGAATTTTTCATTGTGCAACTTTCTGACCTTATGCTGCTGCTGCTGTTGCTGCCACCTCCACATGCTAACATTGTGCCACACTGTGGCCTACCTTGTTGCTGCCACCTCCTGAATTTTTCATTGTGCCACTCTGACCTCATGCCGCTGCTGCCACTGCCACTGCCACTGCCACCTTTGAAGTTCTTTTTTGGCAAAGACATAATATTTTAAGGGAAACTGCAATGGATGATGCATGTGGCGTCTCTAATCTTCAAATTTAAATTAAAAATTTCAACTTCGAATTCATTTCGAACTTCAAATTCATTTAAAACTTCGAATTCATTGTGCCACTCTGTGGCCTACCATGTTGCTGCCAGCTCCAGAATTTGTCATTGAGCCACTCTCTGACCTCATGCTGCGGCTGCTGCTGCCTCCACGCTCTAACATTGTGCCACACTGTGGGCTACCATGTTGCTGCCACCTAAAGAATTTGTCATAGTGCCACTCTTTGACCTCAAGCCGCTGCTGCTGCTGCTGCCACCTTTGAAGTTCTTTTTTTTGGCAAAGACATAATATTTTCAGGGAATTGTAATGGATCCTGTGGCACCTCTAATTTTCAAATTTAAATTAAAAATTTCAGCTTCAAATTTATTTCAAACTTCGAATTAATTTCAATCTTCAATTGTGCCACTCTGTGGCCTACGATGTTGCTGCCACCTCCATAATTTGTCAATGTTCCACTCTGCGCCCTACTCATGCTGCTGCCAACTGACCGCTGTCTCCCTGGAACACTTTGTGATTTCCAAAATGCTGTTTTCACCCTCCACCCCTCTATGACGTTGCCATTATGTTTGGTTTTCCCCATCAATTCATTTGTCAGAAGGAATGAAAAGCCTCAGAATTGAAAGTCAAAAGCAGGAGTGGATACAGAACACAGAGGACATGCAAATATCCCATTTACTGGTCATCTCTGTTCTGGATCCACTCCTGTTTGTTTTTGGCTTTAGCAATACTGATGGATTAATGACCGATTGAAAGCGGACACTGACAGATGAAAAGAAGGACAAAATTATCAGGGACGTCAATGCAGAATTACTGCTAACACCCTCTGCACTCTTTTGGGGGGTTTCTACATGTATCCGCGTTTAAAAGAACAGGTTCTGTCGTAATCTATGGAATCACCTGATGTCAGTGTAAAAATAGTGCACTCTTTGATGTTATAGTGGGATCTTGGTCCTCAGCTCAGTCCTTTCAAGCTGAAACAGACGTTACCTTGTCTACCTAGGCTGCGTTCCAGCTTCACTTAATTGGTGAAGTTGGCCCCTGTAAGTGCCCATGGAATTGAAGAGTGAAGTGGTTCTAAGAGGAGCGGCTGTCATGTGCATGTCATACTAAAATACAACATTGTTTGAAGACCAATCCATGCTCCCTATGCATATTTAAGCATGGCACAACGTTCTACAACTCCGTACAGGCTCTCAGCAGCCAGGAAATACCAGTTTTTTAACGTGATTCGTCATGATCCTATTCGGGTAGAATCAAATTTTTTCAAAAAATTCGCCAAATCGGGTCGAATCGAAGTTCAACAAATTCGCCCATCTCTATTCTGTACCTAAAATATTCATACGGTGATGAAAGTTGTTGGAGAATCGTTAAATGGTCAGACTTGGTTCTAGTTAGGAGAAATCACGGCTACCTTTGGAACCTGGGGCCCTGGAACAGTTAAAGGGAGTTGGCACAAAGATCAACTAGGATTCTTTCTGTTATTTGGAAACATTGGTTTATGTAAATTTAGTTTATTTGTAGAGATGAGCGAACATACTCGTCCGAGCAGGGGTTGGCTGGCCTGATCAGGTAACCCTGGAATAGACTAGCCCCTGCCCGCGCTGCTCGGATCATTCTTTGTCTGGATGCCGCCAGGGAGAGAGCTGCTGCTGGTCAGGGAAAGCGTTAGGGTGTTCTATTAGAATAGTGTTAGGCAGGAGTGATTCTACAAGAACCCAACAGCCCTTCTTAGGGCTACAATAACGTTATATATTTACTTTTTCTTGCTGCCACTAGTAGTGCAGCTAGTACCATATTGTGAGGAATTTGCTGGGAGACTTGCGACCGTTGTGTTTAGCTCTTAGTGACACACATATCCTCCTCAAACACTTTTTTACGTTTATTTCTTTTTATAACTCAAAGTCATCAGGCACAGCACAAAATCCAGTTGTATGCTGTCAGGGTAGGTTAGAAACTAGCCATAGCAATAGGATAGCATCGTTTTGTTTATAAAACAAAAAAAAAACACAAAAAAAAAAAAATTAAAGTTTACACTTTAATTTTGAAAATGTTTAACCCGATGGCTAGGGGTAGAGGACGAGGGCGTGGACGTGGGCGTCCAACTACTGCAGGGGTCAGAGGCCGTGGTCCTGGGCGGGGTGAGATACCCCCTGCTGATGAGGGAGCAGGGGAACCCCTCAGAGCTACACTCCCTAGGTTCATCATGTCTCAAGTTACTGGGACTCGTGGTAGAGCACTGTTGAGGCCAGAACAGTGCAAAGAGGTGATGTCGTGGATTGCGGACAATGCTTCTAGCCATTTGTCCACCAGTCAGTCTTCCACGCAGTCCACCCATGTCACCGAAATCAGCACTCCTCCAGCTTCTCCACCTCAGCCTCCTTCCCCCGAGTCTGCCCCCTCCCAGCAAAATTTTGCATTTGAACCGGCATACTGTTTTCTGGAGCCTTTCCACAGTCACAAACCACTTCCCCGGTTGCTGCTGAGCTATTTTCCGATGCCCAGGTTTTCCACCGGTCGCAGTCTGTGGGTGATGATGACATTATTGACGTTGTGGAAGAAGTGTGTAAAGGGGTGTCGGATGATGAGGAGACACGGTTGTCAGACAGTGGTGAAGTTGTTGTCAGGGCAGGAAGTCCGAGGGGGGAGCAGACTGAGGGATCGGAGGATGATGAGGTGACAGACCCAAGCTGGGTTGATAGGCCGGGTGAACACAGTGCTTCTGAGACGGAGGCGAGTCCTATAGCAGAACAGGTTGGAAGAGGCAGTGGTGGGGCCAGACGGAGAGGCAGGGCCAGAGCTGGTGCATCAGCGCCAAATGTTTCACGTAGTCAAGCTCCCGTGGCGAGGGCTAGATTTTCAGAAGTCTGGAGGTTCTTTAAAGAAACACCGGATGACCGACGGACTGTGGTGTGCAACCTGTGCCAAACCAGGATCAGCAGGGTTTCCACCACTTCTAGCTTAACTACCACCAGTATGCGCAGACATATGAATGCTAAACACCCCACTCAATGGCACCAAGCCCGTTCACCTCCGGCCGGGCACACCACTGCTCCTTCCCCTGTATCATCTGCTAGTCATCCCCCTGCCCAGGACCCCGGCCCAAACACCTCCCGTGCGAAAACCCCATCTTCGCCTCCACGATCCTCCACAGCATCCACCAGCGTTCAGCTCTCCATACCCCAGACGCTGGAGCGCAAGAGAAAGCATAGTGCAACCCACCCTCACGCCCAAGCCCTCAACGTCCACATCTCCAAACTGCTTAGCCTGGAGATGCTGCCCTATAGGCTGGTAGAGACCGAGGCCTCATGGCGGCGGCCGCCCCTTGGTATTCGGTCCCCAGCCACCACTACTTTTCCCGATGTGTCGTCCCAGCCCTGTACAAGCACGTGTCATACAACATCATCCGTGCCCTGACCAACGCCGTTTCTGACAAGGTCCACCTGACCACAGACACGTGGACGAGTGCTGCCGGGCAGGGCCACTATATATCGCTGACGGCACATTGGGTTAACTTGGTGGAGGTTGGGACCGAGTCTGACCCTGGGGCTGGTCATATACTGTCGACGCCGAGGATTGCGGGGCCTACCTCGGTCCAGGACTCAAAGGCTTACTATGCCTCCTCCTCCTCCCACCCCTCCTCCTCCTCCGAATTACCATCTGTGGGCATGGCGCCATCAGTCGGTAGTTCTAGGCACAGCAGCAGTGCCATCGCTAAGCGACAGCAGGCGGTGCTCAAACTGCTGAGCCTAGGCGATAAAAGGCACACCGCCCAAGAGCTATTACAGGGCATCACGGCGCAGACTGATCTGTGGCTGGCACCGCTGAACCTGAAGCCAGGCATGGTTGTGTGTGACAACGGCCGTAACCTGGTGGTGGCTCTGCAACTCGGCAGACTGACACATGTGCCATGCCTGGCCCATGTGTTAAATCTCATAGTTCAGCGTTTCCTCAAGACATACCCCAATCTGTCTGATTTGCTCACGAGGGTGCGCCGCATCTGTGCGCATTTCAGGAAGTCCAGCACAGATGCTGCCACTCTCAGGGCAGCGCAGCACCGCCTCCAACTGCCCGCTCACCGACTGTTGTGCGACGTTCCCACGAGGTGGAATTCAACATTAACCATGTTATCCAGAATTTACCAGCAGCGCAGAGCGATTGTAGACTGCCAGATGTCATCTTCCACCAGAACTGGTAGTCAGGTCAGTCAGCTTCCTCAAGTCTACAATGAGGAGTGGACGTGGATGTCTGATATCTGTCAGGTGCTGAGTAACTTTGAGGAGTCAACACAGATGGTCATTGGCGATGCCGCCATCATCAGCCTCACCATCCCGCTGCTTGGCCTGTTGAAAAACTCTCTGGTCAGCATGAAGTCGGAAGCTTTGCGCTCGTCACAAGAGACGGGGGAAGAAGATTCCCTTGTTGATAGCCAAAGCACCCTCAGGTCTGTTTCTCAGCGCATATCGGAGGAGGTGGAGGAGGATGAGGAGGAAGAGGAGGAGAATGTTGGCGAGACAGAAGAGGGGACCATTGTTCAGTCCTTCACTGTTCAGTGTGTATGGGCAGAAGAAGAGGAGTTGGAGGAGGAGGAAATGGAGAGTCAGGCCAGTAAGGGGAGTGAATTCTTGCACGTTGGGACTCTGGTGCATATGGCAGATTTCATGCTAGGCTGCCTATCCCGTGACTCTCGCGTTCAAAGAATTTATTCCAGCACCGATTACTGGGTATTCACTCTCCTGGACCCACGGTACAAGCAAAATCTTTCCACTCTCATCCCTGGAGAGGAACGGAGTGTGAAAATGCATGAATACCAGCAGGCCCTGGTGCACAAGCTGAAACAGTATTTCCCTTCTGACAGTGCTAGCGGCAGAGGGCGTACTTCTGCGGGACAAGTAGCGAGGGAGAGTAGGCGAGCAGGCAGCTTGTCCAGCACTGGCAGGGGTACGCTTTACAAGGCCTTTGCCAGTTTTATGTCACCCCAGCAAGACACTGTCACCTGTCCCCAGTCACGGCAGAGTACGGCTGATCTTTACAGAAAGATGGTGAGGGGGTACGTAGCTGACCATACCATCGTCCTAAATGATCACACAGCTTCCTACAACTACTGGGTTTCAAAGCCGGACATGTGGCACGAATTGGCGCTGTACGCCTTGGAGGTTCTTGCCTGCCCTGCCGCTAGCGTGTTGTCCGAGCGGGTTTTCAGTGCAGCTGGTGGCATCATCACCGATAAGCGTACACGCCTGTCGACTGACAGCGCTAACAGGCTGATGCTTATCAAGATGAATAAAGCCTGGATTTCTCAGGATTTCCATTCTCCACCAGGTGAAAGAAGCTCAACCTGAATAATGTATGCCCTCCTCCTCCTCATTGTCCTCCTTCTCCTCCTCTTTGTACACTAAAGCAGAGGAAACTGGCTATTTTTGCCAGGGCCAACTGGCTCTAGCTATAGTACTCTATGTATTTAATTTTTCTGGAGGGCCACCTACCCGGTCCTCTGTTTTAAACAATTTTTGGGAGTGCCACATACAGGCACTCAATCTATTTAATTTTTCTGGAGGACCACCTACCTGCTCCTCTGGTTTGAAAACTTTTTTTGGACTGCCACATACAGGCACTATCCAAATTAAATTGTCTCCATAGCAGCCTCCACATGTCGTCTTTTTAGCTGCCTCCACACGTTGTCTCCATTGCTACCTCCACACGTCATCGCCATAGCTGCCTCCAAAAGTCGTCCATATAGCTGCCTATATTCAGGCAGAATTTTGGGTTGTTTTTATGGCTTCCACATCAAACTTGTTAACTTTGTCGCCACCCTGCTGTGTAATCCACAAAACATAACGGCAAACTTTTATCATTTACCGATATTATTTCAGCGCTTCTTGCGCATCTGTTTACTTTCCCCTCACCCTCCATAACCCAAACTTATAAGAACGCTACTACACTTGATCTTATACAAAAGGTTCTTAGAAGTGCTGTTTGGGGAGTAGCCTAGAGACAGGGGCTTGGATTGGCGAAAGCTCGCCTGGCAGCGGAGCGCCAGCTCGATCCCAAGATCCAACTAACATAGTTTTAACTGCAGCACCTTTAATCTACTACTACTTCACTGCCTCCATACATGGTCCCCTTATCAAACGAGCTGTGTCAGGCAGAATTTTGGGTTGTTTTCATGGCTTCCACATCAAACTTGTTAACTTTGTCGCCACCCTGCTGTGTAATCCACAAAATATACTGGCAAACTTTTATCATTTACCGATATTATTTCAGCGCTTCTTGCCCATCTGTTTACATTCCCCTCACCCGCCATAACCCAAACTTATAACAACACTACTACACTTGATCTTATACAAAAGGTTCTTAGAAGTGCTGTTTGCGGAGTAGCCGAGAGACAGGGGCTTGGATTGGCGAAAGCTCGTCTGGCAGCGGAGCGCCAGCTCCATCCCAAGATCCAACTAACATAGTTTTAACTGCAGCACCTTTAATCTACTACTACTTCACTGCCTCCATACATCGTCCCCTTATCAAACGAACTGTGTCAGGCATAATTTTCAGGTGTTTCACCAGATACATAGTGGAACTCGGCCCATCTGTCACCTCCATGCTGGAGACCTAAAGTTGCAATCATAGCAGCGCAATATGGATGCCCCATACTGTCGCTCTTAATCATGGAACCATTTCCGAAAAAACAATTAAAAATAGAACCACTATGCTATTCCATTATTCCTAGGTGAAATATTAAAACGACCCCGCCTGCTTTGAAAATTATAATTTTTTCAAAGTAAACGCTTCTGGCCCCCAGGCTCATTTTGGGTAGGGAGGAGCCGAGAGACAGGGGCTTGGACAGGCGAAAGCTCGCCTGGCAGCGGACCGCCAGCTCCATCCCAAGATTAGGCAGCCTCAGAGGCATCCATGCATGCTGCCCCTGCTGTTTCCTGTCCATTTTGCCTCCACGATCCTCCACAGCGTCCACCAATGTCTCCATGCGCAACTTTCAACTCTCTATACCCCAGACGCTGGAGCACGAGAGGATATGCAGCACATCATCCCCTTATCAAACGAGCTGTGTCAGGCAGAATTTTCAGGTGTTTCACCAGATATATAGTGGAACTCGGCCCATCTGTCGCCGCCATGCTGGAGACCTGAAGTTGCAATCATAGCAGCGCAATATGAATGCCCCATACTGTCACTCTTAATCATGGAAGTCGTCTCCATGGCTGCCTCCACATGTCGTCCCCTTATCAAAAGAGCTGTGTCAGGCTCATTTCACTATGTCGCCACCATGCTGTGTTATCAACTAAATATACCGTCAACCTTTTGTTCACATAGGAAATCATTTTAGCGCTTCTTGCTCACCTCCTTTGGTGAAGCCTGAGTCCATTTAAGGTATGTCGCCATGACTCTCTCTAGCCTGCCACTGCTGCCGCTGCCTCTGCATGCCGTCCCCTATAGTGTCATAGTGCATGTTTAGATGCTATCTAGCCTCATTCGGTCACTCTGTCATGGCCATGCTGTTGCCCATCATTTTGGCATAATGGTGCGATTAAGCAGCCTCAGAGGCAACCATGCATGCTGCCCCTGCTGTTTCCTGTCCATTTCCGTGGTGTTTCCATCCTTTTCTGAGGTTCCCAGGTGTTTGGCCAAGCTTCCCTGTGCAGAGCCTTGGTCCCCTTGAAAAATGCTCGAGTCTCCCATTGACTTCAATGGGGCTCGTTATTCGAGACGAGCACTCGAGCATCGGGAAAAGTTTGTCTCGAATAACGAGTACCCGAGCATTTTAGTGCTCGCTCATCTCTATTTATTTGCTTAAATCTAACTCATTTAATTTGTGCTATTAAGGAGAAATGTCATTGATGGTATATTTTGCTCCACCGAATCAGTCTTGTTAAAGACGTTCTGTTAACTAGACTGTTATTTGTTTTGGCTGCTAACCCAGTATGGATTCTGGACTCTTTTTTTCAGATTAATAGAGGCAGGTATTAATGATTTGATTTGGGGACATGGGAAAGCTTGGATAAAAATCTCACAACTGCGTTGATCAATTAGGGAGGAGGATTTTGGATTTCCTTTTTTAGGGTATTTTATTGCTACACAGGTAAAAAGATTGATTAAATGGCACAAGAATAGGGCATTAGCGGCATTAAATAGTTACAAGGAGGGTAGAATGTGTATGATATTTTAGGCAGTTTTTTAGAGCCTTGGTTTAAAGGAAATCTACCATTTGCTTTTATGCATTAACCAAACATACCTTAAAAATTATGTAGCTACACTGATGAAAAAAACACATGTTTTTTAATCCCTGAACAGAGTAGTTTTATTGAAAAACAATTCTAAAATGATAATGAGGCTCTATCGCTCGTGTGGCTTCCCCGGCATTATCCTCATCCTCGACCCGAATCGAATCATGACAAATCACATTAAAAAGCAGGTATTTCCTGGCTGCAGAGAGCCTGTAGGGTGTTGTAGAATGTTGTGCCATGCTTAAATATAGGGATTGTGGTTTGGTCTTCATACAATGCTGTGTTTTAGTATGACACACACATGACAGCGGCCGCTCTTAGAATCGCTTCACTCTTCAATTCCATGTGCACTTACAGAGGCCAACTTCACCAAATAAGGGAAGTGGGAACGCAGCCTAACAAGGTAACGTCTGTGCCAGCTCGAAAGGTCTGAGCTGAGGGCCAAGATCCCACTATAACATCAAAGAGGGCACTCTTTTTACACTGACATCAGGTGATTCCATAGAATATGAAACCCCCCAAAAAAGTGCAGAGGGTGTCGGCAGTAATTCTGCATTGACGTCACTGATAATTTTGTCCTTCTTTTCATCTGTCAGTGTCCAATCGATCAATAATCCATCATCAGTATTGCTAAAGCCAAAAACAAACAGGAGTGGATCCAAAACAGAGATGACCAGTAAATGGGATATTTGCATGTCCCCTGTGTTCTGTATCCACTCCTGCTTTTGGCTATCAATCCTGAGGCTTTTCATTCCTTCTGACAGATGAAATGAAGGGGGAAACTAAATATAGTGGCAATGTCATAGAGCGACGGAGGGTGAAAACAGCATTATGAAAATCACAGGGTTTTTCAGGGAGACAGCGGTCAGTTGGCAGCAACATGAGTAGGCCACAGAGAGGCACAATGACAAATTATAGAGTGGCACAATGACAGAGTGTGGAGGAGGCAACGGCAGCAGCAGGAGGCCACAAAGTGGCGCAATGATAGATTGTGGAGGTGGCGGCAACCTGGTAAGCTACAAAGTGGCACAACTATAGATTGTGGAGGTGGCGACTGCAGCAGCAGCAGGAGCCCACAGAGTGGCTCAATGATCGAGTGTGGAGGTGGTGGCAATAGAAGGAGCAGCAAGAGCCCAGAGGTGGTAAAAACATGGAAAGCCACAGAGTGGCACAATGATAGAGTGTGGAGGTGGCGGCAACTTGGTAAGCCAAAGACTGCCACAATGATAGAGTGTGGAGGTGGTGTCAGCAGCAGCAGCAGGAGCCCACAGAGTGGCACAATGATAGAGTGTGGAGGTGGCGGCAGCAGAAGCAGCAGCAGGAGCCCACAGAGCGGCACAATGATAGAGTGTGGAGGTGGTGGCAGCAAAAGCAGCAGGCGCCCACAGAATGGCACAATGATAAAGTGTGGAGGCGGCGTCAGCAGCAGCAGGATCCCACTAAGTGGCCCAATGACAGTGTAGAGGTGGCAGCAGCAGAAGCCCAAGGGGGGCAGCAACATAGAAAGCCACAGAGTGGCACAATGATAAAGTGTGGAGGTGGCGTCCGCAGCAGCAGGAGCCCACAGAGTGGCACAATGATAGAGTATGGAGGTGGCGGTAGCAGAAGCAGCAGCAGGAGCCCACAGGTGGCAGCAACATGGAAAGCCACAGAGTGGCACAATGAGAGAACGTGGGGTGGTGGTGGCAGCAGCAGCAGAAGGCCACAGAGTGGTACAATGATAGAGTGTGGAGGTGGAGGTGGCAGCAACAGAAGCAACAGTAGGAGCCAAAAGGTGGCAGCAACATGGAAAGCCACAGAGTGGCACAACTATAGATTGTGGAGGTGGCGGACAATTCCAGTCCCTGGTAAAGATGGTAGCAGGCAGATGGAGCAACTGGCAGCAGATGTGTGGCATCAAGTGGGTGGCAGCATCAGAAAAATGGCTGAGGCAGGTAGTTAGAACCCAGACTCATTTCTCAACGTTTGGGGGAGGCGTCATGGCTGATCTAATCTGATGCATAAGGCATTGGTGAGTTGAAATCCTGGCCGATCCACGCCTAATTTATCTTGACAAAGGTCGGTCTCTCCACATTACGGGTGGACAAGCGGGTTCTCCTTCAGGTAACGATGGCCCCAGCTGCACTGAACACCCGCTCTGATGCCACACTACTGGCTGGGCAGGACAGTTTCTCTACTGCAAACTCCACAAGTTGCGGCCACGCATTAAGTTTGGCTGCCCAGTAGTCCATAGGATCCTACCTGGAGGTGGTAAAGTGCTGTCCAAGTAGTGCTGGTGCAGGGTCTGCTCCATGTCCTGTTGCTGCTTGTTGTGGCTACCCTCCTCACTAGGCGGGTGAAGGAAGTTGCTCATTAAGGACTCCACACTTAAGCTGCTGCTGATGGAGCTGCTACTGCTCCTACCCCGCCCCCCATCTCCCCACAGCAGCCGTGGAAAAAGTACGCTAGTGATCACTGCCAGGAATCCCTCGTTCAGACCTGACAGAGGATGGACAATGGCGCACAAACACAGAACTGTGTTTTCAGTATTTCTCTATAGTACGCCAGTTGTTCCTGCCTCTTGGCAGCTGGAAAAAAGTCACCCATTTTTGACCGGTAGCGAGGGTCGAAGAGGGTGGAGAGACAAATCTCATCCCTATGCTGGATGTTAACTATACGGCAAAGCAGCATGCTGCGGGCCATCTGCGCAAGTGACTCCCTGTCTCCATCTCCACTGTATACTACCACAGTACTTCTGGGTCATCTGCCTCGTCTTCTACATGCTCCGGATGCTCATGCTCCTCCTCTCTTGTCACCTGAGTGGAAAAACCACTGATTTCACCAGACTCTGCACGTGCTCCAATGTCCTCCTCCTCCAGTTCAGCCCCCACCGGACTCATGTGGCCATGAGATGTAGTCTCCACTTTTCCAGTGCCCTGACCAGACAGATTTTGCATCATGAGTTCCAAACATAATGCAGTGGAATGACGTTATTCATCCCGCAGTCCTGGCGACTGACAAATAACGTGGCCTCTTCAAAGGGCCTGTGTGATGCATGAGCTGCTAGTGGCTGACATGAAAGTTACACAAGGGAGTACCCCGGTTTGCTTGCATCATCAAAAAATCATTAATGGCTTTTCTCTGTTCATATGTTAGAGGTCTAACATATGAAGGCTGCAATTCCAACGGGTGGAAACATCGCATATCAGACTATGTACAGGTAGCCCGCAACTCGAGGAGGGTTTGCTTGGCTTTGAAAGAATGGCTGAAGTTTCCTGGCCATTTTTAGAATGTCTTGCAGATGGGTGGAAGACTTGTGGAACCTGTTAACTACCAGATTGAACACGTGCGCCATGCAGGGCGAATGGGCCATCCCTCTTCGGTGCAGCATGGACACCATGTTCCTCCCATTGTCCATCACCATGGTTCCAATTTTCAGTTGTCACGGAGAAAGCCACAGAATGATTTCTTGTTGCATGACGCGGAGTCGTTCCTCCCTTGTGTGACTTAGTTCGCCCAGGCAAACCAGGTGTAGAACTGCATGACACCGCTGTGCCCTGCACATGTGGTATGATGGAGCAGCACTTGTGGAGGCTGAGGAGGTGGTGGAGAAGAAGGAGGAGGCGGACACTGGTGCAGGAGCAGCAGTTTGACAACGTGGAGGAGAAAGCAACGTCTCTTGTTCAAGTTGTTGGTGTGGCTGGGCGGGGAGCACATTCACCCAGTTGGCCATAAAGGACATGTACTGGCCCTGACCGTAAGTTACAGCTCCACACGTCCGCGCTGCCATGCACCTTGGAAGAAACCGATAAGCTCAAGGACTGGCTCACCTTCTGTTCTACATATTTGTGAAGGGAATCAAAACAACAGGAGAATCAGGAGGGGAGAGAGAAGGGAGGTGAAGGTATCAAACCTATATACCAAGTAAGTCCAGATCCATGTGGTACGTAATAAAGTGTGGGTTGGACCGGTATGGTAAGTAACACACCAAAGAGAGGCTTCCCATGAGCATACACAAAAACAAAAGGTACCCCTTTAAGGAGGGACAGGGAAAGAGGGGTAAAAGGAAGCACTATGAAAGACCAAATTGAGTCTGAATAATTGCAGTAAAAAATACTTTATTAATGACCATTTAAGACATAATGATAAAAGCAGGATGAGAATCCTCAGACAATGCTGAGGGGGAATGACAGTGCAAGGCGGCGACAACAAATGAGAAAGTCGTCACCCCGGGCAGACATAGGAGGAATTACACATGGACAAAGCATGCACATGTAATAGGTAAGGACAGAAGGTACATATAATGAAGGCAACATGTGTAAAGTGGCACACAGCTGCTAACATGCATAAACATAGGTAATGTGCACAAACAGGTAGAGATAATACCTTACCAATGAACAAAAGGATAGATGAAGTGGACCTCCACTGTCCGGGATGGTGATATCCCCGACGCGCGTTTCGGCTCGTAACAGAGCCTTCGTCTGGGGGTAGCGTCATTCCAGTGAGGGGAGTGTTAAAAAGGAACAGTCAACCAATGGGAGCGCAAAGCCCCTGTCATGTGTGGGGGCGGAGCTGAAGGGCTGGCACTGCCTTTTTGGAAAAAAATTGCAGCTTGGAACTCTCCGCCTCGGTTCGGGACAAGCCATAATTTTTCTGAGGAGCGCAGAGTCCACGACATGGAAAGGGAGGGACTGAAGTAACAACAACTTCGACAAGAGTACAGTCAGCTTCTGCACCTTAGGATGGTGGGACACATAAAGTTGTCTCTTTGTAATTGCCTCTTTCAACGACCGCTAGACCATCCGTAGCGAGGAGCAGGAGCATCTGGACCGGGAGATGATGTCAAAGACAAACAGCTCCCTTCGGCAGAGGTGCTGGACCCTTGACTGGCTGAAATGGCATGTGTGGCACTAGGTGCTTTTGCTGCGGCGGCAGGTTGGACCTCCACATCTGTTCCACATTTCTCCCAGGTCATTGGAGGGTGACGCTTCATGTTTTGACGCAAGGCCATAGTGCCAACTTTAGCTCCCTAGCCACGCCTCACTTTATGTCCGCAGATTCTACATATATACAGACGCTCTTCTGGCGTCTTAACAAAAAACTGCCACACCGCTAAGATGTTGATTTTACTGCCAACACTCTGCACTGAGTGACTACTAACGCTGCTTCCTCACTCACAGACTTGCTGCCTGCTCCACTGCCTGACACGCAAGCTGACACTCTCTTCGCCCCAACGATGATGAATCCCTTGATAGACCCAGCTCCCAAGTGCGATCGGCTTCATCATTGTCACTTTGCGTTTACCTGTCACTGCTATTCTCCTCAACGGTGTCAGTATGCACAGCCTGCCTACTGCACGAAGCAGTGGTTGTCTGCCCCACCTCTTCACTGCCAAGCAGCTGCTGACTGTCCTGAAACACTTCATCCTCATTGTATAGTGGCGCTGAGCCCAGACCACCTAGTAGCTCTTTGGCTGAAGGAAATAAACAGGACAGAGGCTGGCTGAGGACAGGTGAGGGCCGCTGACCTGCCCCTGGGACATGCCAAGTAATTGTTGTATCTGACGAACCCACGGACTCTTGGCTAGGGTAGTTAGATGTTATATTTGAGGAACTGGGTGACCTAGCAACCGATCCACAACCTTTGTCTAGATGACAACGGAAGTTCTGGCCTCACAAAAACAACCCTGCTGCGATGTCCCCTTACTTTGCTGCAACCTCTTCCTGCTCCAACTGCCACCTTTCTGTCTGACATAGTGGTTAATCAACTACGTGGATTTGACATGTATTTCTTGCTCTTAACTTTAGCAACACAAAAAATATGTGAATTTGCTTTATACAGATACACCACAATGGACACCCTGTAATTGGAGCCAAAATCAGTCTATAAACTATGTGGATTTGACATGTATTTCTTGCTCTCAACTTTAGCAACCCAAAAGTATGGGTATTTGCGTTATACAGATACCCCACAATGGACACCCTGTAATTGGAGTGAAAATCACTCTATAAACTACGTGGATTTGACACACATTTCTTGCTCTCAACTTTAGCGACACAAAAAGTAGGGGAATTTGCTTTATACAGATGCCCCAAAATGCACACCCTGGAGCAGAAATCACAACAGCAGCTTTGTGGATATGACAGATTTCTTCCTAGTCGCTTCAGTAACAAAAAAGAACTGCTGTTTGGGGTTATCAGATCCCCCTAAACCAGGGTTTTTTTTGTGGGGCTGAGGCTGTGTATATGCAGAGGGGAGAGCTGAGATGACTGTATACAGAGGGGAGAGCTGAGACGACTGTATACAGAGAGGGGAGCTGAGACGACTGTATACAGAGGGGAGAGCTGAGACGACAGTATACAGAGGGGAGAGCTGAGACGACTGTATACAGGGGGGAGAGCTGAGACTGTGTATACAGGGGGAAGCTGAGGCTGTGTATACAGGGGGGGTTGAGACTGTGTATACAGGGTGGGTGAGACTGTGTATACAGGGTGGGTGAGACTTGATAGCCCCTAGGCACATAGCCGTTGGGCTAATGACTGCTCAAAGGTGGCTAACAGTCTGGATACAATAAAAGGTGTGTGGCCCCTTTAATTGGAGGTTGCTCTACCCTCCATCATCTTTATTCGTCAGAGGAATGTGCTGGGGGAATGGCTAGTAACGTGGGAATTGCAAGAGGTGGGCACATGCTTAAATACTGTGAATAGCAGAGACTCAGCCTCTTTTTCATCGGTTTTCCCTCCCTCCCTTTTTATAACGTTTTCGTATATATTTTTTGTCACAGCGTGCGGTTTTTTAGGGATAACACTGCCCTACATGCCCTTACATATGGCAGGGTGTTATCTGGTGTTATGTAAAGTGGAATGGTTAAAAGTGTGTATATATTCAAACAAAGAAATGGTTAAATTATCAATGGTTTCAATAAAGCTGAGGCCGACCCCGAGTCAACCCACAATTGAGAATGGTTAAGCAATGGTTTCTGTGTGGTTATTTATATTTGGGGTATGCGATATTAAAGGGGCCAGTCCAGCTCCGGGTTAGTAAGTGTTTATTATTTGAGCAGTCTGTGTATACATGGTGGGTGAGACTGTGAATACAGGGTGGGTGAGACTGTGCATACAAGGTGGGCGAGACTGAGCATACAGGGTGGGTGATATTGTATATACATGGGGGAGCTGAAGCTGTGTATACAGGGGGAGCTGAGGTTGTGTATACATGGGGGTACTGAGGCTGTGTATACAGGGGGAGCTGAGGCTGTATATACAGGGGGGAGCTGAGGCTGTGTATACAGGGGAGAGGAGAGTATGTGTATACGGGGGGAAGGAGAGTATGTGTACACATGGGGAAGGAGAGTATGTGTATACAGTGGAGGAGAAGAGTATGTGTATATAGGAAGGGGGGAGAGAGGCTATGTATCCAGGGGAGAGGCTGTGTCTACAGGGGGGAGAAGAGGCTGTGTATACAGGGGGAGAAGAGGATGTGTATACAGGAAGTGGGGAGAGAGGCTGTGTATACAGGAAGTGGGGAGAGAGGCTGTTCATTACTGGGGGAGTCTAAATTAAAGCACCTAATGAATTGTGGGTGCTGTATATACTATAATTTGGGTGACTACATAAAGGATGTTTTATGTTGGAAATAGTGTGTTCAATCATGTTGTGAGAATAATATATAGAAACACGCTCCATTATACTTTAAGTTACTGTGGTATTTTTAGGGGCACAGAGTGGAGTTGACGACATTGGATTGTGAATTCTGTAGAGAAAAACCATGGCCAGGAGAAAGCGTAAAGAAGTCCTCTTCCTGATGGAGTAGATGGTCACCTGCAAGGTACTAGAGATCACTAATGTCTGTGTCTATTGACTGACTGCTAGTGTGTAAGGTAGCATCATCGGGGGCACATGTGCGTGGGGGGGGGGCAGCATTTTCGAGTTTTACCTCAGGCAGCAAAGAGGCTAGAATCTTCCCTGCCCTAAACGCACACCCTGGGAGAGGAACAGAAACCACTACAGCAGCTGTGTGGATATGAAACATTTCTTCCTAGTGGCTTCAGTAACAATAAAGAAATGCTATTTGGGGTATACATATCCTCCTAACCGCACACCCTGGGAGAGGGTCAGAAATCACTACAGCAGCTGTGTGGATATGAAACAGATTTCTTCCTAGTGGCTTCAGTAACAAAAAAGAACTGCTAATTGGAGTATACAGATCCCCCTAAACGCACTCCCCGGGATTGGAGCGAAATCGCTACAGCACAGTACAGTAAGAGCAGCTGGACGCTACAGACAGCACATGCAGTGTGAAAAGCTGAGATTGCAAATGGCTGACAGTTTTTATAGGGCTGTGACATTACATTAGCCTGACGGTTGCTGATTGGCTTCATTCGAATCGATTCGCCCATATCTACTCACAAATCATGGAATACACTAAAAAGAATCATGAATATAGAAGGAGTCTTTCATGATACTCTCCTATAAGGTAATAATTTTTTATCTGAGCTACTGGACATTCCTGTTACTGCCTTTTGGATTAAGACAGTGTTAATTACGTCTCGCAAATCACGGACAATAAAAGGGGCAAATAAAATCTTTTTTTTATCAGCTGGCTGCTTTACAGTTGTGCACAGATGACTATTAAATATTTGTTTTCAAATTTTACATACACTTCCAGTAAGAGAAAGAAAAGAGTCAAGGATTCAATATTATGTCAAACTTGGGAACAGATTTTAAGGAACAGTACAGACTGCTCTATCACAGGGAACTGCAAAATAATGAAGACTTTTTACATGTTATTTGGATATGTTTTCATATGGTATACTTCTGGTAGTATTTGAGCATGCCAAAGAAATTCTTAGATTTCCCTATAGAGCTAAGGCCCCTTCCAAACTTAAGTTATTCGATTAACTTTTTCCGATGCTCGAGTGCTCGTTTCGAATAACGAGCCCCATTGAAGTCAATGGGAGACTCGAGCATTTTTCAAGGGGACCAAGGCTCTGCACAGGGAAGCTTGGCCAAAAACCTGGAAACCTCAGAAAATGATGGAAACACCACGGAAATGGACAGGAAACAGCAGGGGCAGCATCCATGTATGCCTCTGAGGCTGCCTAATCACACTATTATGCCAAAATTATGGGCAACAGCATGGCGGTGACAGAGTGACCGAGTGAGGCTGCTATGGAGACATTTAAATTTGGATAGTGCCTGTATTTGGCAGTGAAAAAAAGTTTTCAAAACAGAGGACTGGGTAGGTGGCCCGCCAGAAAATCCCTAACGCTATCCCTGACCAGCAGCAGCTCTATCCCTAACAGCATCCAGACAGAGAATGATCCGAGCAGCGCGGGCAGGGGCTAATATATATCAATGGTCACCTGATCAGGCCAGCCAACCACTGCTATTGACATGTAAGTGTACCACGTGATGCTGGGTGTACTGCAGAGTCTCCTGGCTTGTGATTGGCTCTATTTCTGGTCGCCAAAAATCAGAATGCCAGGAGATGCCATTTTCTTGAGCTGGCAAAACATTCGTCCGAGCAATGAGCAGTTGCGAGTACGCTAATGCTCGGACAGGCATCAAGCTCGGACGAGTATGCTCACTCATCTCTAATGGTGAAGCATCAAAAACGCATTGCACTGAGACACATGCAAGTGCAATGCGTTTTTCATCCATCAATTGCCATAGAAAAGATAAACCTCAGTCCCGAGTTCTTTTCATGCGTGTGAGGCACTGAAGAAACTCTGACTGAAAACTGATTGAACTCTGATGCAAAATGTTAGTTTTTCAATGACCAAACCATGATCGCACCCTGATCCGACTCTAACGTGATCTGCAAGTGTGAAAAAGGCATAAGACATTTTTACATCTTTGACATGAACAATATTGTGCAAAAATACACCTAAGATTTAAAGGGCCAGTTCATCCTCATGAAATCAGCCCCCTGATAACCAAATGCACACCTCTGGTTATAGAATTAACTCTCCTTCATTGAGAGGATAGAAAGGCAAACAAGGGGAAACCGAATAGCGCTCATAGAGTAGTATTTCTTATTTGAGTATGATAAAGAAAAAGCAACAATTGGACTGAGGCTCACCAGATAGGGGTGTGCTGTATATGCAGAGGTAGATGAAGAGTTGACTGTTGTGGCGCACACACAAATTCAGGTATGGTACATCATAATAAGAAAAGCATTTATTTGAAAATCTCGGATCACAACGCGTTAAGGAGTAGCGAAGACTCCTTTCTCAAGTGCTGTAAGCAGAGCCGGATCATCATTGGCGCTATTGGTTGGGGCTTTATTGGTTGGGGGCCCCCGGCCTGGCGCTCCAATAGCGCCGATGTTCATGCTACTGCTGGGGCCCCGGCGGGCCCCGACACTCGCCTCGGCAGTTGGGCAGGGGATTCCGTCAGTCCAGACCGGAAGCTCCTGCGCGTCCCTGTATAGTGCTCGATGCGGCCGTTTCCGGCCGCTCGAGCACTATTACTGGAGCGATGTGGCCGGAAGACAGAAGAAGATAGAAGACGCGGGACCCGAGTTGAGTATAAGGTTGTTGTTGTTTTTTTAAATCAAACAGCATTCAAAGATGGTGGGGGTCAGGTTATTTAAAATAATTAATTGGGGGTGGGCATCATATCAAAAAGTTAACTGTCGGGGAGCAGCAAATTAATTAGTTAATTATGGGGGACAGCATATTAAATAGTTAATCATAGGGGGCAGCATATTTAATAGTTAATCATAGGGGGGCAGCATATTAAATAGTTAACTATGGGAGCAGCATATTAAATAGTTAACTATGGGGGGCAGCATATTAAATAGTTAACTGTGGGGGGGCATCATATTAAATAGTTAATTGTGGGGGGGCAGCATATTAAATAGTTAATCATAGGGGGCAGCATATTTAATAGTTAATCATAGGGGGGCAGCATATTAAATAGTTAACTATGGGGGGCAGCATATTAAATAGTTAATTATGGGGGGGGCAGCATATCAAATAGTTAATTATGGGGGGGGGGGGCTACATAGTAAATTGTGTGTGTTTGGGGGGTACAACCCCAGTATATTAGAAAGGGCCATAAATAGGTAAATTAATTCATTAAACGGGGCAATATATAAATGAAGTCATGGGGGAACTATATATTGGGTAATTGGTGGGTGACACATATAATTAGGGGTACAGTATTACTCAGGGTCTGTAGTATAGTAATATATGCAGGGGACACAGAAGTTTTATTATGGGGTATATTTTGGGGGGGCATATTTCTGTTATCCAGGTGACATTATACTGTGAGTAACTGTGGTATTTTTAGTTTCACAGTGTGGGGCAGGTACAGTGTGGTCAGTTGTGGTGTGAGGGATATATATGATATATGTAAGAGTACAGTGTGGTCTGTTGTGTTAGGGGTATACATGATATATGTGGGGGCACAGTGTGGTCAGTTGTGTGTGAGGAGTATATATGATATATGTGGGGGCACAGTGTGGTCAGTTGTGGTGTGAGGGGTATATATGATATATGTGGGGGTACAGTGTGGTCAGTTGTGGTATGAGGGGTATATATGATATATGTGGGGGTACAGTGTGGTCAGTTGTGGTGTGAGGGGTATATATGATATATGTGGGGGCACAGTGTGGTCAGATGTGGTGTGAGGAGTATATATGATATATGTGGGGGCACAGTGTGGTCAGTTTTGGTGTGAGGAGTATATATGATATATGTGGGGGCACATTGTGGTCAGTTGTGGTGTGAGGGGTATACATGATATATGTGGGGGCACAGTGTGGGCAGTTGTGTGTGAGGAGTATATATGATATATGTGGGGCGCAGTGTGGTCAGTTGTGGTGTGAGGGGTATATATGATATGTGGGGGCACAGTGTGGTCAGTTGTGGTGTGAGGGGTATATATGATATGTGGGGGCACAGTGTGGTCAGTTGTGGTGTGAGGGGTATATATGATATAAGTGGGGGCATAGTGTGGTCAGTTGTGGTGTGAGGGGTATATATGATATATGTGGGGGTACAGTGTGGTCAGTTGTGGTATGAGGGGTATATATGATATATGTGGGGGTACAGTGTGGTCAGTTGTGGTGTGAGGGGTATATATGATATATGTGGGGGCACAGTGTGGTCAGATGTGGTGTGAGGAGTATATATGATATATGTGGGGGCACAGTGTGGTCAGTTGTGGTGTGAGGAGTATATATGATATATGTGGGGGCACATTGTGGTCAGTTGTGGTGTGAGGGGTATATATGATATATGTGGGGGCACAGTGTGGTCAGTTGTGGTGTGAGGGGTATACATGATATATGTGGGGGCACAGTGTGGGCAGTTGTGTGTGAGGAGTATATATGATATATGTGGGGGCGCAGTGTGGTCAGTTGTGGTGTGAGGGGTATATATGATATGTGGGGGCACAGTGTGGTCAGTTGTGGTGTGAGGGGTATATATGATATGTGGGGGCACAGTGTGGTCAGTTGTGGTGTGAGGGGTATATATGATATATGTGGGGGCATAGTGTGGTCAGTTGTGGTGTGAGGGGTATATATGATATGTGGGGGCACAGTGTGGTCAGTTGTGGTGTGAGGGGTATATATGATATATGTGCGGGTACAGTGTGGTCAGTTGTGGTGTGAGGGGTATATATGATATGTGGGGGTACAGTGTGGTCAGTTGTGGTGTGAGGGGTATATATGATATATGTGGGGGCACAGTTTGGTCAGTTGTGGTGTGAGGGGTATGTATGATATATGTGGGGGCACAGTGTGGTCAGTTGTGGTGTGAGGGCTATATATGATATGTGGGGGCACAGTGTGGTCAGTTGTGTTGTGAGGGGTATATATGATATATGTGGGGGCACAGTGTGGTCAGTTGTGGTGTGAGGGGTATATATGATATATGTGGGGGTACAGTGTGGTCAGCTGTAGGGATATATGATATATGTGGGGGCACAGTGTGGTCAGTTGTGTTATGAGTGGTATATATGATAAATGTGGGGGTACAATGTGGTCAGTTGTGGTGTGAGGGTCAGGTGTGTGGAGAATATGGGACAATGCCAACCATATCTGTTTTATAAACCCGCAGAGAGTCATGGATGGAAGAAGTCTCCTGGAAGATCAAACAGAAGGGAGGAGACAGCATCAGGGACGTCACCTGTAAGTCATTGGATGACACTGCAGCCTCTGTGCAGGACTGGTATCTACTACTATATGCTGGTACATACTGGTCTGTGTGTAGGTTATCATATAGTATTGCAGTATTAACCAGTCATTATGTAGTGGTGATAATCCTGATGTAATGTTATTATTTGGGCTTGTACAGAGGTGTCACTAGTGATATTGTCCTGTGCTGGTTGGTGTTTGTATAATAACAATATGGCGGTAAAGATCATCAGTAAATGGAGTTTATAGTTGGTAAATTATTGGTAATACTGGTCATGTTGTGGTAATCCTATGGGTCAGTTTCGAGGGATCATTTGTAAATTGTAGCGCTATTGTTTGGAATATTGGTCTTATGGTCCTTTTATTTGGTAACAGTTTTGTCTTATGATTATTCAGTAATAATATGGCGGGAGTATTTTTTAGTTTGTCATGGAACAAAATTGGAAATGGTTTAGTAAGTAGGAATTTATCTAAAACTAAAGATACAGTTGTTTCTAATATCTCTAGAGCTTTGGAACTGTGTAACTATGTTATATCTTTTTACATATATTGTTGTGGGAGGGGGCCCCACTTTGGCTGCCGAGCTGGGGGGGCCCCATCCTAAATGAGGTGCTCCATACCACTGGGACCCTTAATCTGGCCCTGGCTGTAAGACTGAAAACCAAGTACATATACAAAACACACAAGTAAACAATAGAGTGATTCAAATTTTTTGAAGGATAGATGGAGCTGGTAAGGATGCTTTGTGTCGGTAAGTATAAAATAGTAATATTTATGATAACATATTAATTTATAAACAGATATATAGAATAATATATTGGTAAATACACGTATAAAACTATATATATAAAAGTAAGGGGGTTTTTGAGAGGTGGAATACATATATGGACCATTGGTGACAGAGAAATGCATAACTAAGAGATACAATATTAAAAACTGAAGCAGAATGAGATCTAAATAGATCTGTTAATAAATGCATGGATAAACAAAAAATACAATAATTGTGGCACTTAGGAAAAGTATTAAAAATCAATAGCAGCCAGAACGATTAATAAATAAGTAAATGAGTAAATCAATAAATAAAATAGACGTGTCTTTCAGACAGTGAATTAATTAAAATAGAGGACCTGGTATGGTAAATGATGTGTGAAGGGGAGCCTTGTCTTACCTGAAGCGTGGGGAATGTGGGTCTCATCCCAATCGCTAACGGGAGGCTCGAGGGTGCCAGGGTTAAAGTAGTGATCGGGAAGTGAGAATCGCGCCACAAATGGAAGTGGGCGCATGCGTGTGGTGAAACCAACAAGATGGCCGCTAGGTGTAGGAGCGACATATTATGTGGATCATGCGCAGATTCACGTGGTGAGTAGATTGCGAGCCGGGTCGGGTAGTGGTAATTCTGAGAGGGGCATGCAAGGATTGAGTGTCCGGCATTGCTCTGGGTGAATGTATGAGACGTATTACATGGAGATATCGCATATAGATCATTCAGGTGTGCTCATTGTGGGTATTAATTACAATCAAAGGATAAATAAATAAATGATTAATGATTAACAATTAATAATTAATGATTAATGATCATTTATAATAAACAGAGGACTGTCGAATAAATAAATAAATAAATACCTCAATGATTAATAATGATTTAATGGGGAGGGAGATAATGGTTTTTGAGGGGGGGGGGTAGGTTAGTAGCTGTGGTATTAGTGGTGGATACTGTTAAAAATGGTTCTCTAGAGACTCATTGAGGCCATAGGGGGTAAGGCAGTTGATCTTGAAAATCCAAAATGTTTCTCTTTGGCACAGCATCTTAAATCGGTCATTGCCTTCAGGTATATGCTCAATGGGTGAGATAGAGTAGGAAGTGAAGTCCTTCTGATGATGTGTAAGCCCGTGTCTCAAGACACTATGTTTAATATAGCCGTTGGTGGTGTTACTTCTGTGACTATTCATACGGGACTTGAGTTGTTGGATAGTGCGGCCCACATACTGGAGGCCGCAAGAGCATTCCAATAGATAAATGAGATACGTAGAGGAGCAGTTCATAAAGCTCTTAATAGGGAAGACCTCGTTTGTGGTATTGCTCTTGAATGACCTGGATTTGTTAATGATGTTGGGGCAGCACTTGCAGCCAAGTTGGCCACATTTAAAGCTGCCGATTAATTCCGGGAGGATGGAGCTCCTTGGATTCAGTCTCGCCGGGTTGCGTAGTTTGGTGGGGGCCAGGTGGTTTTTCAATGTTTGGGCTCGCCTGTAAATTACGCTGGGTCTCTTTGGTAAGCTTTGTGTTAGAAATGGATCATTTAGTAGTACTGGCCAATGTTTCTCAAGTATTCTTTTGATGGAATTGTGCTCACTGTTGTAGGTGGTGATGAAATTGGTCTTAAAGCTGCTTTTATCGGAGTCTGCTGGCAGTTCGGTGGTTTTGGAGGAAAGGAGGCATTCGGACTGTGTTAGTTTTTTTGAGCGTTCAAGTGCAACATTCACAACTTCTCTGGGAAAACCTTTGTCACGGAATCTTTTGGAAAGGATTCCGCTCTGTTCAATAAACGTTTTTGTCTCCGTGCAATTCTTGCGTATGCGGCGGAACTGGCTGTACGGCGGAACTATTGGTGTCAACTTTCTTGAAGTAGGTTTTATTTTAATCTTTCCCTCGATTGTTTGTAGAAAGAGGTCAAGGAACTCAATTTCATGACTTGAGGAATTAGGGGTGAAAACCTGGCCCCAATCATTGATGTTAATCGTATTGACAAAGGTTTGGATACTCTCAATTGGACCATCCCAGATTAGAAGCAAATCGTCAATGTACCTTCTGTAGAGGATGATGTATTCTTTCCATAAGGGGTTATTCTGGATAAAATCCTTCTCGAATTCCCCCATATATAAATTAGCGAAACTGGGGGCAAACCTAGTACCCATGGCCGTTCCACGGATCTGCTTATAGATGTTATTTTGAAAGGTGAACACGTTATGTGTTGGTATGAATTTGATGGCATCGAGAATGAATTGTTTATGCTTATGTGGCATGGTCGGGTCACGGCTGAGAACTAGATTGACCATTTCTAGGCCCTTATCATGGGGGATATTTGAATATAATGATGAAACATCAAGGGTAACCCATTGGTAAGTGGGTTTCCAGTTGATGTCGAGTTGTGTTACATATCTTTGAAGATTAATATCTACGTATTGTGATAGGTTACAGGAGATTGATGAGATCCCTGAAATAATGGGTCTTCTGGGTGGGTTGATGGGGTCTTTGTGTACTTTGGGTAGGTGGTAGAATGTCGGGGTGCTAGGGTTGTTGGCCCAGATGTAGTCCTTCTCATTTTTAGTTATCACTTTGTTGTTCCATCTATCCTTCAAAAAATTTGAATCACTCTATTGTTTACTTGTGTGTTTTGTTTTCAGTCTTACACCACTTGAGAAAGGAGTCTTCGCTACTCCTAAACGCGTTGTGATCCGAGATTTTCAAATAAATGCTTTTCTTATTATGATGTACCATACCTGAATTTGTGTGTGCGCCACAACAGACAACTCTTCATCTACCTCTCCTTCATTGAGAGATATCCAATATTTGTGGTTCTAGTTTTTTAAGAACAGGGCAAATAATAAAGAAGAAAATTATAATCCTTAGTAGTATTATTTTTCTGTCATATAGAAACATTGCCAATAAAGCCAAGGTGACAGTACAGTTTCATATAACATTAAATAGTACTTGGAATCTAGAGAAAGCTCTAACAGAAAGAAATCTGGCAGACTCTACGGTGCTTGGCTCCACTGAGAAACACTGGTTGATTGGCTGCTGACCCCAAACAACCAGCCTTTAGCCACTACGGCAATGTATATTATTGCCCAGGTGGAACATGTGACCAGATATAAGAGGTAAGGTCACATGTCCCAATGCCATTACAGAAAGGAGATTGAGAGGGAGAGGCTGCAACTATAGGGATAGTAAGGGAGTTTATGTGTAGTAATCTTATAATTTTACCTAAATTTCACCTCCTCACATGGCTTTTGTCCATGTGAATTTGAGACATTTGCAACAAAAAGTTAAAAAAAAACTTAAAAAAACAGAAAAAACTAAACATGAAAAAAGAAATGATCATACATAAGGCACAAAAAACATACCAAAAGTTTCAATAATATACCAAAGAAGAAAAAAAAGATACATGTCCCCTATTGATAACTACATCCGTTTGTTGGTAAAGTGTTGTGTCATTGCTATCTGCCTCCATATATTGTAAAGTGCAGTGTCCATAACATCTTCCCCACAAAGACAAGTTTCTTATTTGAACTCAGGATAACAAAATAACACATTCTCTAATTCACTGTTATTAACAAAAATACAGCATTTCACAGATATATAAGTCTAACCTGTCACTATCAATTTTTCTATACACAATTTCAGTTGCCCCTAGACACAACCCTGTAACTTCTGACTTTAGGGTCGGGCCACCATCTTGAATTCCTGTGTGATGCCATTCTTGCCGAGTTTCTGTGTCTTTCTGCTCTGAGCCTGTAGTCACGCTCCCTGCACGGATCTCGGAGACACTCACTGATCATATATCTGTAAGAACATAGATGTAGCAGAGCTCACAGTGTGTTATAGGTATCTCATGCATCACATCTGTTTTATCTCTCTTTCTATGTGTCAGTGTGTTAGTACAGAAGGCAGAATGAAAGTGTATATAAAACTTGTACCCCGATAATCTAAATACATAGTCACCCCACAGAACTACATGGATAATAATGTGTCTGCTTAGAGAGTCCCCGCCCACACCCTGGAAATTTGCACTGAGCAGCCTAGTAAGTGATAGGATCTGAAACAGCAATAAAACATAACTTTTTCTTTTTTTTTTTTTTTTACGTGTACAGACCTGTGTGAGGGCTTATTTTGTGCGTAACAAATTTTACTTTCCCGTAATGTTATTTATTTTAACATGCCGTGTACTGCGAAGCTGGAAAAAAATTCCAAATGTGGAAAAATTTTTAAAAAAAACGCACATCACGTTCTTGTGGGCTCAGTTTTTACGACTTTGACTGTGCACTCAAAATAACACCTCAGCTTTATTCTTTGGTTTGGTGCGATCACGGTGATACCAAATTTATATAGGTTTTATTGTGTTTTGATACATTTTCAAAAATTAAACGAATGTGTACAAAAAAGAAAAAAATTTGTTTGCCATCTTCTGACGCTAATAACTTTTTCATACTTTGTGGTATGGAGCTGCGTGAGATGTCATTTTTTGCAAAATGAGCCGACGTTTGCATTGCTACCATTTTGAGGTCTGTGCGACATTTTGATAATTTTTTATTCCATTTTTTATGTGATGTAAAAAGGTGTAAAAGTCGCATTTCAGACATTTGGGCGCCATTTCCCGTCTCGCAGGTCACCGCCGGCCGTAACCGTTTTTATATTTTGATAGATCGGGCATTTTGGGATGCGGCGATACCTGCAGATGCTAGATAGCCTCGGGTCAAACAAAGACCCGAGGCTACCATGGCAACCGATCGTCGCCCCCCGATGACGTTCGGGGACGAGGCGACCAGAATAAAGATGGCGGGAATTTTGGGACACGGCGATACCTAATGTGTCTGTGATTTTTACTGTTTGTTATGTTTTATATCAGTTCTAGCGAAAGGGGGGCGATTTGAATTTTTAATATTTTATTAATTTTTTTTATTTTTGAAACTTTTTTTTTTTCTTTTTTTTTTTCTTCACTATTTCTTAGACCATCTAGGGTACATTAACCCTAGATGGTCAGATCGCTCCTACCATATACTGCAATACTTCTGTATTGCAATATATGGCATTTTTGCAGCTCATTCATTACAATGAGCCACTGGCTACCATGGCAACCGATCAATGACGTTCGGAATAAAGATGGCAGCGCCCGTGCCCCGCCGTCTTTTAAATGCCGCTGTTGACTTTTCAGGCAGCAACGAAAGGGTTAATAGCAAGCACCGACCGCGGTTATTAGCGGTGGGGGTTTGCTGCAATACGCAACAACCCCCACCTCTGAGCGTTAAGGGGTTAATGACATTTTGCGGAACAGTATGTGGCTTTCATATTGTATATTGTAAACAACTATGCCTAGATACCCATTGGGGGCATGTATCTAAGTTCTTTATCTTTGGTGTATAATTGAGACTTTTGGAAGGTCTTTTTTGTGCCTTATGTATGCTCATGTCTTTTTTCTTGTGATAAATGATACATTTTTCCTGTATTGGCAGGTGCATTTTTTCAGCTTTTTTGAGACTTTTTTCTGCAAATGTCTCAAATCCACATTGACACGATCCATGTGAGGGGTTTATAAATAGGAGTGAACACTACTGTAAATTTTGGATTGAGGTTGTGGCGTGCACTTTTTAAAAGTCTAGCCATGACCCAGGTAGATTAAAACATATGCGGGTGTGGCGTTTGTGCTTCATTTTTAAACTATCCTAGAAACACATTTGTGTTTTACATTAACCATGCATTTGTTTGGTTTAAAAGCGTTCTATTCATTGTTGGAAGTGAAGTCACCTGTGTTAACATTTTCACAGCTGCTTACACTTACACTTCCAGCAATGAAGAATAAATGCCTTCTAACCAGCCAAATGCATGGTAAAATGTAAAACACATGCGTTTCTGAGATGCGTTTAAAAACGCAGCACATTCCCCCAGTATATATGTAGACCCCACACATGCCACCAGTATATATAAAGTCTCCACACATGCCCCCAGTATATATGTAGTCCCCAAACAAGTAAGTATACGGTATATGCAGTACATATATACATGACCTCCCCCCGGTATGTATGCAGGCTCTATGTGTTCTCCGATGAGGATTCGGGTCTTCGGGCGATTCGCTAAGGTCGTGCACCGATGTCCAGTAGGTGTCGCACCTGGTTCTTCTCGGTGCATGCAAGTGTTTGATTTTGCGAAACGTTTTATTTTTTTAATTCCGTGTTTTCTCCAAATCCATCAGGTTTTTCCGTTGGCCACGCCCCCGATTTCTGTCCCGTGAAAGCGGGCGCATCTGCGGCAAAATCCGATTGCGTGCGCCAAAATCCTGGCGGAATTCGCAGCAAAACGGAAAAAGTCAGGAAACCCGACAAAAGTGCGGCCCCAACTAATGAGCCCCAACGTGTATCAATAAAGAAAAGACACTAAGATACATCTGACCAGCAGAAAAGCCAAGAAACATCCCAAAAAACAGACAAAGCCAGACTTAATAAAGTGGTTGGCATAATTCAGAGCGGCCCAGGTCGCCATTGCTGTGCCACAATGCTGGAGGAATACATGTCTAAATGGGAATCTGATATTGGTGAACCTATATCTTTTGCCCTTTGGTAATACAAAAAATTGGGCTACAGATATGGAAAAGGGTATAAATTCGTGATGTCTAATATACATTATACCAAAGTGGTCTCATTTAGAGATGAGCGAGCACTAAAATGCTCGGGTACTCGTTATTCGAGACGAACTTTTCCCGATGCTCGAGTGCTCGTTTCGAGTAACGAGCCCCATTGAAGTCAATGGGAGACTCAAGCATTTTTCAAGGGGACCAAGGCTCTGCACAGGGAAGCTTGGCCAAACACCTGGGAACCTCAGAAAAGGATGGAAACACCACGGAAATGGACAGGAAACAGCAGGGGCAGCATGCATGGATGCCTCTGAGGCTGCTTAATCGCACCATTATGCCAAAATTATGGGCAACAGCATGGCCATGACAGAGTGACAGAATGAAGCTAGATAGCATCTAAAACATCCAATAATTGACCCTGACACTATAGGGGACGGCATGCAGAGGCAGCGGCAGCAGCGGAAGGCTAGAGAGTGGCATGGCGACATACCCTAAATGGACTCAGGCTTCAAACCAATGGGTAGCAGAGAGGAACCAAAGAAGGTGAGCAAGAAGCGCTCAAATAATATTGGTACATGATAAAAGTTTGCCAGTATATTTTGTGGATTACACAGCAGGGTGGCGACAAAGTTAACATGGAAGCCATGAAAACAATCCAAAATTCTGCCTGACACAGCTCGTTTGATAAGGGGACGATGTATGGAGGCAGTGAACTAGTAGTAGATTAAAGGTACTGCAGTTAAAACTATGTTAGTTGATTCTTGGCATGGAGCTGGCGCTCCGCTGCCAGGCGAGCTTTCGCCAATCCAAGCCCCTGTCTCTAGGCTACTCCCCAAACAGCACTTCTAAGAACCTTTCGGATAAGATCAAGTGTAGTAGCGTTCTTATAAGTTTGGGATATGGCGGGTGAGGGGAATGTAAACATCTGCGCAAGAAGCGCTGAAATAATATCCGTAAATGAAAAAAGTTTTCCAGTATATTTTGTGGCTTACACAGCAGGGTGGCGACAAAGTTAACAAGTTTGATGTGGAATGCCCTGCAATAGCTCTTGGGCGGTGTGCCTTTTATCACCTAGGCTCAGCAGTTTGAGCACCGCCTGCTGTCGCTTAGCAACGGCACTGCTGCTGTGCCTAGAGCTACCGACTGATGGCGCCATGCCCACGGATGGTAATTCGGAGGAGGAGGAGGTGGAGGAGGGGTGGGAGGATTTGGAGGTATAGTAGGCCTTTGAGACCTGGACCGAGGTAGGCCCCGCAATCCTCTGCGTCGGCAGTATATGACCAGCCCCAGGGTCAGACTCGGTCCCAGCCTGCACCAAGTTAAGTGTAGTAGCGTTCTTATAAGTTTGGGATATGGCGGGTGAGGGGAATGTAAACAGATGCGCAAGAAGCGCATGATGCGCATGGAGCTGGCGCTCCGCTGCTAGGCGAGCTTTCGCCAATCCAAGCCTCTGTCTCTAGGCTACTCCCCAAACAGCACTTCTAAGAACCTTTTGTATAAGATCAAGTGTAGTAGCGTTCTTATAAGTTTAGGATATGGCGGGTGAGGGGAATGTAAACAGATGCGCAAGAAGCGCATGATGCGCATGGAGCTGGCGCTCCGCTGCTAGGCGAGCTTTCGCCAATCCAAGCCCCTGTCTCTAGGCTACTCCCCAAACAGCACTTCTAAGAACCTTTTGTATAAGATCAAGTGTAGTAGCGTTCTTATAAGTTTAGGATATGGCGGGTGAGGGGAATGTAAACAGATGCGCAAGAAGCGCTGAAATAATATCCGTAAATGGTAAAAGTTTGCCAGTGTATTTTGTGGATAACACAGCAGGGTGGCGACAAAGTTAACAACTTTGATGTGGAATCCATGAAAACAACCCAAATTTCGGCCTGACCTCGTTTGATAAAGGGACGATGTATGGAGGCAGCTATATGGACGACTTTTGGAGGTAGCAATGGAGACAACGTGTGGAGGCTGCTATGGAGACAATTCAATTTGGATAGTGCCTGTATGTGGCAGTCCAAAAAATTTTTCAAACCAGAGGAGCAGGTAGGTGGCCCTCCAGAAAAATGGAATAGATTGAGTGCCTGTATGTGGCAGTCCAAAAAATTTTTCAAACCAGAGGAGCAGGTAGGTGGCCCTCCAGAAAAATGGAATAGATTGAGTGCCTGTATGTGGCAGTCCAAAAAAGTTTTTAAACCAGAGGAGCAGGTAGGTGGCCCTCCAGAAAAATGGAATAGATTGAGTGCCTGTATGTGGCAGTCCCAAAAAATTGTTTAAAACAGAGGACCGGAAAGGTGGCCCTCCAGAAAAATTGAATAGATTGAGTGCTTGTATGTGGCACTCCCAAAAATTGTTTAAAACAGAGGACCGTGTCGGTGGCCCTCCAGAAAAATTAAATGCATAAAGTACTATACCTAGAGCCAGTGGGCCCTGTCAAAAAACAGCCAGTTTCCTCTGCTTTACTGTAGAAAGAGGAGGAGAAGGAGGAAAATGAGGAGGAGGAGGAGTGGATAAATTATTCAGGTTGAGCTTCCTTCACCTGCTGGAGATTTGAAATTAGGAGAAATCCATGCTTTATTCATCTTGATAAGCGTCAGCCTGTCAGCGCTGTCAGTCGACAGGCGTGTACGCTTATCGGTGATGATGCCACCAGCTGCACTGAAAACCCGCTCTGACAAGACGCTAGCGGCAGGGCAGGCAAGAACCTCCAAGGCGTAGAGCGCCAGTTCGTGCCACATGTCCAGCTTTGAAACCCAGTAGTTGTAGGGAGCTGTGTGATCATTTAGGACGATGGTATGGTCAGCTACGTACTCCCTCACCATCTTTCTGTAAAGATCAGCCCTACTCTGCCGAGACTGGGGACAGGTGACAGTGTCTTGCTGGGGTGACATAAAGCTGGCAAAAGCCTTGTAAAGCGTACCCTTGCCAGTGCTGGACAAGCTGCCTGCTCGCCTACTCTCCCTCGCTACTTGTCCCGCAGAACTACGCACTCTGCCGCTAGCGCTGTCAGAAGGGAAATACTGTTTCAGCTTGTGCACCAGGGCCTGCTGGTATTCATGCATTCTCACACTCCTTTCCTCTCCAGGGATGAGAGTGGAAAGATTTTGCTTGTACCGTGGGTCCAGGAGAGTGAACACCCAGTAATCGGTGCTGGAATAAATTCTTTGAACGCGAGGGTCACGGGATAGGCAGCCTAGCATGAAATCTGCCATATGCGCCAGAGTACCAACGCGTAAGAATTCACTCCCCTCACTGGCCTGACTGTCCATTTCCTCCTCCTCCAACTCCTCCAACTCCTCTTCTTCTGCCCATACACGCTCAACAGTGTAGGACTCAACAATGGTCCCCTCTTGTGTCTCGCCAACATTCTCCTCCTCTTCCTCCTCATCCTCCTCCACCTCCACCTCCTCCGATATGCGCTGAGAAACAGACCTAAGGGTGCTTTGGCTATCAACAAGGGAATCTTCTTCCCCTGTCTCTTGTGAGGAGCGCAAAGCTTCCGACTTCATGCTGACCAGAGAGTTTTTCAACAGGCCAAGCAGCGGGATGGTGAGGCTGATGATGGCGGCATCGCCACTGACCATCTGTGTTGACTCCTCAAAGTTACTCAGCACCTGACAGATATCAGACATCCACGTCCACTCCTCATTGTAGACTTGAGGAAGCTGACTGACCTGACTACCAGTTCTGGTGGAAGTTGACATCTGGCAGTCTACAATCGCTCGGCGCTGCTGGTAAACTCTGGATAACATGGTCAGTGTTGAATTCCACCTCGTGGGCACGTCGCACAACAGTCGGTGAGCGGGCAGTTGGAGGCGGCGCTGCGCTGCCCTGAGAGTGGCAGCATCTGTGCTGGACTTCCTGAAATGCGCACAGATGCGGCGCACCTTCGTGAGCAAATCAGACAGATTGGGGTATGTCTTGAGGAAACGCTGAACTATCAGATTTAACACATGGGCCAGGCATGGCACATGTGTCAGTCTGCCGAGTTGCAGAGCCGCCACCAGGTTACGGCCGTTGTCACACACAACCATGCCTGGCTTCAGGTTCAGCGGTGCCAGCCACAGATCAGTCTGCGCCGTGATGCCCTGTAATAGTTCTTGGGCGGTGTGCCTTTTATCGCCTAGGTTCAGCAGTTTGAGCACCGCCTGCTATCGCTTAGCGACGGCACTGCTGCTGTGCCTAGAGCTACCGACTGATGGCGCCATGCCCACGGATGGTCGTTCGGAGGAGGAGGTGGAGGAGGGGTGGGAGGAGGAGGAGGCATAGTAGGCCTCAAACACCTGGACCGAGGTAGGCCCCGCAATCCTCGGCGTCGGCAGTATATGACCAGCCGCAGGGTCACACTCGGTCCCAGCCTCCACCAAGTTAACCCAATGTGCCGTCAGAGATATATAGTGGCCCTGCCCGGCAGCACTCGTCCACGTGTCCGTGGTCAGGTGGACCTTGTCAGAAACGGCGTTGGTCAGGGCACGGATTATGTTGTCTGACACGTGCTGGTGCAGGGCTGGGACGGCACATCGGGAAAAGTAGTGGCGGCTGGGGACCGAATACCGAGGGGCGGCCGCCGCCATGAGGCTGCGAAAGGCCTCGGTCTCTACTAGCCTATAGGGCAGCATCTCCAGGCTTAGCAATCTGGAGATGTGCACATTAAGGGCTTGGGCGTGCGGGTGGGTTGCACTATATTTGCGTTTCCGCTCCAGCGTCTGGGGTATGGAGAGCTGAACGCTGGTGGATGCTGTGGAGGATCGTGGAGGTGACGATGGGGTTTTTGTGGCAGGGTCCTGGGCAGGGGGCTGACTATCAGCTGACACAGGGGAAGGAGCAGTGGTGTGCACGGCCGGAGGTGAACGCGCTTGTTGCCACTGAGTGGGGTGTTTAGCATTCATATGCCTGCGCATACTGGTGGTAGTTAAGCTAGTAGTGGTGGAACCCCTGCTGATCCTGGTTTGGCAAATGTGGCACACCACAGTCCGTCGGTCATCCGGTGTTTCCTTAAAGAACCTCCAGACTTCTGAAAATCTAGCCCTCGCCGCAGGAGCCCTCGCCACGGGAGCTTCACTAGTTGACACATTTGGCGCTGATGCACCAGCTCTGGCCCTGCCTCTCCGTCTGGCCCCACCACTGCCTCTTCCAACCTGTTCTGGTCGAGGACTCTCCTCCGTCTCAGAAGCACTGTGTTCACCCGGCCTCTCAACCCAGCTTGGGTCTGTCACCTCATCATCCTCCGATCCCTCAGTCTGCTCCCCCCTCGGACTTCCTGCCCTGACAACAACTTCCCCACTGTCTGACAACCGTGTCTCCTCATCGTCGGACACCTCTTTACACACTTCTTCCACTACGTCAACAAGGTCATCATCACCCACAGACTGCGACTGGTGGAAAACCTGGGCATCGGAAAATTGCTCATCAGCAACCGGACAAGTGGTTTGTGACTGTGGGAAGGGTCCAGAAAACAGTTCCTCAGAGTATGCCGGTTCAAATGGCAAATTTTGCTGGGAGGGGGCAGACTGGGGGGGAGGAGGCTGAGGTGCAGGAGCTGGAGGAGTGCCGATTTCGGTGACATGGGTGGACTGCGTGGAAGACTGACTGGTGGGCAAATTGCTCGAAGCATTGTCGGCAATCCACGACATCACCTGTTCGCACTGTTCTGGCCTCAACAGTGCTCTACCACGATTCCCAGTAACTTCAGACATGAACCTAGGGAGTGTAGCTCTGCGGCGTTCCCCTGCTCCCTCATAAGCAGGTGGTGTCTCACCCCGCCCAGGACCACGGCCTCTGACCCCTGCAGTAGTTGGACGCCCACGTCCCCGCCCTCGTCCTCTACCCCTAGCCCTCGGGTTAAACATTTTGAAAATGAGAGTTATAACTTGTATTTTTTTTTTAACTTTTTGTTTTTTTTTTGTTTTTTTTTTGTGTTTTTTAGTTTTTAAAACCAAACGATGCTATCCTATTGCTATGGCTATTTTCTAGCCAAGTATTACAGCACACTACTATGCCAGATGAGATGACGCTGAGTTATGAAAAAAATAAACGTAAAATAAAAAAGGAAATGGCAGACTGTGCCTAATTGAAATACAACCCCGGGCCCTAATAAATTTTCCCACTTCGGTCTTTGCGATGGATATGTGCGTCACTAAAACACAGTGGTCGCAAGTCTGACTCCAAATTGCTCCCAATTTGATAGTAGATGCACTGCAGCAAGTACAGCCACCAGCAGATCAACCAGAAATCAAATATATATAACGCTACTGTAGGCGTAAGTAAGCCGTTTGTATTCTCCTATGGCTATTTTCTAGCCAAGTATTACAGCACACTACTATGCCAGATGAGATGACGCTGAGTTATGAAAAAAATAAACGTAAAATAAAAAGAAACTGGCAGACTGTGCCTAATTGAAATACAACCCCGGGCCCTAATAAATTTTCCCACTTCGGTCTTTGCGATGGATATGTGCGTCACTAAAACACAGTGGTCGCAAGTCTGACTCCAAATTGCTCCCAATTTAATAGTAGATGCACTGCAGCAAGTACAGCCACCAGCAGATCAACCAGAAATCAAATATATATAACGCTACTGTAGGCGTAATTAAGACGTTTGTATTCTCCTATGGCTATTTTCTAGCCAAGTATTACAGCACACTACTATGCCAGATGAGATGACGCTGAGTTATGAAAAAAATAAACGTAAAATAAAAAGAAACTGGCAGACTGTGCCTAATTGAAATACAACCCCGGGCCCTAATAAATTTTCCCACTTCGGTCTTTGCGATGGATATGTGCGTCACTAAAACACAGTGGTCGCAAGTCTGACTCCAAATTGCTCCCAATTTGATAATAGATGCACTGCAGCAAGTACAGCCACCAGCAGATCAACCAGAAATCAAATATATATAACGCTACTGTAGGCGTAAGTAAGCCGTTTGTATTCTCCTATGGCTATTTTCTAGCCAAGTATTACAGCACACTACTATGCCAGATGAGATGACGCTGAGTTATGAAAAAAATAAACGTAAAATAAAAAGAAACTGGCAGACTGTGCCTAATTGAAATACAACCCCGGGCCCTAATAAATTTTCCCACTTCGGTCTTTGCGATGGATATGTGCGTCACTAAAACACAGTGGTCGCAAGTCTGACTCCAAATTGCTCCCAATTTGATAGTAGATGCACTGCAGCAAGTACAGCCACCAGCAGATCAACCAGAAATCAAATATATATAACGCTACTGTAGGCGTAAGTAAGCCGTTTGTATTCTCCTATGGCTATTTTCTAGCCAAGTATTACAGCACACTACTATGCCAGATGAGATGACGCTGAGTTATGAAAAAAATAAACGTAAAATAAAAAGAAACTGGCAGACTGTGCCTAATTGAAATACAACCCCGGGCCCTAATAAATTTTCCCACTTCGGTCTTTGCGATGGATATGTGCGTCACTAAAACACAGTGGTCGCAAGTCTGACTCCAAATTGCTCCCAATTTGATAGTAGATGCACTGCAGCAAGGACAGCCACCAGCAGATCAACCAGAAATCAAATATATATAACGCTACTGTAGGCGTAATTAAGACGTTTGTATTCTCCTATGGCTATTTTCTAGCCAAGTATTACAGCACACTACTATGCCAGATGAGATGACGCTGAGTTATGAAAAAAATAAACGTAAAATAAAAAGAAACTGGCAGACTGTGCCTAATTGAAATACAACCCCGGGCCCTAATAAATTTTCCCACTTCGGTCTTTGCGATGGATATGTGCGTCACTAAAACACAGTGGTCGCAAGTCTGACTCCAAATTGCTCCCAATTTGATAGTAGATGCACTGCAGCAAGTACAGCCACCAGCAGATCAACCAGAAATCAAATATATATAACGCTACTGTAGGCGTAATTAAGACGTTTGTATTCTCCTATGGCTATTTTCTAGCCAAGTATTACAGCACACTACTATGCCAGATGAGATGACGCTGAGTTATGAAAAAAATAAACGTAAAATAAAAAGAAACTGGCAGACTGTGCCTAATTCTACTCAAACCCCTAATAAATTTTCCCACTTTGGTGTTTGAGGTGGATATGTGTGTCACTAAGAGCTAAACACAACGGTAGCAAGTCCCCCTGCTAATTCCTCACAATATGGTACTAGCTGCAAATAAAAAAAAAAAAAAAATATAACGTTATTGTAGCCCTAAGAAGGGCTGTTGGGTTCTTTTAGAATCACTCCTGCCTAACAGTAAGCTAATAGAACACCCTAACGCTTTCCCTGAGCAGCAGCAGCTCTCTCCCTAGCGGCATCCAGACAGAGAATGATCCGAGCAGCGCGGGCAGCGGCTAGTCTATCCCAGGGTCACCTGATCTTGCCAGCCAACCACTGCTATCTACGTGTAAGGGTACCACGTCATGCTGGGTGGAGTGCAGAGTCTCCTGGCTTGTGATTGGCTCTGTTTCTGGCCGCCAAAAAGCAAAACGGCGGGAGCTGCCATTTTCTCGAGCGGGCGAAATACTCGTCCGAGCAACGAGCAGTTACGAGTACGCTAATGCTCGATCGAGCATCAAGCTCGGACGAGTATGTTCGCTCATCTCTAGTCTCATTCTATCTCTCAACCCTTTCTATAGCTCGGTCAAATCGTCTGATTGGTATTTTAGAAATAAACACACACAAATACTAAGCCAATTTTAGCCAAAAATATACAAAATCTTTATTACACAATATATTTCATTAAAAATGCAAATTTCACAAGAGGGGGGGGGGGGAATACAAGCGGGTAGTGAGGGTGTCACACAGGAAATTTAAAAACATAAGCGACTGGGAGAGTGGTTAATACTCAAAAATCATGTCACATGGGATTAAGGGTAATGATACAGTTCATATAAAGATAACAAAAAACATGCACCAAATGCTAACACAGTTATCTAAGATGACAATGCAAAAAGTGCTCAGTGCATGTGCAAATATAGCAATGTAAGCATACCCATGTTTGTATTATATCTCCCGTCTGCCATGGATGGGCTTTGCCCTTTGGTGTAGAGCAGTTAAATCTTCACCAGGTATAAAGAAACCCAATATAAGTTTATAATGCAATGGTACCACACCCCTGTTCCTCTGCACAGGCTCAGACTGGGTCGGCGGGGGCCGGGGAATCCCCCAGTGGGCCCCGGTCCCAGACACCAACAGTCCGACAAGCCACAAAATAGTATACAGATGCAGCCGCGAGTGGTGTGTCGCAGGTGGCACCTGCTGACAGCCGGCCCAGGCATTGTCATCTGCATCTTTAAGATGTAGATGACATGTCTGGTCCGGACTGTCATCAGCCATTACGGACATTGGTGGCCAGTGGGAAGCAGACGCAGCTGCAGTAAGACTCGCGGTACTAGTACCGCAAGTCTTTCTGTCATCCAGACACCGGATGAGCGGCGGATGTCATTACGCGCCGCACATCCCGTCACCGCTCTTCACTCCGGACCCGAAGAACTGAAGGAGGAAGAAGCGCCGCCGACTGTAATAAGTTTTTTTTCCCCCACACCAGGCCAAATGTGGCCAAATAATGGGGGCCCTCCGGGGTTGCAATGTTTATTAAAGCATAGAGGGCAAAGGGGGCCAGTGTTTATAAAATGAATTTAGGACAAATGGGGCCCTGGGGGGGCAGTATTTATTAAAAGGATTGAGGACAAAGAGGCCCCAGTGGAGCAGTATATACACCCCCTTGTGTATATGGAAGGGGCATTATATATATAGACAAGAGTACCCCCCAGGGCTTGTTTAAATGAACAGAAACCCCTTTAAATTCATGTAAACCCTCTGGGGGGTATTCTTATATATATACATATATATATATATATATATATATTACCCCTCCATATACACAAGGAGGTGTATATACTGCCCCCCTGGGGCCCTCTTTGCCCTATTTTTTTATATATATATATATATATATATATATATATATATATATATATATATATAAACGAGAGGACCCCCCAGAGTGGGGTTTATATAAAATGACAGAAGGGATATATATGCATCGTATATGCCAGCCCCCAGTAGTATACACCCAGCCCCCAGGAGTATACAGCCAGCCCCCAGTAGTATGCAGCCAGCCTGTCCCCAGTAGTATACAGCCTGCCCCATGTAGTATACAGCCAGCTCCATGTAGTATACAGCCAGCCAGCCCCCAGTAGTATACAGCCAGCCAGCCCCAGTAGTATACAGCCAGCCAGCCCCCAGTAGTATACAGCCAGCCAGCCCCCAGTAGTATACAGCCAGCCCCCAGTAGTATACAGCCAGCCCCCAGTAGTATATAGCCAGCCCCATGTAGTATATAAAATGACAGAAGGGATATATATACATCGTATATGCCAGCCCCCAGTTGTATACAGCCAGCCAACCCCCTGTAGTATACAGCCAGCCCGTCCCCAGTAGTATAAAGCCGGCCAGCCCCCAGTAGTATACAGCCGGCCAGCCCCCAGTATTATACAGCCAGCCAGCCCCCAGTATTATACAGCCAGCCCCCAATAGTATACAGCCAGCCAGCCCCCAATAGTATAAGCCAGCCAGCCCCCAATAGTATACAGCTAGCCTGCCCCCATGTAGTATACAGCCAGCCCCCAGTGCTATACAGCCAGCCTTTAATATACTGTAGTGGCCAAGACAATTGTATCTATAAGATGCGCTATAATCCACATGTCCATATGTGGAGGCCTAAAATAAACATTTAATATTTCCATGTAACAGAAAGTGGGCCCCCAGAACCAATTTCACTGGTGGGCCCTAAGCACTCCAGTCCGACCCTGCCTCTGCATACTCTCAACCCTACCATTTCCTCTAACTGCTGGTACTGTCAGTCTGCAATAGGCCCATTGAATCATAATTATGCATTATTTCACGGTCTTGCTGCTGCTAAGAGTACAACTTTTCAGGGCTGCCACATAACACTGTCTGCAGCTTTGCATGACTTGAACTGATGCTTGGGCAGCAATGCTTGGCAGCAATGCTGATGCTTGGGCAGCAATCTGGATCCTGAGATGCAGACACATCGAAATCTCATTAGAGAGACTGAATGACCCAGAGGCCTAGACAGAGCCTGAATTTATAGACTTACTCTGCCTAGAAAGTTCTGAAATATTCTCAACCTTCCAACCAATCACAGATTTTCTTACCTCAAAAATGTTACATTAATTTCAAACATAACATAAATAGCATATTAACTCCTTAGCGACAGGCATAATGTAAGACAGAATTAAATGCTTCTTTTGGGTAGTAGGTAGCAGCAAAAATTATTGGTTAGCTTTAGTATAGACCAGATAAAACTTACAAATACACCGATAAAGGTGATATATATACGGTTAAAGGTGCTGAATTTAGTCATGACATGTCTTGCAGGACATTACAGCAGCATGTGAGGGTGAACAATGTAATCCAAAACGCATTCCTTTTTTAATATCTAAATTCAGTCTCTGAGTTAAATCTCAAGCATAGAATTTGGATGTTTGGGATTGGGTTGGATGTATTTTTTCAACCTTTATGTACTTCATATTTTTCTTGTTTGACCTTTGCCTTCAGACCTATGATGTCCATGATGAAAGTTGCTATCTCTATCTATGTATAATTACATTTCAAAAGACATCACATATAAAATCACTCATTGCCCAGTGAGAATTTTTAATTATTTAATAAATAGTAATTAAACAATGTGCTGTGCCACTGTAGAAAGCAGGCACTTTGTCTCTTCAGTGTCCCATAATGCTCTCACGATCCATAGTAAGCCCTCTCCTTATACACTCACCGGCCACTTTATTAGGTACACCATGCTAGTAACGGGTTGGACCCCCTTTTGCCTTCAGAACTGCCTCAATTCCTCGTGGCATAGATTCAACAAGGTGCTGGAAGCATTCTTCAGAGATTTTGGTCGATATTGACATGATGGCATCACACAGTTGCCGCAGATTTGTCGGCTGCACATCCATGATGCGAATCTCCCGTTCCACCACATCCCAAAGATGCTCTATTGGATTGAGATCTGGCGACTGTGGAGGCCATTTGAGTACAGTACAGTGAACCTATTGTCATGTTCAAGAAACCAGTCTGAGATGATTCCAGCTTTATGACATGGCACATTATCCTGCTGAAAGTAGCCATCAGATGTTGGGTACATTGTGGTCATAAAGGGATGGACATGGTCAGCAACAATACTCAGGTAGGCTGTGGCATTGCAACAATGCTCAATTGGTACCAAGGGGCCCAAAGAGTGCCAAGAAAATATTCCCCACACCATGACACCACCACCACCAGCCTGAACCGTTCATACAAGGCAGGATGGATCCATGCTTTCATGTTGTTGACGCCAAATTCTGACCCTACCATCCGAATGTCGCAGCAGAAATCGAGACTCATCAGACCAGGCAACATTTTTCCAATCTTCTACTGTCCAATTTCGATGAGCTTGTGCAAATTGTAGCCTCAGTTTCCTGTTCTTAGCTGAAAGGAGTGGCACCTGGTGTGGTCTTCTGCTGCTGTAGCCCATCTGCCTCAAAGTGCGACGTACTGTGCGTTCAGAGATGCTCTTCTGCCTACCTTGGTTGCAACGGGTGGCGATTTGAGTCACTGTTGCCTTTCTATCAGCTCAAACCAGTCTGCCCATTCTCCTCTGACCTCTGGCATCAAGAAGGCATTTCCGCCCACAGAACTGCCGCTCACTGGATGTTTTTTCTTTTTCGGACCATTCTCTGTAAACCCTAGAGATGGTTGTGCGTGAAAATCCCAGTAGATCAGCAGTTTCTGAAATACTCAGACCAGCCCTTCTGGCACCAACAACCATGCCACGTTCACAGGCACTCAAATCACCTTTCTTCCCCATACTGATGCTCGGTTTAAACTGCAGGAGATTGTCTTGACCATGTCTACATGCCTAAATGCACTGAGTTGCCGCCATGTGATTGGCTGATTAGAAATTAAGTGTTAACGAGCAGTTGGACAGGTGTACCTAATAAAGTGACCGGTGAGTGTATAACTTCTCTTAAAATAGTTATGTTCTGCTGTTTATTATTTTCATAAAAATAAATTAAATAAGACTTACAGTATAGCAACAAACATTTGTAGTCTATGTGCTACTTACACTATGCTTTAAATGAACAAAGTATACTAAGTCATATGATTAGGGTACTGAACTGATATAAATGGCAGAACATACGAGGAATGGGTTAAGGATAGAGGGTAAAGCTGGTCTCCTTTTCCCTCCCGTCGCTGCTTCTTGGATAAATATTCCTCGTCTGGAGACGTGTTCAGGCTTCTCAAAGGAGCATGTTAATCGCCTAATAAACGGATTAATTAGGACCGCGTTCAACAAACATTGCAGTGTAATGTGTTTAGGATTAACACTGTGTGATTATAGACTAATGGCTGTGAGAGCCTCAGATCAGTGTGTGATTACTGTATGCGGTTATATGCCTTTGCAAAAATTAGCAAATGCTTGAAGTAGTTCATTTATGAAGGCCAGTATAAATAAATATATAAACACACAGAAACAATATTTTTTAAATGCTGTGAGAATCTTATAGAATAGTCATTTGTGCTGAATTCACTTATAAAATGTGTTCATGCTAAACACACAAAGAACCTGGAATTTAAAGAAAAACACGTATGTGTGCATTGTAAAATACATACCTATCTGACACTTGGTTACCACTGGCTAAATAAAGCACTATACAGAACCTTTAGTACAAAACCTCCTAACAAATGAATAATACAATATACAGTACTACTACAGTACAGTACTTAAATCCTCCTTTGTACTCTTTCAATTTTCAGCCCTTTTCCTGCCTGTTTAAATCCTCAGGTAACTGCTTAGAGTCAGGCATGGGAGATTTTTCTCAAGAATATCTTCTCCTGTCTGCTCCCTGCAGTCTTTCTCTGCATCAGTCCATCCCCCCTGGATTCCAAGCCTAGCTCACACACAGACACTTCCTGCCGGCAAGCAGGCAGCAGTGTGAGAAGATTAAATCTACAAGATACAGCTAATATCTTTATAGCAGGGGAAGGAGATATAGCAGAGCTGAAAGGAGTTATAGCAGTGCTGACATGTAGCAGCTGAGATATAGCAGAGATGGAGCACAGCTGAAGCATGTCCTTGCGTGTTATATCCATCTCTGGGATCTTATCCTCTCTCGTCTCTCATCTGTCTCATCTCTCTTTTTCTATGTGTCATATACTAGTAGACTGTTTAGAAGCTAAATGAAAGTGTAGATAAACCTGTAGCCTGATATTCTGAGCACATTGTCAGCACACAGTATCCCACAGCAATAGAGGGATCATAAAGTGTCTGCTTAGAGAGTTCCCGCCCACACTCTGGAATTTTATATTGACCATCACTGAAAGATAGGAACTAAAACAGCAATAAAACTGAGTAGAATTGTAAAGTAAGGAGTAAAAAATTATCTTTATTGTGTAAACATCACTATGGGATTAAACTTTGAGCGCTTTCTTTCTCTTTTCCTAAAAATGTGCCAATTTAGCAAACAGGATGATTTATATATTTTAGACACCCCCCCCCCTCCGTCATGTGTCTATTTCAAATTTTAAAAAATGCCCATAACCCTCCAATTTGAAATAGACAGAGCTGTTTACGAGGGTGGGGAGGGAGAAAACCACTCCTCCCCAGCCACTCCCATGGGACACAGGACACTGCTTTGCAGAGAGATAGGTAAACTTTCATCTAACTTTTGGCAATGTGCACACTATTCTCATTGGGGACACGGGGGAGCCCTTTAAATTAAGATATTCTACTAAACTTTGTAAAATGCAGAAAATGTTTAAGTCTTTAACAATTGTGATACAATGTATGTGCAGCAGTTTCTGAGGAAATTTCATTTTAATTTTGTCACTTTTAAATTTATAAAAATTTCAAAGATATCTTATGTATTTCCTTAATTTTGACCAATGCAAAGAGTCAGAGAATCACATTTAGTGACTTACAAAAGAGAAAATTCTTGTTGAAGATCAGCTACAATGTGACACAATGGGGGTCATTTATCTTACCTCTGTTTGGTCCTGTCTAGTTTTTAACTGCCTTTTTTCCATCTGCTTCTTTGGTAATTTATCAATCTCACTTTTTCCTTGTGTTAAATGTATTTTTTTACAGATCTCTTTTTGAGACATTTGTTACAAAAGTCTCAAAAATGTCGCACACATGTCTCAAGTTTGTTTGGAGTTTTTGTGCCAAAAAATGCAGCAAATTTTAGACTATTTGAAATTATGTCATTTCGACATTTAGCACATCTGGAATAGAAGATAAATGTGTCTTACTGACGAAAAACAAATGTCCTCAAATGGGCGCAAAAATTGCAATGCGCCAACTGCGTGGGACAGTTCTATTTCTGTCTTTGGAGTTCTGCGTTCTAGAAGAGTTTGCGACTTTTGTGTGACTTTTTAATAAAAACCTAGAACAACCAAAAAAAGACATGCGCAAATGTCCTAGCTTTGACTGGAGTGTTTAATAAATCTGTCTAAAGTGTTTTTAGGCTGTGCTTGCTGTTTAAAAAGTTCCATCATTTACCCCTGGAGGCCTTGGAGAGACTATGCAACTTTTTTATGTGAAACAAAAAAGTCTGGAGATGGTAGATTCTCTTGAAGTGTAAAATAAAGGGTGCATTCACGTGGGGTATGCCCGCCGTGTGATGGAGAGGAGGGGGAGGTGGCCCCTCCTCCCACCATAGGAAACAGGGGTGCTCGGCCGCACACTCGTGAAAAGATAGAGCAGGCTCTATCATTTTGTGGTGTACGGCGGGGAACGGTGCCACACATGTACCGCCGCCGGTCAGCCATTGCCGTCTATGGGGACATATAAGCGGCCGCAAATTTGCGGCCACATATACGTCCCCATAGATGGCCGTCTGAATGTACCCTAAAGCTTTTTTTTTCTGTTTACTCTATGGATACATTTTGCCACCCTATGATAAATTCCTAGGCTGTAATAAAATAGGTCTGAATTTAAGAAGCAGTATTATTATATTACAGTCTTGCTAGCCATTTATCTGGACTTGTTAATTGCACCGTATTTTATTCATTTTTCTGTATTTGAACATGTTCCTCACCACTAACATTTAATAAATCAATAGTCTAGTTTGTGTACATGAAGAGAAACAGTATTTCTGAAGCTGCCTCAAAGCTGGTGGGTGGAGATTTAGTCTCCCTCTCTACCCATTGCACCTCAGTTAGCTTTTATCCATCTCTCCAGTAAAATGGGATTCAGCAGATAGCAATTCCTACTTTTTTGCAAAGGAAGAAAGTAAATGAGAGCACAAGGAAGTAACATTTTCCTCAGATAAGATATACTACACAGTTTATTATATTAACTTATATTATACTTATATTATACTTATATTAACTAATACTTTACAAAAAGTTATCTTCTACTAAACAATCAAAATCTTTACTATAACAAAAAAAATCTATTGAGGATGACAAGGCTAACCTTCATGCATTCTACTTTAACAATAAAGCCGACAACTTCCAACAAGATGTTTTAAAGATATAAAATCCTAACATTAGTACCTCACTTTGATCATATAAGCATTTTTAACTTAAAATAATAAGAATAATAATAAAAAAAATTATAATTAAATTAAAACCAAAAAAATAAAATAATAATTATGAAACAGAGCATTCCAGAAGGAGGGTAAAGAGGTAGATGTGATGGTAAGTCGAAGAGAGGGATGAGAAGGTAGCCAACTACTCACTCAGACTCTGGCACAGCCATGTTAAGTGGGATCCACGCCTGGTTCATCTTATTGAATGTAAGCATATCCATGTTGGCTGTGGATAGGTGAGCACACATTCTAATAGAACACTTTCTGCAGGGTAGGCCAGCACCTCCAAGGCATACACAGCAAGCTCTGGTCACATATCAAATTTACCAAGCCAGAAATTAAACTGGGAGGACCCATTGTGCTGCCACTGAGCCCTTATGTTATAACGGGCATCCAGAAATGTGGCCGTCCAGAATTCAGCACTGTTGACCATACAAGAAACTCGCACAGACAGTGAAGCATGTTGTTGGTAATGTGAGCCAGGCTATCCAGAGACAGGGACAATCTGCATATTCCCTCTTTATTTTCCCATCCACGCTCTAATGATGCCTATACTGGGTGCCACTGTGAAGAAAACTCATCCTCCAAAACTATCCCCTGGCTGCACAGTTGGTAACAATGTTTGTGCATCAATCCACCCTGCAAGCCATGCATGGACTGGCCTGACACCTCTTCCTCCTCTGGTTCCTCTTGTGTAACCATTTTATTCTCGGTCATGGTTTTATGTGTTTTTTCTAGCACAGTGGATGTGGATGGTAGCGGTAATGATGGTGTCACCAGCACTGACTATATTAGTAGCGTTCTGTAACTGGAACTCATCTGTTGCCTTTGGAACTTAAAGTGGAATTACACTTACCTGGCACACATTACATACTAGGTGCTGCTAAGGTTCAGCGGCAGCAACCATTTATCCTAGCCCACAGCTGCTGGACAGTGGGTTTTCTTTCCACCAGGCAGATGAGTTTCAGCATGGCTGCTGCCATTTCCCCATGTCTGTGATCAAATTAATGACTGGAAGCCCCAAAGTGCTTCTGGTCATGATTCCAGCTGCCACTACATTAACCCAGTGGGTAGTTTACAATATGTAACATCCCTGCCCAGTTGTATTGTACACCAGTTGTAATGTACACTTATGGTATTGCTCAGTGGACACCTTATTTTCTCCACAACTAGTTGATGGAGGGCAGGGACAGCATGTTGAGAAATTTAACGGTTGCTTGGAATAACATAATTTGGGACTGCTGTCACCATAATATTCTTAAAATACTTTGTCTCCACCAGCATAAATGGGAAAATTACAAAAGCCAGACATTTTTAAATTCTCCCATTCAAACAATATTTGAGGGATAGAAACCTGAAAGCTTTTGTGGGATGGGTGGATAGGTTTGGTGGTTATGATGCTGATGGTGGTGGTGTCACAGCCTCACTTTGTAGGTTGTCTTGTCACTTGAATGACTTTTTGGTCTCTCATTCACTTCAGCTCATGTTTGATTTGCAGGTGTCTCATCTTTCACATGACGATGAAAAACTTTCCCTTGCTTCAGAGACTGGTGGCATTGTGTGCCCATGATACATATTTTGTCTTCTGCACATTGCTTGAAATAATTCTGTGCCACAGAGATTCTCTGGTCTGGACATTTCATGCTCAGTCCCAGGGCACGTTCAGCAGTAGTAGGTGACGTTGTGGCTATATGGTGACCAATGGGCCTTTACACCCTTCCCTACTCTTCCACTGGACTCTCATTCCATTAATTCATGTTAGGTCTAGGACACACACAGTTCATGTTACTGTGCTACAAGACAGTATGGGTATATTCACACAGTTAATATAGCAGCACTATAAAATAGTATGAGTATACATATCACCACACTCAGAGGTCGCACTAACATTTTTCCAGAAGGGTAATAATACTCCTCTCACCATTTTTGAGGAGTATTTTTAGCCGAGGAAGAGTATGGAATTTTCAGTAATACAAATATATAACTCCAAGTTGTATAAATTGTTAATAGCCAGCCCCAAACCCCCTACTTTCCCACACTAAGCAGGCTGAGGCTGCCGCCTGTAAATGTATTTCATTTATTTTTCGGGGGTTGAAGGAATAACAATTTTTTTTTACACTGTTTATTTGTTACTAGATAGTCCTTCCCAAAAACATATATCTTCTGACCAATGCACTTGCGTTCACTAACTAGCAAGATGTATTTGGCAGCGATAAAGTTGCTACTTACTGAGCACAAGTGTTTTGGTTCAGGGAAGATTTTTTTCAATAGAATGAGTTTCAATGCAATGTGAAAACATTGGGGTCTTTATTTATTTTATCCCTTACTTGAAATGCCTGGATCATTGTACAAGCACTGTCACTTCCTGTGTCCCCTGCTCCTCCTCATAAATTGTAAGCTCTTGTGACCATTGAACAAACACTGTCATCTCCTGTGTCCCATCCTCCTCATAGATTGTAAGCTCTTGTGACCATTGAACAAGCATTGTCACCTCCTGTGCCCCCCTCCTCATAGATTGTAAGCTCTTGTGACCATTGGACAACCACTGTCACATCCTGTCCCTTCCCCACTCCTCATAGATTGTAAGCTCTTGTGACCATTGTGACCATTGTAAGATCACTGTGTCCCATGCAGTCCACCCATGCATAGAATCTCAATCATAACTATTTTGTACTTTATTGAATACATCTTATGTCTGGCTCAGGTAACCACTATTAATCAATTGAACTCCCTGGGAATAGGTCAGTCACACAAACCTGTGGGACCACCACCACAGATGACAACAAACACCTTTGAAATCAAACGCTCCTCCACTCTCCCTTTTTCTCTCAGACTTTGCCAAGTCTGCTAGTGCGCATGTGCAGCTGTATATATTAGAACTAGAGAGACGGGTCAGGAGGGGAGGAGGAGCTGAGACCCCTGTAATGGTCACATGTCCTGTCCTTCTGCTTGTGCTTGCCCCGCCCCTTTTTAGTGTAATGTGGTTCTCCTTCTGCTCCCTATATGTGATATGACACGGGACAGAGAGCAGCTTGGAGAAGACCGGCAGCAGTGAGTGCTCAGGGGGGCGTGGCAGCAGTGAGTGCTCAGGGGGGCGTGGCTTCAGCTTCCCTTCTGCCGGCAGAAGCAGAGACATCTCTGCAGTGTAGTGGGTCGGTGTGCACGTGACTGCTCTGTGCGCTCCACTGTCCGCTCTGCTCCTTACAAACGAGCAGGCGGCAGCTGCATATCACCACTGCCGAGAGTCAGCGCTTTTACAAGAAATTCACCAAGCGTATTTATGCGCTTGGTGTTTTTTTGGAGTGTAAATCAGCCTCTGCATGCATCATAGATGCTTGTAGAGGCGTTATTGCGATCTCTGACCACACTATACTTTGGCATGAGCATATAGCCAGAAGAAAGGAATATGGAGAAACACTGTGTATTGAAAATAAAGTAGGGTGCAGGTCTCCAAAGGGTTCAGACTAAACCCACATCCAACATGAAAAAAGGGTGATGAATCAGCACTCCGTAGTGAAAAAAGTGTAGATTCTTTATTTCACCATTAATATCCGACGTTTTGCCTTTTCTGTGAAGGCATTACCAAGCATTGTGTGTGAACAATAAACAGACTTACATACCAGTGAAACAATCACCAGCATATGTGGTTAGCGTGTGACGTTATATACAAATATAAAACATTTAAACTAATACACCAAGTGTATCCTAACTAAAGTGCACAATGAATAAAGTGATACATACAGTCATGGCCATAAGTTTTGAGAATGACACAAATATTATATTTTCACATGATCTGTTGCCCTCTGGTTTTTATGTGTGTTTGTCAGATGTTTTTATCACATACAAAAGTACAAGTGCAATCATATTGTGAGTAACAAAAGCTTTTAATGACAGTTTGAATGAGTTAATGCAGCAAGTCAATATTTGCAGTGTTGACCCTTCTTGTTCAGGACCTCTGCAATTCTCCCTGGCAGATCTCAATCAACTTCTGGGATTAAGATCTGGGGAGTTTCCAGGCCATGGACCCAAAATCTCTATGTTTTGTTCCCTGAGCCATTCAGTTACTTTGCTTTTTGGCAAGGTGCTCCATCATGCTGGAAAAGGCATTGTTGATCACTAAACTGCTCTTGGACAGTTGGGAGAAGTTGCTCTTGGAGGACATTCTGGCCCCATTCTTTATTCATGGATGTGTTTTTAGGCAAGACTGTGTGAGAGCCGATTCCCTTGGCTGAGAAGCATCCCCACACATGAATGGTTGAAGGATGCTTTACAGTTGACATGAGACAAGACTGGTGGCATCGCTAACCTTGTCTTCTCCGAACAAGCTGTTTTCCAGATGTTCCAAACAATCGGAAAGGGGATACATCAGAGAAAATGACTTTACCCAGTCCTCAGCAGTCGACTCCCTGTACCTTTTGCAGAATATCAGTCTGTCCCTGATGTTTTTTCTGGAGAGAAGTGGCTTCTTTGCTGCCCTCCTTGATGCCAGGCCTTGCTCCAAGAGTGTCCACCTCACAGTGTTGCAGATGCACTCACACCTGCCTGCTGCCATTCCTGAGCATGCTCTGCACTGCTGGTAGCCCTATCCCTAAACTGAAACACTTTTAAGAGATGGTCCTGGCGCTTGATAGTCCTTTTGGGCGCCCTGGAGCCTTTTTGGCAACAATGGAACCTCTTGAATTCCTTGATGATGCGATAGATTACTGACTGAGGCGCAATCTTTCTAGCTGCGATACTCTTCCCTGTTAGGCCAGTTTTGTGCAGTGCAATGATGACTGCATGTGTTTCTTTAGAGATAACCATGGTTAACGAGAAGAGAAACAATGATGCCAAGCACCAGCTTCCTTTTAAAGTGTCCAGTGGTGTGATTCTTACTTAATCATGACAGATTGATCTCCAGCCCTGTCCTCATCAACACCCACACCTGTGTTAATGGAGCAATCACTGAAATGATGTTAGCTGCTCCTTTAAAGGCAGGCCTGCAATGAAGTTGAAATGTGTTTTGGGGAAAAAGATAATTTTCTAGGCAAATATTGACTTTGCAATTAATTGCTGTAAAAATTAACATTTGTATCATTCTCAACACTTATGGCTATGACTGTATTATCATATTGTGTAAACATTATGAATTACACTGTATAAAAACATTAAAAGTGAAACACCAATCACAAGGGTTGTCGCTAGTTAACCCAGTTAATCCCTACATCTGTGTGCACATATGCCAAAGTTTCAGTGCATTAAAAATAGTACCGAATGCAGTCAAACCCATATGTCACTCACATTCTGGAGCACAAACTCAATTGTCAACATTTGGATTCATGGGCACGGGCATGCACAGAAAAATATTAAGTCCCGGCCTTGGCCATCTTTAATAAAGGAAAATCAATATTCCAACACTAAACAGCCAGGTATCTAGGGAGGGACTAAGACAACATGAATGGGACTGCTCGGGAGACAAAAGGGGAAGAGCACAATGGTCCATGTGTAAGCACATAGTCACGGACAAAAGTGCACCAAATGTGCCATCTGAACCCGTGGTGTCCAAGCCCGCAGTCTGGAAACAGTAACCAAGACTCTTCCGGGATCAATGCATCTTTATGTGGATCCACGAGCCACGATCACACGATTTGTTGTCCATTGGTCACCGTATCCGAAAAAGTCCAACTAAAGTCCACTCCTCCACCCCGTATTTGCCATAAAGTGAAAAGAAAGGAGGAAAAAGGGGACAAAATCAGTATATTTTATATTCATGAGAAAGTCAATGTGCAATTTGTACAGAAAAATTGTAATTTAAATATGTCACAAAAACTAATGTATGTCACATATCGCTAAAAAGAAAGAAGGGAATGAAAAGCAGTTGTCAGGCAAGGAACTTACGGATGTACCTTCATAGGAATACATTAGGGGGAAAATCTCTATTGAGGCCATGAGGACTCAAAGATCTAAGCTCATAAATCTACTGTACCTCTTTCCATTTCAGCATTAAAGGGGTACTCCCATCTGGGCATTTACATTTAATATAATTCATTTTCCATATGGGAACAAATTCTTCAATGGGATGTTATTTAAAAAAATGTTTCTGTGTAAAGATAATTTCTCATAAATGTAGCAATGTTGTCCCTTAGAAACGAGATAGCTTCCTCAGATACAACCACCTGACATTTTGGCAGCAGTGACCAGACATGCACTATTGAGTCCTATCTGACCACCTGGCTTTAGCTATCATTACCACAGGATGGCTGTGGGACATGTAGTAACTCCCGGACATTTTAAATACAAAAAAACTTTTGTTTCTTTGTGCAATTACTCCAGCAGAGGTGGCCGTATCTAAGGAGTCAGTCTTGTTTGTAAAAACTACATTTATGATAATTTATCTTCACAAAGGTACATTTTTTAATAAAATCTAATTGAAGAAATGTTTGTATATGGTAGATTAATAAAATTAAATGTGAATGTCCTGACGAGAATACTCCTTTAATTCTCTGTTTCTACCCCTCTTGGAGGGGAGTGGAGGAAGTCTATCAACTATGGAGAATTTAAGTTCATGACCTGCTTCCGAAAAATGGCATGGTAAAGGAAAATCAATTTTGTTGGTACGTATGCTAGATTTATGATTGTTAAGGCGTAACCGGCATTCAGTAGTGGTTTCCCCAACGTAAAGAAAATTGCAGGGGCATTGTAAAAAATAAATAACATAATCACTTCAATGATCTTGAAGACCTTTCCAGTGAAAGGATGGACCAACGTCTCTTCCTTGGACATCAGCGGACAATTATCACAAGCCATACATGGAAAACAGCCTTTTCAAGCTCTCTTGTCCCTTTTCATATTTATCACATCTGTTTTAACTAGTGGATCTTTTAAGTTCCTAGTTATTTTATAAGAGAATAAAGGGGGCAACTGAAAATCATGTACATGTTTAAAGTGGAATACACCAATTTTTTACAGATAATAGAGGCAATGTTTTGGCTGTGTTCAGTGTAGGTGGAGACCATTGGTATGCGAGTATTAGCATTCCTATCTCTTAGTACTCAATAAAGTTACTCTATCCAGGACTTGGACCTTTTCAATTTGTTCTCTTATTAGATGTTTAGGATGTCCCCCTTTAATACTTTTTTTTTCCATTCAATATCTTGTTTAGACTCATTATCCACAATGCTCTTCACCCTAAGTAATTGACTAAAGGATAAGGAACGTACCATGGTGTTGGCTGTCATATCTAAGTATAGTGTTACAATCCGTAGGCTCACAAATAAGTCGGTTTTCAGACTATTGTCCATTACATACTCCTTAGTGTCCAAAAATTCTAAAGATGAATCAGAAACTACCATAGTGAATTTTATATCTGGATCAACACTATTCATAATATCCAAAAAAAAGATCAAGGGATAGGCAGTCCCCTACCCGAAAGGAGAAGATGTTGTTGATTTATCGCCACCACCTCAGTACCGAGTTGAAGTGGTGGGACACATAGACAAACGTCTCCTCCAAATCGCCCATAATAATATTTGCATAGGCTTGGGCCACATTGGACCCCATGGACATTCGTTTCATCTGCACATAAAATTCCTCATTAAACATAAAGTAGTTACATGTAAGAATAATTTCAAGGAATTTCAAGATAAATTCCTTGCCTTTATTAGTATACACCGACCCGACAAGGGCCTTGCCAACACTGGAAAGACCTGGATTATGATTAATAGATGTATATTAACTTGTAACATCAAAGGAAACAAGAAGTGCCCCAGTTGGAAAATCTATGGTAGAAATTTTGTTCAGTGCTGTCTTTAATGTAAGATTTGGCACTGATGGCAAAAGGTCTAAGAATCTCTTCCAGAAAGATGGCAGCCAGACTAAAAAGAGAGTCCCGACACAATTTTTCTGCAGGGGGAGGGGGGGAGATATACATTTGTGTATATTGGGTAAACAATATAGTAGAGGAGTTTTTGGAAATTTCGGTAGAAGAAAACTATGTAAATCTTTATCAATAAGATCCAACGCAAAAGCATGATCAACCAATACCATATATTTGGAGCGGTACATAACGACAACCCTTATCAGCGGGTTTGATGTTGAGACTGTCATTTTGGACCAGCCCCTCCAAAGACTTTTTCTCAGCAACAGTTAAGTTATTACTATATACAAGAGTAGATACAGTCTCTGTATATTCCAGTGTCCCTTAACACTGTAGATATAAAGGTTTCTAACGCAGGAGAACTTGTGGGTGGATGAAAGTTGCTTTTAACATATAAACCACAGCCCTTCAGACTTAAGTCATATGGTGTCATCTTATCATCACTAGCATCAACAGAAGATGGGGGCTTCCCCATAAACCAAGTTTAAGTTTAATGGTTCTAAAAATGCATTTAATTCAATATCAAGGTTCAACCAGTTCATAGGTGTAACAGGACAGAATGAAAGTCCTTTGCTCAAAACATTAAGTTCATCATTAGAAAAATTATATGAAGATATATTTACCACAGGATGGTCTTTTATTTTTTCTTGGTTGTTTGTGACAGAGTCTTCAAGGGCTTGCCACTTCTGGTTTTTTGATTGTCGATTGTATTTGCATCTTCCCAGTCTCCTCCAGTGTTTGTTGGTGTTTGTGAATTCAGGGGAGGAGGTCCTAAAAAATTCCCAGCCTTAAAATCATTTGTGTTGCATTTATGTATATCCCGTTTCATCCTTCTTCTATATGGAAAATCCTCCTGTTTTCATGTATACATTTTTCCGGAAACGTAGTCTCCTTGTCTCTGAACCACTTATGTTGTTTGATTTCTTTCTATTCTTTCTGGGATTTCTGTAGGATGTTCTTTGTCTTTTCACTGTAAGCATTAAAGGGGCTTTCTCATTTAGCTAATTAACATGCTAGTTTGTATGATAAGAAAATTATACAATTTACCAATATACTTTCTGTATCAATTCCTCTTGGTTTTCTAGATCTCTGCTGGCTGTCCTTCTATAGAAAGCTTTATTTTCAGTGGACCGAAATCTGATCACACAGGTGATTTTTTGCAAAAATTAAGTGATACGATGATCCTCTTTGCCTGATGTGGCTATGTATTAATACCGCAACACAGAACATGTCCATAAAGTTTGTGAGACACTGAAGGGGTTAACTGCAGATGGGCGGTATGTTTCCCCTAGGTTTTCCTATTATGCAAGGCCTTAGTGCTGAGGTTGTGGTGTCCAGCACCTTGGACACAGGTGGTGGGAACAGCCTAATCAGCCTGCATAAAGCCGCTGAGCAGAGCTGAGAGTGTTGTCTCTCTGAAAGGAGGTTGGAGAGCACACACAGCCCTGACCTCTGTGCCTGGAGCAGCGACTTATTTTATGTACTAGTGGTGAGTTAGAGAAACTCTGTTTAGTTAGCACCCTGACGGGTAGGAATTTGTTTGTTTAATGCCTGAATGTAAAGGCTGTTTTATTTTGCTGCTGCAATAAACGCAGGTGAGACCTGTTTTGGACTGTACCTTGGTGTCACTGTCTTGAACTGCATCCCAACACCCCGCTACCTCAGACTCTACTGGGCCAAATCTCCCACAAGTTATACGTAACACCAAAAACACACACATACTCCTGATTAAAGTCTTTATTTCACACCATCCTCCATTATTTACACCTATGGTATGACGTTCTTACTCTCATTCTTATGAATCGCGGAGGGTTCTGTTATTGTGCGGCTAAAACAAGATTTTTGTCATCTCATTAGAGGGGTTTATGGATATATAAGTATATTTTCTTTATATAAGCATTCTGGATTTGTACATATTTAAGAGGAAATTTAGAATTTTTGCAATTTTGGGATTTTATTGCTGTTTGCTCCAAAGTTGCATGAAGGTGGTAGTGTGTATGAATTAAAAAGTTATTCTTGTTTACATGGAGATTTCTGGGGAAAAAATAGATTTTTATTTTGTGTGTGATATATTTTTAAACACATTTGTGATTAGCAACCAAATGTGTCATGGTTTTTGTTTTAGCATTTTTAGGAATGCAAATTCTTGATGTTGTGTATTGTGGTATATATAAATCTGCTCACTTTGTGGTATTATTTTTAAATCCCTATTTGTGCGTAAACCCCCATTCCCCAAATAATCCTGGTTGCTCTCCCCTGCACCCGTTCCAGCTCTACTATATCCTTTTTATACACTGGTGCCCAAAACTGTACACAATATTCCATGTGTGGTCTTACCAGGAATTTGTATAAGGGCAAAACTATGTCTTTATCATGAGAATCTATTCCTCTCTTGAAACATCCCATAATTTTATTTGCTTTAGCAGCAGCCGCCTGGCTCTGGTCACTAAAATTAAGTTTACCATCCACCAATACCCCCAAGTTCTTTTCAGCTCCAGTTTTACCAAGTAATTGACTGTTTAGAACATAATTATACTTTTTGTTTCCATGGCCCAAGTGCATAACTTTATATTTATCTACATTAAACCTTTTTCTTGTTCCTCCTATGCTTTTTCCCATAAGGTATGTGTTTCTCACAGGACTTTTTCAGAATATATGAGAAAAAGTCCCAATTTTTAGATATCATATCTAAATCAGTCCCTGTCCCCAATGGGGCCCCAAATCTAATCAACCTACCAGTATGTTTTGGCATGTGGGAGGAAACCCATGCAAACACGGAGAGAAAATACAAACTCTGCCACCCTGCTGCCCATCATCTATCTCTCACCTATAAAATACTCATATTAGAGATTGTTTGAGCCTACTATAGAAACCTCTTACTGATTGTGACTGGTCATGAAATTTTTATTTTTATTTTGAGGTCCCACTTTGTCTAAAACCGGCCCTGACGGTGACCAATGGACGAATAATCGGGTGATCGTGGCTTATGTATCCACACAATGAGGCATTGATGAAGGAAGAGTCTTGCTTACTGTTTCCAGACTGTGGGCTTGGACATCACTGGGCCAGATGGCACAATTGGAGCATCCTTCTTTGCCCGGGACTATGTGCTTACCCCTGGACCACTGAGCTCTTCTCCCATCGCCTTCCAAGCTGTCCTGTCCGTATTGTCTTAGTTCCTCCCTAGATACCTGGCTGTTTAGAGTTGGAATATTGATTTTCCCTTATTAAAGATGGTCAGGACCAGGATCTTTTTCTGCACATAATAATAATAATTATTTATTTATATAGTGCACACAGATTACGCAGCACTGCACAAAGCATGTCAAATTGGCCCCTGTCCCCATGGGGCTCACAATCTAAACAGCCTACCAGTATGTTTTGGAGTGTGGGAGGAAACCGGAGGACTGGAGGAAACCCACGCAAACACAGAGAGAACATACAAACTCTTTGCAGATGTTGACCTGGGTCAGATTTGAACACAGGGCCCCAGCACTGCAAGGCAGAAGTGCTACTCACTCAGCCACCGTGCCGCCGCATACCCATACCAGTGAGTCTAAATGCCTAGTGGATACCGACAATTGAGTTTGTGCTCCAGAGTTTGAGTGACAAATGAGTAATTCACATGGACTGCGTTTTTCCTGAAAGTAGTGAGTCCATTTCAGTACTATTTTTAACGCACTGACAATTTGGCATATGAGCACACAGATGTTGGGATCGGATAGATTCTCTCCACTGTTTGTTATGTATAGGGTTAACTAGTGGCAACCCTTGTTTTTATACAGTGTAATTCATCATGTTTACACAATCTGATAATCTGTATCACTGTATCACTATCATTGGGCGCTTTAGTGCGGCACCGAACAGCTCCTTACCCTGTGAAAAGATAGGACATGTCCTATCTTTTCACGGCATACGCACCCTGCACCACATATACCTATAGAGAGCAGAGCTCACCTCCTCCTCCTCTCCCCACGCGCCGACGTGTGCCCGCTGTGCTACGGTATGGCGGGCAACGGGCGTCTGAATGTAGCCTAAGTGCTTTGATTGTTCACACACAATGCTTGACAATGCCTTCATGGAGAAGGGGAAACATTGCATATTAATTGTGGAATAAAGAATCTAGACTTTTTTCACTATGGAGTGCTGCTTCATCGTCCTTTTGTATACACATGAGTATACACATGTGGTTACTATCACTGCACTAGAAGGTGGTATGACTATATACACACAGTTATTGTCACAGTGCTAGAAGACAAAATAGGTACAAAGTTACTTTCACTGCACTACAGGACAGTATGGATATAACGCATGCAGTTAATGTCACTGTGATAGGTGACATACCACGTCACATACCAGATGCAGGTGCATGGAAAGCGATCTGTCCCCATGACACCCTCGGGTCTTTCGAAGACCCAAGGCTGTCTTGTTTTAACCCTTTCATTACACTGTGCGATTAGCACACTGTAATAAATAAGGAGGAAAATCCCCATATACTGCCATACTATAGTATGGAAGTATATAATAGGATTGATCAGACAACCTAGGGTTAAAGTACCCTAGGTAGTATGAAAAATAGCAAAAATAAAAAAAAATTATAATAAAAAAAAAACCATAAAAATTCAAATCGCCCCCGTTTCCCTAGAACTGATATCAATATAAATAATAGTAAAAATCATAAATACATTAGGTATCGCCACGTCCGAAAATGCCTGATTAAAAATATAATAACAGTTTTTCACTGTGTTTAACTCTGTAACGGAAAATAGCATAGTAAGTCGAAAATGGGACTTTTTTGCCATTTTAAAAAATATAAATAATTCTATAAAAAATGATCAAAAGGTCTTATAGTACTTAAAATAGAAGCATTGAGAACATCATCAAAAGTTGCAAAAATTTACAGCACCCACAGCTCTGTACATTAAAGTTATTAGAGCCAAAAATGGCAAAATAATTTTTGGTTTGGAAAGGAGGTTTTAATTTTTGTAAATGTATGAAAACATTATAAAACCTATACAAATTTGGTATCCCTGTAATTGTACTGAACCAAAGAATAAAGTAGACATGTCATTTGGTGCGTTCACGGAAAAGGGGTAAAATCCAAACCCACAAGAAAACAGCGCAAATGAGTTTTTTCACCAATTTCTCTGCATTTGGAATTTCCTGCTTTTCAGAACACAACATGGAATATTAAATACCATCATTATGAAGTGCAGTTTGTTATGCAGAAAAGAAGCCCTCACACCGCTCTGTACTTTTTTGAACGTGGAGAGTAAAAAATGAAAAAACAAAAACGAAAAAGGGCTGCGGCGGGAAGGGGTTAAGGGTATGCAAAGGCATTTACTGTCACTGCACTATATGATGTTATGGGTACAATCATTTGTCACTTTGCTATTAGCATCCTTCCTTGTCAGCCCATCAACCAGTTTTTCCAAGTGAGCCGAACAAGAACACAAACTTCTACAGTAGCTGCAGTCCATCTATAGGCTTGGTTACCCTAACCACGGAGTTCATGTTGGACCCAAACAATGTGACACAGTTTATAGCTATGATAGATAGCATTATGGGTAATAATTAAATTTTACACAGGGAAAAACATAAAAAAAATTTAAAAATGATTCAAGGTAACCTGTCACCAGCTGCAGGACTGGTGAACCCACAAACATGTCCAGGCATGTCCTTGCTTCAAAGAAGGTTTTACGCTGTATTATAAAGTTATATTCACAGACAGGTACCAGTCAGGAGGGTGGGGTTTGGGGAAAAAAAAGAGTAGAAAAGCACTCACCCACCCACCAGGACGCCGCATCATGATAACCCTGCCTCCTTCCCTCCATCAAGCTAATATCAGCACTGCCTTCTGTATCTCTCATGCCTCCTCGTCCTCTGGCGCTCTCTTTTGAAATCTTTCTGATCTCCCCCAGGCCCTGCGTATACCTGAAGGCGGAAACACCCACTGCGCATGCGCAAGATTTCAAATGAGAGTATCAGAGGATGGGGAGATGCGAGAGATACAGGAGGCTGGGCAGGTATCGTCTTGATGGAGGGAAGGCGCTTGACTCCTCTACCACAAACCGCATCCCCGTGACTGGTACCTGTCTGTGAATATAAGTTTATATTTCAGCGTAAAGCCAGCTTTAAAGCATTATAAGGACATGCCTGGACACCACTTAATAGCCACTATAAGGTATGTTTTTGTTTACAAGCCATGCAGTTGGGGACAGGTTTAATGAAATGTACAAAAGTCATTCTTGGTGGTAATAGCTTTGGCACACCTCCTGTATGGAGAAACAAGTCTCATTCATTGCTCAGGTATGATTTTTCCCCCCATTCTTTTACACACTCTTTGAACCTTGAAGGTTCTGTGGACTCCTTGTATTAAAACTGAGTTTCTTCAATAGATTTACAGGGATTTAGGACAGGAGGTCGGCTGGGCCATTCTGGTAGCTTTATTTTCTCTGAAACCAGTTGATTGATTCCTTTGTTGTCAGTTTAGCATTATTGTCTTTCTGAAATGTTTCATCTTCCACACCATTGAAGATGTCAGCAGATATTTATAAAGAATATGATTAATCCTTCCATTAATTTAATTAGGTTTTTCTCTTCCCTATTCTTAAAAATAGGCCATCATGGTATTCTCTCTTCAAACCTTCACTTTGTGTAGGTTTTTTTTTTTGAGTTATATATATTTAATTAGAAAATTGGTGAGGTTGTCAATATTTATTTTACACATTGTATTTACATGTAAGACAACCTTCAGCCTCCATTAAAAAAAGAAATAACCTATTTTTGTCACATGACTGTATGGATAGGTCTCAAGGGCTAATCGTTCTCCACACAAGTCAGGCATCTGTCATATTATACAGTGGACACCCATTGATAACTGCAGTGATAGATGTGAGCACTGATGGCAGCAGATGGGTGATTCTAGCCTTTTTGCTGCCTGAGACGAAAATTGAAAATGGCGCCCCCGCCCTCCCCCCAAACCTCACACACTAGTAGTCAGTCAATGACAAAGACATCAGTGACATCATTGATTATCACTGCTGAATTCACGGTCAAATGTCTTTAGCTGCATGTAGCAAAACTCAGCTCCGAAAAAAACAAAGTCACTTACAGTATAATGGAGCATGTTCCTAAATATATATTTTCCTCACAAGACAACTGCACACACTATTCCTCACATAGCATCCTTTATATAGTCCCACAAATCAATTGTAGCATATATAGCACCCACAATATATTATATACCACACCCTCTGAACTATAGCACCCTTATAAATAAAATTACATGCAGTACTCCATATAAAGCAACCCAGTTCAATTATAATCCAGCCCCAGCCACGCCACCCCGCGTAGCCAGTAAATAGAGCCACGTTAGCCCCCACAGAAAGTATATATAGAGCCACCCAGTAGATAGTATACACAGCCCAATGTTTCAGAACATTTTATAAAAATCCATCATGGCTTTAACTTTAAAACAATTCCTTATTAGCTACTGTATTTCACAACTAACCTTTAAACAACATTTTTTTTAATAGCATTAAGAAAACAAACAGCACAGTTTGAAGTATTCAAATATTCTTGGTGAAGAAAGAAAAATAGTGAATATACTGCATTTCAATATAGGAGTAAAATAAGATGTTTCCTTCAGTCCCTATGATTTACTATACTGCAAATTTAATGTAAATTAAAAGTATACCCTTCCCCTGAGATGAAAGCTTTTCAATATTGTCGTATTAAAGTAAACAACCAAGAAGATTTATTAATCATTAACAGTGATCTGAGCATCTTATAACTGAGACTGAGACAAGTAGATTACATATTACCATCGATGCACCTTAAATGAATGCTCCAGAGAAATTCATTGCAAGATTATCATTTAGTACTTTTTAGACTCCTGCTGTCAAAAATAAGGAGGAAATCTGTGGATGTAAAGATGAATTGAATATGTTGCTATGTAAACAAGTTTGTTAAAGGGCAAATATACTAAGTTGATATTGTCAAGTTATTGTTATAAAGGCAAGAAACGAACTGATACTGAACTGATGATGAACACAAGACTATATACAGACACCTGTATTAACAATAATTTCCCAAATATAACCTCCATTTATTGATGATCTTTAGCGCCAAATTGTTATTTAACAAACCCCACCATGCAAAGGACAATATCACATCGATCTGATCTTCCAGGCAACTTCTTCAAGCCACGACACAGTTTATGAAACAGACATGGTTAGCATCATCCTAAATTCTCCTTATACATGACCCCCACATACATCATAAATACAATACAATAAATACCTTATACCACACCTGACCGTTAAAGTATATATGCCATATATACTATTGACACCACAGCTGACAACACTGTGCCCCTACATATGTCATATAAACAACTTACAGTACAACTGCATGCCCTGTGCCCCCACTTATATCATATGTACTCCTCAGACCACAATTGACTATACTGTGCAAAGTGTATAGTATATTCCCTGAATAAATATATATTTCACCCAGTAAATTATAGCACAGTCCCACAGCATTCCATCATTATTCCCCCATAACCAATGCATATAGACCCCCTAAAGTGCCGCTAATTATATACATTTTCCTCAGAATTATACACAGCAATCAATAATTTTTATACAGTCCAAGCACTCCCTCCTATTCATATATAACACAGAACCTCCAGTCAGTAGTCCGTATCATATAAGACCCCCTTCCCCCTTAGAAATTCATTAGATGTCAGGGTCCCCGCATAGCAACTTATTAAGCGGAAGGCCCCCCTTAGTAATTCATTAGGCAGTAGAGTCTCCCCTTAGTAATTCATTAGGTGGCAGGGTACCCCTTAGCAATTCATTAGGCAGTGAAGTTACCTCTTACAAATCCATTAGTCCCATGCTTCATATTCAAATTGACCATATTGGTGGCATATTAAAGCCATGCAGCACTGAACAAATGTCCCTCATGACTACCTATTTGTTGTTGGCGAAGTGCTGTGGGTCAGTACTTCGACTTGCCATGACATTCTTGAACTGGAATCTAACAATTACCTGCTGCTACTCACACACCCTTTCCAGCATATGCAAAGTGTACCACCTTGTTGGCACATCTCATATGTGAGCCTCACCCCTGCAACCTCAAAGGTAGGGGAAAAGAATAAACCCACACACAGCCCACCCTCTAAGAAGTCTCTCTTTCAGCCATCTGCTGAATTACAAAATTCTGTCACGCTGGTACTTGGTGCCTACCAAATTAAGGTCTATCTACCCGAATTGCGCAGATCGCTGCTGAAGATGTCTCCAGGCCCCGGGTACAATGACGCACATATGGTGGTATTGTCATCTATTCAGCCCATTCTGGTCCCAGGTGCATAAACTAATCAATACATTGACTGGATACCAGCTGGAGGACGGCCTCTCAGTTCTACTCCTATCAATCTTCCCCACATTGATCACCAAAGCTCAAAAGTCACTAATGGGATTTATGCTAATAGCTGCCTGTCAGGTTCGCTAGGGAGATTGCTGGGACTTCTGGTTCTTCTGGTAGTACCAGCAGCGTTCTCCGAACCCCGGCGCGTATCCGCGCAAACTCCACCTCTCGTCCTGGGCAGCGGCTGCTAAGATCTCGCGCTGTCTAGGAGTGGCTGGGACTTTGAACCTCTGCTTGGTGCCTGGTTGTTTCTGCACCATTAGGGGTTAATTCCCAGATGCTGTCCAGCACCTATCAGGTTCTGGAGGTGGAGTTCTGGCTGCATAAATTGCAGCTTCACTAGTCACCTGTGCCAGTGTTTGAAAATCCCTTTCTCCACTCGCTGCTCTAGGTTGTATTGCTCAGTATCTTTATCTGTATTGTTGTTACCTCGGCTATTTTTTGACTTTGACTCTTTGCTTACTGATTTTGCTATTGACGTACCCTCTCGTTGTGACTCCGGCTTGTTTACGATTCTTTTGTGTTTTATGTTGTCAGTCTGTTTGTGTTTTCCTTCCCACACTTATTCCAGCGTATCTCGAAGTCTTCAAGTAGTCGCCCCACGGTTTAGCGTGGGGGGGCTATAGGAAGGGACAGAGGTTGGGGCAAGCTCAGGGCTCACTATCCCCTGTCTTTTGTGTACCAATCTTAACAGAAACACTGGCCACACATAGGTCTGCATCCTGTATCCGACCTGCTACATTCTCTCCTCCCATGGAGCCTTTGTCAGCTGTGGTCACTCAGGTCCAGACCCTAACTCAGTTTGTTCAGGATCTAGCCTCCCGTCTCCAAATTCAGGAATCTATGCAGGTTCCGCGGCAGACATCACCGCAGGATCCACTGCCACCCACACCTGAACCTAAGGTTCCTCTCCCTGACGTGTTTTTTGGTGACAGTAAGAAATTTTTTTCATTTCGGGAGGGCTGTAAACTTTATTTTTCCTTACGTCCTCGTTCATCGGGCACAGAGATATAAAGGGTGGGCGTGGTAATTTCCCTGCTGCGTGGGGATCCGCAAAATTGGGCCTTTTCTCTCCCACCTGACTCTCCATCCCGTTCTTCTCTTGACGCTTTTTTTTCTGCTTTAGGCCAGATTTATGACGAACCTGACCGCCGAGCACTTGCAGTTTCCCACCTTAGATCTCTGTGTCAGGGAAAACGGACAGCAGAAGATTATTGTGCCCAGTTCAGACAGTATGTGACTGACTCGCAATGGAATGACTGCGCCCTAAAAGACCAATTTATGTCCGGACTGTCAGACCGAGTACAGGACTTAGTCTTAGCTTATGCCGAGCCTCAGACATTAGATGATGCTATGACTCTGGTCATCCGAGTTGATCGTCGCCTAAGATCCAGGCGATCACCTCGGGTGTCCTCTGACTGTCAGCCAGCGGCCAGTCTGTCTCCAGGTAGTCCAGAATTGGAATCCATGGAGCTGGATAGCATCTCTCCTGCACAGCGGAAGCAACATCGACTGAGACGTCATCTTTGTTTCTACTGTGGAAGTCCTGATCACCTGGTCAACACCTGTTCCAAGAGGCAGCAGCAGGAAAACTTCCGCTCCTAAGCAGTAGTCGGGGGGACTGCTTAGGAGCTCAGGTACTCCCAATTGTGTCTAGAATGTATTTACCTTGTACGGTTAAGTTTCAGTCTGTTTCCTGCACTGGTCGCGCCTTTTTGGATTCAGGTGCTGCGTCTAATTTAATCGATTATAAGTTTGTCTCTCAGTTTTGCATGTCATTGATTCCATTGTCCACTCCTATCCAGATGTCGGGTGCGGATTTGACCCCTTTACAGGCAGGGTTGATCAAATTCCGAACCCCGCAGATAAAGCTTATGGTAGGAGCTATGCATGAAGAATGGTGTTCTTTCCTAGTTATGGAAAACTTGTCTGAAAATGTCATTCTTGGTCTACCCTGGCTCCGGATCCATAATCCGGTAATTAATTGGGAAACTCTGGAGCTGGTTCATTGGGGTCCTCACTGTAAGGATCACCTGTCCAAAGTTTCATTATGTACAGTAGTGGCGGAAGATCAGAGTCTTCCAGGTTTTCTCTCTGATTACTCAGATGTGTTTTCAAAACCCTTGTCCCAAGTCCTTCCTCCTCACAGAGAGTTTGATTGTAAAATTGACCTTCTTCCTGATGCTAGATTGCCAAAGGGTCGTATATATAACCTGTCAGTACCAGAACGGGAGTCACTGAAGAGTTATATTGATGAGAGTTTGGCAATAGGACATATCCGTCCCTCTGAGTCGCCCACTGGGGCCGGGTTCTTTTTTGTTGAGAAAAAAGATGGTGGTCTACGGCCGTGTATTGATTATCGAGAATTAAATAAGATAACGGTAAAAAACTCAGGTCCTCTCCCCTTGATCCCGGATCTCTTAAATCAGGTTTCTGGGGCCCAAGTTTTCTCTAAATTAGATCTCAGAGGGGCTTATAACCTGATTCGGATCCGAGAAGGGGATGAGTGGAAAACCGCATTTAATACACCTTTGGGGCACTTTGAATACCTGGTTATGCCCTTTGGTTTGAGTAATGCCCCAGCGATTTTTCAAGGGTTTATGAATTCCATCTTTCATGATTACATCGGTGTGTTTATGGTGGTATATCTAGACGATATTTTGATTTTCTCTCCTGATATGGTTTCTCACCAGCAACATCTCCGCCAAGTACTTACCAGGTTGCGCAAAAACCACCTCTTCGCTAAGCTGGAAAAGTGTGTTTTTTGCGTCCAGAAGGTTTCCTTCTTAGGTTATGTTGTGACTCCCTCTGATGTACAGATGGATCCGAGTAAGGTTCAGGCGCTCACGGACTGGGTTCGGCCTACCAATCTTAAGGCCCTACAACGTTTTTTAGGTTTCGCTAACTATTATCGGAACTTTATAAAGAGCTTTTCTGTGATCGCCAAACCCCTCACGGATCTGACCCGTAAGGGTGCTGATCCGAACAATTGGTCCCCTGCCGCTTACTCAGCGTTTGAAACTCTAAAAGCGGCATTCTCGTCAGCCCCGGTTTTGGTTCAACCTGACCTCTCTCTACCGTTTGTTGTGGAGGTTGATGCCTCCGAGGTAGGAGTAGGTGCAGTGTTGTCTCAGGGGTCTTCCACTCTCACCAGACTTAGGCCCTGTGCATATTTCTCTAGAAAATTTTCTTCTTGTGAGAGGAATTATGATATTGGTAATCGAGAGCTCCTTGCCATTAAGTGGGCATTTGAAGTCTGGCGACACTTTTTGGACTGTGCTCACGGATCATAAGAACTTAGTATATTTGGATACTGCTAAGCGCTTGAACTCACGTCAGGCTAGGTGGGCCTTGTTTTTCTCTCGCTTTAATTTTGTGGTCACCTACCGACCTGGGTCAAAAAATGTGAAGGCTGATGCCTTGTCCCGTAGCTTCGGGACTCCTGAGCTTCCAGAGGCTGCTGACAGTAATATTTTGTCTCCAGGGGTTGTGCTGGCAGCTGTCTCCTCCCACCTCTCCTCTCAAATTTTAGCAGGACAAAGATCTGCACCTAAAGACCTTCCGGAAGGCAAATTATTTGTTCCTCCTTCTTGTCGTTTGAGAGTGTTGGAGGAGACGCATTGCTCGGTATTGGCTGGTCATCCGGGAATGCGGAGTACCTTGGATCTCTTAAAGAGAAGTTACTGGTGGCCTCACATGACTAAGGATGTGCACGCATTTGTCCAAGCCTGTCAGGTCTGTGCGCGAGGAAAGACTCCCAGGAGACGTCCTGAGGGGCCTCTTCTTCCGCTTCCAGTTCCCACCAGGCCATGGTCTAAAGTGTCTATGGACTTCGTCACTGATCTGCCAGCATCTCAAGGCTGTTCAGTGGTTTGGGTGGTAGTGGACCGTTTCTCTAAAATGGGACACTTTGTTCCATTAAAAAAGTTGCCTTCAGCTGAAGAATTGGCTGAATTGTTTATACAGAATATTGTACGCCTCCATGGTATACCAGATGATATTGTGTCAGATAGGGGCGTACAATTTGTTTCCAAATTTTGGCGAGCATTTTGTTCTAGACTGGAAGTTAATTTGTCGTTCTCGTCGGCGTTTCACCCTGAGTCTAATGGTCAGTCTGAGAGAATGAATCAGGAGATGATTCAATATCTGCGACTCTTTGTCTCGGACAGTCAGGACCAGTGGGTGAAATTGGCAGAATTTGCTATTAATAACCACTGTAGTTCGTCCACACAGGTATCTCCGTTTTTCTGCAATTATGGTTTTCATCCACGTTTCTCTTTTTCATCTGTGCCTGTCTCTAATATTCCTCGAGCGGAAGCTATTACATCCAAGTTGCGCTCGCTCTGGTCACAAGTTCGGGAGAATATTCAGAGGGCACAAAATTCTATGGTCCAACAAACTGAAAGAAGGCGCACTAAATCTGATACGTTTGTGGTGGGGGATAAAGTGTGGTTATCAACAAAAAACCTTAAATTGAAGGTCCCCTCTTTGAAGTTTGCGCCCAGGTTTGTGGGTCCGTTTGTTGTTACTCATATTGTTAACCCGGTTTCCTTCAAGATTACACTTCCAGCAGGGTGGCGGGTCCATAACACCTTCCATAAGAGTCTTCTGAAGCGCTATGTTGAGCCTGTTTTGCCTCTTTCTGACCCTCCTTCTCCATCTATTGTGGAGGGGAATCTGGAATTTGAGGTGGAAAAGGTGGTGAATTCCAGATGGGTAGGTAACTCCCTGCAGTACCTGGTCCATTGGAAAGGTTTTGGTCCTGAGGATAGGTCTTGGGTTCCGGCTAGAGATGTTCATGCTCCACGGTTACTCAGGTTATTTCATCAGACCTACCCTCAGAAGCCATCTTTAAGATCTAGGGGTCCGAAGGCCCCCCGTCAGGGGGGGGGGTACTGTCAGGTTCGCTAGGGAGATTGCTGGGACTTCTGGTTCTTCTGGTAGTACCAGCAGCGTTCTCCGAACCCCGGCGCGTATCCGCGCAAACTCCACCTCTCGTCCTGGGCAGCGGCTGCTAAGATCTCGCGCTGTCTAGGAGTGGCTGGGACTTTGAACCTCTGCTTGGTGCCTGGTTGTTTCTGCACCATTAGGGGTTAATTCCCAGATGCTGTCCAGCACCTATCAGGTTCTGGAGGTGGAGTTCTGGCTGCATAAATTGCAGCTTCACTAGTCACCTGTGCCAGTGTTTGAAAATCCCTTTCTCCACTCGCTGCTCTAGGTTGTATTGCTCAGTATCTTTATCTGTATTGTTGTTACCTCGGCTATTTTTTGACTTTGACTCTTTGCTTACTGATTTTGCTATTGACGTACCCTCTCGTTGTGACTCCGGCTTGTTTACGATTCTTTTGTGTTTTATGTTGTCAGTCTGTTTGTGTTTTCCTTCCCACACTTATTCCAGCGTATCTCGAAGTCTTCAAGTAGTCGCCCCACGGTTTAGCGTGGGGGGGCTATAGGAAGGGACAGAGGTTGGGGCAAGCTCAGGGCTCACTATCCCCTGTCTTTTGTGTACCAATCTTAACACTGCCAGGTTTCTCATTCCAAGATTTGGAAAACCATGGACATGTCCTTTAAGCAGCAGCTCCAGCAGGTCTGTGTAGTTTTCCAGAAACCATTGAACCCCAGGTTCAGCACATGTGCAAGATAAGGGACATGTGTCAGCCTTTCTCAGCCCAAAGCTACTGCGAGGTTCTGCCCATTTTCGCACACCACCTTGGCTCAGCAAAAGTAGCCTCCATTCTACTGGAGCCCAGTCCACAGGTCCCAAGCGGTGTGTGTTCTTTCACCCAAACAGATGAATTTTAGCATGGCCAGCTGCTATTTCCCCAAGCCTGTGTGCATGCTCCAGTGGAAAAAAGCCAGTGGCACACGGGCACCGCCATCTTGGCTTTGATTGTTGCTCCCTGTGACGTCATTGGAGAGCAGAGAACTGTCTCTATGACATCGTCGAATGTTTGTAAGACCAGAGGCTGTATGATTTCTGGACATTTGATACAATGTGCCTGTGGTACTTTGGGGATTTTACTACACATTTATTACATATACTACCACGGTGGCTTAGTGGTTAGCCTTGCAGTGCTGGGGACCTGGGTTCAAGTCCCAGGGTCAACATCTGCAAAGAGTTTGTATGTTCTCTCTGTGTTTGTGTGGGTTTCCTCCGGGTCCTCCAGTTTCCTCCCACACTCCAAAACATACTGGTAGGTTGATTAGATTGTGAGCCCCATGGGGACATGGACTGATTTGGAAAGTTCTGTGCTGCACTGCGTAATCTGTATGCACTATATAAATAAAGGAATTATTAATTATTATTATTATAATATAGTATGGCAGTATATGGTAGTATCAAAAGGATATCTTAGTGTTAAAGTTCCCTAGGGGGTCTGAAAAATAGATTATTAGTTAAAAAAGTTAAAAGGTTAAAAATAGGGGGTGTGGCCAACCATGAGACTGGCTGGATGCGTGTAAGAAGAGCTCCGCTTTAGGCCTAGCTTATAGGACAAAAGCTGCACTATTAATGGGGAGATCTGGCCATCGGAGAACATCTAAACGTCTGAAGGAGGGGTCTGCTCAGGCTACCCCAATTTCCAACTTCTTCTTTCCCCTGCAAAAGAATTCACCTTTATCGATAAGCGCTTCCCGCCAGCTTAGATAGCGGGCACCGTCATCTCTCCACGTGACACAAGATGTGGCATTGCCTGCCTCCTGGTCATCATCATCAGACCTAGAGGGATCCGGGGGCCACCGGTCCCGTAGCGAGCAGTCCGATCATTGAAGGCGCTGACTTTAATTATTCTCAATAAAGAATGATAGAAAAAAAAAAAGTTAAAAAATGAAAATTTTATACAAATAACTTCAAAATCAACCCAGCTTTCTCAAGAACTGATATAAATATAAATAAACAGTAATATTCATAAACATGTTTGGTATCGCCGAACCCCAAAATGTCCAACCTATCAAAATATAATAATGGTTATTTTTGCTGTTCAACCCTGTAACGGCAAATAGCCAAGTCGAAAATGCCAAAAAGCGATCAAAGGGCCATACAGTCCTCAAAATTGTAGGACTGAAAATGTCACAAAAAATGACACCACACACAGCTTCGTATACTAAAGTTTAAAAAAGTTATTAGCTCCAGAAGATGGCAAAATGATTTTCTCATATAGGAGGTTATAATTTTTGTAAATGTATGAAAACATCATAAAACCTTTATAAATTTGGAATCCACATGATAATACCATCCCAAAGAATAAAGGAAACGTCACTTGGGGCACAGAATGAAAGCTGTTCAAGCCCGCAAGAAAATGGTGCAAATGTACCTTTTTTGGCATTTTCATTGCATTTGGGATTTTTTTCCTACTACCCAGTACATGGCACGGAATATTAAAGGGGTTTTCCCACAAACAAAAATTAACCCCTATTCACAGGATAGGGGCGAAATTGCTGATCTGATCAATGTTGGTCTCAGTGCTGAGACACCCACTTATCAGCAAGTTAGGCCCTATCCCGTGGATAAGACCTAACTTTTGTTTGTGGGAAAACCCCTTTAATACAGTCACTATAAAGTGCATGTTGTTGCACAGAAAAAAAGAACTCACACAACTTTTACATAGAAAAATAAAAAAGTTATAGATGAAGGTGGAGGGTGAAAAATGAAAACTCAAAAATAAAAAATAGTCAAATGTGACTATTATATTGTCACTGTATGCCACCTCATTTTAACAAGTTTGTTCATACTCCAACCATGTGTTACCTATCAAGGGCATATAACTTGTGTTGTTCTGAATAAGCTTGTTTCTGTCAAAGTATTTATGTGGTATCATATATGCACTGAGCTCTATTTATGTACTGGGTTTTGTTGTGCTACTGTATTTATAAACTGGGCTTGGTTATGTTGCTGCATTTATGTACTAAGCTTGGTTCTGGTGTTATATTTCTTTACCGAGCTTGGGAGGGCTGGGACCAGGGGTAAGTAAGGGTAGGCTATCTGACCAAGTTGGGTTCTGTGCTGTGTAAGGGCCTGTTCTATTTCACTAAGGGGGACCTGTGCTATTTTACTAGAGGAGGCAGTGTTAAAGGGGTATTCCCACTTCGTCAAATTAATGTTATTGTTTGTATAATGAAAAATAATAACATTTTCCAATATACTTTCTATATCAGTTCCTTACAGTTTTCTAGATCTCTGCTTGCTGTCCTTATATAGAAAGCTTCTATGTTAATTCCAGTGGACAGAAATCTGACCATGGCCACACAGATGCGCAGTTTGTTTGGACAGCAAGCAGAGATATAAAAACATTGAGTAATTGATACAGAAAGTATATTGGAAATGTATATAACTTTTCAATAGCAATTACTTGTTGAAATGGAAATACCCCTTTAAATTACTAAAGGGGTCCTTTGCTACAATACTAGTGGGGGCATGTGTTACATTACTGGTGGGGTTAAGTGCTATAATACTATAATACTAGTGGGGTCCTATTCTATATTACAAAGCTGGGTCTGTGCTATATACCTAAAAATGTCCTCTACCACATTAGTAAGGCCCCTTCCACACTTGCAGTGCTGCCTGGATCTCCCAGCCCGAACACTGCAAACCAGAACTGAGCTCAGAATGTTAGTTCAGTTCTGGGTGTAGCGTTTGGGCTGGGTGATCCAGGCAGCACTCGCTGCGAGTGTGATCCGAGTTCAGCGCATCACACTCGCAATTGTGGAAGGGGCCTAAGTCTTTTTATTATTTTTTAGGATTTTTTGATATTTTGTATTGATATATTGTATATCAATACATATTTCTATGTATCTTCAGCAGCTGGTTCCTTCGATGAAGACTATGGTCATTAGGATCATATATAAGATGCATTGTATTGTTCCTTTATTTCAATTAATAGTTGTTTCCAGGTGTACCAATATTGAGACTATGTCTGAGGGCGAGTTCACATGTGGAGTTTGTATTGGAATGGAAAGAAAATGCAATGGAAAAGTATATGGCATCTGGCCATGGCCTGCCCCCGGGCGTTTGCATTGCATTTCTAAACAAAATGCAAACGTCATGTGTGGCTGCACTCAAGCTGTTTCTCAAGACTCCCAATAGTAAAATGTTTGCCACATAAGCCCTGCAGGTAATAATGTATAAAGACATCTGGTTTGCATTCATTCCAAAATTATTACTTGCCATCTTGGGAGGGTGCAAAATAGAGACATTGCAGAGAGCAGTGCAACAGATACATCATTTAATTAGAAATCAATTAATCAGCAGGAGAATTTCTGTGAACTCCTGCCCCTGTCATTTGTCATTGTGCTGCACTTTCCCTATGCCATTATCTAAATTAATTACTGGCCAACACCATTTCTCTCAGTTTCACTCATTCAGCTCACCTAGTGACTTTCTTCTTTACTCTACTGACAACTTTCTTCTACCTGGTTGTTAACCTCTCTCTCTTCATTTAATCATGTCTCTCCCCTTAGTACATTTGTGCTCTGTCTCAAAGATACACATTAAAATTTTATGAACACTTTCATAAAACTCCATTACAGGGCAGAGATTATCACAGAGGCAGTATACAGGTTAATGCGAGAAGCATGTCTAACAGAAACTATGTCTAGCGTTGAACATGAAACAAATGCTTCTATATTCACAACAATTCCCCTGCACATGTCTCCGCTGTATACTTGCATGGTGAATGTGTTCATATCAGTGCTAGTTCTGGATTCTATATACTGTTGATAGGTTTACAAATAAATCAGGAGACTTTGTTCTATCAGGATTTATATGTATATAGAATTTAGGCAGAATGTAAGATTCAGTAAAAATGTTTGCTTCCTCAATTAACCCCTAGGGGACTCAGCATCTTTTGGCCTAAAGGACGCGGCCCCATTTTTCAAATCTGGCCTGTGTCACTATAAGTGGTTATAGCTTTGGAACGCTATGAGATATCCAGGGGATTTTGAGATTGTTTTCTCGTGACACATTGTACTTCAAATTAGTTTAAAAATTTGGATGAAATCTTTTGCGTTTAGTTATGAAAAAAAACAAAATTTGGCAAAAATTTTGAAAAATTCTTTATTTTCAACGTTCTAAATTCTCTACTTTTGATGCAGATGGTCAAAGCACCCAAATAAATTCATAACTTACATTTCCCAAATGTCTGCTTTATGTTGGATGGTTTTTTAAGATTCCACATATTTTACTAGAATGTTATGAGGCTCAGAATTTGGGTGCCATTTTTCACATTTTTTGTAAAATCGCCAAAACCCGTACTTAGATGGACCTGCTCAACTTCTAATTGACACTGAGAGGCCTAAATAATAGCGAGACTCATAAATTACCCCATTGTGGAAACTACACCCCTCAACGTATGAAAAACTACTTTTAAGAAGTTTGTTAACCCTTTACGTGTTTTATAGGGGTTAAAACAAAACGGAGGTGGAGTCTGCAAATTGTAATATTTTTTCACAATACACTCATTTTGGGTGGAAAATTAAACATTTAAAATGGATTAAATTAAAAAAGGCTCCACAAAGTTTGATACCCAATCTCTCCCGAGTACACCGATACCCCATGTGTGGTGGTAACCTGCTGTATGGGCGCACGGCCGGGCATAGAAGGGAAGGAGGCGCCATCCAAATCAGATTTGCTATGTCACATTGTACAGGCTATAATTTTTTTCTTTTTTTTAATGAGGACCTATAGGGGCTTATTTCTTTTGCCACATGAGATGCACTTTTCTGGTATGTAATTTTGGGGCATCTACAGCTAATTGGTGAGATTTAATTAACTCTTTGTTGGTGGAGGAAATGAAAATCATCAATTTTTAGGAAAATTTTTATGTGTTTTTTTTTTTTGGCCGTTAACCATACCATAAAAATAGTATATTATTTTTATTCTATGGATCGCCACGATTATGAAAATACTTCATTTATATATATTTTTTATTTTTTACCATTTTTACTGAATAAAAAGTAATTTGGCAAAATTGTTGTTAATTTTAGCATCACCGTCTTTCATATGTATAACTTTTTTATTTTTCACCTCACAAATCTGTTTAAGGACTTATTTTTTGCGAGAATGATAGCTCTTTTTAGTGGTCTTATTTTAGATTGTGTAACTTTTTAAAATCACTTTTTTTAGAGCATTTTTAAAGGGCATTAATAAAAAATCATCTTTTTCAGAGAGAGTTTTTTTAGGTTGTTTTTTACGGGGTTCACTTTGCGAATCTAATAACGATTCTGTTTTATTATACAGATTGTTACGGACGCAGGGATACCAAATATGTGGGGGTTTTGTGTATTTTATTCAATTGTACTGAATAAAAACTAATTTGGAGAAAATCTTATTCATTTTAGCATCACCATCTTTTTATATGCATAACTTTTTTATTTTTTGGCTGACAAATCTTGTTAGGGGCTTATTTTTTGCGAGAACAGTTGTTCTTTTTAGTGGGCTTATTTTAGAGTGCACAAAATTTTTTAAATCACTTTTTAGAGCATTTTTTATAGGGTATTAATTAAAAATTATCTTTTTTCGGAACGTTTTTTGCGTTTATTTCCTCCGGCGTTTACCGTGCGGGTCCAGTAACAATTCTGTTTTATTATGCAGATTGCTACGGACGCGGCAATACCAAATATGCAGGGTTTTTTTGTGTTTTTATGTTTTTTATACTTTTTTATGGGAAAGTGACATTTTAGGGGCTTATATTTTATGTATTTATTTTTTATTTATTATAATGTGTAGTGTTTACTGTTTTTGCATTTTTTTTTACTTGATCTGATCACTGATCACTGGTTTAAGTTCAATACACTGCTCTACAATACTATTTCATTGTAGAGCAGTGTAAACTGTCTGAGCAAGCTTGCGCATGCTCAGACAGTTTGCAGTCAGCCCCGGAAGGGGTCTGACTGCCATGGAGACCGGGCAGCTCCGGGGCACATGCCAGTCCTCGGAGCTGCCCGGAAGAGGATCGGATCCCCCGGTAATCGGCACGGGGGATCCGATCCACAGCAGGAACACCCTTACACGCCGCGGGGTGTTACAGCGCGGTGTCAGCTGTGATAGACAGCTGACAGCCGCTGCTTCTGGTACCGGCTCCGTTTGTGAGCCGGTCCCAGAAGCTGGACGTTATACTACGTCCCGGTGCGCTAAGCATCTAGCCCCGGGGACGTAGTATAACGTCGTGGTGCGCCTAGAGGTTAAATGCATCTTCATAGAAGAACTGCATAAAATCTGGATTTTCAGAATCTTGCTAAACAAATAAAATACCACATTAGAAATCGTTTAGCTTTTTTTACTACATTAGTTTAATTCTAATAATTTGGTCAATTTCAAAATGTATGTTAAAGTTTTACAATACTAACATTCTAATTTAAACAAATACAAGAATGACCAGTTCTGCCTATATACTGGGTGTGGTGCAATGAATCAGCAGACCAGCAACTAAACCAATGTTCACATTACCAAACAAAGTGAGTTCCAGGAGAAAGTCAGCATCTCCTCCGCCTTACAGACCGAACCGAGGAATGCCAACACAGATATAATAATAGATGGCTCGCACATAAACTTTTCTTTAATGTTAAATCACTACAAAAGTCACAGGGGCACTCTTTCTCTAAAATGTAGTTATAGAATTGTAAAGACATGTGTTCCCTTACATCTCTTTCCTCAGTTGTGTCCCTTGCTTCACTTGGTTGAACTTCATAGACTTATATTTTCCAACCATTCTATGTAAGTAGTGTCCACCAATAATATTCATTCTGAGGGCCAACATCACAGCTACATAGAAATAGTGCAAGGTTTAATATGCAGTCCGTGATCCAAAAATGTTTATGCACTAGCATAAATGTAATTATAATTAAATCTCTTTCTCTGTCGCACAGGAGGAGATTTATCATTAGGCAGGATTTGAGCAGTTGTCTATGTGTTAGACTTTTCCTACAGTCTGATTTATAGTGCAGTGTTAAAAGCTGTGTGCGCTCTATGCGAATAGATTGCACCAGTTGCACATCTGCTCAATTTCTGCTTTTTTGCAATATTTTTGCACAGGAAATTCTCAGATACCTCAAACATAAAATTGTGCAAAAACTTCAAAATTGAGCAAGTTTGAGATAAATATCCCCCTGTAGTAGCAATGGACCCACATTCCCCACCTCCTATGTGGTATAGTTTTGCAATTAAATTTGCGTTCTTTTTAAGTTCTTTTGAAAATCCTCAGTTGATAAATGTGGTGTTTTACACTCTGTGGTGTATTTTTTCCGCCACTTTCTCGCTGAAAAAACCCACAAAAACAATGTTTGCGCAAAAGTTTGTGACAATTATACACCAAGAAGCTACATAGGACTAATGATAAATCTCCCCCACAGAATCTGAGTTCCTGAGGCGACAGCAGCATGGGGACAACTACAAGCTCCAAATCCTCGTCGGACAACGCACCTCGGTTATCGCGACGGGATGGGTATGTAAATGCGATTGGCTTAACAATCGCATGCGTTTCCCTGGCCCGCATGTGCGTTCGGGCCGAGGACCTCCCCCTGTGCGCTAGCGTCGCGTTATGACGGACGCCTAGCGGAACGTGTGACCGCGGCCTTAAGCCCATGAGCTCTCTCCATACACCCTCCGTAGCACCTCAACCTAATAGCAAGTCCTGGTGCACAGGGTTAAAGCGGTCCCATGTGTTTTGATTGTGGGAGGAGAGATAAGTCACATTAATATACACATTAATGTAGTGCATATGCCTGGACACCCACAAATATGATCCACCCTGGGATGGATTTACAGTTGATGCTACCCTAGGCACTCTCAGTGCTTACATTCCTTATCGGAGCCCAGGATTGTTTCTAGAAAAGAGCAGAGCTGGACCCAGGAGGAGTATTCTCCATTGATCCACTGCTATCATTAGATTCAAAAACAGCTTGAGGCTGCGTGATTTCTGCACTGAAGGGGCGTTTCGGTCGCCATATGTAACATACAAAGTCCTACAGAAATGTGTTGCATGCCCTTTGTTAAAAGTTCACCAAAACAAAGTGGTGCACTCTGTCAGGGCAGTGCAGAGGGCGCCAGAAATCCTGAATCTGGTGTACTCTGCACTATACACAGGCAAACAGTTTGCACTGTTCTTAGTGAATGTGCCCCAGTGTCTTGCATTTAAACATTGCAAAAGGTAAAAAGGGTCTGTCAGTTAAGGGTGTGGTCAGACGTGCCTCTAGCTTTGCATTTAAAAATGAAAAGCTAGTACATGGGGCGGGCTTAGGCCATGTGATTAGTAACCAGCACCCAGTATCTTGTATTGTTTAAATGCAAGACACCAGGCACTGGTGATTGCATGTGTCTCCATGGAAATGCATATGTGATCGGGTCTAGGCCCATCTCCATGTGCTGGCTTTGCATTTGTAAATGCAACGCTAGCAGCATGTGTGACCTTGCCCTAAAAAAAGGAGTTGTCTGATAATTAGGCACCACGTACCAGGCTAACACCAATAAGGTTATGCTGGGGATTGAACTCTGTGCATTATATTGATATATAATGCACACAGTTCTTATTTCCCTGATATGTGCCACAGCTCCTTAGTCTAGTGGAATCTCTGCCACTGATCAGCCTTCATTCCAGTCTAACCACTGCCATAAGTTAATCCTCAGTGTAGTGTAGACTTCATTCATTGTGTGTGTACATACTGTTACCAGTCTAGTGTAACTGGTGACATAAGTAAGTTCTCAGTCTAGTATACCAGTCAGTACAAAGTCTTGTAAAATCACTGCCACCAGTCAGTCCTATATTAAGAGTAGTCACTTCCACCAGTCAGTCCTCAACATATTATAAACACTAGCACTAGTAAGTCCACATAGTAGGGTAATCACTAGACCAGTCAGTTGTAAGTCTAGTGTAATCTCTACCATAAGTCAACCCTCACTCTAGTGTAACTACTACTACCAGTCAATCTGAAGTCTAGGGAATGAGTAGCAAACTGAAGGCCATTGGCCAGAACACAGCCCTCTTTCCTGTTAAATCTGGCCGTCCTTAGTCATAGCCAGCTCAGATCGAAAAAGTGTCCCCACAGAAGGTCGTTTTCCCCTGTAACTGGGGCTCCTACAGATGCCCTAATTACAGGTGAAAACTAGAAAGAAAAAAAAAACAGAAAAAATGTGGAAAAATGTGGAAATGTACATATAAAGTTATTGACATTTAAAGTAAGAGCCTACATACACAGATCACATATTAATAAATATTTAAAAAATATTTAAAAAATGTAAGTCGGAACTGTATATTTTATCATTGTAATCCTAGACAGAACTTTTTTAGTTTCTGTGACAATTGTATTTTAAAAATGTTGGGTTGTCATAAGAATCAATATTAACACTAAAGCTTCATTACAGACACATTTGATAACTGTTATAGCTGTTTATTGTAGCATAGGACTAAAGTACGATAAATTACCAATATCCAGAGGTCCGTTTGTAACTAGGGGTCTTATGTAAGTCGAGTGTTCTTAAGTAGGGGACCGCCTGTACACATTATTTTCCCCAATAAAATAAAAAAAATCCCCCACTACACTATGGAAATAGCCCTGTTTGCCCCAGACTATACATTTTGTATACCAAAACGACCATCACATACTGAGGAATTAATTTATAATGGTCCCTAAAAATATAAAAATGAAAATAAGAACTTCAACGTTCTATTAATTTTTAACTATACCTATGTATCACTTTAGAAATGCCACAGAATTTTTACGGTATTGCACAAAAAAGGAAGTTATGGCCCTTAAACTAGTAAGTATAAAAATGTTGCATAAATTCCCTGGTCATTAAAGCCTTTTGAGGCCTTGTCAGAAAGGGGCTAGAATGCAAACACAGCGGGGTAGATTTATCAGAAATGTCTGGAAGTAAAACTGTTCTAGTATCCCATGGCAGGAAAACAGAGCTCAGACTTCATTTTCATACAACCATACAAAATTAAAGCTGAGCTCTGATTGGTTGCCACAGGTACCTAGAACAGTTCTGTTCTCTGACACTTTGGAAAAATTTCCTTCATGGTGTGAAAGCTTCATAATGCCTTGTCAGGCTTCAGGGGTAGTGGACCCCCTAGACCACCGCAGACGATGACACAAGCCAACAACTGGGACCGGAATCTAAATGGCAACTGGTTTTCACCAGAGCCCACTGCAAAGCAGGTTGGACTTGCTGCGGCTTGGTACCACCAGGTCGCTCCACAGGTGCTCGGTGGCAGCCAAGGCGGGGTACAGAGTCAGCAGGCAAGTTTGTAGTCGGGGGCAGGCAGGAGGTCAAGAGTGCCAGTGAAGGAGCTTAAACGGGAACAGATCCGGGGTCACAACGGGGAATCAAATGACAGGCACAAGGCAAAAGACAAAGCTTTCCCGACAGGATATAGCACAAAGATCCAGCAAGGAATGCTGGGAGAGGCCGGCTTTTATCAGAATCTGGCAAATGGCCAGCGCCAATCAACGGTGCGCTGGCCCTTTAAATTGACGAGCACCGGCGCGCGCACCTTGGGAGACGCTCGCTCGGAAGCCTGGGACAGGAGCAGGATCTTGGAGAGGTGAGAGGCTGGGGGAGCCGTCACCACGGAGAGGGGTACGGGTGTGCCTGCGACCTGGGAAATGGGTATCAGGAGCACCTGTGACAGCCATGTTCACAACATGCGACTGTATTGCATTTTGAACTATGTCCTCCCTGAACACAGATGTGTCTAAACATAAACTCTAAACATAAAATCTGACAAGCAGCAGCAAATGTTTTATTAATGTGGCAAAACACATATTGCTACTTACCGAACACAAGTAACTAGGTCTAAAGACACTGTGCTCAGATAGGAGATTCTATAGATGCGCTTGATATATGTTTTAAAATACAATTCAATCACATCTTGTGAACATGGCCTTAAAGTCCAGTATTAAGCAAGAACTTATTTTTTGCTTATTTTTTAACTTACTTATTGTGGCCCTCTCATCACCTCCTCATTTTGTGACCTCTCATCTACCTATCAAATTGTGGCCTCTGTCATCTACCCCTCATATTGTGGCCCCTCATCTCCCTTCTCATATTATGACCCTCTCATCTCCCTCTTTATATTGTGGCCCCTCATTTCCTCCTCATAGTGTGGCCTCCCATCTCTCCCTCATATTGTGCTCCCCATTATCTCCCACTCATATTATGGCCTCTTTTTTTCCTTTCATATAGTGGCCTCTTATCTCCTTATTTCCTCCTTATATTATGGGTCCCTCTAATTTCCCCCTCTTATCATGGCCCTTTTCTTCTCTCCCCTCTAATTATGGGCCCCCTTATATATACCCCTCTTATTGTTAATCCCTTTTCATCCCACCATCATTTTGTAGCCCCTCATCTCCCCTTCTCTTATTGTGAGCCCCCTGGTATCTCACTTTCTTTTTCTAACCTGCTCTCACTGTGGTTCCCCCAATCTTCTTTGCCGCCTCTCATCTCCCTTCTCTTAATGTTGCCCCCTTGTGTCCCCGCCTCTTATTGTGGGCTCCCTTCATCTCCCGCTCATTTTGAGCCCCCCTTTGATACCTCCTCTCTTTGTGGGTCCCCTGGTAACCCCCTTAATCTCTCCCTCTTTTTCTAAGCCACTTTCATCTCTGTGTATCTCGTTGGCCCCCCTCATCTTCTGTTCCCCTTTTTCATTTGTGGTTTTCTCATCTTCTTCCTCTTAATGTTGCCCCTCCTATTATGGGTCCCCTCTCATCTCTCCCCTCTTTTTGAGCTCCCCCTGGTATCTCCTCTCTCATTGTGGGCCCCCCTGACCTTCTATACCGCCTTTCACCCCCCTCATTTATGGCCCCCCTCACCTTCCTCCTCTTACTGTTGTCCCTTGTATCTCTCCCTCTTATTCTGGGGCCCCTGTTAACTCCCTCTCACTCCCAACTCCACCTCTGATTGTACCCCCCCCCCCCATTTTGTTGGCCCCCTCTCAATTTCCCCCTTTTTTGTGGCCCCTCTCATCTCCTTCTTTTAATATGGCCCCTTCTCCTCTTTGTAGAATAGTTAAACAAAGCAGCAGAGAGGCACAATGATGATGTGGAGAGCTCATAGCTTATCGTTGCTTTTAACTCCATCTGTATGGAAGTTAATGTTTTCAGAATGGAATAAAGGAGCAGAGTCGGAACAGCTCTAGCGAGCGGGGCTATTTGGTGTCGGGACCCACTGGCACACCAGTAGGCCAGTCCGACCCTAATTGTAGCCATGTAAAAGCTTTTGTATCCTGCAGGATTCTGGCTAATAGTTTACCAGGCTTTTCCCCAACCCGTAAAACGAACGGGAGCACAAATAGGGGTGGAAAGTTGTAGGTGCTGTTTGTGTTTGGCCTCAAAGTCGTGAAGGGTAGTCATTTTTTTTTTTGGAGTGGCAGTATCCTGAAGATGATCTGACTTAAAATACTGAGTTACTTCTATCTAGTTCAGATAAGCAAATCTGATCCTGCAAAACAGATTAATTTAATATCCATTTGATCAGATGGAGAGAGTGAGGAAAACCAGAGGATGGCCCAAAGTGACAATTGAAGTAATTTCTGAGTTGACCGCAGAGGAGAGCAAGCGGTGAGGCACAAAAATATAGTCTATCCTTGTATAGGAATTATGTAATTGAGAAAAAAAAAAATAGGGCGGCATTTATCATCCATTAGCCAATTAGAGTGATCCCGCCCCAGCGATCAGTGTGATTAGTCAGTCAAATCCTACTGACCAATCACAGCATTTTACAGTAAAAATGGGCTATTTAAGCAGTATTCCTGCTAACCAGCAACTCCATTCTGCACCTGGAGTCGCAGACTGTCCCAGTACTACACCTACCTCCTTGATCACTCCTATTCTCCCATTATCCTCGGTCCTTTTCTCCAGTGTGATCCCTCTCATCATGAGTGACCTTTTGTGATCATCTATCCTCTACTGCCCCGCAAACCCACTTTTAAGTACGGAGTGTACATAGTGTTACATTATATCCTGACTGCAAAATATGACTTAGAAGGCATTGATAGTTCTCTGTATTTTGTGTGTGTGAACTGTGGCTAAGGTTGCTGCTGTATTGGAACTTATTGCACACACCCACCCTCTACAGCTCAGCCCTGTCAAGCAAAAGGTTAACTTGAGTGATGGGCAGTCAGCTGCTAGGTGTGGTGTCCAGGAGCTCTTTTAACTATTTGTCAGGTTCTATTACACCTTGCTGGCTTTAGTAGTCTCCTGATACCTTTTCCTATGTGTCCTTTCTGTTACTTTGCTATACTGTAGCTGTATCTGACCTCTGCTTTGTTATTTGTCTATTTTCTTGATATTCAATTCTGTTCTTCACTGCTATCTTGGAATTGACCTAGTTCTGTTGACTTGTGTTATCTGTCTTTTTGTGTTGGTATTCTTTCCTGTATACTCAGTCAGTGTAGGAATTCTGGACCAAAAATCCCTAAAAGGGTTAGCGAGGCTTGTTAGATAGGTGACAGGGGTTGTGGTTGAATCTAGAGCCTGCACCCCCTTCTCTACCCTGGAGTAAAGATGTATAAACTGAGCAAGAGTACATCAGGGTACAAGTGTTACACTATTCAAGTGCCTCGCTTTCAGCAATACGGCTGCATTTGGCAGTGTGAGAAAATAGTTCTCCCGAAGTTTCTGCTCGGCAAAAACTTAGATGGCAAGAGATCAGGGCACTATACAACAACATCAGCATCTCTGTCCCAGTATGAGGTGCCTGTATAGAAAGCCCCCAAACCTGACTACATTTTGAACTATAATAAGTACATGGTAGGGTTTGACTTGTCGGAACAGGTGCCTCAGCCCTATAACACCATGTGGAAATGGAGGGTGTGATACAAGAAGCTGGCCACACATATCATGCAGATTGCACTGTATAGTGCATACGTGTTACATCAATGTGCAGGCCTAGGGCAACTTTCCTGGAATACCAAGAGGTGACAATAAAACATTTGATTTTTTCAGACCAGGAAGCGGGGAGTGCCAATACTTCTGAAAGTGATGCCACATGTGTTATAAACAATTTCACTGTGAGGACTCTATACCATGTTTTATGTCCTTATTTTCTCTTCTGAATCACTGAAAGAGGTAGGACAGTATGCAATATACAATAAACTGTCTAAAATGTAACTTTTAATTAATATATTAAAATAAATGGCTACTTTCAAAACACTACAAGATTAAACAGACACACATTTATACTTATTCCGTCTAATTCACTGTTGGTGATGAGCAACTCATTCCTGAATTACTGTGTGAGTGTAAATTGAGTAAATCGTATACCCTCTGGTCAAATGAGGCTATCTGCGGTATTCCTGTCCTCAAATACTTGCTGATATCAGACACCTTAGTCCAAAGGCTAAAATGCAGTAGATTCTGGCCTATTGCTGATGACAAATTGCTTGACTGGTTTCTGTGCACATTGTACTGTCTGATAATCGCTTGAAATCTGGCTGACTAAAGAAACAAATTGGGTCTTTCATTCTCACTTCACTGTCTATAGCCTATTGATGACATACAAGGATTGCTACACTAATCAGTGCATGCTATACTGTCCAAAATGAGCTGTGATTGTCACTCAGAGACAGATTGGATCTCCCACTGTTACTCCCTTGTCTATGAGCCACTTTGATTTCAGCTCATTCCCTTAAACAGCCATAACAATATGCTATAGCATCAATTCTATACTATCTACAATTATTAGATTGTGACTATGACTATCTATGTACGGATTGTACAAAGATTAAAATTATACATGACCCTATGCTTTTCTGACTGGAAAATCTCGTCAGGGGTCTGTGTTTTCTCAAAAGTTACAGGTAAGCAGATATGACACAGACTTACTTAATGGTAGCATGCTCGGTATACCTAAGGTGCTGACAGATTGGCAGCACAATTGATGGTAGAGTGCTGGCTTAAAAGACAAATCAAAAAGGAGATCTGCCACCTAGCAGGTGGTGGTGGCCTGCCAGTGTGATAATGCGGCTGCCATACTCTGACAAAGCCATTCTTTTATACATAAGACTTCTCTTCCATACGGTTTGCACTTTTCATCCACCAATCCTGGCAGCGGGTATCATGGGTGTGATGTGCCCTATTCTGATCCCACTATAGGCTAACCACGCCCACCTAAGGCGATGAGGCGTGGCTTCTTCCCCGGATGGCTGACTGGCAGAGACAGAGTGTTCCGCCTACCTAGCCCCCGCCAACCATGCAGGCGATGCTCAGAGATAACATCACTTTTTACTCTGGTTGGCTGATCACTGAAGGAGTATTCAACCTATCTGGCCACTGCCAATCACCCAGCCTGTGTTCATAAATGACATCACCTTCTACATCACAAGGTGGGTCATTCCAGTAACCCACCCCCTGATGATTGTGAATTTGATAGCTTGTTGCAATATAGATATCACCTTGCTAGCCAAAGTAAACCTCAAGCAATTATGTCATGAAGCCATGACACTTCACCTTCGGCAGGTGTGACTAGCAGGTGGACGGATAAGAAGAGGACACATCACAACCACAATCACAGCCAAGATTGGTGGATGGAAAGGGCAAACTAGAGTATGGAGGAAGAGTCTTACGTATAAAAGACTGACTAAGTCAGTATATGGCAACAGTAAAATGCCACCATTAACCTGCTAGATAGCAGATCTCCCTTATTTGTATTATCCTTTAAGTGAGCACACTACCATCACGTGTGCTGGCAATCTATTAGCACTTTATACCAGGCCTTATATCAAGCAAGTGTGTGTTATATGTGCATACATGTAACTTTTGAGCAAACACAGACCCCTGACAAGATTTTGCTTGGCTTTTTAGCTGAAACGCGTAGGCCACTTGCTGTTCTCTACGGATACATGTACTTTTATATTCATTAAATAAAGAAGAATTGTTTTCATCCTCCATAACTGCCATTTGTGCTGGGATCGTTTCCACTATATGTCTTAAGTGCTCTGAAACCTGGGAGCAGGTCCAGATTAGGATCCTAATCTATGTCACCTCCTGGTAAACTTGGAACTGTTCCAATCTACCACAGATTGAACTTTCATTATGGAAACCCTGTATTGCGCTAGGAAAACAGTGGCCAAATTCTGGATAGCTGCCCGAACCAACGTTCCCCCCTTCCTCATCTCTTCATGACTGGATTAAATTACTTAATAATGTTCTCCCCCTGAAGAATTGGGTACTTATCCACAAAAAAAGAGAAAAATAAGTTTTATGCTACCTGGGATAGGTCATTTGCGTCACCATTTACTTCTGTTCCCCAAATTCCTACTTAGTCCTATATTTGAAAATACATACTAGTTTTTCCCATCTCTTTTGTATTCTATTGTGAAAGGTGGACCCTGGGGTAGTGGTGGGATGCAGGTGCTTGGTTATGTGCTTTGTCTTATTTTGCTTTATCTTGTATTGTTCTTGGTTCTACGTTGGACTGTATTGATTTACTACAATTGAATATATACTTATATTCCCTATATCTACGTTTCTGTGGAAATTACTGTGTTGTAACCACCCACGTATCTTGTGCTCTCCATTTTTATTTTTCCTCTTTGATTGGGTCCTACGAGACCGACCTATATGTGTTTTTTTCAGTGTGCGAATTGTATGTCCGAATTCCCTTGAATAAAAAATGATCACTACATCTAACATCCCCTAAATGTGTACATTTTAGGGCTAAATGAGAATATTCTTGAAAATTGAAATTTCAACCATTATTATTATTAGATTCCTGCGAAAAAAAAGTTTAACAGGCTTCCCAAGTGATCTGAATAGTATGAGATGTTCATAAAAGTTCAAATAATTGAGTTGCGTATGGGGGTTTATAGAACATATGATCACAAAACAAAGATTTTTAAGAGATTTCCAAAAAACAAAGAACTTGCTACTAAAACTATAAACCTACTAACATCCATCAAAATAACCAAACATTAAAAAATTATGGAATGAAAAAGAAGACAAGTGGCAAAAAAGTTTTTTTACAAAAAAAATGTGCGGTATGACAAGAAGTAGAAAATGTAAAACACCCCAAAAATGTACATAAACTACAATGTGTCACAAGAAATCAATATCAAACTCACTTAGATAAGTTTAAATGTTGAAAAGTTAGTACCACAGAAAGAGACAGTGGTCAGCTTTGGGAAAAAAGGCTGAGCCTGTACTCACAAATTGCTGCATTCTTCAAGGGTTAAGAAAGTGTTTGTAGTGCAAACTGATGCTTCAGAGACAGGAATATGACAGTCTCGACACAGATCAGTGATGGAGAAGAACATCCTGTGATATATTTAAGCAGAAAACCGAATAATCAAGAGAAAATTTCGCTGTTGTGGAGAAGCAATGTCTTGCCATCAAATGGGCACTAGAATCCCCCAAATATTACCGTATTTTCCGGACTATAAGGCGCACTTAAAAGCCTTGGATTTCCGTGGAAATCCAAAGTGCGCCTTATAGTCCGGTGCGCCCTATGTATGGCGCTGGGCAGCGGACCATACTTACATAGGTCCCCGCTACCGGAGACCGGAGACAGCAGATCTCCAGCGGGAACTGCAGACCACGCGGCACGAACAACTTCTGCCCCATGGTCTGCAGTTCCCGCTGGAGATCTGCTGTCTCCGGTAGCGGGGACCTATGTAAGTATGGTCCACTGCCATCCTCCACCTCCCCCTCACCTTCCCCGCTCACCTTCCCCGCTTTCCCCGTCGCGTCTCGGCGTCGCGTCCCGTCGGGTCTCCGCTCCGCCCCCGGACCTCCGCCACGCCCCCGGACCCCGCGCCTTATAGTCCGATGCGCCTTATATATGGAATTATTACATATATAAGGCGCATCGGACTAATGCGCCTTATAGTCCGGTGCGCCTTATAGGGCGAAAAATACGGTATTTGTTAAGCAAAACATTCAGGTTAGTCACTGTCTGGATGAACCTGAATATAGAAAGAACTACGGTAGCCTTTGATTGGTTGTTGGCTGTGCAGTCTTATAATTGTACAGTGGATCCCAGGCCAGGAAGATTGCAGGGTCACACAGATGCATTTTCAGTGGTGGACTGTCTTGTGGTCACAGTTCCTCAGTCCCAGTGGCTGGAGCAGAGGGGGAGGTACATTTCTCCAAGATTCCTCTTCTAAGGGAAGTAGCAGATCAGAGGCTCACCTGTTGCCTAATTAAGTTATCAGAAAGCAGGTATATAAGGAAAGTCAGGAAAGCAATTAGCTCTCTGCCCGTCTGTGTGAGCGCCACACGCAAGTGAGGTTGCTACAAGTCTTTTTTGTTAGCAGGCATAGAGAAGCCCTCCAGTTGTAAGTCAGGGCCGAACAGGCAAGCATTTTGTTAATAAACCTGACCTTGAGTCAGCTTATACCTACCTGCTGCTGTTGTCCTGGTATTGATGAAAGAGAAGCATGTCCGTGAGTCCAGCTTAAGCTAGTTATAAGACTCTATTGAAGAAATACTAATTTCAGCAGAGAGCTTCTTCATGCCAATTCCAACTAAAGTGGCCAAATCTGTAAGTTTAACAAATAAAACTTTGAAATGTTCACCCGCCATAGGTAACCAATTGCATTTACCAATCTTATATACAAATACATTTTTTTTCCTTCAATTTTGTGTGCACAGTTACTATGCAGATGTGTCTCCATAATAACAGGCTATAGAATTTTTTAGGTGAGTAAAATTTAGCGTAAGAAATGTTTTTGCAGACCATAGATCAGAACAGGCAACACAGATATGAAGGTAGGGCATTTATAGGAGATCAGCAGGTTAAGGACAAGCAATTATAGTGAAGTCTGAAATATGCCAAAGTCAGGTACATGGCAAAAAGTCAGCGTGAAGGAATGAATAAACAGGGGAATATTGGTGGTTACTGACCCCTAATGTAACAAAAATCCATCATAACCCTACTGTTTAGGTAAGATATGATAGTGTTAAATATTTAAAATCTTTTTTTCCAAGCTTATACATAGCAGTCTACCTGCTGTAGCTACTTGTGTTGTGTATTTTGTACACTGTTCACTAATGTAGATAATTACAGTGCTTCATTAAGTCAGAAGTGTCACCAGGGTGATTAATGAAATACATGTTCAGTAATCACAAGGTTACGCCCCTTCACCCACACACATCACCACCTGTCACTCTCTAACCTTTTTTCTTAATATTTTCTCCTTCTTAACATTTGTCTCTCTATATTTATGGCCATAAACATTGTTCTCCATTCACCTCTGACTCCTTTTGTTTTCTTTTTCTCCGACCATTTATTCTGTCACTCTATATTGTATGTCTCTCGCTCTTTTTTTGCTTCTCTGATTTCTTTTGATTTGAGCCTTTTACTGATAAATTAACCCTTTGATAAATCCAGCGGCATTAATCTCTGGCAGGAATACCCTCCCAGAATCCCACTCATGAAATTATACATAATTAAAGTCTTACTCATTAAATCAAATCACTCACTAAAAGCCACTGAATAACCCATTCCAGCAAGGACTGATAGAGGGAGGGATAAAGGCATAGTACAATATAGGCATATATTGCTCGAATTGTCCGAAGAAAGGCTTGAGGATCACTGCTGACCTTTTTCATTCTGTGCAGCATCTATTATCATATAAATCTATCTAAATTCTAATTTAGTGTTTTATCCGTATTTGTCCTTTCTATTTTATAGGCAATCCTTTAATGCTATCCTCTCAAAGGAATGACCAAATGTTCATTTGACAACATTTTGCAGACATTCTCTTGCCTGCACAATACTGCGGAGCATCAATATTTACGATGGTTGTGTATATCATCGTCATTTGATGTCATCTGCAGCACATCACTCACTTGTTTTTTTCTCATGTGAAGTCACAGTATCATTCTTAGCAAAGGTGTATGGTCCCTTACAGCCACAAAACATTGCTTAGTATTCAAATCCCTTCAGTCACCCTATGCAGTTGTAACTCCCATATCATCATTGGTTCTGCATAGCATTTTACCTTTGGTTGGTACAACATCTGGCATAGGCTTTCTGCAGCTGCATACTGTTTCCATGACAACGCCGACACAGAAACTGGGGAGTGAAGTGAGGGGGAGTAACAGGGATGGACGGGGTGTAATTAAATGCAAAAGTGTTCCCTAAAGATGCTGAGTGTAATGATCCTATTGAAAAAAGAATGAGTCAGAGGGAGGGATATGGGAACACAGAGAAAGAGAGAAAGGCAAGAGTGCAAGTCAAAGATGGATAAGCTGAAGGCGAAACAGTTATAAATAAGAGGAGAGCATATGCAGGCTCTTTTATGGAAATGCATGTTCTCCCATTAAATTAACTTTTTTATCTTTGCATCATTCATTCGGTTCTTTTACCCCATCCATGTGTTCTATTGCCTTCTTAAGATATTACCTTTCCGGAAGGCATTTGATTTGAAAATTTAGTATATTTTATTTAAAAGAAGGCACTTACGGTCATGTAGATATAAAAAATGAAAACATATATCATGCATGACAGAATTCATTCCATCATCGAATAATGTAATCTAGCAAAGCAGCCACACTTATCTTTCAGTCCAAATGCTCCATTCTGTGCCCGTCACTGCTAGGGTTGTCCGTCTCCTTGCGAATACACTTTAAACTCATCACCATCATCCACAAAGCTCTGCCCAATGACACACCTCTTTACCTCTCCTCTGCCAAATCTTGGTCTTTGATTTGCCAGTGATCTTAGATTATTCTCTTCTTTATTTTGGACCTCCCCCTCATGTCTCTAGGACTTCTTCCAAGCTGTATCAATTCTCTGGAATGCTCTACCCAGGACTAGCAGACTAATACCCAACAACCAAAGCTTCAAGCTTTATACTGTATTAAAAACAACTCTTTAGAGATTCCCTAAATACATGAAACTCTTTGTACTTACCCCATCCAGTTTACTCCTCCTGTCTGTTATCTGGCAAACACCAGATACCAGGGTACAGACTTCTCTGTGGCCCCATTGACCCTGAACTCTTTATTTTAGATGGCAGATGATGACTGGTTCAAGCAATATTTTTTTTATTTTGTTCCCCTATAAAGAATAAGTGGATAATTATACAAGCTCTTATACCTCTTGTGTAAGCACTTCATCCTCATAGACTTGTAATGAAATGCTATACTATGGTATCAGTATGCCTCCAGTTGAAGGGTTAACAGTGGCAGACCTGGTGCTCATTAGACCCAAAGCTGCTATAGCATGGGGGAGTGCTGATGTGGGGGGATGGTATTTAGAACACCTTAGATGCTGCATCTTCTAAGGGATTAAATGGTTGCAATCCATGTCAACACTGACTTCGGGTGCTGCTGCAGGACCGGAGTGGGTAGTGCATGGTAGGCTCCTGCTCTGGTAGCACTGCCCTGTTTCTAACCCTGCATAAGCACCACAATGGGATACTACGTCAGGGTGCGTTAAGGCTGCTATTACCATCATGTACTATGCCAGCATATTGCATGTAGAGTTAGATATTTACACTACTAATGATTAAGGGACTTTCATGGGTCAATTCTTATATCCCTGGTTCAAAGGTCTAATAGTAAATAATATAAAGTACCTAGTGCAGTGTGACTGCAATTTATACCTGTTTTATGATTATGTTATATCTTTCCACTTACCTCACTTAAAAATATATATATTAGAAAGTTTATGTACAGATATTTGGGAAAATATTTTTAACTTTAAGAGATACCAAAAACAAAAGTGGCAGGGCTATGTGCAAATAATGACACCCTGAAATCCTTAGTTCCACTTCATAAATAGTTGACAGTTTTATTACAAAAATTGCAAGATCCTGTGCTCCAATGGACTAAGGTGTTTTTCACAATAGCGCGTGCTCTCCTGGGCCATAGCGGGGGAGGGGGGGCATACGTCCACAAACTTCCACATGCTGCTCATACATCCATATCTGCTCACCCCTCCCCTCTCCATTGGGAGCCCTGCAGCTAGGCCATACATATGGGAAAAAATTGAGAATGCTATACATTTTTTCCTGTCCACGATATAGTAAGGTGATACACATGTGTGCCCACCATATCAAGGGCAATATCGATCTCCCACATGGTTGTGTGAAAGAGGCCTAAACCAAAACAACTGCATGAGAAAAACAGGATTAGTAATAAACCTCTTTCCACCTGAGCCAGTTTTCACCTTCATGGCCAGGCCCTATTGTTAGAATCCAACATTTGGCACGATAATTGGTTATTGAGATTGTTTCTTTCGTGACACATTGTCCTTCCTGTTCACTAAAATTTTTTGTCCATTTAAGCCAAAAATTATACATTCACAATGGATTTAATGAGCAATTGCTATGCAAAGTTTGATAAACAATTTCTCCCAAGTATACCAATACTTCTTGGCAGACCATAAGACGTCCCGATTTGCTGCAGCTCTCAGTACATGCAGCGCTGGCGCCACTCCTTCTATCCCTCACTACATGCTGCTGGGCTGTGCTCAGGTGTACAGGCTGCCTGCATTACCCTCCATTATGCATCCATATGATTAACTAACCTTAATATATAGATGCAAAGTGGAGGGATGGCATTGCGGGCAGCCTGTTCTCCCCTGTAGACCTCAGTTGTAGCCATGTGCTCCTCCCTGGACCTTCATCCTGCACATTACAGAGCTGCCTCAGATACACACTGGAGGCCACGTGGCGAGGAGAACTTGTGCATATTTTGAGTGGGGAATGGGGCTTGTGCATATTGTGAGCAGGGATCAGGTTTGTGGGTGTTGTTAGCTGGAGAGGGTGGCTTGTGCATGGTTTGATCAGGGGAGGAGGTTTGTGCATGTTTTTAGTGGGGGATGGAGACTTGTGCATTGTTGGTAGGGGAGCGTGACTTGTCCATATTGTGAGCTGGGAGGAGGACTGGTGCATGTTGTGAGCAAGGAGGGGAGCTCATGCGTATTGTGAGTGAGGAATGGAGACGTGTGTTGTCAATGGTGGGGCTTATGTCTCAGGGAAGGATGGGTTTAAATGCTATGTCAGTACATGTACACTCATATCTATTGGGGGCATTTTTTCGCTCTTTTGCTCTCATTTTTGTGCCTTTTGCTGTATTGCCAAGTTTCCCATGTTTGTTTGTTTTTTCGGTGTTGATTTGTCATTAGTTTCCAGATGTTTCACGTATGAAAATGTTGCAATTCTGTTAAAAAGTGGTGCAAAAAGTAGCAAAAACACTCCAGCACACTACTGGCATATTTCATGGCAAATGATTTCAAGCATCAATTCCAGGGCTGTTTTTAGTTTGTAACTAAGGCCGGTGACATATGTGGCATTTTTATTACCTTTTTTTTTATTGCGTTTTTGCATCCTTGAAAAACGCATATTTGCAGATTGGCTTTTTTAATGAGTTTTTGGATAAAGTGTCTTATCTTGCCGTTTTCTCCCGTGCGTTTTTGAGGTATATTTTCATTGTGTTTTTCAAAGCGATTGCATTTTTGAAAACGCATGCGTTTGTGGTCTGCGTTTTGAAAAGCATGTGATCACTACGTTTTTACAAATTCCATGAAACACAGCTGCATGGACTTAACCCAAATCAAGCATTGAGTTTATTAAAAACGCAAAAAAAAAATGCATGCACATGTTTTCAATGCTTTCGAAATCGCAGCAGAAACGTGACAAAAATGTCACTTGTGTCACCGGCCTAAAAGGTCTAAAATAATTGGTTAATAAAAGCCTTTTTTGTGTTTTTTTTTTTTTTTACGAGTAGTCTTTTTACATCTGACTCATGTTTTAATTTTGTTTGCCCTTGCATTCGGGAGACTTCTTTGCAACATTTTGCATTTTGTTATGTGTATACACTCACCGGCCACTTTATTAGGTACACCATGCTAGTAACGGGTTGGACCCCCTTTTGCCTTCAGAACTGCCTCAATTCTTCGTGGCATAGATTCAACAAGGTGCTAGAAGCATTCCTCAGAGATTTTGGTCCATATTGACATGATGGCATCACACAGTTGCCGCAGATTTGTCGGCTGCACATCCATGATGCGAATCTCCCGTTCCACCACATCCCAAAGATGCTCTATTGGATTGAGATCTGGTGACTGTGGAGGCCATTTGAGTACAGTGAACTCATTGTCATGTTCAAGAAACCAGTCTGAGATGATTCCAGCTTTATGACATGGCGCATTATCCTGCTGAAAGTAGCCATCAGATGTTGGGTACATTGTGGTCATAAAGGGATGGACATGGTCAGCAACAATACTCAGGTAGGCTGTGGCATTGCAACAATGCTCAATTGGTACCAAGGGGCCCAAAGAGTGCCAAGAAAATATTCCCCACACCATGACACCAACACCACCAGCCTGAACCGTTGATACAAGGCAGGATGGATCCATGCTTTCATGTTGTTGACGCCAAATTCTGACCCTACCATCCGAATGTCGCAGCATAAATCGAGACTCATCAGACCAGGCAACGTTTTTTCAATCTTCTACTGTCCAATTTCAATGAGCTTGTGCAAATTGTAGCCTCAGTTTCCTGTTCTTAGCTGAAAGGAGTGGCACCCGGTGTGGTCTTCTGCTGCTGTAGCCCATCTGCCTCAAAGTTCGATGTACTGTGTGTTCAGAGATGCTCTTCTGCCTACCTTGGTTGTAACGGGTGGCGATTTGAGTCACTGTTGCCTTTCTATCAGCTCGAACCAGTCTGCCCATTCTCCTCTGACCTCTGGCATCAACAAGGCATTTCCGCCCACAGAACTGCCACTCAATGGATGTTTTTTTCTTTTTCGGACCATTCTCTGTAAACCCTAGAGATGGTTGTGCGTGAAAATCCCAGTAGATCAGCAGTTTCTGAAATACTCAGACCAGCCCTTCTGGCACCAACAACCATGCCACGTTCAAAGGCACTCAAATCACCTCTCTTACCTATACTGATGCTCGGTTTGAACTGCAGGAGATTGTCTTGACCATGTCTACATGCCTTAATGCACTGAGTTGCCGCCATGTGATTGGCTGATTAGAAATTAAGTGTTAACGAGCAGTTGGACAGGTGCACCTAATAAAGTGGCCGGTGAGTGTATGTCCACATGGATACAAATGTGGCTGATTTTGTATGTGTTAAGATTCAGTCACATTTGCTAATTATTTTATATGGACCTGTTGGATAGGAATTGGTAGGAATTGCCAACGCCGTGCAAATGAAGTGTTTTTCATAATCAACCTACTCCTCCATTCAATAAGGCTTTTCTAGACCTGATCAACCCAGGGAGACCTCAAGTGTCTGGAAATGGTAATGTAGCTGGTAAATATCTGCCCAAGAAGGAAGCTGTACTTGTTATTACAAAGTAAAGAGAGTGCTGGATGGATAATAAGCTTGTCACCTCACAAGGGGAGTTTATAAACCCCTTTGTGGCTGGATAGTTCTGGGTCTTCTCTCCAGAGAGAGTACTGAGAAGCTTCATAGAAGCACATGTGTCTGTAGCACCCTGCCTGACACAACTGGCCTGCGTGGAGACCAAGCAGACATCCACCTTCAGGAGTCTGCATCATACTGCTGCTGAAACAGCCAACTAGCCATCTTTTCCTAAAGCTACCTATACCAGGCTGTGAGCAGCTCCTGTAGAACCAGCCATCTCAAGCCAGTTGATGTTAATTCTGTTTTGGCCATTGCCGAGTTCCAAATAAACAAACTGTAAATTGAATAATTAACATACCCTTCTTCCAAATGATCCCTGTGTAAGGCTGTTACCACAAAGGGTGCCTAATTCACCACTACCCTCCCTCTACATCAGAGTTGCCCTAGGGAGAAACATCTGATTCCTACAGCTTCTCCCTCCTTTCTTGTGCATCTACCTAACGGAGACCTACCAGGCTGTGGACAAAAACTCTGTCCCCTGGTACCCAGTACTGTGACCGCAGACTAGAGCTAGCCTGCACTACGCCAGGCACTTTGGTACCTAGGCATTCGGTTGCCCCCAAACCAGATAAAGGCTAGGCCCTGTGGTGGGGATGTTGCATTCTGGCTGGCGATAATATATGTTCAGTATCTGGATGAACTTCATTAGATGTACCAGAGCTGCTGCAGAACTTTATTAGATGCACCTGAGCTACTGCAGAACTTCATCAGATGCATCTGAGCTGCTGCAGAATTTCATAGTATCTTAGTATACAAGGCTGGAAAAAGACGCAAATCCATCAACTCTAAGATTTGAGAATTAAACAAATATTTTTTCCCCATAACCTGTGATATTTTTTCTCTCCAGAAAGTCATCCAGGCTTCTCTTGAACATGTACATAGAGTCCGCCATAACAACCTCCCGGGGCAGAGAGTTCAAAAGTCTTGCTGCTCGTACAGTAAAGAACCTTTGTCTTTGTTAATGGTAGACTCGCCTCTCCACGCGATGTAGAGGATGCCTCCATTTCCTGGCACAGTCCTAGGTATAAAAAGATCTTTGGAGAGATCCTTGTACTGTCCATTCAGGTATTTGTACATTGTAATGAGGTCTCCCCTCAGTCGCCTTTTTTTGTAAACTGAATAATCCCAAATTTTGTAATCTGTCATTGTATTCTAGTCCCCCCGTTCGCCTAATAATCTTGGTTGCTCTCCTCTGCACCCATCCCAGTTCTACTATGTCCTTTTTATACACTGGTGCCCAAAACTGTACTCAATATTCCATTTGTGGTCTGACCAGGGATTTGTGTAAGGGCAGAACTATGTCTTTATCATGAGAATCTACTCCTCCCTTGATACATTCCATAATGTTATCCGCTTTAGCAGCAGCCGCCAGGCTCTGGTCACTAAAATTAAGTTTACCATCTTAATGCCTGGTGTGTTGCCAAATGACTGGCGGAAGGAAAATGTTGTGCCAATATTTAAAAAAGGCTCTAGAACTTTGCCAGGCAATTACAGGCCTGTAAGCTTAACTTCTATTGTGGGGAAAATATTGGCAGGGTTAGTAAAAGACTATATACTGGAGTATGTGACATCAAATAGTATAAGAAGTGACATCCAGCATGGGTTTACTAAGAATAGAAGTTGTCAGTTTAACCTGATCTGCTTCTATGAAGAGGTGAGCCTGGACAGAACAGCTGCTGTTAATATTGTGTTCTTAGACTTTGCAAAGGCATTTGACACAGTCCCTCATAGACGCCTGATGGGCAAAATAGGGTCTATTGGTTTGGCAGGAATCATTTGCAATTTGGATTGTAAACTGGCTGAAGGATTGTATCCAGAGAGTTGTGGTCAATGATTCCTACTCAGAATGGTCACCAGTTATGAGTGGTGTACCCAGGGTTCTGTGCTATTTAATATATTTATTAATGATATAGAGGTGGGAATCAAAAGTGGAATGGACTCTCGTGATCGGGATGTAAAATTACCACTGTACAAGGCATTGGTTCAGCCTTACTTGGAATATGCCGTCCAGTTCTGGGCTCCAGTCCATAAAAAGGATGCCCTGGAGCTGGAGAGGGCTCAGCCAAGAGCCACAAAAGTATGGAGTGGTCTCAGTTATGAGAAAAGATTAAAACAACTAGATTTATTTAGTCTGGAAAAGAGACAACAACGAGGGGACATGATTAATTTATATAAATATAAGAATGGTCCATACAAAAAATATGGTGGTAATTTGTTTCAGATTAAATCAAATCAAAAGTCAAGGGGGCAGTGTCTTCGTCTGGAGAAATCAAGGTTTAATCACCAGAGGCAAAAGGGCTATGAGAACTGTCAATCTGTGGAATCGCCTGCCTCAAGTGCTGGTCACAGCAGGGACATTAGAGAGCTTCAAGAAGGGTATAGATGCCTTTTTGCACCTAAATATCATTGACGGCTAAAGGGCCGGTTCTAGACAAAGCGGGGCCCTGGGCAGAAGGCCCCAAAATAAAGCTATTTTATGACCAGTCACAGTCGGCATGAGGCTCCCTTTAGTATGGTAAAACAAACTGTAATATGGGTGAATTTTATAGGAGATAGATAGAAGATAGGGAGATTGATGGGCAGCACGGTGGCTCAGTGGTTAGCACTACAGCCTTGCAGCACTGGTCAACATCTGCAAAGAGTTTGTATGTTCTCTCTGTGTGTCTTACTGGTAGCTTCAATAGATTGTGAGCCCCATGGGGTCAGGGACTGATTTGGCAAGCACTGTGCAGCGCTGTGTAATCTGTGTGCACTATATAAATAAAGAGTTATTAATTATAATTATTATGATAGAAAATAAATATGAAAGATGATAAAGATTTCTAGATGCAGAACTATAAAGTAGATTATATACAGTAGATAGATATAAAAAGATAAATACAGTAGAAGAGAAATAGAAGATCGATTGGTAAATAGACAGAGAAAAAGCGAGATATATACAGGCAGTCCCCGGGTTACATACAAGATAGGGTCTGTAGGTTTGTTATTAAGTTGAGTTTGTATGTAAGTCGGAACTGTATATTTTATCATTTTAATCTCAGCCAAAACTTTTTTGGTCTCTGGGTTGTCATAAGAATCAATATTAACGCTAAAGCTTTATTACAGACACCTTTAATAAGTGTTATAGCTTATCATTGTAGCCTAGGACTAAAGTACAACAAATTACCAATATCCAGAGGTCCGTTTGTAACTAGGGGTCGTATGTAAGTCGAGTGTTTTTAAGTAGGGGACCGCCTGTAAATGGTCAGATTATAGGACATAGATATATAGACAGGAGATAGATGATAAGCATCTTCACCCAGAAATTCAACCAAGGGATATTAACCCTTTCACCGCCCAGCATTTCTGGATATTTTGTTGTGTTATTGTCCAGGAGCGATTTTTACAATTTTGACGTTTAACAATTAAATCGAAAGTACAGCAAACAGAATCAAATTAAACCCAACAAACCACATATTTTCTGAAAGCAGACACTTGCTCCATTTTCAAAATTGCATTAAAGAGTTTATATTTTATAAAAAATACTTAAAATTTGACTTTGATGGCAAAAAATGTGCTCCAAACAGAAAATATTTACCTTCACATCTCCTAAATGTAATAGATGGACACGTATAGAGTTCACAAATGTCCCATATTAATATGTTCACATAAATCCACATAAAATCACTAGATAACTAGCATAACCTGCCACAACCTGCATAATATAGCAATAAAACAGAATAAAAAGTAAAGGTGCCATAAAACCTATATACTTTTGAAAGCAGACAACCAGGCGATGCATTTGGCAATTAACATTCAAAATTTCCTCTAAAATATGTACAAATCCAGAATACTTATATAAAGAAAACATACTTTCCTAAAACAGTAAGATGTGAGGAGATTATACAGACCCCACATGTGTATATTCACCAAAATATGCAGCAAAGGGAACGTTAAATCCACACCAAATCCACACCAAACAATTTTTGCAGAAAATTGCACCGAGCTTCACACAGATCTATCATTATATGTTCCGTTACACAATGGTATTCCAAATAAATAACTATATATCCATAAACCAAGCTAATGAGATAATAAAAGTCACTTTTAGATGTGTGCCAATGTATTAGCCGCACAATAACAGAACCCTCCGCGCTTCATAAGAATTTGAGTGAAAACGTCATAACATAGGTGTAAATAATGGAGGATGGTGTGAAATAAAAACTTTATTCCAGAACATGTGTGTGCTTTTGGTGTTTCATATAGCTTTATGGACATGTTCTGGTTGCGATAATGATATGTAGCCACATTAGGCGAAGAGGATTAAATGTTCATCGTATCAGTCAATTTTCTCAAAAAAACCTATCACGAAATAAAAGGCAATAAGAGAGAAAGTGTGTTCTTAGATAGTTCTGCATAGAGAAGGTTTAAAAGCATGAATATAAGTTGAGATTATCCCTTTTCAAAATGTAGTAACATATAAAATTAATATTTCCATTATCTGTGAGGTGCAGCAGCTCCTGTGTGCAGCAAATTCTCCCTGTAGCCTGATGGCTAAGAATCTGGATGGGGGGGGCACACTTCAGGGGGCTGTATGTTTGGCTCCGTGACACATAGAACCTCATTTCTATTTTCCTATGAAAGAAGAGAGTCTCCTCTTTTATATGAATCTAAAGTTGTTTTTCTAAGTGTCAGGAAAATGGAGATATTAACTGTTAAACTGCCGTCAGGGGTGATTTTTATATATAAAAATGGCACCTGATATTCTCACTCTAATAACTTTGGATCCATGGCACCTAGAAACAAAATTCAAGATTCATTTGAAAGAAGAGATTCTCTCCTGACACTTTGCCTACCCCATAGCGCCGGCCCTGGCTGGAGGTGATGTAACTAGAAAGTCACTGCAGCACCTATTGTTAGTTTAAGAAAGTAATCTGCATTCTTTTTATCACATTTTGGATCTTGATTTTTAATTTATTATGTATATTTATATATTGTTTTTATTCATATTTATAGAACATGTTTACTATGTTTTTACATATGCATTTGTGACACATATGTGCATAGCCCACCTTTCTCCTTTTTAATCATGTTATTATTAGGTCTTAAATCAACGTGTTTTAGAATACTGTAACGGAACTCCGATGAATTTTGACCCCCGGTAAATCACGTGACTATCATCACGTACTTCCGGGAATACGGTCTTCAGAGTGGATACAATGTTGCCATTGTTTAGTGCATGTTATGCCTGATGAAAGCTCCAGTTCGGAGCTGAAACGAGTTGCATCCTTTGTTACCAATAAAGCGGATTCTTCCTTGAACTTGGATCTCTGCGTGAAGTTTTGAACACAGCGCCACCCTAACTCCTCCCCCGGGTTTGGTATATACAATTTAAAAGCTTGTAATGAGAAGAGCTCCTTCAATTGGATCTACATTGTCACCCAGCCTCTTGCAATAGAAGTTGGTTACGTCAGCTAGGCAATTATAAATGTGGACATAAACAATGCATTTCTTGTTCTTTTATTGAGGTGGGGAACTTGTTTTATTCCATGAGTACAGATAGAGATTATAATATAAGGAGTTATATCAACTGCAACACTAATAATGCTATCTATTCGTCGCCATTTATCAGACATCCCCAACAAATCTGTCAATGTATCGGCCATATCCAGACATTTTAGGGGGGTTCATAAAAACAGATCAAAGGTTTCTCCTAGGGCATAGAAAAGGGCATGGAAAAGGTCTTTCAACCCATAGGAGAGGGGGATTTTTACTCTGGACAGTAGTCCGCCAAGGGGGTCTTGACAAAAGATTAGATCTTATACTCGCATATCGATATTTTAATCCACCTCTTGCATAATCTTTGTTGTCCACATAGAATAATAGAAAGATTACCCCTTCTTTTTGGGTCATTCTATTAAATGCATTTCCATAAAAATACTACATTGTTAACAGATCTATTAATTTGTTGTTTTTCTACAACAATATCACATTGTAGATGGATTAATTGATATAGTTCATATATGACTGCCTTGGATGCATACCGTATTTTTCGGACTATAAGGCGCACCTTCAATAAATGCCTGCTAAAACATCTAGGTTCATATATAAGACACATCTGATTATAAGGCACACCTGATTATAAGGATGAATACCTTATTACCTATGCACAGTTCAAGGCAGCTGTTTTCTGCAAGTATGGTTCATATATAAGGCGCCCTGGAGTATAAGGCGCACCTTTGATTTCTGAGAGAATCCAAGGATTTTTTGTGTGCCTTATAGTCAAACATACGGTATATATTTTGATTTGTTTCTATTTATGTTTGGTTGTAGCAAATATTTAATATCAGGTAATTCAATCTAATGTGTTACATATATGTAACTTATGCAATCTGTCTCACAATCTATATCTTACATTTTATTTGTACAGGCATCATATATTGGTTTACTTTTTATGGTTTACTTGGTTTTGGGCTAGCATCTGATTCTCCTATATCTTCAGCTGTATGATATATTCCCTTAAAAAAAGCCTCAGCTGTGTCATGTCACCTCCTTTTTACATTATTTGCAGTTGTTTAACATAGGCGTCACTGGGGGTTATTTCTCAGGGCTTCTATGCCAGAAACCTGGTATAGAAGCTGTGAATAATTACAAATACTAGGGATTCACCAGCACTTGCAATTATTTCCCCTATGGGGAATGGCAGGGGGTAGGGGACATGAAGGGGCTTGGAATGGGGCGAGGCCGGACACTGAATGGCCTGGTGTGAGGTGTTCCTGTCCTATGCCTGTGCACAAGCTGCAGAGAGCGAACTTTCAAACTATTAAAGTTTGTATGCCGCTGAATATTTCTAATCCAGGTAGGACCTGGTGTAGAAATAAATTTTGTACAGCTGGCCGCCAGATACATCAAAAGGCCTGCACCTCTTGATCCAACAGGCTGCCTGAAAGGGGCGCAACTCTATCATATACATAAGCACCAGCGTATGATAAATAAGGCCACACTGCCATGATGTTTGTGTTGCAGGACTCCAGTTTGTTAGTTCCTGTAGCCCATTCTGGTTAATCCCGCCTGAGAAGGACACTCATAAAAGAATAACAGGGGCTGGCTGGCAGGCAGGTTGTTCTCCTGAAGAAGCCTCAGCTGTGTAACATACAGCTAGTCTCCTGTGGCTCCATCTTTCACGTTCAGCTGGAGCTAAGGCTGTTGGAGCTCAGATGCTGGGGCAGGCAGAGAGGAGCTAAGGAAGGTAAGGAATGGGAACATGGCGAAATTTTCACTTGGTAAACTTTCTATGTGATGCATGTGGTATGCATAGTTCTGGTAATCTGTGTCCTGACATGCTGGGCCGGAATCAGAAGTATCTTTAATTTTAAAGGTTTAAATATACCTTAAAAACTATCATAGACCATTATGCTGTTTTTTGTGTTTTATGTGTATACGTTTACATTACAGAAGTGAAAAAGTGCCAAACCTCTCCACATCTCCCTTTAAACAATGGTTCCACTCTATGTTCAAGTCAACTTCAAGTGGAGTCAGCATTGCAGTTAGAAAGCATATTCCTTTCAAACCACTGGCCACATCCTGCGATATAGATGGTAGATATACACTCACCGGCCACTTTATTAGGTACACCATGCTAGTAACGGGTTGGACCCCCTTTTGCCTTCAGAACTGCCTCAATTCTGCATGGCATAGATTCAACAAGGTGCTGGAAGCATTCCTCAGAGATTTTGGTCCATATTGACATGATGGCATCACACAGTTGCCGCAGATTTGTCGGCTGCACATCCATGATGCGAATCTCCCGTTCCACCACATCCCAAAGATGCTCTACTGGATTGAGATCTGGTGACTGTGGAGGCCATTTGAGTACAGTGAACTCATTGTCATGTTCAAGAAACCAGTCTGAGATGATTCCAGCTTTATGGCATGGCACATTATCCTGCTGAAAGTAGCCATCAGATGTTGGGTACATTGTGGTCATAAAGGGATGGACATGGTCAGCAACAATACTCAGGTAGGCTGTGGCGTTGCAACGATGCTCAATTGGTACCAAGGGGCCCAAAGAGTGCCAAGAAAATATTCCCCACACCATGACACCAACACCACCAGCCTGAACTGTTGATACAAGGCAGGATGGATCCATGCTTTCATGTTGTTGACGCCAAATTCTGACCCTACTATCCGAATGTCGCAGCAGAAATTGAGACTCATCAGACCAGGCAACGTTTTTCCAATCTTCTACTGTTCAATTTCGATGAGCTTGTGCAAATTGTAGCCTCAGTTTCCTGTTCTTAGCTGAAAGGAGTGGCACCCGGGGTGGTCTTCTGCTGCTGTACCCCATCTGCCTCAAAGTTCGATGTACTGTGCATTCAGAGATGCTCTTCTGCCTACCTTGGTTGTAACGGGTGGCGATTTGAGTCACTGTTGTCTTTCTATCAGCTCGAACCAGTCTGCCCATTCTCCTCTGACCTCTGGCATCAACAAGGCATTTCCGCCCACAGAACTGCCGCTCACTGGATGTTTTTTCTCTTTGAGACCATTCTCTGTAAACCCTAGAGATGGTTGTGCGTGAAAATCCCAGTAGATCAGCAGTTTCTGAAATACTCAGACCAGCCCTTCTGGCACCAACAACCATGCCACGTTCAAAGGCACTCAAATCACCTTTCTTACCTATACTGATGCTCGGTTTGAACTGCAGGAGATTGTCTTGACCATGTCTACATGCCTAAATGCATTGAGTTGCCGCCATGTGATTGGCTGATTAGAAATTAAGTGTTAACGAGCAGTTGGACAGGTGTACCTAATAAAGTGGCCGGTGAGTGTATATTTATTTTGGAATTGGCAATTTGTAAAATAACTTAAATTAACCTATACGTCACTGATATGGGTCAAAATGCATGGATAAAGGATGTTTTTGCAATTGGAATTGTAAATTCTTCCACTGGCCACTCTTCACACTCGCAGAAAACCCTGGCTAGCTTTCACAAACATTTTCAAAGGCTCTCCCTGGTGGTTGGTTTGACTGTTGACCCAAGAGTACTCCTCTCGATTCATATCAGAGGTTGGACTACTTTTTATTTTCAAGACCTCATGTTGACTGTATTCAAAAAGTAGAGATAGGGCAGATCATGAACTTCTCAATAGTTTCATACCTAGACCACAGGGTTATTGGAGGAATTAGATATGGAGGAATGTATCACTTCAATCGCTAATAAGCTTTTTAGTTACTTTACATAGAACCTCTCTGTGGATCGGTAGTTTTGCACTGGGAGGCACACAAACCATTTGTCAGGTGATAGTTCAGGTGTAACAGTTAAGAGAAAAAAACTCCAAATCTTAAATGACCTAATCAAGAAAATCCATAATCCAGCTCCGGCTCACAAAAGAAGGAAACTATTTTTTACACTAACTGAACTCACAGACCTACGACCTGTAGACTGGCTTAATATGAAAGCTTCAAGAAATTATCTTTATTTGAAGTAACCATGGTGACAAGAGTCACGCATTTATGACTAACCTCATACATAGACTTAAAAAGCTTTGTACATAAAAGCCATTCGCAAGACAGTCAAATCTAAAATCATTGTGAACTCCTTCTTCACCAAACTACACCTTTCATCCCTAGACAGTGAGGAAGTTGACATTTTGTCAGCACCAGTAAGTGAGGAAGAGGTGAAACAAGTTCTAAATTCACTTCCTCTAGATAAAAACCCAGGATCTGATGGTCTCTTGGCAATTTATTATCACAAACTGTCTACAGTTTTACTAAAATTTAACAAATTAAATCCTGTTGATCTTTTCGGCACTGATCCTGAGAAGGCATTTGACAAGTTCAACTTGGACTACATGTTCACAGCACTAGGCAAATTTAGTATTCCCCCCAATTTTACTAGAGCGGTAAAGTCATTATATGGCTGTCCTCTGCACTCATTCCAGATTAGAAATGGGGGCAGGCAGGATTGCCCATAATCGCCATTGATTTTTCTCTTAGTGATGAAGACTTTGTTGCAGGTGCTCGGGGGTCATCCATACATACAGGGTCTTAAAGTAGGCTTGAATGTCCACCTCAATGTGGCTTTTTTTAGTGACATGCTGCTGCTGCTGATAACTAACCCTTTGGAGGTATTCCTCATATTAAGAAACAACTTATATGTACAACCGTATATACTTGAGTATAAGCAAAAAACAAAAATTGTGCTGAAAAAACCTAACTCAGCTTATACTCAAGTATAAAAAATTAACACACTAATTACCTTTCCGACGCCTCCGTAGGTCCTCTTCTTGTTTCCGATGCTCTAATGCCTCTTCAGGTCCTTCGGGTCCTCTTCGGGTCCCCTCATGATGCTGGCGGCTCTTAAACAATGACGTTGACAAGCGGCTGACATCATTCTGTGTGCCAGCTGTGTGTGGGGACCCAAAGAGGAGCCAAATGAGGCAAAGAGGACCCAAAGAGGCATCTGAAACGAGAAGAGGACCTGCAGGGGGAGTTGGAAAGGTGAGTACAGTGTTTTTTTTGTTTTTTTTTTACTACAGTCTTGGTATACTGGGGGCGCATGGGCTGGCTATAGACTCTAGGTGCTGGCAGGCTATATACTACAGGAGCTGGAAGGCTATATATTGGGGGTGCAATGTTTCGTAGTAATACACCTTCCTCAGAATATATTTTAGACACTGTATGTGGTTGTACTTTTAGTCAGCATACTATAGAAAGACAGCTCCCTAATATACAAAGCTGATTACTCTTGTACAAATGATGGTCCACCTATGAAGACTGGATGAATATCATTACATATCCATATTGTTGGTATTGTGTATTCTCTTTCTCTATTTAGCTTTGACCTTCTTCCCCTGCCTTTAGCTTTGCCCCTAATACTACTACCTTTAACCTTGCCTCCCTTTACCTCTTAACCCTTACCATTGATTACTGAGATATGCTGTACAGTATATTGTGAACTCACCAGATTTTTACATTTTCTTTGTTATGGACCTTTATTGTACAATTGCTGTATGTTATTTTTCTTAATAAAACAAGTTTAAATATAATAAAATAAAAACAATACTTTAATATATAAGGATGCAAAAGAAAAGAAAATTCAAAAGAACAGTCTTCCCAAAAATGAAAATTAAAAAAATTCAAAATTATGTGATAAACAAAAAGAAGACTAATCCAGGAGGTCATCCACAATGACAAGACCAAGGCCAGAATAAGAAGGGCCCCACATCCCTTTCATTGATTATGTACTGAGCAGATGAATAGTGTCAATAGATAAAGAGAAAGGAGATGGGGAAAGGCCTGTAGCTGTTTCTGAGCTGTCTGTACCACATGCCACAATAAAAAGGCAGCACTGGGTTGATTTTGCTGTTGGCTACAGACTCTACAGCAGAGACAGGCTTTATCTCAATGGGGAAGGTGCAGCTGTTTTGTTGGAAAAAAATGGTTAGAAGGTTGGGGGAGTGTTTAAACTAGAGACCTGGGGTGATGGCAACTACGATATATAAAGAAGAAGACAGTGTAGAAAAGGAACTGGGAAGAATTTCAGTAAATGGGGGAGGACCGGGCATGGCCTGACCGTTCATGTGAGCAGACGTGCTCTCTGGAGCTCCTGCAATGGATCCAGCAATTATCCTGCCTTCATCCCCGCTGACACCCAGCAAACACTTGAAGTGTGATATTAAGTCACCGGAACCGCAGAGGAAGGATCAACATGACACGGGGGAGCAGAACGGCGAAGGAGAAAGACGGGAGGAGAAGCGGCCTAGTCACGCCGCACAAGAAAAATGGCGCCGCGAACTCTGTCAGAGTCCAGGAAGTGGCGGCCCGTCTTGAAAAGTATGCCAGGTCAGTCGCAGGCCCAAGGGCTCTAGATAGTGAAGTGCATGCTCCTCAGAAACCCCCGAACGGCAATAATACGGCCCCAAACATGGATCCCCCGGAGGTAGGGGAAGAACAACCGGCAATAGAGCAAGATGCCTCTGCAATAAATGCGCAGCCGTATATCCCCAGGGGGCCTCTCACATTTAGCCAAGATATGGCTTTACAAGGCTTGCAAGATACTCCTGAAGAACCCACCTTAAAAGATCTATTTTCAGCTGTGGATCTGCCTTACTTACAATGAACTCCAACTTTGGCAGCCTAACGGAGGATATTTCAATAATCCGCCATGATATCCGCAGAGTGAATGACAGAGTGCATGCTGTGGAGGATCGGGTTAATGAGATTGAGGAGCAGTTGGTTCCAGTGAAGCGTGACATGCAGAAAATGAGTAATAATGTCTCCATGCTTATGAATAAATCGGAGGATATTGAGAATAGACGAAACAATCTCCGTTTGGTGGGAGTACCGGAAAAAGCAGAAGGAAATCGACCAGTGGATTTCTTTGAATCCTGGATAAAAGAAAAATTTACTGATGGCGTACTGTCTCATCTATTTGCTATAGAACGTGCGCATAGAGTGCCAACGAGACCACCCATTCCAGGGGCACCCCTGCGACCAATTCTGCTTAAAATTCTACACTTCCGAGACCAGGACAATATATTGCGGAAGGCAAGAGACCATGAAGAGCTTACCATTGAAGGAAAAAAGATCTCGATCTTTCCAGATTTTTCTGCAGGGGTGCAGAAATGACATGCCCATTTTCTGGATGTTAAAAAGCGGCTGCGCAACTTACAAGTGCCATATGCGATGATTTTTCCGGCCCGTCTAAGAGTGGTGGCTCTGGGAGAGGTTCATATGTTTGAAAATCCGCAAGCGGCAGGTTCAGCGGCTCGACAATGTGGAATGGAGAATCCGAGCACAAATGGCTGCAGATGGCTGACAAGCGGTGGTATGAAGGACGGTATTTGTTCTCTTTTTTCTCTACAAGTTGCAGGATGCAAGGAACATTTCGATTAGATTCGTATTTGCATTGCTAAACTAAAGTGAAGGGTCAGGGGCAATGATTATTTTATGCCCTTACTTCTCTTTAGGGAAGTGTGTTATTAATTACTTTTATGTTTTTTACTGTTTATATTGGGGATCTATGTGAGGGGGAGGGCCAGTCCGGTGTCATTTACTAGGTATTGATATACAGCCACAGGGAATAGTGTACGGCACATCCTTAAACTTATTTCTACGTGTAGACCATGGATCATAAAGTAAATGTTGTTGCATGGAACATTAGAGGAATGGGGGATGCAAATAAAAGATATGCAGTACTGGCTGAAGCTAAGAGTCATAATCCAGCAATAATTGGGCTACTTGAGACACACTTTACTGCTGAAAACACGCACCTTATTAATAGGGCATGGATCGCCCAAGCCTTTCACTCTACATACTCTACTCATGCGAGAGGGGTCAGCGTGTTAATTCCTAAATTTGTCCCTTTTGAATGTTTTGGATCCCTTATAGATAACAAAGGTAGATTCGTGTGTTTACACTGCTCAGTATTTCGAGTGCACCTAATTCTGGCATTTATATATATACCCCCCCCCCCATATACTTGTGAAGCTCTGAAAAAAATCATTAATTTTATATCAGGTCTACCTCAGATACCTATACTAGCTGTAGGAGACTACAATAACTGCCTGCCTGAACCGACCCTGGATAGATTCCGAGCAGCGGGAGATGGCTATCTTTCGGGGCCAACTAGCCTTGCCAAGTTCATTGAAGAAGTGGGGTGGTGTGATATATGGCGGACAAGGAACCCACGCGCATTACAGTATTCATGTTACTGTAGCTCCTTTAGTACTCTCTCTCAAATTGATCTCCCGCTGGGTACCCCAGATGTGCTTTCGTTGGTGACTAGAGTGGAATATTTAGCAAGATCCATTTCGGACCATTCACCCCTACTGGTGGGTCTTAAGTTAGGTGCCACTAATAGATACCGGCAGGGCTTTTGGAAGTTAAATCCGTTTTGGATCCAATTAGTGGACAGCGGGGGAGGATTGGCTATCCCAATGGAGGAATTCTATAATATGAATATGGGTACTGCACCACAGTCATTTATATGGGAAGCCTTGAAGGGACATATTAGAGAGTTGTACAAAACACATATTAATAGACACAAGGCTAGGGGAAGGGAACTGACTGCGGCCCTGCGAGACAGTGTAGCCGCTACGGAAAGGGACTATATAGCTGCCCCCACCGAGCTGAATGATAAAAACTGGAAGGAAGCCCTAAAGCTGTTAGAAGAACACATGATGCAGGTGGCTGACAATAAACGTTTTTTTATGAAGCAAAAATACTTTGAGCAAGGAGAAAGTGCGGGACATCTTTTAGCAACTATAGTGAAGAGTCAGGAAGGGTCTCCCTTTATCAAAGAACTAACTGGGCCTGATGGCACTTTGTATAATGATAATGTGGGTATCAGCAGAGTGATGTTGGAATTCTATAGCAATTTGTACAAGTACAGGTTACCGTCGGAAGGTAAAGACATGGGACGGTTATTAGACAAGGTGGCCAAATGTTGTTGCATGGAACATTAGAGGAATGGGGGATGCAAATAAAAGATATGAAGTACTGGCTGAAGCTAAGAGTCATAATCCAGCAATAATTGGGCTACTTGAGACACACTTTACTGCTGAAAACACGCACCTTATTAATAGGGCATGGATCGCCCAAGCCTTTCACTCTACATACTCTACTCATGCGAGAGGGGTCAGCGTGTTAATTCCTAAATTTGTCCCTTTTGAATGTTTTGGATCCCTTATAGATAACAAAGGTAGATTCGTGTGTTTACACTGCTCAGTATTTCGAGTGCACCTAATTCTGGCATTTATATATATACCCCCCCCCCCATATACTTGTGAAGCTCTGAAAAAAATCATTAATTTTATACCAGGTCTACCTCAGATACCTATACTAGCTGTAGGAGACTACAATAACTGCCTGCCTGAATCGACCCTGGATAGATTCCGAGCAGCGGGAGATGGCTATCTTTCGGGGCCAACTAGCCTTGCCAAGTTTATTGAAGAAGTGGGGTGGTGTGATATATGGCGGACAAGGAACCCACGCGCATTACAGTATTCATGTTACTGTAGCTCCTTTAGTACTCTCTCTCAAATTGATCTCCCGCTGGGTACCCCAGATGTGCTTTCGTTGGTGACTAGAGTGGAATATTTAGCAAGATCCATTTCGGACCATTCACCCCTACTGGTGGGTCTTAAGTTAGGTGCCACTAATAGATACCGGCAGGGCTTTTGGAAGTTAAATCCGTTTTGGATCCAATTAGTGGACAGCGGGGGAGGATTGGCTATCCCAATGGAGGAATTCTATAATATGAATATGGGTACTGCACCACAGTCATTTATATGGGAAGCCTTTAAGGGACATATTAGAGAGTTGTACAAAACACATATTAATAGACACAAGGCTAGGGGAAGGGAACTGACTGCGGCCCTGCGAGACAGTGTAGCTGCTACGGAAAGGGACTATATAGCTGCCCCCACCGAGCTGAATGATAAAAACTGGAAGGAAGCCCTAAAGCTGTTAGAAGAACACATGATGCAGGTGGCTGACAATAAACGTTTTTTTATGAAGCAAAAATACTTTGAGCAAGGAGAAAGTGCGGGACATCTTTTAGCAACTATAGTGAAGAGTCAGGAAGGGTCTCCCTTTATCAAAGAACTAACTGGGCCTGATGGCACTTTGTATAATGATAATGTGGGTATCAGCAGAGTGATGTTGGAATTCTATAGCAATTTGTACAAGTACAGGTTACCGTCGGAAGGTAAAGACATAGGACGGTTATTAGACAAGGTGGCCATGCCACGATTGGCAGCAGAGCTACGTGAAACACTAGATCAGGAACTGCACTAGCCACTTTTCCCAATGAAAAAGCTCCAGGGATAGATGGTGTGCCGGGAGAGCTATTTAAGAAATATAAAGATCTCCTATAGAGATGAGCGAGCACTAAAATGCTCGGGTACTCGTTATTCGAGACGAACTTTTCCCGATGCTCGAGTGCTCGTCTCGAATAACGAGCCCCATTGAAGTCAATGGGAGACTTGAGCATTTTTCAAGGGGACCAAGGCTCTGCACAGGGAAGCTTGGCCAAACACCTGGGAACCTCAGAAAAGGATGGAAACACCACGGAAATGGACAGGAAACAGCAGGGGCAGCATGCATGGATGCCTCTGAGGCTGCTTAATCGTACCATTATGCCAAAATTATGGGCAACAGCATGGCCATGACAGAGTGACCGAATGAGGCTAGGTAGCATCTAAAACATGCAATAATTGACCCTGACACTATAGGGGACGGCATGCAGAGGCAGCGGCAGCAGCGGCAGGCTAGAGAGTGGCATGGCAACATACCCTAAATGGACTCAAGCTTCAAACCAATGGGTGGCAGAGAGGAACCAAAGGAGGTGAGCAAGAAGCGCTGAAATGATTTCCTATGTGAACAAAAGGTTGACGGTATATTTAGTCGATAACACAGCATGGTGGCGACATAGTGACCAAGTTCCATAATGTATCTGGTGAAACACCCGAAAAATGAGCCTGACACAGCTCTTTTGATAAGGGGACGACATGTGGAGGCAGCCATGGAGACGACTTCCATGATTAAGAGCGACAGTATGGGGCATTCATATTGCGCTGCTATGATTGCAACTTCAGGTCTCCAGCATGGCGGCGACAGATGGGCCGAGTTCCACTATGTATCTGGTGAAACACCTGAAAATTCTGCCTGACACAGCTCGTTTGATAAGGGGATGATGTGCTGCATATCCTCTCGTGCTCCAGCGTCTGGGGTATAGAGAGTTGAAATGAGACATTGGTGGACGCTGTGGAGGATTGTGGAGGCAAAATGGACAGGAAACAGCAGGGGCAGCATGCATGGATGCCTCTGAGGCTGCCTAATCTTGGGATGGAGCTGGCGGTCCACTGCCAGGCGAGCTTTCGCCTGTCCAAGCCCCTGTCTCTCGGCTCCTCCCCACCCAAAATGGGCCTGGGGGCCAGAAGTGTTTACTTTGAAAAAATTATAATTTTCAAAGCAGGCCGGGTCGTTTGAATATTTCACCTAGGAATAATGGAATAGCATAGTGGTTCTATTTTTAATTGTTTTTACGGAAATGGTTCCATGATTAAGAGCGACAGTATGGGGCATCCATATTGTGCTGCTATGATTGCAACTTCAGGTCTCCAGCATGGCGGCGACAGATGGGCCGAGTTCCACTATGTATCTGGTAAAACACCTGAAAATTCTGCCTGACACAGCTCGTTTGATAAGGGGACGATGTATGGAGGCAGTGAACTAGTAGTAGATTAAAGGTGCTGCAGTTAAAACTATGTTAGTTGGATCTTGGGATGGAGCTGGCGCTCCGCTGCCAGGCGAGCTTTCGCCTATCCAAGCCCCTGTCTCTCGGCTACTCCCCAAACAGCACTTCTAAGAACCTTTTGTATAAGATCAAGTGTAGTAGTGTTCTTATAAGTTTGGGTTATGGCGGGTGAGGGGAATGTAAACAGATGCGCAAGAAGCGCTGAAATAATATCGGTAAATGATAAAAGTTTGCCAGTATATTTTGTGGATTACACAACAGGGTGGCGACAAAGTTAACAAGTTTGATGTGGAATCCATGAAAACAACCCAAAATTCTGCCTGACACAGCTCGTTTGATAAGGGGACAATGTATGGAGGCAGTGAACTAGTAGTAGATTAAAGGTACTGCAGTTAAAACTATGTTAGTTGGATCTTGAGATGGAGCTGGCGCTCCGCTGCCAGGCGAGCTTTCGCCAATCCAAGCCCCTGTCTCTAGGCTACTCCCCAAACAGCACTTCTAAGAACCTTTTGTATAAGATCAAGTGTAGTAGCGTTCTTATAAGTTTGGGTTATGGCTGGTGAGGGGAATGTAAACAGATGCGCAAGAAGCGCCGAAATAATATCGGTAAATGATAAAAGTTTGCCAGTATATTTTGTGGATTACACAGCAGGGTGGCGACAAAGTTAACAAGTTTGATGTGGAATCCATGAAAACAACCCAAAATTCTGCCTGACACAGCTCGTTTGATAAGGGGACCATGTATGGAGGCAGTGAACTAGTAGTAGATTAAAGGTACTGCAGTTAAAACTATGTTAGTTGGATCTTGAGATGGAGCTGGCGCTCCGCTGCCAGGCGAGCTTTCGCCAATCCAAGCCCCTGTCTCTAGGCTACTCCCCAAACAGCACTTCTAAGAACCTTTTGTATAAGATCAAGTGTAGTAGCGTTCTTATAAGTTTGGGATATGGCGGGTGAGGGGAATGTAAACAGATGCGCAAGAAGCGCTGAAATAATATTGGTAAATGATAAAAGTTTGCCAGTATATTTTGTGGATTACACAGCAGGGTGGCGACAAAGTTAACAAGTTTGATGTGGAATCCATGAAAACAACCCAAAATTCTGCCTAACACAGTTCGTTTGATAAGGAGACCATGTATGGAGGCAGCTATATGGACGACTTTTGGAGGCAGCTATGGCGATGACGTGTGGAGGTAGCAATGGAGACAACGTTTGGAGCCAGCTAAAACGACGATATGTGGAGGCTGCTATGGAGACAATTTAATTTGGATAGTGCCTGTATGTGGCAGTCCAAAAAAGTTTTCAAACCAGAGGAGCAGGTAGGTGGTCCTCCAGAAAATTTAATAAATTGAGTGCCTGTATGTGGCAGTCCAAAAAAGTTTTCAAACCAGAGGAGCAGGTAGATGGTCCTCCAGAAAAATTAAATAGATTGAGTGCCTGTATGTGGCACTCCCAAATATTGCTTAAAACAGAGGAGCGGGTAGGTGGCCCTCCAGAAAAATTAAATATATAGAGTACTATAGCTAGAGCCATTTTGGCCCTGGCAAAAAATAGCCAGTTTCCTATGCTTTAGTGTACAAAGAGGAGGAGAAGGAGGACAATGAGGAGGAGGAGTGCATACATTATTCAGGTTGAGCTTCTTTCACCTGGTGGAGAATGAAAATCCGGAGAAATCCAGGCTTTATTCATCTTGATAAGCGTCAGCCTGTCAGCGCTGTCAGTCGACAGGCGTGTACGCTTATCGGTGATGATGCCACCAGCTGCACTGAAAACCCGCTCGGACAACACGCTAGCGGCAGGGCAGGCAAGAACCTCCAAGGCGTACAGCGCCAGTTCGTGCCACATGTCCAGCTTTGAAACCCAGTAGTTGTAGGGAGCTGTGTGATCATTTAGGACGATGGTATGGTCAGCTACGTACTCCCTCACCATCTTTCTGTTAAGATCAGCCCTACTCTGCCGAGACTGGGGACAGGTGACAGTGTCTTGCTGGGGTGACATAAAACTGGCAAAGGCCTTGTAAAGCGTACCCCTGCCAGTGCTGGACAAGCTGCCTGCTCGCCTACTCTCCCTCGCTACTTGTCCCGCAGAAGTACGCCCTCTGCCACTAGCGCTGTCAGAAGGGAAATACTGTTTCAGCTTGTGCACCAGGGCCTGCTGGTATTCATGCATTCTCACACTCCTTTCCTCTCCAGGGATGAGGGTGGAAAGATTTTGCTTGTACCGTGGGTCCAGGAGAGTGAATACCCAGTAATCGGTGCTGGAATAAATTCTTTGAAAGCGAGGGTCACGGGATAGGCAGCCTAGCATGAAATCTGCCATATGCGCCAGAGTCCCAACGCGCAAGAATTCACTCCCCTCACTGGCCTGACTGCCCATTTCTTCCTCCTCCTTCAACTCCTCCAACTCCTCTTCTTCTGCCCATACACGCTGAACAGTGAAGGACTGAACAATGGTCCCCTCTTCTGTCTCGCCAACATTCTCCTCCTCTTCCTCCTCATCCTCCTCCACCTCCTCCGATATGCGCTGAGAAACAGACCTAAGGGTGCTTTGGCTATCAACAAGGGAATCTTCTTCCCCCATCTCTTGTGACGAGCGCAAAGCTTCCGACTTCATGCTGACCAGAGAGTTTTTCAACAGGCCAAGCAGCGGGATGGTGAGGCTGATGATGGCGGCATCGCCACTGACCATCTATGTTGACTCCTCAAAGTTACTCAGCACCTGACAGATATCAGACATCCACGTCCACTCCTCATTGTAGACTTGAGGAAGCTGACTGACCTGACTACCAGTTCTGGTGGAAGTTGACATCTGGCAGTCTACAATCGCTCTGCGCTGCTGGTAAACTCTGGATAACATGGTTAATGTTGAATTCCACCTCGTGGGCACGTCGCACAGCAGTCGGTGAGCGGGCAGTTGGAGGCGGCATTGCGCTGCCCTGAGAGTGGCAGCATCTGTGCTGGACTTCCTGAAATGCGCACAGATGCGGCGCACCTTCGTGAGCAAATCAGACAGATTGGGGTATGTCTTGAGGAAACGCTGAACTATGAGATTTAACACATGGGCCAGGCATGGCACATGTGTCAGTCTGCCGAGTTGCAGAGCCGCCACCAGGTTACGGCCGTTGTCACACACAACCATGCCTGGCTTCAGGTTCAGCTGTGCCAGCCACAGATTGGTCTGCGCCGTGATGCCCTGTAATAGCTCTTGGGCAGTGTGCCTTTTATCGCCTAGGCTCAGCAGCTTGAGCACCGCCTGCTGTCGCTTAGCGACGGCACTGCTGCTGTGCCTAGAGCTACCAACTGATGGCGCCATGCCCACGGATGGTAATTCGGAGGAGGAGGTGGAGGAGGGGTGGGAGGAGGAGGAGGCATAGTAGGCCTTTGAGACCTGGACCGAGGTAGGCCCCGCAATCCTCGGCGTCGGCAGTATATGACCAGCCCCAGAGTCAGACTCGGTCCCAGCCTCCACCAAGTTAACCCAATGTGCCGTCAGCGATATATAGTGGCCCTACCCGGCAGCACTCGTCCACGTGTCCATGGTTAGATGGACCTTGTCAGAAACGGCGTTGGTCAGGGCACGGATGATGTTGCGATATACTTCCTTTTGCGCTCCAGCGTCTGGGGTACGGAGAGCTGAACGCTGGTGGATGCTGTGGAGAATCGTGGAGGCGAAGATGGGGTTTTCGCACGGGAGGTGTTTGGGCTGTTGTCCTGGGCAGGGGGCTGACTAGCAGATGACACAGGGAAAGGAGCAGTGGTGTGCCCGGCCGGAGGTGAACGGGCTTGGTGCCATTGAGTGGGGTGTTTAGCATTCATATGCCTGCGCATACTGGTGGTAGTTAAGCTAGTAGTGGTGGAACCCCTGATGATCCTGGTTTGGCAAAGGTTGCACACCACAGTCCGTCGGTCATCCGGTGTTTCTTTATAGAACTTCTGAAAATTTAGCCCTCGCCATGGGAGCTTGACTACGGGCAACATTTGGCAATGATGCACCAGCTCTGGCCCTGCCTCTCCGTCTGGCCCCACCACTGCCTCTTCCAACCTGTTCTGCTATAGGACTCGCCTCCGTCTCAGAAGCACTGTGTTCACCCAGCCTATCAACCCAGCTTGGGTCTGTCACCTCATCATCCTCCGATCCCTCAGTCTTCTCCCCCCTCGGACTTCCTGCCCTGACAACAACTTCACCACTGTCTGACAACCGTGTCTCCTCATCGTCCGACACCTCTTTACACACTTCTTCCACTATGTCAATAATGTCATCATCACCCACAGACTGCGACCGGTGGAAAACCTGGGCATCGGAAAATTGCTCAGCAGCAACCGGACAAGTGGTTTGTGACTGTGGGAAGGGTCTAGAAAACAGTTCCTCAGAGTATGCCGGTTCAAATGCCAAATTTTCCTGGGAGGGGGCAGACTGGGGGGAAGGAGGCTGAGGTGGAGGAGCTGGAGGAGTGCTGATTTTGGTGACATGGGTGGACTGCGTGGAAGACTGACTGGTGGACAAATGGCTAGAAGCATTGTCTGCAATCCACGACATCACCTCTTCGTACTGTTCTGGCCTCAACAGTGCTCTACCACGAGTCCCAGTAACTTGAGACATGATGAACCTAGGGAGTGTAGCTCTGCGGCGTTCCCCTGCTCCCTCATCAGCAGGTGGTGTCTCACCCCGCCCAGGACCACGGCCTCTGACCCCTGCAGTAGTTGGACGCCCACGTCCACGCCCTCGTCCTCTACCCCTAGCCCTCGGGTTAAACATTTTCTTTTGTGTGTTTTTTGTGTTTTTTTTTTTAAACAAAACGATGCTATCCTATTGCTATGGCTAGTTTCTAACCTACACTGATAGCACACAACTGGATTTTGTGCTGTGCCAGATGACTTTGAGTTATAAGAGAAATAAACGTAAAAAATAAATAAATCAGTAGACTATGCCTAATTCAAATCAGACCCCTAATAAATTGTCCCACTTCGGTGTTTGAGGTGGATATGTGTGTCACTAAGAGCTAAACACAACGGTCGCAAGTCTCCCTGCAAATTCCTCACAATATGGTACTAGCTGCACTAGTAATGCCAGCAAGCCCAGCCACAAGCAAACAAAAAAAAGGAAAATATAACGCTATTGTAGGCCTAAGTAAGCCGTTGGGGTTCTCCTATGGCTATTTTCTAGCCCACACTCAAAGCACACTGCTTTGGCAGATTACTATGAGTTCTAAAAAGAAATTAACGTAAAAAAAAAATAAATCAGCAGACTCGGCGTAATTCAAATCAAACCCCTAATAAATTGTCCCACTTCGGTGTTTGAGGTGGATATGTGTGTCACTAAGAGCTAAACACAAGTCTCCCTGCAAATTACTCACAATATGGTACTAGCTGCACTACTAATGCCAGCAAGCCCAGCCACAAGTAAACCAAAAAAAAAGGAAAATATAACGCTATTGTAGGCCGAAATAAGCCGTTGGGGTTCTCCTATGGCTATTTTCTAGCCCACACTCAAAGCACACTGCTTTGGCAGATTACTATGAGTTCTAAAAAGAAATAAACGTAAAAAAAAATAAATCAGCAGACTCGACGTAATTCAAATCAAACCCCTAATAAATTGTCCCACTTCGGTGTTTGAGGTGGATATGTGTGTCACTAAGAGCTAAACACAAGTCTCCCTGCAAATTACTCACAATATGGTACTAGCTGCACTAGTAATGCCAGCAAGCCCAGCCACAAGCAAACCAAAAAATAAAGGAAAATATAACGCTATTGTAGGCCTAAGTAAGCCGTTGGGGTTCTCCTATGGCTATTTTCTAGCCCACACTCAAAGCACACTGCTTAGGCAGATTACTGTGAGTTCCAAAAAGAAATAAACATTAAAAAAAAATATATCAGCAGACTGCCTAATTCAAATCAAACCCCTAATAAATTGTCCCACTTCAGTGTTTGAGGTGGATATGTGTGTCACTAAGAGCTAAACACAAGTCTCCCTGTAAATTACTCACAATATGGTACTAGCTGCACTACTAATAGCAGCAAGCCCAGCCACAAGCAAACCAAAAAAAAGGAAAATAAAATGTTATTGTAGCCCTAAGAAGGACTGTTGGGTTCTTGTAGAATCACTCCTGCCTAGCACTATTCTAATAGAACACCCTAACACTTTCCCTGACCAGCAGCAGCTCTCTCCCTAGCGGCACCCAGACAGAGAATGACGCGAGCAGCGCAGGCAGGGGCTAGTCTATTCCAGGGTCACCTGATCTGGCCAGCCAACCACTGCTATCGACGTGTAAGGGTACCACGTCATGCTGGGTGGTGTGCAGAGTCTCCTGGTTTGTGATTGGCTCTGTTTCTGGCCGCCAAAAAGCAAAACGGCGGGAGATGCCATTTTCTCGAGCTGGCGAAATACTCGTCCGAGCAACGAGCAGTATCGAGTACGCTAATGCTCGAACGAGCATCAAGCTTGGACGAGTATGTTCGCTCATCTCTAATCTCCTACTACCCAAACTATTTGAGACCTTTATGGACGCTAGGGAAAAGGGAGAATTACCTGATTCTATGCGGGAAGCCATTATTGTCCTCATACCCAAACCGGGTAAAGATCCCAAGTCGTATAGACCAATTTCTCTATTGTCAATTGACGTTAAAATCCTAGTCAAAGTATTGGTCAATCGGCTCACCAAAGTCATCTCAGGATTAATTGATGCAGACCAGTCTGGCTTTATGCCAAATAGATCAACTGCAATTAATATAAGATGGTTATACTTGAATCTGCAGGCTCAGATAGCTAGGAAGCTAAGGGGGGGCGCTGTTCCATATGACTGTTTGTTCTGTGTAATGTAATATTACGTATATTTGTATATGTCCCCTATGATTTATTGCTATGGAATTTGATGGCACTATATAAATAAAGATTATTATTATTAAATTATTCAAGAATCTATAGATTCTGTATCTTTAGGATGGTATTGATAAGAGTGCTTGAGTCTGAGTCAACAGAAGGAGCGGTTTTCTAATTTTACAAAGGGTGGTCAGTATATATTAATTCTTTACATGGCTCTCTGTACTTACAACCTAACAATATGTGACACATCTGTATGTCACATATGAGTTAAGGCCTTACAGAGCCCAAAAATTGAGCCTGCTCCATACACAGTGGGTATTAGCTTCACTATGCATTAAAAAAAAAAAAAAAAAAAAAAAGTTAAAATTCAAATATAAATAAATATAATAACAAACATGTTGGTAAACATGTTTAGAATGCATAATGTGCATTTATTTATTATAGATAGCAATGTATACATGTGATGGGTGTAGTATATATGTATAAGTGAGCGGCTCTGTAAATACATTATATCATTTGGGATATTGTATAAATATATGTAGTGACCTGATTCTGACGTTCCGTTCAAAGCCTGGTTCTGGTGTTGTATATCTATACAGAGTCTAGCTCTGTGTAGCACTGTGTAATCTGTAAATGCTATATAGATAAAGGAATTATTATTATTAGCTGTAGTATTGTACTTAAAAAATGGATTAGTTCTGGTGCCAATGTACTTATTTACTGTTAAAACAATGTATGGCTGGCACTTAATAACGTATAATAACCTGGGTGACACATACATATTTTAATTAAGGGTGATGCTAAAATAAATTTGGAGAAAGCCTATGGGGTGGCAATGTATACACGTTAACTAATCACTGTGCTAAATATTTTTAATTTGGAAGTAGGTGACTGTTTATGATATATATTTTTAATTTGAGGGTACATTACATGTATTTTTATTGCTTTTGAGGTGGGGGCTTTTTTGTGCCTTGTGAGTAAATAACATGGAAACTACCCTGCGTTTAAGATTGTTTGGTTTACCATATCTATACTTTGATCATGGAATAATAAACTGCATACATAATTTTCTCAGCTGCTAATAATATTAAGCACTAATAGCAAAATAGGGAGGCTGGCACTACAGGTGTCTACCCATCCCCTGCAGGTGTGATGAATGAGATTCTATTTTAAGATGCTGCATGGTTAATGGCAGATAAGGGACGGGGGACTTGTGATTCTGTCACACCAGCGTCACTGTCTCTGCATCGTCCATTAATCAAATACAACTTGCTTCATATTTAGGCCATCCTCTTATACTTATTCCAATTAACCCTTTATGTACTGCAAAAACTGGTAATAAAATAAAAAGGCACATGTAATAATATCTGTCACAGAAGAGACAAGTAGATAAAAAGGCTCTAAACAGACAAAATCAGATTAGCAGGTATGCTAAACATCAGTATCAGTGGAAGCAGCGTTTTACAACAGAAGTATATCAAGGAAAAACAGAAAGCGTTCAAGAAAATACAAACTAGACACATGAAAAGATATGGTGTGATAACACATAGTTCATATGTAATGAATAGAGATGAGCGAACAAACTCGTTGCTGCTCTTTGCTTGGACGAATACTTCGCCAGCTCGAGAAAATGGCATCTCCCGCCGTTTTCAATCTTTGGCGGCCAGAAACAGAGCCAATCACAAGCCAGGAGACTCTGCACTCCACCCAGCATGACGTGGTACACTTACACGTCGATAGCAGTGGTTGGCTGGCCTGATAATATGACGCTAGAATAGACTAGCTCCTGCCCACGCTGCTCGCATCATTCTCTGTCTGGATTCCGTTAGGGAGAGAGTGTTATATTAGCTTACTGTTAGGCAGGAGTGAGTCTACAAGAACCCAACAGCCCTTGTTATATTTTTTTTTCTTTGCTTGTGGCTGGGCTTGCTGGCACTAGTAGTGCAGCTAGTACCATATTGTGAGGAATTTGCAGGGAGACTTGGGAACGTTGGGAACGTGTTTGTCAAACACCTAAGTGGGACAATATATTAGGGGTTTGATTGAATTAGGCACAGTCTGACAATTTTTTTTTTTTTTCAAAACTTAAAGTGACAGGCACACCACAAAATCCAGTTGTGTGCTGTCAGTGTAGGTTAGAAACTAGGCATACAAGAACCCAACCGGCTTTCTTAGGGCTACAATAGCGTTATATATATATTTTGTTGATTCGCTTGTGGCTGGCCTTGCTGGCACTAGTAGTGCAGCTAGTACCATATTGTGACGAATTTGCAGGGACACTTGCGAACGTTCTATTTAGCTCTTAGTTACACACATATCCATCTCAAACACCTAAGTGGGACGATTTATTAAGGGTTTGATTGAATTAGGCACACTCTGCCGATTTTTTTTTTTTTTTTCTTTTCAAAACTTAAAGTGACAGGCACACCACAAAATCCAGTTGTGTGCTGTCAGTGTAGGTTAGAAACTAGCCATAGCAATCATCATCATCATCTTTTGTGGTTGCTGTGTGATTTCTTCAGATTGTTTTGTTAAAAAAAAAAACACAAAAAAACAAAAAAAAACACAAAAAAAATTTAGTTTACACTTTAATTTTAAAAATGTTGAACCCGAGGGCTAGGGGTAGAGGACGAGGGCGTGGGGGTCCAACTACTGCAGGGGTCAGAGGCCGTGGTCCTGGGTGGGGTGAGACACCACCTGCTGATGAGGGAGCAGGGGAACACCGCAGAGCTACACTCCCTAGGTTCATGTCTCAAGTTACTGGGACTCGTGGTAGAGCACTGTTGAGGCCAGAACAGTACGAACAGGTGATGTCGTGGATTGCGGACAATGATTCTAGCCATTTGTCCACCATTCAGTCTTCCACGCAGTCCACCCATGTCACCGAAATCAGCACTCCTCCAGCTCCTCCACCTCAGCCTCCTTCCCCCCAGTTTGCCCCCTCCCAGGAAAATTTGGCATTTGAACTGGCATACTCTGAGGAACTGTTTTCTGGACCCTTCCCAGAGTCACAAACCACTTGTCCGGTTGCTGCTGAGCTCTTTTCCGATGCCCAGGTTTTCCATCGGTCGCAGTCTGTGGGTGATGATGACATTGTTGACGTAGTGGAAGAAGTGTGTAAAGAGGTGTCGGACGATGAGGAGACATGGTTGTCAGACAGTCGTGAAGTTGTTGTCAGGGCAGGAAGTCCGAGGGGGGAGCAGACTGAGGGATCGGAGGATGATGAGGAGACAGACCCAAGCTGGGTTGATAGGCCGGGTGAACACAGTCCTCGACGAGAACAGGTTGGAAGAGGCATTGGTGGGGTCAGGCGGAGAGGCAGGGCCAGAGCTGGTGCATCAGCGCCAAATGTTTCATGTAGTGAAGCTCCCGTGGCGAGGGCTAGATTTTCGGAAGTCTGGAGGTTCTTTAAAGAAACACTGGATGACCCACGGACTGTGGTGTGCAACCTGTGCCACACCAGGATGAGCACGGGTTCCACCACTACCAGCTTAACCACCACCAGTATGCGCAGGCATATGAATGCTAAACACCCCACTCAATGGCACCAAGCCCGTTCACCTCCGGTCGGGCCCACCACTGCTCCTTCCCCTGTGTCACCTGCTGCCTCTGCTAGTCAGCCCCCTGCCCAGGACCCCGGCCCACACACCTCCCGTGCGAAAACCACACCTTCGCCTCCACGATCCTCCACAGCATCCACCAATGTCTCCATGCGCAGCGTCCAGCTCTCTATACCCCAGACGCTGGAGCGCAAGAGGAAATACAGTACAGGCTGGTAGAGACCGAGGCCTTTCGCAACCTCATGGCGGCGGCCGCCACTCGCCCCTCCTCCACCTCCTCCTCCAAATTACCATCCCTGGGCATGGCGCCATCAGTAGGTAGCTCTAGGCACAGCAGCAGTGCCGTCGCTAAGCGACATCAGGCGGTGTTCAAACTGCTGAGCCTAGGCGATAATAGCCCAAGAGCTATTACAGGGCATCACGGCGCAGAATGATCTGTGGCTGGCACCGCTGAACCTGAAGCCAGGCATGGTTGTGTGTGACAATGGCCGTAACCTGGTGGCGACTCTGCAACTAGGCAGACTGACACATGTGCCATGCCTGGCCCATGTGTTAAATCTCATAGTTCAGCGGTTCCTCAAAACATACCCCAATCTGTCTGATTTGCTCACGTGTGCATTTCAGGAGGTCCAGCACAGATGCTGCCACTCTCAGGGCAGCACAGTGCCGCCTCCAACTGCTCGCTCACCAACTGTTATGCGACGTGCCCACGAGGTGGAATTCCACATTAACCATGTTATCCAGAGTTTACCAGCAGCGCAGAGCGATTGTAGACTGCCAGATGTCAACTTCCACCAGAACTGGTAGTCAGGTCAGTCAGCTTCCTCAAGTCTACAATGAGGAGTGGACGTGGATGTCTGATATCTGTCAGGTGCTGAGTAACTTTGAGGAGTCAACACAGATGGTCAGTGGCGGTGCCGCCATCATTAGCCTCACCATCCCGCCGCTTGGCCTGTTGAAAAACTCTCTGGTCAGCATGAAGTCAGAAGCTTTGCGCTCGTCACAAGAGACGGGGGAAGAAGATTCCCTTGTTGATAGCCAAAGCACCCTCAGGTCTGTTTCTCAGCGCATAACAGAGGAGGTGGAGGAGGAAGAGGAGGAGAATGTTGGCGAGACAGAAGAGGGGAGCATTGTCCAGTCCTTCACTGTTCAGCGTGTATGGGCAGAAGAAGAGGAGTTGGAGGAGGAGGAAATGGACAGTCAGGCCAGTGAGGGGAGTGAATTCTTGCGAGTTGGGACTCTGGCGCATATGGCAGATTTCATGCTAGGCTTCCTATCCCGTGATCCTCGCGTTCAAAGAATTTATTCCAGCACCGATTACTGGGTATTCACTCTCCTGGACCCACGGTACAAGCAAAATCTTTACACTCACATCCCTGGAGAGCAAAGGAGTGTGAGAATGCATGAATACCAGCAGGCCCTGGTGCACAAGCTGAAACAGTATTTCCCTTCTGACAGCGCTAGCGGCAGAGGGCGTACTTCTGCGGGACAAGTAGTGAGGGAGAGTAGGCGAGCAGGCAGCTTGTCCAGCACTGGCAGTGGTACGCTTTACAAGGCCTTTGCCAGTTTTATGTCACCCCAGCAAGACACTGTCACCTGTCCCCAGTCTTGGTAGAGTAGGGCTGATCTTTACAGAAAGATGGTGAGAGAGTACGTAGCTGACCATACCATCGTCCTAAATGATCACACAGCTACCTACAACTACTGGGTTTCAAAGCTGGACATGTGGCACGAACTGGCGCTGTACGCCTTGGAGGTTCTTGCCTGCCCTGAGGCTAGCGTGTTGTCTGAGCGGGTTTTGAGTGCAGCTGGTGGCATCATCACCGATAAGCGTACACGCCTGTCGACTGACAGGCTGACGCTTATCAAGATGAATTAAGCCTGGATTTCCATTCTCCACCAGGTGAAAGAAGCTCAACCTGAATAATGTATGCACTCCTCCTCCTCATTTTCCTCCTTCTCCTCCTCTTTGTACACTAAAGCAGAGGAAACTGGCTATTTTTTGCCAGGGCCAACTGGCTCTAGCTATAGTACTCTATGTATTTAATTTTTCTGGAGAGCCACCTACCCGGTCCTCTGTTTTAAACAATTTTTGGGAGTGCCACATACAGGCACTCAATCTATTTAATTTTTCTGGAGGACCACCTACCTGCTCCTCTGGTTTGAAAACTTTTTTGGACTGCCACATACAGGCACTATCCAAATTTAATTGTCTCCATAGCAGCCTCCACAAGTCGTCTTTATAGCTGCCTCCACACGTTGTCTCCATAGCTGCCTCCACACGTTGTCTCCATTGCTACATCCACACATCATCTCCATAGCTGCCTCCCAAAGTCGTCCATATAGCTGCCTCCATACATCGTCCCCTTAGCAAACGAGCTGTGTCAGGCCGAATTTTGGGTTGTTTTCATGGCTTCCACATCAAACTTGTTAAGTTTGTCGCCACCCTGCTGTGTTATCCACAAATTATACTGGCAAACTTTTATCATTTACCAATACTATTTCAGTGCTTCTTGCACATCTGTTTACATTCCCCTCACCCGCCATAACCAAACCAATTACTTATAAGAACAGTACTACCCTTGGTCTTATACAAAAGGTTCTTAGAAGTGCTGTTTGTAGCCCCCGCCTGCTTTGAAAATTATAATTTTTTCAAAGTTAACGCTTCTGGCCCCCTGGCCCATTTTGGGTGGGGAGGAGCCGAGAGACAGGGGCTTGGACAGGCGAAAGCTCGCTTGGCAGCGGACCGCCAGCTCCATCCCAAGATTAGGCATCCTCAGAGGCATCCATGCATACTGCCCCTGCTGTTCCCTGTCCATTTCGCCTCCACGATCCTCCACAGCGTCCACCAATGCCTCCATGCGCAACTTTCAACTGTCTATACCCCAGACGCTGGAGCGTGAGAGGAAATACAGCACATTATCCCCTTATCAAACAAGCTGTTTCAGGCAGAATTTTCAGGTGTTTCACCAGATACATAATGGAACTCGGCCCATCTGTCGCCGCCATGCTGGAGACCTGAAGTTTCAATCATAGAAGCGCAATATGGATGCCCCATACTGTCACTCTTAATCATGGAAGTCGTCTCCATGGCTGCCTTCACATGTCGTCCCCTTATCAAACGAACTGTGTCAGGCTCATTTTTCGGGTGTTTCACCAGATACATTATGGAACTTGGCCACTATGTCGCCACCATGCTGTGTTATCGACTAAATATAACCTCAACCTTTTGTTCACATAGGAAATCATTTCAGCGCTTCTTGCTCACCTCCTTTGGTTCCTCTCTGCCGCCTTAACCAGGCAAAATACTGATACATACAGTGCTACACGTTATCCTTGCCAAAAGGAATTTTTTTAATTGGTTTGAAGCCGGAGTCCATTTGGGGTATGTCGCCATGCCACTCTCTAGCCTGCCGCTGCTGCCGCTGCCTCTGCATGCTGTCTTCTTTAGTTTCAGGGTTAATTATTGGATGTTTTAGATGCTATTTAGCCACATTCGGTCACTCTGTCATCGCCATGCTGTTGCCCATAATTTTGGCATAATGGTGCGATTAAGCAGCCTCAGAGCTATCCATGCATGCTGCCCCTGCTGTTTCCTGTCCATTTCCATGGTGTTTCCATCATCTTCTGAGGTTTCCAGGTGTTTGGCCAAGCTTCCCTGTGCAGACCCTTGGTCCCCTTGAAAAATGCTCAAGTCTCCCATTGACTTCAATGAAGTTCGTTATTCAAGACGAGCACTCGAGCATCGGGAAAAGTTCATCTCGAATAACGAGCACCTGAGCATTTTAGTGCTTGCTAATGAACAATACAGAAAATAACACAAAAAATGATGGTTTACAGACAGAAAGTAAAACAAAAAAAAAATCATGGTTTATGGGCAGGAAGTGAAACACAAAAAAAAACTGATGGTTTACAGACAGGAAGTTGGGGTTACAACCTCAAAAAGGAACACAGTTAACAACTGCATCATTGATGAATATAGCCTGATGGACACTCATCTCCAGTACCTTTATGAATTGTTCTAGGGGGCATAATGCTGTGTAGGATGTGTGAAATTGCTCATCTAGAAGCCCAGATTCTAGAATTAAATAAGCAAGTTTCAATTGACAATATGGAGCGTAGTTTCCTGCAACCGACGGACTGCAGGAAAGGTCAGACGGGTGCTAGTAGTGATGTCATTATGGGAGCAGACAATCTGTCATAAAGGCTGTGCATACAGAACAGTGTGTTATTTGCTGGGTGCTCAAGTTCAGCATGTTGCATATCGGGTTGACAGATAACTGGTAGGAAACCAAACTTTCTTTAGTGCCACTTAATGGTTTTGACTATCCGATTTTTGTGTGCTACCACGGTAATCCCCTTACACCAAAAGGGAAAAAAATGTTGCAATAAAAACCTTAGAAGGTGTGGGCACTACAAAGAATCGGTCTCAGACTGATTTACTATCCATAAAAATATTTTTATTCTTATACTTTACATATATATTCTAACCCAGTAAAAATTATGATTAAAAATTACCTCAAACATAAGAAATTGTGTTTAAGGTCATTTTTTAACCATAATTTTTACTGGGTTAGAATATATATGTAAAGTATAAGAATAAAAATATCTTTATGGATAGTAAATCAGTCCGAGACCAATTCTTGGTAGTGCCCACACCCTCTAAGTTTTTTAGATAACTGGTAGGGGCTGATGAGGAGCCAGTGGTCATCATCCACAATAGCAAGAAGTAGAATGGAAGGTCCTCAAAAACTAATAAAGGGACATACTAATGTTGGAGGACAAATATGATTTCACAGGTATCAGTGAAACAATGGTGAAACCATAGTGAAAATACATCTAAAACTGGAGGAAGCGACGGCGAAACGTACGTCGGGGTGCTGTGGCAGTGGTCGTGATTCATTGGCTCACAATTTTGGTATTATGCAATACCCGATTGGGTAATATGCTTGGTTACAACCAAAATTGGATATACTGTGATCATATTGATATTTGTGCTTTTGATAATGCTTGTTACGCATTGAAAGACTGGTGACCATCGTCACACTCATGTTCTTGTGGATTTTATTATATGTTTTAATGGTTTATTTTTGATGGCCATACTTAATGATAAAAAAGTTTGTATAATGTTTTCATTAATTAAGTGGTAATGAGTATTACTTATTGATTGGGAATATTTTGGTCCTATACACCTCTATTGGTACTATATGTTTTGGATTGGTAATAGGAGCAGTTTACCTAGTATTGGGTTTTCTCTCTTGGATATTTTTTACATCTAAAACTGGTAGTGTGAGGTAACACTGATGGAAATAGACCCAGGACTGGTAGCGTAAGTTAACACTTATGTAAAACACTTCTAAGACAGTTAGTCTTAGATAGTTTGAGGTAACACTGGCACAAATAGGTCTAAAGTTGTTAGTGTAAGTTAACACAGAGGCAAATACTTCTAGATTCATGGGAACTTTGCAACTCTATGCCTGGATCATATGGTGGATAGGCCACCGAATCCCAGCTAGAAGAGTCCTCATACAGCATGGTCGACTGCCCTATGACTTTTGTCTTTGGTGTTTTGAAGGGGAGTGAGGTGGAGAGCTCTTCACTTTCAACAGAGATTGAGCATGGCAAAGATAATCCATTAAGCAAGGTACTGTGTAACTTCTGTACCAAAGTCTTCCTCTGCCTGGCATTAATTTTCTTCTGTGTTTTGCATGTGGACTGTGACTTAGGTTGCGGCTGCATTGGGATTGTTGGAGCCACACCCGATTCCTCTGCAACGCAGTATAGGTTGCTTATACTCTGTCTGCCATGTAATTGAACAATGCCTCAACTTTGTAGGACCTATTGGGGCCTACTAGTATAGATATAGATGAAATAAGTAATCACAACAGCACCACAATGTAGTACTGTATGATGCAAATTGGCCCAAGACGTGTAGTGTGAGTTAACAGTAATGCAAATAGGTCTAAGACTGGTTGTATTAGTCAACACTGTTGCAAATAGTTTTTGTACAGGCAATTTAAGGTGACACTAATGCAAACAGATCCAGATGTTTATATATGACAGATTAATGAAACTGAATGTGAATGCTCAGACGAGAATACCCCTTTAAGTATTGCTGGATAATGCTGTATATGATAGTACCAAGTCTGGCCCTGCACTATAGCAGTCTATCAGTAGCTTAATGCAGTTCTTCACAGTGCCCTACGAAGGGAAATTATTTTAGATTTCCAACTGTCCCTAATCACAGCAGCTGTCTTTCCCTGCCTAACTGTCCTGTAAAGAGAAGTCATTGGTATTTGAGAAGTATCTGCCTGTCTGACTGACCCCATGAAGAGCAACAACCTCTCCTTAGCTCTGTCTCTTGACTGTTATGGCACCTGGGCACTTGATTCTGCTCTTATACAGCAGAGTGTAACGTTCTACCTGGCCAATCACAGCCATGGCACAGAGGAAATGACTGTGGCTGCAAGCTGGTGTATTGGCTGCCTGGCAGTCAATTAACCAGCTTGCTGTGTTTTCACCGAACATGAACCAAAAGCACATTGGCTTCATGGGTCACACATGCTGATTCTGCCAAATTTGGCAGTTCAAACCCACTTATTACAAATCATAGACTCTAGCAGCGGTTGCTTTTCTATTTTTATGTTCTGCTAAATTCGGTCTATGTAAAATGTTTGTATACACAATACAGAATACAATACTTTATAGAAATACCATAAGAACATATTGATTAAATACAACTGGGAATCGACAAGCTTGAATTTTTGCTCATTATAGTTCTTAAAGATCAGGTTCCATCAATGTGTTTAATGCTATTTGACATTCTTCACACAATTATATTTCACACAGTTATGATTACCACACTATGCCCTATTATATGGAACAATAATAATCTGTATACCTTTTAATCATATCTAGATTCCAAAAGTAATTTACATGCACAGACAATTAATTCTGTCCCCATTCATTCTCTTATGCTCCTGTCTTGGAAACTTTTAATGTTGTTGTGAACAATTCACAGACTGGGAGAAGATTCTGTTACTGCAGATATATCATGGCTTCTTTGACAGTTTTCTGGTTGAGAAGGCATCTTTACCAGCACACAATGGCAGGAGGGGGTGTGAACACTTCGGCCTGCCAGAGACTATAGCAAAAAACCTCTTCCAGACCTGGTCTAAATGGTTCTGACCTGTCAGAAATTGCGTTCATATGTATTAAGAGGATAGCGCCTCTTAGTAGACTCGGGCTGCTTTGAGCCAGCAGATGGGGGAAATAAAGACTGTGTGCAAAACGCCAGACCAATACATCCCTCCTGTTATATTTTGTACATAACAATGCTATAGTAGCTAAGTGCTTTAACACTCAAAATTTTAAGCATCCCAGTGAGACATATACAATATCAGTATTGTGAACAATTCTCATAAAAAATCATATCAACCTGTAAATGAACTGTATTGTGTTACAAAGTGAAAAAAAAATTGGACAGGGGCTGTGACCCTCTTGTAAGTTCTTCTGCCTGAACATGAACTTTTTATTTAGTGTTGCTACATTATGACCAAACAAATATTTTTACCACCCAAATTAGTTACCAACTATTAATCACTTAATCACTAAAATCACATTCCTTTATTAATAGCAAAATGATTACATGATAAATATTACTTTACTGTATACATAAATACTAGGTAGGATTATATATATTCCAACATAAGCTGACCTGAATATAAGCTGAGGTGCCTAATTTTACCACAAAAAAACCCCCCGGAAAAACCTATTGACTCAAGTATAAGCCTAGGATGGGAAATGCATTGGCGCCAGACTATACCCCCAGTATATAAATAGCCAACCCTCTGCCCAACAGTATATACAGGTTCCATTTAAACAAAATAAAATACAGTAAAAGGCATGCGCCTACCGCTGCAGAACCTCCCAATACACACGCCAGCTGCTGCATAACCGCCCAATGCACGCACCAACAGCCGCAGAACCTCCCAATATGTGCGCCAGCCGCTGCAGAACCTGCCAATACATGCACAAGCTGCGGTGTAACCTCCCAACACACGCACCAACCACCTCAGAATCTCCTAAAACAAGCGCCAGTCGCTGCAGAACATTTTAAAGCAGAGCCAGCATTTATTAGTGTCTTGCCAGTCTTCTGTCTGACTCTACTGATGACAAGTGTCTGCGCCAGTTTTGGGTCGCGGCTGCTCTGTGTCCAACAGGGCAGAAAAATGTGCACCTAATGAAGCTGTTGCTGCTTAGTCTGACCATCGCCTTCATCTTCATCTCTTATGGTGCTGACATTCTCCCGAGTCCCTCTCCTCTATATGAAACTGAGTCTCCCACGCTGCTGACATGCAGAGCGGGGATTGGCTGCAGGCAAGGAGTCTCCTCCCCTCCCTTTCTCTCTTATTGCTATAGACATGATCAACACTCCGCAAGAATGCAGTGGGAGGAGGGTGATTGTGGGGGTAGACAGCCCTCATACTGTTTAAATGTCATGGTAACACATTTAACCCTTAATGACAAGGCCTGAAAAGGCTTTATCTAAGACATATTTAAATAATTTTAATGCATATCAGTTTGAGGGCCATAACATTTTTTCGTAATACCTTAAAAAAATCTTGTATTGTTGACACATGGCTAGATAAATCATATTAAAATGGTTTTTTTGGCGGTTAAATTTACACAAAATGGAAAAAAATTGTATAGTATATTATACTTGTAATTTTAAAATTAACTCAATGAAAACTAAATGAAAACTGTAAATTTTTCCCCTATTTTGTGTTGGTCATTATGACATTTAATATGTATTTATTATATTGATCCCCAGGGGTGAATTCTGTAGTACATACATTAGAAATACAATTATGAGAGCAATATTTGTTACTAATATGAAACTTGCTTGCTACTTGCTTGCTTAAAGCGTAACTGTAAAGTTATAATGATCTTACCAAATGATTGTATGTGTTTTCTTCTTTAAAAACAAGCAGAATGATGCCTACTTTGTGCTTCTCATTCTTTTCCTTCCAAAGTTATGGCATTTGAAAGTGTTTGACAAAAATCTTTCCCACCAGAGGTGACGTGGGCAGAGACTAATGTCTGTCTGCCTATTCCCTCAAGCTGAGGCCAGTTAGCTTGCCCACAGATCCCATGATGCCTTGTGTTTTCTCTCAAAGTAATTTAGCATTAAATCCATTTAGTTTCCCACAAGTTAATCCAGTGAACACTGCACAGTGTACATACAGGATGTATATGGTGACTAGCCTGGCAGCTTCCATCCCATGGAGGAGCTGGGAACATGTAATAAGTGGTAAAAATCAGAAGTTAACCAGTTACATGAAGTCTATAGCCTGTGGTGTGTGAGCACTAAGCAGATAGTGCCGATGACAAGGTGGGGGAGGGGGGCAGCATGAGGTGCAGAGAGAGACAGAGAAAGTTCTGTAGAATCAAAGACTGGGATGGAGGGACTGATAGGAAACAGTGAGATCTTGTACCTCACTATTCTGTGCTTGAGAAATCTGTATCCACAGTTCTGAACATATCCAGCCCAGCTAGATACACAGAGAGAGCTCTGTCACATGACCACCTCCTCTGCGAGTAGAGAGCAGCAGCCTTTCCCCTCCAAGTTGTTTGAAGAGTTTGTTTATACTATAGACTCCAGGATTTAGATAACAAATATAATAGGCAAAGTTGTTTTACAGCCCAAGAGCTATTGATTTGTGGAAAAATAAACCTTTACAGTAACTCCTTAACTTTACTGGTTACATGATTTACATGCTATATACGGTTTGGGGTATATGTTTACATTTGACAATTACATACAGCACACACTGAATAACAATTATATACAACACTAGCTACACACAGTTACAACATATTACGAATTGTAAATGAGGGTGGGGTTATGGGGCAGATGGACTAGTTACAGGTTCCTTTTAAAACTAAAAAAATATATAATCTAAGGGCATTGCACATGTTGAATATAACTTCCAATTAAATAACATACTAATTTGGATGTTAATTTTAAATTTGCTTATTCACTACACCTCTGTGTATAATTGGATACTTGAATTTTAATTTCACTTTTCTGTTATTTACTGCCCATTAAAAATTACTTCCACGAGCCAAACAACCCCATCCCCTTTTTAATCCTCAAAAATAGTTTCCTTTTACTGTATTCCATTTCATATAGTTCATTTCATTTCCCCCTATTATAGTTAGCTGACTGTTTAGCCTGATTATTCATTAGCTCTCATCTCTAACATAAGGTTAGGAACTGTGATTGGATGCAACCCCCAACATTACATGTTTAATATTTTTGAATATTTGTAGATAATACCAAGCACTGTAAAGTAAGATAGTTAATATTGCAGAGATTTGGGGAAACTGGAGTCCAGTGCAGTGAAATAGCTAATGTAGTTTAACGTAGATAAATGTACTTTGCCCTTTGGCCAAGGAAAAAAAAAATAAAAATTGTTAAATGTTAAAATGTTTTAAACCGTGAATTTCTTTGTAAAACTGCTGTAGACTTGGGGGTATTGGTGGACGGTAAACCTAATTTCGGTGATTAGATTCAGGGAACTGCTAATAAGGAAAACTACATTATGGGATGTATCAAAATAGGCATATATTCCCATGATAAGGACATAATATTGCCTTTATGAAAATCACTTGTCAGACCACACATGCAGTACTGTGTACAACTTTGGGCATCACTGTATATAAAGGACATGATCAAAGTGAAAGAGAATAACAACAAAGCTAATTAAGGGAATGCATGGACTAGAATACAATGACAAACTATATGACTTGAGGTTTTTCAGCTTGGAAAAAACAAGGCTAAAGGAGGACCTCATTACAATATACAAATATCTCAAAGGGCAGTATAGGGATCTTTCCAAGGATCTTTTTATACATAGGAATGTGGCAAAGGCAAGGGAACATCCTCTTCACTTATGAGAATTTTGCCATCCTCATTAATTTTGATTCTTTACTGTAAGAGCAGTGAGACTGTAGCATCTGCAACAGCCTGTGTGCCTGTATCTTCTCATGCCTTCTTCCTCTACTCCACACCACCCCCTCCCTCCCCTGCCTGTTCAATTTGCAGGACTGGAGGTGGGGAGGGGGTAGGATACTTGAGGAGTGTGGAGGAGAAGAGCTGCCTCTCTTCCCCTGGATGAATTAAAAATGCTGACAAAGACATTTTTAAAATCAGCACAGTAAAGCTATTGGAACCTGTCACCAGTTAAAATTGACATTCCTAGTGAATGGTTCACTTTATGCAAGCTGTTACACATCAGCATGTCACCAATACCAAGTCTGCATCAGAGGGACATATATTCCTTTATTATGCCATCCAACTTTTAGGCATAGAGATATATTAACTCTATTATCTGTGACGGTATGGTTTGCTTTGAATTGATCATAGCTGCAATAATACGAATACAGAGGAATATAAATGTTGCTGGAATAAAAATGCTGACTAAAGGAGTAACCTCAAAATCTAAACTTTTTCATAGTCTTTATTCAGTGATCCATATTAAATAAGGACTGCTGAATGCACCTCTTAATGTCATGCTCTGCATGCATTCCTAACATTACAGCTGTTCCTGTTGCTTGCAGACATAAAGTTGAACAACCCACCCATAGTGGCAGCTGTCATAAACTACTGTTCAGCTAATCAAACGTGTTTGTGCTTAACAGGAAGCTATAACAATTGTGTTTGAACAATTGTGTTCTAAAATGTAGCAAAAGGAAGGAAAGCCATAAAGCAAGATGAAAATCTCGCCTGAGGCGGCAGATGTCAGAGCACTTAGAGGGAGCGGCAAATAGGTGAATCACTGCTCACCTTACTGTTCTACTTAATATCAAAGTATGCAGGGTGGCTGGCGACATAACCCAGCACAAGCGGGTACCGCTTCTGCCATAAGCATCATCCCCTGCTGACTTCCTGTCAACTGCAGAAAGAAGTTAAGTGGTGTGTGCTCAAAAGTCTTACGCATGCCCACTCTATCTGCCATCCGATTACCTAATTGCTTCTACATCTCTCTGCTTATCCGCCTGTTTTCTGACCTGCCTGCTTCTCTGTCTGTCCGCTCCTCTGCCTGTCTGCTCATCTGCCTGCCCGACTGCCGGCCCACTCCTCTTTTCTGCTCATCCACTAATGCGCCAGCCTGCATGCTCCTCTGCCCGCCCGCTCATCTGCCTGCCTGACTACCTGATTGCTCCTCCTGTTCGGTCATCCACTAATCTGCCCGCCTGTTTCTCTGTCTGTCCGCTCCACTGCCCGCCTGCTCATCTGCCTGCCCAACTGCCCCTCCTGTTCGCTCATCCATTTATCTGCCCACCTGCTTTTTTGTTTGTCCGATCCTCTGCCCCCCTGGTCGCCCCCTCATCTGCCTGCCCCACTGCCGTCCCACTCCTCCTGCCTGTATATACTAGCTGTATATAATATGTATATTTTCATTTAGGGTGGATCTGGTATATATATAAATTGTGAGTGCTGTACAAATTTTAATTCATTATGGGGACTTTATATAACATGTTTTATTTCCCTGTTGTGGAGTATATATTATTTAGGAGTACTGTTATCATGGTGACATTATACTGTAAGTGACTGTGGTATTTATAGTTGCACAGTGTGGTGGGTTTGCTGCATGGAGCTGAAGACGTGTGGCGACAAATTTGGCAGTATAAAGTCAGGGTTGGCCAGGAGAAATCGCAATGAAGTCCTTTCCCTGATTACGCAGACTCTATCCTGTACTAGATGCCACTAATGTCTGTGTCTCTGACTAGTGTGTGAGACCGTGTCATCCTGTGTAATGTCAGTGATCTGGTGGTGCTGTGTGGGGATGTTCTAAATTTTTTGTAATGTCAGCGCTCTATAGATTTTCCTGCAATTTTGTTGAGCCAGATATAGCAGGGGTTCAGGAGTGGGCTGTGTGTGTATTTGTAGGAGGGGGGGGGAGACGTCATTTCAATTTTCGCATTAGGCATCAAAAAGGCTAGAATCAGCCCTGTTCATTCTATATCATTTCGTTAGCCCTAATTAAGTAGCATCAACATGCAGCATATGGGGAAGATCTATCATGTGCCAGGGCAGTACGATGAAGTTCTTCCCCCTCTGGCATTACCGGCTTAGGCCTCTTAATGTATCCGTCAGGATGGCCATTCGGCATATATTTTTACGGCATGTCCTACCTAGCATAGAAAGCTGCGAACCTGCCAATGTGTAGGTATGGGGCGGGAACACTGGCATGAAGCTGGGAGATACTGGGATAATATGTCAGTTTTCTGGAGTAGAAGTCCTGATTATTGTCCAATATTAAAGAAAACAGAAAAATTACATGAAAATAATGTTTTGCTTGCAGCCAAGTCCTTCAGCTGGGACGTAAGAATGACACTGTATTTCTCAGGAATACTATTAACCTGTATACCATTAACTAAGACAAATGGCCTGGATAGATCTGGCTTGTCAATAAAATCAGTAGTTAGTGCAGGGTTATAAACAAAGACCCAACAAGATCATCTATTGACCTTTTCTGCATTTATCCTGATGCACATCTATGTTACTAAAAAGTGTGGACTCAATAAGGTACCCTGGATTTGTCTATAGTATGGTTCCATCCTTTTTTGCCCAACAGAGGCCTCTGTTGTACCTCTGTTCCCAAATGCATGTGTCATTAGAATAGTTGTTGGAGAAATTTTCAGGAAGATAATTTATTACATTGCAGCTAAACAAAGTCTACAATGATTCAGGTCAATGAAAAAATAAAATAGAATGTTGTATCCATACCAATCCCCATAGGTCATTAATAGAGATGAGCGAACATACTCGTCCGAGCTTGATGCTCGTTCGAGCATTAGCGTACTCGAAACTGGGCGTTGCTCGGACAAATACTTCGCCCGCTCGAATACTTCGCCCGCTCGGCCAGAAACAGAGCCAATCACAAGCCAGGAGACTCTGCACTCCACCCAGCATGACGTGGTACCCTTACACGTCGATAGCAGTGGTTGGCTGGCCAGATCAGGTGACCCTGGGATAGACTAGCCACTGCCCGCGCTGCTCGGATCATTCTGTGTCTGGATGCCGCTAGGGAGAGAGCTGCTGCTGGTCAGGGAAAGCGTTAGGGTGTTCTATTAGAATAGTGTTAGGCAGGAGTGATTCAACAAGAACCCAACATCCCTTCTTAGGGCTACAATAATGTTATACTTTTTTTTTTTTGTTTGCTTGTGGCTGGGCTTGCTGGCACTAGTAGTGCAGCTAGTACCATATTGTGAGGAATTTGCAGGGGGACTTGCTACCGTTGTGTTTAGCTCTTAGTGACACACATATCCACCTCAAACACCAAAGTGGGAAAATTTATTAGGGGTTTGATTTCAATTAGGCACAGTCTGCCATTTACTTTTTATTTTACGTTTATTTTTTCATAACTCAGCGTCATCTCATCTGGCATAGCAGTGTGCTTTCATACTTGGCTAGAAAATAGCCATAGGAGAATCCAAACGGCTTACTTACGCCTACAATAGCTTTATATATATTTTATTTCTGGTTGATCTGCTGGTGGCTGTCCTTGCTGCAGTGCATCTACTAGCCAATTGTGAGGAATTTGTAGTGAGACTTACGACCGCTGTGTTTAGCACTTAGTGACGCACATATCAATCGCAAAGACCGAAGTGGGAAAATTTATTAGGGGTTGGATTTCAATTAGGCACAGTCTGGCAGTTTCTTTTTATTTTACGTTTATTTTTTCATAACTCAGCGTCATCTCATCAGTGTGCTTTCATACTTGGCTAGAAAATAGCCAAAGGAGAATCCAAACGGCTTACTTATGCCTACAATAGCGTTATATATATTTTATTTCTGGTTGATCTGCTGGTGGCTGTCCTTGCTGCAGTGCATCTACTAGCCAATTGTGAGGAATTTGGAGTGAGACTTGCGACCGCTGTGTTTAGCGCTTAGTGACGCACATATCCATCGCAAAGACCGAAGTGGGAAAATTTATTAGGGGTTGGATTTCAATTATGCACAGTCTGGCAGTTTCTTTTTATTTTACGTTTATTTTTTCATAACTCAGCGTCATCTCATCAGTGTGCTTTCATACTTGGCTAGAAAATAGCCAAAGGAGAATCCAAACGGCTTACTTACGCCTACAATAGCGTGATATATATTTTATTTCTGGTTGATCTGCTGGTGGCTGTCCTTGCTGCAGTGCATCTACTAGCCAATTGTGAGGAATTTGGAGTGAGACTTGCGACCGCTGTGTTTAGCGCTTAGTGACGCACATATCCATCGCAAAGACCGAAGTGGGAAAATTTATTAGGGGTTGGATTTCAATTAGGCACAGTCTGCCATTTCCTTTTTATTTTACGTTTATTTTTTCATAACTCAGCGTCATCTCATCTGGCATAGCAGTGTGCTTTCATACTTGGCTAGAAAATAGCCATAGCAATAGGATAGCATCGTTTGGTTTTAAAAACTAAAAAACACAAAAAAACACAAAAAACACAAAAAAAGTTAAAAAAAAATTAAAGTTATAACTTTCATTTTCAAAATGTTTAACCCGAGGGCTAGGGGTAGAGGACGAGGGCGGGGACGTGGGCGTCCAACTACTGCAGGGGTCAGAGGCCGTGGTCCTGGGCGGGGTGAGACACCACCTGCTTATGAGGGAGCAGGGGAACGCCGCAGAGCTACACTCCCTAGGTTCATGTCTGAAGTTACTGGGACTCGTGGTAGAGCACTGTTGAGGCCAGAACAGTGCGAACAGGTGATGTCGTGGATTGCCGACAATGCTTCGAGCAATTTGTCCACCAGTCAGTCTTCCACACAGTCCACCCATGTCACCGAAATCGGCACTCCTCCAGCTCCTGCACCTCAGCCTCCTCCCCTTCAGTCTGCCCTCTCCCATGAAAATTTGGCATTTGAACCGGCATACTCTGAGGAACTTTTTTCTGGACCCTTCCCACAGTCACAAACCACTTGTCCGGTTGCTGCTGAGCAATTTTCCGATGCCCAGGTTTTCCACCAGTCGCAGTCTGTGGGTGATGATGACCTTCTTGACGTAGTGGAAGAAGTGTGTAAAGAGGTGTCCGACGATGAGGAGACACGGTTGTCAGACAGTGGTGAAGTTGTTGTCAGGGCAGGAAGTCCGAGGGGGGAGCAGACTGAGGGATCGGAGGATGATGAGGTGACAGACCCAAGCTGGGTTGAGAGGCCGGGTGAACACAGTGCTTCTGAGACGGAGGAGAGTCCTCGACCAGAACAGGTTGGAAGAGGCAGTGGTGGGGCCAGACGGAGAGGCAGGGCCAGAGCAGGTGCATCAGCGCCAAATGTGTCACGTAGTGAAGCTCCCGTGGCGAGGGCTCCCGCGGCGAGGGCTAGATTTTCAGAAGTCTGGAGGTTCTTTAAGGAAACACCGGATGACCGACGGACTGTGGTGTGCAACCTTTTCCAAACCAGGATCAGCAGGGGTTCCACCACTACTAGCTTAACTACCACCAGTATGCGCAGGCATATGAATGCTAAACACCCCACTCAGTGGCACCAAGCCCGTTCACCTCCGGCCGTGCACACCACTGCTCCTTCCCCTGTGTCAGCTGATAGTCAGCCCCCTGCCCAGGACCCTGGCACAAAAACCCCATCGTCGCCTCCACGATCCTCCACAGCATCCACCAGCGTTCAGCTCTCCATACCCCAGACGCTGGAGCGGAAACGGAAATATAGTGCAACCCACCCGCACGCCCAAGCCCTTAATGTCCACATCTCCAGATTGCTTAGCCTGGAGATGCTGCCCTATAGGCTAGTAGAGACCGAGGCCTTTCACAACCTAATGGCGGCGGCCGCCTCTTGGTATTCGGTCCCCAGCCACCATTACTTTTCCCGATGTGCCGTCCCAGCCCTGCACCAGCACGTGTCAGACAACATCATCCGTGCCATGACCAACGCCGTTTCTGACAAGGTCCACCTGACCACGGACACGTGGACGAGTGCTGCCGGGCAGGGCCACTATATATCGCTGACGGCACATTGGGTTAACTTGGTGGAGGCTGGGACCGAGTCTGACCCTGCGGCTGGTCATATACTGCCGACGCCGAGGATTGCGGGGCCTACCTCGGTCCAGGTCTTTCAGGCCTACTATGCCTCCTCCTCCTCCCACCCCTCCTCCACCTCCTCCTCCGAACTACCATCCGTGGGCATGGCGCCATCAGTCGCTAGCTCTAGGCACAGCAGCAGTGCCGTCGCTAAGCGACAGCAGGCGGTGCTCAAACTGCTGAGCCTAGGCAATAAAATGCACACCGCCCAAGAGCTATTACAGGGCATTCCACATCAAACTTGTTAACTTTGTCGCCACCCTGCTGTGTAATCCACAAAATATACTGGCAAACTTTTATCATTTACCGATATTATTTCAGCGCTTCTTGCGCATCTGTTTACATTCCCCTCACCCGCCATATCCCAAACTTATAAGAACGCTACTACACTTGATCTTATACAAAAGGTTCTTAGAAGTGCTGTTTGGGGAGTAGCCTAGAGACAGGGGCTTGGATTGGCGAAAGCTCGCCTGGAAGCGGAGCGCCAGCTTCATCCCAAGATCCAACTAACATAGTTTTAAGTGCAGCACCTTTAATCTACTACTAGTTCACTGCCTCCATAATAATAATAATAATAATCTTTATTTATATAGCGCCATCATATTCCGTAGCGCTTTACAAATCATAGGAAACAAATACAAATGTAATGTAACAGAGCACAACATTTGTATGGAACAACAGGAGTGAGGTCCCTGCTTGCCAGAGCTTACGGTTTATGAAGATGATGGGGTAACACGAGGTAAAAGAATTTTTAATGGTCAAGCCATTCTTCTTAGGGAATAGAACAAAATATAATAAATGGAATTGCTGTCGCTTGAACCACTCAGCCGTCATCTTATATACCAGGTCCAGGGTGAATGGGACTGCAGAGAAGTCTGGTGCCTGTTGGTTGCTGGATAACAGATGGGAGGACGACACAGGACGGGTTAGTAGAAGAGTTAAAACTTCATGCAGTTAATGAGTGTTATAGGCTTGCCTAAAGAAATGGGTTTTAAGAGCATGTTTGAAACTTTGGAGGTTAGGTATTAGTCTGAAAGTCCGGGGCAGAGCATTCCATAGAATTGGTGCAGCTCTAGAGAAGTCTTGGAGACGCGAGTGGGAGGTCCGCACTAGGGTAGAGGTTTATCTAAGATCACTGGCGGATCTAAGAGCACGGGTTGGGCGATAGACTGAGATAAGAGAGGAGAGGTAGGGGGGTGCAGCATTATACAGAGCTTTATGGATGAGGGTTATTATTTTAAACTGTATTCGAAAGGAGACTGGCAGCCAGTGCAGCGACTGGCATGAACTGTAGGCATACATGGTCCCCTTATCAAACGAGCTGTGTCAGGCAGAATTTTGGGTTGTTTTCATGGCTTCCACAACAAACTTGTTAACTTTGTCGCCACCCTGCTGTGTAATCCACAAAATATACTGGCAAACTTTTAGCATTTACCAATATTATTTCAGCGCTTCTTGCGTATCTGTTTACATTCCCCTCACCCGCCATATCCTAAACTTATAAGAACGCTACTACACTTGATCTTATACAAAAGGTTCTTAGAAGTGCTGTTTGGGGAGTAGCCTAGAGACAGGGGCTTGGATTGGCGAAAGCTCGCCTGGCAGCGGAGCGCCAGCTCCATGCCAAGATCCAACTAACATAGTTTTAACTGCAGCACCTTTAATCTACTACTAGTTCACTGCCTCCATACATGGTCCCCTTATCAAACGAGCTGTGTCAGGCAGAATTTTGGGTTGTTTTCATGGCTTCCATGTTAACTTTGTCGCCACCCTGCTGTGTAATCCACAAAATATACTGGCAAACTTTTATCATGTACCGATATTATTTGAGCGCTTCTTGCTCACCTCCTTTGGTTCCTCTCTGCCACCCATTGGTTTGAAGCCTGAGTCCATTTAGGGTATGTCGCCATGCCACTCTCTAGCCTGCCGCTGCTGCCGCTGCCTCTGCATGCCGTCCCCTATAGTGTCAGGGTCAATTATTGGATGTTTTAGATCCTATCTAGCTTCATTCTGTCACTCTGTCATGGCCATGCTGTTGCCCATAATTTTGGCATAATGGTGCGATTAAGCAGCCTCAGAGGCATCCATGCATGCTGCCCCTGCTGTTTCCTGTCCATTTCCGTGGTGTTTCCATCCTTTTCTGAGGTTCCCAGGTGTTTGGCCAAGCTTCCCTGTGCAGCGCCTTGGTCCCCTTGAAAAATGCTCGAGTCTCCCATTGACTTCAATGGGGCTCGTTATTCGAGACGAGCACTCAAGCATCGGGAAAAGTTCGTCTCGAATAACGAGTACCCGAGCATTTTAGTGCTCGCTCATCTCTAGTCATTAACAGTATTCACCCCGTAAATATTAATAATGTAAAAAAATAACTAAAAAGTATTGCTAGTTAGAAGAAGTATTAAATATGCTACAAATTATGAAAGCTACATTTGAGTTAAGTAGGGCGATTGCAGTTTCCTTTTCCACCACAAATTTATTATATTATATGTATTTATTATATATTGGTACAATATAAACATGTCCACACAACTAATAAACAGAAAATGTTGTGTTCAATGGTCTGGAAGCTTGTTCTATGATTACTGACAAGGAATTAACAAGGCAATTTGCACACATAAATAACATAGCAGTGTAAAGTACATTCACTCACATAAAACACAGTGACAGCATGTGACAGTGACTGAAATCCAGAGAGCAAGCAAAAGGCAGAGAAGAAGATACATGTGGCACTGACAAAGAGAGACACGGCAAATCAGTGACAGGAACAGAAATAGGCAAAGCTTAGTAGACAGTGACGGAGTGATTCTGAAAGAGTAGAGCACAACAGTGTATGGATAAGGACTTGTATAGACTGACTTTGAAAGGAAAAAGGGAAAGCTAGGAGTTCCTCACCTAAATATTTAATTATATTGTGTTTCCCAAGGTACAGAACTCCCAATGACTTTTTAATTAAGGAACATTTTAGAAAAGTGGCAGCTAATTATAGTAGCTCAGCAGGTCAGCTACAAGTAACCAATAATTGCAAAACATGAATTAGTAGGCCTTTTACCTATGCACTGCACTGGTCCTTTCGACAGCTGTTTCTCCTGGTTGGTCCAGTATAGCAATTGGGGTTACTGGAAGGTTGCCATGCAGTGGCGTGATGCATATTCCACCATGTGTCCACATGTCAGAACCCCCCCCTCCAACACTTTTCTGACACTGTGCCGATAGCTCCACCTCTCCCACTGCATTGTCTCTGTGTCAGTCTCATTATAAATCTGGTATACCATTCAGGAACTACCAAGCTTGAAATGAGCCACTGTCTTCGTCTCATTCTGTAGAGCAAGAGATTGTGGGAGAGAATTCAAGAAGTATATTGCAGATATCAAATTGCAGCTCCTGATTTGACTGGATTATCAGAGATGATATAACTAAACATTGATATACCAGAACATGCAAAGCTGCAATCATCTAAAATGAAATAACAGTAGATAATTACAGTTCTGAATGTGACTGGATTATCAGAAATGAGCTAGTGTCTTTACAACAAAATAGGCTAAGTGTATGGCAAGAATAAGACTGCAGCTCTGTAAGTGACTGGAGTATCAGAGATTGTCTCATTCCTCCACAATAGCAGTTTTCAATCTGTGGGTCACGAAACCAGCGGGGGTCGAACAACCAAAACACAGGGGTTGCCTAAAGCCATCCGAGCCATGATTTTATTGCGTTTTTCCCCAAGTGTGCATTGTGCAAACACTAGTTGCTGCAGGACCTTGATTGACATCATTCACAGGTTATATTCTTGTGCATAGGAGGCAGTATTATAGTAGTTACATTCATTTACATAGGGGGCAGTATTATAGTAGTTATATTCTTGTGCATTTGGTGAACTATTATAGTAGATATATTCCTGTATATAGGGACAGTATTATAGTAGTTATATTCATGTACATAGGAGGCAGTATTATAATACATATATTCATGTACATAGGAACAGTATTACAGTAGTTATATTCTTGTACATAGGGGCAGCATTATAGTAGTTATATTGTTGTACATAGGGGGCAGTATTTTAGGAGTTATCTTCTTGTACATAGGAGGCAGTATTATAGTAGTTATATTCTTGTACATAGGGGCAGTATTATGGTAGTTATATTCTTGTACATAGGGGGCAGTATTATAGTAGTTATATTCTTGTACGTAGGGGGCAGTATTATAGTAGTTATATTCTTGCACATAGGGGCCGTATTATAGTATTTATATTCTTGTACATAGGGAGCAGTGTTATAGTAGTTATATTCTTGCACATAGGGGGCAGTATTATAGTAGTTATATTCTTCTACATAGTAGCAGTATTATAGTAGTTTTATTATTGTACATTCTTGGGGTCACCGCAACATGAGGAACTGTATTGCGGGTCACAACATTAGTAAGGTCGAGAACAACCAGTTTAAACATTATTAACCTTTGACTCTTCAGTGTAAACTTAGACCAAAATATGTAATAAGAACCTCATGTTGAATTCTTTGCTTAATAGTAATGAATCAATCCTCAGGATAGGTCATTTGAGCATTGGGGGTCCAACACCCAGACACTGCACTGAACAGCTGTACTGCTACATTTGTTGCCATAACAAATGTGCTGTTTGTTGGCCAGAAGGAGAAGGCCATGTCCCTTGTATAGTAGATGGGCAGACATATGTACAAATAAAGCCTCCTTGCTTAGAGGAAGTCAAAGAAGTTTAATTGTGTGAAGTCTGGGAAACAAAAAAGGCTCTGGGATAAAAGTTTAGCTTAGGGCCCCAATACAAATGTTACTCCTGACCATCAGTACGTTTCAGCAGATGAAATGTCCCATTAAGGTAGTGGTGGCAGTCAGGTTCATTGCCAAAGTCTGGGACACAAGTCTTTGGACACATTTTAACATCTCATTAGAAAAAGTTAACTTTTTTGCATAAACTTATGTTATCAAGAGTGAATTAATCTAAATTATTTAGTTCAAACTATTTAATCCCAAATTTTATATTAATAAAAATCCTAATATACATAAAATTAATACCTGTACTTTGCTGTCGTTAAGTCATTCTAGGTAAATATAAGGGCTTGGGTATAGATAGCACACAGGCTCGAGTTTCAGAGCATTTTAATAATTTAACAGTATCATCTTAAACTGAATTTCAGCAATCATCTCTAAATCTAAACAGATGAAGGCCATGTAACAGCTATGTAGGCAGGCTATGTAACAGCACAACACACTGAGACGAAGAAAACAGGCAGATTAGATCTTTATACTGGAAATTGATTTGTATTTCTGTTTGTGTGTGTGTGTTTGGCAGGGGAATAGGTACTCTGATCAGAAAAAGGGAATGTTCAAGGTGCTGTGGCAGCTCAGGTCTATGTGTGTGGTAAGATGTAAGTTTCAACCTAGAAATAACAGAGTGATGGATAGCCAGCAGGAGTTATAACCTCTCTCACTTCAGTGACAAAGTGTTTCTACTTTCCTGAGAGATTAAAAAGCATGGGAGGAGGCGGACATGAGTGGATAGGAGTGTAAATTACAGCTTGCTAGGAATATCAATCCCTAATGTCAAAACACCCTCTTCAAGGGTTCTGCATTAGACAATGGCAGTTTCCAACATAATTTTCATCAGTTTTGCAATAAAGGGCCTCTAGAAAAATACTAAACAAAACCAAGAACATTCAGATACAACTAAACATTAGGCAATTAAGTGAAACATAACCATGAAATATTGGCACTGAGTAAAAGATCTCATTATGGCTCATCCCTCCATCTCTTCTAAAGATTATTTATTGACCTAATAAATCTTTCTATGGATTACAATTTTTTCTCCAGAAAATTTGGGACATTTTAATTGATAAATCAATTAAAGACATCAGTGTGAGCAGAGAGGTGATAAGAATATTTATTACATTTATAACCATATTGTTGATGTATAACATAACAGCCAGTATGGTTATTCACATGCAGCATTCCTGTCTGCAATCCCCAGCAAATATAAACATTCATCCCATTTATTTTAATATTTTTTAATTTTCTTTATATCACCAACATATATCACTGTGCCATACAGTGACATTTACATCAGTTCTTTTACCAAATGAGTCATCAGAAAAATATCGACAACAAGGAATTGATAATACAAATAGTAAGGCTAAATAGAGTACCACTCAACTAATATTTAACCAAAAAAACCTCAAAGGAACTGAATAAGTAGAGTAACCAATACTTCATATGGTACACATAATTAATCTTTATTCATCACATCAGTCATATACAAAGACCAGAAAAAAATTATTTAAATTATTTTAAAAAAAAAACATTAAAAAAGGTACACATAAAAAAAACAACAGTGTGATAATATCCAGACTGGGAGTTATCATACATCAATTCTATAACAAAGTCCTGGTAACACATGATAAATATCAAAGCAGCAATTATACATTTTAGGGGAACACAGAAGGTTGAATACGTATAGTCTAGTCCAATACTCTAAATCACCTCAAATTATTTTGAGCCAGCTATGACACAACGATAATATCAACCAGAGGCCATACTCCACAAGTTCAGTACCACACTGTCCGAACAACCCAATGTGCAATGTGCACCCCAAAATGTTTAACTCCTCTCGGACTGCCCGCTGATGTCTAAAGGTCCGGAGTCTGCAGCGATGTCTAATTCGTTACCACTTCTCCCTTCTCCGCTACTCCAAAACACACACGATGACCCCCCCACCCCATTGTACATTTTCCCATCCCCTACAACCACTCAAGTGCGATCTGTTAGGAGTAGTAGAGTGGAGGAGTAGTAGTAGTAGCGTGGAGGAGTAGTAGTAAGGTGGAGGAGTAGGCGTAGCGTGGAGGAGTAAGCGTAGCGTGGAGGAGTAGCATGAAGGAGCAGGCGATATGTGGAGGAGTAGGCGTAGCGTGGAGGAGTAGATGTTCGTAACGTGGAGAAGTAGGAGTTCTGTGAAGGAGTAGGCATTCTGTGGAGAAGTAGGCATTCTGTGGAGGAGTAGCCGTTGGTTGGAGGAGCAGCCGTTGGTTGAAGAGCAGCCGTTGTGTGGAGGAGCAGGCGTTGTACTATCCCCCCACCATGTCCCAGAAGACATATACTGACTTGGAGGTATATAATTATATGGACTCTGATATGGAGTCTGTGCTAGTGGGGACGAGTGTTGGGACGTTTTATTTGTGCACCTCGTCCTCAGAAAGCGAACCCCAGAGAAGGCGCTTTCGTAGTAGTGCTGAAGTGCTTGGGACTTCTGAAGTATCTAGGTACAAGGACAAGAGAGAGGTTGCATCATGATTTTTGGGGTGTTTGTCTCCCGTGGCAGGAGCTGGACACAAGATGACATTACGGATATTTTGTACTATGCACTATCCATTATGCATTATCATTGGGGTCCACCTGTGGGGTTAAAATGCTCACTATACCCCTAGATTAATTCACTAATTCTCAGAGGTTTCTACTATACTGATCCCTAAGGGCATCTACAAATGTTTTATGGTGCCAAAAAAAATTTAAATGTTGGTACTCCAAATGCCATTGTCTTTTGAGCCATGTCATGTCTCCATCTTGTAGATTACTGCCACGTACCCAAGAGAACCTGCTTGATGATTTTTGGCATGAATTGGGCAAAAAAAGTTTAGTGAAAAGGGTGCTCCAAAAGCTAGATTTTGCTCGTCACTTCTCAGGCCTGCTGTGCCCCCAGTCTGTAGTCTATTGCTACATATGGGGCATTGCCATACCCATAGTAACCCACAGAATGATTTTTGGGGTGTTGATCCACAGTGGCATGAGTTGGGCTGAATAAATGTATTCCTACTTTTGCACATTTGAGAAAACAATGCAATTTTACACTGCCCCCTTCATTTTGTATTACATTTGTCCCAGCATCTCAGGGGTTAAAATGTTCATACAACCCTAGATAAATTCTTTGAGGGGTGGTCTTAGAATGGGGTCACTACTTGGGGGTTTCTATTGTACTGGTACCTCAGGGGCACCCCAACATTAGTCTAGTGACAAGGGTGCTCCAAAAGCAAAATTTCGCTCCTTCTCTTCTCAGCCCAGTCGTGTGCCAAGCCTATCAATTTTTGGTACATGTGTGGTATTTCCGTACCGGGTCCAGCCCACAGAATGATTTTTGGGGTGATTGTCTAAAGTGCCATGAGTTGGGCACAATATACAAGGCACTAAAATGACATTTTTGATAAAAACACAATTTTTGCTTTGCACCATTTACTTTGCATTAGATTTTTACCAGCATGTTGGGAGTTAAAATGCTCACCGTACCCCCAGATAAATTCTTTGAGGGGTGTAGTTTCCAAAATGGTATAATGTCTTAGGGGTTTTTATTGCAATGGTACATTTTGCAAAGCGGAACTGTAAAAGCAAAATTTCACTCCTTCCCTTCTCAGCCTTGCTGTGTGCCAAGCCTGTCAATTATTGGCACATGTGTGGTATTGCCACTCGGCACAACCCACAGAATGATTTTTGGGGTGTTTGTCTAAAGTGACATGAGTTAGGCACAGTATATTAGGTGCTAAAATGACATTTTTTAGCTAAAAATGTAATTTTTACAATGCACCATTTACTTTGGATTAAATTTTGACCATTATGTTGGGGGTTAAAATGCTCACCACAACCCCAGATAAATTATTTGAGGGGTCTAGATGTCACCATATGGGAGTTTTCTATTGTACTGTTACTTCAGGGACTCTTCAAGTACACTGTGGCACCACAAAATATGTGCAGCCAAATTGGCTTTCCAAAAGCCCAATTGTACGAACATTGTTCAGGACATCTCTGTGCGACTAAAGAGCAGTTGACATCCACGTGTCTGGTATTGCCATACTCGGAAGAAGCAGTGCAAAAATTTTAGGATGTATATTTACCTTGAATTACTTCTGAATGTGTCCATTTTAGGGCTAAATTAGAATAATCTTATTAAAAAATTGAAATTTCAAAATTTCCAATCCATCTTTGTTTGCTTCCAGAGAAAGATGCTGATTTGAATAGTTTGAGAAGTTGGGTTTATAAAATGGTGTTACTCGTGGGGGTATATAGCACAAAAGCCTTGTAGGGCACTTCCAAACTGAATTGGTAACTAAAAATATAATAAATATAAAAAATATAAAAATTTAGCATTTTTCTAATCTCTTGAAAATCTGAGAAGTTGCTACTAAAACTTGAAACCTTCTCAGATCCGTGAAAAAAATGGAAATGTAAAACAAATTATGGAAATAAAAAGAAGACCAATGGCAAAAGGTTTCTACTAAAAAAAATTGTGGTATGACTTTTTGATCTAAAGTAGAACATTTAAAACTTTGAAAATTGTCATTTTTTTAAATTTTTCCTAAATTATTAGTCTGTTGGTTTTTTTATGTGTATCTTTTTTAATGGGGTGCTTTTAAATACTTTTTTCTGGTCACTGTGTATGACTGATGTGATGAATAAAAAATTAATTATGTCTACCATATGAAGGAGTGGTTACTCTACTTACTCAATGCTATTGAACTTTTACCAAATGAGATCCCAATACCAGGCAGTCCCCGGGTTACATGGAAGATAGGTTCTGTAGGTTTGTTCTTAAGTTGAGTTTGTATGTAAGTCAGAACTGTATGATTTATTATTGTAGCCCCAGTCAAAATTTTTTTGGTCTCTGTGACAATTGGATTTTAAAAATGTTGGGTTGTCATAAAAACTGTGATAACAATAAATCTTAATTACAGACACCTGTGATAACTGTTACAGCTGATCATTGTAGCCTAGGACTAAAGTACAGTAAATTACCAAAATCTAGAGGTCCGTTTGTAACTAGGGGTCGTATGTAAGTCAGGTGTTCTTAAGTAGGGGACTGTACTGTAATATTTTCAGGCAACACTATAATAGATAATTAATCTAACCTTGTTTTTTGATGGTGGAAAACAAAAGCACCTAAGAAAACCCATTCACAAACAAAGTATGTATTTTTTTTTTAATTAAAATGGGATATATAGTACAGTCAGAGGTAGGATTCTAGTTTTTAATATTAGGCTCCCAGCTTGGTGTAGTGTGCCACAACAAAAAGACCATACTTTCTGTAATAAACTATTACAATTGGGACCAGTTTAATGGTGGTGGATCCCCTTAGGTGCAAACTGGTGGGGGCTCTCATCACAATTTTTTCAATAAAGTAAATGTGGCCCCCTGGAAATCCCAGATAACTAACTTTCCCTGTAAGGAAACCGTTCATCAGGGAAGTCATTTTTACATGATGACAGGTTCCATTAGCCTCTGGCATGTTGATTTAAAAATGTCTTGTTCTGCATATAAATAATTTAACTGATTTTTAATTGTTACTTTAACATTACCTGGCTCTTTGCAAGCAGCCTCTGCTAAGTCCCTGAGGACGGTAGTTTAAACAGCACTAATCATCTCCTCCCATACCTCAGCCACTCCCCTGCTCTCTACAGCTGCTTGCGCCAACTCACTTCAGCAAGCAATTCTCATTTGAACTAAACGTCCACCAACCCCCTGGGACTCACTACACACTGCTAACTGGCATTCAGGTAATCTTAAAGAAACAATTAATAAGCAGTGTAATTGTTCTGATGCATTTTTTAAATCAACAGCCAGAGTCTATTTAATCACCCAATCAAGCAGTGTCCAGCACCTTAGCAAACACAGGCATGCCCTATGTGGGCAGGCATGTGATTGTCTGGGCTGGATATATGACTCTGCATAATAAGTGCATTGTCACATGTTCAGACACCATTACGCATAGCAAATAGAGCTAGGGAGAGCAAAACAACAGCAAGGTCACTTAGATGTATAGAAGAGGCTCCTATTATTAGGGACAGGTGGAAATCTGAAAAAAATTCCCACTACAACGGCACTCTGAATTATTACTGTGCAGGTATATTTTTACTGATTATAGAGCAGTGGCTCTTAACCTTTCTAATGCTGTGATGACCCCAAACCATGTACAAGAATATAACTATAATACTGCCCCCTAAGTAAAACAATATAATTACTATAACACTGCACGCTTATCTTCCTCCTCACCTCACTCAGGGAGCTCCCCATGTCTGTTACCCCCTCCTCACACAAAACTCCCCCCTGGTATTGCCCCACCCCCTGGTCTTGTCACACCACTCCCCCTTCCTCCACAACACAAAATTCCCTACCAGATCTGCCCCCACTTCACAGCACAAACCCCTCTAAAATCTGCCCCCCCTCCACAACAAAGAATCCCCTCCCCAGATCTTACCCAGAATCCTCACAGGTCTAGTCCTCCATCCTTATTCCCCTCTTCACTGTCAGCAGCCCTGCTGTATGTGATTTGGAAGCCAGAGGGTCATGTGATGATTACATCATCAGAGGTCCTTTAGCCGCAAGGCTGTAGGAGCTGTATTTCTATTGCTATAGCGACCCCTGTAGCGTGACCTTAAATGATGTCATTCAAGGTCCCACAGCCACTAGTGTGTGCATTCGCGGCCAAAACACAATAAAATCGTGTCACCAATAGCTTTAGGTGACCCCTGTGTTTTGGTTGATCGACCCCAGCCGGGGTCCCGACCCACAGGTTGAGAACCACTGGTTTAAACCCTTGCCTTTCAGGCTCCATATGTTACCGTCCACTACAGCTTTGAACATGCAGCTACCATTATTTTATAGACAATAATCTTGTCTATCTCAGTCATAAATTTGCCTTGCAACTATTTAGCTTAGTTACAAACATGGTGTGACGCAAAGTGCAGAAGTCTGAAATGGTGACTTAAAAGAAAGATGTTGAAGCCTTGATTTCAATGTAGTCATTGTAGAATTATTAAAGTCCTACTTTTAAAAACAGTACGCAACAGGTGAAAAAATTGGAAACAGTGAGATGAAAGTAAAGTAGTACTGGGCTCTAAATGCAAATGGGTCTGCAAGAATTAAGGAAAAGGGGGCTAATTGATCAAATAAACTGTCAAGTTTGGTAAAGGAAGCCTGATGATATGGAATTGTTTCACAACAAAGAGTGTTGGATACATTGCAAGGATCATTGTTTAAGTTTATATGAGTTGCTTTCTACTCTCAAGCGCTATGGGTATAACAATCAGGCATACTTTAATCTGATCTAAAACATACCCAGAAGAATTCTGAAAGTGAAAGATGGCTTTACAAAATGCTAATAAAATAATACATGTTTTAAATTAGTTTTTTAAGAACAAAACAGCATCAATACAAAGCATTTGCTAAATAGTTAAAAAGTCAAATTTATGTAGTATGAGAAACATTATTAGCCTTTTGTTTGTCAATATATAATCGAAGTGGCTCAGGAGCCCATGGGCCATCTCTACCTACGGACACAGTACAACAGAAATTGCAAGCACTGTACAGTATTGTTCCACCTGGACAAGCAATAAAATCTCACCTTTCTATGTGGTCTCAAAGGGCAGAGAATAAGTTTCATCTGATTACTAAAAATACTGTGGCCAAATAGGTGGACTGCTGGGAACAAATAAAAACAAAACATGATTGACACAAAATATGTGCACTAATATTCAAGTAAAAAATACATGAGCCAGACAAATATGTTCACATTTTAACCCCTTAAAGGAGGTTGCCCATGAAAAAAAGTTCTAAAATTTTAATCCCCTATTGATATTTACACAATAAAGATGCCAGCAGGAAGTGTCTGTTTTGTGTCTATTGAATCAAAATGACCATTATAAATTAAAGGTCCAAGCATTCCAGTTGAATGGCCACCAAGGTCTCCCTATCTGACCCCCTTAGACCCCCTTTGGGGTCTGCTCAAAGCAATTGTCTATACTGTGAAGATACGGAGATGTGCAGCATCTGAAACAATGGTCACAGCGGGGGTCATTTACTAAGGGCCCGATTCGCTTTTCCCGACAGGTTACCCGAATATTTCCGATTTGCGCCGATTTTCCCTGTATTGCCCCGGGTTTTTGGCGCACGCGTTCGGATTGTGTCGCATTGGCGTCGGCACGCACGAGGAGGAAATCGGGGCCGTGGCCGAACGAAAACCTGACGGATTGGCAGAAACCGCCACATTTTTTTTAAAAAAAGGGTCGCGGGACACGCACTTACCTTCACCAAGTATAGGATCGTGAACTGCGGCAGGCCTCGGCGGTCATCAGCGCAGCAGCGACACCTGGTGGACATCGGAGGAACTACCTTAGTGAATCCCGGCCGGACCCGAATCCACCGTAGAGAACGCGCCGCTGGATCGCGAATGGGCCGGGTAAGTAAATCTGCCCCAGTGAGCCTGTGTTAGCATTTTTTCTGTGGTGTTGCTATCAGTATCTCAAGAGAAGGAGAAGAGGGTTGCATTGACAATCCAACACAATGAGCAGCACTTTTAACAGACCGGATCCACACTTTTTGTGAGTACTATGGGGCAGATTTATCAAACTGTCTGAAAGTCAGAATATTTCTAGTTGCCCATGGCAACCAATCACAGCTCCTCTTTAAAATATTCATGAGCACTGATAAAATAAAAGCTGAGCTGTGATTGGTTGTCATAGGCAACTAGAAATATTCTGACTTTCGGACAGCTTGATAAATCTGCCCCTATGTGTTGTCTAATTACCTACAAACGATTATGTATTTAAAGAAAGAAGGTAAATATATTCTTATTACTACACTTGCCCATTATTTGAGTGCCCGAGGTTTGAGTGCCCGAAAAGAGCCATAAGGACAGATATACTTGTATGTAATTGGTTTTATTATTGTTTTGTTTGATTGGAACAGTAGTTTTATTCATGGCTTTGGCATATTTTGAATGTGTTTCTCAGCGTCCCATTAGAGCTTTTATTTTTGCACATGTTTATTATTCACAGAGTGACACAGCATCTGGGCACGCACTTAAATGACGCTTTGGTCAAGCTTGACTGAAGTTTGTAAAGAATTAAACACCTGGGATCTGAATTTTTTTCCAATACCGGGTTTTAGTGCCGGGTCTGGGCTGTGATGACATAGCAGATAACCGCACTTGCAGGACGCAATGTTCTACAATCTTCTTCTGACGGGCCACCATAGAAAGGTGGTGTGTCAGTAAGAGTACCCCAAACAGCCGTCATAAAAACAAGATATAGCGGTCATTAATGAGTTAATTTATTAAAAATTGCTGAATAACAACTGATGAGTAAAATTAAAATAACAATACGGTTATAATGTCCCATTGACAGTTTCAAACAACCCTTTCTCAAAATCAGGACTAAGAGAATGACAAGTAACTACATGGTAGAATGTAGATATATATACACTCACAATACAACCCAAGTGGGAGGTAATAAATTAATTGACACATTAATGACAGAGTTTTAATTCATAAAATCACTTCATTTCATAAATAACATATAGTACTTAAACATTTACAGTGTGGTGAAATGGCGCTACTCATGGTTGCTAAACATGGGCATGCGACCATGGACTCATACGCGCATTACACTGCGCATATACACCTGCATTACAATCAAAAGCCAATTATTGTAATGCTCTGCTCCAGGTGAAACCTTTCAATAAGGAAAACTCCTCATTCTTATTAGCCACCTCTTCTTCCTTCTCCAGAAGTTTTCAAGGCATGTCAAGGCATGAAGAGCTTTTTCAATATTTTTTGAAATATGTTGACTGTAGCCCTGACAATGGTGTCATTGGCGTTGACTATATTGGTGGCATATTGGAACCAGTGCAGCTCTGATCAAATGTCCCTCATATAGGCCCAGTCACTGGTGGGAAAGTTCTTTTGATCTCTACTTCGACTCACCCGGGCAGCAGCAGGGTGTAAATATGCGAACACGTCGGACATTTTATGTCGCAGTTTCAGCAGGTTTGTGTAGTTGGCCAGGACCCTTTCCACTAGCAGGTTTAGCACATGTCCAAGAGAAGGCATGTGAGTCAACCAGGTTTGGCCCAAAGCTGCAATAGGGTTCCAGCCATTCTCCCTGCCCTTGCTTACTCATCCATGCATATTTTCCCAGAATCCCTCTAGTGGAGCATCCATGGCTATAAGACTAAACACACCTACATGGTGGCCTTTTTTGGCAGTCTCGTAAGGAGACCCTGGTCACAAGCCTCTCACTCAGCCAAACCAGTTCTCTACACTATACTGAGGAGACCCAATCAGGTGCTGGGAAACTGTGCTGTCTAGAGTTGGGAGACCTTCTGGACTGGTTTGGTTTTAATCCCACATCATGTCAAAAGGCCTCTTGTAGGTCATGTTTGATGTCAAGGGAGCTGCCTTACAAGGTTGTCAGCTGCCACTAAAAGTAGTGGTGGCTGGGAACAATTGATGCTATCCGATATTTAAAGCTGTCTGTCTCCACAAGCCTGAATGGGAGCATTTCAAAGGCCAGCAATTTGAACATGCTCTTATTCAAAACTGGAGGACCGGAGCTTTCTCTTCATGATTTGGATAATTGAAAGCTGAATGGATGGTGTGGAGAGGCTTGGTGATGGTGCTGCTGGTGGTGGTAGTGTTAGCAGAGGGAGCCTTAGGGGACTTCAGGCTTTTTTGGTGCCTCATCCACTGAAGCTTGTGCTTACTTTGTAGATACCTGGTCATACACGAGGTGCTTAGATTGCCAAGACTTTATGGACTGTCCAGAACTTCATGCAAAAGACATGTGTTTGTATTCTGCACTCTTGGAGAACACTGGAAGAACACTCTGGCCTTTGTTTTTTTGGTCCCTGGGCCCTAGGCAGTGACAGGTGACAACATAACTACAGGATAACTCTTTTGCTTGTTATGCTGGCTGCCTGGGGCTCCTGATCACTTCATCGTACAAACTATCACTGCCTTCCACTCATGTAGGGTCTATGACCTCACCATTGCCCCTCGTTTATTCTACCACAGAGCCCTCTCCGCTGCCCATTTTCTTTAACATCACATTACAGAAAGGCATAGTTTTGGGTTTCATAATCATCGTAGATGTCTTCTGAATGTCCATCATCCACAACCTCATTCTCCAACACAAGGTTTTGGGAATCATTCAACTTCAATTCAGTTTTGGGGGAAGGGGCAGGTGAATGGACCACAGATTCACAACCAATTCATCATAGAGCATTAGTTAATGCTCCATGACTATTGTGTGAGAAGTAGAGATGAGCGAACATGCTCGTCCGAGCTTGATGCTCGGTCGAGCATTAGGGTACTCGAAACTGCTCGTTACTCGGACGAATACTTCGCCCGCTCGAGAAAATGGCAGCTCCCGCCGTTTTGCTTTTTGGCGGCCAGAAACAGAGCCAATCACAAGCCAGGAGACTCTGCACTCCACCCAGCATGACGTGGTACCCTTACACGTCGATAGCAGTGGTTGGCTGGCCAGATCAGGTGACCCTGGGATAGACTAGCCGCTGGCCGCGCTGCTCGGATCATTCTGTCTCTGGATGCCGCTAGGGAGAGAGCTGCTGCTGCTCAGGGAAAGCGTTAGGGTGTTCTATTAGCTTACTGTTAGGCAGGAGTGATTCTCAAAGAACCCAACAGCCCTTCTTAGGGCTACAATAACGTTCTACTTTTTTTATTTTAATTTGCATCTTTTACCATTTTGTGAGGAATTAGCAGGGGGACTTGCTACCGTTGTGTTTAGCTCTTAGTGGCACACATATCCATAGCAAAGACCGAAGTGGGAAAATTCAGTAGGGGTTGGATTTCTATTAGGCAATAACTCAGTGTCATCTCATCTGGCATAGTACTGTGCTTCCTTTGATACTTGGCTAGAAAATAGCCATAGGAGAATACAAACAGCTTCTTGAAGCCTACAGTAGCGTTCTATATATTTGATTTCTGGTTGATCTGCTGGTGGCTGTAGTTTCTGCAGTGCATGTACTTGCCAATTCTGAGCAATTTGTAGTGAGACTTGCGACCGCTGTGTTCTGCGCTTAGTGGCGCACATATCCATAGCAAAGGCTGAAGTGGCAAAATTCAGTAGGGGTTGGATTTCTATTAGGCAATAACTCAGTGTCATCTCATCTGGCATAGTACTGTGCTTCCTTTGATACTTGGCTAGAAAATAGCCATAGGAGAATACAAACAGCTTCTTGAAGCCTACAGTAGCGTTCTATATATTTGATTTCTGGTTGATCTGCTGGTGGCTGTAGTTTCTGCAGTGCATGTACTTGCCAATTCTGAGCAATTTGTAGTGAGACTTGCGACCGCTGTGTTCTGCGCTTAGTGGCGCACATATCCATAGCAAAGGCTGAAGTGGCAAAATTAAGTAGGGGTTGGATTTCTATTAGGCAATAACTCAGTGTTATCTCATCTGGCATAGTACTGTGCTTCCTTTGATACTTGGCTAGAAAATAGCCATAGGAGAATACAAACAGCTTCTTGAAGCCTACAGTAGCGTTCTATATATTTGATTTCTGGTTGATCTGCTGGTGGCTGTAGTTTCTGCAGTGCATGTACTTGCCAATTCTGAGCAATTTGTAGTGAGACTTGCGACCGCTGTGTTCTGCGCTTAGTGGCGCACATATCCATAGCAAAGGCCGAAGTGGCAAAATTCAGTAGGGGTTGGATTTCTATTAGGCAATAACTCAGTGTCATCTCATCTGGCATAGTACTGTGCTTCCTTTGATACTTGGCTAGAAAATAGCCATAGGAGAATACAAACAGCTTCTTGAAGCCTACAGTAGCGTTCTATATATTTGATTTCTGGTTGATCTGCTGGTGGCTGTAGTTTCTGCAGTGCATGTACTTGCCAATTCTGAGCAATTTGTAGTGGGACTTGCGACCGCTGTGTTCTGCGCTTAGTGGCGCACATATCCATAGCAAAGGCCGAAGTGGCAAAATTCAGTAGGGGTTGGATTTCTATTAGGCAATAACTCAGTGTCATCTCATCCGGCATAGTACTGTGCTTCCTTTGATACTTGGCTAGAAAATAGCCATAGGAGAATACAAACAGCTTCTTGATCTTGAAGCCTACAGTAGCGTTCTATATATTTGATTTCTGGTTGATCTGCTGGTGGCTGTAGTTTCTGCAGTGCATGTACTTGCCAATTCTGAGCAATTTGTAGTGAGACTTGCGACCGCTGTGTTCTGCGCTTAGTGGCGCACATATCCATAGCAAAGGCCGAAGTGGCAAAATTCAGTAGGGGTTGGATTTCTATTAGGCAATAACTCAGTGTCATCTCATCCGGCATAGTACTGTGCTTCCTTTGATACTTGGCTAGAAAATAGCCATAGGAGAATACAAACAGCTTCTTGATCTTGAAGCCTACAGTAGCGTTCTATATATTTGATTTCTGGTTGATCTGCTGGTGGCTGTAGTTTCTGCAGTGCATGTACTTGCCAATTCTGAGCAATTTGTAGTGGGACTTGCGACCGCTGTGTTCTGCGCTTAGTGGCGCACATATCCATAGCAAAGGCCGAAGTGGCAAAATTCAGTAGGGGTTGGATTTCTATTAGGCAATAACTCAGTGTCATCTCATCCGGCATAGTACTGTGCTTCCTTTGATACTTGGCTAGAAAATAGCCATAGGAGAATACAAACAGCTTCTTGATCTTGAAGCCTACAGTAGCGTTCTATATATTTGATTTCTGGTTGATCTGCTGGTGGCTGTAGTTTCTGCAGTGCATGTACTTGCCAATTCTGAGCAATTTGTAGTGGGACTTGCGACCGCTGTGTTCTGCGCTTAGTGGCGCACATATCCATAGCAAAGGCCGAAGTGGCAAAATTCAGTAGGGGTTGGATTTCTATTAGGCAATAACTCAGTGTCATCTCATCCGGCATAGTACTGTGCTTCCTTTGATACTTGGCTAGAAAATAGCCATAGGAGAATACAAACAGCTTCTTGATCTTGAAGCCTACAGTAGCGTTCTATATATTTGATTTCTGGTTGATCTGCTGGTGGCTGTAGTTTCTGCAGTGCATGTACTTGCCAATTCTGAGCAATTTGTAGTGGGACTTGCGACCGCTGTGTTCTGCGCTTAGTGGCGCACATATCCATAGCAAAGGCCGAAGTGGCAAAATTCAGTAGGGGTTGGATTTCTATTAGGCAATAACTCAGTGTCATCTCATCTGGCATAGTACTGTGCTTCCTTTGATACTTGGCTAGAAAATAGCCATAGCAATAGGATAGCATTGTTTGGTTTTAAAAACTCAAAAAAAAACAAAAAACACAAAAAAAAAAAAAAAAACACAAAAAAAAACAAAAAAAAGTAAAAAAAAAAATAAAGTTATAACTCTCATTTTAAAAATGTTTAACCCGAGGGCTAGGGGTAGAGGACGAGGGCGGGGACGTGGGCGTCCAACTACTGCAGGGGTCAGAGGCCGTGGTCCTGGGCGGGGTGAGACACCACCTGCTGATGAGGGAGCAGGGGAACGCCGCAGAGCTACACTCCCTAGGTTCATGTCTGAAGTTACTGGGACTCGTGGTAGAGCACTGTTGAGGCCAGAACAGTGCGAACAGGTGATGTCGTGGATTGCTGACAATGCTTCAAGCAATTTGTCCACCACCAGTCAGTCTTCCACGCAGTCCACCCATGTCACCGAAATCGCCACTCCTCCAGCTCCTGCACCTCAGCCTCCTCCCCCCCAGTCTGCCCCCTCCCAGGAAAATTTGGCATTTGAACCGGCATACTCTGAGGAACTGTTTTCTGGACCCTTCCCACAGTCACAAACCACTTGTCCGGTTGCTGCTGAGCAATTTTCCGATGCCCAGGTTTTCCACCAGTCACAGTCTGTGGGTGATGATGACCTTCTTGACGTAGTGGAAGTGTGTAAAGAGGTGTCCGACGATGAGGAGACACGGTTGTCAGACAGTGGGGAAGTTGTTGTCAGGGCAGGAAGTCCGAGGGGGGAGCAGACTGAGGGATCGGAGGATGATGAGGTGACAGACCCAAGCTGGGTTGAGAGGCCGGGTGAACACAGTGCTTCTGAGACGGAGGAGAGTCCTCGACCTGAACAGGTTGGAAGAGGCAGTGGTGGGGCCAGACGGAGAGGCAGGGCCAGAGCTGGTGCATCAGCGCCACTGTCAACTAGTGAAGCTCCCGTGGTGAGGGCTCTTGCGGCGAGGGCTAGATCTTCAGAAGTGTGGAGGTTCTTTAAGGAAACACCGGATGACTGACGGACTGTGGTGTGCAACATTTGCCAAACCAGGCTCAGCAGGGGTTCCACCACTACTAGCTTAACTACCACCAGTATGCGCAGGCATATGAATGCTAAGCACCCCACTCAGTGGCAACAAGCCCGTTCACCTCCGGCCGTGCACACCACTGCTCCTTCCCCTGTGTCAGCTGCTAGTCAGCCCCCTGCCCAGGACCCTGCCACAAAAACCCCATCGTCGCCTCCACGATCCTCCACAGCATCCACCAGCGTTCAGCTCTCCATACCCCAGACGCTGGAGCGGAAACGCAAATATAGTGCAACCCACCCGCACGCCCAAGCCCTTAATGTGCACATCTCCAGATTGCTTAGCCTGGAGATGCTGCCCTATAGGCTAGTAGAGACCGAGGCCTTTCGCAACCTCATGGCGGCGGCCGCCCCTCGGTATTCGGTCCCCAGCCGCCACTACTTTTCCCGATGTGCCGTCCCAGCCCTGCACCAGCACGTGTCAGACAACATCATCCGTGCCCTGACCAACGCCGTTTCTGACAAGGTCCACCTGACCACGGACACGTGGACGAGTGCTGCCGGGCAGGGCCACTATATATCGCTGACGGCACATTGGGTTAACTTGGTGGAGGCTGGGACCGAGTCTGACCCTGGGGCTGCTCATATACTGCCGACGCCGAGGATTGCGGGGCCTACCTCGGTCCAGGTGTTTCAGGCCTACTATGCCTCCTCCTCCTCCCACCCCTCCTCCACCTCCTCCTCCGAACTACCATCCGTGGGCACGGCGCCATCAGTCGGTAGCTCTAGGCACAGCAGCAGTGCCGTCGCTAAGCGACAGCAGGCGGTGCTCAAACTGCTGAGCCTAGGCGACAAAAGGCACACCGCCCAAGAGCTATTACAGGGCATCACGGGGCAGACTGATCTGTGGCTGGCACCGCTGAACCTCAAGCCGGGAATGGTTGTGTGTGACAACGGCCGTAACCTGGTGGCGGCTCTGCAACTCGGCAGACTGACACATGTGCCATGCCTGGCCCATGTGTTAAATCTGATAGTGCAGCGTTTCCTCAAGACATACCCCAATCTGTCTGATTTGCTCACGAAGGTGCGCCGCATCTGTGCGCATTTCAGGAAGTCCAGCCCAGATGCTGCCACTCTCAGGGCAGCGCAGCGCCGCCTCCAACTGCCCGCTCACCGACTGTTGTGCGACGTGCCCACGAGGTGGAATTCAACACTGACCATGTTATCCAGAGTTTACCAGCAGCGCAGAGCGATTGTAGACTGCCAGATGTCAACTTCCACCAGAACTGGTAGTCAGGTCAGTCAGCTTCCTCAAGTCTACAATGAGGAGTGGACGTGGATGTCTGATATCTGTCAGGTGCTGAGTAACTTTGAGGAGTCAACACAGATGGTCAGTGGCGATGCCGCCATCATCAGCCTCACCATCCCGCTGCTTGGCCTGTTGAAAAACTCTCTGGTCAGCATGAAGTCGGAAGCTTTGCGCTCGTCACAAGAGACGGGGGAAGAATATTCCCTTGTTGATAGCCAAAGCACCCTGAGGTCTGTTTCTCAGCGCATATCGGAGGAGGTGGAGGTGGAGGAGGATGAGGAGGAAGAGGAGGAGAATGTTGGCGAGACACAAGAGGGGACCATTGTTGAGTCCTTCACTGTTCAGCGTGTATGGGCAGAAGAAGAGGAGTTGGAGGAGTTGGAGGAGGAGGAAATGGACAGTCAGGCCAGTGAGGGGAGTGAATTCTTACGCGTTGGTACTCTGGCGCATATGGCAGATTTCATGCTAGGCTGCCTATCCCGTGACCCTCGCGTTCAAAGAATTTATTCCAGCACCGATTACTGGGTGTTCACTCTCCTGGACCCACGGTACAAGCAAAATCTTCCCACTCTCATCCCTGGAGAGGAAAGGAGTGTGAGAATGCATGAATACCAGCAGGCCCTGGTGCACAAGCTGAAACAGTATTTCCCTTCTGACAGCGCTAGCGGCAGAGTGCGTAGTTCTGCGGGACAAGTAGCGAGGGAGAGTAGGCGAGCAGGCAGCTTGTCCAGCACTGGCAAGGGTACGCTTTACAAGGCTTTTGCCAGCTTTATGTCACCCCAGCAAGACACTGTCACCTGTCCCCAGTCTCGGCAGAGTAGGGCTGATCTTTACAGAAAGATGGTGAGGGAGTACGTAGCTGACCATACCATCGTCCTAAATGATCACACAGCTCCCTACAACTACTGGGTTTCAAAGCTGGACATGTGGCACGAACTGGCGCTCTACGCCTTGGAGGTTCTTGCCTGCCCTGCCGCTAGCGTCTTGTCCGAGCGGGTTTTCAGTGCAGCTGGTGGCATCATCACCGATAAGCGTACACGCCTGTCGACTGACAGCGCTGACAGGCTGACGCTTATCAAGATGAATAAAGCATGGATTTCTCCTAATTTCAAATCTCCAGCAGGTGAAGGAAGCTCAACCTGAATAATTTATCCACTCCTCCTCCTCCTCCTCATTTTCCTCCTTCTCCTGCTCTTTGTACAGTAAAGCAGAGGAAACTGGCTATTTTTTGACAGGGCCCACTGGCTCTACCTATAGTACTTTATGCATTTAATTTTTCTGGAGGGCCACCTACCCGGTCCTCTGTTTGAAACAATTTTTGTGAGTGCCACATACAGGCACTCAATCTATTCCATTTTTCTGGAGGGCCACCTACCCGGTCCTCTGTTTTAAAAAATTTTTGGGACTGCCACATACAGGCACTCAATCTATTCCATTTTACTGCAGGGCCACCTACCTGCTCCTCTGGTTTGAACAATTTTTGGGACTGCCACATACAGGCACTCAATCTATTCCATTTTACTGGAGGGCCACCTACCTGCTCCTCTGGTTTGAAACATTTTTGGGACTGCCACATACAGGCACTCAATCTATTCCATTTTACTGCAGGGCCACCTACCTGCTCCTCTGGTTTGAACAATTTTTGGGACTGCCACATACAGGCACTCAATCTATTCCATTTTACTGCAGGGCCACCTACCTGCTCCTCTGGTTTGAACAATTTTTGGGACTGCCACATACAGGCACTCAATCTATTCCATTTTACTGCAGGGCCACCTACCTGCTCCTCTGGTTTGAACAATTTTTGGGACTGCCACATACAGGCACTCAATCTATTCCATTTTACTGGAGGGCCACCTACCTGCTCCTCTGGTTTGAAACATTTTTGGGACTGCCACATACAGGCACTCAATCTATCCCATTTTACTGGAGGGCCACCTACCTGCTCCTCTGGTTTGAAAAATGTTTGGGACTGCCACATACAGGCACTATCCAAATTAAATTGTCTCCATAGCAGCCTCCACACTTTGTCTCCATTGCTACCTCCAAAAGTCGTCCATATAGCTGCCTCCATACATCGTCCCTTTATCAAACGAGGTGTGTCAGGCAGAAATTTGGGTTGTTTTCATGGATTCCACATCAAAGTTGTTAACTTTGTCGCCACCCTGCTGTGTAATCCCCAAAATATACTGGCAAACTTTTACCATTTAGGGATATTATTTCAGCGCTTCTTGCGCATCTGTTTACATTCCCCTCACCCGGCATATCCTAAACTTATAAGAACGCTACTACACTTGATCTTATACAAAAGGTTCTTAGAAGTGCTGTTTGGGGAGTAGCCTAGAGACAGGGGCTTGGATTGGCGAAAGCTCGCCTGGCAGCGGAACGCCAGCTCCATGCGCATCATGCGCTTCTTGCGCATCTGTTTACATTCCCCTCACCCGCCATATCCCAAACTTATAAGAACGCTACTACACTTAACTTGGTGCAGGCTGGGACCGAGTCTGACCCTGGGGCTGGTCATATACTGCCGACGCAGAGAATTGCGGGGCCTACCTCGGTCCAGGTCTCAAAGGCCTACTATACCTCCTCCCACCCCTCCTCCACCTCCTCCTCCTCCGAATTACCATCCGTGGGCATGGCGCCATCAGTCGGTAGCTCTAGGCACAGCAGCAGTGCCGTCGCTAAGCGACAGCAGGCGGTGCTGAAACTGCTGAGCCTAGGCGATAAAAGGCACACCGCCCAAGAGCTATTACAGGGCATTCCACATCAAAGTTGTTAACTTTGTCGCCACCCTGCTGTGTAATCCCCAAAATATACTTGCAAACTTTTACCATTTAGGGATATTATTTCAGCGCTTCTTGCGCATCTGTTTACATTCCCCTCACCCGGCATATCCTAAACTTATAAGAACGCTACTACACTTGATCTTATACAAAAGGTTCTTAGAAGTGCTGTTTGGGGAGTAGCCTAGAGACAGGGGCTTGGATTGGCGAAAGCTCGCCTGGCAGCGGAGCGCCAGCTCCATGCCAAGATCCAACTAACATAGTTTTAACTGCAGCACCTTTAATCTACTACTAGTTCACTGCCTCCATACATCGTCCCCTTATCAAACGAGCTGTGTCAGGCAGAATTTTGGGTTGTTTTCATGGCTTCCATGTTAACTTTGTCGCCACCCTGCTGTGTAATCCACAAAATATACTGGCAAACTTTTATCATGTACCGATATTATTTGAGCGCTTCTTGCTCACCTCCTTTGGTTCCTCTCTGCCACCCATTGGTTTGAAGCCTGAGTCCATTTAGGGTATGTCGCCATGACACTCTCTAGCCTGCTGCCGCTGCCTCTGCATGCCGTCCCCTATAGTGTCAGGGTCAATTATTGGATGTTTTAGATGCTATCTAGCTTCATTCTGTCACTCTGTCATGGCCATGCTGTTGCCCATAATTTTGGCATAATGGTGCGATTATGCAGCCTCAGAGGCATCCATGCATGCTGCCCCTGCTGTTTCCTGTCCATTTCCGTGGTGTTTCCATCCTTTTCTGAGGTTCCCAGGTGTTTGGCCAAGCTTCCCTGTGCAGAGCCTTGGTCCCCTTGAAAAATGCTCGAGTCTCCCATTGACTTCAATGGGGTTCGTTATTCGAGACGAGCACTCGAGCATCGGGAAAAGTTCGTCTCGAATAACGAGTACCCGAGCATTTTAGTGTTCGCTCATCTCTAGTGAGAAGGCTTTGCTGTTTTGAAAAGGATGAAATTGTCATGTCCCTGTCCCTTAATTCCTGCATTCCTCATTTAAAAAAACCGTCAGTATTGTTTTAAGTTACAACTGATGCAAATACTTTTAAGACTGGTAATGTGAAGTAACACTGTTGCAAATAGGTGTAAAACTGTATTTTACCTTAAAGAGGACCTTTCACCACCTCACACGTGTTAAGATTATAACACCATCCTGTAGGAGCAGCTACACAGATTCAGGCGCGCTTGGAATTTTCCTTCTAGCCCCCACGGTTGCGGAGATATCATTCTGAGGTTCTGACCATTGTAATCTGAGCTGGGGCTGGAGCTGGAGGCATGCGTTATGTCAATCTTCTCTCATACTGTCCAATCAGAGGCAGAGAAACGATTATGAATATTGAGCTGTGATTTTTTTCTATGTTCATCTAATGGTTGTGTTCACACACATTCCGCTAATATACTGTTGACATTCTGTTTACGATGTTTGGCAGTTTTGTTTGTAGTTGCATTTACGCGGTTTTTGCACCATTAATGATTACGCGCCATTTGCGGCAGTAATGATTACGCGGCGTTTGCGGCAGTAATGATTACGCAACGTTTGCGCCAGTAATGATTACGCGGCGTTTGCGGCAGTAATGATTACGCAACATTTGCGCCAGTTGCGACTACGCGGCATTTGCGCCAGTTGCAATTACCTGACGTTTAATCCAGTTCTGATTACGCAGCGTTTGCGCCAGTTGTTATTACGTGCCATTTGCGCCATGGTTATGCTTACACGGCATTTGAGTCACGGTTATGCAGCGTGTGCATCACGGTTATGCTTATTCTGCATTTGTGACAGGGTTACGCTTACGCGGCATTTGCGTCCCATTTACGCTTACTCTGTGTTCGTGTCCTGTTTACGATTACGCGGCATTTGCGCCAGTTGCGATTATGCTGCGTTTGTGCCACAGTTATGCTTACATGGCATTTGAGTCATGGTTATGCAGCGTGTGCATCACGGTTACGCTTATTCCGCATTTGTGACAGGGTTATGCTTACGCGCTATTTGCGTCCCATTGATGCTTACTCTGTATTTACGTTCCGTTTACGCTTACGCTGCGTTTGTGTCACAATTGCGCATATGAGCATTTGCGGCACATTAACACTTACGCAACAGTTGCGCCATGTTTATGCTTACGTGCCGTTTATGTGACGTTTACGCTTACACTGCAATTATGTTTCCGCTGAAATTATGTCACGTTTACACTTACACAGTGTTTTTCATTATGGTTATTCTTACGCACTCTTTGCGTCAAGGTTGCGATTCGCTGCATTTGCAGCACACTTTCGCCTACGGGCCACTTGTCTCACATTTATGTTTGCATTTATGCGTACGCACCACTTGTGGCGCATTTTTACGTGCATGAAGTGTTTGAGGTGCGTTTACAGATTTTCTGTTTATGTTGAATTTGCGCCATGTTTAACCCCTCCTCGGGTCCCGGTGCATGGAGAGGGCTCGCGGGCCGAGCCCTCTCCATAGCCGGTAAGTCTTTGCTGCATATTGCAGCAAAGGCTTACCGGTAACACCCGCTATCGGTGCTAGCACCGATCGCGGGTGCTTTCACGGCGATCGCCGCCGGCAATGCTGCCGCCATCTTGCCGCGGATCGCCGCTCCCCCATGACGTCACGGGGAGCGGTGATCCGTTGCCATGACAGCTTCGGGTCTCACGAAGGCCCGAAGCTGTCTCGTTTTAACTCATTCATTACAATGTGCTATCAGCACATTGTAATGAATGAGGAGTAAAATCCCCATATACTGCCATATTGCAGTATGGCAGTATATGGTAGGATCGATCAGACAACCTAGATTTAAAGTACCCTAGGGAGTCTGAAAAATAGTAAAAAAAAGTAAAAAAAAAAAAACTATAATAAAAAACCCTAAAAATTCAAATCACCCCCCTTTCCCTAGAACTGATATTAATATTAATAAACAGTAAAAATCATAAACACATTAGGTCTCGCCACGTCCGAAAATGTCCGATCTATCAAACTATAATAGCGGTTTTTCACTGCGTTTAACCCCATAACGGAAAATAGCGTCCAAAGTCAAAAATGACATTTTTTTGCCATTTTGGAAAATATAAAAAAATTAATAAAAAGTGATCAAAAGGTTGCACTGTCCTAAAAATGATAGCAATGAAAACGCCATCAAAAGTTGCAAAAAATGACACCACCCACAGCTCCATACACCAAAGTATGAAAAAGTTATTGCCGCCAGAAGATGGCAAAATAAAAAAAAAAATTTTGTACAGGAGGTTTTAATTTTTTTAAATGTATGAAAACATTATAAAACCTATACAAATTTGGTATCCCCTTAATCGTACCGACACAAAGAATAAAGTAGACATGTCATTTGTGGCACACAGTGAAAGCTGTTAAATCCAAGCCCACAAGAAAACGTTGCAAATGTGTTTTTTCACCATTTTCACTGCATTTGGAATTTTTTTCCCGCTTCCCAGTATGCGCCATGGAATATTGAATCCCGTCACTACGAAGTGCAATTTGTTACGCAGAAAATAAGCCATAACAGAGCTCTTTATGTGGAAAAATCAAAAAGTTATAGATTTTTGAAGGTGGGGAGTGAAAAATGGAAGTGAAAAAACTAAAAAAGGCCAAGTCGTTAAGCTTACATAGCATTCGCCTTTATGTCGAGTGCGACTTGTGTTTTTGCTTATGTAAATGGCGCTTGCGTTTACGGCACATTCAAACTTACATTTACATGCTATTTGCATTTATGTCTGGTTAGCATCATGTTTACGCTTATGTGGTGCATGCGTTGATGTCTCGTTTGCACTTACGTTTACACAGCGTTTGCGTTCACCAATGCGTGTAACATTGCATTTTTACCAAACAGACTATTGGGGCGAGCACAGCTCTAGTGTTAACTGGTCCACACACTGGCAATTAAGCAACTGGAAATTGGAAGAAAAGAAGTGTGCTATAATGCACCGAAAATAAGGTACTGTAACCTCTAAGAGTGAGAGTTCACCTTATATGCACTGTAGAGACATTCTAGGGAGTGTGTTCTGGTGTGTCCGCGACCGGAAGTAGTATGGCGGTAAACCGGAAGTGCTCACAACCGGAAGTAGTATGACGGTAAACCGGAAGTGTACGCACTCAGTGTCACATCTTACTAGCTAGTGGCGCATGCGCATCCTCGGCCGAGGTATTAAGTATAGCATAGCTAGGCTGACTGGTTGCTAGGTGATACCGATGCTACAAAAAGGCGTGACACATATCGGAATGTCTGCAATCATGCATGTATAAAGGCGTAAGATATAACATACATCATTATAGCTTAATCGTACACATTATCAAGGTGAGCTAATGACTTACATTCTACCATAAACATTCTATGTATGTAGTTGTAACCAACAAGGTTCAGGTAATAATACACAAGTGTGTTATACAACAAAATTAAATTCTATACAATAAAAAAGGTATTAACACAAATTTTTACCCGGGAAAAAAAAAAAAAATTATTTTTGCTGTGGAGCAATTGAGACAGAGTCCAATACCTAAATGGAAAAAAGGTTCATGCACAGAAAGGACCAATTAGGCCTGCACAGGTAATGTTCATCAGACGACAACGAATTATCAAGGATGTTCTTCCGCATGGGATGTTCCACTCTGGGTTGAGAGAGGCTCCAGAGTGTGGTCAAGTCTGGTATAGTATAAACCCTTAATATCGGAGAATATTGGCAGTAAGCTGTTTAACCCCTTCACGCTCCGTGACGGATATATCCGCCACGGAGCTGTGAAGGTTGTATGAAGAAGGCTCACGGGCTGAGCCTTCTTCATACAGAGATGGGCTTTGCTGCATATCGCAGCAAAGACCCATCGCTATCACCCGCGGTCGGTGCTTGCACCGATCGCGGGTGTTAACCTCTTCTTTGCCGCCGGCAAAGTCGCCGGCGGCACTTTAAATTTGGCGGCGCGTGGGCGCCGCCATCTTACCTCCGATCGCCGCTCCCCCGAACGTCATCGGGGGGCGGCGATTGGTTGCCATGGTAGCCTCGGGTCTTCGTTTGACCCGAGGATACATGGCTTCTGCACATGCATTACAATGAGCCTGTGGCTCATTGTAATGTATAGTGTGCAGAAATGCCATATACTGCGATACAGTAGTATTGCAGTATATGGCAGGAGCGATCAGACCATCTAGGGTTAATGTACCCTAGAGGGTCTAAGAAACAGTGGAAAAAAAGAGAAAAAAAAAAGTTTAAAAAATGTAAAAAAATAATAAAATATTAAAAGTTCAAATCACCCCCCTTTCCCTAGAACTGATATAAAATATAATAAATAGTAAAAATCACAGACACATTAGGTATCGCCGCGTCCCAAAATGCCCGATCTATCAAAATATAAAAACGGTTACGGGCGGCGGTGACCTCCGGAACGGCAAATGGCGCCCAAATGTCCAAAATGCGACTTTTACACCTTTTTAGATGACATAAAAAATGTAATAAAAAATGATCCAAATGTCGCACAGTCCTCAAAATGGTAGCAATGAGAACGTCGGCTCATTTCGCAAAAAATGACCCCTCACACATCTCCATGCGCCAAAGTATGAAAAAGTTATTAGCGTCAGAAGATGGCAAAAAAATTTTTTTCTTTTTTGTACACATTCGTTTAATTTTTGAAAATTTATTAAAACGCAATAAAACCTATATAAATTTGGTATCACCGCGATCGTACCGAACCAAAGAATAAAGTAGGCATGTTATTTGGAGCGCAGAGTGAAAGTCGTAAAAACTGAGCCCACAAGAACATGCAGTTTTTTTCAATTTTTCCACATTTGGAATTTTTTTGCGGCTTCCCACTACATGGCATGGAATAATAAATAACATCATGGGAAAGTAAAATTTGTTACGCACAAAATAAGCCCTCACACAGCTCTGTACACGGAAAAATGAAAAAGTTATGGATTTTTGAAGATGGAGAGCGAGAAATCAGCGAAAATACCCTGCGTCCTTAAGGGGTTAAGAATTTAAAAAATGCTGTAAACAAAGTAAACATTAATGCATGAACACATTTTGTGCTTTTGTGCTGTTTAAATATGCCCAATATCCAGAACCACGGCTATCCAAAATGTGTAAAATGCTGTAAACAAAGTAAACATTAATACATGAACACATTTTGTGCTTTTGTGCTATTTAAGTATGCCCAATATCCGAAACCACGGCTATACAAAGTGTATATGTGCAGTTCATGCACATACCAATGTGCATGAAAGTGAAAAGTGCTCAGTATAAGAGGAATTTTTTTTTTTTTTTTTTAATAAATCACATGGAGATGAGGTGCAATTAGCCAAGTCGGTGCAAAAAGACGATATATAGTGAAACTAGGATAGGGGGTCATAAGGACCCAAAGACTAAGAGACCGTCTAGTGGTCAATGCTGTGATGAAAGTGACGAAGAGAAAAGAACCCCACATGCAAAGTGGATGAAATAAGTGGTGGGCATGAAAAGCCGCCTAAAAACTCGAAAGTTCATATACGGTAAAAGAGACAATAGTAAAGAAGGATGTGCCATAAGGTAGTCTAAGGCTAGAAAATAGCGTGTGTTATAAATAATATATATTTACCTGCGCCAAATGCTCATACAAATTATCTTTGTTTATAAAAGCCAGTAAATAATAAATCTTCGTTCAACCCAAGTGGAGAAAGAGAGCCCAACTCGTAGATCCATTTGGCTTCGCGTCTTAAGAGTTCAAGTGAGGTATTTGCACCCCTGATGTTTGTGAAAACCCTGTCAAGTCCAACCACTCGTAGTCCCTTTATTTTGCCTCCATGATGTGACCTGAAGTGTGAGGCCACTGAGGAAAGGGTCTTGCCTAGGTGAAAGTGGGAATGGGCATTGTTTATGCTGGACACATGTTGTTGAATCCTCCTTCTTAATTGTTGAGAGGTCTGACCAACATATAGTTTGTTACAAGGACAAATCAGGACATAGATCACGTTTTTTACTTTGCAATTGATGTAGTGTCGAAGAGTAAATGATTTGTGGTTAACCTCCAATTTTTTTGTTTGTTGCATCAATGGACACACAGAGCATTCCCCACAGGGACATTCTAAAAAATGTGTAAATGCAATGTCAACAGAATATTAGAATGTGTGTGAACATAGCCTTTAGATGCATATAGAGAAATTATATCTCACCACTGACAGAAAGAGAGAAGAATAGCATAACACACGCCCCCAGCTCCTGCCCCAGCTCCTCCTCTCTGACCAAACACAGATTGTAATGGTCAGATCTCGTGACTAATAACTTTGCAACCGTGGGGGCTAGAGGGAAAATTCAAAGTGCACGTGAATCTATGTAGCCACCCCTACAGAATGGTATAATAATCTCCATATAAGTGAAGAATCGAAAGGTCCTCTTTAACACTGGATGATACAGGAAATGCAAACCATACTGCAACAGTGTATTTAAGATTTTGATAGAACAGCAAACAATAATGTGATGGCACTCAATGCAACCGCAAACTATAATGCGACGGCGCCTTTCAGATTTTAATGGAATGGCAATCTATAATTCAAAAGCACCTTTAAGATTTAAACTTTTTATCATTCAAAGATTTTGACTAATTTGTTAAATATACAAACAACAATCGAATAATTCAAGGTAACACTGCAGTTGCCTTGGTAGGTGTATGCATAAGAATATTTAGAAAAAATACTGTTAGATAAAGACATAGGTAACCAAAATGAAGTTACAGTAGTGGCAACATTATTACATGCTGAAGATAAGAATTGGACAAAGCTCAGTAACATATGTGTTTTGAGTAACAACAGAAGAACAGAAAGAGAAAGAAGAGTGGGTTAGGAAGGAGGAGACAGAGACAGGGTAAGAAAATAGAAGAGTAAGAATAAAGGGGGATGGGCTGAGCTGGGGGAGGATATAGTGCGCTCTCCCAGCACCTCCTGCAGGAGTGCCACCTACAAGTGCAGATAAAGCTCCCCAAACTGTCCATGCTGAGAATCAGCCAATAAACACCAATATCTTCAGGGACTACATGGTCCGAAGACGCAGTAAGGGATAATGCAGACCTAAGATTATTTAACAAAATCCAAGAAAAGGCTAGGGTGTATAGGCATGAATGAATACAAATCTTTTATTAATTCAAAATACATTTAAACAGATGCCATGCATCAAAAATGTATAGAAATAATTAAAAGTGTGAAAACACACATCAGAAAACAATAAGTGGACCAAAGTGATTCATATCGGTCCACATACAGCCCGGAGTGCAAGAGGCATACAATCAATTCCCACAGAATAAATAGTTACAATCGTCCATGCAAAATAGTCCTAGACAACTAAGGTGTTGGATGGTATAAATAGGAAGACATCTGCAGTAGTCCTTACACAAATATCTGTGGGTCCCTATATCCACAACTGAGGTACTTAACAAAAATATATAAAGCTAGTGAACAATAGGATTACCCAGTGATACAAACCAAGGCCTAGGCACTACAAAATGAACCATGTGAAGAGTGGATAATTGTGCTCTCGTGGCTGGAGGCATCCACCTAAGAATATTTGTGTTGCATTCCTTACTGCTGCAAATATTCTTGCCAACAACCATGTAACAGGAAATGTGGCTCAGGGGAACAGTGGGAATATGTCCCCAGTCTCCTCAGGTTTCTCCTGGCTTGGATCCAGGCACGCAGCCTTGCTCTGCCCCCAAATCATCAAAAAATTAACTTCACTCAGAGGACTGTTATATTTTGGATTTGTCCTAAAAACCAACACCAATTAGCAGTCTTCTGAATGAAGGGAATTGATATTTGACTGTTCCAAAATTCGGGGTGCAGTTGTAGGGCATTTGTGAAAGTTCCCTGGATCTTTCGTCAGTGACTCTTGGCCCTTCCACTGCAGCCACTTTCCTGCTTTCTGTTAAGAAGGAACTGAGTTCCTTAGCTTCAAATCCTCCTGGGGCATCTGGGAGTCTGGTTGTGACATGGTGGCAAGCCAAATCACACAAATGACCTTTCTACCTCTCAAGTGAATGAAGATACTCAAAGGTTCAAAAATGAATATAACATTTTTGGACTGCAGTTCTGCTCTTGTGTATGCCTCTCTAATTTACATAATACTAGACCAAATAAGGAAAATAATTTACCGAGTTTAAAGAGGAATTTAATGTCATTCCAGGCATTACTAAAATGCATTATTGTTCTACCCATAAAGGCACTAAAAATGGTTAGCAGAAAAGGGATGGCTGAGCAAGTTGACTTAAAAATATTATTTGGCCCACATGGGTTCTGCTGCCACCTCCCCCTGATGGGCGATATGTTCAGTCAAATCTTAGGCAAGGTCAATCTGCAGCTATAGCTATATTGTGGAGAATACAACATGCTATTATGACCTTGCAGACAGTGAAAAGTCCAGACACCTGAACAAGCTTTTCAGCATGCCAAACATACGCTCAAAGGAACTGAGGGTTCGGCAATGGGTCCAATTAAAGCTCCTCTCTTTAGTGATGATGGGGTTCAAATAGGGTTTCATGAGCCACAGAATCAATTTTTAGCCATTATCACCTAAAAATAGGGTAGAAAGATATTATGAATTAAATTTTCACAAAAAAAAAAAAAAACATTTAATAGCATTACTATTACATTTTAGTCTAATCCCCACACTATCCCTTGTTGGCTCAGAATCTGTTTGTATTATTAAGGGCCATACTGTTATTTAACCCCTTCCCCTTCACATAGATCTTGAGAATCCTGCAAAAGGTGCATATAACTAGGAATGGCCAAATCTCCACATAACTTTAAAAATAATGGATGCAAGCAAAATACAAAGATTTCTGAAATATGTAATATTCCCACTGTTTTGAAGGTTTAGAACATAATTTATTTCAATACTGGAAATGGTAAACATTGAAATACAAATTGATATTTATTGCAATCTGAAAATATGTCATATACGTAAAATCATGTTCTAATGTTTTCTGGGTTTTTTTTCTGATGCAGAGAAAATGGTTACCCTGGTGCTGGAACCTGTTGATAATCCACCAACAGAGGTCCAGCAACCAGAGGTAGCAACCACAGCAATGGCTGAGGGTTATCAGATGTCCATCAAGAGATTTTGCATGAGCTGCGACTGCTCAATGCAAAGATGGACATGCTGATCATCTGATTCTAAATGGTGTTTTGCCCACTACGTTATTAATTTTTTATTTTTCCGATTTTATTATGTTTGTTTTTTGTTGTTTTGTGTTTATTTTTCTATATAAAAATTTTAAAAAATAGATTTAAAAAAGTTTAGAAAAAAACAAAAAAGGAGTTGACTTTCAAGTAATATTATCACAAAAAGATGCATTGTTGTATGAATTAACGTGAATCTTTTATTCGTTCATGATAAAACAGTTAAATGCTTGCATACATGAAAAGATAAAAATGCTTATCTGAAGCATTTCAGACCCTTCGGTCTTTAATCATAGATAACATAGAAAACAATATTGTGAGCAAACATACCGTATTCACCGGAAATGACCTCAGTGAATTCTGAATTCTTACCCATGGCTATATACAAAAACAAAACAAAAACTACACATTTAAAATACATAAGCGAAAACATCAATAGTTTAAAATCAGGTGGTTTCTAACATTAAGAGCTTTGGGATACAAACAATCCTTGATGAGGCTCCAAAATACAAAATACAAAATTTTGTAGTTTTTTCCTGAGGTCTCCTCCCTTACTTTTTACTTTAACTCTTTATTAACTGCTGAAAGAGAAACTGGCTAAATCCCTATATCCTTTGTGATGGTGCTCCCTTCCCCCACCTTGTCATCAGCAGTATCAGCTCTGTGCACATAAGCTTTTAACTCTCAGTGCTCACACAGCACAGGCTATAGACTGTATGTAGCTGGTGTACTTGGATTTTTACCACTTATTACATGTGCCCCGCTCCTCTATGTGATGGAAGCTGCCAGGCTAGTCCCCATATACATCCTGTATGTGCACCATGCAGTGTTCAGTGGATTTACTTGTGGGGAACTAAATGGATTTAATGCCAAATTACTTTAAGCAAGAACACAAGGAATCATCGGATCTGTGAGCAAGCTAACTGGCCTCAGCATGAGGGCATAGACTGACAGACGATAGTCTCCGCCCACTTCACCTCTGGTAAGCAGGATTTTTGTCAAACACTTTCAGAACAGAAAATGCCATAACTTTGGAAAGAAGTGTGAGAAGGGTGAGCAGGACAAAGTAAGCATCGTTCTGTTTGTTTTCAAAGGGGAAATCACATATAATAATTTAGTAAAATCACTAACTTTACAGTTAGGCTTTAAAATTGTCATTTGGGCTTAAATTATTCTTCACCAAGTTAAGTGGATAAAAAGGTGGATAAAAAGTACAACCAACCAACAAAATTCCAAGTTCTGTAACAAAATAAAAAAGGGTGAACTGACTTGCACTTGTGATCCATTTTTGTCAGACCCCACATGATAAATGTGATGCCCGGTCCAACTGTGCTCCAGAACACCCCTTTTAGTGCAGAGTTTTGTGTAATGTCGGGTATAGAGCAGCTGTGACACAAATGTGTCACAGACACTACTTAAATACATGTGCAAGCAGTTTGCACATAAAACAATGTGCAAAATCTGACAGAAAACAGGCACAAGGTTCTTAGTAAATGTGTCCAGTGTCCCTTGGGCTCAGCAGTAATGTGGCCTTTATTGCATCTGTACATTATTCATACACTGTCATGGCAAGTATGGCTAGGGTCATTGTACTACTGACGGCCATCAAACAATACCAGCCTGCTATTGTCTGTCTTTTGAAGAAGTATTTTTCAACTGACAATTATATTGATATGTCAGTACCCCTATGTGCATCCTCCACAATTCTGGCTAAACTTCTTACAAACCTTTACCTTAGTGATTTGTAGAGGGCACAAAACCTGAATGTTATGCAATATTTTTGTGGCCCCAGCTCACATGGCTCTATATCTAGCATAGATCTGACCTTAGGTTCTGATATAATGCAAAGAATGGTACAAGACATGCAATACAGCCTAAGGGTTGTGTCATATCACTCCCTGTGTTGGCTATGCTGAATTGGGCTGCATAAACGGGTTGCAGACATTCTGGCGTTGATGATAATGCACTTCCCATCCTGACTTCTGAACAGAGGTTAGAATTAGAAAGACTGATCATCCTGGGAGAATTGTAGAAGGCAGTTAAGATACCACACCAATGAGAACACTCCAGGAGTCAATGGGCTCCCTGGGGAAGTGCTTAAAAATATCTTTCACTCAAACTGCTGAGACTGAGGAGAAGGGCGTATTACCGGATTCAATGTTGGAAGCCATCATTATTGACAAATTTTTAGAAAATATGTCAGGTATATAAAAACAGGAAATAAACTATGTATATTAAAAAATACCAAGCACTTCTATTGCACTATCCCAGAGAGGAATCCAGTATATTAGCAAATCCCGAGCACCTAAGGTGCTTCATCAAATTCACAAGGAACTATCACTTTGCATAATAACAAACATATGCATAATAAGTTCAAATAAGTAAAGTGTTTCTTAAAGTTTCTTAAAAGGGGTGTTAGAAAGGGAAGAATTATATGGTGCTAGGACACCCAAGAAATTATTATGTATAAGAAATTCTGCTATTATACTGACCGAAGAAGAAATCCAGAGTGTTAACACATCCCAGGCACTTAAAATGGTACCCCAAATACACAAAATACTATCATACTGCCAAACAAGTGCAAATCCCAACAGACTCAAAGTCTTATGATATCCTTATGGTATCCTAAGCATTTTCAAAACGTTCATCAGATATATAGACAGAGTAACCTGCATTCATTGCACAGTCCAGAATGCCTTTCTCTATTACATAACATGTATTTGTTTATTGCCCAATTCTCAGACCATTGTATACTGCTTCTTCCCTTCAGCTTTGTAGCAAGGGAACAGGATTAAACTGATGTTGCACTGCTGTTGCACTGACCCAAAGAGGAGCCCAGAGTGTTGGTTCACTTAAAATGAATAATCAAATACATAAGGTACTGTAGCTTCAGATTTATAATCCTATAGCTTCCTAAGCACTTTTGGAGAATTCATCAGATGCATATCCAGTTTTATCCAGATTTATCCAGAGAAATAGAAAATTCTGCAGAATTGGAGAACTCATCAAATGCATAGGCAAAAAAGTGACCTGCATTTATTGAACAGTCCCAGACGCCTTAAATTCCTATATTGCACTAGATCTATCACCAGATTTATCCAGATTTTTCCTGAAAAATAGAGAAATCAGGAATCTCACTTCAAGACAAACTTTCTGTATAAAGATAGAATACCAATGGAAGTATATAGGATACCCGAATAAATGAATAAATAATTTGCAATGAAGTTAAATACTCAATTTACGATAAACAATATACATCTTTATTTAATCGTTCATCACAAAACACGGTTAAAAAACTTACATAAAAACCACAAAGGTGTGGTGGTGGTCTGAAGTATCACAATACATGGTAAATACACTCAGAGTATCCAACAAACATCAGTAAATACAATTAGGCTGTAACAAGTTATATTACCCACCAGGGCGTAGTATGTAGCCACAAAAGATTGTTTAAAATAGTAGCTCTGACCACCGCCACAGCACCCCCAGAAATCAGGAGTCTCACTTCAAGACAGACTTTCTGTATAAGCCCAGAGAGGGGCCCCAGTGTCAGTATTATGTCTAATTATCCAGGGCATACGATAGCACCTTTCGCTAATGCCTCTTACCCAATCCTTCGGCCTTCAAAAGTGTTTCCCCATTCCAGTCCCGGCAGCCCCCAGTGTTTCACTGCCAGGAATTGACAGGATTCAAGCTGCAACAAAAGGTAACACCTTGGCTCCTCAATGGTTCACTCTGCATCACTTGCCTCCACAGAAGTTTCTGCTGCCTGTGACACCCGTGCTAGCCTCCAGCGTGCCAAAATGGACCCGTCGCTCCCTATGGTCCTGGGGCGAGGCAGCTCAAGGCAACTCGAAGCAAGTCAGTGGGTGATGTCACAACCAGGTGAGAAGGAAGTCTGTGGCGCACCTAGATTACTTGTAGTTATATTAGACCTGTTTCATAGCAATCAGACAGGTTTTATGCCTGGTAAATCCACAGCTCTTAATATACTGCAACTGTTTTTGAATCTTCAGCTAGGACTAGAAGGGGAGGGTTGCAGGGTTATACTGTCCTTAGATGCCGCAAAGGCATTCAATCTGTGGGCCATTATGACCAAAATGGGCTTCAGACCCAAATATCTTAGCTGGCTACAAATGTTTTATAAAAATCCTGAAACCCGGATCCCTGTAAACAGCCTGTCGACCGACTCTTTTGCTAGCGGGAGGAGTATGAAGCAGGTTTGCCCCCAGTTGCCATTGCTCTTAGGGTTGGTGATTGAGACTTGAGACTGACTTGTTTGATTCTCGCATGGGACTCTATTCTGGGCTTTGTGTATGGTAGCGCAGAGGAGAGTGAAGCAATGACATGCTCCTGTTCTTGAGGAATGTAGATAACTGCTTTCCTATACGGTAATCCATTGAATGCTTTTCTGTAAACTTAACGCTCTCTTCTCTTGTCTCTGTCAGTTGATCATGTACAATGAACCTTGAGAAGGGCTAATGTAAAAATGTATTCCTGTAATGTACTATACCTGCACAGTTGCCACTATTGCCTTGGGGGGGGGGGGGCTATGAGGTTTCTGATGCATGGGCTGTGTATATGTAAAATGTATTTGTAAAATGTAAACACTTTCAATTAAAAATTAGCTGATTTAAAAAGAGAAGGGAATGTACTCTATACCACCTAGTTAGGATTTTGTAACAAGCATCTTGATGTTTGGAAGCAATTATCGCACGTTGGGAAAAGGAAAAGCATTTTGTCCACTGAGCAGTGGAGGAAGTCCTTTCCAGTTCAGTTTCCCAAGCTCTACAGAAAGAGTGGAGACCAAGACTTAATAGAAGACAGAAAGGTTGTGTGGGATCAGGGAAGCAGCATTAAATCAACTCCACAGTCCTGACAATTCCTGGAGTGGATGGAGTATGCAAGTGGCAGGGTGATGTCAGAGAGTGCACAGGCATATCTCTGTTTGCACAGCTATGATAATCAATTGTGTATATGTCTTATAGTTGTACATAAAAATGCTTATCCTCCCTCATACAGACAAGGTAGGCCTCAACAATAAGGTATAACCTTAATAATAACACATTTATAATAAGATATCCACCTCTATCCAGATGAAATTGGCACTAGAGGAAAAGATTGAGGAAAAGAATGAATACTACCCTACAAAAGGTGAGCGAAGTATTGAATAACAATTATTAAAGACACAGTCATAAAGCATTAACTTGATTCACATATTTGTTACATATTTACTTATAATACAACAGACATATATTTAATTTTACCTGCAGTAGAAACACCTTTCAAGTATAGATAAAGATTTTTTTTCATTTATTGGTACATAAAGAATATAAGAGAAAAAACTCTTAAAAAAGAGAAAAAAATCCTTTCAAGAAAACACTATTGCAATATCCCAGGACATTAGCAGAACAGGTACACATATTTCCACAGCAGAAAAGTAATGTGCTGGCCTTTCACACATAATTAGGAATAATATTTCACATGTCAGTATTAATGATGTAGGTATAAGAGTAATGACAATAGAAATGAGCAATTTAGAAGCCATTTGACCCTAACTATTGCTTTATAGACAGAATGAAAACCGTTAAAAGGTCAATAAATAAAAAGTAAGAGCTGGATACTTTCCCAGTTACAAGTGCATTTTTTCATTTACTTATAGAGCACATTCACCAGGCCAGTCATCTACAGAAATTCTTTTTAACACCCTAGAAACAGGCATCTGCTGTTGGGTCATTACACTTAACATTCAACATTTCTCAGTCTCTTGTTAACATACTGTAATGGGGACACTGGACTGGGACAACAGAAAGGACAATGAACGCTAAAACCCTAGACCCCTAACAACCCAGCCTGCTTGCCTCTGTATATCCTAGGTGATATGGGACAACCACGAGTACTGTTCCTCACTGCACCAAGTGTGGACATTTAACAATAAGACAAACAAATAAGACATAGGGGAGGTCGACAATCCGGCTCACCACTGACATAGCATACAAAGTACAGAATCGAATACCCAGAAGAATGCTTTCTGGACAGAGTAAGGAGAGTCAGCAGCCAATAGGGCACTGTTTAGGCTGCTAACTACAAATGACCAGGTAAATTCGGTGTCTTCTCAGCCTGTACAAACAGGAGACAAAGCTGTAATAGTATCCCCCTTTTAAAGTTGGCCACTGTACCCTCATTAAGACTGCCAGGTTTGGAAGGGTTTTGACAATGGAGCAACCTGAGGAGATGTGTGTGTACCCATGTACACTCCTCTGGGCTATATCCCTTCCAATGCACTTTAATGAATGGCTTTCTAAACGCTGCAAGAATTTTTTCAACTTCAAATTCTAATTGCTAGGCCCTTCTTGAAGAACTCTGCTGTCACTACTGAGGCAGGCTATCACATCACATGACCATAACAGCCACCAATAGGACGAAGACAGATGCTTGGTTACAGCAATGCCTGGGTGCTGTGCTAACAAAGAGCAGTCTGCATCTGTTCAAGTACAAAAAGACAAACATTAGAAGGAACAAACAACCTACCTTCAGAAACATTTTCAGGAACTGAACCCTCAGCATAAGTGGTAGATGTGGCCAAATCCTGATCAATGACAGTAATAACAACATCAGGGGACAGGATTCTTTCAGACGCAAATTCCTGAGCATTGCTAGTGCCAGGACAGAATGTGATAGCAAAATCAAAATAAGTAAAAATACAATGCCCAATGAGCCTCCCTGGTAGATAATCTCTTAGCACTATCCAGATCCAGTCAATTCTTATAATCAGCAATCCCCATAATTTGGTGTTCAGTCCATTCAAGGAAGTGTCTCCATTTCCAAAATGCCCACTTTATGGAGTTCATGGTTACCCAAATCATAATCGGATTGTGTGGAGGAGAAAAAAGGACACAGGATGTAGGTTAGTAAGGGAGTCAGGTGTGTGGAACACATTATCTCCTACTCCAGCCTCTGCAGTGTCAACCTCTACAAAGAAAAGTCAATACAGATCAGTTAAAATCAAGAAATGTGTATTCATAAAGCTCTTTGTAGCTTTATGAATGTTGACTAGAGATGAGCGAGTATACTCGTCCGAGCTTGATGCTCATTCGAGTATTAGTGTACTCGAAACGGCTCGTTGCTCGGACGAGTATTTTGCCTGCTCGATAACGAGCTTTCACTTAAGGAAACACAGTGAAGAACAGTGAAGAACACAGTGAAAACAGTGAACACAGTGTGAACACAGTGAAGAACGCATTGCAGATGTTTCCGTACATCTGCTAACTTATCAGAAGACATTAGTGCCGAACTGTGTTCTTCACAAGAGTATGTGAAGAACAATATGTGTGAAGAACACATTGCAGATGTTTAACCGCTCGGCACTCGTGTCTTCGGATAAGTTAGAAGATGTACGGAAACATCTGCAATGTGTTCTTCAGTGAAGAACACATTGCAGATGTTTCCATACATCTGCTAACTTACCAGAAGACATTAGTACAGAAAGGTGTTTTTCACAATAGTATGTGAAGAACAATATGTGTGAAGAACGCATTGCAGATGTTTAACACGGGTCATTCTCCTTTTTGAAATTCCATGAATATTCCATTGAATTAAAAAAACGAAGTAACAGGACTGACTTCCTTATTTCTCAATAAAATTACACATTTTATTGCAGAGCCTTGGTCCACTTGAAAAATGCTTGAGTCTCCCATTGACTTCAATGGGGTTCGTTTTTCGAAACGAGCACTTGAGCATCGGGAAAAGTTTGACGCGCGTGACGAGCACTCGAGCATTTTAGCGCTCGCTCATCTCTAATGTCAACCAAACAACGTGGAACATACGCTAGTACAATAAGTATAGCAAACGCCAACACACTAAGGGACAAGCTATGCCTGCGCATAACATCTTTTTAATCATTACCATCTGTCTTGTACGCATGCGCATAAATGTAACTTCATGTTCGTCGAAGACGCCTGCGCATAACAACAATTATTCTGTACGCATGCGCTTAAATTTGTCGCTTCATTGAGACTAGTAGCGACACTAGCAGAATAAACAAACAGGGATTAACTTTATCATCATCGGCAATAATAGGCACTGGTGCGCATGCGCGGGATTTGATCGCTCTCGCGACAGTCTCGCCGTGTATTGGATTTTCACACAGGTGTCCACACTTCAACGGACGCCAGCGATTGGTGATTGGGGATCTCCTAGGGACTTATAAGGTAGGCTCCACGGGCTACAAGGCACTTACCCCTGAGGAAGTCGCAATCAGGCGACGGAACGCGTGGGGTGCCTTCGGCCACAGTTCTGTGACCTGGCAATTCCTCCTCCCACTTGGGTCCTATACAGAACCATTTGACTACTTTGGGCTCTGTTCTGCTCTATATCTATGTGATCATCCCTGCTTTAACCTTATGGGACTACCACTGTTCCCTGTTTCCCTCTGCATTGGCAATTGACCTTTGGCTAGCGACATCATTAACAAGGGCTTTGGTCTTGTGAGTACTTGGACTGTATAGTATATTTCTTTTGGATAGATTATAGGTATGGTGGTCAGGGCTACATTTTCATTTGTTGTGAGGAATTTGCATTCACATACCCTCTTGTGATCTGTGGCCGTAGGTGGGTCCTGGTTACCAGGCTCTGACCCACCTAGTTGTATATGGATGTGTATTTGTACACTTTTTAAATGTTTTTAATCTTGCATATAGGACACATTAGCCATTGTTTGTGAATTTCAATAAAGTTTACTGTATTTTAGCCTTTACACACTTGTCTTTCTCTTCTTGTGGTATTCGCTCATCTCTAATGCTGACCAATTGGTTCCATAAGCACCTTTCTTAGCTAAATCTATCAATGGCTAAGTCCAGCGGTGGCGAACCTATGGCACGCGTGCCAGAGAGCGCACGCAGAGCCCTCTCTGCAGGCACGCATACCATCTCCCCAGTCGGAGCTCAGGCTCTGTCCATTGCAGCCTGAAGCTGATCGGTCCTGCTCCCACTAGTGATGCCTTAGTGAGACAGTACCCCCCCCCCCCTCCTCCTCTTCAGCCCGGGAAAACAAGTACAGCAATACAAGGAGTGAGAGTCCACAGAAGGAAGTCTGGAACATCAGAAGATGATAAGCGGTCAGGAGCTGCTGGGGCTGCTGTGTGTGCTTTTCACATCAGCAGTTCAGTGTTAGAGCTGCACATGCCTTCAGAGGTTCTGTCAGGTGGCTTTGGGACACTAAACCAACTAAAGATAACTGTGATTTAGTGTCCCAAATCACCCTGTATCACAGCTGTCTGTTGACAGATATATACTTATCTGTGTCTGAAGCGCTCATCACTTACATCAAGCGGCCAATGAAGCCAGCATAGCTCCACTGCAGACAGCGCATGCACAATGTGGCTGGGTGCTATGCTGCATCACTGGCTGCACAGTGCATGTGATGAGGCAGGTATGTATGTGGCCACAGACAGCTGTCATATGTGTGATCCCAAATCCACCTGTGCCCACACCTTCCACCCCACAACAACCACCACTTTGCCCTACAGATCCCCTGCCAAATTGGATTCCCTAAACCTTAACCCCATAACTGAAAATAGCGTCAAAAGATCAAAATACCACTTTTTAGCCATTTTGCAACATGTAATAAAAAAAGTGATGAAAAGTCTGTACGGTCCTCAAAATGGTAGCATTAAAAACATCAGGTCATCTCGGAAATAATTACACTACACACAGCTCCGTACACTGAAGTATGAAAAAGTTACTGCCTAAAATGGCAAAATAAATTATCTTTTTTTTGTACAGGTGGTTTCATTTTTCTAAATCTATGAAAATATTATAAAACATATATAAGTTTAGTATCCCCGTGATCGCACCGACCTAAAGAATATATGAGACATGTCATTTGTGGAGCACAGTGAAAGCTGTAAAATCCAAGCCCACAAGAAAATGTTGTTTTTTAACCAATTTCAAAAATTAAAATGCAAAAACAAAAAAGGGGTTAAGATGGCGATATTTGGTCCATAAGCAGGCTAACTTATAGTCCCCCAGTCCATTCCTCTACTCAGGACTACTGTCACTGTATGGGGGTAATATTAATCAGTATATGACGGTAATACAGTATTCATCACTATATTTGCCTCTAGTATAGTGTTATTATTGGTAATGTTGGCCTTTCTATAGGCTTTGGTTTGCAGTTTGGGCACTCGGTCTCTTAATGGTTCGCCGTCACTAGCGTAGGCTACATGCACACACATGTGTGCCCGCCGTATCGTAGCATGGAGGTCAAACATCGGCGAGGGGGAGAGAAGGAGGGGTCGAGTGGTGCTCACCCCTGCCCCTCTCCATAAAGGAACATGGAGCACAGCACAGTGCAGTGCGACCATTGCCGGCCTATGGGGGACGTATATCTGACGAATATACATCGCCATATATATGTCCCCCAACGGCCATGTGAATGAGGCCTTAGCCAGTACATTTCTGATTAAGGCTGTGTAAGAAGTAAGAACGTGTCAGTTTTGTTTGGGCAATCTCAGAGCGTAATGCTGTAGTTTAACAACAATTTGAATAATTAAATTCTGAACTTGAGGACATGGATTCTATGATCTAATATGAGTAACAGGTGACCTGAGCATTGGGCTGACTTTGTGTGTGGCTATATTTCTGACTTGTAGTATGTAGGTGGCCCAATCAGGAGAGAAGATAAGGATATAATTCAAACACAACATACTGACTAAAAAGATCCCAGAAGATATCATTAACAAATTGTTGGAAGACAGTAGGAGCATTGCATTAGCCAATTGTCATCACAAGATATTCAAAATGTCCTTCAGGAATATTGAACGGATTGGAATTTTCCATTCATCTCCTTTCCAGATTCGAATCAGATTGTAGGCTCCATGGAGATCGATCTTGGAGAACCAATTTATCTGATTAAAAAGTCAGGATCAATGTTTTTAACATTAATGTTATTGAGCTCAGAAAAAAGTAATGAGGTGCAATGAGGAAATGATTTTTAACCTCACTTTAGCACTGCAGAATTATGCAGGGCTAGTCAAGGAAGCCCTAGAATAATATCAGCAGACAATTTATTGAACACATAAAATTGCAACAACTTGCCATTAGAGATGAGCGAACATACTCGTCCGAGCTTGATGCTCGTTCGAACATTAGCGTACTCGAAACTGCTCGTTGCTCGGACGAATACTTCGCCCGCTCGAGAAAATGGCATCTCCCGCCGTTTTGCTTTTTGGCGGCCAGAAACAGAGCCAATCACAAGCCAGGAGACTCTGCACTCCACCCAGCATGACGTGGTACTATTACACGTCGATAGCAGTGGTTGGCTGGCCAGATCAGGTGACCCTGGAATAGACTAGCCCCTGCCTGCGCTGCTCGGATCATTCTGTGTCTGGATGCCGCTAGGGAGAGAGCTGCTGCTGGTCAGGGAAAGCGTTAGGCTGTTCTATTAGAATAGTGTTAGGCAGGAGTGATTCAACAAGAACCCAACAGCCCTTCTTAGGGCTACAATAACGTTATACATTTTTTTTTTTATTTGCAGCTAGTACCATATTGTGAGGAATTTGCAGGGGGACTTGCTACCGTTGTGTTTAGCTCTTAGTGACACACATATCCACCTCAAACACCAAAGTGGGACAATTTATTAGGGGTTTGATTTCAATTAGGCACAGTCTGCCAGTTTCTTTTTATTTTACGTTTATTTTTTCATAACTCAGCGTCATCTCATCTGGCATAGCAGTGTGCTTTCATACTTGGCTAGAAAATAGCCATAGGAGAATCCAAACGGCTTACTTAGGCCTACAATAGCGTTATATATTTTATTTCTTGTTGAGCTGCTGGTGGCTGGCCTTGCTGTAGTGCATCTACTACCATATTGTGAGGAATTTGCAGTGAGACTTGCGACCGTTGTGTTTAGCGCTTAGTGACGCACATATCCATTGCAAAGACCGAAGTGGGACAATTTATTAGGGGTTGGATTTCAATTAGGCACAGTCTGCCATTTACTTTTTATTTTACGTTTATTTTTTCATAACTCAGCGTTATCTCATCTGGCATAGCAGTGTGCTTTCATACTTGGCTAGAAAATAGCCATTGGAGAATCCAAACGGCTTACTTAGGCCTACAATAGCGTTATATATTTTATTTCTGGTTGATCTGCTGGTGGCTGGCCTTGCTGTAGTGCATCTACTACCATATTGTGAGAAATTTGCAGTGAGACTTGCGACCGTTGTGTTTAGCGCTTAGTGACACACATATCCATCGCAAAGACCGAAGTGGGACAATTTATTAGGGGTTGGATTTCAATTAGGCACAGTCTGCCATTTACTTTTTATTTTACGTTTATTTTTTCATAACTCAGCGTCATCTCATCTGGCATAGCAGTGTGCTTTCATACTTGGCTAGAAAATAGCCATAGGAGAATCCAAACGGCTTACTTAGGCCTACAATAGCGTTATATATTTTATTTCTGGTTGATCTGCTGGTGGCTGGCCTTGCTGTAGTGCATCTACTACCATATTGTGAGAAATTTGCAGTGAGACTTGCGACCGTTGTGTTTAGCGCTTAGTGACACACATATCCATCGCAAAGACCGAAGTGGGACAATTTATTAGGGGTTGGATTTCAATTAGGCACAGTCTGCCATTTACTTTTTATTTTACGTTTATTTTTTCATAACTCAGCGTCATCTCATCTGGCATAGCAGTGTGCTTTCATACTTGGCTAGAAAATAGCCATAGGAGAATCCAAACGGCTTACTTAGGCCTACAATAGCGTTATATATTTTATTTCTGGTTGATCTGCTGGTGGCTGGCCTTGCTGTAGTGCATCTACTACCATATTGTGAGGAATTTGCAGTGAGACTTGCGACCGTTGTGTTTAGCGCTTAGTGACGCACATATCCATCGCAAAGACCGAAGTGGGACAATTTATTAGGGGTTTGATTTCAATTAGGCACAGTCTGCCAGTTTCTTTTTATTTTACGTTTATTTTTTCATAACTCAGCGTCATCTCATCTGGCATAGCAGTGTGCTTTCATACTTGGCTAGAAAATAGCCATAGGAGAATCCAAACGGCTTACTTAGGCCTACAATAGCGTTATATATTTTATTTCTGGTTGATCTGCTGGTGGCTGGCCTTGCTGTAGTGCATCTACTACCATATTGTGAGGAATTTGCAGTGAGACCTGCGACCGTTGTGTTTAGCGCTTAGTGACGCACATATCCATCGCAAAGACCGAAGTGGGACAATTTATTAGGGGTTGGATTTCAATTAGGCACAGTCTGCCATTTACTTTTTATTTTATGTTTATTTTTTCATAACTCAGCGTCATCTCATCTGGCATAGCAGTGTGCTTTCATACTTGGCTAGAAAATAGCCATAGGAGAATCCAAACGGCTTACTTAGGCCTACAATAGCGTTATATATTTTATTTCTGGTTGATCTGCTGGTGGCTGGCCTTGCTGTAGTGCATCCACTACCATATTGTGAGGAATTTGCAGTGAGACTTGCGACCGTTGTGTTTAGCGCTTAGTGACGCACATATCCATCGCAAAGACCGAAGTGGGACAATTTATTAGGGGTTTGATTTCAATTAGGCACAGTCTGCCAGTTTCTTTTTATTTTACGTTTATTTTTTCATAACTCAGCGTCATCTCATCTGGCATAGCAATGTGCTTTCATACTTGGCTAGAAAATAGCCATAGGAGAATCCAAACGGCTTACTTAGGCCTACAATAGCGTTATATATTTTATTTCTGGTTGAGCTGCTGGTGGCTGGCCTTGCTGTAGTGCATCTACTACCATATTGTGAGGAATTTGCAGTGAGATTTGCGACCGTTGTGTTTAGCGCTTAGTGACGCACATATCCATCGCAAAGACCGAAGTGGTACAATTTATTAGGGGTTGGATTTCAATTAGGCACAGTCTGCCATTTACTTTTTATTTTACGTTTATTTTTTCATAACTCAGCGTCATCTCATCTGGCATTGCAGTGTGCTTTCATACTTGGCTAGAAAATAGCCGTAGGAGAATCCAAATGGCTTACTTAGGCCTACAATAGCGTTATATATTTTATTTCTGGTTGAGCTGCTGGTGGCTGGCCTTGCTGTAGTGCATCTACTACCATATTGTGAGGAATTTGCAGGGAGACTTGCGACCGTTGTGTTTAGCGCTTAGTGACGCACATATCCATCGCAAAGACCGAAGTGGGACAATTTATTAGGGGTTTGATTTCAATTAGGCACAGTCTGCCATTTACTTTTTATTTTACGTTTATTTTTTCATAACTCAGCGTCATCTCATCTGGCATAGCAGTGTGCTTTCATAGTTGGCTAGAAAATAGCCATAGCAATAGGATAGCATCGTTTGGTTTTAAAAACTAAAAAACACAAAAAAAAAAAAAAACACAAAAAAAAGTAAAAAAAAAATTAAAGTTAGAACTTTCATTTTCAAAATGTTTAACCCGAGGGCGGGGACGTGGGCGTCCAACTACTGCAGGGGTCAGAGGCCGTGGTCCTGGGCGGGGTGAGACACCACCTGCTGATGAGGGAGCAGGGGAACGCCGCAGAGCTACACTCCCTAGGTTCATGTCTGAAGTTACTGGGACTCGTGGTAGAGCACTGTTGAGGCCAGAACAGTGCGAACAGGTGATGTCGTGGATTGCCGACAATGCTTCGAGCAATTTGTCCACCAGTCAGTCTTCCACGCAGTCCACCCATGTCACCGAAATCGGCACTCCTCCAGCTCCTGCACCTCAGCCTCCTCCCCCCCAGTCTGCCCCCTCCCAGGAAAATTTGGCATTTGAACCGGCATACTCTGAGGAACTGTTTTCTGGACCCTTCCCACAGTCACAAACCACTTGTCCGGTTACTGCTGAGCAATTTTCCGATGCCCAGGTTTTCCACCAGTCGCAGTCTGTGGGTGATGATGACCTTCTTGACGTAGTGGAAGAAGTGTGTAAAGAGGTGTCCGACGATGAGGAGACACGGTTGTCAGACAGTGGTGAAGTTGTTGTCAGGGCAGGGGCAAGTCCGAGGGGGGAGCAGACTGAGGGATCGGAGGATGATGAGGTGACAGACCCAAGCTGGGTTGAAAGGCCGGGTGAACACAGTGCTTCTGAGACGGAGGAGAGTCCTCGACCAGAACAGGTTGGAAGAGGCAGTGGTGGGGCCAGACGGAGAGGCAGGGCCAGAGCTGGTGCATCAGCGCCAAATGTGTCACGTAGTGAAGCTCCCGTGGCGAGGGCTCCCGCGGCGAGGGCTAGATTTTCTGGAGGTTCTTTAAGGAAACACCGGATGACCGACGGACTGTGGTGTGAAACATTTGCCAAACCAGGATCAGCAGGGGTTCCACCACTACTAGCTTAACTACCACCAGTATGCGCAGGCATATGAATGCTAAACACCCCACTCAGTGGCACCAAGCCCGTTCACCTCCGGCCGTGCACACCACTGCTCCTTCCCCTGTGTCAGCTGATAGTCAGCCCCCTGCCCAGGACCCTGGCACAAAAACCCCATCGTCGCCTTCACGATCCTCCACAGCATCCACCAGCGTTCAGCTCTCCATACCCCAGACGCTGGAGCGGAAAAGGAAATATAGTGCAACCCACCCGCATGCCCAAGCCCTTAATGTCCACATCTCCAGATTGCTTAGCCTGGAGATGCTGCCCTATAGGCTAGTAGAGACCGAGGCCTTTCGCAACCTCATGGCGGCGGCCGCCCCTCGGTATTCGGTCCCCAGCCGCCACTACTTTTCCCGATGTGCCGTCCCAGCCCTGCACCAGCACGTGTCAGACAACATCATCCGTGCCCTGACAAACGCCGTTTCTGACAAGGTCCACCTGACCACGGACACGTGGACGAGTGCTGCCGGGCAGGGCCACTATATATCGCTGACGGCACATTGGGTTAACTGGGTGGAGGCTGGGACCGAGTCTGACCCTGCGGCTGGTCATATACTGCCGTCTTTCAGGCCTACTATGCCTCCTCCTCCTCCCACCCCTCCTCCACCTCCTCCTCCGAACTACCATCCGTGGGCATGGCGCCATCAGTCGGTAGCTCTAGGCACAGCAGCAGTGCCGTCGCTAAGCGACAGCAGGCGGTGCTCAAACTGCTGAGCCTAGGCGATAAAAGGCACACCGCCCAAGAACTATTACACGGCATCACGGCGCAGACCGATCTGTCGCTGGCACCGCTGAACCTGAAGCCAGGCATGGTTGTGTGTGACAACGGCCATAACCTGGTGGCGGCTCTGCAACTCGGCAGACTGACACATGTGCCATGCCTGGCCCATGTGTTAAATCTGATAGTTCAGCGTTTCCTCAAGACATACCCCAATCTGTCTGATTTGCTCACGAAGGTGCGCCGCATCTGTGCGCATTTCAGGAAGTCCAGCACAGATGCTGCCACTCTCAGGGCAGCGCAGCGCCGCCTCCAACTGCCCGCTCACCGACTGTTGTGCGACGTGCCCACGAGGTGGAATTCAACATTAACCATGTTATCCAGAGTTTACCAGCAGCGCAGAGCGATTGTAGACTGCCAGATGTCAACTTCCACCAGAACTGGTAGTCAGGTCAGTCAGCTTCCTCAAGTCTACAATGAGGAGTGGACGTGGATGTCTGATATCTGTCAGGTGCTGAGTAACTTCGAGGAGTCAACACAGATGGTCAGTGGCGATGCCGCCATCATCAGCCTCACCATCCCGCTGCTTGGCCTGTTGAAAAACTCTCTGATCAGCATGAAGTCGGAAGCTTTGCACTCATCACAAGAGACGGGGGAAGAAGATTCCCTTGTTGATAGCCAAAGCACCCTCAGGTCTGTTTCTCAGCGCATATCGGAGGAGGTGGAGGAGGATGAGGAGGAAGAGGAGGAGAATGTTGGTGAGACACAAGAGGGGACCATTGTTCAGTCCTTCACTGTTCAGCGTGTATGGGCAGAAGAAGAGGAGTTGGAGGAGGAGGAAATGGACAGTCAGGCCGTTGAGGGGAGTGAATTCTTGCGCGTTGGTACTCTGGCGCATATGGCAGATTTCATGCTAGGCTGCCTATCCCGTGACCCTCGCGTTCAAAGAATTTATTCCAGCACCGATTACTGGGTATTCACTCTCCTGGACCCACGGTACAAGCAAAATCTTTCCACTCTCATCCCTGGAGAGGAAAGGAGTGTGAGAATGCATGAATACCAGCAGGCCCTGGTGCACAAGCTGAAACAGTATTTCCCTTCTGACAGCGTTAGCGGCAGAGTGCGTAGTTCTGCGGGACAAGTAGCGAGGGAGAGTAGGCGAGCAGGCAGCTTGTCCAGCACTGGCAAGGGTACGCTTTACAAGGCTTTTTCCAGCTTTATGTCACCCCAGCAAGACACTGTCACCTGTCCCCAGTCTCGGCAGAGTAGGGCTGATCTTTACAGAAAGATGGTGAGGGAGTACGTAGCTGACCATACCATCGTTCTAAATGATCACACAGCTCCCTACAACTACTGGGTTTCAAAGCTGGACATGTGGCACGAACTGGCGCTGTACGCCTTGGAGGTTCTTGCCTGCCCTGCCGCAAGCGTGTTGTCCGAGCAGGTTTTCAGTGCAGCTGGTGGCATAATCACCGATAAGCGTACACGCCTGTCGACTGACAGCGCTGACAGGCTGACGCTTATTAAGATGAATAAAGCCTGGATTTCTCATAATTTCCAATCTCCACCAGGTGAAGGAAGCTCAACCTGAATAATTTATGCACTCCTCCTCCTCATTGCCTCCTTCTCCTCCTCTTTGTACACTAAAGCAGAGGAAACTGGCTATTTTTTGACAGGGCCCACTGGCTCTAGCTATAGTACTTTATGCATTTAATTTTTCTGGAGGGCCACCTACCCGGTCCTCTGTTTTAAACAATTTTTGGGACTGCCACATACAGGCACTTAATCTATTCAATTTTTCTGGAGGGCCACCTACCTGCTCCTCTGGTTTGAAAACTTTTTTGGACTGCCACATACAGGCACTATCCAAATTAAATTGTCTCCATAGCAGCCTCCACACGTTGTCTCCATTGCTACCTCCAAAAGTCGTCCATATAGCTGCCTCCATACATCGTCCCCTTATCAAACGAGGTGTGTCAGGCAGAAATTTGGGTTGTTTTCATGGATTCCACATCAAAGTTGTTAACTTTGTCACGACGCTGCTGTGTTATCCACAAAATATACTGGCAAACTTTTATGATTAACCGATATTATTTCAGCGCTTCTTGCGCATCTGTTGATTACACTGCTGTGTAATCCACAAAATATACTGGCAAACTTTTACCAGTTACCGATATTATTTCAGTGCTTCTTGCGCATCTGTTTATATTCCCCTCACCCGCCATATCCCAAACTTATAAGTACGCTACTACACTTAACTTGGAGGAGGCTGGGACCGAGTCTGACCCTGGGGCTGGTCATATACTGCCGACGCCGAGGATTGCGGGGCCTACCTCGGTCCAGGTCTCAAAGGCCTACTATACCTCCTCCTCCTCCCACCCCTCCTCCACCTCCTCCGAATTACCATCCGTGGGCATGGCGCCATCAGTCGGTAGCTCTAGGCACAGCAGCAGTGCCGTCGCTAAGCGACAGCAGGCGGTGCTCAAACTGCTGAGCCTAGGCGATAAAAGGCACACCGCCCAAGAGCTATTACAGGGCATTCCACATCAAACTTGTTAACTTTGTCGCCACCCTGCTGTGTTATCCACAAAATATACTGGCAAACTTTTATCATTTACCGATATTATTTCAGCGCTTCTTGCGCATCTGTTTACATTCCCCTCACCCGCCATATCCCAAACTTATAAGAACGCTACTACACTTGATCTTATACAAAAGGTTCTTAGAAGTGCTGTTTGGGGAGTAGCCTAGAGACAGGGGCTTGGATTGGCGAAAGCTCGCCTGGCAGCGGAGCGCCAGCTCCATCCCAAGATCCAACTAACATAGTTTTAACTGCAGCACCTTTAATCTACTACTAGTTCACTGCCTCCATACATGGTCCCCTTATCAAACGAGCTGTGTCAGGCAGAATTTTCAGGTGTTTCACCACATACATAGTGGAACTCGGCGCGTCTGTCGCCGCCATGCTGGAGACCTGCAGTTGCAATCATAGAAGCGCAATATGGATGCCCCATACTGTCGCTCTTAATCATGGAAGTCCTCTCCATGGCTGCCTCCAAATGTCGTCCCCTTATCAAACGAGCTGTGTCAGGCTCATTTTTCGGGTGTTTCACCAGATACGTTATGGAACTTGGTCACTATGTCGCCACCATGCTGTGTTATCGACTAAATATACAGTCAACCTTTTCTTCACAGAGGAAATAATTTCAGCGCTTCTTGCTCACCTCCTTTAGTTCCTCTCTGCCACCCATTGGTTTGAAGCCTGAGTCCATTTAGGGTATGTCGCCATGCCACTCTCTAGCCTGCCGCTGCTGCCGCTGCCTCTGCATGCCGTCCCCTATAGTGTCAGGGTCAATTATTGGATGTTTTAGATGCTATGTAGCTTCATTCTGTCACTCTGTCATGGCCATGCTGTTGCCCATAATTTTGGCATAATGGTGCATTTAAACAGCCTCAGAGGCATCCATGCATGCTGCCCCTGCTGTTTCCTGTCCATTTCCATGGTGTTTCCATCCTTTTCTGAGGTTTCCAGGTGTTTGGCCAAGCTTCCCTGTGCAGAGCCTTGGTCCCCTTGAAAAATGCTCGAGTCTCCCATTGACTTCAATGGGGCTCGTTATTCGAGACGAGCACTCGAGCATCGGGAAAAGTTTGTCTCGAATAACGAGTACCCGAGCATTTTAGTGCTCGCTCATCTCTACTTGCCATCCCTTAAAGGGAACCACCTGTCACTATATTTTCCCATATACATCTAGTGACAGGTTTCTATAGAGCCCTATTAAATTACTGACACCCTTCTTTTAGCTAAAAATTGTTTCCCTTATCTAAGTGGCGTAACTATGAGCAGACTTCTAAATGGAGCCCCTACCCCCTCAGAAAATATACACATAAGTATACTCACACATTTATACACACATACTTCCATTTATACATTCATGTGCACACATTTAAGCATTTATATATAGATTTATACACTTGCACATACATACACATATATGCATTTATGGTAGATGCTATTTCCTAGCGGTCTAAAGCAGCAATCTCCAACCGCCGAGTCCGAGAACGTGGAACATCCTCTCCCGGGCCGTGGTCTGGCAGTTGGATATGAAACTTGGGGGAAAAAAATTAATCGGAACTTACCTCTGGCCCTGCTCTTCATCCCGTGGGCCCCTTCTTCTGTTCTCAGCTTCCTGGCAGTGCGGGCAGAGGCACGTCTATGCTCTCTGCCACACAAACTCGCTATGACACAGCCGTGTTGCTGGCTGATGACATCATAGTGGGTGCGTGTGGCAGAGAACATAGATGTGCTTATGCCCTCACTGCCAGGAATCATGTGGTTGAGCAGCACTACAGGGGACATTTAATTGGGGGGAGCACTTCTTGGGGCATTGTATTGAAGGCTCTACTGTCGACATTTCATTGGGGGGCTCTGCTGCCGACATTTCATTCATGGCGGGGAGGCTGCTGCGGATATTTCAGTAATGCTGGGAAGGCTCCTGGACATGTTATTAGTAAAGAAGGCTGCTGCTGGAAATGTTATTAGTTAGAGAGGCCGCTTTGTTTTGTAAAAGGGGTGCCACCCCGAAATGCGTAAACAAGGACATTCACTGTTCTTATCTTATAATTTTATTGTATCATTGGATGCTTTATTTTTACATTGTTTAATAATAATAATATTAAAACCATTTAACTCCTTTTGATATAGACACTCCCATGTTATTAGGGAGGGGAGGCCGCTACTGGACATGTTATTAGTGAGGGAAGCCACTGCTGGGACATGTTATTGGTGAAGGAAGCCCACTGCTGGGCATGTTATTAGTGAGGGAAGCCACTGCTGGGACATCTTATTAGTGAAGGGAGGTCACTGCTGGACATGTTATTAGTAATGGGAAGCTGCTGCTGGGCCATGTTATCATTGAGGGTAGGATGCTACTGGAAATGTTATTGGTGAAGGGAGGCCACTGTTGCACATGTTATTAGTGTTCAATGCCGGTTCTATGTATGAAATCATCACAGGTCCTTTAGCCCCCTAACATTAGCAGACTGTACACCATGCATACTGTACATCTGTGGTTTGTTTTGTGGGTTGTGTGTGTACATGGGCCCATGTATGCGTGTCTGTATGCGTGTGAATTTGATCTGCTGCATAGATCTTGCATTATGAATGTTTTTAACATATATATACATATATTGCAATAATGTCTTTTCTTATGTAGTTTATATGGCATGTAAAAAATACTTTGATATTATATGTTATTGATATATATATCTGTGTAGGGAAGTGGGTCCTAGCCAACTCCCCTTAGTGTCTTTTCACTAATATCAACATTTGCACTCACGCACTTTATATATATTTTATATATATTATATATATTTTTATTTTAGATACATGGGTAGTTATTTTCCATCATCATAATCACTTTCACCTTCCTACACTTGATATTTTTGATATTTTTGTACTTACCCTCCATTTATCTTTTTGTCCTTTTCCGACAATCTTATCCTTATTTTCAGATAACTATACACAATCTTTACTTGCACTTTTCCATTTTGTATCCAAGGTAACAACTTTTTACAGTATTCTTTATTATTCAGCCATATGCACGCTGTTCCAGACACTTTACCGTGTGCCAGTTTACTGACCACATGACTTTCCGTCATGTGATTCGGCACGACGCCGGTTACTCACAATATGTTCTGCGGCACTGGGCGCCGCCATCTTCTTGTCACATGACTGCCGGTCATGTGACTTGTGGATATGACGCGCACACACGCGTACCACACCGGACATGACATCGTGCGCCATAATGACAGTATGGTGACTCCCATACACCAATCACCCCTGAGGAAGCCAGTGAGTGGCGATACGCGTGGGGCTTTCCCAGCCCCTCACCCTTTTGCCTGGTAATTATGCTGACCATCCTTTGTTTTACATGTACCATACCTTTTTATTACAGATATATTGTCTGATTACTTACTCCTATTTATCTGGTATATAGTTGCCATTTGACAGGCTGAGGGTTTTGGGGCTGGGTAGGGAGGGGTTGCTCTTTGATGGACCGTATCATGGGTCCTACCCTCCCTTTGGTTTTTGTACAAGAGGACTTTTTTCCTTTTTTAAATGGTTTTATTGTTTTTTTGGTTTGGTGTGTAATATTTATGTTGTGTTTACATTGAATAAAGATTATATATTTTGGAATAGCACATGTTCATCTTGATTCATTATACATTATGGGGCACATTTACTTACCCGGTCCATTCGCTATCCAGCGGTGCGTTCTCTGTGGAGGATTCGGGTCTTCTAACGATTCACTAAGGTAGTGCACTCGATGTCCACCAGGTGTCGCTGCTGCGCTGAAGTCCGTCGGAGTTCACCGAAGTTCACCAAGCTACGCTGGGTGCAGGTAAGTGCAAGCGACACTTTTTTTTCAAATCCGGCGGTTTTTCCAAATCCGTCGGGTTTTCTTATGACCACGCCCCCCGATTTCCGTTGCGGGCATGCCGGCGCCGATGCGCCACAATCCGATCGCGTGCACCAAAAACCCAGGGCAATTCAGGGAAAATCGGTGCAAAACAGTAATATTCGGGTAACCTGCCGGAAAAACGCGATTCGGGCCCTTAGTAAATGACCCCCTATGTTTCCACGAGTAAGATTTGCTTCAATGATTTGAAATAATAATTATTTTGCATTTGTTCCTCAAATATAATCAATAGCAGTGGAGATACAGAATTCTTAACCTGAGAGGCAAGCATAAGTGGTTTACTATCAAAACTCATATTCTTCTTGAATATACACTCACTGGCCACTTTATTAGGTACACCTGTCCAACTGCTCGTTAACACTTAATTTCTAATCAGCCAATCACATGGCGGCAACTCAGTGCATTTAGGCATGTAGACATGGTCAAGACAATCTCCTGCAGTTCAAACCGAGCATCAGTATGGGGAAGAAAGGTGATTTGAGTGCCTTTGAACATGGCATGGTTGTTGGTGCTAGAAGGGCTGGTCTGAGTATTTCAGAAACTGCTGATCTACTGGCATTTTCACGCACAACCATCTCTAGGGTTTACAGAGAATGGTCCGAAAAAGAAAAAACATCCAGTGAGCAGCAGTTCTGTGGGCGGAAATGCCTTGTTGATGCCAGAGGTCAGAGGAGAATGGGAAGACTGGTTCGAGCTGATAGAAAGGCAACAGTGACTCAAATCGCCACCCGTTACAACCAAGGTAGGCAGAAGAGCATCTCTGAATGCACAGTACGTCGAACTTTGAGGCAGATGGGCTACAGCAGCAGAAGACCACACCGGGTGCCACCCCATTCAGCTAAGAACCGAAAACTGAGGCTACAATTTGCACAAGCTCATCAAAATTGGACAGTAGAAGATTGGAAAAACGTTGCCTGGTCTGATGAGTCTCGATTTCTGCTGCGACATTCGAATGGTAGGGTCAGAATTTGGCGTTAACAACATGAAAGCATGGATCCATCCTGCCTTGTATCAACGGTTCAGGCTGTTGGTGGTGGTGTCTGGTGGAGGAGTCTGTCCAATGTTGCTAAAGCAGTAAGATTGCAGCAATACAGCCAGATCTGCCTAATTTGTATTGGTTAAGAAATATGCAAATAAGTTATCCAGAATGTGAAAAAGATGCTATTCCCTTAAGACATGGCAACTAGAGATGGGCGAATGGATTCTAGCAAAGTGGAATTTGGTCCGAATTTCAGGAAATATTCAATTCGTCACTAATCCAAAATTTACGGTGATTTGTAGGAACGAAGTTTCTTTTTTTTCTCGCGCACAATGTGTTACATGGCGCAGAGAACTCTGGGAAGAATTAAGAAACACCCTCGATCACATGTGCAGACCTGTAAGCCAATCAGCGACTGGCAATCTTATGTGATATCACACAGCCCTTTAAAAACAGGCAGCCTTTTCCAATTGCAGTGCTTCACACTGCATGTGCTGTCTGTAGCGTCTAGCTATTTGTACTGTACTGTGCTATAGTGATTTCTGCTACAAACCCAGGGTGTTCATTTTGGGGGAATCTGTATACCCCAAATAGCAGTTCTTTTTTGTTGCTGAAGTGAATAGGAAGAAATCTGAGTAAAATCCACATATTTTCTGTAGTGATTTTTGCTCCAATCCCAGGGTGTCCGTTTTGGGGAATCTGTTTACCCCAAATAGCAGGATTTTTTGTTGCTGAAGTGAATAGGAAGAAATCTGTGTAAAATCCACATAGTTTCTGTAGTGATTTCTGCTCCTATCCCAGGGTGTCCATTTTGGGGATCTGTATACCCCAAATAGCAGTTCTTCTGTTGTTGCTGAAGTGAATAGGAAGAAATATGTGTCAAATCCACATAGTTGCTGGAGTGATTTTGGCTCCACACCAAGGGTGTCCGTTTTGGGGGATCTGAATAGCAGGGTTTTTTGTTGATGACATGAATAGGAAGAAATCTGTGTAAAATCCACATAGTTTCTGGAGAGATTTCTGCTCTTATTCCAGGGTATCATTTCTTGTGCTTCGGTATACCCCAAATTTCAAGTTGTTTTGGTAGATAGATCCTTGTCAAATCAACATAGTTGATTAACCAATATTTCAGACAGAGAGGTGGCAGGTGGAGCAGGCACAGGTCGCAGCACAGTAAGGGGATAGAGCGGCAGGGGTGACTCTGGGATGCTAGAACTGCCTGTGTCATCTAGCGGCAATGTGTTGATAAACAGCCCAAAGATTGTCGATTGGTTGACTAGGTCATCCACTTCCTCCCAAATGACATCTGACAACCCCAGCCAAAAGTCTGTGGGTTTGTCAGATACAACCCTTAGTTGACATGGCCGAGGAGCAGGTCAGTGGCGCTCACCTGTCCTTAACCAGCCTCTGTCCTGTTCATTTTCCTGAGCCAGAGATCTACTAGGTGGTCTGGGCTCAGCGCCACTAAACAGCGGGGGTGAATTATTTGAGATCAGTCAGCATCTGCATGGCAGTGAAGAGGTGGGGCAGACATCCACTGCTTTGTGCAGTAGGCGGGAAAGTAGAGATGTGGAGAGTGGCACGGGAGGTTATATTGCACTTGCAAATAGTCATATGCATACTGACATCGTTGAGGAGAATAGCAGTGACAATCGAAGATGATGTAGCCAGGGATTCGTCATCATCGTCAGGAGAAGAGGGTGTCAGCTTGCGCATCAGGCAGCGAAGCAGGCAACAAGTCACTTCTGTGGCCGTGAGTCAGCAGGGTGGCAGCAGTATGAGGACGGGAACTAAATGGCCGCAGGGTACAAACCCCGCTTCGCAGGTCCAAGTAAGCAGTGGCAACAGTGTTAGTAGTCATTCAGTGCAGAGAGTTGACAGTAAAATCACCACCTCCGCGATGTGGCAGTTTTTTGTTAAGACACCAGAGGAGTCGAGCGAGTGTATATGTAGAATCTGGGGGCAGAAAGTGAAGCGTGGCCAGGGAGCTAACGTTAGCACCATGGCCCTGCGTCAACATATGCAGCGTCACCATCCAATGGCCTGGGAGAAATGGGTCTCAGATGTGGAGGTCCATCGTGCCGCAGCAGCAACAGCAGCAGCACCTAGTAGCACACATGCCATTTCAGCCAGTCAAGGCTCCAGTACCTCTGCCGAAGGGAGCTGTTTGTTTTTGACATCATCTCCCGGTCCAGATGCTCTTGCTCCTTGCTAAGCATTGCTCCAGCAGTGGTTGAAAGAGGCTATTACAAAGACACAACTGTATGCATCCAGCCATACTAAGGTGCAGAAGATGACCGTGCTCCTTCCAAGTTGTTGGTACTGCAGTCCCTCCCTTTCCAAGTCATGGACCCTTCAGAGAACTAATGGCTTATGCCGAACTGAGGGGGAGAGTTCCAAGCTGAAACCTCATTTACAAAAAAAAGCAGTGCCAGCCCTTCAGAAATATGTAGAACAGAAGGTGGGCCAGTCCCTGAGCTTATTGGTTTCTTCCAAGGTGCATGGCAGTGCGAACGTGTGGAGCTGTAACTACAGTCAGGCCAAGTACATGTCCTTTACAGCCCACTGGGTGAATGTGCTTCCCACCCAGCCACACCAACAACTTGAACTGGAGACGCTGCTTTCTCCTCCACGTTGTCAAACCACTGCTCCTGCAAACGGTGGTCCGCCTCCTTCTCCACCACCACCTTAGCCTCCAGAAGTCTAAGTGCTGCTCAATTACACCACATTTGCAGGGCACAGCGGTGTAACGCAGTTCAACACCTGGTGTGCCCGGGCAAATGAAGTCACACAGGGTAGGAACTGCTCCGCGTCATGCAAGAAGAAATCAATCTGTGGCTTTCTCCGTGCAAATCGGAACCACAGTGACAGACAATGGGTGGAACATGGTGTCCGCACTGCACCGAGGAGGGATGCACGTGTTCAATCTGGTTGTCAACAAGTTCCTGTAGTCACACCCTCCTCGAGTTGCAGCGGCAGAATGGCCTCCCCCAACTTAGTCTGATATGCAATGTTTCCACCCGTTGGAATTCCAGCCTCCACATGTTAGACCACCTGTATGAACAGAGAAAAGCCATTAATGATTTTTTGATGATGCAAGTGGACCGGAGTACTCCCCTGTGTAAATTTGATGTCAGCCACTGGCAGCTCATGCGTGAAACCTGCCATTTGCTCAGGCCCTTTGAAGAGGCCACGTTATTTGTCAAGCGCCAGGAATGCGGGATGATTAACGTCATTTCATTGCTTCATATCCTGGAACTAATGCTGCAAAATCTGCCTGGCCAGGGCACTGGAGAAGTGGCGACTACATCTCATGGCCACATGAGTCCAATGGGGGCTGAACTGGAGGAAGAGGACGACATTGGAGAACAAGCAGAGTCTGGTGAAATCAGTGGTTTTTCCACTCAGGTGACAGGACAGGAGGAGCAGGAGCATCCAGAGGAGGTAGAAGACGAGGCAGATGACCCAGAAGCACCGTGGAAGTATGCAATGGAGATGGAAGCCAGGAGTCCCTCACAGTCACTTGCACAGTTGGCCTGCAGCATGCTGCTTTGCCTAACTAGGGACAGCTGAATACTGAACATCTGGCAAAGGGATGACTTTGGCTCTCCACCCTCTTGGACCCTCGCTACCGATCAAAAATGGGTACTTTTTTCCATCTGCCGAGAGGGAGGAACAACTGGCGTACTATAGAGAAATACTGAAAAGACAGTTGGCTTCTGCCTATGTGAGCCATTGTCCATCCTCTTTCAGGTCTGACCGGGGGATTCCTGGCAGTCATGACTTGAGAAATTAGTCTGGATTCAAACTACCTACCTCCACACTCTATCATTGTACCACTTTCTGACCTACTACTGCTGCTCCTGCTGCCGGCACCTCCACATTATATCACTGTGGCCTACCATGTTGCTGCCACCACCAGAATTTGTCATTGTGCTGCTCTCTGGCCTCATGCTGCTGCTGCCACCTCTACACATTGTGCCACTCTGTAGTCTACCATGTTGCTGCCACCTCCACACTCTGTCATTGTACCACTCTGTGGTCTACCATGTTGCTGCCACCTCCTTACTCTTCCATTGTGCCACCCTGTGGCCTCCTGCTGATGCTGCTGCCAGCTCCACACTGTCATTGTGCCACTCTGTGGCCTCCGAGGTTGCCTCCACCTCCACACTCTCATTGTACCACCCTGTGGCCACCTGCTGCTGCCGCCACCTCCGCACTCTGTCATTGTGCCACTCTGTGTCTTACCATGTTGCTGCCACCTCCACACTCTCATTGTGCTATTCTGTGGCCTCCTGCTGCTGCCGCCACCTCCACACTCTATCATTGTGCCACTCTGTGGCCTACAGTGTTGTTGCCACCTCCATAATTTGTCATTGTTCCACTCTGCAACCTACTCATACTGCTGCCAACAGATCGTTGTCTCCCTGGAACACCCTGTGATTTCCATAATGCTGTTTTTACCCTCCACCACTCTATGACGTTGCCACTATGTTTGGTTTTCCCCTTCATTTCATTTGTCAGAAGGAATGAAAAGCCTCAGGATTGATAGCCAAAAACAAGAGAGGATACAGAACTCAGAGGACATGCAAATATCCCATTTACTGGTCATCTCTATTTTGGATCAACTCCTGTTTGTTTTTGGCTTTAGCAATACTGATGGATTAATGACCGATTGAAAGCGGACAGATGACAAGGACAAAATGATCAGTGGCGACACCCTCTTCACTCTTTTGTGGGGTTTCTCCATGTATCTACGTTTAACAGAACAGGTTCTGTCGTAATCTATAGAATCATCTGATGTCAGTGTAAAAAGTGCCCTCTTTGACGTTATAGTGGGATCTTAGCCTTCAGCTCAGTCGTTTCTAGCTGGCATAGACGTTCCTTGTCAGGCTGCATTCCCGCTTCACTTATTTGGTCAAGCTGGCCTCTGTAAGTGCCCATGGAGTTGAAGAGTGAAGCAATTCTAAGAGCGGCGGCTGACATGTGCAAGTCACAGCATTGTTTGAAGACCAAACCACGCTCCCTATGCATATTTGAGCATGGCACAACAGACTACAACACCCTACAGGCTCTCGTCATGATTCAATCCGTGTCGATTCAAATTTTTTCGAAAAATTCGGTGAATCGGGTAGAATCAAATTTCAACAAATTCGCCCATCTCTAGTGGCAACCTTTTAAAATTTTGCCTTTATGTTTTTTACTTGCTGCAATAACTCTTTTGGGTTTTACATTTACAGAGCCATACATGGTTTGTTATATACCAGGATTATTGAACTTTGATAGTTCACTTTGAAGAAGGAAAAAACTCCAAATGCAGTGAGTATTGACAAAAGTACACACAGTTGGGTACTAATAATGTTACTACATTTTAAACACTTTTTATGCAACTTTATATAAAAATGGCAAAAAGCGTTACTTTTTGGTATTTTTTCACGTTAAATTGTTTGCTATCTGGGTTACATTTTTAAAAAAATTTTGATAGATCAGGCATTTTGGAACAAGGGGATACCGAAAGTGATTATGATTATGAAAGGTCGGGTAATTTGAATTGTTATAATTTAAAATTTTTGCCCTTTTTAAAAAAAAAAAAAAACTTTCTTACAATTTCTTCCACAATATTTGTTTTGCAGTACACAAAATGGCATATGTGCCAGTTTTCTGTCTGACTCTGCGCTAAAAAGAACATGCAAACTGCATGCACATGTATTTATAAAGTGTCTGCGTCAGTTTTGTGTCGCGGCTGTACTGTGTCCGACAAGCATGTTAGTGCTTAGTTGTACTGTGCGCCACAATTCTGTCCAACATGTGGCACAGTTATGTCTGCACCATCATTCTGCAGCATGAACAACGTGCACCAAAAAAACGCAACTGTTGCATTCTGCACCAATGCAGGGGGCACTCCATTCATGAAGACCATGTGACACTTTTCATGAATCTGTTGCAGTACAGGCAGTTAAGTACAAGATAGCTTCTGTAGAATTGTTCTTAAGTTGAATTTGTAAGTAAGTCAGAACTGCATACTTTATAATTGTAACCCCAGTCAAAAATTTTTTGGTCTCTATGACTACTGGATTTTAAAAATGTTGGGTTGTCATAATAACCAGGATTAACAATAAATCGTAATTACAGACACCTTTGTTATAACTGTTATAGCAATTTATTGTAGCCTAGGGATCAAGTACAATAAACTATCAAAATCCATAGGTCCGTTTGTAACTAGGGATCATATTTAAGTCGGGTGTTCTTAAGTAGGGGACCGCCTGTATTTTATTATAATACTGCATCACAGACTGTTATGGTGATTGCCATATGACAGCCAGAAGAGCCTATCAGAGGTTCCCAGTTGTCAAAGCAACAGATTGACGCCTCTAATGACATCACAGGGTGGTGGCAACTTGGCGCCAAGCATGCATATTTGACCAAGGCACTTAAAAAGTTAACACTCTTGATCTGTGCCAGCAGTCACAGGACAGAAATCCTGAATGCCACAATGCATGGAAGAAATTTGGCATCAACAGACTAAATAAGGAGGCTCCCTGTGTTTCAGCAAGCCTCTTTCAAAAGGAACAGACTCCAGTCTGTGGACACCTAGGGAACCGATTTAACGGGAACAGTTGTTTTTAAACAACCATGTCTACTGTTGGGAGTCTATTACTTGCCTGGTCCCATATCATATCACAAGGCTTCTATCTATATTGCAGCTGTCATGAAAACTGATCAGTGCCCCCCCTAATTATGTAATGAGGAATGCAAATAGGCAACAATGTGGTCATCAATAATTTATCAACATCATAACACTTTTTGTGGCCGTAATAGGACCTGTATTGTTTATTTCTAATTTGCTATCCACCAGTAAATGGTGGATGAGAGAAGCTAAGTAAGTGGAGAAAGACATACTTTTTCTGATATATACAACAAATGTTTCTTGTACTCATTTGTAAATTAAGCAAATTTTAGTCAACATTTAAGTATTATGAGATTATAAAGGAACACTTCAAATAATAAATGATGTTGAGTTCTAAGAATACATAAAGTATAGGTACAACTTTTTTACAATCTACTAGTAAAGTCAATAGCATTTAACCAACATAGGTAAAAATGTCTTGCCATGCAAAGAAAAAAAAATAATATAATGAATAATTTACTACAAGATTAAGCAGGAAGGTCTCATATAATAATGTCTGTGTAACATGTATAGCTCTATTTACAGAGCACTAGCCATAAAAATCTAGCATAACAGTTTATCAAATAATGTGTTCCATATCAGCATGGAAACATTGACACTGAGCTATAGTAAGTGCATTTATCAGGGCAACAAAACATCTTCTCACACTGCAGTTTGACATCAGGAGAGCAATAAAAATTATTGTTTCTAGGGGCCAAAGAAATCTTTATTTGATGTAAGTGCAACGCCTCCAACCGTGGTATATAAAAGATAGCAATGACACCCTATACTAAGATATGTGTGAGTATTTTCTAGCAGTAATTTATATCAAGCTAAAGCACAGATAGGTGAGTAAAATATTTAGTTGCAATTTTAAGCCATTACTTTAATCTTTGCTTGTCAGAAGGAATATTAGAAATTACTTTATGATAATACTTTTTGTTTTGTATTTGCCTTTTTTTTTTCTTTATTACTTCAGACTTTCTTTTTTAACTGTTCCAGTTGAGCATTCTAAGTGTACATGTTAAAAAAGTTACCTTTTATGTGCGTTACATATTAATATGCCTGTGGTCAACTTGACTGGTGGCTTTGCAACCTGAGGTTTTGTTGCAGAGCAAGCAGCAGCTTATTTGGCATCTACACCTTTAACCCCTTAACAACCTGTTTTTTAATTTCCATTTTTCACTTCCCACCTTCAAAAATATATAACTTTTTTCATTCTTACACATAAAGAGCTGTGTGATGGCTTGTTTTCTGATAAACAAACTAGACTTCATAGTGATGGTATTGAATATTCCATGGTGTGTACTGGGAAGCGGGAAAAAATTTCAAATGCAGTAAAATGGTGAAAAAACGCATTTGCGTTGCTTTCTTTTGGGCTTGGATTTTACGGCTTTCTCTGATTTTAAATGCAGTGAAAAAACGTTATTATATTTTGATAGATCAGGCATTTTTGGACGCGGCGATACCTAATGTGTTTATGATTTTTACTGTTTATTTATATTTATATGAGTTCTAGGAAAAGGGGGTGATTTGAATAATTTTTTAATTATAATTTTTTAACATTTTTGATTTTTACTATTTTTCAGACTCTCTAGGGTACTTTAACCCTAGGTTGTCTAATCGATCCTACCGTGTACTGCCATACTAAAGTATGGTAGTATAAGGGGATTTTCCTCCTCATTCATTAAAATGTGCAAATCACACCTTGTAATGAATGGGTTAAAACGAGACAGCCTTGAGTCGTTGGAAGACCTGAGACTGTGATGACTACCGATCGCTTCTTCTTCATGACATCACGGGGGGGGGCGACGATCGTCACCAAGATAGTGGTGACCATGTGCCACCATTGAACACCCGTGTCAGTGCTACACTTACCGGCTATGGAGAGGGCTCAGCCCGTGAGCCCTCTTCATGTACCCGCACCCGACGTGTGCCATATTATTAAAAAGCCAACTAAAAAGGGAGTGTGGGAGCATTTGCAATTGTACATTAGACCTAAGTGTGTGCAGTGTCCAAAGTGTGATTTACTAATAAGGGACTTAAGACTGAGGGACTTTAGGAGGTAACTGCTGTATTTTTGTGCTACTCTGTTTCTGTGAATTCTTATTTCGCTTAAATCTTTTATTTTCTTTTAATCTCCCTTAGTGCGATGGACTTCATAGTATCATAGTATCATAGTATATAAGGCTGGAAAAAGACGCAAGTCCATCAAGTCCAACCTTTAAGAATTAAATAAATGTTTTATCCCCATAACCCGTGATATTTTTTCTCTCTAGAAAGGCATCCAGGCCTCTCTTGAACATGTACATAGAGTCCGCCATAACAACCTCCTGCGGCAGAGAGTTCCATAGTCTCACTGCTCATACAGAAAGAATCTTTGTCTATGTTGATGGTAAAATCGCCTCTCCTCTAGGCGTAGAGGATGCCCCCTTGTCTTGGTCACAGGCCTAGGTATAAAAAGACCTTTGGAGAGGTCCTTGTACTGTCCGTTCAGGTATTTGTACATTGTAATGCGGTCTCCCCTCAGTCGTCTTTTTTCTAAACTGAATAATCCCAAATTTTGTAATCTGTCAGTGTATTCTAATACCTCCATTCCCCTAATAATCCTGGTTGCTCTCCTCTGCACGTTCCAGCTCTACTATATCCTTTTTATACACTGGTGCCCAAAACTGTACACAATATTCCATGTGTGGTCTGACCAGGGATTTGTATAAGGGAAAAACTATGTCTTTATCATGAGAATTTATTCCTCTCTTGATACATCCCATAATTGTATCTGCTTTAGCAGCAGCCGCCTGGCTCTGGTCACTAAAATTAAGTTTACCATCCACCAATACCCCCAAGTCCTTTTCAGCTCCAGTTTTACTAAGTAATTGACCGTTTAGAACATAATTATACTTTGTTTCCATGGCCCAAGTGCATAACTTTACATTTATCTACATTAAACCTCATCAACCATTTCTCTGCCCACTTCTCAAGCTTCTACAAATCCCTCTGTAATGCTAAACTATCGACCTCAGTATTTATTACTTTACACAGCTTAGTATCATCTGCAAGTATTGAAACTTGACTGTGTAAACCCACTACAAGGTCATTAATAAAAATATTAAAAAGAAGTGGCCCCAATACTGACCCCTGTGGCACTCCACTGGTAACATCAACCCAATCTGAGAATGTGCCATTAATGACCACCCTCTGTTTTCTATCACTAAGCCAATTACTTACCCAAATACACAAAGATACCCTATTCCCAGCAGTCTCATTTTATATACCAACCTTTTATGTGGCACGGTGTCCAGATATACAACATCCACAGCGTCCCCCAGATCCAGTCTTGAACTTACCTCCTCATAGAAACCAATCAGATTAGTCTGACAGGACCGATCTCTCATAAACCCATGCTGACGCTGGGTTATAAGGTTGTGCACAGTGAGATACTCCAGGATAGCATCTCTAACAAACCCCTCAAATATTTTCCCCACCACAACAGTTAGACTCACGGGTCTGTAGTTTCCAAGATCGCTATTTGACTTATAGGAATAAGTGCAATTGCTAAACAGTGTACATTCTGTATGGTGTTACTATAACTATAGCCCCATTACCACTGAGGACGCCATGATAATGGTAAAACATGTCAGGGGTTTGTGTTGATTTTTTAGCTCAGTTAGAGGATGGTTTGAGACTCAATACGAAGACATAGCAGCAGGATATAGTACAGGAAAAAGGTGTGTGTGCTTACCCCACAAGGGGCTCTCCTAAGTTATCCCATCCCTCCCCTCCCCCTCCTTGATGAATGTGAGAGTAATATAGGGAAGATGAATGTGTTAATGGATCAGAAGGAAAAATATAGCAGAACAATATTAGGCCCGTGAGGAAATAGGAGATAAAATTTTGGTTGTAATTCCTAGTGAAACAACATAACTCCTGGGAAGTAAAAGGGAGCTTTTGCTATATTAGGGCTGTCACACCACTGGAGATATCCGAAAGCTATTAAGTGACAGAATTAACAAACTACCAACACATATGCTTCACAATTGAACTTTATTCCCTGCTGATAGTTTTACATTTATTTTTCATGGTATTAGTACACTTGGCTTTAATCTATAAATAATAAAAGTGAAGTTTTAGTGATTAAGGGGGTGGCTTGGCCCAAAGGGCATTTATGGTGTACCTAAAGATATCTTACCCTAAAGATATCTTACCCTAATGTCAATTGATAATATGGAGCAGATGGTGCTGGTAGTGGGAGATTCCATTTTTGGGGAAAAGACAGGACATACTGCATACCGAACAGTGTGTTGTTTGCTGGGTGCTTGGGTTCAACATGTTGTGGATGTTGACCGATTACTGGGAGGGGCTGGTGAGGACCCAGTGGTCATGGTCCACATTGGCACTAATAACAAAGTTAGAGGTAGGTGGATGGTCCTCAAAAATTATTTCAGCTCTATGTCTTGAATCCCGGGACCTAGAAACACAAATCTGGTGTTATATTAAAAAGAATTCCCTTTAATATGATATATGAATTGTGTATGGATACTCTACAGAACCAGAGATATCCACCCTTAAAGGGGTATTCCCATCTGGGGATTTAAATTTAATTAAATTAATTTGTCTTATGTAAACATTTCTTCAATTGGATGTTAATAAAAAAAATGTCACTGTGTGAAGATAATTTCTCATAAATGTAGTCATGTTGTCCCTTAGAAACCAGATGGCTTCCTCGGATACGACCACGTCACACTCTGGCAGCAATGGCCAAACTTGCGCTAAAGAGTCCTGCCGGACCACCAGGATTCTGTAATCATTACCACAGGGTGGCTGTGCGACATTTAGTAACCCCCGGACATTTTATATACAATAACCTTTTGTTTCTTTGTGCACTCACTCCAGTAGAGGTGGCCGTATCCGAGGAAGCTATCTCGTTTCTAAGGGACCATATGACTACAATTATCTTCACACAGGAACATTTTTTTTAATAACATCCAATTGAAGAAATGTTTACATATGGCAAATTAATGAAACTGAATGTGAGTGCCCAGATGAGAATACCCCTTTAATGTTGTACTAAAAATGATTTTTATGCACAGCTTTCTATTTCTCAGTGACAGTATTTATTATTCCGTGCCATGTACTGGGAAGCTGGAAAATACTTCCAAATGTGGTGAAATTGCCCCCCAAAAAAACGCATCAGTTTTTAGGACTTTCACTGTGCGCTCCAAATGATACATCTACTTTATTCTTTGGTTCGGTACAATCACAGCGATATCAAATTTAAATTGCGTACAGAATTTTTTTTTTCCGTTTCCCCATTGGTTGATGCTAATAACTTTTTCATAATTTGGTGTATGGAGCTGTATATGATGTCATTTTTTTTGCTAGCACCGATCGCTGGTGTTAGCGGTGGGTAGCGGTGGCCTGTAAGACAGTGGGCTCACTCCATGAGTCCTCTTCAGATATATGGCAAGCTCTGTGCAGCGCTCCCTAATCTGTGTGTGCTAAATAAATAAAGGAATTATGATTATTATTATTATTATTCATACATGCTAAACAGCTCCACTTTGTAATAGAACGACATGGAGTGTTTAGAGTGAATATCTCTGGTTCTGTTAAGCATCCATACACATTCCTAATATCATACTAAAGGAGAGACTCAACTGTTTAAAATTAATTGAAAACATTACATTTAATATTCCATGCTGTGTACTGGGAAGTGGAAAATCCAAATGTGGTGAAATTCGTGAAAAAACACATTTGCAGCGTTTTCTTTTGGGCTTGGATTTTACGTCTTTCACTGTGCGCCCCAAATGACATGCCTACTTTATTTTTTGGGTCGGTGCGATCACAGAGATACCACATTTTTATAGGTTTTATAATGTTTTCATACATTTACAAAAATTAAAACAAAAAAAAAAAATAGATTTTTGACATTTCTGCCGCTAATAACTTTTTCATAATTCGATGAATGGAATGTGGTGTCATTTTTTGAGACTTTTGATGAAGTTTTCAATGCTTCTATTTTTAGGACTGTATGGCCTTTTGATCACTTTTGCCATTCCACCCCCCCCCCCATTAAGCGGTTTTGGGATGCTGCGAATCCTAATGTGTTTATGATTTTTACTGTTTATTCATATTTCTATGACTTCTAGGGAAAGCGGAGTGATTTGAATTTTTAGGGTTTTTTATATAATTATATTTTTTTTTAATTTTTTTTTTTATTTTTACTATTTTTCAGACTCCCCGTGGTACTTTAACCCTAGGTTGTCTGATTGATCCTACCACATATTCATACTACAGTATGGCAGTATATGGGGACTTTCCTCCTCATTCCCTGAAAAAAAGGCTGAAATTATAACATTACAGAGGGATTTGTGGAAGCTGGAGGGATGGGCGGAGAAATGGCTGATAAGGTTTAATATAGATAAATGGAAGATAATGCACTTGGATCATGGAAATAAAAAGTACATTTATGTTCTAAATAGTCAATTACTTGGTAAAATGGCAGCTGAAAAAAACTTGGGGGGATTGGTAGATGGTAAACTTAATTTACCCCTGTATGGTGTATATGGGAATTCCTGGGTGATGAGGGAAAGGAAACCGGAGATGGAGAGGCAGCCTGATTCAGGGATCACACAGAGGCACGATGTTCAAATCAACTTACTGTTCTTTATTCAACTTCAAACTGCAAGCAACGGCCAAACATTAACAGCAGAATCAGCAGGCTGGAAAGCTAGTAGGAGATAGCTGGTCCACAGGAACCTCTGTGCTGGTATGACACTGGCTGGTGCAGCACAGGCAGGTGCTGCACACTCATCTGCTTACTTTGCTGAAATATGCTTAAGAACTCAGGCCACAAGGGGTTTTTATACTCCCTTGATGTCGGGCACCAGGGGTAGTGGAACCACTGGACCACGGCGGACAATGACGTAAGCCGACACCTGGGACTGGAGTCTACAAATCTGTTTGGACTTGCAGTGATGTGGTACCACCAGGTCGTTCCGCAGGCGTGACTTTGTCGATGGTGGCAGCCAAGGCGAAGTACAGAATCGTAAAGCAAACTCATGGTTGAGGACAGGCAGAAGGTCGAGACAGGCAGCACAAGATCCGAGTCAGGGATGTAGCAAAAGGTCAGGACAGGCAGCACTGGATCGAAGTCAATAATGGAATCGGGGTCATAGCAGGAAATCACAATAACAGTGCAGGGCATAGGAACAAAGCTTTCTCCAGGGCACCAGGCACAAAGATCCGGCAGGGAGTGTAGGGAGGGGGCTGGTTTATATGAAATTCTTGGAAATGGCCAGCATAAGGAGTGGGGACAGATAAGAAGTGCGGGCGCTGCGCTTCCCAATAGGGAGGGACATGGGTGAGCACTGTGACACATGCTCAGGTGGCAGCACCCTCCAACCAGCTTCCAGCTTGCTTTACAATAGTACAAAGAATATTATTGGTTAATAACATTTCAAATGTTAACTCTTGCCTTACCAGGCAGTGGCTTCAAGTGGCAATGACTAAGTTTCCCATGTTACCAACTTCCTAGTGAGGTGATCAATCTCACCAGATAGCTACTGGCATAGAGAAGGGCATTTTCGCAATACTGACCCATGCCATGCATTGGCAGGTGTGTTGCATGCACATGGAAAATTGTGTACAGTGTATAAAAAGGACATAGTAGATACTGGATCGGATTTAGGGGCGAGAAAATAAGCTTGTTAAGGGAATGGGTGGACTAGAATACAATGACAGATTACAAAATTTGGAGTAATTCAGCTTACAAAATAGACAGCTAAAGGGAGACCTCATTACTATGTACAAATACCTGAATGGGCAGCACAGGAATCTTTCCAAAGATCTTTTTATACCTAGGCCTGTGACCAGGAAAATGGGACAGCTTCTAGGCCTAGAGGAGGGGTTATTTACTCCAAGAGCAGGAAGACTGTGGTCCTCTCTGCCACAAGAAGTCATGCCTTTCTTGGGAACAAAAATTTTCATGGGTTACGGAAAAAATTTTTTGTTTATTTGGTGGACTTAATCATGTCATTTTTTACAAGCTTTTGAAAACTGTTAGTGAAAATAGTTTGTTAACAACAATTTAAAATTGAGTGAAGTTGATGATGATTACACTATATTTCTGCATATCATCACTACAAAATCTATACAAATAAAATGCAACAAAATGTGTATTTACATTGGCCTATTAATTGGAAAGGAGACAATTAATGATGATGACACGGAATACAATCAACTGCAATCCACCTTTTCTGTTATATTTATGGAAAAGGTATTTGCTATGACATTATAAACAATGAAGGTCTAACACTTCAGACATTCACTTAATTCAAGAACTTAAAATAATGGGATAACCGTTTAATGATCCATAGGGTTCTGTAGTTATCAAGAGATACTGTAGGTTTTGTACTATAAGTCGCACTTTTCAGTTACAAAAAATCATGCTGAAAAGTTCCTGTGTCTTATAGACCAGAGGTCAGAAGGATCCAGCAATGCCAGACCCTCCTGATCACTGTAATGGAGATAGGGAGAAGCACACAGTTGGCTTCTATTGATCTCTGATAAAGTAAAGGCTTGTCACTAGCAAGTAACAAGAGCAGAATGAATTTATGTAGAACAGATGTTTGTGTGTGAATTCAGTGTAAATGTGGAGCTATTACAGAGATATGTGTGACCTCCAAATCGGTATCAAATATATTTTTCCTTTTTTTTGATGTTCAAATCTGGTGTGCATCTTATGGTAAGACATTAGTGACATCAAATACCTAACAGGACATGATCTGCTCCATCAGCATGAGGACTTCATTATAACTTCCCTCAGCCATCACTGCTGAATTCCCCACCAGATGTCTTCAGCTCTACCTAGCAATTTTCCACACTAGGCCCCTAAAAATACGACAGTCTCTTACAGGATCATGTAATTTGGATAACAGTGCTTAAATACATCATTTATTATTATTATTCAGGCATTAGGCAAAACAAATCACCAAATGAATTTGTGTAAGTTATTTATAGTAAGTAACAACGTGTGTTTTGTCTTTTAGCATTAATAATAAACCCCCCACATTTTAGCTTTATGGAGGGATGCGGGTGGCATGTGATGACATCATACAGATCTTGTCTTCAATCCTCTTAACACAGGCAGGTCCATACTCCCTGCCCAAGTTACCCACCAGAACAGCCAATGGCCGGGTCCCTGAGCAATTACCCACTTTGCCCGGATATTGGGTTTTTGCCCATTGATATTGTGTTTTTGCATAATCCATGTCCAAAATTCTTTTGCACAGTATTTTAATCTATTTCTGCTTTCTTGCAGCTATGGATTGCCGTGTGATTGTATCAGTTTTTATTATTGCACTTGGTATCTGCATGTTGACTGAGAAGACACAAGCGAGTTTCCTTCATTTTTTCTCACACAGTGATGTTTGCAGTATGCAGGTATTACAGAAAATATATTATTTTATGCAAATAAAAATGCCAGATTTATGTTGTGTGATTTTAAGTAACTTTTGCTGCAATTGTACGGCAGAAATTTTGTTACGAAAAGCAACCCCTGCAACTATTTCAACACCTAGGGAACCCTAGTGCCCTTTTTGTCTCAAAGAACCTTTGTGTTATGGCTCTAAGACAACTTTAAAGGTAACCAGATTTTACAATGTTAAACTATTAGCACCCTCAAATACATTAAATATATATTAAATGCAAGTTGCAGATAAAGATCCAATTGCCTATTTCTTTATCCGTTTGTATTTTTGGTTTTACAAATTAAAGAGCCCAAGCCTGATGTGCTCTCAAATATGACAATCTTCTCTTAAAATGACACCATGGTTGCAGGTACAACACAAGCTCAAGTGACACATCTCAGGAAAAATATGACTCTTCTCACCTCATTTTAAGAATGATGGTCATCCATTGTGCTTCGGGCTATATATGTAAAAGTCCAGTTATTGTCAATCAGACTCCTTTAAACGTTTCCTCTTTAATTTTCACTGTTTCATTGCAGCCAATTGGTAAGATAAAAAAGGTTTTTTTTTGCTTATTAATGTTCATCTTGCACCCCATCTTGACAGAAAAAACAGACCCTCCTTGAGATGGTTCAACTCCTTCCAGCTGTTTTTAATTAAACTCATTGGACTTGATTAGAAAATCTATCTGTCTAAATAAGACCTCACAGTGCTTGTCAAAGCTTATCAGAATCCTAAAATCTAAGAAACTTAAGTAATATCTTACTTAAAAAAAATAGGCAGCACTCCATCGAATAGTGGAGAAAAACAAGAGATATGTACTTTACCTTATACAAAACACAAGTTGTGTAGCCTTTCTTTACCATCCATTGGTGTGCTGCTAAATGTTTGGAGGTTAGATAGATAGATGTCTTGTTGAATGTCATGTGGACCTCTTTTAATGCTACAATCAAGAACTTAGTTGCTTAACATATGTGAAGTTATAATCTGTTAGATAACTAATGATAAATCTATTATGTGTTCTATCCAATGTTTTTGGAGAAGGGTGGACCATGCAAGAAAATTTTACAACAAAGATCAGAAGAAGGTGAACAGCGTAATGTAGGTCTGGAAGAAGAAGATGTTTTAAAGGTATACAATATTTATAAGTTTCTTATATTTCTTTTTCTTATTCAATAAATCTTTAAAATTTGCAATAAAAACATTTCTTATCTACTGAATTTACCATACTGTATAGGACTATTCACCTTATCTTTGAGACTTATTATTTTTCTACCTTAGGTTACATTCACACAATGTATGCCCGCCTTCCCGTAGTACGGCAGGCATAGATAGGCACTGCCCCTCTCCATAGGAATACACAGCGCACGGCGCCGTATTACGTAGAAAGATAGGACATGTCCGCAGGTGTGCTGCACCGTACCGTTCCTGTACAGGGCCATGAGCCCATAGAAGTGTGTGGGGGACGTACACTCACCGGCCACTTTATTAGGTACACCTGTCCAACTGCTTGTTAACACTTAATTTCTAATCTGCCAATCACATGGCGGCAACTCAGTGCATTTAGGCACGTAGACATGGTCAAGACAATCTCCTGCAGTTCAAACCGAGCATCACTATGGGGAAGAAAGGTGATTTGAGTGCCTTTGAACGTGGCATGGTTGTTGGTGCCAGAAGGGCTGGTCTGAGTATTTCAGAAACTGCTGATCTACTGGGATTTTCACGCACAACCATCTCTAGGGTTTACAGGGAATGGTCCGAAAAAGAAAAAACATCCAGTGAGCAGCAGTTCTGTGGGCGGAAATGCCTTGTTGATGCCAGAGGTCAGAGGAGAATGGGCAGACTTGTTCGAGCTGATAGAAAGGCAACAGTGACTCAAATCGCCACCCGTTACAACCAAGGTAGGCAGAAGAGCATCTCTGAACGCACAGTACGTTGAACTTTGAGGCAGATGGGCTACAGCAGCAGAAGACCACACCGGGTGCCACTCCTTTCAGCTAAGAACAGGAAACTGAGGCTACAATTTGCACAAGCTCATTGGACAGTAGAAGATTGGAAAAACGTTGCCTGGTCTGATGAGTCTCGATTTCTGCTGTGACATTCGGATGGTAGGGTCAGAATTAGGCGTCAACAACATGAAAGCATGGATCTACCCTGCCTTGTATCAACAGTGGTGGTAGTGTCATGGTGTGGGGAATATTTTCTTGGCACTCTTTGGGCCCCTTGGTACCAATTGAGCGTTGTTGCAACGCCACAGCCTACCTGAGTATTGTTGCTGACCATGTCCATCCCTTTATGACCACAATGTACCCAACATCTGATGGCTACTTTCAGCAGGATAATGCGCCATGTCATAAAGCTGGAATAATCTCGGACTGGTTTCTTGAACATGACAGTGAGTTCACTGTACTCAAATGGCCTCCACAGTCACCAGATCTCAATCCAATAGAGCATCTTTGGAATGTGGTGGAACGGGAGATTCGCATCATGGATGTGCAGCCGACAAATCTGCGGCAACTGTGTGATGCCATCATGTCAATATGGACCAAAATCTCTGAGGAATGCTTCCAGCACCTTGTTGAAACTATGCCACGAAGAATTGAGGCAGTTCTGAAGGCAAAAGGGGGTCCAACCCGTTACTAGCATGGTGTACCTAATAAAGTGGCCGGTGAGTGTATATACACTGTATATACGTCCCCCATAGGTTTCTGTGAATGTAGCCTGAGGGCGCCTTCACAACGCGACGCTAGCGCACAGGGGGTGGGGCTCGGGCTGATCACATATGTGAACACATTGTGAACGCGACGCTAGCGGAACGTGTGAATGTGCCCTCACACTAGGAAAGTGGTAAGGAGAAAAATCAGTAGCCTCAGAAGTTACATGTGCACGAACAATGATGTATCAGCAATTGACTCACCGTTTTTGCACGTTATTGTTGATGCATGGGATTTACATTTTCATACTTGTTGAACATTTTGTGCATTTACTCTGGAATAGAATCCAATTTTTATGGACTATTATCTGACTATTAATCCCATCATGAGAATCAGTTGTATTTTAACTGAAAATGTGGATATACACATTTAGATTATATTGTATTATTTCATGAGGACATCTGTCAACTATATGGTGGCTACCTTCTCAAAACAATGTTAATTTACTTCTGTTACAGTTTAAAGCACCAATGGAGATTGAAGTGAGATTGGATTCACAGCAAATCGAAAATTATCGCAACATTGTTGAGGGCATCTTTAGAGGGGAACCTGGAAAGTCTTAAGATACCACAAAGCTACCTGAAGCTTATAAGAAACAATACTTATCAATGTCTTTCACTATGAATTTGCAGCGTGAATACATATACTAAGATTAAATGTGCATTACCTATTAAATTGTGTTTATGTTGTGTTGAATAAATATATACCACCTTAATTCGGTATTCCCAGCATTAACTGACTTTGACTTGCCACGTTAATCTGTCTCATAATGTTCAGCATTAAACTGCAGAGACTAATTTTGTTTCCACGACAACATGAATGCTTTACTATCATCTGAATGGTGTGACAGCATGATCCAAACATGGAGGTAAACAAAATAAATCACTCTTGCAGAAAGAGATTCAAAGCTCTGTGCCGTATCTTACATTATTAAAGTATACATACTATTTATCTATGGCCCATCATTTTTTTAGCGACACATTGTGCCTCATTTATCTAAACTGTCTAAATAACTGTTACCGAGAGAAACTGAAGTGTAGTTTTATGTTTTACAGAGAAGCTCAGCGAATGAAGGATGACCTCTGATTGGTTGATCCGTGTTATGTCTGATAATTGAGGCCAAAATAAACATCCCTCTGTTTCATTGCCATATTCATTAAACCTCTTTAAAATACGTAACTGTTTTTATGTGGTAATGCAAAAGCAATTTGCAGACTCTTAAGTTGTTTTGTGTATGATGTTTTAGTGGCTTCTATGTGCATTCCCTTACCATATACATTTTATAAATTAAGCTTTGTGTTTTTTTTCAGGTAAATAGACCTTTAATGTACAGGCAGTCCCCGGGTTACGTACAAGATAGGGTCTGTAGGTTTGTTCTTAAGTTGAATTTGTATGTAAGTCGAAACAATATATTTTATAATTGTAACCCCAACCAAATATTTTTAGGTTTCTGTGACAATTGGATTTGAAAAATGTTGGGTTGTCATTAGAACTAGGATTAACAATAAAGCTTAATGGCATACATATTTAATAACAGTTGTAGCTGTTTATTGTAGCCTGGGAGTAAAGTACAGTAAATTACCAACTTCCAGAGGTCCGTTTGTAACTAGGGGTCGTCTGTAAGTCGGGTGTTCTTAAGTAGGGGACCGCCTGTATTTCATTTTTTTATATCTAATATATATAGCTAAGTGTGTGTGTGTGTATTCATGTCCTTTAACCCTTTAAAGTTCTGGCCGTTTTTTCATTTCCATTTTTTACTCCCCACAATCAAAAAACTATAACTTTTTTTTTTACACATAAAGAGCTGTGTGACGGCTCGTTTTCTGCGTAACAAATTGCACTTGATAGATTATATGTAATATTCCATGCATGTAAAAAAATTCCAAATGCAGTGAAATAGGTGAAAAAACGCATTTGTGACATTTCTCGTGGGCTTGGATTTTACAGCTTTCACTGTGTGCCACAAATGACATGTCTACTTTATTCTATGGGTCGGTGCTAAAACTGGGATAGAAAATTTGTATAGGTTTTATAATGTTTTCATACATTAACCATTAACAAAAATTAAAACCTCCAGTACAAATTTTTTTTTAGATTTTACCATCTTCTGGCATTTTCGGATGCGACGATACCTAATGTGTTTGTGATTTTTACAGTTTACAGGCAGTACCCTACTTAAGGACACCCAACTTACAGACGACCCCTAGTTAAAGATTGACCCCTTTGACCTCTGTGACCTCTGGTGAAGCTCATTGGATGCTTTACTATTGTCCCAGATTGCAATAATCAGATGTAAAGTGTCTTTAATGAAGCTTTATTGATAATCCTTGGTTCCATTAGAGCAAAAACAATTGTCACAGAGGCAAATTGTATAGAACTACAATTATAAAATATACAATTTCAACTTAAGAAGAAACCTACGGAACCTATCTTGTACGTAACCCGGGGACTGCCTTGTATTTATATTTATATCAGGAAAGGGGAATGATTACAATTTTGGGGTTTTTTAATTATAATTTTTTTTCCTTTTTATTATTTTAAATTTTTACTATTTATTAGACCCCCTAGGGTACTTTAACCCTAGGTTGTCTGATTGATCCTACCATATACTGCCATATTACTGTATGGCAGTATATGGGGATTTTCCTCCTCATTCATTACAAAGATCAAATCACACATTGTAATCAATGGGTTAAACCAAGACAACCTCGGGTCTTCGGAAGACCAGAGGCTGTCATGGCAACTGATTGCCACTCCCTGAGGACGTCACAATCTTCAGCAAGATCACCCATGCGCCGCCATCTTTTTGAAGCGATGTGGGGGTTAACACACGTGATCGGCACTAGCACCAATCACAAGAATTACTGGTAAGTCTTTGCTGCAATATGCAGCAAAGACTTACCGGCTATGGAGAGGGTTCAGCCCGTGAGCCCTCTCCATGCACCCACAGTCGACCCGTAACATGCTATTATGTCACAGGTCTTTAAAGGGTTACAGGAATCTGCATTGGAATGGTGCATTTACATACACAAGATACTACACATACATCTCTTGTGACCCGGGGACTGCTGTAGAGTATGTTTTTAGAGGAAATTTTTCCCTCCAATTGCCAAACAATAGGAGCCATTGTCTGTTGGCTCTTGTAGCATTTAGTCTGGATAGCAACCAATCAAAGCTCTGCTTCTATTTTGCTACTGGGTATTCATATGAGCTGTTAGTATAATATAGTTTTTGTGAGAGTTAATATGATTTTGATTGCCTCTACAAAAATGCTGGCTAAGCGTCGCATAAATTAATCTCTGATAATCCAATTACATCCAGAGCTTCAGACTTATCCTTGCCATACGCTTAGCCAACGTTGTTGTAGAGGAATTAAAACATCTCGGATACTCTAGTCACATCCAGACTTGCAGTTATATCTTTGACATCATATCATCTCATATACTCCAGTTACATCCAGAGCTGCAATAATCTATCCATTATTTTATAATATTTTATACTCCAGTCCCATTCAGAGTTGCAATCATTTGTCTACTGTTATATCATCTCAAATGACTGCAGCTCTTGTTCAAACTGGAGTATCTGTCTAATGTCATCATCAGCAGTCTTATCTTCGCTTTTAGATCATCTCTCATACCTCAGTCACATCTGCAATCATCTATCTACTATTATATAATCTCAGATGACTGCAGCACTAGATTAACCTGGAGTATCAATCTGCCATGATGTCTTCTCTGATACTCTAGTCACATTCAGAGCTACATTCTCACGCTGCATATACTGGGCATACTTCTTGGATTCTGTTACACAATCATTTGCTCTAAGTGATGAGAAGAAGAATGTAACTATTGGTTACAAGCTTTGTAATTATTGAAAAAATAGCAGAATTACAGTGAGGACTGACACAGGGGTACAGCAGTGGGAAAGGGGGATATATCAGCAGCTTTTAGGTACCCTCCACCAGGTTGGGGACACATTCCTGGAATAACTCCAGGGGGGTGCGCTGACATGTGAAGGGCCACCTTCTAATGATCCCCAAATGTTGTGGAACTCCTGGAGGGAGAAATATCCCAAGCTACAGGACCAGGTAATGTAAGCTTGGGCAGATACTTGTGATTTATATGTGCAAAATATTTTTTGTAAACCCATTTTATTTTTATAGCTAAGAGCAGTTATTTATTATCCTCTGCAATTCCAAGTACCACAACTAGTATAATATGTCTGAAAATTAATACTGATCCATAAATATGGAGTAATAATTTACTAAACAGCATAAATGTCCAAATGATCCATCCACCGATCAATCTAGTAATTGTGCAAAACCAGTAGAGAAATCAGCAGTGATAACATAAGCCCTGCTAGGATTTTCAGCACAAATATATAGGAAATGAAACACATGAGTGGACCCTTAGGGACTCTGGTTTTGTTCTTTACAACATATTTTTTATTGTCAAATTTTTATTATATCTGATTGACAAATTTTTATTTGTGATATGAGTCTTATTTATCAATGGTGTCATTTTGAGGTGCCTGTAACATATCATCTAAGTTTTTATTTTTTTATCTTGTGTTCTTTTAATTTTAGATTTTTCAACATTTACCAAAAGGTATAAATAACATGTTAGACTAATTTACATTTATTTTATTGATTTAATCCTGAATTCAATCTTCTAAAAATAGAGAAATGTGGCAGTGTATCTAAACCAGTATCATCATTCTCCCTTTCAAATAAAACTCATTTATCGTTCCACCTTTACTCTTAGTTTTGCATGGTGAACTTGATTCTCTAGCAATCCCCTGGCACTCCCAGATGCCCAATGCCACTGTAAACCACAATAAATGCTATTTACATGAACATCTGCACTCCATAACATGAACAAAAGTAAATGCGTAAACCAAAGTGAAAACTCGGAGACAGTTCTGGTGCCATTTTATATCATAGCTTACAATGGATATAGTCCTCACCAATGTCAAATTATATCACAGAAAGGGGTGGTGTCATAGGACTAAATTAAGATTTAACCTTTATTAGTACATATTACAAAAAATGACAATTTAAGCAAACAAGTCTAAAAATATTGGTACTAGCGTAATTATATTCCCCTATGGTTTCCCTGTTTGATCACCTACAGGAGGAACAGTTACCACTAAATGCCAAAGTGTTAAGGAGGGGGAATAGATATCATATGGTAATATCCCCTCTTCCTGTCTACTCAGTATGTGGCCAACTGCAGCTAACAAGGAAGACCACTAGGTGGCAGTAGAGAAAGGGTTGCATAGAACATAACAAAAACACTGATTTATGTAATGAAGCCTGGCAGAGTCTACTGCTGCTGGTGTGCGGTTTGCGGTCTCTCACTGCTTTTGGTATAAAACTAAGAGTCATCAGGAGACCAAAAAGTACTTAGCTAGAGACTGTAGATTCCGATCTAGCTATTGGAGACAGCCAGACACTGATGGCGTATCTGGCTGCTCAGAGATATGTAGCTGACTAGCTAAGGCCATGCTGGAACCCTGATGGTGGATTCCAGCAGTAGTGGAAGAGCAGCATGCGGCAGCCCATACACTGGCTATTTATTAGGGCTAGCTCCACCTTTTCCTGCCTACCTGATGACATCACACACAGGGCAGGAATTCCCACCCAGGATTCTGATGTCACACTGAGGGGCGTGTCTGTAAGAGGGAGCCTCAGCCACATTTTTTGTATTCTACCATAAGTCGCTTTATATGGTGGTGGGGAGTGAAAAATTTAAATGAAAAACCAAAAAGGGCTAGGTCGTTAAGGGGTTAAATATGCCAGTGAGGCAATGTGAATGTAATTATATGCCAGTATCTGGTCATGAATTTTTTTACCGTGGCTTCATTGCTGTCAAAGGTTCCAATAACACGTATCATATCTACAAATCTGTCCTTCTCCCTAGTTGTCAGTAAATTTCATCTAACCGAGTAATTTGCAAACTCTCTGGACTTTTGAAAGACTCTATTTGGATATCCCCGTTGTTAAAATCTCCCTGCTAATTCCTCCACATGTTGGGAGTAGTCTACAATTCATAAAATACCTGGATAATGCCACCTGTACTGTGGGGCACATTCCTACAGTGGAGTAATTCATAGCAACACTGTGATCAAACAGTGCCTTCAGATTCTGGACTTTTAACAATACCAAACTCTATATCCTATACATCAAGTCATTGCTGTGCCTTCTTAGGGATCAGAGTACCCCCTCTGCATCATTGATACAGATTGTCTGTATTTGGTTGTGCAATATGCCCCTCTCCTTTCTACACTCCCAGCTCAAGCTCCCTCTTACAGACACACCCCTCAATGTGACATCAGAACCCTGGGTGGGAATTCCTGACCAGTGTGTGATGTCATCAGGTAGGCAGGAAAAGGTGGAGCTAGCCCTAATAAATAGTCAGTGTTTGGGCCGCCGCGTGCTGCTCTTACACCACTGCTGAAATCCACCATCAGGGCTCCAGCATGGCCTTAGCTAGTCAGCTACAACGTCAGTGTCTGGTCGTCTCCAATAGCTAGCTAGGTATTTACAGTCTCTAGCTAAATACTTTTTGGTCTCCTGATGACTCACCCTATCTATGAGGGTGAAGAAACGTGTTGAGACTTTTGGTTTTATAACAAAAACAGCGAGAGACCACAAGGCTTACACCAGCAGCATTGGACTCTGCTAGGCTTCAATATATAAATCAATGTATTTGTTATGGTTCTGTGCAAACCTTTCTCTACTCCCACCTAGTGGCCTTCCTTGTTAGCTGCAGTTGGCCACATACTGAGTAGACAGGAATCGGCTATATTACCATATCTTATCTACTCCCCCTCCTTGACACTTAGGCATTAAGTGGTAAGTGTAGCTCCTGTAGGTGATCAAACATGGACACCATAGGGGAACATCATCATGCTATTACCAATATTTTTAGATTTTTTTGACTTTTTTGTTTAAATCATTTTTTATAAAAGGTAAAATCTTAATTTGTTCTGGTGTCATTTTGTGTCATATTTCAGATCATTCTCTCCTTTAATATTGTAGAAGGACTGTGTTTCTAGGTGCCACAGATGCAAATATATTCATAGATAAAGCTCCACTTGGGAGTGGGACTGCCAGTATACACCACCTGACTTACAAAACTATAGCAATATCTAAAGAGAATCTCCTGACAAAATGCAATTGTTTGCAACTTTTAAACCGGACAGTTAAAGACTACACTTACTACTCAGCCGCACACCAGACATATGCACAGATTAGATTATATTTTTCTATCCTCTCCCCACCTCGTGGTTGAAGGAGACTAGTATAGGGACGATTCTCCTCGTAGATCACGCCCCTATAGCAGCCTTGATCCAGATACCCTCCCTACCCAACCCAGATTGGACTTGGACCCTTAATAATACTTTATTAGAAGAGAATGATATCTGCGAACTATTAGAAAACGTGTTAAGGAACATTAGGAGCTTAACGCATCAGAGGGAATGTTGACACCTTTTCTGTGGGAGGCACATAAAATAGTTGTTAGGAGGAATTTATCTCTCTGGCAGCGTATTTACATAAGAGGCGGATGCCCCTTTTGAACTCAATGTTAGCACATATCTCTAAACTGGAACATAAGCACAACATAATCTAGAGCACAAGAGACATTGCATGAACTCACTGACCTCAGAAACAATGTCAAAAATCTGCTCAACATCCGATCAGCCTAACTGTCCCTGATATCTAGAAGCAAATTTTACGCTCAGGGAGATAGAGGGACCAGACTAACGTCAGCGTTGGTGAAGAAACAGAAGGACAAATCCTTCATTAGCTCATTAGCAACTCCTATGGGTAAAGTCACTTGTGACACTAGTAAGATAGCAAAAGTTCTACTCCGATCTCTACAACCTGCCCAAACAGGCTTCCCATACTCCCCAACACATTAGTGAATTCTAACTAAACCGTTCTCAATGGGAAGAGATTGAATTGGTCCTGTCTTCTATTCCATCAGGCAAATGCCCAAGACCCGATTGGCTACCAATTAACTATTATAAAAAATGCAAAACATTCTTAATACCACACTTCATGGAAGTATGTAACAAGCTTCTCGAAGGGGAATCATTACAGAAGCAGGCTTTAGAAGCCCATATCTCCATCATAGATAGATTTTTTTTTTACCTATCTCTCTGTACTAGCTATAGATTGATATCGCTGCTAAATGCAGACGTAAAGTGGTAGCCAAAAGCTCTAGCAGAGAGACTGCGTAAACACCACCCCAAGTTTATCTCCCCAGAACAGACTGGGTTTGTAAGGGAAAGACAGGATAAAGATTACACATGCAGAGTATTAAGGCTAATGGAATAGGCATTTCACAACAAAAAGTTGCTGGTCCTTCTCGAAAAAAAGAAGAAAGGACAGCAATCCTGGATATTCCTAGAAGATTTAGGTGGTGCTCGCAGCTGGGGATCCGGTGCTCAGAGTCCCATTGACAGCATAAGAGTGGAGAAAGCCACAGCACTCAGTACGGTTCAATTCCAAGTCGTCTTTATTATTGCATCATCAGGCATAAAATAGCAACGTTTCGATTCCAAATGAATCTTTCTCAAGCACTCGACTATGATGCCAAGCAGGCCTTCGATAGCGTTAGTTGGTTGTTTATGGCATTCCACAAAGCTATATCCAGGCAATTTTTTAATTAATGGGACTTATAACTTATTAGATAATGAGAGGCACATAGAACTTGCCTTTTGGGAGTAAGTAGACAAAATCACACTAAGAGACGTGATGACGCCCCCTAGATCTGCAGAGGAAATAACCACCTTTATTCCGGGAAAAATACTGACTTTAACATTTTACAGGTACACGTCTTGAACAAAGAACTACACTCTTTGCTCATACAAAAACCGAAAGACTTTAGGCTAGGGCAAATGAGACACACCAAGAAGGGTCTATATTCCAAAATGATAAGCTCATATTCCTACAGGAAGATACCCCCCTAGTTTTATAAAGCAGTAGCAATCGGAACTGCAGGTACACTTCACAAACTGTGAAACAGAACAGATACTATCACGAGCACACGGCTTCTCCAGGTGTGTCAGGGTACAAGAAAATTTGTTCAAACTTCTGTCTCGCTGGGACAGGACCCCGGATTATTTGCATAAAATAAATTCTTCTATAACAGACACATGCTGGAAATGCCTCAGAGACAGAGGAGACATCTCTCATATTTTGTGGCATTGCCCATTAATAACACCATATTGGAAACAAATTATATATTCTATCTATATTGGAAAATAAACTCTATGGGGTACATTTACTTACCCGATCCTGCGTGATCCCTGTTTCAGAATGTCCAACGGAAAGCACATCTGCCGCGATTCAAGACGATAGTGTGCCCGATTTCCTGCTTGTGACGCTTCCCCGCTCAGGTGCGCCAGAATTCACCTTATTCTTCCCGCTCCATGTAAGTGCTTGTCTTGCGACACAAATTTGAATATTAAATCCATCGCTCAGTCCGAACCCATCGGATCGTCCGACGGCCCACTCCCGATTTATGTCGCATGAAAGCTGGCGCAGATGTGCCAAAATCCGGTCGCGTGCGCCAAAAACCCTTCTAAATGCGTCGCAGATTGGAAATCTTCAGAAATTGTCGTAAATCACCCCTATCTGCTCAGTAAAAATACCGCTTGACCCAGCTGTCATTCTCTTGCATAATCCCTAACCAGGCATATGAATAACAGCTGAGCGTATTCCAAAAAGACCTAATAATCATACTAGGGCTTATTTTTGGGGTAGGCTTTTATTTTCCGGGAAACATAGCAGGAAGAATTAGAATAGAGACCATGGGGCATATTTATCAGGACCTCTGCGCACCGCCACTGGCGCAGAGGCCCTGAAATAATCGCAAATGCTAGCTTATTGCTAGCTTTTGCGATTATTTTCCCCAATCCGCCACCTTTCACGTGAAAAGTCGCTGGCTGCTTTTTTTTCTATGCCTGGCGTAGGATAAACGCTGTGCTACTGGCAGCCCGATACATCAAGAGGCAGAAGCCTCTTGATGTATCGGGTTGCGAATTTGCAGCGGCGGGGCGATCATAAATATCCCCCCATATATTTAAATAAGAGCCCTATTACCGTGACAACTGCAAAAACAATCTCTGAAAAATAATTACTTGAGCATCCATAATAGTATAACATAGATAGATATTTCAATTGTTACAGAAAAAGTAAAAATATAGATATTTGGCCAAATATAAACATATTTGGCATATCGAGAGCTTTGTTAGGTCCCAGTTACAGCTGGACTTGCATAAATTCAGTGACAAATCAGGGAGATTGCTGGTGAAGGGCAGGAGACCAGGATCCCACATTCTAAAATTAAGAGATAGAGAAGGGAATCCACACACTGACACAGACTTTCGAAGACCATGCACAAGCAAGTGACCCCGGTATTAGCCAGCCTATTCTCCAAAATAGTGCAGGGCATCCCCCTCTCGACGCACTTAAACATGGCATATATCAAATTAATTCCGAAAGAGGGGAAAAACCTAGAAGAACCGGCCTCATGCCGACCAATCATGTTAATTTATGTGGATCTAAAGCGCATATCCAAAATAATTGCGAAGAGGTTGGCCATGATAATGCCCTCACTCATATGGGATTCATCTTAGGACGCTCGGCGGTCACTAATGTTCATTGGGTCCTTATGGCCCTGGATTTCTTGTCCCAATTGCCCCCTGGGGGGGTTCCATCAGCCCTAGTCACTCTCGACGTTGAAAAAACATTTGAAAAGGTGCGCTGGGAGCGGCTGGGGCAGCTGCTCGACAGCATGGGATTCGAGGGGACTTTCAGACCTTACCTGAGAGTGATATACCATAATGCATGGGCTAGGGTACACACCCCGGGCTTTCTGTATGAACCTTTTCCGGTAGAGAAAGAAATACGACAGGGATGCCCCCTTTCCAACTACTTTTTAACATAGTTCTGAAACCGAAGGCCAGATTATTGACGGGAACCCAACTATTTGAGGGGATAGAGGTGGGCTGCTCCTCCTTGCGAGCAGCCCTATTTTCAGATCACATTGACCTACAAGCACAACTACTGGCACTCCTACAGCTATTCTCTGATTACGGAGAATTTTCGGGTCACCGCATAAACTGGGCATAGTGTGATATCCTTCTCCTAAGGCGATCAAACCAGCAGGGCTCACAAGTATACAACATTAATGGTATCCCAGTAGCCTCCTCCTGGATCACCTACTTGGGTATGAAAATAGGCAAAACTCAAGAATTGCTATATTGCCTTAATTATCTCCCTCTTTTTATTCAGATAGCAGAAGAAACACGACGATGGCAGATACTGCCTCTGTTACTTCTGGGAAGAAATCAACTTGAATGAGCATCTCCAAATTGCTGTATCCCACGCGAATCATACCGCTTCTATTAAAACACAAGGATATTATGAGTCTCAATTAGGAAGTGTCACACTTTCTGTGGTGGGGCAAAAGGCCATGTATAGGGCTCTCGAAGCTGACAATGACAAAAGAACAGAAGGGAATGAATCTACCCGACGTTTGGTGTTAGAACTTGGCTTGTCTCATGCGTCATATACTTGACTGGTTGAAAGACACGGACAGGAAATTGAATCGGGATATTGCTCCCATTGGGACCCCTGTACCCTGTTACATGCCCAAATAGGCTCACTACCACCAGAGATTAAAACCGCAGTAATTTTTAGAGACACCATGGATGATCTCAAAATACCTATATTTATGGAACCATCCAGGGTTTCCACAGGTGCGACAGAGTAGACTGTTTGTGGAGTGAAGAAAGAAAGGGATTAAAACAGTCAAGGATCTATTCCACGTGCAAGAGTATTGATGGATGACTAAACTGGAACTGATACAGAAATATGAGGTGAGGGGGGACCAAAGCGATGCAGTTTGCACAACTGACTAAATTCTATTTAGATAAATTCTAAGACATGTCACTGGAAGCAGTGGATAACACCTTTGACAGGCTGCTAAAGTTACCCACACAAAAGATAGGGATATCCATTGGGTGGAAGGAATTCTCCTTCTCCAGGCAAAGAACCCTCCTTCTCCAGTTGGGGTATTCAGTTAGCTGACAATGCTATATGCAAGAAAATTATCAAAAGCTGGCAGGATGTGAGGAACAATGTGATTAATTAGAGATGGAGGGACACTCAGTTTCGCATCACACACAGGGCGATATTTGCATTCAACCTGCCCCCCTCCCCAGCATTCCCGCAGAGGAAGGTGGCATGCCCCAAATGCCAGGAGCCAGGTACTGCTATATACCATGGACTCTGCGACTGCCCTCAATCCAAAGCCTTTTGGTCGGAGGTGCAGGATCTGGGCACTTTATGGTGGGGAAGAGAGATTCCTAAGGATCCCATTAAATACCTGTTTCACTATTGTAACCCAGTGACAACAGGGGCATAACCCAGTGACCACTGTGGAATATGTGATATCTATCTGGGGCTTATATCCCCTGAACTACACACCCTCAGAATCCTAAAAGAACTCGCCCCTGCTAGCCCATCGTGGTATGGCGTGTGTGACGGTTACACTATGATGTAAGACAAGACGATCAATCCCAACCCTAGTCGGGCGCACTACTAAAGCTGTTTCATGTGGTCAGTTTGGTGGCAAAGAGATGCTTGTTTCAACACTGGTTGGAACCGCCCCCGCTGTCTAAAGTACTAGAGCAGATGAAATAACTCTTCCATCTGGAGAGATTGGAAGCAGAGCGCAAATAAATGCAAAGTAAAATAAAATATATAAAATAAGAAGATATTTGGCATATCATCTGGATATATCATAAATACAGGAAATGGGAATAGTTCTTTATGTCTCATACATATGGTTATGTTATTTCAAAGGAAATCTATCATCAATTTTGAATATGTAAACCGAAGACAATGGTTGGTAAGCAGCCCTGCAGATTTTAATACCCATACCTTTGTGTGTGTTGATAGCAGCAGTAGAAAAAAGTAAAAAAGCAACTACTCCTGTGTGAGATCTCTTCACTGAGCTCAGCACAGCCCTGATGCTACCAAATATTGAGTTTGGCTTTGTATGCTCAAAACTGCTTACAGATTCCCTTCTATTTGTCATAGGCGCTCCTGCAACCCCGGTCCCGGGTCGCAGGCACACCCATGCCCCCCTACCCTACGCCAGAGCGCAGCAGAAGCAGGTCTCCTTACCTGTCCGCATTCCCTCGTTGTCTCCAGCGGCCGGAGATTGGTTCTGGACATTCCTTAATTTAATAAATAGCCAGCCCCTTTCTTCATACCCCGCTGATCTTTGTGCTTCCATGCCTCATGTCATGGTGTGGGGAATATTTTCTTGGCACTCTTTGGGCCCCTTGGTACCAATTGAGCATCGTTGCAACGCCACAGCCTACCTGAGTATTGTTGCTGACCATGTCCATCCCTTTATGACCACAATGTACCCAACATCTGATGGCTACTTTCAGCAGGATAATGCGCCATGTCATAAAGCTGGAATCATCTCAGACTGGTTTCTTGAACATGACAATGAGTTCACTGTACTCAAATGGCCTCCACAGTCACCAGAACTCAATCCAATAGAGCATCTTTGGAATGTGGTGGAACGGGAGATTCGCATCATGGATGTGCAGCCGACAAATCTGCGGCAACTATGTGATGCCATCATGTCAATATGGACCAAAATCTCTGAGGAATGCTTCCAGCACCTTGTTGAATCTATGCCATGAAGAATTGAGGCAGTTCTGAAGGCAAAAGGGGGTCCAACCCATTACTAGCATGGTGTACCTAATAAAGTGGCCGGTGAGTGTATATCCTGTAGTGAAGCCCTGAATTTCTGGAAATTAGCCCTCTTAAAATTCAAAGTTTTCGATTTTCCAACCTGTTTCTGCTTTTTACAGTTTAAGAGGAAAATAATTATATTATGATCGCTGTTCCCAAGGGGTTCCCGGACACTGACATTTTGGACAATCTCTGCATGTTTGGAAATCACAAGGTCCAACAATGCATCACCTCTTGTGGGTACTTCTACAAACTGCACCATAAAATTATCCTGCAGAAAGTTGATAAAATGTCTCCCCTTCACAGATGAAGAAGAGTCCTGACCCCAATTTATATTTGAAAAGTTATATTTCCTCAGAAATGTTAGGGGGTCGATAAATTACACCAAAAATAATTTTCTCAAAGCTCTCTTGGCTTTGAATTTCAACCCACAAAGTTTCAGCCTCCTGAGTCTTCTGAGACCACTGTCTCATTCACAATCGCTTTTAAGCCTCTTCTGACATACAGACATACACCACCTCCCCTCCTATTTGCCCTGTCTTTCCAAAAGAGTGTAAAACCTTGAATATTAACACCCCGATGATGTGATGCCTTTAGCCATGTCTCTGCTACACCAATAACATCTAACTGTTCCTCTAATACCAGAGCCTCAAGCTCACCCATTTTGCCTGTGATACTTCTGGCAATTGTGAACATACAGTTTAATTTTCCACATTTATTTATCTGATTTATGTTATTTTACCGGCACATATTGCCTCATCACTGTTTTGCAACTGATGGATCTCCTTATCCACTGCCTTGGTCCCACATACACCGCCCAGCTCACTACCCACCAACATAACCTGCCCCCTCTCTGACCTGTCTACCTCTTCAGTGTCTTCCTTTTCCTCCTCCCAAGATACTAGATTAAATACTCCACCATCCCTGCTAGGATCTTCTCCCCCAGCACAGAAGCCCCCCTCAATATACATACAGTAACAGGCACGGGCACTGAAGTATAGAAATTGTGTGCTTGGATTTACATGTGAAAAAGTGTTTTATCATAAAATGTTCACCTGTGATGCACTCCCACGACCGTATGAAAATGACCATATGCATTTTGATGGACAATGGGGCTCATTTACGTAGGGTTGCACTGCTCACTGTTAACCTTTATTCGGGGATTACACGGCTGACATATGTATTCAAGAATTGTCTGCCCTTTGTTTTTGGCGCACATGATCCTTTTGTGGCGTAACTGCACTGGCTTCCATGTGAGACAAATTAGGGGGGGGAGGGGAAATGACCATCGGACTGTCCGACTGATTCGAACTGAGCGTGGGATTTAACTTTCAAATTGTGTTGCAAGCCCTAGCACTAAGATGCACCACTAAAAAGATGGTGAACTCTGTCGAACCTGAGCGAGGAAGAGATACATGCATGATATCAGAATCGCGTCACAGTGCATTATCGTAGGACAATGCACTTTCTGTGAACTCACAGTAAGTAAATGTGCCCAATATGTTAAAGCATTTATATTGCCATTGTTAACACTGTACCATACCGTACCGTATACTGGCCATTTAAAAATACAGAGAGTGTCCTATATTCTACCGTACTTCTGTGCCGTACGCCCAATTGAAGTCTGTGGGAAAGTATAAATACGGAATTAATTGGGTTGGGGTGATGAAAAATGACTATAAAAGTAAACCCACATCTGAAATATGTGTATAGACACGAAAGAAGGAAAGGCAGATGTAAATGGGTGAAAAAATGACAAATTTTATTTAAGAAAAGCGTGACTCCTAAAAACAATTAAAAACCCTATAAAAGAGTCCCCCCAGCATTCAAATATATGATGTGTAATGCACAAACAAAGATGTCAAAATAACTGCAAATCCATAAACACACGGAAAAATTATGAAGCATAGAGCCACCAGTCAGAACACAAAGTAATATGGTAGTACCCTAACAGCAATTTATAATCACAGGGGTGCCCAACATGATGTATAGATATAAACAGAAAAGTAATTGATGTTACCTTGTGGAGGATGTAAGCTGGGGAGAGCAAGGATGCCCCACGCGTATCGCCCGGCTCACGGGCTTCGTCAGGGGATGTCGGCATTCAAAGGTAGTGAGACTTAAATAGCTGCCTGCTGCTCTAACGAGACACAAACCAGACCCTCCCCCCCATTAACCAAAGACCGCCCCTGTGGAAGGAGGTGGCTGCGACACATATCCGGTCCTGCGCACAAAAAGAATCCAGCATGGCCGTGCGTTTCATGGGACCGGAAAGGTGTGCCCATGCATGCCACTCGACTGGAAGTTGGAGTGCGTGTACTCCAGAATAGTGGAAACATAGCTGATGAATAAATGGTTCCTGCTAGTACGAACAAGTCAATGAGGGAGCAAACGAGTGAGATTATATTCAATAGCGGCGAAGCCAATATAAGTATCGGAACTTGAAGAATGGTAAAATATGTTAAACAGTAATAGAAAGAAATATGCTCATGTAGTTCTATATTCAGAACAACATTTGGTGAGGTAAGTACCAACGAATATTAGATTTACAGTACGGCGTTGGATAGATCATATGTCACGCAGTCAATAAATATTTAGTGATCCACACTAGAACAAATCTAATCAAGGAAGCCGATAAAGGGGGTAACATTGTCATCTGGCCCCTAGAGCTTTACCTTGATGAAGCAAAGAGACAGCTCAGTAACCCGCAATTTTATGTTGTTTTACCATCAGACCCTACTGACCCTACAAAGAAAAGACCGATCGACTTCTGAAAGGTGCTTTGCAGACGGGCATTTTGAACAAGAATGAAATACATTTTCTTACCACGGACAAACCTACGGTACCGACTTTCTACATGCTACCGAAAGTCCATAAATCCCTGGATAAACCCCCAGGACGTCCGATCGTCTCGGGAATCGGGAGCCTAAACGAAAAACTATGCACCTACCTGGACTTCTTCCTCCAACCACTGGTTTCGAAATTGCCATCGTTTGTTCGTGATACAACCCATCTTATCCAGAGACTGGAGGAATTTGAAACATCTGTCCCAATCTTGCTGATTACCTTGGACGTGGAGGCCTTGTATACGATCATTGGACATCAGGTAGGTATGGAGGCCATTGCTTACTATTTAGATAAAGAATGGTCTATGGATAGGAGACACGACTCCTTCCTTCTAGACCTCCTTTACCTGATTTTATACCAAAATTATTTTTTGTTTGATCGGACCTTTTACAAACAGGTGTCAGGTACAGCTATGGGGGCTAAATGTGCGCCATCATATGCTAACTTATTCATGGGGTGGTGGGAGGAGAAGGTGGTATACCAACTGAGCGCCTTCAAAAATTGGGTAGCGGCGTGGTACCGATATATCGATGATATTCTCCTCCTTTGGACAGGTACCATAAATGATTGCCAGACCTTCATCGACTCACTGAACAATAACCCATGGAAGATCAAGCTTACGGCCCACATTTCAGACTCGACAGTGGACTTCTTGGACGTTACCATTAGGTATGTACACCCTAAGCTCACCACGTCTTTATACCGGAAGGAAACTGCCTCTAACAGCTTATTACATTTCTCCAGCTTCCATCCAGCTCACCTGAAAGAAGGAATACAGACGGGCCAATTTTTCTGTGTTAAACGGAATTGCTCTAATGAACAGGACTTCAGATATCATGCACGTGAACTAACCACACGTTTCCAGAATAGGGGCTATCCACGCCGGGTCGTCTCGAAGGGCTTCATTCGAGCTTGCAACAATGATAGACAGGACCTATTACAAACCAAGGTGCGCCCCTCAGATTCTAGACCTAGGCTGATTACCACTTTTAACAACCAGTGGGCAGACATCTATAAAATCCTGGAAAGAAATTGGGGCATCCTCAAGAGCGACAACAGACTTGTCCCGTTCCTCACCGACAAACCACAAGTGACCGCGAGACGCGCCAAAAACCTCAAGGATATCTTGACTAGAAGCCATTTCCAACGTCCATCTACACCCCTGGGATGAGGCATTCGCCTTTTGGGCTCTTTCCCATGTGGCGATTGCTCGGTTTGTCCTTTTGTACCACGGACACAGGAATTTGAGGAGCCGACGGGACACAAAAAGTTTAAAATTAAGAGCTACATAAATTGCAGAACAAAGGGAGTTGTTTACATTCTCACATGCCCCTGCCACAAGCTTTATGTGGGACAAACGGCCCAAGAACTTCGCAGAAGGTGCCAACAGCACTTGTCAACAATTCGCACGGCAGCTGCAGACCAACAAAAAGGTAAAAAACTTACCTCGGTGGCTCTCCACTTTTTACAACACCATGGCAGCTGTACAAGAGGTCTTACCTTTGTAGGCCTGGAAAAATTGGCACTTAACATCAGAGGTGGTAATCTTACACCTCTACTTTTGCGTAGCGAATCCAGATGGATTTATACTTTGGATACCATTGCCCCCAGGGGCTTGAATGAGGAATTATTGTTCACTGGCCACTACAGAATGTAAACCTTCGACTTTATCGCCCCATCTTTAGGACACGTTCTTGTCACTTTATTCGTACCCACTCATTCTTTCTTACATTCAGACCTTTTTTTCTTGTCACATCAATTCAGTACATACAAGGTATATGATTTGTCTTATTCACACATTTTTCACCTTTTGGACCCCCTATAATTTGAGTTTTACTGGGCCCCCTAATGTCACTATTGCCAGGTAGTTTCTGCTATTTGTTTTTGTGCTCCACTTCACCTTTTTTCTCTAAGTTTCAGACACTTACACGGTTGCTTTGATGGGGAGACCAGTGAACCATTCTACATGATGAACAAACTACGCATATGCCACGAATGAATATTCGAGTTTCTGAAGTTCTACATTTCCAGTTCCCGCCTTGTTCATCTCCGCTTACCTGATGACATCCCGTTCGGTGTGGATAATGTCTAGTCATGTCTCCGATTACCTGATGACATCCCGTTCGGCGTGGTGTGGACACCGTCTAGTCATGTCTCTTTTACTTTTCCTCTCCCTCTATTTCCTATGTTCCCTTCTCCCCTCCCTCCTTCCCAACCCCCCTTTCTTCATATTGTACTATATTCGAGCTATTGATGTATTCCAAGCTGTCCACATTTCATTTGGCCTTTTATTTATTATTTATTACTTTTTTTCAGGTTTATTTTGGGCTAGTTGTTTGGCCATCAGGAGTCAAGGGGATTTCTATATGTGTTCTATATAGGTTTCGTGATCATGTATATTTAATTATTTAACTATTTATTTCTCTTGAACATTGTTGTCTTGACCATTTGCTGTTTACATATTTTATTCTAGTGCAGCTCTGGCGGGACCCTGCCGTCTCCTGCCCCCCCCCCCCCCCCCCGTTTTTCCACAATTTTTTTGGGGCAGTCCCCATATATGCAATCGGTTTTTTATATAATTATTCATTTCATTTTATTTTACATTTTTCCCTTTTCTACTACAGGTGTTGATACACCACGGATATGTACACATTCCTCACAGGTTAGACACATTTTAGTGGACCTTGCTGAATTCCACGTTGAATATGCACAACACTTGAAGTCCACTCGTACCTATGAACTTATATTTCTTACGCAACAGCATTAGCACTAGTCTTTTTATACATATATAGACATATTGGATAAATTTGCAATAATTTATTTTTGTTCATTATTTTTGTTATATCCTTTTTACCGAATTTGCACCACACTTGAGTTTGCTCTTACTTATATATCCGGTTTAATGGTGTTAGCACTTGTCACTTTATGCATATGTAGATGTATTGGACACATTTGCAATAATTGATAACTGCCTATAATTTTTTCATATCACTATTTATGTTGTATTTCTTTTCTTTTCATCCATAATGCATTGTTCCATATATGTTTTCCCCCTCGCATGCATTGTTAGTCTCTCTATACTTAGTGTTGCGTCTCTAGGTGTACTTCCTGCTATGATAGTAGTATGATTTTTGTATATTCAAATAGCCGTTCCTCACCCTAGATGTTGCATCCCAACATCTCTGGCCACATTTATATTATCTCGAGGCTTTTTGTATTAGCGGCGATATCTATATATTTCTGTACTCACCATGCTCATACCAGATACTTCTTGCGTCATGTGTATTGTCACTTTTGGATCCTTAATGAAGATTTGTTCTAGTGTGGATCACTAAATATTTATTGACTGCGTGACATATGATCTATCCAACGCCGTACTGTAAATCTAATATTCGTTGGTACTTACCTCACCAGATGTTGTTCTGAATATAGAACTACATGAGCATATTTCTTTCTATTACTGTTTAACATATTTTACCATTCTTCAAGTTCCGATACTTATATTGGCTTCGCCGCTATTGAATATAATCTCACTCGTTTGCTCCCTCATTGACTTGTTCGTACTAGCAGGAACCATTTATTCATCAGCTATGTTTCCACTATTCTGGAGTACACGCACTCCAACTTCCGGTCGAGTGGCACGCATGGGCACACCTTTCCGGTCCCATGAAACGCACGGCCATGCTGGATGTGTCGCAGCCACCTCCTTCCACAGGGGCGGTCTTTGGTTAATGGGGGGGAGGGTCTGGTTTGTGTCTCGTTAGAGCAGCAGGCAGCTATTTAAGTCTCACTACCTTTGAATGCCGACATCCCCTGACGAAGCCCGTGAGCCGGGCGATACGCGTGGGGCATCCTTGCTCTCCCCAGCTATACATCCTCCACACGGTAACATCAATTACTTTTCTGTTTATATCTATACATCATGTTGGGCACCCCTGTGATTATATATTGCTGTTAGGGTACCATATTACTTTGTGTTCTGACTGGTGGCTCTATGCTTCATAATTTTTCCGTGTGTTTATGGATTTGCAGTTATTTTGACATCTTTGTTTGTGCATTACACATCATATATTTGAATGCTGGGGGGACTATGTGTCATTCTACCCCTCTTTTATAGGGTTTTTAATTGTTTTTAGGAGTCACGCTTTTCTTAAATAAAATTTGTAATTTTTTCACCCATTTACATCTGCCTTTCCTTCTTTCGTGTCTATAAAGTATAAATACGGGTTACATACGTGCTGCATACTGCTGAGCTCCCTATGCTGCCATATATACTTGCAGTATCCAGGGAGACCAGAACCAGTGGGAAGAACTTCCTGTTAGGTGTTCTGACTGTTCTGACAGTAGTTGATAGGAGTAATAATACCATTCATTGCAATGGAGTGTCTGCTTGCAACCCCATTTTATAGGATAAGCGCCTAGACATCTATGCTGACTGTGTGCAGAAGGCAAAAGCATGGGAAGAAGTGACTGCGCAAATTATGGCAGAAGAGAGGAGCACAGCAAATTTGGCTAAGCAAAGACACGTACTTGGTGAGTGTAATTGGCGCAACTACTTTCCAAGCGACCATGCCCACCCTTGCTGCCAAATGCATTATAGATGTGACATATCACTGAGATTACGTGCGGTGTGATTATATAGAGTACCTCCACTGGGGTATCTGATTCACTGAATGTGGAGATATTAATTATAAAGACTAAAAAATAACTTTTATTAAATACCAGTAAAATAGGACTCCAAAAATACAGACAAACAAACATGAAATGTGTGAATCTCTATCTGGACTTATAGGGTGGGTGCTTACATAGTTTCATGCACGCAATCCATGCGGTATAGACCCCCCTCTCTGGTTCTAATTGGGAAACATCCCAAAAAAATATTTTTTATGTCCTGAGATTACAGTAAAAACATTGTATTGGTGTGGCTTATAGAGTTTGTTCCGCCACCTCAATACTGTGGGGCAGCATGTAGTGTGCGTGATTCTAAATGTTGGGATGGCATATAAGATAGACACTAATGCACTATCGTTCCTCCTCTTCAATGGAACCTATCACTGTGCCTGTGTCATTGGAACAGATAGTTATACCTGTGCCTACACTAATCCCAAACAGTGCCTGATTTCTGTCTCAAGTTATGGCAGAAGACTGGCAGCTTATGTGCTGTAAAGCTGCCAGATCAGTGACAGTCAGATCGCCAACGTTACTGGCAGTCTATCGCTGACACTTGTAGTGTACGTAATGTTGACTGATGGGACGGCGTACTGGATGGACAATATTGCACTATCTTTTCTGCTCTTCAACGGAGCCTGTCACTGTGCTTATGTCACTAGAACAGATAGTTATATCTGTGCCTGCACCTATCCCAATGAAGGCCTAATTTCTGCCTGGAAGCTGTGGCAGAAGACTGGCAGCTTATATACTATAAGGCTGCCGAGTCAGTGGCAGTCAGATCGCCCGCGGTTGTTGGCAGTCTGTTACTGACATTTAACTAATGGGATGGCGTATTACATGGACTCTATTGCACTGCCGTTCCTGTTCTACAGTGGAACCTGTCGCTGTGGCTGTATCAATGGGACAGATGGTTGTACCTGTGCCTACTCCTATCCCAATAAAGGCCTGATCTTTGCCTAAAATTGTGGCAGATGACTGACGTTGTGAAAAAAGACTGGCAGCTTATATGCTGTAAAGCTGCCAAGTCAGTGTCAGTGAGATCGCCAGTGTTGTTGGCAATCAGATACTGACACTGTAGGGTTAGCAGATAAGGAGCTGTATATGTGTCTGCTAGCAACAGTACCGCCTGTATAGCTCGTTGCAGAAACACATCTACCAGCTCTAGCTAAGCTGATCTGCTGGCGGGAGTTCACTTCAGGTCTCCTATGAACTCTCCTCACTGAATACCAGACTTAGGCTGAATCATTGCACCTACTACTGCTAAAGCGTATACACCCTAAGACCCAACGCGTTTCGTCCGCCTAAACTCATCAGGGGTCATTTATTGCGGCATTCCTACTAGGGGTATGTATCACATAAGTCTGTGCTGGTGCACGCCGGCATTGTTATGGCCGCGGCGTGCTGTTGCGGTCCTGCTTATATGCTGCTCCCTTGCTCGTCACCGCTGGCGAGCCTCCTTTTCTAACCAATCAGCTAGTTCTTATTTACAGGGGGGCGTGGTCCCTCTCCGTCAGATTTTTGACCAATCAGGATGTGTGGGGGTGGTTCCTTACTGCCATCACGTCCTGTCTCCTATTCATGCTTATGAAGGGGAATTTCCTGGACCTAAATAAGGTACATATTGCCGTTCCAAGTTTTGGCATTCATTACATATAAGGGTGGTGTTTGAAAATGAGTTATTTACGTCTCGGACAGCATATAAAGTATATGGTATTTTCCATCTAGATGTCCGTCACTTAGTGCCTTCACTAAGTTATCACATATCCTCCCCACGATGTAGCAGAGTGCCTGCTCGCAGAGTTTATCGGGGCTCCATAGTTTTAATTAATCTTTATTCACAGAGGAGTAAATGATGGTCAGAATGACCGTTGGGCCATCATTTATATTTGTATATATATACCCTGCTAGAAAGGGTCACAGGAAATGTTTCCATAATGCTCAGTCCCTCTTTGTTGGGACAGCATACATGGTCACTGTAAAGACGTGAGATGGCATAGATGAAATTGCTGGTTGGCTTAACTTTAAGGAAGTATTGAGCTGCACAATTATTTGTTTAGAAATTAGGAACGGCACTGCTTCCAGTGCCCTTATTGCAGGTAACCATCCTGTACTGAGTGAATTTGTGTAAATCAATGGCTTCAAGGATTACAGTCGTCTTAGAGATGTGTTCAGGATGACACAGTGGGATGTTAGGAAGTTGAAGTGCATAGAGGGTTTATTTTGGACTGGATAAATCATTTACTACACAGATATTATAATATGGAGGTAGTGCCCACATTCCAGATGCTCCCATGATGTTATAGTCTGGGAATTGTGCATTATTCAATGAAACTTGCATATGAAATGAAATCGTTCATTCCATAGGGTTTGACTGAATTCATTCTGAAGGTCCATTGGGCTTCCTTTCTGAGGATCATTCTGTCCCAGTCTCCTCCTCTCATGGGTGGCCGTACTTCCTCTATACCCCTAAAGGAGATTTCTGGCTTGCCGTGATGGTGGGTCCACATATGCCTGGCTAATGGGGTGTCTTTGTTGTCTTTAATGCTAAGCATATGTTCTTGGATCCTCTTTTTAAATTGCCTAAAGGTCTTACCAACGTAATCTATGGGACAAGTACACGTCGCTATATATACTACTCCCATGGTGGAGCAATTGATGAAATCCCGAATCTCAAAGATTTCGGACGTGGATGAACTTGTCACATGCTTGCTAGGTATTACCCATTTGCATGCGGAACAATGTCCGCAGCGAAAAGTGCCTTTGGGTTTCCTCTGCAGCCAGGTCTCTTTAGGTTTAGGTGGTGGCAGGTAGCTATGGACTAAAAGGTCCCTGAGGTTTCGACCTCTTCTATAGCTAATCGCCGGGGACTTTGGGATCATTTGGGCCACTTCTCTGTCATGGAGGAGAATATCCCAATGTTTGTTAATGATACTTCTAATCTCCTTATTGTTGCCATCGAAGGTGCCAATAATCCGTGTGTTGTTTTCAGATCCCTCATCTCTTTGTTTAGGGGTAAGTAGAGATGATCTGTCCACCATGCAGGCCTGTTGGTATGATTGTTTAAGAATCCCTGCTGGAAATCCTCGCCGTCTAAAGCGTTCATTCAGATCTTGGGATTTCTTTTGGAATTCCTTGAAACCACTGCAATTCCTCCTCATGCGGAGGAATTGCCCCTTAGGAATACCCTTTTTCAGGGGATAAGGGTGGCAACTATCCCAGCAGAGTAGATTGTTGGTAGCTGTAGCTTTTCTATAGAGTGTCGTGGTGATTTGTCCAGTTGGTGTCTTGCTGATTTCTAAATCTAGAAATGCAATCTTCTGAGTCTGTATTTTGGAGGTGAACCGTAGACCTAAATTATTGTGATTCAGATGAGTCACAAACGCCCCAAATTCTTCTGGAGTGGATGTCCAGATCAGCAGCACATCATCTATGTATCTCAGCCATAGTGGGACATATTGTGCCCATCTTGCCATCTCCTCTCCGAAGACCACCCTATCCTCCCACCACCCGAGGTACAGATTCGCGTATGTTGGGGCGCAGGGTGTTCCCATGGCTGTACCTCGGGATTGGTGGAAGAGGGCGCCCCCGAAGAGGAAGAAATTATGGCTGAGAACATAGATGAGGAGGTCCAGTAAGAATTCGTTATGTTGGTAATACTGCACTCCTCTGGTTTGTAGGAAAAAACGCACTGCTTCAATACCCTTATCGTGCGGGATTGATGAATAAAGGGCTTCCACGTCTAGGCTTGCCAGAAAATGATTAGGGTCCACCTGGAGTCCCTCCAGTTTTTTAAGGACTTCCATGGTGTCCCTAACATACGAAGGGAGGGACAGTACGAAAGGTCTTAGCAAGTTGTCCAAATAGCAACTTGCATTCTGTGTCAGGTTATTCATGCCGGAGACTATAGGTCTGCCTTTCAGAGGTGGATACCCCTTGTGCACTTTAGGGATAGCATAAAACACCGCAGTTTGTGGGTGTTTAGGTAGCATGAAATTATACTCGGTTTCGGAGATAAGTTCTCGTGTCCGAGCTGAATCCAAAATTGTTTTGAGCTCTTCCTTAAATTCTTTTATTGGATTCGCCTCAAGTTTTTGGTAACAGAGGGTATCTCCGAGAATGCATTGGCACATACTGACGTACATGTCCCTGTCCATACAGACAATGTTCCCACCCTTGTCTGATGGTTTAATGACAAGGGTGGGATCGCTTCGCAGGGAATTGAGGGCTTCTGTGTCCTGTTTACTAAAGTTCCTATATGGATAATTCTTGGGGTCAAGTTCCTTTAAGTTGTTGGTGACGAGATCCACAAAGAGATCAATTTCTGTGTAGTCACCTATCGGGGGGGCTTTGGTGCTTTTAAGTCTGAGTTCAGTGAAAGGACCCTTGCCCTCTTCTCTGTTTGCTTCCATAGATAGAGATTCAAGATTTAAAAACCCCTCAATATCGCTCTCCTCTAGGCCGTGTTCAATGCAGTTTTTCCGGTTTTTGATCTGAAAATATTTACGCCACTTGAGTTTCCTTGCAAAAAGGTTTATATCTTTAGTCCATTCAAAGATGTTTGTTTGCACATCAGGGACAAAAGAGAGGCCTCTAGCAAGTACATTCATCTCCTGTTCTGTAAGAGGGCGGGAGGCCAAATTAATTATTTGGAGGTCGTCGGATCTTCCTGGCTCGGAGGTTGTCTGCCTCTGAGGGGGTACGGGGGTGGGCCCAGGGGTTGGTCTAAAAAATGCCCTCTCTGGCCTCTACCCCTGCCTCTTCCTCCTCTTTGTCTGTTATGACCTCTCCCGTTTAGTGTCACACTACTTTCAATGTCTGAGGCTTCTGCCTCAGAAGATGTAATATCTGTCTCAATTGTTTTTGTAGTTTTTTTATGTTGTTGTAGAACTTCATAAATCTTTTTATCTCTGAAGTCTTGGGTATCCCTAATATATTGAACGTGTTTACGTTCTTTGATGTTGATAGTATATTTGGTTATAGTGGTTTCTAAGATTTTTTCTCTTTTTTCAAAGCTTGGGTCTGATGTAAAGGCTCTTACTTTCTCAATTGTGGCATTAAGCTGTAACAATAATTTATCTAGCTGAATTTTCTCTTCCTCCGCTAGAATTTGCATTAGTCTAAGAGAACTTTCTGTTGCCTCTCTTTCCCATCTTTCCTTGATGTTGGCAGTTCTAACTCTGGTTGCTGGGAGTAGGGATATCCTCAATCCTCTAGGGACAATTCTGTTGGCTATGTACGTTTCCAAACTGTGAAGCTCCCACCAGGAGCGCGTATGTTCTTTATAAAGTGTGGTCAGTTCATTGAACACTGTTTTTATAGAGGGCGAATCTGTTTGAAATGTCACTGTGCCTTCCGAAAACACCTCCTTGGCTTCATCCAGCCATCTTTCATTATTCACATTGACAGCAAGGAACCCTGCCATTCCTAGGTTAAATTGCAGAATTAAGACGTATTATATCACTGAGATTACGTGCGGTGTGATTATATAGAGTACCTCCACTGGGGTATCTGATTCACTGAATGTGGAGATATTAATTATAAAGACTAAAAAATAACTTTTATTAAATACCAGTAAAATAGGACTCCAAAAATACAGACAAACAAACATGAAATGTGTGAATCTCTATCTGGACTTATAGGGTGGGTGCTTACATAGTTTCATGCACGCAATCCATGCGGTATAGACCCCCCTCTCTGGTTCTAATTGGGAAACATCCCAAAAAAATATTTTTTATGTCCTGAGATTACAGTAAAAACATTGTATTGGTGTGGCTTATAGAGTTTGTTCCGCCACCTCAATACTGTGGGGCAGCATGTAGTGTGCGTGATTCTAAATGTTGGGATGGCATATAAGATAGACACTAATGCACTATCGTTCCTCCTCTTCAATGGAACCTATCACTGTGCCTGTGTCATTGGAACAGATAGTTATACCTGTGCCTACACTAATCCCAAACAGTGCCTGATTTCTGTCTCAAGTTATGGCAGAAGACTGGCAGCTTATGTGCTGTAAAGCTGCCAGATCAGTGACAGTCAGATCGCCAACGTTACTGGCAGTCTATCGCTGACACTTGTAGTGTACGTAATGTTGACTGATGGGACGGCGTACTGGATGGACAATATTGCACTATCTTTTCTGCTCTTCAACGGAGCCTGTCACTGTGCTTATGTCACTAGAACAGATAGTTATATCTGTGCCTGCACCTATCCCAATGAAGGCCTAATTTCTGCCTGGAAGCTGTGGCAGAAGACTGGCAGCTTATATACTATAAGGCTGCCGAGTCAGTGGCAGTCAGATCGCCCGCGGTTGTTGGCAGTCTGTTACTGACATTTAACTAATGGGATGGCGTATTACATGGACTCTATTGCACTGCCGTTCCTGTTCTACAGTGGAACCTGTCGCTGTGGCTGTATCAATGGGACAGATGGTTGTACCTGTGCCTACTCCTATCCCAATAAAGGCCTGATCTTTGCCTAAAATTGTGGCAGATGACTGACGTTGTGAAAAAAGACTGGCAGCTTATATGCTGTAAAGCTGCCAAGTCAGTGTCAGTGAGATCGCCAGTGTTGTTGGCAATCAGATACTGACACTGTAGGGTTAGCAGATAAGGAGCTGTATATGTGTCTGCTAGCAACAGTACCGCCTGTATAGCTCGTTGCAGAAACACATCTACCAGCTCTAGCTAAGCTGATCTGCTGGCGGGAGTTCACTTCAGGTCTCCTATGAACTCTCCTCACTGAATACCAGACTTAGGCTGAATCATTGCACCTACTACTGCTAAAGCGTATACACCCTAAGACCCAACGCGTTTCGTCCGCCTAAACTCATCAGGGGTCATTTATTGCGGCATTCCTACTAGGGGTATGTATCACATAAGTCTGTGCTGGTGCACGCCGGCATTGTTATGGCCGCGGCGTGCTGTTGCGGTCCTGCTTATATGCTGCTCCCTTGCTCGTCACCGCTGGCGAGCCTCCTTTTCTAACCAATCAGCTAGTTCTTATTTACAGGGGGGCGTGGTCCCTCTCCGTCAGATTTTTGACCAATCAGGATGTGTGGGGGTGGTTCCTTACTGCCATCACGTCCTGTCTCCTATTCATGCTTATGAAGGGGAATTTCCTGGACCTAAATAAGGTACGTATTGCCGTTCCAAGTATTGGCATTCATTACATATAAGGGTGGTGTTTGAAAATGATGTTTCAATGACACAGGCACAGTGATAGGTTCCATTGAAGAGGAGGAACGATAGTGCATTAGTGTCTATCTTATATGCCATCCCAACATTTAGAATCACGCACACTACATGCTGCCCCACAGTATTGAGGTGGCGGAACAAACTCTATAAGCCACACCAATACAATGTTTTTACTGTAATCTCAGGACATAAAAAATATTTTTTTGGGATGTTTCCCAATTAGAACCAGAGAGGGGGGTCTATACCGCATGGATTGCGTGCATGAAACTATGTAAGCACCCACCCTATAAGTCCAGATAGAGATTCACACATTTCATGTTTGTTTGTCTGTATTTTTGGAGTCCTATTTTACTGGTATTTAATTATAGATGTGACCCCTGCAGCCACGTGCATAATAGATATGACACCCCCTCCCTTTTTTGTTTAAACAGTGCAAATAGTTACCAAAAGATGGGTCTCAGCACATGACAAATATAAACGTGAGAAGACACAAAGAGGTCAGAAGCAGTCATCTGACAAAAAAAATGTATATATACATATATATATATACATATATATATATATATATATATATATATATATATATGTATATATATATATATATATAAAATTTATACTCGTTATCTGCATTTCTTGGACGCAGTCATAGATGTGGGATTGTGAGTATTTTTTTATTTAGTTTTCCAAATTTTAAACATGTCCAATATGTCCAGAGGATTTTACTTTCCAACATGCAGAATCATATACCTCTATAGATAACATATATTCTGCATAGTGAACGGGAATGCCTTGCATATGCACATAGATTTTTATTTTTTTATTCTGCCTCCCACAGAATGGCTGATAACCTTGAGGATCAACCATCTCCTGAGGAACATTTGTCACCTCCGGAGGATCATCCAATAGAATTGAGTGCTTCAGACGATCCGGAGGCCAGACATCAACACACAGGCGTCATTAGCAATACCACCACCACCGCCCCCACACCCCTGCAAGAAAGGAGAAGAAAGCAGCAGCAGCCACCAACTTTTTAAATATGCTGCACTGGTGGAGGCCTGGATGAACTGCCCCAGCGATGTGAAGACTCACCTGAGGATGTATATAGAATGGCCATGGTCCCTAAACTTAAAAATGTCCCCTCAGAGGACAAAGCAAATTGTAAAGCAATGATTTTTATAGTTTTACACATTTTCCAGAATCCGACATACCGCCACAAAAATGAAGGGAGCGAGCAGGTGGCCAATTGCCTCCCAGCCCCCCTACCCCAGGCAGATACCATTCCTTTTTAATCCTTTTTAACTTTTTTTTAATCTTGCAAAATCCAAAAATAAAACATGGGTCAATTAAGTTTTAAGCTTGAACCATCTCTTGCGAGTCCATACACTACGTCTTGCACGGGTGAAACTTTAGTTTAAAATGCTCCTCCGTTCATCCAAACCATGCCGAGGTCGCAACACGTGACGGGAAAGTCCAAAGCATTCATCAGCGATGATAACAAATGATGCAGGAGGTCCTGTAGTTGTAGATATCTAGGCTCTGGCAGGGTGAGCTGGTTGGAGCGAAGACGTTCACCAATCCTGGAAGCCCTGAAGACCGCTGCATCTGTAAAACTTCCATAATATTCACAATTATAAAGTTGTAGTCACTCTAGTCAAAGCTAACAAGACTAAAGAAAAATATTGTTAATATTTGAAAAATTGGAAAATTGTGTCCCTGAGTGAGCCGGCTTCTTTACGCGAATATGTTTCCCATCCAGTGCCCCGATCCAGTCCTGAAAAGCATCAGATATCCGAATTCAGTCTTCAGAAGTTGGCTCTGGAATCTCAGCAGCGCTCAGTTGCTCGTATATCACTTTGCAGGTCATTCTCCCAATCAACAAAATGGCGGAAACACTCAGCAAGAACTCCGTGTCACGATGAGCCATTCCTCGGGTGTGACGGACCGTCTCATGTTGGTATCCTGTAACCGGAGCCACGGTTACAGGATACAAGGTAACAGTCATCTGAACATAATGTCCTGGTGCTGCCTCATGGCAGCATACAGGTTCCTAAAGTAGTCCCTCCTAGACCGCTCAGCGACGATGATATGATATGCCTAGACAGCATTGCAGAACAAGGGCCCAGTCCAGGAGCAGATCATCTGTAGGATTGTATGACATCACAGTCGCTATAAACGCCAGAAACCACAACCAGAAGCAGCAATAGAGTCTAACCTCAATCTTAGAAAAGATAAAATGGAGTCTGGGCCGGTCAGGTGACCAAATTTAAGGTTGGGCAAGCTTTTAACATAATTTCTCATTATTTACCAGCCCACCGTATTTTATATGGATACGGTATGGATATGGTGCCATACATGCACATATGGATGAAAAATGTCATGTATATACAGGCTCATATGGCACGGAAATAATGGAGAAATCATACGTTCCTGTGAATGCAGCATTAGGATGTAGAAAAATAGATTTTTTTTGTACAGGTACAATTCATGCCAATAAGACACGGAAAACAGCACAATCTGTCTACAAAGAAAATCTGTAATTTACTTTTTGTAGGCCATTTGCTTCCTGCATTTGATTGCCCCAAAGTTGCTCTGTTGTAGTGGGGTGATACATAAATCTTCCTTTCTTTAAGTAACCGCTTGCAGATGTTGGCATAGCATGAGACCCCCATAGCGGTGCCTTGGAACCGAAGGAAAGAATATGAATGTCAATTCAGGTAACAGAATAAATTTCTCACATTCACAGGTATAGGATAAGTCATCCAGCATAACGTCCACTGCCTCTTCACCTCTCTAATGGTGACTGACAACTGTAGATCTTTTAAGCACAGTTCAGTCTCTCTATTTACTTGTTTGTACAACTTTCCAATGAACAAACACTTTAGTTCAATATTTCTGAAAAGCCAATATCAAGTTGAAACCAATAAGTTTTTTCCATAAGGCAAAATGTAACATAGATATGTAGGTTTCTGTCAGCAGTTTGGACCAAATACTTACCACCATACTTTAATCCACCCTGTAAACTACAATATGCACCTCTTGACATCTATATTGTGTATCAATTTATATATTACTGTATATACTCGAGCATAAGCCGAGTTTTTCAGCACAATTTACATGCTGAAAATTCCCCACTCGGCTTATACTCGGGTATATAAAAAAAATAAACTGAGCAGACCTGAGCGGGCTGGCAGGCTATATACTACAGGGGGCTGGCAGGCCATATACTACAGGGGCTGGCTATATACTACAGGTAGCTGGCAGGCTGTGTGCTACAGGGCCTGGCAGGCTATATACTACAGGGGGCTGGCATGCTATATACTACAGGGGGCTGGCAGGTTATAAACTACAGGGGCTGGCAGGATATATGCTACAGGGTGCTGGCTGGCTATATACTACAGGGGCTGGCAGGCCATATACTACAGGGGGCTAGCAGGCTATATACTACAGGGGGCTGGCAGGCTATATACGTTAGGGGGCTGATAGGCTATATACTACAGGGGCTGGCTGGCTACTACAGGAGGCTGGCTGACCAATACTACCGGGGGCTGGCAGGCAAGCTATATACTACAGGGGTCTGGCAGACATTACACTACAGGGGGCTGGTAGGCTGTATACTACAGGGGGCTGGCAGGCTTTATACTTCAGGGGCTGGCAGGGTATATACTACAGGGGGCTGGCAGGCTATATACTACAGGGCCTGGCTATATACTACAGGGAGCTGGCAGGCTGTATGCTACAGGGCCTGGCAGGCTATATACTACAGGGGGCTGGCAGGTTATAAACTACAGGGGCTGGCAGGATATATGCTACAGGGGGCTGGCTGGCTATATACTACAGGGGCTGGCAGGCTATATACTACAGGGGGCTAGCAGGCTATATACTACAGGGGGCTGGCAGACTATATACTTTAGGTGGCTGATAGGCTATATACTACAGGGGCTGGCTGGCTACTACAGGAGGCTGGCAGGCTATATACTACAGGGGGCTGGCAGGCTATATACTTTAGGGGGCTGGCAGGCTATATACTTTAGGGGGCTGACAGGCTATATACTACAGGGGGCTGGCAGGCTATATACTACAGGGGGCAGTCAAGCTATATTCTACAAGGGCTGGCAGGCTATGTACTACAGGGGGCTAGCAGGCTATCTATTACAGGGTGCTGGCAGGTTATATACTTTAGGGGGCTGGCTATATACTACAGGGGCTGGCTATATACTACAGGTGGTCTTGGCTTATACTCGGGACGTCTTATACGCGGGTATATACGATATTTTCATCTTCTAACTTTCCAGCATATATTTCATGTGCTAAACAATACATCACTACATTATTTAATCCGCGTAAATAAGTCGCAATATTCAAGAATCAATTTTGATCCTGCGTATCACTCTCTTAAAAGGGTATTCCCATGAAGACAAGATTCTTATGCATCTATGCAATCTGCCGGCACAGAACTATGACGCGGCAGTGTCACTGCCTGCTGACGTCATAGTTCTTGTTCCGGCATAGATGTTATTTTCTGAAGGGGGCACATTGCTGGCTCATTATTGACGGGGCACTCTGCTGGACATTTTATTAATGGAGGGGCAGCTCTGAACATTTCATTCATGAGGCGAGACTACTAAACATTTTATTAGAGAAAAGCGGCTGCGTTATCCACCCCAGGCTTTTTCTCAGGTCGGCTTATACTCGAGTATATAGGGTATATATATTTTTTTCTTACATTTTACTGAATTTGCAAAATAAAACCTGATGTGGGGAAAATCTATCATTTTGCATCACCGTCTTCCATTTTAATTTGTTTGCCTACAGAGCTCATTGATGGGTTTTTTTTTATGTGGGACATGTTGTACTTTGCAACAGTGCCATTCTGGAGTACATACATATAATTAATATTACCTATCATTTTTGGTGGGTTTTTAACAGTTTTTTTTAGAACTTTTTAAGAACATTTCTTTTTATTAGCTCTATCATGGGACATGAACACGCAATCATCTGATTGCTTGTTCATGATAATACCTTGTAATACTGAAGTATTGCAGGGTATTAGCAGAGTTGACTGAGTATGCACATGCATAGGCTGACACTGTGCCTTTAAGATCCTGATCCGACCTCAGGGATGCCATGGAAATGATTGTCGCCACCAGAGGGGGGGGGGGCGGGGCGATTGTGGGGGAGAGACCCCTGGCAGGCGGGTTAAATGCTGCGGTTGCGCTCACCGCTGCATTTTACTGCTTAAACACCCATGATCAGAGCTCACTACAATAGGGGGTGTTACACTAGGGTATCAGCTGTTAGTTACAGCTGCACCGCGTGCATGACAATGCCGGTCCAGTTCCGATTTTGAGCACTAAGTGCCAGAGCTCAGCGACAGATATATCTGCCGCTGAACGGCAAGGGGTTAATATACTTAATGTTACTACTGTGATTGTTCAAGTGTATGTAAAGGCAGTTCATCCTATGAATTGTTTGTGAGAGATACAAGTAATGATCTAAATTACATAGTTTATCTTACAGTTGAAGTGATATTTGATCTGGAAAGACTCTCCTGTGCTATCTGCCCTCAATGATATGAGACCAGCAGTAAGGGCCTCAAAACAAAATAAAAATACCCTTTTTAGTTGCCTCATCTCTATTCTGTGTGAGGGATCTGGAGAAACAGTTTTTTTCCAGTATTTTCCTGGGGACTTGTGTTGTGCATAAGGCTACATTCACACTAACGTATGGGGGACGTATATACGGCCGACGTATATACGGCCGATATACGTCCCCCATACACTTCTATGGGCGCACGGCACCCTACGGGAGCGGTACGGTGCAGCACACCTCCTCCTCTCCCCGTACACTGCCGTTGCCCGCTACGGTACGGTACGGGCGGGCAACGGCAGTGTGAATATAGCCTAAGTGGTGATGAAGGTATGCTCAAACTATTAATGCTGTGGAAGGTAAAACCTTCGAAACGCATTTAGTGAACTACATCTCGATACAAGGCACATGTGAACAGTTGGACAAACTGTCTTTCTCCATTACAACATATCCTTGGCATAATATTTAAAAGACCAACACTGAGAAAAATGATGACGCCTCCATTATAAACCAAGAAGGCTATCTGAGACATACTTACTCTGAAAGGAACCAAGTGTACAAGAGAACAGAGCTGCAGAACATTGTTTTCTTTTTTTCCTCACTAAGACTTTATTTAACCCCTTCACGCTCCGTGACGGATATATCCGCCATGGAGCTGTGAAGGTTGTATGAAGAAGGCTCACGGGCTGAGCCTTCTTCATACAGAGATGGGCTTTGCTGCATATCGCAGCAAAGACCCATCGCTATCACCCGGGGCCGGTGCTTGCACCGATCGCGGGTGTCAACCTTTTCTTTGCCGCCGGCAAAGTCGCCGCCATCTTACCTCCGATCGCCGCTCCCCCGAACGTCATCGGGGGGCAGCGATCAGTTGCCATGGTAGCCTCGGATCTTCGTTTGACCCGAGGATACATGGCTTCGGCATATGCATTACAATGAGCCTGTGGCTCATTGTAATGTATAGTGAGCAGAAATGCCATATACTGCGATACAGTAGTAAATAAAAAATGTAGTAATAAAAAATGATCAAAATGTCGCACAGTCCTCAAAACGGTAGCAATGAGAACGTCGGCTCATTTTGCAAAAAATTACACCTCACACAGCTCCATGTGACTTGCCTGTGCTATTGCTGTTTTATTACTTACTCTGGTTTATTGATCTCTTCTATCATTTATTGCTCTTGAACTCTGTTTCTATACCTAATACGACATCTGTGTTGTGACCCAGACCCCTGACCTTGCTTTCTGTATTATTTGTTTGTAAGCCTTGTTTTGTGTCCGCACTGTTGCTAAAGCAGGGACTGCCCTTGTGGTTGTCCCGTATCAGCAAGGATACTGGAGGCAAGTAGGCAGGTTACCGTTTTTTTTTTTTTTTTGGGGGGGGGGGGGGGCTCAGTTTAGGGCTCACTGTCTTGTCTGTCCTCCCTGGCCCTCAGCTGCCCCCTTATAGAAACTCATTAAATTTAAATAGCCAAGTTGTCAAACTAGGACTGAAATCATGTATTGCAACTTTCCATTTAGGCACATGTTTTGGCGCAAAATGACGCCAGTCCCCACTTTGGTCTATGTGCTATGACTTTTGATGTTTTTGCGACTTTTTATGCAACAGACAAAAACAACATAGTATATAAAGACTGCCAAGAGATTTATAAAGATCCAAAAGACACTTAAATAAATCTGAGGGCAGTAGAGCTCCAAAGACAGTCATAGAACTGTATGCAAGGAGCCTGCCTGATGAAAAATTCAAAATTTGGCGCAGTCAGTGGTTTTGGGGGTAGAGGGGTATAACCAGGGTCACACTCTGACCCTAGATGCATCTCTTCCCATCCAGTGGTAAAATTCATGCAGCGTGGCAGTGTTTACAATAATGGGGGGGGGGGGGCTGTGTGTATAAGGGGCCCCAATATTAAATTCTTGGGGGGGGGGTGGATGAGGGGGCCCAATGTTAAATTCTTGGTGGGACAGTGTGTAAGTGGGGGCCCAATGTAAAAATTATGGGGGGGAGGTCAGTGTGTATAATGAGGGGGTTCATGGGGGAGAGGTCAACGTGTATAATGGGAGGGCCCAATGCAAAATTCATGGGGGGAGGTCAGTGTGTATAATAAGGGTGTCCAATGTAAAATTCATGGGGGGGGGGGGGTCAGTGTGTGTAATGAGGGGGCCCAATGTTGAATTTGGGGGGTGCTCAGTGTATCAGAGGGTTTTATGTAAAATTCATGGAGGGTAGCAGTGTGTATGATGAGAGGGCCCTATGTAAAATTAATGGGGGGTAGTGTGTACAATTCATGTAGGGATAGTGTGTATAATATGAGGGCCCAGTATAAAAACATAATGGGGGGGGGGCGTTTATAAAATTGATAGGGTGTATAATGAGGGGGCCCACTATGTAAAATTCGTGGGGGGAGGGAATGTTTATAATTAATGAGGGGGTCCAGTATACAGAATACATGAGGGGGCTCAGCATGTATGTAAAAATCATGAGGGGATCAGTGTGCATCATTCATGAGGGGGCCTAGAGTATAAAATTCATCAGGGGGCTCGATGTGTATTATTACAGATAATGGATTGTGGATGCGCTTCCCAGAGCTGAACATATCTGCCGTAAAAATTCTGCAACCAGATTTTACGACAATTCTGGACCCGAAGGAGAAGACATGTCACCTCTGAGCTACTAGATCCTACTTCTTCCTGTGTTAGATCAGTGTTGTATTCTCTGACTAATCATCTACTAAAATAAATAGGACTTTCAAATAAAAATAAATTGCTGCCTGAAAATATTTAATTCAGAAATGTCCTTTAAAATTCAGAAAATTGTTTGCATTGTAAACCTCCTGACATGCTTATAAAATAAGATGACCAAAAAAATGTTATCAATATTAAGCAGACATATGGAAAACTACAGTTACTAATTTGTATGATAAGACTATTTGGTGGAAAAACATAACATTTAGAATTCTGAAATTGGGGAATTTTTTTTTTCAATTTCACCAAATTTGCTATTTTTTCATAAATAAATGCCAAAAATGACGTTTCAACAAAAAATTCCCTATAATGTCAGGTACAACGTGTCATTAAAAAATCTCAAATTCACTTGGCTCAATTAAAATGTTCTAAAGTTATAACCACATTATTACAGATTTTGGACTTGGTCCTCAAGGTAAAAATTGAGTGTGGTCCTTAATGGGTTAATAACCAATTCAGGACAACCATAGAGTATTGTTCAAATACCACCCGTGAGTGTAAAGAAAATGGTACTTATTCTTTCCAATTTTTATAATTTAAAACAACAGAAAAAAGTGACGTGCATAGTTTGTGGGACCACCATTAGCTGCTATGACACCTATTGGGGAGTTATATCCAAGTAGTAGTTACCAACCATTCTGTGATCACATCTCTCTGCCCAGGTGTGTTAATCATCAGAGTGTTCCCGTGCTCAATAACCACTGTCCATCAAAAAGAAAATGTAACTTACTGGAAACTACTATTAGGTTCTTTCACATTGATTCATCTTCATTCAATATACATAATTTGCAGTTACCAAGATAGCAAATCAACAGGTATGTAATCCATCAAAAGGTGTACTTTACAAAGTCACGATGCAGAGTCTTTACTCAATATGGAGACTGTAGTTTGCTAGTCAGCTGCCATGAGTGTAAATCCACCTAGTTGGTACATCACAATCTGAGGCAGTGGCTAAAAAGTTCCTTTGCAGCAGAAATAGGCGAGCAGAATCAGGGTGCAAACTGAAAATGTGAACACATTTAAGCAGCAGCTACAGCAGGTCTTAAGAGTTGGCCACTTTTGCACCAGCAAGTTGACCACATGCGCAATACATGGGACATGTGTCAAGTTGGCTTAGCCAAAAGCTGTTACAAGGTTCCAGCCGTTGTCACACACCACCTTGTCAGGCTTGAGGTTCAGCGGCAACTCATCTGACTGCTCCTGGATCCCAGTCCACAGTTCCTGGGTGATCATGGTCTTTTGTCCAGACAGATGAGTTTTAGCACAGCTTGCTGCTGTTTCCACGTGGCTATGCTAAAAGTGGTGCTGTTCTGCCTAGATGAGGAAGCCGGACTGGGAGGAGGTGACAACAAGAAGCAAGGACTGATGTCCGGCAATGCTTGATGGGGGCAGATGTGCACAGGAGAACCTCCTGCCTTGGAACCAGCCGCTATTAACCCAGTGGGCATTAAGGAGATGTAACGTCCATGCCTGTGCTTAGAGGTCCATGTGTCAGTTGTGAGACTGCCAATAGAAACCATGGCTGTGTGATTGAGCCCATAGAAATAAATGGGGATGTGCGTTAGCTGTTAAACAAGAGCTACAACTTGTTCAAAAACAGCATTTACGTGTATGAGACCATGAATATGGCTACAAATGCTCAACTGTGACAATAAATGAAATTATTTTTGGCCGCAACAAGGACTAAATCAATGTGTGCTAAAAAACGGGCAATACATGCACTCCTTTCCTTAGTGATATGAAGGGGCTCTCATGGCAGTAACGCCAGTATTTATGTGATGGTTGCCCTGGCGATGACCATTGACAGCAAGATTATGAAGTTAATAGCTCAGATTTATTGAAAAAAATCATGGCATAATGGGTTAGTGCTCATGCAACATGAATGCTAGAATATTTGAGCTCTTTAAAATAAAAATGTATATTTTGATTGCTGCTCTGCAGTCTGCTTGTGTGATTCTTATTAAACCAGTAACTCATTCTCTGAGAGAGGGAAGATTTGCATTCTCTTAATTAACATACAGAATACTTACAGCTATAACAGAGCGTTTATTGCAACATTGTTCATTTCCTTACCTGAATAAAATTGTTTTGTTGTGCTCTTTCATTGGAAGAAGAAAATATGAAATATGTAGTATTTATGCTTTGCTTATCTGATTCTGAGATAAAACCCAAGGAAAATAATTGCATCTCATGTACTTTCTTTCACATGTATGTTACTATAGACTATAATAAAAATGAAGCTAAGAAAAGTCAATATATTGGGAATCATTTCTTTGCAGTTCACCCAACATCTGTGTTTTGTCCTGGCCAATGTAATAATGGAATGAAAGGGGGTGACACATGAGGTTGTAGTGTGCAAGGGAAAATGTAGAATCCAACAGATTTTATTTAAGTAAATGCTTTGAATGTGTTGCATTTGGTGTATAAAATATTTATTGGATATATTGAATGTATATGAAATCAGCTGCCATATATGGACAATCTTATACACGGAAAGATGATGATTTAGAGATATTGGAACAGTTTTCTTTCTGACCTTGCACTGAAAAGAAAGTGCAAACTGTGTGCACGTGTTTATAAAGTATCTGTGCCAGTTTTGTGGTGCAGCTGCCCTGTGTCCGACAAGACAAATAAATGTACCTAAAGGGGCGTGTTTGTGCTTAGTTGGAGTTTGACCCACATTTATTACTGATGTGCACCACAATTCAGCAGCATGAACAAAGTGCTCCAAAAAATTGGGGCACACTTCCAGACCAGCGCAGGGTTCAACATGTTAATGAAGACTGTGCACCAATTTTAAATAATCTGGCGCACTCTGCACATTCTACAGACAAACTGCATATAGTGAAGTTTTCACTAGTTTTGATAAATGTGGTCATTATGTTTCTTAAAAAGATATGTGGCAATAAACCGGGGGACATATGGCTGCATGCCCCCCTTTTACAGCTCATATAGTTTCTTTGGCTCCTACACGCTGTTGGCAGGGAATTCTGTCAGTTTTGTCTCTCCCCTGACCGTTCTTTATTATTTTATATAGTTGGTTCTTACCTGCTAGGTAGTCCCTCCTATCAAGTAATCCAGTGTTAGCAGCTGCTTCAGAAATGCTCTGTAATTGGGCAGAAGATGGTAGCCAAGCTGTTGATTGGCAGCTGCCTTCAGTGGGAAAATGAGACCTTTAAATAGAGGAGTTGGTGTTGCCAAGCAACAAAGCTATCCTAGAGAACCAGCTTCCCACCCTCCCGTTGTAGCGATTATTGAACTGTTGTAATCTAGAGAAGAGGGGAAAAAAAGGGGTGCTTCTTAGTGAGAAATGTACTATACACAGGCACAACACTGGTTTAGGCATTTACGGTGAGCAACTGCTGCAGCGTCTCCGCCCTCTACCTGGGGTAACAAGGGTGTGTGACAAATGGACAGAAGAGGAGATTGCTTGCTGTAACTCCCTATGTAGAAAGAAAGACGTCTGGATGGCGCTGATGCTTTATTCGGAAGGGAATTTTCTGGAGACAACTCGTTTTGCAATATGCAAAGTGCTGCAGTAGGTCTAGTCTCTCCGTTTGAACTGTTGCAATATTATAGGGGGATTGTTACCTGGCTAATGCTGGCAGGAGCTTGTTTACTGGGTAGTCTTTTTAATTATTGTTATTATAGTAGTGTTAACAGTAATAAACACTGCAGTCTTTATGTATCCATAGTTTGTTTTCTGTCTTTATTTGATATAGCTGTAGCTTCAGGCATTGCCAGGGATAGTAAATAACTGCTCTTAGCTATAACAAAATAGAATGGGTTAACAAAAAATATTTTATATGTATCTATAGACTGTCTCAGATTGTCTCTGTCTCGGCCACTCTCATTGCAGTGACAGTCTGTCTCGGGCACTCTTCTTCCAGTGACTGTCTGTCTCGGACACTCTGATTCCAGTGACTGTCTGTCTCGGGCACTCTCGTTCCAGTGACTGTCTGTCTCGGGCACTCTCATTCCAGTGTCTGTCTGTCTCGGGCACTCTCATTCCAGTGACTGTCTGTCTCAGGCACTCTCATTCCAGTGACTGTGTGTCTCGGGCACTCTCATTCCAGTGACTGTGTGTCTCGGGCACTCTCATTCCAGTGTCTGTCTGTCTCGGGCACTCTCATTCCAGTGACTGTCTGTCTCAGGCACTCTCATTCCAGTGACTGTGTGTCTCGGGCACTCTCATTCCAGTGACTGTCTGTCTCAGGCACTCTCATTCCAGTGACTGACCCTGTCTCCAACTGTCACTTTGTCTATGGAGAGATTTATCAGAAGTGTCTGAGAGCAAAACTGTTGGCCATGGCAACCAATCAGAGCTCAAGTTTCATTTTTGCACAGCTGTTTATAAAATTACAGCTGATCTCTGATTGTTTTCCATGGGCATGTGGAACAGTTTTACTTCAGAAACTTCGGATAAATATCTGCAGATAACTGTTTTCCACAGATAACTTGCACATAAATGTAAGGGGGGCTGCTGTGCTGGGGCAGAAGATCCTAGCAGGGGTGGCAGAGTATTTAAACTAGGATCTGGGGAGGAGGAAAAGGAAGACACTAAAGGGGTAGTCAGGTCAGGGAGGGGACTAAGGTAGTGGATAAGGAGATCCATAAGTTACAAAACATTAGTGAGGATATATGTGCTAGTAAAATTACTTTAAATCAGATAAATAACTGTGGAAAATTATAGTGTATGTTCACAAATGCCAGAAGTATCACAGGCAAAATGGGGGAGCTTGAGGCTCTGATATTAGAGGGACAGTTAGATGTTGTTGGTGTAGCAGAGACATGGCTCGATGCATCGCATGATTGGGCTGTTTATATTCAAGGTTTTACACTCTTTCGGAAAGACAGGGCAAATAGGAGGGGACGTGGTGTATGTCTGTATGTCAGAAGAGACTTAAAAGCGATTGTGAATGAGTCAGTGGTCTCAGAAGACTGTTAGGAGGCTGAGACTTTGTGGGTGGAAATTCAAAGCCAGAAGAGCTTTGAGAAAATGTGTAATTTATAGATCCCCTAACATCTCTGAGGAAATAGAGGGTCACCTATATATACAGATGGAGCGGGCTGCACAGGGGGGGGACCGTTGTGATAATGGGTGACTTTAACTTTTCAAATATAAATTGGCAAGGGCTCTTCTTCATCTGTGAAGGGGAGACATTTTATCAACTTTCTGCAGGATAATTTTATGGTGCAGCTTGTAGAAGATCCCACAAGAGGTGATGCATTGTTGGACCTTGTGATTTCTAACAATGCGGAGATTGTCCAAAATGTCAGTGTCCGGGAACCCCTTGGGAACAGCGATCATAATATAATTATTTTCCTCTTAAACTGTAAAAAGCAGAAACAGGTTGTAAAATCCAAAACTTTGAATTTTAAGAGGGCTCATTTCCAGAAATTCAGGGCTGCACTAGAGGGTATAGACTGGGATCAGATGCTGTCACATGAAGATACTAATGTTAAATGGGAGAAATTCAAATCTATCCTGGGTTTTTATACTTCTAAATTGATTCCAATAGGTAACAAGTATAGACAGGCTAGATTACACCCCGCGTGGCTTGCAGCTACAGTTAAAAGGTCAATTAATGAGAAAAATAGGGCATTCAAAAAATATAAATCTGACGGGTCACCTGAGGCTTTCAATACTTACAAAAAACTTGCCAAAATATGTAAAAAGGAAATAAAATCAAAATACAAAATGAAAGACAGGTGGCTAAAGATAGCAAAACAAATCCCAAGACATTTTTTAAGTATATCAATGAAAAATAATGGGTCGGAACAGGTTGTACCCCTTTATTCTGAAAATGGAGCATCGGTGACTGGAGACCAAGAGAAGGCGGAGATTCTTAAAGGGTTGTTTAGCCCCATTTATAAGATAGAAGAAAGAACTTCTGACGTGGGTGGTGCCAGTGCGGGTCATGCATCCTGTAATATACTAGACTGGCTGAATGTAGACATGATTCAATAAGCTCAATAAAATTAATGTGTACAAGTACGAGATGGGTTACACCCCAGAGTTCTTAAAGAGCTCAGTTCTGTTATTGCTGTAACACTGTCTAAAATCTTCAGGGATTCCGCAATGTCTGGTGTGGTTCCAAGTGACTGGCGCAAGGCAAATGTGGTGCCAATATATAAAAAGGGCTCTAGAACTCTGCCAAGTAATTACAGGCCTGTAAGCTTAACTTCCATTGTGGGGAAAATAATGGAAGGGTTAGTAAAAGACTACATAATGGAGTATGTGACATCAAATAGTATAATAAGTGACAGCCAGCATGGGTTTACTAAGAATAGAAGTTGTCAAACTAACCTTATCTGCTTCTATGAGGAGGTGAGCAGATGCCTGGATGGAGGAGCTGCTGTGGATATTGTGTTCTTGGTCTTTGCAAAGGCATTTGACACTGTCCCTCATAGACGCCTGATGGGCAAAATAAGGTTTATTAGTTTGGCAGAAATCAGTTGGATTGAGAACTGGCTGAAGTATCGTATCCAGAGAGTTGTGGTCAATGATTCCTACTCGGAATGGTCACCAGTTATGAGTGGTGTACCCCAGGGTTCTGTGCTTGGTCCACTACTATTTAATATATTTATGAATGATATAGAGGTAGGAATTAATAGCACCGTGTCTATTTTAGCAGATGACACCAAGCTGTGTAGTGTAATACACTCTATGGAGGATGTTCATAGGCTCCAGGGTGAGTTGGACAAACTGAATGTTTGGTCATCCACTTGGCAAATGAGGTTAAATGTGGATAAATGTTATGCACATGGAGGCTAATAATCCAACAACAAAGTCCCTTGTTGAGAAGGACCTGGGGGTACTAGTAAATCATAAATTGAATAACAGCATGCAATGTCAATCAGCTGCCTCTAAAGCCAGTAGGATCTTGTCATGTATCAAAAGTGTTATGGACTCTCGTGATAGGGATGTAATATTACCACTGTATATGGAATTGGTTCGGCCTCACCTCGTATATGCTGTCCAGTTCTGGATGCCCTGGAGCTTGAGAGGGTTCAACGTAGAGCGACAAAAATGATAATGATAATTAGTTATGAGGAAAGATTAAAACAACTAGATTTATTTAGTCTGGAAAAGAGATGACTACGAGGGGACATGATTAATTAACATAAATATATGAATGGTCCATACAAAAAATATGGTGGTAAGTTGTTTCAGATTAAATCAAATCAAAAGACGAGGGGGCACTGTCTCCTTCTGGAGAAATCAAGGTTTAATCACCAGAGGCGACAGGGCTTTTTTATTATGAGAACTGTGGATTTAGCAATAGGACATAGCCACCCCTAAATTGTACCACTGAAAAATGAATCTCATCCCACAAATAATAAGTCCTCGCATGGCAAAATTAACAGAAAAACAAATATATTATATCTCATGAAATATATCATATTTTATATGCGGCATAATAAAACTAAAAACACCTAAATTCTACAGGGCAAAACTAGCTAATGCACAGTCCTCCTTCCCTTCTGCGTGCTGCTGTGCGCCCATACAAGTGACATCCACATGTAGGGGGGGGCCTCCTTACTCTGAAGAAATTGTATAATTAATTTTTTTCTCTTTTTATCTTTGGTGAATGTGTAAATTTTAGGACTGAATGAACATATTACCAACAAAATCAGACCATTCTAAGTTTCACCTTTTGATTTAATTACTGTGAAGATCTAAAAGGGTTAAGAATCTTCCTAAAAGCTATTTCTGATAGTTTGAGGGGTGCAGATTTGAAAATGGGTTGATATATAGAGGATTTCCAATTATACTGTATTTAATTTGAATGTCATAAACAATAATGATTCCCAAAAAGTAAATTCTGAAATCTCCTTGAAGATACGGAAAACCAATGTTCAATTTATAAGCTGTGTGACATCCAAAAAATTATCCAGGCATTTAAAAAATTATGAAAAAGTAAAACAGACATATGGGAAATGTTTTTTATAAGCTTATTTAGATGGTAAGATGATCTGCCTGAAAACAACATACCGTAATTAAAATTTTGAAAATGGCAAATTCTTCAAAAAACCATCATTTTTATTTTTTAATAAATAAATTCAAAACTTATCAATTAAAATTTACAACCAAAATGAAGAACAACATGTGATGAAAAAACAATCTCAAATTTACTTTGATAAGTAAGTGTTCAAAAGTTATAACCATATAAAGCGACGAATGTCAAAATACAAAAAATGGGGCTGAGCCTTAAAACATTTGCTTTTATGTATTATGAACCAAACATACCTTAAGAATGCTGTAGCTTCAATGATGCAGAAATACATCTTGTTTAAACCCTGAACTGAGTGGTTTTGCTGAAAAAACAATTATAAAATTATGATAATGAGGCTCTGTCACTCCTGTGGCTGCCCAGGCGCTCTCGTCCCCATAATTTTGCACTGCACCAGCCTTGTCCTGCCCAGCATAAACCAAGGATACTTAATTACTGTGTTGTCCCTGACAGACAGAAGTAATCAATCATTGCACCATCCCCCAGCTGCTGTGTATGAGTCATCCAGCTCAGGCTGATTAGTCCTATCAGGACAGTTCAGGCAGCTCCTGTGTATGTGGAAGTAATATGTTTATGCACGGCAGCCAGCCTGCACCCAGCTTTCCCAAGGTCCTGAATTTGATAATTGTTTTTGAGCAAAACCACCCAGTTCAGGGATTAAACATGATATGTTTCTGCATCAGTGTCCCTACTGATTTCTCAAGGTATGTTTGGTTCACAATGCATAAAAATTGGTAGATTTCTTTTATAGGGGTATTCCAACATAGATAAGTTTCTAAAATAAAATAACACATTCTCTAATTCAATGTTATTAACAAAAATACAGCATTTCACTTGTCCGTCCTTGGTTGAACTTGATGGACAAGTGTCTTTTTTCAACCGTAGAAACTATGACTATGAAATACAACCTGTCTCTATCAGTCCTGTTGTACACAATTTCAGTTTCCCCTAGGCATGACCCTGTAACTTCTGACTTTAGGGTCGACAGTCATTTTGCCTGGGGCTTCATAACTTCTCTCTTTCTTTGCAAGGGCCCCTCCCCCTGCATTCCAACACGGCAGTCTCACACACTGACACTGAGTTCCTGCCGGCATGTACACATCACAGTGTGAGGAGAGTAAAGCTACAAGATACAGCCAGATAAACTCTTTATCCTGGGCACAGGGAGAGAGGTATATAATAGAGCTGACAGTATGTGTGTGTAGCTGAGATGTAAAAGTGCTCAGAATGTTATATGCACATCATAGATCTCGTCATCTCTTGTCTCCTTTATCTTTCCAAGTGTCAGATTCTAGTACAATGTTTAGAAACTAAGTGAAAGTGCATATAAACCTGAACCCTGATAACCTAACCATATTGTCACTACATAGAACTAGATAGAATATAATCTATCACACCTCCCCTTTAAAATATTAATGAGCACTGGTAAAATGAAAGCTAAGCTGTAATTGGTTGCCATGGGCAACTAGAAATATTCTGACTCTCAGACAGCTTGATAAATCTGCCCCAATAGGGGAATGAAATTTGAGAATTTTCTTTCATGGGCAAACTCCTTTAAGCTATAATTTGGCTATGTGATGAAGGGGTTAATATCAAAAAGGACAGTGCTTACAAACAAAGTGGTTATTATACAGTACAAAAAAGGGTAACATGAAATCAACAGGTATACACATACAGTGCAAACATAACAGTGTAAAATAAAGTAAAATATGGGGAAGCAGAAATACACGATCAATCTATCTGCTAGGGATCCCCAGAGAATGACCATTTTCATGGTCACGTAAGTAGAAGTCTACATAAGTAGAAGTCCACATCCTCCTATAGTTTGGTTTGGTATTTGCAGCCCAGAGTTTATGATGCCCTGAATGACTCAGAATCTTTATATGATGATATGCTGTCATGTGAGCATCCTCATTTAGTCTTGCATGCATACATACTAATCATGATGAGGACCGTAATAAAATTTTGGAAGTTATTTAATTGCTCCCTGTTGCTGGGGTGACATGCAGTGGCCTTTAAGCTTTGGATTATGCAACATAAACAGGGTTGGGCTGGGGTACCTGGGGCCCAACAGTTAAATTGATTCTGGGGGTCCACCCAAATGTTACATAGAAATATAACCTATATTGTGGGAGTTTGGAAATTTCTTGGTACAAACAGGGAGGCCTCATGCACATGTCTGTATAGGGCACTGTCATCGGAACGCACAATTTGTGGCCAGGTCAAGTCCCTCGTAGAGGTTTATGGCAACGGTCACGGTGGGTGAGCACAGTGTCTCACATAGTCAGTTGGCTTTCCTTTCTATGCCTAGCTGTCTGCTACTCCCAGGATCCGGTCTTTGTGAATATGTCCTAAGAGTTGTCACACATTAGAAGGAATTTAATTACAACTGGACCTGGTACCTCACTGGTGACAAGTCTTCTCCTTTGGGTCAAGTAGTTTGGTTGACTCATAGCTACAGAATTTTCCTCCAGATATCTTCAGCTCCAGTCAGCACATCTCCACACCGTGCAACTAAAAATACCACACTTTCAGCATAGTGTCACCTGTATAACAGATATGCCCCACAACATAAATAACATAACCTCCACAATACAACTGAATACACAATGCCTAAAATATACATAAAATATACACCCATAAGAAAGGAATGACATTGCAACCCTCAGTTCATTACAATATATACAGTATCCTCCCAACAATGACATAAATTAATTCATTAATTTATCTATTTTAAGCCCCTTCTAACAATTTATGTTCAGTATACGACTTTTTTGATAGATATTGCACTTCTGAGCAAAAATTTTATGTAAAATGTCTGCAATCCTTTTAGATGTTTGTCCCCCATTAATTACTATTGTGTATAATCTCCTAAAAATTGCCACTCATTTGCATACATAGAGGACCTCACAAATAGAGTTCCCTGCAAAATATTAATTCACCCTCCTCCCCCCAAAAAATATTGAATACTAAAATACTATACTATACATATAGGCCCTTCAAAAAATAGTACAATACATATGGCCTCCAAAAATATGTGCATTGGATATAGGCCCTCTCAAATTAAAATGAGTACATTACATATAGCCCACCCCCAAATTAGTGTATTGCATAAAAGCCCCCTCAAAATAGGTCATTACATATAGTCCCCTCAAATCGTTACATTACATATAAACCCCCTCAATCATTACACATAATCCCCCCCCCCCCCCCAATCTTTACATTACATTTAGCCGGCCTCTCCTAATTGTTACATCACATATAAGTCAGCCGTTCAGATTCCAAAAGTCGGACCCCACTGTTATCCCCTATACAGAGTCATGCTGCTGTATGCTATATATTACCATAAATTACTTATAGGTTGTAAAGACAGTGATTATTTTTGCATTTTGATTCCCCCCATCAGATAAAGAGTGAAATGGAAATTGATTATGCATCACAAATGGACAAATTAAGACAGTCCTGGGCTGTATAAATAGTCTAGCCTCTACAAGTCTGGAATCACTTCCTACATATGGTACTAGAATCAGCTTCTTAGGGAATGAAGGATGCCTACATTCTGCTGCTTTCAACCTGTGGTTTCAGGACCTTTGGAGGACCTTCAAAAGTCCTGAAATGGCTCTTCTGCACATGGGTATTGAGAGCAGGTACAGATATATGAGGATTTCATGGATGAAGGTCCTTCTCAGAAAAAAAAAAATGTCTGGGGTTTGGGTGGCCACTACTGCATATGCTATACACATGTTTTGTTGAGATAGGTATGTAGATAGAGATGAGACCTGGGATGCATCAATTCTCTGGAATGCCCTTCTTCGGAACATCAGACCCAACCTCCAGAGTTTCACACTTGCTCTTAAAACCCAACTCTCTAGGCAGATCTATCACACTCCCTAACTGCATGAAACTTCTATGTTTACTAACACATCCTTTGTCCTCCTACCATTTCCGGCAAACACCAGATATACAACAAGCTCCAGGCTCCTCTGCAGTCACTTTCACCTTGGATATGTACTGTATATTCCGGCGTATAAAACGACTTTTGAAGACAGAAAAATCTTCTGTCTTGTCTGGGGTCGTCTTATACGCCGGTAATCCCGACCGCCCGCGCAGTCGGATCGCGCTGCATGGAGAGGGCTCACGGGCTGAGCCCTCTCCATAGCCGGTAAGTCTTTGCTGCATATTGCAGCAAAGGCTTACCGCTAACACCCGCGATCGGTGCTAGCACCGATCACGGGTGTTTTCACAGCGATGGCTGCCGGCAAAGCTGCCGGCAGCCTCAAAAAGATAGCGGCGCATGGGTGCATACTCACCCTCCGGTGGCCCCGATGTCTGCGCGGCTCATCTTCAGTCTTCCGCGCCTTTTTTCTTCTGCTGGGCGCCGCCATGCTTTTCCCCGAGGCGGCGCCTAGTATGACGTCAGCAGCAGGGGAAGATCAATGGCGGCGCCCAGCAGAAGAAAGAAGACGGCGTGGAACACTGGAGACGAGCCGCGCGGACATTGGGGAAGCAGCGCAGCACTGCTGTGCTGTATACTACTGGGGGCTGTGCTGTAATGTTGTTGTTGTATGCCTTATGTTTATGAGCGACAGTTTTCCTGCTATATACCTGCATGTCATAAGAATTTAAATTAAAAAAAGGACCATGTTAAATTCAAATCTGTTTTTTTTTTTATAATTTTTACCGGTGTTTTGTATGCTTTGGAAAAGGGGTAGTCTTATACAGCGAAAATATCTTAAACTCTATATTTTAAACAGGAAAGTAGGGGGTCGTCTTATACACCAGGTCGTCTTATACGCCGGAATATACGGTATATAAGATTGTGGCTGATGGCTGGTTCAAGCAGCAGAATTTTCATTTATTAAATTATGTTATTTTGTTCCTTTATAAAGAATTACAGGCGGTCCCCTACTTAAGAACACTCGACTTACATACGACCCCTAGTTACAAACGGACCTCTGGATATTGGTAATTTATTGTACTTTAGTCCTAGGCTACAATGATCAGCTGTAACAGTTATCACAGGTGTCTGTAATGAAGCTTTAGTGTTAATCCTGGTTCTTATGACAACCCAACATTTTTAAAATCCAATTGTCACAGAGACCAAAAAAGTTCTGGCTGGGATTACAATGATAAAATATACCGTTCCGACTTACATACAAATTCAACTTAAGAACAAACCTACAGACCCTATCTTGTATGTAACCCGGGGACTGCCTGTATACAAGCTCTTATGCCTCTTGTGGCAACCCCTTCATCCTCATAGACTGTAAGCTTGTTCACCCCCTCATCCTCATAGACAGTAAGCTCTTGTGTTACCTCCTTCCTCCTCATAGATTGTAAGCTTATGTCCCCCCTCTTTCTCATAGACCGTAAGCTCTTGTGTCACCCCTCATCCTCAAAGACAGTAAGCTTGTGTCCCCCCTCCTTCTCATAGACAGTGAGCTTGTGTCCCCCCCTCCTTCTCATAGACAGTGAGCTTGTGTCCCCCTTTGTAAAGCGCTGCAGAATATGATGGTCGTATATCAATAAAGATTATTATTATAAAGCCCCCTAATCATTACATTACATATAAACCCCCTAATCATTACATATAGCCCCCATAATCGTTACATTACATATAGGCCCCATAATCGTTACATTAAATATATCCTCCCTAATCGTTACATTAAATATAGCCCCCCCCCAATTGTTACAGTACATATAGTTCCCCTACTTGATACACTAAAGGGGTTTTTCCTGAATTAGTTAGGCCCTATCCATTCAGGTACGTAGTTGAAGTGCGCAGAGACTCCCCGCATGCGCAGTTCGATGCCAGGCGCTTCGAGCCACCGAGCAGTAAACTGCGCAGGAGCCACGGTGTATCCAATAAACACCACATAACCGCTTTGTTCCGGAACTATTGGAGTACTTCCTGAACAGCAACATTTTCCTCTTTGATGGGCAGGTCTACCAACAGCTCAGGGAGCCCATGTGCCCCCATATACACAAACTTTCTGCTGTGTTGGTGATAACTCTCAGGATATTGCCTAGCTCAGGATATGCACAGCTGTTTATTTGATACATAGATGATATCTTTGTGATATGGAGGGGAAGGAAGAAGACTTTAAGTCATTTGTGGCATCTGAACTGTAATCACATAGGCCTACATTTTATTTTTGAAATCCTTGAACACTCCCTGCCATTCCTGGATTCCTCATCAGGAAATCCCCTGGTGGTAGCTTACAGCCTTCAGTTGAAAAGGTCTACTTCACTAAGGCATACCTAAAGGACAGTACCTCCGAGCAAGAAGAAATTGAAGCATGGAGAAAGAATTTTGCAAGCAAGCAGACAAACTAAGGAGACATTTAGAGGAGAGAGGATATCCTGATGCAACAGTGAGGGGGGGTTTTTTCATACTAAAAACCAATAGAAACGACCTCCAGAGAGAAAACCCAAGATCCACTAGAGAATGCCCCAAGAGTGATAGCTACCTATGATAATGAGGTTGAGGAGGCCAAAAGATTCAGGAGGGGGCTGCCTTACAAGGTAGCTAAAAGAGGCATGGTTTTCCTTATCCCATCCTGGAAAACTTTGCATATTTTCCCAGACTCCCCCTAGTGGAGCATCCATGGGTATAAGACTCTGCACGCCTACATGGAAGCCTTAATTGGTAGTTTCTGTAAGGAGGACTCTTACTTCCCCCAAAAATTTGGGAAGCAGGCAGACAAACTTAGCAGATGTTTTAGAGAAAGAGGATATCCTGATGTAACACTGAGGGCAGGTGACATTTTATAGCCTAAAAACCAATAACAGCAACCTTCTGAGAGGGAACGCGAGAGACTACCCTAAGGCCCCTTCCACACTAGCGAGTGTGATGCGATGAACTCGCATCACACTCGCAACGCAAGCTGCCGGGAACGCACGGCCCGAACGCTGCACCGCGGGAGTGAACTCAGCATGTCAGTTCACTCCCGCGGTGCAGCGTTCGGGCCGTGCGTTCCCGGCAGCTTGCGTTGCGAGTGTGATGCGAGTTCATCGCATCACCCTCGCTAGTGTGGAAGGGGCCTAAGAGTGATAGCTACCTATGATAATGAGGCAGAGGAGGCCAAAAAACTCTTTGGAAGGTATTGGCCTTTTCTCCGTAAATCATGGGTCTGAGAACTCTAGTGACGTATAGAAGAAGAAGTTTCAGCACAGACTAGTTAGGAGCCATTTTGTGGCCCCTAGCGAGAAGAAACATGGCTTGATCGTAAGATCAATGGCTGCTTTAAGAGTGGTGGGGATTCATAGTTTCTCTGTACATTAGGACAGGTAAATGTTTATTAGTAATGTAACAGACACATTTCTATCAAAGATTACATTAATTGCAAGAAAGAGGGACATGTAGATGTGACCAGTAATATGGGGAGAAGACTATCAGGGAACTCTGCAGGAGAATAGGGGATCACCCAGGACATCACCAACAAATCACAACACAAACCACACAATCCCCTGCCAAGAGGAGGGGTAGAAACTGGGACAAAAATATTTTACAGAGGGAGGCTAAGTAAATCTACATGTTAGAGAGCACAGCTTCAAAAGGGCTTAATGAATAACTAGATTTCGCCTAATTACTGTAAACACCAGCACAATAATGTGTCTACCCAATGGTACCTTTGCTGCTCCCGCTTTATGCACTATAGATTCCTGCTCTTTTATTAATTTTCACAGAGTACCTCACAGCAAAGGCACTACCCCATGGTAATGAACAAACCACCTGAACCACGGTACTATTTTTTCACGGGGTACCGAGTGGTACGGTGCAGCACTACCGCCCCCGTAGGGCGCTGCGTGCCCATTGCCGTCTATGAGGGACGTATATCTGCCGTATATACGTCCCCCATGCGGTAGTGTGAATACAGCCTAACACTGCGGCGGGGTACAGTGTAATTGTCGGACAGCTCGCAAAGCTGTCCGACGTATTCATGACGGGGGCGGAGTTGGGGCGTGGCTAGGGGAGGTGACTGGCGCGCAGCAGTCACTGCTGGCCTATGGAGCGAGCAGGGCGGTCCGGGAAAGAGGCAGATCCTCTGACCGCCCCTCAATTAATACAGTCCGAAGATTACACTGTACCCCGCCGCAGTATTAGCGTTACCGTTGGTTTCCGGTAACGCTATCACTCTAACACTGCGGCGTTTGTGTAAGCAGCTCCTAGTGCTGAAAATTTGAGTGACAAGTCCTCTTTAATGGTAAATAAAATACTGCAAAAAACAAACCAATTTGCATCTTTGTAAATGGAAAATTAAAACGGTTATGGTTTCTTTTAGGAGATGCAAAAATAGAAAAGGTATAGGCGGCAAGGGGTTAAATTAGAAAGTAAAAGAAAAAGTATGATAACTATGATCGACGAGGACAGTTTTACGTATCAACATCATCAGCCTTCTTCTTTACATACATACAGGCGCCTAAGTAACTTCAGTTTCTTTCTTTCCATGGCGCTTGGAGGACTGCCCTGGATAAATATGGCTTCTGCAGCTTCTCTCAAGTATCTCATACACATGTTGAATCCTGGCGCGGAGACTGTGACGTCAGGTTACAAGCTGGGAACATGTCCGACGAAAAGCTGAGACGGGACCTGATAGCGCTAGGCTATACACCGGGGCCCATAACAGATACCACCCGCAAGCTGCTGGAGAAGAAGCTCCAAAAGCTACGTGATGGGGCTAAAAAGTCGCGAAATAGCACCAGCAATGCTAGGAGGAGCCGGCGCCAAGACCCACGCGATGATAGCGAGGAGGAGGAGGAGGAGGAGGAGGATGGTGAGGAGGAATACTTACCTGTCCGGCGGGGCACGGTGCAGGAAGACAGCAGGAGAGGAGATAACAGAAGGAACCTCCGGGCAAGCACTGAGGAGAGTAATTGCCTGCTAGGAGACAAGTCACAGAGGAGCTCCCTGAGTTATAATAGGTATACTAGTGACACCCTTGAGCCTGAGAGGAGCTCCCTGAGCTATAATAGGTATACTAGTGACACCCTTGAGCCTGAGAGGAGCTCCCTGAGCTATAATAGGTACCCTAGTGACACCCTTGAGCCTGAGAGGAGCTCCCTGAGCTATAATAGGTACCCTAGTGACACCCTTGAGCCTGAGAGGAGCTCCCTGAGCTATAATAGGTATCCTAGTGACACCCTTGAGCCTGAGAGGAGCTCCCTGAGCTATAATAGGTATCCTAGTGACACCCAGGAGAGGAGATCTCTTGGTTATAATAGTTCCAACCTTGGAAGAAGCTCACTCAGTAATATTAGGTATTCACTTGGCAGTCCTGAGTGTAAAAGAAGCTCTGTGGGCTATGGTAGCTTTTTAAGTACAAGCCCTGAGAGAAGCTCCCATGGTGATAATCGATCTTCAGAGGAGGTGAGGTATAGATCCCTTGGTGACAGAAGCAGGGGCTACAGTACCAGTACCTATATTTCAAGCAGTAGACCTGCACCGGACTATCTTGGACACAAGGCTCAACTTGGCCTGAACCTAGAAAAAGGGTCACATTTTAAACCTGCTTGGCCCAAAAAGCTGGAGTACTACCTATCAAGACTTCTGCGGGTGCTGTGTGTTATCCTGGCCCTGGTCTTCACTGGTATTCTAATTGCAAAGAGTGGCATCTTGACTTCATCACAGAACTATGACCGTAAGTTCAGAGCATTGCATTTTGTAAACTAAATACGGTGTTGTATTTAGATTCATTGGTTCCTCTTATGCTTGTCGGAGTTGACTAACTCGCACACATTGCTTGAACAGAGTAAAAAAAAAAAAAGGGGCAGGTTTTTCAAGTGTACTACAGTAAGTACGTGTCACGGGCCATTGGCGACAATGTGGTTCGGTAAGCACGTCTCCCTATAGAGACCACCTCTCTAGCCAAACGTATATGACGCCTGGTACCGGCCTAGTTTTTTGTGTTAAAATGAGGTACCTTGGCTTATACTTGGGTTTGCTTATATTCGAGTATATACGGTAATACATCTTCCATAATAGTTTTCTCTATGCCCCCACATTCCCAGGTGACTGCATCTTATAGGGCAGGTCGCCATTGAAGAAATCACAAGCCTTATTGGAATAGAGCTGACATTTTGGGACACATGGCTACTGAACATGGTATGTTTTTTAAATGCCTTGTAGCGAAAGGTGATGGTTATTAGTATTTAATTCAACTTATTTTATTTTACTATTTCGGCTGTTGTGGCAACCAGTTGGTGCCCATGAAGGAAGTCCATGTGTCAGTGATGTATAGGAGCGGTTGGATTTCACCACGACACCTAATGAGCATTCTCCATACAGCTCTAGCAGCCAGTCAAACCAGTTGATCTTTTTGTGCATTTATAATTCTTGCCCAATGTAAAAAAAAAAAAAAAAAAGCCTGTAGCAAGGGGTTTGCATGACCAAGTTCCTCTGGGGCTGCTTTATTTTTCCAATCTTACATCCGGCATAGAGGAAACAATGAAATAAGACAACAAAGCACTGATGGTGTCACAGTTTTTGAACAAGGTGCTTGGGTACCATGTTTCCATGAAAATAAACCCTAGCAGTATTTTTAAGCCTCTATCAGACTTGGGTTTATATATAAACACTAGTTTCTAGATGCCACTGAACTGCACATATACACTTATGACCGTGTATTTATGTCCTGCACTGCTGACTGTCAACGGTGACAGCAGTGCAGGAGCCCGGCTATATTGGAAGTCAAGCTCCTACTGTAACAACTGGGTTTGTGATAGCTGCAATCCCTGCTGTCTGACCCTTTAGGTGCTGCAGTCAAACAGTACAGTACAGCTAAAATGTAAATTCCCCATAAATGACCAAACTTCTACATATATAAAAAAAAAGTGAAAACTAACAAAAAAAAAACCTGTACAATAAAATAAAATCATAACTAAACCCATACAGTGAACACCGTAAAAGAATTTATAAAATAAAAATCCAAAAATATGGATTTTTGCATATTCATTATTCTGGGAGAGGGAGGCATCTATCACACACGTAATATGACTTCCCTCTCCCAGCATGCCGAGGGCGTGCATAATTAGCAGCCTGTAGCGCCAGACATCTGGTCCCTGCACTACGTTCTGCTAATTATAAGTTTATTTTCTAGTTGGTCCCGGCGTGTCAAGACTAGTGACGGGATCAAGATTAAGAGGATTGGAGGTGAGTATTTCTAGCTGTATATATTCTGCAACATATATGGTACTAGGACCTTGAATGGTCCTCAAATGGCTCTTGTGTACATGCTTAGTGAGAGCAGGAACATGGGTAAGCGATCTAGTGATTTGGTGGTTGTTCGTAATGGATTATGTTTGAGACTTTAGTCATTGATCCGCATTGAGACAGTGTTCTAGTTAGCTTAATAGTAGTATGACCATTTACCTTCTCCTACTTGTATGAACAATTATATATACATATCCCTTTCACTGTGGGTAATATGGCTTAGCTATAACATCATGTTTTTACACCATCTACCAATCACTGTGAATATTTTTACTGCTCATGCAACATAAAATTTGTAATTTATATTGTTTTTCCTTATTGTGTTAAAGCATAAAGCAATGTATTGGCATACAGGGAAAAATTCTCAATATATACATCTCTATGTACCATGCATTCGGCTTGTAAAGGGCCATAACTCTATTTAAACTCTTGGGCTACCTTCATATTAATGTGTACAATATTGTGCTGCAAACAAATCTTTGTCAGAAATAGGACCTACTCCAAAATTTGCAGCTCAAGCAGTTGATCACACACTGGCATAAAAAAGGAAAGTGTGCGAGCACATTTAAATACATCGCGCCTTTCTCTACCCATTGAAATACACCAGTTGCATCCATGGCTTTCATAATGCTCATACGGTAGGGGGTTTAATTCTCCTATCTAACACAAGATTATTTTAAAGGAAACTTGTCATCAGAAGACCCCTTTTCTAGCTCTCTTATGGAGTTTTTTTTTCTAGTAAAACTGGCTTTTTCTGAAAAAAGTAAAATTGGATGACACTTTCTGTATGCAGAGCAGTGTCCCTAGACTCCTGGGAGTGGCCAGTGAGTAGTGGTTTACACCATCCCCCGCCCCACCGCCAGGAAACGCCTCTGTTATGCATCAATTTTAAACTTGGAAAAAACTCCCATGTTCCCCATATCTCCTCCCCTATCGCTTCCCACCTCAGGATGTCATACATGTGTGCCCCACTCCTCACTGACCACTCCCAGGGGACTAGGGAGTTAGTCCTAAGACAGTTTTATTATAAAAACTTTTTGGCACTGTGTACACTATTCTCTATGGGGACACGGGGGAGCCAGGAAAAAAAGGCTCCTGATGACATGTTCCTTTTAAATAACTAAACAATTGAGTCAGGAGAATCCCTTCCTCTGAGATAGTGATTTACCCTGTATAGTCAGTTTAGAGGGTTTAACCCCAGGGCTTTCCTTGTCACCAGCTTTTACTCCATGACACTTTTCTAGAATTTCCTCTTTTTTGCGAAATCTTTGCCATTCACCTATTTTTTAACGGAAATATCAGTCTGCGAGCTATGAAGGGTGTATGAACAAGGCTCATGGGCTGAGGCCTCTTTATACAGTCATGGGGTTTGCTGCATATTGCAGCTAACACCCGCAGTTGGTTCTAGAATCGCTTGTGGGTGTTAAACCCTTGATTGCTGCCATCTTTGTGGAGATTGCCACTCCCCCTGATGTCATCAGGGGACGGCGATCAGTTGACATGACAGCCTTGGGTCTTTGTCAGACCTGAGGCTGCAAGGTTTCTGAAGATTTGTTACAATGAGCCAATGACTCTATGTAAAAACGCCCTATATTGCAATACAGTAATCAGAATGTCAACAGTTTATCCCAGGAACAGCGCCGCCTCACAACCACTAAGATAGACAAATCATCAGGCCCAGATGGCATACAACCCCGGATTCTGCATGAACTATGTGCGTGATAGACAGACTGTTATTTTTAATATTTGAAGGTTCCCTGAGGACTGGTTATGTTCCACAGGACTGGCGCACACACCCCCGGATTCTGCATGAACTATGTATGGGGACAGCGTACACCAGGTTGGCACTGTTAGCACTTAGCTCACTTTATTGCAGTACAGGGTCACATTATACAGTACAAAAAGAATCACATGCCTGGTAGTAGGTTATTGTGCAAATAAATGCAATAAAGTGAGCTAAGTGCTAGCAGTGCCAACCTGGTGTAAGCTGCTTACCTAATGGCATGTAAAGTGTACAATGCATATACAAGTAATGATATGTAAACATACCCTTGGCCATGATATACCTCCCGTTCCCCTGGGGAACCTGGGTTGTGGCAAAAAACATGAAAAACTTCCTGTAATCAATTTTTCATCAAATACCCTAACAATTTTCTGAAAAGTTTTCTGACCTAATCTGATACGACCAGACCTGTCAACAGAAAAATACAGAAGTTATGCCCCTCAAAAGTTGTTAATAGTTTTGTATATACCTGAGTAGAAAAACCTTCGGATGTCGTTTTTACAAATACATCCAAAAACTGGATACCATCTTGTGACTGTACCATTGTGAACTCAATATCGACTAACCCGCTAACTCCCTCTTTGGCCCCCTACAATCTGGTTTCTGCTCTATACATTCCACTGAAACTGCTCTTTCTAAAGTCTCCAATGATCTCCCCACTGCAAAATCCAAAGGCGACTACTCTCTCCTCATTCTCCTGGATCTATCGGCAGCGTTCGATAATCTCTCTGACCGCACTTTCAGTGTCTCCTTTTCTGGATCTTTCTCTTCCCATCTTCCTCTCAGTGTCGGGGTTCCTCAGAGCTCAGTCCTAGGTCCTCTTCTCTTCTCCCTCTATACTGCCCCCATTGGACAAACCATCAGCAGATTTGGTTTCCAGTATCATCTCTATGGTGATGACACCCAGCTACACTCACTGGCCACTTTATTAGGTACACCATGCTAGTAACGGGTTGGACCCCCTTTTGCCTTCAGAACTGCCTCAATTCTTCGTGGCATAGATTCAACAAGGTGCTGGAAGCATTCCTCAGAGATTTTGGTCCATATTGACATGATGGCATCACACAGTTGCCACAGATTTGTCAGCTGCACATCCATGATGCGAATCTCCCGTTCCACCACATCCCAAAGATGCTCTATTGGATTGAGATCTGGTGACTGTTGAGGCCATTTGAGTACAGTGAACTCATTGTCATGTTCAAGAAACCAGTCTGAGATTATTCCAGCTTTATGGCAAGGCGCATTATCCTGCTGAAAGTAGTCATCAAATGTTGGGTACATTGTGGTCATAAAGGGATGGACATGGTCAGCAACAATACTCAGGTAGGCTGTGGCGTTGCAACAATGCTCAATTGGTACCAAGGGGCCCAAAGAGTGCCAAGAAAATATTCCCCACACCATGACACCACCACCACCAGTCTGAACCGTTGATACAAGGCAGGATGGATCCATGCTTTCATGTTGTTGACGCCAAATTCTGACCCCACCATCCGAATGTCGCAGCAGACATCGAGACTCATCAGACCAGGCAACGTTTTTCCAATCTTCTACTGTCCAATTTCGATGAGCTTGTGCAAATTGTAGCCTCAGTTTCCTGTTCTTAGCTGAAAGGAGTGGCAGCCGGTGTGGTCTTCTGCTGCTGTACCCATCTGCCTCAAAGTTCGACGTACTGTGCATTCAGAGATGCTCTTCTGCCTACCTTGGTTGTAACGGGTGGCGATTTGAGTCACTGTTGCCTTTCTATCAGCTCGAACCAGTCTGCCCATTCTCCTCTGACCTCTGGCATCAACAAGGCATTTCCGCCCACAGAACTGCCGCTCACTGGATGTTTTTTCTCTTTGAGACCATTCTCTGTAAACCCTAGAGATGGTTGTGCGTGAAAATCCCAGTAGATCAGCAGTTTCTGAAATACTCAGACCAGCCCTTCTGGCACCAACAACCATGCCACGCTCAAAGGCACTCAAATCACCTTTCTTCCCCATACTGATGCTCAGTTTGAGCTGCAGGAGATTGTCTTGACCATGTCTACATGCCTAAATGCACTGAGTTGCCGCCATGTAATTGGCTGATTAGAAATTAAGTGTTAACGAGCAGTTGGACAGGTGTACCTAATAAAGTGGCCGGTGAGTGTATATACTTCTCCACGTAACATCACTCCTGCCTTAATCCAGAACACTAGTGAATGTCTCTCTGCTTTCTCTAACATCATGTCCTCTCTTCTTGAAACTTAATCTTTCTAAGACTGAACTTCTTGTCTTTCCATCATCTACTAACCAACCCAACCCCAACCTCTCCATCTCGGTCTGTGGGATCACTAGAGCATCGAGGCAGCAGGCCCGCTATCTTAGGTCAGAGTCCAGAACAACCCCCTCTTTTTCACCATATATTCAATCTCTTGCTCGCTCTTACCGTATGCATCTCAGAAACATCTCCAGAATCCGCCCATTTCTAACAATTGAAACTTCTAAAATGCTAATTGTTGCACTTATTCACTCTCGACTAGACTACTGTAACTCCCTACTAATCGGCCTTCCACTGACTAAACTCTCTCCAATCTATTCTTAATGCAGCAGCCAGGCTCGTCTTTCAGGCCAAACGCTACACGGATGCCTCCAGTTTGTGCCGTATTCACTTTAAAATAATAACCCTCATCCACAAAGCTCTGAATAATGCTGCACCTCCCTATCTCTCTTCTCTCATCTCAATCTATCGCTCTACCCGTGCTCTTCGATCTGCCAGCGACATTGGATTAATCTCTACCTTAATTCGAACCTCCCATGCACGTATCCAGGACTTCTCCCGCGTTTCTCCAATTCTCTGCAATGCCCTTCCCCGGACTCTCAGACTCATACCCACCCTCCAAAGCTTCAAACGTGCTCTTAAAACCCATCTCTTTCGGCAAGCCTATCACACTCGCTAACTTCTTGAAATGTCAACTCCCATGTTAACTAATCCATTCCAATGTAATATAGTTGTATATGTCCCCTATGATTTGTAAAGCACTACAGAATTTGATGGCGCTATATAAATAAAGATTATTATTATTATTATCCTGATCAATACTGTTAACCCCTACGGGACTCAGGCTCTTTTGGCCTTAAAGGGGTATTCCCACCTGGGCAATCACATTTAATTAAATTCATTTGCCACATGTAAACATTTCTTCAATTGGATGTTATTAAAAAATATGTTCCTGTGTGAAGATTATTTCTCATAAATGTTGCCATGTTGTCCCTTAGAAACGAGATGGCTTCCTCGGATACGACCACCTCACATTTTGGCAGCAGTGGCCAGACATGCGCTATTGAGCCCTGCCTGACCTCCTGGATTCAGCGATCATTACCACAGGACAGCTGCGGGACATGGAGTAATTCCTCGGACATTTAATATTCAGAAACTTTTTGTTTACTTGTGCAATCCCTCCAGCAGAGGTGGCCGTAACCAAGGACACAGTGTTGTTTCTAAGTGATCATATCACTACATTTATGAGAAATTATCTTCACACAGGAACATTTTTTTAAATAACATCTAATTGAAGAAATGTTTATATATGGCAGATTAATGAAATTGAATGTTTATGCCAGATGAGAATACCCCTTTAAGGACGCGGCCCCATTTTTCAAATCTGGCCTGTGTCACTATAAGTGGTTATAGCTTTGGAACGCTATGAGATTGTTTTCTCGTGACACATTGTACTTCAAATTAGTTAAAAAATTTTGATGAAATCTTTAGTTTAGTTATGAAAAAAAACTAAATTTGGCAAAAATTTTGAAAAATTCTTTATTTTCAACGTTCTAAATTCTCTACTTTTGATGCAGATAGTCGTAGCTACCAAATAAATTCACAACTTACATTTCCCAAATTTCTGCTTTATGTTGGATGGTTTTTTAAGATTCCACATATTTTACTAGAATGTTATGAGACTCAGAATTTAGGTATCATTTTTCACATTTTTTGTAAAATCACCAAAACCCGTATTTAGATCGACCTGCTCAAATTCTAATTGACACTGAGAGGCCTAAATAATAGCTAGACTCATAAATTACCCCATTATGGAAACTACACCACTCAATGTATGAAAAACCACTATTAAGAAGTTTGTTAACCCTTTAGGTGTTTTATAGGGGTTTAAACTAAATGGAGGTGCAGTCTGCAAATTGTAATATTTTTTCACAATACACTCATTTTGGGTGGAAAATTAAACATTTACAATGGATTAAATGAAAAAAGGCTCCTCAAAGTTTGATACCCAATTTCTCCCAAGTACACGGATACTCTATATGTGGTGGTAACCTGCTGTATGGGCGCACGGCCGGGCATAGAAGGGAAGGAGGCGCCATCCAGATCAGATTTGCTATGTCACATTGTACAGGCTATAATATTTTTTCTTTTTTTTATTGTGGACCTATAGGGGCTTATTTCTTTTGCCACATGAGATGCACTCTTCTGGTAGGTAAATTTGGGGCATCTATAGCAAATTGGTGAGATTTTATTAACTCTTTGTTGGTGGAGGAAATGAAAATCATCAATTTTTTTTTTGTTTTATTTTTTTTTGGCCGTTAACCATACCATAAAAATAGTATATAATCTTTATTCTATGGGTCGCCACGATTACAAAAAGACCTCATTTATATAGATTTTTTTTATTTTTTTCCAATTTTTACTGAATAAAAAGTAATTTGGCAAAAATGTTGTTCATTTTTGCATCACCATCTTTTCATATGCATAACTTTTTTATTTTTCGGCTGACAAATCAGGTTAAGGGCTTATTTTTTGCGAGAAGAGTTGTTCTTTTGAGTGGGCTTATTTTAGAGTGCATAACATTTTTAAATCACTTTTTAGAGCATTTTTTTAATTATTAATTAATTAGGGTATTAATTAAAAGTGATATTTTTTCGGAAAGTTTTTGCGTTTTTTTTTTTTTCTCTCTGGCGTTTACCGTGCGAGTCCAGTAACAATTCTGTTTTATTATACAGATTGTTACGGACGCGGCAAAACCAAATATGCGGGGGGGGGGGTGTTTTTTATACATTAAGTGTTTTTATGGGAAAGTGACATTTTAGGGGCTTATATTTTAATGTATTTATTTTTTATTTATTCTAATGTGTAATGTTCAGTGTTTTTCACTTTTTTTACTTGTACATACTTGAACTTGAACCAGTGATGCTCTGATCGCTGGTTCAAGTTCAATACACTGCTCTACAATACAATCTGTCTGGCATGCTCGCGCATGCTCAGACAGTTTGCAGTCAGACCCGGAAGGGGTCTGACTGCCAGGGAGACCGGGCAGCTCCTCGGAGCTGCCCAGAAGTGTATCGGATCCCCCGGTAGTCGGCTCCGATCGCGGGTGTTAGCGCAGGCTGTCAGCTGTGATAGACAGCTGACAGCCGCTGCTTCTGGTGCCGGCTCCGTTATACTACGTCCCGGTGCGCTTAGCATGTAGCCCCGGGGACGTAGTATAACGTCGTGGTGCGCCTAGGGGTTAAGGTATGTGTTAAATTCAGTAAGCGCTAGGAGGAAGACATGGCTAAAGTGGTGGGACACATAGATGAGCCTCTCCTCAAGGTCAGTCAAAACAATGTTTGCATAGTTAGATGCCATATTGGACCCCATTCCTGTCCCCTTAAGTTGAATATAAAATTCAGTGCCGAATAGAAAGTAATTGTTGTACAGTATCAATTTCAAAAGATCATTTGCCAACTTGCACTCTCTAGAGTGGTAATCAGAATTTGTTCATTTTCTTTCAATAGCTCTAAGGCCTCTCTTATGGTCTATAGACTTATTTAAGAACACAACATTAAAGGAAGCTAGTATCACATTAGTATAGTTATCCAGTTTCACTTCACCTAGTTTGCACAAGAAATCTGATTTGTGTATCTTCGGTAAAATGTATGTTACAGGAGTAATGGGATCCTGCACCTGAAAATATTATTTTGTTTTTTCTGTAATAATGCCCTCCTCCAGGGCCTTATTCATTATAGTGGATATACATTTCTCCAGTTTAAACTTTGGGTCCACTGTGACTCTCTTATGGACAGTACTATAGATCGTACTATCTGATAACTGTCAACAGATCTTGCCAAATACACTGATGTGTCCTTGATGACCACCGCGTCCCCCTTATGGCCAAGTCGGGATAAGACCGAGATCTCGTCGACAGTCATGTTAGGATGTTTTAAATGGTTACGCCTGTCTCTCTCAAATGAGCAATATCTTTATTTACTGCCAACATAAATGTATCTATAACCGAATTATCAACACTGGGTAAAAAAATTACTTTTCTTAAATAGACCAAACTGCGTTGGATCTAATGTCTGACTCTATTCACACAAATCAATGTTCGTCTGACAAAGCATATGTTTCAACTTAATAGATCGATATAGCCGGTACAAGTCTAATTCAATATGAAACCAATCTGGGCGAATGCAAGGGCTAAAGGATATATACAGTATTTTTGTGTGTGTCCTGTTTTTTTCTTTTAAAGGGATGTAGAGTGAGTGCATTTGTGAATCAATTTGTTCTGTTGAAACAGTTGGGCTGAGCTTTTAGTATGTGAATCCCTTAATGTTTATTTGATTGGTCACTCAATTGGAAGTCAAACTTCTGACTCCGACTCCTTAATTTCCCTTACTTTGACTCCAGCTCCACGAAAATGGTCACTAACTTTGACTCCAGAGTCCTGTTTTCCTGGTCACTCTAGCAAAGCTGAGACAGATGTGGGCATTCCTTCCCAGTGCCTTCTTCCTTTAATCTGCATAAGAGTGCCACTACTGAGCATGTACGTAAAGTGTAACACACCTTCCTCTCAACTAAAACCTTGGATTAGGTGTGCAAAACCTACGCCAAAAGGGCCCTGTGCGGCCTGGGAATTGAGGGATTTGAGGTCTCCACCCTGCTGCACTCGCTTTCTCAAGCCTCTGACGTCACTTCCTAGGGGCGTGCTGAATTTAAGCGCGGCCCGAGGAGGGTTGCCATGGCAATTGACAACAAGGTTACAGCGTGTATATACTGGGGCATCATCAACAAGTTAATGGATATTAGCAGTTGTGCAAAGAACCACTATCCCGGGTACAATAGGATGTATACAAATGTGGCAAAAAATACAAAACTTGCGGTATGCACCACTCGCTCTTATCCCAATAATTATAACTATTAAATAGAGTAAAAAAAAGTTATACTAAAGTACTATAATATAGCATGTAAACATCTAATTAGTAGCAGACACCCATGTGGATATACATCTAATTAAAATAATGCTGGGCCCAAGCACTTAAAATAGTAATCTTTACAAACAAAAATGTATAAAATAATAAATGTCCTAAAGTCCACCAAGAATTTTACTTCATGTAAACAATGTCCTGTTAATTTGCCGCTTGGTCTGCATATATCATATGGCTAGCGCTTTATATAAGACTAATTGAGTATAGGTTTTAAAATACAATATATAAGGGGCCTTCTTCAGATATGTATCATATTTCAATGGCCATTGGTTGACGTTTAAATATAACATTATATATTTCAGCGTTTTCTATGTAAGTAGTGTGTAACTTATACAAGGATATTGCAGTTGTTCACGTATTGCGCACCCCTGGCATCCTGGAAGCTAAGCTAATAACATGGTTTAAAGGAAACCTACCACTTCTGAAGGTAGGTATGAGATGCAAACACCGGGCACCAGCTCAGGGGGAGCTGGTGCCGGTGCTTAGTCTCGTTAGTGTTAAAACCGCGGTATCGCGGTTTTAACACTTTTTAAACTTTATAGTAGAAACTGCTTCGGCGCTGCGCGCAGCGCCGAAGCAGTTTCTACTATAAAGTTTAAAAAGTGTTAAAACCGCGATACCGCGGTTTTAACACTAACGAGACTAAGCACCGGCACCAGCTCCCCCTGAGCTGGTGCCCGGTGTTTGCATCTCATACCTACCTTCAGAAGTGGTAGGTTTCCTTTAAGCTCTACTTACAGTATTGATGAAAATTCCTTTCATGCGCATGTGTGGTTTAACGCACCATAAATGGAGGAAAGGCAGTAGTTTTATCACAATATCTGTGTAGTTAATAATCCTGTTGTATAGACAGGGAATTTATCTTACTTGCACATCCGCTGCCATCAATTGAGGTACAACCGCAGATCCATGGATGGCACCTGGTTCCTATTGAATAGAGGCAATGCAATGTCCTCCGTATGTAGTTTTAGGTAGTCACTTGCAGTCAGAAGTTAGATGTGGCAAATGGCAAATTTGTGAAATGTACTTTACTCCTTCCCGGCTCCTCTATTGCTCCTTCCTTCTCCTGGCACAGCTTTGCTCCAGGTCTTGATGCTAGCACCTATAACCAGTGTGGGACCCGAAGCTGAGCTGCACCTGGAGGAGAGAAGACGCTGCAGGGTGATGCAGGCAGTAGAAGAAGAGGCAGCAATGGAGAGTAATTATTTTTGATGATCTGGTGGTCTTCTTTCTTAGTAGTTTTATGCTCTGTTAACTCCAATATTATTGTCTACTCTGGGAAGTCTCTCCATTATTATCGTTGACTGCTCTGTGATCTCAAGTACTATTATGCTCTGGGGTCTGCACGATTACTGTCTACTCTGAACGCATTATTTGGTTTCTTAGATGGTATTTATTGCTCTACTTTGGTATTTATAATTTTTCTGTTGGCATTTTGTGCTGTGCAGTGGTTGCTGGTGCATCTAGGGCAGTGATGGCAAACCTTTTAGGGACCGAGAGCCCAAACTACAACAAAGACCCACTTATTTGTTGCAAAGTGCCAACACAAAAATGTAATAATTGATTCATACTCCCTTCTCTGTCACAGCTTTCATTGATACCGGCACCCTGAGAACACCAATAAAGCAGAAAATAGAAGAAATTTGGATGATCAATGTAGCTTCCCTCCAGGGTCCCATAAACAGGAAGAATTGTCAGGCCCGGAGAAGGAGCTACAATGATAATCCAGATCTGTCCACACCTTCCCGCTACTCCAGTAGTCCCAGGTAGGGCTGTCACTTTAAAATGGCTCTGTGCACAGCAAGTCCTGGGTTGTCTGGGACTGCAGGAAGATACCTGGAGTCCTCTCTGGTGATGGCCTGAGTGCCCACAGAAAGGGCTCTGAGTGCCGCCTCTGGCACCAGTGCCATAGGTTAGCCACCACTGATCTAGGGTGTTGGTTCCTGATGTGGCCCATTAAAGATTAGCAGTATGACAATGTGGACCTTGGAGCAATAAATGTTGGTAAATAATGGCCTAAATCCTAAGATCAGAATAGTAGACATTTTAAAGGAAATTTCATAATTATTATGACGTATTATATGTTTGTTAAGATGGAGTGGGTTAATTTCATCACAACTCTCACCCCACCAAAATGGTCTCAATGATTTTGACTCCACTGCCATCACTACCTGTACCAGTGTAACTTAATTCATTCACATCTATAAGCCTCTAGTACAGGAGGTATCTTTTCTTCCACATACATATCCTCCACCACTCCCCATGGGTTCTGTGGCTTTCATGTTAACACAAACCTAGTTATTTTATTCACATTTACAACACAAAACTGAAAAGGCAGCAAATAATATAATAATTATAATCCTAAAGTAGTTAAAGGAAATCTACCATGAAAATTAAGCATGATAAACTAGGGACACTTGCTCATAGGCCCAGGCACCATCACTGTTGTAATGCTTTTATAATTACTGGGGCAGTTCCTGGAGTTTTTTTTCCACCTTCCAGTACGAGGCATGAAATAATAATTACCCTGACTACAAAGTGCAATATGGTACACAGAAGTAAGCTCTCATACAGCTCTGTACACAGAAAAATGAAATCTATTTTTCAGGGTGAGGAGCAAAAATTACACAAAAAGCTAGGTCCTTAAGGGGTTATTACGTACGGTTATTGAATGGGGAAAATGTTTGATCTATGCATATCTGTCATACATCCTGTATATCTGAAGGGTCATGATGTCAGAACTTCATGTACTGTTAAGTAATGCATTTACAGATGAATTAGTCGTGTATCTTTCACCATTTATGGCACATGTATTCTAAAATACAAAGATAAAATTATCTGTCTAGAGGGAGGAGAAAAGCATGTAAAAAGCAGCTAATATTCACTGTATATTTTGTCTTCCAGTGAAACTGCTTCCTGCTGACTGTGAAGGCAGACAAGATTCGGTAATTGTATTTTTTTTGTGATTATTTTTTTTTTTTTCTTTTCTTGTATTTTCTTTGAGAGACTATGTAATTTTAATCTATTCTACACAACTTTGCAAATTACTGCCTGTCTAACCGTAACCACTATAAGAGATGCACTCAAAATACATTTTGATACCCATACTGTATGCAAGTGTTTTGTATAGTGTGTGTTTGTTATGTAAATAGCATTAGGGTACTACAGTCTTCCTTTTTTTTTTTTTTTAAATAAAGCAGCTATTATCAATGAAGATTCAACCTTGCTTTTTGATAAAAGTGAATACTGTAGTATGATAATCTAAACATTTCATGTTAGAAGGGACTCCTCTATGTAGGAACTCCAAGTTATTTATTCATTAAAGTCAGAAAAAAGTCTGAACTGCACTTGTCCTGTTTCTGGATGGTAAGGCAATTGTAAGTGGTAGTCCAGGATATTTTATTGGACCCCTCCTTTCTCCCCCATCCCCGAGGCTATATTTAACATTTTTTTTTTTTTTTAATCCTGGACTAGCCCTTAACGACCTGCCCCTTTTTTAGTTTTTTCCACTCCCCAACTTCAAAAATCTATAACTTTTTTATTTTTCCACGTAAAGAGCTCAGTGATGCCTTGTTTTTTTCATAACAAATTGAACTTCATAGTGATGGTATTTAATTTTCTATGTCATGTACTGGGAAGCAGGAAAAAAATTCCAAATACAGTGAAAATGGTGAAAAAATGCATTTTTGCCGTTTTATTGAGGGCTTGGATTTTACAGCTTTCACTTTGCACCCCAAATGACATGTCTACTTTATTCATTGGGTCGGTGTGATCACGGTGATACCAAATTTGTATAGGTTTTATGTTTTTATACATTTTACAAAAATAAAAACCTCCTGTATAAATGATTATTTTTTTTTTTTTCATTTTGCCATCTTCTGGTACTAATGACTTTTTCATACTTTGGTGTACGGAGCTGTGGGTGATGTCATTTTTTTTTTTTTTTGCAACGTTGCAATGCTGCCATTTTTAGGACTGTACGACCTTTTGATCTCTTTTTATAGAATTTTTTATATTTTTTTAAATGGCAAAAAAAGGGTCATTTTCAACTTTGGGCGCTATTTTCCGTTACGGGGTTAAACGCAGTGAAAAACAGTTAATATATTTTGATCAGCAATTTTCGGACATGGCGATACCTAATGTGTTTATGATCTTTACTGTTTATTTATATTTATATCAGTTCTAGGGAAAGGTGGTAGCTGGTAGCACATTGTAATGAAAGGATTAAAACAAGACAGCCTCGGGTCTTCAGTAGACCCGAGGCTGTCTGGTGACGGATCGCTGCTCCCCGGTGAAGTCATTCTCTAATCTACTGTTATCAACAAAAATACAGCATTCTTCTCATGAATAGCTTCTCTTGTCTGCTCAATTGCAGTATGATCTCTGCCCCTCCCACCTGCATTACAAAAGGAGACACAGACACTTCCTGCCAGCAAGCAGCGTGCACAAACTTGCTATACAAGCTACAGATCAGATAAGGTCTTTAACCCCTTAATGACCGCCTTTTTACGGTAGTCATTAAGGGTACTTCTGACGCGATGCCTTGCTACAGCGGCGCGTCAGAAGAAGATTTCGGGACATTAAGTAATGAAAGTGCCGGTGTCGGGCTGTGATATCACAGCTCAGACCCGGCACTAACACCCGGGATCGGGAAAAAACTCAGATCCCGGGTGTTTAACCCCTTACACGCCGCGGTGCATGACCGCGGCGTGTAAGTGTCCCCACCGTGGATCGGACCTGCCCGGTGTGCTTACCGGGGGATCCAATCCATCTTGCCTCAGCCCCGCCTTCCGACCAGTGACCCGAGGCTGTCGGCTTCTCACTGGTCGCGTTTCGGACATTTGTGCCCCATTTCCCGTCTCGGAGGTCACCTGCGGCCGTAACCATTTTTATATTTAGATAAATTTTTATATTTATATTTATCGGGCATTTTGGGACACGGCAATACCTAATGTGTCTGTGATTTTTACTTTTTATTATGTTTTATATCAGTTCTAGGGTAAGGGGGGGTGATTTGAACTTTTAATATTATATTAGTTTTTTACATTTCTTTTAAACTTTTCTTTTTTTTTCACTATTTTTTAGACCATCTAGGGTACATACCTACCATATACTGCAATACAATTGTATCACAGTATATGGCATTTCTGCTCACTATACATTACAATGAGCCACTGGCTCATGAGCCTGCCCCCCTGTAGTATACAGCCAGCCCCCTGTAGTATACAGCCAGCCCCCTGTAGTGTACAGCCAACCCACCCAGCCCTTAAAATAAATAAACTGATACTCGCCCTCCGGCGGCCCGATGCTGGGTGTGGCTCCTCTTCTGTTTTCTGTAACAGCTGGCAGAGACGCAGCTAAAAGTGCTCTGCCAGCCGGCACATACTATGACAGTGGTGGCGAACCTATGGCACTGGTGCCAGAGGCGGCACTCTGAGCCCTCTCTGTGGGCACCCAGGCCATCACCCCAGAAGGAAGTTCACCAGACAGAACTCAAAGAATCTGCCTGCAGAATCCTCCTACAATGATAGATGAATTTGCCCTCCTCCTTTTAACTGCGTTGGTGTCCTTGGGAGGCTGAAGGATTGAAAGTTGTCAATGAACAAGGAGAAATAAATTACTACTTAAATTGCTGTGCTGGCACTTTGCAATAAAGAGGGGCTTTTGGTTGAAGTTTGGGCACTCGGGCTCTAAAAGGTTCGCCATCACTGTACTATGATGTGGCCGCTGATTACATCATAGTATGCGCCGGCCGCCAGATAGCATGGCCGTGTCTCTGCCGGCTGTTACAATAGACCGAAGAAAGAAGAGGACCGAGGTGAGGTCTTTCAGCACATTTTTTTGTGCTGAAAAACTCTGCTTATACACGAGTATATACGGTACAAAGTGCTGTACTGTTTCCATGTTAAAAAACAAAAAGGTTTTGACTTTTTTTGCATTAATAAAGATATAATTTTGAATTAATATAATATCTTGCAATGCAAAAAGTGAAGCTGGGAAAATATCCCGGCTTCACTGCACATGAGCATAGTTAAAATGCTTGCGTAGAGAGACGGGGGTGTAATACGCTGGCTTCACCTGCCTGGATGTGGAGGCACAGAAGGAACAACAGACTAGGTTTGGTTTTTTAAAATGTTTTTAAATATACGGTGCTTTGGGACACTAAACCAACTGTCCTTAAAACCTCTGAGTTGTTCCAAATCACCATGACAAGACACCATGTTTCTTTCATAGCTCAGTGTCATATCAGATATCATTTTTTTACTATACATTTTTTGGTGACAAGCTTCAATCTTTTGTGTTTTTGATTTGGTCAAATCTAGGCAAGTATAAAAGTTATGTTATTAATTATTTTACACATAAAGACTTCAAAAACGTTGATTTGGGATCTTAAACCTCATGATCTGTGTTTGTTTAGGGTGCCAAATTGACCTGACCGGTCCTCTTTAAGTTTCTTGATAACATACTTTTAGTGGTTTATTAGGTCATTTTATTTCTGACAGGTTCCCTTTAAATCTTCACTGTATATGTTTTGTTTATTAAAATACATTCTTTTTTTCTACAGTTTTGCAAAGCCAAGCAAAAGAAAATTACTCTGCAAATCCTGTCAGAACTGTATGATTTTTTGTCCTTAGAGGCTGGTACGTACCTTTTCAATTGTGCGATTGCAGTATAGAGGCTTCCTGCTACAGATCTAGGTTGCCTGCTGGTAAATGTGCTGTTTAATGAGCAGTATCACAGTTTTTCCGCTGGCAAACTCTAAATGGTATGTTCACCACTTCACATTTAGATATTTTTACCTAACCAGTTCAGAAATTTTATATGTACAGAGTTGCATTGCTTTTGTTGTAATGGCTCTTAAGGAACCCATAAACATTAGATAAATATAGTAGTCACCAGTCTTTTCCTTACAGGCGTGGATTAAGGGTACATTGGCCATATAAAAGTTGAAGGGCCCCTTAAACCCCAGAATTTTATATTGTTTAACACACTCTTAATAGTGATCGTACATGTTGTGGATAATGCACAAAATATCTGTAAAATCTTCAACATCATACAGTAGCAGTGTAAATCTGATCCACACTTTTCCCTGCAAATTTTTTTCTGCCAACAGTTTTCTGTTGTGGTTTTATGATCTGTAATATATAATTTACTATATATACTAGAGTTTAAGCTGACCCGAATATAAACTGAGGCACTCAATTTTACCACCAAAACCTGGGAAGAGACATTGACATAGTGTGGGAAATGGATTGGTCGCATCCTCCCCCTAGTAATGGAATGCCCAGCCGCCTCCCCTCACTAATGGAATGCCTACCAGGAAAAGGAGAAGGGTACTTTGACAGGTTGGATATGATCTTTTCCTTTGTTCCTGCAGAAAACTAAATTGAAAAGGGAACTGTAAAATGGATGTTCTTCATTCCGTTTTTGCTTGCAATTCATTGTGTCTCTGCTGTGCATTTTAGCACGGTATAAATTCTTGTTTCTTTGTTATTGTTAAACATAATTGGCAGAAGAGGGAACAGTTGCCAATGCAAACTGATAAACAATGACTGCCAAATATAAAAGAAAATTTTCATACCCGAACTGGCACTACTTGCATTTAATTTTTTGCTCTGCTATTTTATAGTAATCCCAGTCTCCAGCAAATGGTTTGTGTTACTTACAACTTGGCCATATGCAACATAATAATAGTTGAATGTTGACTGTACAAGGGTATTTTACAGTTCACAAGGAAAATACATTGTTAACTGACCAAGGGATTACAGTCTACTCATTTTATCAATAAATGCTGACTTGAATTTCTTTTCTTTAATTTCTCCTTATAGGCAATTTTGAATGTGGAAATCCATCTGGTCTAAGTAGTAAATGTATTCCAATCAACAGAGCAAAAGGACATGTTATGGTAAGGCATTTTCTAAACCAAAAGACTTTTTCCATCAGATTCTCTTAAAAAAAGACAATAAAAATATTCAAATGAGCCGGAGACACTTAGGCCTATGTCACCGGAGCGCCTCTGGACCCTGCCGCCTGATAATGTGATAATGTATGTACGTTCCCTCAGTGTTTATTGCAGCCTGGTTCCGCCTGCAGACGTCACGATCGGTGGGCAGAACTAGGCTTTGCCTCTGTTTGCCACCCCCTCTGTGTTCATTAAAGGAAACCTACCACTTGAAATAGCAGTTTTAAGAAGAAAACACTGAGCACCAGCTCAGGGTGAGCTGGTGCCGGAGCTTATTTTTGTTAGTGTTTTAAACTGCAGTATCGCGGTTTAAAACACTTTTTAAACTTTATAGCCGGCGCAGGGAGGTACGCGCTCGGCGCTTACCATGCGCGCGACCACATAGGAAGTGAAGGAGAGCCGCACGCATGGTAAGTGCCGAGCGCGTACCTCCCTGCGCCGGCTATAAAGTTTAAAAAGTGTTTTAAACCGCGATACAGCGGTTTAAAACAGTAACAAAAATGAGCTCCGGCACCAGCTCACCCTGAGCTGGTGCACAGTGTTTTCTTCTTAAACCTGCCATTTCAAGTGGTAGGTTTCCTTTAATGAACACAGAGGGGGTGGCATACTTTATCAGGCGGCAGGGCCCAGAGGCGCTCTGGTAACATTGCTAGGCTTTTTTTTTCTTCTTCTTTCCTGGTTATCCGCTGGCAGCCATAACAAGCAAGTAAGTTTGGGACATCTAACATTGGTAAATCTGATGGTAGATGTCCTTTAATGTTCCATTACTATAATCCTTAGATGCTGAAGACTGTTTTTTTTTTTTTTTTTTATATATACATATGTCCTCTCTAGAATGTTGGTGGGTATTCAGCAGAGAAATTTGATTCTGCCCTGGACTGGATGCTGAGCAGTGACCAACATCTTGGAATATGGTGAGTAGAAATAATAAAGTATATTTGAAGGAGTAGAAACCTCAGCTTTTAACCCCTTCACGCTCTGCGACGGATATTTCCGCTGCAGAGCTATGAAGAGGGCTCACGGGCTCAGCCCTCTTCGTACAGAGATGGGCTTTGCTGCATATTGCAGCGAAGACCCATCATTAACACCTGCGGTTGGTGCTTGCACCGATCACGGATGTCAGCCTCTTCTTTGGCGCCGGTGGCACTTAAAACGTGGCGGCGCATGGGCGCTGCCATGTTTCCTCTGATTCTCGCTCCACCGAACGCCATCGGGGGCGGCAATTTTTTTGCCATGACAGCCTTGGGTCTTCGTCTGACCCGAGGCTGAATGGTTTCTGCAGATTTGTTACAATGAGCAAGTGGCTCATTGTTACGTATACTGTGCAGAAATGCCATGTACTCCAATACAGCAGTATTGCAGTATATGGTAGGAACAATCTGACTAGGGTTAATGTTTGAAACCCAATTTCTCCTGAGTATAACAATACCCCATATGTGGTGGTTTCCTACTGGGCACGCACCAGGGCATTGAAGGGAAGCTTTGCCATTCAGAGCAGATTATGCATTGTCCCTTTTTAACGGCTATATAACCTTTTATTTTTTTTTATGGCAATTTGGACAAATAAGGGCTTATTTTCTGCAACATTAGATCCACTCCTTTTGAGTGGTACCATTTTGTTGCTCATAACTTTTTTTTGTTAACTTTTTAGAACATTTTTGTAAAGGGATTTTATGAAAAATTTACATTTTCTGGGTTTTTGTACATATTGTTAGATGCGGCACTACCAAATATGTGGTGTTTCTTTGTTGATTTTGTGTTTTTTACTTTATTAGTTATGTATAGGGAATGTTTGTATTTAGGGGGCGCTTTTTCAAGCTCTTCTTCACCTAACACAGTGTAATACAGAGGGCGGTCCTATTTTCGTGCAGAAGACCATTACACGTGACCGCCACGTGTAAAGGGTTAATTCCCACTATCGTAGAAAACTCGGATCGCGGGTGCTAGAGACAGGTGCCAGCTGTAACATACAGCTGGTACCGGCTCTGTTTAGTACTACAAAATGCGGAAATGCAACTCCTGCCATGCAGTACTATTACTTGTCTGGAAGGGGGAAGACCGGCACTTAAATAGTTTTTTGCAGTCGGAGATCTCCGTTTATAATAATTTTTATTTTATAATTTATTTTATGTTTCATATTTTGATTAGGGCAAAGGGTGAGGACGCTGAAGAGCTTGTCACTATAAGGGCAGACGTCTTTTGTGTTGAATCGTCACAACCAAGACTAGGATTTGTTTGCCGATTGAAGAATGCACTTTATACTGCAATTTCTAATCTCTTTATGGCTCTAATTGGTAAAGTTGCTCTTCTTTTTATGAATTAGCTGGTTTCTGTTAAAATATGCTTTTATTATTATTATTATTATTATTATTATTACAGACTGCAATTTAAACAGTGGATATCTCTGATTCTGTTTCACAGAGAAACACAATATGATATTAAAGGGAACCTGTCATCCGATATTGGCCTAATAAAGCACTACCAGTACATTGTCAAGCAGACTTCTAGATAGTGTTTCTTTCACGTTCTGGTGTGGTGGCATCATCCAGAAAATTCAACTTTTGAATTGGATGTAAATTGTTTTTATGAAGTCAAGGAGTCAGAGTTTAACACTAAAGTCAAGCTTGCTCTGTGCATGATCTAGAAACTGCACAGCTGCTTAACAACATATTGCTAGTGGTTCATCAAGTTAAAGAATCACATAAAAAAAGAAAAAGGAAAAATTGTCTCCTAACTATAAATAGACTATGCCTACTGCACCAGCCTCCCAATAACATGACAACAACTTTCACTAGTTTCCCAGGTGCAGAAAGAACCCAGTGGGGCAGATTTATCAAGCTGTCTGAAAGTCAGAATATTCTTAGTTCCCTATGGCAACCAATTACAGCTCAGCTTTCTTTTTACCAGTACTCATGAGCTGTGATTGGTTGCCATGGGCAGCTAAGAATATTCTGATTTTCAAACAGCTTGATAAATCTGCCCCGGTATGTCTGACCTGCTCACCATATAGAAGACCAGCAGAGCTGTGGACTGAGTAAAAGGGATAGCCCAAAACCTGCACTGTCCAGCTACAATGGGGAAAACCCTCTCTTTCCCTCTTCAGCAACACCAGCCAATTGTGGGTTTTACTTATAAACCTCTGCAAATATCTGACATACAAATCCTGGTTGCTTGGTAATATGTAGAAATGAGGAACCTTGGGCAAATATATACCCCATTTACCACTTCTCCAGACATTCTGTCTATTATATGTAAAGCGGTTCTAAAGATCTTTTCATTTAAAGGAAAACATAACAGAAATCCAAAAATTGACCTGGAAGTTCAGCAACCGATGAGACTCTATGACAAAGGGGTTAATAAAGTTTTTCTCTCGCTCTCTCTTCTCTCTCGTTATGAAAGGATTCTGCTCCTCAGAGTGAAGGCTCAAGACAATTTTTTTCTCAACCATATACATTATTAGCAATTCATGGCCTCTGGTTAGTTAAGCTGTTGAAAGTAACAGTAAAGCTCAAGTTATTTTTGTTGGAGATATGTTAAAAAAATTGAAAATAGATAAACAGGTAGCTTTAAATACAATTTAAAGCTGTAGTTTAAAGCTTCTAAAAATGCATCTAAAAAGTACATCAAAATAGATTGGGTGCAGCCCCCAAACCTTTACTACCTTTGTCTGTGTTGGCTCCTCCCACGCCCACTCGGCCACGACGGAGCGCGGAGCGCTTGAAATGGTGAGATCTGCGGTTTTCCTCCCAGTGCTAACTGCTAAATTCGACATGCAGTGAGAGGGGAAAGCGTTCTGGTAAGGACAAGAAGTGGACAGGAAGATGACTTCCTATCTGCTGAGGCTGTGATTGAAGAGACACAGAGCTGTCAATTAGAAGAATGAGTCGTGATTCACTGGCAGCCTGAAGAAAAAATGACTCAATTCAAAAGTTGACTCATATATGCTCCTTTGCAGAAAAACTGCTGTAATTAAGATACAGTGCTTCAGTATACCAGGTATGACTGGTATGCAGGGTAAAATTCTGGTGAAGGGTCTTCTTTAAGAATAGGTAGTTTAAATTACTCTCTATAAAATGAGTTTTTGTGTGATTACTGGAAGCCATTGTTTTCTCGTCTTTCGGTAGAAAGTTTGGTCCAGCCTGCTCAGCCTGTTTCAGTAAATTGAGGTTTATAGGCATCTGTTTTGCACAGCTTTTTAATTGGTTACTCCCATCTCAGCTTATGCGCAGATGAGAATAGCCCTGTCACCCCACTCGGGTCAGTGTTACATAAAATTGTAGCTCATTTAGAGTTGCGCTGTTTACACAACTCCCGAAGTTACAGATACAGGATAACTCGCTCTGCCCAGGAAACAACATACCGTAGAACAGCCACAATCTGTATATGCACTTCCTTCCCTACTGTAGACAAAGTTGTCTCCGCATTCATTATCATTTGAGAAAATCCCTATTAATAGTATGTTCAGTTTTTCTCTTTTTTACATTGACTCACTAAGTTTGAAACCATAAAGACCGTTTCATGTTGCATTGAAGTTACATCTTCATTACTTTCACTAGGTATTTTTATTCTATGGATAATATTGATTTTTCTGAGATATCATTGGCAAGAGTTGGAGGAAGAGGAGAAGCAGATGTTTGCGATGGTGGAAAAAATCATTGGTATGCTATATATATATAAAGATACACTAACCCTTGTAGTCAACAGCAGTTCCATTGAAATGTTTTACATATACAAAAGATATTGCACACTATAAATACATTGATTTTCTTTTTAAAAAAAGTATGGTCAGAACTGTTCTTGGTTTTTTTTTTTTTTTAGATGTTGTAAAACATCAACACATCGATTGGACTTTAAGAAAGGAGCAGGATCCATACATTGGTATCTTACATGTCAGAGATTCATTAATTATGCCTAAAGACAGGTGAGCCATATACCTATGACATGATTACGTAAAGGGGTATTCTCGTCTGGGCATTCACATTCAGTTTCATTAATATGCCATATAAACATTTCTTCAATTGGATGTGAAGATAATTTCTCATAAATGTAGCCATGTTGGCCCTTAGAAACGAGATGGCTTCCTCGGTAATGACCACCTCACATTTTGAGCCCTGCCTGACCTTATGGTTTCAACAATCATTACCACAGGAAGATTTGTTTTCTCTTGACACATTGTACTAATTAGATAAAAAAAATTTCGATGATATCTTTTTGTGTTTAGTTTATGGAAAAAAACAAAATTTGGCAAAAAATTTGAAAAATTCTTTATTTTACTTTTTGATGCAGATAGCCATAGCGCCCAAATAAGATTCCACATACTTACTAGAATGTTATAAGGCTCAGAATTTAGTGACATTTTTCAAATTTTTGGGAAAATTGCTAAAACCCGTATTTAGATGGACCTGCTCAACTTTTAATTGATTGTGAAAGGCCTAAATAATAGCTAGACTCGTAAAACTACACCCCTCAACGTATGAAAAAGTACTTTTACGAAGTTTGTTAACCCTTTAGGTGTTTTATAGGGGTTAAAACAAAATGGAACTACAAATTGTAATATTTTTTGACAATACACTCTTTTTGGGTGGAAAATTAAACATTTGTAATGGATTAAATGAATACCCAATTTCTCCCGAGTACACTGATACCCCATATGTGGTGGTAACCTGCATTGTCAAATTGTACAGGCTACAATTTTTTTTTCTTTTCTTTTTTTTTTTTAATGTGGACCTATAGGGGCTTATTTCTTTTGCCACAAGAGATGCACTTTTCTGGTACATAATTTTGGGGCATCTAAAGCTAATTGGTGAGATTTTATTACCATATTTTTCGGACTATAAGGCACACAAAAAACCCTTAATTTTTAATCGATTTCTGAGAAAATCTATCTTTTTTCGGAGCGTTTTTTGAGTTGTTTTTTTACGGGGTTCACTGTGCGGGTCCAATAACTATTGTTTTATTATGCATATTGTCACGGACGCAGCAATATCAAATATGTGGGGGTTTTGTGTATTTTATTTTCAGCTGAAAAATCTCGTTACCCCATACACACCGCGGTCTTGTTTGACCATGGCGTGTAAGGGGTTAACACTCTCGATTGGAGTCTGCTCCGATCGCAGGTGTTAGAGCGCGGTGTCAGCTGTAATATACAACTGACAGCCGCTGCTTCTGGGGCCGGCTCCGTTCGTGAACCAGTGCCAGAAGCGGGACGTTATAGAAGGTTGCTGTGCGGGAAGTATCTTCCCGAGGGACGTACTATAACTTCCTGGTGCACGTAGGGGTTAATGTGAGGGATATGCAGGTGCACAAGCCGTTATTATCACAGAGAGTAATCTTAGCCGTGTGATCAGAACGGCTCGTGCACCTGTGTGTCCATCATATGACTATGGGCAGATTTATGTGCACTGGAAGTTAACTTAGAAGCTTTCTATAGCATGATCGCAAGCAGAGATCTAGAAATCTGTAAGAGATTGAAACAAAGTTTATTGGAAACTTGTATAACTTTTTCCTTACACAAAGCATATCTATTATTTGCTGAAATTGGACAACCTCTAAGTATTATGTTGAAAATGGAAATAAAATGTTTTTGCTCTTGAAAGTTAGGGCTAAAATGAGGGTAGATTCTCTTCACTAGTATATGTGAGTCCTGAACTGTGTATTTTGTCCTATGTATTTGTCAAGTGGAATATTTGTGTGATTTTGCAGGAAACGCTTAAGGAAGGTCTGGGACCGTTCTGTAAAGTTTGTTGAAGATAATGAATCCCGAGTGCGCACAGAATCGCACCGTATAGCTGGGGCCGATTTGATGGTGTGGCGTTGGACAGAAGCAAGGAATAAATATCCAAGATGAACATAATGCCATATGTTTAATTGCCTGGGACCTTTGTATAACATAGGGAGCCTTAGGAATTGGTTCCCGGCAGCAGTGTGCTTTACATAAAATTCCTATGAATATTACCTGATTATTTTGAGCAATGGTTGAAATGATTGTCAGCAAATACAATACGGAGGTGTTTTTTCCTTCATGCTTTTGTATAACCAATTAAAAAAAAAAAAATGTATGTGTGTATATATATTATACACTTTTCCCATGCAGAAAGTTTTAAAATGCAGATATTTGTTAAATGTTTTATGTTTTTGTAATATTTAAGGCTTTTTTAGAATTGTTCCATTAAAGTGTGAAATAGCTTCCTTCTACACTCTATGCCCGCTGTGGTTATTTTGAGAATGTATTACTTTTTAGGCCTTCTATAATATAAGGTACCAACCACCACATTAGCTTGTTATCCCCAAGCCCTTCACTATCCCCTCTGCTTTTGTTTAAATGTAATTGCTTTATGAGTAGCATGGGGTGGAGGGGGTGCTGTATGAGATGTTGTAATTTGTTCTTGCAGGGGCTCATGGGAGATCTAGACACTTGCTGTCTCCTCGCTTGGCTGCTCTCGTTCTGGAGGGTGGTTATTCTCCTGCGCAGCAGAGATTTTGTTTATAAGCAGCAGCAGAGAGGCAGAAAATTCAATTATTGGAGAATAACACAACACCTGCAGTACTGGAATTAACCAGCTCAGTGCCAGTGTTCTATTTTATATTTCTGTAGTCTTAGTGCACCTTTGTTGAATAATAAAGCTGCACAGAATAACAGTAGTTGCAATAAACCTTACCATGCTGTATACCAAATAAATGAGTAATTTTACACATTAGTTGGTGTATAATTTATTCGGTTCAAGGATATACAAAGAAATGGTTAAAGGGTTTACCTCTAGTCACTGTATAAAAAGTTGTTTAAATGAAGCAAAATGTGAAAGTAAAACCCCAAAAAGTTACCTCCTTAGTTTCCACTTCCAATGCCTGGACAACACTAGTGCAGCTTCAGAAAAAAATAAAACTACTATGATACTGCCCCCTATGAACAAGAATATAACTACTATAATACTGCCCCCTATGAACAAGAATATAACTACTATAATACTGCCAACTATGTACAAGAATATAACCACTATAATACTGCCACTATGTTCAAGAATAGAACTATTATAATACTGCCCCCTATGTACAAGAGTATACCAAGTATAATGCTGCCCCTATCAGCAGGTATTGTCTCTCTTCTAACTCAGGTAGCCCCCCTCAATGCCTGCTACTCCCTTCTGAAATAGTAACCACCCCCCGGTCACACAAGGCAAGCCCCCCTGCGCCCAGGTATAGTTTCCCGTCCTTACTGTCAGTTCCCTGGCTACTGCATAGAGGAGTAGTCATACATGTCGTGGAGGAGTAGTCGAAAACACCCTAAAAGTCCACCCATATATTGGTAGATTTAATATACAGTATATATGTTTTTAGACAGTTACTGCAGTTTTTAACAGCCAAATACAGAACAATAGGTTGTCATTTTGCTGATCCATGCATTACCACAGCCTTCAATAAGACTTGTAGTAGGAGTTGCTTGAATTTACATCAGGTCTTTGTACTGTGATGCTAGCTTTAATTTAAATATATAAGGAGTAGATATGAACACACTGTATATCAATACATCTGGTGCTGAGTATCAAAAACTGGAAGTGAACATGCTGTGCTGCATTAAAAGAGCTGAGTATTATACAACAAAGTTAGTGTTGGATAAAAGCATAGCCTTGCATACGCCTTTACACGGTCCATTTCCTTCCATATGATGCATCCTCCAGGCAAATATCTTTTAAAGGCAGAATCGGTGAACCACAGCAAATGTGCTTTTCTGAGCATTGGAGGGCAAGAAAGGGGACAGAATTTTAAATTCTACATGACCGCTATTGTTATTACAGATAAACCTCCACATATTGTTCATTATCTGTGTCTGTTAAATCAATATGTAGAAGAATGTAGTGTGGACTAATTAGAACATGGACAGAACTAAGGAGAAGCTCCTTTTTATTCTCTTTTGCTGATTTCATTGTTTTTCAAGTGGATTTCACACATGATTGGCCATTTGTAGTGCAACTGTTGTCCAATAAAAATAATCTTTATTTATATAGGGCCATCATTTCCGTAGCGCTTTACAAATCATAGGGGACATATACAAATAAAATAATACATTGCAGAGTACAAACAGTCATATGAAACAATAGGAGTGAGGGTCAATGGTTTGAATGTGAAAGATATTCCCTAAGTACAAGTCTAGATACTGACTGACATTATCCTCCTAAAAAAGTTCTTGGGAATCATGAAACTCTATATCTGCTACTAGAGCAGGGGCAAGTGGATGGACCATGGAATCCCAGCTAGGAGCATAATCATACAGCATGACTGACTACTCCATGACTTGTGGCTGAAAAGGCTTTGCTACTTTGAAGTGGGGGGGAAACTATTCACTGAAAACAGCACTTTTACAATCTATATATTAGTAGGTATTAGGTAGTAGTCCTATTCTCTTCCCTTTTTGGAATAAAGTGGGTATGGAGTGTATTAAGACCCCTTTACATTTTACACACTTTGTTTCATTGCATCCAATTGGTATAATCAGAAAAGGTCTTTTTTTGCTCATTAATGTACACACTGTACCCCATCTTGACAGAAAAAAAACTGTAATGTAGATATTTTTGCTAATTTGTTAAAAAAAATAACCTGAAATATTACATGGTAATAAGTATTCATAAGTATAAGTATAGGAAGTATGCAAATATGTTTTCCAAGGTGTTAAATGGAAAATAATACCTCCTTTTACTACCTTGAAAGGCAGCCCCCTTAACACCTAAAAGAAGTCTAAAAACATGATGTGGGGTTAAGCCAAACCAGTATATCTATTCCAAAAGGAACAGACTCCCAACTGTAGACGACACTGTTTCAAGAACTTTCAATATGTGGAATAGCCTGCCTCAGGCGCTGGTCATAGCAGGGACAGCAGAGAGCTTCAAGAAGTGTCTAGATGCCTTTTTACACCTAAATAACATTGATGGTCATGTTATATAGAATTTTCCCCTAAATCCCTTTTTCATGCAATCCCTTCCCTTCCTTGGTTGAACTTGATGGACAAGTGTCCTTTTTCAACCATATAAACTATGAACCTGGTTGGGTCTCCTCAGTACAGCGTAGGGAGCTCGTTTGGCTGGGTGAGAGGCTATTGACTAGGGTCACACAGTAGGTGGTCTCCTTATGGAGAGATTGCCAATTAAGGTCACCTTAAAGGCATGTGGAAACCTAATCCCACATCATGTTTTTAGACTTCTTGTAGGTCATACTTGGTGTTAAGGGGGGCTGCCTTTCAAGGAAGCAAAAGGAGTCATTGTTTTGCCAGTATTGATTTTTTTTGTACTGCTAACTTTCTGATTGTGCCTTATACTTCCCTAAGGCGGATATTTGTTGCCTTTTGTGCATTGTTGTAATTTTGAAAAATGAAAAATAAAATCTTAAAAAAAAAAAAAAATACACAGCTCTACTCCAACAAAGGAGTAGAACCATGTTAAGGAGGATCAGAAGAGAATGGACAGCATGTGAGTTAAAAATGTGAGTGTCACAGCAAAGGTTCTGAGTAGTAATGACCATGTGATATTCATTTTTATTATTCAATAAATTAGTATCCAAGATTTTAAAACTTGATGGTATAGGCAGAATTCATACAAAAGTTACCATCAGCTAGACAATTATAGATCACCAAAAGCTTGAACCAAAAACCATGAGTCTCCACATTACAATAATTAATATCAACCTTTATTAATACATGAATAAAACCTACAGTCATGGCCATACGTTTTGAGAATGACACAAATATTATATTTTCACATGATCTGTTGCCCTCTGGTTTTTATGTGTGTTTGTCAGATGTTTTTAACACATACATAAATACAAGTGCAATCATATTATGAGTAACAAAAGCTTTTATTGACAGAATGAGTTAATGCAGCAAGTCAATATTTGCAGTGTTGACCCTTGTTCCTCAGGACCTCTGCAATTCTCCCTGGTGGCTCTCAATCAACTTCTGGACCAAATCCTGACTGATAGCAGTCCATTCTTGCACCATCAATGCTTGCATTTTGTCACAATTTGTTGGTTTTTGTTTGTCCACTCGTCTCTTGATGATTGACCACAAGTTCTCAATGGGATTAAGATCTGGGGAGTTTCCAGGCCATGGACCCAAAATCTCTATGTTTTGTTCCTTGAGCCATTTAGACATCACCTTTGCTTTATGGCAAGGTGCTCCATCATGCTGGAAAAGGCATTGTTGATCACCAAACTGCTCTTGGACAGTTGGGAGAAGTTGCTCTTGGAGGACATTGTGGTACCATTCTTTATTCATGGATGTGTTTTTAGGCAAGATTGTGAGAGAGCCGATTCCCTTGGCTGAGAAGCAACCCCACACATGAATGGTTGCAGGATGCTTTACAGTTGGCATGAGACAAGACTGGTGGTATCGCTAACCTTGTCTTCTCCAAACAAGCTGTTTTCCAGATGTTCATCAGAGAAAATGACTTTATCCTAGTCCTCAGCAGTCCACTCCCTGTACCTTTTGAAGAATATCAGTCTGTCCCTGATATTTTTTCTGGAGAGGAGTGGCTTCTTTGCTGCCCTCCTTGACACCAGGCCTTGCTCCAAGAGTCTCCGCCTCACACTACGTGCAGATGCCCTCCCACCTGCCTGCTGCCATTCCTGAGCAAGCTCTGCACTGCGGTTAGCCCAATCCCGAAGCTGAAACACTTTTGGCGCTTGCTGGTCCTTCTTGGGCGCCCTGGAGCCTTTTTGGCAACAATGGAACCTCTCTCCTTGAATTCCTTGATGATGAGATAGATTGTTGACTGATTTGTAATGAGTTGCGATAATATTCCCTGCTAGGCCAGTTATGTGGTGTGCAATGATGACTGCACGTGTTTCTTTAGAGATGACCATGGTTAACAGAGGAGAAACAATGATGCCAAGCACCAGCCTCCTTTTAAAGTGTCCATTGGTGTGATTCTTACTTAATTATGACAGATTGATCTCAAACCCTGTCCTCATCAACACCCACACCTGTGTTAATGGAGCAATCACTAAAATGATGTTAGCTGCTCCTTTTAAGGCAGGCCTGCAATGACGTTGAAATGTGTTTGACGTTGGAGGTGCCTACAACAGAAGCAGAAGGTCAGAAAGTGGCACAATGACAGAATGTGAAGGTAGGTGACAAATCCAGTCCCTGATAAAGATGGTGGAAGGCAGATGGAGCAACTGGCAGCAGATGTGTGGCATCAGGCGGGTGGCAGCATAAGAATAGTGGCTGAGGCAGGTATTTAGAATCCAGGCTCATTTCTCAAAGTTTGGGAGAGGTGTCATGGCTGAGCTAATCTGATACATGAGACATTGGTGTTTTGAAATCCTGGCCGATCCACACCTGATTCATCTTCACAAAGGTCAGTCTCTCCACATTACGGTTCTCCTTGGGGTAACGATGGCCCCCGCTGCACTGAACACCCGCTCTGATGCCACACTACTGGCCGGGCAGGACAGCTTCTTTACTGTTAACTCTGCAAGTTGTGGCCTTACATTAGTTTGGCTGCCCATCAGTCCAGGGGATCCTCTACCTGAGGTGGTAGAGTGCTGTCCAAGTAGGCCGACACCTGCTGGTGCAGGGTCTGCTCCATGTCATGCTGCTGCTGCTGGTGGCGGCTACCCTCCTCACTAGGCAGGTGAAGGAAGATGCACATTAAGGACTCCAGACTTAAGCTGCTGCTGATGGAGCTGCTACTGCTCCTACCCCCCATCTCCCCACAGCAGCCATGGCAGTAGTACGTGAGTGATGACTGCCAGGAATCCCCCGGTCAGAACTGACAGAGGATGGACAATGGTGCACATAGGCAGCGGCCAACTGTCTGTACAGTATTTCTCTATAGTACACCAGTTGTTCCTCCCTCTCTGCAGCTGTAAAAAAAAGCATCCATTGCAGGGTCCAAGAGGGTGGAGGCCCAGAATTCATCCCTATTCCAGATGTTGTCTTTTCAGCTGTCAGTAGTTAGGCAAAGCAGCATGCTGCAGGCCATCTGCGCAAGTGACTCTGAGGGACTCCCGTCCTTTATCTCCACTGTGTACTGCCACGCTGCTTCTGGGTCATCTTCCTCATCTTCCTCCGCCGGATGCTCCTGCTCCTCCTCTCCTGTCACTTGAGTAAAAAAAACACTAATTGCTCCAATTTCCTCCTCCTCTAGTTCAGCCCCCACTGGACACATGTGGCCATGAAATGTAGTTGCCACTTCTCCAGTGTCCTGACCAGATTTTGCAGCATCTGTACCAGTACATGAAGCAGTGCAATGACGTTATTCATCCCGTATTCCCTTTCGACAAATAGGGTGGCCTCTTCAAAGGACCTGAGCAAACGGCAGGTGTCACGCTTAGCTGCCAGTGGCTGACATCAAAGTTACACAGGGGAGTATTGCTGTCAGCTTGCATCATTAAAAAAAAATCATTAATGGCTTTTCTCTGTTCAGGAAAAGCAGAAACGAGACAGCAACCAAAAATTACCAGTTATTAAATTGGGTGATGCACACAGCTCAGGGTCCTGGTGTGTAGGATCTAAAGGCCACAGCATCCAATATGATGAAAGAGGTGATAGACCTTTATTCACACAGGCATGAAAAAACTGCAACGTTTTGATTCGCCATGAATCTTTGTCAAGTTTGTCTGTTCATACAGGCAGTCTAACATATGGAGGCTGGCATTTCAACGGGTAAAAACATCACGTATCAGCCTTTGTTTGGGGAGGCTGTTCTGCCGCTGAAACTCGAGGAGGGTGTTTGTGGCTATGTAAGAATGGATAAAGTGCGTGCACAGTTTCCTGGCCATTTTTAGAATGTCTTGCAGATAAGTTGAAGACTTCAGGAACCTTTTGGCCACCAGACTGAACATGTGCGCCATTGACACCATGTTCCTCCCATTGTCTGTCACCAAGGTTCCGATTTGCAGTTGTCGCGGAGAAAACCACAAATTGATTTCTTCTTGCATGATGCAGAGCAGTTCCTCCCCTGTGTGACTTTGTTCGCCCAGGCAAACCAGGTGTAGAACTGCGTGACACCGATGTGCCCTGCACATGGGGTATAATGGAGCAGCACTTAGACTTGTGGAGGCTGAGGTGGTGGTGGAGAAAGAGGAGGCGGACATTCGCGCAGGAGCAGCACTTTGACAAAATGGATGAGAAAGTGGCGTCTCCTGTTCAAGTTGTTGGTGTGGTTGGGCGGGAAGCACATTCACCTAGTGGGCCGTAAATAAAATGTACTGCCCCTGACTGTAGTTACGGCTCCACACGTCCGTGGTGCCGTGCACCTTGGAAGAAAACAATAAGCTCAAGGACTGGCTGTTCTACATATTTGTGAAGGGCTGGTACTGCCTTTTTGGAAAATAAATTTCGGCTTGGAACTCTCCATTTCGGTTCAGCACAAGCCATTAGTTCTCTGAAGGGTGCAGAGTCCACGACTTGGAAAGGGAGGGACTGCAGTATCAACAACTTGGACAGGAGCATGGTCATCTTCTGCACCTTAGGATGGCTGTTTCATGGGTGCCCCTGCGACCCATAACCCGGGTGTGCCTTCCCGGAGCCTGTACACAGGAGAAGTCACCTCACCCGGCTCCAGCAGCAGATAATAAATAATTTGCGCTGGCCTGCCACCCTCCCCAATACATTCCAGCCCCTTCCTGTTTCCCCTGCTGGATAATTGAGTCTATGCCATTGAGAAAGATCCCCTGCAATATTCCTGCGTTCCTGTGTGTTCCTGCTCCTGTGTTCCTGTATTCCTGCGTTTCTGTGTTCCTTGTTCCTGTGTCCCTGTTCCCATATGCCTGGACCCCCCGTTGCTGACCATAGATTAGACTTGACCTTGCATCTCTGCTGCCTGCCTTGATGCTGTGGAAAGACCTGGTGATATCGCGCCGCAGCAAGACCATCCCGCTTTGCAGCTGGCTATGGTAAAGACCAGGTGCCACTTAGATTCTGGTCCCAGCTGTCGGCTAGTAACAGGTCCTGCGGTGGTCCAGAGGATCCACTGATCCCGAATCCTGAGAGGCTGGACGCACAACGTTGTCTCCTTGTAATCGCCTCGTTCAATTACTGCTGGCGCCATACATAGCGGGGAACTAGAGAAGCTGGACAGCGAAATGATGTCAAAGACAAGTAGCTCTTTTCAGCAGAGGTGTTGGAGCCTTGACTGGTGGAAATGACATGTGTGCCACTAGGTGCTGCTGCTGTGTCTGCGGCGGCAGGATGGACCACCATATCTGAGACACGTTTCTCTCAGGCCATTGGATGGTGACGCTCCATGTGTTGACGCAAGGCCCTGGAGCCAACCTTAGCTCCCTGGCCATGCTTCACTTTCTTCCCGCAGATTCTATATTCCTTTGGTGTCTTAACAAAAAACTGCCACACCACCGAGTTGTTGATTTTACCACCTACACTCTGCACTGAGTGACTACTAATGCCGCTGCCTCACTGAGCCCCTGTGCCACTGCTTAATTGGACCTGCGAAGTGAGTTCTGTACTCCGCGGCCGTTTGGCTCTCGTCCTCGCACTGCTGTCACCCTGCTGACTCACGGCCACAGTAGTGACTTGCTGCCTGCTTCGCTGCCTGACGTCCTTGCTTCACCCGGCTCCAGAGTGGTATCAGCTACATCATCATCGATTTGTGTTTCCCTGTCAAAATCTTGTCCGAAACCCATCTTCTACAATACTAACCAGATTTAATCCCACTCTACACAATCAAAAGCTTTAACCGCATCTAGTGAGACCACCATCCTGTTGCCTGATGTCTCACAAAGAGTTTGGCTATTCCATATTCACCCAATATTGCACCTGACCAATCTTCCTGGCATAAAGCCCGATTGATTTTCATGAACGACAGAATGGAATACTTTTTGCAAACGTTTTGACAATAATTTTGCCAGGATCTTATAATTGGTAATTTAGGGAGCTTGGCTAGTACAAATTGACATCCAAATAATATTTTCCCTCCTTTCAAATGGACAATAATGACTTCCCTCATAGAGATTGGCAGTTTTCCCTTCTCACATGAATAATTAAAGACCTTTATTAATTCTGGATGGAGTACACTAGCATAAGATAATATGCGTTCAGGTGGCACACCATCTGTACCTGTAGCCTTCCCCCTAGGTAGCTCTCCCCAGGGTGTAACAAAAAAAGGTTTGTACGATAAGAGACAAAAGGGAAAAGGAAAAAGACAAAAACAGGGAACGCTCTACTAGTGAAGTACAGCTTTCAAAAGAAAGCAAGCCATATGAAAAAATGTATGTGGACTCCCACCTTGATGCACTAACAGTGCATATAGTATAATTCCCTGCAGCTGGTCCAAGAACTTTTTAATCCCTCCATATTCCAGGTAAGTTAATTTTAGGAAAACAAAGAGGATTCGATTCGTTACCCAAACGGGTAGTGTGCTTCTTTATTTACAACTAAGCAACCCGTTTTAGTAAAGAACCTGGATCTAATAACATTGCCTAGTTGCAAATAAAGTACCTAATGCTTCAAATATATACCGGTTTATGTGAATTCCTAAAAGGCGCTGACCACAATACCCACTTGGGGAACGGATCGATGTTTTCCTAATATTTATGTATTTCAATGTATTATATCTGTCAATGTAATGCTGACAGTCAGCTTCTTAGGCACTGCTTTTGGCATGACCTAATATGTATACTCAGACTGTTGTGTTAGGCTAGCGGCGCACAACAGTGAAAATTGTGGCACACGGCTGCACTAAATGCAATTCTGAAAGTAGTCACTGTTAGGGTTGGGTAACACAAAAGATAGGGGATAGTGTGCCCCTTAAAGACTCGGAATACACTGGATAAGTGCGAGAAGGGAACAACATGAACAGAATAAAAAACATAAAACACAAAAGAGTAGTAAACCAGCTGGAGTCACAACGAGAGGGTACGTCAAGAGCAAAATCAGTAAGCAAAGGGTCAACGTCAAAAACTAGCCGAGATCACAACAATACAGTACACAGAGCAAGTCAAACCTATAGCAAGGAGCAACCGATGAAAGGGATTTCAAACACTGGAACAGATGACTAGTGAAGCTACAATTTATGCAGCCAGAACCCCACCTCCAGAACCTGATAGGAGCTGGACAACTTCTGGGAATTAACCCCTCATGCTGCAGAATAGCCAAGCACAATCACAGGCACCATGCAGAGGTACCACAACTCCCAGCAGTTCAAAGCACAACCCCTAAACAGCGCAAGTTCTTAGCAGCTGCTGCCCGGGGCGCACGCCAGAGACCGCTGGTAGCGGACGAGAGGTGGAGTTTGTGCGGATACGCGCCGAAGGTTAGAGAACACTGCTAATACCACCAGAAGAACCAGAAGTCCCAGCATTCTCCCCTGCGAACCTGACAGTCACACTATATGATAATCATGGCTTTGATGCTGAATGCACAGACCAAGTGATAGTATGGTGCTGGTTTCCTGGGAACTGCACCTCAAACAACATTATTATGAAGCTAGTCCATTAGATGTATGATGAGCTGTGTGAGGACTTGTTTTCTGTTGTTTTCAGGACCATTTGATGGCAAAATGGCAAAAAAGTGGTTCTTCAGATATTTGGACATTTTTAAAAAGGGTTTAGACTTCTTTCACATAAATGTATGTGCAACACCCTCGCCGATGCAATGGCGAGGTAGGGTTTGCGAATACGTCCCACCTGCATGTAACCCACATTACACTACATGGTCCTGATAGGACATTGGGGTATTGCAGTGGTGAATCCTGCCTGGCAAGGCAGAGGTTAAGTATTTTGTATGATGCAAGATGCTGTTGTCCAATGATATGTGTTACATCCTGTGCTCTGTAAGCTGAGATGTGATTGGAGGAGCAGCCACCACCTGACCCAAGGAAGGTAATAAAACTCCCTGGCCAGGAATGTTCTGGGTCTTTCAGAGATCTTTTCAGAGAGATTCAAGTGTAGGAGAATCCTAGAGTGAGTGTCTAATCTCTGTCTAGCCCATACCAGAGCAGGAAGAGCCTAGCCCCTGCCTCTGAAGAGTGGAGCAAGAAGACTAGAGTTAGTGTAGTGAGGAAAAGGGGTATCATCTTACCTTTAAAGGTGATACCTGAAGCCCTACAGGACAAGCTGAAGCTTCCTACCAGGACACAGCTGCCTCCCAGCCTGCCCTCTACATCCAGGCTGGTGAACTATCTCCTGAGGCTCCCTCCAACTCACATCTCAGCACTCCATCTACCTGTTAAAGGCACGTTTGCTGCAGTTCCTGCCGGTTCAAATAAAGAACTGTAAGTTGTTTTCTTCAACTTCTGTCTCCGTCTGGTCCCTGCTAATACGGCTGCCTTCATCACCGGCACCCTGTCCATCACACAGAGACTCACACTTGGGACATTAAGGGGTTGCCCCAGGGAGATCCGCTATAGCAGCCTCTCCCTCATCTTTTCTTGCCAACACCACCCTGCTGGAGACCTGCCAGGCTGTAGGACAGCCCTCCGGTTACCCCGTACCAAGCACCGTGACAATAGCGTGCTTAGGCCGCAAACGCCAGCCACTCCGGCCCCGGCTGTCTCCAGGCCTCACCTCAAGGGCTAGGCCCCGGTGGGGGATGTTACAAGTGGCGTCACGAACAGGATTGATACTTCTGTGCCTTATTACGGCATTAAAGACTTTCCTTTATTGAAAAAGACTGTGCTGCCTAACCCTGCTGCCATCCGGGTTTAGGCCCAAGTACTTGTGTGTTTCTGGACTGAACTGTGTTATACTGCTGCCACGTGCTGCCGAGCGCCGCTCCAGCACTCCAGAGGTTAATCCTGGCAAGAACTGTACCAGCTCTGCTACATCCGGCGCTGCCGCGCCTGAAGATTTTTACCTCAGAAACTGTGGCGCAGCAAATAATTCAAGCCCGCCAAAACCTTCACTGGCGGGAAACCCAGATGACGCACCAAGCTCCACCCACGCGCGAATGGCGCGAACCCCGCCTCCTGTGGCGCAGGAAAAATTAGAGCCCGCCACAGCTCTTGGCGGGAAGGACTTGGGCTCCTCCCACTGGCTCGAGGCGGACTTCCTGCCCTGCCTCAGAGAAGCGCCAGAACTCGAGTGGATTTTGGACAGTGAGGACAACATCATGTGGGGTCCTCCGCCCTTCCCTCCTGTGGAGCGGCCTGAGTTCTATGAAGTGCTAGAGACTATGGTGGTGGTCTCTGCGCAGCCGGTCCGGAGACCCTCCGCTGGACATCGGCTGCACCGAGGATTGACCCGGGCCTTCGTCACCAGGACGTGTTTTCAAACGGTGACGCAGTACCAAGTCCCACCCGGGCGGTTCCTCGTACCTATCCCGGTTACCATTCCGGTACCGCAGGCCCACGTGGAGGCGCCACGTGGGGAGGCCCCGACTCCTGTCGAGCCAGCGCCTGGGCCTACTGCGGCTGTGCCACCTGCTCCGAGGCCTACTGTCCCTGCTGTTCGGTCTGCTAGCCCTGCTGTGACGGTTCCTGATCCTCCGGCTGCTCCTGCTCCTGTTCCGGCACCTGCCCGACCATCACGGAGATCCGAGCCTGCACCGGAGCCACGAGCCCCAGCACCGACACCTCCGCAGCCTCGAGGCCGAGGTGAGGCCGCCCGCCAGCGACTCCGGGACGCTGTCTCGGAGCAACGACGCCGCGAGAAGGAGGCCCAACGCTACATGGCCGGCCGGTCTACAGCTGGAGCCTGGGTGGAGAAGAACCGCACCACCGGCATGGTCCGGTTCTTCGATAAGCAGCGTGGCTATGGCTTCGCCACCCAGGACTACACCGGACGGGAAGTATTTATACCCCGCCGGTCCGTCAAGAGGCCTGATCTGCCGGAGAGCCAGCACAACCTGAAGCCAGGCGAGTGCATTGAATTCTCCCTGCAAGAGGGGCCCCGAGGACCCTGGGCGGCTGGTGTGATCCGGATCCCCGACTCCGATGAGGACCGTTACTTCCCGCACGACGACTGGTATGAGGACGACGAGTGGCCGGAATCCCCGAACACCTCTTCTTCCTCGGCTGCGAGTCCCCGGGCGGTGACCCACGTGAATGCCCCATCCACGGTGATTGTGAGTACGGGTCCCATTGCCATTCATGGGCCGGGCATGATCCAGGGCGCCACCCCCACTGTCTCCCCTGCCGGGAGTATTGCCAGGTCCCGCGGCTCTTCTGTGGGAGAAGACATCCCGGCTAGCGAACCTTGTCCGGAGGTTCCATCTAGGCCCACATCTCCCCTTGCCGGGTTACCAATGGGGTGATGACCCGGCCCCGGAAGAACCGGAGCTGGAAGGAGCTGCGGCGCTGCCGCAGGTCCCTGTTTATTTCTTTCTGGACCCCTCCGTGGTCCCTGGCTCAGTTGAGCCCCCGGCTGGAACAGCCGACACCCCGGGCGACAGCGCTCCTCCCCCTGAAGGTCCGGAGGATGTTGCTGCACCTTCAGTACCCGCTACTGCCACCGGGTGTCCCCAGCCGGCACCTACTCCCGCTGAGGATGCACAGGATCCCCTGCTGACTTTGGATCCTGTCCCTGCTGAACCCAGCGAAGATGCAGAGTAACCCCTGAAGGGCTGTAGCCCACTTCAGGTACTGTACTATGTACATATTGTGTATATTTTTGTCCTGTCCCCAAAGAGCCAGAGACTTTCCTGAGACTCTTACCCTTATTTATCTCAGTCAAGAGATTATACATTGTCATGTGCTATGATAGCACCCTTCCTCTGCCACAGCAGAGATTTCTTCAAAGGACTCTGTCCCTCTACCCATAGAGGAGACCCTTTGCTTCTCAGTGCACTTTTCCCCACATCAAGGGCTATACCCAGAAGATGGACTTTGTTACTAGAGACCTTCTGAGAGACTTTTGCCAGATACTACAAGGGAAAAGTGGCTATTGATTATTATTTTGCACTTAATGCCTTCCTTTTTAGGTACGGACATTATGCTTGCACTTTTTATGCCTTTCCTTTGCAGGAAAAGAGACATTTATTATCGTGCTACCCTGCGTAGCCTATCTACCTCTGTAACGTTTGTAACGTTCAAGATGTGTACCCATTGGGCTCCTAAGCCAATGTGAGTTTACAAAAATGTTTGCACACTGTCATATCTGCCAGTAGTCTGCATTAACCCTTTCATAGGCTTTTCAGGTTGTAGTGTGGCTGTGTCGGACCGTCTTTCTATGTAAAACACTGACCGCTACCTGATCCCTCAAACTGAGGTTTGCACGTGGGGGTAGTCCGTAAACTGCGGGTCCTAAGGGGACCGGGGGTGTTACAGAGTTAGCACCTGGATGCCACCCATACATGGGTAAGGATGCCAGTCAGGAGGTACTCGTGTCGAATCTGCAATGCAGATAGACACCTTATATAATTGCCGCCAGGGAAGAAGCGTTGATAAAACAAATATACAGGCCTTGGTGCAAGGAGTGGATTACAGGACATGACACCACACCTTTCCTACTGTACAGTTCGGTTTAATGGCGTCAGCGACCAACTGTCATACAGCTACATGTTTTTGTCTTAGTCCGACACCAACCCAGGTGCCTGTCTCCAGGACCATGGGCGGTTTGTCCCTACACCTCACATAGCCTGCACTTCCCAGAAGTGCCCTTAGCCCCCTCTGTGCCCCAAAACATCTGTAGTCGAGCCGAGGGCGGCTCTTTCAATTGCCCCGGGGTATGCAACACCCTCGCCGATGCAATGGCGAGGTAGGGTTTGCGAATACGTCCCACCTGCATGTAACCCACATTACACTACATGGTCCTGATAGGACATTGGGGTATTGCAGTGGTGAATCCTGCCTGGCAAGGCAGAGGTTAAGTATTTTGTATGATGCAAGATGCTGTTGTCCAATGATATGTGTTACATCCTGTGCTCTGTAAGCTGAGATGTGATTGGAGGAGCAGCCACCACCTGACCCAAGGAAGGTAATAAAACTCCCTGGCCAGGAATGTTCTGGGTCTTTCAGAGATCTTTTCAGAGAGATTCAAGTGTAGGAGAATCCTAGAGTGAGTGTCTAATCTCTGTCTAGCCCATACCAGAGCAGGAAGAGCCTAGCCCCTGCCTCTGAAGAGTGGAGCAAGAAGACTAGAGTTAGTGTAGTGAGGAAAAGGGGTATCATCTTACCTTTAAAGGTGATACCTGAAGCCCTACAGGACAAGCTGAAGCTTCCTACCAGGACACAGCTGCCTCCCAGCCTGCCCTCTACATCCAGGCTGGTGAACTATCTCCTGAGGCTCCCTCCAACTCACATCTCAGCACTCCATCTACCTGTTAAAGGCACGTTTGCTGCGGTTCCTGCCGGTTCAAATAAAGAACTGTAAGTTGTTTTCTTCAACTTCTGTCTCCGTCTGGTCCCTGCTAATACGGCTGCCTTCATCACCGGCACCCTGTCCATCACACAGAGACTCACACTCGGGACATTAAGGGGTTGCCCCAGGGAGATCCGCTATAGCAGCCTCTCCCTCATCTTTTCTTGCCAACACCACCCTGCTGGAGACCTGCCAGGCTGTAGGACAGCCCTCCGGTTACCCCGTACCAAGCACCGTGACAATAGCGTGCTTAGGCCGCAACCGCCAGCCACTCCGGTATCGCGGGCCCCGGCTGTCTCCAGGCCTCACCTCAAGGGCTAGGCCCCGGTGGGGGATGTTACATATGCAAAGCCTGAGCCGTGACCCTGGTGTAGCATATCTTTGGCTGGAGAGGGACGCCTGGTGTCCGTTCCATCTCCTTGTTTCATGGGAAAACCCCTTTAAGCCCTTTAAGGGGTTAATTGAATTTATATATTATTGAATAAATAATTGCATGTTTGCTTGTAAATATTGATAACAGTAGAATCAACAGTAACAGATGTATCTTACACCCACATAATAAAATGTTTGGTTTCTTTGCCCGTGTATGAACAGGTGGAGTAATATATTTAATTATGAATACACTTATAAAAATAATGTATTTTGAAAACTAGTATAGAATCATTATGTGTCAGTGGTTAAAAACATCATCAAACAACATCCATATATTTACATATATAGAACAATTCTGGTACAGCAAGGGAATCCCTACAGAGCAATTACAGAGAGGTGGCACGGTAATGTCTACAACTGTAGGATATGTCATGAAAATAAAGTGTCTTCACGTAGATGTAACCTTCAGCTTGTCACACTAGCAGCGGGTTTCATCCCCTCCAGTGGCACTGTATTAAGTTGGAATTTTTGCTGCATTGGAAAATAAGTTAATACCAGAGAGCTGAGAAAGATAGCACATTGGGTAAGGCATTTTTTAAATGGTGAATGGTCTTAATGTGCTGGATTTCTGAAGCAAAGTTTTTGTAGTGGTTACATAAAGTTGCATATACACTCACCGGCCACTTTATTAGGTACACCATGCTAGTAACGGGTTGGACCCCATTTTGCCTTCAGAACTGCCTCAATTCTTCGTGGCATAGATTCAACAAGGTGCTGGAAGCAGATTTTGGTCCATATTGACATGATGGCATCACACAATTGCCGCAGATTTGTCGGCTGCACATCCATGATGCGAATCTCCTGTTCCACCACATCCCAAAGATGCTCTATTGGATTGAGATCTGGTGACTGTGGAGGCCATTTGAGTACAGTGAACTCATTGTCATGTTCAAGAAACCAGTCTGAGATGATTCCAGCTTTATGACATGGCGCATTATTCTGCTTAAAGTAGCCATCAGATGTTGGGTACATTGTGGTCATAAAGGGATGGACATGGTCAGCAACAATACTCAGGTAGGCTGTGGCGTTGCAACGATGCTCAATTGGTACCAAGGGGCCCAAAGAGTGCCAAGAAAATTTTCCTCACACCATGACACCACCACCACCAGCCTGAACCGTTGATACAAGGCAGGATGGATCCATGCTTTCATGTTGTTGACGCCAAATTCTGACCCTACCATCCGAATGTCGCAGCAGAAATCGAGACTCATCAGACCAGGCAACATTTTTCCAATCTTCTACTGTCCAATTTCGATGAGCTTGTGCAAATTGTAGCCTCAGTTTCCTGTTCTTAGCTGAAAGGAGTGGCACCCGGTGTGGTCTTCTGCTGCTGTAGCCCATCTGCCTCAAAGTTCGATGTACTGTGCATTTAGAGATTCTCTTCTACCTACCTTGGTTGTAACAGGTGGCGATTTGAGTCACTGTTGCCTTTCTATCAGCTCGAACCAGTCTGCCCATTCTCCTCTGACCTCTGGCATCAACAAGGCATTTCCGCCCACAGAACTGCCACTCACTGGATGTTTTTTTCTTTTTCGGACCATTCTCTGTAAACCCTAGAGATAGTTGTGCGTGAAAATCCCAGTAGATCAGCAGTTTCTGAAATACTCAGACCAGCCCTTCTGGCACCAACAACCATGCCACTTCAAAGGCACTCAAATCACCTTTCTTCCCCATACTGATGCTCGGTTTGAACTGCAGGAGATTGTCTTGACCATGTCTACATGCTTAAATGAACTGAGTTGCCGCCATGTGATTGGCTGATTACAAATTAAGTGTTAACGAGCAGTTGGACAGGTGTACCTAATAAAGTGACCGGTGAGTGTATATTATCATAGAGAAAGAATAGGCAAACCATTTATCTCCATAATTTTTTCTGGTTTATATATGCAAATAAGACACTTTGGTTGTACAGATATGGTTTTAATCCCTTCCCATAAAACAATGTACTATTGTACTGAGTGACTTCCCTCAAAATAAGGTACTTATATGTCTAGCTTCTGGTACTCGTAAGTACCTCCTTTCCTTTACAATGTCAGTTCACATTAGATCCCGCGTAAAGCATTTATGGACCAGCACAATGAATGCCGTAAAATAAACCTGCAAAAACTTTCATCAAAGCCCTTCACAAAACATGTTTTAAAAAGTGATAAAAAAAAATTAAAAATAAGCCAGCTCTGTTAACAGAAAAACCTGAAGCGATGGTGATGTTAAAATAAATGATTTTCTACAATATTGTTTTCATCAGCGAATTGGACAAAAATTATTTTTAAAAAACTGTATCGATGAAGAATTTTTGTGTAATCATAGTGACCCAGCGAATAAAGGTAACATAGTATTTTTATGGTACAGTGAAAGGCCAAAAAAGAGCCAAAAATTCTAAACATTTGATGATTTTCTTTTCTTCCACCCGTGTTTGGATCATAAAATCTCATAAATGGCTATAGGGTAGACACCCCAAAAGTATCTCATATATCTACATTCCCTAAAAATTAAAAAAAAAATTATAGCTTGTACTACGTGGCAATGCATATCTACTCTGTAAAAGCACTCCTTCCCTTCATTGCTCCACACTACACCCATATAGCAGAAACACTCAAGGTCTAACACTCTTGCTAAAAGTTGTTTAAAATACATTGAGGGGTGTCATTTCCATACATTTTACTATTATTAAGTACTCTCAAAGTCACTTGACATCTAAGCTGGTCCCTCAAAATGTGAGTCTTGAGGAACACATGAAAAATCTCAAAACATCCTAGACAAATGAGAGGACATTCCCACATAAAGCTGACATTTAGTAAATGCTAGTTATCAAGTTATTTGGGTGGTAAACAGAAGATTTTGAATTTTGAAATTAAAGAATTTTTCAAAATGTTAGCTAAATTTCAGTTTTTTCATAACTAAATATAAAACATCACCCAAATTTATTTTATGTACACAAACCTTTAAAATGTACAAATTAGCCTTAAATGGTGTAAAACTGCTTTGGGGTGGGACTTCCAATAGCAAGCAGTCGGGATCTTAGCATCTAGAACAATATATATAGAATAAGGTGTTTATTTGGTTTAGAAGCCTGGAAGGAAAATATACAACCAGAAAAGGTATTTGTAGCCAACTTCCACTAAAGAAACATTAATAGAGGCTCCACTAAGTCTCTCTGAAAAAGAACCTTTTTGATGTAGTACTAAATCTACCTAGATGATGCAGTTTGTCCAAACCTGATGACTTATTCATAGAGTCATCAAGAACCATGTTATGGTCACCAGCTCAAAATCCCAGACCATTAATATGGGGAAGGAGAGACTTATATATAAGAAAAGAAAGCTTGTTAATAGATACTAGGGTAACCACCGTGTTTTGGATCATACCCCAAACCGAAATAAAGTGCCCATCATCGTCTTGTATCACCTTAGGAATGATAATGATAGAGAAGAGAAGATACCCAACCCCATTTATTCTCAGTAAAAGAGGCCAAAAAAGGAAGGCAAGGGTATGATCTATGTACGTATGAGGGCCAAGAGCGTCAGAAAAAATGGGCTTGGAGAAATGCAATATCAATTTAAGAGATTTAAACTGTTAGAAGGCTTTTCGCAGTTTGGTCGGTCATAAATCCCGTAAGTCAGGGATAGAGGTAGAGCAACTTGCCATGGGAATTGGAGGACAAAGAAACTTAAAAGGAGACCATAAATCAGCCACCATCATAGGAAAAAAATTTGTAGACTCATTGTGGCTCATTTACTTAGGCTAAATTCACACTGCCGTGAGCCCGCCGCACCGTAGCACGGCGGGCACACGGCAGCGCGGGGAGAGGAGGAGGAGGTGAGCGCAGCTCACCCCCGCCCCTCTCCATAGGAAGTAATGGCACAGGGCCGTGAGCCCATAGAAGTGTATGGGGGGTATATCGGCCGTACATACGTCGGCCATATATACGTCCCCCATACATATGTGTGAATGTAGCCTTACCCGGTCCTGTCGTGATCCAGCAGCACGTTCTCCGACAAGGATTCGGGTCTTCCGGCGATTCACTGAGGTCGTGCGCCCGAAGTCCACCAGGTGTTGCTGCTGCGCCAAGGTCCGCCGAGATCCACCAGCGTCCACTATCCTATTCCTGGTGCATGTAAGTGTGTGTCAAGCGACACTTTTTTTTTTTAAATAGCGCAATTTTTCAGAATCCGTTGGGTTTTCCGATGGCCACGCCCCCATTTTTAGTCGCATGCAAGCCGGCGCCGATGCAACACAATCCAATCGTGTGCACCAAAAATCCCATCGTGTGTGCCAAAAACTCGGGGTAATTCGTTGCAAAACGGTAAAATTCAGTAAATGTGCCCCATTGTGCTCTCTGCGCTGTCCTATTGACAAATAGAAAAAGAAAAAAGGGAAAGAAGGAAAGAATATGGGGAGAAAACTGAGAAACCAGAGAATAGCCACAACCAAATAGGTAGCATTAAAGTAAAGGTGATGTGGCCCTGAGGGAAATGAAAAGATGAAGGTCAAGATAGTAATTTTGTGAAGGTCAAAGTAGAAAGCCTGGGTCCTCAGATTGGAACTGGGTGAGTCTTCTCCACAGCGTAGATACAGGACAGCTGGAAAGCTGAGAAGATTAAGATGAAGGAGGTTAGACAGCGGTTCCATGCAATTTAATTGGGGCCTCCCCTCAAGCCCATCTGTAGCGTATGTCATGATGTTGAAAAGTGAGCAGGAGAGTCTTATAGGATCTATGTAAATTGACTGGAGAAAGATCCAAAATGATTTGGATCTAATATAACAAAATTTCAGATTTGCTGTATCTCTAACCACTTATTCTTTGATAGAGAAACAGTGGGGTCATGCTATGACATCTTGGGGGATGTCCCAATATCTAACTTACATATCTTATCTATTTAGACATGTGCAGAAACAATGGCCCAGATTTATTCAAGGCCATGCGCCAGTTTACAGTCTGACTCTGCACATTCTTTTCAGTGCAAACTGCTTGCACATGTATTTAAGAAGTCATGGAATATAAACTACATCCACTAGGAAAGACAATTTGTTATGCAGAAAAAAAGCCATCATATTGCTTAATAGATGGAAAAATAGAAAAGTTATAGATTTTTCATGGCGGGGAGCGAAAAACAGAAACGTAAAATGGTTACGTTTGTCCATTGGCGGAAAGGGATCCAAATTAGTTTCAAATCTCTTTTTTTGAGATTGTAGAAATTTGACACAGCTAAGACAATTGGACTTAACTAACAGGGTCTTTCACTAGATAAACTGTGAGTCTTGATTTGGAAGATCATTGATATGCTATCAGACTGGCATATGTTGGGCCTACAAGAGCTGGTGATCTTGAGGGCCCACCCTTCAACCATAAAATACAATTAAACAAATCATATAATTTAAGATGCATTATCAACATGATTTAATAATCTACTATATGATATTGGAATCATACTAGTAATTTGATATTATGAAGATCTTTTGCCCATTATAAAGGGTTAAAATCTTGGACCCACTTGAGGAATCTCTGATGCTCTGGTGGGCCAGTCTGACACTGTATGCTATTTTGGTTGTGTAATGTTGCACTTTAACCCCTTCCCACCTATTCCCCTTTTCAGTTTTGTGTTTCCATTTTTTGCTCCCCTTCTTAAATATCTATTTCTTTTTTATATTTCACAGTGTACGAAGCTTTATGAGGGCTTGTTTTCTGCGTAACAAATTCTACTTCCTAGTGGTGGTATTGAAAATTGAAAAAAATTCCAAATAATTTGTGCCAGTTTCTTGTGGGCACTGTTTTTACACCTTTCATTGTATGCTCTAAATAACAACTCCCCTTTATGCTCTGGGTTCGTACGATCATGGGATACCAAATTTATATAGGTTTTATGAGGTTTAACGGTTGTATTCCCACAGAGGCAAGTTTCTTAAATATAGTCAGGATAACAAAATAACATAATGGGGAAGATTTATCAACTGTCTGAAAGTCAGAATATTTCTAGTTGCCCATGGCAAACAATCACAGCTCCCCTTTAAAATATTTATGAGCAATGTTAAAATGAAACTAACTAGAAATATTCTGACTTTCAGACACTTGATAAATCTGCCCCATTCTCTAATTCGCTGTTAATAACAAAAATAGAGCATTTCACAGATATATTTCCGACCTGTCTCTATCAGTCCTGGTGTATACAATTTTAGTTGCCCTTGGTTTCTTCTGACTTTTGGGACGGCAGCAATCTTGCCTGGAGCTGTGGAGATGAGCTGTCCACCAAACAACAGCAGCAAGAGACAGAATTGAGATGGAGAATAGGGGCACACATAGGGGATATTCAACAAAACAGAGTGAACCTATTAGCTAGACATATCCATATTGTACATAGAGGGGATATGAGTAAAATCAGATTTCATGGAATTGAAGCCATCCAATAGCCAAAAAGAGGGGGTGACTGGGACAAAATGATCCTAAACTGTGAAACAAAATAATCAATCAATAACATACAAGTATACAACTGAAACACATTATGCCAAAAATATCTATATGATGCCTCATATCTATTCATATATAGCCTCTTCAATATTCCAGCTAAGATACACTTAAAGTGATCTCACACCACCACTAGTTATTAACTTTCTCTTATGTAAGAATTAGGCACATGAAATTCATTGCACCTTTGTAATGTCCGTAACCAGCAAAATAAAGCCAGACATTGGGGCACATTTACATTTACAGCCTTACCTAGTGCCACAGCTAGTCTAAGAGACACACCTAAGTTTGCCCAATAGGCGAGACTATGCGTATATTCCCCTGATGAGTGCACCATCACAGGTGCACAAAACTCGTAGGAATTTTCATCCAGGTACATATTTTGTAGGGTTTAATAGGTGCAAAGTAGGGTGAGTAATGAGACTTTCCTGGTAAGGACGGGGGCAAATTTACTGGGGGTAGGGATTCATTAGGTTGTAATAGAGGTCCCCTACACTGGTGTGGATGTGGACAAAGAAAATAACCCTAACCAGCAACTTGGTGAGATCTACCCTTTTTTTCCCTATGAACACTTGTGTACACCCTCACTGCACTTTGAAATTAAAATTAAATTAAAACTCAGGCATGTTTTGTGTTTTTGTTTAAGTAGATTGTAAGGCAGATTGTCTAATTTTTTTTTACTCTGCTAAGTAATAAGTGTTTAGTACAAACAATGCATAGTGTCTGAACACTTCCCTAGTGTGGTCTGTTTATTTTAAGCCAATTAATTTAGTACAGAGAGGAATCATAAAGTGTCCACTTAGAGAGTCCACACCAACACTGATTTTACACCAACCATCACTGAGTGATAGGAGTTAAAAAAGCAATAAAACTGAGTAAAATTGTAAAGTAAGAGGTTAAAAATGTGATAATTTTCTTTTGTGGGAAAACCCTATACATAGATTATAAAAAAAATGAAATCCTTTTGCCCCCAAAAATGTCTTCATTTCTTCATATTCTGATGCGTATAACTTTTTAACACTTTGCCATGGAGCGTATAAAGTTTAATTTTTTGGGGGGGGACTTAATGGGTTTCTCATTTATATCATTTTTGGACTGTATGATCTTTTAGTTACTTTTTATTTACATTTTTATGAGTAGCAAATTACCAAAAAAGTGGTGATTTGGACATTTGGGCACTATTTTCTGTTAGGGTTTCTTTTTTTCACCTGTGTTTTTATTGTTCTAGCAGTCTCCTAGGGCACATTAACCCTATGGTGTCTGATCACTCCTACTATATATTGAAACACATCTGTATTCCAGTATATGGTGGTTTTGCTGGTGATCTGCTACAATGTACCACATGCCCATTGTAACAGATCTTTAGAAATGTCAATACCAGGAGTCGCAGGCAGTTATATTTTTAAACATTTTTGAACTTTTTTAGTTTGTCCCGGAACAGGACTAGAATGTGTGATAACTTTATCACACCCTTAGCATTTTATAAAGTAGGTCCTGCTACCCGCTTCTTAGAATTTGCGGTCTGTACTGACAGGAAAGCGTCAAAGGGATTTAAAGTCTGTAACCGGTGCTAACAACGTCCATAGCCATTACAGCTGGAGCCCTCATGCACACACTGTTTTGAATTCTCAAATCTCATAAGTAAAATGTCCATGATTATCATTGAATAAAGTCAGATATCAATTGAAGCAAGTGAGCCGGATCTCCCAATTCTTTCATTTGTGATCACTTGACCATGACGATGTGGGGCAGAATCGGGCACCCAACATGAGATGAGGACGTGGAACATCACATCTATCTCCTGATTATATTTTCATTCTGGTTCTATGACTGAAGTTTCAGGATCAAAGAAGTCTATGGCTTATGTGAAAGATTCAGAGCATATAGTTGTGCGGGACATGTCCATGCTACAAACATATATTTATAAAGTTTTAAAACCAAGAAGATAGAGCGTGAAAACTACAATTTATTCCAAACAATTTCTAAATAAATCTAAATAAATATAATTATATTATTTCTGTACTATTGCATTGATGCGGTTAATACTTAAGCATGAAGAATTACATATTAAGTATTTACAACAAAAAATTGAAAAGATGAAATGAACAATTATAGATACAGTAAATGAAAGTGAATTCAAGGGCATTATTTACAAAATAATAATTATTTTGCCTACAGGGAATGACATTTCTTCTAGAGATGGGCGAATCGATTCTAACGAATTAGAATTCGTTCCAAATTTCAGGAAAACTTTGATTCGGCACGAATCCGAGGTTTACGGTGATACATGGGATCGAATTCCTTTTTTTCCCTCTTTATTAGCAAAATGGCCGCAAGCACAACATGTTAAATGGGGCAGAGAACTCTGGGAAGAAGGAAGGAACACCCTCAATCACATGTGCAGGCATATAAGCTAATCAGCGACCGTCAGGCTTATGTGATGTCACAGTCCTATAAAAACAGACGGCCATTTGCGATTCAGTCATTTCACACTGTATGTGCTGTCTCTAAGTTCTAGCTGCTTGTACTCAGAAGCTGATGGTAGGGATTTTAGGGCAACTGTATGCCACAAATTTCAAAACTTTTTTGTTGCTAAAGTTGATAGCAAGAAATCTGTGTCAAATCCACATAGTTTGTGGAGTGATTTTTGCTCAAAGTCCAGGGTGTCCATATGGGGGATCTGTATATCCCAAATTTTAATTCTTTTTTGTTGCTTAAGTTGATAGCAAGAAATCCGTGTCAAATCCACAAAGTTGGTGGAGTGATTTTTGCTCAAATTCCAGGGTGTCTGTTTTAGGGGAACCGTAGACCCTAAGTTTGCTGCTAAAGTTGATAGCAAGAAAGCTGTGTTGAATCCACATAGTTGGTTAACCAATATGTCAGACAGAGAGGTGGCAGGTGAAGCAGGCAAAGGTCATAGCAGAGTAAGGGGACGTTGCAGCAGGGGTGCTCAATTCTCAAAGGTTCTCGATTGGTTGACTAGGTCATCCACTTCCTCCCAAATGACATCTGACAACCCCAGCCAATAGTCTGTGGGTTTTTCATATACAGCCCTTAGTTGGCATGGCCCAGGAGGAGGTCAGAGGCCCTCACCTGTCCTCAACCAGCCTCTATCCTGTTTATTCAGCCAGAGATCTACTAGGTGGTCTGGGTTCCGCGCCACTATACAGCGAGGACAAACTTTTTGAGAACAGTAAGCAGCTGCTTGGCAGTGAAGAGGTGGGACAGACATCTGCTGCTTCGTGCAGTAGGCGGAAAGGTAGAGATGTGGACAGTGGCACGGGAGGTTATGTTGCACTTGCAAGTAGTCAGGCTGTGCATACTGACACCGTTGAGGAGAATAGCAGTGACAGGGAAACACAAATCAATAATGATGTAGCCGATTGCACTTGGGAGCCGGATAAAGCAAGGGCTTCATCACCATCGTCGGGAGAAAAGAGTATCAGCTTGCGCGTCAGGCAGCAAAGCAGGCAGCAAGTTGCTACTGTGGCAGTGAGTCAGCAGGGTGGCTGCAGTGCGAGGATGGGAGCCAAACGGCCGCGGGGTACAAAACTCGCTTCACAGGTCCAAGTAATCAGTGGCACAGGGGCTCAGCAAAGGCAGAGACATTAGTAGTCACTCAGGTAGAAAGTGAAGCGTGGCCAGAGAGCTAACGTTGGCAACACATGCAGGGTCACCATCCAATTGCCTGGGAGAAACCGTCTCAGATGTGGTAGTCCATCCTGCTGCCGCAGACACAGCAGCAGCACCTAGTGGCACACATGCCATTTCAGCCAGTCAAGGCTCCAGGACCTCTGCCAAAGGGAGCTCTTTGCCTTTGACATCATCTCCCGGTCCAGATGCTCTTGTTCCTCGCTACACATGGCGCCAGCAGTCGTTGAACGACGCGATTACAAAGAGACAACTGTATGCTTCCAGCCATCCTAAGGTGCAAAATCTGACCATTTTCCTGTACAAGTTGTTGGTACTGCAGCCCCTACCTTTCCAAGTTGTGGACTCTGCACCCTTCAGAGAACTTATGGCCACATGAGTCCGGTCGGGGCTGAACAGGAGGAGGAGGTGGATATTGGAGCACAAGACATCCGCTGCTTCGTGCAGTAGGCGGAAAGGTAGAGATGTGGACAGTGGCACGGGAGGTTATGTTGCACTTGCAAGTAGTCAGGCTGTGCATACTGACACCGTTGAGGAGAATAGCAGTGACAGGTAAACACAAATCAATAATGATGTAGCCGATTGCACTTGGGAGCCGGATAAAGCAAGGGCTTCATCACCATCGTCGGGAGAAAAGAGTATCAGCTTGCGCGTCAGGCAGCGAAGCAGGCAGCAAGTTGCTACTGTGGCAGTGAGTCAGCAGGGTGGCTGCAGTGCGAGGATGGGAGCCAAACGGCCGCGGGGTACAAAACTCGCTTCACAGGTCCAACTAATCAGTGGCACAGGGGCTAAGCAAAGGCAGAGACATTAGTAGTCACTCAGGTAGAAAGTGAAGCGTGGCCAGAGAGCTAACGTTGGCAACACATGCAGGGTCACCATCCAATTGCCTGGGAGAAACCGTCTCAGATGTGGTAGTCTATCCTGCTGCCGCAGACACAGCAGCAGCACCTAGTGGCACACATGCCATTTCAGCCAGTCAAGGCTCCAGGACCTCTGCCAAAGGGAGCTCTTTGCCTTTGACATCATCTCCCGGTCCAGATGCTCTTGTTCCTCGCTACACATGGCGCCAGCAGTCGTTGAACGACGCGATTACAAAGAGACAACTGTATGCTTCCAGCCATCCTAAGGTGCAAAATCTGACCATTTTCCTGTACAAGTTGTTGGTACTGCAGCCCCTACCTTTCCAAGTTGTGGACTCTGCACCCTTCAGAGAACTTATGGCCACATGAGTCCGGTCGGGGCTGAACAGGAGGAGGAGGTGGATATTGGAGCACAAGCAGAGTCTGGTGAAATTAGTGGTTTTTCTACTAAGGTGACAGGAGAGGAGGAGCAGGAGCATCCGGAGGAGGTAGAAGACGAGGCAGATGACCCAGAAGCACAGTGGCAGTATACAGTGGAAATGGAGGTCGGAAGTCCCTCAGAGTCACTTGCGCAAATGGTCCGCAGCATGCTGCTTTGCCAAACTAGTGACAGCAAACTAGTCAACATCTGGCATAGGGATGACTTTTGGTTATCCACCCTCGCTACTGGTCCAAAATGGGTGCCTTTTTTCAGCTGCCAAGAGAGAGGAACAACTGGCTTACTATATAGAAATACTGTGTAGACAGTTGGCCACTACCTATGTGGCGCCATTGTCCATCCTCTGTCAGGTATAACCAGGGGATTCCTGGCAGTCATCACTCACGTACTACTGCCACGGCTGCTGTGGGGAGATGGGGGGTGGGGGGTAGGAGCAGTAGCAGCTCCATCAGCAGCAGCTTAAGTCTGAAGTCCGTAATGAACAGCTTCCTTCACCAAACTAGTGAGGAGGGTAGCCGCCACCAGCAGCAGCAGCAGGACATGGAGAAGACCCTGCACCCTGCACCAGGTGGTGGCCTACTTGGACAGTACTTTACCACCCCAGATAGAGGATCCCCTGGACTACTGGGTAGCCAAACTTCATGTGTGGCCGCAACTTGTGGAGTTGCAGTAAAGAAGCTGTCCTACCCGGCCAGTAGTGTGGCATCAGAGCAGGTGTTCAGTGCGGCGGGGCCATCGTTACCCAAAGGAGAACCCGCTTGTCTACAAGTACTGTGGAGAGACTGACCTTTGTCAAGATGAATCAGACGGGGATCAGCCAGGATTTCAACACAGCAATGCCTAATGCATTAAATTAGATCAGCCATGAGTACATGAGCCTCATGATGCTGCTGTCGCCACCTGCACACTCTAAGTATAAGTGGAATAAATAAATACATACATAATGTATAAAGTTACATAAATACATAATCATACTAAAACCTTCTCAGGTATGAATCTGGAGGTGGAGTGCGATGGGTAGAGACTTCAAATAAAAATAGTATACATATATAAAAAAGGTGATGATCTAAAAAGTTACCAAGAAAATGGCAGGCTAACTCATTCGGACAGATGTAAATCTGGATTTGAAAGGTAAATGGGTGATTGGTGCGTTAGTAGTGGGCTTATACCCTTTCTAGTGTTTCATTATGGCCATATGGGTACATGGTATTAAGCTTAAAAATCCAGACATTTTTGATTAATTGGTTGAGCCTATCTGGATGGTTACTGGGGATCTGTTCAATGGGTATGAGGGTAAGACAGTTGAGATCACGTTCATGATGTGAGGTGCAGTGTCTGGAGACAGTGTGCAATTGAAAGATAGATTTAATCTTACTGCAATACGTGTTTATCCTCTCTCAGAGTTTGTACAGTTCTTCCTACATATTGCAATGTGCAGGGACATTGCAACAGGTATACAACGAAGTCTGAAGAGCAATTAAGGTATGATCTTATTTCGAACTGTTCACCCATAGTAATGGATGAACATGTTTTAGTGTGATGAGATATAATATCGCACGTTAAGCATCTGGTGTTGATGCACCAGAATGCTCCCTTTAGATCTGGGAATAACGTGTTCTGTGTGGTATTCCCTTCGGATTCTGCAATCTAGTTGGTGCCAGTATTGTTTTTAATGTGGTTGCCCGTCTAAATGTCAGTTGTGGTCTTTCTGGTAGAGTTTTGATGAGATATGGATCTTTGGTCAAAATCGACTAGTGCTTGGCTAGCACTGTTTTTACCTGTTTATGGTCGGAGGTGAAGATTGTAATGAAGCTCAGGTTCCTATTGAGGTCCGAGTCGTGCTTCTTCTTTGGGATTAGACAATCCTTTTGGCTGAGACTCATCTTTTTTTTAAAGCTTCCTTAAGGATTCCTTTTGGATATCCCTTATCTTGCAATCATTTCTGTAGAAGTTTGGATTATTGTAAAAAGGTGGTATCTTCCCTAATGTTTTTCCTGATCCGCTTGTGTTGGCTGTAAGGTACGTTTTTAAGCCAACTCTTATAATGTACGCTTGTGTAATGCAGAAAGCTGTTGACATCCACTGACTTGAAGAAAGTGCTGGTCATTGGTCTATTTCTTTCCTCATTCACTGTAGTGAGAAGGTCCAAAAATTCAATTTGTGACATGGACCAGTTCAATGTTGGTGAGATGCCCCAAGGATTATTATTGATTATGTTTAGGAAGTCCCGTGCTTCTTGTTCACATCCCTGTCAAATAATAAAGAGATTGTCTACATACCTCTTAAAAAGTTTGACTTTGGCAGAATACTTTGGATTGTTGTTGATGAACCTGGATTTGAATTCGCAAATAAATATATTGGCATAGCTGGTTGCAAAGCGTGTACCCGTCGCCGTGCCTTTCTTTTGTTGGAACAAATGAGTTTGAAAGCAGAACACATTGTGTTCTAGTATAAATCTTATGCTGTGAGTAGGGAGTCTGCCTGGGATGCAGGTAAAAGGGGGTCTCTCTCTGAAGTGTTTTTTGGACAGCTCTGATACCCAAATCATGAGAGATGTTGGTATACAGAGCTGTGACATCCATGGTCAGTAGACTCATCGAAGGTTCTGTAGGTAGGAGTCCACATAAGCTGAAAGGTTGCATGTTAAAGAGTTAATGCCCGATATTATGGGTTGGCCTGGGGGATTAATAGGGTCTTTACTGGAGCTTTGGCAGATAGTAGAATAGAGCCATTTGTGGATTTGACGGAATAATGAAATCCTGTTCTTTTTTCGTTAGGATTCCTACTTGATGCACTGATTGGATTAGTTTCTTCATTGTGTCTGAATGTTCAAGACTCGGATCATGATCCAGTTTATGTTAATACTCTTCATCTGAGAAAATTTGATGGCTTTCTTTTATGTAGTCGTCCTCCTTTGTCTGCTGGTTTAATAGTCAGCTCCATGAGGGCCTTTCTTTCTGCTTTGAAGAGGTTGTCTTTCGGTCTTTGTAAGGGAGGTCTGTCCAGTGACCTAAACTCAGAGGATACCATTGAAAAAAAAGTTTCAATGTATGGACCCCTGCTTTCAACTGGGTTAAAAGTTGAGGTAGGTTTAAAGTTAGAGTGGATGTAGATGTCATCATAGGCCATTGATGTAGTTTTGCTTTTTGCATCTGAAATTGAGAAATGTCTCCAAGGTTAACTTCCAAATGAAGCTATTAAGATCTAAGAACAGATCAAATTCTTTGGTCTTAGACGTGGGACAGAAGGAGAAGGCATTAGAAAAAAGTGCCTCTTCTGCTTTGGTGAGGTAATGGGTCGATAAGTTGAAAATCCGAACCGGTGGTTGGGTTATTCCAGCAGGACTCATTTTTTTACTGTGTTTGGTTCCTCCTCTTTTTCCTCTGGTAATTTTTTTATTTTTAGTCCTGTGTTGGTCTGGGTGAAAATGGTAAAGATTTCTTCCCTTAAGGGTGGTTCTTTTTGGACAGATGGAAGGTCTGAAGAAGAGGGCATAAGGCTATTGGAGAGGGTGAGCTTGGAGAGTAGGTTAGTGTGTTCAGTGGGTGATTATGGCCTAGGGTGGACCTGATCTCCCTGGGTCCAACCTAGGGGAGATGTGGGTATGTCTGAGTTGTGAACCATCAATGATAACATTTCTTCGGGTATGGTGGTTGTCCTAGTGTCTGGCGGGGTTTATTGTGTCGATGTAATGTAGATAAGTCATTGGGAGTCCGGGTCACAAGGGTTAGTCGAAGGGGGTTTCTAAATGTTTCGTAGAAGGGGTTTTTGTGGGTTTCTGGTTTGGAGATACTGACTCTCTAGTGTTTGATTACTGTTTTGCTTTACCTGATTTGGGGCTTTGGTTAGTGAACACTTTGCTTTTAGTGCTGGTAGGACGGGATTGGTTGAGAGGTGTGGGATTTCTCTTCAACATAATTGAAGGGCTGTTTGGTCCCTTAGCTATGGGTGGTTCCTTGTTGGGTGTCATTTATGGTTGAATCGACAATTGATGATTGAAAGCAGACACTCACCGATGAAAAGAAGGGCAAAATGATCAGTGACGTCAATGCAAAATTGCTGACACCTTCTCCACTCTTTTGGGGGGGTTCTACATGTTTAACAGAACAGGTTCTGTCATCATCTATGGAATCATCTGACGTCAGTGTAAAAAGAGTCCACTCTTTGATATTATAGTGGGATCTTGGCCTTCATCTCAGTCTTTTCGAGCTGGGACAGACGTTACCTTGTCAGGCTGCATTCCCACTTCACGTACTTGGTCAAGTCGGCCCCTGTAAGTGCCCATTGAACTGAGGAGCGGCGGCTGTCATGTGCGTGTCATACTAAAATACAGTAGTGTTTGAAGACCAAACACGCTCCCTATGCATATTTAAGTATGGCACAACGTTCTACACCACCCTACAGGCTCTCTGCAGCCAGAAAATACCTGATCTTTAACGTGATTTGTCATGATTTGATTCGGGTTGAAACAGATTTTTTCTGAAAATCAGTGAATCGAATTTTTGAAAAATTTCCCCATCTCTTATTACTTCAACAAAGAAATGTAAATTGCAGTGTGGGCCTTTTTTGATTATTCCAATGACCAAGTTTATAAGTGGGTGAGATGGGAACGATCTGTATCCACCCCCAAATCCATTTGAAAAGAAGTGGTTCCGTGTGAGTTAAAAAATAAGGGTTATCAGGAAAATACAGTCTTGTGTAAGTTTAACCTCTTCACAACTAGAGTCATTGGAGGGTATGTGAGCAGAATCAGAGACTGAAACTTAATCCTAAAAATTTATATTAAAAAAGGAGAAAAGATCACAAAAGTCAAAATACGGAGGAGAGGGAAAACAAAGAAAATCCAAGTGAGCCAGATGATTTAATCAAGGCAAGAAATGAACTTCCTGATCACCCAAAATGTGGTGTAATTTATATGTCGGGCATAGATGATTCTTTTATCACTTGGTTTAAATTTTGTGCTTATACAAAACTTTCATGTAGTTGAAACAAATTTGTGAGAGACCTCACCATAAAAAACATTTTTTTTCAGTTCTTCAGGCAAGCTTAGAAATACCTTTTTCTGATCTAAACTTAGGTGAACAAGTTACTTTTCTGGTTTTAATGTCTTTGTATCCAGAACCTGTTCTGCATGATGAAATGTTATGTAAATTCGAAACTTCAAATTAAGATTTTTATCATATTCAGTAGAAAACTAAAGGTATGGATGTGATCCAGGATAAAATCCAGAGATTTAAAGCTATTACATGATGCTTTAGATCATAAAATGATAGGAACTTAACACACTCACAAAATGAGGAACTGACACAGATTAAACACTGGGGCAATGTTATAATCAAAAAAATCAGACAAAGGTGGATCAGTGGTGGTAATGAGTCAGGAGCTATACAAATTTCAAATGTTAGATATGCCGTCTGACAGAACTACATATTGCAAATTGGATTTAAATCCAACTGAAGCATTTCAAACCCTTCTAGGTAGATTGATAAATGATGGAGTTTCTTTGGGGATTTTAAATAAAAAATAATTTTTTGATGGTTAAGGACAATGTAACCCTCATTATACATGGATTACCTATAACACTTAGTGTCAGGAATTGTTTTTATTAATGAATGACTGTATGGTTGGTTGGGTAATCTAATCTAACATTTGTTGATGAGGGTGTCAGGGTTCTTATAAGACACTAAAGATTTAATATAGGCTATGTCTACAACCAAGTGGTGTTGTACTTATAGGTGGTTAAGTGTCAACATAGTATTACTCATTATGTATTCCTCACCAAGTGGCATTAATAGCATTACTGTACCAACTTCAAAAAATATTGTTGCTATACTGATTATTTGAAGTTATATATCCATAAATTACAAATTATCACAGCTTTTTTTTGTTTGATGGCTGTTTTTTCCTTCAGTTAATGGGTGTATGCATGCGTGCTAAATACTGACCTTCCCTTGCAAATCCTATCATATCCTATTAAGAGGAGTTCACGGTCTTTTGGGCTGAAAATGTTTTGATTTGCTTGTGTGGTATTGCAGATACATCAACGATCTGCTGTTCACTTGGAGTGTCAATGTGTCTGCCATACCACATTTTCTGGACTACCTCAATGCGAATAGTTTTAACCTGAGGTTTACCTCGTTTTCACATGAAATTACCTTTATGTCTCAAGGGATGTGTGGGCTATGATGGAATATGAGAATGAAAACCCCTGCCTTCTTTGAAAAGACATTTGCCATATAAGCATTTATACATTATATACATGTCTAGCAAAATAGAATGACCCTGGAGCCATAAAATGTGTGTCTTAAAGTAGAACAATGTATGCTTTTGCTTGACACATTTCTTAACATCAGAGCTCAGGACTTTGACATTAAGTCAGAGAATCTCAACCATTTTCTACATGATAAAAGAAAGTGGCTAAAAGCAGCAAAAAAAGCAAAGACAAAGACCCAGCTACAAGGCTTCCCAGCTGGGCCGCATAGTACTGTGAAACTGTCAATTTCCTGAGAGACAAAGGAGCAGAACTAAGAGTGGACCCATGTGGGATAAACAGTAAAAAACATATAACCACATCACTGAGGAAATTTTCTGGGGAAAGAGGTTCCTTTTGTTTTGCAATATAGGTAATGTATAAGCAAATCCTTCCTCATATTTCAGACCTTTTTAAAAGTCACACACAGCTCACATAACTTTAACTTTTTGCCATTTCTTTTTTCCTTCATTCTCTCTTGTCATGCATATTGTCATACTCTTTTGTCATGCATATTGTCATGCATTCAGTACCTGACCTGAATGAATTGTGGTCAGAACAAGGACATCCTGTTTGTCCTTATACTTGACCAATACCATGTTCTGATGTCCACCCTTTCTAAATGGCTGCCTAACAAGGGTTCGAGGGGACCTTTCTGGTTTTGCGTACAGTGCCACACGCTACAGTACATCTGGAACTGGGCGATTGGAATAGTGGAACGCTGGTATAAAAGTTATCCACATACAAGTGGTAATCCTTCTCCAGCAGTGGGTGCACAGATGTCAATCGGAGCTCTCTGGGAGATGGCATAAAGCCAAATGACATGGCCCTTTCCCACTAATGGTTGGTGCTGTCCTAGACAGCAACAGTTGTCGTAGTGTGTTTCTCCCATTAACCCCAGTGATGCCCATTATGTCGAATATTGCTGCTATTGGCTGGTCTGGATCGACTAGCCAATATTGGAGAACATGGACAGAGGGGGGCAGCAAAAACCCTTTGGACCGCAAGGCAAAATCATGCTTGGCCTGTGCCCCAGATTAGCGGGACTTTTGTCCCACTGTCTCCCCACTTTCACTTCTTTCTGAGTTTAGAGATAGAGTTTTGGCAGCACCAACAGATAGGGGAGACAGATGGGAATATGCTACGTAGACGATTGGGGGTCCTGTACCATCTAGTGAGGATCTCAAAACTAGTCTCTTGAATTTTACTGGACACCGAGAGCTTGTGTGGTAAGAGGAGGGATTTCTCCCATTGCTCTTTAGTAAATGGTTCGCCCAATTCCTCCTCCCAGGCCCTCATATAAGGCAGTGTTAGGTCCTCCCCATTGCACCCAGTAAGCATTTTGTAGTTGAGAGACACCCCATGGGGTGTTATTGTGCCGGCAGAGCATATAGTCTCAAACGCATTGGTAGAGTTCTCCCCAGGGTCAGTGACTGCATGAAGCTCCGCACTTGTAAATAGTGTAACCAGGTGCCTGGATATGTTCTCCTGTCCCCCAGTATGTTGTTTAAGAGTCATGACTACAGAGCTAGGAGCCGGAGACGTGGTCTGATAATGTCTCACCGACTCAATCCCAAACAACGAGGAGAAGAGGAGAGAGGCAAGAAAGGAGGACAGGTGAGCATTAAGTTGTTTTTTTTTAATTCACAGTGTAGGAAGTTGTTAGTGGGGCTTCAATTTGCTCAAGGGACAGGGGCTGGGGGACATTAAATGACCGGGGCCTTCATTTTCTGGAGAGCTATGGGGACATTCATTTAATTAATGTGGGTGTAGGGACCATTGCTCTGAGGAAGGGGGGGTTGGAATATTAATTTATGTGGAGAATGATATATCCATTGCTGGGGGGAAATAAATTACTGGGAAGCTAATTGGAACATTGATTTGAGGAGGAAGAGGGCTTGTGGGGGACATCAACAGCTGGGGGTGCAGCCGGGAGCAACATAAATTACTGAGAGGGGCTGGTTGGGGATTTCCATTGCTGGGGGGGGGGGGCATCCCTTGCATGTGGCTGTCGTGGAATATTAATTTAGTGAGGCGGGGGAGGCTGTGGATGTGGAGATTGATTGCCTGTGGAAGCTAATGGTAACATTAATTTCTGGAGGGGTTTGTGGGACACATCAATTGCTGAGAGGGGGACACATCAATTGCTGAGGGTCTATGGGGCACATCCATTGCTGGGGAGTGGGGCTGAGGGCAATATCAATTGCTGAGAGAGCTGATGGGAGGACATCCATTGCTGAGGTGCTGGGGGGAACATCTGTTCCTTGGGGGTGGGGGTTGGGGTGGAATATTTCTGGGTGGGGGCTGTATATGATGTATATTGATGTAGAGCATATGGGAACATTCATTTCTGGGGGGATTTGTGGGAGACATCAATTGCTTGGAGGGGAGAGGGACATCAATTACTGGGGGTCTATGGGGCACATCTATTGCTGGGGGTGGGGACGACCATTTCTGGGGGCTGGGAGGTATCCATTGTTAGGGTTTTGGGGGGATATCCATTTTTGAAGGGGTTGTGGAGTACATCAATTGCTAGGGGGCTTTGGGGGATACCAATTACTGGGAGGGGATGGGGACATCCATTGTCGAGAGAGAGCTGCAGAGAACATGAATTTCTGGGTGGCTTTGGGGAACATCAATTTCTTTGGGGTTTGTTAATTGCCCATTATATATAACATTATATACTGGAAGGTTGTGGAGGACATTACTTATTGGGGTCTGTGGGGACATCATTTATTGGTGAGACTTATTTCATATTTGAGAATTATTCAGTTGGTCGGGGCATTATTTAGTGTGGGTATTATTAGGTGGCTCCTGTCACTACGCACGATTAGAAAGGGTCACTTTGCAAGGGCATTAGCAGAGGTGGCAGGTAGTAAGTACATTATTACATGTTAGGCCATGTTTAGGGAACATTATCAGGTGGGTGGAACAGTGAGGGGGTTGTAATGTAAAGTATGGGGCCAATGTATTGTGGAGGAGCAGTAATTTTGGGGGCCACAATGGGGACAGTGTAGTATGTGTAAACTAGAATGAGTAGTATATCTATGTGGGTTATTTTTAGAAGGGGATTTGGGGTTGTGGGGATAAATAAGGACAGTATATTGTACATTGCCAAAATTTTAGGCATAATAAATTGTGGATTCCGTGTAGTCTTTTTACTGTATTTAGAGTGATAGTGGTAGGGGTAGCAGCAGGATAACAGTGTTAGGGGACCACAATGCAGGAACAATGAAGAATATAAGATGTCTGTGTTGTAAATTTCCCAGGGAGGATACGTGGTTGAAGATGAGATTTGGAGAAGATAGAGAATACCTACAGTCTGAGGACACATCACCTACAGGCAAAGGATGGAATAGGTAGGGATTTCTCCTGAATTTTCAATTGGTTTTTGTGGGAAACTCATTTGAGGGGGTCATGTACAAAAATGGTCACTACTGTCAATTTAATATAAATGCATTGGGGCCCGTTCCCCAGATCTTTTACCAACCTAGCAACGCCCCTTGCTGTTAGGAACAACCGCCATCTTGCCCCAATCACTGTGTGTACAGACATAGTGATCGGTATTAGTGACGTAATAAGTAAAATTGCTGCTATTGGCTGGTCTGCATTGATCAGCCAATAGCAGCGATCATGAACTGGTGGGGAAGACAAAACCTCAGGTCCACGTGGCAGGATCGATGGCCATCAGGAACAGCTGCCATCTTTCCCCACTCTCTGTGCCTGAACCGCGCTGGCAAGTCACTTCCCGGCACACAATTCTATTACAGCGCATGTCGGGAAGCGGTTTATAGAGATGCACTTCATTTTAGTGGGTCTTTAGCTTATTGATGTGATTTTATTAACTCTTTAATGTGTGGCAAAAATAAAAGCAGATATGTTATCTGGGGGAAGAGGGAGACACATATCTGTGAGAACAGATAAGTAGCAGAGCTGACAGTGTAAAAGTCTGTCAGCCTCTGTCTGTCATGCCTCCGTGTAATAGGCATCTCATATATCTCTATATTGCTCTTTCTCCTTGCTCTTTCTATGTGTCAGTGTATTAGTACAATGTCAGAAGCCATATGAAAGTGTATATACGCCTGTACCCTGAAAATCTAACCACATTGTCACCCCAAAAAACTAGAAGAATCATTATGTGTCTGCTTAGAGAGTCTCCGCCCATACCCTGGAATTTTGCACTGACCTGCCTAGGGAGTGATAGGAGCTAAAAGAGCAATAAAACTGAGTAAAATTGAAAGTAGGGGGTTAAAATGATCTTTATTGTGTAAACATCACTAGGGGATTGAGATTCAAGAATTCTCAGTCGTGGGAAAACCCCTCTAAGTACCGTATATACTTGAGTATAAGCCGACTCGAGTAAAAACCGAGGTATGTAAAAAAACTAGGAAAATTTATTGAATCATGTATAAGCCTAGGGTGGGATATGCAGCCACCACTCTTTTTATTGGAATGGCCAGCAGTAGCTCCTCATTAATGAAATGTCCATCAGCCCCCAATTATTTAAATGTCCAGCAGCAGCAGCAGCAGCCCACCCCCATTATTGAAATGATCAGCAGCAGCCCTCCCATTATTGAAATGCCCAGCAGCAGCCCGCATTAGTGAAATTTTCACAGCAGCAGCCCTCCATTAATGAAATGTCTAGCAGCACCCCCCATTAATGAAATCTCCAGTAGCAGTCCCACTATTAATGAAATGTCTAGCAGAAGCAGTTCCCCCATTAATGAAATGTCCAGCAGCATCATTAATTAATGAAATGTATTCAGTTGCCCCTCCCCCAAAAGCCCCCTTTGGCTTATACATGAGTAAATATAAATAATAAACTGAGTACTCACCCCCGGCATTCTCTTTTCCCCACATCTCTTCTCTTCTTATCTTTGTGGTCCAGCAGTGCGGGTAGATGCAAGTCTATGCACTACACCCACACAATATAACATCAACAGTCGCGTCATGGAGTGAATGCATGCAGAGTCCATAGTCTTGTGTCTGCCCGCACTGCAAAGAGTAGCCGTGAGGAGAAGAGGAGAGGTTTAGGATGAAGACAATGCCAGGGGAGAGCATCCGAGGGTGAGTACTCTGTTTATTATTAATATTTACTCATGTATAAGCCAAAGGGGGGCTTTTTCAGTATTGTACGGAAAAACTCGGTTTATACACAAGTATATACAGAATGTAGGTGAAACCACCTGCGTATTAAAAGTGAGGCTTAATAATCATGGATAGTGAATTTGTGACAAAATACTTGATTTGCCAGTATCCAAGCATTTTGTGGAGATGCATCACAGGGAATCACAGTTAAGGTTTAGAATTGTGGATTAGATGCCACCACTGTGATTGGGTGTGGTTAGGGTTAGCCTGCTGCATAAAAAAATAACTTGCATATGCATTACCACTGATTATAGTACACAATGTATGTTTTTTAATTTCTTGCTGCACAAGTGTCTTTTTGTCAATTAGATATCCTTTGTATTCACTGGATTTTGCATATTACACTGTTTGTATTTGAATTACCATGGGATTTATGCAGAGCCAGATTAAGGGTCCCACCGGTATGGAGCACCTCATTAAGAATTGGGCCCCCCAGCTTGGCAGCCAATGCGGGGCCCCCTTCCACAACAATATATGTAAAAGATACTACATACTTTTATTGTTTCAAATATCAGCCCAAGGGCTAGAGAAATTAGAAACAATAGAGTCTATAGTTTTAGATGCATACGTTTATAAATTCACAGTTACTAAACCAATTCCAATTTTGGTCAATGGCAAACCAAATTATATCCCCATATACTCACCATATACCATATATCACTGTTACCAATTAATGATACCACTATACCATTGCCAAATAAAACTACCATAATAATAATATTCCAAACAATTGAGCTACAATATCCAAATGATCCCTTCAAACTGTGACCCACCTCATTACCACAACACAAAAAAATACCAATATACTGATAATGAACAGAAGACTCTATACACATAACAGTATTACCAATAAATATAAACTCCATTTGTTGAAATATTGTCAGACCAATACAGAACAGACCAAAAAGTTTGGACACACCTTCTCATTCAAAGTGTTTTCTGTATTTTCATGACTGTAAAAATTGTAGATTCACACAGAAGGCATCAAAACTATGAATTAACACACGTGGAATTATATACAAAAAAGTGTGAAACAACTGAAAATATCTTTTATATTCTAATTTCTTCAAAGTAGCTGATTCACACATTTTACATAATCCTTTATTAATAAGTACATAGAAACAACACATCTCTGCACTAAATAGATTCATTGTTTTAATATATGTATAATATATGTTTTAATATATGTTTATTTGCACACCTGTAAGCAGCTCTCGTTGCCTCCCCATCTACTGGCACAGGTGAGATTGACGGACATGGATTTCTTCCTATCCCCTCGTTATCTCTGACCTTATGCAACCCTTCCAGTGAAAACGAGGCTAGGTAAATTCACATAAATGTCCCTCTCTCTTCACCAACTTAGTATCATCATAGTATCATAGTATATAAGGCTGGAAGGAGATGCAAGTCCATCAAGTCCAACCTTCAAGAATTAAATAAATGTTTTATCCCCATAACCCGTGATCTTTTTTCTCTCCAGAAAGTCATCCAGGCCTCTCTTGAACATGTACATAGAGTCGGCCATAACAACCTCCTGCGGCAGAGAGTTCCATAGTCTCACTGCTCTTACAGTAAAGAACCTTTGTCTATGGTGATGGTAGAATCGCCTCTCCTCTAGGCGTAGAGGATGCCCTCTTGTCCTGGTCACAGGCCTAGGTATAAAAAGATCTTTGGAGAGATCCTTGTACTGTCCGTTCAGGTATTTGTACATTGTAATGAGGTCTCCCCTCAGTCGTCTTTTTTCTAAACTGAATAATCCCAAATTTTGTCATTGTATTCTAGTCCCCCCATTCCCCTAATAATCCTGGTTGCTCTCCTCTGCACCCGTTCCAGCTCTACTATATACTTTTTATACACTGGTGCCCAAAACTGTACACAATATTCCATGTGTGGTCTGACCAGGGATTTGTATAAGGGCAGAACTATGTCTTTATCATGAGAATCTATTCCTCTCTTGATACATCCCATTATTTTATTTGCTTTAGCAGCAGCCGCCTGGCTCTGGTCACTAAAATTAAGTTTACCATCCACCAATACGCCCAAGTCCTTTTCAGCTTCAGTTTTACTAAGTAATTGACCGTTTAGAACATAATTATACTTTTTGTTTCCATGGCCCAAGTGCATAACTTTACATTTATCTACATTAAACCTCATCAACCATTTCTCTGCCCATCCCTCAAGCTTCCACAAATCCCTCTGTAATGCTAAACTATCGACCTCAGTATTTATTACTTTACACAGCTTAGTATCATCTGCAAATATTGAAACTTGACTGTGTAAACCCACTACAAGGTCATTAATAAAAATATTAAAAAGAAGTGGCCCCAATACTGACCCCTGTGGCACTCCACTGGTAACATCAACCCAATCTGAGAATGTGCCATTAATGACCACCCTCTGTTTTCTATCACTAAGCCAATTACTTACCCAGATACACAGATTTTCTCCTATTCCCAGCAGTCTCATTTTATATACCAACCTTTTATGTGGCACGGTGTCAAATGCCTTTGAAAAGTCCAGATATACAACATCTACAGCGTCCCCCAGATCCAGTCTTGAACTTACCTCCTCGTAGAAACCAATCAGATTAGTCTGACAGGACCGATCTCTCATAAACCCATGCTGACGCTGGGTTATAAGGTTGTGCACAGTGAGATACTCCAGGATAGCATCTCTAATAAACCCCTCAAATATTTTCCCCACCACAGCAGTTAGACTTACGGGTCTGTAGTTTCCAGGATCCAGGCTATTTGATCCTTTTTTGTATATTGGTACCACATTTGCTATGCGCCAGTCCTGTGGAACATAACCAGTCCTCAGTGAATCTTCAAATATTAAAAATAACGGTCTGTCTATCACCGTACATAATTCATGCAGAACCCGGGGGTGTATGCCATCTGGCCCAGGTGATTTATCTATCTTAGTGGTTGCGAGGCGGCGCCGTACCTCTTCCTGGGTATATGTTTTTATTGTGGACCTGACGAAGGCGCTTGTCCAGCCTTGAAACGCGTGGTCATCCCCCTGCTTTTTAAGAAACTTTTAACAATAAAGACTACCATGAATTGAAGATGCGCTTCCAAGTCTGGATAACTATTTCTTGCAAACCCGAAGCATCTATCTCCACGGGATCGATCGGTGGACGCTGACTCCTCGTGACTACGATCCTCCACACAGCAGCTCTTCACTAGATATCATAATTGAAGCACTCAGAGCAAGACGCTCTGGAGGTGAGCACCCTTGTTCTTCTTATTGCCGACATCATTGAAAAAGCTACACCTGAGTCTTTGGGCCTTGTGTCTCTCTTCCACCACTTTTTTGTTTTGCATAGCAAAATTGTCCATACAGTAAATGGGGTAATACACTGTGATGTTACAGCACAGGGGGTGAATACACGGTGATGTTACAGCACATTGAGCTAATACACAGTGATGCCACAGCACAGGGGGTTTGGACACACTGATGTCACAGCAAATGGGGGTTAATACACAGTGATGTCACAGCACATGGGATTGATACACAGTGATATGACAGTACAGTGAGTCAGTACGTAGTAATATGACAGCACAAGGGGTCAATACACAGTGATATCACAACACAGGAGGTCAGTACACAGTGAAATCACAGTACAGTGGATCAGTACATAGTGTTATGACAGCACAGGGAGTCAGTACAAAGTGATATCACATCACACCACATACACTGATGTTAAGCTGTTTCTACTGGTCTTCCGACTGCAGATTCCCACATGTCAGCTTCTCACTTGGCCAGGGAAGGGGAAGGGTGGAGTGACCAGTGAGGTAACATAACTAACACCGATCGGCTAGGCTTTGGCTGGTAGCCAGATCAGCAAATCAGTGCTAGATATTTGGGAAGACAGGTCAGTCTGCATGCAGCAGCTGAACTGTAGAGTATAGGGAAAAGCCTGCAGTGTGGGGGCCCAGCGCGCACATCAGATAATCTTTGGCGCTACTAGAGCTCCAAGCCAGGGACTCTCCCAAAATAGTCCAGATTGCATGGCCCGGCGCTGGTGCTCGAATGGTGCCAATGATAATCCAGCCCTGGATTTATGTGAACTTTTTAAAATCAAGTAATCTCTGTAATACAATGTGATTTATGTGAATCATGTGACTTTTTTGATGATGTTATATCCTATGCACACCCACTTAATGTGGAAATTTCCAATATATACACACACACACACACAGTATTTTTTGGACTATAAGGCGCACCATCAATAAATGCCTGCTAAAATGTCTAGGTTCATATATAAGGTGCACTGGACTATAAGGCGCACCTGATTATAAGGATGAATGACCAGCAGGTGGCAGACCTGTGCACAGTTCAAGGCAGCTGTTGTCTGTAAGTAAGGTTCATATATAAGGCGCACCTTTGATTTCTGAGAAAATCAAAGGATTTTTTGTGCGCCTTATAGTCCAAAAAATATGGTATATATATATATATATATATATATATATATATATATATATATATATACATAGCATTGTCTACTTGTTTTTTTTTTTTGAGAAAGGTTCCTGTCCCTGAGAGAGTAGCTGGATACAACTTGGACTAACTTTTTTTTTTGAAGTCTTGGAGTGCTGTAATTTTTAAAGATTTGTATTTGGATGAACTTTTAGTTTTGGGCATGCACCTAAGTCTGAATCAGTGCTGCTTAGATTTCCTTATGTGCCCCAGTATATAGCCAGCACCTGCGCCCTAGTATATAATCAGTAGCCAGTGGGGTAACTAGAGTCCACTGGGCCCTGGGAGAAAATTTCTAACGGGGCCTCCCTCCTATTATACCCAACAGTCCTGATATAAAAATGGTTATTCCAGAGTTAAACTCTGTAACAGAAAATAGCTTCCAAATGTACAAGAATATAACTACTATAATACTGCCCCGTATGTACAGGAATTGACTACTATAATTTTTACTGTTTTGCCTGTTGCTGATGGTATCCTCTCTTTTTCTATATTACTGTTTGTCCCTGGGACCAGACCAGGTTTTCCACTGATGCACGGCACTACTCCTTCCGAGCTACGGACCAGGTGAGCTAACACATCCAACCTGTTACATGTTTTTGCATAACTACTAAAATATAGCTCAAGAATATAACTACTATAATACTGCCTCCAATGTACTAGAATATAATTTCTATAATACTGCCCTTATGTACTAGAATATAACTTCTATAATACTGCCATCTATGTACAAGAATACAAGAATATAACTACTATAATACTGCCCCTATGTACAAGAATATAACTACTTTAATGCTGCCCCCTATGTACAAGAATATACCTACTGTAATCCTGCCCCTATGTACAAGAATATAACTACTATAATGCAAACAAAGAAAAAACAAATTGTGTCAGCTCACCTAGTCTGTAGCTCCATAGTGCGGGGCCGTGCTCGATGGGTTAACCCGGTCCAATCCCGGGGACTAGCGGTAATGGCACACAAAAATCGGAAGTTCCATCAGCATCAGCCAAGGGGTTGGTAAAATCAGGAAAAATTTTTTATTGAAAAAATTGTGTGCCATAACTACTATAATACTGCTCCCTGTGTTCAAGAATACAACTACTATAATGCTGCCCCCTATGTACAAGAATATAACTACTATAATGCTGCCCCTGTGTATAAGAATATAATAACTATAATACTGCCCTCTCATTTCTCCTAACAACAAATTGATTAATCATATTAGCAATAATTTATTCCATATATAGAGACCCTGCATAATTCGTATAAAATACCCTTGTGTAAAACCTATACAGCGCCCCCTAATGAATAAATAAAGAAATACCCCTAATTATTAATGTTACAGACAGTGCTGAGCCAGCCCCCCATATTAATATTACGGACAGCAATTCTCAATTTTTAGACACAGCTTCAGCCATCAATATAGAGATCGTGACCCCACCCATTCAAAATCAGAAAGGATGACCCCCCTAACTGAGACAATAATTATAAATATCAGAAATATAATTGACCCCAATTAATATTACAAGCACTGCCCCTTCTCCTACATTATCTTGTATTATAGATGGTGCAGCCTCTCAAATAGTGCCCCAGCAATAAGTGGCTTGTAATAAAAAATAATGAACTTACTGGCACGGCCTCCTCCTTCCTTCAACACGGGCCGATGTTCGGCAGTGCTGCAAAGCACGGCACTGACGGCTGTAAGTGCACATGCTAAGGCCCGTCATATTACACAGGCAGCACGCCACGCAGCAAGTGATTGACACTCACATGGAAGGTGAGGGGTTCGGCCAGATGACCCGCAGAGACCCATCGGTTCATTTATATTGCCAGGGGGGCGGAAAATCCCCCTGCCCCCACATCAATCATTTGGTAAGCGCACAGCATATTCATTACAGGGGGCCTGGGCGTGGCTATTCGAGTTCAGTATAAGGCAGATGTTTATTTGTGACAACCGCAGCACTGGCCCATCCCCTCCAACGAGTCGCGGTCGAACCCCCTGCGACCACGATCGTTACGCCCCTGTCAGTAGCCCCCTGTCCCTAGTATATAGCCAGCAGCCCCCTAGTATATAGTCAGTCCCTAGCATATAGCCAGCGGTTTGTATATAGCCAGTGCCTGCACCCTTGTATATAGCCAGTGCCTTCCCCCCAATATATAGCCAGTGCCTGCCCCCTTGTATATATCAGTCTTCTCTTTTAAGTGTTTCTTCACACACAGCAAACAATAAAAGTGACATGAATACAAAGTGTGAGTAAACCCTTAGGCCCCTTCCACACTAGCGAGTGTGATGCGATGAACTCGCATCACACTTGCAACGCAAGCTGCCGGGAACGCACGGCCCGAACGCTGCACCGCGGGAGTGAACTGACATGCTGAGTTCACTCCCGCGGTGCAGCGTTCGGGCCGTGCGTTCCCGGCAGCTTGCGTTGCGAGTGTGATGCGAGTTCATCGCATCACACTCGCTAGTGTGGAAGGGGCCTTACTGAAAAATAAACAGTAGTACCATCTTAAAGTGCTTGTCCAGGTATATTCAATATTTTATATATGGCTGGGTGGGGATTTAAAAATGTTAAAGAGCTCATACTTAACTCTCATCATGCTCCTTTTCACTCACGCCACCGCTGTGAGTGAAGAAGAGTGTGAAGAGAGGTTAATATAAGTAGTTTTTTTTTATATATGGACATCCCCTTTAAATGTCTTTAAGATGAGTTTACAGGACATGGAGCTTATGGCCTCTGTCCTTTTTGTGCATGTTACTTTATGATACTGTATGTAAACCACTGGTGTCCCAGAAACAAAGGTTCTATAAAACTTTATGTAGTGAGAAAATAAATGTTACATTAAAATATAAAGGTAAGAAAAATCCAAATATCAAGGGTAGTATTCTTCCGTTTGCATATTGATTTATGCAAGGCTTTCTATGAATACAATTTCTGTGAAATAGAAAATTAGAAATAATTACAAATGAGGAGACTATGATGCATATTTTTGGCCAGAGATAAAAAAGCAGTTTAATATAAATGAGATGAAATGAGGAAAGGAAATCTGATACAGAATGGAAGGAGTGGGAGATGAGAGTAACTAAAGCATGCAAAACTCCTGATTGGCCCCAGGAAAAATTGTCCAGATGCCAACATTATGTCTATTCTACCCTCCATATCCAGACAAATCTTCAGACTACAAAAAAATACTTTTAATGAGGGTTGATATGAAACAACAGCAGGAGGTACAGTGTGTGTGAATTTCAGAAGGGGCTAATTTTTCAGAGTAGTAACAAGCACATTTATAGGAACAAGAAAGCATCCTAGAGGTTTTGTGAACACTTAAACTGGATGCAGATTTTTGTGCAGACATATAGCAGTATTTATACACACAATTTCCTAAGTGTCAGGGACAGTCTGTGTATATATATATATATATATATATATATATATATATATATATATATATACACTCTGCAGGATGAAAAGGCGTTGTAGTGAGTATTATAAATAAACATTTCCAAAGGTGCAAGGGGAAACATGATGAGAATTATACACTACACACAGATGGTGAAAACATCTGCTCTTGATCTTACCTCCCTCCAAGGCAGAAGTTACTTTGTTTAACCCTTTTGCATATAAAATATTGTAGATAGTACTACTGTACTGCTTAAAGGGCATATAGTACATTCATTTAGAATCAAGTAGCAAAACTAAGAAAGTGCTGATTGTCTGTAGACATGTTAGTGTCTCCTGTATTATATAAGATCTGCTGAAAGATCTTTCAAATTTTTTCTGCCTAGGAACAAGTGCATGTGTTCCGTATGGGTCATATTCCTAGTAGATTATGAACAATGGAGACTTTTGGCTGCTTACTTTTCAACTGTACTCATTAATGGTGTTCTTCATTTCATGAAGACTAATGTCTTAATTTTATAAAAAGCACCACATCCAGGTCAACATCTCCAAAGAGTTTGTATGTTCTCTCTGTGTTTGCGTGGGTTTCCCCTGGGTCCTCCGGTTTCCTCCAACACTCCAAAAAACATACTGGTAGGTTGATCAGATTGTGAGCCTCATTGGGGACATGGACCGATTTTGCAAGCTCTGTGCAGTGCTGCGTAATCTGTAAGCACTATATAAATAAAGAATTATTATCCTGTAGAATGGGTTACATTGGGTTAGAATGTGGATTCATTGGCAGGATGTCTACACGAAGGCTGCAAAAGAAATGCCTTTATCGAGTCCTTTTGCGCTCATACAATCAAGTTTTTAAATTCATTTGGCCACCTCTTGTAACAGTTTTTGCGTTAAATTTCCTATTCTCTAGGTCCCATTTTTACTTGATTTATGCTTCATAAATTGGGGACCTCCATGTTTCACAAATTTAACATATCCTCACCATTTCTGATGGTATTTAGGTGTTTTTATATGCAATGTCTGAATTCTTGAATTGTCTTGCTAAAAAGATCTTAGAGCAAGTACATTGATATTATACACTATTCATGAGCAACTCAATTTTCTTAATGGTATACGTTTTATTATTTACTCAGTTTGAAAATGACTCTTTACCATTGGCATGAATTTACAAAAATACGTGTCCACAAGAATAGGATTCTGATGTGGCATTTGCAAGTCAATTTCCTGTACTTTGGACCAACATATCTTTTAAGTTGGAACCTCTTCTATATGTAATACTTGGTTGATTGGATATAACTGGGTTTAGATCCAGATCAGTTGTTAAAACTAGAAAATAACTTTTCAAGATTCATCTTAACTCTTTGGTGTATCCATCACATTGCCCAATGCATCTGATAGTTATCTGTGTTACATCTTTTAATCCTAGTGATGATTAGATCCTCCCGTTGAGTTTTTCTTCCACAATTATGTTAGCATTCACACTCTTGGACTTTGTGTGTGTTTCCTCTAGTTCCTCCGGTTTTCTCCCACACTCAAAAAACTTACTGGTAGGTTGAATAGATTGTGTGCCCCATTAGAGGCAGGGACTGATCTGGCAAGCTAATAATTAAAGAAATTATTATTTATAATTATAATGATAAAAGTTAAAGATTTGAAAGATGATAGAGATTTCTAGATGCAGAATTATAAAGTAGATTATATATACAGTACAAAGCCAAAGTAACCAGCACTCCAGACGTCAAATGTGGTAAAATATGTGGTCTCTTTTTATTCCATGTGTAGCAAAAGTGACATTTCGGCTCGTAGAGAGCCTTTTTCAAGCCAAACAATCAGTGTATGAAGCCGATATAAATACAAAATTTAGCAGTCATGTGAGCATGTGCCCCCACATTCATGTGAACAACATCAATGTGATACATATATTTATCAAATCAAAGAATAAACATATACAAAGTGCAAAATGTACATGATATACAATGTGATAATAATATATGACATGTCATTGGTACTAAAGAGGACAATACAGCATATAATTCATACATTTCATACATGATCAAGTGGAAAAAAGTGCCTAAGTGTTTAAAAAACACATTGTGTGGTAAAAGAACGTGTTCCCAATCCTCGCCCATTTAAACAGTTCCTAGTGTGTAAAACTGCAAGCGTGTAACTGAACCGCATATATGAAACGCAAGCCAGGGACTCCCGACTTTACATGCTTCAAAATCCCGGAAGTACCAAGGTGCTGTCATAGCAACATATACACAGCGCGTCCGCAGCATTTCGCCGCTGGATTCGGGCTGAAAAATTAAACACATGAAAAATAAACATGTAGAGGCTCACTAGTCCACTTAGTTATGAAAAAATACAAACATGCTAAATGATGTCACCATAAATATAGTGTCCCCTTATGCGAGACACCAATAATGCATACGTCTCACCAGAACCAATAAAATACTCGGGGGTCTGGGGTACCACACTATAGTGTACCCCCCACTTTGTGACCACCCATGTGCATAAAAGCTCAGTATTATGTGGTATACACCGTAGAAATGCAGAGGACAAACTAATGGGGCAAATATACTTACCTGGTCCTGTCGCGATCCCAGATCCGGACGGTCTGATGAAGATGAAGTCCGGGGCGATTCACGTAGCTTGTGCGCCCGATATCCTGCATCTGTCGCTTCCCCGCTGAGGTCTGCCAGAGTTCACCTTCTTCTTCCTGGTGCTTGTAAGTGCGTGTCTTGTGACACAATTTGAATTTTAAATCCCGCGTGTAGTCCGAATTGGCCACGCCTCTCGATTTGCATTGCATGAAAGTTGGTGCGATTGCACCAAAATCCATTCACATGCACCAAAAATCCCTGTTAAATGTGGCGCAAAACGGAAATCGTCGGGAAACCCGATGAAAATGCTGTCCGCGGACCCTTAGTAAATGAGCCCCAATGTTTACTATGTTAATGATGCAGAATGACACTATATACGCAAATGCAGCACAGGGTTACACACATATTTCAAGTAAAGAGAGATTGCCCTGGGCAAATGTCCACTTTGCCTACCCATAGCGCTGGCCCTGGGGATTATAAAAGGTATTACAGTATAAGGCATTATGTATAAATAAAAAGAAATGGGTACATTTCAAACACGGATATGTGCCATATGCCATATGTGTTTTTTCTGCTAGATTAAAATGTCTGACGAGGGACTTTAGAAGAACTACCGTATTTTTTGCCCTATAGGGCGCACCGGACTATAAGGCGCATTAGTCCGATGTGCCTTATATATGTAATAATTACATATATAAGGCGCATCGGACTATAAGGCGCGGGGTCCGGGGGCCGGGGGCGTGGCGGAGGTCCGGGGGCGTGGCGGAGACCCGACGTGACGCGGCGACGTGACGCGGCGACGGGACGAGACGCGACGGGGAACGCGGGGAAGGTGAGCGGGGAAGGTGAGGGGGAGGTGGAGGACGGCAGCGGACCATACTTACATAGGTCCCCGCTACCGGAGACAGCAGATCTCCCGCTGGAGATCTGCTGTCACCGGTAGCGGGGACCTATGTAAGTATGGTCCGCTGCCCTGTGCCCAGCGCCATACATAGGGCGCACCGGACTATAAGGCGCACTTTGGATTTCCACGGAAATCCAATGCTTTTAAGTGCGCCTTATAGTCCGGAAAATACGGTACCTAAATATTCGCTAGCTTATCACATACATTTGGAGATTTTTTGTTAAATTCCTCCATATCAGGGAGAGAAGCTTCCAATGTTTTCTCTCAATATTATTAATTCTGAAAAAGAGTGGGTGAAAATGGTGAGAAAATAAACACAAGTATGTTGTATACATCTTGTATAATTATGCATCATAGGATATTATAGGGCACATGTATCATAACTGGCTTTATTTGTCAGTTTTTTGGTACTGTTCATAATGTTATGTACCGTTTTAGTACATAATATCTAGAGAAAGAAGGAGTTTTTTCACAAAGTCAAAGATGTTATGTTAGCAGTTTTTACATTTACATTTCACATATTCGGGCATAATCCCAGTTCCACATAATATCTAGAGAAAGAAGGAGTTTTTTCACAAAGTCAAAGATGTACGTTAGCAGTTTTTACACGGACAGATGTATGTTAGCAGTTTTTCCTTATTGATACATGTGGCATTTGATCTTTAGTGAATTTGTGGCTTTTTAAAACAAAAGTCACAAAAAGTCTCTATTTTCTATGCCTGTTCAGGGGCAGCCTAGATTTGTGCCACAATTTATGACTTTTTTACAACAATTTAAAAAGTTGCAACTTTCTTATCTGGATTTAGGTGATAACTCGTTGCTCTGCAATTTTGGTCTGAAGTTTTCTGGTGGTAAAACCCACATATTTAAATTCACATTTGTTGCATTCAATTCTGTTAACCACATATGTGGTATCACAATTAATACATCTCTTGATATGATATAGCTTTGGTCTATCCAATGCTAAAAAAACCGCTTGTTTGTCAGTTATATAGAGACAAAAGTCACATATAGAGACAAACATAATTATACAAAAATTATCGCAAAAACCCTTAGTAACCAGCCATATCAAATTGGCATTATTTTGGTTAAAGGACATACTTCAAACTTCCCTGAATTCCCAAATTAGGAACAAAAGCTATGAAAAATATAGTCAATAAAACGTAAGAATAAGGAGAAGAAATGCAAAAAGTATCTGTGGGATCTCAGAGACTTTGAGAATGGGAGGGTATAAAACACTGGAACGCCCCCTTCAGTGCAGAATTTGCATCGGGTATAGTAAGAGAGTAATCTAAAGGGGAACCCCTCAGGGTAAATGTTTATAAATATCATTCTAAATATTCATGCCTTTTTAAGCAATATAATGAGAATGAATGGATTTGGATCAGGGCCGGCTCCTGGTTTTAGTGTGCCCCTGGGCAACAGAGCCTTAGTGGGCCCCTCCATGGGCCGCCCTCCAGTGGCCACACTGTCCCCCCTTCCACCTGCGGACATACTGACCACCTCCCGTCCCCTTCGGACACACTGACCACCCCCCCTTCCCCTCCGGGCACAGTGACCCCCCCCAACCTCCCCCTGCGGACACACTGACCCCCTCACCCCCCTCCCCCTGGGGACACACTGACCCCCTCCCCTGCGGACACATTGAACTCCCCCTGCTGACACAATGACCCCCCCCCCTCCCCTGCGGACACACTGAACCCCCCTGCGGACACACTGACCCCCTCCTCCCCCCTCTCCCTGCAGACACACTAACACCCCCCTTACCCCCAGTGGACACACTAACCACCCCTGCTGACACACTAACCCCCCCCCCCCCCCGCTGACACACTAACCCCCCCCCCTCTCCCCCTGTATACACACTGACCCCTTCCCTCCACCTGCGGACACGATGACCCCCTCCCTCCATCTCCCCCCCCCCCTCCGGAAAAGAAAAAAGAATTAAGAATTCACCTTTCCTGGTTCCCCCGGAGCAGTGCCTGCAGCTGTCTTCTGTCTTCGGCCTGGGCCTCCCGTACACGCACGCTCTGAAGCCGGCACACGTGATCCAATGACGTCATCATGTCATTGGTGCTGGCCAGTTCCCTGCCCTGATAAATCCCAGCCCCTTTCTATGTTTCTTGCTGGATCTTTGTGCTTTCATGCCTGAGAGAAAGCTGTATTCCAAGCCTTCTGCATTTATTCAGATTTCCCGTTCCTGACTCCTATTCCGTGCTGCCTGTCCCGACCTATTGCTACGTCCCCGACTCCGAACCTGTGCTGCCTGTCTTGACCTCCTTTCTGTCCCTGACCACGAGTTTATCTCACAAGTCCAACCTGCTTTGCGGCAGGCTCTGGTGAAAACCAGGTACCACTTAGACTCTGGTCTAAAAATTAAAAAAAAATAAAAATCATAAATACATTAGCTATTGCCGCGTCCGAAAATGACAGACCAAATCAAAATATAATTACTGTTTTTCACTGAGTTTAACCCGGTAACGGAAAATAGCACTCAAAGTCGAAAATAGCACTTTTTTGCCATTTTGAAAAATATAAGACATTAAATTAAAAGTAAATACAGTGAGGAACATTTCCGCCATACAGTGTGGGACACTACCGCCACACAGTGAGGAACACTCCCACCATACAGTGAGGTATACTACCTCCATACAGTGAGGTACACTACCTCCATACAGTAAGGAACACTACCGCCATACATTGAGAGACACTACTGCCATACGGTGATGAACACTACCCCCATACAGTGAGGGAAACTACCACCATATAGTGAGAACATTACCGCCCTACAGTGAGGGACACTACCGCCACACAGTGACGGACCCTACTGCCACACAGTGAGGGGGACTACAGCCATACAGTAAGGAACACTACAGCCATACAGTGAGGAACACTACAGCCATACAGTGAGGAATACTACCGCCATACAGTGAGGAACACTACCGTCATACAGTGAGCAACTCTACCGCCCTACAGTGAGGAACACTACCGCCACACAGTGAGGAACACTACCGCCACACAGTGAGGAACACTACCACCACACAGTGAGGGGGACTACCGCCACACAGTGTGGGACCCTACTGCCACACAGTGAGGGGGACTACCGCCATACAGTGAGGAATACTACCGCCATACAGTAAGGAACACTGCTGCCATAGAGTGAAGAATACAGCCATACAGTGAGGAACACTACCGCCATACAGTGAGGGTACACTCCCATCATTCAGTGTGGGACTCTACCGCCATATAGTGAGGAACATTACCGCCATACAGGGAAGGACACTACCGCCATACAGTGAGGAACCCTACTGCCACACAGTGAGGGGCACTACCGCCATACAGTGAGGAACACTGCCGCCATACAGTGAGGAATACTACCGCCATACAGTGAGGAATACAGCCATACAGAGAGGAACACTACCGCCATACAGTGAGGAACACTCCCACCATACATTGAGGGACACTACAACCATACAGTGAGGAACACTACCGCCATATAGGGAGGAACACTACTGCCATTTAGTGAGGAACACTACTGCCATAAAGTGAGGAACACTACCCCCATACAGTGAGGAATAGTACCTCCATACAGTGAAAAATACTGCCATACAGTGAGGAACACTACCTGCATACAGTGAAGAATAAAGTGATACAGTGAAAAACACTACCACCATACAGTGAGGAACACTACCGCCATACAGTAAAGAATACAGCCATATAGTGAGGAACACTACCCACATACAGTGAGGAGCACTACCTCCATATAGTGAGGAACACTTCCTCCATACATTGAGGAACACTACAACCATACAGTGAGGAACACTACTGCCATATAGTGAGGAACACTACCGCCATATAGTGAGGAATAGTACCTCCATACAGTGGAGAAGACTACCTCCATATAGTGAGGGACACTACCCCCATACAGTGAGGAACACTACCCCTATACAGTGAGGGACACTACCCCTATACAGTGAGGGACACTACCCCTATACAGTGAGGAATACTACTTCCATTCAGTGAGGAACACTACCTCCGTACAGTGAAGAATACAGCCATAAAGTGAGGAACACTACCCCCATACAGTGAGGAATAGTACCTCCATACAGTGAAAAATACTGCCATACAGTGAGGAACACTACCTGCATACAGTGAAGAATAAAGTGATACAGTGAAAAACACTACCACCATACAGTGAGGAACACTACCGCCATACAGTAAAGAATACAGCCATATAGTGAGGAACACTACCCACATACAGTGAGGAGCACTACCTCCATATAGTGAGGAACACTTCCTCCATACATTGAGGAACACTACAACCATACAGTGAGGAACACTACTGCCATATAGTGAGGAACACTACCGCCATATAGTGAGGAATAGTACCTCCATACAGTGGAGAAGACTACCTCCATATAGTGAGGGACACTACCCCCATACAGTGAGGAACACTACCCCTATACAGTGAGGGACACTACCCCCATACAGTGAGGAACACTACCTCTATATTGTGACAGACACTACCCACATACAGTGAGGAGCACTACCTCCATAAAGTAAATAATACAGCCATATAGGGGCAGATTTATCAAGCTGTCTGAAAGTCAGAATATTTCTAGTTGCCCATGGCAATCAATCACAGCTCCTCTTTAAAATATTCATGAGCACTGATAAAATAAAAGCTGAGCTGTGATTGGTTGTCATAGGCAACTAGAAATAATCTGACTTTCAGACAGCTTGATAAATCTGCCCCGTAGTGAGAAACACTTCTGCCCTACAGTGAGGAACACTTCTGCCCTACAGTGAGGAACACTACCGCCATGCAGTGAGGGACACTACCCCATACAGTGAGGAACACTACCGCCATACAGTGAAAAATTCAGCCATACAGTGAGGAACACTACCGCCATACAGTGAGGGACACTACCCCATACAGTGAGGAATACTATCTCCATACAGTGAAAAATTCAGCCATACAGTGAGGAACACTACCCATATACATAGATGAATACTTCCGCCATACAGTGAGGAACACTACTGCCATACATTGAGGAATACTACTGCCATACATTGAGGAATACTACCTCCATACAGTGAAGAATACAGCCATACAGTGAGGAAAAATACTGCCATACGGTGAGGAACCCTACCCCCATACAGTGAAGAACACTACCGCCATACAGTGAGGAACACTACTCTCATACAGTGAGGAACACTACCGTCATACAGTGAGGAACACTACCGCCTTACAGTGAAGGACACTACCATCATACAGTGAGAAACACTACCCCCATACACTGAGGGACACTAGCCCCATAGAGTGAGGAACACTACCCCGCATACAGTGAGGAACAGTACCTCCATATAGTAAAGAATACAGCCATATTGTGAGAATCCCTTTCTTCTTCCCAGAGTTCTACCCCTCTACAATGAGGAACACTACCGCCATACAGTAAGGGCACTACCCTCATACAGTAAGGAACATTACCCCTCTTCAGTGAGGAATATTACCCCATACAGTGAGGAACACTACCTCCATACATTGAAGAATACAGCCATACAGTGAGGAACACTACCCCCATACAGTGAGGAACATTACCACTGTGTTCCTTTCTTCTTCCCAGAGTTCTCTATCCCATGTAACACGTTGTGCTCACAGCCAATTTGCTCATAAAGGGGAAAAAAAAAAATTAAAAATTCGAAATACGGTCCCAGGAATCGCTGTAAACTTTGCATTTGTGCAGAATCGAAGTTTTCCTGAAATTCTAAATTAATTTTGAATCTTTAGAATCGTATCGCCCATCTCTAATCAGCCGCCAAATTTGGTAGATACTGTACCTGAGGAAGATCGATAGACTTTGAGGGACCTCTTAGACTTACTCAATGAGAATGAACAGTTGGAGACTACAGGTAGGAGACTATCCTCTCTGCGGATACCATCTCAATTTACACCTAATTTAGGACTCGTTCCTGCACTCCATCTGTTGTACAATAGGGTGATACAGGAAATTTTAGAGTTATCATTGAACAAATTTGCAGATTAAAAAATATAACTAAGGAGGATAGAACAGCAATACAAACGCTCAGATCTAATTCTGCCTTTGTTATCAAAGAGGTAGACAAGGGTTGAGAGGTGGTATTGTGGCCTCATGATCTGTATTTAACAGAGGCCAAGCGACAGTTGAATAATAGAACTTACTATTCCCCCTTACCGTTATACCCTACAGGGATCTTTAAGAGAGAACCAGATCAACTATTCTGGTCAGCAAACTATGGGATCATTTCCGAACAAGAATATAATTTTTTCTGTTGATCACCTGATTACTCCAACTTTTTACATACTACCCAAAGTCCACAAATCCTTGAACTGCCCACCAGCAGACCTATTGTATTAGAGATTGGTGGACTTTGCGAGAGAGCCTGTATGTATATTAATTTTTTTCTACAACCTTTAATGTTGTATTTTGAATCTTACATACAGTATTCCACAGATCTTATTAACACCTTAGCGCTCTGCGCCGTAGCTGTACTGCGCTGAGTCCCGCGATTAGCGCTCAGCGCAGTACAGCTACGGCGCAGAGACGATGCCGGTTCAGCGCTGTATAGCAGCCGAACCGGCATCGCTAGCCGCGGGATTTCAGCGGTAATCTACCACTGACATCCCCGGCTAACACCCGCGGTCGGAGTGGGCTCCGATCGCGGGTGTTTAACCCGTTAAATGCCGCGGTCAACGCGACCGCGGCATTTAACATGCCTTTTGGGGGTCTTTACCCCACGATCGCCCCCCCCGCACCGTTTTCGGGGGGGCCGATCGCTGTTTTGGCTCCTCTGGGGTCCGATCGGGACCCCAGAGAAGCCTTGGAGGGTTTACCTTTAAGATGGCGTCTGTGACGTCATCTTAAAGGCAAAGTGTCAGCCTATGCATCTGCATAGGCTGGCACTGATAATACCCTGCAATACATTAGTATTGCAGAGTATTATCAAGAACAAGCAATCAGATGATTGCTTGTTCATATCCCATGGTGGATCAAGTAAAAAAATGTAAAAAAAAAGGTTTTTCAATAAAAAATTACTTTATAAATCACTAAAAATGCCCATAAGCCAGAAAACATATAAAGAGACATATAACGCTCAAAAAAGTCTAAATCATAACACAAACCCCACATATATAGTATCACCGCGTCCGTAACAATCCATAGAATAAAACTAAATAACTATTGAACCCATATGATGAACGCCGTAAAAGAAAAACGTCAAAAACCCGCCAAAAATTATGATTTTTACCTATTATATCCCACTAAAAATGCAATAAAAAGTGATCAACAAAACATATGTACTCCAGAATGATATTGTTGCAAAGAACAACATGTCCCGCAAAAAACAAGCCATCAACCAGCTCTGTAGCCAAAAACGTAACAATGTTATGCCACTTGGAAGACGGCGATGCAAAAATGATAGATTTTTCCCCACATTAGGGTTTTATTTGGCAAATTTAGTAAAACATAAGAAAAAATATTAATGTCTGGTATCCCCGTAATCGTATCGACCCATAGAATAAAGATAACAGGATTATTAGGATATACGGTGAACACGGAAAAAAAAAAAAGTAAAAAATCCAGTACAGAATTGATGCTTTTCTACTCATGACCTCAAAAAAAGTTCCAAAATTTTCAACAATAGGTGATACCATCCCCAAAATGGTAACACTGGAAAAAGCATCTCGTCCCGCAAAAAAAATGCCGTCACATGGCCCAAATAACAGAATAGCGAAAATTTTATAGCCTTCAAAAGGGGGCAACCAGAAAACTAAAATCCTGGCAGCTGCAGGGTGCTCCTTCCCTTCTGCGCCTCGCTGTGCCCCCATAACACAAGTACCGGCCACGTGTGGGGGGTCGCTGCATTCAGGAGAAATTGTAGAACAAATTTTATGGTGAGTTTTCTCTTTTTATCTTTTGGAAATGTGTAAATTTTAGGGCTAAATGAACGTATAACCGACAAAATTTGATAAATTTGAAATTTCTAAATTTCACCGCCATTTTGATTCAATTACTATGAAGATCTCAAGGGGTTAACAATCTTTGTAAAAGCTGTTTCTGATAGTTTGAGGGGTGCAGATTTGAAAATGGGTTGGTTATATAGGGGGTTTTGTTGCTAAATATGTAAAATTTGATTTCAAACAGTATTTATCCCCAAAATAGTCAATTCCGAAAATACAGAAAATCGCTATTCGATTTGTAGGCCGCGTGACGTCAAAATAAATTATCCAAACATTTCAAAAATTATGAAAATGTAAAGTAGACAAATGGGAAATGTTATTCTGCAAGTTATTTAGGTGGTAAATCTATCTGCCTGAAAACGCGGTGATTTAGAATTTCGAAAATGGCAAATTTTTCTAAAAATTCATCATTTTTTTCTTTTTTTTGTAAATAAACGCAAAACTTATCAGCCAAAATTTACCACTAAAATGAAGTACAACATGTGGGGAAAAAACAATCTCAGAATCGCTTTGATAAGTAACAGCGTTCAAAAGTTATTACCACAGGAAGAGACACTGGTCAAATTTCAAAAAAAAGTTGCGAGCCTTAACCTGCAAACAGGCTGCGTCCTTAAGGGGTTAAGAAAATTAACAACATTGTTTTGTCAGAAGAAGTGTGTGTCGTGACTCTAGATGTTGAGTAATTGGGGCTCATTTACTTACCCGGTCCAGTCGCGATCCCGCGGCACATTCTCCGACGAGGATTTGGGTTCTGCCAGGATTCACTAAGGTTGTGTGCCCAACGATATCCAGTAGGTGTCGCTGCTGCCCCGAGATCCGCCGGAGTTCACCTGCTTCTTCCCGGTGCATGTAAGTGCTTGATCTTGCAACACTTTTCGATTTTTAAATTCCGCGTTTTTTCCGAATCCATCGGGTTGTCCGACGGCCACGCCCCCTATTTCTGTTGCGTGAAAGCCGGCGCGATTGTGCTGAAATCCGATCGCATGCTCCAATATCCCAGTGGAATTCGCAGCAAAATGGAAAAATACAGGAAACAAGTGCGGCCGCGGAGCCTTTAGTAAATGAGCCCCATTGTATACAAACCTTGTGCACAATGATGGTAATAATGCGGTTACAACTTTTTCGCTGCTTTTCTCGATGAGTACCGTAAGTTCCATTGTACACTCCCTAAATGATGGTGTCACTATATAAAGATATTTGGTTTGCAATATATTACTAATATATTTATATATTTCTAGTGAATGTTTTATATTTATGGGATATACAATGATCACAAGAGATATGGATTTTTAAAAAAATTGTTATCACTACTTCGTGCATTCACATTAGTTTTTTCCATTTTAACTTGTTACTACACATATATTGATTATTCATGCATTATTCATTGGTATTTTTCACTGTATTTTTTTGTGTTTGGTTTTGAATGTGCCTTGGTCACGGTGTGCATGAATGGTTATTAGTTTTGTAGCAATGTATTATGTTTTTTTTACATATATAATAAATAATGTTTTAAGTATAGGTTTTTGTAGCACTTTATAAATGTATTTTCATTCAGCATGTAGCACTTTCCCATTTATAACAGCGTTATTTGCACTGGTCATATAACACATATACATATAGCACATATGTATGTCCATTTAGATTGTTAAGTTTTGTTGTGTCCATATATATTTGTTTCTAAATATTTATGATAATATGATTTTTATTCTCCCGATTGTCTATTTATGTTTATGGGTTGCCATAGAGATACATTCCCATGTGGTTGCAAGGTGCATGCTGGTTGGTTGTGATGCGCCTTGTCCAGCCGCACCCCCCCCCCCCTCAGGCCTGTGACGTATATCTAATTTGTCAATGTGGACTTCCAGATGTGGCCTGCGCATCAGCCATGGGTGGATGGCGGCTTCCTATTCCGAAACGCATGGCAGGAGGTGCGCTGGTGTTTTAGCTCCCAGGTCCATGCTCTGCTAATTGAATTAGCCTCTTATACACTTATATCTACCCTTGCTGGGAGTCTACATATGTATGTTATATTTGATTAATCATCTTCCTTCTCTGGGAATGTGCCAATATTATAATTGAGAATAATTTATCATTTGCCATGTGTTATATAACTTTACATGGGTCTCTATCCAGATGTGCCTATTTTGTGGTTTAAGCCCTGAAGGGGTTTCATTTTTCCAATAATGAATTTTATGATGACATTTTTATAATGAAATTTTAAAGATACATTTATTTTAATGTTCTCGTGAAATATTTTGGGCTTATCATCATAGGGTCAGTCAGATAAGAAGGCCCTTCTCAAAACCCTGGAGTTTCCCTTAATGCACTTAGGTGTATAGAAGATGCTGCTGTAGTTAGTGACAGGTGGAAATGTGAAATAGTTGCCCTAAGGCACTCTGAAGAACTGCATTAGGCTACTAGGCTGTTATAATATAGGGATATTCTTGCTGCTCACAGCACATTATGCAGCATTTCTTGAAAAGAACAGACAGGAATATTAGCATTTACTGCATCAATACATAGATTATGGCTCATCGTCATAGGGTCAGCCAGATAGGCAGGCCCTTCTCAAAACCCTGCAGTGTCTGCAGTCATAAAGGTGCTGTTGTCAGTGAATAGAGGCTCAGTAGTACCTATATTCCAAAATTACTCCTATCAGTGAATAGCATGCACTAATATGTAGATCATAAATGTGCTATTGTCAGTGAAGAGAATACACTAATACATAGATCGTAAAGGATCTGTTGCAGTTAACCCCTTCCCGACATTTGACCTGAGCATCATGCTCAGTGTGTTACATTAATACATCTGTATTACACTGTGTAATGTGAAGAAGAGCTTGAACAAGCGATCAGTGGATCGCTTGTTCAAGCTAACCTGTAAAAGTTAATTAAAAAAGTTAAAAACATTAAATAAAATAATTTTTTAATAAAAAGAATTAATTAAATAAAGTTAAAGTCCCCTAAACACAAATATTCCCTATGAACATGCAATAAAGTGAAAAAAAACCACAAAATCGCCAAAAAAACCCACATATTTGGTATCGCCGCATCCGTAACAATCCGTACAATAACTCAGAAACATTATTGGACCTGCTTGGTGAACGCCGTAAAAACAAAACCTGAAAAAATGTACATTTTTCATAAAATCTCTACACAAAAATGTTCTAAAAAGTGATCAAAAAAAGTTATGTGTGTCAAAATGTTACCACTGGAAAGAACAACTCAACATGTAAAAAATAAGCCCTAAACTAGCTCTGTCAACCAAAAAATATTAAAGTTACGTCTCCGAAAAGATGGCTATGCAAAAACAAATGAGATTTCCTCTATATTAGTTTTTATCCAGTAAAATTGTAAAAATAAATGAAAAATTATATAAATGAGGTATCACCATAATTGTAGTGACCTATAGAATAAAGATATTATAGTATTTTTAGTGGACGGTGTACGACCCCCAAAAAATACGAAAAGAAAGGAAACCAAAATTGACAATTTTCTTTTCACCCATACATTCAAGAGTTAATAAAATCTCATCAATAAGCTAATGACCCACTGAAATTAAATATTTGTAAAGTGCATCTCATGTTGCAAAAAATAAGCCCTTATATGTCCAAATTGCCAAAAAAATAAAGATTGTATAGCCAATAAAAAGTGACAATGCATAATCTGCTCTGAATGGCGCAGCTTCCCTTCGATGCCCTGGCGTGTGCCCATACAGCAGGTTACCGTTTTGGTATTTTATCCACTGAAAAATTTTACTTTCAAAATTGCATCCGATTTTGTTTTAACCCCTGTAAAACAATTAAAGGGTTAACAAACTTCATAAAAGTTGTTTCACGTACGTTGAGGGGTGTAGTTTTTATAATGGGCTAATTTATGAGGTTTTACTTTTATTTAGGCCTCTGAAAGTGACTTGAAACCTGAGCAGGTCCCTCAATAGCAGGATTTTGCGTTTTTTATGAAAATGTGAAAAATCGCACCTAACGTTCAAAGCCCCTTAACATCCTACAAAATTAAGAGTATGCATAAAAAACCATGTCCATATAAAGAAGACATTTAGTGAATGTTAGTTATTAAGTATTTTTGCTGTTATGACTATGTGTGGAAAAAGTAGAACATTTTGAATTACGGAAATCAAGAATTTTTCCAAATTTTCACCAAAAATCTGATTTTCTCATAAATAAATGCAAAACATACCACCAAAATTTTTCAACTAACATGAAGTACAAAGTGTCACGAGAAAACTATTTTAAAACCACTTGGATATGTTAAAGCGTTTCAAAGTTATAACCATTTATAGTGACACAGGGAAGATTTGAAAAAAATGGGGCGCGTCAGGAAGTTGAAAAGTGGCTTCGGCGTTAAGGGGTTAATAGTGCTCATTAATATGTAGATCCTAAATTGTAAATTTGCTCCTGTCAGTGAGTAGCAAGCACTAATACATAGCTCATAAAGGTGCTGTTGTTAGTAAATATCATCCAGTAATACCCTAATCATAAAAGTGCTGCTGAAAATGAATAGCATCTATTAATACTTTGTTCATAAAGATGATACTGTCAGTGAGTAGCATCCAGTAATATCTTGATCATAAATCTCTAATTAAGATCCATATTTAATAGGGAAATAGGCGCTCAGCATAGAATTCTGAGGGGTATCTGGAGGCTTCCCAAGTTTGGGGATAGTGCCAACTATGGCTTGCGGCAACTATGGTGGTATCTTACCTAAGGTCATTATGTCATTAAATACTTCCCCCAGGTGTGGAACCAAAACCCCTTTATAAAGTTTGTAATATTCATTGGAAAAGCCGTCTGGGCCTGGGGATTTGTTGTTTTTTTTTAGAAGCAAGATGGCTTTTCCCACTTGTTGTACAGTAAATGGGATGGTTAGAGATTCTGATTGAGCTGGTGAGAGCTTAGGTAGATTTAAGCGATCTTTGAACTTGCGGATGTGGCATTGCGGGATCATTAACCAGATTATATAAGGAGCCATAGTTATCTGCAAAGACATCTGCTATGCCCTGTGGATTCATAATTCTGGTTTGCTGGCTATTAAGTATATAAGAGATATGGGCTTTACCTGCTTTAGTCTTGAGGCATTTAGATAGTAAGGGGCATGGCCTATTTCCCTGCTAGTAGTATGTCATTATAAGTTTGCAAAGAGCATATTCATGCTTGTGTGCATATAATTTGTGGAGTTGCCCTGTGAGGGATGAGATCTCAGCTGTCCTGTCTTGTGAAAAGTGTTGTTTATTGAGCCTGTGTGGTGAGGCCAGTTGTACAAGCAATGAGTTTTTGGCCTGTAGGTGTACCTTCTTTGCATGGGATCCCTGGTTATTAAAGGGTCCCCTTAGTGTCGCCTTATTGGCACACCACCATTTGGTCTACTTCTCCATTCTTGTACTTCTGAAAAAATTCATCTAAAGCCTCTTTTGTGTAGGGGAGTATTTTGGATGATGTAAAATATGTGTATTCACGCACCAAATGGTGTTTATGTTTGGGGGATACCCTTTGCTGATTGAAAGGGTCACTGGCGCATGGTTCGACCATGTCTGACTTACTAAAAAGTAGTCAATTCTGGTGTAACTGTTGTGTGAATTGGAGTAAAAGGTGAAATCACGTTCCGTTGGGTGACGTATCCTCCAGATGTCATAGAGTGGGTATCTAGAGATGCTAGCCGTGAAGGGGATGGGTTCTCTAACTGCAATATCGGACGTTTAATCCATAGATGGCCAAATTGTGTGGTTGAAGTCTCCTACCATTATTAAGTGCCCTTGTTGGACCTTTTCTACTTTTTAAGGAGCTTTCTCAGAAAGGCATGTTGTCTGGTGTTGGAGCTGTATAGTGAAACTACTATGAAGGGTGCATTGTTAAGCATGCCCACTAGTATGATAAAGCGCCCTTCGGTGTCTGACATTTGGTGTATGATTTGAACTGCTACTGTGTCTTTAATTGCCACAAATACTCCTCCTTTCTTTTTTATTGCAGGTGCATGTTACATATGTGGGAACATTTTGTTTTTAAACCGAAAGGTATCCCCCTCATTCAGTTTAGTCTCCAGGAGACAGATACTACTACAGTCTACTTTAGCCTTACGGACTTCACTCCATAAGGTTGACCTTTTACATGGGACATTAAGCCCTTTGGCATTAATTAATGTAATTTTAAGTACCATTGGATGTTCCAATTTGTGTGATAACTAGATGCATTTTTGTTATATATGGAGCCCCAGCCCCTCAGTACATAGGATTGCCCTGTATATAACCAGGGGAAAAAATTACGAGATAACACAGAAATGTTCAACATTGAACAACAGTTGGGCCGACTAGCCCAGAATCATTAGAGAAGAACGTAATTTTGGGTCCAGATCAGCCAGAATCATTGATGGAGTGCCTTTGTGGTCAAGCCAAAGTCAGCCTCAAAAGAAAAAGCAATCAAAATCAATATAATTAGAACAAGTGAAATCTCAGGTCAATACAGTCCATGGAAGTCTGGTTCTTTTTTGGGTTTCAATGCTTCTATTACCTCCTCGATATTTGAGGCTACATCAGCTAGGTCATTGTGGGCTGTGGTAATTTCTGCCATCTTATTTTCAATGTGAGATGCGCGCTCCCCCAGTGCAGCAAACTTCATTACATCCCCTGTAGGGAATGTTGCAGTTCTTTAGTGATATTCTGCTGGAGATCTGCCAGCAACAAGTTCATGGCTGGTATAGTCACTGGTGCCTGTGAGGCAGAGGCACCCTCACGCCAAGTTAGGGCTACTGGAGATTCCAACGTACATGTATTGTTCTGCATCGGTGGTAGGTGGTACGGGGAGGACGGCGGAGGCAGCGGTGGCAAATTATATTAAATTATTCTAAGGTAAGCAGCGGTTCCGATAGCAGCAGGTCCACTGGTGCTGTAGCAGATTCTTCCTCAGGCAGTGTGGAGGTTTTCTTTTAAATAACTTGTCACCTGATTGGTGATCATGGGTTGCATATGACAAATTAGATTAAAAAGACGATGCACAGACCCCTGGTTACATCTCTAATATTCAGCATTGTACCAATTAAAGTCATTTTGCTAAATTGCAGTGTGACTAATGAATTGTGACAAGTGGCCTGATTAATAAGCTATAGTATGATTATCTGTCTTATCGTGTAGGGTTTAGTGTTTTAACTGCATAAAAAGATGGAATATGTACATAGACATAGTTTTCATGAATGCATGTAAGTTTAAACACAAAAGGAAAATACTAAATCTACTATGTTTTTACTCCAATTCTTCCTGTAGAGCTTGAAGGGGGAAGTGAAGCATGTGTCCACCTGCTCTATAAATACAATTGAGGTGGCACAGATTGCTGAGCAAGAAGAGGCAGTGAATGGCTGTTTTTTGTTATGTTTTAATGAAACAATTTTGCTGTAATAGCACTTTGCAAGGAGCATGGCGTGGATCTTAAATCTGCGATAGAAATCGACTTATGATGCAGATTTTTTATGCAATTTGTTATGCGATCCACTATATCTTGAAAATTAGTTTAATTTTTTGTTGCCATTTTGAATTGCACCATAGCTGAGTTATATACACTTGAATGAATAATTTATATTTACCCTTTCTGTGGGATGATGGAAAAAGAATCTTTCTTTTTTTGTGTTGCCATTTACCCCCATAGTAAGTAACATTTTAGTTATCATTCTGCTATGATAACAAGATCTACTAGATTCTTTATATTATAGAACTTTTGAACAAGAAAAATGAAAATTGCTACATTTTAAGGGTCATTACTTTTTGATTGTTCAGTTAATGTACACATGTAGCAGCTTGTTTTTTTGTGGGGCAATATAGAATTTATTTTCAGGGACTCTTTTGTTTAATTTCCATTAATTATTTAAAGAGGAGTGGATTGAAAAAAGTTTTTGGTTTTGGTATATATACATTGTGTGTATATATGTACACATATATTATGTATACGTTGAACATACAGTAAATAATTTTTGCAAAAATGAGTTAATCATAACAGTACCAGAACAAAAGAACATCTTCTGAAGACATCTTAAGAAACAAAATTGTTAATTCAATTCTGACATCCATGTTTCGAAGAAACATTTTTATGCTCAGCATACAATTTCTCAATATTTTCCAGTTCCTTTGAAATCTAAGGAACCTATATTTTCTTTACAACCATCTTTACATAAACATATCAGATTTTTTGCTGTATTTTTTTTTTTTTGTTTTTGATAGATAAATTTTATTTGTCAATTTCGTATACAAGACATTACAATTCATTTTATCACTTCCCTATACCATAATTCAGTCCTTAGGCCTTAAAATACATTCTAATTCCACATACTCAACAGTGTTTAAATTGTCTTGCGTGTACATATTACAATCCATAAAATATTTCCAATCTCCAGTTACAAGGTGCATTTACTAACTCAACATATGCTGCCATCCGAGTTGAAGAGATAAACAGCTACCTATATCAAAGTGACATGTGCCTAGTACGATACTAATTAAAAAAAAAAAATATGTAAACTTTTTCGGGCATTTTCTAAATAGGTCGAAGTCAATAATATACAACTCATACAACAGTGCCCATATACCTTAGTCTAAATAACAGATACCTTAAACATGAAATACATGATTTAAAATTTAGACGTCCCCAGTGTAAACTGGCACCTTACCAACACACACCTGGCACCTGTAACTACTATAACTATAGCATAATTTCCTCTACCACACTTTTTCCCACCTTCCCCTTTTTCTGTTCCCCTTCCCTCCCTCTTCCCCCCCTCCCGTTTTCCCGGGGAAAAAAAAAAAAAAGGAAAATTTACCCCCTCCCCTCTCTCTCCAGCCTCCCCCCCACTACCACTTCCTCCATCTCCCCCATTTATTTTCATGCTTTTCTACCTTACCCTTTGCTCTTGCCCATCCCAATTCTATATCTAATACTCTATTTACCTCTCTTTCCCACATAATGACAGTTGGAGCTGTTTCGGAGATCCATAACTTAAGAATCATTTTCCTGGCCTGAAATAACATTTGAGATAACAACTTTTTACCCTTATTTGGTATCTTATATTTTTTTATATAACCCAATATTCCTGCCCACGCATCTAATTGTATCTCTATCCCTACTACCCTACTCACTTTTGAAAAAACCCCCACCCAGTAACGGTAGAGTTTCGGGCATCTCCAAAAGAGATGCACCCAGTCTGCTCCTGCTTTCCCACACTTTAAACATTTATCATCTATCCTATATCCCACCTTATTTAACCATTTTGGGGTTCTGTGCAATCTATTTGTGATGAAAAATTGTGAAATTCTATGTGATCCATTATTGGATACCTGTGTAAAATTCCCTAGGATATATTCCCATATATCTTCACCCTCTACATGAGTTCCCAAATCCTGCTCCCAACCCTGTATACACTTAAACTTTATCTTTTGCGTGTTTCCCTGATTTAATAAGTTATAAATCAAGGCTAGTTTTTTTTTCTTCACCATTTCACTAAACATCCCTGAACACGATATAGTGCACTTGTGTTTTAATTTTTGAAAATACCACCATAACCTGATGTACCTAAACATATCATTATCCTCTAACTTAAACTCCTTTTTTAATACTTCAAACGTTTTTAATATTCCCTTCTCTATTAGTTGACCCATATACCTTATACCTTTATTAATCCAACCCTTGTAGTCCCTTAATTTTTCCCCTTTCACTATTAAATTATCCCAAATAGGGGTGTATGCCAACCAGTCGTTATTACCCAGGATTTTTTTTCTAATCTTTTCCCAATTGTCAAATGAGGTGGCTATCAGCTTAACCTTCTTTATCTCCAATGTGGGGTATGTTTCCATTATCTCCTCTATTTTTAATTCACGATCTTGGAAATTAAACTGACTTATAATCCCCCGTGTCAGATCAGCTGGAGTATCATTCAAAATGGCTGCTGCTTGCGCGGCCAAAAAATACAGATTCCAATCTGGCAGAGCAAGTCCTCCTTTCTCCCTTGGGCACTTCAAGTATTTTTTGCCTATTCGCGCTTTTTTACCTGCCAAAAAGAAATTCACACAGATCTTGTCCATTATATCAAAGATTCTCCCGGGAATTTTTACAGGTGAATTTCTAAAAATGTACAACGCTTGTGGCAGAAATACCATCTTTATCAGGGTAAGTCTCGCTGCATAGGATAGTTTTACTTTTGTCCATATCTTAACCTTATCTCTCCATTTTTTAAGTAGGGGCATAACATTTAATTCTATAAACCTGTCCAGAGACTTAGATATTATTATCCCCAGATATCTAAAAGTTTTCTGTCCGGAGATAATTTCCACTGGTAAGTCAGATACAATTACTTCTTTCCCGAGAGGCATTAACTTTGATTTTGCCCAATTTATACTCAGACCTGACATTTCCCCAAACTTAAATAAGATGTTCTTCACCTTACTTATGTCCACTGACGGGTTCCCAAGAAAGATTACCATATCGTCTGCGTATAGGGACGTTTTTAGTTCACTTTCCCCAAAACTAATTCCTCTAATCTCTCCCTCCTTCCGAATCATGACTGCAACCACCTCTATCACCAAAGAAAAAATAAAAGGGGATAAAGGACAACCTTGCCTTCTCCCTCTGGCTAAGGGAAAGGGAGGCGACCTCCGTCCCCCAATGCAAACCGTGGCGACTGGATGTTTATATAGTAGTTGTATCCATCTAATGAATGGTCTACCAAATCCCATTTTTTCCATTACCACCCACAAAAAATCCCATTCTACTCGATCAAACGCCTTGGTTGCATCGAGGGAGAGAATCGCCCCCCCATCCCCCAACACCTCCGAATCGTTAATGCATAGAAACAACCTCCTAAGATTGCTCGTAGTTGTTCTACCCGCCATAAAACCACATTGGTCTTCCGAGACAATCTCCTTTATTACTTTAGTTAGTCTCTTGGCCAAGATTTGTGCTAGGATTTTTACATCAACATTCAGAAGTGAGATGGGTCTGTATGCGTCTGGGTCGGTTCTGTCCTTATCTGGTTTTGGGATTAAGATGATATCTGCCTCATACATTGATGGGGGTAGCTCTCCCTTAGTGAAGGCCTGTTCATATACCTCCAACAGTTCCCCCGCTAAGATCTCAGAATATCTCTGATATACCTCCCCAGGTAGCCCATCTGGGCCAGGAGCTTTATTCCCTGGGAGTCCCTTAATAGCTTCCCTAATCTCTTCTATTGACAGCGGTGAGTCCAGTAGTTTCCTACTATCTTCTTTTAATACTTCTACTTCCACCCCTTCGAAAAATTCATATAACATCTCCCCTGTCCCCTTCCATTCTGAAGTATATATGTCCCTGAAATACTGAAAAAATTCCAAGATTTCTGTTTCCTTATTTAACATAAGCCCATGTTTATTCTTAATAGCTGTTATCAATTGAGAGGCCCCTTTTTCTTTTACTAATTTGGCAAGAAGTTTACTGGGTTTTTCCCCCTCCATAAACCACATACTTTTACAAATAAGTGAGGAACTGTAGACCTTTTGTTCAATATGCTTCTCATACTCCTCAATGGCATTCTCCCACAATGCCTTTTTCTCTATTGAAGTTGTATTTAAATATCCCTTTTCGGTCTTTTCCACTTCTTTCTTCAATCTTTCCTCCTTTTGACGGAACTTGAGTTTACAGGCTGACACTTCTCTTATATATATTTTTTTCAGAGCTTTTTTCATTTTTCCCCATTGCTCCATCTGCCCTCTAACCCCCTGGGGTTCTTTAAAGATTTCTATTAGTTCTGGTTCTATATTTCCCTGTACTCCAACCTTATTAACCCAGAAGCTATTTATCTTCCATCTACATTGGCTCCCTGTATTCGCTACTTTCAATTTAACAATCAGCGGGGAATGATCAGAAAAGCCCCTTACCCCATAGTTAACATCCTGTATATTTTGATACATTCTTTCATTACCCAGCGCCAAATCAATTCTAGAAAAACTGCCCCAAGATTTGGAGTAGCAAGAGAAGACCCTTTTTTCTGGGTATTTCAGTCTCCAAAGATCCAGCCAACCCAGTTCCTCGCACCATATATTAAGTTTAGAGCCACTCAAATTTCCCTGCTTTTGCGAGTTTGGATTTAACCGATCTTTCTCGGGATGTAGAACCCCGTTATAATCCCCTATAAATAAAAAGGGTAGATCCCACAAGTTGTTATCTTGGATTATCTCTTGTAGCTTTTTACAAACTCCATACTCAAATGGTGGAGGGATATAGATAGATGCAATAAGACACTCCAGCTCCTGAATTATACAATGTAAAAGCACGTACCTCCCTTCTTTATCGATCCATTTCCCCTGACAAACAAATTTAGTGGTGTTCCTTATCAGTATACAGACACCCCTAGAGTAAATTGAGTACCCAGCGGAGAAAATTTCCCCTATCCATCGTTTATTAATCCAATTCACCTCTTCCGTCAGAATGTGGGTCTCTTGAAGGCATAAAACATCCGCATTATAGCAGGCAAGAGCACTGAAAATTGCCATTCTTTTAACTCTATCTCTCAATCCCCTTACATTCCACGAGACAATTTTGATCATTTGTTTCCTTTAAATATGGGGAAGAGACGAGAGGAAGAGGAGAGAGAAGAAGAAAGAAAAAAAAAAAAAAAACACCCATCCACAAGGTTCCTATTCGTATCCTACCCACCCCTCCCAATCGAGGCCTATCTCCCCATCCCTTTGATCCCTTGTCCCCCCCCAACCCACCCCCACCCTGTTGACCCCATCCCCCCTTCATCCCCCCCCCCCTTTCCCCCTATTTAGTCCACTTGCTGCTAAAACCTGCAGCATGGACTCCTAATCTTGCATGACCTTTTTCCCCTTCCTTCTATTACCTGACTAACTTTACTTTTTCTGTCTTGCTGGTGGGAGATTCATATCTATCCAGTTCTGTACCTCTTCTGGGCTATAGAAAAAATGAGTTTTTTCTTTGAAAATTACTCTCAACTTAGCCGGAAATAGAAGTGCATATTGAATGTTGTTCTCTCTCAGTTGTTTTTTACACTCCCTGAAGCTACCCCGTTCTTTTCTTGTTTGGGCTGCATAGTCCGGATACAATCTAATCTCTCCATTATTCCACTTTAATTCTGTTGCTGCCTTTCTACTTTCCTGCATTACCCGATCTCTATCTCTGGAGGACAGAAATTTGATCAACAGAGGCCTGGGGGAACTACCTGGAGGAGGGGGTCTCGCAGGTATTCTATGGGCTCTCTCAATGAATTGTTTAATGGAAAAAAACTCATCGCCCAACCATTTTTTAAACCAATCCTCGAGAAATGCAATCGTGTCTTTCCCTTCTGTACCTTCTGGAAAGCCCAAACATTTAATGTTTGCCCTTCTTGATCTATTTTCCATTTCTACCGCTCTGTCTTTGGCGTATTTATTCTCCTGCTGCAGTTCCCTAATCTCAGCCTGCATCTTGTTCATTTTTCCTTCTATTTCCTGAGTCTGCTTTTCCATTTTATTCATTCGTTCTTTTGCTTTATACATGTCCTCTCTAAGGAGTGTGATCTCCGTCTTGAGCCCACCGACTTCTCCTACTAATTCCGCAATAGATTTATTGCAAGTTTCAATCGCTGCCAGGATTTTTCCTACTGCGGAGGCCGAAAAATTTTCCTCTCTCTCCTTTTCTTGTCCCTGATTTGTTTCCACCTCTGCTGTAGCCCCCTCTCCCATTCCCTCTACTGAGGATTGACTTGCTCCACACCATCTCTCCATAAGCTTAGTATCACTTTTTGCCTCACCCTTGAGACTTTTCCCTCTAGGGGAATCATTCTTAACCACGAAGGATCCCGACTTGCGGTTACCCTCTTTCTGGGGATTGTTCCCTTTTGGGGCATTTGCACCGCGCGTCATCATGCCACACCTATCCCACACTAATTCAATTTCCAGTAGATCCTGCTATATAGTCTTAACACAAAATTATCAAGCTTATACAAGTCTTATACACAAGATTCTTAATACCACATTACCGCGATACCTGCACCATTACCAGATGCCATCTTTACAGGCTATCCCGCCTTATAGAAGGAGGTAATCTACTGCGAGGTTTTTACCCCTCCAGGGAAGCCGTTCTTAAATCACAACCCACAGTGATACAAAGCGGCGAAATTTTTACAATTTAGATGGAAACAAAATATCCTAAGGTGCTTCAAGGGCCGTATATCAAATAATTTCTGTCCATGACCCTGTTCCCTTATAGAGTTTATCGGAGCATAGTCTTTAGTCACAATGTCCGTAAAAATTCGACTAATCCACAATAACTTTAAGAAGGTAGGGAAAGATAGTTTTTCGCTGTTTTTCCCAGTCAGCCAGAACAAGAGTCACCGTTCTTAAAAAGAGTTGTACCCCCTGGGGGCTTAACCTTGCTACAGTTTTTTGCGGTCTAGGTAACTGCACGCACTGATCAACAAGCACTGATCAACAAGCAGATGGCCTAGTAGTTCCGTTCAGCTGTCTCATAGATTGTTTCAGTCAACGTGTATGTCCAACAACGGTTACCAAGAACTCGTTTTTCGATTATGTCCAGCTTGAACCCCACCGCCGGTAGCCGTCGGTGTCCCACTACCGTGTCTCCAAGGGCACCAGCCCTCTAAGCCACAGCCGTAGGTAACTACCCCCGGCACCACCGGCGGGGACCTGCCTGGTATTGAAAGACCTTCTTATACATGTTATGCACTCACGTGACCTGAGACAGCGGGATAATGGATTACTCCGTCCTCCAATGTTAATCACTAGGTGGTGGTTCCTTCTCCACACGAAAATGAATGTCAGCCGAATGCCTCTTTGTATTTGCTGACCGGGACCGGGTTTCAGGCTCCCACCTCTCACATGGGTGTACCTCCGGATTCCAAAAGATCACACACTGACTCCGGTGGCGAGTGTCAAGGTTCCTCTCACGTTCCCATCTCCTCGTCTCCCGTCCGGGGTCGTCTGGCAGAGCCACAGGGACAATCGGAATCACCCAGCGAACCTCCTCATCTCTCCCACGTGATCGCTACCCTCGGGCGTTCCCCACTCCGACAGACGCGTGTCCGCTCATCTCCCGCCGCTACTCAAAGGAAGGGGGTGTGGCCGCGGCTCACAGCTTCCGCTACGCCGCTCTCATGCCTCCTGGTCCTGTATCTGAGGGTCACTCCCAGCCCTCACCATCTTCACACTCCAAATGCCTCAGGACGCCCAAGCTCCGCACATCCCAGGTCCTCACAACGACAGATCCAATAATGTCCTTCAGCCAGCACCAGTGACCCAGAGGAACCAGCAGCAGATCCGATTTTTTTTTGCTGTATAAGATGACTTTTTAACCCCAGAAAATCTTTTTGAGGAGTTGATGTAGTGAGATGGTTCCGCACTGTAACAATGTACAGTGCTCCCTGGCACCCATGCCCACCAGCAGCAGCACTAGAGGCGGCGTCCACCCCAAGGGAACCAATTTCCAGTGTGCTCAATCACACTGCTGATGTCCGGGACGCCCAGGTCTGACAGCACTTGTGCTGCCTTCTGCTATGGAGGCGTCCTGCTCCCGGTACCTGGACCCATAGAGGAGTTCAGCTGCAACAAGAAGTAAGCTAACAGCGGTGGCACAGAACGGGAGGAAGACAGAATGCGGTACATACTAAAAGGGAATTCACCATGGAGGTGCCCTCTGCTCCCGCAGCCGGCACACCGGCGGCACGTAAGGCACATGAGGTACTGCAGTTTCCCGTCCCCTCACCCTTCTCCAGTGGCATTTGGTGCCTGGTGCCTAAAATTGAGCTGGACTCTGGAGCCTACATGCACCATGAACGGCCATTCCCCCAAGGAAACAGCATGCCCCCTCCCCCACAACTACATAATTCCATCCACCCACACACCACACTGTATAACACCCATCCTCTAACACAACACTGTGTAGCATCCATCCCCCCACACCGAACTGTATAATTCCCCCCCACACTGTATAACACCCCCCCCCCCCACCACACTGTATAATAAACACCTATCCCCCCACTCTGTAAAACACACATCCCGCAACATGGTTCAATACCTCTGCTTTATTATTACCATATCTGCATTGGAGGATTAGTCTTATACAGCGAGTATATCACAAACCCTATATTTTAACTGGAAAAGTTGGGGGTCATCTTAAACGCCGGAAAATACAGTAAGTTTCTTGCCCTGTGATGTACTTCAGGCAAAAATTGTCATATTTAAAGATTTATTCAGGATGTTCCTGTCAATGAAATTCTCTCTGATTCCCAGCCTTAACAGTGAAGTGCCCATCCATTGTTACAAATCTAGATTTCAATATCTATTCCTAATAAGTATGCACAGTAAGAATTACTGGAATAGAAAATGTAAAACCTAACCAAATCTATGGTCCTGTAATAAGACATAGTCAGGCAGTTCTCTGCAGCAAGATTTTTTTCAGGCAGAAAATCAAAAGTATAACATTTTTTAATGAATACATTCTGTGTTTGCATTATTATTTTGTCAGGTTAAGCTAAGAGGCGTAGCAGTAGGTTCATAAAGTCTACACTTTGTCATGCTTGGAATGTATCTGTCAGTCAAAGCTTTCTCTTTAGATGTTATAGAAAGATTTACAATACTGCCTGCAATACTCAGTTCTTATTGGTTGAAGATATCTGTTCAGCAGCGCCAGTGGAATTTTAAGACTAGTATTTAAAGCGGGTGCAGTCTTGAGGTTGAACCTGTTTAGACCGCGTCTGCCTTGCAGAAATTTCTGCTTTAGTCTCCACTAGTTGTCCACACTAGTTGTGTGACCTGCAGAAAAAGGGTAAAAGCATCAGTAATGAAGTGTATTTTAAAATAGTAGCATTCATAATCTACAGATTCTGCACTGGAGATTAACTTTCAGCTTAACTTTATTTGTGTCCTATATGGCCTTGATAGCCATATAAAAGCTATGGCCCAAAGATTGCAACATCAGTGTCTACCAGTACGAAAGTTCTTGACAAATGGCTGGATCCATTAGTCTTCTTCAATTTGATTACCTGTATGTGTGTCTTTATTGGAGTTTGGTGGTTTGCAAATTCATTAAAGTCAGTAAGTTTACTGTGTTATCCCTACAAATCTGTAAAAATGTTTATTTATCCTTAGGTTAATAAGCTGATATTTTATAATTATGTCTCACTGTACCACTTACTGTTGTTCATTCAACAGATTTACAAACAACAAATGTGAAAACAAAAAATAGAAGAATCATAAGCTTTACTGGGGTTTACTGGGGTTGCTTGGAATTTGGGTATAGTGGGTATATGGAAATATACTTTGATCAACAGTAGGTTGTGGACCCGCTGTGCTATCCAACCGTTCTGCCTTTGAATAAACTGGGAAAACCTATTCACTCAAGTATAAGCCGAGGGTGGGAAATGCATGTCACAGCCTCCCAGTATATAGCCAGCAAGCCCCTAATAGTATATAGCCAGCCAGTTCCCAGTAGTATACAGCCAGCCTTCCCCCTGTAGTATACAGCTAGCCTGCCCCCTGTAATATACAGCCAGCCAGCCCCATGTAGTATACAGCCAGCCAGCCTTCTGAAGTATGCAGCCAGCCCAGCCTGCCCCCTGTAGTAAACAGCCAGCCCAGCCAGCCCCCTATAGTATGCAGCCAGACCCCTGTAGTATACAGCCAGCCCAGCCAGCCCCCTGTAGTATACAGCCAGCCCAGCCAGCCCCCTGTAGTATACAGCCAGCCCCCTGTAGTATACAGCCAGCACAGCCAGCACCCTGTAGTATACAGCTACCCAGCACTTAAAAATAATAATCTTATACACTCACCCTCCGGCATCCCCGATGCACAGCTCGGCTCCCCGATGGTGGTGCAGCTCCTCGTCTGTCATCCCCCCTGGCTCCTCTTCGGTCTTCTGTAACAGGTTGACGTCATAATATGCCCCGCCAGCAGATTAAATGGACACGTCTATGCCGGCTGTTAGCGAAGACAGAAGAGGAGCCACGCCGACATCGGGGAGCCGCGCTGAGCATCGGGGCCGCTGAGGGTGAATATATAAGTTTTTCTTTTAATTGACTCGTGTATAAGCCGAGGTGAGGTTTTTCAGCACATTTTTTGTGCTGAAAAACTCGGCTTATACACGAGTATATAAGATAATACTGTTAGTGGAATGGAACACTGTATGATACTGTAGATACAAATAGTACTATGACTGGTCCTTTAAGGTATTAGTGTATTATGCTGTAAATGCAAATGTTTGCATGTGAGTGCCATTATTTCAGATTTCCACCTGTTCCTTATTACAGCCTCCTGTTTCTCACTCCTTCAGTCTGTGTGTAATGGCAGCCTCCAGTGTGGTTTTTTTCACTCAGTCCGTCCCTGACATACACAGGGAGGTGGGAGGGTGGCAGCAGGAGATTGTGACTCATCAGACCCCTCCCTATTTATCAGTCTTCAGAGTGCAAACAAAAATCCTACAGAGTGCATAAAGGGTCTGCACACAGCAGTTACGGAAGCATCACAGATGATGAATCAATCGGTAAGCATTCAGGAATTATTATTAAGGTAGTAAAAGCACATGGGCAATATATGTAAAGAGTGGCCAACCCCTTTGAGTTTGGCATATCGAATTCCAGATTTAATTTCCTGCTTTCCAGCCGAAATGAAAGCGCCACCAGGTTTAACATCATAAAGACACACAAATAATAAATGTACTGTTCCTCCTCGTGGATCAGTGATCAGCTGGCTGCCAATTGTGGGCCTCTTGAGGCTGCAGTACCGGGAGATGTATGTACCCTAGGCTTGGTGGTTATTTTAATGGATTTAAGGTGGCACTGTACTTCTCCTTGGGTTAAACAGTTAATCCAGATCATGTCAACTTCCATGAGATTTTCCTGGGTAAAAGAAATTTCTTGTTATAATCCTGAAGAAAAAGGGATGAAACACAGCGCAAGGTGTATAGCACTAAATCAAACAGTAGAAATTAGCCATAATGCTTAGCATAAATATAAAGGTGACTTGCATCTGGGAAGAGGAGCTGCTGCGGTAACCTGACAATCCAATATTGCTGGTGATAGTGGATGTTGTAGAAGGGTTTAGAGAAGGGAAAAAAACAGGCTGGAACCGCGCTGCGGACAACGCGTTTCGGAAGCGGAATGCCTCCTTCATCAGGTCCGAACACAAAATATCTATAACAAAGATAAATAGGTACACATATTCTACTAAATGATAGATACAGATGAAAAATACAATTATAAAAGGTCATAATTCTGTATATATTATAAAAGCAAAAACATATGAGTGAGGTTCGTAGGATAGAAGAGCATCTAAGAGTTTGCACTTCAATTGACATATGTAGTGGCATATGTATTAGGTTACAAATGTATAAAACTGTTTAGTAAATGAATAAAATTGATTAGACAAATTCATAGATATTTACATAATTGATAGTAGTTGGTAGTTGGTTAAAAAAGGAGAAAAGGATAAAACCAAGTAGACAATAGTGAAGAATGTCAGTTATTCAGATAAATAAATAAATAAATAAATATTTCATAAAATTAATGATAATAAAATATAGTGATAGTAAGTAGATCCCTACCCTATTGTACTCTCTTAGATGATTGGTCCCAGATGTGATGAAAAGAGTCCCAATGTGGTTCTGCAGGTTAACTGTGAGAAATGAGGGCGAGGGTAATCACGTTTTATACAGAGGGAGAGTATGGTAGGTAAAGTGTAGGTATCTTACCGGAATTGGGATCGGGCCAAAGACAAATAGTAGAGGATCTGAAGGAAGACATATTATTATGGGGTAGGATGAGGAATCAGATTTTGCGGTAGATATAAGGGTAAAAATACTTACAGGAGATAAAGTGCGAGCCGGCGTGGGTGCTGTGTTGCGCGCCCCTGCCGGCTCCGCTAATGATTTAAATGGACACCGAAATTAGGTAGTGCGCATGCGCGGGCGGAGATGCGTACGCGCAGTGTTACGGACTTTATGTAATTTTTTCGGAGGGAAGAGCGCATGCGCGTACAGATATACGCGCGTGCGCTGAGAGGACAGGATCGGAGTGTTAGAAGAGACGGAGCTCCGAGGACAGCGCTGGATAGTGGGAGAGGCAAGTTGAATAAGTAGAGCTGTGGCTACTATATTGCCTAATATTATGAAATATTGAGCAAGTCAGAGTGCATAATACCCTGTGGTTATTATTATGCCTAATAATATAAAATATTGAGCATGTAAGGGGGGGCATAATACATGAACTAAATGATAAGTTTTGCTTGATATGAAGTCTAAGTCATGTAAGGGGGCATAATACATGAATTTAATAGGTTTTGATGGTATAGATCGGAGTTAGATGATGGAATCGTAGGAAGTGAGTTAAATGCGTTCCAGAGTTTCATTTAATCCATAAGGACACATGGTGTTCAGCTTAAAAATCCAATAATTTTCTCGTTTGATGAGCTGTGTCAGACGATCTGGGTGATCTTTAGGGATTTGTTCAATGGGCAAAAGAGAAAGATGCTTAATATCATTATTGTGGTGTTGATGGCAGTGTCGTGAGACGCTGTGGAGTTGGAAGCCACTTTTAATTTTGCTTCTATGAGTGTTAATTCTTTCTCTTAGCGACTGTGTGGTTCTGCCAACATACTGAAGATGGCAGGGGCATTGGAACAGATATATAACATAATCGGATGCACAGTTAAAGCACCAGTGGCAAAAACATGCAACGTTTCGGCTAGCTCAATGCAGCCATTTTCAAGCAATGTGAAAAGTGATACAAGGCGGGTTTATATCCACCGCAGGATATGACATCATCAGCAAATTGTAAACAAACAATCAGTTTAGTGATACATTTTAACAGTATACAAAGACATATAGTAATAGCGTGTCCGTGTCTAGTGGTGCTATATAATAATATAAGTGACACCAATAATAAATATTTAGAAGAGAACTACCATATTACGCCCTGGAGGGGACCCGAAGAGATCTTGCCGTGTAACATGCATTTATGCGTTTGGCACGGTTGCCAAGCAACCCTGTGACATGTGCTCATATACCTGTTATTTATTAAGGGCGTAATATGGTAGTTCTCTTCTAAATATTTATTATTGGTGTCACTTATATTATTATATAGCACCACTAGACACGGACACGCTATTACTATATGTCTTTGTATACTGTTAAAATGTATCACTAAACTGATTGTTTGTTTACAATTTGCTGATGATGTCATATCCTGCGGTGGATATAAACCCGCCTTGTATCACTTTTCACATTGCTTGAAAATGGCTGCATTGAGCTAGCCGAAACGTTGCATGTTTTTGCCACTGGTGCTTGAATAAATACTACTTAACACGGAGTGCTGCTCTCCTGCTACTTCTTCTGGATACTTCTGGTGCCTTGAGTCAGGCCCAAAGAGCTTGCACCCACCTGGACTTGAATCCACTTCACTGTGCCGCCCTCATCTTTCTTTTGGGATGCACAGTTAAGGGATTTGTCAATTTCGAAAGTTTCTCCTGTAACCGTGGAGCAGAAAGAGTGTGTGCGGTGTGCAATGATATCGCACGTAAGGCACCTAGTGCTGTTGCATTTAAAGCTCCCTTTTAGATCTGGGAATAAGGATGGTTTCATTTTCCCGGGATGATTTACCTTTTTGGGTGGTCGCATCTTTGTGGGGGCTAAGATGGTTTTCAGCGTGGGGGCTCTTCTAAATGTGAGTTGTGGGTTAGGTGGAATGAACTCCTTAAGATGAGGGTCCTTGAGGAGAATGGGCCAGTATTTTGACAGCACAGTTTTAATAGTGTTATGATCGGATGTGAATGTGCTGATGAAATTTGGTCCTCTGTCTCCAGTTTGATCTGTGTTGTTTTTTCCGTTATTTCTCTTTGGTAACAGACAGTCTTTTTGTGAGAGTTTTTTGGTTTTTGAGTAGGTGTCTCTTATGATGTTCTGCGGGTAGCCTTTTTCTTTGAATCTTTTGCGCAGAATCTGAGATTGTTTGTGGAACATAGTATCTTCTGTGCAGTTTCTTCTAATACGTTTGAACTGGCTGTACGGGACATTCGTAAGCCAGCTCTTATAGTGCGCGCTGTCAAATTCTAAAAAACTATTGACATCCACTTGTTTGAAATATGTGGATGTGGATAGGCCATTTTGTTCTTTATTGACTGATATGAGGAGGTCGAGGAATTCGATCTGGGTTGTAGAGAAGTTAAGGGTGAGTTTGATTCCCCATGTGTTTGAATTAATTTCATTGACAAATTCTAGGATTTCCTGTTCACAGCCATCCCAGATGATTAGAATATCATCAATGTACCTCTTGAAAAGTACAATTTTGTCTGAAAAATGGGCGTTTTTACTGATCAGGGTATTCTCGAACTCGCCCATGTAGATGTTCGCCCAGATCCGAAAAAGAGTTCATCCTTCCCACCAATCCAAGGATGGCTCTTTTCTATTATCTCCCAAAGATACACAAAAACCCGGAACACCCACCAGGAAGACCGATCATCTCAGGGATAAATTCCCTCACCTGCAATTTATCAGAATATGTAGACCATTTCCTGCAACCACATGTGAAGAGCCTACCCACTTATTTAAGGGATTCCTCCCAGTTAATCTTAGAATTAGAAAACTTTACCTGGACACCCTCAATGATACTTCTTACCCTTGATGTGACCTCACTATATACAAACATCACACATTCATTGGGGGTTAATGCGGTACGAAATACTCTCCTAAGGGACCCGACCATACCTCTCCCCCAAACAGACTTTCTTATTCAGAGTATTAGTTTCATCCTCGAACACAATGTATTTGCCTTCCAAAAAGAGCTTTTCCAACAAAAACGAGGAACGGCAATGGGCACGCGCTTCGCCCCGAGTTACGCAAACATCTACATGGGCGAGTTCGAGAATACCCTGATCAGTAAAAACGCCCATTTTTCAGACAAAATTGTACTTTTCAAGAGGTACATTGATGATATTCTAATCATCTGGGATGGCTGTGAACAGGAAATCCTAGAATTTGTCAATGAAATTAATTCAAACACATGGGGAATCAAACTCACCCTTAACTTCTCTACAACCCAGATCGAATTCCTCGACCTCCTCATATCAGTCAATAAAGAACAAAATGGCCTATCCACATCCACATATTTCAAACAAGTGGATGTCAATAGTTTTTTAGAATTTGACAGCGCGCACTATAAGAGCTGGCTTACGAATGTCCCGTACAGCCAGTTCAAACGTATTAGAAGAAACTGCACAGAAGATACTATGTTCCACAAACAATCTCAGATTCTGCGCAAAAGATTCAAAGAAAAAGGCTACCCGCAGAACATCATAAGAGACGCCTACTCAAAAACCAAAAAACTCTCACAAAAAGACTGTCTGTTACCAAAGAGAAATAACGGAAAAAACAACACAGATCAAACTGGAGACAGAGGACCAAATTTCATCACCACATTCACATCCGATCATAAGACTATTAAAACTGTGCTGTCAAAATACTGGCCCATTCTCCTCAAGGACCCTCATCTTAAGGAGTTCATTCCACCTAACCCACAACTCACATTTAGAAGAGCCCCCACGCTGAAAACCATCTTAGCCCCCACAAAGATGCGACCACCCAAAAAGGAAAATGAAACCATCCTTATTCCCAGATCTAAAAGGGAGCTTTAAATGCAACAGCACTAGGTGCCTTACGTGCGATATCATTGCACACCGCACACACTCTTTCTGCTCCACGGTTACAGGAGAAACTTTCGAAATTGACAAATTCCTTAACTGTGCATCCGATTATGTTATATATCTGTTCCAATGCCCCTGCCATCTTCAGTATGTTGGCAGAACCACACAGTCGCTAAGAGAAAGAATTAACACTCATAGAAGCAAAATTAAAAGTGGCTTCCAACTCCACAGCGTCTCACGACACTGCCATCAACACCACAATAATGATATTAACCATCTTTCTCTTTTGCCCATTGAACAAATCCCTAAAGATCACCCAGATCGTCTGACACAGCTCATCAAACGAGAAAATTATTGGATTTTTAAGCTGAACACCATGTGTCCTTATGGATTAAATGAAACTCTGGAACGCATTTAACTCACTTCCTACGATTCCATCATCTAACTCCGATCTATACCATCAAAACCTATTAAATTCATGTATTATGCCCCCTTACATGACTTACACTTCATATCAAGCAAAACTTATCATTTAGTTCATGTATTATGCCCCCCCTTACATGCTCAATATTTTATATTATTAGGCATAATAATAACCACAGGGTATTATGCACTCTGACTTGCTCAATATTTCATAATATTAGGCAATATAGTAGCCACAGCTCTACTTATTCAACTTGCCTCTCCCACTATCCAGCGCTGTTCTCGGAGCTCCGTCTCTTCTAACACTCCGATCCTGTCCTCTCAGCGCACGCGCGTATATCTGTACGCGCATGCGCTCTTCCCTCCGAAAAAATTACATAAAGTGCGTACCACTGCGCGTGCGCATCTCCGCCCGCGCATGCGCACTACCTAATTTCGGTGTCCATTTAAATCATTAGCGGAGCCGGCAGGGGCGCGCAACACAGCACCCACGCCGGCTCGCACTTTATCTCCTGTAAGTATTTTTACCCTTATATCTACCGCAAAATCTGATTCCCCATCCCACCCCATAATAATATGTCTTCCTTCAGATCCTCTACTATTTGTCTTTGGCCCGATCATAATTCCGGTAAGATACCTACACTTTACCTACCATACTCTCCCTCTGTATAAAACGTGATTACCCTCGCCCTCATTTCTCACAGTTAACCTGCAGAACCACATTGGGACCCTTTTCATCACATCTGGGACCAATCATCTAAGAGAGTACAATAGGGTAGGGATCTACTTACTATCACTATATTTTATTATCATTAATTTTATGAAATATTTATTTATTTATTTATTTATCTGAATAACTGACATTCTTCACTATTGTCTACTTGGTTTTATCCTTTTCTCCTTTTTTAACCAACTACCAACTACTATCAATTTTGTAAATATCTATGAATTTGTCTAATCAATTTTATTCATTTACTAAACAGTTTTATACATTTGTAACCTAATACATATGCCACTACATATGTCAATTGAAGTGCAAACTCTTAGATGCTCTTCTATCCTACGAACCTCACTCATATGTTTTTGCTTTTATAATATATACAGAATTATGACCTTTTATAATTGTATTTTTCATCTGTATCTATCATTTAGTAGAATATGTGTACCTATTTATCTTTGTTATAGATATTTTGTGTTTGGACCTGATGAAGGAGGCATTCCGCTTCCGAAACGCGTTGTCCATTATAATCCTGAATTAAAATATGAACATTGAGCAGCGCGGTTCCAGCCTGTTTTTTTTCCCATCTCTAAACCCTTGTTATAATCCTGTAATACTTCGTTGCTGCCTTCTAGTTATAGTAATTTTATTGATTTATTATTATAGTTTAATGCCCTAATTATCATTGACCACAATGAGGAAGATTGATGAATCTTTCTATGACAGAATCCTGTCGTAGTTTGCACTAAAGACTGTCTGCATCCCATTTATAAAGGGATTAAGACAGTTTTCCTGGCTCTCCTATAAATAGCTTGACAAATGGAGCATGGGCTGTAGAAAGGGGGTGTGGCCTCACACCAGAAAAGGTATGTGCGCCAAAAATACTGCTGACCCGACAAAATTTTGTCTTAATTTTCTGGCGTAAAGTAAGCCAACTAAATAGTAGGTACGACTAAACAGTTTTATACTGCACCAGGTTAATCACCCAGCAACAGACACTTATATGAATCTGGTGCAGAAAATGTCTCTTTAGTCTAACTCTGTACTGTCTAACCTTGCTCCAACAGAAATGTGGTTCAAGTCCCTTGAACAAATCTGGTACACTCGGTTCATGCACTTCGGGAGCGTGAAGCGTTCACCACACGGTTTTCGTGAATGTACACATGTACTACATGCAGTTTGCCTCACTAATAGTAAATCTGGCCCAACATGTTTTTCACTGGACTTTTGTAGGATATTTTTGAAAATGTTCCATTTATTTTTGATACTTTTTTTTAGGAAACTTATGCTATTAAGTTTACCTGCGGAATATTTGCACAACTGAATTTTATAGTCACTGCCCACAAATGAGTCTGATCTGTACAATTCACATCAAACTCGTTTTTTGCTTAAGAATAAGTGGGTGTATAAAGTATTGGAACAGGGAGATGTGAGTATCCCAGACGGAATCTGTGCTTAATCCCTTCCCACACAATGACGTTGGGGAACGACTTGGTGAACTTTGCACACCATGACATTCCCCAATGTCTTGGAGATTGCAAAGGCTCAGAAGTAGAACCCGTGCAATCTGAGCAGGAGGCCGGCTGTATGTGACAGCTGAGCTTCTGCACAATCAGCCGAGATCGCAATAGTTGCTATCCTGATTGTTTTATAGGGCTTACCCACCTCTCCCCCAGCAAGCTTCTCCTTGGCAACCCTGGGGTCCAATGAAGGACCCCAGGGCTGTCCAGTTTAACTGCTTGCTGGGTCCTGACAGTTGGAGGACCGAGCAGTGCAGGTGTCAGCCTAAGCATGTGCATATGTTGACTGGTATAATACACTGCCATACATTAGTATAGCAGTGTATTCATCTGAACAAGTGATCAGATGATAAACTTGTTCAAATCCCAGAGGGGGGGGGGGGAGTCTATAGTCTAAATACAGGCAAAGACACCAACGAGCACGGTATGCATCCGCCCCCGGCGCCGGTGGGTAAGAGGGTTCAGCCTTTGTCCGCTGGCTCAGGGAGGTCCTTCAAGTCCTGGAACAGGACCCCGGCACAAGCCCAGCAGACTCCTCTTTCCCCGAGACCGAGAACAACCGCCGTCTCACGGCGGAGATCACCTTCTCCACAGCGATCATCATCTGGTGAGCGGGGGAGGGTCAGAGCCCCCCTTCCACCTCCCCTTTCACCTCCAGCTGCGCTTGAGAATAGCGCTTCAGCCAGGCCTCACCAGCCCGTGGTTTCTTGTTAGAAGGTTTTAGTTCGGGTTTTAAAATTCCATCGTCATCCACGTGTGTTAAACTTTCCACAAAAATATCTAAAATCAGCCATTGAACACCCCCAGGTAGTCCATGAAAAATTGTTCAAAGTAGCATTGGGCCACATAGCTGGACCGTTTAAATCTGTGCCATTGCACAACCTGATAGTGTCATATTTGGAAGTAGTACCTATAAAAGAACCCAATAAATATCACCTAATTCACTATCTATCTCACCCCCCCGGGCCTGTCAATCAATGATGGCATAATGGAGGAGCTCTGCTCCGTATCATATGTGTCATTCGATAGGGCAGTAGATCTAGTGTGACGTATGGGTCCCGGGGCCCTCATGGCAAAAACCGACATTGAAGCCTTTCAGCTTCTCCCGGGTTCAACCTGAATCATTTAATTTATTGGGTTGCTATTGGGAAGGGGATTACTTTGTAGATGGCTGTCTTTCTATGGGGTTGCACGCTTTCCTGTTCTTATTTTGAACTATTTAATACTTTTATGATATGGGTAGTGAAGATGGAATTGGGTCTCGATTCCATTCTTCATTACTTGGATGATTTCTTGTGTATTGGCCCTCCTAATTCACATCTGTGTTCTGTTTTGCTACACACAGTACAAAGAGTTGCTGCGCTGTTCAGGGTGCCACTAACACCAGATAAAACGGTGGGTCCTGCAACTACCATGCACTTTTTGGGCATATAAATTGATTCCATTGCAATGGAATGCCACTTACCACAAGATAAGCTGCAAGATTTGCGTGAATTAATTGAGGCGGTTCAGTCAGCGCGGAAAGTGCATCAATTGCAATCTTTGTTAGGTAAACTAGCATTTGCTACCAGAATTATCCCCATGGGTAGGATCATTCACTTTATTAGATTGTCAGAATCCCACCAGGCCAATTTTGCAATCTTTTTTTTAACCGTATGTTTTTTGATGGCCGATTAAAGTTATGTTGGATTTTTGAATTGAGTACGTAATTATATGATTTATTATCCATTTAGTTACTGTGGCATCCTATATACTTCCATTGGTATTGCTCGATTTTGCAATCTGGTCTACATTCCTGGCCAATTACAACAGCAAGTCAGTGTGGCTTCAGGACTGGACAACCAACGCCAAAGTGGATTTTTACACGCCTCTGGAGGCCTCGGTTTTGGGGCTTACTTTCACGGCGCTTGGATGGCGGAGGCCTGGCCATCGGAATGGAAAGAGGCGGGTTTTACCAATAATTACACATTAAAGGGACTTTTCCCTATCGTAGTGGTGGTGGTGACAGTATGGGGCAAGACATTGGCTATTAAGCGCTTTAAGATTCATTGTGATAACATGGCCGTGGCACAGTGTTTAACTTTTTTGACCACTTCTTGCACTCCGGTGGTTAACATCCTCATCCACCTCATGCTGTTATGCTTGTCAAACAATATCTGGCTGAGTGCCAGGTCCCGGGGCACATTACTGTCATAGCAAATGCTCTATCTTGTTTACAGTTGGAGAAGTTCCGGCGCTTGTCCCCACAAGCGGATCCCTTCCTGAACAAAGGTGCCACGCCACATGTGGGATATTCCGTTCAGGTCACACTGTGCTATATAAAAAAAAGTCAGTGGCTCCTAGTACCTGGAGGGCCTATGAGTTAACAAGGCAGAGGTGGGAGCAGTGGTGCAGGAGCATTGGTGTTAGGCCTTACCAGGACAATTCTATAGTAGCACTGGTGGGTTATTTGGGTCATCGCTTGGAAGAGTTGGTGTCGCCAGCGGCTTTGCGGAAAGAAGTAGCAGCACTTGCGTTTTATTTTAAGCTGTTTCCGGTCCAGGATATCACCAAACACTTCATGAACAATCAGGCAATAAAAGGTTATACTCACAGCTTCCAACAACAACCCCCCGCCCCAGAGCAGGTTGGGTCAGAGCAGGTTGGACCCCTTTATTTGGAAAATGGGGCATCAGTGACTGGAGACCAAGAGAAGGCAGAGATACTTAATGTTTTTTTTAGTTACATTTATACAATAGAAGAAAAAACTTCTGACGTTGGTGGTGCCAGTGCGGGTCATGCATCCTGTAATGTATTAGGTTGGCTGAATGTAGACGTGATCCAATCTAAGCTCAATAAAATTGATTTGTACAAGGCTCCTGGACCAGATGGGTTACACCTCAGAGTTCTTAAAGAACTTAGTTCTGTTATTGCTGTACCGCTGTCTAAAATCTCCAGGGATTCCGTAATGTCTGGTGTAGTGCCAAGTGACTGGCGCAAGGCAAATGTGGTGCCAATAAATAAAAAGGGCTCTAGAACTTCATCAGGCAACTACAGGCCTGTAAAACTGACTTACATTGTGGGGAAAATATTAGAAGGGTTAGTAAAAGACTATATACTGGAGTATGTGACATCAAATAGTATAATAAGTGACAGCCAGCATGGGTTTACTAAGAATAGAAATTGTCAAACTAACCTGATCTGCTTCTATGAAGAGGTGAGCAGATGCCTGGATGGAGGAGCTGCTGTGGATATTGTGTTCTTGGACTTTGCAAAGGCATTTGACACTGTCCCTCATAGACGCCTGATGGGTAAAATAAGGTTTATTAGTTTGGCAGGAATCATCTGGCTGAATGATTGTATCTAGAGTTGTGGTCAATGATTCCTACTTGGAATGGTGACCAGTTATGAGTGGTGTACCCCAGAGTTCTGTGCTTGGCCCACTACTATTTAATATATTTATTAATGATATAGAAGAAGGTATTAATAGCACTGTGTCTATTGTTGCAGATGACATCAAGCTGTGTAGTGTTATACAGTCTATAGAGGATGTCCATAGGCTGCAGGGTAACTTGGACAAACTGAGTGTTTGGTCATCCACTTGGCAAATGAGGTTCAATGTGGATAAATGTAAGGTTATGCACCTGGGGGCTAATAATCCAAAGGCAAAATAAGTGGTGAGTAAATCTGGGAGAATTCCTTGTTGAGGAGGACCTGGGAGTACTAGTAGATCATAAATTTAATAACAGCATGCAATGTCAATCAGCTGGCTCTAAAGCCAGTAGGATCTTGTCATGTATCAAAAGTGGTTTGGACTAGGGTTCAACGTAGAGCCACAAAAATGAGGGGTATGGAGTTATGAGGAAAGATTAAAACAACTAGATTTATTTAGTATGGAAAAGAGACGACAACGAGGGGACATGATGAATTTATATAAATATATAAATGGTCCATACAAAAAATATGGTGGTAAATTGTTTCAGATTAAATCAAATTAAAAGACGAGGGGGCACTGTCTCCGTCTGGAGAAATCAAGGTTTTAACACGATAGGCAACAATCTGTGGATCTGTGGAATAGCCTGCCTCAGGCTCTGGTCACAGCAGGGACAGCAGAGAGCTTCAAGAAGGGTCTAGATGACTTTTTACACCTAAATAACATTGATGGTTATGTTATATAGAAATGTTTCCTCTAAATTTAAACTTGATGGACATGTGTCTTTTTTCAACCGTATAAACATTTTTATTTTTTCATGTAAAGAGCTGTGTATGGACTTGTTTTTTGTGTAATTACACTTCATAGTGATGGTATTTATTATTCCTTGCTGTGTACTGCGAAGTGGGAAAATGATGAAAAAAGGCATTTGCGCCATATTCTTGTGAGCTTGGATTTTAATGTGCGCCTCAAATGACATGTAAACTTCATTCTTTGGGTCGCTACGATCACGCGGATACCATATTTATATTGGTTTTATAATGTTTTCATACATTTACAAAAATTAAACCTCCTGTACAAAAAAAAATCTTCATTTTGCCACTAATAACTTTTTCATATTTCAGTGGACGGAGCTTTGGGTGGTGACATTTTTTGTGACTTTTGATTACATTTTTAATGCTACATTTTTGAGGACTGTTTGGCCTTTTTATCACTTTTTATAGAATTTTTTTTTTTTTTTAATGCGAAAAAAGTGGCATTTTTAATTTTGGGCACTATTTTCCATTATGGGGTTAAACACCAGGAAAAATCGTTATTATATTGTAATAGAGCAAACATTTTGGGATGCAGTGATACCAAACATGTTTATGATTTTTACTGTTTATTTGCTTTTATTTGTGATCTAGGGAAAGGGGGGTGATTTAAACTTTTACTTTTTACTATTTTTCCTATTTTTTTTTTTTTTAAATGTTTACTTTTTTTTTTTTTAAATGTTTACATTTTTTACCATTATTTCAGACCCTCCAGGGTACTTTAACCCTGCAGGGTCCGATTGCTAATACTATATACTATACTATAGTTATGGCAATATTACTGATGCTTTCTAATAGCCTGCCATCTGCTGGCTATTAGAGATCATTGCACATGGCAAGCCTACGAATCTCAATGAGACTGTTGGCTGCCATGGCAACCGATCGCCGCTCCGATGACGTCACAGGGGGGCAGCGATCAGCCATCCAAGATGGCGGCGCCGATGTAAAGGCAAGTTAGGTGCCGCAGTCGGGTTCAACCGTGGCACTTAACAGGTTAACTGCTGCGATCAGTGCCAGTATTATACAGCCGACACCAGCTGTGTATGGAGAGAGCTTAGCGTGTGAGCTCTCTCCATACACCCCTCTCAGCACAAAGACGATATAGTTTGTCCTGGTGCGCGAGGGTGTTAAACAAGATCACACGGTCATAACTATTCAGACTCTTTGATAGTATTGAGTAGAAGCACCTTTTGAGCTAGTATAGCCATGAGTCTTTTGGGGAATGATGCAACAAGTTTTTCACACCTGGATTTGGGGATCCTCTGACATTATTTCTTGCATACCCTCTCCAGGTTGGATGGTGAATGTTGGTGGACAGCCATATTCAATTCTCTCCAGATATTCTCAATTGGATTTAGGTCAGGGCTCTGGCTGGGCCAGTCATGAATGGTCACAGAGATGTTCTGAAGCCACTGCTATTCATTGTTTTTTAAGCTGTGTGCTTAGGGTCTTTGTCTTGATGGAAGGTGAATCTTTGGCCATGCTGAGGTCTGGAGCTCAGCCACAGTGATCTTTGGGTTCTCCTTTACAAGGTTCTTCTCCTACAATTGCTTAGTTTGGCTAGATGGCCAGGCTGAGGAATAGTTGTGGTCATCCATAATTTCTCCCATTTAAGGATTTATGGAGGCCTCTGTGCTCTAAGAAACCTTGAGTGCTGCAGAAATTCTTTTGTGACCCGATCAGATCTGATCCTTGCCACAATTTTGTCCCTGAGCTCCTTGGGTAGTTCCTTAGGTCTTGTGATTCTATGTGCTCCGACATACACTGTGAGGACTTTTATATACAGATGTGTTCCTTTCCTAATCAAGTCCGATCAGTTTAATTAATCTCATCTGGACTCCATTTTAGGAGTACAACCATCTTAATGAGCATCAGAAGGAAATGGACAGAATGTGAGTTAAATATGAGTGTCACAGCCAAGGGTCTGAATACTTATGACTTACATGTGATGTTTATACTTACATGTGATATTTCAGTTTTTCTTGTTTAAAAATATTAGCAAAATAATCTACCTTTCTGTTATTTTTTGGTCAAGATGAGCAATGATCTTTCCAATAGGCTGCAATGAAACAGAGAGTGAAAAATTTAGAGGTCTGAATACACACTGTAGATGTGTTCATTTAAAATTGTCAGACAACCCGTTGGATTCGGACAACATGCAAGATTTAACATTTAGAATTGTTTCACAAGACACGCACTTACAAGCAACGGGAAGAAGAAGGCAGACCACGCGCGGAAGCGACAGATTCAAGAGCTCGGGCGCAGGATCTTCATGAATCTCGCTGGACCGTCCAAATCGGGCATTGCAACAGCACCAGGTGAGTAAATTTGCCCCAGTGTCTCATGCACCTTTTTTTTGGTGTTGCCAATGCATTTTCAATGCGTTTTTCAGATAACGCACATGAAAAAGGACTCAGGACTGGGCACTATCTTTTCTATGGCAATTGATCAGTGAAAAACTCATTGCACTTGCATTGCACTTGCATGTGTCTCAGAATGCGCATGACTTGCAAAAGTAGAGCAAGCTGAGATTTTAACGCACGTTAAAAAACGTGCATGTGTGCGTGAAAAAAAATGCAAGACTGTAAAACACCCAATTATTACAATGGGTCAGATTGCAATGCAAGTTCTTTCCACGCCAAAAGCATGCACAGAACAGGTGCGTGAAAAAAGCAAGTGTGAAAGGGGCCTTAAGCTAGTCTCACACTTGTGATACTGCTGCGCTCGCGTTGTGCATCTGTTATGTTTTATCTCCACAAAGGATGCACGATGGAGGCTTAAGATTGCTAAATTACTGGAGAGACTATTTTTTTTGGCTAAAGCAAACAAATCTCTCTCTCTATTTCTAAATATCAAAAGTGTTTTCTTGCGTAAGTCAATTTTACAAAACCATGTTTAGACCATTAACAAGCTAGCCTAGAGCTGTATGAGTACTTGTTTTCTTGCATAATAAATTTTACTTTTACATACTGGGGCAGATATATCAAGCAGTCTGAATGTCAGAATATTTCCAATTGCCCATGGCAACCAATCACAGCTCCCCTTTAAAATATTCATGAGCACTTGTCAAATGAAAGCTGAGCTGTGATTGGTTGCCATGGGCAACTGGAAATATTCTGACATTCAGACTGCTTGATAAATCTGCCCCACTGTGTTCTAGGAAGCAGAAAAAAAATTCCAAACGGCGTGTAAGATGGTTGTGTGGACCTATGTAAACTGTCATTTTTGCGGGACAAACTGATGTTTTCTTTGCTACCATTTTGGAGAATGTGCAACTTTTTTTTCACTCTTAATTACATTTTTTTATATGTTGCAAAATAGAAAAAAATTGTTGATTCCCAGATACACTCACCGGACACTTTATTAGGTACACCATACTAGTAACGGGTTGGACCCCCTTTTGCCTTCAGAACTGCCTCAATTCTTCGTGGCATACATTCAACAAGGTGCTGGAAGCATTCCTCAGAGATTTTGGTCTATATTGACATGATGGCATCACACAGTTGGCGCAGATTTGTCGGCTGCACATCCATGATGCGAATCTCCCATTCCACCACATCCCAAAGATGCTCTATTGGATTGAGATCTGGTGACTGTGGAGGCCATTTGAGTACAATGAACTCATTGTCATGTTCAAGAAACCAGTCTGAGATGATTCCAGCTTTATGACATGGCGCATTATCCTGCTGAAAGTAGCCATCAGATGTTGGGTACATTGTGGTCATAAAGGGATGGACATGGTCAGCAACAATACTCAGGTAGGCTGTGGCGTTGCAACGATGCTCAATTGGTACCAAGGGGCCCAAAGAGTGCCAAGAAAATATTCCCCACACCATGACACCACCACCACCAGCCTGAACCGTTGATACAAGGCAGGGTGGATACATGCTTTCATGTTGTTGACGCCAAATTCTGACCCTACCATCCGAATGTCACAGCAGAAATCGAGACTCATCAGACCAGGCAACGTTTTTCCAATCTTCTACTGTCCAATTTCGATGAGTTTGTGCAAATTGTAGCCTCAGTTTCCTGTTCTTAGCTGAAAGGAGTGGCACCCGGTGTGGTCTTCTGCTGCTGTAGCCCATCTGCCTCAAAGTTCAACATACTGTGCGTTCAGAGATGCTCTTCTGCCTACCTTGGTTGTAACGGGTGGCGATTTAAATCACTGTTGCCTTTCTATCAGCTCGAACCAGTCTGTCCATTCTCCTCTGACCTCTGGCATCAACAAGGCATTTCCGCCCACAGAACTGCTGCTCACTGGATGTTTTTTCTTTTTTGTACCATTCTCTGTAAACCCCAGAGATGGTTGTGCGTGAAAATCCCAGTAGATTAGCAGTCTCTGAAATACTCAGACCAGCCCTTCTGGCACCAACAACCATGCCACGTTCAAAGGCACTCAAATCACCTTTCTTCCTCATACTGATGCTCGGTTTGAACTGCAGGAGATTGTCTTGACCATGTCTACATGCCTAAATGCACTGAGTTGCCGCCATGTGATTGGCTGAATAGAAATTAAGTGTTAACGAGCAGTTGGACAGGTGTACCTAATAAAGTGGCCGGTGAGTGTATGTATCAGTCATGGGCTGATTACTGTAGATATGCATCAGGGTACATTCACACGCAGTATGCCCGCCGTGCGTGCTTATCACTGTGTGCTGGAGGTGACCCCCTACTCCCTATATAGGAAACAGCAGCGCACGGCCGCACACACGCAAAAAGATAGAGCATGCTATATCTTTTTGCTGTGTACAGCGCGGATCGGTGCCACATGCCGGGCTGCCATTGCCGTCTATGGGGAAGTATATGCGGCCGCAAATTCTGTTTGTACGACCCCATGAACGGCCGTGTGAGTGAGCCCTCAGTCGGGTGTCTGTGAGACTCAAAGACACTGCTGGCTGTCAGGCTGATGATTGCCCTGCCCCCACCCCCTTACCCACTCTTATAACCTCAAGGTGGTCAACAATCTCAGTACATGAGCCCTCTCCATACCTTCTTAACAACTCCATGATGGAAAAGAATGTCATGGGTCATTAATGCATTAAAATAGATCTGATATTGTGTACTAAGCTTTTTTGGGGAAAAGCTTGCATATTGGTATATAAGATCTGTTCAATCACTGATCATTCTTCAGTTGTAAAGGATATTGCGATGGTCACATGAAGGAGGGCCTTGCTTGCATCCTTGTGAAGCACAATTATATTTTTGCACAATTCAAGCCCTGTTATTGAGGCAGTAAGATAATGCACAATCTCATTTACTTTTATGAGTTACATGAGATCAAGAAAAATTTTGTAAGATTTTATTCCGGCTAAAATACAACTGAACTTGAAAACCAAATATAAAGTTTGCTTTCTATTTAAAGGAATTCATTTCCCTGAGTCAACACTATCACAAAAAAAAATAATGTATAGTAGGCGACACTGGGGGTAATTTTTGTGTAGTTTCTTTCATTTGAAGCCTATCAAAAATAGTGGGATGTATTATTACTATTTGTGTCAATGGAATGTTTCTCTGTTGACACAAGTTGAGAAAAACATAAACTAAAATGGCATATTTCTGGAAAATTGCACGTTTCACTAGTCTATGTTCAGCTTTGCATTCATTTGTTGAAATTTCTTGCATATCCCTCGATATATTCCCCAAGGCCCCATGCTTACAATTATACTGGAGGTTGTGACCTGACCACACAAATTGCAACTAGATGTAGGCCCCCATACAGGGCTATTACACCTGGTCACCTGGACCCAATCCTGAAAGATGAAATACCAAAAAAGCCATTCCTAACATATTGTAAAGCCAGCACACTAATATGCTAGCTTCTACGCACCGAAACAGGTAAGCGACACCAATAACAAACAATGTCCATTGCAGGAATCTCTAAACGTGGTGACTAAAGATGCCTCTGCTGTAATTCCATCACCAATGGGAATTCCTTCTTCCTATTTCAGCCAAGAGGATTCATTAAATATCAAACATTTTTTTAAATGTAAAACTAGTTATGTAATTTACATAATCACTTGCAAGATGGTATGTGGGGCATACCATACAGTGGGGAAATAAGTTTTTCCACCTACAGAGAATGGAGAGGTCTGTATTTTTTTTTATTGTAGATATAATGAAAAAAAATCCAGAAAATAATATTGATGATTTTCAAAATATGAATTAGCATTTTATTGCATGAAATACGTTTTTGATGCCATAGGAAAACAGAACATAATATTTGGTACAGAAACAAATGACAGAGGTCAGACGTTTCCTGTATTTTTTTTACCAGGTTTGCACACACTGCAGCAGGGATTTTGGCCCAGTCCTCCATACAGAACTTCTCCAGATCTTTCAGGTTTTGTGGCTGTCACTTGACAACATTGAGTTTTAGCTCTCTCCAAAGATTTCTGATTGGGTTCAGGTCTAGAGACTGGCTAAACCACTTCAAGACCTTGAACTGATTCAAACAGAGTGTCAGGATTCGAACCTGTGTTCTGATGCCTGGTTCAGAACCACTCAGCTAGTTGAATAGTTGTCTACTGGACTATTGTGTTGAACCTTCTTGTAACCTACTTTGTGTTAGTATTGTGTTTAGTTTACTGAGTACACCCTGTACACCCAGGAGATCTCCTTGCTGGAGATCTTCTTCTAGTTCCTTGGAACATCTTTGCTAACTGCAGACTATTACTATGGTCTCTACGTTCCTGTTCAAGACTGCCAACACAGCTGCCTGCGTTCTATCCGTGTACAGCCTCTAGCATCTTCTGCCTAACCTGACTACTGGACTCCTGCTCCTGTTCCACTAGTATTGTGAATGCATACTAACACCAACAATGGAGTCCATTGGGATACAAGCAAAATCACATTTTTTAACACACCATTCAGACATTAAAGATGAACAAGCATCCTTTCTTATATAAAGTATAGATTTCATTCTTAACCATAATTATTTTTTATTTGAGGCTTGGTGCGAATCTGGTGCTCTGGAGGTGGTAGATGATATGATATTGATTTGGAGACTCATTGGACCAATTCATTAAAACTCTGAATACTAATGACTTCAATTTGAAGTTCACCCCGCACATTGACACCCAAAAAACTGAATTTTTGGATGATTTCATTTCCATAGAGGAAGACAGACTGTCTTCCTCTACCTATAATAAAAATCGATGACGAGAAACAGTTATATTTTACAAGATAGCTGCCATTTACCGAGGCAGCTTCTTACAATATGGTCAGTTACGCCGATTAAGGGCTAGATTGTTAGGTTTTTTTTTAATTTAAGTTTTTAATTTTTGAAAAAAAAAATTATTTTTAATTCTGTTATTTATTATTCTTTATTTAAATAAAATCATCATTCACGTTATTCTCAATTGTATGCCTATAAGAATATAGCAGCATTTAGATGTCCTAAATCTTGGTGCTCTGGGTACTTCATAACAAATTTTTTATATATTTCTTCTGTCTAAACATTCTCTAGACTACTTCAGCAGCACAGATTTTTGATCTCATCAGGTGGGAATGTTAGTAGAGTAGCCCCATAATACACCATTGGGAAAGAAGCTTGGGAGGTCCGCTTCAAAAAAGTAGAAGCTGCCTTGGGTGCGATGTATGTGGAGGTCCAAGTTATGAAACAACAATGGGAGTCTTTTGATCAGATGCAGAGCTGTAATGACTAGGCAAAGTCAAGCTCTGCAGGAATTTCATGAATCCGTGAATACGGTCAGAGCATGTATTGCTCTGCTGGATGTGCAAGGCCTGATTCCCTCTGTTCCATCTCTGAGATTGTCTCCATTTAGATTCCATGGTGATTGAGAAAAATTCAAGGGATTCTTAAACCAGTGCAACCTCTACTTTGACACACATACAAAATCAGTATCCAACCGAGAGATTAAGAGTTCTGTGCTTTATTATTCTATTAACAAACAAAGCTATTGCCTGGGCAAATCGAAAGCGATGACATTTGCCTAAATAATTACAAAGACTTTATGGAATCCATGAAAAGGATGTTCGATAACCCCAACAGAATTATTACAGCAGAGACTACCATATTGGCGTTACGGCAAGGCAGACATTCTGTTGCGGATTATGCCATGGAATTCCGAAGATGGATCGTGGATACCAGCTGAAATGACTCAGCAAGATTATCACTATTATTAAAGATGAATTAGCACAAGCGAAAGCACCCTCAGTTTTCTCTGAATTTATAAATCACTGCATTCAGATTGATACGTCTGACTGAACTTTGACAAGAGAAATGGGGCTTTGCAAAGCGCACAACTGGTCAGCACATTACTACATCACCATTGGGTTTTTAAAAGTCATCTGATAAGCTGTCTCATGAATCTCAACCAGAACCAATGCAAATTGAGGCACTTCAGAAATGGGAGAATGCTGAGCAAAGGGAACATAGGTTTAAAGAAAATCTGTGCGTATATTGCAGGAAATCGGGACACTTCCTTATGAACTGCCCAAATCGCTCTGCAAATCGCCCTCAGATAAAAGTGGCAGCTGTAGTGGATCCTGATGCATCGAATGAAGAGTCTCCTGCTTTAGAGGGGGAACAATCTGCGGTAGAGTGTGTCCATTATATATTATAAGTGACCTCTCAGGTTGAAAAGAAGAAAAAGGACTCACATTACTTTATTCCCCTTAAATTACTGATCAACTCCATGTGGATCTCAACATCAGCTGTTGGAGAAAGTTCAACGAGCAAAGAGCTTCACCAAATTAGATTTGCGGGGTTTATATAGATACAGTAGGAGTACCAAGGGGGGTCCCAAATGAGTTCAAGGCCCACAATAAGACATGGGCAGGTCTAGAGTCCATTATACCCCAGATAGCTATGAGCAAAAATTTTGATTGGGTTAACTGTTTTTATTGTAATCAACAGAGATTTGTGCATTATATCCAAGATGCTTTCCAGAACTGCATGGCTTTGGATATGATCCTTGCTGAGAAGGGAGGAGTCTGTAAGATGGTGGGAGCGGCTTGGTGCATGAACATCCTGGGTGACATCGCCCCCTATGGATCCATCACCCATGCCCTTGAAAAGATTGAAGGACAGTCCAGGGAACTCAAGAGAAACTCAGGAGTGGACACTTTGTGGTTGGGGGATTGGAAGGGTTTCTTGACGTAAGGGGGTGATATTGGAGATTGTGATTTTGCTCTTGTCGCTTATTAGTCGCTTATAAGCTGACTTTGTGGAACTTTTCCCCTACTGTATCCCTGCTGGTGCTCAGCCACAGTGATCTTTGGGTTCTTCTCTCACCATGGCTTTTCGCCGCAGATTGCTTAGTTTGGCTGGCTGGCTTGGTTGAGGGAGGGCTGTGGTCGTCCCAAACCTCTTCCATTTAAGAATTATGGAGGCCACTGAGTTCTTTTTAACCTTGAGTGCTGCAGAAATTCTTTTGTAACCTTGGGCAGGTCTGTACCTCGCTACAATTCTTTCTCTGAGCTGTATGGGTAGTTCCGTAGACCTCATGTTCTCTAACATGCACTGAGAGGTCTTGTATAGAAAGGTCTGTGCCTTTCCCAGTCTAGTCCAATAAATTAAATTAAGCTGGACTCCAATGAAGGAGCAGAACCAGCTTAAGGAGGGTCAGAAGGAAATAAACAGTTAAATATGAGTGTCACAGCAAAAGTTGTAATTACTAATTACCATGTGATTTTTCAGTTTTTCTTTTAATAAATTAGCAAAAATATCTACAATTTCTAAAATTTCATATCAAGATGGGGTGTAGAGTGTCCATTACCAATTGGATGCAATGAAAAGAGTGAAACATTTAAAGGGGTCTCACTACTTTCCATACCCATTTGACATGACATACCTGAGTGCCCACTAGGGTAACATTTGCAGTGCATCGTAGAATTTCTACGAACAGGAGCTGCAGCAGAGAACAGGCTATTTCTATTCACTGTCCTAATCCATACACAACAACATCTAATAGTCTATAATATAAATAATTTATTATTTGTGCACCTGCAATAACCCCCCATTTTTTAAATAAATACCGTCATGATTTTTAGGTACTTTTATCATAGTAATATTATCGTACAAATCGTAGAAGTAGTTGCTGCCAAGAACTGACTACATTTGTCCCTTCTCATGATCCATACTCAGTTAAATCAGTACGGCCAGAAGCATTACAAAGAAACTGATCCTGTGCCCGTAAAAATTACCATTAAAACAAATAAAAAGTTATTTGTGCGAGAAGAAAGTTTCTCTTTGACACCTCGGCATCCCGGCACGGGTTTCCGCAGTTTGCGTTCAGCGCCATACTAGTACATACTAGTACAGCACGAGTGCACGGTATACATCCCATGCATGTCAATTCTAGCCTTTTTGCTCCCTGAGGTGATAAATTCAAATGGCCCCCCACCCAGCAATCACTGTATACAGCTCCCCCAGCAACCACTATATACAGCTCCCAGTAATTATTATATGCAGCTCCCCCAGCAACCACTTTATAGATCTCCCAGTAATCACTATATACAGCTCCCCAACAATCACTATATACAGCTCCCAGAAATCCCTATATACAGCTCCCAGTAATCACTATATACAGCTCCCCCAGCAACCACTATATACAGCCTGCCAGCAACCACTACATACAGCTCCCCCAGCAATCACTATATACAGCTCCCCTAGCAATCACTATACAGCTACCTTAGCAATCATTGTATACAGCTCCCAGTAATCACTATGTACAGCTTCCTCAGCAATAACTGCATACACCCCTCCCCAAAACCACTATATACAGCTCCCCCATCAATCACTGTATAAAGACCCCAATAATCACTATATACAGCTACCCCAGCAATCACTGTATACAGTCCCCAAGCAATAGCCATATATATAGACCCCCAGTAATCACTATGTACATTCCACAGCAATAACTATATACAGCCCCCTAACATTACCTATATACAATCCCACAGCATTAACTATATACTGCCCCCTATAACAACTATATAGAGTCCCCCTATAACTATATATTGGTGCGCAATATCTAATTTTTCTGTGTGTCGGCTGTGCTACTTGTCTGTGAAGTTTGGTGCACATTATCTAATTTTTTCTGGGTGCCGGCTGTGCAGCTTGTCGATGTAGTTTGGTGTACATTATCTATTTTTTTTCTGTGTGCCAACTGTGTGGCTTGTCTGTGTAATTTGTTGTACATTATCTTATTTTTTCTGTGTGCTGGCTGTGCTGTTTATCTGTGTATTTGGGTGCACATTATCTAATTTTTCTGGGGTACATTATCTTATTTTTCTGTGTGTCATATAATCTGTGTACAATGTTTCAATAGATGTACATAGTGTTGAATGCAGACAACATGCTGGTCTCTGCAACAGAGTCAGCTAGTGAGGATGATGTCCCCTTTTACTTCTCCTCCTCTTCATCGTCATCGTCAGTGGAAGAACCCCCGAGATGGCGTTGTTTATACTGAAGTGCCTGGGACTTCTGCTGGAGAAGTGCCTGGGACTTCTACAGGAGAAGTGCTTTGGACTTCCAGGAGAAAAGTGCCTGGAACTTCTTTGGGAGAAGTGACTGAGACTACTAAAAAAGAAGTGACTGGAACTTCCACTGACCTCACTTGGGTAGCCACAGATAATTATGCCCCTCAGGTCCCAGACTTTATGGGTCAACCTGGAATTAAATTTGACACGGCAGGGATCAGAGGTGTGGACTTTTTAAAATATTTTTTTGATGAGGAGCTATTAAATTTAATTGTAGTTCAAAAAAAAACATCTCTATCCTCCACAACATATTGCCCAAAACGCCACTTCATTTTATGCACATTGCCACAGGTGGACCCCTCTCACTGCAGCAGAGATAGAGAAGGATTGGGGCTAGTAAAGAAAGCATCAATCAGGGACTACTGGACTACAGACATTCTGTACCACACCATGATGCTCCACATGTGGATGAGCAGGATGCTCTTTGAAGCCATCCATAAGTTTTGCATTATACCGTCAACACACAGTGCTCACCCAAAGATGACTCCACTTATGATCATTTGTTTAAAGGGAACCTTTCATCAGGAGCCCTTTTTCTGGCTCCCACATGTCCCCATAGAGAAAAGCGTACACATTGCCAAAGAGTTTTTATAGTAAAACTCGCTTTATCCGATAAGTTAGATGAAAGTTTGCCTTTCTATATGCAGAGCTGTGTCCGTAGTCCCATGAGAGTGGCCAGTGAGAAGTGGGGCAGACATGTATGATGTCCTGAGGGAGGAAGCTATAGGGGGAAGAGATATGGGGGACATAGGAGTTTTTTAAAATTTGAAATCGATGACAGAGCCGTTTCCCGAGGGTGGAGGGGAAACCACTCCTCACTGCCCACTCCCATGAGACTAGCTCTGCATACAGAAAGGTAAACTTTCATTTACCGTATATACTCGAGTATAAGCCAACCCGAGTATAAGCCGAGACCCTTAATTTTACCATCAAAAACTGGGAAAACCTATTGACCCGAGTATAAGCCGAGGGTGGCAAATGCATTGGTCACAGACCCCCCCCCCCAGTATATAGCCAGCCTGCCCCCAGTAGTATACAGCCTGCCCCCAGTAGTTTACAGCTTGCCCCCAGTAGTTTACAGCCTGCCCCCAGTAGTATACAGCTTGCCCCCAGTAGTATACAGCTTGCCCCAGTATTATACAGCCTGCCCCAGTAGTATACAGCTTTCCCCAGTAGTATACAGCCTGCCCCCAGTAGTATACAGCTTGCCCCAGTAGTATACAGCAGTAGTATACAGCCTGCCCCCAGTAGTTTACAGCTTGCCCCCAGTAGTATATAGCTTGCCCCAGTAGTATACAGCTTGCCCCAGTAGTATACAGCCTGCCCCCAGTAGTATACAGCTTGCCCCCAGTAGTATACAGCTTGCCCCAGTAGTATGCAGCTTGCCCCCAGTAGCATACAGCTTGCCCCCAGTAATATACAGCCTGCCCCCAGTAATATACAGCCTCCCCCAGTAGTATACAGCTTGCCCCAGGTTATATACAACTTGCCCCCAGTAATATACAGCGAGCCCGGCATTAAAAAAAATAAAATAAACGTATATACTCACCCTCCGGTGGCCCCGATGCGTAGCACTGCTCCCCCGATGTCCGCGCGGGTCCTCTTCAGGCTTCCGCGCCCGTCTTCTTTCTTCTGCTGGGTGCCGCCATTGTTTTTCCTAGTATGACGCGCCGCCTGGGAGAAAAACAATGGCGGCACCTGGCAGAAGAAAGAAGACGGGCGCGGAAGCCTGAAGAGGACCCGCGCGGACATCGGGGGAGCAGCGCTGCACGTCGGGGCCACCAGAGGGTGAGTATATACGTTTATTATTTTTTAAATATTTTTTAAGTATGCATGTTATGTATTGACTCGTGTATAAGCCAAGGGGACGTTTTTCAGCACATTTTTTGTGCTGAAAAACTCGGCTTATACACGAGTATATACGGTAAATTATCTTTTTTTTCAGAAAAAGACAGTTTTACCATAAAAACTTTTTGTCAATGTGCACACAATGTGGGACACAAGGGAGCCAGAAAAAGAGCTCCTGATGACAGGTTCCCTTTAAGGTCAGGCCCATATTAGACCATTTTAGTGCCAAGTTTGTCCAGGCCTATACCCCTGCAAAATATGTGGACATAGACAAATCCCTGGTACAATTTAAAGGGAAACTTCAATTTTGCCAGTATCCTGACAAATAAGAGGACAAGGTATGGTGTGAAGAGGCATAAGCTGTTAAAGTACAGCAGGGTAAACTTACAGGTTCAAGGTATATGAAGGGAAGGACTCCACAATGGTGCCACCAGAATGACCCCCCTTCCTGACAATTATTGGAAAAATAGTGTGATTTGGTGCACCCACTATGGGACAGGGCTACCCCCTCTACCTTGACAATTTTTACACTACCACTAAAGAATTCAAGTGCCAAAAGCTGCGGCATTTGGCACTGTTATAAAAAGAGTCTCCAGAAGTTGCTGCTAGAAAAAAAACTTAGAAGGCACGAGAGCCGGGCACTATGGGGCACTATATACAACCTCTGGAAGCGAGGCCACAACACGTTTTGTACCAGGGCAACACTTTCCACAAGAAGTTCACCAAACTTCCAAGAAGGGAATGACACAGAAAAGCTACAGGGTTTGCTCCAAAAGAGGCATTCGGAAGGACACCATTTACCATTCTGATATATGCCCCCAAAAACCAGGACTGTATATGAAAGAGTGCTTTCGTATTTAAAACCAAGATCGGCTTTCTTGAAGCAAAGCCTATCGAAGCACTTAACCCTTGAACATGGAAGAGATTTTGATGTCATTAGAGTGACCCCTGTTGAACAGATATACACAGGACTGAATCTTATTGGATCTATAAATTAAGCACCTTGACCCAGAACGGCCGAAATTTATAGTATTTCCCCTACTTACCTTTATCATCTGCTCTCTGCCATCGCTCTGAATCTTCTATGGGAGCTACGCGAATTGGGGCACATTGGGGTCCGCGGACTGCGATTTTTCCTTTTTGCAACGAATTGCCCCGGGTTTTTGGCGCACGCGATCTGATTGCATGCGACAGAAGTCAGGGGGCGTGCCGTCGGACAACCCGACTGATTCGGACAAACCGTGGAATATAAAAACGAAATTGTGTCGCAAGATCAAGCACTTACATGCACTATGAAGAAGAAGGTGAACTCCAGCGGACCTCAGCGGGGAAACAACACATGAAGAAATTAAACGCACAAACTTAGTGAATCGCGGCAGCCCGAATCCTCGTCGGACAACACACAGTGGGGATCGCGACAGGACCGGGTAAGTAAATCTGCCCCATTAAGTTTGACCCTTATGGTGATCCATAGTTGAAGCAGTGCCCATCTCCCTCTGACATTGACTGATCGCAACTTCCATTAACTATTATATTAGGATTTTGCAACTCATAGGTAGGTGTAGATCTTGTTTTGGGCTCTATACTTTGATTTCCCAATAGTTTTGGCTGAGAAAAATAATTAAAAATCCCGATTGACTCAAGTAATGTTTAACCATATGTTAATATTATACTTTGTTTCTCTTGAAACCTTTACTCCTGTTGATGTCTTTTTATGGAATTGATTATAATTAGAGATGAGCGAACACACTCGTCCGAGCTTGATGCTCGTTCGAGCATTAGCGTACTCGAAACTGCTCGTTGCTCGGATGAGTATTTCGCCAGCTCGAGAAAATGGCATCTCCCGCCGTTGTGATTTTTGGCGGCCAGAAACAGAGCCAATCACAAGCCAGGAGACTCTGCACTTCACCCAGCATGACGTGGTACCCTTACACGTCGATAGCAGTGGTTGGCTGGCCTGATCAGGTGACCCTGAAATAGACTAGCCCCTGCCCGCGATGCTCGGATCATTCTCTGTCTGGATGCCGTTAGGGAGAGAGCTGCTGCTGGTCAGGGAAAGCGTTAGGGTGTTCTATTAGAATAGTGTTAGGCAGGAGTGATTCTACAAGAACCCAACAGCCCTTCTTAGGCCTACAATAACGTTATATATTTTTTTTTTATTTGCTTGTGGCTGGGCTTGCTGGCACTAGTAGTGCAGCTAGTACCATATTGTGAGGAATTTGCAGGGAGACTTGCAACCGTTGTGTTTAGTTCCTAGTGACACACATATCCACCTCAAACACCGAAGTGGGACAATTTATTAGGGGTTTGATTTGAATTAGGCACAGTCACAGCCATAGCAATAGGATAGCATCGTTTTGTTTAAAAAAAAAAAAAAATTTACAGTTTACACTTTAATTTTGAAAATGTTTATGTTGCCATTTGTCCACCAGTCAGTCTTCCACGAAGTCCACCCATGTCACCGAAATCAGCACTCCTCCACCTTAGCTTCCTTCCCCCCAGTCTTCCCCCTCCCAGGAAAATTTGGCATTTGAACCGGCATACTCTGAGGAACTGTTTTCTGGACCCATCCCAGAGTCACAAACCACTTGTCCGGTTGCTGCTGAGCTATTTTCCGATGCCCAGGAGGAGGATGATGAGGTGACAGACCCAAGCTGGGTTGATAGGCCGGGTGAACACAGTGCTTCTGAGACGGAGGCGAGTCCTATACCAGAACAGGTTGGAAGAGGCAGTGGTGGGGCCAGACGGAGAGGCAGGGCCAGAGCTGGTGCATCAGCGCCAAATGTTTCACGTAGTCAAGCTCCCGTGGCGAGGGCTAGATTTTCAGAAGTCTGGAGGTTCTTTAAAGAAACACTGGATGACCGACAGACTGTGGTGTGCAACCTGTGCCAAACCAGGATCAGCAGGGGTTCCACCACTACTAGCTTAACTACCACCAGTATGCGCAAGCATATGAATGCTAAACACCCCACTCAATGGCACCAAGCCCGTTCACCTCCGGCCGGGCACACCACTGCTCCTTCCCCTGTGTCATCTGCTAGTCAGCCCCCTGACCAGGACCCCGGCCCAAACACCTCCCGTGCGAAAACCCCATCTTCGCCTCCACGATCCTCCACAGCATCCACCAGCGTTCAGCTCTCCATAACCCAGACGCTGGAGCGCAAAAGGAAGTATAGTGCAACCCACCCACACGCTCAAGCCCTCAACGTCCACATCTCCAAACTGCTTAGCCTGGAGATGCTGCCCTATAGGCTGGTAGAGACCGAGGCCTTTCGAAACCTCATGGCAGTGGCCGCCCCTCGGTATTCGGTCCCCAGCCGCCACTACTTTTCCCGATGTGCCGTCCCAGCCCTGCACAAGCACGTGTCAGACAACATCATCCGTGCCCTGACCAACGCCATTTCTGACAAGGTCCATCTGACCACGGAAGCGTGGACGAGTGCTGCCGGGCAGAGCCACTATATATCGCTGCCGGCACATTGGGTTAACTTGGTGGAGGCTGGGACCGAGTCTGACCCTGGGGATGGTCATATACTGCCGACGCCGAGGATTGCAGGGCCTACCTCGGTCCAGGTCTCAAAGGCCTACTATGCCTCCTCCCACCCCTCCTCCACCTCCTCCTCCGAATTACCATCCGTGGGCATGGTGCCATCAGTCGGTATTTCTAGGCACAGCAGCAGTGCCAAGCGACAGCAGGCGGTGCTCAAACTGCTGAGCCTAGGCACACCGCCCAAGAGCTATTACAGGGCATCACGGTGCAGACTGATCCGTGGCTGGCACCGCTGAACCTGAAGCCAGAAGAGGGGACCATTGTTCAGTCCTTCACTGTTCAGCGTGTATGGGCAGAAGAAGAGGGGTTGGAGGAGGAGGAAATGGAGAGTCAGGCCAGTGAGGGGAGTGAATTCTTGCGCGTTGGTACTCTGGCGCATATGGCAGATTTCATGCTAGGCTGCCTATCCCGTGACCCTCGTGTTCAAAGAATTTATTCCAGCACCGATTAATGGGTATTCACTCTCCTGGACCCACGGTACAAGCAAAATCTTTCCACTCTCATCCCTGGAGAGGAAAGGAGTGTGAGAATGCATGAATACCAGCAGGCCCTGAGGCACAAGCTGAAACAGTATTTCCCTTTTGACAGCGCTAGCGGCAGAGGGCGTACTTCTGCGGGACAAGTAGCGAGGGAGAGTAGGCAAGCAGGCAGCTTGTCCAGCACTGGCAGGGGTACGCTTTACAAGGCCTTTGCCAGTTTTATGTCACCCCAGCAAGACACTGTCACCTGTCCCCAGTCTCGGCAGAGTAGGGCTGATCTTTACAGAAAGATGGTGAGGGAGTACGTAGCTGACCATACCATCGTCCTAAATGATCACACAGCTCCCTACAACTACTGGGTTTCAAAGCTGGACATGTGGCACGAACTGGCGCTGTACGCCTTGGAGGTTCTTTCCTGCCCTGCCGCTAGCGTGTTGTCCGAGCGGGTTTTCAGTGCAGCTGGTGGCATCATCACCGATAAGCGTACACGCCTGACGACGGACAGTGCTGACAGGCTGACGCTTATCAAGATGAATAAAGCCTGGATTTCTCAGGATTTCCATTCTCCACCAGATGAAAGAAGCTCAACCAAAATAATGTATGCACTCCTCCTCCTCATTATCCTCCTTCTCCTCCTCTTTGTACACTAAAGCAGAGGAAACTGGCTATTTTTTGCCAGGGCCAACTGGCTCTAGCTATAGTACTCTATGTATTTAATTTTTCTGGAGGGCCACCTACCCGGTCCTCTGTTTTAAACAATATTTGGGAGTGCCACATACAGGCACTCAATCTATTCAATTTTTCTGGAGGGCCACCTACCTGCTCCTCTGGTTTGAAAACTTTTTTGGACTGCCACATACAGGCACTCAATCTATTTAATTTTTCTGGAGGACCACCTACCTGCTCCTCTGGTTTGAAAACTTTTTTGGACTGCCACATACAGGCACTATCCAAATTAAATTGTCTCCATTGCTACCTCCACACGTCATCGCCGTAGCTGCCTCCAAAAGTCGTCCATATAGCTGCCACCATACATCGTCCCGTTAGCAAACGAGCTGTACCAGGCAGAATTTTGGGTTGTTTTCATGGCTTCCACATTAAACTTGTTAACTCTGTCGCCACCCTACTGTGTTATCCACAAAATATACTGGCAAACTTTTATCATTTACCGATATTATTTCAGCGCTTCTTGCGGATCTGTTTACATTCCCCTCACCCGCCATAACTAAAACTTATAAGAACACTACTACACTTGATCTTATACAAAAGGTTCTTAGAAGTGCTGTTTGGGGAGTAGCCGAGAGACAGGGGCTTGGATAGGCGAAAGCTCGTCTGGCAGCGGAGCGCCAGCTCCATCCCAAGATCCAACTAACATAGTTTTAACTGCAGCACCTTTAATCTACTACTAGTTCACTGCCTCCATACATCGTCCCCTTATCAAACGAGCTGTGTCAGACAGAATTTTTGGTTGTTTTCATGGCTTCCACATCAAACTTGTTAACTTTGTCGCCACCCTGCTGTGATATCCACAAAATATACTGGCAAACTTTTATCATTTACCGATATCATTTCAGCGGTTCTTGCGCATCTGTTTACATTCCCCTCACCCGCCATAACCCAAACTTATAAGAACACTACTACACTTGATCTTATACAAAAGGTTCTTAGAAGCGCTGTTTGGGGAGTAGCCGAGAGACAGGGGCTTGGATAGGCGAAAGCTCGCCTGGCAGCGGAGCGCCAGCACCATCCCAAGATCTAACTAACATAGTTTTAACTGCAGCACCATTAATCTACTACTACTTCACTGCCTCCAAACATCGTCCCCTTATCAAACGAGCTGTGTCAGGCAGAATTTTCAGGTGTTTCACCAGATACATAGTGGAACTCGGCCCATCTGTCGCCGCCATGCTGGAGACCTGAAGTTGCAATCATAGCAGCGCAATATGGATGCCCCATACTGTCGCTCTTAATCATGGAACCATTTCCGAAAAAACAATTAAAAATAGAACCACTATGCTATTCCATTATTCCTAGGTGAAATATTCAAACGACCCGGCCTGCTTTGAAAATTAATTTTTTTTTCAAAGTAAACGCTTCTGGCCCCCAGGCCCATTTTGGGTGGGGAGGAACCGAGAGACTGGGGCTTGGACAGGCGAAAGCTCGCCTGGCAGCGGAGCGCCAGCTCCATCCCAAGATTAGGCAGCCTCAGAGGCATCCATGCATGCTGCCCCTGCTGTTTCCTGTCCATTTTGCCTCCACGATCCTCCACAGCATCCACCAATGTCTCCATGCGCAACTTTCAACTCTCTATACCCCAGACGCTGGAGCACGAGACGATATGCAGCACATCATCCCCTTATCAAACGAGCTGTGTCAGGCAGAATTTTCAGGTGTTTCACCAGATACATAGTGGAACTAGGCCCATCTGTCACTGCCATGCTGGAGACCTGAAGTTGCAATCATAGCAGCGCAATATGGATGCCCCATACTGTCGCTCTTAATCATGGAAGTCGTCTCCATGGCTGCCTCCACATGTCGTCCCCTTATCAAAAGAGCTGTGTCAGGCTAATTTTTCAGGTGTTTCACCAGATATGTTATGGAACTTGGTCACTATGTCGCCACCATGCTGTGTTATCGACTAAATATACCGTCAACCTTTTGTTCACATAGGAAATCATTTCAACGCTTCTTGCTCACCTCCTTTGGTTCCTCTCTGCCACCCATTGGTTTGAAGCTTGAGTCCATTTAGGGTATGTTGCCATGCCACTCTCTAGCCTGCCGCTGCTGCCGCTGCCTCTGCATGCCGTCCCCTATAGTGTCAGGGTCAATTATTGGATGTTTTAGATGCTATCTAGCCTCATTCAGTCACTCTGTCATGGCCATGATGTTGCCCATAATTTTGGCATAATGGTGTGATTAAGCAGCCTCAGAGGCATCCATACATGCTGCCCCTGCTGTTTCCTGTCCATTTCTGTGGTGTTTCCATCCTTTTCTGAGGTTCCCAGGTGTTTGGCCAAGCTTCCCTGTGCAGAGCCTTGGTCCCCTTGAAAAATGCTCGAGTCTTCCATTGACTCGAGCAAAGTTCGTCTCGAATAACGAGCACCCGAGCATTTTAGTGCTCGCTCATCTCTAATTATAATGTATTCCTCTTAATGCTGTGTATTAATTTTATTGGTTTTATTATCACCTGTGGTGTGAACTATGACCTACCGGTTCCCCGCGTGACTTTGCTGTAGTTTCCGGTTCCTCTTTTCTTGTTTGTTTTTTTTAACTTTTAGTGTGTATATAGATTGAATTTTTAACAACTGTATTATGCCTGATGAAAGCTCCAATCTGGAGCTGAAACGCACTGCATGTCTGCAATAAAACCTTGAAACCATCACGAGTCTCCAATGATCCATTGGATGCACCAAGCGCCGGTCCTCTCCTCCCCTTCTCCTTCATGGGTATTTGTATCTTCTACCACGGTTACCCTGGTTCCTGGTCCGGGTCAAATGTGGAACTACACGGGACTGGCTGCTGCAAATTTCTCAGGCTAACCTTTCAACTGACCGAAGGTGAGATCTTATAATTTCTTTTTTATCTATCATATCCACGCAGTAATACACTAGGGTAGCACCTCTGTGTTTGTGCTCATCTCCTTGTGGCCGGACACACGGATCCTTCCGTCTGTCCCTTCTCTCCAGGTACCTCTGATCCTATCTTTAATTCTTGACTTCTTTATTTATTTATGTTTTTACTTTTTCTTGTAGTCCAAATTAAATATATGAACACATTTCAATACACTGCAATACTGTATGCTAGCCGCTGCATAAGATGAAATACAGACTGTTAGATCATGCCTCCAGCAAGATCTGGAAGTCACATGCCAACGACAGTTTCATGAGCCTAAGTTAGGTCCTTGACTTTCCCTCTGAGCAGGTGGCATCACAATTTCTCTGGCACCATTCACACCTCTGGCATGGTACAAGCAGTGCGTGGGGAGATGAGTAGGATTATTGTAATGAGTCATGCACTGCCTATTCATGCCCTAGCAGAAGCTGTGATGCTAATGTAGGATGTGAATAGGTAGTGCAGTGGCAGTAAACGGTTAAGGAGGACCTGTCACAAACTCGCCAAGTATTAAATTTTGAATGAAATCATTTGACTGCTGCTTTGCTAGCAGTTTATCTTTTACTACTATTCAAAAGAAATGACCCTGGACATTTATATGTACTACTGTAATACTAGCTAAATACCAACTTGATCACACAGCAGCAATTTTACTTGGTGACAGGTCCCCTTTCAGTTCACAGTATCAGGCTTGCTTAGTATTAAACATTTCAAGAAATACTTCTTCTAGTCTTTAGTAGAAATCCAGTATGTAAATTAGTTCACCATGGTAATTCTAAATATGACAAAATTGTGTATAAATTGTTTAGTTATCAAAATAAAAATGGAACAGTAAGCAGTCCTCATCGGCTTACCACACTGTATATCTTGCGGTCCTATAATATATAGAAAGGATATTTATTTTTCTTGTACAAATAAGTTTTCTCTGCCTGCAAATATTCAAACCTTTGGCTCAATTGCCTGTGAACAGAGTATCTGAATTTCCATTAACAGGGGATTTGAAATGCACTGGGTTTTTTTATTCTGAATGATGGGGAAAAGCAGTGAAGCGTCCTGTAATTAGACTGTGAATTATGTATTTCCGTACTGTCAGCATAAGGCAGCTGTACACGGCCAGAAAATTTCTAGTGGGCGTCTCTGGTTTTTATTTTCAGGGCCTTATTGTCTGGCAGCTGAATGTGTTTGGGTAATGATGTATTCAGAAAATATGTACATATTTCCATTTTACTGGGCGATTGCTAGAAATTCCTTACCGAGTGTTCAATATTGACAACAAAGAATGGCAGGGAAAAAAAATCTTCATGCCTTGCTAATGCGCCGAATAATGTTCTAGATTACAAGGATGTCAGGACTGAATGAATTACAAATCACAGTTATAGATTTTAGGTAAAATATTCTTCTTGTAATATTCTTGTAATACCACTGATATATATGGATGCAATCATACATATTACTGAGCTGTTTCATCCAAGAAAATATATTACTTTTAATTACATTTAAGTAATGAGTGTCTTCTTCACCATTCATTTTGCTTTATAATGCTCATCTGATATATAAGTACAATTACTAAAAATGTAGCTTTAACCATTACTAACTAAGCAACAAATCTACATAAAGTCAATTAAATGTAAGTTATTTGGTGTTTGAATAATTTTTATTTTAAGATTGTATCTGAAAAAATATGTTTAGATTGTACTAGGAGATTACTCTAAATCATTTAAAATGCATTCAACAGGTGTTGACATATTTCCACGAACATCTGCCTACATCCTAAATCAGCAACTGCACACATTACTGTTCCACTGGCAACTATGCATAAGGAATAACTTAAGAATTTCGAAAATTGGAATTTCTATCTTTTATGTTATATTATATATATATATTTTGTGTGCGTGTTATTTTTGTTTTGTTTTTTGTTTTACATTTTTTCTGACCACATACGGTTGTTGAAATCTAGAAAGTCTGATTGATAATAAATGCTAATATTGCATCTCAGCCAATAGTCACTATTCAGGTAGTTTCAGTATCACACAAGTCAATCTATTAGTTCAGCTAAAGGTGTCATATAAAATGGAACTTACACTCATTAAAGACATAGACAACATGTCAAACTTTGTCCACAGACATAAATAATTTGATCAAAAAAGATACAATGGAGAGCGCATGCACTCAGGCTTGATGGCGGACGCGTCTCTTTGAGCTCCGCTATTGCTGGCGGCCGCACGGCGACTATCGGCTATAATGAGAGCCGGACGGAGCTCGAATCCGCAGAAATAAGTGGCGGAGGATTACAGGCTCGAGATTATGCCTGGGGGAAGCAGAAAGATGGGGCTGGGAGCCGGTAATATACTGCCGACTCCGGCGTGGGAGGAAGCACAGCGTTCCCGCCAGAGTGTGAGAGCAGCACAGCAGCATCCCCAGCAGTCCAACACTCACAGTCCGGCTTCACTACACCAGGAGGAGGAGATTTTAATGTGGTCCCAGGCGCCCAAGGTATTACAAATACCCCAGACCTGTTTATAGCCTCTCCGGCCTCTACAGCCTCTTCCCTGGACCACGCAATGGCGGCGGCCATTTTCAGTCAGCAGTTCTCTGACTCTGCAGGGGATCCACAACAGGCCCCCACAGCCCCTCTGTACTCAGCAGACAGTGTGTTGTTGGCTCGTTTTTCACATATGCTACAAAGTGAACTAGCAAAAGCGTGCTCACAAATAGCTTCTGATCTTAAAGGGTACTTCCATTCTATAGGATCCAGAATAGAGGCAATTGAGAATAAAGTGGATAAACCTGGAACAAGGGTGAATCAGAATTGTGATTGCATTGCTGATATACACTCACTGGCCACTTTATTAGGTACACCATGCTAGTAATGGGTTGGACCCCCTTTTGCCTTCAGAACTGTAGCCTCAGTTTCCTGTTCTTAGCTGAAAGGAGTGGCACCCGGTGTGGTCTTCTGCTGCTGTAGCCCATCTGCCTCAAAGTTCGACGTGCTGTACGTTCAGAGATGCTCTTCTGTCTACCTTGGTTGTAATGGGTGGCGATTTGAGTCACTGTTGCCTTCTATCAGCTCGAACCAATCTGCCCATTCTCCTCTGGCATCAACAAGGCATTTCCGCCCACAGAGCTGCCGCTCACTGGATGTTTTTTCTTTTTCGGACCATTCTCTGTAAACCCTAGAGATGGTTGTGCGTGAAAATCCCAGTAGATCAGCAGTTTCTGAAATACTCAGACCAGCCCTTCTGGCACCAACAACCATGCTACGTTCAAAGGCACTCAAATCACCTTTCTTCCCCATACTGATGCTCGGTTTGAACTGAAGGAGATTGTCTTGACCATGTCTACATGCCCAAATGCACTGAGTTGCCGCCATGTGATTGGCTGATTAGAAATTAAGTGTTAACGAGCAGTTGGACAGGTGTACCTAATAAAGTGGCCGGAGAGTGTATATGTGCAACTGGAGGAAGCGCAACTGAAAATAGAAGACCTAGAAAACAGGTCTAGGAGGGGTAACTTTTGTATAAGAGGTGTTCCCGAAACTCATACAGATGCAACTAAAGTGGTCCAAGACCTGATTCAGTTACTTATCCCAGACTTTTCTGATCCTTTTTGTGAAATTGACCGAGCACATCGTGCTTGAACAGCACCTAGGGAGGACGGTCTCCGAAGGGACATTGTAGTAAAACCTCACTTCTTTACAGTAAAAGCGTCTGGGAACAAGATGCCAAATATAGGTGGGCTTTCCCAATTTGGCTGATTTTCAAACACCAAAATAGGTCACACGGTTTTGCCACCTTCTCAGAAGGAGAATCTCTGCTATTGAAGTTGGGCCTAATTAAACGGAATCATCAGAAGTTACTCCCATCCTCGATCACTACTGCTGTGGACACGGACCCACCTCTTCAACCCTTATGGCGCACAAAGACGAAGAAAAAGAAGTGATTGTATACATGGGTTGAAGGGTGAATGTATTTTGTATTTACTGTTCTTTTTCATCAGTAGATGCCTTGCCATCACTAACAATGAAAATCCGTAGCTCCCTATGCAAAAATATGATGCAAAATGTTGATTAGACTAAGTCTAACTGGTTATTTAATCACCCTTAAGGTGGTAAATTTAGAGTGTTTATTATAAGTGCTGAGTTATAGTTTTCTGTTAGCTCTATATGTAATGCTTTCCATTCAGCCTAAGCGCAGAAGATCAGCCAATGGGCCTCAGGGGGCCATATGCCCTCTCCTGAGATGTCAGAAGGGATACGCGGCCTTAAGCTGGTTCTAGGCGGAACTCCCCTGACCTCTAGCAATTCCAGATCTTTATTAAGATTGTTACAGTTGTAACAGGAAATGTGAGTCTTGATTGTTTTTCTCCTACCCCTTTTTCCTCCCTTTCTGACCTTACCACCGTACCTAAAGATAGAGGGTCCCTGAGAGAGATAACTCAGCCTTATCCGCATTGGAAAGGTAATGGATAAAAGACTCTTTCACTCTTCTCATTCATAATGTCCAGGAGCTTAAAGGGGTATTCTCGCCTGGGCATTCACATTCAGTTTCACTAATCTTCCATTTATAAACATTTCTTCAATTGGATGTTATTAAAAAAAATGTTCCTGTGTGAAGATAATTTCTCATAAATGTAGCCGCTGTCCCTTAGAAACGAGATAGCTTCCTCGGTTACGACCACGTCACACTCTGGCAGCGGTGGCCAGACATGAGCTATTGAGTCTTGTCTGACCTCCTGGATTCAGCAATCATTACCAGAGGATGGCTGTGGGTCATGTAGTAAATCCCGGACATTTCATATACAAAAACAATTTGTTTCTTTGTGCAATCCCTCTAGCAGACGTGGCCGTATCCGAGGAATCCATCTCGTTTCTAAGGGACAAAATGACTACATTTATGAGAAATTATCTTCACACAGGAAAATTTTTTTTAATAACATCTAATTGAAGTAATGTTTATATATGGCAGATTTATCAAACTGAATGTGAATGCCAAGGCGAGAATACCCCTTTAATGCGCCGGCTAAGAGGAAAATGTCTTTCAAATCTTATTAAGCTCTGAAGACAGATATTGTATTTTTACTGGAATTGCATTTTTCTAGATCATCATGTCCAAAATATGTGGCGGCTAACTATCCTTTTCCGTTTTTAGCATTGGCCAAGGAATAAAATAGAGGAGTGGGCATCTTCATGTCGAAAAATGTGCCGTTTGTCCATCATATTACAATAGCGGACTTAAAAGGTTGTTTTATTCTGGTTGCAGTTACCATCCATGAACAAGCGGTTTTTTTTCTTAACTATTATGCCCCTAATGTGGACAAGTTGCAGTTCTTTCGGGGTATGTTCCAAAAGCTATCGGCTCACCTGCAAGGGGCCGTGTTTGTAGGATGCGACTCTGATTTAGCTCTAATTTATCCTGGATAGGTCCGCACCTCGTTCTACTCTTCGTGCCCCTTCTCAGTCTAGTACAGATCTGGCCACCCTTCTTCATTCCCACAATTTCATAGATGCTTGGAGATCTTGTCACCCTAGTGATCGTGATCACACAAACTTTTCGGCAGCACATAGAACATATTACCATATAGATCACATTTTTCTAGGCCCCCTCTTGATTCCCAAAATCAGAAAGGAAACTATCTTTCCCATGGCCAGGTCTGACCATGACCCAGTGGTAATATCTTTGGATCCTATGTGGTTCAGATCCCCTCACATTTTGTGGCGCTTAAATGAATATGTGATGACTGATCCTAGTATGTTTACAGAGCTAACTGAGGCAGTTAATACATATTTCACTGAAAAAGTGCCAGAGGAGGCTTCCATTGGGAATCACAGAAAATTGTAATTAGAGGGGAACTCATGGAGATGGCTGCGAGATTTAAAAAAAGGAAAGATGTGTTATTAAGAGACAAAGAAAAAGCCTATATAGAATTAGTTCAGGAGCATAAAGCCAATCCCAACACTGATTTAAGTAGAGAAATAGAAGTAGCAATAACTGAGCTGAATCTGTGCCTCACTACCTGGGAACACGTTATTGGCTAGAAATCTTAATCCCTTACCTCAGTCATGTACAATTCTTAGGCTCTGCCTCCCATCGGGTGCATTATCTCAACATCCCAGGGATGTGACAGGAGAATTTGCCCGGATCTTTTCAAAATTATATAGTAACAATAGTGGATTTGACGCCACCAGGGCTGAGGAAATGTTTGACCGCCTTTCAATCCCTTCCTTGTCAGAAGCCCATAGGCAAAAGATAGCCCAATTACATTACAGGAAGTGGAGGAAGCGATCAGAACTCTCAAACTTTCTAAAGCTCCAGGCCCTGATGGTTTCACAAGATTTTACTTCAAAAAGTTCAGTGCAATCCTGAGGCCACATTTAGTGAAATATTATAACCAATTATTTGATGGATGCAGTGGTGTAACTAGGAGAGACAGGGCCCCCTAGCAGGCTACTGAACGGGGCCCCCCTTCCCACTTAAAAAATATACATATTAGTATACTCACACATATAAATACACTCATGTGCAAATACACATACATACAGTGCCATATGCAACATACTCACATACAATGTATACAGACACCATATACACATCATAGTATATGTTATATACATATTATGCTGGACATGTGCAGTACAATATAGATATGATGGTGCACATCCTCCATTCTTTATTGTGTCAGGTCAGATGACGAGGCCCCCTGACACTGAGGGCCCCATAGCGACTGCTATGTTTGCTACCGCTGTAGTCACGCCCCTGGATGGATGTCTCCTGTTGCCTGACTCCCTGTAGGCAATGATCTCAGCCATACCCAAACCTGATAGAGACCATTCCTCATGTCAAAATCTTTGATGAATGTAGATATTAAGAAGTTGACAAAGGTCATGGCTACTAGGATTAATTAATTTTTTTCCCATTATATTCACCCTGATCAGGTGGGTTTCATCCCTGGCCGTCAAGTGGGAGACCAAACTCATAGACTGATTGATCAAATTTACTTAGCAAAACATGGATGGGGAAAGAAGCCCATAGATAATATCATGTACCTTTCACTTGATCTACACAAAGCTTTCAATTCTACAGACTGGGACTAATTGAGGTTTACACTGGGTAGATGGGGTTTTGGCGATAAATTCCTGGTCTTGTCCCAGGTTTTATATTCTTCTCCATCGGCAAGAGTTAATGTAGGGGGGTATCTATCAGCATCCTTTCCGATACTCAGGGGAACGCGCCAGGGATGCCCACTGTCCCCTAGACTTTTTATTCTGGCAATAGAACCCTTGGCCCACCTGATCAGGTCAAATGTGAATATTAGGGGACAAGAAGTTGGGGACGTGTCGCACAAGTGCGCTCTTTTTGCAGATGATATCTTAATAATGCTATCCTCTCCTCTCACCTCACTCCCTAAGTAATGTGTTCGGCTCTATCGTGCTTGAAGGTAACTCATGACAAATCTCTAGCCTTGAACGTCTTGGGACCTCCCTCCATGGCTAAACTCCTGCAGTAAAATTTTAATTTTCAATGCAAGGAGGATAAAATCCCTTATCTAGGAATGTTCTTGCCGCCCTCTATTGATGCTCTATTTGCAGCTAACTAAAAACCACTTTTTCATAGCCTGAGAAGGGACATGCATAGGTGGGCCAACCTAAGTCTTTCACGGCTGGGCCGAATCTCGGCTGTAAAGATGACCCTACTACCAAAATTACTATACTGTTTTCAAACGGTCCCAATCTATGTACCTATTTATAGTTTAAAATCTCTTCAAAGAGATATACATAAATTTATTTGCGGACCTAGAAGAAGCAGAATCTCAGCAAATACGATGTACACGTCTAAGATCCAGGGTGGCCGGTGCACACTCCTCTCTTCCGTGCTTTCCATTTGGGACAGGGTCAAACACATCTATGGACTACAGTCCCCACATATTCCTGTAGCGAGAATTTTAAATAACCCTAGATTTGTTCCAGGCCTCCAACCCAGTCAATTTAAGTGGTGGACGAATAAGGGGACTAGATAGACCCTTAGATAGACTAGATCTTAGATCAAGAGAATACTATAAGTTTAAATACCATATGACGATAATACGATAATTTGGATGATCTATTTCATCCTACGTCCTTAAGCAGTTAGTTATATATTTTTTCTTTATAAAATTAGCTCATAAATCACTAAAAATGTGAAAAAATAAGCCTTTTTGTAATTTTTAAAGTTTATTTTAAATAAGTAGTAAAACTGAATAAACTTTTACCAAAATATGTTATAAATGTGTAGAGCATCTTTTCATCACCCTTTCCCAAAGTTCAGCTCACAGTTTGCAGTACTGCACCCTCTGCATTTGTAGCAAGTTGTTCCTGCAGCTTCCGCCTTTACCTTTCACACACCTAAATATCCTGAACCATGGCACCTAGAAATACAATTCAGGTGCCAAGGACCATGAGATATAGCCATCTAAAGTTGGCCAGAAACTTGACTGGGTTTGTCCCCCAAAAAAAGGATTGCTTGTTCAAGACAATTTATAAGAAACAAAAAGTTAAAAACACTTCATGAAGTTTCTAAAAATAATTAATTAAATAAAGTAAAAGTCCTCTAAACAACAATATTTCACATACCCTTCTAATAAAGTACAAAAAACACAAAATCACAAACCATATTTACGTGCATAACAATCTATCCAATAAATCGTAATCTTATTATTGGATCAGCTTGGTAAATTTTTCATTAAAAAGTTTCCAAAAAGTGCAAAAAAAGTAATGTGTACCAATATGGTACAGCTGAAAAAAATAACTCAACAACAACAACGTTATGTACCTGAAAAATGTCTCAGCAAAATGGCATTACAAAAACAAATGAGATTTTCTCTTTATTAGTTTTTCTTCAGTAAAATTGTAAAAATATATAAATGAGGTATCACCGTAATCATAGTGATGTGTAGAATAAAGATAACATATTATTTTTATGTTACAGTGAACAGCCCCCAAAAAATGCAAAAAAATAGAAAACCAGAATTGACTATTTTCTTTTACTCCATACAGTTAATAAAATCTCATCAATAAGCTAAAGACCCACTAAAATGAAGTGTTCAGAAATTTCATCTAATCTCACAGTAAAAAAATAAAGATTATATAGCCTTTAAAAAGTGGCAAAGCAAATCTACTCTGAATGGTGCACAGTCCCTTCAATGCCATTGGGTGTGCAATCTTCAGGGGCACCGATCCGCGCAATCTTTGGGGGCACCGATCGAGGCAATGTCAGCCCTGAGGTCTGAACAGGACTGCCTGTAAGATCCCACCTGTGACCGGTTCTTACAGTTACAGTGTCAGTCTATGCATGTACGTAGGCTGACTCAGCTAATACTCTGCAATACATCAGTACATCAGATGATTGCTTGTTCATATCCCATGGTGGAACTAATTAAAAAGCAAAAATAAATATTAAAAATTTTTAAAAAATTATTAAAAATGCCCATAATCCCCATTAACACATAAAATGACATATAACGTGAAAAAAAAGTCAAAATCATAACACAATCCCCACACATATAGTATCTGTCATCTGCTCCTGTGACCCAGGACTCGCAGGTGCACCCGTGCCCCTTTCTGCTCCCCAGGATCCCCGCTGTCTGTATCACCTTGCCTCGATCCAGCCCTGGCTCCTGCTGTCCGGCGTGTGCATTCCTGCCTCCTAGGGCGTGCATGCGCCCACTTCCGGAGATTTAAAAGGGTCAACGTGCCGATATTTGCTGCTGGCCAACTGCCCATTCTGTTAAATTTTCATCCCCTTCCTGTGTCCCCTACCAGATCTTTGTGCTTCTATGCCTGAGAGAAAGCTGTATTCCTTGCCCTTTGCAATTATACTGATTTCCCTTTGTGACCTCGTTTCCGTTCCTGACTTCACTCCTGTGCTGCCTGTCCTGACCTACCACTACGTCCCCGACTCTGATACTGTGCTGCCTATCTCGACCTCCTGCCTGTCCCTGAGGCTTTTGCCTTACAATTTTGTACCACGCCTTGGCTGCCACTGTGGACAAAGTCGTGCCTGTGGAGCGACCTGGTGGTACCCACTGCAGCAAGTCCAACGGCAGGCTCTGGTGAAAATGGTACCACTTAGACTCCGCTCCCAGGTGTCTGCTTACATTTTCGTATGCGCTGGTTCAGTGGGCTTTTAACCTATTTTTAGAAAAATAATCTGCACCCAGTCCCTTATATGTCTATAAAAGCATTCCAGTTTGTAATCTTTGATGACTGGAAGATTTAAGACCTCCATGTTTTTGTCAAGGGACAATTTTGCTAAGGACATGCTAGCTCTCTTGCCCTGCAACAAGAACCTAACAAAGGCTTTGTGTAATCGTGCAATATCACAGCTTTTTAGCAGCAGTTGGAGTGTTTGTAATGGGTATAATAATTTAGAGAATAATAATCATGCTTTTTATGAGATGCACCCATCCCATCAGATTGAAACGCAGATTTTCCCATCTTTCCAGCTCATTTATTATCTTTCTGATCAAGGAGTCTTAATTTAGTGTGTACTGTGACTCCTGTGCCCTTCCCACCTTTGTCCTTAACGCTATCCTTAATTTTGCTGCCTGCAACGATGCTATATCCCTCGGCGGTATAGGGTCTAGTAATTCACATTTGGTCAGATTTATTTTAAATCCAGAGAGGGTACCAAATTCCTCTACCAGCCGAAATATAGAAGGAACTGTCCAGGTTGGGTCTGTTAGAAATACTAAGATGTCATTGGCAAACAATGCCTTTTTACACCGCTTGCCCCTGCGATTGGGCAATACCTGCGGATACGGAGGATATGTTCCTCGGAAGAGGACTTTAAAAGACAAGCAGATGATCTAAGAAAGAGATTTTGTGACCGTGGTTATAGCCAACGCTCTTTTAGAAAAGCGTACACCCGAGCAAAAGATACATCGAGGTTGGAACTACTTTATCCGAAACCTAAGACCCCAGACAATCCGGAGGTAAGGTTCATTTCTAACTACAACTGCCAGTGGGGCAACATGAGAACCATACTTAACCATTACTGGCCTATATTGAGATCCGATAAGATTCTAGCTCAATACCTTCCCAACAGACCTGGCATTACTGCCCGGAGAGCTAAGAATTTAAAAGAACTCTTAGTAAAAAGCCATTATGAGAAGAGGGAGACCAATACATTTCTGCGCTCCAGGGGACCAAGATGGGGGTGCAAACCCTGCGGGAATTGTGTAGCCTGCCCGAATGTATTAAGAACGGACAAATTTGTTGATTCCTCGGGGGGGGAGAATTTAAAGTCACACATGCTATAACATGTAAAACCAAAGCTGTGGTTTACCATGCCACATGTCCCTTTGAGAAAATTTATATTTCCCTACGAATTAGGGAACATGTGAGAGACATAGAATCAGTGAAAAAAATCTGATTTTTGTATTGGTGGTCTACCAGTAGCGAAACATTTTAAGGAAGCCCATAACTGCGATTCCAGACTCCTGCGAGTATGTGACAATGACCACATCAAGAACAATATTAGAGGTGGCCCTATCTCCCAGAGATTGGCACAGTGCGAATGCAAATGGATTTGGACACTGGGCACACTGAATCCCCATGGACTCAAAGAGTCTCTCAGCTTCGCTCCTTTCCTCTGATCCTACCCAGACAGTTGGGTTTTTAATACACTCCCATATTATCTTTTCTTCATTGTTGTTTTTATAACGATAAGTTTATTTTAACTTGCACTTCTGGTCCTTTTGACCATATAGGAAGGGTATCGTCCTGGCATTAATATCCATCTATGCTTTCTTCTACTTGTTAACATCTTTTTGAAGTAAGGAGTATTATGGAATGACTATCTAAGCCGCAACAACTGGACCCTGAGGGAGCAGAATTTAGTAATCTATATGATATATATTAATGTTAAATCAGAATTTATGCTTGTCAAGTCTTTATTGTGACTTCCATGACCAGTTGACCAGCCAGCCAGCTGACTATATGACAAGTCGGCTGCTTGGCGACTGGACATTAAGAAGGAATAAGTTTAAAAAACTTATGAAAATTTACAGTTTGTTCCTATATCTTTGTTGTATTTGAATCAATGTAGAACAACTGTGACAGCAGATATATTGTCTGATATATTTTATCAATTTAATTTCTAACTAAATTGAACACTGTTTTTTGGATGTCAAAAAATGTTTGTGCCTTACCTGGTTGGAGTCTTGTGCTCGTGTACAGACCTGAGTATTCCATATGAAATCAACATATGGCTAGACACCATGCATGCTTTGCACCTCCCCCACTTTCACTTCCCACTCACTTAACCTAAATTTTCTTCACCTCCCTCACTTTCTCACAGCACTGTCACTGTTTGTTTTTACTCACAGAAGTCAAGTGGGCAACAATAATGTTGACTCTGCTCCACTTCCTCATGTGATATAGATTAATAAGTTTAATTTAAGATAACATGATGTGCTGCGAGGTAGTCTGTATGTGGGATGGTGATGTTACACTAACATCACATATGGACACCACCCAGATCATGATTACCACTTATAGTGTTTAAAAAAAGCTTAAATACATTGTTACACATTTATCACATTTTACACAATCTAGTTTCTATATAAATATTTAGAATTTTCATGCTGCTCCTCACTCGTGTATATATATACATATATATATACAGTATATATATACACTCACCGGCCACTTTATTAAGTACACCATGCTAGTAACGGGTTGGACCCCCTTTTGCCTTCAGAACTGCCTTCGTGGCATAGATTCAACAAGGTGCTGGAAGCATTCCTCAGAGATTATGGTCCATATTGACATGATGGCATCACACAGTTGCCGCAGATTTGTCGGCTGCACATCCATGATGTGAATCTCCCGTTCCACCACATCCCAAAGATGCTCTATTGGATTGAGATCTGGTGACTGTGGAGGCCATTTGAGTACAGTGAACTCATTGTCATGTTCAAGAAACCAGTCTGAGATGATTCCAGCTTTATGACATGACGCATTATCCTGCTGAACGTAGCCATCAGATGTTGGGTACATTGTGGTCATAAAGGGATGGACATGGTCAGCAACAATACTCAGGTAGGCTGTGGCGTTGCAACGATGCTCATTTGGTACCAAGGGGCCCAAAGAGTGCCAAGAAAATATTCCCCACACCATGACACCACCACCAGCCTGAATCGTTGATACAAGTCAGGATGGATACATGCTTTCATGTTGTTGACGCCAAATTCTGACCTTACCATCCGAATGTCGCAGCAGAAATCGAGACTCATCAGACCAGGCAACGTTTTTCCAATCTTCTACTGTCCAATTTCGATGAGCTTGTGCAAATTGTAGCCTCAGTTTCCTGTTCTTAGCTGAAAGGAGTGGCACCCGGTGTGGTCTTCTGCTGCTGTAGCCCAACTGCCTCAAAGTTCGACATACTGTGCGTTCAGAGATGCTCTTCTGCCTACCTTGGTTGTAACGGGTGGCGATTTGAGTCACTGTTGCCTTTCTATCAGCTCGTACCAGTCTGCCCATTCTCCTCTGACCTCTGGCATCAACAAGGCATTTCCGCCCACAGAACTGCCCCTCACTGGATGCTTTTTCTTTTTCGGACCATTCTCTGTAAACCCTAGAGATGGTTGTGCGTGAAAATCCCAGTAGATCAGCAGTTTCTGAAATACTCAGACCAGCCCTTTTGGCACCAACAACCATGCCACGTTCAAAGGCACTCAAATCACCTTTCTTCCCCATACTGATGCTCGGTTTGAACTGCAGGAAATTGTCTTGACCATGTCTACATGCCTAAATGCACTGAGTTGCCGCCATGTGATTGGCTGATTAGAAATTAAGTGTTAACGAGCAGTTGGACAAGTGTACCTAATAAAGTGGCCGGTGAGTGTATATATATTCTTAATACGTAATTGTGATGTTATTTTATGAATTTATTTTATGTACTCATTCTGGTGAACTGATGCACTTTACTCTAGGACATTTTTATTTTATTTTTTTTATTAATTTGGGATTAACATAATAGTTATAATATTTATATTAACTCATTTTTGATTATTTTGTTCTTAGATAGGTAGTAACTGCTTGCCCCAACCCTGATGCCCAGTTCCGGCGTCTGATCTAATAACTTCTTTGATAAAGGTTCCAGGGCTAGATTATAAAGCAACTGCAAAAGTGGGCATCTCTGGCATGTTCCTGTAGCCAATTTAAAGAGGGGAGATCTATATCCCAGGGTATATATCACCGTCTGGTGGTCCAAGTATAAGAAAAGCTGTAAGAAATGCTTGAATGGTCCGCTTAAGCCAAATTTTACTTTTCTAATGCTTTTTCACCGTCCAGAGCTAAAAGCGCCCTGGAGCCGGCCGACGCTGGAGTAAGCTTGGCCTCACCCAGGACCACCAGAACTCGCCTCAGATTGTTTACCATTGCCCTATCTTTTATAAATCCCACTTGTGATTGTTCAATAAGCGATGGCTTGATGTGGGAAAGATGATTGGCTAACAGTTTTGCTCTCGATTTTAAATCCTGGTTGATCAGGGAGATTGGGCGATATGATTCTGGTTTGGCAGGACTTTTATGAATGCTACATTTGACTGTGGCATGAGTGGTTTTTCCTTTCAGTAACTCATTACAGTATTTTGCCAATGGAGTGGATATCTGTGTTTTCTGAGCTTTATAAAATTTGGCAGGGGAGCTGTCTGGCCCTGGCATTTTGTGATAGCGTCCTTTTATAGTTGCCCCCACTTCTTCTTCTGTAACTTCTGCATTTAATAACTCCAGCTGTTCCTGAGTGATTTCTGGGAGCTTAATGGAGCTAAGATTCATAAGTCGTGCTGTCAGTGTTTGGGTCAGGATCTGAGTAAAGTGCCTTGTGGAAAGTCTAAAGGACTCTTACAATGGCAGCAGGATCTGAATGGGTCACTCCCATCTGGTCTTGTATACAATATACATGTACGGTCTTTCTTTGTCCCCTGGCTAGATTAACTAAGAGTCTCCCTGACTTGTTGCCAAATTTAAATAGTTCTGCTTCAAACTGCTTCCTCTGCTCTCAGGCCCTCTCATGGGCTGACTTGGCTTCCTTCCAGACATTTAGATTCTGCTCTCCTGGCTGCTGTAGGTACTTACTATAAGCTAATTGAAGTTCCTGACTGGTACGTTTGTATCTCTCTTTAGCTATTTTTTAAGGGCACCCACATACGCCATCATTTTCACTCTCAAGGCCATCTTGACCGCGTCACCAATATAGAACCGGTGTGGAATGCGCTGTTCAACATTCGTACTTATATTCGGTCCACCACCCCTTCAGTCATTGAATGAACTGATCCTCTTTGCCTACGTATGTTGGGAATCGCTAGATGAAGCCCTCTGCCCTAATGTGGTTTTCCGCTATATTCATGGCTATTGGTGCATAGTCTGATAATATCAGTTGCTCGATCGACAACTTTTTGAATTAGTGGTTCACTAACCAGTATGTAGTTATACGGACCATGTGTTGTGTACCTCAGAATGAAATGTATACTCTCTACCATCGAGGTGTAGATGTGTCTCCATGCGTATACAAGGTTATCATCTGTCGCTGTCATAAAATGGTTGAAGTCTCCTGCAATCACCTTGTTTGGGCATAGGTCTCCTGCTGGTTGGTTTTCTAGTCCCCTGAAAAAAGGAGTCCGAGCTCTGGGATAGGACCTTGATCCACGCTTGTTTGTTGATCAACACTAGGACTTCCTCTTTTCACAGTATGGGCAGTGCCCACAGCGTATTACTCTGGTTGCAAAAGTTGGACTTCACTAAAATCACTGTTCGCTTGCCCCCTGAAAGTTATTAGTAATTTTCAGAGTGCGACAAATCCCCTTCAACAAAGTCGGGGAAGTGCTTTGGCGAGTCTTTATCTGGAGCTCGTCTCCTAGTTCCATTTGTCACTCTTAGGCCCCTTCCACACTAGCGAGTGTGATGCGATGAACTCGCATCACACTCACAACGCAAGCTGCCGGGAACGCACGGCCCGAACCCTGCACCGCGGGAGTGAACTCAGCATGTCAGTTCACTCCCGTGGTGCAGGGTTCGGGCCGTGCGTTCCCGGCAGCTTGCGTTGCAAGTGTGATGCGAGTTCATCGCATCACACTCGCTAGTGTGGAAGGGGCCTTACTATCTACATTCATTACTCTGCATTTAGTCAATGTGAGTCCCAAAAGATGTTCTCTACCAGCTTCTCCTGCAGTTCTGCACTTGCGGAAAGAGTTGCGGAAGAGTTATGTCTACTCTGCAGTTTTTAATTGCGCATGGTCCGCAGAGATTGTTGGCCCTCTTGTCGCTGCTGGCTGGCCTGTGAGCTGATGTCAGACTCACCACCCTCCTCCTCCATCATGTCCCCTCTCGGCTCTGCTGTATGACATGTCAGCGGCATCTTGGCCATGTGTGTTTCCTCTGACATGCTGGTAAACCACCTGGTGAATGGTGCCGCTATGCTCTCCAACCCAAGACAGCTTGACAGCGGCGGGGTGGGGGGCTGTTTTCAGGGCACTTCCCTGCGAAGCTCCACTCTTCCCTACCTTCACATATACAGTCTGGCCAATGGCTGCGATCGACATCGCAGGACCAATCAGATCGGGCCTGTGATGTGAGGGATATCTCCTTGTGATTCCGACATGGCACGCTAAGTCACTATGCTCAGCAGCATATATATCGGTCACAGAGCGGGAAAGGGATAATTCATAGTATCATAGTAAATAAAGTTAGAAAAATACATCAGTCCATCAAGTACAACCTATAAATTATACCATGTTTATCCAGAAAATTCCTTTTCGACCCTTAATATGGCATTCAGATTAACTCCCAAGATCAACAGAAACTACAAACAAAAAGTTTTAAATGGAACATGTTTAAATTATCAGCTATTACAGCATCTTGTGTACAGAGTTCCATAGTCTCAGTTGCTCCAAGCAGAAAACTAAACTTTTTCTTACCTTGTTATAAAATAAAATGTGAGTGGTTTCAATTGTGAGCGCTGACTGTATAGCCCAATTGTATATTATTCACCAATAGGCAATTTTTGGTATTGAAACAATGCCCGTTCTGTCAAAATATAAAAAAGATTATTCCCACCCGTAATGGAAAATAGCACCCAAGTGTCCGAATCGTCACATTTTTCCATCCATGAATATTTCAATAAAAAATGATCAAACAGTTATATAGGTACCAAATTGATATAAATTAATACACCAGCATATACCGCAAAAAATAACACCTTACATTGGTCCATACACCAAAGTGTGAAAAAGTTATTGGCAAATATTTTTTATGTACAAAAGGTTTTTCAATCTATTAAAACCTAATAAAACCTTTATAAATTTGGTATCCCTGTGATCTTAATGACCCAAAGAATAAAGAGAAAGTGTAATTTGGAGCACAGGATAAAACCTGTAAAAACTGAGCCCACAAGAAAACGACACAAATGCGTTTTTGGGAAATTACACTGCAATTTTTTCCAAGCTTTCCAGTACATTGCATGGAATATTAAAATGCTCTACTGAAAAGTACAATTTTTCCTGCAGATAACAAGCTCTAACACATTTCTGTAAAGGTAAAAATAAAAAAGTTATTGCTTTTGCAATGAGGGTAGTAAAAGATAGAAACGGTATCTAATTACATATGTACTAGTTTACTAATGTACTTTAATTTAGTTTATTACAAATTTGGCTGATGAGCAGAAGGCGTGGCACATGGAAAAGTGTGCACATAGTACATCTGCCAGTCTAAGTGTTTGACAATGTGTGATAGAAGTAAGCAAATTTATTACTTGTCTTTGTCACTCAAACAACCCTCTGGCGCCATCTATGTCTGTACAGTCATGTGTTTTACTCCAGGTCAGCCCCATTCATTTTCATGAATGTCTGAAGTTGCAAATGCAGAAGGCAGCACAGTCCCAGTCCAGCAGTTGCTTTGGCCTCTTCCCTTACACAACCAATTCTCTCAGAACTGATCAGAACCTGCTTGATGCGCTATAACATTGAAAATGAGGAAGCACTGACCCAATTCATTCCCAATTAGCACAAGACTATTCCATGGTCTGAGATGACACCGTTTCTGGCCCACTCAGTGTTGAGGTGACATAAGGGGGGTAAAGTTGCAATTCCAGGCAGTGCACCATGATAAATCCCCCATGGTGTTTGAGAAATACAGCCTTATTTCTAATGATCATGGGGTTTCAATACACCTGACAAACACATAGATACAGTATTACTTACCTTTTTATCCCAGCCAGCAGCAATTATCACCTAAACAGCAAATAATAAATCTTACAGGGGTGGAGATCTGACTTCGGATGATGGTGACTTAAATTGGGGGGAGACTGCAAATGTTCATACCCAGGTTAATTGCTTTGATGGACTGCATTATAATGACCAAATAGCTTTACTGATGTTGCAGAGTCTAGATGAGGGACATGTTGATGTAGTGGTTGAACCTACTTGGAATATAAGTAACCCTGACTTCTACCCTAGGGATTCTAGAGTGGAAGCCATGGACAGATTCCACAACTTATGGAACGTGGATTTAAAAAATTGTATGACGCTAATACCAGAATAAAATCCAATATGAGCAAAACACAACTGTCAGCCCTAAACAGTTTACAGGATGATCAGGATACTATAATCAGGATGGCTGATAAAGGGGGGGGGGGCAGTTGTAGTTATGTCAAAAGAGATGTATAGAACACAAATAGGGCAGTTATTAGACGATACCTCTAAATATAGACTCCTTCCAGGTAATCCGACAGATATTTTTAAAAAGAAACTTCAGGCTCTAGTAAATGAGGGTAGGAGCGTGGGCATGTTTACAGGAAAACAAGCAAATTATTTAATTATACAGAATCAGGTAACACCAATCCTACATGCACTCCCCAAAGGACATCACACCCCCTCCCATGCGCCCTATTGTGTCAGGAATAGCCTGATTATGTGAGTGGCTAGACAATTACAACCGTTGGTAAGGCGTATCCCAGGCTATTTACAAGATACCAGTTATGTCCTAAGAAATATGCAAGATATCACATGGTCAACAAATTTTTCATGGTTAACTTGTGATGTAACCTCACTTTATAAATCCATTCCACAGCATGTAGCCATGGAAGCAATAAGTCATCATTTATATAAATATAGTGGATACGAGAATGATAAAAAAATGTATATCGAAGAGTTTGTATGGTATTTGTTAAATCATAATTATTTTTTATTTGACAACAAGTATTATTAAGGAGTATCTATGGGGGCTAAGTCTGCACCGTCCCTGGCCAATTTGGTCATGGCTTGGTGGGAGGAGTTTATCACCTACACAATCGATAATCTGTTTGGGGGAGACATCTTCTGGTACGGCAGGTACATCAACGACATACTGATAGTGTGGTTGGGGCGATGTGCCTGCCTTCCCGGAATTTGTCTCCTACCTCAATAATAACTCCATCCATAGGAATAGTATTGTGTTTTTGGATTTACTATTAAGAGCTGAGGAAGGCAAACCTATAATAACTACAACACATAGAAAGAGTACAGCAGGAAATACCATTCTCCATGCCAAGAGCTCTCACCCTAGACAAATAATACGGGCAATACCAGTAGGTGAACTAATGAGGGCTAAAAGAAATTGCTCACAGCTAGAGGATTGTATTGGATTACAGCAATCAATTCTGGGAAATCAAGAAATTAGTTTTTGCCAATTCTATTGGAGGATGAATCTTAGGAAAAGGATGTCATGTTGTGTCAAGACATTCCACTACAATAGGGAATAAGATCTCACCCAGTTTTTTTTAATCCAAAACAAAAAGGGATACCTGACTGACGTACAAAGGTTTTTTCAAATCTGGGGGGCACTCATGTAAAACATGTAGATATGTAAAAACAACACAGACTTTTGAGAATACAGAGGGTACACGAACAAACGATATCAAAAGGCATATTAACTGCAACAGTATGTTTGTAGTGTATGCCATCAGGTGCAAGAAGTGTGAGAAAATGTACATAGGCAGTACCATCAAGCAACTTAAAAAGAGATTTTTGGAGCATTTCAATGACATTACTTATTTCATGAGGAGCCATAGGGAACATAGTATAGACCCCAAAAGCAAAAAAACCATCTCTAATGCTGCAAGACATTTTTATGAAAAGCACAATGGAAAGACGGATTATTTGGAATTATGTGCGTTAGAACAGATACAAATGAACAGAAGAGGGGGTGACAAAGAAAAAATACTTAGGGACCGAGAGGCATTTTGGATTTTTCACTTGAACACGAGATTTCCGATGGGATTAAATTACAAGAATGAAATCATGTTTCACTATTAAGGTTATGCCCAATTTTGTATGTGGAGCACTGTTCCATATTCTCACAAGTACATGCATTCATGTGGATTAAATTTAAAGTAAAAAAACATACAACGGAGTTCACACACATATGTAAGCCCTATATGAGGTGATGGTGCATTTAGGAAATACTAATTCATGGAACCTTGTGTGTGAACAGGGACCAAGGGGCTCGTGAGAAAATTAAATAGTTTTCATGCTGTAGTACTTATTTTTGCCGATTTAGATCAGAAGGTTAGGAAAGACGTTGGTCTATGTTCACACAAAGACAAGCATAATATGTAATTGGCTTTTGGATATCCTTGGAGGTGAATAGGAAGGATTAAAATAAGAAAATAGACATACATTGGTGTTCACACACATGTAAACCCTATATGAGGCGATGGTTCATTTAAGAAATGCCAATTCATGGAACCTTGTGTGTGAACAGGGACCAAGGGGCTTGTGAGAAAATGAAACAATGTTCGTGCTGTAGTACTTATTTATTGTCGATTTAGATCAGAAGGTAAGAAAAGACGTTGGTCTATATTCACACACAGACAAGCATGATATAAAATTAGCCGTTGGATATACTTAAAGGTGAATAGGAAGGACTGAATCAAAAAAAAAACATACAACTGTGTTCACACACATATGTCAGCCCTATATGAGGCGATGGTTCATCTAAGAAATGCTAATCCACGGAAACTTGTGTGTGAACAGGGACCATGGTGTTTGTGAGGAAATGAAATAATATCCATGTTGTAGTATTTTTATGTATATATTTTTTGGAAAAGTTACTTTGTTTGTTGGTAATTTTTGTTGTTTTTATAATAGTAACAGCGTTGCTTTTAGTATAATGATTCTATTGGAGACGTATGAAAAAGAGGATGTAGTGTTTGTGAACAGGTGTTACAATTAGGAGAACACCTAACTAGATTTATCAAGTGTCTGAAAGTCAAAATATTTCTAGTTGCCCATGGCAACCAATCACAGCTCCCCTTTAAAATATTCATGAGCACTGGTAAAATGAAAGCTGAGCTGTGATTGGTTGCCATGGGCAACTAGAAATATTCTGACTTTCAGACACTTGATAAATCTGCCCCATTGTATACTATAAAGTGTATGTCTCATTGTTTGTAACACAGCCATGAGGAAGGACGCATAGTGAGTTTGAAACACGTTGCTGATTTACGTTTTTTAAGCTGTTATATGTGGAAACTGGAAATTTTTGACTATGGTCCTGAAATAAAAGCATGAAGTTATATCTTTGAAAAACTGGGTTCAGAGTGTCCTGTTTGCTGGATCGCAAGACGTATGAAATTCGGATCTGACCTCTAAGCCTCAATTATCGGACAATTTTTGCCGGGTTTTGAGGTTTCAGAAAATTGCAAATTCTGTAGTCTCATTAATCCTGCTGTTATCAGACCAAGAAGAACTGTCCGCTTCTTACTTGCAATGATTTACCTTCCCAATCCAGACACCTTGATTAAAACCTGCAGTGGAACCCAGCTTTGAATCTATAAGGACCCATAGGGCATTGCTAATTTGTTATCGATATATGTTGATTAAAAGGGTTATTCAGGCTTTAAAAAATGTATCAGCCAGGGAAGGCTATTCAAACAATAAAAAAATATACTTACCTCCACCACTCCTCTCGTCTGCCCCCATGTCACTTATTCTGCTCACCTGATACACTTTGAAAATGATGCTGTATCAGGGGCATGGAGAAAATACATACGAAAAGGAGGGTGGTGTATACCCCCTCCTAAACCCCACTTGGTAGGTATAACAAAGAGTACAAGGAAAGTGGAGGACCAATATAAAACTTAGCTTTTAATGCAAAATATCCTTAAAAATGTTAAATACAAAAATAGATGTGTCAGTTACCAGTGTTCGTGAGGATGATGCCGTATAATGGGTCTAGGCACCGATGATGCAGAGTGGCACTCACAATTTTCTGGGTATATGTGGTTCTGCAGAGGTTATCCCATTGCGGGATGCCGAATGTCATGCAGAAAAGATACCGTCTGTGATAATGTATCGATGCTTAAAGAAGATGTGTGGTGCGGAAAATCTGAGAGAATGAGACAATGGTAAGGAGGGGTGGGGGTGGGGCACTCCAGGGTGTAGAGTGCGGGGTACCCTATAAGACCCTAGTATTAAAGATGAGTGGTCCCTGTCCGACCCTTCGAACCTCGCCACGGAGCCGCAGCCCTAGATGGCTGCCGCCCCGTCTGGAGCCTATCCCTACCAACGGCCCTCTGACCCTAATACAGGGGAGGGGGGAGGAGGGGGGAAGGAGGTGTCCAGAAATGAGTCTCTTGTGATGCAACAAGTACCCGACCTATCTAGAGGGGAAAGATAGATGTGTCCTCTATTGTGAAAATGGTGGGTATTAATGGCAATAGGCAGGTAAAAAATGTGTAGCTGCAGGGTCACATCTGGGACCACTCATCTTTAATACTAGGGTCTTATAGGGTACCCCGCACTCTACACCCTAGAGTGCCCCACCCCCACCCCTTCTTACCATTGTCTCATTCTCTCAGATTTTCCGCACCACACATCTTCTTTAAGCATCGATACATTATCACAGACGGTATCTTTTCTGCATGACATTTGGCATCCCGCAATGGGATAACCTCTGCAGAACCACATATACCCAGAAAATTGTGAGTGCCACTCTGCATCATCGGTGCCTACACCCATTATACGGCATCATCCTCACGAACACTGGTAACTGACACATCTATTTTTGTATTTAACATTTTTAAGGATATTTTGCATTAAAAGCTAAGTTTTATATTGGTCCTCCACTTTCCTTGTACTTTTTGTATCAGGGGCATGGCAGTGACAAGTGCTGAACAACAGGGAATGCCACATTATTATTAAAGGCAGCATTGATTTCTTCTAATTGGCTGCTTCCCTGGAAAGTTCTGGAGGAGGAGGAGCTACATCAAGCAACAAAAACCTGACCCCTATAGTTAATCTTAGAAGAGTAGACAACAAGGAGAGTGAGGGAGAGAATAGAGGACGTAGTTCAGTCAGGAGTGTTGTGAGGAAAAAGGAGGAAGCTGAGACTTCAAGAGTGTGACTAGTGAAATAAAGCAGCAAGTGTTTTGTGAGGGCATAGCTTGAGTTCTGTGAGTGTTATAGGGTTTGAGCTCCAGATACTGGGGGAGATGTACTCACATGTCGATCGTACAGTGTATTAACACCATTTATGCACTGTAATACATGGTTCTAATAATAAACGTATTCAAGTCCCATTAGAGGTATAATAAAAAAGTTTTAAAAAGATAATAAAATTAATAAAAATGCCTCAAAATCCTCCAATACATACTGAACAATACATAATGTTAAAAAAGGTGCAACATATTGGGGCACATTTACTTACATTTCCCTTGTAGATCAACAAAAGTGCATTTTCAGACAATAATGCACTGAGCCGCGATTTGTGCGCCCGTTATACTGCATGAGTCCAACATATTTTTAGTGGTGCATGTAAGTTCTTATAAAAATATAAAAACTCCTGGCAATGAACCCTGCAATGAAAAAACACACCCAAATGTCTGTTAAAGTTTTTGCATTTTTGACTAAAAAAGTAATCAAAAGGTTGTATGGTCCCCAAAATGAAGCAATGTAAATGTTAGCTCGTCCCTCAAAAAATAACATCTCACACAGGTCTGTACACCAAAGTATGGAAAACCTATTGGTTTCAGAATATAGCAAAATGATTTTTTTTTGCGTACAAAAGATTTACAATTTTTTTTAACCCCTTAATGACTTCGCCCTTTTTTGTTTTTTCATTTCCATTTTTCACTCCTCACATTTTACGGCTTTCACTGTGCACCCCAAATGACATGTCTACTTTATTCTTTGGGTCGGTGCAATCACGAGGATAACAAATTTGTAAAGGTTTTATAATGTTTCCATACATTTACAAAAATGAAAACCTCCTGTACACATTTTTTTTCAAATGGTGTCATTTTTTTGCGACTTTTGATGATGTTTTCAATGCAACCATTTTGAGGACTGTATGACTTTTTGATCACTTTTTATTGAATTTTATGTTTTTCAAAATGGCAAAAAAGTGCCATTTTTGAATTTGGGCGCGATTTTCCATTATGGGGTTAAACGCAGTGAAAAACCGTTATTATATTTTTATAGATCGGGCATTTTCGGACGTGTCGATACCTAATGTGTCTATGATTTTTACTGCTTATTTATATTTATATCAGTTTATGGGAAAGGGGGAGTGATTTGAGTTTTTAGGTTTTTTTATTATAATTTTTTTTTTACTTTTACTATTTTTCAGACTCCCTAGGGTACTTTAACCTTAGGTTGTCTGTACAATCTTAACATATACTGCCATACTACAGTATGGCAGTATATGGGGATTTTATTCCTCATTCATTACAATGTGCTGATAGCACATTTTAATGAATAGGTTAACCCGAAGTAGTCTGCGGCGATCAGCAGGGAAACACCCGCGATCGGTGCTGGCACCGATCATGGCTGTTACCGGTAAGCCTTTGCTGCAGTATGCAGCAAAGACTTACTGGCTATGGAGAGGGCTCAGCACGTGAGCCCTCTCCATGCATCCGCACCCGGCATGTGACATATTATTACGTCACATGTCGGTAAGGGGTTAATAGAAGCATATTACGTCCTGTTTTTGTTTAATCCCTGTGGAAATCTAGTTTCCTCCATTTTTAGGTTTTATTACTTTTTCTATGGCACAAAGTGAAATTGAAATAGTGTCTCCCCGATGTATTTCTTTAAAGTCATTGGACACTACAGAGATATTAACTGCATTCTTATTTATATAATCGAATAAATGTCGTCCAATTCTTGTTTTTAAAGAGTTAATAGTGCAACCTACATATTGGGGCACATTTACTTACATGGTCACCAGAGTTCACTGAAAATGCATTGTCCGTGTATAATGCAGCATGCGGCTATTCACTAAGATCGTGCGCCTAAAATCAAGAATGTGTCACTCACAATTTCCTGGGCCATGCTGCAAATATAGTTAAAGACATAATTAATTATCAGATATTAAATAGTATATTATAGTAAATAGAATTATAGTAATTCATTACCTATAAATTTTATATCAGCATTGATATACATTTCTGTATTACCTTTTCTATCCGTTGTTTTTGTCCTTTTAGCATCAGGAGAGGAATTTCCAGTTATTACAACAGCTTTTGATTCTAAAATCAATCAATATACATTTAAATGTATATTTAACAATAGCAACAGACATAATTAATGAAATAGTAAGGAAAAAATCATAATAAGAACTAACTGTTAATGATCTGATCTTTAATAGAATCTATATCGCTGGTTGATCACAGTTCAGCGATACAGAACTCGCTTGAGTCGTTGTCTGATCACAATTTATAGGTGATTTGTAATGCTTTGTCAAATTCAGCATTCAGAAATTTTTATTAAACAAGAATATAGAAAGACAATCAATTATAAATTTTTTTAGATAAGCTGATACAAAATAATGATAGATAAAGCATTCCATTTATCTAATTCGGAATCTATAATACTACAGAATGTTGTTGAAACATTATTATTATGATATGCCATCTGAAAAATAAGAACTATACATTAATTCTGAAACACTATCACATTTTACAAATCTTGGTACTATGATGTATAACAAATAATTACATTTTAAATTCAACTTACTTTTTGGATGTATTCTGTAGCTAACTTGACGAGGCTCTGTAGACGAATCGTTGAATCTCAACAAGCTTCCAGAACAGTGTCTCTTAGTATGTCAAAATATCCCATTATATAAGTGTTGCAAGGAGGAGGGGATTGTCCTCAGGATTGACATCCTGAAGAAGTCAGGAGTCATTGGATTGACCATCTGAAGAAGTCAGGAGTCGTATGACATATGATACATTTGATATAGGTTTATACAAAGATGAATGATAACATTTAATAGAGAATCTTAGATAAAAAACGTGTCATGGCTATTCAGCAAAATTTAACAGCTAGATCTATGAAGACCGGGTAACATCTATATAGATAATGGAGTCAGGATTGTTTTATATAACACTACTTAGTAACGCATCTTCCAAAATCTACCCAGAACACAATCTCCACTTGCACCACAAAACTGGCAAAACCTGTTCATCTTTCCGGATGGTTTCTGTGTAGACTAACCTATTAAAGAGAAAAAAGTTTTATGCCGATATACAAGACATTATTTGTGTACACAGATATTATTAAAGCTTGTGGGGAATAGCTTTGTACAGCTTTTGAGAACCGTTCAGATTGCTGGCACTAGTAACAACATCATTACCTTACATTACACAAGACCGGATTACATACCCCTGTGTAAACAACATTCCATAACAATCTAAACATTATCCGATCAGGCAAACCCTGTTAAATTCAAGTAAAAGTATTGTACAATTACATTTCAGACCGCTCAAGGAGCTGTCATCTTAAAAATGTTGTCCCAAGGAGTGTTTATGCGACCTACTACGCTATTCAAGCGGGGCGCAGATTAGAAGGATTCGGTGGTGATGAGTAGATGTATGTAGCTGGTCTTGGGGGATTATTTAAGATTCTCTTTAGAAGAGTTGTTCCTCTCTTCAGGAAAGGTATAGAAATAGTAAAACCACATGTAAAGAAGGCCGCCACAAACATTGCTAAAAACGCTATCACCACCATTTCTACAGCAATGGTTGACAAAATAAATCAACCTCCAAAAGCTCAGTAAGGGGCTTGTTTATGTTGCAAAAAATCCCTATGAATATAGCGCCTAACAGGAAGCAGCATCTGAATTCAATCACACGCAGGAGTCATTTACCACTGCCTTTATACACGATGGTTCTGTAGAATGTACAATATCTTGACTGGATATTTTTTCATATACCACCCACGCAGACATGTATTAAGAAATCTCTTTTTGTAGAAGTGCTACCTATTGCTGCCCTGACAGACAAAGCACCTTTGGAATTTTTCATATCAGGCAGGGAGAATATTATTACGACCTGAATAATACACTATTGTATGTAAATTGTCGTATTATCAAGAACAATAATATGATTATTGCTGATGGGGCTTGTGTGGGCTTTATTAACTATCCAATTGCCACGTTTTTTAATCAAGTGGACATAACTCTAGTGGATCGACTTAACTCACAATCGGATATCCTTTATAGATACAGCTGGGTAACATCATGAAAGAGCTGTGGATAGTAACAATTTAGGATTCAGTAAAAGACTTTGCGCAACAACCCTATCTAAACCTGTCAAGCCTTTGGGGCCAATTTTTGCAGATATATTTAACCAGCCGAAGCTTGTACTCAATGGCCTTGATTTTAAGATCAGACTGACCATAAATAAAGATGCTTTTAGTCTGATCTCTGCTGACCCTGAACAATATAAAATACAAATCCAGCACGCTGCTCTGTATGTGAAAACAGTGCAGGTTTCAACTGCCATCAGAATAGGTCAGCAGTCAAGCGCTTCTCACAGCCACAGCGAAATATAGTCTTGATAGGGCTTGTTTAAAAGTATACAGCATTCCAACAGGTACAATAATAATAATCTTTATTTATATAGGGCCAACAAATTCTACAGCGCTTTACAAATCATAGTGGACATACAAATATAATACTACATTACAGAGTAATGTCAGGGCCCTGCTCGCAAGAGCTTACAGTCTATGAGGATGAAGGGGGTGACACAGTAGGTATAAGAGCTTGTATAATGGTCCAATCATTCTTTATAAGGGAACAGTATAAAATAATCTACATACATAATCTTCGAAGTTAGTGGCCTGGGGCTCAGCAATACTGGACTAGGGTTGAGTTGAAATCAACCAAGGCAACATATATTTATGATAGCTCATAGCAGTGATGGCGAACCTTTTAGAGACCGAGTGCCTAAGCTACAACCAAAATCCACTTATTTACTGTGAAGTGCCAACATGGCTTTTTAAGCAGTAATTTATTTCTACCTGTTCTTCCATATCTTTTAGCTCCTGAGGCCACCATTAAAGTTGAAAGAAGGAGGGCAAATTCAGACTCTCCTTACAGCTTCTCTCCGGGGTCTCTCTGTAGAGGAAAAATGAAGGGTCCAGCAGGAGGACCTCAAAAAGATAATGCAGCCCTGTTCACACCTTCTTACTTATCCCACAGTTCCAAACAGCCAATGAAGTGTCGCCTTAAAATAGCACTGAGAGCAGCATCTTTTAAGTTGCCTGGGACTGCAGGAAGATTTGGTGGATTTGTTCCTGTCTGGTAAACACTGTTCTGGGGTGATAACCTGAGTGCCCACAGAAATGGCTCTGAGTAAGCAGTTCCTAGTGCTTAATCAAACACGGAAATCTCCGGTAACGCTATCAAACACTGCGGCGGGGTACAGTGTAATCATCGGACAGCTTGCAAAGCTGTCCGATGTATTCATGAGGGGGCGGTCCGAGGTGCTGCCTCTTCCCCGGACCGCTCCCTCTAGCTCCATAGGCCGGCAGTGACTGCTGCGCGCTAGGTGGCAGTCACCGCCCCTAGCCACGCCCCAACCCCGCCCCCTCATGAATACGTCGGACAGCTTTGCGAGCTGTCCCACAATTACATTGTACCCCGCCGCAGTGTTTGATAGCGTTACCGGAGGTATCCGGTAACGATATCACTCTAACACTGCTGCGTTTTATCAAGCACTAGGAGCTGCTTACTTTAGTGCCGATAAATTGGGTGACAGAGACCCAACTTAATGAAAGTCAAATATGTGAAGAAATGGCAGAAAATTATGAATATTATTGCCTTATCAGGTAAATGTTTGACACTTACCCAAAATTCATCACCATTGAGAAGACGTCTGTATATCTGGATTTTAGAGGTTTGTGTTGAGTAGACTCTGGTATTCAAACTGTTGTCTCTGGCAGTCATTGTGTACTTGTGTCTACTCTGCCTCAAGGGACTGGGCATTGGCACCTAACATCACCAGTTCCAGGTACAAGAATTACAAAATACCAAGTAACTATTCTTGGGACAATTTCCAAAACAAAAGTTATACTAAAAAAAATCTGCTATGTTTCCCTCACTAAATTATAAATCACGCAGTGTTTTATTTGAACTGTCAACAAATACCTGCAAGACCTTTTCAACCAAATTTTGAGGTTGAATTAGCCATTAGAGAGTACGCGGCCCTTGTACACATATCAGGGAAACATCAATTTGATAGTGGTTTAGCTATAGACTGTAAAGAGTTAATGCGCAGCGACACATTATTTGCTTTTGATTTATCACCGGATCAAGAACCAGGCGGTCATTGTCCACTCATTAGAATGGGAAATCTACGTGCTGAGATAAAATTTGCAGAACCAACGCCTCACACAGTGAATATGATAGTGTGCACGATTAACACAAATATACTGGAAATAAACAACAAAAGAGAAATACTAAATGACTATAAGTAGCAATAATTAGGATAATTATGGATAATTTGGAGCTTACAAACCTCGCTCTATTTGACCTTTACATAAGGCGTGTATTTGCGGGTTTTTTTCCATGTGATTTCCTACCTGAGCATAAAGTACTTTAAAGACCCACTGCGTTTATAGTGAATACGCATAAATATAATATAAATTGTATTTATAAGCAATAATGCATTCCATTATGTATAAATATTATATGAGAACTATGGGGCTCATGTACTAAGGGTCGCAGATCGCACGTTTGTCGACTGTTTGCCGTTTTAGGGCATTGTATGGCTTGGACAGGTATTTAACAGGTGTCTGCGCTGGGATTGTGTCGCCCGAAAGTTAATGAGCCCCAATCTGTGTTCAATAAAGCTTTTTAACCCCTATGCGTACCTAGACGTAATAGTACGTTCTTGAAGATACTTCCCACACCAGGGCATTCTATTACTTCCCGTTTCTAGCACCGATTCAGAAAACGGACGCGGCATCAGAAGCAGCGTCTGTCACCGTGCTCTAACACTCGTGATAAGAGCCAGCTCAAGCATGACCTCAGTGTGTTCCCCCTATGGATCTGATCCCACATGTCGTAAGCATGCCAGTTTACACTGCTCTACAATGAATAAGTATTATAGAGAAGTGTATTGGACTTGAACCAGAAATCAGAGCATCGCTGGTTTAAGTTCAAGTTTGTATAAGTAAAAAAAAGTTTAAAAAAATAAAGTCTAAAACATTAGAATTAATAAAATAAAACTATGAGCGCCTAAAATGTCACTTTCTCAAACGAAGTATAAAAACCACGAATACACAAAAAACCACATATTTATTATTGCCGCGTCCGAAAGAATCTGTATAATATAACATAACATAAGTAACATAATCGTTACTAGACGCACATAATAAACGCCGGGGGGAAAAAGCCCAAAAAAGCATTAAAAAATGCTATAAAAAGTGATTTAAAAAATGTTACACACTCTAAAATAAGACCACGAAATAGAACAACTCTTCTCGCAAAAAAAATAAGCCATTAACCAGATCCGTCAGCCGAAAAATAAAAAAAGTTATTCTTTTGAAAAGAGGATGATGCTAAAATGAACAAGTACAATTGAATAAAATAGACAAAACCCCCATATATTCGGTATCGTTCCGTGACAATATGTATAATAAAAGAGAATCATTACTGGACCCGTACAGTGAACCCCGTAAACCTCCCCCCAACAAAAAAACACTCGTTCAAAACAAATTCGTCAGCCAAAAATAAAAAAGTTATGCATATGAAGACGGTGATGCTAAAATGAACAAAATTTTTGCCAAATTCGTTTTTATTAAGTAAAATTGGGGGAAAAAAATATACATAAATGAGGTATTTTCTTAATTTTGGCGACCCATAGAATAAAAATAATATGCTATTTTTGTGGTATGGTGAACAGCCAAAATTAATCTTCCAAAAAAAAAATCTTCCTAAAAATTGATGATTTTCATTCCCTCCACCAACAAAGAGTTAATAAAATCTCACCAATTAGCTATAGATGCCCCCAAAATTATGTACCAGTCCATCTCATTTGGCTAAAAAATTTGCCCCTATAGGTCCACATTAAAATTTGACAATGCAAATCTGCTCTGTATGGAACCTCCTTACATTCTATGCCTGGCAGTGCGCTCATAACTAAACATAAAAGATATCATCCAAATTTGTAAACTAATTTGAAGTACAATGTTTCAAGAGAAAACAATCTCAAAATCCCCTGGATATCTTATAGCATTTCAAAGCTATAACCCCTTATAGTGACACAGGGCAGATTTCAAAAATGGGTCCGCGTCCTAGAGACCAAAATAGTTGTGAAGAGATTAATCTTAACGGACTCTTTGGGGGAGATTTATCTGTATTTATGTCTTTTAAAGAAGAACTTTTCTAGTTGCCCATGGAAACCAATCAGAGCTCAGCTTTCATTTCCCCACAGATGTTCATAAATTTAAAGCTGAGCTTTGATTGGTTTCCATGGGCAAGTAGAACAATTGGTCGTCTCCCATTAAGTCCTCTTTGCCTCAAACAACGACTGATGGAGCAATCTGACACTGATTTTCCTTGAGCTTAAAGTTCATCTTTAACCTCTTTAGAAGTTTTAATGGGCTCTTTTGTTACCTTGCATATTATTTGTCTCTTTGATTTGTCATCACTTTTCTTCCTGCGGCCATGTTGAGTGTGGTACACAGTAAGTAGCTGAAGCCCTATATACGGGCCACTGACTAATTACAAGATTGTAGACACCTGTGCTGCTAATCAGTGGACGCTTTGATTTAACATGTTGCTTTTCTCACATTTTCAGGGGTACCATCAATTCTGTCCTGGCCTGTTTCATGGGTTTAATTTTTTTTTTATTCTGTTAAAGCATTGTTGAAAAGCAATGTCCGCCATTCATTTGTTCATTTTCATATATATTTTATTGATGTCTACTTTTGTCAAATTTAAGTTATGTCCGTGACCATTGTGAGCTTTTATTTCATTAAATGAAGGGTACCAACAATTTTGTCCTTGTATGTATATATGTTATTTGCTAGTAAAAGCCTTTTAGTGTTATTCTTATGTTCTTAATAGGTGTGATCCCCTTACTACTTTGATAGTGGCCTGCATCTTCATTTAATTTTGAGTCTTAGGGTTAATTACAACTAGCTCATAGACCAGTGGTCCCCAAACTACGGCCCGCGGGCCACATGCGGCCCGCGGACCGTTTTTATCCGGCCCCTTGGAGCGCCAGCGGCTCCTGCTGAGGCCCCCGGCAAGTCGCGGCAGTCAGGCAGGAGCCTCCGTCCGTCCGGACAGGAAGCTCCTGCCCGCCACTGAATAGTGCTCGACGCGGCCGATATGGCCGCTCGAGCACTATTATTACAGGTGGATGACGTCATCACGCGGCCGCGCACCCCTTCCCGGCCGACAGCAGCCCGAAGATAGAAGACTCGGGAGCCGCTGCCAGAGGTGAGTATAGGATTTTTTTTTTTAACCAGCAGCAAATATATTTTGTCGGCCGGGGGGCCCGGATATAAAAAAAATAATTAATTATGGGGGCCTTAAATATAGTATAGGGCAGTATAGGGAATAATTAATAATGGAGGAGCAGTATAGGGAATAATTAATAATAGAGGAGCAGTATAGGGAATAATTAATGATGGAGGGGCAGTATAGGGAACAATTAATGATGGAGGGGCAGTATAGGGAATAATTAATGATGGAGGAGCAGTATAGGGAATAATTAATGATGGAGGGGCAGTATAGGGAATAATTAATGGTGGAGGGGCAGTATAGGGAATAATTAATGATGTAGGGGCAGTATAGGGAATAATTAATGATGGAGGGGCAGTATGGACAATAATTAATGATGGAGGGGCAGTATAGGGAATAATTAATGATGGAGGAGCAGTATAGGGAATAATTAATGGTGGAGGGGCAGTATAGGGAATAATTAATGATGGAAGGGCAGTATAGGGAATAATTAATGATGGAGGGGCAGTATAGGAAATAATTAATGATGGAGGGGCAGTATAGGGAATAATTAATGATGGAGGGGCAGTATAGGGTATAATTAATGATGGAGGGGCAGTATAGGGTATAATTAATGATGGAGGGGCAGTATAGGGAATAATTAATGATGGAGGAGCAGTATAGGGAATAATTAATGGTGGAGGGGCAGTATAGGGAATAATTAATGATGGAGAGGCAGTATGAGAAATAATTGATGGAGGGGCAGTATGAGAAATAATTGATGGAGGGGCAGTATGAGAAATAATTGATGGAGGGGCAGTATGGAAAATAATTAATGATGGAGGAGCAGTATGGGAAATAATTAATGATGGAGGGGCAGCATGGGAAATAATTAATGATGAAGGAGCAGTATAGGATATGTGCAGTGTACAGAGGAATTTCTTATTTTTTTTTATTTTTTAACTTTAGTCCGGCCCTTCAACGGTCTGAGAGGGACCGTGAACGGCCCTCTATGTAAAAAGTTTGGGGACCCCTGTCATAGACCATACATGATTATGATATGTCTAGGTCTGTGCAAATATTTTATCAAATCATATAGAACTTGTATGTTTATGTTACCAATGTATGTTTCCTTTGGAGAACATTCACGGTGCCCAATGTTTATCATGCTTTATTTTGATGGTAGATTTCCTTTAGATAGTTTTTATTAATAATCTTGTTTGCTTCTCATTCTATTAGTGACATACTTATTAGTATATAATGCTACATGCAATAAATAATAATCATATTTAGTCCCTCTACAATGTGTTATTTCATTCAAGGAAGAGGCAGCACTCCAAATTGTGATGAAAAGCAAACTTACTCTGCACCCATACTTTGTTGTGCTGCTCTGAACTTTCCAACAATCTATGTATCATAAGTGAGGTAGGGGCTATAGCCTGAGTAGTTAACTCAAAAATCTGTTAACATATTGCATTTGAAATTGGCATGCAGTGTTACGAATGTCAAAGTTGTATTGAAGATATTGCTAAAGATGGCTTATGAAGGAGTTAAAACTTTATGTTTCTAACTCCTAACTGCTTTTCATCGGTCAACTTCAGTCATCCATCAAGCCTTCAACTCTGGCTTACAGGAGTTGCCCAGAATAAACGGGTTTGAAGACTGGATGTTGATCCTTTACAGCTGCCTTTAATTGAAAATGCTGTCCCTAAAGGCTGAGCCGATAAATTTGCTTCACAGGAAGGTTTTTTGGAAGGCGGCTGAGGTTTTCTTATCGATTGGCTATGCCAAGGCTCTGTCTGTTTCCACTCGTTTACTTTGTAGGATATTGATTCCATTTTCACTGTGAGTCCTATGTCTGAGTTATAAACAGCAATATTTTTTTGTTACAGAGGATTTCACATTCTGTGAACATAGGAAAATTATGTACTCATTATGCATTATATTTTTGAAACCATCACTTAAAATGAATTTACTTTTAACTGTTAAGTAGATAGAAAGTTACTCCTGCTACAATAAGAGTCAATGCATCTCAACCTCCATTCTTGTGAAAAAGAGCTAAACTGCAGTAACCTGGCTCAGCAATACAGAGAGTGAATCTTTGCTTTTATCTCCTGTTCCACAGTTTCTGCAACTGTTCAACAAATCTACTGATCTGATGAAAACCCCTGTGCCTTTCTATTTTTCCTTCCTGTAGAGCAGAGGTGTCAAACTCATTTTCACCGGGTGCCACCTTCATTTATGGTTGCTTTAAGGGGCTGAATCATTTTATTGCAGTATAGTTGTATCTACTCAAGCTGTTTAGTAGTTAAATTTATATAGTCTTACCATCACAATCAGCCATTTGAGGACAACCACAAAGCTAAGAATATTGTTAAATAAGAACCTGAGAAATGGTATCGACAGCAAACCGCTGTGAGAAAAAAGCAAACATTTACTCACCTTTCCTTGCTCCCCTGAAGCAGTGCCATCAATATTCTTCTTGCTCTCATACGCAGCCTCTAGTCACGACAGTTCTGAAACCTGCGTATGGGATGTGATGACATCACCATGTAAGCTGGCTTCAGATGCGGCGCATACAGCGTGCACATGCAGGAAGAAGAAGACAACTGGGCAGCTTTGGGGGAGCAAGATAAGATGAGTGTCCGAGTACCCTGCCCCTATGCTGAGCTCTCTACTAGCATAGTATACGGGCAGGGAGCCAGAGTGAAGTTGGATAACACAAAGCCATGGGACGGATTTGGCCCACGGGCCTTGTGTTTGACACCCATACTGTAGAGTATGTTGAAACAAGATATGAGCAAAGCAGAAGTTTCACCAAATCTTTGAAAAGATTCTGTTCCAAAATGAAGATGCTGTAGTCCTTTAAAACACAGATTTTTCATTAAAAGCTCTTTCATTAATTTTTTAATTTTTTTTTCTTTATTCCCTCGACTGTCCCCCCCATCTAAGTTTTGGGATGAATAATGGCTGTGTGCCAGTTTCTCTCTGACATTAATTTTCCACTAAGATTGGTTCTGGGTAAGTTTGAAGCCATTGTATTGAAAAGCACACTGTGCAAATGAACAGGGAGAAGAAGTCTCCATGTGTATTTCCCAACTAGGGGACTTCATCAGGGGATCTCCTCCTCCCCTTAATCTCTCACACTGCTCTGTTGTGATTTTGGTCCACTCTTCTTTCAGTCTCTTCCACAGTCATGTGACTTTTGTGGGTTTCTTGGCCATATCTATGTTACCAATTATTTTCCAGAGGTTTTCTATTGGGATTAGATAATAACTCTGGGCTGGCCATTTGATTGTTTGTGTTTTCTGTTTCACCAAACTGCTTTACCCATTTTGCTGTGTGTTAGCTAATTAAGTGATGAACACAAGGAAAGAGCCACCTGCTGTTGCAGATGATTCTGACACACACTTGTATTCACTCTGCCATGTAGCTGTAGGAAACATCCAACTCCTGCTACAGAAAACATTCCCCAAATGATGACAATTCCTCCATCACCTTTCACTAATTTCTTTACTCACTTTGGGTTCAGTCTTTCCTTAGTTTGTCAAAAAACATACAGTTTTTAAATCAGATCCTTACCACACAGCATGCTCCTCAGCAAAGGTAAGTCTATCCTTCTAGTTCTTTATGCATTGCACTTGCAAGTGTCTCAGAGTGCAATGCGTTTTTGATGCGTCTCCATAGACTTATATGGTGCGTTTTTCACATGCGTGACTTGCAAAAGTAGAGCATGTCGAGATTTAAACGCACGTTAAAAAAATGCGTGTGTGAAAAAAAATGCAAGTCTGAAAAGACCCATTGGTTACAATGGGTCAGAGTGCAATGCCAGTTCTGTGCGTCAAAAGCACGCGCAGAAAACGCGCGTGAAAAACGCAAGTTGCATTTAAGCAACTCTTAAATGTGTGATAGTTTACTGCGGAACTCTCAAGTTATTCCAGCTGCATTATTGAAACAATTACCCATAAAGATTATCTACATTATCTTTGTCTTATTTGGGTGACCAACCTCCTGGGGGGAATTGAGTATGTGACAATGAAAAGATTCTATATTCCACTGTATAAGCATACAGAGGGATATGTTGGTGCCTAATGTTGCAAGGACAAGGTGGAATACGCCTGATGTGTCTTTAGAATGTATTGCACAAAATGTCCATTCACTCACTGGGCAATTAGATATAAAAAACACTAATCTTATTGAAGTGAAAGTGCACTGCAGGATGGAGGAGGCACGGTGACATTATCATCTCACATCTCCTGAACAAAATCATTTTGGTAAGTTAAAGTGTCAGTCAAAACCGGTCACCAAGACCCCATAGCCAGTTTTCATCACATCCCCAAACAGTTTTTAAAATCTGTCTTTTTTATCTAAAAAGAAAAGTTATATCAAAGTTTACTTGTACTTCAGTACTGCAGTGTCCTGTATCCCAGGGGTGTGTCTAGTGAGGAGCGGTTCCCTTGGGAAACCATTCCCTCCTCAGCCAGGCTAAAGAAAAGAAACAACTCTTTCCTTCCCCCCTCACTTCTTCAACCTTTAGGGCACAATTATGTGTGGGGAACGCCAGACGCGGTCATCGTGATGAGGAGACAAGGTTTGGGCAGTCATGGCGAACCTTTTAGGGACTAAGTGCCAAAACTACAACCCATAACCACCTGTTTATCACAAAGTGCTATCACAATTTATTCCATAACTTATTGCTCTGTTGTGACTTTCAATCAGTGTTCAGAGGACACCAATACAGTAGATACAAGGACCAACTCTTCCCCAAAACAGGAAGACATTTTTTGCCTAGAGAAGGTGCAACAGTGATAATTCTGATATGTACACAATTCCCCACTCCTCCTGTAGTCCCAGGCAGCACTGTTGCTTTATAATTACATTGAGCGTGACAAGTCCTCGGCTGTCTGGGAGTGCAAGTAGATACCTTGAGTCCTCTTTGGTGATGGCCTGGGTGCCCAGAGAGAGGGCTCTGAGTGCCACCTCTGCCACCCATGCCATAGGTTCGCCAACACTGCCTTAGAGGAACGGAAAGTGAAGGGGGAGGAGGGAGATAAACACACCCCTGGGACACAGGACACTGCAAGTAAACGTTGATATAACTTTTCTTTTTATCTATATAAGTCTGATTGATTTTAAAAACTATGGGGGCATGGGGGTGACTAAAACTGGGATCCTTGTGACAGGTTCCTTTTAAGCTACAAAATGGCAGCATTTATTAGGGGTTAAGCTTTATAGAGTCTAATGAACTCTCATGGTGCAGTCACATCTGGCGTGTAATGCATGTGTTTCAAAACACATTGCAACAGCTGAAGAGAGATTTGCCTCATTATACAGTTGTTAACATTTGTGTTTACACATTGTTAATACATTTGTTAACATTTGCAATAACACATGTGTCTGTTAACACAATGTTAACACATGTGCGAACAGTTGTTTTGTAAATGCAAATCTCTCTTAATTTGTTGAGACTGCATCTCAATCAGTTTTTAAGTGGTTTTAAATGAACAAAACTGCACCTGAAACTACCTCTATATAGAATATATTTTTTAATAGTTTTATATTTTAACAAAAGGAACAGCAACAAGGTATGCATAATATCATAAGGGTTCTCCCATTCAGCCCCTTAATGCTAGGTCTATTTTTCAATTAAGGATGCAGCTATATTGACATAACTTTTGTACACTTTAACTTACAAAAGTGTTTGTGAGATTTAGATTGAGATGTTTTTTGTGACACAGTTGGCCACATTTATTAAAGCAGCCTGCGCCAGTATTCTGGCATAGACTTACATAAATACATGTGTAAACTGGTCACACATGTATTTATGAATTGTTTGTGCTAGTATTGTGTCGCAGCTGCACTATGTATGCTGCAACACAATACTGTCTGGCACACTCTGCACAGTGGTAAGGCAAACTAATTTACTGTTAATAAATGTAATAATTGTATTTCGCAACAGTGGAAAATTTTGGTTCCCATATATACTTGATTATAAGTTGTTTATCAACACAAAAATTTTGGCTGAAAAAAAACCTAACTTGGCTTATACTCGAGTCTATAAAATAAATTAACTCTGTATTCACCTTTCCGACCCTCAGGTCCACCAGCTTGTCTTTGGGTCCCTGCACCCTGTCTGCACCAACAGCAAGGGGCTTGCTGACATGCGCAAGTAAGTTGCATAGTTTGTGTGCTGGCAGCGCATGGGGACCCGAAGACTTGTGTCAGAAAGGTAAGTACAGAGTTTTTGTTTTTTTTTAAGGCTGGGCATACTCCAGGCAGGTGATGCTGGCTATATACTGGGGGCAGGGAGCTGGCTATATACCAAGGGGCAGGGGGCTGGCTATATACTGTGGGGCATGTACACCAGGGGCAGGGGCTGCTGGCTATTTACTAGGGGGCAGGGGATGCTAGTTATATACTGGGGGGCAGGCTGGCTATATACTGGGGGAAGGCTGGCTATATACTAGTGAGATGGGCTGGCTATATACTGGGGGGGACATGGACTGGCTAGCTATATAGTGAGGAAAGGGACTGCTTGCTATATACTAGGGTCAGGGGGCTGGCTATATACTAAGGAGCAGGGTGGTTGCTGGCTACACACTAGGGGCAGGGCCGGCTCCAGCGGCCGGCATACCTGGGCAAGTGCCGGGGGCCCACACACGCTGAGCACATCTTCAATCTTTGCTTCCTGTGAGGACGAGCTGTGTCCTGCACTGTTCCTTCCCCACTCGGACAAGGCACAACACTGTTAGAGGCTACAGAGTTGCCTGTGTGATGCAGCACATCATAGGTTAAACCCTCTCCCCATCTCCTCTTCACATGGAGCTGCAGTAAAGCTGAAATCTGGCAGCTCAGAAATTGGGACGAAGAGGTGGAGGAGGAGAAGCCTGAAGACTCCTCTGTGTGATGCCAGGGCTACTGCAGACACCACAGAGTGTGATTGTATGTGACATGTATGGATGTGCATTACTGATCCATATAATGAGTGTATGGTGTGTGTGATGATGTGTTTGCCTGCATGTGTATCTTTTTGCATGTATCTTTCTGTCAGTCGGTGTGTGTTTGTCTCCATGCTTGCCTGTCTATATGTATGTATCTCCAGCTGTCTGCATGTATCTGTAGCTGTCTGTATGTATCTGTCTGTCAATGTGTGTGTGTTTTCCTCCATGCTTGTCTGTATGCATGTATCTGTAGCTGTCTGCCTGTATATATGTCTTGCTGCATGTGTGGATGTGTGAATGATATTAATCATCTCAAATGTACATGAGAAGCAGAGAGGGTTCTGTGTCAGCAGTGATGTGTATTATGAGGTTCTGCAGCAGCTGAGGTGTGTATTATGAGGTTCTGCAGCAGCTGAGGTGTGTATTATGAGGTTCTGTAGCAGCTCAAGTGTGTACTATGAGGTTTTGCAGCAGCAGCAAAGTTGTGCATTATGAGGTTCAGCAGCAGTGATGTGTATTATGAGGTTCCGCAGCAGCTAAGGTGTGTATTATGAGGTTCCGCAGCAGCTCGAGTGTGTAGTATGAGGTTCTGCAGCAGCTGAGGTGTGTATTATGAGGTTCTGCAGCAGCTGAGTTGTGTATTATGAGGTTCTACAGGAGCAGTGATGTTTATTATGAGGTTCCGCAGCAGTTCAGGTGTGTATTATGAGTTTCCGCAGCAGCTGAGGGGTGTATTATGAGGTTCTTCAGAAGCTGAGGTGTGTATTATGAGGTTCTGCAGGAGCTGAGTTGTGTATTATGAGGTTCTACAGGAGCAGTGATGTTTATTATGAGGTTCTGCAGCAGTTCAGGTGTGTACTATGAGTTTCCGCAGTAGCTGAGGGGTGTATTATGAGGTTCTGCAGAAGCTGAGGTGTGTATTATGAGGTTCTGCAGCAGCTGAGGTGTGTATTATGAGGTTCTGCAGCAGCAGTGATGTGTATTATGAGGTTCTGCAGCAGCTGAGGTGTGTATTATGAAGTTCTGCAGCAGCTAAGGTGTGTATTATGAGGTTGTGCAGCAATTGAGGTGTGTATTATGAGGTTCTGCAGCAGCTGAATTGAAGTTTCAGTTTTATTACTTGGCAGAGTGGAGGGGCGCACATTTTTAGGTTCGCCCTGTTGGTTAAATGACCTCAAAACTGTCCTGACCATGACAAGGTTATTTGGGATAATAAACTAGGGAATATTTAAAGGGGTATTCTCGTCTGGGCACTCACATTCAGTTTCACTAATCTTCCATATATAAACATTTCTTCAATTAGATGTTATTAAAAAAAATGTTCCTGTGTGAAAATAATTTCACATAAATAAAGTCATGTTGTCCCTTAGAAACCAGATAGCTTCCTCGGATACGACCACGTCACACTCTAGCAGTGGTGGCCAGACTTGGGCTATATTGTCCTGTCGGACCACCAGGATTCAGCAATCATTACCACAGGACGGCTGTGGGACCTGCAGTAACTCCCGGACATTTTATATACAAAACCTTTTTGTTTATTTGTGCAATCTCTTGGGCAGAGGTGGCCGTATCCGAGGAAGCCATCTCGTTTCTAAGGGACAAAATGACTATGACTATTTATGAGAAATTATCTTCACACAGGAACATTTTTTTTAATAACATCTAATTGAAGAAATGTTTGTATATGGCAGATTAATGAAACTGAATGTGAGTGCCCAGACGAGAATACCCCTTTAATCGAACATGAGACTGTTGTAGTTTTGGAATTTTTAATGCTGGCCGTGAGTTCACAGGAAAGGGGCCCACTGAGGCACTGTCGCCCAGGGGCCTAATAAAACCTGGAGCCGGCCCTGACTAGGGGGCAGGGGCTGCTGGCTATATACTTGGGGGCAGGAGATGCTAGCTATATACTAGAAGGCATGGGCTGGCTATATACTAGGGAGCAAGGGGCTGGCTAGCTTATACTAAGGGGCATTGGAAGTCTATATACTAGGGGACATGGGCTGGTTGGCTACATACTAGAGGGCATGGGCTGGCTGGCTATATACTAGAGGGCAAGGGGCTTGCTGGGGGCGGAGAGCTGACTGGCTGGCTATATACTGACTGTAGGCTGTGACCAATACATTTCCCACCCTAGGTTTATACTTGAGTCAACAGGTTTTCCACATTTTTTGTGTTAAAATTAGGTACGTCATACTCGAGTACATAAGGTAATGTACATTTTAAAAAACGAAAATTCTTTTTATTTCCTTTTCAGACATATAGCTTTACCAACCAAATTAGTTATGAACATTTCTCATATATCAGCTTATGTTTTAATAATTTTTAAAATTTCTTTACAATTGATTACCATGTCGGATGGCTTACAAATTGATCAGTGGTTTTCCAGATTTTAAACATTTCAGAAAAATAATCTTTATTTATATAGCGCCATCATATTCTGTAGCACTTTACAAATCATAGGGGACATATACAAATAAAATAAAACATGACAGAGCAGTAACATTCATATGGAACAGATGAAGTAAGGTCCCTACTCGCAAGAGCTTACAGTCTATGAGTAAGAATGGGGCAACACAAGAGGTAAAAAGCTTATATAATAGTACAGCCATTTTTTGTATTAATAAACTTTTTAGGAAGATCGTTAACTCTTTGAGAGCTTCAAAGTAAATGAAACAAAATGGAGATAAAATTAACAATGCTCTGACTGTGTTGGTAATACATTCATGTATAATATTTAAACATTCACAAAAGATAAAAGGAGGAAAAACATCTTAAATTATGTTATGCAACTTCTCCCAAATATTAAAACACCCCACATGCAGATGCTACTTGCTATATGGGTGTACAGTTGGGTGCAGAAGGGAAGGAGTGCCATGCAGTAGCCAGTTTTGCCCTATAAGATGTAGTGGTTGTTAGCAAGCTATAAAATACTTGATTTTACGTACAAGATAGGGTCCAGAGGTTTGTTATTAAGTTGAATTTGTATGTAAGTCGAAACTGTATATTTTATAATTGAAGTTCTAGACAAATTTTTTTATTTGAGCCAGTGACAATTGGAGTTTAAAATTTTTTTGCTGTAATGGGACCAAGGATTATCAATAATGCTTCATTACAGACACCTTACAGCTAACCATTGCAGTCTGGGACTATAGTAAAGCTTCCAGAGAGCTTCACCAGAGATCACAGTGAGCAGAGAGGTCCGTCTGTAACTATGGGTCGTCTGTAAGTCGGGTGTCCTTAAGTAGGGGACCGCCTGTATATGTATTACTGGGTGCTTGGCGGCTGTATGTAGATGTATTACTGGGGGTGTTGGCAGCTGTATGTAGATGTATTACTAGGGGTTGGTGGCTGTATGTAGATATATTACTGGGGGTTGGTGGCTATATGTAGATGTATTACTGCGGGTTTGGCGGATGTATGTAGATGCATTACTGGGAGGTTGGTGGCTGTATGTAGATGCATTACTGGGTGGTTGGCGGCTGTATGTAGATGTATTGCTGTGGGGTTGGCGGCTGTATGTATATGTATTACTGGGAGGTTGGCGGCTGTATGTAGATGCATTACTGGGTGGTTGGCGGCTGCATGTAGATGTATTGCTGTGGGGTTGGCGGCTGTATGTAGATGTATTACTGGGTGGTTGGCGGCTGTATGTAGAGGCATTACTGGGAGGTTGGTGGCTGTATGTAGATGCATTACTTGGTGGTTTGCGGCTGTATGTAGATGTATTGCTGTGGGGTTGGCGGCTATATGTAGATGCATTACTGGGAGGTTGGTGGCTGTATGTAGATGCATTACTGGGTGGTTGGCGGCTGTATGTAGATGTATTGCTGTGGGGTTGGCGGCTGTATGTAGAGGCATTACTGGGAGGTTGGTGGCTGTATGTAGATGCATTACTTGGTGGTTGGCGGATGTATGTAGATGTATTGCTGTGGGGTTGGCGGCTTTATGTAGATACATTACTGGGAGGTTGGTGGCTGTATGAAGATCTTTTGCTGTGGTGTTGGCGGCTGTATATAGATGTATTACTGTGGGGATAGTGGATAGTGAGCAGGAGGTTGTGTATGTCAGGGGGCCTGGCACAGACTTTGCACTGGGGCCCATCAGCTTCAAGTTACGCCACTGGTTGGGGCCCCCACCAACCTTAATCCGGCCCTGACCCTGATTAGCGCAGAATAGGAGCAGGTAAACAGGCATGATAACAAAAGGCCAAATCCGTCCTGTTTGACACTGATGCTGTAGATTAAACTTTAAACTTGCATAATAAACTTTAAACAAACATAATATAGCATAACATATCTCTCTACAGGGAGCCTTGGCTCTTGGACAACTCTTCTGATAATTGTTTTTACTCCCCTGTCTTCTGAGAAGCACATGGTTATTGTTTATGTTCAAATTATTTTCTTGCCACTTTATGGCCCCAACAATGCTCACTGGAACCTTTATAATTAGTTATGTAACCAATGTCATCAGTATATTTTTTAACAATAAAGGATACAGCAGTCTGTAAGCAGCTCACTTATTCTGTCAATAATGTATTCTTAACAGGCAATAAAAACAGATCTAGCAACTCCTCCTTCTGTCTATTGGACTTCCCTTCGCGATATTGGAAGATACTTCTCCATACATCTATCTCCACCCTTTCCCCCAATACGATAGCCCCCATAGATTTCTTGCTGCTTGACAATACCACAGACAATGTATGAGACCTGCTTTTAATCTCCCGCATTTTGGGCATTCAGCTTTATAGTGTAGAAATTTGCTTTGGAAGGGTTGTCAAAGGTCCAATAAGCCCTTAACGCTATCTTCCACTGCATCTCTCTCAAAATTTACAAAATTTCTGCGTGTGCCTCCAACCCTTTAACAGCCTCCTACCCACTTCCTCATTGGTTATTTCAGTTCTTATATCCTCCTTCCAATTCCTCGCTAGTCTCCCCTCAAAAACATCCTCCTCTCTCTGGATAGCGTCCTTTCTGATGCTAGATATTGATGGATTCCCATTCATGCTAGTTAAAAGTGTAGCAAACAGTTTCTGACTAACTTTTCCTATCCCCCACAAATCTTCACTCTTCCCCAATTCGCTCCTTAGCTGTAAGTAATGCAGAACTGAGACTGTCCTAACCCATATTCTGCTCTCTTCCGCTCAAATGTTTTTAATCGTCTCTCTTCTCTATCTATTTTATCTGCCACCATCTAAATTCCTTTCTCCTCCTATTCTCTAATCCATTTCTTCAATTCCAGTGCTTCTTGGAAAGTTAGAAATTCGGATCTCTTCTGGTAAGCCAAATCTTCTTCGTAGTATCTTCCAAACTACCTTTGTATCCCTCAATATTATAGAACTTTTCGCTTCTTTATTCAGCCTTGTTTCTTTCTCATGCATATATAGCTTCAATGTTATAGGATCCACTAAACTTTCCTCCGCCTCTCGGTCCACTAGTGTCTCTTTACCATTGATCCACAAACCTACCTATACATGCAATATTATACTCCCTCATGTTAGGAAAAGAAAGTCCCCCCATTGCTTGTGATTTCTGAATGTTCATCATTGCTACCCTCACGTTTTTCCTCCTCCACAAGCATTTCTGAAAAAGACTATTTATCTTCTTTACATCATCATGTTTTAATAGAAGGGGAAGATACTAATTTTGGGAATATCACCATCTTTATCAAGTTTTTCCTCCCAAATAATGAAAAGGGAAGTTCCTTCCATTTATTTATATTTTTACTGATTCTCTTAATAAGAGAGATAATAAATTAACAAATACACCACCGTGCTGTCTCTACCCAACCATATTCCCAGATATTTTAATTTATCTTCAATATATTCAAACTCCATTGCTGGATCCACCCTGTGCCTTCATTTTTGTCCAATAACAACACTTGTGTTTTATGAGTATTAACCCGGTACCCCAAAATCTTTTCAGATTTCTAATTCTTTCAAAAACTCCACATCTCTTCCTGGTGAATTTTCCTAGCTAAAGGTTACATAGTAAGATTGAATAACAACTGTGAAAGTGGGCACCCGTGACGTGTACCCCTACCTAATTTAAACCTTTGTGACATTTCCCATTCTGTCACCACTTGTGCCTGTGGCTCTCTTTACATTTTATTTACTGCTTTATAAAACAACCCAGTCATCCCTACCCTTCCCATCACCTTTTTGAGTCAGGGCAAGGCCACACTATCAAAAGCTTTCTCAGCATGGACTGATATTATTGCTGAATGTTTCCTCGCCTGTGGCCTTGCCCTGGCCTAATACAGGACGGTCATTACTGAGCACACGTTCTTAACCCCGTTTCTTTACAAACCCATTCTGGGAGTCATGGATCAAATAGGGCAATACTTCTGCCAACCTGTTTGCTAGTATTCATGAAAATATTTTTGTGTCTACATTAATCAAAGAAATGGGCCTAAAAGCTGCTGGATCAGTTTTCCTTTTTGCTTAGGTATAACTTTAATGAAAGCCAGACTCCCTGACATAAGTATCTTCCTTTCCAAATACATATGGTTATATACCTGTGTTAATATTTCCACAATGTGGACCAACTAATCTGTAGTAATCTGACTTGAACCCATCGGTTCCCGGGGCTTTATCCTACACCAGTTTCTTGATGATACCGCTACCTCTTCTTTTTTATTGGGGATGATAGAAATACCTGTTGTTCCTCCGGTAGGTATCGGATATATAAATCCCTTTAAAAAATTTCCATTTGCTTTTCATTTTCCTTTCTCCCTTCATATAGTTCATTATAATAATTTGCCAATATCTCATTTATCCCTTTCCTGTCTCTCACTATCTCCCCCTTTTCATTTCGCACCCCCTCAATTTTCGCCTCACCTCTCTCCTTCTGTAACATACCCGATAACATCCTTCCTGTCTTGTTTCTAAAAGGAAATAATTTTTTCTCTCCCCTTTTCACATTATCTCACTGTATATTACCAACATAATGTGTCTACTTTTTGTCATCTTTCTTTTATTTTCAATATTTGATGCTAATCTGTAAATCCGTGTCGTCTCCCTATAATTTTTCTGTAATTCCTCATATGTATAATTCTTTCTTTTGTTCTTTCCTGCTACATAAGACATTTCCCGTCTCACAAACAATTTACTTGTTTCCCAGAACAAAATTGGTTTTTACCAGGGATCGCTGGAGCACCCGTGTGCCTTCGTATGCCCCCGCTCTGGTGTTCCAGGTCCCCGTCTGTGGTCCATGCATGCGTGTCCCCATCTCCTAGGGCACGCGCTGGCTTCAGAAAATTTGAAGGGCCAGCGCACCATTAAATGGCGCTGGCCATGTCCCAGGATTCTATTTTAATTTGCCTCTCCCTGCACACCCTGCCGGATCTTTGTGCCTACGCCTTAGAGAAAGCTTCCTAGCGATATTCCTGTGTTCCCTTGTTCCTGCATTCCCTTTCCTGCCTGGACCTCCCGTTGCGGACCTTGGATTTGACTTGGCCTTGCATCTCTGCCACCTGCCCTGACCCTGTGCCTGAACCTGACCATGACACTGTCCTCTGCTAAGGTATCTCGACCTCAGCTGCCACCACGGTCTAGTCGCACCTGTGGAACGACAAAGTGGGGCCCTGGGCAAAACTAAAGAAGGTCCAAAAATAAAACTACTTTATGACCAATCACGGTCAGTAAGAGGCTCCCTTTAGTATGGTAAAACAATCTGTAATGTGGGAGAATTTTATAGAAGAAAGATGATAGGGAGATTGATGGGCAGCACTGTGGCTCAGTGGTTAGCACTGAAGCCTTGCAGCGCTGGTCAACATCTGCAAAGAGTTTTTATGTTCTCTCTGTGTTTGCGTGGGTTTCCTTCGGGTCCTCCGGTTTCCTCCCACACTCCAAAAAATTACTGGTAGGTTGAATAGATTGTGAGCCCCTTTGGGGACAGGAACTGATATGGCAAACTCTTCGCAGTGCTGTGTAATCTGTATGCGCTATATAAATAAAGAATTATTAATTATTATGATAAAGATAAAAATGAAATATGATAGAGATTTCTAGATGTAGAACTATAAAGTCGATGATGTTATATAGAGTAGAAAGATATGAGAGATAAATACAGTAGAAGAGAAATAGAAGATTCATTAATAGATAGAGAAAAAGAGAGATATATGAATGTTCAGATTATAGGAGATGGATAACTAGACACATAGATGATATATATATAGACAGGAGATCGATGATAAGCATCTTCACCCCGGAATTCAACCAAGGGGTATTAACCCTTTGACCACCCGGCATTACAGCAAAAAGAATCAAAGTAAACCGCAGCAAACCACATATTTTCTGAAAGCAGACACTTGCCCATTTTCAAAATTACTTTAAAGAGTTTATAGACATAGACCCCCTTCATGCAATTTTGATTCAAACTGAAACATTTTATAAAAAAATACTTAAAATTTGACTTTGATGGTAAAAAATGAAAATATTTACCTTCACATCTCCTAAATGTAACAGATAGACATGTGTAGAGTTTACAAATGCCTCATATTGATATGTTCACATGAATAAATCCACCTAATATCACTAAAACTGTAATAACTAAATACAGACAGTCCCCGGGTTACATACAAGATAGGTTCTGTACGTTTGTTCTTAAGTTGAATTTGTATGTAAGTCATAACTGTATATTTTATCATTGTAATCTCAGCCGGAACTTTTTTGGTCTCTGTGACAATTGGATTTTAAAAATGTTGGGTTGTCATAAGAATCAGGATTAACACTAAAGCTTCATTACAGACACCTGTGATAACTGTTATAGCTGATTATTGTAGCCTAGGACTAAAGCCCAATAAATTACCAATATCCAGTGGTCCGTTTGTAACAGGGGGTCGTATGTAAGTCGAGTGTTCTTAAGTAGGGGACCGCCTGTATCTGCTTTTCAGCTAGAAATGTTAATAAAGTCACAACCTGCAAAATATAGCAATAAAACAGAATAAAAAGTAAAGGCGCCATAAAACCTATATAATTTTGAAAGTAGACAACCAGGCGATGCATTTGGCAATTAACATTCAAAAGTTCCTCTAAAATATGTACAAATCCAGAATACTTATATAAAGAATATATACTTTCCTAAAACAGCAAGATTTGAGGAGATCATACATACCACACATGTGTATATTCACCAAAATATGCAGCAAAGGGAACGTTAAATCCACAGGAGACACCAAACTATTTTTGCAGAAAATTGCATTGAGCGTCACACAGATCTATCATTGTGCGCTCCCTTACACAATGGTAACCCAAATAAATAAATATCTATAAACCAAGCTAATAAGATAACAAAAGTCACTTTTAGATGTGCGCCAATTTATTAGCCGCACAATAACAGAACCCTCCGCGCTTTATAAGAATTTGAGTGAGAGCGTCATAACATAGGTGTAAATAATGGAGGATGGTGTGAAATAAAAACTTTATTCCAGAAAATGTGTGTGTTTTTGGTTTTACATATAACTTTATGGACATGTTCTGGGTCGCGGTGTTAATATGTAGTGACATTAGGCGAAGAGGATCGAATGTTTATCATATTAGTCAATTTCCCCCCCCCCCCAAAAAAAACCTATCATGAAATAAAAGGTAATAAGAGAGAAAGTGTGTTCTTAGATAGTTCTGCATATAGAAGGGTTAAAAACATGAATATTAGTTGATATTATCCCTTCTCATAATGTAGTAACGTGAATATTTCCATTATCTGTGAGGTGCAGCAGCTCCTGTGTCCAGCAAATTCTCCCTCTGTAGCCTGATGGCTAAGAATCTGGAGGGGGTAACCCTTAAGGGGGCTATATCTCTGGCTCTGTGACACATAGAACCTCACTACCTGTACCATGTGCCACACCAGAAAGGCAGCGGGAGATCAGGGAGGTAAATAAGTGGCTCAAAAGTTGGTGTAGGAAGGAGGGTTTTGGGTTCATGGAGAACTGGGCTGACTTTTCTGTCGGCTACAGGCTCTACAGTAGGGATGGGCTGCACCTCAATGGGGAGGGTGCAGCTGTTTTGGGGTAAAAAATGGCTAGAAGGTTGGAGGAGTGTTTAAACTATATACCTGGGGGGAGGGCAACTACACTTGTGCAGGGCAAATAGACAGTGTAGATAGAGAGCTGGGAAGCGTCATAGTCCATGGAGGAGGAAGGGGGGCTGGAATGAGATTGGGGAATAAGAACAAAATGAATAGGGATAGGGAAAACCATAAAAAGTGTATTTACACAATTGCCAGAAGCCTCACAAACAAAATGGAGGAACTGGAACTCTTGATGTTGGAGCGGAAATATGATATAGTGGGTATCAGCGAGACATGGCTGGACAGTAGCTATGACTGGGCTGTTACTATAGATGGTTATAGTCTTTTTAGTAAGGATCGTATAAATAAAAAAGGTGGAGGGGTTTGTTTATATGTGAATTCTTGCCTCAAGCCTGTCCTGCGAGATGACATCAGTAACGCAAATGCAAATGTGGAGTCCCTATGGGTGGAGATTTGAGGAGGGAAAAAGAATAATAAAATATTACTAGGGGTTTGTTATAAGGCTCCAAATATAATGTAGGCAGCAGAGGAAATGCTGACAAGTGAAATGGATACGGCTTCAAAGCATGGTGAAGTACTTATCATGGGGGACTTCAATTACCCAGATATTGACTGCAGGTCCTTCAAAGGTAGCAGGTTCTTGTCAACAACAGAAGACAATTACCTGTCACAACTAGTCCTGGAGCCAACAGGACCTTATCCTAACCAACAGACCTGATAGGGCAGTGGTGGCGAACCTATGGCATGGGTGCCAGAGGCGGCACTCAGAGCCCTTTTTGTGGGCACCCGGGCCATCACCCTCAGCACACCAGACAGGACTCAAAGGATCTTCCTGCAGTTCAAAGCAACTTAAAAGATGCTGCTTTCAGGCATATATATTAAAGTGATACTTACTTCGCTACTTGGGAATGTAGGAAGAGGGAGAAGGGACGAATTATCTTTGGAGGTCCTCCTGCTGGCCCCATGATTCTCTGTGTACAGAGGGACACTGGAAAGAAGCTAAAATTATGCAAATTTTCCAGCTTGTCCTCAGGAGGCCAATATGATCAAACGTTGTTGAGGAACAGGAAGCAATAAGTTACTGCTTTCATTTTTGGTTGGCACCCCGCAATAAATAAGGGGGGTTTTGGTTTGAAATGGACACTCGGCCGCTAAAAGGTTAGCCATCCCTGTGATAGGGTATCAAAACTACAGGTTGGGGGGAACCTGGGTAATAGTGATCATAATATCATTGATTTTGTATTACGCTTTACTAAGAGCGTTAGGGAAGGGGCAACCAACGCTCTAAACTTCAGGAGGGCAAATGTTCAGCAACTAAGGGAAGACCTTAAAGGCATAGACTGGGATAATGTTCTCAAAGACAAAAGCCCCCCCCCAAAATTGTGACTTTTTCTCATATATTCTGAAAAAGTCCTGTGAGAAACACATACCTTATGGGAAAAAGCATAAGAGGAACAAGAAAAAGCCAATGTGCCTAACTAGTCTTGTAAGGAAAGCAATAAGGGAGAAAGATAAGGCGTTTAAGGTGCTAAAACGTGAAGGTAGCAATGAGGCATTCCAGGATTATAGAGAAAAAATAAAAAGCAGATAAAGGCCGCAAAAATAGAGAAATATTGCCAGGGAGAGCAAAACTAATCCCAAATTATTTTTCAAGTATATAAATTATAAGAAACTAAAAACAGAGAGTGTGGGTCCCCTTAGAAATAACATGGGGGTCGTGGTGGAAGGAGATGAGGAAAGGGCCAATCTACTGAATGTCGCCTTCTCAATTATCTTTACCCAGGAAAATCCCCTGTGGAAGACACAATGAGGAATAATATAAATTCTTTTTGGAATGTCAACAGTTTAACCCAGGAAGTGGTACAGTGCCGCCTCGCAACCACTAAGATAGATAAGTCACCGGGGCCAGATGGCATACACCCCCGGGTTCTGCATGAACTATGTACCGTGATAGACAGACCGTTATTTTTAATATTTGAAGATTTACTTCAACAGGACTGGCGCAAAGCAAATGTGGTACCAATATACAAAAAAGGATCAAAAAGCGATCCTGGAAACTACAGACCCGTGAGTCTAACTTCTGTGGTGGGGAAAATATTTGAGGGGTTTGTTAGAGATGCTATCCTGGAGTATCTCACTGTGCACAACCTTATAACCCAGCGTCAGCATGGGTTTATGAGAGATCGGTCCTGTCAGATTAATCTGATTGGTTTCTACGAGGAGGTAAGTTCAAGACTGGATCTGGGGGACACTGTGGATGTTGTATATCTGGACTTTTCAAAGGCATTTGACACAGTGCCACATAAAAGGTTGGTATATAAAATGAGACTGCTGGGAATAGGGGAAAATCTGTGTATTTGGGTAAGTAATTGGCTTAGTGATAGAAAACAGGTTCGTCATTAATGGCACATTCTCAGATTAGGTTGATGTTACCAGTGGAGTGCTACAGGGGTCAGTATTGGGGCCACTTCTTTTTAATATTTTTATTAATGACCTTGTGGTGGGTTTACACAGTCAAGTTTCAATATTTGCAGATGATACTAAGCTGTGTAAAGTAATAAATACTAAGGTAGATAGTTTAGCATTAAAGAGGGATTTGTGGAAGCTTGAGGAGTGGGCAGAGAAATGGTTGATGAGGTTTAATGTAGATAAATGTAAAGTTATGCACTTGGGCCAGGGAAACAAAAAGTATAATTATGTTCCAAACAGTCAATTACTTGGTAAAACTGGAGCTGAAAAGGACTTGGGGGTATTGGTGGATGGTAAACTTAATTTTAGTGACCAGAGCCAGGCGGCTGCTGCTAAGGCAAATAAAATTATGGGATGTATCAAGAGAGGAATAGATTCTCATGATAAAGACATAGTTTTGCCCTTATACAAATCCCTGGTCAGACCACACATGGAATATTGTGTACAGTTTTGGGGACCAGTGTATAAAAAGGATATAGTAGAGCTGGAACGGGTGCAGAGGAGAGCAACCAGGATTATTAGGGCAATGGGGGGATTAGAATACACTGACAGATTACAAAATTTGGGATTATTCAGTTTAGAAAAAAGACGACTGAGGGGAGACCTCATTACAATGTACAAATACCTGAACGGACAGTACAAGGATCTCTCCAAAGATCTTTTTATACCTCGGCCTGTGACCAGGACAAGGGGGCATCCTCTGCGCCTGGAGGAGAGGCGATTCTACCATCACCATAGACAAAGGTTCTTTACTGTAAGAGCAGTGAGACTATGGAACTCTCTGCCGCAGGAGGTTGTTATGGCGGACTCTATGTACATGTTCAAGAGAGGCCTGGATGCCTTTCTGGAGAGAAAAAATATCACGGGTTATGGGGATAACACATTTATTTAATTCTTAAAGGTTGGACTTGATGGACTTGTGTCTTTTTCCAGCCTTACATACTACGATACTATGATACTTCTTTTTTCTTATGAAAGAAGAAGTGAATTTATATGAATCTAAATTTGTGTTTCTAAGTGTCCAGAAAACGGAGACATTAACTGTTGAATTGCCGTCAACAGTGATTTTTATTAATAAAAATGGCACCTGATTTTCTCACTTTAAACCTGAATATCTCCTGATCCATGGCACCTAGAAACAAAATTCAAGATTTATTTGAAAGAAGAGATTGCCCACTTTACCCACCCATAGCATCAGCTCTGGTGGTACCCTGCCGCAGCAAGACCATCCTACTTTGCGGCTGGCTCTGGTGAAGACCAGGTGCCACTTAGACTACGGTCCCAGGTGTCGGCTAGTACCACCTCCCGTGGTGGTCCGGAGGATCCACTCATCCTGAATCCTGACAATTGGGTTTTCTTTTAACAACTTATCGTTCTCCTTCTTATATACTTTCCCACTTCTCTCTAATCAGATTTTGAAATTCCTTATCTCTGCACATTCTGCCTGGGAATCGCTACATAGATTGATTCCTTTTTTCTTCTCCTAGAGTTGTAATTCAATCTGCATGGGGGCATGATCTGATATTACTACGATCTCAGATATATGGGTGGATCTGACACTACTTGCCAATGAAGTAGAAACCAACACATAATCTATTCTTGACAATGTCTCATGCATCCCTTAAAGTAAGTGTACTCCCTTTCTTTTCTTTTTTGTATCCTCCAAGAGTCTACCAGCAGTCCTGAGTGAAGCATATTAAACATTACTGTATCTTCTCCAGTTCTCTTACTACTCATATGGTTGTTAGACCTTCCTTCTCATCCATCACTCTCACTCAAGACTGTTTTATTTTGGAACTAAGACCCTTATATATAAAATCATAAGGCACTTTGCATATGGTGTGTAAGTACACAAGCAGGCAATACTATTGGGTGGTATTGAAGTTTCCCCCCACAATTTTATTTGTCCCTCACTATCCATCTTGACATCCTCCTAAGGGAAGCTACATTGTTTTTCCTATCATTTGGTGCATAAATATTATATAGATCACCAAAAAGAATGTGTCAGTGAAGATCTCCAAAAATCACAAATGCAAATATATGCAAAACATCTTTATTTCATAAATCTGAACACAGACATACAATTAAAAAGGCAGCACTGGAGTACCGATGGATAAAATAGCCCACATCACACTGGTATTGTAAAAAATACTGCTCATAAACCACTACCACATAGAATTAACAGGGGTAGATTAAATAGTATAGGGTCAAGACTGCAGATCAAATATAACCTAAATACAAAGGGTCCCAATTAAGAGGTATCAAGTAGCAACTACAGTACCTAAATATAATGTAGAGTATATCCTATAGCACTGGAATAGTAAATGGTTACCGACCAGTGACAGTGCAGGCTGCACCCAGACACGTGTTTCGCGTGAATTGCTTTGTCTTCTCTCCCCACACTGTCTCTGTCACAGCTCCAAACTATGCTCCCCTCCTCCGGACATGGTCCAGTGCATTCCTCAGCCTCCAACAACTCTCTCCCCATGGCTTAGAAGTCCGAGGACCTTCCAGGGATCAGATCAAGCACTCTGAGCCAGACACCGCCAATCTCTGTTCCACTTGTCTCCTCCGATGAGCTGGCCAACTCTCCACTCCACTGCACTGTGCCTGTGTCTTAAAAGCTATACAGTTCCTCTGGAGGGGCATACCATCTCCTCAGCGAGCCTTTAACCCTCTCCTCGGGCAGATCCCCCTCTGATGTTCACTTGGAGGATCTGGGTTGCCCGCTCACCTGTGCGCCATCGGGCGCCGCCCCGGAAGTCCTTTGCCTTTGGTCCGACAGAGTTCATCATCTTTTTTGTGTTGCATCTTTAACAAAGGGCGTGCAACACAATTTGAAAGTTAAATACGGCCCTTGGTCCGAATCAGTCGGACTATAAGAAGGCACATCCCCTAATTTGTGCAAGCTGTTTTAGCAATGAAGAACGTGAAAAGTCTGACTAAAGTGCGTTGCAAAGCCCTAAGTAAATGTGACCCTGTGTGAGTTCACCAATATTCTAGCTGTGTCCTCTAGGACATTTGACTATATGGAGTGCTGCTAATCAGACTTCAGAGATTTCAAAGAGCTATTAAAACAGTAATAAATTTACTAGAGAAGTGTGCTTGAATATTCTTTAAGAAAGAAGTATGCTTCAAATATTGAAGTAATGCTCTTCAGGATCAGCACATTTCACAAGATCAATAAATTGCTAGGATTGTTTCACTCCAGAGCAGATGATGAAAGATGATGGCCTATACATATGCACTTAAAAGTGTAGGTCTACCTGCTGGTTCCCATACTTTCCACCTGTTATTTCTTTCTTTATCTCTTTAAAATTCACATTCCGTGCTCACAGCTGTTGAATAGAAGTAAATTTGATATTATGTAGTACCCTCCAAAATAAAGCCTAGAAAGGAATGGAAGGTTACCTGCCGTCTGCTATCCCTATTCTATTAAATCATATGTATTATAAATTAAATCCCATCTATGCAGTGCTTAGAACGTCTGCTCTGCCTCATGGGATATTGATTCCCTGCTGGTGAGAAGTGATTGATGGGGAAAATGCTGGATTTTTTTTTAACACGGTTTGTTTGGCAGTCTGGCTGGAATTAGATGTACCGGCTTACTGACTCCTCAGTAAGGGTGATGGCAGCTAATAGGATTTGTGGGTTGGCTGATCTGGTTAGTTTGACAAACTTATCTAAAGTCCTGCTGAGAATTTGAAGATGAATAAAGTGAAATTCAATCTTTTAATTTTAAAAATAATATAGCTTAATTGTGCAATTATATTAGTAGGTATTGCACACAACTAGTTTATGATGTAAGACTTGTCATCAACCCACTCCTGCTGCTTTATCGACTACATCATTAATCTAAAATGGCCATCTTGGAAGTGGGCAAAATTGCCCTATTCTCAAAGATCACCTTTTTAACATATCCTTTATACCAAACACAATGTTTTTTTTTTAAAAAAATAGGTAAATTAGGGTGACTATTTTGTTGATACAAAACACTTATAGCTGAAATGATATCATTTCACTATGGAAAGTTCATTTTATTATAACACCATTTGAAGAATAGATACTGTGTGTAAGAATATGAAAAAAGTGCTATGAGCGTAAAGTGCATTGTGCATAAATAATATATGTATAAAGATATAGTTAAAGGGATATTGGTCCAATTGTAGTGTAAGTGATGGATTCTAGTATGGTTCACTCCTCCCATGGACCTTGGTCCATTAGAGCAAACAAAATATAAAGTGCTGCAAAAGTGAAACATGACACACATCAAAAAAAACACACAAATGACAGTGTATAGAGTATGCAGCAACACAGAAAATAAATAGATTAGTATTATGGCAAAAGGTCTCTTTTAAGTTTAGTATCCTCCATGATAAATTCGATTCAATCCAATATGAACCCGTCTGATGAGGTAGAATAGTATAATTTCAGACGTCTTTTTTTTTACTAGAGTCAATCCAATGCGCTTTCTAAAATATAAGCCACCAAAACCTGTAACCCACAAAATTAATACAATATCGCAATTATGGTCCAATCAATAATCACAATATTTAATACATCCATGGCACAATAAAAAAATAGCATATCAAAGCCCACCTCAATTTTATCATGACTTGCAGAAATACAACTTAGATCAATCCTAACCCAGATAGGGGGCTTTTTTAGGTCCCTGCCACTACAGCCCAAAGAGACTTTATCAATGTCTCTGAATTTCAGATTTCGACAATTGTTATTATGGTAGTTGCCAAAGTGTCTCAGTATTGTTTTCCTAAATTAGATCAGCTTCTATCCTTCTCTCCAGAAAGAGTGAATAAAATACAATGTTATAGGCACCCAATGCAGACCTACGAAAAGTAAAAACAGGTCCTCAGCAACACACACAGAAAAATTAAAACAAGTCAAGACTTTTAGAATCTATACATAGGCTAGTTGTTAGGCTCTGTAATGCCACTACTCCAAAAGGAACAAAAAAAAATGATATGGAAATGTCATGCATTTTACAAGGAAATTAGGGCAATAGGCTTCTTAAATCCTTACAGACAGGTACCATGCTAATGCGTAATAGTACAGAGTGGTAGGATTTCCCGGCATAAGCCATAATTTTACGGGGCACGGTATTCCGATCATCGTGCATACAAACATCAATAGAGCCATCTTGCCACGTAGTCCAGAGAAGTTTCACCACACAACCTGGTCCACAATTGTTTCTATTGGCTGGTGTGTTGAAACTTGAAATTTAGGGCCTGCCTCCCTTTTTATATCTATCTGTTCCACTTGTTCCTACTCGCTACTATCTTTCTATTTCCGTTTCTCTTCGGGAGTCACTGGTGATTTATCTGCAGATTTCTTTCCCACCTCTGCATTCCTCCCCCCCCCCCCCCACTTTATCCCATCCCTTCAACCCTACCAATGGCAATGCCTAAACCGGGGAGACCACAGGACAAGTTAGTGGTCGGTTCTCTTAACGTGAAGGGTCTACATAGCTCTGAGAAAAAAAAGAGGTAGGGGGAGCAGCACAATGATAAACGAATTGAAATTCGTGGTGGGTGCAGGCCTCGCAAGGATCCGACTCCAAATCCCAGGAATAACCGAAATTCAAGACAGGGAAGCAGCACTCCGTGAAATAGTCAATGTTTTATTTCGCCACTGGCGAAATGATCTCTGAGAAATGATCAGTACTCTTAAACTTGCTCAGAGGGAGAAAAATACAGATTACTTTGATTTAAGAAACTCACCTCAGTAAAACCAGACCATATCATTTCACAAACAGACGGTACCCACATGCTTATGCAGGCTATACCACTAATCCAAGAGTACGTGGTACCTCATTCCTAGTTTCTAATTCGCTCCAGTGGACATTTCTGTACTCACAGTGTGACAGTGAGTGTGTTTACACATTTGACGCCCTCTATCTACCCAATACAGGTCAGGCCCCAGCTCTGGCAACTTTTCTCAACTTTGTTGATGAGTTTAGTGAAGGAGTGCCAATTGCTAGGAGAGATCTCAATGTTGTGCTAGATCCAAGCCTGCATACTTCCTCTGGCTCCTCAGCCATCTCATGGGGCAGTTTGCGTAGAATGAGGGAATTGCTACATGAGCACCAACTGCAGGCACATGAAGGCATGCACATAGCACATGACACATGGCAACTATGATTAACATCACTTTTTCGGACCATTCTAAGTTCTTAATCACAATTTATCTGCCTGATTCTACATATTTCTGATGGCAATGAACACTGAACATGTCGCTCTTGGAGGGCGCTCTAGTCACAGAAGAAATCAGACAATCCTTGGAGAGCCATTTTGGTAGGACCTCAACGGAAAACGTTGACTCATGAATCGCACAGGAAGGCCATAAACAAAATATCCATAGTATACTGATCGCACACGGCTCTCACTGTAAGAGAGAGAAGGCAAAGGAGAAATCACGATATTAGAGATGGCCCACAAGCGTTCTCCCACGGATGACCTCCGAATCTTTCTTGAGACACATGAATCCCTTAGAACATTGCTCATTGGTTAACCCAAAGGGGCCTTAGCTAAGTGCCATTCTATGAATATAGTGTCAAATGTGCCAGGTCTTTGGCAAGGGCACTACGACTCCAATCTGCTCAAGCTTTTGTCCCAAAAATTATGATACCATCAGGGGCGACCCGTCATTTAAACTCTGACATAGCTTCAACATTCCGGGACTATTATCAGTCCCAGTACAACCTTGACTGAACGTCCTCACAGTCAGCCTCAGAAGGACTGAAGATTCTGGCCTCCTAGCACTTACTCAAGAGGAAGCTGATATGCACTGGAAGCCCCCCTGACTGACTTAGACTTTCAGCTAGTACATAAGGAGACACAATCAGACAAGGCCCCTGGACCCGACGGCTACTCCTTCCCATACTACAAAAAGTTTGCCGGGCTCCTCGAACCTCACTGGACTAGGGCATTTAATGCAATGGCTTCAGGTTCGGAACTTCCTAGAGATGGGCTCCGAGCAACAGTTGTTGTAATACCTAAACCCAGGAAAGACACAGCCCAATGCTCTACTTCCCAACCAATATCCCTCCTGAACCTTATTTGCAAAGGCTTTGCTCTTGGGCAGGGAAGCCAGGAACAACACCACCAAAGTGGTGTTTTATCTATAAACCCCAGATGGGTCACCTGCCGCTCATGCTCATGTCAACTGATGCAGAGAAAGCTTTTGATAGGGTGAGTTGGCCATATGTGGCCAAAGTTTTACGTAATCTCGGCATTTGTACTAAAATGTTCCGCTGGATGATGTCCTTTCTAACATAATGACATTTCAGGGGTTAAGGTCAGAGGCTCCACGTAGCAGCATACCCCAACTACCTCCTTTTTTTCTTGACAAATCTGCATGTCTACCTTCTTAACCTAATGCAGGAAATCACTGCTTTGCTCAGTTGTCCAATTTTAGCATCAACTGGTCCAAATAGGAAGCCTTAAATGTCTCCAAACCAGAACATGCTTCCATTTCAATTGGCCATCTCAAAGCATTATATATTTGGGAATCAAACTACCAGCTGACCTCTCTAAGCTTTACAACTTTTTGCCAATGCTCAAAAGCGTGCGGGAGGACTGCTCCAGATAGACCAAGAGAATTATCTCGTGGTTCAGGCGCTATGCTATAGTCAAAATTAATATTTTGCCATGCCTGCTCTATCTTTTTCAAGCTGTCTCAAAGGTATTTTTTCAGTCACTGAATGCTCTCCAACACAAATTTGCCTAGGCTGGTAGGCCTGCAAGAATTAAACACTGAATTATTTAGGCCTAAAAACTCCAGGGGGTGTTGGCTTCTCAGATTTTAAAAATTACCTGTGCTGCAACTCTAACTAGAAGTCCTGGGTGTGCCTGGAGCGTAACCCTTTATTATACTTCCCCTGCATATTGTACCCTGGCTAGACCCCACTGAAACCTTAACCCTGAAGAATCACCTCACAGTGGGCCCTAACGTCCAAAGTTGCCAGATGGAGATTGTGAGAGAACGCATATTACCTAAGCAGTCTCCTATGACCCCAATCTTGGGCCTCCAAACTTCCTTTGGAATGTGAGGATCTTGTCTTCAAGTAATGGAGAGGGGCGTGCAAATTTAAAGCTGAGCATTTTGTGGAAAACTCTACTTGGCTATCTATACACGGTTTACGTGAGCTTATAGACCCTGTACCCGTGGGCTCATGGAGGAATCAACAACTGCGGTATTACTTAGTCTCTCTACTCCCCTTTGAAAAGCTTATGGTCTGCCACAGGAAAATTGCACCATACGCTTTTTTAACAGCATATTCATGTCTAATATCTATCCTGGAGGATCCAGAACCACATTAATTAACGCAATGGGAGTCTCCCTGTCTTCTTGTCTTGTCGTATTCTTAATCCTTTTTGGCAAGAGCTACAGCATCTCATCTCACTGACTTGTGGGGACTCAATTATACTGGACCCCCCCCCCCCTCCTCCTCCATCATTGTGAGATCTCAACTCGGACTTATAAGTGTTCCCTACTACTCTTTTTGGTCATTGCTGCACTCTCCTGTATCCTGAATGTAGCGAAAGTAAATGATATCATGCATATGGAGGACCTTACCTTGTCTATCCATAGCACACAAACCAAATTCTATAAGACTTAGCAGCCGTGTATTCTTTTCCAGAAGTCTATGGAGTACAGACGCTCACTATGAGATGATGTTGGTGGACATAGCCCTCTCTGCCCTCCACGGGATGGGCATCCCCTACCTCCCCCCGCCCCCACCCTAATGCTTATCCTGCCTTATGTACCTAGTCTATAATTTTTCTCTTCCACTTCTTCTCCTACTTTTCACTCAAATTCTTTTGGAAGCCCTTCTGCAGACCCAAAGGGGTTACTAGGCTTTTCCAATATCCCATACTATTCTAAAAAAGAAAAAAAGGCAGGGGACAAACGGGACTTGATTGCATGCCTTTTATTTCATATAAGCAAGCTCACACTTTTTGACTAAAAATGTTTTACTGTAATTGATTTATAACTTGCGTGCAGGTATATACTGTATTGGATATAATGATGACTGTGTTCCTGATCCTTGTCTGTATTGTCACTAATAAAGAAAATTATAAAAATAAATAAATCTCCTAGAACTGATGTCTGGTACTTTTTTTGGACACCACCAGTGCAATCCTCTGCTGCTTTAAGATCTCACTTCTCTGTGATCTGATTCACTTTTTTCTGATCCCTATTCCTGATCCCTTTATCTCTTCCCTGTGTGCATTAAGCGACATTGATGTCCTTATTATGACCATAATTCATGGGGACTTTAGCACCCTCACCACTGCATGGGTTGATCTCTGGGATCAGATGCTGAAGCCGTACAGAGCCCTACGGAAAACGATGGTACAGATGGCACCATGCAACATGTTGTTCCAATGTGCAGATCATGCTGTATCATTACTGCATTTTCAAGCGGTGCTCGTAAAGGCATTAATATTTGCTGACAAGGATAGGGCCCCAGTAACTCTGGATTAGATGTCCCATGTTGTGCCAGGACAACATTTTCCTAGTTAAGTTCCCCAGACTGCTAATAAAGAAAGGTCTCAGAAAAGTTGCAGAGTCTTTTCCTAAAAAGGGTATAGGAAGGACACCATATATCATTGCGAAACCTGCCCTGACAAACCTAGCCTTTGCATGAAAGAGAGCTTCAGGAAGATATCATACAACTCCAAAGTACTAAAAGTTAGCTAGTATGCTGGGTATATTCCACCACCTTCTACACATTCACAAATACGCATTCTACACATTCACAATTTATGTCCAACCCTTGTCAAGAATTCATTTTTATAAAAGGATTTATTGTAACAACTATTAGGTCAAATTGCTCATTATTTCCTTGAGGGTTGTAGTTTGCAAACTAGGGTCACTTGCTGGTTATTATTTTTTGGGGTTTTCTATTTCCCCTCAAAGCCTCTGGATACAAATCCTGACACACCCTAGAACAGCCTTTGTAAGTTCTGCCTCAAATATACACGGCGCTTTATCATTCCGGAGCCCTGTTGTATTTTATTACTAGCATTTAGAACTACATGTTGGGTCCATGTCACGTCAGGAAACGTGGCTTCTTAATCAGAGAGCTGACATTTCACAGTGGTACAAACTGGGCGTCACATAATGGGTAAACTTGTGTATTTCCAGAAATAAGGCTAGGTTCACACTACGATTTGTGTTATACGTGTTAAGGAGGGATTCCGACGTGTCCTACTGTATGCCTATACAGTGGGATACATCACCCAGGGCTCCTCCCCCCTGAATGTGAGTGGAAAGAGTGAATTGCTGGCTGCTGCCGATGAACAGGGCATTCCCCCAGTGATGTCACTGTTCTAATATGGACAGTGACATCAAAAGGTCTCCCCTCCTGCTGAGCAACGTATGCACTTGGCGGGGCTGTGGTGGGAGAGGCAATAGGCTCCATCCGCTTCCCATAGCCTCCGCTGAGCGCATAAGTTGCACAGGTGGAGGCTGCAGGATGAAAAGACGTACCTTTTTACATCTTTCCATCCTGTATTTTTGGCGGAAAGGAGGCAACAACTATGCCTCTGTCTGCAACTATTTGTGAATGCATACACTAAGCATATACGTCAGGTACTTTCCCGACGTATACACTTAGCGTATACATAAAAAGTGGTGTGAGCCCAGCCTAATTGCAATGTCCATCTTTAGCATCCATTGCATATCATTTTTGGAAACCACCTGTATGTTTAAAATCCTCACTATACCATAATGCAAAAATTACACCTTTCTAAATTTTCCAAGGGTTACTTTCCAAGATTGGGCTCACTTTTTGGGTTCTCCTGTTTGGTACTACTAGGGCTCTCCGAATGCAACCTGACAAATGTAAATCATTTCTGTCAAATTTGGCTTTCAAAAGGCAAACATCCCCATTTCCCTTTACTGCATGCCCATATAACATAATGGGGCACATTTACTTATCCGGTCCTGTCGCGATCCCCGCTGTGCCTTGTCCGCCGAAAATTAACTTTGCTGCGATTCACAAAGATTGTGCGCCCGATTTCCTGCATCTGTTGCTTGCCTGCTCAGGGTTGGCCGGAGTTCACCTTCTTCCCGATGTATATAAGTGCATATCTTGCAACACAATTTTAAAGTTAAACACTGCGCTCAGTCGGGTTGTCCGACAGCCCACCCCCTGATTTCTGTCGCATGAAAGTCGGCGTGATTGCGCCAAAATCCGATTGCGTGCAACACAATCCCCTTCTAAATAGCTGTCACAGCGGTACAAATCCCGAAAATTACTAAAAGCCTATGACCCTTAGTAAATAAGCCCCAATATATCCACATGTGGGGTACTTTTACACTCGGAAGAAATAGTTTTATACATTATTGTGAGTTGTTTTATCTTTTATCCCTTTTTCATCTTTTGCAGCCCAATCTGTAGGGTGACATGCAAATATCCTGTGTTTTGGTACCACTTGGGCTCCAAATGCATCCTGACACAGTTTTTAAGCCATATTTGTTCTCCAAAAACTGAAGAGCGCTCTTTCCCTTCCAAGTGCCACCTTTTGCCCATACAGCCGTGTACAGTGATAAAATTGGTATTGGCATACTCAGGAGGAATTTCACCAAACATTATGAGATGCATTTTCCTTTTCAACCCCTTGTGAAGGTGCAAATTTTAGTGTTCAATGAATATATTGTTAATAAAATAAAATTTTCGGAATTTCACTTCCATTTATTTTTCACCCCAAAAAAATGCTGAAGGGGTTAACTAACCTCCCAAATTTTGTAGAAAATCTTTGAAAAATTATGCCAAGTCAAAGCAGGCATATGAAAAATGTGAGTTATTAGGTTATTTTGGTGATATAACTAACTTTCCAAAATGTAGAAAATATTATTTTTTTCTTAAATTTTTGGCCAAATTTCATTGTTTCTCATAAATAAATGCTAAACATATTGGCAAAATTTTTAACCTGAAGTACAATGGTGCACATTTACTTACCCCGTCAACTGAGTTCACAGAAAGTGCATTGTCCAACTCGAATGCACTGTGCCGTGATTCCACGATATGAATGTGTCGCTTCCCTGCTCAAGTTTGGCAGAGTTCCCCATCTTTTTAGTGATAGGGCTATGGCTTGCGACACAATTTGAAAGTTAAATCCCGCTCACAGTCTGAATCAATCGGATCGTCTGACGGGCACGCCCGCTTAATTATATCACATGAAAGCCAGAGCAGCTGCGCCAAAAAAAGGGCTACATGCGACACAATCGCAATGCACCCACTACTTAAATACCTGTGAAAGCGGTTTTCCCATTGAAGATATGGCACAGTCAGAAAAAAGTGTGTTGCAAAGCCTAAGAAAATGTGCACCAGCGTGTCACGAAAAACAGTCTCAAAATTACCTGGATATGTAAAAGACATTTTCACATAAGTTGACACGTAAGATTTAAAAAAAAAAAAAAAGTTTTCTTGAAAGTGCAAAAGGGCCAGGTCGTTAAAACCTTCACCTTGCAGCCTTTTTTTGTTTATTTTTTATCATGAACCTCAAAAATGTATACATTCATAATTTTTCTGTGTACAAGCTATGTATTTCACATTTTCAGCATTTACTATTCCATGCTGTGTACTGGGAAGATAAAAAATTCCAAATGTGGTGAAATTGGCGAAAAAACGCATTTGCATCACATTCTTGTGGGCTCAGTTTTTACGACTCCAAAATTTATATAGGTTTATTTGTGTTACATACATTAAAAACATTTTAAAAAATGAAAACATTGTGTACAAAAAAATGTTTTTTTCGCCATCTGTTGTCGCAAATAACTTTTTCATACTTCGTTGTATAGAGCAGTGTAAGACATTATTTTTGGCGAAATCATATTTATGTGATGTAAAATGGGATAAAAGTGGCGTTTTGGACATGTTTTGGGGCGATTTTTTTTTCTTTATGGGGTTCACCACCGGGAATAACGGTTTTTATATTTTGATAGATTAGGCATTTTAGGACACGGTCATACCTAATGTGTCTGTGATTTTTATTGTTTATTTTTATATTGCTTCTAGGGAAATGGGGGCATTTGAATTTTTAGTTGTTTTTGTTTAAATATTTTTAGACACTGCAGTATTCAAATAGTCCCTGCATTGCTGATCCCCATCATAACAGGAATCTGCTATTGGTGCTGTGTGTCACCTACCAAAGCTCTGACACTGCTTCCTTTTCCTTTTAATCATTTTCACTATATAATTGAATAAGAAAATTAAAAAAAAAAAATACATATACACCTATATATTTAAATGAACATATTCCGATAGGTCCTAACTTTGCTTTGTGGGAAATCCCCTTTAAATAGGTAGGAGATAGATAAATAGGTGATAGATTCTCACATGTTGTTGATCTTTAGCTACTTTCATGCTAGTCAGGGACAGGGGCTACTTTGCAGGACAGAAGGGTAGCATGGAGGGACAGTCAGGAGTGAAGATTACAGGAGGAGGACTGCAGGATGTGTTGGAGCTCAGGAGAGGTGCAGCCTGTTGGATTGTATTACCTCTGCATTCTGACCTAATTGGTGTCTGGATGCATTTACCTTACATCTGCTGTTGAAATCACTTGTGAAGCAGAGACTAAGCTCTCTGCCCCTCATCCTCTCTCACTCCCTATTGGCTGCAGTGTGTCAACTGATCTTTCAGCGCGTAGCTGTAAGCCAGCAAAGGAATATGTAGGGTCAGACAGTAGGTGTTCTTAAGGAGATATCCAATTAAGGCCACCTTAAAGGCGTGTGGAGACTTAAAGCCATAGATGCTCCACTATGGAATTCTGGGAAGAATGCAAATACATTTTCCAAGGTGTTTTGTTCTTGTAGGTCATACTTGATGTTAAGGGGACTGCCTTTCAAGGTAGCAAAAGGAGGTATTGTTTTCCATTTAACACCTTGGAAAACTTATTTTCATTCTTTCAAGGAATATGTAGTGCAGAGCAGCTGGATGAATCCATGTGTGCAGACTCATCCAGAGCAGAAGGAACTCAGGACACAGCTACCAGCAGGGGGAGCCAGCAACCATAACAAAACGAGTTTTCTCAGTAAGGCTGCATATTTTGTAATAAATGTAAATGTGGAAATGACTTTTTACAATGCACTGAACTCAATTACAGCCATGTGATATGGTGGCACAACCCCTTTAAGTTAATACTTTGTAGCGCCACTTTTTGCTGCGATTACAGCTGCAAGTCTCTTGGCATATGTCTCTATCACTTTCGCACATCGAGAGACTTAAATTCTTGCCCGGTCGTCCTTAGAAAACAGCTCAAGTTCAGTGAGCCTTGATGGAGACCGTTTCTGAACAGCAGTTTTCAGCTATTTCCTCCGATTCTTGATTGGATTCTGGACTTTGACATTCTAACGCCTGGATATGTTTGGAATCATTGTCTTGTTGGAAAATTAATCTCTGTCCCAATCTCAGGTCTTGTACAGACTCCAACAGGTTTTCTTTCAGAATGGTCCTGTATTTAGCTCCATCCATCTCCTTCTACCATCTTCCCTGTCCCTCCTGAAGAAAAGCAGGCCTAAACCATGATGCTGTCACCATGTTTGACAGTGGGGATGGTGAGTTCAAGGTGATGAGCTGTGTTGCTTTTACATTACCCTAGAAGGTCAGATCGCTCCCACCATATACTGCAATACAACCTTATCGCAGTATATGGCATTTTTGCACACTATACATTACAATGAGCCACTGGCCATTCAGCCTCATGTCAGACGAAGACCCGAGGCTACCGTGGCAACCGATCGACACCCATCCCCCCCGATGACATTCGGAGGAGCGACGATCGGAGATAAGATGGCGCTCCCCATGCCGCCGGCACATGGGTGATAGCGATGGGTCTTTGCTGTGATATGCAGCAAAGCCCCTCTCTGTATGAAGAGGGCTCAGCCCGTGAGCCCTCTTCATACACCCTTCATAGCTCCGTGGCCGATATATCCGCCACGGAGCGTGAAGGGGTTAAAGTTTGTGAAATCTTTTGGCTGCAAATCTGGCTTTAAACTTCTCCACTACAGTATCACGAAGCTGCCTGGTGTGTTCCTTGTTCTTCATGATGGTCTCTACGCTTCAACCCCTTCAGGACCTATTTTGGCCTCTAGGACAAGGCCCCATTTTCTGCCCTCTGTCACTATAAGTGGTTATAGTTTTGGAATGCTTTAACATATCCAGGGGATTTTGAGATTAATTTTAAGTACAATATTACAATAGTACAAGTTTAAAATTGTTTATTTTCAAAGTTCTAGATTCTCTACTTTTTAAGCAGATAGTCATAGCACCCAAATTAATTGGTAACTTACATTTCCCAAATATCTGCTTTATGTTGGCATGTTTTTTTAAAATTCCAGGTATTTTACTAGAATATTATGAGGATTAGAAATTGGGTGCAATTTTTCACATTTTTAGAGGGACATGCTCAACTTTTAATTAACTATGAGAGGCCTAAATAATAGCTAGGCTCGTAAATTACCCCATTATGGAAACTAGACCCCTCAATGTATGAAAAAGTACTTTTAACAAGTTTGTTAACCCTCTAGATGTTTTATAGGGGAAAAAAGTAAATTGTAATATTTTTCGATAATACATTAATTTTAGGTGGAAAATGAAACATCCGCAATGAATTAAATGAAAAAAGTCTCCCCAAAGTTTGATACACAATTTCTCCTGAGTGTGCCCCTTTGGTGGTTACTTGCATTATGGGCAGATGGCCGGGCATAGAATAGATGGAGCGCCACCCAGAGCAGATTTGCATTGTCAAATTTTACAGGCTATAATTTTTTTTCTTTCTTTAATGTGGACCTATAGGCGCTTATTTTTTGTCACATTAGATGCACTTTTCTGGTACACAATTTAAAGGTTTCTATAGCCAATTGATAAGATTTCATTAACTCTTTGTTGGTGGTAAAAATTTTGGTAAGATTTTTAGTCTTTTTGGCCCTTCACCATGCCATAAAAATAGCATATTATTTTTATTCTTTGGGTCACCATGATTACAGAGATACAAAATCTATATAAATTAGGTATTTTTCCCCCAATTTTACAGAATAAAAACTAATTTGGAGAAAATCTTGTTCATTTTAGCATCACTGTATTTTAAAATAAAAACTTTTTTTATTTTTCGGCTGACAAATCTGGTTAACCCCTTAACGCTGAAGCCACTTTTCACCTTCCTGACACGGCGCATTTTTTCAAATCTGCCCTGTGTCACTATAAGTGGTTATAACTTCGGAACGCTTTAACATATCCAAGTGATTTTAAAATTGTTTTCTCGTGACACATCGTACTTCAGGTTATTTGAAAAATTTTGGTGGTATGTTTTGCATTTATTTATGAGAAAATCAGATATTTGGTGAAAATTTGGAAAAATGTTTGATTTTTGAACTTCAAAATGTTCTACTTTTTCCATACATAGTCATAACCGCAAAAAAACGTAATAACTAATATTCACCGAATGTCTACTTTATGTGGACATGGTTTTTTATGCATACTCTTATTTTTGTAGGATGTTATGGGCCTTTGAACGTTAGGTGCGATTTTTCACATTTTCATAAAAAACGCAAAATCCTGCTATTGAGGGACCTGCTCAGGTTTCAAATCACTTTGAGAGACCTAAATAAAAGTAAACCCCATAAATTACCCCATTATAGAAACTACGCCCCTCAACGTACGTAAAACAACTTTTATGAAGTTTGTTAACCCTTTAATTGTTTTACAGGGGTTAAAACAAAATCGGATGCAATTTTGAAAGTAAAATTTTTTTGGCTAAATTAATATGTTTTTCAAAAAATGTACAAATTCTCAGTGGATTAAATACCAAAACGCTCCACAAAATTTGATACCCAATCTCTCCCGTGTATAACAATACCCCATATGTGGTGGTAACCTGCTGTATGGGCACACGCCAGGGCATCGAAGGGAGCTGCGCCATTCAGAGCAGATTATGCATTGTCAATTTTTATTGGCTATACAATCTTTATTTTTTTGGCTATTTGGACATATAAGGGCTTATTTTCTGCGACATGAGATGCACTTTACAAATACTTCATTTTAGTGGGTCATTAGCTTATTGATGAGATTTTATTAACTCTTGAATGTATGGGTGAAAAGAAAATTGTCAATTATGGTTTACTTTCTTTTCGTATTTTTTGAGGGTCGTACACCGTACACTAAAAATATTATATTATCTTCATTCTATAGGTCACTACGATTACGGTGATACCTCATTTATATAGTTTTTCATTTATTTTTACAATTTTACTGGATAAAAACTAATATAGAGGAAATCTCATTTGTTTTTGCATCGCCATCTTTTCGGAGACGTAACTTTAATAATTTTTGGTTGACAGAGCTAGTTTAGGGCTAATTTTTTACGTGTTGAGTTGTTCTTTTCATTGGTACCATTTTTGCGCACATAACGTTTTTTGATCACTTTTTAGAACATTTTTGTGTAGAGATTTTATGAAAAATGTACATTTTTGGCGTGTTTTTCGGGTTTTGTTTTTACGGCGTTCACCGAGCGGGTCCAATAATGTTTCGGCGTTATTTTACGGATTGTTACGGACGCGGCGATACCAAATATGTGGTGTTTTTTGGCGATTTTGTGTTTTTTTCACTTTATTGCATGTGTATAGGGAATATTTGTGTTTAGGGGACTTTAACTTTATTTAATTAATTATTTTTATTAAAAAATGATTTTATGTAGTGTTTTTAACATTTTTATTAACTTTTACAGGTTAGCTTGAACAAGTGATCCACTGATCACTTGTTCAAGCTCTTTTTCACATTACACAGTGTAATACAGATGTATTACACTGTGTAATGTAACACACTGAGCATGCTGCGCATGCTCAGTGTGTTACAGCCGGGTCCTGTCAGGAGGCAGGGACCCGGCTACAGGAAGGAGGATCGCGCAGCCCCGGGCACCGGCAGTCCCGGGGCTGCGATCGGAGCAGAGGACCCCCCCGGTAAGCGCCGCGGGGGGGGCCGATTCTTCTGAAATGCCCCTTGCACGCCGCGGTCAGCGCGACCGTGGCGTGTCAGGGGTTAACACCCGCGATCGGAGAAATCCGCGATCCCGCGATCGGGTGTTAGAGGCAGGTGTCGGCTATAATATATAGCTGACACCTGCAGCTTCTGGCGCCGGCTCCGTTCAGGAGCCGGTGCCAGAAGCATGACGTAATAGTACTGCATTTTGCGGGAACGCACCTCCCGCGATGCAGTACTATTACGTCAAATGTCGGGAAGGGGCTAAGGGACTATTTTTTAGATTCAGTTTTATTATACAAATTGTTACGGAAGATACCAAATATGCGGGTTTTTTTGTGTATTCATGTTTTTTACAGTTTATTGAGTGTTTGTACGGGAATGTGTTATATTAGGGGCTGTGTTCCACTGGGGAGTGCTTCCTGTGTGCTGGGGATTGCTTCCTGTGTGCGCCAGTGCTTGGCTGCACGTCACATCCGGCTGTGTTCCGTGTCTGTACCTCGTGTGTGTCCATGTGTTTGTCTGGGAGCAGAGCGCTGAGGTGAATTACCGCCATAATTCGAGATCCAGTAGCAGAAAAGCAGAGGAAGATTTTCTGAGATCCAGGAGCTGAACGCGGAGGGACAGCGTCTGGGACTCGGGAGTGGAATGCCGCGGGAATCACCGGGATCGTGGATAGTGGAGTGCCGGAAGCGAGGAAAGAAATTGGAGCGTCGGTTGTGGAGAAGCTGGGAGTGTAACTGCGGGTGAAAAAGCCAGGGTCTCTGCCGCGAGTGGAGTGTGGAGAACATTGTTTGGACGTGCAGTGAAGGACGCAGCAGAAACGGTAGCAGGGACGCAGCAGGGTAGGTCAAGTAGGTACAAAGTTGGCTCTGTTTTTCTTCACTAGGGCAGGGGTGACGCTGCGGTGGGATTGTCCTGTCTGGCTCAAATGGGGGACACTGTTGAATGTGTCTTTGGCATGGTGCCCGCAGGCGGAGGGTCCACCTATCTCCGGTGTCTGCGGGGCACCCCTGGTCACGCAACAGGTGATTACGTGGGGGTTCCTCGGGTCTCCGAAGTGCTGTGTGGTACGTCCCGAGACTCTGGCGTTTTGGACCTTCCCAATATGCCTGTGTGTGTGTCTTTGCCAGACCCATGTGAGACCAAGGCCCTTCCCAGCAATGTAGATTCTGCGGAATTTCATCCAAACTGCACATGTGGGTTCAGGCCAGCGTTTATCAAACTGACTGACTCGGCTCTTGCTGCTGAGGCTCCTTTAGTCTACTCATGCGTACTCAAGTCAGAGCATTCGCATCAAACTGAACTGTCTGTCATCACCCATAACAATACTAACACTTTTACTAACCGTGCTGGAACTAATTACGGTGGTTTGTTGTCAGCGGAATGTAAAGAACTCATCTATAGGAAAGACTCATTATTAAGAATTAAGTCATCTATGCCAGATGGGTTTGCAGCCAGATCTTGTTGCAGTGAGCTCTGCAGATTTTTGTGGCACATTACCTTTAAAAAGGCATCAGAAAAGCGAGTGTACGAGCTTGGCGGTGAGTGTGCATTGATCCAAAGTGTGTGCAGTGTCTTAAGTGTGACTTAGGTTTAAGGGACTTAAGTTTGAGGGGCTTTGTGTTTTGTGTTACTTTGACTGTAAATTCTTCTTTCCGTGCATATTTCTATTGTAATCCCCATTAGAACAATGGACTCCATAAGTGGCATTGCTACACGGTGTACATCCTGTGCCATGTATGCTTTCCTTGAACAGCCGTTTGAGGGGGAATACTGCTGTGTGGGATGTGTGAAAATTGCTCATCTGGAAGCCCAGATTCTGGATCTAAATGAGCAAGTTTCAAGGCTGCGGGCAATTGATAATATGGAACGAAGTTTGCTACTCCTGGAGCACAAACTCTCTGGGGAAGATGGGTGTGGGGAGGGAAGTATGGAGGTGCAGAGTGAGGGGGCAGCTAGTTGGGTAACATGTAGAAGGCGGGGTAGAGGGAAGAGTTGTAGAGAGTCTAGTCCTGATCTGGTGCACCCCAATAAGTTTGCCAGGCTGGCAGATGAGGGGGATATCAGCTCTGGGGTAGTAATGCTGCAGAAAGAGGTGGCCGCTAGCAACCAGGGGAATGTCTGCTCCAGTAAGAAGGGTAATGGGAGCACAGGCAAGGTCAGACAGGTGCTGGTAGTGGGAGATTCGATTATTAGGGGAACACACAGGGCAATCTGTCACAAAGACCGCGCATACCGAACAGTGTGTTGTTTGCCGGGTGCTCGGGTTCGGCATGTTGCGGATCGGGTTGACAGATTACTGGGAGGGGCTGGTGAGGAACCAGCGGTCATGGTCCACATTGGCACTAATGACAAAGTAAGAGGTAGGTGGAAGGTCCTTAAAAATGATTTCAGAGATTTAGGCCATAAGCTCAGGGCAAGGACCTCAAAGGTAATTTTCTCCGAAATATCGCCTGTACCACATGCCACACCAGAAAGGCAGCGGGAGATCAAGGAGGTAAATAAGTGGCTCAAAAGTTGGTGTAGGAAGGAGGGTTTTGGGTTCATGGAGAACTGGACTGACTTTTCTGTCGGCTACAGGCTCTACAGTAGGGATGGGCTGCACCTCAAGGGGGAGGGGGCCGCTGTTTTAGGGGAAAAAATGGCTAGAAGGTTGGAGGAGTGTTTAAACTAGAGACCTGGGGGAGGGCAACTACACTTGTGCAGGGCAAATAGACAGTGTACATAGAGAGCTGGGAAGAGTCATAGTCCATGGGGGAGGAAGGGGGGCTGGAATGAGATTGGGGAATAAGGACAAAAGGAATACGGACAGGGAAAACCATATAAAGTGTATGTACACAAATGCCAGAGGCCTCACAAACAAAATGGAGGAACTGGAACTCTTGATGTTGGAGCGGAAATATGATATAGTGGGTATCAGCGAGACATGGCTGGACAGTAGCTATGACTGGGCTGTTACTATAGATGGTTATAGTCTTTTTAGAAAGGATCGTATAAATAAAAAAGGTGGAGGGGTTTGTTTATATGTGAATTCTTGCCTCAAGCCCGTCTTGCGAGATGACATCAGTAACGCAAATGTGGAGTCCCTATGGGTGGAGATAAGAGGAGGGAAAAAGAATAATAAAATATTACTAGGGGTTTGTTATAAGGCTCCAAATATAATGGAGGCAGCAGAGGAAATGCTGATAAGTGAAATGGATGCGGCTTCAAAGCAAGGTGAAGTACTTATCATGGGAGACTTCAATTACCCAGATATCGACTGGGGGGCAGAAACTTGCAGGTCCTTCAAAGGCAGCAGGTTCTTGTCAACAACAAAAGACAATTACCTGTCGCAACTAGTCCTGGAGCCAACAAGAGGGGGGGGCACTGCTGGACCTTATCCTTACCAACAGACCTGATAGGGTATCAAAACTACAGGTTGGGGGGAAGCTGGGGAATAGTGATCATAATATCATTGATTTTGTATTACTCTTTACTAAGAGCGTTAGTGAAGGGGCAACCAACACTCTAAACTTCAGGAGGGCAAATTTTCAGCAACTAAGGGAAGACCTTAAAGGCATAGACTGGGATAATGTTCTCAAAGACAAAAGCCCCCCCCCCCCCCAAAAAAATGGGACTTTTTCTCATATATTCTGAAAAAGTCCTGTGAGAAACACATACCGTATGGGAAAAAGCATAAAAGGAACAAGAAAAACCCTATGTGGCTAACTAGTCTTGTAAGGAAAGCAATAAGCGAGAACGATAAAGCGTTTAAGGTGCTAAAACGTGAAGGTAGCAATGAGGCATTACAGGGTTATAGAGAGAAAAATAAATCCTGTAAAAAGCAGATAAAGGCCGCAAAAATAGAGACTGAGAGAAATATTGCCAGGGAGAGCAAAAATAATCCCAAATTATTTTTCAAGTATATAAATGATAAGAATCTAAAAACAGAGAGTGTGGGTCTCCTTAGAAATAACATGGGGGTCATGGTGGAAGGAGATGAGGAAAGGGCCAATCTACTGAATGTCGCCTTCTCAACTGTCTTTACCCAGGAAAATCCCCTGGTGGAAGACACAATGAGGAATAATGTTAATTCTTTTTATAATGTCAACAGTTTAACCCAGGAAGAGGTACGGCGCCACCTCACAATCACTAAGATAGATAAATCACCTGGGCCAGATGGCATACACCCCCGGGTTCTGCATGAATTATGTACGGTGATAGACAGACCGTTATTTTTAATATTTGAAGATTCACTGAGGACTGGTTATGTTCCACAGGAATGGCGCATAGCAAATGTGGTACCAATATACAAAAAAGGATCAAATAGCGATCCTGGAAACTACAGACCCGTGAGTCTAACTGCTGTGGTGGGGAAAATATTTGAGGGGTTTATTAGAGATGCTATCCTGGAGTATCTCACTGTGCACAACCTTATAACCCAGCGTCAGCATGGGTTTATGAGAGATCGGTCCTGTCAGACTAATCTGATTGGTTTCTACGAGGAGGTAAGTTCAAGACTGGATCTGGGGGACGCTGTGGATGTTGTATATCTGGACTTTTCAAAGGCATTTGACACCGTGCCACATAAAAGGTTGGTATATAAAATGAGACTGCTGGGAATAGGAGAAAATCTGTGTATTTGGGTAAGTAATTGGCTTAGTGATAGAAAACAGAGGGTGGTCATTAATGGCACATTCTCAGATTGGGTTGTTACCAGTGGAGTGCCACAGGGGTCAGTATTGGGGCCACTTCTTTTTAATATTTTTTATTAATGACCTTGTAGTGGGTTTAAACAGTCAAGTTTCAATATTTGCAGATGATACTAAGCTGTGTAAAGTAATAAATACTGAGGTCGATAGTTTGGCATTACAGAGGGATTTGTGGAAGCTTGAGGAGTGGGCAGAGAAATGGTTGATGAGGTTTAATGTAGATAAATGTAAAGTTATGAACTTGGGCCATGGAAACAAAAAGTATAATTATGTTCCAAACAGTCAATTACTTAGTAAAACTGAAGCTGAAAAGGACTTGGGGGTATTGGTGGATGGTAAACTTAATTTTAGTGACCAGAGCCAGGCGGCTGCTGCTAAAGCAAATAAAATAATGGGATGTATCAAGAGAGGAATAGATTCTCATGATAAAGACATAGTTTTGCCCTTATACAAATCCCTGGTCAGACCACACATGGAATATTGTGTACAGTTTTGGGCACCAGTGTATAAAAAGTATATAGTAGAGCTGGAACGGGTGCAGAGGAGAGCAACCAGGATTATTAGGGGAATGGGGGAACTAGAATACACTGACAGATTAAAAAATTTGGGATTATTCCGTTTAGAAAAAAGACGACTGAGGGGAGACCTCATTACAATGTACAAATACCTGAACGGACAGTACAAGGATCTCTCCAAAGATCTTTTTATACCTAGGCCTGTGACCAGGACAAGGGGGCATCCTCTACGCCTAGAGGAGAGGCGATTTTACCATCACCATTGACAAAGGTTCTTTACTGTAAGAGCAGTGAGACTATGGAACTCTCTGCCGCAGGAGGTTGTTATGGTGGACTCTATGTACATGTTCAAGAGAGGCCTGGATGCCTTTCTGGAGAGAAAAAATATCACGGGTTATGGGGATAAAACATTTATTTAATTCTTAAAGGTTGGACTTGATGGACTTGTGTCTTTTTCCAGCCTTATATACTATGAAAAGCTATGTTAAACTCATACTGGGTCCCAGTGTGTGTAAGTAAAAGCTATAGAGGATTGTACGTCTGTGTTAACAGGGAATGTGCGGTCAATCACTAACAAAATGGACAAACTACATGCAATTGTGACTGACAAAGGACTTTTAACAACTTGCTGTCTATTATGTTTTACATGGCTATGTGATAACATTAATGATAATGTGGTATCTTTACCAGATTTCACTGCAGTACGCGCGGATAGGGTTAGTTCAAGCGGCAAGAAAAAAGGCGGGGGTTTGATTATCTATCTAAATATCAAGTGGTGCCGCAGTAACCATATTACAGTACAAAGCAAAATATGTCTGCCCGACCTAGAATTGTTGGCACTAGCCCTCAGGCTGGGTTATCTGCCTAGAGAATTTCAGGTGGTGATTGTGGTAGTGGTGTATATCCCGCCATCAGGGAATGGGGCCACCATAAAAGAGTTGTTATCAGCAGAGTTAGGAGTGTTACAGAACAGATACCCAGAGGCTCTCTTCATAATCACAGGTGATTTTAACCAGGTAATCCCAACGTTACCGAAATTTGTGCAATACATAACTATGCCAACGCGTGGCGAAACTGTGTTAGACCTCTTTTTCGCAAATGTTACAAACGCTTTTAGACCTGATATACCTAAGCCCCACATACAGTCCGGTAAGGTTGCGGTGTCCGGCCACCGTTAAGGCTGTGTGTCAGTGGACTGACTCCGCAATCGAGGAACTGAGGCTCTGCTTTGACACGACAGACTGGGACTTATTTTTAGATGGCTGCGTTGAGAACATGGACGCTTGTGTGGATACTATCACTGACTACATACATTTTTGTGTAAAATCAATTGTTCCTGAGAAAGTTGTAAGACTACATCACAATAAAAAACCCTGGGTTAACACCGAATTAAGAGAGTTATTCAGAAAGCGCTGTCATGCGTTTCGTAGTAAGGACGATGTGCTCTTCCACACGTTGTCTAAGGAGGTCAAGTCAAAAATTAAAGACTGCAAGAAGCAGTACAAAGATAAGCTGGAGAAGAAGTTATCTGTGGGAGACCCAAGGGAGGTATGGAGGGGCTTAAGAACCATCATGGGATTGCCTGGTAAGGTAAGCCATGTGGAAGAATGTGGTGAATTAGTCGAGGAACTAAATAGGTTCTTCAACAGATTCACAGCAGAAGCTGAAGGAAATTACGAAATAAGTAGTGAGGTTCTCAAATCGTGCGAACCTTGGAATCATCAGAAACATAGAGGTGTGGGAGGTCCCAAAGGAACTTTGTAAATTAAAACTGAGAAAGGCCCCGGGTCCTGACAATATTCAAGCTAGGGTCCTAAGGGAATGTAGTCAGGAGTTAAGTACGGTGTATGCTAGAATATTTAAAAGCAGTCTAGACTTTGCTTATGTGCCAAAACTCCGGAAGACATCTACGATAGTCCCATTAGCTAAAGTGAGGATGGGGGATACAGGACAAATGTGTCCGAATTCTGTGACTGGTGTACTATAAATAGCCTGCAGTTAAATCTGTCAAAAACCAAAGAGATTATAGTTGATTTTTCAAGAAAAAGGAATTCCTCGTTCGAACCACTGAACATCGGAGGGGTTGAAATTGAACGTGTAGGGGAATATAAATACCTGGGTTTAATGATTGATGATAAATTAAAGTGGCAAACTCAGACCGACCACGTTTACAGGAAGGTCGCTTAGAGCCTTTTCCGTGAACATCTTTTGATCACTTTTTTCGAGTCTGTGGTACTGTGAATGGGGCCCGTGTCTGTCTGCCCAGGACCAATGCAAATGCAGGAAGATCCTTAAAAAAAGCGGAAAGCATCATTGGTGTGAAAATGGAGCACTGGGAGGCCAGGCTGCGTCGTTGCGTGCTCAAAAAACTGGCTAGAATATTGTCAGATTCTTCACATCCTTCATTTAACCTACTTGAAGGGCAACTAAGCAGTTTTAGCGGCAGACTAAAAGAAATCAAGACTGACAGATATAAAAAATCATTCATGCCGAGTTCTATTCATCTGTTCAATACGAATAAGGGGGCGAAGATAGCTTCGAGTGGCGAATAATTTCCGGGTCTCTTAGATCTTTAAGATCAGTAAACTTTGAGTTTGTTTCTTATTGTGTATATTTTAGTTGTTTTTATTCAATATATGTTGTATGTCCGTGGTATTTTTGTAATGTATTTAAAATGTGTCTCTATGGCCTTTTGTGACAACTTTCTTTTCCTCCATCGGGGAATAATAAATTGTTTATTATTATTATATCTTATTTTATCTATTTATTTTAACGTAAACTTTTTTTTTTTTTACTTTATACAGATTTGAATCCAATACATTGCTCTACAATACTTATTCTTTGTAGAGCAGTGTAAATTGTCTGGCATGCTCACGCATGCGCAGACAGTTCACAGTCAGACTGCCGGGAACATTGTGCACTCAGCAGACCTCAGGAGAGGTCTGCCCAGAAGAGAATCGGATTCCCCGGTAAGAGGCTAGGGGGATCCAATCCCTACAGAGAAGACCCTTAGATGCCATGGTTTTTCTCGACTCTGCTCACGGGTGCTAGAGTGTGGTGTTAGCTGTAATATAAAGCTGACACACGCTGCTTCTGCTGCGCTTGTGAGCTGGTGTCAGAAGATGGACGTAATAGAACATCCCGATGCGGGAAGTATCTTCCCGCAGGGACGTACTATTACGTCCAAGTGCAGAAAAGGGTTAAACAGTACTCAGAGTATCACAGAGCAGGTGTATTTATACAGAGACTTGATTACACACAGGGGGATAATATTTATCATCATCAGTCATGATGAGGGGATTTTTTTTTTTACCAGCTTTCGTGCACTCCAAATGACACCTTCCCTTTATTCCTTAGGTTGGTGCGATCATGGGGATATCAAATTTAAATAGGTTTTATAAAATAAAAAACTTTTGTACATAAAAAAAAAAATCTTCATTTTGCCATATTTTGACGCTAATAACCTTTTCATACTTTGGCTGGATGAAGCTGTATAAGGCGACATTTTTGCAGGACAAGATAAGATAATCCTTTATTAGTCCCACAGTGGGGAAATTCACAGCGTTACAGCAGCAGAGAGGGTACAGAGAATATTAGGGATAAATGAACAAAAAGAAAAGGGGGATAAAAAGACAAAAAAGAGACAAGCAATGATCGTCAGTTTGATGTTTAGTCTGTGGATGGGACCTGCAGGGACTGGTTAGGTGGGGGGCGCAGGTTACTTCTGTTTGGGCCTTGTTTGTTGAACAGCCTGATGGTAGCGGGGAGGAATGACTTACGATAACGCTCCCTCTGACACTTGGGGTGAAGCAGTCGGTCACTGAATGTGCTCCCCAATGCCACCACAGTCTCATGCAAGGGATGGGAGCTATTCTCCAGAATAGACTTCAACTTACACAGTGTCCTCCTCTCAGCTACCCCCTGCACTGTGTCAAGAGGACCCCCCAGGACAGAGCTGGCTTTCCTAATCAGTTTGTCCAGTCTGCTCCTCTCCCTAGCTGAGATGCTGCTTCCCCCAACAGACTACACCAAAGAAGATGGCTGGTGCCACCACAGAGTTGAAGAAGGTCTTAAGAAGAGCCCCCCGCACTCCGAATGCCCTCAGCCTCCTTAGCAGGTGTAGCCGGCTCTGACCCCTCCTGTGAAGTGCGTTTATGTTCTCTGCCCACTCCAGTTTATTGTTGAGGAGGACACCCAAGTACTTATAGGACTTCACTGCCTCAATGTCTGTCCCATGGATAACCACCGGTTGAGAAGGAGGACTGTGCTTACGAAAGTCCACCACCATCTCCTTGGTCTTCCCAGCATTAATCCTAAGGTGGTTTCGCTGGCACCAGTCTACAAATTTGTACTCCCTGTCGTTCTCACCTGTAATGAGGCCTACTATTGCAGAATCATCAGAGAACTTCTGGAGGTAGCAGTTACATGAATTGTACCTGAAGTCTGCTGTGTACAATGTGAAGAGGAAGGGAGCCAGAACTGTACCTTGAGGTGCACCTGTACTACTCATCACAGTATCCGACACACAGTCCTGGGCTCTCACATATTGAGGTCGGTTTGTGAGATAGTCTAGGATCCAACTAGAGAGATGGTGGTCCACTCCAGCCAGATCCAGTTTGTCCACTAGTAGCTCTGGCTGTATGGTATGGAAAGCACTGGAGAAATCAAAGAACATTATTCTCATTTAAATTAAAATTGATTTAATTGCTGCTATTTTAGGGATTATAGGACCTTTTAACAGCTCTTTATGATTTGCAAAAAGATATTGGACAATATTTTCCATTATGAAGTTCACCACTGGGAATAACTGTTTTTATATATTGATAGATCAGACATTTTGGGATGCAGCAATACCTAACCTAGTTATAGGAAAAGGGGGGTCATTTGAACTTTTAAAAAGATTTTTTTACTGCATTTCTAGAGCCCCTGGCAGTGGGTCTGAAGGGAAACAATATACTGCAACACTTCAGTATATTGTAAACTGGATATGTAAAGGATAAGGGTGCTGCCACATGGGTTGTTTTTGGACCGTTTTTAAACGGACTGAAAATGCATGCTTTTTTTGTATGTTTACCACGCACTTGGCTGGTTTTAATCCTTTTCACAGCTACCTACACTTCTAGACTTAACGCCTTAAGGACGCAGCCATTTTGTAACTTAAGGCTCAGCCCCATTTTTTGTATTCTGACGTGCGTCGCTTTATATGGTTATAACTTTTGAACTCTGTTACTTATCAAAATGATTAGGAGATTGTTTTTTTTCCTCACGTTGTACTTCATTTTAGTGGTAAATGTTGGCTGATTTTGTGAGTTTATTTAAAAAAAAAAAAAAAGACTTTTTGAAAATGTGCCATTTTCAAAATCATTGAGTTTTCAGGCAGGTAGGTAGATTTACCAGCTAAATAAGTTGCTGAATAACATTTCCCATGTCTACTTTACAGTTTCATAATTTTTGAAATGTCTGGATAATTTATTTTGATCTCACGCGGCTTATAAACTGAATATCGATTTTCCGTATTTTCAGAATTTACTATTTTGGGGATAAAAACGAAGAATTTTAGTCCACTTAAAAACAGTCCAAAAAAGGCCTATGTGGCAGCACCCTAACCACTGAACCCTGCATTAGTGTCGTGGCTGTCATAGCAACCAACCAACACCCACCAATGATATCTGTGGGGGAACTGGCCGGATCAAAGATGGCAATACTTAACGGATGATTGCGGAAGTCAGCCACATTATGCAGCCAACACCCAGCCTGTGAGCCTACTCCATACATCCCTAAATGGGTTGTCCAAGATTATAAAAAAATTGTAGAGGTACCTGGGGGTGAGTCGGTTTTGCTGTACAAAACAAAAAAAAAACTTGTACTTACCTTTACTGACACTCCTGGTGTCCTGCACAGCATCGCGGCTCCGACAACTTCCGTCTGACTGCCATGCCCTCCTGATACAGCGCTAGGACAGGGGACGGGTGGCCGCTTTAAGCAGGTGAGCGTTTCCTGTAAACGGATCAACACAGCTCAGACAAATGCTGGTGCGGGAGGCTGGGAGAACAATAGGAGTTACATACACACATATCTAGCCCACCTCTTTAACCGACAAGTCAGGAAGGAGTTAAAAGTGTTGTAATTTAGCACAACAAAAAACTGACTCCGTGTCCTGTTCTTACCAATTTAATGAAGTAACAGGTAACTTGTCCTGAGGTGGCATTCAATACTACAGGAGCATCAGAAATCACAGCATTAACCTCTTACACTACCAAGGGTTCCTTGACTAGCGTGACACCTAACCCATGTGTCCACAGGATGGCAAGACATAAGCAACACTGGATCCCTGGGGAACAACTGATAGATGCTCAATAAATTGTTTAAATCCTATTTCCATGGGTGTTACATTTCCTCCATGAAGATAAGTAACTATTGCGCCCCCACGTCTGCTTGATGAAGCGGACAGTACAACAACGCCTGCGCTACAGCTCTGCTTCCAGGAATTTCACAGCTCCGTGACGTCAAAGCAGGACCCTTACTGCAGAAGCAGAGCGCCCAATAATATAGGAAGCTTCAGTAGCCTTTACGTATGTGAACGCCCTGCAGCTAGTTACGTGATGCGTCTGGTGAGAGCGCCCGCTACCTACGTCCCTACTGAATCTATCATCGGCCCCCGGTGACCGGCCAGCTTGACAGGTGGCGTCATATATAACAGGCGATAAACACGCCCTCACAACGTTAGGCAACAGGAACAGCCCACAACTTCTTCCAAACAATTGGCTTATATTGACCACACCCCTCCCTGCTGATTTGTCAGCTATCCAATTGCACTCTGTGATGTAAATGGCGGCTGCACGTTACCGACGATTTCTGAAATTATGTGAGGAATGGCCGGTAGACGAGACCAGGCGGGGTCGGGACCTAGGCGCTTTCCTGAGGCAGCGGGTGGTTCAGGCTTTCAAGGAGGGGGAGAACACTCAGGTGCGTGTCTGACGTCGTGACCCAGCAGGGGTCATTACGAACACGTGACTGTCACGGGCAGCTAGGGGGCGCACACAGTATCAACGTCGCAAGGGCTGTGATATGAGGTTGTGCCGTATTGATGTTGGTAGAAGCGCATCTGTTTACAGGCTTTTCCTAGCCCAGCGCAATTGAATGGATACACTACTGTGTTACATCTGTATAACAGCCAATGGCCAGTCCCCTGTCATGCTCTGTTTCTGCTCCCTCATATGAATGGGGGTTTCTGATACCAATGCTCCGCCATCACAAATCGCTGCATTCGCATAAATCAGATTGATTTTTAGTAGAAGCCATTTTGCCCCGTGTGAAGCCATGCTGAGATGTCTATAGGGCAGAACTGAACTCACACTTGGTGATGGGAAGTCCGGCTCTTCTTAACAAGCTGGATCATTAGGCTCTGCCCACTTAGAGCTGGCTCCTGAACGGCTCACTATCCACCAGCCAGTACCCCATGCCACACCACTTTTAACCCAATTTTAGCAGGTGAAAGGGGCGTGGGGTGCCGATTAGGGATGGGCTCCTGTCGCTTACATGAAAGAACGGCCTCTTAGAGCTGATTATTTCATGAACGACCCATCACTACCTCTCTCGAAAGGGTTGTTCTGTGGTGCCCTTGAGAGGGCACGTTCACACGATGCGTGGCTCGCGTTTTTGACCTATTCCAAATTGCTAAAACGTAATGTAAGCTCAGCATGTGATCATGATTCAAGCCATTGGAGTTGTGTGCAACTTCATGGGGATCATTTTATTTTTATTCAGGACATTTGTGCGTGTCTAATTTTTTTTTTTTCCACTATTCTCGATTTTGGAGTTAAAAATACCACGCTTTCTAAAGCTTTTCCTACGCCTGATAAGGCCTGGAGTTTATTTGTGACTTTTTAACAACAATTTGCACCAAAATTGCATTTTTTCTCTCATACCATTACATCTGAATTTTAAAGATCTATCAGACGCATCTATGGCACCATTTTTCAAATCTTCCCTATATTATGGTTATCTTTTCTCGTTGTTTTCTCGTCACACTTGTACTTGTACACGTGTACTTCAAATTAGTTTAAACATTTGGATAATCTTTTGTGTTTAGTTATGAAAAAAAATGGAAGTTTGGCAACATTTTTTAAAAATTCAATTTTATTTTCAAAGTTCTAAATTTTCTACTTTTGAAGCAGATGTGGTCATAGCACCCAAATTAATTTCCCAAATGTCTGCTTTATGTTGTCATGATTTTTTAAAGGACACCTGTCATCAGGACACTATTTCTGTCACCTCTACCTGTTGGAGCAGCTCACAAGGATCCCATCACTGCCTTTATCTAGTCAATTTATACATTAATCATTGTAAAATCATCTTTTCCTTATTATGTAAATGAGGCTGGTCACATGGTCAGAGGCAGTGGTGTCACTACTGTTACCCCTCCCCTCTCCTCCCCCTGCTAATGTCTGTGTGTAATGTATAGTAAAGCATTGCTAGTGTCTTTGCTTTATCTGCTGACATGCTGTCCATCCATACACATGTGTGAGACACAGACATCAGCTACACATGAATCTGATATGTTCTGCCATAACATGGCTGCCTGGTAAACATCTATGTTGGGCCTTAAATCAAATCTCTCCTCTAAATTGGCGGCCAGAGCACTTCTATTCTGGTTGAGGGAGATGGAAACCCATATTCAAGAAGGTACTCCTAGGGCTTCCATAATGGAGAGCCTGCCATTATTAAAATCTAGCACTGCCTTCCTAGCCGATGCCGCAGAAGAACGAGTATGGTTTTTGGCAACGGAAAGTGCTTTGGATGATGCTTCTAGAAAAGCGAAGCAATGGGGTGGCAACATCCGCTCTGAGGCCAAGCTTTGGAGTATTCCATTTGTAGGCGACTTTGTGTTTGTGCTGGAACTTGATCTTATCTTCGAAAAGGCCTCAGATAAAAAGAAGCAATTTCCAGAAAACAAGCATGGAGCCAAGAAATCTTTTGGTGGCCTCAGGTTCTCTAAGGACTCCTTTCAGGACAAAGGGCTTCTGGAGCTACCACAAGGGAGGAAAAGGTAGGGGATTGCTCTTGTCCTGTCCAGCTGACAGAAGCCGGAAACGGCGACACCAGGGTGGGTGGCTGAGAAACTTCTCAGACGAAATCTTGTGTGAAAAAGGATCTCCTGTGGTGACTTAGACCAGAGAACATAAAGGACATCTAAAATGAAGGATTGTAAAACAATCCTGACACTGACATACTGGTGTGTGCCCCCTCTGACTGGATCTGCTCTTCTTTTAGATTCTTATGCCCTGGTTTTTAAATAAAAAAAATGCTATAAAAATTATGCAAATGAGCCTGAGGGGCTCCAGGCTGCATTAACATCTATGGAGCCCAGAGTCCCTTAAGCTCATTTACATGATATTAAGAAGCCTTTTTTCCTGTAAAAAGCAGGACATAAGCTAAAATAAGAGCAGATCCTGCCAGAGTGCCAGTATGTCAGTGTGCTTAGTTTTGCAATCCTTGATTCTGGTGGTTGATGTTCTTTAAGGAAAGGAGTGACTTAGCTCAACCTTCCTTCCATTGTAATAAAGACTGCTGCAAGCATTACGGGTTGGAGAGCAGTCTTTCCTTCACATCTTGCCCAGGGATTCTGCTCTGTAGACCAGTCCATGGAAAATTTGAACCGCAGAGAGATAGGAGCCGTCTGGGAGGCCTTAAGAACAACAACTCCTTACTTGGCAGACAATCATATCCATATTCTGTACGACAACCCCTCGACAGTATTGACAGCGAGGAACCAGATCTTCAGCTTTATCTTCCCTAACTCGTACCATATTCTCTTGGGCAGAAAGAATTGTGCTTTCAATATGAGCAACTCACCTCGGGGGAGACCTAAATATGCAAGCAGATTTTCTGAGCCGTGTATACATTCAACCAAATGAATGGTGCCTAAATCAGATGATCTTTCTCCACATAACCAGTATTTGGGGTTCACCAGAGGTAGACCTCTTCGCCACAAGAAAAAACTCAAAGTGCCCTATTTTTTTTTTTTTTAACTCTTTTTAACACCTGGACGCATTTAGCCACATATGAGACAAGCCTCTCTTGTATGCCTCGTTTAACATGTGGAGGAGTAGATAGGAGGGGGCGTTCGAGCTGGGATATATGATAGTTGATTTATGGGGATGTAACAGAAACCATTTTTAGTTAAAAGAAGGGTTTCAGCTTTAGCTAAGAGAACCTGCCACTAGCTGTATTTGTAAAGATGTGGTGACCGGTTCCCTTTTGGTCTGTGCGTCCATTGAAGCTAGAACTTTGCTGCATCTGGTAGTATTGTGCATCTCATCCAATATATTTTAAATACAATGGAAAACAAAGAACATGATGCATAGAAAGTGCATGTGTTTATTTTGATGTGACAAGAAAATATGTGTCACTACCCAGTGAGCTACTTGAGACTGGCAAAAGAACAAAAACCAGAGCATCATATCCAGGCAGCTATGTTTATCTGATCTTTAGAACAATCATCGGATATGTCATAGCGATCTTGTTAGCCAGGGGGCTGTGGTAACCCTTACAAGTGACTGACGTTTTCTCTTCCAGTAGGGTTTTGGTACTATACCACTGTTTGATATATCGGCTTGTCTGCAATGCTCAATTTATTGCACATTCTCGTCCATAAAAATGCTTGTATAGAGGAGAAAAAATGTGATTCATTTATGGGACAATTTGTGTTCTCGTTCTCCTTTGACATTGGCTATTTCTTCAGATATATTTGTACTCCGGGTTTGTTAAATGGACAGCTATTGTGCAGCACTTGTAGTTTTCTTCTTTAAAGATGTTATATTCTCATTTATGGCAAAAAATTGTCGGGTGAAATATATAATTGCATAATGCAGATGGTTTTGGTGAAAAGACAGAAATAATAATTGATGTAAAGTGTCTGTGTGTATATTTAGTGGCAGAGCCGCATTTACATCTAGCAGACCCCTTCATTGCTCTCTGCCTAAGCATGACCTAATAAAGTTGGCCCTTCGAGGTCACACTCCTCAATTCATCATGGAAGCACTAAAGTTCATCCTTGTATTCATAACTGTGCATTGCTGGCTACTTATTCACAGAAACACTAACTGTGGCCCTTAAAGAATCATTAAGGTAAAACCCTGAGGTTATGGCTACATGTTGAAATGACCTTAGGTGGTGTTTCATCTCGCCATTCATTCGGGGTCTGGTCTCACAAAGCACAGTACGATGCGCATATAGATCGAGCCATAACATCAAATTGTATAGGTTGCCATGTATGGCGTGCATCCGGCATTGATGCTAGCCGTGATCTTCCCTCTGTTTATTAAAGCTGGGTTAACACCCATGCCACTCCTGATGTGCCCCCTTTCTACCTCCAATCCTCAGCTGACATCATTGATGACATCAGTGAGGGCATTAACACCCGGAGGCACAACATGGTCAGGTACATCAATTAGAGGCGTTTTTGGTACTCTGAATACTGTTACTAAGTACTAAGTTTATTATTTTTATATAATATAACTATATTTATAAGTGCAAGCTGATTTGGAGCTTTTTCAGCACAGAAATTGTGCTGAAATACTCAGCTTACACTTCAGTATAAAGCGTTATTATGTGAGGGGTAAAATTCTAGTGATGGGTCTTCTTTAACCCCTTAAGACTTTTCGTTCATTTCTCTGTCCTGCAAAAATGTATAACTTTGGCTTTTCAGTATACATCGCTGTATGAGGGCTTATTTCTTCATAACAAATTGCACTTCGCAGTGATAGTATTTATTATTCCATGCCAAATGCGTGGAAATCTGTGAAAAACTCATTTGCACCATTTTCTTGTGGCCTTGGTTTTAAGACTTTCATAGTGCACTCCAAATAACACCTCTACTTTGTTTTTTGGTTCAGTATAATCTCGGGGATACAATATTTATGCAGGTTTTATTGTGTTTTAATACATTTTTAAAAAATGTAAAACCTTTGTGTAAAAATTTTTTTTCATTGTTGATGCTAATGAACTTTTTCATACTTGGGTGTAAAGAACTGTGTAAGGTGTCATTTCTTTTTGTAAGATGAGGTGACTTTTTCATTGCTACCATTTTGAGGACTGTACAACCTTTTGATAAAATGACAGAAGTATGACAGAATATGGGGATTTTCACACTATCTATTACATTGTACAAATGTGCATTGTAATAGATCTGCCTGAACAAGACTGCTCAAACATCATCTCTCCCCAATTACCTCACAGGGAGCAACAATCAAATTAAAGATGGGAGTGCCCACACGCTGGTATATAAAGTGCTAGCACCAATTGCAGGTGTTAGTGGTGGGTGTTTGCTGCAATATACTGCAAACCCCATGTCTGTATGACAAGGGGTTACTCCGTGAGCCCTCTTTATACATCCTTACCGCTCCATGACATACAGGTACGTCGTAGAGTGTTGATTAGTTAAATTCTTTTCAATACCTATTGCATGTGTTTTGATAGAAACACTTATTAGTTTGGCCGAGCCCCGTCCACATACATTTGCATTGCTTTTCTAAACACAATGCTAATACAAGATGTAAATGCAGCCTTGTACAGATTTAGACAGCATTTTCACATTCTATTTGTAGGAATGTTTATCCTGTATTCTCTCACTAGCCTTTAGCATTGGGTGGTTATTTATAATTCAGGGGTATTGATAGACCTTGGTCTGAGCCCTTATTTGTTTTAGATTATGTTCTCTCTTTTACATGTACTTGTCTTTTATGGATTTTAACATTTGTTCATCAATAAAACTTACATTTTTGTCTTATATTTGTGGTTGTCTGTTTCCATGTATTTGTGTTGTATGCATTTGTGGAAACTATAGCTCTGTTGTGAACCCCCTTTTTTGTATATAAGTGTTACGTTGGATATGTAAGTCAGGCTGTTCAGCAAATGCTATCACTCTCATCCCAGAAAAGTGAGGGAAGGAAGAATGCAGAAAACGGAGAAGACAGAGACTTCATCTTATGTATCAGGTTCTGTTCTGATCCTATTCCCTTCTCTTCACTGACCCAACTATAGCCTTGTCAAAGCCTAGAAAGAAGTTGGTGGTGTGCACGGTAGGCTGGGGTTACAGAGGGATAATAAGAGGGTTACAGAAAGAATATTAAAAAAATGTTAAGTGGTTAGGTTGCATAAAAAAATAGGTAACTTACTGCTCCCTTATCTTTAGGCATTGGCTTGGAGAAAAGGGGTATTCTAGATGGTATTTAGATGAATGTACCTACAGACGTTTTGAAATAATTCATACAGAATAGGGATACAAAATGATTATTCTGTACAAAGTTTTCAAGTGTTCGCCCCATTGTGGTGTTTTCAGAATATCCCTAAACTTATTTTAGTCAAGGCAATCCACTTTATCCCATCCCATTTAAGTTCTCTTTGACCTACAGAATACATAGAAGGCATTGATGCTGGCTGTACACCCATACAGTAAATTTATAGTATGGGGTTATTGTGAACTCTGCATGGTACCATCTTTTTTTACTTTCTTGCATTTCTTCATGATCACAGTACTACATTCTTGTTTGGTACAGCAGGGAAAAGTACATCAGCCGGTCACTTTAATAATTAATACAATTTGTTCCGTGTGCTTTTTCTTCATTGTAATAAATGCTTCTTACTGGAATTGCCTGTCACTGTATATAGCGGTTGCAATGTGTCTACTCCTGCAGTGTTGAGCAGTACATATAGCTTTGCAATAATGTTTTTTATTATAATTCTGCAGATTCAAGATCCAGAAGGCTGTGACCAAATGTATGAGAGCCTCAATAGGCTAAACGGCAACTATTACAGAGAAAAGGTATTCAATTACTTATGGTTTAGTCTAATAACATGTCGGCATTAAAGTTATTTAATGATATGCTCTGAAAAATTGAAGATTTTTTTTAATTGAGTTGCTTTATTTATGTCCTGGTTTCCAACCACTATAAGCATTAAAAACTGTTTTAGTTATATCTTATTTACCATTGAGGTGACAGATTGGGTGAAAATTGCTAGAGATGGGCGAATCGTTTCAAAGAAAGTGGAATTCGATACAAATTTCACTGAAAATTCGATTCATCACGAACCCAAAGTTTTGTGGGGTTTTCCCTTTGCTAAATGGGCGGGAGCACAACGTGTTGCATGGGGCAGAGAACTCTGGGAAGGATAAAGGAACACCCTCAATGACATCTGCAGTCCCGTAAGCCAATCAGTGACCGGCAGGCTTATGTGATGTCACACAGCCCTATAAAAACCAGCCATTTTCAATCTCGGCATTTCACACTGCATGTGCTGTCTGTAGCGTCTAGCCATTGTTAGTGTACTGTGCTGTAGAGATTTCTGCTCCAATCCTAGGGTGTACGTTTAGGGGGATCTGTATACCCCAAATAGCAGTTGTTTTAGTTACTAAATCCAATAGGAAGAAATCGTTTTCATATCCACACTGCTGCTGCAGTGATTTGTGGACCACACTCAGAGTGTGTGTTTTGGGGCATCTGTATAACACAAGCTACAATATTTTTTTTGTTGCTAAAGTTGAGAGCAAGAAATACGTGTCACATCTACCTACTTTATAGAGTGATTTCTGCTTCTCTCCCAGGGTGTGCGTTGTGGAGTATCTTTATAACGCAAATTCCCATACTTTTTGTGTTGCTAAAGTTGAGAGCAACAAATACGTGTCAAATCCACGTAGTTGATTAACCACTAACCACTATGTCAGACAGAAAGGTGGCAGGTGGAGCAGACAGAGGTTGCAGCACAGTAAGGGGACATTGCAGAAGGGGTGACTCTGTGAGGCTAGAACTGCCATTGTCATCTAGCGGCAGTGTGTCGATCAACAACCCAATTCCTCAAATATAACATATGGCAACCCTAGATACAGATTCATCAGATACAACAATTAGTTGGCATGGCCCAGGATCAGGTCAGCCGTCCTCGCCTGTCCTCAACCAGCCTCTGTCCTGTTCATTTTCCTCAGCCAGAGAGCTACTAGGTGGTCTGGGCTCAGCGCCACTATTCAGCGAGGACGAAGTGTTTAAAGGACACCTGTCATCAGGTCTCTGTCACTATTTCTGTCACTACTACCTGTTAGAGCAGCTCACAAGGATCCCATCCCAGCCTTTATCTAGTCAATTCATACATTAATCATTGTAAGATCATCTTTTCTTTATTATCTAATGAGCCTGGTCACATGGTCAGAGGCAGTGGTGTCACTACTGTTACCCCTCCCCTCTGCTCCCCCTGCTCATGTCTGGGTGTAATGTATAGTAAAGCATTGCTAGTGTGTGTGCTGCATCTGCTGACATGCTCTCCCTCCTATAACACATGTGAGAGACATCAGCTACACAAGTACCTGACATGTTCTGCTATAACATGGCTGCAGCCTGGAGCTGTTGTATCTTTCCTATACACACACACAGGCTGCAGGGGGTGTGGCCACCAGCACATGGAGCAGCCATTACATTTCAGCAGCTGTCAGTCAAGCACTGGGGTTGTATCTGTGCCTCCCACTCATGAATAAGGTGGACAGCTTGAATATGCTAATGACTCATTGGACATCTCACAGGTCATTTGCATACAGCTTTAGGAGCTCATTGCTTAGGTTTACAGGCCTGTACAGGGACAATGAAGGGATAGAGGCAATGCTCTCTAATGGCAGTTTATGAAAATATATTTAGTTTAGGGGGGTTATTTTGCATGACGGGTTCTCTTTAAGGACAGTCAGCAGCTGCTTGGCAGTGAAGAGATGGGGCAGACATCCTCTGCTTCGTGCAGTAGGCAGGCCTTGCATACTGACACCGTTGAGGAGAGTAGCAGTGACAGGGAAACGCAAATTGACGAAGAGACTGTCAGCTTGCACGTCAAGCAGTGGTGCAGGCAGCAAGTCGCTACTGTGGCTGTGAGTCAGCAGGGTGGCAGCAGTGTGAGGACAGGAGCCAAACGGCCGCGGGGTACAAACACTGCTTCGGAGGTCCAAGTAAGTAGTGGTACAGGGGCTTAGCGAGGCAGCGGCGTTAGTAGTCACTCAGCGCGAGTGTTGGCAGTGTGGCAGAGTGTTGGCACTAAAATCACCACCTCGGCGGTGTAGCAGTTTTTCCCTTACGTCCCCCATGACGGCCCCACCTGGAGTATGACCCCTTGACCTCTGTGGGGACAGGAAGCAGAGAAGGTTAAAAGCCCCACCCCTACATCCACACTCCAGTGTCTTCCTGTCCCCACACAGGGCAGGGAGCAGAGAGAGTTCTCTCCTCACGTTCCTCCTCCAGGTGGGGCTGTGGGGGGGGGGGGGGTTTGACCGCCGTACAGGCACGGGTACCCTACCAGTCCTGGACCTCGCTTCGGCACATCGTGCGTCCTCCCTGGTACCTGAAGGGACTGTTGCTCCGGCTCTACCCCCGACTCTGATGAGTACCAGGGCAGCACGCTTGAGACTCCGGTCTCGTGCCTCGACGGTGTTGACAGGAGTTGCACCGGAAATGACTCTCCCCGCTGGTCATGTGCTCCACGTGGTGACGACTTCCGGTCGCAACGGAAGTGACGCACTGCTACTCTGCTGAGGGGTAAGTTCAAATACAACAGACCGCAGGTAGTCACTCTGCATCTGAGGTCTACTAAGCAGCGATTGCTTGCTCGAGGAGCCTGACTAAGGAGTCGATCCCCCAACCTGCAGCGCAAGGTATTTGGGCATATTGATAATTCAGCGGGGTAAGCCTTGATATTTACCAGTTGTGTTATGTGTAGGTCTTATGGAGGTTTCTGTCTTTCCTTGTGACATCCTTTCCATGGAGACTTCTGTGTCAGAACCCCTATCGACGGCTCCTGTAAGTGCCCATGTGTATTAGGGGTAGGGGCTCTAGATATTGTATAAATATCTCTATCCCCTTATATAAAACAATCTCTCCTTCTCTTGGTAGGAGCCTAAAGAGAAGGAGAGAGTTGGGAGCAAGGAGCTCCCTAAAGAATCTGAGAAGAAAAAGTCCTCTTCTTGTAAATGTAATATGTGCTATGCAAAGCTCATTCCAGCCTATAAGAAGCCTGTGTGTAAAGACTGTCTGGATAATCTCTTGAAAGAAGAGACATCAGGATTTATGGACGAAATACGTTCCTTTATTAAAGGGGAAGTACAGACGTCAGTTGCCACCTCCATAGCTTCTCTCCACTCCCAGGGTCCGCCACCTAAGAGACCTTTGATGTGCATTGCAGAATCTAAACCTGATTCAGATGGGGAGTCATCCCTTAGAGATTCCTTAGAATTGGATCCTCCTACCTCTAGCTCTTCCTCTAAAATGGAATCCAGATACCTTTTTTCTTCTGAGGACTTGGATCAACTATTAAAGACAATTCGTGATACTTTAAAAATTGAGGAGGTAGAAGAATCTAAGTCTATCCAAGACAAACTGTTTGGTATTCTCAGAGGTCCAAAAAGAAGAGTGTTTCACCCTTAAGCAGCTGATTCAAGAGGAATGGAGGGATCCAGAAAGGAAGGTGTCAGTTTCTAAGGAGTTCAGAAACCGTCTTCGGTTTGATGAAGGGGAAACAAGGTTTCGGAATACTTTACCTAAAGTGGATATCCAAGTTACCAAATTAACAAAGCGCACGGACTTACCCTTTGAGGATTCTATTCAACTAAAGGATCCAATGGATAGAAAAGCGGACAGCCTGCTCAAGAAAGTCTGGGGGACCACCATGCTGAATTTAAAAGCAAACGTAGCTACAACATCTATAGCACGAACCATGTACTTCTGGTTGTCTTAACTAGAGAATCACATTAAAAGTGGAACCCCTAGAGAACTTCTCCTGGACACACTACCTACCCTAAAATCCGCAACTGCCTTCATTGCTGACGCTTCAGGTGAATCGGTGAGATTTACGGCCAAAGAAAGCGCCTTATCAGTGGCCGCTAGACGTTCCCTATGGTTAAGACAATGGGGAGCTGATGGAAGATCAAAATCTAAGTTATGTAGCACCCCCTTTGTAGGCGAGTTTGTATTTGGACCTGAACTGGATTCTACCCTAGAAAAGGCGGCAGATAAAAAGAAGGGGTTCCTGGATATCAAAAATGTACCTAAGAAACAGCCCTTTCAGGATTATAAAGATCGGAGAAGTTCCTACAGAGGAAAAGGAAAGCAGAGCCGCTGGAGTTTTCAAAAGGGTGGAAAAGCTAGAGGCTTCCTTCTCAGCTCAAGTAATACTGCACCCTTCAGGAAACAATGACGCCAGGGTAGGAGGAAGGCTTCTTCGGTTTTATGCTCAGTGGTCCAGCATAACATCAAACCCTTGGATCCTGGACATAATAAGAAGAGGATACAAATTAGAACTCACCTCCCTTCCTCCTCGCAAATTCAACCTGACCAATCTCCCCTCCCAGGAGACTTCAGTATTGATATTTCAGGAAGTTCAAAAACTCCTTCTGTTGGATGTAATTTCCCCGGTTCCCAGAGGAAAATGGGGGAATGGCCACTTCTCTCCTCTTTTTCTTATCCAGAAGCCCAACGGGACGCACAGAATGATTTGCAACCTCAGGCAGCTAAACCTACATCTTCAGTACCACAGATTCAAGATGGAGTCGGTAAGATCAGCAACAACTCTAATACATCAGGGAGCATACATGTGCTTGATTGACCTAAAAGATGCGTACTACCATGTGCCGATTTATCTGCCTTCACAGAAGTTCCTGAGGTTTGCGATTCTCTCACCGGAAGGGGAACATCTCTACATTCAGTACAAGGCCCTTCCATTTGGAATATCATCTGCCCCGAGAATCTTTTCCAAAATAATTATAGAAATGATTGCATTCTTGAGAACCCAGCAGGTCCTAGTAGTTCCTTATCTGGACGATTTACCTATTATAGCAAAGACACGGGAGGAACTGATCCTTCACAGGAATCAGACATTGTGGAGACTGGGCTGGATTATAAATTGGGAGAAGTCCTCTCTGGATCCAGGCACAAGCATCAATTTCCTGGGGATACTCCTGGATTCCATCATTCAGAGAGCCTTTCTTCCAGAAGAAAAGAGAACGCCTCATGCTTCAGGTAAAAGATTTTCTGAGGAAACAAAGATGCTCAATAAGAGAGGCCATGAGACTTCTGGGGCAACTCACAGCATGTATCCAGTGTGTCCAGTGGGCACAGAATCATACAAGGGTAATACAAGGCTGGATCCTCCAGGCTTGGGACAGAGACCATCTCATCAGCATAACCCCAGCAGTCAGAACAGCTCTATCTTGGTGGATCAACCCAGCTCACCTAGAGAAAGGGATACCATGGCATCCTTGGCCACTTACTATAGTTCAGACCGACGCAAGCAAGAAGGGCTGGGGAGCAAATGTGGCAGGCGCCTATTTTCAGGGGAATTGGCCTCCTTACTTTCAGAAGATGTCCTCGAATTATCAAGAATTAAGAGCAGTCCTGGAAGGCATGAAGGCGGCATGTCATTTGCTAAAGGGCCTTCACGTGAAGATCCTATCTCCAACATCAAGGAGGAACAAGATCCCCAGATCTTATGGACCTCTCGGCAGAAATCTTCTTTTGGGCAGAAATGAATATAGCCTCTTTGCCCCTTAGATGGACTGCGGATAAAGACAATCTGATTGCAGACTTTCTGAGCAGAAGGAACTACATCAGAACGAGTGGTGCCTGAATCAAGAAGTGTTCTGCCATCTGACCCAAATGTGGGGTGTGCCAGTAGGGGACCTCTTCGCCACCAGAGAAAACTCAAAAGCGAAGTATTTTTACTCTCTGACTCTTACAGAGGCACTGTCCCAGATGGATGCATTCAGCCATAGGTGGGATGCACACCTATCCTACGCATTTCCCCCTCTGAAAATAGCCAGAGTTATACAGAAAATTCAGAGGGACAGAGCCAGAACGATCCTGATTGTCCCCTTCTGGCCCAAAAAGAGCTGGTTTCCTCTTTTGAAGAAGATGGCTCTAGCAGAACCCATTCTGCTACCCGACTGAAGAGATCTTTTATTCCAGGGTCCACTGGTCCATCCAAACCCTCAGGGTCTCAGTCTCTCAGCATGGATCCTGAAAGGAGACTCTTAAGAACTAAAGGGCTATCAGAAAAGGTAATATCTACCTTACAGGCTAACAGGAAACCAGTCACTTCAGCCATATATCTAAAAATATGGGAGAAATGTGTGTCCTTCTGTGGATCTATCCCCCCTGACCAATCCTCTCCAAATCTCTTACAGATCCTGGGTTTCTTGCAGGCTGGATTCAACAAGGGATTAAAAACCAGTACCCTTAAAGTGCAAATTGCAGCCTTAAGTGTCTTCTAAGACTCCTCATTAGCAGACCATAGATGGATAAAAAGGTTTGTGAAAGCTACTAACAGAATTAGACCACCAATTAAGATGTCTGTAGCTCCTTGGGACTTGTCTTTAGTTCTAAACTTTCTGACAGGTCCTCAGTTTGAACCACTTGATTCCATATTTATTAGGAACTTAACACTCAAAACAGCTTATCTAATAGCAGTCACTACGGCTAGAAGAGTTGGGGAGATTCGGGCATTATCTTTATGGAACCTTATTGTTTGATTACTGATGACAGGATCACACTAACCTTAGACCCAAAGTTTATTCCAAAGGTCTGCACAGCCTTCCATCGCAACCAAGAGGTGGTCTTGCCCTCTTTCTGCCAGAACCCAAAAAATCCTAAGGAGGTCCTGTGGCACTCTCTAGATGTAAGAAGAACAGTTCTCAGGTACATTAAAACTACCAAAAGCTGGCGTAAGGACTATAACATCCTTCTCCAATTTCAAGGAAAGAACAAGGGCAGGAAAGCCTCCAAGGCCTCTATAGCCAGATGGCTAAAGACAGTGATTAAAGAAGCTTATGAGGCTCTTGATAGATCATCCCCAGAATCAGTGACAGCGCATTCAACCAGAGCAATGGCAGCACCCTGGGCTGAAAAGAGAGGAGCTTCGATTGAACAAATATGCAAAGCAGCTACCTGGTCCTCACCTCTGACCTTTGCTAAACACTATAGACTGGATATTCCAAACCAATCTGACCTCTCCTTCGGGAGAAAAATATTCCAAGCTGTAGTCCCTCCCTAAAAAATATGTTCATCTGGTATATCTCTAGGTGGGGCCGTCATGGGGGACGTAAGGAGAAAAAGTGAATTAGTCTTACCGGTAATTCCATTTCCTTTAGTCCACCATGACGGTCCATATATTTTCCCTCCCTATTATTTTGCTTATATTGTTTACTTGATATTGTATGTGAAGTAACAGGCAATAAATCTGGTTGCATCCAAGCCGGTGTAGTTATTGGAAGACACTGGAGTGTGGATGCAGGGGTGGGGCTTTTAACCTTATCTGCTTCCTGTCCCCACAGAGGTCAAGGGGTCATCCTCCAGGTGGGGCCGCCATGGTGGACTAAAGGAAATGGAATTACCGGTAAGACTAATTCACTTTTTTGTTAAGACACCAGAGGAGCCAAACGTGTGTATATGTAGAATCTGCGGGCAGAAAGTGAAGAGTGGCCAGGGAACTAACATTGGCACCACGGCTCTGCGTCAACACATGCAGCATCATCATCCAATGGCTTGTGAGAAACGTGGAACAGATATGGAGGTCCATCCTGCCGCCGCAGCAACCACAGCACCAACCACAGCAGCAGAACCTAGTGGCAAACATGCCATTTCAGCCAGTCAAGGCTCCAGCACCTCTCCCAAAGGGAGCTGTTTGTCTTTGACATCTCCTGGTCCAGATGCTCCTGCTCCTCGCTACACATGGCGCCCGCAGTCGTTGAAAGAGGCGATTACAAAGAGACACCGGATGCCTCCAGCCATCCTAAGGTGCAGAAGCTGACCATGCTCTTGTTAAAGTACAAGTACTGCAGTCTCTCCCTTACCAAGTCGTGGACTCTGCACCCTTCAGAGAACTAATGGCTTGTGCGGAACCAAGGTGGAGAGTTCCAAGCCGCAATATATCCGCATATCCACGGATATGTGGAGCTGTAACTACGGTCAGGGCCAGTACATGTCCTTTACAGCCCACTGGGTGAATGTGCTTCCCGCCCAGCCACACCAACAACTTCAACAAGAGACTGCGCTTTCTCCTCCATGTTGTCAAACTGCTGCTCCTGCGCCATTGTCCGCCTCCTCCTTCTCCACCACTACCTCAGCCTCCACAAGTGCTGCTTCATCATACCACATGTGCAGGGCAGAGTGGTGTCACGCAGTTCTACAACTGGTTTGCCTGGGCGAACAAAGTCGCACAGGGGAGGAACTGCTCCGCGTCATGCAACAAGAAATTAATGTGTGGCTTTCTCTACGACAACTAAACATCGGATCCATGGTGACAGACAATGGGAGGAACATGGTGTCTGTGCAGCACCGTGGAGGGATGGCCCATGCGCCCTGTATGGCGCATTTGTTGAATCTGGTTATAAAGAGGTTCCTCAAGTCTTCCACCCATCTGCAAGACATTCTAAAAATGGCAGGAAACTCTTCATGCACTTCAGCCATTCTTACAAAGCCAAGCACACCCTCTTCGAGTTGCAGTGTCAGAATGGCCTACCCCAACATAGTCTGATATGCGATGTTTCCAGCCCTTGGAATTCCAGCCTCCATATGTTATACAGGTGGTCTGAACAGAGAAAAGCCATTGATGATTTTTTTGATGATGCAAGCGGACCGTAGTACTCCCCTGTGTAACTTTGATGTGAGCCACTGGCAGCACATGCACGACACCTGCCGTTTGCTCAGGCCCTTTAAAGAGGTCATGTTATTTGTCAGTCGCCAGGACTGCGGTTTGAATAACGTCATTCCACTGCTTCCTGGAACTGATGCAGCAAAATCTGTCTGGTCAGGGCACTGGAGAAGTGGAGACTACATCTCATGGCCACATGAGTCCGGTGGGGGCTGAATTGAAGGAGTAGGACATTGGAGAGCAGAGTCTGGTGAAATCAGTGGTTTTTCCACTCAGGTGACAAAGGAGCAGCAGGAGCATCCAGAGGAGGTAGAAGACGAGGCAGATGACCCAGAAGCACCGTGGCAGTATACAGTGGAGATGGAGGCCGGGAGTCCTTAAGAGTCACTTGCGCAGATGGCCTGCAGCATGCCGCTTTGCTTAACTAGTGACAGTCGAATAGTCAACATCTGGCATAGGGATGACTTTTGGCTCTCCACCCTCTTGGACCCTCGCTGCCGGTGAAAAATGGGTGACTTTTCCAGCTTTTGAGAGGGGGGAAAAATTGGCGTACTATAGAGAAATATTGTGCACACAGTTGGCCGCTGCCTATGTGTGCCATTGTCCATCCTCGGTCAGGTCTGACCGGGGGATTCTTGGCAGTCATCGCTTATGTACTACTGCCATGGCTGCTGTGGGGAGATTGGGGGGGTAAGAGCAGTAGCAGCTCCATTAGCAGCAGCTTAAGTCTGGATTCCTTAATGAGCAGCTTCCTTCACCCGCCTAACGAGGAGGGTAGCCGCCACCAGCAGCAACAGGACAAGGAGCAGACCCTGCACCAGAAGGTAGTGGCCTACTTGGACAGCACTTTACCACCTGAGGTAGAGGATCCCATGGACTACTGGGCAGCCAAACTTGATGCGTGGCCGCAACTTGCAGAGTTTGCAGTAGAGAAGCTGTCCTGCCCGGCCAGTAGTGTGGCATCAGAGCGGTGTTCAGTGCGGTGGGGGCCATCGTTACCCCAAGGAGAATCTGCTTGTCCACCCGTAATGTGTAGAGACTGACCATTGTCAAGATGAATCAGGCTTAGATCGGCTAGGATTTCAATTCGCCAATGCCTTATGCATCAGATGAGATTAGCCATGACGTCTCCCCCCCCCAAACGTTGAGAAATCAGTCTGGGTTCTAACTACCTGCCTCAGCCATTATTCTGCTGCTAGTTGATCCATCTGCCTCCTACCATCTTTACCAGGGACTGGAATTGTCTGCAACCTCCACACTATATCATTGTGCCTCTTCATTGGCTCCTGCTTCTGCCGCCACCTCCACTCTCTTTCATTGTGCCACTCTGTGGCTTTCCCTGTTGCTGCTGCCAACTGAACACTGTCTCCCTGGAACACCCTGTAATTTCCATAATGCTGTTTTCACCCTCCATCGCTCTATGACGTTGCCACTATGTTTAGTTGTCCCCTTCATTTCATCTGTCAGAAGGAATGAAAAGCCTCAGGATTGTTAGCAGTGGATACAGAACACAGAGGACATGCAAATATCCCATTTACTGGTCATCTCTGTTTTGGATCCACTCCTGTTTGTTTTTGGCTTTAGCAATACTGATCATGGATTATTGACCGATTGAAAGCGGACACCAACTGATGAAAAGAAGGGCAAAATGATCAGTGACTACAATTCAAATTTACTGCCGACACCCTTTTCACTCTTTTGGGGGGTTTCTACATGTATAAGTATTTAACAGAACAGGCTGTGTTGTAATCTATGGAATCATCTGTCAGCGTAAAGAGTGCACTCTTTGATGTTATAGTGGGATCTTGGTCCTCAGCTCAGTCCTTTCGAGCTGGCACAGACGTTACCTTGTCAGGCTGCGTTCCCCCTTTGCTTTTTTGGTGATGTTGGTCCCTGTAAGTGCCCATGGAATTGAAGAGTGAAGCGTTTCTAAGAGCGGCGACTGTCATGTGCGTGTCTTACTAAAACACAGCATTGTTTAAAGACCAAACCACGCTCCCTATGCATGTTAAGGCATAGGAAATACAAGTTTTTTAACATGATTCGTCATTATTTGATTCTGGTCTAATCAAATTTTTGAAAAAATTCGGCGAATCAGGACGAACAAAATTTTTACAAAACATGGCACGTGGCTTTTTTTTTTTTTTTTTTTAATGAATAGTTAAAGACGTCTACCTCCAGGATGAAGTATTATAAACCAAACACTCTGATATACTGGTGTGTGCCCCCTCTGGCAGAGTCTGTGTTTCTTTTAGCTTGGTATGCCCTTGTTTTTATTGAAAAGTTTTTAAAATTATGCAAATGAGCTGGAGGGACTCCGGACTCTGACGTCTCAGTTGCATAAAGTTTAGAACACTTTTTTTTTCTTTAAAAACAAGGGCATAACATGCTTAACCCCTTAACGCTGAAGCCACTTTTCACCTTCCTGACACGGACCATTTTTTAAAATCTGACATGTGGTTATAACTTTGGAACGCTTTAACATATTGTTTTTTCGTGACACATTGTACTTCATGTTGGTTGAGAAATTTAATCAATATGTTTAGTATTTATTTATGGAATAAATGGAAATTTGGCAAAAATTTTGAAAAAAACAATGTTTTCCAAATTCAAAATTTTCTACTTTTTGGAAAGTTGGTCATATCACTAAAATAACTTGATAACTAACATTTTCCATATGTCTGCTTTAACTTGGCATCATTTTTCAAAAATCTTTTCCTTTTTTTTAGGATGTTAGGAGGCTTATAACTTTAGGTGCAATTTTTCTGATTTTCACGAAAATCATCAAAACCTACTTTTGGAGGGTCAATTTAATTAGAAGTGACTTTATAAGGCCCACATGACAGGAAACCCCCACAAGTGACACCATGTTTGATTCAATTAGGCCCCAAAAGGGAAAAAAGGTGAAAATTTTCTCAAAAAAGTCACTTTTACCCCAAATTTTTGTAAGCCACAAGGGATAAAAGATGAAACAACCCCCATAAATGTGTAAAACTATTTCTCCTAAGCACAGAACTGCACCACTTTTGCATATAAAGTGTTGTATGGGTACGCAGTGAAGCTCAGAAGGGAAAGAGGGGCTTTGGCCTTTTAGAAGCAGATTTGACAATCATCCTTTACATGTGTCAGGATGCATTTGGAAAGCCCTAGTGGTACCAAAACAGAGGAGAACCCCAACAAGTGTCACCATTTTGGAAAGTGCACCCTTTGGAGAATTTAGCAAGGTGTAATATGTGTATTTTCCCCTACAGGTGTTTGCTTAAATTAGGTCCCGAAAAAGGAAAAAGATGAAAATTTTTCCAATAATTTTAACTTTTACGGCTAATTTTTGTATCCCATAAGGCATTAAAGATGAAACAACCCCAATAAATGTGTACTAGAATTTCTCCCGAGTATAAAATTGCCCTACACATGCAAATAAAATGTTGTATGGGTACGCAGTGAGGCTCAGAAGGGAAAGGGGGGCGTTGGCCTTTTTTGAAGCCAAATTTGACAGACATCCTTTACATGTGTCAGGATGCATTTGGAGAGCCAAGTGGTACCAAGACAGAGGGGAACCCCAACAAGTGTCACCATTTTGGAAAGCACACCCCTTAGAGAATTTAGCAAGGTGTAATATGTGTATTTGTCCGTAAAGGTGTTTGATTTCATTAGGACTTAAATAGGAAAAAGGTAAAAATTTTCCTATAAAGGTCATTTTACCCCTAATTTTTTATAGCCACAAGGGATAAAAAAAATGTAATAACCCCCCCAAAATGTGTAAACCTATTTCTCTCGAGTGTAGAAGTACCCCACATGTGTATATAAAATGTCGTATGGGCGCACAGTAAAAGGAAAGGGGGATGTTTGCCTTTTAGAAGCCAAATTTGACAGAAATGTTTGACATGCATTTGGAGAACCCTAGTGGTTTAAAACGGATAAGAATCCGAAAAGTGTCCCTAATTTTTGAATGCACACCCCTTAGAGAATTTTGCAATGTGTTATATATGTATTTGCCCCTACAGGTGAATGATCCAATTAGGCCCTAAACATTAAAAAGGTGAAAATTTTCCTATAAATGTCACTTTACCCCTAATTTTTGTAAGCCACAAGGGATAATATATGAAATAACCCCAAAAAAGGTGTAAAACTATTTCTCCCGAGTGTAGAAGTACCCCACATGTGCATATAAAATACTTTATGGGCGCACAGTAGAGGAAAAGAGGGATGTTTGTCTTTTAGAAGCCAAATTTGACAGAAATCCTTCACATGTGTCAGGATGCATTTGGAGAGCCCTAGTGGTACCAAAACAGAGGAAAACCTCTCCTTTTTGAAGGCGGGGAGTGAAAAATGAAAATGGGCCACGTCCCGAAGGGGTTAAAAGAAAAATATAACAAGCTTTTGGTAATAGATTCTCCAGATCAAACCTAATCAAGGGATTTATTCTGAGGGTCAATAACACATGCGTTTTCAAAGTCATCACAGCAACTGAGAAGAGGAGATTTGCCCAATTACATTGCTGTCAACATTGAGTTTACAAAGCGCATGCGTTGTGCTAACGCATTATGCTAACACAAGTGTATGATAACACTATGTTAATGCATGGGTTTTGTAAACACAATGTTGACATCAATGTAATTAGGCAAATCTCCTTTTCTGAACTGCTGTGATGTTTGAAAACGCGTGTTAACAGCATGTGTGAATGCAACCTGACTGTTATATTGGAGTTGGGAAGTAATTTGCATCTAGTAAATTTGTGTGTCTAACAGCAGTTTCAATAAACAACCTTGCTTTTCTCCTTTCATCCCCATGGTTAAAGTATCCACGTCTTCAAGATACAAGCTTTACAGAAATCACTGCAGATGAATATCAAATGGTGCTTGCAACTGGTAAGACTATGTAAATTCTGCATTTGTGGCTTTAGGAAGGGTTCATATATATAATATAATATTAAGTATTATAATATATTTCATTATAGTTTCTTGCATTATTTGTCTTCTCTTTTGGATAGGATGCCATTGCTTCCACACTTTGTAATAAATTTCAGCAATGGCACTCTGTTCTGCAAGTGTCCGAAGTAGTTAAAGGAAACCTACCATTTGATTTGATGCATTATGAACCAAACATACCTTAAAAAATGCTGTAGCTACACTGAGAAAACAATTGTAACATTCAGGACCTTGGGAAAGCTGGGTGAGGCTCGCTGCCTACACAAACACATTGCTTTTCATTATACATGGAGCTTAGTCAAGACATGACTAATCAACCTGAGCTGGATGACTCATGCACAGCTGCTGGGGGATGGTGCAGCCATTGATTATTCCGCCTTCAGGCACAACCCAGTAATTACATCATCCAGTGAAGCAGTGCATAACTAATGTGCTAAGAGAAGCACTGAGCCAGCACTAGAAGCAAGACAGCTTCATTATCATAATGTAATTTGTTTTATCAGCAAAACCACTTAGCACAGGGATTAAACAAGATATGATCCTGCATCAGTGTAGCTACAGCATTCTCAAGTTATGTTTGCTTCATAATGTATCAAATCAAGTGGTAGGTTTACATTGACCCCTTAACGCTCTGCACCGTAGCTCTACGGCGCAGAGGTAAAAGAGATGTATGAAGAGGGCTCACGGGCTGAGTCCTCTTCATACAAAGGTGGGGGTTTTTGCATTTTGCGCCGCCATCTTTAATGCGATCGCCGTGCCCCCGAACGTCATCGTTCAAATCACCCCCCTTTCCCTAGAACAGATATAAAACATAATAAACAGTAAAAATCGTTAGGTATCGCCGCGTGCCAAAATGCCCGATCTATCATAATATAAAAACGGTTATGGGCGGCGGTGACCTCCGAGGCGGGAAATGGCGCCCAAATGTCCGAAATGCGACTTTTACACCTTTTTACATAACATAAAAAATGAAATAAAAAAATGATCAAAATGTCGCACAGACCCCAAAATTGTAGCAATGAAAACGTCGCCTCATTTCGGAAAAAATGACCCTTCACACATCTCCGTGCGCCAAAGTATGAAAAAGTTATTAGCGTCAGAAGTTGGCAAAAAATTTTTTTTTTTGTACACATTCGTTTAATTTTTGAAAATGTATTAAAACACAATAAAACCTATATAAATTTGTTATCACCGCGATCACACCGAACCAAAGAATAAAGTAGGCGTGTTATTTGGAGCGAAGAGTGCAAGTCGTAAAAACTGAGCCCACAAGAACATGACAAATGTGCGGGTTTTTTTTTCAATTTTTCCACATTTGGAATTTTTTTTCAGCTTCGCAGTACACGGCATGTTAAAATAAATAACATTACGGGAAAGTAAAATTTGTTACGCACACAATAAGCCCTCATACAGGTCTGTACACGTAAAAATGAAAAAGTTATGGATTTTTGAAGTTGGAGAGCGAGAAATGAGCTGAAAAACCCTGCGTCCTTAAAGGGTTAAAGATGCTGTTGCTTAGCAGAACTCTCCTAAAATATTATATGCAAATTAATGTGAGACAAAAATATTTCCATTCTGTAAACATTGTTTACTGCTCCCAATGTGAATAAATGTTGTTTATACCAACAGATACTCTGAAACAGATGGATGAGATTAAAAAAGGAATGTGGAAGAGGCTTAAAGACAAGTTCAATACAAAATCCCCCCAGGATGAAGTGAAGGAGTAACCCCTATTGTCGTTATAGTCTACACCCTCCTTCCTGTTCAGATTTCATTTCCTCTCTATATGGCGTCTACCAATAAACAGACTTTACTTCCTATTATTTCCAAGTTTTTACTACTTGCTAATGTAGCTTCTATGTTTACTTCCAGTGAATCTGTCCATGGTCATGTGGTGGACATACAGGTACCTGAGCAATTATATCAGAGAGTAATCAGAGTCGTGTGATAATAATGGCTTGTGTACCTTCATGACATCACAAGACCACGAGCAGATAATAGGACAGCGACCAGAGATCTAGAAAACCGCGAGGAATTCATACAGAAAGTATATTGGAAAATTGTATAACTTTTCCTTACACAAACCATATCAGTTTTTGCTGAAAGTGGACAACCCCTGTAACCCCTTAAGGACGCAGCCATTTTTTAGCTTAAGGCTCAGCCCCATTTTTTGGATTCTGACATGTTGCTTTTATATGGTTATAACTTTTGAACACTGTTACTTACGATTCTGATATTGTTTTTTCCTCAAATGTTGTACTTCATTTTAGTGGTAAATTGTGGGCGATAATTTTTGCGTTTATTTACAAAAGAAGAAAACATTATGATTTTTTTTTTTTTTTGGAAATTTTGCCATTTTTGAAATTCAAAATCATTGCTTTGTCAGGCAGATAGATTTACCACCTAAATAAGTTGCTGATTAACATTTCCCATATGTCTACTTTACATTTTCATCATTTTTGAAATGTCTGGATAATTTATTTTGATGTCACGTGGATTACAAATCAAACATAGGTTTTCCGTATTTTCATAATTTACTATTTTGGGGATAAATACTATTTTGAGTGAAATTTTACATATTCAACATCAAAAACCCCCTGTATAATCAAATTATCAGAAACAACATTTAGGAAGATTGTTAACCCCTTGATATTCATAGTAATTACATCAAAATGGAGGTGAAACGGTCAAATTTTGATGGTTATATGTTCATTTAGCCCTAAAATTTACACATTAACAAATAAAAAGATAAAAAAAACCCATCTTACAATTTGTTCTGCAATTTCTCCCGTTTAGACACACCCCCCCCCCCCACATGTGGCCGTTACTTGTTTTATGGGCGCTCAGCAAGGCGCATAAAAGAAGGTGCGCCCTGCAGCTGCCAGGATTTTAGTTTCCGCATAAGCCCCTTTTGTAGGGCATAAAATTTTCGCTTTTTCGTCAATAACCCCAAGGGTCGATACGATTACGGGGATACCAGATTCGAATATTTTTTCTTTTGTTTTCTTTTGTGGGGAAAAATCTATCATTTTTGCATTGCCTTCTTTCAAGTGGCATAACATTTTTACTTTTTTGGCAATGAAGCTGGCTGATGGCTTGTTTTTTTGTAGGGCATGTCGTACTTTGCAACAGTATCATTCTGGAGTAGATATGTTTTTTGATCACTTTTTATTGCATTTTTTGTGGCATTCAATAGGTAAAAATCATAATTTTTGGCAGTTTTTTTTTTCTTTACAGCGTTCATTGTGAGGGTTCAATAATGATATAATTTTATTCTACGGGTTGTTATGGACGCGGTGATACTATATATGTTGGGTTTGGGTTATGATTTTAGTGTTATATGTTTCTTTATATGTTATGGGGTTACAAGCATTTTTATTGATTTATTGCTTTATTTTTTTATTGAATAAGATAAATATATATTTTTATATATTTTTACTGTTTCCACCATGGGACATGAACATCATCTGATTGCTTGTTCATGATAATACTCTGCAATACTGATGTATTGTGCCTGTAAGATGACGACATAGACGCGATCTTTTTCAGGCAGTACCTACAGGCAGCTCTCGAAGATGGCGCGGATGGAGGGGGGTGATCGTGAAGGAAAGACCCCCCCCAAATGCAAGTAAAATGCTGCAGTCGGCCTGACCGCAGCATTTAACAGGTTAAACACCGCGGGTGTTACACTGGGGTGTCGGCTATTAGTTAGAACCAGCACCCCGTGTGTCCCGATGCTGGTTCGGCTCAGATCTTGAGCTGAACCAGCATCAGTTCTGCGTGCGATATATCATACGCTCAGCGCCAAGTCGGACGCAGAGCGGGAAAGGGATAAAGAAAAGACAGTGATCAAAGGGGGGCAACATTTACATGTTAAAGGGGTATTCCCATGAAGATAAGTTTCTGTACTCAGGATAACAAAATAACACTTACTCTAATTAATGGTTATTACCAAAAATGCAGCATTTCACAGATAAGTGCAACCTATATCTATCAGTCCTGGTGTACACAATTTCAGTTTCCCCTAGACACAACCCTGTAACTTCTCACTTAAGGTTGGCAGCCATCTTGGATTTTTGTATGGGATCGTGCTGCTGAGACTACGGTCTGTAGCCACGCCCACTGCATGGAGCTCACACTAAGACACACACTTGCTGCCACGAGATCATGAGGAGAGAGGGAGGCTGCAAACAACAAGCCACAAGCAGATAAGTGGCCTGGGGAAGGGTGATTCAAGCACATGATCTCTGTGAGATGTAGTAGAGCTCACAGTTGCTTTTGAGCTCTATGCACACATAGAGCTCACAGTGTAATGGTCTGTCAGCCTCTGTGTAATCTCATTATCTCTGATCTGTCTCCTCTCTTTCTATGTGTCAGTACAATGGCAGTAGCCAGATGAAAGTGCATATACACCTTGTACCCTGATAATCTAACCACATTGTCCCTCCATAAAACTAAATGGATAGTACAGTAATGTGTCTGCTTAGAGAGACCCCACCCACACAATGGGATTTTGCACTGAGCAGCCAGAAGAGTGATAGGAGTAAATTGTAAAGTATGGGGTTATAATGATCTTTATTGTGTTAACATCACCAGGGGATTGAAATGAGAGAATTTTCTTTTGTGTTGAAAACCCCTTTAACTATAAAAAGAGCAGAGCAGTGTATCGGTGTCTAGCTCTAGCACAACCTTTAGTGCTTGTGTTGGGATGCTGAATCCTGTAAATTGCATATTGATCAGAATGGATTTGCCATTAGCAATATATAGATCTCTTCTAAGGGGATGCAGGATAACTACATTTAGCCAATGGATGCTTTGAAAAATATTAATACATAGGTAATTATATCAGTAAATAAATAGCCAAAGTACATGCATAAAAAGTGCAGAACTATATTTATCTCTAACGGTAATTCTAAAAATAACATTATTAATTTTAACAATATCTAAATTAAATAATACATCAAAATAACTTTGCATACATAATTTGTGTCTACAATTAATAGACACAAATTACCTTTCACCACCTCACACATGGTGTTTAGCATATATAGGGGCTGCTACACATATTCAGGGACACTTTGCATTTTTTTTTTGCAGCCCCTGAGGTTGCAAAGATATCTGTCCCAGTATCTGACCATTGTAATCTATGCTCTTGTCACAGCAGAGGAGCTGGATTAAGTGTGTTATGCTAATCATCTTCTTCAAATTGTGATCCAAATGCAATAGAAATATGAGTGCTGTGTAAACATAAATGCAGACGTGCAGTTTAAATGCGAATGTGATGCAAACGCAGTGTTGATAAATTCAAGAACAATATAAATGCAAAGGCAGTGCAAGCACCATGTAAAAGCAAGTGCCACACAAACGCCATGTAAATCCAAATAGTGTAAACATGACGCAAGCACAACCTAAAACGCAAATGTAATGTAATTGCAAATGCAACATAAACACAATGCATTTCCTCATATGTTGTACTTCATTTTAGTGGTAAATTTGTCAGATGTTGTCAATCAAAGGTTCCAAAGACATGACATCATCAAATGGCCCTCCCAAGTTGGTTAAAAGCATTGTAATCTTAGTGTATGTAAACTTTTGACTTTGCAGAAAGTTATAAAAATGCATAAAAAAATTCTGATCGTGAGAAATAACATGCATATGTGTATCTTGTATCATTAAGCACATGATTCTCTTTCACTATATAGACCAGTGGTGGCGAACCTATGGCACTGGTGCCAGAGGTGGCACTCGGAGCCCTTTCTGTGGGCACCCAGGCCTTCACCCCAACACAGTGTTTGCGAGCTAGGATTAAAGGCTTTGTCCTGTGATCCAATATAGACCAGGACATGCCATGCTCAGTGCTATTTGGCTGTCAGGACTAATGGAGGAACAAGAAGGTGTGGATAGAGATGGATTGTTATTGGACCTCCTGCTCTGGGTCCCCTGATTCTTCCTCTTCAGGGGACCCAGGAGGGAAGCTGCAATCCAAATTTCTCCATCTTTCTATTGTATTGGTGAACTCAGGACGGCAATACGATTAAACCCTGTGATACAGCAGGGGACAATAAGTTACTGCTTAAATTGTCATGTTGGCACTTTACGACATATAAGTGGGTTTTGGTTGTAGCTTGGGCACTCTGTCTCCAAAAGGTTCGCCATCACTGATATAGACCATCGATACTACAGGGCTGTTTGTATGGAATGTGTTTGACAAGAACTTATTCACATTTATTCATAGGCCCACTAGCCTTTGTAATACATAACATTCCTCAAGGTGCATTTCTCATTTCACCACTTTATAGTATATTGCTGTAATTACTTTGGGATTACTGAATACAAACTATGGAATCTATAATCACTTTGCACCACACAAAAATTAGATGCCATATGCCACTTAGGTGGAATCTGAGGAGTGTTGTACTTTTCTTTTCACAGAATCACATGACTTGATAGTCTATTTCCCTTATTGGAGGTGTAGAAATAGCGTTAGATTTAAGGTGGAGGATCTTCCAAGCTCAAAATGCAACCTTATCCCAATTCACATGACAATTCAAAACAGACTCTTCAGGCTTGATCACCACATTAAAATGTTTTATTAGCTATAATAGCTCTGAAAAGAAATGCATGGTAAACCAGGCAATTGTAGACATAGTGTGGTAATCTTCATGTATTTGGCCTCCTTTCTTAAAAAATCAACTTTTAAAATTATGCTAAGGTAATCTGGCTTTACAGGCTGTTACATTGGGGCATATTTATCAAGTGTCTGAAAGTCAGAATATTTCTAGTTGCCCATGGCAACCAATCACAGCTCAGCTTTCATTTTACCAGTGCTCAAAAATATTTTGAAGGGCAGCTGTGAATGGTTGCCATGGGCAACTAGAAATATTCTGACTTTCAGATACTTGATAAATCTGCCACATTGTCTCATTCTCCCCCATCAGAAGATGTGCAGTTAACACTTCCTGATGTAGATTTCCTCTCTACATCACTAGAAGCTGAAGACATATATTTTATAGTATTTTAATTTCTTCATGACCTAGAAGGATCTTCTATTACAACTGGTGACCTCTATAGCTATGCAAACTTCAACTGTTTGATGTGTAGATGAGAGCAAGAAAAGATACAAGTGCAAATGCTATCTCCAGACAAACCTAATCAGTAGACAGGTAGAATTAGACAAGTAGAACCTTGTCAGTAGACAGGCTTGTGTCACCATAATAACAGTGGCCACTAATTGGCCAACTGCAGCAGTGGAGATTGGAGTTTAAACTTTGTTTCAGCCAATAAGATATCTTCCACATGCTAGTCAATGGGAAATAATCTATATAAAGTTAGTAAGAGAGCAGGACAGGAGAATATAGGATACAGAGGAATGGAGGAAGGGGAAGGATATTGATGAATGGAGGCCTGGTGTCAAAGTGGGCAGCAAAGAAGCCACTTCTCTCCAGAAAAAACATCAGGGACAGACTGATATTCTGCAAAAGGTACAGGGAGTGGACTGCTGAGGACTGGGGTAAAGTCATTTTCTCTGATGAATCCCCTTTCCGATTGTTTGGAACATCTGGAAAACAGCTTGTTTGAAGAAGACAAGGTGAGCGATACCACAAGTCTTGTCTCAAGCCAACTGTAAAGCATCGTGCAACCATTCATGTGTGGGGTTGCTTCTCAGCCAAGGGAATCGGCTCTCTCACAGTCTTGCCTAAAAACACATCCATGAATAAAGAATGGTACCAGAATGTCCTCCAAGAGCAACTTCTCCCAACCATCCAAGAGCAGTTTGGTGATCAACAATGCCTTTTCCTGCATGATGGAGCACCTTGCCATAAAGCAAAGGTGATAACTAAATGGCTCAAGGAACAAAACATAGAGATTTTGGATCCATGGCCAGGAAACTCCCCAGATCTTAATCCCATTGAGAACTTGTGGTCAATCATCAAGAGACGGGTGGACAAACAAAAACCAACAGATTGTGACAAAATGCAAGCATTGATTGTGCAAGAATGGACTGCTATCAGTCAGGATTTGGTCCAGAAGTTGATTGAGAGCTGTCAGGGAGAATTGCAGAGGTCCTGAAGAAGAAGGTCAACACTGCAAATATTGACCACTAATTGGCCAACTGCAGCAGTGGAGATTGGAGTTTAAACTTTGTTTCAGCCAATAAGATATCTTCCATATGCTATGGGAAATAATCTATATAAAGTTAGTACAGGCTAAGCTCTTTCCATACACGTATAATACAGTCATGGCCAAAAGTTTTGAGAATGATACAAATGTTAATTTTTACAAAGTCTACTGCATCAGGTTTTATAATGGCAATTTGCATGTACTCCAGAATGTTATAAAGAGTGATCAGCTTAACAGCAATTAATTGCAAAGTCAATATTTGCCTAGAAAATGAACTTTTTCCCCCAAAACACATTTCAACGTCATTGCAGGCCTGCCTTAAAAGGAGCAGCTAACATTGTTTTAGTGATTTCTCCATTAACACAGGTGTGGGTGTTGATGAGGACATGGTTGGAGATCAATCTGTCATGATTAAGTAAGAATCACGCCACTGGACACTTTAAAAGGAGGCTGGTGCTTGGCATCATTGTTTCTCTTCTGCTAACCATGATTATCTCTAAAGAAACACGTGCAGTCATCATTGCACTGCACAAAACTGGCCTAAAAGGGAAGAGTATCGCAGTTAGAAAGATTGCATCTCGGTCAACAATCTAACGCATCATCAAGGAATTCAAGGAGAGAGGTTCCATTGTTGCCAAAAAGGCTCCAGGGCGCCCAAGAAGGACCAGCAAGTGCCAGGACCGTCTCTTAAAAGTGTTTCAGCTTCGAGATCAGGCTACCAGCAGTGCAGAGCTTGCTCAGGAATGGCAGCAGGCAGGTGTGAGTGCATCTGCAGGCACTGTGAGGAGGAGAGTCTTGGAGTAAGGCCTGGTGTCAAAGAGGGCAGCAAAGAAGCCACTTCTCTCCAGAAAAAACATAAGGGACAGACTCATATTCTGCAAAAGGTACAGGGAGTGGACTGCTGAGGACTGGGGTAAAATAATTTTCTCTGATGAATCCCCTTTCCGATTGTTTGGAACATCTGGAAAACAGCTTGTTCGAAGAAGACAAGGTGAGCGATACCACCAGTCTTGTCTCTTGCCAACAGTAAAGCATCCTGCAACCATTCATGTGTGGGGTTGCTTCTCAGCCAGGGGAATTGGCTCTCTCACAGTCTTGCCTAAAAACACATCCATGAATAAAGAATGGTACCAGAATGTCCCCCAAGAGCAACTTCTCTCAACTGTCCAAGAGCAGTTTGGTGATCAACAATGCCTTTTCCAGCATGATGGAGCTCCTTGCCATAAAGCAAAGGTGATGACTAAATGGCTCAAAGAACAAAACATAGAGATTTTGGGTCCATGGCCTGGAAACTCCCCAGATCTTAATCCCATTGAGAACTTGTGGTCAATCATCAAGAGGCAGGTGGACAAACAAAAACCAACAAATTGTGACAAAATGAAAGCATTGATTGTGCAAGAGTTGACTGCTATCAGTCAGGATTTGGTCCAGAAGTTGATTGAGAGCTGCCAGGGAGAATTGCAGAGGTCCTGAGGAAGAAGGTCAACACTGCAAACATTGACTTGCTGCATTAACTCATTCTAACTGTCAATAAAAGTTTTTGTTACTCATAATATCATTGCACTTGTATTTCTGTATGTGATAAAAACATCTGACAAACATGCATAAAAACCAGAGGGCAACAGATCATGTGAAAATATAATATTTGTGTCATTATCAAAACTTTTGGCCTTGACTGTACAGCTAACATCTGCCTGTTACTGCAGTTCTGGCACAGATAGCGGAAGTTAACCTGTTAAGTGCCATGGTGGAACCCAACCACCTAACCTTTGCACCACCCTGGATTGCCAATCACACGCCCTTCCCCCATGATGTCATTGGAGGGTTGCGATAGGTTGCCATGGCAGCCTACAGTCTCATAGAGACTTGCCATGTGTAATGATATCCAATAGCCTGCAGACAGCAGGCTATTAGATCTCATCATCATTATGAATATATACGGCAATACAGTAGTGTTGCAGTACATAGTATGAGCAATCAGACCCTGTAGAGGGTCTGAAATAATAGTTAAAAAATATATATTTGAAATATAGATAATCACAAATATACAAACAATAAAAATACACGTGTTAGATATCGTCACCTCCCAAAATGCCCATTCTATCAAAATATAAAAAAGATTAGTCCCGGCCGTGAACACCATAAGGGAAAATAGTGCCCAAATTGGCATTTTCTGCCATTTTTTTTGGCCCTTTCCTCCTCTATCTCCACGATGACCCCCAGATTATTCCAAGGCCCACACTCTCTGTTTTTAATTTCTTGTCAACTACATATTTGTAGTGATAAAAAGTCTTCAAATAGTAGCAATGAAAACGTCATCGCATCCTGCGAAAAAAATGACATCTTACATAGTCCGTACACTGAAGTATGAAAAAGTTATTAGCATCAGAATATGGGAAAAATGTCTTTTTTGTGCAAAAAGCTTTACCGTATTTTTTGGACTATAAGACACATTTTCTTTTCCCCAGAAAATGGGGAAAAAACAGTGGTGCATTTTATAGCCCGAATGTAGAAGCCGGCGTCTCAGCCCTCCACTGCAGGAGGGAATAGAGGACGGCACCCGGCTGCGCTCTGCCAGCTAATGTATGCGATTGTATTACTGGGGGGTTGGCAACTGTATGCGCATGTATTACAGGGGGGGTGGCGGCTGTATGCGGATGTATTATTGGGGGGTTGGCGGCTTTATGTGGATGTATTACTGGGGGGTTGGCGGCTTTATGTGGATGTATTACGGGGGGTTTGCGGCTGTATGCGGATGTATTACTGAGGGGTTGGCGGCTGTATGCGGATGTATTACTGGGGTTTTAGCAGCTGCATCCATATGTATTACTGAAGGGTTGGCGGCTGTATGCGGATGTATTACTGGGGGTTTAGCATCTGTATCCGGATGTATTACTGGGGGGTTGGCAGCTGTATGCTGATGTAGTACTGGTCGGAAAGTAGATAGTGAGCAGGAGGTTGTGTATGTATGCTACATTCAGTGGGGGCCTCCACAAGATGCCCAGGGGCCCCCACCAACCTTAATCTGGCCCTGACTCTACCAGTGGAACCTATTGGCAGTAAGCGCAGCCCGTGAAAACTTAAGGCAGCGGCAGTATGCAGTGCATGCTGACTGGACTGTTCTGCCCCCAACACTGGTTGGCTGAGCTTGCTGCTAGCCAAGCCCTAGCCAATCAGTGTTGGGTCAAAGAAACAACACTCCCCCCCGACCACCAAGTGTCCTGTATAGGGCTGAAACTGACAGGACACTTGTATTGTCGACACAGGAGTCATCCTTTAGCACCAGGTAACAGTGTCCCATAAAATGTCCCCTAATAAAGTCTCCCCATTAATTCTCCCCGAACACAGTACACTTTTAAAACTTCACCAAATGTCACACAATGACCACTAATAAAAGTTTCCCCTACACAGTCCCCTTAGTCTACATTCACAAGAACGTGTGCCCGCCGTACCGTAGCACGTCGGGCACACGTCGGTGCCCAGGAGAGGGGGAGGGGGTGAGCATGGCTGCACAGCACCGCTTCGTATGGTGCCATTACTTTACGGTTACTTTATTAAATAATTTAGCACACTATTTAGGGGAAAAGACATTTTTTCTTAGTTTTCCTCCTCTAAAACCTAGGTGCGTCTTATGGTCCAGTGCGTCTTATAGTCCCCAAAATACGGTAAATTTACATTTCATTTTGAGCCCACAGTGAAAGCTTTAAAGCAAATCTATCACCTGGAATGTGATTTTTATTCCTTGTCAGCATTCTGAATCATTTCAGTAGTTAATATTAGTTTGATTTACATTCCCTGGCTCCCTGCCAGCAACGGGTGATGAGTCCCGAAGTGTGGGGAAGACAGCTGCAGCCTATGTGTGCTTGTATTTTTTCATGCATTTTTCTTCTTCACACTATCCCCAGCTGCTAGTTTGGAGTAAAGAAGACTGATACTGGCACACCCGTTGTCATTACGGGTTAAAGAATTATCCAACTAAAAACCAAATTGGCTAATTGCAAATCAACCGTGGCCAATTGCAGTTCTTTCCCATCCTGGCATGGTTAATAAAAGTTACAGGTGTCAGGTGCCATTAAAAATACAGTGTTCTTGAAAAAAAACCTTATCCAGCTACATTGAATAAAATAAAAAAAAGTTAAAGCTTCCACAATGTAAGAAAATGTAAGAAAATGTAATAGTGTAATAGCCATGTACTGAAGAAAAAAAAACAGGCCCACAAATAGTTGAAGTCTATCCTCACTTTACCATTACTAATGCCTATGTTTGCATGTTTAATAAGTTCTTAGTTTGGGTAGTTTTTGATCTTGGATTCCATATAGCAATTTTACTTGCCTGCAGGAGTACAGTGTTAAGAAGTTATGCATCAATTATTAAAATAGAGTAAAACTGTCTTTTAAAACTGCAGAGTTCAATAACCCCCTTTAATTGCAAAGAATAAATATTTGAATGAACAAAACCAATACCTTTCTAATTGCCTATGTCTATTTTCTAGATGTGCAGTAAATTAAAGGGAACTTGTCACCAGGGACCTCATTTTCACTAAAGACCGGTTGCAGGAGCCCATTACACCTGCAGTGCTAATATGCCTTTGTGCCTTTTCTAAGCATTTGCATTACAATATAATTGTGTGTAGTCCCAGGGTTTGGGTCTTGGTTTGGATGCATTTCAAAAAACATGTGACTTGTCTGTGCTGCAAACTGCTCAGCTCTGGTGCTCCTGTACAGCTCTTTCCTCCTGCTCCTTCACAGAGGTCACAGCCTGGTGAGCTGACATCAATGTAGAAGGGAGGAACTGTACAGAAGCACAAAAGTGAGAGCTGAGGAGTGAGCAGCACGGACAAGTCACATGTTGTCTTTTTGAAATGCATCCAAACCAAAGCCCAACCCCTGGGATTACACAAAGGATTCTGTCAGGGAGCAAGGTAAGTTATAAAACACAATTTTATTTTATTGAAATGCTTAGAGAAGGCAGAGGCAATTGTGCAAGTCAGGTGTGATGGGCTTCTTTAGTGAAAATGAGGTCCTTGGTGACAGGTTGTCTTTAATAACATACTGTAATACAGTATATTATATAAGCAGTCAGACCCCTTAGGGTTCAATAAACCTAGGCCTGAGATCATAGAAAAATAGTGTTTTTTCTATAGTTTATGATCCTGCCTTCTGTTGTGCTTTGTATCACATGGATCCACCCATGGACCTTGATGGCAGCATAAAGATGGGTTATTCTTTCTTCTATTTTAGTGCTAGTCCAATCAGAGACCCCCATCTCGTGGTATTATTCTGCACCTGCAGGTGCAGATGGCACATTATTCACTTTTTTTCCCTAAAATACTGAAAATTAAGGTCATGATTAAACATGAGTTTGTGTGAAAATCCACAATAATTACATCTCATTAGTTTCATTAAAAACTCAAAGGTACTTGACACTAATCCTCATGGAATATTTTCAATTTATTTTACGAATTTGTTTACCCATAATCTCTTGTGCAACATTCAGTGTAATTTAAAATAAAAATGACTGTCTGGCAACAACTGCCTTCAAAATTAATTTTGTCGATACGGCCCCTGGGATTGCAAAAGTCCTTTCTATTTTACATTTTATAAGATAACATAGTGTGTGAATTATGTGTAATGTAATGAAAACAAAGTCTGTGTTTGACAGTCTGAGGCCTGTTAGTGTTTACTATAGTAGGAAATGCATTTTCTTTTCAGATGGTAGACTGAAAGAGATGCCCCCCACTCTACAAGTCAACTACTTGATCCAGTCCCGCCAGCAGTGACAGGTCTGTGCGCGCTGCTGGTGCACAGACTATGACATCAGCCACTAGCGTTGCTGGCGAACAGGGATCAAGAATAGCACTCGCGTTGGAAAGGGGTGGTAAGAAAGGTGAGTACAGAGTTTATTTTTTGGTGGACAGGCTTATAGAGAAAAATAAATTCTGTTAAAAACAGATAAAGGCATCAAAAATAGAGACTGAAAGAAATATTGCCAAAGAGTGTAACAATAATCCCAAATTATTTTTCATATATATAAATGATAAACTACAAACGGAGTGTGGGCCCTCTGTAGAACAACCTGAGGGTTTTGCTGAAGGGAGATGAAAAAGGGACAATCTATTGAATGTTGCCTTCTCAATGTTGTACAAAAAAAGGATCAAAAAGAGAGCCTGGAAACTACAGACCTGTGAGTCTAACTTCTGTGGTGGGGAAAATATTTAAGGTGTTTGTTAGAGATGCTATCCTGGAGTATCTCGCTCTACATTACCACAGGAGTCAGTATTGGGACCACTTCTTGTAATATTTTTTATAAATGACCTTGAAGATGGTTTACACAGTCAAGTTTCAATATTTGCAGATTATACTAAGCTGTGTAAAGTGAGATTTGTAGGTAGCTGGAGGAATGGACAGAGAAATGGTTGATGCGGTTTAATGTAGATAAATGTAAAGCTTTGCACTTGAGCCCTGGAAACAAAAAGTACAATTATGTTCTAAACAGTCAATTACTTGGTAAAACTGCAGCTGAAAAAGACTTGGGGGTATTGGTGGATGGTAAACTTTATTGTAATGACCAAAACCAGGCAGCTGCTGCTAAAGCAAAGAAAATTATGGGATGTATCAAGAGAGGAATTAATTCTAATTATAAGGACATAGTTTTGCCCTGGTCAGAACACACATGGAATATTGTGTACAGTTTTGGGCCCAAGTGTATAAAAAGGACATAATGGAACTGGAATGGGTGCAGAGGAGAGCAACCAAAATTATTAGGGGAATGGGGGGGGGGGGACTAAAATACAATGGGGCACATTTACTTACCCGGTCCAGTCGCGATCCAGCGGCGGGTTCTCCGACGCTGATTCGGGTTCTGCCGGGATTCACTAAGGTCCGTGCGCCGATATTCACCAGGTGTCGCTGTTGCGCCGAGGTCCGCTGGAGTTCACCTGCTTTTTTCTGGTGTATGTGAGTGCTTGATCTTGCGACACAAATGGCCTTTTAAATTCTGCGTTTTTTCCGAATCCTTCGGGTTGTGCGGTGGCCACGCCCCCCGATTTCTGTCGCGCGTAAGTCGGCGCAATTGCGCCAAAAATCGATCGCGTGCGCCACAATCCCGTGAAATACAGCGCAAAGAGGAAATATTCGGGAAAAACCCGACGGATTCGCGGCTGAGGACCCTTAGTAAATGTGCCCCAATGTCTTGTTGGAAAGTGAACCTTCGGCCCAGTCTGAGGACCAGGGCACTCTGGAAGAGGTTTTCATCCAGGATATCTCTGCACCACGCATTCATCTTTCCTTAAATTGCCAACAGTTGTACTGTCCCTGCAGTTGAAAAAAACCCATAGCATGATGCTGCTACCACCATTATTTTATTTTAAAAAATATTGCATTTTTTGTCACCCACCCACTGTCCCACCCTGGCCATTGTTGGAGCAGGTGCCAAGCTGCTTCCCTATGCACTACATCTGGGGTGGGACCTTGTTACTGAGGAAGTGGAGCGCATGAGCTCTCAGTTCCGAGCTCCCCTGCTCTCCACCAATCACAAAGACCTCAAGCATACAATAAGCGTGACTGCAGCTGCGGTGTAATTATGTCAGCCTGCACTGGGTGAAAGGCCTATGGCCGTAACTGACACGGCACAGGCTGATGTCAACATTTCTTGCCTGCGCCACAGCTATAAAGAAGTAGCTGGGAAGAGCTGGTAGCAAGGTAAGGCAAATCATTTTTTAATGTTTATTTTTTGAGTACGGGAGGCAGACAGTGACTACTTTGGAGCAGGCACTGGCTACTGGGTCATGGGGGCAGTCTGTGAGTACTTGGGGGCAGGCACTGGCTACTGGGTCATGGGGGCAGACTGTATCTTCTTGGGGGCAAGCACTGGCTACTGAGTCATTAGGGCAGACTTTAACTACTTGGGGGAAAACTGACTACTTGGGGCAGGTACTGGCTACTGGGTCTTTGGGGGAGACTGACTACTTTGGGGAAGGCACTGGCTACTGGGTCATGGTAGCAGGTTTTGACTACTTGGGGGTAGCACTGGCTACTGGGAATAGGGGCAGCCTTTGACTACTTGGGGACATCACTGGCAACTGCGGAATGGGAGCAGCCTATGACTACTTGGGGACATCACTGACTACTGGAGCAGGGGGCTGCCTGTGACTACTTGGGTCAGCACTGTCTACTGGGGCATGGAAGCAGCCTGTGACTACCAGGGGGCAGTACTGGCTACTGGGTCATGGGGGCAGCCAAATCACTACTTGGGGGCAGCACTGGCTACTGGAGGCAGCCTGTGACTACTTGGGGGCAGGCACTGACTACTGGGGCATGGGAGCAGACTGCAACTACTTGGGGGTAGAATTGGCTACTGGGGCATGAGGGCAGACTGTGACTACTTGGGGGCAGGCACAGGCTATGGGGGCATGGGATCATATTGTGACTACATAGGGGAAGCACTGGTTACTGGGCATGGGGGCAGCCTGTGACTACTTGGGGACATCACTGGCAACTGGGGAATGGGAGCAGCCTGTGACTACTTGGGGACATCACTGACTACTGGTGCTTGGGGCAGCCCTTTGATTGCTTAGGGACATCAATGGCTACTAGGTCATTGGGGCAGACTATGATAATTTGGGGACATCCCTGACTACTGAGGCAGGGGGTTGCCTGTGACTACTTTGGTCAGCACTGTCTACTGGGGCATGGAAGCAGCCTGGGACTACCAGAGGGCAGCACAGGCTACTGGGGCATGGGATCATATTGTGACTACTTAGGGGAAGCACTGGCTGCTGGGCATGGGGGCAGCCTGTGACTACTTGGGGACATCACTGGCAACTGGGAGCAGCCTGTGACTACTTGGGTACATCACTGACTACTGGTGCTTGGGGCAGCCCTTTGACTGCTTAGGGACATCGCTGGCTACTAGGTCATTGGGGCAGACTATGAAAATTTGGGGACTTCACTGACTACTGAGACATGGGGTTGCCTTTGACTACTTTAGTCAGCACTGTCTACTGCCTGGGACTACCAGAGGGCAGCACTGGCTACTGGGGCATGGGTGCAGCCTGTGACTACTTGGGTCAGCACTGTCTACTGGGGGCATGGAAGCAGCCTGGGACTACCAGGGGGCAGCACTGGCTACTGGGTCATGGGGGCAGCCCAATTACTACTTGGGGGAAGCACCGGCTACTAGGGAATGGGGGCAGCCTGTGAGTACTTGGGGGAAGCACTGGCTACTGGGGAATGGGAGCAGCCTGTGACTACTTGGCAACATCACTGGCTACTAGGTCACTGGGACAGACTGTGACTACTTGGAGACATCACTTACTACCGTGGCAAGGGGTTGCCTGTGACTACTTGGGTCAGCACTGTCTACTGGGTCATGGGGGCAGCACTGGCTACTGGGGCATGGGAGGCAGCTGTGACTACTTGGGGACATCACTGGATGCTGGGTCAAAGGGGGCAAACTGTGACTACTTGGGGGAAGACTGTGACTACTTGGGTCAGCACTGTCTACTGGGGCATGGAAGCAACCTGTGACTACCAGGGGGCAGTACTGGCTACTGGGTTATGGGGGCAGCCCCATTACTACTTGGGGGCAGCATGGCTACTGGGGTATGGGCGCAGTCTGTGACTACTTGGGGATATCACTGGCTGCTGGGTTAAAGGGGCAAGCTGTGACTACTTTGGGACAGGTACTGGCTACTGGGGCAGACTGTGACTACTTGGGGGCAGCACTGGCTACTGGGGCATGGGAGCAGCTTATGACTACAAGGGGGCAACACAGGCTATTGGAGCATGGGGACAGCGCTGTGACTACTTTAGGGCAGGCACTGTGTACTGGACAGACTGTGACTACTTGGGGGCAGACACTGGGTCATGGGGGCAGCCCTATGACTACTTGGGGGCAACACTGGCTACTGGCGCATGGGAGCAGATTGTGACTCCATGGGGACCGCGCTGTGACTACTTGGTGGCAGCACTGGCTACTGGAGTATGGGGGCAGCACTGTAAATACTTGGGGCGCTACTGGAGCATGGGGCGGACACTGTGACTACTTGGTAGCAGTACTGGCTACGGAAGTATGGGGGCAGCACTGTGACTACTTGGAGCACCACTGGCTATTGGGACATGGGATAGCACTGGCTAACGGAGCATGGGGGCAGCGCTGTGACTACTTGGGGGCAACACTGGCAACTGGGGAATGGGAGCAGCCTGTGACCACTTGGGGACATCACTGGCTACTAGGTCACTGGGACAGTCTGTGACTATTTGGAGCCATCACTGACTACGGGGGCAGGGGGTTGCCTGTGACTACTTGGGTCAGCACTGTCTACTGGGTCATGGGGGCAGCACAATTACTACTTGGGAGCAACACTGGCTACTGGGGCATGGGGGCAGCTGCGGTTACTTAGGGACATCACTCGCTGCTGGATCAAAGGGGCAACCAGTGGCTAATTAGGGGATGACTGTGACTACTTGGGTAAGCACTGTCTACTGGGGCATGGAAGCAGCCTGTGACTACCAGGGGGCAGTACTGGCTACTGGGTAATTGGGGCAGCCCAGTAACTACTTGGGGGCAGCACTGGCTACTGGGGTATGGGGGCAGCCTGTAACTACTTGGGGATATCACTAGCTACTGGGTCAAACTGTGACTATTTTGGGGCAGGCACTGGCTACTGGGGCAGACTGTGGCTACTGGGTCATGGGTAAAGCACTGTGACTACTTGGGGACAGCACTGGCTACTAAGGCATGGGGAAAGTGCTGTGACTACTTTGGAGAAGCAGTGGCTACTGGGACATGAGTCAGCCCTATGACAGGGCAGCTTATGACTACAAGGGGGCAGCACAGGCTATTGGAGCATGGGGACAGCGCTATGACTACTTTAGGGCAAGCACTGGCTACTGGGCAGACTGTGACTACTTGGGGGTAGGCATTGGGTCATGCGGGCAGCCCTATGACTACTTGGGGGCAACACTGGCTACTGGGGCATGGAAGCCGCTTGTGACTACATGGGGGCAGCGCTGTGACTACTTGGTGGCAGCACTGGCTACTGCAGTATGGGGGCAGCACTGTAAATACTTGGAGCACCACTGGCTACTGGAGCATGGGGCGGACACTGTGACTACTTGGTAGCAGTACTGGCTACTGAAGCATTGGGGCAGCACTGTGACAACTTGGGGGCAACACTGGCTAATGGGACATGCAGGCAGCTCTGCGACTACCTGGGGGAGCACTGCCTACTGAACATGGGGGCAGCTCTGTTACTACCTGATGGGAGGTCTGCTGGACATGTTACTAGTGAGGGAGGCTGCTGCTGGACAGGTTATTAGTGAAGGGTGCTGCTGCTGGACAGGTTATTAGTGAAGGGTGCTGCTGCTGGACATGTTATTAGTGAAGGGAGGCCGCTTCTGGACATGTTCAGTAGGGGCCTCCACTCACTAATAACATGTTATTAGTGAAGGGAGGCCACTGCTGTGCATTTTATTTGTAAAGGAAAGCCGCTGCTGGGAAGAGCAGCCAAAGGTTGGGGCCCACTCATTCCTAGTTACGCCACCGACGTGCATAATGCATCCATGATACAATACTACCGCAAACACATCATAAATACATGCAAGCAGTTTATATGCAATCTACTAGCGTAGATTGCTTAATAAATGTGGCCCAATATCTCCGGTTCCCTGGCATCCCTTTCAGATTCTCTTTCAGATGAAAAAAAAGTGAGACTCTCAGTACGACAGACCCGAAGTTATTTCCCCCTGAAGTGTGTCCAACCCCCCCCCCCCTCGAATTGCTACTTTTTTTGCCATTTTACAACAAATAAAATTTAACAAAAAGTGATCAAAACGTCATTCAGGGGTACCAATGGAAACGGAATCTCATTGCGCAACAAATAACACCTTATACAGGTCTGTGCACCAAAATATGAAAAAGTTATTGGCCTCAGAATCTCGCAAAATGAAGAATTTTATACAAAAGATTTTCATTTTTTAAATGTACTAAAACATAATAAAACCTATTTTATTTAATTTGATATCTATATGATACCACAGAGATATCTCCATATGAACTCAAATAATGAAGAGTAGGTATGATTTTGAGCACACCTTCAAAGCCGTAAAAAGAGGTTAAAAAAGAATGATTTTCTTTTGTCAATTTCACTGCATTTGGAATTTTTTTCCAGCTTCCCAGTAAACATGGAATATTAAATGCAACCATTAGAAACAAGCCCTCATACAGCTTTGTACAGAGAAAAATAAAAAGTCATGGACTTTTGAATGTGGACAATGAAAAATGGAAACACAAAAATTAAAAAATGAATGTCCCCTGCAGTGTTTCCACCATTAATGAAATATTTGCAGCAGAGCCCCCCAAATACAATGTCCCCAGCAGTGCTACCCCAATTAAACATCCCCAGCAGAGCCTTCCAATTATTGTAATGTTCCCAGCAGTGCTGCACCCAATTAAACATCCCCAGCAGAGCCTCCCCCAATGCAATGTCCCCAGGACAACCTCCTCAATGCAATATCCCCAGCTCTACCACAATGAAATGTTCCCAGCAGTGCTCCCCCCTATGCAATGTCCCCAGCAGTGCTCCCCCCTATGCAATGTCCCCAGCAGTGCTCCCCCATTTATGAAATGTTCTCTGCAGGGCCCACATAAAATGTCCCCTGCAGTGTCTATTCTCTCTGCCCGCGCGCACCCGTACTGATCACACCATAACGGGTGCATGTGGGCAGAGAGCACAGATGTGTCTCTACCTGCACTGCTGGAAGGCTGAGGAGTGAAGAAGCCGGGCCGCGGGGTGAGGAGGAGCTCGAGGTATGTACCCAGTGTTTTGACTGCGGGCCCGGTGGTTGGGGACCACTGCTTTAGGTAACATACATGTCCTGAGGGCCCTTATTTTGGCAAATATTAGGGCCATTATGTGGTCACAATAAGGCCAGATATGAACTTTTTTACTTTTACCAACTCTATATGTCCATATATTTTTTGAACCAGCATCACTGCAATAAATCCAGTCATTATTACTGCACTAGAGAGAGTTAACACATTGAACAAGGGTGGATACTGGATGGAGAAATTGAGAAATATAATAAACTTTTGGATGCAAGATCTGAGGTTTAAATTATAAGACATATTTTATTTATTTCTATGGATTTACCGTAGTTTTTCTCATATCTGAATTGTTCATTTTCTTTCCCTCATTTTTGTTTTCCCCTTCTTCTTCCCCCATTTTCCCTGAATTTATTATTTTTCCTGCCCTCCCTCTCCTCTGTTACTTACATTTTCATTGTATATTGCAATATTTCTGTATTGCAGTCACTTGTATAATATGTGTTCTCTTAGTTATGAGTAATAACACTCCATGAGTAACACATATTTTAATTTGTAACAATAAAGGAAAAATTTTAATATATGAAAATGAAATGAGTGCCGTATTCTTAACTATTTTATTTAATTTCTGTTGATGACATACTTAAAGTAATCTGTAGCACCGCACTCCATTTGGAGGTTCCCTGTGAATCACAACTTGGAACCTGATAAAAAGATGTTGAACTGATTTTCCCTCTTTTATGGAGATTTCAGGGACTGTACCTCTCAGAATATGCCCCTTTGATCCCATTGCAGTAGGCACTAGGCCTAAGAGACAGGTTAACACCAATCAATTTACCTATGAGAGGGAGCTGGCTAGGTTGGAGGCAGACTGGCTCTACACTTGAGCAAAGCCCCTTATCTAAACTTAAAGTTATGACCCTTACAGTAATTGTGAAAATGCATTGTTATTCTAGAAAATGATTCTTTACATTTGATATTGTAAGCTCTGTGTGCCATACTTGAAAAAATTTGTCAATATACTATTGATAAAAATAACTAGTGTACACCAGTAGCATAAGTTTGTACAAACTGCTAGTTTATTGGCTGGAATCTGTAGGTTATACCAGGCACGTCCAATCCAAGGTTTTTCCAAGGTTTTTCATACAAGACAGCCAGTTCCTGGGTTACATAAAAGATAGTTTCTGTAGATTTGTTCTTAAGTTGAATTTTTTTGGTAAGTCTGAACTATATATTTTATATATATATAATAACCCCAGTCAAATTTTTTTGGTCTCTGTGACGATTGGATTTTAAAAATGTTGGATTGTCATAACAACCAAGAATTACAATAAAGCTTAAAGGGGTATTCCAGGAATATGAACCTCTGATAAAAAAAACAATAATGCTATAATTATGTTACTACAATAATACACAGTGTCAACAATCACAAAATTAAGGTTACTTAGTTTGTTTTTATGTTCTGAAAACCTTTATAGGGTTTGTAAAGTAGGTGGAGTCATATCCAAGATGGCCGACACTCAGTACTACAAGTCCCATGAGCCTTTAGTATGAGACAAGTCTTCCTGACCTTTTACTTATCTTCACAGAGATGTCAGTTATAGCCCCTCCCTCTCCTGCTCCCAGTGGTTTCCAAGGTGATCATCCCACTGGTTTCCACCTAGGGCCTGCTCTATTACTCCAGTAATAATAGCTAATAAATCACATTTTTCTCTCTACCATTGTTTTGTTTGTCTGTGATTATCATTACATGTTCCTGCCAAAGCATGGATGGTGTCAAACAGTAGTGTCCATGTTGCAGTGTCCAAGAAGTCTTACATCCTAGAGTGCGATCACACTTTGCGTTTAACGCATGCGTTTAAAAAGGCATTGGAATAGCTGAAGTGTGATTTGCCTAATTAAACAGCTGTTACCGTGATTTTAACACATGCGTTAACAACACATTAACAGTTGCGTTTTGTAAACACATGTGTTAACTGCTGTTTTGGGTGAAGACATACGTGGCGTTTTTAGGCCGTTTTTGGGCCGTTTTTAGTTTTAGTTTTTTGAAAACGCATGCGTTTTTATCCGTTTTCAATTACGCAATTTCTGAAAAACTGACAAAAACGCACACGTTTTCAAAAAACGGACTGAAACTAAAACGTACTAACTAAAAGCGGCCCAAAAACGGCCTAAAAACGCCACGTGTGTCTTCACCCTTAGTTAGGCAAATCACTCTTCAGCTATTGCAATGCGTTTTTAAACGCATGCGTTAAACATGACTTGTGACCGCACCCCTAAAGTTAGTTTTACACATCAGTATCCTGCTTAATACTTTGCATCAATATTAGAAAACCAAAACCAAGAGTCTATCCTAAACTGAGAAATCCACAGGTGTTTCAGAGTCTCTGTTTACGTCACGTCTTTGGATCGCTTTAAAGCAAGTGTTTTCTGTCCATTTAAAACCGCATGAGTTTTCTCCTACTGTTATGTGCATCCAGTTATTTTCACTACTATGCTATGGATAGGTGATGTGGATGCATGTGTAGAGTGTATTTGAGTATATGGAATAAGTATGTGTTGAGTTGTGTTCACATATATGGTAAACCTACATAGAATCATCATGGTTGGGAAGCATTTTGGTGTATATTTCTCAGATGGGTTCATATATCCTTTGCAAGTTTGGGACATACTATTTTAATATTAAAATATTTTAAAATGGTGAGTAGACCTAATTAAATAAAATAAAATTATACAATTAAATACAATTAAATTGTATATAACTGAGTTTTTTGTATTTGGCTGTAGTAATAATTTAAGCTATGTTCACGCGACCGTATTGCGTCCAGATCACAGCCCCCATAGAGGTCTATGGCACTTGATCACAGTGTGGTGAACACACTGGCCAGATTTATTAATACTAAGGCAAACTGCACTACATTTGATAAATTTGGGCCATTGGTGCAGACTGCACCACATAATTAATTACTGCTGCACTCTGGATGTGCGAATCATGCTTAGACTGAGTATACCAGTTTTTTTTTTTAATTGATTATGTATTATTATATGGTAGTAGCCAACTAGTGGAGACGGCTGAGCACTGCTGGTCCCAGATCCACAAGGAGCATATAGTGTATATAGTATATATAGATAAATGCAATATATGGATAGGATGTAGAGATATATACAGTAAATAAATAGGATTAGAGATACATACAGTATATGGATAGGGAATAGAGATATATTCCATATCTATATACTGTATATATATATCTACATGTCCTATCCATATACTACATATATACAGCATGTGGATAGTGTATATACAATATATGGGTAGGGTGTAAATATATACAGTATAGAGATAGGATTAGAGATATATGCAGTATGGATAGTGTTAAAGATATTACACTGGACTCAGACGCCATCTTACATATTGTCGGACATTTTAAAGATTCAGCATTATTTCACATAACTTTGTGTAGTGATAACTAAGTTTGGGTGTTTCCCTCTAGCTTCAAACAAAGACTTAGTGCTCACTAGCACCACCTAGTGGAAGGTATCCAGGTGGACATCTGGACATTTGGTTTATGTGAAGTTTCAGTATTTGCATGTAGCCAATAGTATTAGACTCCTTTGTGTGCTTACATCCAATAGTGTTACATTTCCTGGGTGAGAACACCCAATTATAGTTGCTGCTTTCCTAATTACACGCCTTATGTAAAGTGCCTTATGGTTTACTATAAATGTCCGTCCCTCAATAAACTTATTAGTCTTGTTGCTAACTTCCTGCAAGGACAGGTCATGTCTTTCCTTCAAGTTAGTCAGATTCCAGCGCTGGACACATTTAATTTGAAAGTCACCTTACTATGATTAGGGGTTTGAGCCCCAGATATAAATCTATAAGAAGTGGCGTCCCTGGGTGGGCATACTTTTATGGGCATCTAACCATCGAGGTGACCTCCGCAAGAGTCCAGGCGGCCAGTGACCAGAACTGACAATGAGCGCTCGTCGGGGTAAGTCAAGTCTATTTTTGTCTACCTTGACTGTAGTTCTGTTTCACTGGCTGAAAGGGACTGGGTAAGGTCATCTCCTTGTGTGATATTATGTACTTTGCCTTATATGTCCATATATAATAGTATGTTCACTTTATGTGATATAGGATCTCTTGTAAGGTGATTGACTGACAGAGACTGGACGTGACAATGTATGTTGTAGAAAAAGGTCTGCAGTGCCCTCTTGTGAATTGTTGATGTAGTTCAGAAAGTTTGTGATGGTGTTGAGATTTTTGTTCATGTAAGCGCGGATAGAATCTGGAAGTTTGCAGAGACAAATTCTGGCCAAATTTACGTATCATTCCTTCGGGATTGATGCGGCCCCGTGATGCGGAAAGGACAATAGAGACAAGAGGGACACTGACGGGAATTTTACAGTTGAGCGTTAACTCCTTGATTTCTGAAATATTGTGTGAAGGTCTCTAATTTGTACTTACTGATAGTTAGCGGGGTAGTCTGGAGCTGTATGTACGGAGGATATCTATAGCCCTTGAACAAAATCAGGTATTCCACAGATTCCACAAAATGGGTAGTGAGCAAAGTAAGACTGTAGCTGGACACTGCAGACCTAAAAAGACGACTGACATAGTGTCACACAGGAAAGGTAAAGAGTGGGTTAAAGGAAGTTATGAGGTATTGAAGGTTTTGGGTATGTTAGATGATCCCCTGAGTGTGCAGAGGTAGGAGACAGCACTTGATGTAAATGGTGGCTGGCTCAAAGACAAAAAGTGGCACACCCAGGCAGAAGGTTGTTTTGATGTAAGTAGAGAGTTAATGACAAAGGAAAGTGGATGGGGTTGATTACTGGAGACTTAGACCAGTGACTACGGACGGACCAGGGCAGAGGGACAGGAATCCTAGAGAGTGCTCATTAAAAAAAAAAAAAAAAAATATCTTTTGGAATGCAGACCAGCACCCTCTTAGACTCCACCCCCGTATCTGGGGGGTTAGAGAAGATGACACGCCCTACCATCTTTTAGTGGTGCCCATCTTAAGACAGTATATTCCCTTCAAGTCCCTGAAAGTTAATTGCCTATAACTCTACACTGTAGGCTGGTTGTAGGATAGCAGCCGAGTCACCCTTGAGGCATCCTGGCGGACGTTTGAAATAAATGCCGGCAGGTGAATATTTTCACCAATTTCAAACATTTGCTAAGAGTCTTGAGTGTGCAACGCTGTTTGTTTATTTTGTTTATTTTATTTTTAAACTTATTTGATCTTGACAATTGCAGAAAAATTAGTAGAAAAAGTGTTGCAATGTCTCTGGTACCTGCTTTCTGGAGTTGAAAGAGTTAATCAGGGGGAGATCTCTGTGCAGCTGGGCTTTGCTTTGCCTTATCTGTGTCTGTGAGAAGTGGCCTTGAAGCACACAGAAAGCATCTGTGTTGAGTGGGGGAGACAGAGCTGACAATCTAAAAGACTTAAAGGAATTTGCTTGTGATAAGAATACAAAGAGACACACTCTAGGAAACGTAGACGGCCCCAACAGGGCGGGACAAGGGGGGTGGTAATGGACAAGGATGTCAGCAAGAACAGTCCCCCTCTTCTGAAAGCCCCCCCCAAATAGAGTTAGTGCCTTTCATTGTAGAACTCTTCCCTGTTGGCAAATGTTTTCCTCTCTGTGCCCCTACATGAGGATTGCCAGTAAATATTTGCCTTTACCAGTGTAGTATTCCAGTATATCTGATGCAGATTCCCACAAGGGGGGTAAAACTCCCCCAGTCAGTACTCCATACTACACAGCCCTATAGGGAGTAGACTGGCAGACTAGCCCCTTACTGGATGTTCTCCTTTTCAGTATGCGGAGGACCTACTGTTTTTGTTTGCCAGGATGCATTTATTGACCTTATGTGTTTTCTGTTCCAGAAGGGTTGTAAAGTTTCCTGAGACAAACTCCGGTACTGCCAGGAGAAGGTGGTCTTCCTAGGCCACTGCTTCTCAGCCACAGGCAGATACCTGACAGAGGGAAGAAAGCTGGCAGTCCAGAATGTGCCCCTGTCCTGAGGCCCTAAGCCTCTTCACATGTTTTTAGGACTGGCCAGCACCTGCAGCCTGGGATAAGGTCTGCTGCCCCCAGCCTGATGTTGCCCCTTGATAATTGAATTGCCTCTTCTCCATTTGCCCTTAGTCAGGAGGCAATTGATGCATTCTATAGCCTTAAGGTGGCAAATCATGTGTGCACCGGCCCTAGGCACATCCCACTGGATCAAACTTATGTTTTATTTTGCACTGAGTATCTAGGCCAGCGCAGAGGTGTCGAGTCCAGGAACGTGGTGGCCTCCCCAGTGACCCATCATTAGGCCCGATTAGACTCAGTCATGAGGGGAGCCCCTCAGGTGTCAGTAGCTGTAGCCAGCAATCTGCTCAGCAAGGTCAGTGAGTTGCAAACTCAAACCCCACATACCTTGCACAGTGTCTTCACCCAAGTACAGCCCAAGCATCTGAGCAAAGGCCAGACAGCTCAGACTCCAGTGTGCACTCCTGATGCCCCAGGATACACTGATAAGGTGCACAGCTCTGAATCCTTCATTATATCGCCAGTCTTCCAGGATTCAGAGAGGGGGGAGAGAAGGGTGATTAACGCAGATGTTGAGTTTTTTTCTCATAGATGGCTCCAGGTCTCCAGGAGAAGACAGACGGTTCTACACTGGATATACAGTGGTCAGTGGCGCACATGAGGTAGTACAAGCAGAACCACTCCCTCCACACAGGTCAGCGCTGGAGGTGAAGTGACAGCACTCAGGGAAGCGCTACAGCTGGTGGAAGGTAAAAGGGCGAACATCTATACTCAAGGTATAGGTCTGGGGTCTAAACACGACTATGAACCCATATGGAAGGCTAGAGATTTCCTCACCTCTGCAGGGACCCCCGTTAAGCATGGCACGCTGATTATATAGAGCACATGGATGCTCTCTTACTTCCATAAGAGGTGGGGATAGTAAAACTAAAAGCACACACAATTTGGTGACTCCACAAGCCAAGGGCAAGTATGTGGCTGACGGGATGGTGAAGGCAGCTGCACAGATGGAGCCCGGAGACTGTCCTGAAGTCTCAGCGCTGAGTTCTGAGCTAAAAGTTTGATCCACAGGTGTTCCAGTCCCTGGTGGCCCGAGGGTCATCAGAAGTGAAGGGAGTGTGGAGGAAAGCTGGAGCCCAGATGCCTATGGGACCTGGATGCTGGGAGAGAGGGTGTGCCTGCCCAGAGCCCTGCACCCGACAGTAAGTCAAGTAGCCTACGGACACATACACATCCAAAATGGCCATGCTAGTGCACATAAATCATAAGTGGTTTGCCCCGGGCATTACTACCCCTGTCACAAGACTAGTGAAAGCCTTTATAGTCTGTGCCCGCCACAACCCGGATAAGGTGGTAAAGACCCCACAGAAGGAGACACCAAAGCTGCTGTATCCCTTCCAAAGACTGCAGATGGATTTTATCCAGCTACCAAAAGTGGCACGTAGGAGTACGCGCCTGTGTGCATTGATCTCTTTCCAGGGTGGCCAGAAGCTTCTCCCATGACCAAGGCTACTGCCAGAGCCGCAGCCAAGAAGTTGGTGAGTGAGATTCTTCTGCAGGTTTGGACTTCCAGAGACCATAGAGTCCAGTCGCAGAACCCACTTCACTGGACAGGTAAAAACCTAAAGCCTTGTCCCTCCTGGGTGTAGAAGAGGCCCTGCACACACCACTTCCCGAATTAGTTGTGGGTTTGAGAGAATAAATGGCACTCTTAAGTTAGAGATCCATGAGGCCATGGAAGAAGGGAAACCATGGAGCGAGTGCTTTCCTGCTGCCCACCATTCAGTCAGGACCACCCCCAACAGAAAGATGGGATTGTCCCCCTTTGAAGTATTTTTTGGCTGTGCACCCAGACTAGACCCCTACTAGGAAACCAAGTGGAATATGCCACAGTTGAGCCAGGCCTTGGAAAAGGTCCGCAAAAGTGTTTCTGATTACTTTTTCAGATCCAGACAGAGACCTCAGGACGCATAACCTGAAGCCTGGAGACGACGTGGTGGTAAAGAGACGCACCAGAGAGAGAGTCTGGAGCCTCACTAAGATGGTCCTTTCCATGTCCTGCTGACCAGTGCCACGTCTGTGAAGCTAGAGGGAAGTCAGCATGCTTCCAACACTTACTATTGCAAACTTATTCTTCTTGCTAGCTGGTTTCTTCTGACCGACTGTATGCTCAGGGACACCCCAACCATGACTATCACTGTATCTATAGGGCTGACCAGGATGCCCCCAGGGTAGGAGACTTTACCTACGGTTGGTGCAACAAGACAATGACCTTCTATAACATTGACAGCACAGGTAGCCCTGTATTAGCAGTGTCTGGTGTGTACTGGATTTGTGGGGATAGGAGAGTCAGTTCAGGCCTAGAGGCTGGGAAGGTGAGTGTACGGTGATAACACTTGTGCATTCCTTCCTCGTGATCCCCAGGGATAAGGTTGATCAGACACATAAAATAAAGGTAGGGAATCCCAAAGGATTCTGGAGGTCTGAGAGGAGCACCTAGATGACAACATTTATATAGATACAGTGGGAGCACCAAGGGGGGTCCCAGATGAGTACAAGGCCCACAATTAGATATGGGCAGGTCTAGAGTCCATTATTCCCCAGAGAGCTATGAGTAAAGATGTTGGTTGGGTTAACTGGTTGTATTGTAATCAACAGAGATTTGTGATTGTATCCGAGATGCTTCCCAGAACCGCATGGCTTTGGACATGATCCTTGCTGAGAAGGGAGGAGTCTGTAAGATGGTGGGAGTGGCTTGTCGCATGTACATCCAGGATGACATCGCCCCCTATGGATCCATTACCCATGCTCGTGAAAAGATTGAAAGACTGTCCAGGGAACTCGAGAGAAACTCTGGGGTGGACACTTTGTCCTTCACTTTGTGGTTGGGGGATTGGAAGGGTTTCCTGTAAGTGGGGGTGATATTGGGGATTGTGATTTTGCTCTCGTCACTTATTACGTGTTGTGTGGTCCCCCTCATCAAGTCCACCATGTCCCAGATGGCCGTCCAGGTGGTAAGAACCATGACAGGAGAAGTGCCGGTGTGGAGGATACCATCTTGTTGAAGAACCAGCTTGTTAATAAACCCATAAACTATGGAAACACAATTATGTGATTTGAGTGTGCAGGCCTGTAACCCCCGAGTGACTGGCCTCCAGGGGATCTGGTGAAGAGTTAACAAGTCCAGCAGGTAAGGGTTTAGCCTACCTGTATGTACCTGGAGTTTGAGGAGGTCACCCTGGACAAAAGTTACAGGCCATTCAAAGCTCAAAATGGGGGAAATGTTAAAGATATTACACTGGACTCAGACGCCATCTTACATATTGTCGGACATTTTAAAGATTCAGCATTATTTCACATAACTTTGTGTAGTGATAACTAAGTTTGGGTGTTTCCCTCTAGCTTCAAACAAAGACTTAGTGCTCACTAGCACCACCTAGTGGAAGGTATCCAGGTGGACATCTGGACATTTGGTTTATGTGAAGTTTCAGTATTTGCATGTAGCCAATAGTATTAGACTCCTTTGTGTGCTTACATCCAATAGTGTTACATTTCCTGGGTGAGAACACCCAATTATAGTTGCTGCTTTCCTAATTACACGCCTTATGTAAAGTGCCTTATGGTTTTCTATAAATGTCCGTCCCTCAATAAACTTATTAGTCTTGTTGCTAACTTCCTGCAAGGACAGGTCTTGTCTTTCCTTCAAGTTAGTCAGATTCCAGCGCTGGACACAGACTCATTTAATTTGAAAGTCACCTTACAATGATTAGGGGTTTGAGCCCCAGATATAAATCTATAAGAATAGGGAATAAAGATATATACAGTACGTGGACTGTGTATATAGATATGTACTATATGTTCATACACTTTATTTATTCATATCCTAAATCCATATACAGTACACATCTTGACACTATATATTTATAGGGGTTAGAGACATTTGCAGTATATGAATATATATAGTGTCAAGATATGTATTGTATATGGATTTAGGATATGAATATATAGTTAGAGTATCTATCTACATCCTATGTACATCTACTCTAACTATATATTAATATCCCATATCTATATATAATACATATTCTACATACATTCTATATTCATATATACAGTACTCTAAATCTAGTGACAGGAGATACATTTACAATTATCTTCATTTCTATAGATGCACACATTTTATGTATTTCTTTATTAGATTATGGAGCATGCATGTTATTATGCATGATATGCCTTATATCCACTTCTCTGAGGTACACGTGAAGTTTATTTATTGAACTAAATAAAGATACAGGAGATGGATTGTACCTGGTTACATGATACAATGTTGAAAACTTTGTTTTTTGTAGCAATCAGCAGGTGCAGAGGAGCTGGAAGCTGTGCTCTCTGCTGTGTGAGGCAATGGCAGGTCATGTGACCAGCCCAGCTTCAGATTGAGAGAGAGAGAGTGTGGAAGAGGCAGAGCTGACCCCACGCTGCAGACACAAACGTCTGACGTCAGCAGCAGCCGCCATCTTCCGTCCTGTGTCCTCTCCCAGTGGAGGGAAGGCACAGGACGGATTAAAAGGCCAGTAGGTTTTTTTAAACTGCGAAGTATTAGGTCAAAATCCTTTTTCTGCTAAACCAAGCAGAATTGAAAATAACAATTAATTACACATTACATTAGATTTTAATGACCTTTCTAAATGCAGATTATCCTTATTCCTGGAATACCCCTTTTATTGCAGAAACCTTTGATAACTGTTATGGCTGTTTTTTGTAGCCTTAGGCTAAAATACAGTAAATTACCAACATCCAGAGGGCCATTTGTAACTAGCGGTCATCTGTAAGTCGGGTGTTCTTAAATAGGGGACCACCTGTAGTTTTTAATTATTCATTGTATGGAAGTTTACAGTGGTCAGCCGGCTTAGCTAGGCCTGTAAGTACCTGTTACTTCCTAGCAGTGCAACTTTTATTATATGAGAGAAAGCACCAGATGATTACACACATTTAAGTATTTTATTAAGAGAGAAAGTATTTTGTTACCATTTCTTTTCAGATCTTTACTAAAATATATAGATTTCCTAACTACCTAATTGCCCATTCATTCTGTAAACAGTAGTTTTTTTCGTCCGCACATACAGCCCATTCCGTATGCATCAAGGCAATTCTATGAAATGAAACATGGGTATATGTAAATGTCATGTTTGTAAACCTATCCGCTTTTCTCACAATTGCAATGAAACCTTCCAAACTAAGTACAGAAAATTATACGCTTGCAGGTCTATTAAGAAAAATCCTTTCCTTCATAAAAATGGTAACGATTTTTCAGATGCATTAAAATTACAATCTGTTTGTGCAGTACCTAGTCAGTACTATTTCAAGATTTTTCTATTACCATTAATCTGACCTCATTCAATATTTAGCTTCAATTCTAGTCTAACGGACAGTTAATGGTTCCATTTGCTTCAACATCTAAGACAGACTATGAAAAAGAAGTCAATAATTGTATCAATCTTAGTAACTGTCTGACACATTTCCAATAATGCTCTGAGAACTAGGTAGTTTCTGGCCAATATAAGTTGTGGTAGATGACTGCCTTATATTAATCATATCTAAAATATCAAGAAACATTTAATTGGATTAATACAAGTTGTATTTGAACTTTGTGCAAAGGGTGGCTCCCCTATGCTTTTAATATCTAATTCCAGGATTGTTCAGTTAATGCTTGTGCTTACAGATTACAGACAACCACAATCTTCCTGCATTCTTCTTAGTTCCAGGAGACAACCTTTTTAAACAACTTTCATTCCCACACTTACATACCCCTACCATAATAGTATAAAGAGCAGCATTATCTTTATTATGCATTGCGCATCAATAGCACAGTGTTCATCTAGGTTCTTCAACATTTGATGGTGCACAGCTCATCTTCAGCGTGTTCTCACTCTGTCATTGGCTGACTATAATTTGATTGCTGGCCATGGAGTGTCCCGCATTTGCCTGTACATCTACAAATCCCATTCTCTGTCTGCGTTTGCGTTGCTCGGTCATCTAAATGAAAAAAATTGTACAGGAGAATGTATCAAATATGTCTCTAAATTGGTTTCTGCCTCAGTACTTACACTCTGGAGCTCAGTATATATTAATCTCTAGGGATAGTTAAGCAAATAATAAATTACTTGCAAAGCGTTCATATTTGAAGGTACTCCAGAAGATTAAAAATCTTGTCATCCAAAAGTGATGTAGTAAAATTTAATCATTTTAATATTGAAGGGTTGAAATATTCATTATTTTCTATGAACAATCATCAACCATCATAATGTTCACCAGCAACAGTCACGCCTTCTACTGCTGTAACAGATTGGTGGCTGAATGTGCTGTACATTGGCCTATGAAGCCAGGCATTAGAAATCTTCTGAAAGTGGTGAAAAGGGCATAGAAAGAGTAACAAGCAAAAAACCAGTTGTGTGCGCCAAAGGACAGTGTACTACAAAAAATACTTCCCAAATATAATGTCGTGGTATGGAACCATAAGTGCTTCCTGGGTCTACTCAGCAAAATAATGTTTTAGTCAAGTAACAAGTGTATTCTGTGACTTCATCCAATTTCATACTAATTTGCTACAGATCGTAGGAGATTACAGTGCCATTTCCTTGATATAACCCCAATTTGGTCCCCCATAACCACCTACATACTGCTTCTTAGGCTATATTCACATTGCCGTTGCCCGCCCGTACCGTACCGTAGCGGGCAACAGCAGTGCACGGGGAGAGGAGGAGGAGGTGAGCGCAGCTCACCCCCGCCCCTCTCCATAGCAACCTATGGCGCACGGCACCGTATTACGGGAAAAGATAGGACCGTACCCATTGCGCCCATTGCTGCCTATGGGGGACGTATATCGGCCGTATATACGTCGGCCGTATATACGTCCCCCATACGTTAGTGTGAATGTAGCCTTATCCTACAATTAAATTGTATACCTGTTCCTTGAGCTCATTGAGCTGTGATGTTAGATGAGTGACCAAGCGCATGGTTGAGTTGAGTTTGTCTTGAAGGCTGCGTATCTCATTCTGCTCTCCTTCCCCTTCATTACTGACTAGAGACATTGCTCTCATCCTCGGAAACCAGTCCAGATTTTTACTCTGAAGATAAGTGTAATAATGACACAAACATTATTAGAATTGGTATATGCAGTACATGCTTCTTTTATCATACATCATACATCTGTGCAGAAAAGATGTTTATAATGACAGTGACCAACTTCAAATGGCTGTATCTCCTAAACCCTGGCACCTAGAAACACAATTCTGGTGTAATGTTAAACAGAAGAGTCTCCCCTTCAATGATATATGCTTAACAGAACCAGAGATATCCACAATTAAATTTATACTAAATATTTGTACAAAAATGTTTACATTTTCTCCTGTTTAATTTGACACCAGAATTGTGTTTCTAGGTGTAAGGGATCAGGACATATAGGCGTTTGAAATGAGCCCCCCTCCAGGCTGTCAGCTGAAGGCAGAATGTAGAAGAAGCTGCAGGAAAGACGTTCACTTTCACTTTGCAGAAGTACATGCACACTCTGCATCTGCCGCTGGACCTGGGAAAAGGTGATGGAATAATGCTGTACTTATTTTTAACATATTTTGGTAAAAGTTACTACTTATTAAAAAAACTTTAATTGGAAAAATTTCAAAAAAGCTTATTTTTTCACATTTTTGTAGTCAATTATTGGCAAATTTGATGAAGAACAAAATTAATGTATGTACTTTAAGTCTCATATGTCATGAAAACGAAGTCAAAATTGTTATGATATTTAAAGCTTTACCAGAGATATCATGTAAAGAATCAAAATTGGACAGTCAGGAACCAATGGCCATTGGTCAAAAAGTGGCTCATGTTATTTTTACAGCTTTCACTGTGAGCTTCAAAAAATACCTCATCTTTATTCTTTGGGTCAATACAATCACAGAGATACCAAATTAATTTAGGTTTTATTATGTTTTAGTAGATTAAACAGCAGACTCCAACTGCCAGGATGTGGCCCGAAAACTGCCTCTGCTCACTCTGCCTGGAAGCAGCAATAAAAAGAGGAGCTTCAGGGAGAAGAGGAGAGTTAAGTACAGAATTTAATATTTCATTATTGAGGGGAAGCTGCTGTGGACATTTATTTAGCGTGGGGAGGCTGCTGCTGGACATATAATTAGTGACAGGAATAATAATCAGCGTAAATCTGTTTGAGTAGTAGGACTGCTGCCAAAACAGACTGCCCCAAAGAAAATAGTGCTAGCGATAACAGTCTTGAAAAACATTTTAAAATTTTATAAATTTTTTAGCAATAATTACTGGTACAGTTTCCAAATACTTTTTTCCCACATAAATAATCAGCTCCTTTGTTTTCTCCATGTTCAAACGCTGACCATTTTTGCAGTCCAACCTACAAATAACTCCACAAAATCACGGTATTGTGATACCCCTTCGATAATTATGCTGTCATCTGAAAATGTTTGCAAATGACACAAAGGCAGAGGCATAACAATAGCTGTAGCAGCTGGGCCCGATATGAGTGGTGGGGCGGCCTGACATAGCAACAGGCACCTGCTCGCCTGCTCTTCCTCCCTCCTCATCTGATGCTGCATGCCCTCCTTCCGTACGTGCTTCCACACCCCCTCTCTCCCCCTTCGCGCATGCTGCCGCCCGGCCTACTTCATCTGGTGGCGCCCCCCCCCTCCTCATGTGCTGCCGTCTGGCCCACTTTTTCTGTGGTCACCCCCCCTCCTCATGTGCTGCCGTCTGGCCCACTTTTTCTGTGGTCGTCCCCCTCCCTCCACACGTACTGCCACTGACCCGTTAAATCCATGGCCTCCGACCCCCCCTCTGCATGTGCGCAGGCTGCTAGATCTATGGCCGCCGGCTCACCTCATCCATGGCTCGATCCATGGACAATGGCCCTCCGAATATGCGACCGTTCTTTGAAATGTTCTTGCTCCATCCGTGGGCGCCTTCCCGCTCCATATGTGGGCCAATCTGTGGCTGGCTATCCTGCACAGTGAAATCGCAGACAAACCTCACCTGCCCGCCTGCAAGCACCCCCTAAAAAAGTAAGTACTTTGTAACGTGTGAGTATATATATATATATATATATATATATATATGTTTATATGCATCTGTGCATGTTTGTATCTGTGTGTATAATCTGTTTATATGCTGTATATACTATATGTATTTGTACCTGCTTTGCGTGTATATTTATATGCTGTATGACTATATGTATCTGCTGCATGTGTGTATACGCAGTATGGGGCACATCTATCACAGCTTGTACACCAGAAAACAGGTGTACAGACTGTGATTTTGTGGCAATTCCTGCCAGAGGAGCCATCTGCACATTGCCTGTAGCCTGCGCCTGTTCAGGTGCAATTCTACACCATGTCACACCTGGCACAGAAGAGTCCTGTCATCGCAGCGCAATAAATCTCGCATTCGAATAATGGATGAGTTCCAAAACCTAGTGGAACTGAACTGAAAATATTATTCAACCAAAAACAAGAGAGAAATGAAAGCAAATGCAACCTCACTACACCCCAAAAAAGGGGTTTTAAAAAATAATCAGAATGTGGTGGTCCAAAAAGCGGACAAGGGGGAAATTATAACGGTGTTGGATTCCGGTTTATATAAAAAACAGGCTTATTGCCTACTAGAAGACTCATGAACATATAGAAAGTAAGCCGTAATCTCAAAATAGCTTTGGTAAAATGAATACAAGATGGGCAATCTTTAAGGGGTCCTGAATGATAAACTAGCTAAATATCTGGTTAATCCCCACCCCATTACTCCCATATTCCATGGGCTACCAAAGCTGCACAAAAATATGTTTCCCCCACCCTTACATCCTATCATAGCAGGAATAGTATCTCTAGAACAGAGATTGAGTGATTTGGTGTATGTACACCTACAGTCTCTGGTCCAAAGAGTGCCAGGCTATCTTAGAGACAGTTCTACTGTCCTAAACAATTTTGATAATATTGAATGGCAGCCTGAGTGTAAGTGGGCCACATGTGATGTGGTATCCGTATACTCATGCATACCACATAGTGTTGCACTAGAGCAGTGATGGTGAACCTTTTACAGACAGAGTGCCCAAACTACATCTAAAATCCACTTATTTACCGTGAAGTGCCAGGATGGAATTTTATACAGTAACTTACTGCTACCTGTTCTTCCACATCTTTCAATTGTATCGGCCGCCTGAGGCCATCGATATAGTTGACAGAAGGAAGGCATATTCAAACTATCATTGTAGCTTCCTTCCAGGGTCTCTTGGTACAGGAAGAAATGGTGGGTCCAGCAAAATGACCTCCAAAGATAATGCAGTTCTGTTAACACCTTCTTACTTTCCACGCAGTTTCAAACAGCCAGTGAACTGTCACTTTAAAATAGCGCTGAGAGCAGCCTCTCTTAAGTTGAAGATTCAGTGTTTGGTGAGATGTCATGGTGGGAGGAGAACTTTATTTACACCCCTACCAACCCTTTTCTTGCACATATTTTTCATTATAGTAGATTTATAGATTATATGCTTCTAGTGTGGAGAGGTGACATTTTTCTTTCAAAAATTTTTTGGATTACATCAATTCCAATTGCTATAACTTGCGATTTACAGGTGAATTGTTCCAGAAAAAGTAAATTTTTTAGATCTCACATTATATGTAAATGAGAACAGCAACAAGATAGAAACACACACCTATGTAAAACCTATAGCAGGTAACACAATTTTGGTTGTTTTTGGTTCACTACAGCTGTCACCCAGTGAACACAATAAAAGAGATATGTGAGAGCCAGGAGAAATTGTACAAATGATTACATCTTTTTTGAACAGTGTGAGAAAATAGATAATAATTTAAGAAATAGAGGCTATACTGATTGGACGTTAAAAAGGGCTAAAGCCTATACAAAAAATACAACTGGGGGAAAAAAAGAAAACAGGAAAACAACGCTGTAATTTGGTATTCTCCACACCTTAAAGTAGTGAATACAAAAATATTTGTGAAATAATAAATAAGTACATTCCGATATTAAATAAGGACAGTGCTCTAAAAAATATCTTAAGCGAAGGTTTTCAGTGCGTGAAAAGAGGAAGATCTTTAGGGCCTATTTTGGCTCCTAGCTATTATAGCGATAAAAATCAGAAAAATAAAACCTGGCTATCAACCAAGGGCTTTCATGCTTGTGGAGGTAGCCGGTGTAATATATGCCAATATACAGACAAAAAGAAAAACTTCACTAGCGAGGAAAAAACATACAACATTAAGTCTTTTATTAATTGTGACACCTGCTATATTGTCTATATCATAGAGTGTACAAGCTGCAATAAAAAATATGTTGGCAGCACCATTCGAAAAATTAAAAGGAAGCAAGAATAGCAGTGCATTTATCTGATATTGATAAAAAAACTACTGGTATATCAGGTGCTGCAAGGCATTTCATTGAAGTCCACAACAGACAGGTAAACTCCTTCTCCTGCTATGGCATTGAAAGGGTGTATTTCCTGAGGAAGGGGGGAAACTGGGAGAGCATTCTCAGAAAGAGAGAAGCTTTCTGCATTTTGGAATTAAAAACACGATTTCCCCTTGGTCTAAATAAAAAAGATGATCTATTTTATATTTACCTGAGATACATTTACCATATATGAGAGAACAAAATCTATACTGAATGCAAGTGTGTGTTTTTTCTATCTGTGACATCATCAGCCTCTCTTTGGTTCCAATTTTGATTTAAAGGACACCTGTCATCAGGTCTGTGTCACTTGTCCTGTCACCTCTACCTGTTGGAGCAGCTCACAAGGATCCCATCCCAGCCTTTATCTAGTTATTTCATACATTAATCATTGTAAAATCATCTATTTTTTATCATGTAAATGAGGCTGGTCACATGGTCAGAGGCAGTGATGTCACCCCTGTTACCCCTCCCCTCTCCTCCCCCTGCTCATGTCTGTGTGTAATGTATAGTAAAGTATGGCTAGTGTGTGTGCTGCATCTGCTGACATGCTGCATCCTCCTAATATACAGGTGAGAGACACAGACATCAGCTACACATGAATCTGACAAGTTCTGCTGTAACATGGCTGCATGGAGCTGCTGTATCTCTCCTAAACACACACACATGCACACACAGGCTGCAGGGGGCGTGGCCACCAGCACCAGGAAGCACATCATTATACAGCCTCACATCATTATACAGGCTGTCAGTCCAGCACTGGGGGTGTGGCTGTGCCTCCCACTCATGAATAAGGTGGACAGCTTGAATATGCTAATGCTTCATTGGACATTTCACAGGTCATTTGCATACAGCTTTAGGACCTCATTGCTTAGGTTTACAGGCATGTAGAGGGACAATGAAGGGATAGAGGCAATGCTCTCTAATGGCAGTTTATGAAAATATATTTAGTTTAGGGGGGTTATTTTGCATGACGGGTTCTCTTTAAATACGACATTAGCATTAGTATATGTTAGCCATGATGAAGAGTTTTTTCACTCGAAACAGTGTTTGTGGATACCACTATGTGCTGATCCATTTTATATGATGATTTAATAAAGAAGCAAGAATTTTTCATATAAAAAGTGCTATAACGTTTGAATCTTTTTCATTGAGCGCAGCGCATTAGCCTCCTCATAGATCTGGCGACTGCCTAGGTGGGGGTAAGAAGCATCATATGCTGGTGCACTTAGCACCAGCCTATGATCAATGCGCCCCTTTGTGTGTATATGGTGTGTTTATACTGTATGTCTAAGTATACAATAAATCTAATTCAATATTGAACCCGCTTGATGAACAACGTAAAAAAAACGCGCAAAACTTCCCGTACTATACAATCATTAATCAAATACCCTTACAAAAAATGTTCTCAAAAGTGATCACAAAAATGTACGCGGCCTAATATGATATGACTGAAAATAACAACTATTTTTGCAAAAAATAAGCCCTCAACCAGACCAGTCAACAGAAAAATACAGAAGTTATGCCTCTGAAAATGAGTTGTCCCTGAAAATTTGGTGATTTTCATGAAAACTAGAAAAAATCGCACCTAAGCCTTATGAGGTTCTAAGCCTCATAACATCTTCGAAAAAAGGAGAGGACGCATAAATATCATTCCAACATAAAGCAGACATTCCGGAAAAGTTATCTAGCTTTTTGGGTCATTAAGCTGAAAACAAGCATTGGTGATGGTGAATTCAGCCTCCTGAGTGTATCATTTGTAGGACCAACTTTAGTTCCAATGAGGTGTTTGAATATGTTTCTACCAGCTTTGCGCAGCTAGTCCATCCTTCTGTTCCAAACGGCTCTAGCACTGTCACAGCAGATTGCTTGGAGAACGTTTGCAATCAACAATTTTTAAGTCAACCACCCATTTACGACTTTAACCGGATTGCCCTGTATTTAGCTCCATCCATCTTCTGCTGATTTATGACAAGCTTCCCCGTAATCCCATACACATCATTATGCCACCCTAATGCGATATGGATTGTTGAATTTTTCCAAACAGCATTTGGCAATAAGGAAAAAATGTAGCTTAGTCTATTTGTTTTAACTTTGTTTAAACCTTAAAAAGGGCCTGTCACCCATAAAAAAGGGCTGCCAGGCTACATGCGGCAGTCACTGCCTCCTAGGGCTTAAATTTTGCGGGACATGCTTTACTTTTTATTGGTATCATGCACACATGAATGTGACTTTTTGATAACTTTTTATGGTGTTTTTGTTTGGTTAGATTGCAAAAAATCACAATTTTTGCTTTGTTTTTATTTATTTTTTTAAGGCGTTCACCAAACGTGTTCAGTAATGAATTACCGTATATACTCGACTATAAGCCGACCCAAGTATAAGCCGAGGCCCCTAATTTTACTACAAAAAACAGCTGAAACCTATATTTTTTTTTACTCGAGTATAAGCCGAGTTTGGATTTTCAGCACATTTTTTTGTGCTGAAAAACTAGGCTTATACTTGAGTGTATATGGTAATTTTATTCTACGGGTTGTTATGGAAGTGGCCAAACCCTATATGTGCTCTTTGTGTGGTGATTTTCACGTTTTGTGGTGTTTGGGAGTTTTACACTATATGGGGCATTTAGAGAACTTTTATTTTGCAGAAACATTTTTTTTTAGTTACTTTTTTTTTTGTTTCTCGCTGGGACTTGAACAAGTGATTATATGATCACTTGTTCAAATTAGTACACTGCCATACTGATGTATGGCAGTGTATTAGAACAGTCATAGGACCCCAATCCTGCCATGGAGACGATCGGCACCCCCATGCTGCACGAGGGCAGGGGGGTTAGGATGTGATCGCCGGGAGGTGTGGTGGGCAACCCCTCATGTCACATACAGCCTGCCTTCTGCACAGATCTGCTTCTGAGCCTGTGCGGTCCACTTGATGTTGGGGAACGTCATGGAGGCGCAAATAGAAACTCCCCAATGTCATGGTGACGTTAATCCAACCCTACAATACTCTTTGCCACAACTTTATCCCTGAACTGTCTAGTGTCTCTCTTTCTTTTCATTATGTTATTTTTCTCAAATGTTTTTTTAAAAACATTTATATGTCTATGTGTTTGAACACAATGGAAGAGATTTATCAAGACAGGCCCACTGGATTTACTAAGAGGTTCAGGCATTCTGGCGCAGCACTGGCCATCTGACCTGACATACAATTTAGATATAATCTGCGCCAGAATTCTGGCAGAGGGGAAAGTAAATTTACACCCCTGCCTGCCCTGTGCCCCATCCCCTTTTTTGTAAGTGGTGTGCGATGCGTAAAAATCTCAAAAAGTCACAAAATCTGTTATGTGGTTGCAAAATTCCCCAACTGTATTATATTTATGGGCATCGGAATAAACGGGGTTGAATGCATTTAACTCTTACCACCTATGCTATTTTTCCAATTTGCAATCCATTTTCCACTCCTCAACATAAAAAAATATCCATTTTTCTACTTTTCTGTGTATAGAGTATGAGGGCTTGTTTGGACTTCCCAGTGACTATATTGATATTGCATGCCATATACTGTAAAGCTGGGGAAAAAATCTGATGGAAAAACACAAAAACACATAAACACATTTACTGCATTTTTTTGTGGACTTTGTTTTTACGGCTTTCCTTGTGCACTCCAAAACATACTTTCCCTTAATTCTTTGGGTCAGTAGGATCAAAGACCACAGAACGACCTTTTTATTCAAATCTTCTGGGCACCATTTTCTGTTACAGGGTTTAGTTCACCATCAGTAATAACTGTTTTTTTTATTTTTTTTATTGATCAGGCATTTTGGGACACAGCGATACCCAACATGTTTAGGATTTATTTTGTTTCCAACACATTTTTTTATTTCTGTATTCTTAGACCCCACAAGGCAGTGATGGTGAGCCTGTTAGAGACCAAGTGCCCAAACTACAAACCAAAACCCACGTATGTATCGCACAGAAAGCTAGCCCAATATTACCAACAATACTACTATACAAGGGCCAAATAATACTGCCACCTGGTAACCACCACCAGTACAACAACATAAATACAATTGTACTGATAATAAACAAAGATCACTATAAAAAGGACAATATTACTAATAACATGGGAATATTACTGCCATATAGTAAAGAATATTACTGCCATCGAGAGAAGAATATCACCACCATACAGTAAAGGGAACCTGTCTGCAGAAGTTGACCTAATAAATCAGTATGTTGTCAAGAAGCTTCACACCTTCCAGATCATGTTTCTTTCATGAACCAGTGTTCTGGCATCATCCAGAAAATCTTCTTTGAAGAGAGATGTGTATTATCGTCCAACAATGAGTAAAATTACCTTTATACAGTGATTAATTTTATCTCTATACAGTGGTAAATATTACCTTCATACAGTGATAAATATTACCAAAATACAGTAAATAATATTACAGGCAGTCCCCGGGTTACGTACAAGATAGGGTCCGGAGGTTTGTTCTTAAGTTGAATTTGTATGTAAGTTGAAACTGTATATTTTATAATTGTAGATCCAGACAAAAAATTTTTTGGCCCCAGTGACAATTGGAGTTTAAACATTTTTTGCTGTAATGGGACCAAGGATTATCAATAAAGCTTCATTACAGACACTTTACAGCTGATTATTGCAATCTGGGACTATAGCAAAGTATTCAGAAAGCTTCACCAGAGGTCAGAGGGGTCTGTCTGTAAGTCGGGTGTCCTTAAGTAGGGGACCGCCTGTATAGCCATACACATGTACATACACAATTGTAGCTTCATACAGTAATGAATATTACAGTCATACAGTGATAAGTATTACCCCCATAGGGTGATTAGTGACAGTAGACCTGAGAAGAGACAGAGACTGGGGGAGTATGTTGCTGTTAGCCTGGTCATTGATAAAATATTGCCATCCTGGACAAGGGTGGGCAAATGATGTGCGTGCCCACAGATAGAGCGCTGTATGGAGAGCGCTGCACTCTGGCATGAGTGCCGTAAGTTTGCCACCACTGCCCTCGGGGGTCTTATTCCGTCTACCATAATTTAAATACTACAGTATTTCAGTATATGGTGAATTTGCTATTGCCTCTGGCACACTGTCACAGATGGGTTTAATGACACGACACGTAACTATAACATTATATGTTGGTTGCAGGTGTGAGGAGAGAGGGCTCACAGGCTGTGCTCTCTCCATACAAGGTGGGCATTGCATTTAAATCCTGATCAGTTGCCATTACAGCCTCACGTCTTATGAAGATCCGAGGCTGGTTTTAAGCCATTAATTTTAATGTGTGAGATCCCCATATACTGCCATACTGTAGTATATATATATATATATATATATATATATATATATATGTAATATGGTAGAATCAGTCAGACAACCAAGGGTAGGGAAAATAAGTAAAAAAAAGAAAACTAAAATTTCAAATCACAAACATGCTAGGTATCGCCACACCCTAAAATGTCGGATCTATCAAAATATGATAATTAGAGATGAGCGAACATACTCGTCCGAGCTTGATGCTCGTTCGAGCATTAGCGTACTCGAAACTGCTCGTTGCTCGGACGAATACTTCGCCCGCTCGAGAAAATGGCAGCTCCCGCCGTTTTGCTTTTTGGCGGCCAGAAACAGAGCCAATCACAAGCCAGGAGACTCTGCACTCCACCCAGCATGACGTGGTACCCTTACACGTCGATAGCAGTGGTTGGCTGGCCAGATCAGGTGACCCTGGAATAGACTAGCCCCTGCCTGCGCTGCTCGGATCATTCTGTGTCTGGATGCCGCTAGGGAGAGAGCTGCTGCTGCTGCAGGGATAGCGTTAGGGTGTTCTATTAGCTTACTGTTAGGCAGGAGTGAGTCTACAAGAACCCAACAGCCCTTCTTAGGGCTACAATAACGTTATACTTTTTTTTTTTTTTATTTGCAGCTAGTACCATATTGTGAGGAATTTGCAGGGGGACTTGCTACCGTTGTGTTAAGCTCTTAGTGACACACATATCCACCTCAAACACCAAAGTGGGAAAATTTATTAGGGGTTTGATTTCAATTAGGCACAGTCTGCCATTTCCTTTTTATTTTACGTTTATTTTTTCATAACTCAGCGTCATCTCATCAGTGTGCTTTCATACTTGGCTAGAAAATAGCCAAAGGAGAATCCAAACGGCTTACTTACGCCTACAATAGCGTTATATATATTTTATTTCTGGTTGATCTGCTGGTGGCTGTCCTTGCTGCAGTGCATCCACTACCAAATTGTGAGGAATTTGTAGTGAGACTTGCGACCGCTGTGTTTAGCGCTTAGTGACGCACATATCCATTGCAAAGACCGAAGTGGGAAAATTTATTAGGGGTTGGATTTCAATTAGGCACAGTCTGCCAGTTTCTTTTTATTTTACGTTTATTTTTTCATAACTCAGCGTCATCTCATCAGTGTGCTTTCATACTTGGCTAGAAAATAGCCAAAGGAGAATCCAAACGGCTTACTTACGCCTACAATAGCGTTATATATATTTTATTTCTGGTTGATCTGCTGGTGGCTGTCCTTGCTGCAGTGCATCTACTACCAAATTGTGAGGAATTTGTAGTGAGACTTGCGACCTTTGTGTTTAGCGCTTAGTGACGCACATATCCATCGCAAAGACCGAAGTGGGAAAATTTATTAGGGGTTGGATTTCAATTAGGCACAGTCTGCCATTTCCTTTTTATTTTACGTTTATTTTTTCATAACTCAGCGTCATCTCATCTGGCATAGCAGTGTGCTTTCATACTTGGCTAGAAAATAGCCATAGCAATAGGATAGCATCGTTTGGTTTTAAAAACTAAAAAACACAAAAAAAAAAAAACACAAAAAAACACAAAAAAAAGTTAAAAAAAAAATTAAAGTTATAACTTTCATTTTCAAAATGTTTAACCCAAGGGCTAGGGGTAGAGGATGAGGGCGGGGACGTGGGCGTCCAACTACTGCAGGGGTCAGAGGCCGTGGTCCTGGGTGGGGTGAGACACCACCTGCTGATGAGGGAGCAGGGGAACGCCGCAGAGCTACACTCCCTAGGTTCATGTCTGAAGTTACTGGGACTCGTGGTAGAGCACTGTTGAGGCCAGAACAGTGCGAACAGGTGATGTTGTGGATTGCCGACAATGCTTTTTGTCCACCAGTCAGTCTTCCACGCAGTCCACCCATGTCACCGAAATCGGCACTCCTCCAGCTCCTGCACCTCAGCCTCCTCCCCCCCCAGTCTGCCCCCTCCCAGGAAAATTTGGCATTTGAACCGGCAAACTCTAAGGAACTATTTTCTGGACCCTTCCCACATTCACAAACCACTTGTCCGGTTGCTGCTGAGCAATTTTCCGATGCCCAGGTTTTCCACCAGTCGCAGTCTGTGGGTGATGATGACCTTCTTGACGTAGTGGAAGAAGTGTGTAAAGAGGTGTCCGACGATGAGGAGACACGGTTGTCAGACAGTGGTGAAGTTGTTGTCAGGGCAGGAAGCCCGAGGGGGGAGCAGACTGAGGGATCGGAGGATGATGAGGTGACAGACCCAAGCTGGGTTGAGAGGCCGGGTGAACACAGTGCTTCTGAGACGGAGGAGAGTCCTCGACCAGAACAGGTTGGAAGAGGCAGTGGTGGGGCCAGACGGAGAGGCAGGGCCAGAGCTGGTGCATCAGCGCCAAATGTGTCAACTAGTGAAGCTCCCGTGGCGAGGGCTCCTGCGGCGAGGGCTAGATTTTCAGAAGTCTGGAGGATCTTTAAGGAAACACCGGATGACCGACGGACTGTGGTGTGCAACCTTTGCCAAACCAGGATCAGCAGGGGTTCCACCACTACTAGCTTAACTACCACCAGTATGCGCAGGCATATGAATGCTAAACACCCCACTCAGTGGCACCAAGCCCATTCACCTCCGGCCGTGCACACCACTGCTCCTTCCCCTGTGTCAGCTGATAGTCAGCCCCCTGCCCAGGACCCTGGCACAAAAACCCCATCGTCGCCTCCAAGATCCTCCACAGCATCCACCAGCGTTCAGCTCTCCATACCCCAGACGCTGGAGCGGAAACGGAAATATAGTGCAACCCACCCGCACGCCCAAGCCCTTAATGTCCACATCTCCAGATTGCTTAGCCTGGAGATGCTGCCATATAGGCTAGTAGAGACCGAGGCCTTTCGCAACCTCATGGCGGCGGCCACCCCTCGGTATTCGTTCCCCAGCCGCCACTACTTTTCCCGATGTGCCGTCCCAGCCCTGCACCAGCACGTGTCAGACAACATCATCCGTGCCCTGACCAACGCCGTTTCTGACAAGGTCCACCTGACCACGGACACATGGACGAGTGCTGCCGGGCAGGGCCACTATATATCGCTGATGGCACATTGGGTTAACTTGGTGGAGGCTGGGACCGAGTCTGACCCTGCGGCTGGTCATATACTGCCGACGCCGAGGATTGCGGGGCCTACCTCGGTCCAGGTCTTTCAGGCATACTATGCCTCCTCCTCCTCCCACCCCTCCTCCACCTCCTCCTCCGAACTACCATCCGTGGGCATGGCGCCATCAGTCGCTAGCTCTAGGCACAGCAGCAGTGCCGTCGCTAAGCGACAGCAGGCGGTGCTCAAACTGCTGAGCCTAGGCGATAAAAGGCACACCGCCCAAGAACTATTACAGGGCATCACGGCGCAGACTGATCTGTGGCTGGCACCGCTGAACCTGAAGCCAGGCATGGTTGTGTGTGACAACGGCCGTAACCTGGTGGCGGCTCTGCAACTCGGCAGACTGACACATGTGCCATGCCTGGCCCATGTGTTAAATCTGATAGTTCAGCGTTTCCTCAAGACATACCCCAATCTGTCTGATTTGCTCACGAAGGTGCGCCGTATCTGTGCGCATTTCAGGAAGTCCAGCACAGATGCTGCCACTCTCAGGGCAGCGCAGCGCCGCCTCCAACTGCCCGCTCACTGACTGTTGTGCGACGTGCCCACGAGGTGGAATTCAACATTAACCATGTTATCCAGAGTTTACCAGCAGCGCCGAGCGATTATAGACTGCCAGATGTCAACTTCCACCAGAACTGGTAGTCAGGTCAGTCAGCTTCCTCAAGTCTACAATGAGGAGTGGACGTGGATGTCTGATATCTGTCAGGTGCTGAGTAACTTCGAGGAGTCAACACAGATGGTCAGTGGCGATGCCGCCATCATCAGCCTCACCATCCCGCTGCTTGGCCTGTTGAAAAACTCTCTGATCAGCATGAAGTCGGAAGCTTTGCGCTCGTCACAAGAGACGGGGGAAGAAGATTCCCTTGTTGATAGCCAAAGCACCCTTAGGTCTGTTTCTCAGCGCATATCGGAGGAGGTGGAGGTGGAGGAGGATGAGGAGGAGAATGTTGGCGAGACACAAGAGGGGACCATTGTTCAGTCCTTCAGCGTGTATGGGCAGAAGAAGAGGAGTTGGAGGAGTTGGAGGAGGAGGAAATGGACAGTCAGGCCAGTGAGGGGAGTGAATTCTTACGCGTTGGTACTCTGGCGCATATGGCAGATTTCATGCTAGGCTGCCTATCCCGTGACCCTCGCGTTCAAAGAATTTATTCCAGCACCGATTACTGGGTATTCACTCTCCTGGACCCACGGTACAAGCAAAATCTTTCCACTCTCATCCCTGGAGAGGAAAGGAGTGTGAGAATGCATGAATACCAGCAGGCCCTGGTGCACAAGCTGAAACAGTATTTCCCTTCTGACAGTGCTAGCGGCAGAGTGCGTAGTTCTGCGGGACAAGTAGCGAGGGAGAGTAGGTGAGCAGGCAGCTTGTCCAGCACTGGCAAGGGTACGCTTTACAAGGCTTTTGCCAGCTTTATGTCACCCCAGCAAGACACTGTCACCTGTCCCCAGTCTCGGCAGAGTAGGGCTGATCTTTACAGAAAGATGGTGAGGGAGTACGTAGCTGACCATACCATCGTCCTAAATGATCACACAGCTCCCTACAACTACTGGGTTTCAAAGCTGGACATGTGGCACGAACTGGCGCTGTACGCCTTGGAGGTTCTTGCCTGCCCTGCCGCTAGCGTGTTGTCCGAGCGGGTTTTCAGTGCAGCTGGTGGCATCATCACCGATAAGCGTACACGCCTGTCGTCTGACAGCGCTGACAGGCTGACGCTTATTAAGATGAATAAAGCCTGGATTTCTCATAATTTCCAATCTCCACCAGGTGAAGGAAGCTCAACGTGAATAATTTATGCACTCCTCCTCCTCCTCATTTTCCTCCTTCTCCTCCTCTTTGTACACTAAAGCAGAGGAAACTGGCTATTTTTTGACAGGGCCCACTGGCTCTAGCTATAGTACTTTATGCATTTAATTTTTCTGGAGGGCCACCTACCCGGTCCTCTGGTTTGAAAACTTTTTTGGACTGCCACATACAGGCACTCAATCTATTTCATTTTTCTGGAGGGCCACCTACCTGCTCCTCTGGTTTGAAAACTTTTTTGGACTGCCACATACAGGCACTATCCAAATTAAATTGTCTCCATAGAAGCCTCCACACGTTGTCTCCATTGCTACCTCCAAAAGTCGTCCATATAGCTGCCTCCATACATCGTCCCCTTATCAAACGAGGTGTGTCAGGCAGAAATTTGGGTTGTTTTCATGAATTCCACATCAAAGTTGTTAACTTTGTCGCCACCCTGCTGTGTTATCCACAAAATATACTGGCAAACTTTTATCATTTACCGATATTATTTCAGCGCTTCTTGCGCATCTGTTTACATTCCCCTCACCCGCCATATCCCAAACTTATAAGAACGCTACTACACTTGATCTTATACAAAAGGTTCTTAGAAGTGCTGTTTGGGGAGTAGCCTAGAGACAGGGGCTTGGATTGGCGAAAGCTCGCCTGGCAGCGGAGCGCCAACTCCATCCCAAGATCCAACTAACATAGTTTTAACTGCAGCACCTTTAATCTACTACTAGTTCACTGCCTCCATAATAATAATAATAATAATCTTTATTTATATAGCGCCATCATATTCCGTAGCGCTTTACAAATCATAGGAAACAAATACAAATGTAATGTAACAGAGCACAACATTTGTATGGAACAACAGGAGTGAGGTCCCTGCTCACCAGAGCTTACGGTTTATGAAGATGATGGGGTAACACGAGGTAAAAGAATTTTTAATGGTCAAGCCATTCTTCTTAGGGAATAGAACAAAATATAATAAATGGAATTGCTGTCGCTTGAACCACTCAGCCGTCATCTTATATACCAGGTCCAGGGTGAATGGGACTGCAGAGAAGTCTGGTGCCTGTTGGTTGCTGGATAACAGATGGGAGGACGACACAGGACGGGTTAGTAGAAGAGTTAAAACTTCATGCTGTTAATGAGTGTTATAGGCTTGCCTAAAGAAATGGGTTTTAAGAGCACGTTTGAAACTTTGGAGGTTAGGTATTAGTCTGATAGTCCGGGGCAGAGCATTCCATAGAATTGGTGCAGCTCTAGAGAAGTCTTGGAGACGCGAGTGGGAGGTCCACACTAGGGTAGAGGTTAATCTAAGATCACTGGCGGATCTAAGAGCACGGGTTGGGCGATAGACTGAGATAAGAGAGGAGAGGTAGGGGGGTGCAGCATTATACAGAGCTTTATGGATGAGGGTTATTATTTTAAACTGTATTCGAAAGGAGACTGGCAGCCAGTGCAGCGACTGGCATGAACTGTAGGCATACATGGTCCCCTTATCAAACGAGCTGTGTCAGGCAGAATTTTGGGTTGTTTTCATGGCTTCCACAACAAACTTGTTAACTTTGTCGCCACCCTGCTGTGTAATCCACAAAATATACTGGCAAACTTTTATCATTTACCAATATTATTTCAGCGCTTCTTGCGCATCTGTTTACATTCCCCTCACCCGCCATATCCTAAACTTATAAGAACGCTACTACACTTGATCTTATACAAAAGGTTCTTAGAAGTGCTGTTTGGGGAGTAGCCTAGAGACAGGGGCTTGTATTGGCGAAAGCTCGCCTGGCAGCGGAGCGCCAGCTCCATGCCAAGATCCAACTAACATAGTTTTAACTGCAGCACCTTTAATCTACTACTAGTTCACTGCCTCCTTACATGGTCCCCTTATCAAACGAGCTGTGTCAGGCAGAATTTTGGGTTGTTTACATGGCTTCCATGTTAACTTTGTCGCCACCCTGCTGTGTAATCCACAAAATATACTGGCAAACTTTTATCATGTACCGATATTATTTGAGCGCTTCTTGCTCACCTCCTTTGGTTCCTCTCTGCCACCCATTGGTTTGAAGCCTGAGTCCATTTAGGGTATGTCGCCATGCCACTCTCTAGCCTGCCGCTGCCTCTGCATGCCGTCCCCTATAGTGTCAGGGTCAATTATTGGATGTTTTAGATGCTATCTAGCTTCATTCTGTCACTCGAGCATCGGGAAAAGTTCGTCTCGAATAACGAGTACCCGAGCATTTTAGTGCTCGCTCATCTCTAATGATAATGCTTATTCCTGGTATTTAACCCTGTAACGGAAAATAGCGCCCCAATTCAAAAAAGCTACTTTTTTACCATTTTGAAAAATATTAAAAATTCTATAAAAAGTGATCAAAAGCCCATACAGTCCTTAAAATGGTAGCATTGAATGCTTCATCAAAAGCTGCAAAAAAATAACCGATGTATGAAAAAGTTATTAACGTCAGAAAATGGCAAAATGAAGAATTTATTTTTTTGTACAGGTTTTCATTTTTGTAAATGTTTGAAAGCATTATAAAACCTATACAAATTTGGTATCCCTGTGATCACACCGACCCAAAGAATATGGTAGAGATGTCATTTGGGGTGCACAGTGAAAACCATAAAATCCAGCCCACAAGAAAATGGTGCAAATGGGTTTTTTCACCATTTGTATTTTTTTTCTCTGCTTCCCAGTACACGACATGAAATATTAAATACTGTCGCTATGAAGTGCAATTTGTTATTCAGAAAAAAAGCCCTCATACAGCGATTTACATGGAAAATAAGAAAGTTATTTTTGAAGGGGAGTAAAAAATGGAAATGCAAAAAAAGAAAATGGACCTCGGCAAGAAGGGGTTAAACTGCTAATTTGCAAAAATATGGAAAATTGCACATGTACATTTCAAAACGACTTGCTACTTGTGTTATTGTATCACACATATATCAGATTATCAGATATCAATTAAATACATTTACATTTGTGGCTGTAAAGTGTAAATATCAAGTTGCATGTAAACTTATGCAGCCCAATGAATGTAGGTTGAAATACAGTAAATTAACTTTTTTTTAGCTGAAGCTAGGCCTACCTTTGGGGCTTTGACGGTTTTTGCGTTTACATCTTTTGCTTCCTTTCTTTATAAAACCAAAACTTTTCCATCTTTATAAGGGCGTATTTTCTGCCTAACAAATTGTATTTTCTAGTAACCATATTTTATTTTCCATGGCATGTACTAGAAAGCAGGAAAAGAGTTCAAATGCAGTGAACTTGACGGAAAAAAACATTTTTGCGCCATTTTATGGTGGACCCTGTTTTTACAGATTTCACTTTGCACTCCAAATGACACCTCCCCTTTTACGCTACCAAATTAATACAGGTTTTATTAGGTTTTTAAAAAAACCTTTTTGCATGACGTGATGTTGTTTTCGTTGATACCATTTGTGGGAATGTACAACCTTTTGTTCACTCTTTATTAGCTTTTTATATGATGTATAATGGCAAAAAAGTGCAGTTTTGGACATTTGGTGATATTTTCCATTATGGGGTCAACCACAGAGAATAAATATATTCATACATATATATTGATAGATTGAGATTTTTGGGATGCAGTGATATTTAACATGTTTATGATTTTTACTGTTTATTTTTATATCAGTTCTAGGGAAAAGGGGGGTGAGTTGACCTTTTTTTTTTTTTTTTACTTTTTTTTACCATATACTGCCCCTGGCAGTCAGGACCCAGTCAGGTGGGCATACAAATTCAAATAACAAATATTCAGTGAAACCGGAATCATAGACACAGTAATTTTACAAGTTGTTGCTTGGAGGTTCCATTGGGTGAATAGCTAAAATACTTGCCAGTACATGTGCCGGTTGTTACTTGCGTCTTGTAAAAGGTTGACACAATTATCAGTGCAGGCAACAGTTGTGGGTGTTAATAGCAAGCAACCAGCCTGTATGGAGAAGGCTCAGTCTGTGAGCCCTTTCCATACACCCCTTGTTGCGTTCCAAAATACTATTACCGTATATACTTGTGCATAAGCCGAGTTTTTCAGCACAAAAAAATGAAAAAAAAAATAAACTTCTATACTCACCCTCCGACGGCCTGATGCTCCACGCGGCTCCCCAATGTCCCCGATGTCAGCGCGTCCCGTCTTCTTCTTTCATCTGTCTTCTTTCTTCTGTCATGGACGCGGCCATGTTTTCTTCCAGCATGCGCATACTATGACGTCAGCAGCGGCCGCATCATAGTATGCGCCTGCTAGAAGAAAACATGGCCGCGTTCATGACAGAAGAAAGAAGAAGAGCCGCAGGGAAGAAATCATAAGGTAGTATATGAGTTTTTTTTTTTTTTTTTTAAGCATAGGGGGGGGGGGAGCAGGATGTATATTACCAGGGGCTGCCTGTATACTACTGGGGGCTGGCTGGCTGTATACTACTGGGGGCTGGCTGGCTGTATACTACTGGGGGCTGGCTGGCTGTATACTACTGGGGGCTGGTTGTATACTACTGGGGGCTGGCAGGTTGTTTTTTTCTGCTGGGGGCTGGCAGGCTTTATACTGCTGGGGGCTGGCAGGCTGTATACTGCTGGGGGCTTGCAGGCTGTATACTGCTGGGGCTGACAGGCTGTATACTACTGGGGGCTGACAGGCTGTATACTACTGGGGGCTGACAGGCTGTATACTACTGGAGGCTGGCAGGCTGTATACTACGGGGGGCTGGCAGGCTGTATACTATGGGGGGCTAGCAGGCTGTATACTACATGGGGGCAGGCTGGCTGTATACTACATGGGGGCAGGATGACTGTATACTACATGGGGGCTGGCTGTATACTACTGGGGGTTGGCTGGCTGTATACTACATGGGGGCAAGCTGGATGTATACTACAGGGGGCAGGCTGGCTGTATACTACATGGGCACTGGCTGGCTGTATACTACTAGGGGTTGGTTGGCGGTATACTACAGGGGGCTGGCTGGCTGTATACTACTAGGGGCTGGCTGTAAACTACATGGGGGCTGGCTGTATACTACTAGGGGCTGGCTGTATACTACATGGGGGCTGGCTGGCTGTATACTACTGGGGACTGGATGGCTGTATATTACATAGGGCTGGCTGGCTGTATACTACTGGGGGCTGGCTGGCTGTATACTACTGGGGGCTGGCTGTCTGTATACTACTGGGGGCTGGCTGGCTGTATACTAAATGGGGCTGGCTGTATACTACTGGGAGCTGGCAGGCTGTATACTACTGGGGGCTGGCACGCTGTATACTACTGGGGGCTGGCTGTATACTACTGGGGGCTGGCACGCTGTATACTACTGGGGGCTGGCAGGCTGTATACTACAGGGGGCTGGCAGGCTGTATACTATGGGAGGCTGGCAGGCTGTAACTATGGGGGACTGGCAGGTTGTATACTACTTGGGGCTGGGAGGATGTATACTACATGGGGGCAGGCTGGCTGTATACTACATGGGGGCTGGCTGTATACTACTGGGGGCTGGCTGTATACTACATGGGGGCAAGCTGGCTATATACTACAGGGGGCAGGCTGGCTGTATACTAAATGGGCGCTGGCTGGCTGTATACCACTAGGGGTTGGCTGGCTGTATACTACATGGGGGCTGGCTGTATACTACTAGGGGTTGGCTGGCTGTATGCTACATGGGGGCTGGCTGGCTGTATACTACTGGGGTCTGGCTGTATACTACTGGGGGCTAGCAGGCTGTATACTACTGGGGGCTGGCAGGCTGTATACTACAGGGGGCTGGCAGGCTGTATACTATGGGAGGCTGGCAGGCTGTAACTATGGGGGACTGGCAGGTTGTATACTACTTGGGGCTGGGAGGATGTATACTACATGGGGGCAGGCTGGCTGTATACTACATGGGGGCTGGCTGTATACTACTGGGGGCTGGCTGTATACTACATGGGGGCAAGCTGGCTATATACTACAGGGGGCAGGCTGGCTGTATACTAAATGGGCGCTGGCTGGCTGTATACCACTAGGGGTTGGCTGGCTGTATACTACATGGGGGCTGGCTGTATACTACTAGGGGTTGGCTGGCTGTATGCTACATGGGGGCTGGCTGGCTGTATACTACTGGGGTCTGGATGGCTGTATATTACATAGGGCTGGCTGTATACTACTAGGGGGTGGCTGTATACTACTGGGGGCTGGCTGGATACTAAATGGGGCTGGCTGTATACTACTAGGAGCTGGCTGACTATATACTACTGGGGGCTTGCTGGCTATATACTGGGGTGGGGACTGTAACCAATGCATTTCCCACCCTTGGCTTGAGTCAATAATTTTCCCCTGTTTTTGGTGGTAAAATTAGGGGTCTCGGCTTTTACTCGGGTCAGCTTATACTTGAGTATATACAGTAAGTTAATTTGTAACTTGTAGCAGCGTTACACAGGTTCCTTCCAAGAGGGGAAAGTTTCCATTAAGGTAGTGCCAAAACAGTAGAATCTGAGTGGCATCTTTACAAAACTGACAGCAGCATGTCTGTGAGATTAAAACATTGCAAGGTTATAAGATGCATTTTAACAATGTCAGCCATAGATTATAACTAGCAAATATAATAAAAATAAGGAGGACACGAGAGGCTATTAACACTGCAAGCTTGCCCCAAGCTATGTCTCTGAAAAGGTGTATGCCTCAGAATGTTGTACCATAGTAATGAAATCAAATACATTCATATACAATGTGATAATGGACAAACAAATGGAAATTTTGATCAGATTTTGTCAGAGATTGAAGTTGGAATATATTTGTTATTCTGTAGAATTAAAATAAACATGGGAATTAATAATACTAGTAGATGATGCTATAATCAAAGCTCATACTGAGATCCATTTTAGCTCTGAAGCTGACCTTTATCATCTGCGCCACATAACTCTCTGGACCAGTGTAATCTGTCTTGTTCTTCACTCTCACCAACACGATGAAGTACAGATAATTCCAGATATTGTGCTCTTCCTTAATGTGCTCCTCAAAGGACACGGTCTTATTGTCAAATTTATCTCTCTCCAGTCCTGCAGAAGTGAATAAGATTCCCATTTTACAAGAAGATAAGAGTATTATTAGTATGTGTGACATTTAGACAGTCTTTAGTGCAGCTTTACTTGTGATAAATCATATTTAGAATCTCACTGGGGAAACTGCATGAGACAGACAATGTTTACATTATATAATATATACGATCAATTGAATCACTTTTACACTTAAAATGTAAATAGTAGAGTTTAGTAAACAGCACTAACTATGAACCATAAAACTAAAAAAGAATTAAAATTAAAAAGCTATTTATGCGTCATGAGAACCTAGTAGGAATACTCAGCTCTCCCAGCAAGGGTTTTGGTTTCGGCTTTTTTATTGTCACCATTTGAGATCAATAATGGTACCCGTCAGGGCTACCCATTATCTCCAGTTATATTTGCCCTAATGATGAAGCCTTTGGCGGAGAGTATTAGAACCAATTCTGAAATTACTGAGAGAGGGGGGAAATATCAGTGGGAGGGGGGGGGGGGGGGTAATTTCCTTGTATGAGGATGATCTCATCATCACCTATTATGACCCTGAAAAATCACTTTGTAAACTGTTACAAATTTTGAGGTGCTTCTCCAACTTGTCATATTATAAATTGAATATAAGGAAATAGCTTAAGTAGCTCTCCCAATGAATATCCCACCCAAACTGTGTCATGAGATTACGAAATCTCTAGGTATAATTTGGAGACCAGAAGGAAAAACTTAGCTGAACTAAGGATAAACCTTAAAGCTGACTTTACGAGGTTGGGAAAGATGCACTTGTCATGGATGGCTAGGATCCAATACTGCAAGATGACAGCCTTACCAAAATTCTGTATATCTTCCGATGTCTATACAGGCAGTCCCCGGGTTACATACAAGATAGGTTCAATAGGTTTGTGCTTAAGTTGAACTTGTATGTAAGTCAAAACTGTATATTTTATAATTGTAGCTCCAGACAATTTTTTTTTGCCCCAGTGACAATTGAAGCGGATCGTCAGAGAGGAGGTGCTGCAGCAGGGGTGGGGGGCGTGTGTATATACCAAGGTTCTCTGGACGGTGTCAGATCAGATCTCCCTTAGGCACCGAACTGTTCTCGCTGTTCTACAGCTAGATATCACGCTGTGTTCTAAGTGCTGAACATAGCAGCAGCGTGCACCGTGCATACAAAATCATCACTATGTGCAGAGGGAATGGGGAGCGAGCAGCAGCAGGCAGAGTCGTCTTACTAGCTGTAGAACAGCGAGACCACTCTCCAAGTTCAGTGCTTAAGGAAGATCTGATCTGACACTGAACGCCACTGATTGGACGGTGTCAGAGAACATGGATGCTAGATCAAAGTAGGTCCATAGTTGAAAAACTGTGGAATGAACATTCACCTGGAGATTATTTGACATACACAACCCTACACATTTTAGTACATCATGGTTGTAACAGTCACCAGCCATGACAACATGCAATGACACTAATCTTTAAACAATTTATGAATGAAATGATCCATTTTTCATCACACTATCAGATGAAAAATTATAGTTCAATAAAAGGTTTATTGAGGAAAGAAACAAAAGATCAACAGTTACTCATCACATACAGCAGGAATATAATCTACAAAAAGTGGATGATACAGGTCAATTGTCCTGAAATGTTCCCAAGTATATATAATCAGAGAAATACAGACATACTGAAAAATAAAATGAAAAAATCAACAGGATCAACAAATAAGAGAGAAGATTACATTTTTACACAGATAACGTGCTAAAGCATCAATTTTTTCACGTTCACCCTATTGTCAGCAATGTTAATGCTGGACATTACCATTTTAATGAAATTTCATCTAATGTTGATCGACCAGACAGCACCTTTGCACAGTCCTATAGTATTCGGAGACTAAACATCAGTCGTTTAGGGCAGTACTGTACTACAAAGTGTCCATTTTCATAATTTATATGGATATGACTACAAATGTTTGCCTCAGGAAGCTTTGAAACTTTGTCAGGCTAACATTTTAGAAATCATTTTTAAGCACGTGATCTAATTATGGATATTTTAGACTAGTTAAAGTCCATTTTACCATGTGTTTTTTTAAGCCCTTCAAGATCAAGGTTTTTTTTTTACTCCACTCCTTCCACAAGCCATAACTTTTCAATTTTCTTTGTTTACAAATCTATTTGAGAACTTTTTATCTGCCAGAACAATAGTACTAGTGGCATTATTCAATATTCTGTGTAATGTTGTAGAGTTGTAGAGTTGCACCATATGCTGAAGGGCTTTATTTTTATGGCTTTCAATGTATTGTTGAGATGACACCTCTGATTTATTCTTTGGATCAGTATTTTTGGAGTGATACCCAATTTACTTACCGTAGTTTAGTTATATTTTTTTACCTAAAAGTTTAAAATCCTTGCATTAAAAAGAAATGCCTTGCGTCACCATATTCTGTCAGCTGTAACCTTTTCATACCCTCAGTGGATGAGGCAGTGTAAGTGTCATTGTTTGTGGGATGGGAGGACAATTTCATTGATATCATTGTAAAAACTGTGGGTTCATTTATCAGAACATTTGTGCGTGTCTTTTCTTTTTTCCCCCAACTTTTGCACTTGTTTGATTTATCCTAGAGGTCGATATATCAGGCGGTGTGTCTATAGGGCTTTTACTACTGTTGAACAAAAGTCTCAAACTCTACTTCAACTTCTTTTAAAGTTTTTCCTATGCATGGTCAGAACTGGAGTTGATTTGCAACTTTTTAACCAGGATTTGCACCACATTTGCAACTTTTTCATACCTTCAGATCTGGATTTTAAAGATATATCAGATGCAAAACTGAAAAATTCCTGCACGGCTAGTTTTGCTAGGCGAGTGGAAAAGTCGCAAATTTATGTGCACTAAGAGGAAGCTTCCCTGAGCACACTCTGCCATAAATCCCTAACTGGTGGAGGGCTGCAGTGCATCTCCCTACTGCATCTCTGTAACTCAACCACATTGATCTTGGGGTTCTTCTTTACCTTTCTCACCAAGGCTCTTCTCCCACGATTGCTTAGTTTAGCTGGACTCCATTGAAAGAGTAGAACCATAGAAAATGGACAGCATGTGAGTTCAATATGAGTCACAGCAAGGGGTCTGAATAAGTTTTTTGTCTTTAATAAAGATGGGATACAGAGTGCACATTAATGAGCATAAAAAAGAACTTTTGTTGATCTTAACAATTGGCTGCAAGGAAACAATGAAAAGGGTCTGAATACTTTCCATACCCACTGTAACTGCTGGAGTAATTTCTCTGCTATTTCTTATTTTATGTTGTTTTATTTGACTAGGTGCGATCAATTTTTTAACTTGGCCAAAGGTTAAAAGGTTATCTAGGATATGCCAATATTTTTTCGAGGGTGATATATATATATATATATATATCTTTGTGTCTACTGTTCTACTTTGTAATAAAATTCAACAAAGAATCCGGCTGTTTTAGGGGATCTTTGACTTTCGGGATTAAACATACATGCTTCTTGCGTAAGTGCTTTACATTTACCATAGGTACTATTCTGAAGGTGACCATTTCCTCAAAATTGTGTTTTAAATGTTTTTTCTTCTCTACAATTTTTTTCTAACACTCTTATATTGGCTAAAAGGTATATTTTATTTCCATTTTTTAAATTGGAGCTTTCATAGTTAAGATAACTATTTGTATCCACTTTCTTAAAATATTTGTAATAATCTGGCTTTCGTTCCTTCAAATTTCCATATCTAAAAAAGTTATTTTCCAGTTGTTAAATTCTAAAGTAAAATAAATACCCCAGGTGTTATTATTAACATATTCTACAAATGACAGAGCTTCCATTTGGACCCTTTCGAAACGAAAAGCAGGTTGTCAATATACCTTCTGTATAGATTAATATATTTTCTAAAAAATTATCCGATGTTGTATATTGACACTCCCCGTTGTTGTAAATACAAATGAAGGCCATAAGAGCAAAGTTATTTTCCAAAACCAGACTTAGAATCATTATTTGTAAGTCTTTATTATTATTTGTAAGGTTTTTACCAATAAATGAACATATCAAGTCCATAATCTTTGGACCCAATTGTCAGTGCCAATGTCTTTTTACATAATTTCCTATATATGGGGGTTGCACCCTTCACTTTTTGGATCCCTTTTTTTGCATATGTACCACCATCTAGAAGGATAATGAGACGTGGAGGCGACTCCTCGTTATACATAGTAAACAATAAGACAGTGTTGTGCCTTCCAGAACAACAAGTCCAGGTGAGCAATAGCTCAGGGATACAATTGCCACTGATATGAGCATTAAGGATAATCTTGCTATTGGAAGTACTATTTTCTATTTCTTCACATCTCTCCTATTAGAGGCACGGCACTGACAAGGGAAGGTACAGGATCACCACAGGAGCACCATTGAAAGCATGTATAAGCTCTTTTTTGTTTTCTTACCCCCCAGTTATTTGACAACCCCTTTAAGTGGCTCCCAGCTGTATTGGCAACCAATCAGCAACCCTGCTGATCACCCATCAAAGATAGAGGTGCTGTTAGTTGCACCTAGCAGGTTGACTGCTAAGGATACTGGCAGATGTCAGCTGTGTATACACTCTCTGCATATGGAGAGAGTCTGTGAGCAATAGATATTCTTAGCGGGCAAAGAGCACATCACAGAGACCCTAGACTGGGGTAAGAGATATTGAAACCAATACCAAAACTACCTGCTGGGGGGTCATCTTACGCATTACAGCATCTTACAGGACAATTTATATCAGCCAGCTAGTATTTTACCTATGATTGAGAACTTAATAACTTGAAACATTGCACTGCAAATATAAATTTATGCTGGATGGTCCAATCCTTTCTTCTCACAGTTGCAAGGGTCTTAAAAGATCTGAGGGCACTAGCCGCAATGCATCGAATGTTGCATGTTTCAGAAAACACAGGAGAGATTCCTACCTATCTAGTGATATAGAGCTCATTGTGGCCATCATACTAAAACAGATTTTATCAGTAATAGTATGTATAACATATCCATAGAATATGCAATAAATAATAGGTTGGGTCCCACCTCCTGGATCTGCATCTATCTGAAACATGGGGGGCAGGTGACCCCCTTCACACAGGTGGGCAGAATGCAGAATGCAGTAATACTCGCCTCTATCCTCAATTCATTCCCTGTCCTCTTAGTGTAAAAGTTGAGGTGTGATGATGTCACTTTATCATGCCTCCTGCTCTAGGCTGCAGTAATGAGCTGCTTGAAACAGGAGACTCAATGTAGTGATGTCATCACCTCCTGCAGATCACCTCTACAGTGCCTAAATCTATCTGGGGCTGTAGGACACAGAGTTGATATCTCACTGCGACATGTTTAAAAAGAAGGTTTAAGCATTGTAAATTGAAAATTTTGCTAATTTACATGTCTGTATTAAGGTGAATGGGACGTATTGACTTGAGGGGAGAAGACATTTTTGGGATATATTTTTAGGGAATTTTTTTAATATATATTTACCGGTATTTTCGTTTTTCTTTTTACTTTCTGCCCCTCAAACTGTAACTGAGTTCCAGATGAAAAGGGGCTACCTAGCGGTGACAATTGGTTCAATTTTGGCTAGACCCAGACCTGGACCCAGACCTGGAAATCACATGTTTAGTCAAAGTCTCTATTCTGTGAACAGAGTTGCAAGTACCACTTCTATCTTGTCCCCAAGGGTCCCCTGCAGCTAGCCTGTAGTGAGGGCCTGGACATTCGGCTGCCCAATTGATCAGTAAATATACTATGGCGTGGGCCTTAGGGACCCAGACCACCCATTTAAACATATCATACACAGTTTGAAATAGCAACTTTTCTACATCACATACATGGGCTTACTGAGACTTGTTTCTTACCACAAATAAAACATGTAGTCTTCAGGACTTCTTCTTTCTTTTGTTTCTCACTCCTTAAGTCAGCAAAGGTATCAATAATAACACCAAAAATTAGGTTCAAAACGATTATAATAACAATGAAGAAGAAGAGGAGATCATAGATCACACGAGCTGGGAACAGGGATTCCTTTTGAAAGAAAAACAAATACAAGACATAAATAAAGTCAGTTTTAGCATGTAGCAATCATTAAACTAGACTTTTACAACAACTGGTCATTTATTACTATTGTAGCTGGGTGGTGTAGGAATGTCTCTTTGGAGCAACATAGTAGGATTATGGTATGCACTTAATGGACCTGCATCTTTTTACATCCAATCTAATTAGATTAACTGCACAGAACCAAAACCAGAACAAAGTTTTTTAAAAATTAAAAGCTTTAGTGCAAAATCTATTTTGCTAGTTCTCCTATTCTGACACAAATAACTTTTTCATACTGCAGTGTAGAAAACTGTGTCATTTTTGCAAAATAAGCTGATGTTTTAATTGCTACCATTTTGGGAACTGCACAACCTATTTGTCACTTTTTATTCAAATTTATATGATTTGAAATGGGAAAAAGTGGAGATTCAACATTTAGGTGCTATTTTCTGTTCACCACTTGTAATAATGGTTTTTATATTTTGCAACCAGTCGTCCTGTCCCTGCAGCTGTAAAAACCAGGTTTCACTGTAGGGATTTTATTGGGCAGGTGATGAGAAGCCTGGCTTTAGCCACACATACCGCTTAGAATTAACACCAAAAAGTTCAATCTTCATCTCATAAGACCAGAGAATATTATTTCTCATAGTCTGGGAGTCATTCATGTGTTTTTTTTTTAAAAACTGTGTGCAAGCTTTCATATGTCTTGCACTGAGGAAAGGCTTCCGTCGGCACACTTTGCCATAAAGCCCAAACTGGTGGCGGGCTGCAGTGATAGTTAACTTTGTTGAACTTTCTCCCATCTCCCTTCTGCAACTCCGGAGCTCAGACACAGTGATCTTGGGGTTCTTCTTTACCTCTCTTTAACCAAGGCTCTTCTCCCACGATGCTCTTAGATCCTTGAGTGCTGCAGAAATTCTTTTGTAACCTTGGCCAGATCTGTGCCTTGCCACAAGTCTGTCTCTGAGCTCTATGGGCTCATGTGCTCTGACATGTACTGTAAGCTGTGAGGTCTTATATAGACAGGTGTGTGCCTTTACTCATCAAGTCCAATCAGTTTTATTAAAAACAGATGGACTCCGATGAAGGAGTAGAACCATCTCAAGGTAGATCAGAAGGAAATGGACAGCATGTGTGTTAAAATCAATGTCACAGCAAAGGGTCTGAATACTTATAACCATGTAATATTTCAGTTTTTTTGTTTAACAAATTAGCAAAAATATCAAAATTTCATTTTTTTTTTCAAAACATTTTACCAATTGGCTGCAATGAAACAAAGAGTTAAACATTTAAAGGAGTCTGAATACTTTCTGCACCCACTGTAGATTGTGTATAATGACAGTGAGACCTCTTCATACACCTGTAACCTATAACGTATAATTCCCCTCAAAATAAACTATTTGACAATAAGTTATATATACAGTATAATTAAAGATGGAATCTTTATACCATGGTGATAGCAAATTTGACTTTCTTACCTCTTTAGAAGGCTTTCTCAAAATGTCTCCCACACCTCCTCCATTTCGCAACCCATGATTAAGAACAGTAACAATGCACATGAGCAGTGTATCACAAGCTCTCTCTGTGCCATCATCCTCATCTAAAATGATTTACACATACAGAAAATATATCAGACACATCTAAAAAAATTCATAATTGATATTTACTTTAACTGTTTTGACACAGTGGGGGTCATTTACTAAGGGCCAGATTCGCGGTTTCCCGATGTGTTACCCAAATATTTCCGATTAGCGCCGATTTCCCCTGAATTGCCCCGGGATTTTGGCGCACGCGATCGGATTGTGGCACATCGGCGCTGGCATGCACGCGACGGAAATCTGGGGGCGTGGCCGAACGAAAACCCGACGGATTCGGAAAAACCGCAGCATTTAAAAAAAATAAAGTGTCGCGAAAATTGCACTTACCTTCACTCGGCCCGGCTTGGTGTAAGGGAACTTCAAGGGAACTTCTGCGCAGCAGCGCCACCTGGTGGATGTCGGAGGAACTGCCTTAATAAATCCTGGCCGGATCCGAATCCAGCACAGAGAACGCGCCGCTGGATCGCGAATGGACCGGGTAAGTAAATCTGCCCCAATATATTGTCATTTAACTTTGCAATTAGCACATAAGTTGCATTCCCATTTCACTTGACAGCTTTATATGTTTCTACAGAGTCTGCAGCTAAAGAGTGTTCATACCTCATTAAATAAGTTTCAAATATGCAGAGGAAAACTAAGAAAGGCAAAATAAAAGACACAGACGGAAAATGGAAGTATAACGTATTTGTGATTGCTGGGCTTAAAAAAATAATGCCATAACAGGTTTAGAGAAGTAATTCACCATATCACCATACAAGTATATTCACCTTCAGGATTATCAAGTATTGTTACTTCAGACGTACAGTCAGTTTGGTCCTTCCCACAATATTCTGCAAAAGAGTTTGATCCCACTGACTGAGTCATGGTAAGGGGAGCTGTGAAGGAACATAGTCATTCCAATTGATCTCATAGTTTTATAGCCCATCATCATGCATTAAATAACATTCATAAATAAAGCATTTACACTAATTGATATAAAAATCTAAATGATAATAACAGTTTCATACTATCGCTTTTCTCTTTCTCAGCAAATAGACTCTACAACTGACCCTGGGGAAGCCTATCCACTTCCATAATGAAGTCATCTTTCAAGAAAAGGAAGCCCACAATGGAGAAGAGGTAGACCAGGATCAGGGCAAGCAGGGCAGTCAAGAGGATCGATCGGCCATTTCGTGTTACACTCTTAATGACATTGAATAGTGTTTCTTCTCGATATATCAGGTCAAAAAGCTGTAGTAAGATTAAACAAGGATGCAATTAAGTCATTGTAAAATCAACAAATTAGAAATCAACCAAAACACAGTAAAGGCGGTCCCCTACTTAAGAACACTCGACTTACATACGGACCACTGGATATTGGTAATTTATTGTACTTTAGTCCTAGGCTACAATAAACAGCTATAACAGTTATCACAGGCGTCTGTAATGAAGCTTTAGTGTTTATCCTGGTTCTTATGACAATCCAACATTTTAAAAATCCAATTGTCACAGAAACCAAAAAAGTTTTGGCTGGGATTACAATGATAAAATATACAGTTCCGACTTACATACAAATTCAACTTAAGAACAAACCTACAGACCCTATCTTGTATGTAACCCGGGGACTGCCTTTATAACCTATTTATTCCTTGAAGTTATAAATAAGTTTGGCTTTAATGTGTATTTCTGCTCAGCATCCATGTGCTTCTCTCTTTTAATGACTTTGTTTGTTGCAGCTGCTTTTTAAAATCCCAAAGGCAATATCACTAGGTTTTCGAGCAGTAGACTAGGATTGCTTAATAGACAGGGCGCAAAGGAGAGGCGATGCAACTTCTTTTAAAGCATTAATGTTCAGTGTAATAAAACCTCTAAGCAGACTTTTTGCTGACCTGCATGAGAACAGCTATGATGTTGAATAGTTTCAAGTATCACTAAGTAGTTTTAGACTGGGCTTTGCACACATATACTTCTTCGTACAAAAATGTCTATACTTCTATGTCTCAAAAATGTATTCTAAACCCATAAGACTAACATTCAAACAATGGCATTCAGAGTAATATCTTTCCTCTACATAGATCACCAGTCACTTACCAAAATGCTATAAAACAGTTCATGGGCAAAGATTCCCAAAAAACTTGTAAGTATGTATGCCACATGATATAGAAACTCCATATCCATTATCATGGCCCTATAGCCACGGATGAAGGTTCCTCGATTTCCCACAAAACTTACTACAAAAACTATTTTGTTTGTCAGCTGTTAGGAATAGAAAAAAGGTTTACGTTAAAAGAGTTATAACGATGAATAAAAATAAGAACTGTAAGAAGACAAAATCTACAAAAAGAACAATACAGATGATAGATGCAGTAGATTATCTGGGAGCCACTGGGAGGCTCATATGGCTGCTATATAACACTCTATTATTACATTCTGTCTCTGACAGGTTGTGATAAAGAGCTGTATATTCACAATATACTGCAATACAGTAATATTGCAATAGATGGCATGAGTCATCAGACCCCCCTAGGGTATTTCAACCTAAAAAAGTAGTAAAAAATGAAATAAAATCATAAACATGTAAGGTATCTCCACACCCCAAAAATATAAAAATAATTATACTATGCAGTGAACCCCACAATGGACAAAACCTTCAAAATGTCCAAAAGGTTATACAGTTCTCAAAATATTATAATGAAATCCTTATCTTCCCACCAATGCCCTTTTCACTTTTAATTTTTGCTCCACTCATTTAAAAATTTCTAATTTTTTTATTTGACCTTGTTCAGAGCTGTATTAAGGCTTGTTTATGCATAGCAAATTCTACTAAATATTCCATAACATATATTGGGAAGCAAGGAAAAAAAATGTAAAAATTCTGTGAAATTGAAAAACGCATTTGTGCCATTTCCTCGTGAGCTCTGCAAGCAATGCTTTTACTGTCCGCTCTAAAGGACACATCTCCTTTATTCTTCGGGTCAATACGATCATAGGGATATCACATTCATATAGATTTAATTGTGTTTTCATAGATTTATAAAATGTAATCCCTTTGTATGAAAATAAAAACATCATATTCTGATGCTGATAACTTTTTCATACTACAAAGCATGAAGAGCTATAAAAAGTGTAAGTGTGGGGACAAGGTGTCCTTTCCATTTCTATCATTTTGAGGACTGTACAACCTATTGATCAGGTCTTTTCCATTTTTTTATGGCTAAAAAGTGGTGTTTCAGACATTTAACTGGCACATTTGCCACTGGGACATTGTTACAGATCTGTATAAATGAAAGGTCCTAGAGTCTTATATAGACACTAGGCTGTCATGTTTACAGATTCTCACTCCCAGATGATGTCCCAAGGAGCAACGGTTTGAACCAATATGACGATGCCCACCCACAATTGTGCCAACAAATTGCAGCAAACACCCATGCTGTATGGAGAGGGTTCAGCCCGGGTTTCACTTAACCCCAGTTTGCAGCAAGGGGTTAAACATTTAAGAATATTTAAACACAGTAAGAATATGTTGATGCAAAGACTTTTTTTCATTTTAAAACAACAAAACTATAAAAATATGATAGTCCCATGATCATACTAATCTGTAGAATAAAAAGGATGTCTTATCTGGACTGCATAGTTAAAGCAGAAAACAAGCCACCATACAGCTATGTGCATAGTAAAATAAAGAACTAAAATAAAGAAATAAAGAATAAAGAATCGGTATAAGAGGATGAATGATGTTGCCTCACATGGAAAACGCTTTGTAGGTATTACATTACTTGCAGATGCATTCTATATTTGTACAATTGAATTGAAAATACTAGTTGATAAACCTACAGTGCGTGTACCCAAAGTATTCAGACCTCTTTAAATTCATTTGTTTCATTGCAGCAATTTGGTAAGATAAAAAAAGTTAAGTTACTTAGGTATATAAAAAAACAAAACTGACTACTCACTATTCTGACGGCCTGGGCGGCTCCTCTTCATCTTGCATGCCGCAGGTCTACAATAGCTCCGTGGGCAGCGTCTCTTAATGCTTCACGTGATGTCAGCTGCTGCAAGAAGAGGCACTGCCCATGGAGCTGTCGTGGACCTGTGGCATGAAAATGAAGAGTAGCTGCCCAGGCCATAGGAGGGGCTGGCTATATACTAAAGGGGCTGGCAGGCTATATACTAGAGGGGCTGGCAGGATATATACTACAGGGGGTGGCTATATACTACAGGGGGCTGTGACACTCATTAAACTCATTAAACATGCTGTCCATTTCCTTCTGATATGATTCAGTTTTGTTTAACCCCTTAACGACCAGATCAGCTGTAATTTTATAAACAGCTGTGCAAATAGAGCTCTGAATAAAGCAGTTCTGCTCTCAGACACTTCTGGTAAATCTCTCCATAGACAAATGAGTGTGCCCGAGACAGAGGGTCTCTGGAATAAGAGTGCTCGAGATAGAGAGTCGCTGGAATGAGAGTGCCCGAGACAGAAGTTCGCTGGAATGAGAGTGCCCAAGACTGACAGTCACTGAAATGAGAGTGCCCGAGACAGACAGTCGATGGAATTTGAGTGCCCGAGACAGTGGGTCGCTGGAATGAGAGTGCCCAAGACCGACAGTCACTGAAATGAGAGTGCCCAAGACAGACAGTCACTGAAATGAGAGTGCCCGAGACAGACAGTCACTTGAATGAGAGTGCCCAAGACAGACTGTCACTGAAATGAGAGTGCCTAAGACAGACAGTCACTGTCTTGAATGAGGTGCCCGAGACACACAATCCCTGGAATGAGAGTGCACGAGAGCGACAGTCACTTGAATGAGAGTGCCCGAGACACACAGTCACTGGAATGAGAGTGTCCGAGACAGACAGTCACTGGAATGAGCGTGCCCGAGACAGACAGTCACTGGAATGAGAGTGCTTGAGACAGACATTCGATGGAATGAGAGTGCCCGAGATAGACAGCCACTGGAATGAGAGTGCCTGAGATAGACAGGCACTGGAATGAGAGTGCCCGAGACAGAGGGTCGCTGGAATGAGAGTGCCTGAGAAAGACAGTCACTGGAATGAGAGTGCCCAAGACAGATAGTAACTGGAATGAGAGTGCCCAAGACAGTGGGTCGCTGGAACGAGAGTGCCCAAGACCGACAGTCACTGAAATGAGAGTGCCTAAGACAGACATTCGATGGAATGACAGTGCCCGAGATAGACAGCCACTGGAATGAGAGTGCCCGAGATAGACAGCCACTGAAATGAGAGTGCCGAGACAGTGGGTCGCTGGAATGAGAATGCCCAAGAACGACAGTCACTGAAATGAGAATGCCCGAGACAGACATCCACTGGAATGAGAGTGCCTGAGACAGTGGGTCGCTGGAATGAGAGTGCTCAAGAACGACAGTCACTGAAATGAGAGTGCCCGAGACAGACAGTCACTTGAATGAGAGTGCCCAAGACAGATAGTCACTGGAATCAGAGTGCCAAAGACTGACAATCTCTGGAATGAGAGTGCCTGAGAAAGACAGTCACTGGAATGAGAGTGCCTGAGAAAGACAGTCACTGGAATGAGAGTGCCCAAGACAGATAGTAACTGGAATGAGCATGCCCAAGACAGACAGTCACTGAAATGAGAGTGCCCAAGACAGTCACTTGAATGAGAGTGACCGAGAACATAGTCAATGGAATGAGAGTGCCCGAGACAGACAGTCAATGAAATGAGAGTGCCCGAGATAGACAGCCACTGAAATGAGAGTGCCTGAGACAGACAGTCACTGGAATGAGAGTGCCCGAGACACACAGTCACTGGCATCAGAGACAGTCAGTGTCACTGACAGAGATGGTCAATGACAGAGACAGTCTGAGACAGTCTATAGATACATATAAAATATTTTTGTTAACCCATTCTATTTTGTTACAGCTAAGAGCAGTTATTTACTATCCCAGGCAATGCCAGGAGCTACAGCTAGTAGATCTAGCAAGGCATCAAGACCCCAACTAACGTTCAGAAGGGCCCCTACTCTGAAAAACATACTAGCCCCCTCGAAACTCTGCAATAAAAGAACTGACAAACCCAAACTTTGCTTGCTTCGTGAATTCAATGGTGCATATAGGTGTAATGGGGATAAATGTAAGACCTGTAAAATACTGCTACACAGGAAAAAGGAATTTACAGCAAACAATACAGGCAAGAAATTTCAGATCACCTCATTCATCAACTGCAGCTCTTTTAGAGTGCCCCTGCTCCCTACAATACATAAGCAAAACAACGCAGACTCTCGGGGAAAGAATGAATAGCCACAGAATCAAAGCATACTTTCCCAACATCTCTCCTACCTGCATCATATTGGACCCATGTCTCTGCTGTTCAATGCATTTTTAAAAAATATTTTTTTAATCAATAAAGTTCAGTGCATTTTTTTTCAATAAAGTTAAGAGCTTTTTATTTTTTTTCCAATAAAGTTCTGCACAATTTTTTTTTCTTTATATAGTCCAGCGCATCTAGACACCACCAATATACACTGTGCGTGCATCTGGTTACCCGGGACTTCCTCGCTACTATAGTAAGTACTGGCTTTCCTGTTCCGTTATCACCTAGATTCACTTACGCTTACATACATCTTCCCCCCAGGTACGTCTAGGCCGAGATTCCAGGACCTCACTATTCATCTCACTACCAATAGAAATCTCAAAGTACCCCGTTCTGCCCTGACAATTCCCTACCCTCCATATGCTTTTTTCTTTCCTCTGCCGTTCTTACCCCCACTTATTTGTGTACAATTGATCAGCCATCAGGTGCTCAAATCTTTGTTGGTCAAAGTGACCATTCACAACACCCAGGTCTAGCCAGGTAAGATTTTTTCCCGTCCTCCGTTTTTCATCTAACTATTCCCCACTTCCATCTTTTACTATCTGACTCATTTATCTATGTATGCATCCCATTACCGTCACTGCCAATTATTCTGAACACTATTTTTCCCTACTTACACTTTTCACAACATCTCCCTTATAACTTATAATGATCAATTTCTATAAAATCAATTTTCACTAATATCATTATGATGCCAGTCATTTTGTATTACTGTGACTTGTTGTCATATATTTTTATCTTTAGAATTCTTACTGTTCTTTTTGGTGTTAATTCTAAGCGATATGTGTGAAGAAAACCAGACACTGCTCATCACCTGCCAAACACAATCCCAACATTGAAACATGGTGGTGGCATCATCGTGCTATGGGGGTGGTTTCACCTGCAGGGACAGAATGACTGGCAGGAATTGAAGGAAAGATAAAGGCAGCCAAGTACAGAGATATCCTAGATCAAAACCTCTTCCAGAGTGCTCTGGACCTCAGACTAGGCCGAAGGTTCACCTTCCAACAAGGCAATAACTGTAAGCGCACAGCTAAAATAACAAAGGAGTGGCTTCAGAACAACTATGTGACCATTCTTGATTGGCCCAGCCAGAGCCCTGACCTATACCCAATTGAGCATCTCTGGAGAGACTTGAAAATGGATGTCCACCAATGTTCACCATCAAACCTGAGGGAACTGGAGAGCATTTGCAAGGAAGAATCGCAAAGGATCCGCAAATCCAGGTGTGTAAAACTTGTTGCATCATTCCCAAGAAGACTCATCAATGTACTAGCTCAAAAGGTGCTTCTACTCAATACTAAGCAAAGGCTCTGAATACTTGTGACCGTGTTTCAGTTTTTGATCTTTAATAAATTAGCAAAAATATCTACATGTCTGTCAAGAGTGTACAATAATGAACAAAAAAATTATTTTTTTGATCTTACCAATAGGCAGCAATGAAACAGAGTGAAAAATTTAAAGAAGTGTGAATACTGTCCATACCCACTGTTTATAAACAAAGAATACATGTTTCTATAAATTGAGGACTTTTAACTTGCACCTGACTTTGCAAACCTATATCAAAGTTACACTGTGCCTGAACGTATTACTAACTAAAGGCATGTGAACTCTAATATCTAAATAGCGAATAGCTAAAGCAAGAACAAGGGCAAAGTTTAAGTTTTCTTAAAATGTGTTCTTGTTTACTGTACTTTTTACTAAAATGAAGAATGTGATTCACTTACAAAATGTTATGGCACTTCCTTTTATGCACATGTAATTTTAAAAGTAAAAACATGAAGCCTTACATTCAGACCACCCAATATGTAGAGTGTTGGACCAATTCCCAGGTAATAGACAGAACGCAAAATCAATGCCACAATAAGAGGTCGCAGACCATAACGCTTTGTGAAAAGAGACATAACTGAGAAGCAAACCATGGCCCAGAAAAGAAGAGAGATTATAGGTGAATCCAATACTCCTAGGGAAAAAATATCAAAATCTTGTGTTAGGACAAAAATTATTTTTATAGTACATTATAAAAGTATTTAATCCATTTTTCTAGACAGACAACTTGTCTGCACAAAAATGCAGTGTGATATATTTGTTATAGAGCAAATGAAGTTGATCAGAGTAATATTGAGCTTAGTTAGAAAAGTTCTAGAAGATTTGCACCTTATTTGTGAAAATCTTGCTAGTTCTATACTTAGCCTAAATAAGTGGTCCTACTTTATGACTAACAATCATTTCAGTATGTGTGCTCATAGATTAAAGCCAGAGAAGCAAATTCCCTGCATATTTTAAGTTACGGTATCTGTCCCACAATTCATCTGGCCAATGATAAAGTTGTTAAATCAAAGTCCTCACTATTCCACTCCCTGTGCAGATCATAGTTAAGAGGAAAAAGAAAGCTATACACTGTTCAACTTCCTGTTAAAAAGACAGCATTGGAACCTGGAGCGGTCAGTGGATATGATATTATAATCTAGCAATCCCTCTTCCCTGCTCTAGGAAGCCAGTGATGCAAACATTATTCCAAGCCTTGGATAACAAGCAGTAGAGGGGGACATCTCCAGTAACTAAATAAAGGGGATTTGAAGACTCAAGTGCTATAAATGATATATTAAATGATATGTCTATTCTGTATGGATCTGATGTAATAAAACTAGTGTAATTAAACAACTTACCCATAGAAGTACCTTCTACGTATGGATAGAAAAAGGCTATAATTAGGTTAATGAAAACGGCCAGGTTGAAGGAAATAGTTCCCCAAAGAGTCATTCTACGTGAAAACCAGTATATCAATGGCATACCTGAAAAATATCCACAAACGACACAAAAGAATATTAGATTATGTACATAAATCAATCAATCATAGTTTGTACTCTAAGGCCATGTTATATGCATATCTATTTCATTTCTTCTCCCTCTTTCTCTAGAATGTACCTGTGCAGTTCATGTAGTTGGTGCACAGAAAGATATGCATTTACAGTGTGAAAATTTTGGCACAGTGGTAGTGGTGCCGCTATCGGTGAAACCTCTACTGTGTGTGTAAATACTGTAGTAAACAAAAGCGTACAGGTGTATTCCTTTGTAGAATGGATAGTTAAATTAATTATTAAAAAATTTTAAATAATAATTAAATTTACCAGCAGGAGAATATGTGACCAATATTGGCCACGATAACCTTTATGATTATGGTATTTTGTCTAAAAATGTTGCTGATTTCGGTCAGAATTGCCTTAACTAAATAAAGGCATAAATGCCGACAGTGTGTGACAATTGTTTTATTTTCATCTTTTTTTTATAGCAAAAGACATCTTGGGCCAAGTGCTGAAACCCAGGGGCGTAACTAGAATTGAATGGGCCCCATAGAAAACATCAAAATTAAAATTAATTTAGTGCCCTAACCCACCCCTTAATTGCCCCCAAATAGCATTAATGCCCCACATTTGTTTAGATCCTATGAATTTGATAATAACATACTTTCTGTATCAATTATCACGCTTTTTTAGATCTCTGCTTGCGGTCATTCACTATTTACTTCCAGTGGATAAAAAAAAAAAAAAATCAGTCCATGGTCATGTGATGTCACAGTAATCAGTGCCATTTGATATAACAAACCATGCACCAATGTGGTATCACGTGACCAAGAACATATTTCTATTCACTGGAATAGGCAAAGAGTGACAGCAAGCAGATATCTAGAAAATCATAAAATAGAAGCAGAAAGGGTATTGGAAATTATTTCATACAGGGGTGGATAAGACTGCCCTGGGCCCTGGGCTGTATGAATATTATTGCCCCTATATGTCTGGATTCACTTAATGCGTCCCTTCTGCCTGTTTTGTCTTTCAATCTGTGGTTTCAGGACCTTTGGACCTTCATAGGTGCTGAAATGTCTCTTGTATACATGTATATTGAGAACAGGAACAGATGTGTAAGGATTACATGGGTGAATGTTCTTCTCTGTACAAAGAGGTTTTGGTGGCCATGGGCCCTCTAGAAGGCTTGGCATCCGGGCTACTGCCCACACCGCCAATATTATAGTCAACTACTGATTTCAACATACAAATGTTTAGCACTAATTAGGTGAAACTAGAAAACCCATCCATGTTTACACACAGTTTTATTCCTTCTTTGTAAGTATTCATTGGGAGGATTCCCAAAACATCCTTACAACAGATGCAGACCAGAGACCTCCACATAAGTCAATGGATCCACAGAAAAGACGGACTGCACACAGATGACATGCTTATGTGGTTTGTTTTTTCTCAGCTTTGCTAGGCAACCAACTAGGCTGGGCAAAAAGTAGATTAGAAACATATCTGTTTTTTTTGCAGATGTGAATAAAACAAATGCAGATACAATACGGGCTGAAACCGAACATCACACGTCTGCAGTTTTTTTGGATAAGCAGCAGACATGCCTGTGTGAATAAGCCCTAAAGATAGCTACATAACTGAAGGATCACTCAAGGCGTATGATTAGCAGAGGCCACAGATAGATGCCATACAGCAACATTTGTTTCCTCCAGACGTATTCCTTTTTTCCCAGGAAGCAGAATAACATAGTGCGGTCTACTACAATTTTTCAACCAATGTATCCTGCTGTATGCAACATATACTGAGAAGATGGTGGCTCAAAAGATGCCTCCATCTGCCCGTCTATGTCTATGAACATATTCAGTTTGTACGTCAGGAGATTTCCTGGCATGTATGCTGAACATGCCAAAAAAACAAATGTGGTAACCCTTCCTCAGGGTGCTTTCCCGCGTGGCGTTTTTCTCACAATTTTAAACGCACCCAAAACAAAAGTGGGAGGGGGGTCTGCCTGAAACACATGCGTTTTATTGCAAACGCCCTCCCACTTTCGCTTTGGATGCGTTTAGAAACGCAAGAAAAATGCCACGTGGGAAGGCACCCTCAGGGCGCGTTCACACGTTGCGTTTTGACCTGCGTTTTCATTGCGTTTGAAACGCATATACAACAGCTGAGGAGAGGTGATTTGCCTAATTACATCACTGTTAACGTTTCCGTTTACAAAACGCATTGTAAACGCAATGTTAACGCATGCGTTAACGACGCGTTAACGCATGCGTTTTGTTAACGCATGCGTTAACATTGTGTTTACAAACGTAAACGGTAATGTAATTAGGCAAATCACCTCTTATCAGCTGTTGTATATGCATTTCAAACGCAATGAAAACGCAACCAAAACGCAACGTGTGAACGCGCCCTCACGCTGCAACTTGAATTATGCAAAATGCAATTGAAATGCAAGGGGCACATGTTAAAGAGATCCTCTCTATGTTTTCAAGTCCTTTCATGCTTCTCTATTCCATGTCTCCCTCTTCACCCTCTCCCCACTCATTTGGGGACCGAAGTGTCTGTGTCTGCATTGGCTTTGTTACCAACCTGCTCTCGGAAAGAAGATACACATGTAATACTATGGAGCTGTTCAGATACATTTCTGGTGCTGAGACCATTTTTGTGTTTTGTCTCCCTGCTAGACAAAATTTCTTTTGGTCTACTTTTCGCCAGTTTACAGCACCCAAAAGTGGCTGCGACACATATTAATTGTGTCTGAGTCTCCACTCTGCCAAAGCCATGCCCCTTTTCAGCGAAGAGACGGATAAGGCGGAAAAAGGAATTTTTTCTGCCGCCACCAGCTTTATAAATAGGTCGGAGAGCAGAACATGCGGGGAGAGCGCCACAAAACTGGCGGAAATGCCATAGTAAATGTCCCCCATCGACTACAACACAGGGGTGTGAGAGGGTTAATCATGGGAGTGAGGAGGCTTGCTCTGCAGCTGACACACAGAAACTGCTGAGTGGGGGTGGGGCTGGCAGTGTGCAGGCAGCCTCAGCTCCAGAAGCTTGAAGAGAGGCTGAGCGTGCAGCAGGTAATAGCGGCTGAAAACTGAGGCTTTGCCTGACCTTAGTACTGTGGCTTGCAGCCAGTTATTCACATGTATGAGCTGCTGCAACTCTCTAACTGCTACAGCTGCTATGGTGGTGGTTCTGCCACTGCTTAAACCACACAACTTGTTTACTTTGACAAAGCATATTAAGTGCTTATCTTAGAAAGGCATACTTCGCAGTTTCTTCTGCCACTCCATCTCATTATGTAGGAAAGATGACTGGTCAAAGAAATCGCTAACTTTGCTGCCCTGCTCATCCTGCTCTGTTGTAGTGAATACTCGGTGCTTTGTCTCTTCTGTGAGGAACTTGCAGATATTAGGAACAGGAAACACAATTTGTTCCATGCTTCGGTCTGAACGCACAATCTGTGGACAGCAAACAAATAACATTCAAAAGTCACCTCCTGAAAATATTTTTGCAATTGGCAATGTGTAAAATTGGAAAGGAGTTGAGCGTGTTGCTGCTGCCTGAGGCAAAACCTCAGCTCCATCTTTCTCACAATTTATACAATGAATTATTTTCACTTTAACACACCTGAAACCTTCCCTATTATTAAATTTCCTGTGTAAACCTGATATTTGATCACTTGGCAACAATAAATATTCATAATCTGCCATAACTTGCGTCACTTTGCACCACATCTATTAGGCCAGCGGCACACAAGGCGTTTTGAACCTGGTTTTGGGCAGTTTTTAAGCAGTCCGTAAAAAACGCATTTGGTTTTTGACCAGTTTTACCGATTATCTTCATTAAAACGGGTCAAAAACGCATGCTTTTTTTAACGGACTGCTTAAAAACGGCCCAAAAACGGGCTCAAACGCCACGTGGTGTTTTGAACCCGTTTTTAGTCATGCGTTTTCAGTCCGTAAAAAAACGCATGCGTTCTTGTCCGTTTTTAGTTAAGATAATAGGGAAAACCGGACAAAAACCGCATGTGTATTTGTTATTAAAACCCATGCTTTTTTAACGGATTGAAAACGCATGACTAAAAATGGGTTCAAAATGCCACGTGTGCCACCACGCTTGAGGGAGCAGTCACACTGTACGTTTTGGTTGCGTTTTACAACAGCTGAGACTAGGTGATTTTCCTAATTACATTACTGTTAACATTTGCATTTACATAATGCAATGTAAACGCAGTGTTAACACATGCGTTAATGCTTTAGGGTTGTTAACGCTTTGTTAATACATGTCTTAACATCGCATAAACGCAAATGTTAATAGCAATATAATTAGGCAAATCACTATATTTTCAAAACGCATTAAAATTACAACCAAAACGCACCGTGTGACCGCGCCCTAAGAGTTTCAGACAGTTTTAGACACTTGCGACTGAAGCAACAAGAGAGACCTATCCTCAGGAAAAGTGGCATTGTCTAATTTGTGACAAAAAAGCACCAAAATCTGAAGGATTTTTCTGGTGAACTAAGCCAACTAGTAGGAGGTGCAAACTATGACCAGTCTTGAACTACACCATATATAACATTCAGCATCAGAAACTGACAAATCTATCACTAAGTAGAATTCTTACCTCAATCTGTGCAGTATGTTTAGCATAATATAACAGAGGATCTTCTTTTTCTTCCTCTACTGGGGCAGTTTTTGACTTCAACATTTGGGTCAGCTGTTTATTATTTAGGCTCAGCTGCAAATAAAATATCCAACAAAAAATTTTAATACACAGGGCATTCTACATTCTGCCTTCAAATCCCAGGCTGGAAGGGAGCACACTTCACTTCAGATTTAATATAATTCCCAAATTGTGTTTGGATGTTTCACAGAAGCTGAGATCCATATCCACTGTTAAAGTTGGAGTCGAAAATAGAAAGTTGTATATAAAAATCACATTTTGTACTACATTTACATGTTGTGTTTGCATTGCGTTCAGGAATGCAATGCAAATGTAAGTAGATGTGTCTCAGCCCAATTGCGATCAGCCCCGCCCACATGCATTTGAATTGCGTTTCTACACACAATGCAAACACAAAGTTTTAATGCAGCCTGATATATTAAAAGTGAAGATTGTCCTGTTTAATATGACATCTAGATTTTGTTTCTAGGTGCAGGGTTCAGGAGATGTAGCTGTTTGAATCTGGCCACTGTTAATGACGTTTAGAAACTGGTTATGTGAAATTGTGACGCATATAGTCCTAAGGGCGCGTTCACACGTTGCGTTTTGGTTGCGTTTTCATTGCGTTTGGAACGCATATACAACAGCTGATGTGAGGTAATTTGCCTAATTACATTACCGTTTACGTTTGTAAACGCAGTGTTAACGCATGCGTTAACAAAACGCATGCGTTAACGCTTTGTTAACGCATGCGTTAACATCGCGTTTACGATGCGTTTTGTTAACGCATGCGTTAACAGTGATGAAATGAGGCAAATCACCTCTCCTCAGCTGTTGTATATGCGTTTCAAACGCAATGAAAACGCAGGTCAAAACGCAACGTGTGAACGCGCCCTCAGGGTGAAGACACACATGGCGTTTTTGGGCCGTTTTTGGGCCGTTTTTACGAAGTGCGTTTTCAGATCGTTAAAAAACGCATCCGTTTTTTAAAAACGCATGCGTTTTTTGAAAACGCATGCGTTTTTGTCAGTTTTTCCGAAATTGCGCAATGAAAAACAGACAAAAACGCATGCGTTTTCAAAAAACGCATGCGTTTTTAAAAAACGGATGCGTTTTTAAAAAACGCATGCGTTTTTAAAAAACGGATGCGTTTTTTAACACATGCGTTTTTAACACATGCGTTTTTAACGCACGGCCCAAAAACGGCCCAAAAACGCCATGTGTGTCTTCACCCTAAGGCAGTTGTAAAGGGATTAATAATTCACTACTACAATTTATCTGTACACACAATATAAATGCATCTGCACTTATAATATGTGTATCGCAATAGATACACAGAGTACAAATTACTATGAATTTTTTAAATACTTGACAAGTTTTACCAACAACTTCACTCGCAGGATGCAAAACATTCCAATAGCTCGTTAAGTAATGTGCACTCTTTTGAACTATTACAATAAATTGTACCAGCATAGTGCTGTGTAATGTTCAAGGTTTGTAAATAAATCTACCTGAATTATTGATGTTAATTTCTCTTTACAAACCAACAAAACCATTTTAATCCTTTGTTAACAGTAAATAATTTAACATTGGCAAATTTCATTAATTGTTTTTTTTAACTGTGTAATAACTTCTCAGGGTTGTGGTTGATTTGCCTCATAAAAACGATAGCAAACAGCATTTCAGTTGAAAAATCAGATATAGGGCAGGAATAGCACATTAAAATGCATGGCACATCAAAGATGAACATTTCCTTTAAGTTTACATGCTCTTTCATTTTAAATGTGTGTTTCACATAGACACTAAATGTCTATGCCTGTAGAGCAATAATGACATTTTTTATATATAGCCATGGTTAATCCTATAGATCAACCTACAGAAATGGAATATACCTGAAAAATGTGGTTCTGATAAATATTAGCAATTGGACTACCGCAAATAATAAGTTAATAAATCAAATGAACTTTGTAAATTCAATTACACAAATATGCAACAAGAATCCTGTCTGCTTTTTAAACAAGTGTATTTGTAAATGAATAGTGAGAAGGATAAATCACAGAGAAATAGAGGGAAGTGGAGTGGCAAAGCATTTTTTGGCATTTTTTTTCATCTACACCTTTCAAAAGACTTCAAAATTTCATCCGCCCTTGGTGAATCAGGGACTTCTAATTCATATCCGAGTATGAGGGCTTTGAGACAGACATTGTTCATCACGTCTGTGATTCACTGATTTTCTCGGTTGCCTTACCGAGCCATTGTTTTCAATGGTTTTAACATTTCAGCTGTTTTCCACTGATCCATTGGCCGTGAAAAAAATTTTGAAACCTGTCCAATTTTTTTCATGGATGCGGATCATGGAAGGCAAAAGAATGAATTATGAGGCTGGGAAAACAAATATTCTGTGTTTTAAGCAATGTTAAACCTTCAGTATTTTTTTGTGGACGCGGACCAAAAACAGTTGCAACACGTAACAATGCGCAACAGACAAACCACATACACACAAATGTGTGAATCCAGCCTGACTGGGTCCAAATAGAACATGAATATGGGGGGCAGCTGATAACAATAGGTGGCTACTAAGTCAGATTGATACTACTTAACACATCACAGACAAAAAGAACTAGTATTACCATAGTAGAGATGCTCTCTTCTTCCTCTTGAATTCTATGGATAGGCTTCAAAAGTTGCTGGAGATGCCTGTTGTGACGTGCTAGCTACAAAAAAAATATTATGAAACATTTCAGCACAGTTCTCCATACAGAATGGATTGAGCAGCTTGGGGAACATGAAACAGATACAAAATTGTGAACATGCATATGATTAATGATTTATCCCCTGTTAGGGCTTATTCACTCTGCCGTCTGCGGGACCGTACATGCGGCCGCATGTATGTCCCCATAGACGGCAATAGCGGCATGGCCGGGATCCGGTGCCACACACTGCAAAAAGATAGAGCATGCTCTATCTTTCGGCGTGTGTGCGGTCGTGCGCCGCTATTCTCTATGGAGGGAGGAGGGGTCACCTCCTCCTCCTCTCCAGCACACGGCGGGCATACTGCGTGTGAATGTACCCTTAAGGTAATTTGGGGACTGCTTTATCATATAAGCGGGACAGAACTTAGGACTTTCACTACCCCTGAGGAAGTCACAGTGGCATGACGTAACGCGTGGGGTACCTCACCCACATCCTACTCTCTTTCCCTCCCTCTGCCTAATCTGCCACACTTGTGCAGGATTGTGGCACATTTTAATTGATTTTACCTTGTATGTGTCCCGTTGTCTATCATTTTTACTAATAAAATATATTTTGTATGGGCCACATATTTGCATCACTTTCTTTCTTGTGTATATTTTTTGTCTCTAGTCCTACTGCCACCACAGTATAGGATAAATACTTTACAGTAAAGACCTTCTCATGACATGAACTTCTGTTATCAGAAGGTCCTAAATGTATAATGCTTGTCAATGTGTAGCACAATAGTTACGATAGTTACGACTAGTATTACAAACTAGGGTACTCAAACTGCCAACTTGTAGTACCTGTCTGGAACCACTGACCTTATTTTGGAAACTACTATGCTGAGTATGTTGACCCTATAAATAAATTCACATTGGTTTGAGCAAATGGAAAATTGCTATTTTGCAGAAATACATTTTATTGCCCACATAATGCCATAAATTCAGTTCTGAATCTATTATGCGGTGTTTCCACCCTTAGATGTGGCCATCTGTTGCACCATCATTGTGGTACATAGGAACCCACCCAATTAACTGCCATTTGGGTTATCCCTGGTGAACTGTGTCTTTATAGATACAAGTAGGGAAGAACATCTTATAACCCCCCCCCAAAAAAAACAACATTTTTGGTAGTTTGTAAAAGTTTCAGCAGTACATTTCATTTTTCACTAACTAAAGAGTCACTATTGGTGCCTTTTCCATTGGAAATGTAAAACCTGGGGTGGTCGTCTCACACTAATGGAGATGCCAGTATAAAGGTTTTGTTTCCGTTTCAGTATACAGGCTCTGGAATTTTTATTTTTTCGTAATGCAGACATATGAGGATGTTTGGGGTGGAGCAAGCAGCATGACGTGATACGTCCCTGCCGCGGGCGTGCTCCTCGTTCTCCGCTGCAACTATGGTGGTGTGTCTGTGACGGGCTGCGTAACAGTAGCCAGAATTTTTTTCCCCGGCCTCCTTGACCTGATGCAGCCGTGAAGATCCGGGCACCTGGGAGCATCGCGTGGCAGGCACGTCCCGTGTTGCCAGCGGCTCCATCTTCATCGTAGGAATTTGGAAGTGTGATACGTGAGGGAGCCGTGGAGATCAGAGTACGAGGAGGTGACGCTTGAGAGGCGCTCCCCTTGTTGCCGATGGTGGTGATGCAACTTGTCGCGGAAGGGAGCCCAAAAGGGAAAACTCTGTGGCCCACACGTCGGCTGGTCGCAATGGGAGTCGCTGGTGGCTGCTGGGGGTGGCCTGAGGCGAGTGGATCCCTGGGCTCAGTGAAGAAGGGGGAGCCTCCGGTAAAAGACATACTGATGTCCTGAATTGTGACCAAGCGCTGTGGGAAGCCAAAAAAGACGAATGTTCCTGCACAGAGGTGGTGAGATATAAAACCCTGGGTCTAGAATCCGGATTCCATAATTTGTTACTACCTAATCTTGCTGTTCTTCTTCTCTTTATGTGAACCTGGCTAATGATAATGCTGCCTCTCTGTATCTTAAGAATTTGAGGACTTTTATCTAACATCTTACTAATACATACTTGGTGCTTTACTAATACATGCTTGGCTCTTTGAGTTATATTCTAGATTTGGAACGAGACTTTTTCTGAGGATCGACTGAATTTCCTACTAACTTGATTGCTTTACTGTTAACAAGACGGATGTTTCATCATTAACTTTCTTTGGCCCTCCTGGCCATAACTTGCATTAATACTTGTATATGGCCTCTATTTACCCGTTCAGAGGCTATATAGACAAACAGGCTATATAGACCCGATATTGCATTATTCGGTCGGTTCCATCATCTTGTGTATTTGGACCTTACTAATCCCTTTACAGTTTACTCAGATAAGATCTATATTGAAACTTTTTGTCTGCCATACTATTGTGTGTACAAGGTGCCTACTAACCCACCCATAGGCCTTACAAATAGAATGGAATTTGGATCACACTATTTGTGGTCCTTAACTTATGTATAGCTTGTGGGTGCCTTCGGTGTTAACTCTTGCAGGTCCGCAAAGTCTGAACTTAGATTATTCTGTGTTTAGATTTTCTACTAACTCTATTTCTTCAGCTTTGGGTTATCTTTCTAATACTCTGTAACCCCTTTTTACTGCTGAGTATTTGGTGTACTAACATTTAGCACGATTGTTAGGTGCTTTCCTTTTAGGAGGATAATTTTGAATAGTCTGCATGGGTTAGGGGATTTAAGTATTATCTCTGGTAATATTCCCTTTGGGTTGTTGGAATAGAACATCAGAATTTACTGCTGATTTCACACCCCCTGTATAGTCTAGTTGTAAAGAGTACATATTGTGTGACATAGTCGAATTCTCACAGTATATGTGGTTTTTTGGGGTATTTGTAGAGCATACAAAATGGGGCCAAAAGGTACAGGTGTAAGGAGGAAATCCCTTGGAACATCCCCGCAGAAAGATAAAAACTGTGGAAAAGCTGTTGGTCATAATAAATTGGACAAAATATGGAGTTCTCCCCCAAGTAAGACCAGAGCAGAACAGAAGTGTGGTGCAAATGAGCCATTAATATTAACTACAAAGAATACTGGGTCAAAATTCACCCCTCTGGAAGTGGAAGAAAACCCGAATGAAAAGGGGGGGAAGTTCAGATGGGTAGTAAATTCTCAAGGAAATTCTGGATTCCATTAAAAAATGTAATTCAGATTTAGTTGAACAATTGGGGGCAGTCAGGTGTGATATTTCATTGCTGAGACAGTACCTAAATAAAATTTGAGTGAACCAAAAGGTCACTGATGAAAGGGTCTGCAAGCTAGAAAAAGATACTATTTTACATGATGACATGTTCGTCTAGCAAGGTGATTTAAAAAATGTTGTGTAAATGAATAATTCCAATGCTTTTTAAGTGTCTGTGGGGGAAGGGGAGGCAGTTTCAATGAAAATTGTTTGCAGCGGTGAGCTGACATAAGTGGGGGGAGGTAGCAGGGGATAGACTGGGCAAGGGGGAGGTTGATAAGTGAGAAAGAGGTTGGAGGTATTGAAGAGAAGATGACTTGTGCCATTTAACTGGATCCTCCAACACTCCCCAGGTATTCACCACATGCTGCTGGCAGGGAGCTAGGTAATGTTAAATAACCGGTTAAAAAGCACTGGGATTATTCAGATGCACCACAAAAGCATTTTTGAAACCAACATGCCAGAGGCTATTGGAACATTTCATAATATAAAATTACATTCCTAATGACAGGTTCCCTTTTATAAATACCCCCACTGTGTTTAATGACCTAAAAATGTATTTGTCTTACCTGCAAAGCAAGAATGTAAATGTTATGTCCAACTTCACGAGGTGAAACATCAGAGTCGTCTCCTTCATCTTCCTGATAAAAAGCCTTCTTGATAACATCCACCTTAATAAAACATATCAACCTTTACATTACAATATTGATCTGGATACTATACATTTAGTTCATGCCCACAATATATTTTACATACTGTCATAGTTGTGCATAATATACTATAAAGCTGGCACTTCTAGGACTAGAATAAATTATAATTTATCTAGGAATATTCTCAAAATTTTACGCATACAAGAAAAAGTATCCTGTCCTAATGTAATAAACTAGGAACAATATGAAATTTCAAATAAAATTATATTAATAAATATCACTGGTACAATAATAACAGTCTGTCCAACTTGGCACTTGAAATCAATGCCTGTCTCTGGTTGGATTTCAGCTATAAAATTCACTATCTATTAAAACTGATGTGTCTGCACCCATATCCACCAAATGGGCCACAAAATGATAAAAAGTTGCAATTTCTTTTGGTGTGCAACACACATTTCTATTTTTTTGTACTCCGGAAAGCTGATATACAGCTTATAATAAATTGACTACAAGAAGCTCAATAACATACATGAATCTAATAACTGTTAGTGTGTAATTAGTTTTGCAGATGAATTTATAAAGTGTCATTTACATTTCCAAACACTTTAAAATATGACCTAAAACATAATGGGGCACATTTACTTACCCGTCCCGTCACGGTCCCCGAGGTGCGACGAGGATTCGGAGCTGCCGCAATACACTAAGATCGTGCGTCCAATTTCCTGCATGTGTCGCTTCCCCGCTCAGGTCCGCCGGAGTTCACCTTCTTCTTCCAGGTGCATTTAAGTGCATGGCTTGTGACACAATTTTGAATGTTAAATCCAGTGCTCAGTTTGAATCAGTAGGGTTGTCCGGCGGGCACACCCCCAATTTGTGTCGCATGAAAGTCGGCGCGAATGCGGCAAAATCCAATTGCGTGCACCAAAAAAACAAGTTAAATGCAGCGCTAAACGGAAAAAGTCGGGAAACCCAACGAAAATGCGTTCCGCGGACCGTAAATGTGCCCCAATATTTTTAAAGAATTTTTGACAGAAACTGTTAACAATTCAGTTATAAACCTATACAATATGTATTGTTTCTTTTGTGCATGGAATTATTCTATTTAACCCCTAAAAGACCAGGCCCTTTTTCATTTTTGAGTTTTCATTTTTCACTTCCCACCTTCAAAAATCTATAACTTATTTATTCTTGCATGTCAAGAGCAGTGTGAGGGTTTATTTTCTGCATAACAAAATGCACTTCATAGTGAAAGTAATAAATATTCCATGTTGTGTACTGTAAGTGGGTAAATAATTCCAAATGCAGTGAAATTGGTGAAAAAAACGCATTTGCGCCATATTTTTTTGGACTCTTATTTTACGGCTTTCACTGTGCACCCCAAATAGCACGTCTCCTTTATTCTTTGGGTTGGTACGATCACAGCGATATTTATATATGTTTTATTATGTTTTCATACATTTACAAAACTTAAAACCTCCTGTACAAAAAGAAAAATCTATCCCCATCTGGGCAATTACATTTAATTGAATTCATTTGCCGTATGTAAACATTTCTTAAATTGGATGTTATTAAAAAAAATGTTTCTGTGTGAAGATAATTTCTCATAAATGTAGTCATGTTGTCCCTTAGAAACGAGATAGCTTCTTCAGATACGGCCACCTCTGCTGTAGGGATTGCACAAAGAAACAAAAGGCTTTTGTATATGAAATGTCTGGGAGTTACTGCCTAACACCACAGCCATCCTGTGGTAATGATTGCTGAATCCAGGAAGTCAGGCAGAGCTCAATAGCGCATGTCTGGCCACTGCTGCCAGAGTGCAGGGTGGTCGTATCCGAGGAATCTATCTAGTTTTTAAGGGACAGAATGACTACATTTATGGAAATTATCTTCACACAGGAACATATTTTTTAATAACATGCAATTGAAGAAATGTTTACATATGGCAAATGAATTCATTTAAATGTAAATGCCCAGATGGGAATACCCCTTTAAGCGTACAGATATTTGTGTGGTGTCATTTTTTGCAAGATGAGATGACGTTTTCAATGCTTTTGAGGACTGTACAGCCTTTTAATCACTTTTTATACATTTTTTAATATTTTGCAAAATGGCGAGAAAGTATTATTTTCGACTTAGGCCGTTATTTTGCATTGCTGGGTTAAACGCTGGGAATAACCGTTACTATATTTTAATATATTGGACAATTTGGGACGCGGTGATACCTAGCATGTTTATGATTTTTTACTGTTTATATATATTTATATCAGTTCTGGGGAACTTTTAGGATAATTTGTTTTTTAACACTAACTGTCATGGTAACAGATCGCTGCTCCCCAATGACATTGCAGGGAGTGACGGTCAAAGAGAAAGCACACATGCGGAGGAAGCAATCGCAAGGCTTAGCACCCAAATCGTTGCTAGCAACGATCATGGGTGTGTTACTAGTGGGTATTTGCTGCAATATGCAGCAAATGCTCACAGGCTATGGAAAGGGCTCAGCCTCTGAGCCTTTTCCGAACAACTGCAGCTGACATTTGACGTCCATCATTAAAAAATCAGGGGAACTTACTCTATGTCTGTGGTAATCTTCTTACATCTGCTATCCATGCTATCCTTCCTTGTAAAATTTACTTTTACAATTATGCTAATGAGCCTGCTGTGTTCGATTAATTGGTAGAGTTCCTTTAAAGTGAGCTATGTAGAGAATGGCTGGTAATGAGTTACTCATATAACTGCTGGGATCGCGATAGCAGGGATCCTAGCTGTTTAACTATTTAGTCAAGCTTGACCGTGGAATCTATAGGGCTCCTAGATATGCCCCCGACACGATTACCCCCTGTGCTGGTTACTATTATTTTTGTGCATCCAACCAAACAAAAAAAGCTATCAAAAGTGATCAAGATGTCACATTTACACCACAAAGATTCCAATAAAAAGTACAACTCATAAAAAATAAGCCCTAATTCAGCTCAATCAACAAAAAAATCGGTGCTGAAAGTCTCCAAGGCAGCCACAGGGTCTGATGAAGGATCCCTAGACTATCTTCAGCAGCTGAAAAAAATTATTAAGGTGAAACAGTAAAAAATAATAAAACACATTTTAGGATTTTTGTGCATCCAAGCAAACAAAAAAGCAATAAAAAATTTACGAAATGTCATATTTACACCACAATGATTCCAATAAAAATTATTTATTGGACACAAAAAATAAACACTAATATAGCTCAATCAATAAAAAAAAATCATAATGTTATGCCACTTGTTGATGTTGATGCTAAAGCAAGTGATTTCTTTCCCCCCTCTGCATGTGCTGTCACTGCCCGCCTTCCTCCGTAGCTATTAGCCCTCCCTCCGCATGCTCTGCTGTGGGCTGCCCTCATCTGTGACCGGAGGCCCTTTCTCCGCACCTGCTCCTGCCGGCCTGCCTCAATCTGTGGCCAGCGGCTCTCCCTCCGCACCTGCTGCTGGTGCCGGCCTGCCTTCATCCATGACGGGGGGATCTCCCTCCGCACCTGCTGCCGCCGACACGCCTTCATCCATGACCCGCGGTTCTCCCTCTGCACCTGCTGCTGCCGGTCCTCCATCCATCCAGCTTGCTTTATCAATGATCCTATTCCCGGTCACTCGCCCTCTGAACGGGAGGACACCGCCTGACCTGTGGCCACATGCTTGCCTGCTTCATCGGTGGCCAACCTGCTCCTACAGCCTCCAGCCCACCAGCACAGCAAAATCTGCAGCCAAACTTCACCTGCCAGCATGCACGTAAATGTAAGTATCTTGTATCTCTGGATATGTGTGTTTCCGTTTGTATACAACATAATATGCAACCTCCCACAAAAGTAAGGCCTTTATTCCAGGGGAGCCCTGGCTGAGGCCTGTGGGAGGGGTCTTATTTACGGAAAAAAGCGGAAAGGCTACGCTCGCCCTGTATGGCAGATTATACCTGCTGCTAAATCAGTGGCAGATAAAATCTGCTGGATTAAAACATTTTTCTGCACAGATTTCACCTCAATATGCTAAGATTAGATCAGATTAGAGTTCCGCCAAAAGATAGGACACTGCTATAAATTAAATAGCTTTAAACATATTGTATGGCTCTCGCAGAATTATATTTTAAAATATGTGGCGCTTATGGCTTTCTCAGACAAAAAGATTCCTGACCCCTCTGATATATTGCAGCAGCGACACAAATTACACTTCTTAATTACATGTGCAAGTAGTTTGCACTGAAAACAACATGCAAAGTCAGACAGAAAACTTTTGCAGGGGCTTTAATAAATGTGGACGATAGGGTTCAGTGTACAGTGCAGGACACTCATAAGCCTCAAGAATAAAAGGCTAGTTTGGACATTGTGAGCTCTGGAAGAAAATTCTTTGGACAGATAAACCTCTACCAGAATGATGACTTAAAAAAGTATGGTGAAGGCGTGGTGCAGCTCATGATCTAAAGCATACCACATCATCTCTATAGCACAGCAGAGGTAGTGTGATGGCTTAGGCATGCATAGCTGTTTATTGATGAAGTGACACAGGAAAGAAACATCTGAATTATGAGGTATTCATAGACACACTGGGGCACATTTACTTACCCATCCTGCGCGATCCCCAAAAGTGCATTGTCTGACTGGAATGCACTCTGCTGCGATTCACAAAGATCATGCACCCGATATCCTGCATCTGTCTCTTCCCCACTCAGGTCCGCCGGAGTTCACCTTCATCTTCCTGGTGTATGTAAGTGCATTGTCTTGCGACACAATTTGAATCTTAAATCCCGCGCTGCGAATCAGTCGCAGCGTCCGACAGCCCGCCCCCCGATTTCTGACGCATGAAAGCTGTGCCACAATCTGATCACGTGCAACAAAATCCCTGTCACATCGGTGCCAATCCCGAAAATTTTGAAAATCCGACGAAAGTGTGATCCGCGGACCCTTAGTAAATAAGGCCAAATGCTGCCAAACTGATCGGTCAGCCTTTCATAATACAGATGACACAAAACATAAAGCCAAAGCAGCCCACAAGTTTATTAACCCCTTAATGACCGCCCTATCGGGTTTTTACGGCGGTCATTAAGGGTACTTCTTCTGATGCGACGCCTTTCTACGGCGGCGCATCAGAAGAAGTTTTCGGGACACCGGGTCTCGCTGGTGCCGGTGTCGGGCTTTGATATCACAGCCCAGACCCGGCACTAACACCCGGGATCGGAAAAACTCCGATCCTGGGTGTTTAACCCCTTGCACGCCGCGGTCAAGCATGACCGCGGCGTGCAAGTGTGTCCCCCGTGGATCGGACCCCCCGGTGTGCTTACCGGGGGATCCGATCCCTCCTGCCGCTGCCCCGGGTTCTCTAAAGTCATGCGCCGATGTTCACTAGCTGTCGCTGCTGCGCTGAAGTCCGCCGGAATTCACCTCCTCCGTTATGCGAGTGCAATTTTTGCAACACAATTTTTTTTCTAAATTCCGCGGTTTTTCAGAATCTGTCGGGTTTTCTGACGGCCAAGCCCCCCGATTTCTGTTGTGTGAAAGCTGGCGCCGATGCGCCACAATCTGATCGTGTGCGCAAAAATCCCGGGGCAATTCGGAAAAATTTGGGAAACCCGGCGGAAAAAAGCAATTTGAACCCTTAGTAAATGTGCCCCAATGTACATTACCTTCTTTCCTCCAATTGTGGTCTATGTGTTTGTAAAATGCTCCAAGCCGAAATATTACTCTAAAAATGATTTTGAGTACTAACAAAGAAATTTCTATATTCACCATAGTCAAAAGGAGTGCTCAATATTTGTACAAGGGGCGAGAACCCGAGTCCAATTACTAGAATCTAGTTCCCGAAACATGTGATATTTAAACATTTTCATAACCCATAGCCAGTTTGTGCGTGACGGCTAAGCCTCTTTTTTTGTAATCTGGCATGTCGCTTCATATGGATATAACTTTTGAACAGTTTAACTTACCGAAATAATTTTGAGATTGTTTATTCGTGACACATTGTACTTTATGTTAGTAGTAAATTTTGATTGATAGGTTTTATGTTTATTTGTGAAAAAAACTAAAATTTTGCCCATTTTCAAAATTTTTATGACCACCTTGGCTTATAAAAAATTAACTTATGTACTCACCTTCAGGCACTCCTGATGCTTGGTGCGGCTCCCTAATGCTCCTGTCCCTGCAGCTCCTCTTCTTTCTTCTCTCTGCTGTATTGGCCATGCACTCTGCCAGCCGGCGCTCTCTATGATGCAGCGGTGTCGCCGCTGAGTATGTCTTAGTGTGCTCCGGCTGGCAGAGCGCATGAACGTGTCCCTGCTGGCTAAAACAGCAGAGAGAAGAAAGAAGAGGAGACGCAGGGACGGGAGCATATACTACATGGGGCTGGCTTTATACTACATGGGGCTGGCTATATACTAAAGGGGGTTGGCTTTATACTACAGGAGGCTGGCTGTATACTAAAGGGGGCTGGCCATATACTACTGGGGGCTGGCTGGCTATATACTACTGGGGGCTGGCTGGCTATATACTGGGGGGCTCTGACCAATGCATTCACCACCTTCCGCTTGTACTTGAATAGGTTTTCCCAGTTTTTGGTGGTAAAATTAGGAGCCTTGGCTTATATTCGGGTTGGTTTATACTTGAGTATATGTGGTATCTGCTTTTACCACTCAAATTAGTTACTTACTAATATTTCACATATCCATGACGGTGGACAGCTTACAAATCAAACTGAGATTTTTATTTTTGAAATTTCAAAATTTTAGGATAATTTATTTTTTAAATGAGTTTGAAATATGAATTATTAGAATCACCCTATGAATCCCCCCCCCCCCCCATTTTTAAAAGTACACCCCTCAAACTATTAAAAACTGCTTTTAGGAATATTTTTAAATCTTTGAGTGATGCCTAGACCTCAAAATGGAGGTGAAATTTAGAATGGTCTAATTTTGTTGGTAATACATACAAAACCTGTGACGTGAATACCATATTTACCCTGGATATTTTTTCTTACGTTTTACTAAATTTGCTATATAAAACCTAAAATGGGGAAAAATTTATAGTTTTTGCATTACCGTTCCAAGTGTCACAACACTTTTATTTATTTGTCTAAGTAGTTAGGTGATGGCTTGATTTTTTTTGGGACATGTTGTACCAGTATCATTTTGGCAAAGATTTTTTTTTTCATCACTTCTTATTGCAATTTTCGTCATATGAAATAAATAATAATCAGAATTTTTGATGAGTTTTTAACAGTTTTTCTTTAACGGTGTTCATCCTGCAGGTTCAATAAGGATTTTATTTTATTCCATGGGTCCTTACGAACGTAGTGATACAATATATGTGGGGATTGTGTTATGTCAATTTCTGTGTAGTAATGGGGATAATGGGCATTTTTATTAATTTCTTTTTTATTTAATAACATTTTTTTTTTACTTTTCAATTAGTAATCATGTGATTTTTTTTGATTATAATAATACCCTGCAATACTTATTTAAACTATGCACATGCATAGGCTGACACTGTGACTACCTCGCGACTGCCATTCAACTGAAGACGACGAGGCTGCGGCGATCATTGGGGAGAGACCCCCAGAAGGACATTTAACTACGGTGGTCAGATTGACTGTGGCATTTAACAGGTTAAACATCTGCGATCGGAGCTCACCCTGACCATGGGGGTTGCAGTCGGGTGTCAGCTCTTAGGTACCGCTGACACCCAGTGTTTACTGATGCCTGCCCAGCTCCGATTACGAGCTGAACCGGCCTCAGCTCAGCCACAGATAAATCCTTCACTGAGCATTATTCACTAGCTCAGTGATGGATTTATCCTCTGCTGAGCTCTAAGAGGTTAAAGAAAGGCATCCATTGTTTCAACCATCGCAACACTCCTTTGCAGAAGGATGACTGGATAACACATCAATGTGTATTTTTAAAAATACTGTTCTTTGTACTAAATGTGAGTATACAACTATTAAAGAAGAAATTTTAACCCATAAAGGCTTTGCTACATGTGTGTATTGTCTTCTCTAGTAAAGACAATGATAAGTTAAGTTTGTGTATAAAACGGAGGGAAGAAAAGCACAGGCAGACAAAGGATTGAATGTGAGCCTATTCCTGGATGATGTCTTGATGCTTTACCTTGGAGGAGGATATATGCTTGCACAATTGGTTCAGCAAAGAGCTAAGATCGTAAGCATAGAGCTCCAGACGTTTTTAATTCCTAATTTTGTGAACGTATGAACTGAGGGACTGGTTCAAGACTGTGTAGCTCTGCAACTGAAAACTGCATGGGTATGTGCAAACACAATCTGGTTGACATTAAACAATATATCATATTAGGGTATTTACCAGTTCTTGGGGTCGTAGACTGATAAGAATTCTTTCTGCATTCTCACTGTCATGGCGACTTTCCATAAGAGCTAAAAGCAGCTTTGATGCATTATCCTGTAAGAAATAATAAGAGATGTCTTTATGAAAAATCTTGATAGAGCACATGAGTCTATGGGAGATATTTATGACTAGTCATATGTAGCTTCTTGGTGGATAATTTTCACTAATTTTTGTGAAAAAAACTAAACTCAAAAGTCACGCAATGTCGAAAATAATATACCAATGCTGCATATAACAACTTACTTGGATGTGCAAGGCTGTGCAACGCCACATACATCAACGGAAATTTATTTGCAAAACTACACCACATAAAAAGGTTGTATGTGGGTCCATTGCTATTACATCTGTTGCTTGGTGGAGATGTTTGTCGATACTAGCCCTTGAATTTCTTTTTACGTCAGGTTGGCACATTAATGTCTGGAAATGAGTCGCAACTGGATTGATTGGGCTTGATTGAAGGGTTGTAGGAAACATGGCTGCAGCTTGTAGCATTGGGTTGGAGACAGCACGGCTGCGACTTTTAGGGTTGTTGCAGGCATGGAAGGGGATTGTAGGGTTGGTGCTTGCAAAGCTGTGCCCTGAATATTTGGAACTTTGAACTTTATTAAAGCATTTTGTTCCTGTGTACTTCTATTTCCATGTATTTCTTCCTTTTTTAAGCAGTTTGTATAAATCAGCTTTCTGTCCAGTACTCCACTGACAACTTAGAGATAAAGGAGCTAAATAGTGTTCCCAATGAGTTATTTTTTACAGACAGTCAAAGCATTATGTGAAATATGTATGAAAAGATGTCAGCCTGCTTTTCATCACTCTTTCATGTGTAGGACACTACAGAAATCTCTATACTTAATTAAGTAGGTTAAACAATTTACTAATATCAACTGCAATGTTAATTTCTGAAAATTTTCAGGTATGCTGTAAGTCTTTTATAAGAACAAAAATGCTGCTATTTGGCTAACTGCCTGGGACTCACTGTTTTGTAGTGTAGACACTGTAAATACCGTCTGGTAGATCTTAAAGGGGTTCTAAATCCCCTAGTTATGTTAACACAATAAAGATCATTTTAAACCATTACTTTACAATTTTACTCAGTGTTATTGCTGTTTTAGCTCCTATCACGCCCTATGCTGCTCAGTGCAAAATTCCAAGGTGTGGGCGGGGATTCTCTAATCCATCTAGTCCTGTGGGGGTGACAGTGTGGTTAGATTATCAGGGTACAGGTGTATATACACTTTCATCTGGCTTCTGACATTGTACTAACACACTTACACATAGAAAGAGATGAGACAGATCGGAGAAGATAAGATGCATGAGATGCCTATTACAGAGAGACATGAATGCGTGAATGCCTCCCTCTTCCCCCGGATCACTTATCTCCTTGTAGCTTCTCTCTGCTGTCTACCTGTGCTGGCAGGAAGTGATCAGTGAATGTCTCTAAGCTCCGGGCATGGCCACAGGCTCAGAGCAGAAAGACACAGAAACTCAGCAAGCATGGAATCACACAGGAATCCAAGATGGAGGCCCAACCCTCAAGTCAGAAGTTACGGGGTCATGTCTAGGGACAACTGAAATTGTGTACAGTAGGACTGATAGAGACAGGTTGCAAATGCTGTATTTTTGTTAATAACAGTGAATTAGAGAAAGTGTTATTTTGTTATCTTACATATAAGAAACTTTTCTTTGTGGGAATACCCTTTTAAGGAAATAGGATCTAGACTACACATCTATACTACTGTCATAGTTTATGGCTTACAAACATATTTTAAATCTCTTTGCTAAACAATAAAAGATTCTATAGGAGACAAAGTAAAGCTTGTAGTAGTTACAAGTGGCCAGTTATGGATGGGGCCATAGGATGAACAGACATAATTATTCTAAAGGAGCCATAGTTATTGCATGTGCATTATTTATCCAGCGTACACACAAGCATTGAATAATATAAATCTTAAATGATAGATCTACTTGGTCTTCATAATTAAAAATGACTTGCAGAGACACTCAGCTGGATCTTTTCAAGGGCTTTTGTTTTTCATAGATTTATGAATCCCACAAAAACACCATCTCTTCTACAAATCTGTGATTTAATTCTGGAATGAATACCTATTTCTCAAGCACACAGCAAATAATAATAATAAAGAATTGATAACCCTAACCAGAACATAAATAATTGATGTCAGTCCTATAAATTTATGTAAAATGTGATGGCATTTAACATTATAAGCTAAATGCTCTGTAACCCTGCTGTGCAAGCATGGAATCACTACTTAACAAATGGTATTATCAAACAACTGATGTAACTGACAATTACACACACTAATTTATTTTGTTACATACTGATAATATTATATAATATTGTAGTTCTGTCTACCACACCTTTAGCTGTAAAACCAAGTCCATCCTGTATTTACACAAAGGACTGATGTCATTCAAAATAAGGGCTGTTATGATATCGATCCCATTGGAGTCATGTGTTACAATGCAGGTCTGTAAAACAAAGTAGTAATGTTATGTTTAATACAATTCCAAATTTAGTTTAAGTCATTAGAAAGATCTCCAAAGTTTCTGGCATACAGGCAGGGCTGTTTTTGCATTGGGCATTTTAGCCCCTGTGCCTAAGGTGTAAGGTTATGAATTTAGCCTGCTCCTGACCAGCAATGGTTTTTATTTTAAGTCTGTCATGAAATATTGGAGACATGATAATAGTAAATAGAAGTGGGAACACAGAGCTTAAAGAGTAACCGTCATTTCAGATGATTTTTGATATTTTGTTCGGGGGAGTGTTGTGAACAGTTTTTCCAATATACTTTATTAACCCCTAGGCGCACCAGGACGTTATAGTACGTCCCCGGGGCTAGATACTTAGCGCACGGGGACGTTCTATAACGTCCTGCTTCTGGCACCGGCTCACGAACGGAGCCGGCACCAGAAACAGCGGCTGTCAGCTGTCTATCACAGCTGACAGCCTGCGCTAACACCCGCGATCGGAGCCGGCTCCGATCGCGGGTGTTAACCCCATTACACGCCGCAGTCAAGCATGACCGTGGCGTGTAAGGGTGTTTGCGCTGTGGATCGGATCCCCCGTGCCGCTTACCGGGGGATCCGATCCACTTCTGGGCAGCTCCGAGGACTGGCATGTGCCCCGGAGCTGCCCGGTCTCCCTGGCAGTCAAACCCCTACCGAGTCTGACTGTAAAGTGTCTGAGCATGCGCAAGCATGCCAGACAGATTACACTGCTCTACAATAAAATAGTATTGTAGAGCAGTGTATTGAACTTGAATCGGTGATCAGAGCATCACTGGTTCAAGTTCAAGTATGTATAAGTAAAAAAAGTCAAAAACACTAAAGTTAATACATTAGAATAAATAAAAAATAAGTACATTAACCCCTTAAGGACGCAGCCTGTTTGCAGGTTAAGGCTCGCAACTTTTTTTTGAAATTTGACCAGTGTCTCTTCCTGTGGTAATAACTTTTGAACACTGTTACTTATCAAAGCGATTCTGAGATTGTTTTTTCCCCACATGTTGTACTTCATTTTAGTGGTAAATTTTGGCTGATAAGTTTTGCGTTTATTTACAAAAAAAAGAAAAAAATTATGAATTTTTAGAAAAATTTGCCATTTTCGAAATTCAAAATCACCGCGTTTTCAGGCAGATAGATTTACCACCTAAATAACTTGCAGAATAACATTTCCCATTTGTCTACTTTTCATTTTCATAATTTTTGAAATGTTTGGATAATTTATTTTGACGTCACGCGGCCTACAAATCGAATAGCGATTTTCCGTATTTTCGGAATTGACTATTTTGGGGATAAATACTGTTTGAAATCAAATTTTACATATTTAGCAACAAAACCCCCTATATAACCAACCCATTTTCAAATCTGCACCCCACAAACTATCAGAAACAGCACTTACAAAAATTGTTAACCCCTTGAGATCTTCATAGTAATTGAATCAAAATGGCGGTGAAATTTAGAATGGTCAAATTTTGTCGGTTATACGTTCATTTAGCCCTAAAATTTACACATTTCCAAAAGATAAAAAGAGAAAACTTGTTCTACAATTTCCCCTGAGTGCAGCGACCCCCCACATGTGGACATTACTTGTGTTATGGGGGCACAGCGAGGCGCAGAAGGGAAGGAGCACCATGCAGCTGCCAGGATTTTAGTTTTCTGGTTGCCCCCTTTTGAAGGCTATAAAATGTTCGCTTTTCCGTTATTGGGGCCATGTGACGGCATTTTTTTTGCGGGACGAGATGCTTTTTCCAGTGTTACCATTTTGGGGTTGGTATCACCTATTGTTGAAAATTTTGGAACTTTTTTTTTGAGGTCATGAGTAGAAAAGCATCAATTCTGTACTGGATTTTTTACTTTTTTTTTTTTCGTGTTCACCGTATAGCCTAATAATCCTGTTATCTTTATTCTATGGGTTGATACGATTACGGGGATACCAGACATGAATATTTTTTCTTATGTTTTACTAAATTTGCCAAATAAAACCCTAATGTGGGGAAAAATCTATCATTTTTGCATCGCTGTCTTCCAAGTGGCATAACATTGTTACGTTTTTGGCTACAGAGCTGGTTGATGGCTTGTTTTTTGCGGGATATGTTGTTCTTTGCAACAATATCATTCTGGAGTACATATGTTTTGTTGATCACTTTTTATTGCATTTTTAGTGGGATATAATAGGTAAAAATAATAATTTTTGGCGGGTTTTTGACGTTTTTTTTTTACGGCGTTCATCATATGGGTTCAATAGTTATTTAGTTTTATTCTACGGATTGTTACGGACGCGGTGATACTATATATGTGGGGTTTGTGTTATGATTTAGACTTTTTTGAGCGTTATATGTCTCTTTATATGTTTTGGGGCTTATGGGCATTTTTAGTGATTTATAAGGTAATTTTTTATTGAAAAACATTATTTTGTACATTTTTTACATGATCCACCATGGGATATGAACAAGCAATCATCTGATTGCTTGTTCTTGATAATACTCTGCAATACTAATGTATTGCAGGGTATTATCAGTGCCAGCCTATGCAGATGCATAGGCTGACACTTTGCCTTTAAGATGACGTCACAGACGCCATCTTAAAGGTAAACCCTCCAGGCTTCTCTGGGGTCCCGATCGGACCCCAGAGGAGCCAAAACAGCGATCGCCCCCCCCGAAAACGGTGCGGGGGGGCCGATCGTGGGGTAAAGACCCCCAGAAGGCAAGTTAAATGCCGCGGTCGCGTTGACCGCGGCATTTAACGGGTTAAACACCCGCGATCGGAGCCCACTCCGACCGCGGGTGTTAGCCGGGGATGTCAGCGGTAAATCACCGCTGAAATCCCGCGGCTAACGATGCCGGTTCGGCTGCTATGCAGCGCTGAACCGGCATCGGCTCTGCGCCGTAGCTGTACTGCGCTGAGCGCTAATCGTCGGAAGCTGCGCAGTACAGCTACGGCGCGGAGCGCTAAGTGGTTAAAATATAAGCCCCTAAATGTCACTTTCCTATAAAAACACTTAATAAAGAATAAAAAACACAAAAACACAAAAAAAACCCACATATTTGGTATTGCCGCGTCCGTAACAATCTGTATAATAAAACAGAATCATTACTGGACCCACACGGTACACACCATAGAAAAAAAACCCAAAAATGTTCCAAAAAAAGATCATTTTTAATTAATACCCTATAAAAAATGCTCCAAAAAGTGATGTAGAAAATGTTATGCACTCCAAAATAAGTCCACTAAAAAGAACAACTCTTCTCGCAAAAAGTAAGCCCCTAACTAGATTTGTCAGCCGAAAAATAAAAAAGTTATGCATATGAAAAAATGGTGATGCTAAAATGTACAAGATTTTCTCCAAATTGGTTTTTATTCAGTACAATTGAATAAAATACACAAAACCCCCAAATATTTCGTATCCCCGCATCCGTAACAATCTGCATAATAAAACAGAATCATTATTTGATTCGCAAAGTGAACCCCGTAAAAAAAAAACCCCAAAAAAGATCATTTTCAATTAATACCCTATAAAAAATGCTATAAAAAATGATTTAAAAATTGTTATGCACTCTAAAATAAGACCACTAAAAAGAACAATCCTTCTCGCAAAAAATAAGCCCTAAAACAGATTTGTGAGGCGAAAAAATAAAAAAGTTATGCATATGAAAGACGGTGATCCTAAAATTAACAACATTTTTGCCAAATTACTTTTTATTCAGTAAAAATGGGGAAAAATAAAATAATCTATATAAATGAGGTCTTTTTGTAATCGTGGCGACCCATAAAATAAAAATAATATACTATTTTTATGGTATGGTAAATGGCTAAAAAAAAAAAAAAAAAAATCTTCCTAAAAAGTGATGATTTTCATTTCCTCCACCAACAAAGAGTTAATAAAATATCACCAATTAGCTATAGATGCCCCAAAATTACGTACCAGAAAAGTGCATCTCATGTGGCAAAAGAAATAAGCCCCTATAGGTCCACATTAAAAAAAGAAAAAAATTATAGCCTGTACAATGTGACAATGCAAATCTGATCTGGATGTCGCCTCCTTCCCTTCTATGCCCGGCCGTGCGCCCATACAGCAGGTTACCACCACACATGGGGTATCGGTGTACTCGGGAGAGATTGGGTATCAAACTTTGTGGAGCCTTTTTCATTTAATCCATTGTAAAATTTTCCACCCAAAATGAGTGTATTGTGAAAAAATATTACAAATTGCAGACTGCACCTCCATTTTGTTTTAACTCCTATAAAACACCTAAAGTGTTATAAACTTCTTAAAAGTGGTTTTTCATACATTGAGGGGTGTAGTTTCCACAATGGGGTAATTTATGAGTCTCGCTATTATTTAGGCCTCTCAGTGTCAATTAGAATTTGAGCAGGTCCATCTAAATACAGGTTTTGGTGATTTTACAAAAAATGTGAAAAATGATACCTAAATTCTGAGCCTTCTAACATTCTAGTAAAATATGTGGAATCTTAAAAAACCATGCCAACATAAAGCAGACATTTGGGAAATGTAAATGAATTTATTTGGGTGCTTTGACGATCTGCATCAAAAGTAGAGAATTTAGAATGTTGAAAATAAAGAATTTTTCCAAATTTTTGCCAAATTTTGTTTTTTTTTATAACTAAAAGCAAAAAATTTCATCCAAATTTTTAAACTAATGTGGAGTACAATGTGTCACGAGAAAACAATCTCAAAATCCCCTGGATATCTCATAGCGTTCCAAAGCTATAAGCACTTATAGTAACACAGGCCAGATTTGAAAAATGGGTCCGCGTCCTTAAGGCCAAAAGAGGCTGAGTCCCATGGGGGTTAATAAATTCTCTTAGTTTGTAACGTTACAAACTGTTAAATGCCATTTAGTTACAATGGTACTTCTACATTGCTATGGCAAATCTGTCTACAGAATTGAAGATGAGTCTATCTATCCTCCATTAGACTACATTTACACTGCCATATGGGGGACGTATATACGACATATATAAGTCCGCCATAGGCAGCAATGGGCACACGGCGCCGTACGGGAGTGGTACAATGCAGAGATTGTCCTATCTTTCCACAGAATACAGTGCCGTGCCCCATGTTTCTATATAGAGAGGGGCAGGGGTGAGCAGCGTTCAACCCCTCCTCCTCTCCCTGGCGCCGACGTGTGCCAGCCGTACTACGGTATGACAGGCCCGCGTTAGTGTGAACTTCTCCTTATCTAGTTGTATACACAGCTGTGAGTGAGATTAGATGTGAGCTCATGCAGTCTCCATAGACAAATACTGTACAGGCTGGAATACATATGACTATTGAAGGAAGTAACTTTATTTTTTTACAAACTAATCAGAATTTGTTAATGAAGTATAATAGAAAAATGTTCACCACATTCCCCCCAACACACAATATTAAAATTTATCTCAAATGACAGTTATCCTTTACGGTGTTTAAAATTATAGACAGGGGTATCATATTGTACAGGAGTGGAGTTATGGGGGATCTTACTATATAGGAATGTGTACCAAAGTGGTAAATCAATAACATTTGTGGGTCATTGTGGGTCTGGGTGTAAATATTTTAGCCTCTTAACGACCTGGCCCTTTTTTGTTTTTGCATTTCGATTTTTCATTATCCACCTTCAAAAATCTGTAACTTTTTTATTTTTCCATGTAAAGAGCTGTGAGGCCTTGTTTTCTGCGTAACAAATTTCACTTCATAAGGACAGTATTTAAAATTGCATGCAGTTTACTCGGTAGCGGGAAAAAAATTCCAAATGCAGTGAAATTGGTGTAAAAACGCATTTGCAACATTTTCTTATGGGCTTTATGGATCTCAATGTGCGCCCCAACTGAAATGTTTTCTTTATTCTTTACGATCATGGGGATAGTAAATTATTGTACCGTATTTTCCGGACTATAAGGCGCACTTAAAAGCCTTGGATTTCCGTGGAAATCCAAAGTGCGCCTTATAGTCCGGTGCGCCCTATGTATGGCGCTGGGCAGCGGACCATACTTACATAACACGAACAACTTCTGCCGTGTGGTCTGCAGTTCCCGCTGGAGATCTGCTGTCTCCGGTAGCGGGGACCTATGTAAGTATGGTCCGCTGCCCTCCTCCACCTCCCCCTCACCTTCCCCGCTCACCTTCCCCGCGTTCCCCGTCGCGTCTCGGCGTCGCGTCCCGTCGGGTCTCCGCTCCGCCCCCGGACCTCCGCCACGCCCCCGGACCCCGCGCCTTATAGTCCGATGCGCCTTATATATGGAATTATTACATATATAAGGCGCATCGGACTAATGCGCCTTATAGTCCGGTGCGCCGTATAGGGCGGAAAATACGGTACGTTTTATTGTGTTTTAATACATATAGAAATATTAAGATATTCTGTACAAAAAAAAAATCTTAATTTTGCCATCTTCTGGTGCTAATAATAGCTGATGTTTTCAATGCTACCATTTTCAGGACAATACAACCTTTTGACTTTTTATAACATGTTTTATATCTTGCGAAATGGCAAAATAAGTAGTATTTTGGATATTTGAGGACTTATTTAAATTATGGGGTTAAGCGCTGTTTTGTTTTTTTTAATATTTATTTTTATTATTATTTTTACTACTTTTCAGACCCTCCCTTGGGTACTTTAGCCCTAGTTTGTCTGATTGATCCTACCATATACTGCCATTCTAGATTGTTACCAATGATCAGAAACTACACAGCCTCGGGTCTTACAAAGATGATGATGTCATGGGTAGTGACAATCCAAGCCAAGAGCTGCCAGCATTTACCGCCAACAGCAGCCGATAAGGGGTTAATGCAATATATAATGATAATGTAAAACACAGACATACCTGGTTCTCGTGACATGGTCCTTGGCAATATTCTGTGAGGGTCTCTAAGGTCTGGATTATAAGAGCCACATTTTTTTCATTGATGTAAAGACCTAGAAGACCAAGTCCCCCTGTGGTGCTCCCACACATGATATCCAGGAACTGCAAAGTCTCACACACTAAGTTGTAGTTAGTCTTATTATTTTGATTCCGCAAGAAATTCTGTTAAAGAAATTAATGAGTAAAAATTATGTTGTTTGTATAATTTGTCAATTAAAAAAATTAATCCAACAGAAACTACCTCTAAAATCTGGTAGAAACTCAGAATAAATAAATATATCCACGCATTTTCCAAGTTTCAAAAGGGAACATATCATCAATAAGGTAATTTTTACGTGATGACAGGTTCCAATAGGCATGTTAATTTCAAAAATGCCCTTGTCTACATTTGAATAATTCCACAGATTTTTAATTGTTTCTTCAAAACTACCTGGCTCCCAGACAGCAGCGTGTTTTGAGTCCCGTGAGAGGAGGCAGTTCAAAAGAGAAATACTTGCGGTGGTGAGCTGTGGTAAATTGGGGGAGGGAGCAGTGGGGGAGTCTGGGGGAGGGAGCAGGGGGGGAGTCTGAGGGAGGGCAAATATTGAGGACATGGGAAGGAGGCATTTGCCGTATGAACTGTTCTCCCCTGGAACTCACCACACACAGATGGCAGGGAGCCAGGTAATATTAAAGACGCAATTAAAAATGTGGAATTATTCAAATGAAACACAGACATTTTTACAAATAATAATGACCATCTTCATGACTGGTTTGTATAAATTGATACCTGATAAACAAGAACTGTGCTTACCTGCAAGTCTGGGTTGTGATTTTCACACAAGAGTTGTAGGAATCTCAAAATAGGCTCCATAATTAGGACAATAGGACCAACTTCATTACCTTCACCTATCTCTCCCCCTTCATGTCCTTTGCGATGGTGGGTCCCTCCTGTTAAGGCTTTTGAAGAGGCAGGCACCACAATCCCTTGAGAGAAAATAGTGTAATCAGAATTAAAATGTGCACACTGCACATTTGAGAATATACTATTTTCTCACTCACTATCTCACCATTACCTAATAAAGATACATTTACATCTGAAAATCTGCCTTCATGTACAGAGCTTTTTTATTTAAATCTTTTCAAAAATCACAAGTTTATGTAACCTCATTTTTTATTTATCACACAACTCATTCACACCTGGTTTCCAGACTGCTAGTACCCAAACAGAAACTCTACACCAACTGACTAGAGGACCATGTCCCAGGTTCAGGGCCCCAGAGAAAGATGGGTTATCTTTTATGTTTTTGGACTGCTTCTGATCTGGCCACTCAGAGGTTTTCAAGAATAACTTTAAAACCCTTTAAAACACTCCTGGTGCCTTATTTATGAAGTGTTTTAGACATTTTGACAACTTGTATAAAAAGAGAGTGGCTAAGTGGGAAAAGTATGTTGTATGCTGTTGTATTTGTTGTTTTTTTTCTCATAATCATTTTTTTGCTTTTGTGGCAAAACGTGTTTTTTTTTTGGCGCACATGTCCCTATAAAGGGGTATTCCCATCTGGGCATTTAAATTAAATTTAATTCATTTGCCATATGTAAACATTTCTTCAATTGGATGTTATTTTAAAAAATGTTCCTGTGTGAAGATAATTTCTCATAAATGTAGTAATGTTGTCCCTTAGAAACGAGATAGCTTCCTCAGTTACGACCACCTCACATTTTGGCAGCGGTGGCCAGACATGCGCTATTGAGTCCTGCCTGACCCCCTGGATTCAGCGTTCATTACCGCAGGACGGCTGTGGGACATACTGTAACTCCTGGACATGTCATGTACCTAAACCTTTTGTTTCTTTGTGCAATTCCTCCAGCAGAGGTGGCCGTAACCAAGGAGTCAGTCTTGTTTCTAAGGGACCATATGACTACATTTATGAGAAATTATCTTCGCCCAGGTACATTTTTTTTTTAATAACATCTAATTGAGGAAATGTTTATATATGGCACATTAGTCAAACAGAATGTGAATACCCAAATGAGAATGCCCCTTTAAGGATGTGTCTTGATAAATTTGGTAGTGGCTTTTGTCCTATTTCTATGACAGGGGGTGACTGGAGTCATTTTGCGACAAAGCATAAGCCTAAGCGAAAATTTGTACAAATCGCAAATCATGAATTCAGTTAAGTATTGTAAAGACTAATCTATAAAAATTAATGAATTTAGCACAAGCAGGGTCTATTTTATTGTGGCATTGCACAGTCCTATGTTGATTTGGCGCAATGGAAAGCCGCAAAACAGTATTTGTACCAAAACTGCACCAAAACAATGCCAAACATAGAAAAAGAAAAAATGTGCAACATTGGGGAACGTCATGGTGAGGTTGTATTTTGGCCCCCATGATGTTTCCCAACCTTATGGGGATCGCACAGGTTCAGAAGCAGAGCCTTTGCGATCCGTGCAGGAGGCGGGCTGTATGTGACAGCTGAGCCTCTGCACGAACAGCCAGGATTGAGACAGTCACAAGGCTGTTTAACACATTAGGCGTTGCGGTCATACATGACCGTAGCACCTTAAGGACTTACCCACCTGTCCACCCTGCGGTCCCCCCTCCCTGCTCCAAATATCTGTGTGCGGATCGTCTCCACAGCAACCCTGGGGTCCAATAAACGACCCCAGAGCTGCCTTATTTGGTTTGGACCAAGCAGTGCAGGTGTGTTCTAATACACTACCATAGCTGACCATTCTATTACACTACCAACATATTGCAGTGTATTAATGTGAACAAGTGATCAGATGGGAACCAAAAAAAAGGGTAAAAAAAAGTTAAAAAAAAGTTTGCTAAAAATAAAATTAAATTCACAATAAAAGTCACCAAAATGCCCCACATAAAACTCTCAATAACAATAAAAAGTGAAAATCACCACACAAACAACACTTATTGGGTATTGCCACATCTGTAACAACCTGCACCAAAAAATAAAATCATTACTAAACCCGTAAAATGAACTTTAAAAAATTAAATAAAAAACACAGCAAAACATATGATCTTCGCGCATCCAACCAAACAAAAAGCACCATGAAAAGTGATCAAAAAGTGAAATTTGCCCCTGTATGATACCTATTAAAAGTGCAACTCGTTCTGCAAAAAATGAACCCAAAAACAGCTCAACCAACAAAATAATCAAAATATTACGCCACGTAGTAAATCAAGTCACACCTAAAAAACCTATATAAATGGGAAATTGCCTTACACATACTGGCCCATAGAACATAAGTAACATGTTAACTATGCTATTTGGGGCATAACACACAAAACCATAAAAATGGGATATTACATGCCCAAATTTAGTGTTATCGCAATCCTTGAGGGGTCTAGTTTTTAAAATAGGTCCACTCTGGAGGTTTTTATCGCCCAACTATCTTACAAATCAGAGAGCTTGAAATCTGTTGCAGCAAAATCCACCAATCCATGCTCTTTCCCTTCCAAGCCCCGCAGTGCGCCCATAAAGCAGTTTGTGACCACGTGGGAGTATTATTGCATTCTAGAGAAACTGGGTAACAAACTATGGGGTGCTTTAACTTATTTATCCCTTTCTCAAAATGTAAATTTAGGGGCCAAAGCATGTTTTTTTGGAAAAAGATTTTCACTTACACAAGCCAATACTTTCTAGAAAACATCTGTTGTGGTAAATAAAAACTCAATATAAACCTTGATAAATTGTCTGGGTGTTGTAGTTTCCAAAATAGAATCATTTACTGGGGGGTTCACTGTTGGCACCTCAACACAACATTATCAAATCTGCCCTCTAAAAGCTCAAAGGCGCTCCTTCTGTTCTGCTCTCTGCTGGGCCCCAAAAGTAATTTACATTAATAACATATAAAAAAATGATGTCAGCATAAAGCAGACATATGGTTAATGTTATTAACAACCAATTTGGGCAGGAAGACTAACTGGATGATGAGCATAACATTTAGAAATCAGAAAATTGCAAATTTATCACCAAATTTCCATATTTATTTATAAATAAGTGCAAAAAATTTCAACTAAAATATAGCATTATTGTAAAGAACAACATGTCATGAACAAACTGTCTGAAAATAAACACGGTAAGATAGTGTACCAAACTAATAAGTGCATATTGTGACACAAGCAGATTTGAAAAATTGTGCTGTGCCCTTAAGGGGTTATGGTAAACATACACCAGAAAAATGTTGGTACACACTTCCTGAGCAGCAGCATCTGGTGCACTCCGCACATTAGTGAGAAAACTACACTACACCTTTATAAATGTGGGCCATTACTTCTTGATTTGGAAAGGGGTTTTCCAGAGGCATCACTTAAAAGAAAGAAAATTCCTAGAAAACATTGATATTTACTTGTTCCTTTGACCTCAGCACACAGTTTATTTTCTGCAGTGTTTATTTACATGCAGATACTACAACTCCAGTGAGAACTTGCAAAGTGTAATGGACTCCTCTTCCTGTTGCAGTGCAGTATGAGTTCTACCTCCTACCATCATGCTGACAGATCTAGCAAACATTAAAGGGGTTGTCCGAGTTCTGAAAAAAAAACTAAGGGAGGCCGGGAGGGCACTGCTTAAAAAAATAAAGTCCTACTTACCTTCCAGTGCCCTCCGGTACTCCGGTCCGGGCGCCATGAAAACAAACAGCTTCCAGCCGGACCCGACAACCTTCCGTCCCGCATTCACTATGCTGTGAATAAGGACAGATAGGCGTGCCCGGCCCAGCTGCTTGTTCAACCTCTTTGTACATAGATGTCAGATTTTTCTCTTGGCTGCCTCATGATGTAATTCATCATGTGAGCGGCTGTACGGCAGGACGGAATGCCACTTACTCCAGTTCTGTCCTGCCCAGCAACTGATACCTGCAGCCATCTGATGATTCCTCTGGCTCTGTCTACCCCTCCAACCTACTATATGTCACAGAGGATGTACCTGACAGTTCAAAGACAGCACAGTTTTTGGACATGATATTACAGGACATGGCAAGATCATTACCAGTCAGGCAAGCATAAATCTGTATATAACTGACAGAAAAGTCACATCACTGGGGTAAAGTGCTTCACCTACTGCTTTACTATATATACTTGTATGTTACCTTTTGTTGTGAGATTTTCACCAGCCTCATGGGTTTCATTTGACCCCAGATCATTCATGTTCACAGACATTGTGGATTTGATTTCCTGTTGAGCACTTTTAATTCTCTCAAACAAGACCTTGAAAAACTTTTCTGACTTATTATCTCCTTTCATTAAATTATAAAATGAATTCTGTGGAAAAAAAGAGATATTTGAATCCTAAAGCTGACCAAGCATTGTAAAATACTGAGCAACTGGCAGAATTTACTATACGGCTTTAGGTTACTGTAAGGACATTAAGTGACATGTAATATACGCCGGCTCCAGACTCCTGATGTATCTGGCTTGTGCTGGTGTATAATTAATATAATATAATTCATAATTCCTGAACATTCACAAACTAAAGCGAGTGTGCACAGCGCCACTGCTCACACCCCCTTCACGCAGCTCTACGCCCACAGCCCGTAAATGCAATTATTTCAGAAAAACTGGCGTACATGTCCTGATAAAGTTCCCCCATGTTATTGTTGAAAGAGGAAGAGCACTGATTTTTCTAAAGTTAAGCCAAAAGGAGATAAATGTATGATACACAATGGCTGACACCTTGTAAACCAATATGGACGTCCCTTTTAAGTCAGTGGAGAGCAGGATGCAGCTGCACTGCATCCTGTCTATAATGACTTATACAGGACCTCAGAGTTCTTTTGTTATGGAGCAGTCCATGGGGAATTGCAGTCTCCCATCCTACCACCACGAATACTTAGAATAAAGAAACAGTAGTGCTACTTCAGCACTACTGCTTTTATGCCATATTTCCCTGTATAGAATAACTTTCCTTCACCCACTGTTCAAGGATGAAGATCACTGTTTAAGTGAATGAAGCTGAAATGTAGTTTCCAGCACAGTTAGTGTTGTGTAGTGTTACTGTGTACTGACTAACTAGCTTTAATTAATTGGTTATTATTGGTTAGTTTCAATTTTCTTCAATACCTGTATTTCTGTATTACCACCATCCAATAACCTAATGGCTAGTAAAATGCTTTCTTGGAAGATCTTATCATTTTTGGAACTCATGATAAGGTCAGCCACAAGTTTTGTAGCACCCTCTCGATCCAGCTTACATTGAATTGGTGCAATAACAGACCAGTCCTGGTCCTGACCTGTAAAGAAAATTTGGTTATTTGATTTCGGTAGAGAATACAGACAATAAAACAGACGTGAAATGCTATGATTTCAAATGGCAAAATAACGGCTAATATGAACAATATGAAAAATATGTCATATATATTATTGTTATAGTAAAACAGAAAGCAATTATGAGTTATTTATGACTAAGGTGAAGTGTTCATTACCAACGGCAAAGTTGTCAGTTGTCTCGCCTTTAGAACTTGTCTTCTTATTTTGCAGGTAGTTATTTAGAAGGGTTTTCCTTAGTAAATTTCCCTGTGGGGACAAAATGAATAATTGAGTCAGAGTTTACATTGGATTCGGCAAGGTTTTTTTCACCAACATATGGGGCACTGTAGAACTATAGGTTATAGATAGTGCTGTATGTCAAATGTATGTAACAGTTTGAGAGTTGCTACTCTCTTCCAGCATTTGGATTCTTATTACAATTATAGACTTGATGATTTAATAATCATAATAATCTGACATAATAAGAACATCTTTTTTATTATTTACACGTGATTACAAAAACATGCACTGAAAGCCTTTTTTGGTCCCTAGTTAGGCTTCCTATATATAACAAAGCATAAAACTGTAATTTTCCTGGCTGAAAATGCTCATCTAACCAGTTCCATGGGCCCTTCTTTGTATTCTGATTAGGGCTCTGGATTCCTAACTTCTGTGTTATAATAGTATAATCTCTTAAACCTCTATCTAACTTAAGAGCCTATAGCCCATAATAATTGAAAATTATGAATTGAATAAATATATTGAAAAAAGGTTTATAATTCCCTTACTAATATACTAATAGTATAAAAATATTATTTAAAGTGACATTTATTCATTAAACAAAATAACAATTTTTCTTACCCGATCCTCATAGTTATTTTTCTTCACTAGCATTTGTTGTAAAGTTCGTAAAACTTTTATACAGAGCTTCTCTTCACTAGACATAAGATTTTTTGTGTGTTGAATAAGCCTGAAAAAAAGAAAAGAAATTATTTAAGCAGTATACAACTATAAGACACTATAATATATGAACCAACTATGTACCCCTCCAAAACACCTATTGTACTGCAAATAAATATTTGCATGAGATTTGATACATTTAAAGTTGTTCAAATTCTAAAGGTTCTTACTTTGAAATGAAGCCCCCAGTCTCACATCGAGAACGTGGGTCAGTTCCTTCAGCAAAGAGTAATTCAGGGTGATGGAGGACATCTACAAGGACAGACTGTTCTGCTTCTACAAGAGGCTTCAGCTGTTCTTCTAGCACATTTATAATATCCTTAAGATAAAAGAAAGAGGTCAGTACAGTTAATAGATGAAATTTTGCTGCTTATTCAATGCCTCCCTTCACATATTTATGTTAATTTATAGTGTTTGTAATGGTCTCAAAGCATAAAAATTTAACTAGATAGGAATATACCAGTCAATTTCCACCGACCATGAGGAAACCTACCTCTGTAGTCAATTTACATATTACTAAAATGAAGTTTTTAACAAGTTAGGTTAGGTTCCAGGATTATTAAATTACAGATTAGGGAAAAGGCTGCAGAAGGAATCTACCACCAGGTCTACTTCTGATGGAATATTCCTCGTGGTAGGTTTCCTTTAACTACATCTTTCTTTTGTTCCACAGAGAACAGCTTGGAGCAATAATATTTAAAAATAATCCACGCCAGAAGAAGATACTAGTTACCTGTATTTTCCTTTTGTGTGCAAACTAAACAGTAAATTCCCCAAAAATGTGTACTTCCTCCTTTACTCCTCTCCCTTTCATTTGAACCTATGTTATCCCGTTATCATAATATGCTTCTTTCTGTCCTTTAGCAGCCTGCAAGACAACTGGATGGAGCAGGAGTCTTCTTGCTGTGTCTTCAAAAAGATCACTAGTCTCCGCCAACCTTGGCTAAACCCCAGAAGATGAGTAGAACAGTAACCTCTGTGTCTTTGCAGGATTTTTACAAGATTTCTACTTGATTGTTGCTGTAAGCAATTTGGCGTATTCATGAGGAGGTGGGACTAGGAGGCGGTGATTGCCACATGAAGCTGGGCAGTCACCACCAGCCTATGGCGTCGGAGGGGGCGTCCAGGGAAGAAGCAGCACCTTGGACCGCCTCCTCATGAATACGCCATTCCATTGTTTCTACTGTACAGTGTGGCTCCTAGTGCCTTTTATATTGACGACAGGTCCTTTTTAAGAAATTAAAAACTTTAGGAATAAAGACAGGGGAAAAAGAAGCCCATAAGAACATATTTATTTAATAGGAACCTGTCAGCAAACATTAACTACATAATCCAGTACCTTTTTGTCGTCAAGCAACTAAATACCTTACAGCTCATGTTTCTATTATTGCCCAGTGTGATGGCATCAACCAGAAAAACATCTTCGATGTTGATGTGAAATGGTGGCTTAATGTCAAGGAGATGGAGAAACCAGCAATGAAGTCATGCTCTTTGCTCCTAAGAATGCCTACTGTAATTGACCACCCTGCTTCCAGAGACATCATAACCAGCTTTCCAGAAGTCTGAGTAAATGATGTCAATTACAGCGGAAAAGACGTGCGGAAATGAGGAAAGTTTTGACTTCAGTACTAAACTCTTTGCATCCCTAACTTTATATTACCAATTTACAACTCACTTCAAATTTGATTTTCTGGATGATTCCACCACACTGAGCCATAAAAGAGACATGGCTTACATAGGGGATACATTTCAAAGTGAGTACAACCCCTTTAATAAATTTTACTATTATCTTCTACACTACTGAACTATGCAATTCAAAAGTTTAATTACACTTCAAGTTGCAAATTAAGTATTAATCCATGGGTATTTCCTCATAGGGAAATCAATTTTTGGCTCTCCTACTGACCTGCAACTTCTCTACTATATTCTTGTAGTCCCATTGATTCTGTGTGACAGTGGCACGAGTGAAAGTCCTTGAAGATGTGGATTGTTTGTATGATGGCTGATTTCTTTGAAGAGAACTTGAAGAACTGTTCAGTAAAGAACTGACATGTGCATCTAAGTCCATCGGAAGAGAAATGTTTCGACTTTTTGCTAAAAAATATAGGAAAATAAACGTTTATTTCCAGATAAACTCACTGCATCAGACTCCCAGACATGTTTATTTTTACGGATAGTAACCTTTTCCAGCACCAGACATTTACTGCACACTGTGCCAATGTCAGCTCAGGCTCATTTAGAACCGGGCATTGGAAACATTGGATGTCAGTTGTAAGAAACAGCTGACATTCCTCTTTAAAATCCCCAGTAGGAGAGAGCTCCATTAATGGAGTGTAAACTGTAAAATGCCGCAGTAAGCAAGACCATGGCATGTTCGCACAGGTAGGATCTTAGAGTGCATGTGTAAGCCTTTGTATTTGAATATAAACTACATATCAGCCTCCTGCTCTTAATGTATCCCACTGCGAAAATACAGCGGCGGGGCGCATGAGCACAGGCGTATGATAAATATGCCCCATGGAGTTCATTGGAAGTTTTTGCATCACAACATTAATGTTATGTTTTAATAAGTTTCTCCCCATTTGTATTCTGCATTGCTATTATTGTGGAAGAACAACCAGGAACTGCCGTTACCTGACGTTCAGTGTATTTCGTCATTATCGAACCTGGCATATATTGCAATACTGACATCAGATTAAAGAACCCTTTTGGGTCTAAAAAATAGTGAATAGGTCTTCATTCTTTTAACAGGTTCACGACCGCCCGCTGTGTATTTACTGCGGCAGTCGGGTCCCGCTGCATGGAGAGGGCTCACGGACTGAGCCCTCTCCATAGCCGGTAAGTCTTTGCTGCATATTGCTAGCACCGATTGCGGGTGTTATCACAGCGATTGCTGCTGGCAAAGCTGCCGGCAACTTCAAAAAGATGGCACATAGACACCGCCATCTTGCCTGGGATCGTCGCTCTCCGTGACGTAGTCGCCATGGCAACCTCGGGTCCCGAGGATGTTTCGTTTTAACCCCTTCATTACAATGTGCTGATAGCACAGGCTCGGTCAGACAACCTAGGGTTAAAGTACCCTAGGGAGTCTGAAAAATAGTAAAAATAAAAATAAAAAAAAGTTAAAAAAAATTATAATAAAAAACCCTCAAAATTCAAACCCCCACCCCCCTTTCCCTAGAACTGATATAAATATAAATAAACAGTAAAAATCATAAACACATTAGGTATTGACGCGTCCGAAAATGCCCGATCTATCAAAATATACTAACGGTTTTTCACTGCGTTTAACCCCGTAACGGAAAATAGCGCCCAAAGTCGAAAATGGCACTTTTTTGCCTTTTTGAAAAATATTTTAAAAAATTTATAAAAAGTGATCAAAAGGTCGTACAGTCCTAAAAATGATATCAAAATATTATCAAATGTCGCAAAAAATTACACCACCCACAGCTCTGTACAACAAAGTATTAAAAAGTTATTAGCACCAGAAGATGGCAAAATTAAAAAAAAAACTATTTTTTACAGGAGGTTTTAAATTTTGTGAAGAACACATCTCTTCATATGTGTGAAGAACGACAATACAGTGAAGAGCCAACTGATGTGCACCATATTCTTTGTTTCAGGAATATGTACATTGCTACAAACAATAGAATAGAATAAAATAATAGATAGATCTTCCATCCTGTCAGTTTAACTGTTCTGTTTAACACGGGTCATTCTCCTTTTTGAAGTTCTACGAATATTCCATTGAATAAAAAAACTAAGAAACAAATGACACATTTTATTGGTCCGCTTGAAAAATGCTCAAGTCTCTCATTAACTTCAATGGGGTTCGTTATTCGAAACGAGCACTCGACCATCGGAAAAAGTTCGACTCAAGTAACGAGCACTCAAGCATTTTAGTGCTCGCTCATCTCTAATTATAACACATTAAAACCTACATAAATTTGGTTTCCCAGTAATCGTACTAACCCAAGGAATAAAGAGGAAATATCATTTGGGGAAAAAAGTGAAAAGTCAGCTTGTGAGCTCTCTCCATACACCCTTCGCAGCACAAGGATGATATAGTTCGTCCTGGGGCACAAAGGTGTTAAATACCATCACTGGGAAATTCACTTACCGCTGAGGAAGTCGCATGACTGCAACGTAACGCGTGGGGTGCCTCCGGCCACACGCCTGAGACTGTGCTTGTCTCCTGTGATCCTGGTTTTGGCATTCTCTATTTAATACTTACATTGCATTTGGCTTTATATTGATAGGGGTTCCCCATGTTATGATTGTGTGTTTACCCTTGTTTTGCATTTAGCACTTTGTATAATTTTCCAAGATGGAGAATTATATTGCATACAGCACTTTGTAACTTACCAGTTGGGACAGTCTTTTACTTGACATTGCTTGTGGTTGTACGTGGACCTTAGTTATCAGGTGGGGTCCACATGTGTATTTTTGATGTGTCTTTTGTATACTTTTAATTGGTTTAACTCCATCTGATGCTTGTCATCTAAGTGTATGTATTGTGCTCAATAAACCTGATTAAAAAATTATTTATGAACCTATACACACCAGCTTTTGCTCTCTTTCTCTATCATGTATTGTTTATGGTGTGGTGGTTCTACATGATATTTAGTATCCTAGTGGGATATCTAGCAAATCTCCAATTCTTTTCATGTTAAATGGATTTCTTATAGCCTGCCATCTCCTGGCTATTAGAGTTCATTAAACATGGCAAGCCTACGAGCCTCAAAGAGACTGTAGGCTGCCATGGCAGTCGATCCCATGTAATGGTAAGTTTGAACGGTGCGGCAGTAACAGGTGGGCGTCAGCTATATTATACAGCCGTTACCCACTGTGTATGGAGAGAGCTCAGCTCGTGAGCTCTCTCCATACACCCTTCACAGCACAAGGATGATATCGTTGGGATATACAATTTGTTACACAGAAATCAAGTCCTCATAAAGATCTGTACATGGAAAAATAAAAAGGTAAGGGATTCTTTGAAAGAGGGGAGCAAAAAATCTAACACAAAAATGAAAGGGCCATGTCGTTGAGGGGTCAAAGGATATCTACCATCAAAATCAAGCATGGATAAACCAGGGACATTAACTCATAGTTCCAGGCACCTTGACTTGGTAACCTATCCTTGCTGAAGATTCACAGGCTGTTACAGTGTGCGAGGAGCTCTTTTGACTCATTAGCATAATTGTAAAGGTTGACATCAGAAGGAAGGATAACAAATATAAGAATATTACCAGAGTCTATAAGTAAGTGTCCCTGGTTTATCTGGGCTTCCAAGTAAAAGTATGTTAAAATTTCTTACCAACCATGGCCAAAGCCCTTATGCATGCTTCTACTGATCCTTTATATTGCTGCTGAAGCCAAGGACACTCAAGAAGCCGAGCAGTTGATTGAAGAAGTTGGACTACTATTGTTTGATGAGTCTTAAAAACACAAAATGAATAAGTACAAGCATAATATATTTCTATATTTACATATAAAAGTTACAAATTTAAATTTATACTTTCTTTATCATTTATTAGATAACAGAAAGATAACATAAATTATGTGAGCAACATATTATCAAGTATCAAATATTTCTAAATTAAAAATAAAATTATACATATATTGTAAATGTTTACAATTTAAAAAATGAAAAGTGTACTGTGCATATGAATTCAGCTCCATCTGAGGTTTATAATAGAGGTTTGTGGTAACAACTGCTTTTAAAGTTTAGTAACTTTCCTTGTTTACTTAGAGAGAACCCGTCAGGCAAATTAACCGCCTAAACTAAATATATTATATCCCTTCATTGTCCCTCCACATGCCTATAAACTTAAGCAATGAGGTCCTCAAGCTGTATGCAAATGACCTGTGAAATGTCTAATGAGTCATTATCATATTCAAGCTGTCCAGCTTATTCATGAGTGGGAGGCACAGCCACACCCCCAGTGCTTGACTGACAGCAGGAATAATGGTGTAATGGCTGCTCCATGTGCTTCCTGGTGCTGGCTGCCACACTCCCTGCAGTCTGTGTGTGTATAGAAGAGATACAACAGCTCCAGGCAGCCATGTTATAGCAGAACATGCTGATGTATGTGTCCCACACATGTGTATAGGTCATCAGATAAAGCACAGACACTAGTAATGCTTTACTATATATTACACACAGACATGAGCAGGGGGAGGAGAGGGGAGCCCAACCTCATTTATATAATAAAGAAAAGATGATTTTATAATGATTAATGTATGAATTGACTACATAAAGGCTGGGATGGATCCTTGTGAGCTGCTCCAACTGGTAGAGGGACAGAAATAGTGACAGAGACCAACATAAGTGCATAATTATGTTTCATTTTAAACTGAAAAATTTGCTAAAATATATTTAAATTCCCCTGGATCTACTTCAGAAGCACTGTCATGGAAAACAGAAATGGAGCTGCATCAGGATGTTTGGGGTAAAATAGTTGGGGGCATTGCCAGAGCACCTCCATGCTGTAGATCCACAGGCTGTTGCATTGTGCTAGAGCATGTCTCCCGCCGCACTTCCTCCATCTGTCTGCTGTGATTTAACAGAGCGGAAAGAGGAAGTGCTCCAGCACAGTGTAACACCCTATGAAGCTACAGCACAGAGGGGCTCTGGAACCACCCCATAGCACTTATGGATCAGTAGCATAATTGTAAAAATTGATTTTAACAGTAAGGAGGCCATGTAAAACATATGTAAGAAGATTACTACAGTCATGGTGCGTGGATATATGAGATAGGCTTCTTTCACACTAATGTGTGCTTCGCTCGGGCAGCACTGCTCATCCCTCCCCTCTCCATAGGCAGAAGTGCTGCATGACCGTACTTACAGCTGAAGATAGAGCATGCTCTATCTTTTTTGTGGCATTGCTCGGCACGATGAGCACATGTGTGTGCTGACCAATTCTATAGCGGCCATATGCTAGCTGCTGTATATATGCCTACCTTATGGCTGCCATATTCGGTTGTGGGAAAGCGGCCTAAGTGTCCATGCTATCATGCTTCATAATGATGGTAGATTTCCTTTCAAGTTGGTTTTATTATACCTTTCATAAACAATAAAACATATTCCCTGCAGCTCTTCAACTCCTTTAATATAAATGTGTCACCAATTTTAACATGGAATCTAATGTTAATGTTACCTACCTGAAGAGAGGTGCTGTTCTCAGAAAATGGGGAGTTAAAGAAGGATCTTATTGTTTCCAAAACCACAGTGAGTACATACTTTTCTAAGGTAGGATCTGAAAGACGTTTCTCACGCTTGTTACAAACCTGGAAGAGGCAACTGATGTTTATATTATGGTACAATTTAATGGGATGTAAAATTAATGTCAACATATAATCCAATTAATACTTTGCTGCCAATGCTTTCCATTTAAATTTTTTACTGCCCATCTTCAAAATACAATCTATTATTTATACAAAGCTGTATCCCTGTGGCACCATTTTACATTCCATGCAATGTACTGAGAAGCTGGAAACAACTTCCAAATGCAGTACAGCTGACATAAAAACAAAGTCGTACCTTATTACTACTGGTTTTGTTTTTAATTTTCCTTTGCAATCCTAATGACATATCCCATTGACATATTGATTTTATATTTTGAAATATAAGGACTTTTGAGACATTTGGATACCTAGCCTGTTTATGATATTGTTTGTTTATTTATTTAACTGGTTAAGGAACCGATTCTTTTAGTTTTCTGCATTTTAATATTTTATTCTTCATCATTAAAAATCCATTGCTTTTTTTAACTTTCCATCTTGTATGAGGCCTTGCAGGAGTGTAACTACAGTGGTAACAGCCATTGCAGTTGCTATGGGGCCCTGCAGTATCAGGGGCCCTGGTATTCAACCAAACACACTACAAATGGACAATGTGCACCATTATATACATATTATGCCACGCATTGTACAGCATAATATGTATATAGCAGTGCACATTTTCCACAGTACACAGCAGATAAGAAATGTTGGGGGAGAGGATGGGGACAGAATGACATCTAAAATTCCTGCCTGTACTTCCCCCATGTGGTCAGCAGCTACTGTGACAGATCTACTGTATGTAAGTGTATTAATGTGTGCGAGTATGCAAACATGTATATTTCCTGAAGCGGTAGAGGGGCCTCATTTAACAAGTCCTAGTTACTCCATGTCCTTCCTATTAATGGTATTTCATATTCCATGCTGTGTATTAGGAAGCCAGACAACAATTTCAAACATATTTGTGTCATTTTCTTGTATCTACTTTTTTGTTTATAGCTTTCATTGACTGTGTATTCATGTATTCTTCAGGTTGGAACGATCACAGGGATACCAAATTTGAATATGTTTGCTTATGTTTTAATAGATTTTAAGAAAATAAAACTTTTTGTACGAATAAAATGTTTTTCATTTTTTTTCCTTCTGACGCTGATAACATTATTATACTTTGGTATACAAAGCTTTCTAAGAAATCAATTTTAAAGACAGCATGACTTTTTTATGACTTTTTCTTCAAAACTTTGTGTTGTAAAAAGGTGAAAAAGCGGTGATTGTGATTTTTGGGATGTGGCTATACCCGATTTTATTTATTAATTTTATATGCTATCTAGGGAAAGGAGAGTGATTAGAATTTTTACTGTTTTATACATTTTTTAAAAAACTTTTTTTTCATTTTCTATTTGCTACTTTTTTAGGTTCCCTTGAGTGTTTGACCGCTAAGAGGTCTGATCGCTTATGCAATATACTGAAATACAAATGTATTGTAAAATAATGTGAATATACAGATATTTTATTACAGCCTGCCCCCTGCAGGCTGTGATGGAGAGTGTTAACTGGCAGCCATAGGAGGCTCCCAGCTCTCATGGCATCTAATCAGCTCATGGATGCCGATTGGCAGTAATATGGTTGAACCCGAGTGAAGCTGCAGTTTATGTGAAATGATCGTCTTTGACAATGGCAACCAACAGGTTAATTGCCACAATTGTCACAATTGTTTCCAGTTAGCTGCAAGTGTCTGCAGTATAATACAGCAGATATCTGGCCTGCATGGAGAGGAAACAGCCTATGAGCCTTGTTCATTAAGCCCTAAAATCTTTATGACGTATATTTACTATGAGTCCTTAGGTGGTTAAAGAGAACCTGTCACCGTGATTTGGGAACCCTAAACCAACTACAGTTTCCTATGAACACTTCAGTACATGGAAGCTATAAAAAAAAACAAACCTAAAACAACAGTCGCTTATACTTTCCTAGGAATGATTCTTAAAAGGTAAATCAGACATGGTACACCTTAGCTTCACTGCACGTGTGCTGCCATGGTGAGGCTGGGGTGTAATACACTTGCTTCACTACTGCTTGACTGCGCAGGGACAAAGGTCTGAGAAACAGTAGGTAAGTGTTTCTCTTATTGTGGACAGGGATAGCTATGATTGTTCGGACAGCTTCGGACAGTAAGTCACCCACAGGTCCCAGTGGTCCAAAATCTCAGTGACAGATTACCTTTAATGTGCGTTACATGAATGATTCAAATTAGAATTTTTAAAAACCCTAAAGTGTTTGAACCATAGGCGGTCTGATTGTTCATACAATATACTGCAATGCAATGATACTGCAGTATATATGAGAGGCTCCAGGCTGTCATAGATAGAGATTGCTATTTCGCTTTATTGATGCTTAAATGTAAGTGGACCAAATGTTTTACAATGATCCTCTCGTTATATGTTAATTGTTACATCTGTACAAATTTCAATAAAACTGATTCAACACAGATAGAGATCACTGCCCCCTGATTAGGTTGTGTGGAGGTGACTATCCTATACGATATGGCAGTGTGAATGTGTAACTGCTATTTAAGTGTTATGGTCGTACAGTGGGTATGGAAAGTATTCAGACCCTTTTAAATGTTGCATTCTTTGTATCATTGCAGCCAATTGGTAAGATCATGCACATTAATGTACATTAATTTCCAGCACCCCATCTTGAAAGAAAAAAAAAACAGAAATGTAAATGTTGCTAATATATTAAACAAGAAAAACAGAAAAATCATAAGGTCAGAAGTATTCCAAACCTATCCTCACTATTGAGAAGAAGCACTCTTTTGAGTTCCTTCAGCCTCATGTCTTCTTGAGAATGGTGCAACAAGTTTTTCAAACCTGGATTGGGGGATCCGCTGTCATTTTTTCTGGCAGATTTTCTCCAGTTCCCTCAGGTTGGATGGTGAATGTTGGGGCAGTGGGCAGCCATTTTCAAGTCTCTCCAGAGATGCTCAATTGGGTTTAGGTCAGGGCTCTGGCTGCACCAGTCAACAATGGTCATATAGTTGTTCTGATGCCACCACTTTGTCATTTTAGCTGTGTGCTTAGGGTCATTGTTTTCTTTAAACAAGAACCTTCAGTCTGAGGTCCAGAGCACTCTGGAAGAGGTTTTCATCCAAGATATATATGTACTTGGCCGCATTCATCTTTTCTTCAATTGTAACTAGTTGTCCTGTCCCTGCAGCTAAAAAGCACCCACATAGCATAATGCTGCCACCCCCAAATTTCACTGTTGAGATTGTATTTGTCAGCAGTGCCTGGGGAACTTTCTCCCATCTCCCTACTGAATCTCTGAGCTCAGCCACAGTGATCTTGGGGTTCTTCTTTACCTCTCTCACCAAGGTTCTTCTCCTACAATTGCTTAGTTTGGCTGGGCGGCCAGGTTGAGGAAGAGTTTTGGTTGGTCCAAAACTTCTGCTATTTAAGGATCATGGAGGCCACTGTGCTCTTAAAACTTTGAGTGCTGCAAAAATTCTTTTCTAACCTTGGCCTTGCCTTGCCACAATTCTGACTCTGAGCTCGTTGGGCAGTTCCTTAAATGATTCTTATGTGCTCTGACATGCACTATGAGCAGGGTCGGTGGATCCTCCGGTAGACACCCAATACCTCTGCTATGGCAGGGGCCTCCATCTCCATCTGAGACCCCTGCCAGTTGACAGCATTTGCACTCTATGCGGCCATAAGCGGCCGCTCGAGTACTATCGCTGATGTACTATCGCTGATGGCTGATGTACTATCGCTGATGGTGCTGCCATTTACCTTGTTCTGCACAGAGTAAACAGCAGCACCATTGACCGCTGAGTTCTCAGGCTTTGCGTACGACCCCTGTTACGCGCGGCTTTCGATCCCTGATATGCGCGGCCTCACACTGCCGTGCGTATTCTTCCTGTCAGTTCAAGCGTAGCGGGGAGAAGAAAGACGGAGGACGCGGGAGTAGTAGTACTATGCTGTGCCCATATATACAGGATAGGATTAGTAGTAGAGTACTTCACTGATATATACAGGATAAGAGTAGTAGTACTGTGCTCTACCCATATATACAGAATAGGAGTATAAAATTTATTAGGACTTTTATATAAAATATTTGATAAGAGGGGAACTAAATATAAGAAGAATATCTAGGGAGAGCATTATATAAAACATAATAAGTAGGAGCACTGTAAGACTGTGTAGATGAAATGATTAATTGGAAATTATATATTATGTAATACATTTTGTGAATGATTCAAAATGTAAATTATTAGGTGTACAGTATTGGTTACTCATGGGCTATAGTATGCATTGTGATATACTGAGGAGTCACAATGTAATATTTGATTTATGGAGAGGGCGCAATATGGTTTGGTTATGGAGGTATATATATCTAATATTTGTGGGGGGGGGCACAATGTGGCTCAAGCAGCTGAATTTTCAATTTATTAAATTATTTTTTAAATTATTTTATATTGTTCCCTTATAAAGAATGGCTGGACCATAACACAATCTCTTTTACCTCTAGTGTAAACACCCTCATCCTCATAGACTGTAAGCTCTTGTGAGCAGGGTCCTCACTCCTATTGTTCCATATGACTGTTTGCACTCTATAATATAGGATTATATTTGTATATATCCCCTCTGATTTGCTACAGAATTTGATGGCGCTATATAAATAAAGATTATTATTATTATTATTGTAATTACTGTGATAATTTTAGTTACACAGTGCCTAGTCTTCTTTATGTGGTGCAGCGAAAATACCGAGGAGATGAAGGGTTATGGTTAGTTATTCTTCTTGGTAAGTTAGTGCTAAGCACTGACGGTTACATCCCTAATATTTATGCCCTGGCATAAAATCACTAATGCAGCCATTGTGAAATAGGGAATATTTCTAGGTAGCAGTATAGTGGGCCCCCAGAATCAATTTCTCTGTCGGCCCCCAGGCACCCCAATCCGAGGTATATAGAGGTATATAGACAGGTGTGTGTCTTTCCTACTCAAGTCCAATCACTTTCATTAACACAGATGAACTCCAATGAAGAAGCAGAACCATCTCAAGGAGGATCAGAAAGAAATGGACAGCTTGTTAGTTAAATATGAGTGTCACATTAATGATCAAATAAAATAATGTTTTTGATCTTACCAACTGACAGTAATGAAACAAAGGGTGAAACATTTAAAAGTGTCTGAATACTTTCCGTACCCACTGTATATCACCCTTGAACTTGCTTCCACAAGTTCCGTCTTTAAGATACAGTGTTTCAGATTACCACTTATTGGTTAACCTTCCTGAATGTGGATACATGTTTTTGTGATTACAGTTGGATTATTCACTGGTTTGTGATTTTGTTCTTACACACTTTCCTGAGTAGGTTTTCTGAGTGTGTTTTTGTCTCACTTTTCCTTACCCTTCAGCATATATACAGTTTTGGGGACCTCCCGTCGAATAGACAGGGAAAGTTGGGGGATAAGTTTACAGATCACCTACCCTTACTGTTCACCTGACCTGACATTATTACTTTGGTATGTTCAATAATAAGTGACATCTGTGTCCAAACTAGGAATCTAACACTTACTCGAGCCATGTCTAGAATGAAGTTTTCAAAAAGGGTCCAGATGTGGTTGCTTGTATATATTTCTTTCATTTCCACTTCAGTGTCCACATAACAATGGTTTACAAAGTTCACATAAGACATTTTTACCTTTGAATCAAAATTGAAAGGAATCTCCATCAATTACAATGTATAAAATATCATGCTGACATGGACTGCTAGAAAAAAAAAATTAATTAGGGTGCAACAAGGGAACTTCACCTTTGTAATAGCAAATGTTTTAAGTATCATACACTAGACTACAAAACCTTAATTAATGAATAAATTGTGTAATTGAGGGAAAAATATTACTGAATGGATCATAGGTTATATCACAGATAATAGTTGATCGCAGGGGTTCATAGGTGGGGAAGATTCTCTGATCAACTTATTGTCAAGGGACCTGGTTAACAGGTAGGAGTTGTCCAAAGTTGACAAACCAGTCCTAAAGATGGTATTTGTATATGTACCAAATACATGCACTAATCAAAGCAGAATTTAAGATCTGACCTCTGTAATGCAGTCTTCATGTGTAACCACCCGCACAACATCCTCCAAAGGTAACAAAGATGTGCACTTTATCTCGGTATAGACATTTTTGCCTTCGGCACAAGCAGCTAGAAGATCAACTAGTGAAATGTGATACATGAGTGGACTGTTCTCATCTACCCCTTCACGAGCTGCTGCCATCATTTCCAGCATTGATGCAAATGAAGTTTTGTCATTGTAGAAGACAACAACATCATCTCCTGCATTTGTCAGCTGCAGAAAGAATAAACAGGAATAAAAATAATATTCATCAAGTATAACACAGCTGTAAACAATAATTTACAATTTGGCATATTTACTAAGGATCTTGCACCATTTTCTGTTGGACTTTGCACATTATTTTATGTGCAAACTGCTTGCACATGTAGTTAAGAAGTGTCTGTTGCACATATCTGTCCATGCGACCCTCTTGTGTCTAGGCTTCACATGACACAAATTTCTGCAATGAAACAGGCACTCTTGTGCATAGTCGGACAGAAATGTGTTGCATGCTAAAGGTTCAGCAAAGAAAAGTTGATGCACTCTGTTGGGGCAGTGCAGCGGGTGCCATATTCATGAAGAACAGGTGCCACAAATCTTAAATCTGGTGCACTCTGCACACTACACAAGCATACTGTACATAGTGGAGAATGGCTGGCAATATACTGGGGCAGGGGTAGGCTAGCTGTATGTTGAGGGCAGGGGGCTGGCCAGCTATATAATGGGGGCTGGCAGACTATATACTGGGGCTGGCTGGTTAGCTATATACATGGGCTGTTGTTTACTGGGAGCTGGCAGGCTTTATACTGGCTGGCTGGCTATATGCCCAGGGGTCATGGGCTGGCTATAAACTGGGGGCTGACAGACTATATACTGGGGACTGGATGGCTATATACTGGTAGCTGGCTAGCTATATACTGGGGGATGCCGCACTGGATATTTACTGGGGTGCAGGTGGCTGACTAGCTACAGTCATGGCCTAAAGTTTTGAGAATGACACAAATATTATATTTTCACATGATCTGTTGCCCTCTGGTTTGTCAGATATTTTTATCACATACAGAAATACAAGTGCAGTCTGAGTAACAAAAGCTTTTATTGACAGTAGAATTAGTTAATGCAGCAAGTCAATATTTGCAGTGTTGACCCTTCTTCTTCAGGACCTCTGCAATCCTCCCTGGCATGCTATCAATCAACTTCTGGACCCAGTCCATTCAATGCTTGCATTTTGTCACAATTTGTTGGTTTTTGTTTGTCCACCCGTCTCTTGATGATTGACCACAAGTTCTCAATGGGATTAAGATCTGGGGAGTTTCCAGGCCATGGACCCAAAATCTCCATGTTTTGTTCCCTGAGCCATTTAGTTATCACCTTTGCTTTATGGCAAGGTGCTCCATTATGCTAGAAAAGGCATTGCTGATCACCAAACTGCTCTTGGACGGTTGGGAGAAGTTGCTCTTGGAGGACATTCTGGTACCATTCTTGATTCAAGGATGTGTTTTTAGGCAAGACTGTGAGAGAGCCGATTTCCTTGGCTGAGAAGCAACCCCACACATGCATGGTTGCAGGATGCTTTAAAGTTGGCATGAGACAAGATTGGTGGTATCGCTCAACTTGTCTTCTCCAAACAAGCTTTCCAGATGTCTTTTCCAGATGTTTCAAACAATCGGAAAGGGGATTCATCAGAAAAAATGACTGTACCCCAGTCTTCAGCAGTCTACCCCATGTACCTTTTGCAGAATATCAGTCTGTCCCTGATGTTTTTTCTGGAGAGAAGTGTCTTCTTTGCTGCCCTCCTTGACACCAGGCCTTGCTCCAAGAGTCTTTGCCTCACAGTGCGTGCAGATGCACTCACACCTACCTGCTGCCATTCCTGAGCAAGCTCTGCACTGCTGGTAGCCTGATCCCGAAGCTGAAACACTTTTAAGAGATGGTCCTGGCGCTTGCTGGTCCTTCTTGGGTGCCTTTTTGGCAACAATGGAACCTCTCTCCTTGAATTCCTTGATAATGCGATAGATTTTTGACTGTGGTGCAATGTTTCTAGCTGCGATACTCTTTCCTGTTAGGCCAGTTTTGTGCAGTGCAATGATGACTACACATGTTTCTTTAGAGATAACCATGGTTAACAGAGATAACCATTGGTGGGATTCTTACTTAATCATGACAGATCAATCTCCAGCCCTGTCCTCATCAGCACCCACACCTGTGTTAATGGAGCAATCACTGAAACGATGTTAGCTGCTCCTTTCAAGGCAAATATTGACTTTGCAATAATTGCTGTTAAGCTGATCACTTTTTATAACATCTGGAGTATATGCAAATAGCCATTATAAAACATGAAGCAGTAGACTTTGTAAAAATTAACATTTATATCATTCTCAAAACTTTTGGCCATGACTGTATATACTGTGGGGGGGGGGGAGCTGGCTAGCTATATTAGCTATATACATGGGCATGGGCTAGCACCACTGCATTTCCCACCCTAGGCTTATACTCAAGTCTATGGGTTTCCCCATTTTTTTTTTTGTGGTAAAATTAGGCACCTCGGCTTATATGCATGTCGTCTTATTCTCGAGTATATACAGTATATTCTATGAAATGAGTACACAATTTGTAACTTATCCATCAATTGTTGTTTTAGTATAGTTTCCCAAACCCAGTGGTATAACCCAACCAATCTTTACCTCTGTCATGATCATGTCCTGGCATTTTTTGATATATTTGCCTTCTGCTTTGATAATGGTGTGTAGAAAATCCAGGTATTGCACATGTCTTCCATGTGTGGCTAAGCAATGTATAAAGTGTTGAAGAACAGTTTCATGGATCTCTGTGCACAGTTGGTAGTTATTCAGAAAAATGTGCTGCATAGTCTCAGCTTCTAAAAGCTAGAAAACAGTACAGGTAACACAAGTTATTTTTTAACAGTCCATTACAGCTCTAACAAAATGACCATATTCAAGAAAACCTTTTACCCATATTCCATTATGTTTATAATGACTGTTAAACATTATTATTAACACAATTAGTCAAGCAACATGTTTTATTGACTATAGGGGGACAATTAGGACAGCAGTACACAGCACCTGGCATCTCCTCATTTACAGCCACTGGTTTGAGAAGACAGAGAAGCAATGAAATTACTGCAGATGACCCACTCTGTATGCCCTTGCAGTACACAAGCAAAGGATCTCCCTTATTTCTCCCAGGCAGGAAGTTGCCAAGTCAAGGTGGGTGGAACTACAGAAAGCCTATGCATGTCAATGGCTCAGAACTTATTTTAATCATAAAGTTTGATTTTTGCACATCCAACCAAACAAAAAAGTACCATAAAAAGTCAAATATACTCCTGTATGATACCAATAAAAAGTAAAAATAAAAAAATAAGCCATAAAACAGATCAATCAACAAAATAATAAAAATATTACATCGCTTAGTAGACAGCAATGCAAAATCAAGGGATTTTTCTCTCCAAATGAGATTTTATTTTGTAGTCAAACATAAAAAAGCTATATGAATGGGGTATTGCAGTAACTGTACTAACCCATAGAACATAAATAATGTGTTATCTATGCTATTTGATGTATAAAACAAAAAAAAAAACTGTAAAAATAGATTTTTTTTGCGACCCCACCTAAAAAAAAGCTAATAAAGGTTAAACAATGGGGTATTGTGCCCCCAGATATAGTGTTTCTGCAATGCTTGAGGGGTCTAGTTTTTAAATTGGGTCCACTCTTTGGAGGCTTTAATTTCCCTACTGTATTAGGGGCTCAGCTAATGCTACATAGAGACTGAAATCTGCTCCTTCCCTTCCGATCACATGTAGGATGATACTGCATTAAGGAGAAACTGGGTAGCAAAATATGGGGTGCATTTACTTCTTTAACCTTCTAAAAATAAAAATTGCCAAAGCAAGTTTTTTTGAAAATAGTTTTTTACTTACACGAGCCAAAGTAAATACTCTATAAAACATCTGGGGCGGTAAAAAGTTCAATATCATTGTAGAAAAATTCTCTGGGTGGTGTAGTTTCCAAAATAATATCATTTGTTGGGGGTCACTGTTCTCGTAGCTCAGGAACTTTTCAGATATATAATGCACCTGAAAACAACGTCATCAAAATATAACCCCTAAAAGCTTGATGCCTCCTTCTATTCTGCACTGTGCTGTGCACCCCTAAAGTAGTTTACATTTACATGTGGGGTATTGTCATACTCGTACAAAAATGCACAACAAAGCATTTTATCCTGAATGAATGTGTAAATTTTAGGACTAAACAAATATTTCATTGTCAAAATGTAAAAATTCCAAATAGAACCCCCATGTTGTTTTAATTCTTGTGAGACGCTTAAAAGGTTAACAAGCTTACCAAAGGCTGTTTTGAATAGTTTGAGGGGTGCGATTTTAAAAATGGGACTATTTGTGGTGAGTTTATAATAAATAGAACTTTGAAAACCTTTATGAAGGTGAATTAACCTTTAAAAATATTGAATTTGAAGTTTACTTGAAAATTTGGAAAAACGCAGTTTGAACTGTAAGCCCTCTAACGTCCTAATAACGTCAATTAATGATGTCAGCATAAAAGAGAAATATGGTTTATGTTAGCAAACAATGTGGGCGGTAAGACTAACTGTATGATAAGTTTAACATTTAAAAATCAGAAAAAAAAAATTTCACCAAATTTACATTTTTTTTTTTTTACATATAAGTAACCTAAAATAAAGCATTAATGTGAAGAACAACATGTAATGAAAAAACAATGTGAAAGTAAACTCGGTAAGATAAAATGTTCTACAAAAATCTAGAGCTTTTTTAATTTTTACACATAAAGAGCTCTGTGACGGCTTGTTTTCTGCGTAACAAATTGCACTTCATAGTGATGGTATTGAATATTCCATGCCATGTACTGGGAAGCAGGAAAAAAAATACAAATGCAGTGAAAATGGAGAAAAGCTGCATTTGCATTGTTTTCTTGTAGGCTTGGATTTTACGGCTTTCACTGTGCGCCCCAAATGACATATCTACTTTATTCTTTCTACGATCACGGGAATACCAAATCTGTATAGGTTTTATAATGTTTTCATACATTTATGAAAATTAAAACCTCCTGTACAATTTTTTTTTATTTTGCCATCTTCTGGCACTAATTACTTTTTCATACTTCGGTGTGCAGAGCTGCGGGTGGTGTCATTTTTTGCGACCTTTGATCACATTTTCAATGCTATAATTTTTAGAACTATATGATCACTTTTTATCAATCAGCAGTGCATTGGTCATTTAAATCTTCGATTGCCAAAGCGCGCTCTAGGAGGCGGGGACGCGCGCTAGGGGCATGGATGAGGCCGCGACCCGCGATATATGAGTCGCGGGTGCACCTGTGACAGTGAATATGCTCATCTACATCTTTGTATATAACTAACAAGATAAGTTTGACCATATCTGTACAAAGGTGTGACATAAAGATATTCTTGTAAGTTATCATTATTGTAACTTGTCTCAGAGAGTGAATATTTAACAAATATCATTTAAAGCAAATATCATTATTAAACACAATACAAGTTAAACTTAATTTTAGTACATTTATCTACATTTCAGACATATATATATATAGAAAAAGGATAAAGGGGAAAGCACACTCAAATGAGCTTTTTAATCTAAAGAAGTAGAGTTGTTGACATAGCACCAGCGCCCTACAGTGACACATTACAGCATAGATAAATGTTTTCATACACTTTATCTATTGCTCATATATTGTAACTTACACCAGGAGTTAAGAACAAAGACAATTGTTTGTGTAAAAGAGCTTGGTTTTCTGGGTTCCCAGCACAGAATTTCTGAAGAAACTGGTGTGTGTACTTCAAAATCTCCTTCATTTTCATATCTCCCTACGAATAATAAGAATACATTAATAAAGTAGGTTTTCATCTTTTGAAGCCTAAGTCTAAATTGTGAAAAAAATATCTTCAAACCATAACCATGAGATGATTCTAAAAGTAGTTGACTGTCAATGGTCTGTATCACACAAACCAGAAATAGTAGAACTTATATAAGCCACTAGCCTGTTATATTACCTGCCACAGAATGGTAAGTCTGGTCTATTTGAATAACTTTAAAGGGATTTGCCCACAAAAGAAAATTCTCAAATTTCAATCCCGTAGTGATGTTTACACAATAAATGCCATTTTGCAGTTTACTCAGTTTTATTGGTGTTGAGCTCCTATCATTCAGTGATGGTCAGTGTAAAATTCCAGAGTGTGGATGGGGACACTCTTAGCAGACACATTATCCCTGTAGTGCTGTGTGATGCTGTGTGCTGAAAATGTGGTTAGATTATCAGAGTACAATGTTTATATACACTTTCATCTACCTTCTGAACATTTTACAAGTATCTGACATAGAAAGAGAGATGAGACAGATCAGAGATGAGATGATGAGATCCACAAGATGCATATTACACACAAGGGGGCTCATTTACTAAGGGCTCCGCGGCCGCACTTTCATTGGGTTTCCCAAATTTTTCCTTTTTGCGACAAATTCCACCAGGATTTTGGCATACGCAATCGGATTTCGGCGCAGGCTTTCACGCGACAGAAATCGGGGGGCGTGGCCGTGGGACAACCCGACGGATTCTGAAAAACCGCAGACTTTAAAAAACGAAAAGTGTCGCAAGATCAAGCACTTACATGCACCAGGAAGAAGCAGGTGAACTCTGGCGGACCTCTGCGCAGCAGCGACACCTACTTGATATGGGGCGCACACCCTTAGTGAATCCCTGCAGAACCCGAATCCTCATTGGACAACACGCCGCGGGATCGCAACTGGACCGGGTAAGTAAATGTGCCCCAATGTCCCAGTCGATTTTTCTACATCTCTGCTCTATTACACTATCAGATCTGATGTGTCTCCCTTCCCCTTTCCCCGGATAAATAACTGCCTGTAGCTTGTAGCTCTCCTCTCGCTGTTGCTGTTGTTTGCCAGCAGGAAGTCAGTGGGTATCAGTGAGAGCTCTCCCTGGAATGCAAGGGGAGGGGCCGCTGCAGGGAGCAGAGAAGAGCTCCGACAAGATGGCTGCCGACCCTAAAAACAGAAGATACATGGTCGGAAACCAGGGGAAACTAAAATTGTGAACACCAGGACTGATAGAGACAGGTTGGAATTATATCTGTGAAATGCTGTATTTTTGTTAATAACAGTGAATTAGAGAATGTTTTATTTTGTTATCCTGAGTATATTTAAGAAACCTGTCTTTTTGTGAATTCCCCTTTAAAGGAGTGTTGACTTGCCTCAATTAGCAATTGGCGGAGTGGGCATTTCCTGGTTGTTGAAGGCATTGATTGTGACCAAGTGGTCCATGGTCCAGTGGTTTAGGACTGCTGGTATACAATAGCAGCATTGGCGTAATTTAAGGGGGTGCAGAGGGTGCGGGCCCAAGAAGTCTAGGGGGCCCATATGGAGTAGCTTTCTTACATGACAAGACTAGGACTATAAAGAATACATTATATTTGAAAGCATGGCACACATTTTGCACTGGAGCCCGGTAGCTTCAAGTTACGCCACTGAATAGCAGCTCAATTTGAGGAAGGCCACATGTAGTTAAACAATTTTGTTTAAAAGAATAAAACATCTGCAAACCTGAATGGTCAACTTTATCATTCATGTGGTAATAACAGGATTTATTTAGTAAACTATGAATGCATTAAATCCTACATCTACCGTCTTGATCATTTTAACACAAAATATGTATTTATGATATGTTTTCCCAATATTACAAACAAATATTATAAATATAAAATATGAAAACACGCTCAGAAAGCCAAGGTAAATGAATGCAGTTTTAAAACTCTTCAAGATCCATACTTTAATATTTACAGCCATAAGCTTGCTCATATTAAGTTAGCAAACATACTGCGTTGTAAATTGTGTTAGTAAAGCATGCAAGCATTTTATTGCTAGGGCATAAAAGAGTGGAAGCGGCAGTTGTTTCTGAGGCCTTCTCATTCTATTTCTTTATCTTTGTGTTTTAATGCAGATACTCAGGCTCTACATATTCTTCAATGTAAGCATTATTTTGAAGCATAGCATAACCATCTCCATAACTGAGAATAAACATCTAATCCAGCAGTCCTGTAGTGCACATTTTCATTATTAGTGCTCACATGCTGTCTTCAAGAGAATGCTATTCTGATTCTATTTTTCCTTCTTCAAAGTCACAGCAACAAATCTTTTTCCCAGATAAGAAATCAATTTATTGCCTGGGCCCTGTCAAACAATTTTTCAGGGGTAATTTCATGTGAATTGAGGATAATTTAGAAGAAAAATGTCCCATTTATAATTTGTGCCTCATTTAGAAGAACAGCGCCGGAGGAAGCAAAGAAAGCAAAGCTAACTCTAAACTACAGCTATAATTTACATTATACAGGTGCTTCTAGAATGTCCCATCTATGTGTGAAAGCAAAAACAATACACTCTGACAGCCACATTATGTACAAATCTTAATGCACATTTATTGCATTTTATAGCTTTGCATAGTGCAGTATATGAGTATATAATACAATCTGAATGCATATGTTATTTAATAGACTGTAAAGAATTACACATGGATTTTTATTAACACTTTGTAGAATTGAGCTTTAGACCTGAAAATTAAGTAAAAGGTCAATATGTTGCTGTACAAAGACATGAGCTACACAAGGAAAAGACGGAACTGGCAAACATGCATACAAATGGCATTTTCCTGCCTGAATAATGAGAAAAGACCACCACTGACATTTCCCACAAATTGCTCAATAACAGGGCAATGATCACTTTACCGTAGGGAATATGGCTCCTATGTTAGATGGAGATAAGTCATTCGCTGAAAATCAATGCTCATTTTCTAGGGGCAATGTCTCATTTATAATATGATGGTAATCCATATAGCTAGAGCCAAAAGGGATTTATTAAAGAAAGTAATTTTTCCTTATGACAACAAATTAGCTTCTATGGACAATTAACCAGGGTGCCAATACACAAAGTTCTTCATTTCCAGAGACAAGAGCCATAGTAGGATTTGTGAGGCTCAGTGTATATAATGTGGGGCTTTGTTTATATAATGAGGAGGCTCAGAGTATTTAATGTGGGCTCAGTGTATATATTGAGGGGGCTCAGTGCATATAATGGGAGGTCAGTGTTTATAATGGGGGTCTTGGTGTATATAATGGGGGGCTCAGTGTATGCAATGTGGCGGATTTGTGTATATAAAGGAGGCCTCAGTGTATATATTGAGGGGGCTCAGTGTATGTAATGGAAGTCTTTGTGTATATAATGGGGGGGGCAGGGTGTATATAATGGGGGGCGGGGTGTATGCAATGAGGGTTTCAATGTGTATAATGGGGTTTCAGTGTATATAATGAGGCGGCTCTGTGTATGCAATGGGAGCCTCAGTGTATATAATGAGGTAGCTCAGTGTATGCAATTAGGGGGCTCAGTGTATGATACGAGGGAGCTAAGTGTATGTAATGGGAGGCTTTGTGTATATAATGGGGGCCTCAGTGTATGTAATGAGGGGGCTCAGGGCATATGATGGGGGGTTCAGTGAGGGGCCTCGGTGTATATAATAAGGCAGCTCAGTGTGTATAATTGAGGGGGCTAAGTGTGCATAATTGATGAGTTTTAAAAAATTCAAAAAATTTACAGTGTATCAAATGTTTGTGATCCTTTTTCCTGTGCTGCTGCAGCATGGAAAAAATGTACTTTTAATAAGTGTGTTGATAATATTAATAATTAGGAAATAAATAATTAGGTAATAAAATTTAGTAGTACATTTTGAAAAACATAATTGATGTGGTGGAACTGTATAAAAAAATAAGCAGATTGTTAAATAACATTTAATATAGGGGGAATAACAGTAGTATGGATATGTATGGGGGGGTCACAATTTAATTTTTTATCTCTATATGCATGAGGAACAGAGTGGTTGTGTTATGGGGGTATATTGGGGGGAGCAGTATAGTCAGTTTTGCTTTGTACTTTCTTTAGCATCACAGTGTGGGACATTTCTGTTATCCAGGTAACATTATACCTTAAGTAACTGTAATATTTTTAGGAGTCCAGTGTTAGGGATGTGCTGCAGAGAGCTGAAGATATCTGCCTGAAAATTTTGCAGGACATGTTGTACATTACAACAGTGCCATCTATGTATTGAATTTTTTTTTTTTATCACAGACAGGACCTTACAGGCATCTTACTGCCAATCAAGCAGGAATCTCTTTGCAGGCATACCTCTAAATGCAGCGGTCAATGCGACCACAGCATTTAAAAAGTTATCACCTGCAATTGGTGCTTGCTTCAATCATGGGTATTACACTGGGATTTCAGAGGTAGATTACGGCTGAAACTCCGTGTTCCCTGATGCTCCGGTGAGGAGCTGAACTGGCATCATCTCCAAAATGTACCATTACTTATGTAATGCTGTATTCTATAGGCACTTATTTTTCAGTTGGTATAGAGAAAAAGAAAGCAAAACATCAATTATGCTGCTCAGAAGTCAACTGCTCCCAGTGTTTTAATTAATCTACATTCTACCCAGTGCACCCTTAAGCCTCTCCACCAGGTATAGAATCTTATCACTTATAAAGTGAACAACCATAATAAGCCTTCACTTCTTAAAGAATAACACTGTGCATTAACTCCTAGGATGTTCTGTCTCCAAATGCTCAATAAAAAACAAATGTTTGAGCTAGGGTTGCACCAATACCAAAATTTTGAGTGCGATACCATAACTGGAGGTATCATGATACTCGATACTGATACTTTCAAGAAAAGAAAAAATTATTATCTAAATTTAATGTTTAGGGTACGGTCAAATTGGTCATTTTCAATAAAACTCATGCGATCAGTAACGATCAACCAGTGTTTTGCTTTAGTTTTTTATGACATTTTATTATATGTATTGTCAAGATAGTCTTGGTAATGTTAATATAGAATGTATAACTTATTTTGTGTCTTACACATTTTTATTTAATACATTTAACTGCACTGTTTAAAAAAAATTATGTAGTTATATAGAGCGAGATCTCTAAGAAGATACATCTGTATATACCAGTGCATTGAAATTGTAACAGTGTTACTTTATGAAAGCTCTAGTAAGCAAAAAAATCCTCCCTATGACCCCATGGTGGAAATAATAATGTATGATAGAGAGTGGAGGTTGTGAGTTCAAATCCCATCTTGGTAAAAGAATATTTAATTGAATAACATGAAAAAATTTGGGGGGAAGTCCTAGGTGATGTAGACACAGATGATGGTCTCCTCTGAGAATTCCTCCACAGGCAGCTACTAGGAGTCTGTAGAACAGCACAACATTTTTGTTTTTTTGCATTCAGCTCCCCATTCTCTTCACTCCACAATGAAGTGCCAATGCATGGATCTGTGAGTACAGAGGTCGCACTAACATTTTTCCAGAAGGGTAATAATACTCCTCTCACCATTTTTGAGGAGTATTTTTAGCCGAAGAAGAGTATGGAATTTTCAGTAATACAAATATATAACTCCTAGTCGTATACAGTCATTTATTTTTTACTAAAGTGTATCGGGAGATAATCCTTCCCAAAAACATATGCCTTCTGACCAATGCACTTGCATTCAATAACTAGAAAGATGTGTTTGGCCGCGATGAAGTTGCTACTTACTGAGCACAAGTGTTTTGGTTTGGGGAGGATTTTGTTCAATCGAAGGAGTTACATTTAGCTACAGCCGGCACCCTGTGTATCCCGATGTCGGTTCGGCTCTGATCCAGAGCTGAATCGGCATCAGCACCGTGGCGGATATATCCACCGCCGAGCGCTAAGTCACTGTGGGTAGGAGTTAATACTCCAAGCAATATACTGGAAAGCTGGTGTTCTCCTAGACAATTACAGCATTTATTAGTAGATAGGGTTGGCAATTTGCTGGTTTGGCTGCACAGCCACCAATCCGTCAATATTTCCAGTTCGTGCAGGACTCACCAGAATCCCCAAACCAAACATGAAAAGCAATCCCGCTCATCTCTACTCTTAATGGCTACTGATTTCTGTAACTACATTGCAATATAATCTCAAGTTTAGTAGCCTTATTCTCTCTTTATCTCAAATAGCCTGTGCTTTGCTGATTTTAATAATGTCTTTGTCAACATTCTGAATAATTTCAATACTTCATAAAACTTTATTTCACATTAATCGGCTGCATCTGTGTTTCTTCTCCTCCACACTGAACCAGCTACCTCTTCTGTCCCTCTTCTGTCCCTCTTCCTCTTCATTATGTGCATTGAGCAGGGAGGGGAGGGAGGCTGTTGATGTTGAGTAGAGGAAGAATTAGAGGAGGAGCCTAAGATATAGGCTGCTGCAGCTGACCCCCCCCAACCCAAGACTGATCACACACGGCTGGCAGTGCGCCAAGTAATGTGAAATACAGCTTTATAAAGAACTGAAATTAGTCAGTATCTTGACAAAGGCATTTTTAAATCATCTAAGCATAGGCTATTGGAACATGTCACCAGCTAAAAATTACATTCCTGGGGCCAATTTCTCTTTATGTAAGGTAGACTTATTTGGCATAAAGCCATTGTGGTTGTCCTTTATTATTATTGTAATTATTTTACCTAACTTATTTGCCAACATTTTAGAAATTATTTTACTATTTGCTCCAATCCAACAAATTGGTCAGCGAGACTTAAGATTATAATCATTATTGATAGGATTCTTATCTTTTTTTAATTAGTAAGACCATGGCCTCCATTATAGATTCTGGATGTTTTAACTCTTGCATCAAGACCTGGTAAAAACATTAGAGAATTGGGTCCTTATACTGTGTATACAATTCCAAAGGCAAGCACAGTCAAGTTCTTCCATGAATATTAGTTGTTCTAATAGCTCAGAATCTTGTTTGGATATTTTAGGAAAGGTGATATCATCAAGACACACTTAATTTTACATCAAAATATTCTATTCTTGATTTATACAAACTACACTAATTTATCCTTTATACTCTGAATTTTAGAAATGATTCCCACCTTATTCTTATTGCAGCAACAATGGCTCCAGGTGCTTGACTTTTTTATTACCGTATATTACCGTATATCCATATATACTATATGGACCTTTTGGGTAGTCTCTCCTAGCAAATGTCGGCACTAAACTGATTGATTGCTTTACTAAATTTGTGCAACTTAATTCTTTTCTTTTTTTTACGAAACAGGACTACTTGCTGTCATATATTGTATTTTATACCTGGTATGTATCCATTTGCAACATCTCCTTGGGGTACATGATCTGTGCCTTTAATGCTATGGGTTGGTCTACCTTTGTTTTGTTAACTTTACTATGTTTAACCCCTTAGTGCAGTGACTTAGCGCTCAGTGGCGGATATATCCGCCACGGAACTGATGCCGGCTCGGCTCTCGATCTGAGCCGAACCAACATCGTGTTTCCCGATGTTGGTTCGAGTGTGCTCCTATCGCGAGTGTGTAACCCGTTAAATGCCGCGGTCAGTGCGACTGCGGCATCTAACATGTCTGTGGGGGGTCTTTCCCCCACGATCACCCCCCTCAAACCTTTTTCGGGGGGCGACGATTGCTGATATGGAAGTGCTGGGGTTCTGATCTGGTCCCCAGCACTGCCTGCAGGCATTGCCAGTAAGATGGCGTCTCTGAGGTCATCTTACTGGCAGAGTGCCAGCCTATGCAAGTGCATAGGCTAACACTGCTAATACCCTGCAATACATGAGTATATAAGGGGTTTTGATGCTAAATATGTAAAATTTTTATTCAAAATAGTATTTATCCGTGAAAGAGTAAATTCTGAAAATACAGAAAATCGCTATTCGATTTGTAAGCCGCGCGACATCAAAATATATTATCCAGACAGTTCAAAAATTATGAAAATGTAAAGTAGACATATGGGAAAAGTTAATCAGCAACTTATTTAGGTGGTAAATCTATCTACCTGAAAATGTAATGATTTTGAATTTCAAAAAAGTGAAATTTAAAAAAAAAATGTTTCCTTTTTTTGGAAAATAAACGCAAAACTTATCAGCCGACATTTACCACTAAAATGAAGTACAACATGTGTTGAAAAAACAATCTCAGAATCGCTTTGATAAGTAACAGTCTTCAAAAGTCATAACCATATAAAGCTATGCAAGTCAGAATCCAAAAAATGGGGCTGTAAAATGGCTGCGTCCTTAAGGGTTTAAATAAAATAAGTATAAATCTTTTGCCTCTGCACTAAGCAAAAAAAAAAGCAATTCTCTAATTTACTATAATTAACTGCAATAATTATGTGCAATTGTTGGGGTTTAGTTGAGGGTTTACATTGCCCCCCAGGCAAATCTCCATTTACCATGCTTTCTGGTTGCCATGGGAAACCATATATTGCAACTAAAGACAACATGAGGCTTGTTGAGATGGTCTGTAGGGCCTGTAGTGATGTCACAAGCATGTGAAGCATCACATGCTTCAGAACGGCAAATTACAAACACACTCTCCTCTCTTCTGGCTTCATTAGAGTGAGCTAATGTCACAACTTGGAAGTGCCCACCCACATCAGAATTAGCTGAATCTAATTTTATGTATACCAGATTTATCTCAGGCTAGAAAGAAGCCAGCAGCACGATACAGGTATCGTTAGAACTGTTATCAAAGGCTCTTTCTGGCTGTGCGAGCACTATTTTTTGTCAGTAACTTAACAGTTATACTTTAACTTTACTTAGCAGTTAAAATATTAAAATACCTTTTCATATGGGATTTGTAGAAGATCAAGCATAACCTTATGTGCATCCATATTTTTGAGCAGCCGTTGTTGCTTTTTGCGCACTTGTTCACCAACACCACACATTTTATTCAGTCTTTCTAATATCTATATAAATGGAAGGATAGAATTCAGACTCAGATTTCAGTTTGCAAAGTAAACACATTTAAAAACTGTTTGCCATGGTAATCACCTTCATAGCTTTTACTGATAATTGCAGGCAATACACTTGCAGATAAAACTACAGTATATTGCATTGTTGTGGTATAACTTGTTTAATGATTCTCTCACCTCTTTCACAAGTTGATAATTTTCACTGCTCTTCTCCACAGCTGGTTTTCCAGATGCTTCCTGATTTTCTGTATGCTATGAAAGACCGATATTTAAAAACATAATAAATGTAATGTATGCTTCCCATGTTTCAGAACAGATTTATGTCACATTCAGGTGTCATGCATTAAACCGTATGCTCACTGGGGTCGGAAACCGAGAATAGCACAAGGCTGGGCACAAAAGAAGAGCCATCAAAGTGGAGACACAGTGGCCCACATTTCTTAAAGTTCCTACACCAATTTTTTGTCTGATGTTGCTTTTTTTTTCAGGGCAAACTGCTTGCACGTGTATTTATAAAGTGTCTGAAACATTTGTGTCGCGGCTGCACTATACCATACGCGACACAAGTCAGTATGGTGCACAGTCAGACAGTCTCCACATTATGATAAATAACAGCGACAGACAGACACGCTCTATGTTAAAGGTGCACCAAACAAAAGTTGGTGCATTCTATCAGAGCAGTGCAGGGGATGCCAAATTCATGAAGAAAGTGCGCCACGAGCACAGGCAAAAAATTTGCACAGTTTTTGATAAAGGTGGGTCAGTGTATTCAAGGCACTGTGACAGAGTTTCATAGATCTCAATAGAGGCCCCCAAATGGTCATGTGCATGAGGATTAAAAGTGTAAAGGTTGAGAGCATGAAGAACTCTTTCACTGAAAGGTTCTTTAAGAAATGGGGAACATTCATGTCCAGTTTTTTACTGATAAGGGGAAAGGGGAAATTGCCTGTCCATTTGTGTCCACCCAATGGTACCTTAATGCAAACATAGCGGGGACCCTGGGCAGACATAAAATTACATGTGGAGATGATCCTGGAGTAAACTGTGAAACTATGATTTGTCTTGCCTTTCCTCTCAGAGGGACAGAGGCAGGAGCAGGATGGGGGAGGTGGAGTTTTATTTTCTTTTGTTGTTTCTGTTTATACACAATGTTTTATTGACATCAATATCTTTAAGTATTACTACGCATACTACACTGTCACTGTGTGACTGTGTTTTTTCATTTGTATATAAACTGTGTCTTGTTCTTTACATTATTAAAAAAATATTAAGCATTTAAAGGGCCGGTATACTTTTTAAGTTTCATAAAAGGTTCTACTGCAGATGTGGTTAAAGGGAAGCTGTCATCAGGTTTAACCCAAATAAACTACTAGCAGGTATAGGATAAAATGTACCTTCTAGAATTCCATCTTCAATGTGAAGTTTCACCCCACAGGCAGGAAAATGTTACTCTCCTCACCTCTTTTCACCGCAGATAAGTCAAGTTTAGTAGTAGAAGGTGGAGTGTCAATTTAGAAGCCCCTAACTTTGATTCTACAGTACCTAAAACATGCTGCTGGTATCATATTAAACATAATAATCTTATATTTTAAAGCAGATTTATTTTATGGTGATATTGGCCGTTCAAAAACAGGTGGGAATTGGATCTTTATCTAAAGCTAGCATTCTCAACTTTTTCTTTAGCTGCCTGTATCTCTGGTTCTGTAGTTCACAAAGCCATACGCCTGGATTGATCTGAAAGATGGGATCCTTATCTTTAATATGACACAAAAGAATGTATCTAGGTAATAAAGAATGAAAGATAGGGGCTATTGAAGTGACACTACCCCAACATCCACAAACTTATCTCATGTGAAAATTAGGTGATAAGAGTCATATTTTTCTGACTTTGTGGTAGATTGTTTAGGTTAAAGAGTGTGATTTCACATAAATTTAAGAAATGACACTTCATACACAATCTTGTTTAAATAGTGGGAGGCTGTCCCACTCATGAATAAGCTGGACTGCTGAATATGATAATGATTAATTGGACCTCTCTCAGGTCCTTTGCATACAGCTTTAGGACCTGATTGTGTACATTTACAGGCATGTAGAGGGACAATGTAGGGATAGGGGCAATGCTTTCTAATAGCAGTTTATGAAAATATATTTAGTTTTGGGGGTTAATTTGCCTGACAGGTTCTCTTTAAAGAAAAAATCAAACTGCTTTATTGCTGGTTCCTCTGCATAATGAGCTTCTTAATTCTCCAAAAAACATTTTACTGGTGCTCATAAATCAACCAATAAGGCAATGGCTACATATTAGTAGGTTTGGTCTAACATCAAGATCTATTAATCCGTGCTATACAGGCATTACCTGAAGATTTGAGGCAATTTTTTAATTGTAGACAAACACATGTATTGTATTGTATTGTGTTACAAAGAATGTCACAGACATTGCTCAATATTAATAAAATTCCATATTCCATTACAAAATTCCATATTTTATTATTGATACATTTAGCTACATTTCTCTGCTATTCATAATTAAAAAAATTACAATTTTGTTAGGAAATAGTCTTCATTCTTGAGTTTTCATTATTTTCTAATATCTTATAAAACACAGATGTGTTACCTCTTTCTTATCCTTTTTACTCCCTTCTGCTGAGGTACTGTTTCCTGATTTCTCCTTTTTGTCCACCCACAGTTCAGACTTTTCTACCATAGTCCTAAGTCTATCTAATTCAGATTTTATGACCTTGTAATTATCGACATCCTGGGCAGAGATGAGTAGCTGAACCTAAAAAAAAAATGGGAAAAAAGATTGCACAGCAAGTAAGGTCTAAGTGGTTGGACAATTAGTGCAGTTTACTGTAGTACTGCTATATGGTACCCAGTTACCCTAAAATAGACATGTTATGTATCCGCTCTTTTAACAAGCCATCTCTTTTCTATTTTTCATATGTTCAATATTTTTTCTTTTGTGTTCTATGCAAAGGGGAGTGATTTTAATTTTTATAATTTAAAACATTTTAAAACTATTTTTTAAACCTTTTTTATTATTTTTTTTACTTTTATTTTAGGTACTTGGGCGGCACGGTGGCGGAGTGAGTAGCACTTCTGCCTTGCAGCACGGGAGTCCTGGGTTCGAATCCCACCCAGGTCAACATCTGCAAAGAGTTTGTATGTTCTCTCCATGTTTGCGTGGGTTTCCTCCGGGTACTACGGTTTCCTCCCACACTCCAAAACATACTGCTAGGTTGTTTAGATTGTGAGCCCCATGGGGATAGGGACCAATTTGAAATGCTTTGTGCAGCACTGCGTAATCTGTGTGCGCTATATAAATAAAGAATTATTATTATTATTACCTTAGGGTACCTGCAATGTTTTGTGAATATGCTAATTGCTAATGCGGATTACATTTCAGTCAGACTTCCCGAAGTTCTTAGGATTTGCATCCCTTTGACAGGTATTTAGAAGGGGACTGTGTCGCACACAATCTGATTTTGAGGCAGCGGTACCAGCTTTCATGTGACAGAAATTGGGGGCGGGCCGTCGGACAATCTGACTGATTTGGGCTGAGCGCGGAATTTAAGATTAAAATTGTGTCGCAACCAATGCACTTACATACACCGAGCAGAAGATGGTGAACTCCGGTGGACATGAGCGGGGAAGCGACAGATGCAGGATATCGAGCGCAGGATCATGGTGAATCACGGCACAGTGCATTGTCGTTGGACAATGCACTTTGGGTAAGTTAATGTGCCCCCATGTACGGAGAGGGCTCAGGCCATGAGCCTTCTCCATATAGCCCTACAACTTATATAGCCATACAGCAGTAAGAACTGGTTAAAAAAATGTATACATATAAAAATAAGAAAAGTAACCTGCATTAATAAAAGAAAAATTCCCCAAAATTCACATGAATCCTACCATATAATAACACTTACAGGGGCAGATTTATCAATTGACAGGTATGTTACTTTGGTTCTTTTTAGTTCTTTGATGTATTTTGCCCATTAGATTTTTATAGTAACTTAGAAAGCTTAATAATTGTGGTTTTATATTCAAACATAGAGTGTATTTGCAATGTTTTAACTAGAAATAATACAGTGTCTTATATTCATATTTTCCACTAAAGTGGCACTGGGTCTTATTTTCAGGGATGCATTATTTTAGAATGAACAAGAATTAACATTTATTGTTGAACTTCTCTAAGTTATTGTTCAACTTCTCTAACATCCTTATAACCTCCAAACTCTGAATTTCAATTGGAGTTTTTCCTCAATCCCTCATGTTTAGCAATAGCACTTTCCTTAAATAAGCCATGCTTGTCCAGGTAGCTGCTTGTATTGCATTTGCAGTGCAATATTCCTTGAATTCTTCACCCATGTCACAACCTCTTGTAGTATCTAAATGATCTACTAATACTAATGTATGGCATGGGGGGGACTGAAGCAATGGCTGCCTCTAGGTTTTATTTTGAGGGGAGGCCTTATATTTCTAAGCTTGAACTAGGACTTATTTTAGGAGGATGTTTTATTTTAGGGGAAAGAGGGTATGTATCAAAGCAAGACAAAGAACACCAAACATTTTTACATAGAAAAGGTCCATTGATAATGTCATGATTGGGGAAAGGGAGAGTCCTGTTCTTGTACTCTTGAAAGTAAAAGATAAAAATAGAGGAGAATGTAAATGGTGCTCTGCTCATCTGGTAGCTCTAGATCAGTACAGATATGTGTAATAGTGTAGACAGCCTACGTTCACATCTGTGGGTTTTTTTTTGCGTATGTTCAGGCAAGTTCCTAGGATACATGCTGAATGTATCCATTGACTTATACTGGGAGAAGCATTATATTTGCCTCTTTATGCTCAGTATATTTCGCATCAAGCAACAAATATTGGCCCACATTTACTAAAGGCTGTGCACCAGTTTTCTGTCCGACTTTGCACATTCTTTAAAGTGCAAACTGCTTGCATATGTATTTAAGAAGTGTGCAAGACACATTTCTGGCGTTCGTGACACAACTGTGGCTCACGCCGCAATACACCCGATGCAACACAAAATTCTGCAATGAAATGTGAGAAATGTGTCGCACGTACCACTAAAAAAAAAAAAAGGTACATTCTGACAGAACAGTGCAGAGGGCACCAGATTCATGAAGAACATGCCTCACAAATCATGAATCTGGCACACTATGCACACTACACAGGCAAACTGCAGTTTGCACTGTTCTAAGTAAATGTGGCCCACTGAATGGAAAGACATATCGGCTAGGCGGAGGTCATAATAGCCTATGGGGGACAAATGCAAGAGCACTGCATTCACCTCCAGCCTCAGCTGAGCATGTCCGAGATATGGGGGTTGGCCACTTCATGTTTTTGTCATGTCTGTGAATGTGTGGGGAGAAGGATATTAGGTAAATTACCAATTACCAATACACCTCTATTAAAAGTTTTGCTCCGATTTCTTAATATGTAAAGTGGAGCCTCCTATCTTTTACCTCATCAGCCAATCATTCCTGTCCATAAAATGGCTGCTTTTGGACAATTTATCTTGGGCAATTGCTCATGGACAGTTAGAGATCACATGGCCCTCCATCTGCAGGCATCTTATAGACAGGAATGTCTGACTGATGAGGTAAAAGACAGGAGGCTTCACTTTATATATCAAGAAAGCGGAGTTAAAGTGGCCAACCCCTTTAATAATAATCTTTATTTATATAGCGCCATCAAATTACGTAGCGCTTTACAAATCTTTAAGTCACTCAGGTGCAGGTACTTACTTTCGTTAGTGTTATAAACCGCGGTATCGCGGTTTTAACACTTTTTAAACTTTAGAGCAGGAGAGGCTTCGGCGCTGCGCGCGACCGTGCGCGCGCAACATCTCCGCTATTTCCTATGTAGGCGTGCGCACGCAGCACCGAAGCCTGTTCTGGTCTAGAGTTTAAAAAGTGTTAAAACCGCGATACCGCGGTTTATAACACTAACGAAAGTAAGTACCGGCACCAGCTCATCCTGAGCTGGTGCTCAGTACTTACAGCTTACCCCTGCCATTCTAAATGGTAGGTTTCCTTTAAGGAGGGAGGGGTGGATCAGCATGACATACTCTGTACGAGTATACGATCGAGGGAAAAAAGGGGTTGTGAATGTAGCCTAACTGCATCAGCCACAGTAGGACTATGGTTCTTTCCCCATAATGATGTAACAGAACTGTTCATAAGACTTAAGATCCCTACTGTCCTATGGGAAATATAAAAATTATTATATCATTTTTAATATTACCGGTTATTTGTTCAGCAATACAAATTCAATAAAAATGTTGTTTTTTTTGATGAAACAGTAAACCATAGAATTGAAGATAGTGTTCCCTTAGACATAAGACAATTGAACATTTCTTTAACACATCTAAAAACATTTAAGCATAATTCACAATTTATGCTAAAAAGCAAACAAAATCCTAGTACAAAATAATTTGACAACATTGATCGTGTTTCCACTTTATCCTATTTTATCCTATACTATTTTAACCTGTATTGCTACTGATACCTGTTTGAAGGTATTCAGCACTTCTTGTCTTTGGCTAAAATGTTTAAAGAGAAGCTGCAGAGATCCAGAGATTAGAGCTGGATAGTCATTCATTGTCAGTTGTATAAGGACTCGCAGAAACATCCTGCCGCCTTCATCATCCACCTCCAACATAGAATTCTTCCTGCATTGATAGAACACTATATTGTTAAGACATCATATTATACTCCTGAAAGAGCAAACAGCTGAAATTCAGTGACTCTTACCCTACACAAAACATAGCTTCTGCTTGTTCTCCAATGCGTTCTAAATTTAACGTGGCATCTGAAAAAGTAAGTTAGCATTGTCACAGCAACATGTTTCCAATGATCACATACTATAATATTGGAACTTACACACAGCTTTGACCTCCACCTTAAAGGTTTTTGTGCATTAAAATCATATTTTTACGTGTTGGATTAAATTATATTTTAATAGTAAACTTTGTAATATACTTTATTATTATAGAAATATGTTCCTGTGTCCTACTTTTACCCCATGAAAGAAAATTCTCAAATCTCAACTCCCTATTGATGTTTACACAATAAAGATCATTTTAACCCCTTACTTTACAATGTCAGTCAGTTTTATTGCTTTTTTAGCTCCTATCACTACCTAGGCTGATCACTACAAAATTCCAGGGTGTGGACGGGGACTCTCTAAGCAGACACATTATGATCAATCTAGTTCTGTGGGTTTACATTGTGGTTACGTTATCAGGGTACAGGTGCATATACACTTTCATATGGCTTCTGACATTAAACTAACACACTGACACATAGAGAGATGATACAGATCAGAGATGATGAGATACCTATTAAACAGAGGCTGACAGTCTTTAACACTGTCAGTACTGTTACATCTCTGTTCTCACAGATAGGTGCCTGCCTCCCCCTTCCCCGGATCACTTAACTGCAGTGGCGTAACTAGGGTTCAATGGGCCCCGGGACAAAATTTGTAACAGGGGGCCCCCTCTTATTATACCCAAAAGTCCTGATATAAAAATGGTTATTCAAGCGTTAAACCCTGTAACACAAAATACTGCCCCCTATGTACAAGAATATCACTACTATAATACTGCCCCCTATGTACAAGAATATCCCTACTATAATACTGCCCCCTATATACTAGAATATAACTACCATAATACTGCCCCCTATATACAAGAATATAACTACTATAATACTGCCCCTATGTACAAAACTATAATTACTATAATACTGCCCCCTATGTACAGGAATATAACTACTATAATACTTCCCCTATGTACAACAATATATCTACTATAATACTGCCCCCTCTGTTCTCACAGATATGTGCCTGCCTACCCCTTCCCCGGATCACTTAACTGCAGTGGCGTAACTAGGGTTCAATGGGCCCCGGGACAAGAATATAACTACTATAATACTGCCTCCTATATACAAGAATATAACTACTATAATACTGCCCCTATGTACAAGACTATAACTACTATAATACTGCCCCCTATGTACAGGAATATAACTACTATAATACTGCCCCCTATGTACAAGAATATAACTACCATGATACTGCCCCCTATGTACAGCAATATATCTACTATAATACTGCCCTTATGTACAAGAATATCACTACTATAATACTGCCACCTATGTACAAGAATATAACTACTATAATACTGTCCCCTATGTACAAGAATATAACTGCTATAATACTGCCTCCTATGTACAAGAATATAACTACTACAATACTGTCCCATATGTACAAGAATATAACTACTTTAATACTGCCACCTATGTACAAGAATATAACTACTATTACACTGCCCCCATGTACAAGAATATAACTACTATAATACTGCCAACTATGTACAAGAATATAACTACCGTACTGTAATACTGCCCCCTATGTACAAGAATATTTTTTCTTTTCCCCCAACACCCACTTAATCATATTAGCAATAATGTATACTATATACGGAGCCCCCCTCTGCATAATTCATTAAATATATATTTGTATATTACATATACAGTGCCCCCTAATGAATAATATAGAATGTCCCCTAATATTAGAGACAGTGCTGAGCTGCAGAGCCATTTCCCTCCCCCCTCTCAATCTAACATTAGAGACAGCACTTCCCAATTAGAGTCAGTGCACCCTTCCCCTACATTAATCTCTTGTATTTCAGCCTCCTAAACAGTGCCCCAGCAATAAGCAGCGTGTGATAACAAATAATGAATGTACTCAACCCCGCCGTCCTGTGGCTCTATCATGCACGAGGGGACGTGGTGGACCGCAAAAAAAAAAAAAAAAGAAACTCAGCTCAGACTCTGCGTTCCTCCTGGCTTCTTCTCTCTTCTGCGCACGGAGTAATGCATGACGTCATTATGCTGCCAGCGCTGGGATGCTTACCGTCCTGTGCCCTGCTTCAGTCATCAGTGTGACAGAGCAGGAAGTGTCACCGAGCGTCACTTGCTCTGACGCGGATCTAAGTCGTGCTCCGATACAGAACGCCGCGACCGCCCCGGGAATCATTCAGTAGTACACTCAGCCAATGTATCACAGGAGGCAACGACTGACAGAGGCATTAGTGACAGCCCCGCCCCCCCCCAGTCCAATGGGCCTGGTCGCACTTGCAACCGCTTCGACCGCTATTGGTACGCCACTGCTTAACTGCCTGGAGTTTGTAGTTTGTAGCTTCTCTCTGCTCAGTATGTACTGTCAGGAAGTGATAAGTGTCTGTGAGCTCCATGCTGCACTGTAAGGGGCGGGGCTACAGGCACAGAGCAGAAAGACACAGAAATCTCAGCTCCACGCTGTCACACAGGAATCCAAGATGGCGGCCACCCGACTTTAAGTCAGAAATTACAGGGTCGTCTCGAGGGGCAACTAAAATTGTGTACACCAGGACTGATAGAGACAGCTTGGAATTATATCTGTGAAATGCTGTATTTTTGGTTAAACAGTGAATTAGAGAATGTGTTATTTTGTTATTCTGAGTACATATAAGAAACATGTCTTCATGGGAATAGCACTTTAAGCAGTTTATGGAAATCAGCTTTAAGTCCCCATACTCCACTGACAACTGAGAGATGAAGAAACCTGAGAAAGTGTTCAATGGCTTAACTCTTTACAGACAGTCCTGTAATATTCTAATGTACAAAGCTTAACCCCTTCCCCTTTCACTAATCGGCAGCAGCAGCAGGCCATGCTCCAGCAGCAGGAGGAGAGGTCCCGCCAGCAGCAGGAGGAGGCCAGAGCTAATCGGCAGCAGCAGCAGGAAGAGTCCCTGGCTAATCGGCAGCTGCAGCAAGCCATGCTCCAGCAGCAGGAGGAGAGGTCCCGCCAGCAGCAAGCTATGCTCCAGCAACAGCAGGAAGAGTCCCGAGCCATGTTCCAGCTGATGATGGAGAAGTTTTCTGGCATCATGGCAGCACCGCAAGCGACGACTACTGAGGGGTCCCATACTGGTCTGCAAGGGTACCCGGTTGTCCAGATGTCCTGGCACCGTTCCTGACCGGCGAGTCGCAGAAGGCTTACTACGACCTGAGTGAAACGGAGGCCCGTAAGTACCCCCAGCTAAAGGCGGAGATTCTGGCTCGTCTTGGGGTCACCGTTCAAGTTCGCTCCAGCAGGGGTCCACCAGTGGGCTTACTCAGAAAAATTACCCCCACGCTCCCAAATGCATGACCTGATCCATCTTGTCCGGAAGTGGCTACAACCAGAGGACTGCACCCCCGCACAGATGGTAGAGAGAGTGGTCCTCGACAAATTCACCCGTTCTCTGCCCTCTCGGCTCCAGCGGTGGGTTGGACAGGCCGGTCCCACAAAAGCTGAGGAGCTTGTGTCCCTAGTAGAGAGGTATCGGGCTACGGAGGACCTTCTACTTACCTCTCCGACACGAAGCAGTGCCAGTGACAGGGTCACCAAACCAGCTGGTAAGACTGCTACTGCGGAAAAGGGGAGACATGTCAGGTTGGGAGGGGGTTCATTGGGGGGCGTGGATACCCAGAAACCCAGTGAGGCTCGTGACAGAGGTCATGGCCGTATCCAGTGCTGGCGGTGCCATGAAATGGGCCATATTGCTGCCAACTGTCCACTGTCAGTGGAGCCAATGGACTGCAACCAGACCCGGCGAGTGTCACTGTTTGCCCGGCCAGTTCTGGCGGCTGAGTCCGTCACGGATGCAGAACCCCAAGTATGCATGGTCACAATCGGTGGTCACACAGTGGAAGCCTTGCTAGACTCAGGGAGTCTGGTCACCCTGGTGCGGGGAACTTTGGTTGATCCTGGACTATACAGTGGGCGGAGAGTGGGAGTGTTGTGTATACATGGGGACACTCGCGAATATCCCACTGCTGTCATCAACCTACATACCCCTTGTGGTACTGTTACCCATGAAGTGGGGGTGGTGGGGTCCCTTTTTCATGAGGCTATTATCGGCAGAGACTTACCGGTGTTTTGGGACCTCTGGAGACGAAGACCCACCTCAGGTGCTGTTGCAGATAATGGACATCAGGTATGTCCGGCCTTGGCCCCTGAACCCTTTGAGGCCGATGTACACACACCAGCAGTAGGGGTGACCCCATGTGATGAATTCTCTCCCCTAGAGGTCCTAGCTGGTGAGGTCGAGGGCCACGAGGAGGTGGCCGACATGCTGGACCTTGAGATTTCCCGTGACAATTTTGGGGCTGCACAGCTACAGGACCCTACCTTGGTTAAAGCACGGGAGAATGTCAAGGTGATAAATGGGGTGCTCCAAATACCAGGGGCTGATAAAATATACCCCCGAATGGTGATTATTGGGGAACTGTTGTACAGGGTCGACCAGATACGGGGTGAGGAGGTTGAGCAACTTGTAGTACCCCAATCTCACCGTAGGCTGGTGCTAGAGTTGGCACACAAACATGTGCTGGGAGGGCACTTAGGTGCTGAGAAGACCCGAGAGAGGATCCTGCAGAGATTTTTCTGGCCCGGGGTGTGGGAGGAGGTAAACCGGTATTGTAGCTCCTGCCCTGAGTGTCAACTTACTGCCCCGGTCTCCCACTTCAGGAGTCCTTTGGTCCCGCTACCGATCATAGAAGTGCCCTTTGAACGGATTGCAATGGATCTGGTTGGCCCCATAGTCAAATCCTCCAGGGGGCACCAATACATCCTAGTTATCCTGGACTACGCTACGCGGTATCCCGAGGCGATTCCATTAAGGAACACCTCCTCCAAAAATATTGCTAGGGAGCTGTTCCAGGTGTTCTCTCGCACAGGCCTCCCAAAGGAAATCTTGACTGACCAGGGTACCCCATTCATGTCTAGGGTAATGAAGGAGATGTGCAAGTTACTACAGGTAAAACAGCTCCGCACCTCTGTGTATCATCCTCAGACAGATGGCCTGGTCGAGAGGTTTAATAAGACCTTGAAGGGGATGCTTAAGAGGGTGGTCAGCAAAGATGGGAAGGACTGGGATTGTTTGTTGCCCTATTTGATGTTTGCCATACGTGAAGTTCCCCAGTCCTCCACGGGTTTCTCACCCTTTGAGCTGTTATATGGCCGTTCCCCACGTGGGCTTTTGGATGTTGCCAAGGAGACCTGGGAACAGGAGAGGACCCCCCCACCGTAGTGTGATAGAACACGTCTCCCTTATGCAGGACCGCATAGCGGCGGTAATGCCCCTTGTAAAGGAGCACATGACAAGGGCACAAGAGGCCCAGTCTAGGGTCTACAATAGGTCAGCCAGACTCAGGACCTTTAACCCAGGCGACAGAGTGCTAGTTCTGGTGCCCACCGTGGAGAGCAAGTTCTTGGCAAAATGGCAAGGACCATATGAGGTCATGGAGAGAGTGGGGAAGGTAACCTACAGGGTATCTCAGCCGGGGAGGAGGAAACCCGAACAGATATACCACGTGAACCTCCTAAAGCCATGGAGGGAAAGAGAGTCCCTGATGGCCATGGGAGTAGAGAAGGCATCTGTCCCCAAGAAGGGGACACCGGAGGTAGGTGTACCCGATGCCAAGGTGCCTGAAGTACGGATCTCGGAGTCCCTCTCCAGGGCCCAGATTCAGGAAGCGAAGGAGTTTGTGCTCCGAAATGTGGATGTGTTCTCTAAGTTGCCGGGACGTACTTCAGTCATCAAGCATGACATCATAACCGAACCCCACATCCGGGTACACCAAAAACCCTACCGGGTCCCTGAAGCGCGCCGGCTTGCCATATCCGAAGAAGTCAGGCAGATGTTAGACCTGGGGGTTATCGAGGAATCTAAAAGTGACTGGTCGAGTCCTATTGTGTTGATACCCAAACCTGATGGTTCCCTACGGTTCTGCAATGATTTTAGGAAGTTGAACGAGGTGTCCAAATTTGATTCCTATCCCATGCCCAGGGTTGACGAGTTGATAGAACGACTTGGACAGGCTAGGTTCTTCTCCACCCTTGACCTGACGAAAGGGTATTGGCAGGTACCCCTGACTGACAGGGCTAAAGAGAAGACCGCTTTTGTTACCCCTGATGGGCTTTTTCAGTACGTGGTACTCCCCTTTGGGCTACATGGGGCTCCCGCCACGTTCCAGAGGTTAATGGATCTCGTGCTAAAACCTCACCGGAGTTATGCCTCGGCCTACTTAGATGACATCATAGTCTATAGTAACGACTGGGAGAGTCATCTAGCCAAAGTACAAGCAGTGGTAGACTCCCTGAGGGCAGCAGGGCTGACAGCGAACCCCCAAAAGTGTGCACTGGGTCTGGAAGAGGCCCGTTACCTGGGGTACCGTATTGGGCGAGGGGTCATCAAACCCCAAGTAAATAAAGTAGAGGCGATCCAGCAGTGGCCACGACCTTTGAGCAAGAAGCAAGTGAGGGCTTTTCTGGGCATAGTGGGCTATTATCGCCGATTTATCCCCGACTTTGCGACAATAGCGGCACCCCTGACTGACCTGACAAAGGGTAGCAGGACGGTGATGGTAAAGTGGAGTGAAGAGGCTGAGGGGGCGTTTCAGCGACTTAAGACGGTTTTGTGCGAGGGACCGGTACTGATTACCCCTAACTTCACCAAGACCTTTATTGTGCAGACTGACGCTTCTGACGTGGGCTTGGGGGCTGTCCTGTCCCAAGTAGTGGAGGGTGAGGAACATCCTGTAACATTCCTGAGCCGCAAGCTCACACCTCCTGAAAAGAACTACAGTATAGTTGAGAGGGAGTGCTTAGCGATCAAATGGGCTCTGGAATCCCTGAGGTATTATCTGGTAGGGCGGCAGTTTACACTGGTGACTGATCACTCTCCCCTAACCTGGATGAGTCAGGTCAAGGAGAGGAACGCCAGGGTCACAAGGTGGTTCCTAATGCTCCAGAATTTTAAATTCACGGTGGAACATCGAGCAGGAAAGCTGCATGGGAATGCCGATGCCCTATCCCGTACCCACTGTCTGATGGCCAAAAATGTTCGTCCCCACAGGGTCAAACAGAGGGGGAGGGTATGTGAGACACTGAAGGGGTTAACTGTGGATGGGCGGTATGTTTCCCCTAGGTTTTGCTTCTATGCAAGGCCTTAGTGCTGAGGTGGGTTTGTCCAGCACCTTGGACACAGGTGATGGGAACAGCCTAATTAGCCTGGATAAAATGACTCAGCAGAGTTGAGTGGGTTGTCTCTCTGTGGAAGGAGGCTGAGAGGACACAGCTCTGACCTGTGTGTCTGGAGCAGCCACGTGATCTTTGTTTAGTGTGAGCTAGTGGACTATTTGTATAGTTAGCACCCTGACGGGTAGGTTTTCTTTTGTTTATTCAAATACCTGGATGTAAAGGCTGGTTTAATTTTGCTGCAATAAACGCAGGCGAGACCTGTTTGGACTGTACCCTGGTGTCCCTGTCTTGAACTGCATCCCAGCACCCCGCTACCACGGTCTCTACTGGGCCAAATCCCCACAGAGGGCTATAAGTCCAATTTTACCTCCACCTCCAGAAAGTAACTGGTTTCCCTAAGCCTCCTATGTCCCCAAAGTACTTGACCTTATTATCTGAAATTAGCCATTTCAAATAATTTTTTACAGATGACCTGCTGGACTTGATTGTTGAGGAAACCAACTTATATGCCCATCACTTTTTAGAAACCAACCCCAATTCCTTTTATGTCAGGCCACATAGATGGTATCCAGCCACTAGAGAAGAAATTAAAAAATTTGGGGGATTGGTACTGAATATGGGCCTTACAAAAAAAAACATCCGTAATGGACTATTGGTCTAAAGATCTCATACATCATACCCCCTTGTATGAATCAATAATGCCCAGAGCTTGCTTTGAGGCCATCCAAAAATTTCTTCATTTTGCTGACAATTCCCAATGCCCCCTCAAAATTACCCCAGTTTTCACAGATAAGATTCGGCCCCTAATTAATTTCCAAAAGCCAAAAAGGGAGAAGAAAGTTCTACTTCTGCGATTGCTGTCTGCAGAATTGTTCGAGGGCAGCACTTTCCTGGAATAGTGCCCCCCACCGAAAAAAAAAGTCATCTCCAGAAGAGATGTTTTGTCTGTTTCAAAAATGGCAAGCGCAAAGACATGACATATCGGTGCAACACATTTTCCTTCCACCCTGGTCTTTGTATAAAAAACTGCTTCCGCATTTACCACACAACCCTGGACTTATAAATTTAGTTTTTTTTTATTAACTTGAATACTTGAGTCCCGCTAATCCGCATAGTGCTAATACCCTTATTTTAAGGTTTAAAATAAAATTGATATTTTAAAGTGTTCTAATTTCAGGCAGATTTACTTTAACCCTAGGTTGTCTGATTTATGTGAGATTGACAATGAGTGGACTGCTGCTGAGCCACCACACACAAGAGCCACCACACACAGATGTATCCAGGACATGTCATGCAAGTGTAGCATTCCATGTATCAAGCCATTTCTGACCAATAGACAATGCCAGAAGCATGTTACCTGGGCCAAGGAGGCCAAGAGAGACTGTTGCTCAGTCAACCAAGGTGTTGTTTTAAGATGAAAGTAATTTTGCATTTCATGTGGAAATCAAGGTCCCAGAGTAGAGAGGCACAATCCAAGCTGCATGAGGTCTAGTGTGAAGTTTCTACCATAAGTGATGGTTAGGGGAGCCTTGTGATCTGCTAGTGTAAGTCCACTGTATTTTATTAAAAATCATAGTCAGCGCAGCCATCAACCAAGAAATTTCAGAGCATTTCGCTCTTCACTCTGCCGACAAGCTTTTAGGAGAGAGAATATACATTTTCCAGCAGGACTTGGCACCTGTCTACTGCCAAAAGTACCAATACCTAATTTAAAAACCACAGTATAACTGTGCTTGATTGGCCAACAGACTTGCCTCACCTTAACATCATAGGGAAAATCTATGGGGTATTGTCAAGAGCAAGATGAGAGAGACCAGACCCAACATTTTGACAAGCTAAAGGTTGCTACCAACCTGGGCTTCTATAACACCTCTGCAGTGCCATCAGCTGATCGCCTTCATGCCACACCGCCAGATGCAGTCATTCATGCAACGGTAGTTCCGACCAAGTATTGCGTGCATTTACTGTACATAGTTTACATTTGACCAACATTTGTGTGTTCAAATGTTTTTACAGTTCCCTTATATCATATTCTAATTTTCTGAGATAAATGACGATAGGGCTTTCCTTGGCTGTAAGCCATAATCATCAAAATTAACATAAATACAAACTCGAAAAAAGTTCTATATGTTTTTAAAAACTCTATTATATAATTGTTATAATTGCATTTTTAAGTATTCTGGTCATTGCGGCCAAATATTTGTATGTGGTTTACTTGTATTATCAAAGGCGGGAGCTGTCCCATCTGCTGTATTATCTTGCATTGGGAAAACCTCCACAAACTCCTTCTTGAAGACAGAGAGAAGATAAGATATCCTGTAATCCAGTCGAACATTCAAGATGAACTGCAAAGAATCAAACATAGAATTACAGCAGGAAGAAAGAAAGTGCTATTAATCACACTAAATCCAGATTAATGTTCTCAGATTGCACAAGACCTTACAAGCATCTGAAGCTTGTTTCATGTCTCTATTTTGCCCTGTGGATCACCAAGATCAATGGTTAATTCGAACTCAAAAAAACATGCTTAGAAATGTGCTGTAACCAGTATACAAACCTGAAGTATCTCTAAGATCTTCAGCTTGGTTTCCATCACAGTAATGTTTTCTGCTTCCACAGTCTTCCTCTTAGGAGTGTCCTGACTCACTACAGAATTCATGAGCGAAGAGGAATTGAACACAGATGGTTTTCGAGTCAGCACCATTGTGGACATCATTTGTCCCATTCCTTGTATAGATCGCCTCACATTTTTTTCTGGCAAAGTAAAAGATCATCAAAGCTATCCAAGAACTGACTGCATCATGATTTCAGATTACTTAATGTGCTACTTTAACATACATTTCTTAAAATTATTTTATTATGGCATGAGTTGAGATCTATGCAACAACTTCTACTACTACTATACTACTGATACTGTTCATATATAAATATAATCTCATACCTTCTGGTGGTCTTGAATTGCAGCCATCATTATATCTTACAGCTGTACTGACAATTCTCGATAATTGCCAGAAATAGATCTCTCACAGCTTCACTCAAGAGCAGTGAAGCAGCTTTTGCCAGATCAGTTCACAAGTTATTATTTTAGATTAACATAATAGTTCCATTGTTTTTCCCTAGCAACTATTTTTCACCTTACTCATAGGATAGGTAACACGTGTCTGTTTGCTGGGAGTTCCACTAATCAGTCAAATGGGGCATTTGCCCCAAAATTAGAATAGACAGTAGTCACATGCTGTACTTGAATAAAGCAGCAGTGCAGACATTATACAATCACACCATTAAAACCGAGGACATTATACTAAAAATGCAAGCACCAGAAATCTGGTGTAAAACTGTCTGAATTGCCTTGTGCCACATTTATAAGGGCTTTATATAGTTTTAGGTACTTTGCTGAGTTTTACAAAAATGGCAAGTGGTTTCCAGGGAAAAGTCCATGTACCCAAAAAATGTGCAGTGAATTAGACAAACTCATAGATGGTGCAAAGTATTACTCAGCAGTCTTATAGAGAACCTGTCAGCTAAACTAATCTATACTAACTAATATATATGTATATATATACATACATTTATTCCCCATAAAGGAAAAGTTCCACAGTCAGTTTGTAAAGTTGCCTCCCCATCTATGCAAATGTGAATTTAATCATCACAACATCATTAAAGGGGTATTTCCATTTCAGCAAGTAATGGATATTTTTTGAATTATGAAAAGTTCTAATACACTTTCTGTATCAATTCCTCATGGTTTTCTTGATCTCTGCTTGCTGTCCTGCTATAGAAAGAGTAATTATTTAATTCCAGTGGACAGAAATCTGACCATGGTCACACAGGTGCGAGGCTCATGAATATACAAAGGTGGGTCTAAGGTTTAACTAAAGCAAATATTGGCATCCCATGGTTACAATCTTAAATTCCAACACAAAAAGACAGGATGTCAGGATATAATAATATACCGTATATTCCGGCGTATAAGACGACCTGATGTATAAGACGACCCCCCTACTTTCCTGTTTAAAATATAGAGTTTAAGATATATTCGCCGTATAAGACTACCATTTTTCCAAAGCATACAAAACACCGGTAAAAATTTAAAAAAAAAAACAGATTTGAATTTAACATGGTCCTTTTTTTTATTTAAATTCTTATGACATGCAGGTATATAGCAGGAAAATTGTCGCTCATAAACATAAGGCATACAACAACAACATTACCATCGTCCATTTTACTGTAAATGTTACCATGCTGTACCTTAAATTTTTATTTTATTAAATATTCCATGCCATGTACTCAGAAGCGGGAAAAAAATTCCAAATGCAATGAAAATGGTGAAAAAACGCATTTGCGCCATTTTCTTGTGGGCTTGGATATTACGTCTTTCACTGTGCGCCCCAAATTACATATCTACTTTATTCTTTGGGTCGGTACAATTACGGGGATACCAAATTTGTATAGGTTTTATAATGTTTTCATACATTTACAAAAATGAAAACCTCCTGTACAAAAATAATTTTTTTGATTTTGCCAACTTCTGGCGCTAATAACTTTTTTATACTTTGGTGTACGGAGCTGTGGGTGGTGTCATTTTTTGCGAAATTTGATAACATTTTTAGGACTGTACGACCTTTTGATCACTTTTTATAGATTTTTTTATATTTTTCAAAATGGCAAAAAAGTGCCATTTTCGACTTTGGGCGCTATTTTCCGTTACGGGGTTAAACGCATTTAAAAACCGTTGTCATATTTTGATAGATCGAGCATTTTTGGACGCGCCGATACCTGATGTGTTTATGATTTTTACTGTTTATTTATATTTATATCAGTTTTAGGGAAAGGGGGGTGATTTGAAATTTTAGGGTTTTTTATTATAATTTTTTTTTAAACTTTTTTTTATTTTTATTTATACTATTCACGGGGAGCGGCGATCCCAGGTAAGATGGCAGCGCCCATGCGCCGCTATCTTTTTGAGGCTGCCGGCAGCTTTGCACCGATCGCAGGTGTTACCGGTAAGCCTTTGCTGCAATATGCAGCAAAGACTTACCGGCTATGGAGAGGGCTCAGCCTGTGAGCCCTCTCCATGCAGCGCGACCCGACCGCCGCCGTGAATACACGGCGGGCGGTCGGGATTACCGGCATATAAGACGACCCCAGGGAAGACAGAAGATTTTTCTGTCTTCAAAAGTCGTCTTATATGCCGGAATATACGGTACAATCTTTATTCAAAACACAAAAACAATTAAAAGCACTCAATTGCACTTATACATAATCCTATAGCCCCCATATCCAATGTCAAAGCAAATATATCAACATCTGCATTAAAACATGTAGTAAAACATATATTTGGACTGGGAAATACCAGATGAAAAAGGGGATATGAATTATACCACATGTAAATGTCAAAGCAAGTGCTAAACATACCCAAGCCTACAAAAGTCTAACCTATAATGCATGAAGGATAGTGTAAAGGGAGATTGGGGAACTGAGTCCCCGTGCGTATCGCCTGTTTGTACAGCCTTCCTCAGGGGCTGTGGAGGACCAAGGGCACAAGACCTGATACAGTATATAAAGTTAACTCACCCCCGATCAAACACACAGCAGGTGTATATTTCATTATAACATGTGTAGTGTGCATGTAACATATAACACACAGTTCTGATTACTATCTGTGATAATAAATAGCTGGGCACCAGTGTGACCATGGTCAGATTTCTGTCCACTGGAAATAAACATTGAAGCTTCCCAAAAAATTGTCAGCATGCAGAGATCCAGAAAACCGTGAGGAATTGATATTGAAAGTACCGTATATTAAAAATTGTATTATATTCATCATACAATAATAAAATCAATTTGCCAAAGTGGGAATACCCCACAGTAGGCAGTAGGAGACTGTCTAGTTATCTCTGCACTGGTCTAATGTGCAACACATCATTAAAACTCCCCTAAAATATTTCTAGGGAAGATAAGTTAAAAAATGCAGCTCAATATTTAGATTTTATAAAGTAATGCACAGTTTTGCACATCCTCCTAGTATAGAATATACACTCACCGGCCACTTTATTAGGTACACCTGTCCAACTGCTCGTTAACACTTAATTTCTAATCAGCCAATCACATGGCGGCAACTCAGAAAGGTGATTTGAGTGCCTTTGAATGTGGCATGGTTGTTGGTGCCAGAAGGGCTGGTCTGAGTATTTCAGAAACTGCTGATCTACTGGGATTTTCACGCACACAACCATCTCTAGGGTTTACAGAGAATGGTCCGAAAAAGAAAAAACATCCAGTGAGCGGCAGTTCTGTGGGCGGAAATGCCTTGTTGATGCCAGAGCTCAGAGGAGAATGGCAGACTGGTTCGAGCTGATAGAAAGGCAACAGTGACTCAAATCGCCACCCGTTACAACCAAGGTAGGCAGAAGAGCATCTCTGAACGTACAGTACAAACTTTGAGGCAGATGGGCTACAGCAGCAGAAGACCACACCGGGTGCCACTCCTTTCAGCTAAGAACAGGAAACTAAGGCTACAATTTGCACAAGCTCATCGAAATTGGACAGTAGAAGATTGGAAAAACATTGCTGAGTCTCGATTTCTGCTGCAACATTCGGATGGTAGGGTCAGAATTTGGCGTCAACAACATGAAAGCATGCACTCATCCTGCCTTGTATCAACGGTTCAGGCTGGTGGTGGTGGTGTCATGGTGTGGGGAATATTTTCTTGGCACTCTTTGGGCCCCTTGATACCAATTGAGCATCGTTGCAACGCCACAGCCTACCTGAGTATTGTTGCTGACCATGTCCATCCCTTTATGACCACAATGTACCCAACATCTGATGGCTACTTTCAGCAGGATAATGCGCCATGTCATAAAGCTGGAATCATCTCAGAATGGTTTCTTGAACATGACAATGAGTTCACTGTACTCAAATGGCCTCCACAGTCACCAGATCTCAATCCAATAGAGCATCTTTGGGATGTGATGGAACAGTAGATTCGCATCATGGATGTGCAGCCGACAAATCTGTGGCAACTGTGTGATGCCATCATGTCAATATGGACCAAAATCTCTGAGGAATGCTTCCAGCACCTTGTTGAATCTATGCCATGAAGAATTGAGGCAGTTCTGAAGGTAAAAGGGGGTCCAACCCGTTACTAGCATGGTGTACCTAATAAAGTGGCCGGTGAGTGTATATCCCTAAAGGAAATCTACCACTTTAAAACACACATTCTAACCCAAACATACCTTTAGAAAGGTCATGATAAGCTGATGCAGGTTCAGGGCTTGAAAAATCGATTTTATAATTATGTTAATGACCCTTTGGTGCTCCTGTGTTCCTCACACAGGGCGCTGGGGTATTAGCATAATCACAGAAGTTTTGGCGAGATGACGATTTAGCATGCATGTGATACTGCTCCCAAGAGCTAGGTGACATCACTGGCTCTCGGGAGCATGAAAGGGAAGGCAGGCAGTACTCCTTCATGCACGCTATCCAAGCGCCTAATATCCAAGCGCCTCGTGTGACGAATGCAGGAGCGCTGAAAGGTCATTATCATAATTAGAAAATAAATTTTTCGGCGAAACTGCCAGTATCAGCTTATCATTACCCGTCTAAAGGTATGTCTGGGTTAGAATGGGTGTTTTAAAGTGATAGATATCCTTTAAACTATAACATTTTTGAATGTTTTGACAAGAGGATCAGTGCATATATTATAAAACATAATGATATACTGTATAAATACAAATTATACAAACCTGTTGAATCTTCACTGTAGACAGGATGTGGAACTATTGTCTGTGCATTTTGCACACAGTCTATGATTCCGAGTAGAGTCCGTGTCAGCCTCAGCAGTTCACTGAAGCTATAGAATCCAAAATATATCAAGTGACGTGCGAGGCTCACGACCTTTAAAAGTAAAGTCAGTAAGTACCTATAGATATTCAAACTTATACACACACAATAAAAATTATTATTAAAATATTTCCGTAAAAGATTTTTTTTTTAATTTATACTTTTAGATCAGCACTAGCCTGATATTTGGAACACGGCACCAGTGCTCCGCTGCAGTATCTAAAACAAACACTGTAGCATACAGCAAATAATGACAATAGCAATTGCTGCAATGTGGGAAGGGGAAGTTAAAGTGGCATGTTTTTTAAAATTTTACACACAATACTTTTTATATATAATCTATATTATTTTTTTTTTTACAAAGTACAAAACAATTCAGTTACATAAAAGTCAAATTTTCTTTACAATAACATCCACATATTAATATCTAGATGAAATTTTATATATTGCCAACCCCAAACAACCACATCCCACTTAACTGGGGAAGAAAAAAATATCTAAAAATCTCTCTCTTTTCTTTCCTCCTCAGAAAATCTAGCTGCAGTTTAGCCAAAGTTTCTCCCACTTATCAAAAGTGTTATTATTCATTTATCAGTTTTTTTCATAGGTCTTTATCTCATCAAACAACTTTTTCCAGTCCATAAAGGTAGGAGCATTTTGTGGCATCCATCCTCTCACTAGTCATAAGCAATCCTTTTGTTATAATATTACGCTGGCATGCACCTTAATACAGCATAGACAACTTTTAGTGGACAGTTTACCTTTGTCATACTACCCAGCCCCATACATACCACTTTCCAAAAAGAAGCCAATTTGTACATGACCATGCACTTACCATGTACATATCATGTGTAAAATGTTTGCCATTGCATCTATAGACCGTCGCAGGATAAAATGAATTTAAAGGGGTATTCCCATTTCAGTAAATTAATGTTACTATTTGCATTATAAGAAGTTTTTTTTTTAAACTTTATTTTTATTATCCTTTTTAGATATAAATACTTGTATTCATGAAGACATACATTAGACAATAAATACAAAGATAATGAAAAGGAGAAAAAATTAAATAAATAAGTAAGTAGATAAATCATACAGTATTTCCCAGAAAGGGAAAAAGAAAAAGGAACAAAAACCTCCCATCTACTCCCCCCGAACTTAATCCAAATCGTCATCAATATTAAATTACCTTACAGTCAAGACTTCAAACCCTATCTGTCTTCATCTACCAGCAGTGTCCTATAAATCTCTGAATTCCTAAATCTCACCAAGTACTCCAGGTGGCATCAAATCTGTCTTTCGCTCCCTGCAGACAGAGTCAGTTCCTCCATATTCATAATATAATTCACTTTTGAAAGCCAGAGGGACACATGAGGTACCAGTGTTTGTTTCCAAAAAACTGGGATGCACAAACGTACTGCCATTAAGAGTTATCGCACTAATGATCCTACATACACCTGTTTGGGGAATTCACAATGTTGCAAAAGAACAAAGGCTGGTTCAAAAGGAAAGTTAATTTCTATTTTCTGTTGGATAACATATTGCTTGCCAAAATGGCAGCAGTAAAGAACAGGACCAAAAGACATGTAGAAATGAACCTTCCTCATTTCCACATCTCAAGCACAGTGGGCAAGCTCTGGGAGCATAGCATGTATCTTAAGGGGGACTTCATACCATTGTGATATTATTTTATAAGAGAAACATACGTAAATTCAAATATTCATCCCCATTGTTCCGTTGTCAAATTAATTTGGAGTTCCTGCTCCCATTTTGCTGTAAACCTGGGCAGTGTTTGGTTCATTTCTTTAAGTAATATGCTATAGATCTTAAATAAAGAATTGTGCACAGGTGCTACGCTCATGCATAGCTTTTCAAAGTCAGTATATTAATTTTCAGAATTTTCCAAATGCAGTAAGGAGGTTAAAAAGGAACACAGAAATAAAGATCTCCAAGGAGTCAATGTTATTACCCCCCAGGTTTCTGACATTACCCTCGGCAGACGTCATCTTGACCCCGTCCGAAAATGAAAAACCCTATTTACCCCCATTGTATTCCAGTCCTTAAAAAATGTATCTTCAAGAATCTAGGGTTATTTGGAACCAGATACAAAGACTAGTATACTGGAATTAATCCGCCTCTAACCTGGGGAGAGGTACAAACCTGAAGGGTTGGCCCAATGGTTTGGTGTTTCAATAATTGAGGGAGAGAATCTCTTTCCAGCCAAGGAACACAAGATAATGAAACCGGTGAAAATTGCTGTTCTATGGTAATTTATGATTTATTTTCATTGTGCCTACACCAATCCAGTACCCTAACCAGTTTGGGAAGCTCTATAATATAATTTAAGCTCCGGTAGCGCCAATCCCCCTTTATCTCTTGGTCTATATAGCACCTTTTATAACTGGGATTTTTTACCCACCCATATAAATCTTTGTTGTACAGATGTTATCCTAAAGAATGCTCCCGGGAGATGTATTGGGAGAGCCTGAAAAATATACAGAACTCTAGGTAGAATGTTCATTTTAAATATGGCACAGCAACCCAGCCATGAAAACATACATTTATTCCAATTTTCACAGTCCAATTTAATGGTATTTAGCAAAGAGAGGAAATTTACCCTATATAACTCTTTTAAATTGGATGTAAGCTTTATTCCCAAGTAAGATAGTCCCTCCCTTTGCCACATAAAGGGGAATAGGTCCTACAACCTTTTTAACTGTTCAGGAGACATATTTACTACTAACGATTTCAATTTATAAAAGTTGATTTTAAAGTTAGATGGACAAAAATATTCTCTCAATTGGTGTATGAGGTTTGGGATAGAGATCCTAGGGTTAGATACAAAAAACAATAAATCATCTGCATATGCTGCTATCCTAATTTCTTCAGACCGAAACGTTATACCCGTAATATTTTGGTCTGATCTTATTCGTCAAAGAAATGGTTCCAGGGATAGAACGAAATGGGCATCCCTGTCTGACTATTACGAATTTGCAGATCTCCTGACAGGATCCCATTTACCGTGACTTTTGCAGTGGGATTTGAATATATGAGATATACAGTATATGATAGAATGCATTGCATTATGTTATATTTCAGACCTATTCCACGCAGTGTCTCAGCCACATACACCCAATTTACCCCTATCAAATGCTTTTTCCATATATGTTGAGAGCAATGCAACTGCCTGTTTATGCACCTGTGCATAGTGTATTAAGTTAATGGCCTTTGTTGAGTTATCTCTAGCTTCCCATCCTTTAAGAAAGCCTGTCTGATCTAAGTGTATGATCTTAGCCACCATTGGCATTAGTCTCTCAGCTAATATTTTTGGCATCAATTTTGTGTCTACATTGAGCAGGGAAATTGGTCTGTAGCTGAGATACTGCGTGGGGTCCTTACCCTCCTGTAATACTGTAATATACTGTACTGTAATATACGCCCTAAGGGAGTCAGTTGGAAAAGACTGGCCTACTGTCAATGAATTAAATGCCTCGATCATATACAAGCTCAGTTCCTCAAATAGCTGTTTATAGTAAGCTAAGTAAAACCCGTCTGGCCCAGGTGTTTTATCAAGTGGTGTATCACCCACTGCCCATTCCAGTTTTTCCTTCGTAATTGGTCTCTCTAAATTTTCCAAGTCGATCAAAGGCAAAGAAGGTAATCCTGACTCCCTTATATATTCTTGAATCTGTGCCCTAAAGTCTGGGCACAATGTATTCTGAATGGAACTGTCTACTGAGTATAGTGAGACATAATATTCTCTAAACACCTCCACCACTCTGTCTGGTAGGCTAAACTTATTCCCTTGTTTATCTTTTACGGTCGGGATGTATGTAGTAGACCTCTGATTGTGTAGAGCTCTTGCTAAGCCCCGACTACATTTATCCCCATATTCATAGTAAAAGCGGCAAAATTTTTTGCTTTGTATAACAAAAGATATCCTAATTCCTCTCTGGCTTGTATTAATTGTATCCTCAGAACGTTATCCGGTAAACGTTTATGTTGTGTTTCAAGCTCCTTTATTTATTCAAGTAGAGTATTTAAATGTCTGTCCCTTTCCCTCTTCCGTATCGCCCCATGTTTAATAAAAATTTCCTTGCTAACTACTTTATGAGCTTCCCACCTGACGCAAGGGTCAAAGGCACTACCGTGAGTTAAGGCAAAATGTTCTGCTGTTGCCTGTTTTACCTCATTTAATATTTGTGTATCTTCCAGGAGTGAAACGTTAAGTTTCCATTGCCACTACTAATACTATTGCCACTGTTTGGGCATGTTGAGTCCTGGAGTAACTGCAGATCTTGATGTTTAATAAATATCATATACAACCTAGAATACACATCATGTGGTACAGAATAATATGCAAATTGCACATTGTAATGAATAGGTTAGAACCAGGCAGCCTTGGGTCTTCATAAGACCCAAGGCTGTCATAGCAACAGATCACCGCCCCCCTGATGACCTCACAGGGGGCGGCGGTCGAATACAAGATGGCCCATGTGCCTCCAGCAGCTTTGTTGGAGGCATTTGCAGGGTTGACTCCCGCGATCAGTGCCAGCAAAGGCCCCGGGTGTAACGGGTTTCACCTGAGTGTTTAGTGCAATATACAGCAAACACCCAATTTGTATGGAGAGAGCTCAGCCTGTATACTTCAGCCCATGTAATAGTACGTCACGTGTTGGTTAGGGGTTAAAAGGCTATTACACTAAGAATGTTGTTATGTCTGTCCACCATATCTGTCACCTTATCCTTAAGGCACAGGTTTTCAGACAACACAGATGAACACCGTTCATTATCAGCAATCGCCCCAGCTTCGGGCGAAAACACATCCTGAGGGGAGGAGCTGCTGCACAGCACGTTCTCATTGTGTGACACTCACGGCCATCTGAGACTAAAACACAATACTTTACACAATACTATTAATTAATAGCTAAGGTATAAATCTACTACTAGGGTGAACATCAGGTGAAACATGGTCCTTATGACATTACAGAAATGCTTTATATTTTTTAAATAATGACCTCAAATGTTAGCTTGTTTTTTTCCTCATTGGCAAATGGCGTAGCTTCGCTCACAACAGTGTTCAGATAATCTTCAACAAATTCCATTGTATTCGTGAATTTATTTTTCTTGTCATCCCTTGAATCATTCAGGTTGGAGTCATAGCTGCGTACAAAACGAAAGACACAGGCAATTGAATACTAACTACCTATATCAACAAAAAAACAGAAGAACTAGGGAATAAACATGGATAAATGTGAGTTACAGTTGTTAAAATAGGTCCATAGAGATTACGGATGTACTGTTAACTTTTGATGGACTACATGTCATTATTCGTAGCTAACGTACCTCACATATATGTAATATCTGAAGATAAATCTATAGGCTTGGAAACATTGCTTTGTCTCATAAAGGGGTTTATCCTTAACAACATTTAGCTGTCCTGTATTGCTAAATAGCTGTCCTGGATTCTGGCATCATCCTGTGACCCATGCCAGAAGTCCCATAGCAATCTATGGAACCCAAGATGAAAACTCATTCTTCATTGATTGGACATTCTGCTTGTCTTACATAATGAGGTGATGACATACATTGGAAATGCAGGGAAGCTAAGGGAGACGGATGATCAATCGTTCTGATTGTGGGGGTTTGAGGCTGCTAGACCTCCCCAACTAGCAGACAATTAACCCCTATAAATAAATAATGTTAATGCCAAAAACTCTTTTAAGATTTCTAAGGTGCCTTTATAAGACAGCAGAGTTCAGTAACAGTTAAAAGAAAACATAATTTCCTTACTCCTTAATAGTTATGCTTGTAGGGATTTCAGTCCATAGACGGGCATACTTTACTGGAGTCACCAGTTCTTGTGGGTCTCTATCAACATGTACATGAAGCATCAGGTGACAGAAAGAAGCTCTGATCTCAAAAGGAAGCATCTCATCAGCCATACAAAGAAAGATCAGGTCAACACTCAGTTGCTTGGAGATTTCATGGATAGCCAAGTATTGACGGTCTAGGCACATTCGGGCAAACAGTTTCAATTGGTATCTGTGGAATATTCATAAGAAAATTGATTTAAAAACGAGAAAATACAATTAAATTTATAACTGTACAATAAAGACAAACTTACCGATAGTATGTTAAAACATTCTCATCATGGACATTTCCAGCTCTTGCCTCCTGTGATAACTGTCTGATACTCTTTTCATGAGTATCATTGTTCTTGTCTAACCAGACTAACCAGACTTCTTCTTCACAATACTCAATGCTCATATATTCTGGGGAGTGGGACATCTCTTTTACAGGTCTCAGCCTTCCAAAACAAGTACATCATACAATTTATTTTAAAAATATATTGTTACTACCATTATATACCTGTGTATAGTTGACTAACCTTCAAGTTTGGTAATCTGTCATTGTATTTTGGTCCACCCATTCCCTTAATAACCTGGGTCAGTCTCCTCTGCACCTATTACCATTTAACTATGTCCTCCTTATACCCTAGTGCTAAAATTGTATGCAATATTCCATGAGTGGTAAACCTATGTTCTCATCATGAGCATCTATAATTTTATATGGCTTGATAGCAGCTGCCTGGCACTAGTCACTAGTTCACATACAGACCCCCAACTCTTTTTCTGCTGCAGTTTCATAAAACATAATTTTACTTTTAGGTTCATTGGTCCATTTATCTACAAGGAAATGAATTTTCAATTTCTGTGCCCAAGCCCCCTTGTTTGGATTGTGAGCCCCCATGGGAACAGGGACTGATTTGGCAAGCCCTGTGTAGTGCTGCGGAATATGTTGGCGCTATATAAATAAAGGAATTATTATTAATTATCTTCTCCCCAAACACAGCTGCACTCTCCACATTGTGGTGCAGTCTGTCTCTATTGTAGAGCATATAGCTGACAGCTGCACTTCCCCAAGTCCCTCGTATAAACACCCTTCCAACCTTCTAGCCATCTTGTGCCCATCTTGTGCTCTCCACATCGGGCCTCTATTATAGAGCCTATAGCTAAGTCAGCTACAGCTGTCTAAGATACCAAACCTCTCATTCCTATCCCAGCTCTTGCCCCACTTGTTTACCTCCAATCTCCCAGTTTCATTCTGGAATGATATGTTGCACAAGCAAAAAATACTATCTTTGAGCTCTTTATAGGAAACTTGTCAGCAGAAATTGACCCAATAAACTACAACCAGTATGTTGTGAAGCAGATGAACATCTCTCAGATCATGTTTCTCTCATGACCCAGTGCAATGGCATGAGAAACTGAGAAACATCTTTGAAGTGAGATGTAAGATGGTTGCATAAAGTCATGAAGGTGGAAAGGGAACATTTGCAGGTGAACAGAGCATGATGTTAGTGCTAAACTCTCTGCCTCCATGACTTTACGCAACCAATTTACATCTTGCTTCAAAGTTGATTTTCTGGATGTTGCAACTACCCTAGTTCATGGAAAAACATGAATTGGAATGTGTTAACCTGTTTGACAACATACTGGTAGTGTTTTTTTTGCTGACAGGTTTCCTTTATGGCCTAAATTCCTGAAGTCATTTTTAAGGACTTTCCATCTTTCCCTAACTTTGTCATTGGGGCACCACGACAGCTGGGTCCTCACCAATTTGCCATAGTAATCTATCAACAACATGCTGAGCCCAAGCAACCAGCAAACAAGATACTGGGGGACATGTGTCACTCCTATTGCGTTCTTTTTCTTTTGTGTGACTTTTCACAGTTTGAGACTTTTTAGGTGCAGAATCAAGCAGCGTTCCAAAGTTAGCTGCCTCAATGATTTAATGCAGTGTGCCATATTTATCATTATAGCACAGATGTTTAGTCAACTTTTGCGACTTTTGGACTCTGAAATTGTCCCATTCTTGCACCTAATAAGTCCCAAAACAGAGTATGCTGGATCCAGACTTACTTTCCCAGCTATTTTTGGGGACAAAAAAAGTAGCACACTGAAACAAAAAGTTGCAAAAGTAAGACTAAACAGGCAACTCATTACATGTATCACTAAGAGAAAAGACATAAGATACATTGCAATGATTAAGAAGGCCAACTTCAGGGAAACTTGAAAATGTGACATACTTTTCAGTATGCCTTGTCTTTGTGCCTATCAAACAAAGGTCCCGGCACTCGCTTTATTCATCAGCCTACTTTTATTATGAAATGTTATGTCTTAAGTTTTCTCCTAGAAACAAAATCCAAATAAAGGAAATACAACTTCACACCACAGGAATGGATCCATTCCGTCAGTAGTAAGGGTCTATTATGTTAATGCTGTGCCTGAATATATGTATAGAACTTGAAAAAGGCTTGCGGACCGGCTGAAACACGTCCTACTGTTACTACTGTCATACTGTGACAGATTGCACCTTTGATTGTCTTGGTGACTGACTGACCTATCTGTTCCCTAATAGTAGTCTCCAACTACCAGCACCTGACTGTGTCTCCAACTACCAGCACCTTCCAGTGCTCTAGTACTTAAAGGGGACCTACCACCACGATTCTACCTATAAAGGTAGAACGGGTGGTAGGTGGATAAATGGGACGTAAGGATAGCCCTTTTTGGGCTAATCCTTACGTCCCGGCTATCCTTTTGTAAACTTTAATCAGTTGATATGCTAATTTATTTAAGCGGCTACTGGGGCGTGGAGTAGCCGGACATGAGGCTACTAGTCGCGGCTACTCCACGCCCCAGTAGCCTTGTTCCTCCGCCTACCGGGTAATCTTCGGCGCGCAGCTCCCCGTAGCTGCGCGCCCTCGTGCGAATATCCTGCGTTCTGCGCATTCGCAGGACGCAGGCCTACGGGTGCGCGGCCGTAGCTCCGAGGCCGGCGCTACTGCGCATGTGCAGACGCCGGGTGCTCGGACGAGGGCGCGCAGCTACGAGGTGCTGCGCGCCGAAGATTACATGGTAGGCGGAGGAACAAGGCTACTGGGGCGTGGAGTAGCCGCGACTAGTAGCCTCATGTCCGGCTACTCCACGCACCAGTAGCCGCTTAATTAAATTAGCATATCAACTGATTAAAGTTTACAAAAGGATAGCCGGGACGTAAGGATTAGCCCAAAAAGGGCTATCCTTACGTCCCATTCATCCACCTACCACCCGTTCTACCTTTAGAGGTAGAATCGTGGTGGTAGGTCCCCTTTAATCACAGTCAACTGATTGTCAGTGGTAATGCCTTGCTGCTGATGCACTGATGAGGATCAGGACTGGGCTCCCTACAACTTTTCCCTCTATTCCACCTTCTATTTTTTAACTGATGAGCATTTCCCTGATTCTAAACCTCCATTCTTCCTTCCCCCTATCCATCCACATCAAAGAGCAGTGGAAAGCATTTATTCCAGATTCAGTGCTTCCGCATGTGTAATTTTCACACATCCAACACAGCAGTATGTCCACTCACTAGAGCGGTTTCTCATGGAAGCATAAATGGCACATAGCGTATACTGCATAAGGCAGTATCATGACTAAAAGCTGCATACTTTGTCTTGAAACGGATAGAAATGTCTGTTCTATGCTTGTGGATATACACTCACCGGCCACTTTATTAGGTACACCTGTCCAACTGCTCGTTAACACTTAATTTCTAATCAGCCAATCACATGGTGGCAACTCAGTGCATTTAGGCATGTAGACATGGTCAAGACAATCTCCTGCAGTTCAAACCGAGCATCAGTATGGGGAAGAAAGGTGATTTGAGTGCCTTTGAACGTGGCACGGTTGTTGGTGCCAGAAGGGCTGGTCTGAGTATTTCAGAAACTGCTGATCTACTGGGATTTTCACGTACAACCATCTCTAGGGTTTACAGAGAATGGTCCGAAAAAGAAAAAACATCCAGTGAGCGGCAGTTCTGTGGGCGGAAATGCCTTGTTGATGTCAGAGGTCAGAGGAGAATGGACAGACTGGTTCAAGCTGATAGAAAGGCAACAGTGACTCAAATCGCCACCCGTTACAACCAAGGTAGGCAGAAGAGCATCTCTGAACGCACGGTACGTCGAACTTTGAGGCAGATGGGCTACAGCAGCAGAAGACCACACCGGGTGCCACTCCTTTCAGCTAAGAAAAGGAAACTGAGGCTACAATTTGCACAAGCTCATCGAAACTGGACAGTAGAAGATTGGAAAAACGTTGCCTGGTCTGATGAGTCTCGATTTCTGCTGCGACATTCGGATGGTAGGGTCAGAATTTGGCGTCAACAACATGAAAGCATGGATCCATCCTGCCTTGTATCAACGGTTCAGGCTGGTGGTGGTGGTGTCATGGTGTGGGGAATATTTTCTTGGCACTCTTTGGGCCCCTTGGTACCAATTGAGCATCGTTGCAATGCCACAGCCTACCTGAGTATTGTTGCTGACCATGTCCATCCCTTTATGAGCACAATGTACCCAACATCTGATGGCTACTTTCAGCAGGATAATGCGCCATGTGATAAAGCTGGAATCATCTCAGACTGGAATCCTGAACATGACAATGAGTTCACTGTACTCAAATGGCCTCCACAGTCACCAGATCTCAATCCAATAGAGCATCTTTGGGATGTGGTGGAACAGGAGATTCGCATCATGGATGTGCAGCCAACAAATCTGCGGCAACTGTGTGATGCCATCACGTCAATATGGACCAAAATCTCTGACGAATGCTTCCAGCACCTTGAATCTATGCCACGAAGAATTGAGGCAGTTCTGAAGGCAAAAGGGTGTCCAACCCGTTACTGGATGTTGCAACTACCCTAGTTCATGGAAAAACATGAATTGGAATGTGTTAACCTATTTGACAACATACTGGTAGTGTTTTTTTTGCTGACAGGTTTCCTTTATGGCCTAAATTCCTGAAGTCATTTTTAAGGACTTTCCATCTTTCCCTAACTTTGTCATTGGGGCACCACGACAGCTGGGTCCTCACCAATTTGCCATAGTAATCTATCAACAACATGCTGAGCCCAAGCAACCAGCAAACAAGATACTGGGGGACATGTGTCACTCCTATTGCGTTCTTTTTCTTTTGTGTGACTTTTCACAGTTTGAGACTTTTTAGGTGCAGAATCAAGCAGCGTTCCAAAGTTAGCTGCCTCAATGATTTAATGCAGTGTGCCATATTTATCATTATAGCACAGATGTTTAGTCAACTTTTGCGACTTTTGGACTCTGAAATTGTCCCATTCTTGCACCTAATAAGTCCCAAAACAGAGTATGCTGGATCCAGACTTACTTTCCCAGCTATTTTTGGGGACAAAAAAAGTAGCACACTGAAACAAAAAGTTGCAAAAGTAAGACTAAACAGGCAACTCATTACATGTATCACTAAGAGAAAAGACATAAGATACATTGCAATGATTAAGAAGGCCAACTTCAGGGAAACTTGAAAATGTGACATACTTTTCAGTATGCCTTGTCTTTGTGCCTATCAAACAAAGGTCCCGGCACTCGCTTTATTCATCAGCCTACTTTTATTATGAAATGTTATGTCTTAAGTTTTCTCCTAGAAACAAAATCCAAATAAAGGAAATACAACTTCACACCACAGGAATGGATCCATTCCGTCAGTAGTAAGGGTCTATTATGTTAATGCTGTGCCTGAATATATGTATAGAACTTGAAAAAGTAGAAGATTGGAAAAACGTTGCCTGGTCTGATGAGTCTCGATTTCTGCTGCGACATTCGGATGGTAGGGTCAGAATTTGGCGTCAACAACATGAAAGCATGGATCCATCCTGCCTTGTATCAACGGTTCAGGCTGGTGGTGGTGGTGTCATGGTGTGGGGAATATTTTCTTGGCACTCTTTGGGCCCCTTGGTACCAATTGAGCATCGTTGCAATGCCACAGCCTACCTGAGTATTGTTGCTGACCATGTCCATCCCTTTATGACCACAATGTACCCAACATCTGATGGCTACTTTCAGCAGGATAATGCGCCATGTCATAAAGCTGGAATCATCTCAGACTGGTTTCTTGAACATGACAATGAGTTCACTGTACTCAAATGGCCTCCACAGTCACCAGATCTCAATCCAATAGAGCATCTTTGGGATGTGGTGGAACAGGAGATTCGCATCATGGATGTGCAGCCAACAAATCTGCGGCAACTGTGTGATGCCATTACGTCAATATGGACCAAAATCTCTGACGAATGCTTCCAGCACCTTGAATCTATGCCACGAAGAATTGAGGCAGTTCTGAAGGCAAAAGGGGGTCCAACCCGTTACTAGCATGGTGTACCTAATAAAGTGGCCGATGAGTGTACATCACAACTTTTAATATATAAAAAAATGAAATTGTGGGGAAACTACTTTTCGGCCACTCCATGGGATCCTAGCACACTTATGTTGAAAAAAGGTGGCCAATGGAAATGTTTCCTCTTAATAGTTTCCTTTTAAAAATCAACATCAACAGCAATGGCGATAGGAGCAGGGGGATTTGAGACCACCTAAAGTTACAGCCGTTTTATGCACATCGGTACTTTCTCTAGCTTTAATGCCATGGCATCCACTCCTGACTTAAATCAGAAGATGCCTATTGCCATTGAAAGCGTATCAAGAGATGCTATTGAACCAGGCCTCCCTAGCATTTCTCGATCACTTGGCAACAGCGTCTGACACTTCTTATTTAAGTCAGGTGCGTACACCGTTGCAATCGAGCTAGGGAAATAAAGGACTGTGGTCCTAAATCCCCCTGCTCCTATCCCCCATGGTTGTTCTAAATAAAAAGTGAAGAATTTCAATAGTGAGTGCCGCTCTATTGCCTATTGATGATCACAAGTTTCAATATACTTAAATAGAAGTTTTTAATCTACATTACTTCAAGTGCTGGAGAAAAATTATTTGATGGATAAAAATTACTTACTCTGTTTTAATGAGGATATCACTGTTTTTGGGATCTAAAACACACTTACAAATTAGCTCTTGTGTTACTGGAATTGCAATATGATTTGATACACACAAATCTGAAAGGTAATCCAGAAACCTAGAAAAATGGACATGTATATTAACATACATCCAATTGTGCAACATTTTTAAAAGGTTAATTAATCAACAGGGTGCAGAGTGGTCACTGTGTCTTTACAAAATGTGTGATCACAAGAATGATGTAACTGCTGTTAATATTAGATTATCTGTGATCTATATATGGGGACAGCAGGAAACACTGAAAATGTGTTTCCTGTTATCATGTACTCTCATGAAAAAATAATGCAAAACGCAAAATATTATAATAAGTAAAAATAAGTAAAAGTGCAGAAAAAAAACGGATACACTATAAACAATACAATAAAACTGATAAAACTGACTGTGTTTTTGCAACTGCACTAATAAATATCTGTACCTTGTCTTCTAAAGCTAGAGATACAAGTAAAACTAAAAAACTGCCATTTGACATTGTAAAATGTTACACAAATGTTACATCACTATATACACATATTATGAAATAAAGTAGTTTAAATTATTTATGATTATTTTGTTTTTAAATATAAAGTCCGATCCTAGCTAAGTACCTATGGGAGTGAAAGGGTCAAGCAGATTGATCCTCAACAAATAATGCTTTACATATACCTTTCTAACTCTATGGCTCACATTTATCAAAACAAGTGCAAACTGTACTATGTGCAGTTTGCCTGTGAATCGTAAGAGGGCGCCAGATCAATCAAAACTGGCGCTGGGTTTTCATTAATCTGGTGCACCCTGCACTACTCTAGAAGTGGGCACATTGTTCGTGCTGCAGAATTGTGGCAGATGGCAGTGATAAATGTGGCGCAAACTCCGAAGAAGCACTAATACAGCCATGACACAAAACTGGCACAGACACTTTATAAATACAAGTGTAAGCAGTTTGCATGTTCTTTTCAGTGCAAAGTCAGAAAGAAAACTTGCGCAAACGCTTTAATAAATGTGGGCCTATGCCTTTTCTTTTAGCAACCGTGTATATATCAACAGCCAGGGTTACTAAATTATCCACCATTGTGAATGAGCAATTTATTTTACTAAGAAAACTTTACTTACCGTGGCTCACGGTTTTTCCTCACCAAGCTGACAAAAGTTTCAACCTCAGTTTTAGTAATGTGTTTTTCTAAGAGTTTTCGATTGTTATGCAGCAGTGCTGTGATTGTGTCCTCAGCTAAAATGTCATATCCAATCTGAGACTGCATGACCCCAAATTGCTTGGCAATGTGTTCCTAGTGTAGGAAAAGACATAAGTGAATATAAATTAACAGAATTAACCGAAATATACCAAACTTGTATCCCGTATATATCAGTGGTGATGAACCTAAGGCACGCAGAGCCCTCTCTGTGGGCACGCGCATCCCCCCCCTGCAGTGGTTGAGTTTATAATCAGAGCTCCAGCCAGGCAGGAGATGCTACAGCACACCCGTAGCTGCAGAGAATCTGCGGGGCCTCTGTGTCCTATTAACTGTACTGGTGTCCTGTGGCACCAATTAACTTAAAACAAGTAGAGTTATACACTCTCTCCGCTGCTACTAAACACAGGAGCATATAACACAAGTAGAGAGAGGGGAAAGGACTTACGGCAGCTCTTTATGATTTCCTCCGACCTTCCTTCCCTGCTCAGCATGCCTTCCCATAATAGCCGTGCTACAGGTGTCAGTGCTGCTCCTATGACATTGAATATCTGCTCCCAGAGCAGCACTTGTGATTTCCTCCAGCAGCAGTGGGGTAAGTGCACGCTCTGCCTCAGTGCTGGGCCCTGCCTCCTCATCCTACAAGCAGCAGCATCCCAGGCTGGAGCTGTACAATATCACACAGCAGTTCCCTGGCATTCACCCTCCCCAAAGACTACAGAGAGTGGCAAAGTATCTACAATCAATACCAATTATCCAAGAAATGTGTGAAAAGCAAGGACTGCTACAGGCCTTGTACAACAAAGTACACAAAATATATGCATGAATACCATATTATGAAAGACAAAGAATTTTATTGAACAAAATAATACACATATGATCACTGCAATAAAAACAACCCATAAAATCAATCCCTGGTGGACTAAAAGTACACAGCCAATCCTGTACAATCACATTGAATACCACAGTCAGTCAATACAAACATAAGGTTTCAATGTAACACACGAGTTAGTCAATATAGTATATTGCAAGTGTAAACAAGAGGTTAAACATAAACCTAATCTAAATAACATAGAACCTGGTAGGAGGTCATATAAACCAAATAAGACAAAATAAAGTGCATCGTGCGGAGTAGCTATATATACCAACCAGGCTGCATATTGAACAGGAGATGTGGCGCTGTACCAGAAAACCCTGACGCGTGTTTCGCCGTCGCTTCCTCAGGGGGTAATGTATCTACAACTCCCAACATGCCCTTAGGGACCTATGGATCTGCTGGGAATTTTAGTTTTTGATACTGCAGACCACCATGTGAGTACAGCAGTTATGCCCACAACAACACTGGCTGGTGGAAGCTTATTCATACTTGTTTTAGAATTTCATATCAAATAATTAAAAAACCTATATTAACTCCACTACTTTCTGGGGCAATCCAGCAGAAATCACCCATTAACCAGTGGCCCTTTTATATTTGGCAGTGATTGTGGCTAAAAGTAAACAATGACAGTAAGCTTGGTTCTCATACGTGACTTTGCCACTATTTCCCAGAGCCGTTGTGTGTATTGGCAATGCAGGGAGTGTATTACTCCAGGTGATGAAGATGATTCACTGTATGGCGTCGGCACTTTTTGTTTCACTGGAAATCTTGAAACCTTTATTCAAACATGGTGACACAGCAAGTTACGGGTATTAGCACATAAGTGCAGAAAAAAAGCATCTTGTTACGCGTTTCTGACCAATAAGGTCCTTAGTCATAGACACACGACTACATAAGTGCACATAAGTGCAGAAAAAAAGCATCTTCTTACGCGTTTCTGACCAATAAGGTCATAGACTAAGGACCTTATTGGTCAGAAACGAGTAAGAAGATACTTTTTTCTGCACTTATGTGCTAATACCCGTAACTTGCTGTGTCACCATGTTTGAATAAAGGTTTCAAGATTTCCAGTGAAACAAAAAGTGCCGACCTCATCTGTTCTGAAATTTATGTTTTCTTGGGAGAAGAGAAGTACTCTCAGAGGACCGTGCACCTGGAGTTTTGAGCATGTTCGTTTGGTGTGTATTCACACACAACAGGGACCCAGTAATATTTATCCCTGTGTGTATGGCTGTAATATTTACCCCTGTATATATGGCAGTAATATTTATCCCTGTATGAATGGCGGTAACATGTATCCCTTGTGAGACACTGAAGGGGTTAACTGTGGATGGGCGGTATGTTTCCCCTAGGTTTTGCTTCTATGCAAGGCCCTAGTGCTGAGGTGGGTTTGTCCAGCACCTTGGACACAGGTGATGGGTGCAGACTAATGAGCATGCATAAAATCACTCAGCAGAGTTGAGTGTGTTGTCTCTCTGTGGAAGGAGGCTGAGAGGACACAGCCCTGACCTCTGTGCCTGGAGCAGCCACGTGAACTTTGTATAGTGTGAGTTAGTGGACTAATTGTATAGTTAGCACCCTGACGGGTAGGTTTTTGTTTGTTTATTCAAATACCTGAATGTAAAGGCTGGTTTATTTTTGCTGCAATAAACGCAGGCGAGACCTGTTTTGGACTGTACCTTGGTGTCCCTGTCTTGAACTGCATCACAGCACCCCGCTACCACGGTCTCTACCGGGCCAAATCTTCCACATATGGTGCTTCGGATTGCGGGCAGTTCAAAAAGACATACACCTGAAAGGCTCGCTATACCCTGCAACATTGCATGGCCTGGGTGAAAGCAGCAGGCAAAGTGCAGGATAAAGCCAAGATGGAGGACTTTATTAAAGCCATGCTCCAGCAACAGGAGGAGAGATCCCGCCAGCAGCAGGAGGAGGCCAGAGCTAATCGGCAGCAGCAGCAGGAAGAGTACCTGGCTAATCGTCAGCTGCAGCAAGCCATGCTCCAGCAGCAGGAGGAGAGGTCCCGCCAGCAGCAAGCCATGCTCCAGCAACAGCAGGCAGAGTCCCGAGCCATGCTACAGCAACAGCAGGAAGAGTCCCGAGCCATGTTCCAGCTGATGATGGAGAAGTTTTCTGGCATTATGGCAGCACCGCAAGCGACGACTACTGAGGGGTCCCATACTGGTCTGCAAGGGTACCCGGTTGTCCAGCGTTCCGCACGGGCTGCAGTACAAAAGGCTTTACAAAAAATGGCGACGACGGACGACGTGGAGGCGTATCTCACAGTGTTCGAGCGAGTAGCTGAGCGAGAGGAGTTACCGGCTGAGCAGTGGGCAGATGTCCTGGCACCGTTCCTGACCGGCGAGTCGCAGAAGGCTTACTAAGACCTGAGTGAAACGGAGGCCCGTAAGTACCCCCAGCTAAAGGCGGAGATTCTGGCTCGTCTTGGGGTCACCGTTCAAGTTCGCTCCAGCCGGGTCCACCAGTGGGCTTACTCAGAAAAATTACCCCCACGCTCCCAAATGCATGACCTGATCCATCTTGTCCGGAAGTGGCTACAACCAGAGGACTGCACCCCCGCACAGATGGTAGAGAGAGTGGTCCTCGACAAATTCACCCGTTCTCTGCCCTCTCGGCTCCAGCGGTGGGTTGGACAGGCCGGTCCCACAAAAGCTGAGGAGCTTGTGTCCCTAGTAGAGAGGTATCGGGCTACGGAGGACCTTCTACTTACCTCTCCGACACGAAGCAGTGCCAGTGACAGGGGCACCAAACCAGCTGGTAAGACTGCTACTGCGGAAAAGGGGAGACATGTCAGGTTGGGAGTGGGTTCATTGGGGGGCGTGGATACCCAGAAACCCAGTGAGGCTCGTGACAGAGGTCATGGCCGTATCCAGTGCTGGCGGTGCCATGAAATGGGCCATATTGCTGCCAACTGTCCACTGTCAGTGGAGCCAATGGACTGCAACCAGACCCGGCGAGTGTCACTGTTTGCCCGGCCAGTTCTGGCGGCTGAGTCCGTCACGGATGCAGAACCCCAAGTATGCATGGTCACAATCGGTGGTCACACAGTGGAAGCCTTGCTAGACTCAGGGAGTCTGGTCACCCTGGTGCGGGGAACTTTGGTTGATCCTGGACTATACAGTGGGCGGAGAGTGGGAGTGTTGTGTATACATGGGGACACTCGCGAATATCCCACTGCTGTCATCAACCTACATACCCCTTGTGGTACTGTTACCCATGAAGTGGGGGTGGTGGGGACCCTTTTTCATGAGGCTATTATCGGCAGAGACTTACCGGTGTTTTGGGACCTCTGGAGACAAATACCCACCTCAGGTGCTGTTGCAGGTATTGGACATCAGGTATGTCCGGCCTTGGCCCCTGAACCCTTTGAGGCCGATGTACACACACCAGCAGTAGGGGTGACCCCATGTGATGAATTCTCTCCCCTAGAGGTCCTAGCTGGTGAGGTCGAGGGCCACGAGGAGGTGGCCGACGTGCTGGACCTTGAGATTTCCCGTGAAAATTTTGGGGCTGCACAGCTACAGGACCCTACCTTGGTTAAAGCACGGGAGAATGTTAAGGTGATAAATGGGGTACTCCAAATACCAGGGGCTGATAAAATATACCCCCGAATGGTGATTATTGGGGAACTGTTGTACAGGGTCGACCAGATACGGGGTGAGGAGGTTGAGCAACTTGTAGTACCCCAATCTCACCGTAGGCTGGTGCTAGAGTTGGCACACAAACATGTGCTGGGAGGGCACTTAGGTGCTGAGAAGACCCGAGAGAGGATCCTGCAGAGATTTTTCTGGCCCGGGGTGTGGGAGGAGGTAAACCGGTATTGTAGCTCCTGCCCTGAGTGTCAACTTACTGCCCCGGTGTCCCACTTCAGGAGTCCTTTGGTCCCGCTACCAATCATAGAAGTGCCCTTTGAACGGATTGCAATGGATCTGGTAGGCCCCATAGTCAAATCCTCCAGGGGGCACCAATACATCCTAGTTATCCTGGACTACGCTACGCGGTATCCCGAGGCGATTCCATTAAGGAACACCTCCTCCAAAAATATTGCTAGGGAGCTGTTCCAGGTGTTCTCACGCACAGGCCTCCCCAAGGAAATCTTGACTGACCAGGGTACCCCATTCATGTCTAGGGTAATGAAGGAGATGTGTAAGCTACTACAGGTAAAACAGCTCCGCACCTCTGTGTATCATCCTCAGACAGATGGCCTGGTCGAGAGGTTTAATAAGACCTTGAAGGGGATGCTTAAGAGGGTGGTCAGCAAAGATGGGAAGGACTGGGATTGTTTGTTGCCCTATTTGATGTTTGCCATACGGGAAGTTCCACAGTCCTCCACGGGTTTCTCACCCTTTGAGCTGTTATATGGCCGTTCCCCACGTGGGCTTTTGGATATAGCCAAGGAGACCTGGGAACAGGAGAGGACCCCCCACCGTAGTGTGATAGAACACGTCTCCCTTATGCAGGACCGCATAGCGGCGGTAATGCCCCTTGTAAAGGAGCACATGACAAGGGCACAAGAGGCCCAGTCTAGGGTCTACAATAGGTCAGCCAGACTCAGGACCTTTAACCCAGGCGACAGAGTGCTAGTTCTGGTGCCCACCGTGGAGAGCAAGTTCTTGGCAAAATGGCAAGGACCATATGAGGTCATGGAGAGAGTGGGGAAGGTAACCTACAGGGTATCTCAGCCGGGGAGGAGGAAACCCGAACAGATATACCACGTGAACCTCCTAAAGCCATGGAGGGAAAGAGAGTCCCTGATGGCCATGGGAGTAGAGAAGGCATCTGTCCCCAAGAAGGGGACACCGGAGGTAGGTGTACCCGATGCCAAGGTGCCTGAAGTACGGATCTCGGAGTCCCTCTCCAGGGCCCAGATTCAGGAAGCGAAGGAGTTTGTGCTCCGAAATATGGATGTGTTCTCTAAGTTACCGGGACGTACTTCAGTCATCAAGCATGACATCATAACCGAACCCCACATCCGGGTACACCAAAAACCCTACCGGGTCCCTGAAGCGCGCCGGCTTGCCATATCCGAAGAAGTCAGGCAGATGTTAGACCTGGGGGTTATCGAGGAATCTAAAAGTGACTGGTCAAGTCCTATTGTATTGATTCCCAAACCTGATGGTTCCCTACGGTTCTGCAATGATTTTAGGAAGTTGAACGAGGTGTCCAAATTTGATTCCTATCCCATGCCCAGGGTTGACGAGTTGATAGAACGACTTGGACAGGCTAGGTTCTTCTCCACCCTTGACCTGACGAAAGGGTATTGGCAGGTACCCCTGACTGACAGGGCTAAAGAGAAGACCGCTTTTGTTACCCCTGATGGGCTTTTTCAGTACGTGGTACTCCCCTTTGGGCTACATGGGGCTCCCGCCACATTCCAGAGGTTAATGGATCTCGTGCTAAAACCTCACCGGAGTTATGCCTCGGCCTACTTGGATGACATCATAGTCTATAGTAACGACTGGGAGAGTCATCTAGCCAAAGTACAAGCAGTGGTAGACTCCCTGAGGGCGGCAGGGCTGACAGCAAACCCCCAAAAATGTGCACTGGGTCTGGAAGAGGCCCGTTACCTGGGGTACCGTATTGGGCGAGGGGTCATCAAACCCCAAGTAAATAAAGTAGAGGCGATCCAGCAGTGGCCACGACCTTTGAGCAAGAAGCAAGTGAGGGCTTTTTTGGGCATAGTGGGCTATTATCGCCGATTTATCCCCGATTTTGCGACAATAGCGGCACCCCTGACTGACCTGACCAAAGGTAGCAGGGCGGTGATGGTAAAGTGGAGTGAAGAGGCTGAGGGGGCGTTTCAGCGACTTAAGACGGTTTTGTGTGAGGGACCGATACTGATCACCCCTAACTTCACCAAGACCTTTATTGTGCAGACTGACGCTTCTGACGTGGGCTTAGGGGCTGTCTTGTCCCAAGTAGTGGAGGGTGAGGAACATCCTGTGACATTCCTGAGCCGCAAGCTCACACCTCCTGAAAAGAACTATAGTATAGTTGAGAGGGAGTGTTTGGCGATAAAATGGGCTCTGGAATCCCTGAGGTATTATTTGGTAGGGCGGCAGTTTACACTAGTGACTGATCACTCTCCCCTCACCTGGATGAGTCAGGCCAAAGAGAGGAACGCCAGGGTCACAAGGTGGTTCCTAATGCTCCAGAATTTTAAATTCACGGTGGAACATCGAGCAGGGAAGCTGCATGGGAATGCCGATGCCCTATCCCGTACCCACTGTCTGATGGCCAAAAGTGTTCGTCCCCACAGGGTCAAACAGAGGGGGAGGGTATGTGAGACACTGAAGGGGTTAACTGTGGATGGGCGGTATGTTTCCCCTAGGTGTTGCTTCTATGCAAGGCCCTAGTGCTAAGGTGGGTTTGTCCAGCACCTTGGACACAGGTGATGGGTGCAGACTAATGAGCATGCATAAAATCACTCAGCAGAGTTGAGTGTGTTGTCTCTCTGTGGAAGGAGGCTGAGAGGACACAGCCCTGACCTCTGTGCCTGGAGCAGCCACGTGAACTTTGTATAGTGTGAGTTAGTGGACTAATTGTATAGTTAGCACCCTGACGGGTAGGTTTTTGTTTGTTTATTCAAATACCTGAATGTAAAGGCTGGTTTATTTTTGCTGCAATAAACGCAGGCGAGACCTGTTTTGGACTGTACCTTGGTGTCCCTGTCTTGAACTGCATCACAGCACCCCGCTACCACGGTCTCTACCGGGCCAAATCTTCCACACCCTGTATATATGACAGTAATATTTATCCCTGTATGTATGGCTGTAATATTCATCCCTGTATATATGGCAGTAATATTTATCCCTTTATGTATAGCTGTACTTTTAATCCCTATATGTATGGCTGTAATATTTATCCCTGTATATATGGTGTTTATATGTATCCCTGTATGTATGGTAGTAATATTTATCACTGTATTCCGGTATTATTTATTCTTGTATAGCAGTAAAATGAATCAATGTTTGCTCTAGGTTAGTGATATTATTTGTCTTTGTATAGGAGTCTTTATTATCAGTATCATGGTATCTATGTTGTTGTAATGGTGGTGGTCATCATGTAGCGTTATTATTTGGCCCTTGTATAGTGGTATTGCTGGTAATATTGGCCTAAATTCCTGTGTTGGCACTTTGTGATAGATATGTTGACTTGTCTCTAAAAGGTTTGCCGCCACTGCCATATATGATAAACAACAACTCATTGGGTGTCATTTATCTTATTTTTCTTTCTGTTGTTTTGTCTTTTTTGAGATATTTTTTGGTGCATTGCAACTTTTCTGCCTTTTTTGGGGACATTTTGAAATGTCCGCCGGATATTTGTTTTTCATCAGTAAAACACATTTATCTTCTATTCTAAACGTGCTAACATGTATCATTTCACATTTTCTAAATTTTTGGGCTCAAAAAACTCCACACCAAACTTAGAAATTGGATAGAAATGTCTTGAGACATCTGTGCAACATTTTCAACAAATGTCTCACAAAGAAATCTGAAAAACAAAACTTTTAACATTTAACACAAGAAAAAAGTGAGATTGATAAATTACTAAAGAAGAAGCAAATGGAAAAAAGACAGGCAAACACTAGCCAAAACATACAGAGATAAGATTAATTACCCCCATAGTCTCATACATATATTAAATAATTATTATTGTTCCTTAAAGGGAACATCTCACTAGCTTTTACCCTACTTAATTTACAACCCCTCGAGTAGGATATGGTATATCTTTTCTAGAATGGAATCTCTTATGTGAAATCTTATAGCAACAATATAGCTAGTTATATACAGTACAATTTATTCTTTATTCTAAATAAAAATGTGGTTATATTACATATTCAGAATAATATAAACAACTAGTCAAAACTAGTGCAGTCTGTACTATGTGCAGTTTGCCTGTGGAGTGTGCAGAGTGCTCCAGATTAATCAAAACTGGCGTATGGTCTTCATTAATCTGGTGCACACTACACTGATCTGGAAGAGTGCACCATTTTCAACCATTTTTGGTTGCACTTTGTTCATGCTGACTCTGACTTAGCAGTACCACGGCCCTTTAGGTGCACTTTTTATCTGTCTTGTTAGACACAGTGCAGCAGAGACAAAAAACTGGTGCAAACACTTTATAAATACCTGTGCAAGCAGTTTGCACATTCTGTTCAGTACAAAGTCAGACAGAAAACTGTCGTGAACACCTTAATAAATGTGGGCTAATGTATTAAAAATTTTAATTTTGAATACCTGGTTCTTTCGATAATCATCCTGAGAATGACGGAGTACTCGATAGCAAAGTCGGAACATATACTGATATGGGGCATTTTTTTGGTCAGAGAGTTCTTCAAGTCTCAATAAAGGACCCTCACCACCTTTGTCTTTGAATGGTGCTTTAAGGATCCCAAATATCTGAAATGTATATATAATTTATAAGTATTACAAAAAGAAAAATATAAAAAGCACCTGAAACTTTGTAATAATAATATATATAATAATTCTTTATTTATATAGCGCACACAGATTACGCAGCGCTGCACAAGCATGTCAAATTGGTCCCTGTCCCCATGGGGCTCACAATCTAAACAACCTAACAGTATGTTTTGAAGTGTGGGAGGAAACCGGAGTACCCGGAGGAAACCCACGCAAACACGGAGAGAACATACAAACTCTTTGCAGATGTTGACCTGGGTGGGATTCGAACCCAGGACCCCAGTGCTGCAAGGCAGAAGTGCTACTCACTCAGCCACCGTGCCGCCCAATATAACTTGTGAGAGAGAAATTAGACCTTGTTCACTTATTAGACTTTTTTCTACATTACAAAAAAGTCTATGGCGAGATTAGGAGGAAACAGAGCCTGAGGGAAGGAGATGCAGGGACACAATCCAACAGAGGCTTTTGATTATCTCCTGGTTAGTAAAGCAGTAATGCTGCTTCTTACAGGGAACCTACCATTTGATTTGATGTATTATGAAGCAAACATACCTTGAGAATGCTGTAGCTACACTGATGAAGGATCATATCTTGGTTAATTCCTGAGCTGAGTGGTTTTGCTGAAAAAAACAAGCTGGGTCAGCATGGCTGCCAAGATAAACACATTACACACGGGAGCTTGGAATTACAAATGGCGGTTAGTCAAGCATGACTAATCAACCTGAGCTGGATCACTCATACACAGCAGCTAGGTGATGGTGCCGCAATTGATTATTCTGTCTGGTAGGGAGAATAGTGAATGCAGCATCCTCTCCTGCAGAGAAAAACTCACGAGCTATGGAAGCGCGGAACCAAACGCTGAAGGAGCCGCAGAAGGGACAGAGCTTCAGTATCATAATGTTATATCTGTTTTATCAGCAAAACCATTCAACACAGGGATTAATCAAGATATAATCCTGCATAAGTGTAGTTACAGCATTCTCAAGGTATGTTTGCTTCATAATGCATCAAATCAAATAGTAGGTTTCCTTGAATGAGTGAAAGATTGTGTTCATATCCCCTACTGAGGTAAACCTGACAATAAGAGGGAAAGCCTGCAATAAAATGAAGCAAGTTAAATAATTTCCAAGTATCATGTTATGGTTCATGTACACACAAAGATCACACGAAAAAAGTTAGCAATACTTTAACTATTGAAGAAAGGCCACATGAAATAATCACAAAAATGAAATAAGACAAGAAGCATGATGAACAAATTCAAAGACAACAAAGTCAATAACAACATTCTAGCACTGCAATGTAAGAAATTACAAATCAAACATAATATAATGTGCAAGTACATAATAATAATGTATCCAACCTGCTTAAGTATGTTCTGCTCCCTCATAAGCTTTTGACGCTCTCTGTTAGGTTTGGAAATTACTATGTCCAACACGTTTTGTCCATTATTTGGAACGTCCACCACAAAGAAAACCAAATCTTCTAAGAGCTTGATGGCAAATCTTAAAAGAAACCATTAAAACACTAAGGAAATATGTTCACAGCAATAAAGAAAATTATTTCTTTTAAATCATACCCAGATTTTCAGAATGTTTTATTTAATTTAATGGATCATTCAAACTGAATCTCTTCAATTTACACTCTGTTTGTACAACATACACTTCCCCCTTTTTTCACCAAATATGCACAATGGATAACATGGGTTAGGCAAACTACATTTGTGACTGTGAAACATTTGCCAATCAATCCAGAAGCCTTAGGTAAAAGCATTGTTGTCATCTTTGCCAACCAAAAAATCACTGAATGGCTGAGTTCTGGTTTAGGCCATTCAGTTGTCATCATTTTGTAAGGACTAGTAAGACTGGGTAAAGTTGTGCTAAACTGCTTAATAACTGCTTAATAACTTTGTCTATTTATTCAGGTATCAACATCGGATATGGCATAGTCAACACGCTTCTGATGCACTCCAGTGTCCTTAGTCATGGCTAACATTAGAATAAGACAGCAGTTTTAAAATATTAAAATAACAATCACCTGATTAGGATCAGATATGTGTAAATTTAATCTTAATACTGATCAGTGTGACCAGAAAATCATTCAAGAATAAAAGGTATGGAGAATTTTCATGAAATAATGGAGACAAATTACTATATGATTCACAAACATGCAACAGCAATGATAGTAACTTCTCTCACAGATTAAAGAATGGGATGACGTAATTAAGATGTCAGTTAAAGGGAACCCGTCACCACTATTTTCACAAATACAGGTAGTGACAGGTTCCTATAGAGCTCTAGTAACTATCTGACACCCTGCTTGTAGCTAAAAAATATTCCCCTGAGATTCCCATATATTGAACAGCGTGTCCAGGTGGGCGTGGCCTCCTCAGGCTGAATCCAGCAGCTCCTCCCCATCCTATCTCTGTATGCTGCTATAATGTCATATGACCAGGGTGACATCATCACAGGTCCTATACCTTTTGTTGTATTAGGAACTGTACACTAAGCATATATGTCATGAAATCACAGTATATTTTATCACATGAAATCACAGCAGCCTGCATGCAGAGGAGTAGAAGTCCATGGAGGCTGCTGTGATTGTTTTATCTGGTCAGATATGTACATGGGGTATAGTTTTCATATTAAGTAGCTCAAGAACCTTTGATGATGTCACCCTGGTCACATGACATTAGGCCACGCCCTCGTGGACTCGCTCCAAAGCTGCATAGATACCAGGCAAGATTATAACTCTGATTTTATGGGGATCTGAGGGGAACTACTTTTAGCTACAAGCAGGGTGTCAGATAGTTACTAGAGCTCTATAGGAACCTGCCACTACCTGTATTTGTGAAAATAGTGGTGACGGGTTCCCTTTAAGTGGATATCAATGGTGATAGTGGATAAGCAAGTTTATAAGACACAGATTTTGGGAATGTTGTCAGATGCTATGATTTTTGTAGACTGGATCAAGATCGTACTTATGTGTTCCAGATGGAAAAGAGTACAACTAAGTGGGTGGAAAGGTGCTCCAATGCAAAAGTAACATAAGTAAAAATAGGTCAAATATGGAAAGAACAAGGCTGGGCAAAAATCAGAAATCCCAGTGACTGTCCCTACTGAACCCTACGCTTCAATGCCTCAATGCACTATAATGCCTCATCTTGGGGGTCACAGGACTAATTAGCTGCCACCCCAACTGGTACCTATCCCTAATACGTTGTACCTATTAGTAACCTACATGAAGTTGGTTCCAGTGTAGCAAGCAGAAAAAAGTCACTTTTTACAGGGTTCCCGACAAGCCATGTCTACGAAGGCTAGTCAGAGGAATCTTTGAAGTAACCCATGGGGTTAGTGAATAAAGCTACACTTAAGATTTGCACATAGCAATTGATAATATCACCCAAGACTGAGAAAGAAGTGGCAAATACTTGTGTCCCATGTGAAAGGATGCTTAAAAATGGTGCTGCAACCTGGAGTTGAGGCATTTTAGGACATTACAGTTTCCCCATTGAGGGGTAGGATTAAATAGGGACAGTCACCGATGTCCCACAGTGCTTTCTGTCCAGCTTTCTTTCCATACTTTACCTATTTCTACTTATGAATATCCAAAATAGTAGAAATAAGTGGTGAGGTCACAACTTATACAAAAACAAAAGCTGTTCTGTCAATTATAAAACTACCAAAAACTTGAACATAAAAAGGCAATGTACTCTTTTAAAATGATCACAATGGAGATTTATCAATACATACAAAATTAGCAAAAGTAGCAACAGAAATAAATAGTGTTTGTCAAGTTCATGAGGCAAGAACTGCCTATGAGTTCATAGGACATCCCATACAATTCAATGTTATATCATCATACCAACAGCAAAGCATATATTGGGGCAAAGTGGGATCACCACTCAAACCTCAAATACACTACAGACGTATATCATAAAAGCGTGGATGAAACTATGAGAGGGATATAACAATACCATACCGAGAGCTGGAGCGCACACTGAGCAACCCCGAGATGTGTTTCGCTATGGCGCTTCCTCTAGGGGAGTGTCACACATTACAGGTCACACATTACTTGATGACTCATAATATTTTTCTCTTTATTGGACAGTTTAACCGACAAATCAAAGTGTTCGAGATAGGGCAAAATTCTCCCTCTCTCTGGCCAGTTTGACAATGTTATGGTGGGAGGCGAAGGTGGCATATGGTGCAAAAAAATCCATTCAGGGATTTAATTGTAGCATATGGCAGAAACATCAACGATCTGCTGATTATTTGGCCGGGAGATGTGTCTGCTATATCGTGTTTTGTTAATTAACTGAATAACAACAATTCCAACTTAGGTTATTTTTACCTTATGAAAGGTTCCAATAGCCCTTGGCATGTTGATTTCAAATATGCCTTTGTGGTGCATCTGAATAATTCCATTGCTTTTTAATTGTGTATTTAACATGACCTGGCTCCTTGCAAGCAGTGGGTGCCGTAACCTGGGGGCAGGCAGATTGGTGTGGGCACAATTCAAATGGCACAAGTAGTCTTCTCCTCAGTTTCTCCTAATCCTAACTCATTGCCCTCTCCCTTCCTCAGCCTCTCCCCTGCTTCCTCCCCCTGCTTACGTTAGCATACAAAAAAATTCTCATTTGAACTGGTAAAGTTAAAGAAACAATTAAAAATCTGTGGGATTATTCAGATGCATGACAAAGCATTTTTTAAATCAACATGTCAGAGGCTTTGAACATGTCATCATGTAAAAATTACCCTCCTGAGGACAGGTTCCCTTTAAGGTTTACATTCCATCATCATAAAAATGAGATCACATTTCCGGATTAATTATGCAGGGCCCCAACAGCCCTCTTGACCTTTGTAAGGTGAGTCCTAATTAACCCTTTGAGGGAGGATGAGATAGCTGCCGGCAGCGAGCTGACAGAGTAAATGCAAGACACAGTCGGTCTTCCGATGCACTCAAATCACACTGTTTATTTCAAACAGATACAGCTATATTTTAGCACATAGAAATCAGCATTTGGGGTGTTGATAAGGCACTTAGATTCTATTGGCCAGTATGTTTTTTTACCAGCACATTCTGGGAAAAATGACTAGGCCTTGTTTACAGCCATGCTTATCTACACAATGGCTCCTAGAAGCTTCTTCATAACCAAAATAAATAACAAGAATACAGAGGCCCGAAGGACGGTAAGAAATGCCAAGGATATTGTGAAAAGGCAAACAACAGTTTAAATGAGAAAAATAGCTGAATTAAAACATTTAACTCTATAACTTCTAAAAGGGAAGCATGGCGGACAGTAGTCAAGATGGCGTCCGAAACCAGTGCGACCTCCTTAACAGTTACAGACATTCAGGGTGTAAAAATTGTATTTACCAACACCTGAAACACACTATCAAGTCCCTGCAGTAGGAGAATTGGTGAGATTTAAGAGGAATTGTAGCCAAGGGATGGATTTTGATATGAAATCTTAGGAGGCATGTTATAGGTTTTCTCAGAGAGGTTATCTAAAATGGATGCTCAGAAGAGCAGTAAACACAAAAGCAGTAAATCTCAATATTCTTTAGTTGAACAAACCAGGAGAAGGGACAAGCAATCTTTGTCAGCACCCATCTCTCACTAGGGTTTAGTCCTCAATCTATTACTGTACATAATACAGTAATGGAATCAGTGGTAGGGGTACCAATCTGAACTTGCATCATGTGTCTTTAGCCAAAGATCAACTGCTGCATTTCCTTTCTGCATAATTAGTATCTTCGCACAATCTCTCTGTAATTTGCACAGTACTTCATTGCTTAAATATTACTGGATTCTACTAGTTATAGGAGTACAAAGACTCATTCAGATGTAAATATCTTAATTTAAAAAAATCCTTGCAACACAACAGATTTAATTTTAAGTAAATATTTAAAAATATGCTATTGGTAGCCCCAAAGGATTAAAGTACACCATGAATTACAGTAGCATCTAACTGCTTTGATTCTAGTTAATCCTTCTCCTGCATGCAACATATTGAGAATGTGCATGTCTCAGACAGCAAGAATGAAGTCATTGGGGTGTGGGCAATAAAGAATTTTTACCATTCATAGAAGGATCAACAGACTGACAATTTGAGAGCAGACATGGAAGGATCTTGTGCACTTAACAGGACTAGACTAGAAATATAACCCCAGGGTAAGAACATCCTAATTCAATCCAACACTCTGCACAATGCCTCAGTGCTAGGGATCTGGCTAATCTGAGCATCAGCAATGAACAGGCTGAGGGAAAACTATGCTGACTATATATGCACAATAAATGATTGTAAAATGATGACCTATACACAGAGAAATAGGTTGCAGGGGAAATAATGAAATGGCGTAATAGAAGTCTACTATCTGAGGTTGCTCAGGTTCAGGCTGTTATCTGTGTTTGTGTAATGAACGGATGCTTATTGTTACATCATAAATGTGCATGCTGAAGATAAGGATTTGGTTAACAATACACTGAATAGCTATAAGAATCTGCCTCTCATAAAAGGTGCTATTTAACTTACACATCCTATTAATAACTTAAACAAATAGGGAGTGGTAGGAATAGACCCACCAATACAGTTATTGTTTTGACAGTGTTCAGCCCATTAACTGTTTCCATGCCAGAAAGCTTAAAACTGTTGAATGAGCTACCAGTGTGTAGAACAAAGCACTCATAATAGAAATGCTGATATATTATGGCTTCAAAAGAAGGTTTCACAGAAGTGTATCACAATGGCATTTCTACACCAAGATTATGGCTAAGTGTTCCTGCCCAACTGCGAATGTACAGACCTAAACTACAAGCTTCATAAGTCCAGACCAGTGGATGGATGGAGATGTTCAGATATACTGTAAGGAATAATGTCGGTGCAAAAATGCGTACATAATACAATAATGTGAAACTGGCAATGTCACAATTTAAAAGTTTCCAAAAGTTTCCAAATGAACAGTCGCCAGCATGAACAAAAAAGACAAAAAATATATACTTTTTTCTTACCTTCCTAGCTTATGTGGTTAAACTTATTTCATTTATTTACTAACAGCTTGAACCAGGACCGCATCTGCCATGAGGTAAGATGAGAATCTGAAACCTGATGGGAGTGCAGCCTTGGGGAATGTAATGTGGGTGATTCGGGTGCCTATTGCCGCCCGAATCACCCACCATGAAATGAATCGAGCCTTCAGTGTGAGAAGGGGACGCCAGCAGCTGTGTGGGAACGATACTGGAGGTAAGTAAGTTATTTATAATTTTTATTTATTCAAATATACTGGGTCATGCACTTTGCATACTGGGGGGCTGACAATGTGTATACTGAGGGGCTGACACTGTGTATACTGGGGGTCTGGCACTGTGCATACTAGGGGGCTGCCACTATGTATACTGGGGGGTGGCTGTGCATACTGGGGCGTAGCTGTACATACTGGAGGGCTGACACTGTGTATACTGGGGGGCTGGCACTGTACATACGAGGGGGCTGGCAGTGTGCATACTGGGGGACTGGCACTTTGTATACTGGGGGGGTGGCTGTGCATACTGGGGCGTGGCTGTACATACTGGGGGGCAGGAACTGTGCATATTGGGGGGGCTGGCACTGTGCATACTGGGGGGGACTGTGTTCACTAGGGAGTTGTGGCTCTGTATAGTGTTTATGAGGATCTGTAAATAGGGGCTGAATTTAAATTAAACGGGGTGGCCTTATATGGCCTTATTAGCGGAACTGTAAATTAATTAAAAGGGGTGGGTGTATAAAAATTAACGGGGTGCTGTTGTTCAGGGATTGTGGTATATATAATTCTGGGTGCTGTGCATACTATAATTTATTTGTGGGACTATATAAAGGATGTTTTATGTAGGGAATAGTGGATAATATGTATTTAGGAACGCAATCCATTATTCTGTAAGTGACTGTGGTTTTTTCAGGAGCCCAGTGTGGAGCTGACATTTGACTGTGAATTCAGCAGAGATAAACCATGGCCAGAAGAAGAAGTCCTCTTCATGGTGGACCATGACTGATTACTATTGTGTAAGGTAGCATCCTTTGGTGCGGGGGAGGCCTGGCTTGAATTAAACTTCCCAAACTTCAGAACACTATAATAATAATGATCATACTATCAACCAAAAATTGTTTCTTAGGGTGCTTTTACATATAATAGAGGGGTGCTCTTCCTTTTATTTTTCCACTCAACTCCTGGTTTGGAAATCAAAAACTTCATCTGAAAAGCTGAACGTATGAATGCACCCTCGTAAGTTGTTAAAACTAATACCCACCTGCGGTCATTCTGGCTGATGAAACCTTCATTCAAGCGTTCTACAAAATTGGCCAGCATTGAACTGGCATCATTAGCAAAATCCAAATCACGAATCTCAGACACAGGTACAGATACAATGGCAAAAGCCTCTTTATCTTCTTTAGTGGGACAAGTACCAAGCTATTCAGATGAAAGACAAATAAAAAATAGTGTAAGTAAAATTTCGTGAACACCTGTTTCAGTGTTAAAAGGGTAGAAGAAGTCACTTATACCTTAACCCCTTTTCACCAACACTTGTTTTAAGCTTAACGACCAGACTATTTTTAGAATCTGACATGTGTCACGATAATTGGTTATCACTTCGGAACGCTTTAACATATCCAGGAGATTTTAAGGCTACATTCACACCATGTATGCCCGCTGTACCGTAGAAAGCCAGGTAGCGATGTATGGCCCTCTCCATAGTGATACGATATGGCCGCGACGCCGTATTACAGATGTGTGCTGCACTGTACCACTCCCATAGGGCGCCTTGAGCCCATACGATCGTGTGAATGTAGCCTAAGACTGTTTTCACGTGACACATTGTACTTCATGCTAGTTGTATAATTTAAGTGATAAGTTTTGTGTTTCATTTGCTAAAATTTTTTGAAAATTTGCTAAAAGTTCCGAATAATTCTTCATTATCAAAGTTTGAAATGTTCTGCTTACCAGGCAGATAAACTACCCAGAAAGCTTGATAACTAAAATTTCTGGAATGTCTGATTTATGATGACACGTTTTTGTATGTGTCCTCTCATTTTTTTAAGGATGTTATGAGGCTTAGAACATTAGGTACAATTATTCTTATTTTCATAAAATTCGCCACAGCTCACGTTTTGAGTGACAACTCAGCTTTTAAGTGAGTTTGAAAGGCCTAAATAAAAGTAAAACCCCATAAATTACCCCAATATAGAAACTACAACACCTTTACGGATTCAAAACAACTTCTATTGAGTTTATTAATCCTTAAAGTGTTTCATATGGGTTAAAAAAATGGAAGTGCGATTTAGAAAATTTTGAATTATTTTTGGAAAATATATTCATTTAGGCCAAAAATTACACTTTCACAATTAATTCAATGATGAAATGCTTTGCAACGTTTGATGCCCAATTTCACCCGAGTGTACTGATATGTGGTGGTAAACTGCTGTATGGGCACATGGCCGGGCATGGAATGGAAGCAGCGCCATTCAGAACAGATTTTTTTAAATTTTTTGGTAATGCAAACAAATGAGCATATGAGGGCTTATTGCGGGGGAGATACAGAAAAAGTGTGTGTCATGAGGCCTGAGTAGCAAAAATATAACAAATTTATAATCAATAGAAGCAAATGACCAGCAGAGAAAAAATTGGGCACATAAAAAGTATTTAAAATGTACCTAAGTACAAGTTACAAACAGATAGTTGGATAAACCAGGTGTGATGAATCATTAGGGATGGTTTAGTATCTACCTATTTATAGAGGAGGTGTTATGTTGGTAAACCACACCTGGTTTATCCAACGATCTGTCTGTAATATGTACTTAGGTACATTTTTAATTGTTTTTATGTGCCCATTTTTTTCTCTGTTGGTCATTTGATTCTATCGATTAAAAGGAACCTACCACCACAGATCTACCGATAAAGGTAGATTGGTGGTAGATGCATCTATAGGACGTGAGAATAGCCCTTTTAAGGGCCCGCGGCTGCACGCTCACTGCTCCGAAGTCGGACCTCCGCAGCCGCGGACGAGGGCGCGCAGCTACGAGGAGCTGCACGCTGAAGATTTCTGGTAGGAGGATCAAAGAGGCTACTGGGGCGTGGAGTAGCCACGCCGTGTAGCCTCAGTAGAAAATTTACATATTAGGGAATTAAAAGTTAGTTAAAGATTGCGGGGACGTGAGGATTAGCCCTTAAAGGGGCTATCCTCCCGTCCTATAGATGCACCTACCACCCAATCTACCTTTATAGGTAGATCCGTGGTGGTAGGTTCCCTTTAAATAAAGATATGTTATATTTTTGCTACTCAGGCCTCATGACACACACTCTTTCTTCGTGTAATATTGATTTATGTATCGTGTGTCATCATATGTAATATTGTGGTTGTGCATTTGTGAGATACACTGTATAGATAATTTGGGGGTCTATAGCTTATTCATTAAAGGTCAAGGGGGACAAAGCAAAATTATCAATTTTTATTTGGGATTTTTAGCATTTTTTTTCCCTTTTCGCCATAACATAAAAATACAAATATTTTATCTTTATTCTCTGGTTCACTATGTTTTCTGTAATACCTAATTTATATCATTTTTCTTATCTTTGCTTAATTTTACTAAGCAAAACCAATATTACTATCAACAACTTTTCAGGGGCATTACTTCTGTATTTTTATGTTGACAGGTCTGGTTGAGGGCTTATTTTTGGAGAAAAGAGTTGTTCTTTTCAGTCCTATCTTATTAGGGCACATCATTTTTCGGATCACTTTTTAGAACATTTTTTGTGAGGGTATTTGATTAAAAATTGTATCAGACAGGAAGTTTTTTGTGTTTTCTTTTACATTGTTCCCCGAGCAGGTTCAATATCGTTTTAGATTTATTGTACAGATTGAAACAGATGCGGTGATACCAAATATGTACTTTTTTTGTGTTTTATGTACTTTATTTGGATTTTATAAGTAATTGGGCTGATTAGAGGCCTTTTTTTATTTAATTATAAAATGATGTATACTTTACCCCTCAAGGACGCAGGGTTTTATCGCTCATTTCTCACTCTCCACCTTCAAAAATCCATAACTTTTTCATTTTTCTGTGTACAGAGCTGTGTAAGGGCTTATTTTGTGTCTAACAAATTTTACTTCTCAGTGGCATTATTTATTATTCCATGCCGTGTACAGGGAAGCTGAAAAAAATTCCAAATGTCTAAAAATTGGAAAAAAAAGTGTTTGAGTCACGTTCTTGTGGGCTCAGTTTTTACAACTTTCACTCTGCGCTTCAAGTAACACCTCTGCTTTATTCATTGGTTCCGTACGATCATGGTGATACCAAATTTATACAGGTTTTATTGCATTTTAATACATTTTCAGAAATTAAACAAATGTGTTCGAAAAAGAAAAACAAAGTCTTCGCCATCTTCTGACGCTAATAACTTTTTCATACTTTGGTGTACGGAGCTGTGTTGGGTGTCAATTTTTGCGAAATGAGCCAACGTTTTCATTGCTACAATTTGAGGTCTGTGCGACATTATGATCACTTTTTATTCCATCTTTTATGTTAGGTGAAATGGTGTAAAAGTCGCGTTTCAGACATTTGAGCGCTATTTTCCGTTATGTGGTTCACTGTTGACAATAACCGTTTTTATATTTTGATAGATCGGGCATTTTGAGATGCGGCGATACCTATCATGTCTGTGACTTTTACTGTTTATTACGTTTTATATCAGTTCTAGAGAAAGGGGGGTGATTTGAACTTTTAGGTTTTTAACTTTTTTGAAACTTTTTTTTACAATTTTTTGGACCCTCAAGGGTATATTAACCCTAGATGGTCTGATTGTTCCTACCATATACTGCAATACTACTGCATTGCAGTATATGGAATTTTTGCACGGTATACATTACAATGAGCCACAGGCTCATTGTAACAAAACTGCAGAAACCAGACAAAGACCCAATGCTGTCATGGCAACTGATCACCACCCCAGATGGTGTTGGGGGGAGCGAAGATTGGATCCAAGATTTGAGAGCACCCACCGGGGGTATTAGCTGTGGGGGTTTGCTTCAGTATGCAGCAAACCCCACCTCTGAACAAGTTGGGTTTGAAAAAGTGTTCATCCGATAGCTTGTTCAAGTCCTTATACTGCAATACACTTGTATTGCAGTGTACAATGTAACTAACTTACAGCCGGGTCCTGCCCGGTGGCAGGACCCAGCGTGTAGAGGACCCGGCAGCCTAGGGGCACATGCTGGACCGCGGGGCTGCCGCAGGATGGATCGTATCTCCCCGGAAAGCACACCGGGGGGGGGGGGGTCCGATGCATCAGGGACATACTTACACACCAGGTCATGCTTATAAGAGATTAAACACAGGTTTTTCCAAACCCGGGTGTTAGTGCAATGATGTCACAGCCCGACACAGGCACCAGCGAGATCTGATGTCCAGCGATCTTCTTCTGACGCCCCGACGTAGTCAGTAGAAATACCCTTAATGACCGCCGTATAAAAGCTAAAAGGGCGGTCAATACCATCACCATGAAGTGCAATTTGTTACACAGAAAACAAGCCCTTATACAGCTCTTTACATGGAAAAATAAAAAAGTAAAAAGTAAAAAATGGAAACGCAAATATGAAAAAGGTCCTCAGCGGGAAGGGATTAACACCTGGCGTGGGACACAATTGACTGAGCACCGGGACGCCCCCTAATTTGTGTTGCACGACGCCTAGTGCAGCAGCACCACAAAAGGGTCGCGTGCGACACAAATGTGGAACAGGCACTTCTTAATTACTTATGCAAGCAGTTGCACTAAAAAGAAAGTGCAAAGTCCAACAGAAAACTGCTGCACAGCCCTTAGAAAAAGTGCCCATTTGTCCTGTCAGTCATTCCTAAATCCCAACATTGTAACTGAAATTTAGACCAGGCCGGTACTGCCGTAGTTTTAAATTCATACAACATGCCAGTCTTAATACATTTGCCCCAAAGTATATAAATCTATATCAATGCTGATTTGTAGTCAAATAATTAAAATTCAAAGGCTCTGTAACATGAGTAAGAATTACCGTAATACAATTAACCTCTTCCCGCTCAGCGTCCGATATATCGGACGCTGAGCTCAGTGACTTAGCGCTCAGCGTCCGATATATCGGACGCTGAGCTGATGCCGGTTTGGCTCAAGATCTGAGCCGAACCGGCATCGGGAAAGACGGGGTGCCGGCTGTGACTGATAGCCGGCACCCCAGTGTAACACCCGCGATCGGAGTTGTCTCCGATCGCGGGTGCTTAACCCGTTAAATGCCGCGGTCAGCGCGACCACGGCATCTAACATGTATCTGGGGGGTCTTTCCCCCACGATCGGCCCCCCCCGAACCGTTTTCGGGGTGCGCCGATCGTTGCTATAGTAACTCTGGGGTCCGATCTGGACCCCAGAGTTACCTGCAAGAATTGCCAGTAAGATGGCGTCTGTGACGTCATCTTACTGGCACAGTGCCAGCCTATGCAAGTGTATAGGCTGACACTGATAATACTCTGCAATACATGAGTATTGCAGAATATTATCATGAACAAGCAATCAGAGGATTTCTTGTTCATATACCATGGTATACAAGTGAAAAAGTAAAAAAAAAAATGTTATTCAATAAAAAAATAAAGTAATAAATCACTAAAAATGCCCAAAACCCCCAAAACATATAAAGAGACATATAACTAAAAAAAAAGTCTAAATCATAACACAAACCCCACATATATTGTATCACCGCGTCCGTAACAACCCGTAGAATAAAAGTAAATCATTATTGAACCCCCACGATAAACGCCGTAAAAATAAACTGCTATAAACCTTCCAAAAATTATGATTTTTAGCTATTCAATCCCACAAAAAATGCTATAAAATGCGATCAAAAAACCATGTGTACTCCGACATGATACTGGTGCAAAGTACAACATGTCCCGAAAAAAACAAGCCATCAACCAGCTCCGTAGCCAAAAAAGTAACAATGTTATGCCACTTGGAAGACGGCAATACATAAATGATAGATTTTTCCCCACATTAGGGTTTTGTTTGACAAATTTAGTAAAACGTAAGAAAATATATTCAAGTCTGGTATCCCCGTAATCGTATCAACCCATAGAATAAAGATAACATGATTATTAGTCTATACGGTGAACACCAAAAAAAAAAGAGTAAAAAATCCAGTACAGAATTGATGCTTTTCTACTCCTGCCCTCAAAAAAAGTTCCTAAATTTTCAACAATAGGTGATACCAACCCCAAAATGGTAACAATGGAAAAAGCATCTCATCGCGCAAAAAAAATGGCATCACATGGCCCCAATAACGCAAAAGCGAAAATTTTATAGCCTTCAAAAGGGGCCAATGAGGAAACTAAAATCCTGGCAGCTGCAGGGCGCTCCTTCCCTTCTGCGTCTCGCTGTGCGCCCATAAAACAAGTAACGGCCACATGAGGGGGGTCTCTGCACTCAGGAGAAATTGCAGAACAAATTGTATGGTGGGTTTTCTCTTTTTATATTTTGGAAATGTGTAAATTTTAGTGCTAAATGAACGTATAAGGGAACAATATGACCATTCTAAATTTCACCTCCATTTTGATTCAATTACTATGAAGATCTCAAGGGGTTAACAATCTTCGTAAAAGCTGTTTCTGATAGCTTGAGGGGTGCAGATTTGAAAATGTGTTGGTTATATACGGGGGTTTTGATGCTAAATATGTAAAATTTCATTCCAAACTGTATTTATCCCCAAAATAGTCAATTCTGAAAATCCGGAAAAGCAATATTCTTTTTGTAAGCCGCGTGACATCAAAATAAATTATCCAGACATATCAAAAATTATGAAAATGTAAAGTAGACAAATGGGAAATGTTATTCAGCAACTTATTTAGGTGGTAAATCTATCTGCCTGGAAACGCAATGATTTTGAATTTCGAAAATGGCAAATTTTTCAAAAAATTTATCATATTTTCTTTTTTTTTGTAAATAAACGCAAAACTTATCAGCCAAAATTTACCACTAAAATGAAGTACAACATGTGGGGAAAAACAATCTCAGAATCGTTTTGATAAGTAACAGTGTTCAAAAGTTATAACCATATAAAGCGACGCAGGTCAGAATCCAAAAAATCGGGCTGAGCCTTAACCTGCAAAATGGCTGCGTCCTTAAGGGGTTACTAATGTAAAAATGAGGAGTAAACACATTAGGTGAACGTGGTCAGAGAAAAGCAAAAGAAGACAGGAAAGCTGACATTTTTAATCGAAAAAATTAAAAATTTTGTGTAAAATGTGGTAAATGGATGTTAAATTGTGGGTCAGCATCAAAATAATCTTCAAAAAAGGTATCATGAACAAAATCAATATCCATAAGCATTTACCATGAGGCGTATTGGTCGTTCTTCATCAACATCTATCGGGACATTGGTGCTCTGAATCCATGTGTTGGTGCACAGATGTCTTAGCCTCACAAATGAGTTTCTGGAAAGAGATAACAAGTAATAAAGTTTAATCTGGAAGCCTAGATGAATAAACTGTTTAAGGTGAGATCACTTTACCTCATGTTTTTCATAATGTGTTTAAGTTTAAGGGCTGGATATTAGGTACTCTACCCATATACATCAATCAAAAGTGGTATAAAGCTACTGAACCTTGCTATTTTCACCAATACACTAAATATTCAAAACACAGGGTGAAAAATTACTATATAAAACCTAACTTTTATTAATCCATTAAAAACATCACAAGCTCAGTACAAAAAGAGACCATAGTCATGATGCATCCAGGGTCCCAGTAAAAAGAACAGTCTTACCGATCTGTACACACGTCCCGGGCGGGTTGGGTGTATCTGGAATGATCATAGGCGAGTACAGGCCAGGATATCTACACTGCACCTATAACACCATTTTGCTATGTCACCCAAATACCCTCAGAATTGCTCCCGCCCTGAGAAGAGCAGTCCCATCAGTGTCCCTAGAGAACTAGGTGACCCCGATGCGTTTCCTGGTCCAAAAGTATTGGGCAATTCATTAGGGGATAAAATTATCAGGGGTTGGACAGTGATGCAGACCCCATCATATAAAGTGTTATGAGACAGTGGTCTCCACTAGCATCTAGTTACCCAAAGTAACCTCTCTGACGGATTGATCATAAGTCCCACTGAGGTCTAAGGAGCACATGGCAGCGTGTGTGCATGATCTCACCTTCATGATGTCATTTGGTGGTCGCATATGCCTCCATCATGTGCACATCACATGTCGAACATGCCCGAGTCACGCCTAGACGCTGGCACATCCTAGTCGACCTTAAGTGACACAGACTGGCTCTGGTTATAAGACTCGCGCACAGATGTTGAAGTAGGAGTGGCTCCCACACTGACGTCAACAGTGAAGTGATTCACAGCATCTATTCTTGGGAGATACGTTGCTGAGCAACACCCAAAAACAAAAGTTGTGCTATATCTCATGGATAGCAGTGGCTAAAACCCAACCAGGGAGAACATAAGGAGGTCAGTTACCCTAATTCGGGTTGGAAAAAACAGTCCCTATTTACCAAGACCTATGCTAAACCCAAAAAATGCTAGTTATATAACCCAAATGTGCACCAATCCATCTCCACAACTGTTGGCCCATTTTGCCAATGTACTCCAAACCGCAATCGCATATATCAATCCAGCAGACCTGCAGTTAATAAAGGAGCGGATCTCCTCCTGTTCTGCCCATCACATTAGCTGTAAATTGTCTGCATACCTTCATCACTGGGCACGCGATGCAGCCACTGCATTTGAATTTGCCTTTAAATTCCTGATGAAGCCAGATCGTCTGTGGTTGTTGATCCAAATGACTGTGAACTAGACGGTCTCTTAGTGATTGTTCCCTCCTATAAGTAATCTGTGATGTTGGGGTTACCACATCCAGCACATCTGGATCCATGGACAAAAAGAACCAATGTTTATCAATGATCTCCTTAACGCATAGGTCATCACTATTGTGATCATACGAATAGTCTTATCATTAGGTCCCCAGTTGTCCTTGTTGCCATGTAGTATAGTGCGGAGCGATCACTGCCAAGGGCGTCCTTATACACTTTCCTCAATATGCTATCCGGGAAGCCCTTCTCTAAAAATCTACTGAGTAGATCCTTGGCCTGTCTTATAAATACAACATCATTTGAACAATTCCGCCTCAGTGTTCATTTGAAATCCGATGTCACAGTGGAAATGGATAATTACTCTGTAGTGAACGGGAGTTCAAGCTCCTAAATGACAAAATTAAAGTGCAATCCGATATCATTATGATTTTAGACATCTATGAAATTCCCAAAATCATTCTTGAGTCTACTCTAGATGACAAAGACATCATCAATGTACCGTTCACACATCTCTATTCCCTATGTGCCCTCTGGATCTGGACTACCAAAGACTATAGTCTCTTCCCACCAGCGCAGGAGCAAATTCACATTGGTTGGAGCACATTGCTGTGTCCCTGAGTTGGTGGTAATATCTCCTATTGAAAAGACCTCCACACCCCTAGACCTCAGGAAATGTGAGTTCGCTTTTAGTCCGATGGGGTCTGAATCACTGTCCAACCCCTGGTAATTTTATCCCCTGATGAATGGCCTGATACTTTTGCTCTGTAGGGCATAACAGGGTCACCTAGTTCTTTAGGGACACTGATGGGACTGCCCTTGTCAGGGAGGGAGCAATTCTGAGTGTGTTAGTGTGACATAGTCATAGGGTGTTATAGGTGCAGCGTAGATATCTTTTTCCTGGCCTTTACTCGCCTATGATCATTCCAGATACACCCAACCTGCCATTGACGTGTCTACAGTTCGGTAAGACTGTTCTTTTTACTGTATCTTTGCATGGGACCCTGAATGCATCATGACTATGGTCTCTTTTTGTACAGAGCTTATGGCGTTTTTAATGGATTAATAACAGTTAGGTTTTAAAAAGCAATTTTTCACCCTGTGTTTTGAATTACCCATGTACAATACAAATGGCTGTGTGCTACCTGTACCGTGGCCAAATTTGCTACAATGGACAAAACGGTCATCTATTTACATGGCTCAATTGCCCACCATTCTGTGAGCGAGACATAAAAAACATAGAGCACATCCTATTTTCTCCAGTATTAACATTCCGTACACCGCACAGAAGTCTATGGGAATGTTTAAAATACTTGTTGCAGAGTTGTACACTGTATGCTGCCAAATATAAATGTAGTATCCAGGGATTTGGGGTTTGAGCAAGCTAGTAAAATCATTTGCCAACCCACTGTATTTTATACGGATACGGTGACATTTGTAGACATATGGTTAAAAAACATCACGTATATACGGCCAAATGCGGTACTGAAATACATGACTGAAAAAAACATACTTTTGTTTTAAAGGTGCCTAAGCACCTGTTAGCAGCCTGTTTAGTTTACATGGCTTGTAGCATGTATTTCATTTTTAGTTTGATGGTTACGCTTATATGGAGGAGGCGCCAACAATAATTCTGGTATCGGGTCCAGTCTATATTAGTGTGCCTTTGGTGAAAACAGTGTAGTGTAGGCAATAATAAAAGTATTTCTCCTATTAAAATTACTCTTTTATATATTTTACACACATCATATTATACTTTTAAAACTTATTGCACATATTTCTTTCCAGCTTTTCCTCTCACTGGACTACAAAGGATTTTAGGAAGAGTAGTTTGACAACTTAGCTAATCCAAGGACTGTGAACTAATGTAGATACTGTACTTCATTTCAGTGTCAGGTCATAGCAGAGTGTCTGGAATAAAAGATGCACAGCCCAAAAGAACACTTTATGTCAGTAACAGGTTAAACATTTAAAGGGGTTGTCCATTAAAAGCACATTCCAGCAAATATTTGATGTGGTTTGTGGCATGAAAAGTTACACAATTTTTAAATTCACTTTCTGTATCAATTCCTTACTGTTTTCAAGTTCTCTGCTTGCAGCCATGCAACAGTAAGCTTCTTGTTTACTTCCTGTAGATAAACACTGGTCCATGGTCATGTGATGTCACGCAGATATCTCACAATGTATTCAGAGCTGTGTCTTATAATGAGCCATATACCTGTGTGACATCACATGACCAAGGACCGTTTTTTATCTACAGGAAATAAACAAAGAAGCTTCCTGTTGCATTACATCAAGCAGACAATAATCAGAGATCTAGAAAAATGTGAATTGATACAGAAATTATATTGGAATATGGTATAACTTTTCATTACACAAAACATATAAATTATTTGCTGGAATGTGGTTAAAGTGAACATCCCCTTTAAATCTATTAAAAAAGAAAGAGGGACATTAACTGACTTCAAATATGGAGTAAAAATTAAAAATGTGTATTTTATCATTACAGATACTCGTACAGCTTGTCATGTGTTGAAATTTCTAAATGCTAACGGTAAGTAAAAGCTAGAGGAAGGAGGTCTTAAAGGAGAAATTACTTCATATGCATAACTTTTTTCATAGGGTTTCCCATTTTATGAATGAACATAGAAAGGATATATCTATGCTGATAGCTCTTATAATTGTCCATCAATAACTTTCATTTTCAGAATCCCCTGACAACAAGGGAAATAAAGGCCCCTATTATAGATATCAGATACATTTTACAGAGAATACATATATTTCAGAAAAGGAAAATGCAGCTTATAATTTAACAATAGGAGTGTAAGCACAGGATCTCAGATATCTACATCTTAATAAAGAGACTACAGATACTTTGTAGTCAACATTCAAAGTCTTCAAAATAGAGAAAAGCCCTTAAGAAGTTCCACAAAGGTTCAGGGTGTTCTTATTACAAAGGATAAAACAGACTGTAAAAAGAGGACATGACCTGTAGCTTCAAAGTGAAATGCTCAGGAGTAAAGCTGGGGAGTTCTATTTTACTTTAAGGTTAAAGGAACAATAGACAAGGAGATGTAGTACAGGATGATAAAAACTGAATTTACACACAGCTATTCAAATAGCCCATTACAGCAAGCGCTAACCCTGAGAGAAAATACTATGAATAAGAGAAGAGCTGATGGATCATCATTTTTAGATCATACTGGAGTTACCTCGGCACAAATGAATCTGTCTTCTGTAGAGTAGTGGGATCTAGTTCAAAGAGTGAGGCAATGTCATTTCCATGTGGTACAGCAACAAGTCGATACTTTATCTTCTCCCCTGCATTCCTGCGATTGGGACGACTGTTCATTACCTGAGAGAAGATCGGTGGTCAATGGAGAGATGGTAGAGTCTGAAAATTGAGAGATGATGGAGGAAAAAACCAAGAGAAAGAAAAGAAATAAATGTACCGAGAAGAGTTAAATTTATGAAGAGGCAAGAGGCTGTGTTAAATAGTTCAGGAACACCCAGGGAAAAGAAGGCAGAAAGCCTTGCATTTGATGTACTATAATAAATAAGGAACAACAGAGAGAAATTAAAACTATAGAAGAAGGATGTGAAATATATTAATAATAGATGAACATGTACACTATGGCAGAAGGGAAAAAGAAAGCATAAATAAATTGTTATACAGAAGGTCACTTTTCTAAGATTGTGCATCTTGGTAAAATTAGTACTATGAAAACTGAAAAAATGAAATAGCAGCATTGAGTATTAGTGGCAGAGGTGTAGATGAACTTTTTCTCGCCAGGGAGATGGACTAGATATGTCATTTCCAGGATGTAGGTTTGTTCTTGTGCAAGTAATAAGACAATGTATTCTATAACATTCACCCACATGGCAGTTTCTTTGTGTCACATATAGTTAAGACTCAATTACATTCCATTTCTCCTTGGTAACTACTGTAAAATATTATAGCAGATATTCCACATTTCAAGGTCATGTTGCATTTTTCTAAACTTATTTTCTGTTTTGAAAATACAGATAAAAAAAAAAAACACTTCAGAGGAAACAATACTTACAGATGATGTGACTGCATAGGAAGATCCAGACTTGGACTCTGGGGCATCCCCTTTATAGGTAGGGTTTTCCTAGAACATGAGAAATAAAATTACAAATAAAAATACAATTAAATTATGTGTGGTTTAAAGAAAAAGAGATAAACAAGACTGCCACAACAAGGGTATCACAAAGCATTACGAGTCATATGAAGATGTAAAGAATAATATTGAATATTCATCCATATCTTAACCACCATCAGAGGAGAGGTTTATCTAAATATTCTAGCCTGGCTTTCAGATACTTGATGGCTTGTAGTAAATAAACAAGCATCTGAGTGGTGGTATTATTACTTGAGGCCTAGACACCACTCAGAAAGGAAAGGGAAATAGACATAAGGAAAGACATTCTTTTAATATCAGACAACAAGAGATTTGCCATTTATCACCCAATGCTATTCAGACAACTTGTGCTATTCATTCAACTTAGTAAATATTCTCTTTAAATATGAAACACTGGAAACTATACATGTAGATTTGCCAACTTTGCCAACAAGTCCTTCCAATGTAAAACATTTGTTACAAATAAAGTGTAAATAAATACAAAACTATTAACAAAATACAGACTTTTGTTCCTGTAACAGGTAGAATAACTAGTATGCAAACAGGTATGTAAACAGGGGCAGGAACTCTGCAAAATACACTTCTTCTATAGTCTTAGCCTTTCTATATCAGTAAAGTAATTCCGAGATATAAAGTATCATCAGGTTAAAAAAAAGTAACATTACACAAATATCATAAAATTACATGAAAGAGATTTTCTTAAACATATAGTTAATACTTTTCATTTACGGTAAGTAGAAGGAAAAGCGTAGGCCCTGCTATGTCTAATTCTATTCAAGCCAACTGAAGTAAAGAAAATCACTCCCCTTCCACGTAAACCAGCTGTAACAAGCTGTCATCATTATACTGCTACTTGCAGTTGGCAGAGAAACAATGACCAGTTAAACTGTGCCAAAGACACAAAGTCTTAAATGCACTACCAGACTTTTAGGAATCTTTTCTTCATATGATTTTGTTCTTGTATTATATTCCATTGTTAATTGTTTTGAAACATAACAAATTCCTTTTCTTATATGTAGAGTATCTGTTATTTCCAATATATAAAGGGAATTATGTTATTTTTTTCAGAAACATTTTTAGGCTATTACAATGATGCTACAATGATATAAGTGGAAAAAGGTGTCTTACCTTTCACATAATTCTGAATTCATTTCCTTATTCTTAAGTTTAACACTATGCAGGTGGGAAAAACTTTGTTTTAACAAACATCTATCACTTGATATTCTGTCATAACTGAAAAATTCTGCTGGAACAGTAATGTAGTAAAGTACAGCATTTCACTAACATTCAACCCATTACCATTTGAACCCTTAACATTAAGGTAAGGTCTACTTACTATGAAAATCAGGAAAAGCTCCAAACGTACACACTAAGAAAGGCTTTTGGGCTCCATTAACCCCTTAACGCGGAAGCCACTTTTGACCTTCCTGACAGGGCCCATTATTTCAAATCTAACATAAGTGGTTTTAACTTCAGAACGCTTTAACATATCCAAGTGATTTTGAAATTGTTTTCTCGTGACACTTTGCACTTCATGTTAGTTGAAAAATTTTGGTGGTATGTTTTGCGTTTATTTATGAAAAAACCCGATATTTGGTAAATATTTGGAAAAATTCTCGATTTTCGAAATTCAAAATGTTCTACTTTTTTCATATAGAGTCATAACAGTCAAAAAACTACCATTCAGCGAATGTCTACTCAGAAGAGGAAAACGTGGCGGCAAAAAGAGAAAAACCATCACTAATATAAAATCAGGCGACATCAAAATTTTCAACCTTTCTCCATACAGCCTAAACCCCTCGGAGGAAAGTATAATCAAAAGAGGCCTATCCTTCTGCCCCACGGAGAAGGCAGATAATTTCCAACTTTTCTTGGACCTCCATAAGTTCACTAGAAAACTCACTATCAAGAGGCATTTTGCCATACAGGAGAGAAAAAGTAGAGCAAATCATGTACCGCCATCAAACCCAGACAACCCAGGAACATCAGAAACACCAAGAGGTTCTCAGGCCACAACAAAAAAGCACATCAGGTGGACGTCAAACCAAAATCATCGTTCTATCCAGTTCATAATCAGGGCCACCATATAGCTACATTTTGCGACATGGTCACCAAAGACTTCAGACACCTGTCTAAAGCACAATCTGAAAGGACCAGAAAGGAGGGCAATTAGGAGCCTTATTGAAAGACAATAAGGAAATCATTATTCGAGCAGCAGATAAAGGAGGGTGTACAGCGATCCAGGACACCAAGGATTACCTTAAAGAAGCACTCAACATCCTGAATGACAAGCAATACTATGTCCCCATCAAGGTTAGCCCCTTCAAAGAACTGCAAAAGGACTACCTTGCACTCATCACAGACCCCTACAAGATCAACATCCTCTCGGAAAAGGAAAGAAAGTTCCTTACAGTCACAGACCCCTCTATACCCTACTTTTACCACCTACCCAAGGTGCACAAATCCCTGGAGAATCCACCCGGACGGCCCATTATTTCAGGAGTAAACTCCCTCACCAGCAACCTCTCACAATATCTGGATACCATCCTACAAACTCATGTGTGCAACGTTAAGAGCTTCCTGAAAGATTCAGCACAACTTATCATGGAATTGAAAGAACTGAAGTGGGAAGAAGACTACCTCTTGATGACATTGGATGTTGCAGCTCTATATTCAAATATAGAACATGGAAAAGGACTCCGGTGTGTAGAACACTTCCTCAACAGAGACCATAGACTAACTGTGGAGCAACAAGCCTTCCTTTTGAAAGGCTTAGAATTCATCCTAACTAATAACTACTTTAGTTTCCAAAAGCAGATTTTCCACCAAGTAAAAGGGTCAGCCATGGGCACTAGAGAAGCCCCAAGTTTCACCAATCTCTTCATGGGGGTATTTGAAGAGGAATACATCTGGGCCAATGACACATGGCGTCACCATATAATCCATTTTAGACGGTATATAGATGACCTCTTCTTTCTGTGGAAGGGGGATGCCAAATCAGCCAAAGACTTCATAGATCACCTCAACCATAATAACTGGGGGATCTCTTTTATGGCCAATTTTGAAGAATACAGTATAGAATTCCTAGACATCAATGTATTTCATGAAGGAAATTGCATTCTTACAAACACATATTTTAAAAAGGTAGACGTCAATAGCTACCTGGACTTTCAAAGCGGCCACTATGGAAAATGGTTACGAAACATCCCATTCAGCCAGTATAGAAGAATCAGAAAAAACTGCACAAGGGACGAGTGTTACAAAAAACAATCAAGGATTTTGAATACTAGGTTCAAAGCAAAGGGATACCCCCCACCTCTCATAAAACAGGCGTATAAAAGGGCCGCTGAGCTCACGCAAGATGAATGCCTGACAGTGAAACAGAAGGATGATCCAACAACAAGTGATCCTAAAAATCCATTTGAACTGAATTTTATCACCACCTTAATGTCCAACACAGAGACATTAAAAATGTCCTTATGGACAATTGGCACATCCTACTCAACGACCCCATTCTGGGGGAATCCCTACCGAAGAAACCAAACCTCACCTTCCGGCGAGCATCAACACTGAAGAGTATCCTAGCCCCCAGTATTCCCAGATCTTTGAATCTAAATACCGAACAGGGAAGGAAGAAGGGAATCTTCAGATGTGGTGATGTAAGATGTCTATGCTGCAAAGCACTCACAGTGGGCATAAGATCCCTACAGGCAACAAGCACCAGTGAATCGTTCCCAATTAAACACCATTTAAAACAAGCTATATAATATACGTAATATCATGTACCTGCGCAAAACAATATGTAGGAAGAACTACGCAACCGCTGCACAAGCGCCTAAACAACCACAGATGTAATATCAAGAAGAAATTTCTGAAACACGGCCTTTCAAAACATACCACCCTAGACCACGCAAAAGAAGAAAAAATCTAAATCCGTATCACCCCAATAGATTGGATCCCGGATACTGTGTCTGACCGCTTCAATAAACTCTGAAGGCGGGAAGTATTTTGGATCAAAAAATTAGTTACTTTGCAACCCAACGGTCTAAATGAGATCACAGAGACTATTCTATAATATAAATCATCAACACTGGTCCCAAGGGCCTCATCCCAATGTGCTCTCAGGAACCACCTTTCAATAACTAACCCAACATACCGACCCACCATAATATCTAGTGTAAGTAGTCTACATCAACCATTGGTATACCCTCCCAACTGTCCATCATCCAGTACATGTAACCATCTAAAAAGTGAGTTGTACACTGTAGATCACTAATTGTACATCCAGTACACATACATTTGGTCATATGTTATAAATTAGAGTATCTCGCCTGCATAGTCTGTGCACCTACACAGAGAATCCTCACATGGCAGTCAATAACTCAGACACCTACCAGAATCTCTCCATTCATTGTATGAACCTCCACCCAAGTACCTATCCATACATGTCTCTTCTCAATGTATAAGAATGACATAAACTTTTACATGGCACCTAAATAGCTCAGACATTTATCAGTATCTCTCCAATCATTGTGTGTACCTCCACCCAAGAATTTACCCATATAACCTATGGATCATACATGTCCCATCCTACTGTATAGGAATGATGTGAAATTAAAAAAAATGTATTTCAATTTTACTTACATATTGCACACCCACAACATTGTACATCATCAGCACATTTTAATCATAGTGACTATACCACATTCTCTATACACTAACATTATTAAAGTCCAATTACAATACCGCTCTCACACAGTAATAGCAATGCAATGTGTCAGTGCCAATAAAGTGGGAAAAAAAACAAAAACACAGCTGATAGGCCTGATGACATAATGAGGCACAGCCAATAAAACAACCCATTGCAGGCTCGCCTCTGCCTTGGAGAGAGAGGGTTTGCTGCTGCAGTGGAACGAGGTAAGCCATGTACTCCGCACCAACACATCAGCCTCACTTTAGGTAAGTGACAATGGTACAGTCCAGCGATACTGCAGACTTGTCTAAAAACCATATATTGGAAATGTTGCAATATATAGTGGGAACGCATCAACACATAGAATTCATGTGTTTGTTTTAGACATTTATTTGCTTATTTTAGACATTTATTTTACATGCGTATATTATTTATTTCTCTCTGGCGATTCTCATAAATCAATTTACTTGTATTGGTCACTAACTCAGAAACATACGATTTCCCCCTAGACTACCACTGCTTTTCAATCAGCTACATTCCTCCTCCAACTAGATCACAGTAAGGACAAAAACCGACTTAATACAAATAGTAGACATGTACATCACATAACCTATGTCATGTTTTGGGAATTCCATATATGTGATATGTACACAAACGGACGAGTAGCAGTTTCCTACATGTATAGACACTCCTCACCCCATGCATCACCATTAGGCTACATTCACACTACAGTATGGGGGACGTATATACGGCCGACGTATATACGGCCGATATACGTCCCCCATACACTTCTATGGGCTCACGGCCCTGTACGGGAGCGGTACGGTGCAACACACGTGCGGCACCGTACCGCTCCATAGCCCGGGGGAAAGATATGACATGTCCTATCTTTCCCCGTATTACGGCGCCGTGCGCCATTACTTCCTATGTAGAGGGGCGGGGGTGAGCTGCGCTCACCTCCTCCTCCTCTCCCCGCGCTGCTGTGTGCCCGCCTTGCTACGGTGCGGCAGGCTCACGGCAGTGGGAATGTAGCCTTAGAGTACAGTGATACACAACAAGTCATTGACATTTTTACCACAAATTTCCTTTATATAGGCGTGTCTACATGCCTTCATATCTATTAGTTGTCTCTCTAACAATAATGCATACTTAGTTCAGTCCTAGTCACACCACTATCTAATTCCAATTCATTTTTATCAGTTTTTACTTTTTATCACTGTTTTTATTGCCATTTTCTTATTATGTATTTGTAGAATATTTAAGAACCTGACGAAGGGAGCGGTCCGCCCCAGAAATGCGTTCATTAATTGACACTTTGTTGAATAAAATGATTTTGTCATCAAACATTGGTTGAACCTGAAATCAATGTAGCAGCGCACTGAGGAAGCTCCACTTTTTTCCCTTTAATCCACTGACATGGTTTTTATGCATACTCTCATTTTTGTAAGATGTTATAGGGCTTTGAACGTTATGTGCAATTTTTCACATTTTCATTGGCTATACAATCTTTATTTTTTTGGCAATTTGGACATGTAAGGGCTTATGTTTTGCAACATGAGATGCACTTTACAAATACTTCATTTTAGTAGGTCATTAGCTTATTGATAATATTTTATTAACTGTCGAATGTATAGAGGAAAAGAAAATTGTCAATTTTCTTTTCCCTTTTTATTGTATTTTTCGGCGGTCGTACACCATACACTAAAAATACTATATTATCTTTATTCTATAGATCACTACTATTACAGTGATACCTCATTTATATATATTTTTACAATTTTACTGGATAAAAACTAATATAAAGAAAATCTCATTTGTTTTTGCCTTTTCGGAGATATACCATATATACTCGAGTATAAGCCTAGTTTTTCAGCACAAAAAATGTGCTGAAAACCCAAATTTGCCTTATACGTGAGTAAAAAAAATGTAGGTGTTACCAGGTTTTTGTGGTAAAATTAGGGGCCTCGGCTTATACTTGGGTCGGCTTATACTCGAGTATATACGGTAACTTTAATATTTTTTGGTTGACAGAGCTGGTTTAGGGCAAATAGTTTTAACGTGTTGAGTTGTCCTTTTCATTGCTACCATTTTTCGCACATAATATTTTTTGATCACTTTTTGGAACAATTTTGTGAAGGGATTTCATGAAAAATTAACATTTTTGGCGTGTTTTTTTTTACGGCGTTCACTGAGCAGGTCCAGTAATGTTTCTTAGTTATTGTACAGATTGTTACGGACGCGGCGATACCAAATATGTGGGGGGTTTTGGTGAATAAGTGTTTTTTTCCATATCGTCCCCCATGACGGCCCACCTGGAGGTTGACCCCTTGACCTCTGTAGGGACAGGAAGCAGAGAGGTTAAATTCCCCCCCCCCCCCTTGCACTCACATACCAGTGTCTTCCTGTCCCTACACAGGGCAGGGAGTGGAGAGACCGGCTCTGTTGACGGCTCCGCGAAGCCAACATCACCCGGGTACGTGCAGGTGTAATGGAACACTTCCTGGTGTTCCAAGATGGCGACTTCTGGCCAAAGAGTGTCGCACCGGAAGTGACGTATCACGAACACGAGAAGCCGGCGTGAGTTTGTTTGAAATATCAAGCGGGCTCTCACGTTGATCTGAGGTCTATGCTTCTGTCGCCATCAGCCGTGCACGCTACGTGGAACAGGTACATTATCTTAAGAATTGAGTATTCTTTTCCTTCAGTAAATTTAATGGAAAATCATTGTCTTTTTAGAATATAGATCTGGTGCCTGGATTTCTAGCTTACTGAGCCTTCACGTTTATGTACGCTAATAAGGTCAGCCATATGTGAGCGCATATATATCTATATGGTATTGCGGCTATGTAATTGCACATTCTAACATTTGTTATGTTTATGCATAGATTACAATTGGCAGCTCCGAGTCCTCAACTATGGACATCATTGTATCAGACCCCCCGCCAATAGCTCCTGTGAGTGGTTTCGGGCTGTCTAGTATGTTTGGGATTTCTTAATTCCACATTACATGTAGCCTGTCTACAAAATCTGGTTTTGTTCTCCTTCTTTTTGGTAGGAATCTAAAGAGAAGGAGAAAACAAAAGAGCTAGAGAAAAAGAAGGCACAATCACACAGATGTAATATGTGTTTCAATAAGCTCTTAAGTAACTACAAGAAACCTGTATGCAAAGAATGTTTGGACAATCTGCTCAAAGAAGAGAAATACTCCTTTATGGAGGAGATGAGATCGTTCATTAAGGGAGAAGTCCAGACATCTGTGGCGGCTTCTGTGGCTTCCATTATTCCCCAAATAGTACCACCTAAGAGGCCCAGGGTAATGGAGTCCTATTCTGAGTCTGAAGCTGAATCAGAGGAAGCTAGTACATCCTTTTCCTTAGATATGGATATTTCTCAGTCTATAGCGGCTACTAAGATGGAGTCAAAATACCTATTCGCATCAGAAAATCTTGATGCATTACTTAAGGCAGTCAGAGATACGTTAAAAATTGAAGACATTGAGGAGGCAAAATCTGTACAGGATGAACTATTTGGCATACTTAAAGCGAAAAAGAAAAGAGTGTTTCCAATAAACAATACACTTAAGGAATTGATATTGGAGGAATGGAGAGAGCCTGAAAATAGAATTTCTGTTTCTAAAGATTTCAAAAATCATCTGATATTTGATGAGGAGGAAGTAAAAAACTGGAATGCTACACCCAAAGTAGATGTCCAGGTGACTAAGATCACGAAAAAGACTGATCTTCCATTTGAAGACGCCATTCAGCTTAAAGACCCGATGGATAGAAAAGCTGATAGTTTATTAAAAAAAGCATGGGAAGCCGCCATGCTTAATTTAAAGGTGAATATAGCCACGACTTCTGTTTCCCGTACTCTCTTTTTCTGGCTATTAGAATTAGAGAACCACATAAAAACTGGCACCTCAAGGGAGATGCTGCTGGATACTATTCCTATGTTAAAGTCTGCTACAGCCTTTATTGCGGATGCCTCGGCGGAGGCAGTAAGATTCAGCGCAAAAGAAAGTGCCTTGTCAAATTCAGTAAGACGTGCCATTTGGTTAAGACAGTGGAGTGGCGATTGCAGATCAAAAGCCAAACTATGTAGTCTTCCCTTCCAGGGTGAATATGTATTTGGTGCAGAATTAGACGCCATTCTGGAGAGAGCGGTGGATCGTAAAAAAGGGTTTCCTGAAACAAGAACAGGTCAAAGGAAACAATCCTTTCGTGACCCAAAAGAGAAGAAGTTTCCGTACAGAGGTAAAGGCAAACAAGGTAGATGGAGTTATCCCAAAGGTGGAAGAGGAAGAGGATTCCTACCCAGCTCCAGTAACTCAACATCTAACTTTAGGAAACAATGACGCCAGAGTGGGAGGAAGACTGCTCCATTTCCGTCACCATTGGACCCAAATAACCTCAAACCCATGGGTCTTAGGGATTCTACTAGACGGTTACAAGTTAGAACTGACTTCTCTTCCTCCCAACAACTTCATGATAACAAAGCAGCCATCGCAATCACTAACCACCAGCTTATGGCAGGAGGTCCTGAAGCTGAAGACCATGGATGTGATATCTCCAGTACCCAGACAATCACAGGGGAAAGGTCATTATTCTCCTTTATTTCTCATAACAAAGCCAAATGGAACGTTCCGTCTAATCTTCAATCTCAAAAATCTGAACAAGCATATTCTTTACAGGAGGTTCAAGATGGAAACTATATGCTCAGCCACCCCATTAATTCCGCCAAATGCGTTCTTATGTACCATCGACCTAAAAGGCGCATACTACCATGTACCAATCTATCCACCATCCCAGAAATTCCTCAGATTTGCAGTAGTCACTCCGGAGGGAAACACAGCTTGTTTTCAGTACAATGCTCTCCCGTTCGGGATCTCGTCTGCCCCAAGGACCTTTTCAAAAATCATGATAGAAGTAGTGGCATTTTTGAGATCCAAGAAAGTGGCGGTGATTCCATACCTGGACGACCTACTGATAATTGGTCAGACAGAACAGGAACTTATACAGCACAGGAATCTGACGATTACTACCCTGCAACAGCTAGGCTGGTGCATAAACTGGGAGAAATCAAAACTGACACCCAGCAAAAACACAATATTCCTAGGCACACTTCTAAGCACATCCTTACAGATGTCGTTTCTTCCTCCCGAAAAAAGGGACAGACTCATTCAGAAGATACACCACTTCCAACAACAAGACTGTTGCACAATAAGAGAAGCCATGAGAGTGTTGGGGCAGATGACGGCTTGCATACAATCTGTTCAATGGAGTCAGAGTCATACTCGAAGATTCCAGTGCTGGATTTTAGAGGTTTGGGACAAGAACCCCCACCATCTAGACCAGAGTATCCAACTACCTCCAAGAGTCAAAATGTTCATGAATTGGTGGACAGAAATGTCACATTTAATGAAAGGAATACCTTGGCATCCATGGCCAATCAAAGTAATCCAAACAGATGCCAGTCGGTCAGGTTGGGGTGCAAATCTAGGAGACAAACTTCTTCAGGGTCGGTGGACTGTTTCCATTCAAAATCGGTCCTCGAATTACCGAGAACTAAGAGCGGTATGGGAGACCTTGAAAAACAGTGCCTCAGAACTCTGAGAACATCATGTGAAAGTCTATTCAGACAATATAACAACAGTGGCTTACTTGAAGCATCAAGGGGGCACAAGGAGCAAAGATCTCCTGGAGTTATCGGAAAAGATTTTTTGCTGGGCAGAAAAACATATCCTCTCGTTGAAAGCGATCCATCTAAGAGGAGAAGACAACAAGGTGGCGGATTTCTTGAGCCGGAATCACCTAGATCAAAACGAATGGTGTCTGAACGACAATGTATTCCAAGAGATAACCAAGATTTGGGGTCATCCAACGATAGATTTATTTGCTACCAAAACCAATTCCAGAGTAAAAAATTTCTACTCGCTGGACAGCACCGGGTTAGGCCTTCAGATGGACGCATTCAATCAGGTTTGGGATGCTCCTCTTATGTATGCCTTTCCTCCTATTCCAGTGATTTCCAGAGTCATACAAAAGATTCGGGCAGACAAGGCTACTGTAATCCTAATAGTGCCATACTGGCCGAAAAAGAACTGGTTCCCAGCCTTAAAAGAAATGGCCCTAGCGGAACCGATACTTCTGCCTGTCAGAGAGGATCTCCTATCCCAAGGTCCCATCTATCACCCAAACCCACGGTCTCTCAGTCTCTCGGCCTGGATCCTGAAAGGTCATTACTAAGGTTCAGAGGTCTTTCAGACAAGGTAATAACCACCATGAAAGCAAGTCGTAAACCAGTCACCTTTGCTATTTATAATAAAATATGGAAAAAGTTTATGTCATTTTGTGGTTCAAGTCAACCTAACCAAACATCTCCGAATATTTCCCAGATCCTAGACTTCCTGCAGTCTGGATTTGACAAAGGGTTGAAGACCAGTACCCTCAAAGTCCAGATTTCAGCTCTAAGCGCTTTCTTTGATCATCCCTTGGCCGATAACAGATGGATCAGCAGGTTTGTGAAAGCCACATCCAGACTGAGACCAAATTATATACAGAAAATCCCATCATGGGACCTTTCTTTAGTACTTAATTACCTTACTGGGCCACCATTTGAGCCAATGGAAGATGCTAACATAAAGGACTTGACACAAAAATTGACCTTCCTAATAGCTATAACATCCGCTAGAAGGTTAGGGGAGATTCAGGCGTTGTCAATTAGAGAGCCATACTTGAGAATCTCTGAGGATAGAGTTACTTTAAGGCTTGATAAAACCTTTGTTCCCAAAGTTTCTTCAGAGTTTCATATAAATCAAGAAATTTTCCTTCCATCGTTTTTTCAGGATCCAAAATCTCCAAAAGAAGCTACTTGGCATTCCTTGGATGTGAGAAGAATCTTACTGCATTATATAAAAAACACGGAATCATGGCGCCAAGATTCCAATATTCTCCTTCAGTTCGGCAACAAGAACAAAGGAAAGAAAGCATCCAAAGCCTCTATCGCCAGATGGATTCAGCTGGTCATCAAAGGAGCATATGCGTCCCAGAATCTGACTATTCCTGGGCGGGTCAGAGCCCACTCAACCAGAGCTATGGCTGCCACATGGGCAGAAAAGAGGGGCGCTTCCATCGAAGAAATATGCAGGGCTGCCACCTGGTCGAGCCAATTAACCTTTGCCAAACATTACAGACTGAATGTCCAGAATACCAAAGAATTAGCCTTTGGTAGAAAAGTCTTGCAAGCTGTCGTCCCTCCCTAAGGAATTATTTGATAAATCTCCAGGTGGGCCGTCATGGGGGACGATATGGAAAATGGGAATTATTCTCACCGTTAATTCGGTTTCCATTAGTCCACCATGATGGCCCATGTATTTTTTCCCACCCCTAGAAATATATGTATATATATATTGTTATGCTATAATGATATATTGTAGCATTATAGTGTATGTGAAATTAACATGCAATAAAGGGGTTGCATCCACTGCCGGTGTTATTATTTGGTAGACACTGGTATGTGAGTGCAAGGGGGGGGAATTTAACCTCTCTGCTTCCTGTCCCTACAGTGGTCAAGGGGTCAACCTCCAGGTGGGCCGTCATGGTGGACTAATGGAAACCGAATTAACGGTGAGAATAATTCCCATTTTTTACTTTATTAGATGTGTATAGGGAATGTCTGTGTTTAGGGGACTTTTACTTTATTTAATTACCGTATATTCCGGCGTATAAGACGACTTTTGAAGACTGAAAAATCTTCTGTCTGGTCTGGGGTCGTCTTATACGCTGGTAATGTTTCTTCTCACCTTTCCCGCAATCCACCGAAGCTCCGCTGCTACACTCTGGCCGCCGGTGACAGCTCCATGGGTGCCGGCGTCGCAGAGGATATGACGTCGGCACCCGGTTGACGTCATATTCTGTGAGCCGCCAGCGCTCAATGAGCTGTCACCGCCGGCCGGAGTATAGCAGCGGAGCTTCGGTGGATCGCGGCAAAGGTGAGAAGCTGTTGTAATACAATGTGGCCGCCTGGCTGTTACCTTGGACCCCTCAACACTGCTCCCGCGGCCTCCCGGCACGCTCTCTGGTCCCGCTGCCTCCCTGCGCGCTCTCAGGTCCCCCGGCCTCCTGGCGCGCTCTCCGGTCCCGTGGGCTCCCGGCGCGCTCTCCGGTCCCGTGGGCTCCCGGCGTGCTCTCCGGTCCCGTGGCCTCCTGGCGCGCTCTACGGTCCCGCGGCCTCCCGGCGCGCTCTGCGGTCGCGCGGCCTCCCGGCGCGCTCTCCAAGTTGCTGCCCGGCCAGCACACTTCCTAGGCTCGCAGCATGCCTCCTAACCGACCCACCCCACTGCAAGATATGTAAGTCCCTATATATGTATGTATAGTTAATGAATGTATGCTATATGTGTGTATTTGCTTACAGTTTGTGCTGGATGTATGGCAAAGGGGTAGTCTTATACGGCGAATATATCTTAAACTCCATATTTTAACAGGAAAGTAGGGGGGTCGTCTTATACACCAGGTCGTCTTATACGCCGGAATATACAGTAATTATTTTTATTAGAAAAACTTTATTATTGTTATGTAACACACTTAGCATGCCACGCATGGGAAGGAGATCGGGCAGCCCTGGGGCACTGGCAGACCCCGGGGCTGCAATTGGAGCAGCGGACCCCCCCCCCCCCAGTAAGCACCACGGGGGGTGTTTCACAAGAAATACCCCGTACACGCCGCGTCTTACACGTTGTGTAAGGGATTAACACCTGCGATCGGAGGAAAGTGTCGTCTATAAAACACCCGGAAGCTTGCTCTAATAGTACTGCAAAATGCGAAAACGCGCCTCCCGCCATATGTCTGGAAGGGGTTAATCCAACAAGGACCAACAGAGGGTCTCCTATTGAGCCACTATACATCTATGGAACAGTGCCATAGACTAGGGCTTACATAGTGAACCCATCCGATTTTTTGTGCTGTTGATATACAATTATCATTTATCCATTTAGTAAATAAGCAGAAACTCTCTTTATGCATGCAACAATCACGCAGAAAAAATCAACATGCAATATTCGTTATCCAAATAATTCACACGTCAATCAAAGCCTGTAAAAATCAACATTTTTTCTAAACCACCTATTGTTCAAATAATGACTTTCACCTTTATGTTTTCTCTTAAGCATGTTCGTCACACTACAAAACTTTGGCCTAACAGCAGCCTATCTGAGGAATGCTACCACAAACATCCAGCTCTCCTCCACATTCCTTCTATTATACAGACCCATCCATTTACAGCAACTTTACCTTATATCTCAGAGACCTATAGAGTTAATTCAATCAAACTGGCTAGTAGCGTAAAACCAAACACTTAGACACAAAGCTCATTGTTCCCTAAACTCCCCACAGAGCTGTCAGTTCATATTTATTTCTGCTACTTGTCCACTCTTGTTCATACTACCATTCCATTGTAAGTGCTTCCCGGAATAGCAATTTTACTTGTTTTGTCTGCATTTTGCCATTTATTTTAAATCCTTATGGGCTATGATACCTGTAAATAAGCTCATTTTTACAGATGATAAAGTATTCGGGATATAAGACTAGGAGCCCTGTTGTTTGTGCAGATCCACGTGGCAGACATCCCACTTTACTTGCTATTCTGCTCATTCTCATTTATGGGCAAATTCCTAGTTGTCAAATATATCAAACATGTGGCACAAAATAAAAAGGTAATGGCCCAGATTTACTATTGGTGAGGCAAACTGCCTCACTAATGTGAACACGTCCGGAGTCCATAAACTCAGTTCAAGGGGCACGCGCTACATTTCTGTCGGACTTGCTGACATACAAGATGTGGCAGCCAGTGCGAATACGCACTGGAACACACCTTTCTGTGCACAGTATTGTGTCACAGCAAGCATAGTGCAGCCGCGACACAATGCTAGGGCAAACACTTCATAAATACATGTGCAAGTTTGCACATGTATTTATGTGCAGTCTACACCAGAATTCTGGCGCACACTGCATAGTAAATCTGGGCCAATGTATTTTTCTTTCTCTTTGCAGCCAGTTTAGCATCCCACACACATTTTTGAGAGGCTTCCATGAAAATGTGCACAAGTTTGCGGTTTCAATGTAGATGCCTGTCAGACAAATTCCTGCAGCTTGACATATAATTAAAAAACAATGGCTTCAATCACACAGCTTTTTTGTTGCCCAAAAGCTTCATAGTGGAGCCGTAGTTGTCACTTTGCAGGGTACATAAAGTCATAGATTAAATAATATCCTATAGTTCCTGTTTGTTATATAGTACATGCTAACTATTAATTGTTAGCATATAAATACAAAAGGAGAAAACAAAGCGTATTAGGTATCCATGAGTGACATTTCAAAGAATTAGTGTAACAGGTTTCAATAATGGTAATAGTAAGGGGTAAGATTGCAGTGTGTCCTGTGTACTGGAATGGAGAGTATACCAGAAGAGGAGATTAGTCAAGAGAGGATGAAAAAAACAGGAATCTGGACCGCGCTTCTCAAAAATGGCAATTGTGTATTTTGAACCCATTAATAAGTGGACTAAGCGTTTCGGGGTCGTACAGCTCCCTTCCTCAGGTCTATATTGTAAAGCAGTGTTCTATTAAAACAAAAGTAAATTCCCGATTTGGCCAAAAAAAGGCATATTCCAATTATCCAACCTCCTATCCATATCATTGAACCCACCTTTAGTTTTATAAATTGGGGCTATTAATATTACCCACCATCATTTATCTTACTATCCACCCTTTGGCTACTAGTTGATTAATATCCGCTACATTTTTTCCGCTTTCTATTTACATTCATATTGTCACCTAATTTCCTAAATAATTTCTTTGCATTGCCCACATATACCAAAGTTCTTCCTTTATTCTGTCATTCTTGATACATACACAATCGCGATCCAGCACGGCACTTACATCCGCTTGTCAGCTCACTATAATCCACACCACGCAAGTGTGTTCAGTTTAACCCTTACATAACCATAGAGCTTTTTACCCTTAATCAATTAATTCTTTGCTCAGAAATTATATGCTCCGTACTAAATGTGGCTGACATTCCACCATAACCCACAGAGAGCCTAAAACACGCTGGGTCAGTGATTTTACTGTGTATTTAATTTAAATCTGTTTATTTATCACTATCTATTTTTATTACAATGTATCAATTGATCATTAAGAATGGATATGCCTTACATGATTTTATAGATTTTCAATGCATATTAAGTTATTCCCAGTTTATAACTTTATTTGATAAATATAACTATTCTTTGAGGACATGTGTATATATAATTTATTGGTTTGTGATTGATGTACATATATTTATTGGTCATCTCATATATTTACTGGCCAAATTCTGTATTTACAGTTTTACTTTATAGACCTGAGGAAGGGAGCTGTTCGCCCCCAAAACGCGTAGTGCACTTTTTAACCCCTTAGCACTCAGCGCCGTACTAGTACTGCGTGGGTTTCCGCTATTAGCGCTCAGTGCTGTACTAGTAAGGCGCTGAGCCGATGCCGGTTCAGCTCTGCATCGGAGCCGAACCGGCATCGGGAGTCACAGAGTGTCAGTGGTAATCTAGCAGTACGGTCAACACCAAAAAAAAAGTTAAACATCCAGTACGGAATTGATGCTTTTCTACTCCTGACCTCAAATTTTATAGCCTACAGGAGCCAATGAGAAAGCTAAAATCCTGGCAGCTGCAGGTCCCTCCCATAAAACAAATAATGTAAGCATGTGGGGGGTCTCTGTACTCGGGAGAAATTGCAGAACAAATTTTAAGATGGGTTTTCTCTTATTTTTTGGAAATGTGTAAAATTTAGGGCTAAATGAATGTATAACCGACACAATTTGACCATTCTAAATTTCACCTCCATTTTGATTCAATTTCTATGAAGATCTCAAGGGGTTAACCATCTTCCTAACAAGTTTCTGATAGTTTGAGGGGTGCAGATTTTAAAATGGGTTGATTTAGTAGGGTGGTTTCAATGCTAAATATCTAAAATTTTATTCAACACAGTATTTATCCCCAAAATAGTCAATTCTGAAAATACGGAAAATCGATATTCGATATGTAAGACGCGTGACGTCAAAATAAATTATCCAGACATTACAAAAAATATGAAAATGTAAAGTAGACATATGGGAAATGCTGTACAGCAAATTATTTAGGGGGTAAAACTATCTGCCTGAAAACACGATGATTTCAAAATTTGAAAATGGCAATTTTTTTTTCCTTTTTTTTGTAAATAAACGCAAAACTTATCAGCCAACATTTACCACTAAAATTAAGTACAACATGAGGTGAAAAAACAATCTCAGAATCACTTTGATAAGTAACAGTGTTCAAAAGTTTAACCATATAAAGCGATGCATGTCAGAATACAAAAAATTGAGTCCTTAAGGGGTTAATATCTTCAAAATAAACAATTGTTATTTTTGAGAAGTGCATTGTCACAGCTGCTCCTGCGACCCACATCTCGGGTAGCAGGCACACCTGTGCCCCTCTCCTTGCCGCTGTCCCTCCCCGGCCTTGCATACCTCTCCACGCTCCTGCTCCCGCTCCCTAGGGCGCTGATTGCCGCTGGCCACTTCCCGGGATTGTTTAAAAGCCGGCTTCTCCCAGTATCCCCCACCAGATCTTTGAGCTCATATGGCTCAGAGAAAGCTCTTCCCTGTGACTTGTTCCGTGTATTGACCTCTCGTTGTGACCTGTTCCCGATTCCGCTCCTCTGCTGCCAGCCTTGACCTCCTGCTCCGTCCCAGACCCTGAACCACTGCCGCCTGCCTTGACCACCTGATTTTGTACCTTGACCTTGGCTGCCACCGCGGACAAGACGCACCTGTGGAACGACCTGGTGGTACCACACCGCAGCAAATCCAACCCACTTTGCGGCGGGCTTGGAGGTGCCACTTAGATTCCAGTCCCAGGTGTCGGCTTGTGTCATCGTCCGCGGTGGTCCAGGGGGTTCACTACCCCAGAAGCCTGACACACAGTCTGGATTCCTGTTTTTAACGAAAATGAAGACCTATCAGTTTTCCTTACTGTAAATAACAATTGTAGAGCATATTTTTATAGAACAAGGCATTGTGAACTGTGCAAGTCAATGACTTAATGAATACAATGGGGGTCATTTACTAAGGGCCCGAATCGCGTTTTCCCGACGTGTTACCTGAATATTTCCGATTTGCGCCGCTTGTACATGAATTGCCCCGGGTTTTTGGCGCACGCGATCGGATTGTGGCGCATCGGGGCCGGCATGCGCGCGACAGAAATCGGGGGGGCGTGGCCGAACGAAAACCCGACGTATTCGGAAAAACCGCCGCATTTAAAAACCGGAAATGTGTCGCTTGGGGAGCGCTCACCTTCACCTTCTATGGGATGGTGCATTCCGGGGCGTTAAGATTATTTTCGGCGCTGCAGCGCCACCTGGTGGACGGCGGAGGAACTACCATCTTAAATCCCAGCCGGACCCGAATCCTGTGCAGAGAACGCGCCGCTGGATCGCGAATGGGCCGGGTAAGTAAATGTGCCCCAATGACTTAATTAATACAATGACATGTGGGTGCTATCATGGTTCTACACAGTCTGGTAGAGGTAGCATTGATTGATCAGCACAAAGTAGAGAAAAGATGCTACACAATTCTTACTTAATAGAGATTACAAGTATTCTCTATTACATGTTGGACTACCTAAGTGTTTTTACAAGAAGTTCTTCAGAAGCTGCGGTGTAAATGCAATACATATTACAGCTGCTACAGATCTTCTTTATAAAGAGGATGATCATGTTATATATATTGATATATATATATATATATATATATATATATATATATATATATATATATTATATATAAGGAATGTGTTAATATGTTTAGTAAAGTACTGAAAGTGATTTATTACGTACATTTCTATTGACCGGTTACCATTGAAATTAACTGCACAATGAATGTGGTTAAAAATGTTTAATACATCATAAAAAAAATTACAAAAATACAATATATTTGGATATAAGGCTAGGGATAAATAATAATAAAACACACTTAGCATAGAAGATGTTGGAAAAGAAGAAAACATGTACCGGTATATGCATTAGGAGAGCATTACTCCTTAAACCACACCATGTGAACAAAAATAATACCATGCACGTAAATAAGATTGCTGAATACTTTTATAAAATAATTTAGCAATCTTGTTTTGGCACATGGTATGCTTTTGTTCATAAAAGGCCCTGGACATATGAGATGAATTTACTCTGCATTAAAGTGAACTTGTCACAAGGAATCAAATGTTTAGCTGGTGACAGGTTCCAATAGACTATGCTATGCTGATTTTAAAAATACTTTTGCCTGCATTCTGAATCATTTCAGTATTTTATGAAACTTTATTTTACATTACCTGGCTCCCTGCCAGCAGCGTGTGGTGAGTCCTGGGGGAAGGAGGGCTATGTTCCCGTGTCTCAGTCACCTCATGCATTTTCCTCGGCTGCACACCATTTCTCCCCCAACCGTGCCTGCTTATTGCACATGACAGGAAGTGTGTGGGGGGGGGGGGGCGAGTTGGATGAGTGTTGAGGAGATTGAGATACATGAACATTAACTTCTTCAGCTTCCTCCCTGGGACTCACCACACAGTGCTAGCAGGAAGCCAGGTAATGTCAAATAAAGTTTTATAAAGTACTAAAATGCTTCATAATAGTGACAAAAGCATTTTTAAAATCAGAATCGCTCCAGCTATTGGTACCTATCACCGGCTAAAAATTACATTCCTGATGACAGGATTGATTTAATGCCAGATATTGTAGCCCACTTATCAAAAAAAAAAGAACAAAGTGACTTCAAGAAGAATCATTCAAATTCCTCATCTTTACTCCTAAAAAATGAGTTGCAATTGCTCGGGTATGTATTTTGATGAATAATTGGTTCATCTATTTACTATGCTAGAATAATTATATTGTATAATCCTAGATGATCTGAGCTAACCAAAACTGACAACTGGATTGCACATAAAACAAACCTTTAACACCTTAACATGACTCTACTGAATCACCAGGAAAGCATGTTTTTTCATGTCTCTTATCACACACAGATTCCTATTATATTAAGACACAACTTCTCCTGTTTTATGCTGACAAATGTGTTCAGATACACACAAATATGTGCAGTAAATTATAGCATTATATGTGAGTAGTGATGTTACTGCTTATTTCTAGACATATTGCTTGATGTTAAGGGGACTGCCATACAAGGTATTCAAAAGAGATCTGATTTTACAATTTTGATCTATAACCAATGATGACACATTTTCATAGGGTTTGAGTAAGTTCAATTAGGAAGTACACACAAAAGTGGCAGAAAATAGGAACAAATATTACAATTAACTTGTAAATGTAGCTTCTTGTAAACTGCAATTTAGTATGGCAAAACATAAAATGTACAAACTCGTTTTAGCCTGGGGCCTTAAGCTTTTATTTGGTTACAAAACTCCACAACAGCTCCCTATAATGTTGTATTTTACATAATACCACACACAAAAACAAAGCTACAGTTAAAGATTCATTTGCGGAAAACACCACATTCTTGTTGGCAGTTGGTAGTTTTGGGGAAACAATTACTAGAATTTCAGTAGTGTAGTAAGCAATAGATAAAGACATAATTACCCATAACCTCCACCGTGAAGCACCAGTAATGGGTTGTAAATAAATGGAATATCTCATACCGTCATAGTATTGGACTTGTATGCAGCTTGCATCTTACTGTCAAGTAAAGATTTGGCTACCAGCACAAATTACAATATCAAAATAGGTCACCTTGAACTTTTATACAGTCTAATGCTCCAAACCTACCTCGGCTGCAAGGTAATTCCCCGTTGCAAGATGTTTAAATCTATATAAACTGTTCCAGTGACCCGCACCCCCTCTGCAAGGATCATGATGTACAACCTGGAGAGACAAAAGAAACAAGACTAAGGCATGGAAACTCCTGTCAGTGGCTTGTGTCTAAGACAGTTGAGGTAATAGTACAAGAAAATTACTAAATTTTATTGTGTGAAGTTTGCTTTTCTAAATTTCTATCTTAATTACACTTTGGGACCAAGAGAGAGATGAATAGACCTATCATAAAACTGTGGCCTGGTGCCTGGTGACCAGGGGCATGAAATTCAAATGATTGGAATTAGTCCAGGGGCTATTCACACTTGCAAGACAATGTACATCCTGGACATGGGATCACAGAAAGTTCCATTAATAAGCGAAGGGGGGAATTTGTGCAACAATAAAGTAAAAGTCAAACAAAGAAATATTATATATTTCCTAATCACTTGGACATAAACCATAGATATGAGTCCCTGCTAACAGGATAGAGTCAAGAGTGATTTTCCCATATTCCTTAGGTTTGTACACCTCTGGGACCCTCACTAAAAACATAACAACCCTGCATTTAAAGATAACACACCCAAGTTTGGATTGGGGTGATAGCAAATGGAATACCCAGTGGATTGGAAGCTGGGGTACCGTTCACAATCTCTGTGAACAACTGAATTTGCTGTCCAAATTTCATCTGCTGATCTCTACGGCCGTATTAGTCTTCTATCACAGTAGTAAGGTTATTAGTTTTTTTATGTATATATATTTTGGTTTGTTGGAGACAAACAGCATATCAGAATCCAGAAATGTACGTTCTTACAGGACACTGAAGCAAATGTAATAATAAAGAGATCTTTGAGCATTACAACATCATGAAGTACAATACAGTTAAATGTCATTGATGTCAACATGCCTTGTTTGGATCAGATAAATAAATTCTACATTCATGTCTAACCCACTCATCTGTCTTTTTCCGGATACACTATACCCAAACATCAGACCCAGTAGCCCCAAGGGATTGCAAAAGAGCTCTGTGTGAGAGTGTAGGAAGCTCAGTCAAAGCTGAGAAGAAAATGGGAAAAAAGTTAGGGAGAGGGAAGTGGGGCAGAAGGGGAAGGAGAGGGGAGAGCATGTCCTGTCCAGGGGAAGATATGTCACCTGGGGTTTTTATAACAGCCTTCTATATTTGGGAGACCGTTGGAACTGAATCCAGGGTTTCCATGTTTTGTAGAGCCTTTCATGTTCCATGAACAGAGGAAGTGAGAGCCTCCATGTACATCAGGTGATTCAATTTTGCCACACACATTGCCATTGTCGGTTGTGAAGTTTGTTTCCACAACAGCGGAATGCAGGCTCTCACAGCAATGATGAGAAAACTCACCAAGGATCGCTTATTTCTGTGAGTGGACATATGGTGAAGGAGGAAGAGGGGGGCTCCAGTCTAATTGATTCTCTGCACAACAATGAGATGACTCTTCCCAGTTCTTACCAGAATGGTGAGAGTATTGTACAGGACCAAAATGTATATAGAAAAGAGCCTTCTGCTTCTCCACATCTCCTGCACGTGTCACATACTTGCTAAAAAATGGTGTGCAGCCTGGTAGGTACCCTATACCTTCTTCCTAGCAGTTTGTAACCTGCCTCCCGGTATTGCAAACTAATTGCTGCACAATGGCAAAGTTCAAAAATTCTGTCTTTTTGTTCAGGAGTCAGTGAAATATTCCTCTTCCCATTGACTGAGGTAGAGAGTTTCCGGGTCATCTGGGATTTACAGCAACTATGAGTAGGGAGAATGTGTGTCTTAGGCCATTCGCATTACCACACAGACACTCAGCTTGCTGGTTCTCCACACTCCCAAGGAACAAGAGTGGGTTAGGTACGTCAGTTCTTGGGTCATAATCCAGCTTGTTCTTTGATAAAGTGTTTCGCCCTAAACCTACCAGCCCATCTCCATTGCTTGAAGGCCAAGTCACCATAGCCAGGGGGGAAGTCTGGGTTGCCAAATATCAGAGTAAGAGGGGATTTCAGATGTTAGAGTCTGTCTTGCACAAAACTTGTACTGAAATATTGTCAATGTGGGGCCGATTGTGGGTTGTCGCTTTAAGGTTCCAACCGGGGTAGAGCCTGTAAAGGTAGTTGCGTAAAAGACTGCTCAAGGTGGATCCATGGCTCCATACTCTGATTACAACACCAATCGAGGACTCTCGCCATATGTGTTGCGCTATAGTAATTCCGGAGATCAGGGAGCCCTATTCCTCCCGATCTTTTGTGCCTGAACAGGGTGGTATGACCAATTCTTGTTGTTTTGCCTGCCCACACAAAGCCATGTTGCAGGGCATTTATTGAGTGAAAGAAGGTCTTAGGAAAATGGATAGTGATAGCCTGAAATAGATATAGCAAACATGGGAGGATGTTCATTTTGAAAATGCCACATTTCCCAAACCATGAGAAAATGCCCTTAGAACACCTGGAGCAGTACTTTTGAATATTTTGAAGAACAGGAGGAAAGGTCAATGTGTACAGTTTGGATACGTCCACTGGGAGATTAATTCCAAGATATTTGATGCTTTCAACAGCATAAGGTTGTGTAAGGAATATGCGGATTTAAGATGAAAAAGAGCAGGTCGTCAGCAGAGGCTGCTATTTTGTAAATGGAACCTCGAGTCGTGATGCCTGAAACATCTTGGTTGTTACGGATCCTACGGAGAAAAGGTTCTAAAGATAGGACAAATAGTAATGGGGAAAGAGTTGTGTACTGTTTTAGATATTAAAGCTGCACAATAAGACACCATTCACATGGACCGATGCCAAAGGAGTGGAGTACAGGGACAACACCCATGCAAGCATACGGTTATGCAGACTGAAGTAACTGAGTACTTCAGATACGAATGACCAATTTACTCTGTCGAGTGCCATTTCAGCATCTGTGGAGAGAAGCATGAGAGGTAATCCCTCGAGTTGTGCTTTGCGTATGAGATTAATTGCTTTGGTAGTGTTGTCCCTGGCCTCTCTACCAAGTATAAATCCTGCTTGATCCGAGTGAATGGTTTTCTTCAACAAGGCCGTCAAACGTGTCGCCAAGACTTTTGAGAACAACTTAAGGTCCTGATTCAATAATGAAAGTGGCCGGTCGCTGGAGCATTGTGTCATGTCTTTCCCTGGTTTACCTATAACAGTGATGGTGGCATGTAGGGCTTGGGAGAGGAGAATCAGCAGCTACAGTATTAAAGGCTTTTGTCCAGTGAGGTTCATCTTTGCTAATCCTTTGTATTAGGGTAAAGAGAAGCCATCTGGGCCAGGGGCTTTACCAGTCTGGGTTTCCTGGAGTGCACTTTTAAATTCTAACCCTGTTATTGGGGCTTCAAGGGCCTCCGCTTCCTTGTCCATCAACGCAGGCAGTCTCACTCAGCTATATAAGATTGTAACTTATGTCTGTGTTCCTCCCTAGCTTGTTGGGAAGTTGGTTGTTCCAGGTTGTATAGTATCTGATAGGTTGCTGCTATGTCTTGACTAAGATGTAGTGTTGTTCCTGTCGGAGATAAGATTTTGGGAACGTACGTGCGGAACGCTTTTCCCTAAATTCTCTGGCCAGAGGCCTGCCACACTTAGTGCTGTACTCATAGAAATGCCTTCTGCATTTAGCTAAGGTACCTTTGGCCTTGTTAATATGTAGAGCATGTAAGGCCTCCCTGGCTGATATTAAAGCAATCCTTATGTCAGAGGTTGGTGATCTCTTATGTGAAAGCTCCAATGATTTAATTTGGTCTAAAAGGGTGACAGGTGCTTGGGCCCTCTCTTTCTCACGGCGACTGTCATGCGTTATTAGGATGCTTCTAATAGTAAATCTGCAGGGATCTACGTTCTCTAATGTAGTTCTGTAGATCAAAGTGAGTGGTGATTAAGTCTCTGAGTTCCTATAAGACCAAAGGGTCCTCCAAAAGGGAGGAGTTAAGCTTCCACTGCCACTGAAAAGCTGTAGGATTTGGGAGCGAGATGGATATAGAGATCAGAGCACGATCTTAAAAATTGATGTTGTCTGTGGCGTAAGAACAGATAGTCCAGTCTAGAGTAATTTGAAGTAATTGCGCATATAGAAATTGTGGAGATATGTACAATATCTGAATAAACAATATTATTAAATAGCCAACACAATTTGTTCATTGCTCATTATTTGACTTTACTACTATACCCTATTTATTTGTTTGTGTGCAAGGGGTTCACAGGTATTTTGCATAGGGACTACTGCAGAAGTTCATAATTTAACCTTTTTGTACTCTTGTTCTCAGGACTGTCTTGTATTTTTGTCTTCTTTGTAAAGACCAATTATTGTTTATCTTGTATGAGGGAAATGTCCCTATCTCTTTTTTCACTCTTGGTTGTATGTGGACCTTTGTGACTGACCTTGGTCCACTAGTGTGTTTTTTTGATGTGTGTTTCCACACTTTTAACCCCTTCGCGCCGCGGCCCTTTTTCGATTTTACGTTTTCATTTTTCACTCCCCACATTCAAAAATCTGTAACTTTTTTATTTTTCCATGTACAGAGCTGTGTGATGGCTTATTTTCTGCGTAACAAATTACACTTCCAAATGGTGGTATTTAATATTTCATGCCGTGTACCGGGAAGCAGGAAAAAAATTCCAAATGCAGTGAAATTGGTAAAAAAACGCATTTGTGCCGTATTCTTGTGGGCTTGGATTTTACGGATTTCACTGTGCACCCCAAATGACATGTCTACTTTATTCTTTGGGTCCGTACGATTACGGGGATACCAAATTTGTATAGGTTTTATAATGTTTTCATACATTTAAAAAAATTAAAACCTCCTGTACAAATTTTTTTGGGTGATTTTGCCATCTTCTGGGGCTAATAACTTTTTCATACTTTGGTGTATGGAGCTGTGGGTGATGTCGTTTTTTGTGGATTTTGATGACGTTTACAATGTTATAATTTTTAGGACTGTACAACCTTTTGATAACTTTTTATAGAATTTAAAAAAAAATTTTAAATGGCAAAAAAGTGCCATTTTTGACTTTGGGCGCGATTTTCCGTTACGGGGTTAAACGCAGTGAAAAAACGTTATCATATTTTGATAGATCGGGCATTTTCGGATGCGGCAATACCTAATGTGTTTATGATTTTTACTGTTTATTTATATTTATATTAATTCTAGGGAAAGGGGGGTGATTTGAATTTTTAGGTTTTTTTATTATAATTTACTTTCACCCTAGGTTGTCTGATCGATCCTATCATATACTGCCATACTACAGTATGGTATGATTTTACTCCTCATACATTACCATGTGCTGACAGCACATGGTAATGAATGGGTTAAACCGAAGTAGCTTCGGGTCTTCGTGAGACCCGAAGCTACCATGGCGACGGATCGCCGCTCCCCGATGACGTCACGGGGAGCGACGATCCACAGAAAGATGGCGGTGCATGCGCGCCGCCGGCACCTTTGCGGGCGGCGATCAGCGGTAAAACACCCGCGATCGGTGCCGGCACCGATCGCGGGTGTTACCTGTAAGCCTTTGCTGCAATATGCAGCAAAGACTTACCGGCTATGAAGAGGGCTCGGCCCGCGAGCCCTCTCCATGTACCGGGACCCGACATGTGACGTACTATTACGTCACATGTCGGTAAGGGGTTAAATGGTTCTATGAAATGTTGATGCATGGCATCATAGTATCATAGTATATAAGGCTGAAAGGAGACGCAAGTCCATCAAGTCCAACCTTCAAGAATTAAATAAATGTTTTATCCCCATAACCCGTGATATTTTTTCTCTCCAGAAAGTCATCCAGGCCTCTCTTGAACATGTACATAGAGTCGGCCATAACAACCTCCTGCAGCAGAGAGTTCTATAGTCTCACTGCTCTTACAGTAAAGAACCTTTGTCTATGGTGATGGTAAAATCGCCTCTCCTCTAGGCGTAGAGGATGCCCCCTTGTCCTGGTCACAGGCCTAGGTATAAAAAGATCTTTGGAGAGATCCTTGTACTGTCCGTTCAGGTATTTGTACATTGTAATGAGGTCTCCCCTCAGTCGTCTTTTTTCTAAACTGAATAATCCCAAATTTTGTAATCTGTCAGTGTATTCTAATCCCCCCATTCCCCTAATAATCCTGGTTGCTCTCCTCTGCACCCGTTCCAGCTCTATTATATCCTTTTTATACACTGGTGCCCAAAACTGTACACAATATTCCATGTGTGGTCTGACCAGGGATTTGTATAAGGGCAAAACTATGTCTTTATCATGAGAATCTATTCCTCTCTTGATACATCCCATTATTTTATTTGCTTTAGCAGCAGCCGCCTGGCTCTGGTCACTAAAATTAAGTTTACCATCCACCAATACGCCCAAGTCCTTTTCAGCTTCAGTTTTACTAAGTAATTGACCGTTTAGAACATAATTATACTTTTTGTTTCCATGGCCCAAGTGCATAACTTTACATTTATCTACATTAAACCTCATCAACCATTTCTCTGCCCATCCCTCAAGCTTCCACAAATCCCTCTGTAATGCTAAACTATCGACCTCAGTATTTATTACTTTACACAGCTTAGTATCATCTGCAAATATTGAAACTTGACTGTGTAAACCCACTACAAGGTCATTAATAAAAATATTAAAAAGAAGTGGCCCCAATACTGACCCCTGTGGCACTCCACTGGTAACATCAACCCAATCTGAGAATGTGCCATTAATGACCACCCTCTGTTTTCTATCACTAAGCCAATTACTTACCCAGATACACAGATTTTCTCCTATTCCCAGCAGTCTCATTTTATATACCAACCTTTTATGTGGCACGGTGTCAAATGCCTTTGAGAAGTCCAGATATACAACATCCACAGCGTCCCCCAGATCCAGTCTTGAACTTACCTCCTCGTAGAAACCAATCAGATTAGTCTGACAGGACCGATCTCTCATAAACCCATGCTGACGCTGGGTTATAAGGTTGTGCACAGTGAGATACTCCAGGATAGCATCTCTAATAAACCCCTCAAATATTTTCCCCACCACAGCAGTTAGACTTACGGGTCTGTAGTTTCCAGGATCGCTATTTGATCCTTTTTTGTATATTGGTACCACATTTGCTATGCGCCATTCCTGTGGAACATAACCAGTCCTCAGTGAATCTTCAAATATTAAAAATAACGGTCTGTCTATCACGGTACATAATTCATGCAGAACCCGGGGGTGTATACCATCTGGCCCAGGTGATTTATCTATCTTAGTGGTTGCGAGGCGGCGCCATACCTCTTCCTGGGTTAAACTGTTGACATTATAAAAAGAATTAACATTATTCCTCATTGTGTCTTCCACCAGGGGATTTTCCTGGGTAAAGACAGTTGAGAAGGCGACATTCAGTAGATTGGCCCTTTCCTCATCTCCTTCCACCATGACCCCCATGTTATTTCTAAGGGGACCCACACTCTCTGTTTTTAGTTTCTTATCATTTATATACTTGAAAAATAATTTGGGATTATTTTTGCTCTCCCTGGCAATATTTCTCTCAGTCTCTATTTTTGCGGCCTTTATCTGCTTTTTACAGGATTTATTTTTCTCTCTATAATCCTGTAATGCCTCATCACTACCTTCACGTTTTAGCACCTTAAATGCTTTATCTTTCTCGCTTATTGCTTTCCTTATAAGACTAGTTAGCCACATAGGGTTTTTCTTGTTCCTTTTATGCTTTTTCCCATAAGGTATGTGTTTCTCACAGGACTTTTTCAGAATATATGAGAAAAAGTCCCATTTTGGGGGGGGGGGGGTTTGTCCTTGAGAGCATTATCCCAGTCTATGCCTTTAAGGTCTTCCCTTAGTTGCTGAAAATTTGCCCTCCTGAAGTTTAGAGTGTTGGTTGCCCCTTCACTAACGCTCTTAGTAAAGCGTAATACAAAATCAATGATATTATGATCACTATTCCCCAGGTTCCCCCCAACCTGTAGTTTTGATATCCTATCAGGTCTGTTGGTAAGGATAAGGTCCAGCAGTGCCCCCCCTCTTGTTGGCTCCAGGACTAGTTGCGACAGATAATTGTCTTTTGTTGTTGACAAGAACCTGCTACCTTTGAAGGACCTGCAGGTTTCTGCCCCCCAGTCAATATCTGGGTAATTGAAGTCCCCCATGATAAGTACTTCACCATGCTTTGAAGCCGCATCCATTTCACTTATCAGCATTTCCTCTGCTGCCTCCATTATATTTGGAGCCTTATAACAAACCCCTAGTAATATTTTATTATTCTTTTTCCCTCCTCTTATCTCCACCCATAGGGACTCCACATTTGCGTTACTGATGTCATCTCGCAGGACGGGCTTGAGGCAAGAATTCACATATAAACAAACCCCTCCCCCTTTTTTATTTATACGATCCTTTCTAAAAAGACTATAACCATCTATAGTAACAGCCCAGTCATAGCTACTGTCCAGCCATGTCTCGCTGATACCCACTATATCATATTTCCGTTCCAACATCAAGAGTTCCAGTTCCTCCATTTTGTTTGTGAGGCTTCTGGCATTTGTGTACATACACTTTATATTGTTTTCCCTGTCCCTATTCCTTTTGTCCTTATTCCCCAATCTCATTCCAGCCCCCCTTCCTCCCCCATGGACTATGATTCTTCCCAGCTCTCTATGTACACCGTCTATTTGCCCTGCACAAGTGTAATTGCCCTCCCCCCAGGTCATCTATCTCTTTGTATTGAATTGTAAGAAATAAAAATTTGTATACACTTTAGCCTATACACACTGGCTTTTTTCTTGCATTTTGTTACAGTCTGGAGTAATTATCATGAGTCGTGGAGTAAAATGTGTAGTCATTATATGAAGGGTGAAATAGCCTTCATGTGTCGATTAACTGATGTCCATGGAGGAGACCTTATATTCTACGCAAGCTGGCATGTGTAAGCTCTGACGAGCCAGCGGAAGTATCAATCATTGGGTCAAGCACTGCATTAAAGTCTCCAACAATTACTTCAGTGCCCTCGCCAAAATCATCTATCCTGTCTAGGAAAGACCTTATGGCCTGAGCTTGTCATGTATTTAGGAGTTACAGAGGTGAAGGTGTACAAGCTAGTTTGCTTTTTACCATGACTACACGACCATCGCTGTCGCTGAGAAAGTCCACCAAAGTCCACTGAATCGTGTTTTCCAGTAAGATGGACGTGCCCCTGGACCTAGTGTCATCAGTATAGCTATGGTATGTGTGTGGGTACCACCTGTTCTTAAAATTGTACGACTTTGCTTCAGTAAGATGTGTTTCCTGAATAAAGGCTACTTAAATCTCCCTGTGTTTGATGAAGATAAAGAGGATAGAATGTTTTTCGGAGCTGTGAAGTCCTTTAACATTAAGAGAGCCTATAGTCAGTTTGTCTGAGAGTCTACCTGCTGACACTGCTAACCCAGCACCCTCACTGAGGATAAGGAAAAAGGCTGATTTCTCTTCATATTGCCAGTGTGTCTCTCAACGCCCACCTTCTTGAGGTAGTTAATGATGTAGCAGAGGCACATGCATCCACTGTGTCTCGCTCACCTATCCTCCCCCTTAGGAATTCTCTTTAGCAAGTCACATGTTTCTCTCTCAATGTTCCACTAAGGAATTATATAGCAATTCATACCTCATATAATAAGTACACATAGCTATGTATGTTCATAGTTGAATATTGGCATACAGTCCATAACGAGAGCAGGGTGGTGGTATTGAGATTTGTCAATCATGTTCAACAGTCCCAAAAGGGAGGCAGGGCAGCGTAGTGAACACAGTGCAGTGTTATTGTACTTACCTCAGATGAGTTGCATATAAGTTTACAAACAGTTTTTTTTAACATTGCAGCCATTGGAATACGCCATTTAGTGATAAGGCCAATGCTTTTTTAATAATAGTTTTTAATTTAGTATTTAATATCGGTTGGTTAGTTTGAATGGCAGGTTCCCTTTAATCTAGGACTCTAGATACTGCAGGAGAGTTCAGCTGAGGGTACACTGTGTTTTGGATTCATTTTAGACTCACCTCTACCTCCCAGAGTGCATTAGAGCTAGTAGCTGAAGTGGCTGACTGGCGCAGTGTGGTACGTAGAAATACATGATACCGAGATTTATATTCATCACATGTGAGAAACTTCTCTTGCTCAGCATGAAAGAGTCGAACCACATCCCCCTATGGGCAAATAAGTAATAGTAAATATATGCATTATATGTATTTCAAGTACAAAACTAGTGCAAGCAGATCTGTATCACTGGGGAAAACTCCCAAGAAAATAGAGTTGTAATTAATAAAATGTTATGTTTGGCACAAAAATGGGAGGGCCCGGATATCGCTAAATATGAAAATAGATTAGAATGCTGCAATAATAGGCATGTCAGGGTAGCTTTGGGTGGGATTAAAGCTGGAAAACTAGAGCCTTGAAGCACACCGGAGGTGCCTGATGCCCAAAAACCAATATGTGTCTCATTCACTTCATCATTAAATATTGATTTTTGGAATAAAAGAGCCTGGGGGCTCTGGGAGAATGTTCTTTTCTGAAAGATTCCCTTTAATTATTTGAGTACTTTATCCTATAGTTGAGAGGTGAGTAATAATAATAAAACATGAATTTGATTTTTTTGTTCTTACCCCTTTTAAGACATCCTCCATGTAGTCTTTGTATTGCATAAACAGATTGATCTTCCAGCTTGTGTTAGAATTTAAAGAATTCACCTAAAAAAAGAAAAATTCCAATCATATGGTTGTGCACACCATAGTCTTACCATTAAATGACAATAGGTTACACATCTCAAAACACTGCAGTAATGTATGGCACAGTTATGACCTTATGGCTTTGTCTCTACCCTCAATTATCCTAGATATCTAAAAAGTATTTAATCATGGTTGTCAATCAGGTACCTAAGATTTCTATCATATTACCAATTGTTTATTCAATCATCAATCTTCTTGTTTATACAACCCATATGCTACTTTGCATCTCTTTCCCTTTATATATAAAATCCTACATGTCCTTTTCAAATGGAATTGACAACTAGAATATGAAATTAACAAAATGATACAAAATGTAAATACCTTTATTCTTTGCAATACGTAACACAATCTAACTGATCTATCTACTGATTATCATGCACAATACAGTATTTAAAGGCACACCGTCATTGGACTTTACCCCACTAACCCCGCCCCCCCCCCCCCCTCGGGGTTTCTAGAATTCCCAACTATTGTGTGTAATCTAACACCTTACATAATTATTTATATAATTAGCTATAATCTAATAGCTTTAAGTGTATTTTGGGTTTCTAAATTGTTGAGGGATTTAAGTGGACCAGCGCTTATTTGTCGTCTTATTATGTGAATTAATAAGTAAAATATAGGTAATGGCAGAGTAAAGTCTGGGTGCTGGGCGCTAGGAGAGTAGAATGTAGCATAAAGCACCATCTTGCGTAGGTGAGAGGAGTTTTATGTGCTAAACGGTAGCTTTAAGATGTCTTTATGATCCCCTAATGTCTCTATAAATATTTTTTACAGGTGAGGGTGTAAGATTACACACAAAAGAGGGAATTCTAGAAAGAACATTTCATACTATAACCTGATGGGGGTGGGAATTACATCTTCGCCTCTAAAAAATATTTGCTCTAAAGTGTAAAAATGAGCACGAGAAAGTCGTATTTATATTTTGCCTGAGATGTGTCCAATTTAGAGGCTGCAGGGGAATTGTTACTTCAACTGTCTGTAGCTCTCTTTCTGTAGTTCATAGAAGCACAAGCCCCAAAATCTGAATGAGACCTAGTGAAACTAAAGCAGACATGTGATATATATTTAAATTTGAGGCTTACAATCCCAAATAATATTAACATTTTTATTTTAAAATACACTATATTACAATTAGACAAAAATAGCTAAAATGTAAACATAATTTTCTCAATTTTTTCACATAAAAATATATATGGGAACATTTAAAATATGTGTTGCATATGTGCTGCACCATATGCTGCAGTATCCAGGAAGACCAAAACCAGCGGGGTGTATTCTGTCAACCATCCAATAGTCATCCATCCATCATTTGCCAGCTCACTGCATTTTATACGGCTACGGTATGGAAACAGTGACATGCGTGCGCATACGGATGAACAATGTCACATATATATGGATTCATACAGCACAGAAATACAGGACAGGAGAAATCACTCATTTGTATGAAAGAGCCCTTGGGCTGTAAAATTCTATACAAAAATTTACGACTGCATTTTGGAAGCCAAAACAAGAAATAGATCTTAAACACAGAAGGTGTACAAATCTTTAAATATACTTTTTGTTTATGTTTCTCTTCTGGCTTTGGGTTACAAATACTGATGTAAAATACTGATGAGAAAACTTCTTTGTGAAAGTGGCCTTACAGTCACAAATAGGACAATATAGGTCATCTGTCATTATGACATTTATTATAGGTTGTGGTGGGGTGTAAAAAAAGTCAATTCATCTTTACATACATGCACATGAACCTGCACCTACATTTAAAACACAAGCATACTGCTGAATTAGCATAACTACAGAGTCACCCTTGATGCTCAGCAAACTCTATAATTTTTTCACTAAAATGGTTATGAAGCCAATTGAACAACAAATAGCTATCTTTAAAACTTGAACATCCCAGTACTTTCCTGCTACTGTTAATAAGCTAGACACAATTACAGACATAAATCTAAAAAGATAACTTAATAAATAACACAGTCAGACAGTAAGAAATTCCACACAAAACCATGTGTTATAATTGTTCACTTTCGAATGGATCTTTTGAATTGTAAATGTGTGTTTAAATCTTACCTCCTTGCAGCCTGGGTTGTCACTGAGTTCATAGTTACTGGCATGTAGAGGTTGCCCAGCATTCACGGGGTTAAGATTCACCTTATCACCCACAACCACCTGTAAGAGAGTTGTGTGTTTATTCAACTTTTAAAGAAGACTTTTCCCCAGATTTTACCCCTCAAACCAGTAATATCTGCTGATAAAGGGTTACAAATCACCTAAAATGATTTGCCACTGAGGCTCTTAACCTTAAAGAGTAACTGCTGTAAAACAACTGTGCCTATTATCTTTGTTACTTATTCAGCAGTTTCTCTGCTATCCCCCTCAGATCTCAGTGCTGCAATGGCTGCTTCCTAATTATGTGGTGATAAGCCCTATGAGTCCATACTTTGTTTACACTATGTTTCTTGTCAATTTCATGGGAGGGGAGGAGCTGCTGCTTCCTGCTCACAGGGGAGGAGGTCATGTGATTTAGCTCTCTGCACTGTCCAAGACAGTGAATGCAGCAGAGCCAAAGGTTAGAATGCAGATATCTCCTGAACATAATAGTGAAGTACAAGATATCCCAGTTCCCTATCAGCCCCTCCAGCCCAGTCTGTGATTCTACAGAACTTTCTCTTTCTCTCAGCCTGATGCTGCTCCCCCATCATGTCATTGGCAGTATTAGCTCTGTGCAGATAAGCTATTAACCCTTAGTGCTCACACATTACAGGCATAGACTTTTATTTATGTTTTTTACCAATTATTACATGTTCTCTGCTCCTGCATGTGATGAAAGCTGCCAGACTGGTCACCATATATATCCTATATGTGCATTGTTCAGTGGATTTACTTGTGGGAAACTAAATGGATTTAATCCTAAATTACTTTGAGAGAGAACATAAGGCATCATGGGATCTGTGAGCAAGCTAGCTGGCCGCAGCCTGAGGGCATGAACTGAGATTAGTCTCCGCCCACTTCACCACTAGTGAGAAAGATTTTTGTCAAACACTTTCAGAACAGAAAATGCCATAACTTTGGAAAGAAAAGGATGAGCAGCACATAGTAGACATCCATTTGTTTTCACATATAATAAATTGGTAAAATCACTATAGCTTTACAGTTCTGCTTTAACTATAGCCCTTTTTCTGATATGCAAATTACTAGACAAGAGTCAATTTCTGAAGAGTCACGTTTTCTTCAGGCTGCCAGTGAACCACGCCTCCTTCTTTTGATTGACAGCTCTGTGTCTCTACAAATCACAGCCTTACAGGAAGTCCTCTGCCTGTCCTTCCCAGAACAATGTTCCTCTCAATGCACGGTGAATTTAGCAGTGAGCACTGTGTAGGTAACTTTTTGGGGAACAATTTTACTGGTGGGAGGAGGCAGATTTAAACTAGGTCGTTGGCATTGCACTTTTCAACAAAGACACAGTGGGGTGAGTAAGGTTTATTGTGCCTGTGGTTGAAGACAAATTCCATTTAATAAGCTGACACACTATCTATATGTCTGACAATTAACTGTCACACTTTATCTCTGACTTGTCTGGTGAGAAGTTTGTGTAGAAATAATAATGCCGTTTCATTTACTAAAACTGTGGAAAGGATATTTTACTGTAGAAGAAGGCTAGTTTGTTCCAACAATCTTACTATTCTCATATCAAAACTTCAGCTTCATAATTCCTATGATGGAAGTCTCATACACTCCTGTGCCGTGGAAGATACATCAGGGGGCTTAAACCTCCTGATGTATCCGACGGATGGCGATGTTGCCGGACAAAACTATGCCAGGCCCAGCAACTCTACTGCCACCCCCGCACCTCCTTCACACCACTCTCTTGGTGAGAATGTGGCTTAAAGTGGAAAATAAACATAATTTCAGGGCTTGTGCTTAAAAAAACTTGTGTACCACTCCTGATAAATGATCCCAATATTAACCCCTTCCTGCCGAGGTCCTATTTCATTTTAGTGTTTCCATTTTTTACTCCACACCTTCAAAAATCTGTAACTTTTTATTTTTCCATGTAAAGAACTGTATGAGGGCTTGTTTTCTGCGTAACAAATTGCACTTGTGATGGTTTTTCATATTCCATGCCAAGTACTGGGAAGAGGAAAAAAATTCCAAATGCAGTGAAAATGGTGAAAAAACGCATTTGCACAGTATTCCTGTGCACTTGGTTTTACCACTTTCACAGTGTGCCCCAAATGACATGTCTACTTCATTCTTTGGGTGAGTGTGATCCTGGGGAAACCAAATTTGTATAGGGTTTAGAATGTTTTCATTCATTTACAAAAATTAAGACCTCCTGTACAAAAAGGGGAATGTACAGATACATTTGGGGTCAATTATCTTAAAAGACAGCTAAGGGGAGACCTCATTACAAGTTACAAATATTTGAAGGGGGGGGGGGTACTGGAAATGTTCCACAGATCTTTTTATCCCGAGGCCTGTGGCCAAAGTAAGGTGGTATCTTCTATGACTAGAGAATTGTTGCTTCCACCATCGCCTAGATGGGGATTCTTTACTGTAAGAGCAGTGAGACTGCAAGAGGAGGTTGTTATGGCGGAACTTGTTAAAGAAAGTCCCGAATGACTTTCTTGAAAGCAAAAACCTCAAAGGATATGGGATTTAACATTTAGTTAATATTTTTTCCTACAACAGCCAAAATGGCTTTGGCCTTGGAGGGTTTTTGGCCTTCCTCTATATCAACACTATATGGTTTACAGGTTGGACCTAATGGACTGATGACTTTCTGCAACATCATTTGCTAGGATTCTATAATTCATTAAATTATGACCACACAACAAGCAAAATGACAACACAGCTTTTGGTGATGAAATCAATTGTAATCTTCATTTTTCATCTGAGACTCTGCAGTCTGTCTGTGAGTTTGCAGTGTACTTTCAGCTGCTGGGTGAAGATTTTACAGGTGTGATTCATTGCTACACCTCTTGTAAGCGAGCTTGTGTCAATTTTACTAGCAAACCCTGAAAACTATCAGATTTAAAACCAGATTAGATACCATATAAGACATATTAGAAATGTTTCTTGATTTATGCAAAGTTTGTAAAAAAAGTTACTGGTCATTTCAGGTTAGGATGGAATTCATATATAAATGCTTGTCAGTTTACATTCTGCCAGTATCCAAGTTGTAAACATTTCTTAAAGTGTAACCGTCATTTAACCCCTTAAGGACGCAGCCTGTTTGCAGGTTAAGGCTCGCAACTTTTTTTGGAAATTTGACCAGTGTCTCTTCCTGTGGTAATAACTTTTCAACGCTTTAAGATATCTCTGTGATTTTGAGATTGTTTTCTCGTGAGACATTGTAGTTTATGTTAGTAGTGTCATTTCGGTGATCCGTTCCTTTTTTGGGGGGTAAAAATTCAAAAATTTAGGAAAAATTTGAAAAAAATGACTATTTTCAAAGTTTCAAATGTTATAATTTTTAGACAAAAAGTGATACCACAAATTTTTTTTTATAGAAACCTTTTGCCATTGGTCTTCTTTTTATATCCATAATTTGTTTTACGTTTCCATTTTTTTTATGGATGTGAGAAGGTTTGAAGTTTTAGTAGCAACTTCTCAGATTTTCTTGAAATTTGAAAAATGCGAACTTTTTGGTGATCAATTCAGTTTGGAAGTGCCGTATAAAGGCTTATGTACTATATACCCCCACAAGTAACACCATTTTATGAACCTAACATCTCAACCTATTCAAATCAGCATTTAAGAAGTCTGTTAACCCTTTAATTATTTTTCCGGAAGCATATGAAAATGGAGTGGAAATTTTGAAATTTCAATTTTTGATTTCAATCTTTCCAATTTAGCCCTAAAACGGATACATTCAGAAGGAATTTGAGGTAAATATATATTCCTAATTTCTTGCCCTGCTTCTTCCGAGTACGGCAATACCAGACATGTGGATGTCAGCTGCTGTTTCCCCGCACATCGATGTCCAGAACAGAGTTAGCGATACCGGGAATTTGGAAGGCCAATTTGGCTGCAAATATTTTGTGGTGCCACAGTGTAATTGAAGAGCCCCTGAAGTAAAAGTACAATAGAAAACCCCCCAAAATGTCACCATTTCGGAAACTAGACCCCTCAAAGAATTTATCGGTGGTTGTGGTGAGCATTTTAACCCCCGACACGCTGGTCAAAATTGAATGCAAAGTAAATGGTGCAGAGTAAAAATTGTGTTTTTATCTCAAAAATGTCATTTTAGTGCCTCATATACTGTGCCCAACTCATGCCACTTTAGACAAACACCCCAAAAATCATTCTGCGGGTTGTCCCGAGTACAGCAATACCACACATGTGCCAATAATTTACAGACTGGGCGCACAGAAGGGATGAGAACGGAAGGAGTGAAATTTTGATTTTCCAGCTCCGTTTTCACATGTTTGGATTTGGAGTGCCATGTCATGTTGGCAGGGCCCGTGAGGTGCCAGTGCAATAGAAACCCCCAATAAATGATACCATTACGGAAACTAGACCCCTCAAAGAATTTATCGGTGGTTGTGGTGAGCATTTTAACCCCCGACACGCTGGTCAAAATTAAATGCAAAGCAAATGGTGCAGAGTAAAAATTGCGTTTTTATCTCAAAAATGTCATTTTAGTGCCTCATATACTGTGCCCAACCCGTGCCACTTTAGACAAACACCCCAAAAATCATTCTGCAGGTTGTCCCGAGTACAGCAATACCACACATGTGCCAATAATTTACAGACTGGGCACACAGAAGGGATGAGAACGGAAGGAATGAAATTTTGATTTTCCAGCTCCGTTTTCACATGTTTGGATTTGGAGTGCCATGTCATGTTGGCAGGGCCCGTGAGGTGCCAGTGCAATAGAAACCCCCAATAAATGATACCATTACGGAAACTAGACCCCTCAAAGAATTTATCGGTGGTTGTGGTGAGCATTTTAACCCCCAACACGCTGGTCAAAATTAAATGCAAAGCAAATGGTGCAGAGTAAAAATTGCGTTTTTATCTCAAAAATGTCATTTTAGTGCCTCATATAATGTGCCCAACCCGTGCCACTTTAGACAAACACCCCAAAAATCATTCTGCAGGTTGTCCCGAGTACAGCAATACCACACATGTGCCAATAATTTACAGACTGGGCACACAGAAGGGATGAGAACGGAAGGAATGAAATTTTGATTTTCCAGCTCCGTTTTCACATGTTTGGATTTGGAGTGCCATGTCATGTTGGCAGGGCCCGTGAGGTGCCAGTGCAATAGAAACCCCCAATAAATGATACCATTACGGAAACTAGACCCCTCAAAGAATTTATCGGTGGTTGTGGTGAGCATTTTAACCCCCGACACGCTGGTCAAAATTAAATGCAAAGCAAATGGTGCAGAGTAAAAATTGCGTTTTTATCTCAAAAATGTCATTTTAGTGCCTCATATACTGTGCCCAACCCGTGCCACTTTAGACAAACACCCCAAAAATCATTCTGCAGGTTGTCCCGAGTACAGCAATACCACACATGTGCCAATAATTTACAGACTGGGCACACAGAAGGGATGAGAACGGAAGGAATGAAATTTTGATTTTCCAGCTCCGTTTTCACATGTTTGGATTTGGAGTGCCATGTCATGTTGGCAGGGCCCGTGAGGTGCCAGTGCAATAGAAACCCCCAATAAATGATACCATTACGGAAACTAGACCCCTCAAAGAATTTATCGGTGGTTGTGGTGAGCATTTTAACCCCCGACACGCTGGTCAAAATTAAATGCAAAGCAAATGGTGCAGAGTAAAAATTGCGTTTTTATCTCAAAAATGTCATTTTAGTGCCTCATATACTGTGCCCAACCCGTGCCACTTTAGACAAACACCCCAAAAATCATTCTGCAGGTTGTCCCGAGTACAGCAATACCACACATGTGCCAATAATTTACAGACTGGGCACACAGAAGGGATGAGAACGGAAGGAATGAAATTTTGATTTTCCAGCTCCGTTTTCACATGTTTGGATTTGGAGTGCCATGTCATGTTGGCAGGGCCCGTGAGGTGCCAGTGCAATAGAAACCCCCAATAAATGATACCATTACGGAAACTAGACCCCTCAAAGAATTTATCGGTGGTTGTGGTGAGCATTTTAACCCCCGACACGCTGGTCAAAATTAAATGCAAAGAAAATGGTGCAGAGTAAAAATTGCGTTTTTATCTCAAAAATGTCATTTTAGTGCCTCATATACTGTGCCCAACCCATGCCACTTTAGACAAACACCCCAAAAATCATTCTGCGGGTTGTCCTGAGTACAGCAATACCACACATGTGCCAATAATTTACAGACTGGGCACACAGAAGGGATGAAAACGGAAGGAGTGAAATTTTGATTTTCCAGCTCCGTTTTCACATGTTTGGATTTGGAGTGCCATGTCATGTTGGCAGGGCCCGTGAGGTGCCAGTGCAATAGAAACCCCCAATAAATGATACCATTACGGAAACTAGACCCCTCAAAGAATTTATCGGTGGTTGTGGTGAGCATTTTAACCCCCGACACGCTGGTCAAAATTGAATGCAAAGTAAATGGTGCAGAGTAAAAATTGCGTTTTTATCTCAAAAATGTCATTTTAGTGCCTCATATACTGTGCCCAACCCATGCCACTTCAGACAAACACCCCAAAAATCATTCTGCGGGTTGTCCCGAGTACGGCAATACCACACATGTGCCAATAATTTACAGGCTGGGCACACAGAAGGGATGAGAACGGAAGGAGTGAAATTTTGATTTTCCAGCTCCGTTTTCACACGTTTGGATTTGGAGTGCCATGTCATGTTGGCAGGGCCCGTGAGGTGCCAGTGCAATAGAAACCCCCAATAAATGATACCATTACGGAAACTAGACCCCTCAAAGAATTTATCGGTGGTTGTGGTGAGCATTTTAACCCCCGACACGCTGGTCAAAATTAAATGCAAAGTAAATGGTGCAGAGTAAAAATTGTGTTTTTATCTCAAAAAAGTCATTTTTGTGCCTCATATACTGTGCCCAACCCATGCCACTTTAGACAAACACCCCAAAAATCATTCTGGGGGTTGTCCTGAGTACGGCAATACCACACATGTGCCAATAATTTACAGGCTGGGCACACGGCAGGGGTCAGGAAGAAAGAAGCACAATTTAGGTTTTCAAGCTTCGTTTTCACTAGATTGGTAATGGGGGGTACCCCCGAGGTACCAGTACAATAGAAAGCCCAAGTAGTGAACCCATTTTGGAAAGGGCACCCCTCAAAGAATGTATGTAGGCTTGTATGAGTATTTTAACCCCTAAGGTGCTGGCTCAAATGTAATACAAAGTGAGTAGTGCAGAGAAACAGTTGTATTGCAATTTATCAAATATGCCATTGAAGTGACAAAAGTATTTTGCCCAACTCATGCCACTGGGGAAAAACACATCAAAAATCATTCTGCGGGTTACCCCGGTTAGGGCAATACCCCATAGGAGGCAATAATCTGTAGGATGGTGACACGGCAGGGCTCAAAAGGGAATAACTTGTTGGAGCACAGACATTGTACTTTTTTTTTTCTTTTTGGCATCATGAAAGATTTGTAGATGCCAATAGGGGCCAGTACAGTAGAAACCCCTAAGAACTGACCCTATTTTGGAAACTACACCCCTCCATGAATTAATCTAGGGGTATAGTTAGCATTTTAACCCCACAGGTGGACCCCTGAAAAAGTGCAAAATGGATAGTGCATAGTAAAAAATATCTATTATGTCATTTTGTGCCCAGCTGCTGCCATGGGAGACAAACACCCTAAAAATCATGATGCATGTTTTCCCGGGTAAAGCATACGGGACAGTAATCTAGAGGCTGGGCACATGGCAGGGCTTAGAAGGGAAGGTGCGGCATGATGTATAAGCTGTGCGTCAGGGTAACAACAGGGTACTCTAAAAATCCAGGGATGTATGATAAATTCGGAAGCAATCTTTCATACATAACCCTGGTTTTTCTGGGCATGTCTCACAGTGATGAATGGTGTCCTTCCGAATGCCATTTTTGGAGCACACCCTGCACCTCTTTTGTGACCTTCCCTTGCTGGCTGTTTGGGGAACTACTCCTGGAAAGTGCTGCCCTGGTACAATACGTGATGTGGCCTCACTTCCAGATGTGCTAGCACTCCCCCCTTCCTGGTCTCCAAAAAGAAAGTACTTTATTACCATCTCTTGAAATTCCAGGAAAGTTCCCCTCTGGCCGGCATATCGATGCAGCACATAAGCATTATACAATGCCATCTGCATGATGTGCACGGCCAGCTTCTTGTACCACACCCTCGACTTCCGCATGGCATTGTACGGCTGAAGCACCTGGTCAGACAAGTCCACCCCTCCCATGTATTTGTTATAATCTAAAATACAGTCTGGCTTGGGGGCTTCTGCACTGGCACCTCGTACTGGGACAGGGGTGGTGGTGTGCTCATGTATTGTGGTTAATACAAGGACCTCTCTCTTGTCCTTGTACTTAACACACAATACAGAGTCGCTGCATAGTGCCCTGCTTTCGTGCCTTTTAAGTTTTTGCCCAAGCAGCGACTTAGGGAGACCTCTCTGATTTCTGCGTACAGTGCCGCATGCCGCAGTATTTCTGGAAGTGAGGCACTTGAACAGGGTGGTGCTGGTGTAGAAATTGTCCAGGTAGAGGTGGTAGCCCTGGTCCAGCAGTGGGTGCACTAAATCCCACACTATCTTCCCTGTAACACCCAGGAAGGGGGGGCATTCTGGGGGCACTATAGAGGAGTCCTTCCCTTCATATACCCTGAACTTGTATGTGTACCCTGATGAACTTTCGCACAGCTTATACATTTTCACACCATATCTTGCCCTCTTATTGGGCAGGTACTGGCGGAATTGAAGTCTCCCTTTGAATTGTACTAGGGACTCGTCTATGCTTACATGTTTGGCGGGAGTATATGCCTGGGCAAACTTGGCACTAAAATGATCTAATATGGGCCTGACCTTAAATAACCGATCATAACTGGGGTCACCTCTGGGTGGGCACTGTGTGTTGTCAGTGTAGTGCAAAAACTTATGGATGGCTTCAAAGCGCATCCTGCTCATTGCCATGCGGAACATGGGGGTGTGGTACAGTATATCTGTGCTCCAGTAGTCCCTGATTGAAGGCTTCTTTACTATCCCCATAAGGAGTATTATGCCCCAATACTTGTACATCTCTGCTGCAGTGACAGGGGTCCACCTGTAGGGTTGTGCATAAAAGGACGTGGGGTTTTGGGCAATATGTTGTGCAGCGTAGAGATTTGTCTGAAATATAATAATATTTAGCAGCTCCTCATCAAAAAAAAACTTAAAAAAGTCTACAGCTCTGAGCCCTGTCGTGTCAAAGTTAATGCCAGGATGGCCCAAAAAGTCAGGGACCTGAGGGGTATAATTATCTGGGGCTACCCATGTGGGGTCAGTGGAAGCCCCAGACGCTTCTCCTGCAGAAGTCCCAGAAACTTCTCCTGCAGAAGTCCCAGGCACTTCTCCTGCAGAAGTCCCAGGCACTTCTCCTGCAGAAGTCCCAGGCACTTCTCCTGCAGAAGTCCCAGGCACTTCAATTGCAGAAGTCCCTGGAACCCTACGGCGCCTTCTTGGGGGTCCTTCCAGGTCACTGGAAGATGAGCAGGAGGATGATGATAGGTAAAAGGGACCATCATCCCCACTAGCTGACTCGGTGTCAGAGGCAAGCATGTTATATGCCTCCAACACGGTGTACGTCTTCTGAGACATTGCACACAAAAAAAAATAGAGAACAAGAAAAATTAGATAATGTGCACCAAACTACACGGATAAACCGTCTAGCAGGCACACAAAAAAAAAATATAATGCACACCAAACTACACGGACAAGCCGCACAGATGGCACACACAAAAAATAATGTGCACTAAACTACACGGACAAGCCGCACAGATAGCACACAAAAAAAAAAAGATAATGCGCACCAAACTACACGGACAAGCCGCACAGATGGCACACACAAAAAATAATGTGCACTAAACTACACGGACAAGCCGCACAGATAGCACACAAAAAAAAAAGATAATGCACACCAAACCACACGGACCAGCCGCACAGATGGCACACAAAAAATAATGCGCACTAAACTACACGGACAAGCCGCACAGATAGCACACAAAAAAAATAATGCGCACTAAACTACACGGACAAGCCGCACAGATAGCACACAAAAAAAATAATGCGCACTAAACTACACGGACAAGCCGCACAGATAGCACACAAAAAAAAAGGTAATGCACACCAAACTACACGGACAAGCCGCACAGATGGCACACACAAAAAATAATGCGCACTAAACTACACGGACAAGCCGCACAGATAGCACACAAAAAAAATAATGTGCACTAAACTACACGGACAAGCCGCACAGATAGCACACAAAAAAAAAGGTAATGCACACCAAACTACACGGACAAGCCGCACAGATGGCACACACAAAAAATAATGCGCACTAAACTACACGGACAAGCCGCACAGATAGCACACAAAAAAAATAATGCGCACTAAACTACACGGACAAGCCGCACAGATAGCACACAAAAAAAAAAAGATAATGCACACCAAGCCACACGGACCAGCCGCACAGATGGCACACACAAAAAGTAGCTATGTACGGGTACACCTACGGCGTTCTGGAAAAAAATATTACCAGGCACCGAAAAAAAACCTATGTGCACCGCGCAAAAAGGCGCTACAAATGCACCTAGCTTGCCCTAAGACAAACTAACTACCGCTAAGATTGCTAAAGATTCTGTGCAGCGCTATTCACACGGCGCACTGAAAAGTGCGTCCAGTGCAGAACAACGCTAACACAGCGCACTGAAAAGTGCGTTTGGGTTCAGAAGGGACAGACAGGGAAAAACGGAAGACACGTGGGATCACACAAGGCGATCACACAGGGAACACACAGGACACAGGAAAAAACAGATAGGATGGGAATTTGTAGGGAACAATAGGGATCAGATAAGGATCAGAACACTATTTATAGTGTAAAAGTGTATTTTGGTGCACACAGTAACGCTCTCTCCTCTCTCCAGCGATACCAAACCAAAATGGTGCCGCTGGAGGAAGAGGAAAGTGCTAAAAGCACGTTTTTTAGCCTAAAATCGCTGTAATTGGCCAGTCAGGTTTGACTGGCCAATCACGGCGATCGGCGGGCGGGACCAATTTGATTGGTCGGGTGACGGAGACAGGAACTCCTCCTGCCTCTGTCACCCAAATTTCAGCCCGATGTCACCACGTCTCGCGACGTGGTGACAATTCTAAAATAGTATGCGCTCGCGCAGTAGCTGTACTGCGCTGAGCGCCAATAGTGGGAAGCTGCGCAGTACAGCTACGGCGCGGAGCGCTAAGGGGTTAAAAATGCTTTTGATATGTTGTAGGGCATGCAATTTTAAGCCATTTTGCAATTGGATTAGTTACCAGAATCTTGCTACTTTCACTGCTATTCAGCAGCCTTTCCACTGTTATCAGTGTGATGCCTCAAATGGCTGTCGCTAGGCACTTCCCATCCTCACTAGGTTGGATACCAGCGAGAATGTACATTTGAGACATCCTCCCTCCTCTATCTCTGCTTTCAGCTGTTTCTACTCATGGTTTCTGCCGAAGCCCATGTGCTGCTAGGATCCCTAACTAATGTTGTAACAATATTTCACTGTACACTCCATGTCTCTCCCTATCTAATGTACACCCTCAGCTTTACCTACACTTGTATACAAATAAAATACACAGTCTCCCATCTCCCCTTACCTCACGACAGCAGGAAATGGCAGACAGGAGAGAGAGAGCAGTGATACAGTGTGCCTAAACAAGTCTTCAATCTGTGTGCTGCAGTTTTATTAGATAGATATACATATACAGACAGACAGATTGATAGATAATTGAGAAAATAGAAGGTTTGATAGATGGAGGGGAGGGGTGGAACATTTTGTTATTACACTCTTCTCTAGTTACATCAAGAAACAAACATTATCCTGTACATCGCCGCCGGCAAAGCAGCCGGCAGCTTCAAAAAGGTGGCGACGCATGACACGATGCTATCTCGTTTTAACCCATTGATTACAATGTGCGATTCGCACTTTGTAATGAATGAGGACAAAAAAATCCCCATATACTGCCATACTGTAGTATGGCAGTGTATGGTGGGATCAATCAAAGAACCTAGTAATGTACCCTAGGGGCTCTGAAAAATAGTAAAAATAAAAAGCTTAAAAAAAACCCTAAAAATTCAACCCCTTTCCCTAGAAGTCATAGAAATATAAACAGTAAAAATCATAAACACATTAGGTATTGCCATGTCCGAAAATGCCCAATCTATGAAAATATAATAAAGGTTTTTCACTGCGCTTAACCATGTAACGGAAAATAGTGCCTGAAGTCAAAAACGGCATCAGAAGATCGTGCAGTCCTAAAAATAGAAGCATTGAAAACGCCATCAAAAGTCGCAAAAAATGACATCACCACACACAGCTCCGTACACTGCAGTATGAAAAAGTTATTAGCGCTAGAAGATGCCAAAATCCCCCCCAAATTTTTTGTACAGGAGGTTTTAATTCTTGTATAATGAAAACATTATAAAACCTGTACAAATTTGTTATACCATTGATCACACCGACCCAAAGAATGAAGTAGACATGTCGTTGCAGGTGCACAGTGAAAGCCGTAAAGTCAAAGCCCACGAGAAAATAGCTCAAATGCGTTTTTTCACCAATTTCACTGCATTTGGAATTTTTTTCCTGCTTCGCAGTACATGACATGGAATGATAAATACCATCACTATGAAGTGGAATTGGTTACGCAGAGCTCTTTAAGTGTAAAAAAAAAAAAAAAAAAGGTATAGATTTTTGATGGTGGGAAGTGAAAAATCAAAAAAGGGCCAGGTCTTCACAGGATTAAAACAAATCCATTCAAAAAGTCAACATACACTTTCCAATGGTTAAGCAACTAAATATACATTATAAATGGATCACAGTAGACCTGCATAGAAGTATAGAAGTATAGAAGGTATAGTCCTCAGAACAAGTCAATGTATTTGCTTAAAAACAAGTATTGCACATTACAAGGAGGAATAACAGAGGACAGGGGACACATACACAAGTATATACAGACCAAGAGTGGACACCACCTAACACGTAGTTCTCTATGCTTCATCAGGGTTATGTGTGTACAGTCATGGCCAAAAGTTTTGAGAATGATACAAATGTTCATTTTTACAAAGTCTACCGCCTCAGGTTTTATGATGGCAATTTGCATATACTCCAGAATGTTATAAAGAGTGATAAGCTTAACAGCAATTAATTGCAAAGTCAATATTTGCCTAGAAAATGAACTTTTTCACCCAAAACACATTTCAACTTCATTCCAGGCCTGCCTTAAAAGGAGTAGCTAACATCGTTTCAGTGATTGCTCCATTAACACAGGTGTGAGTGATGATGAGGACAGGGCTGGAAATCAATCTGTCATGATTAAGTAAGAATCACACCACTGGACACTTTAAAAGGAGGCTGGTGCTTGGCATCATTGTTTCTCTTCTGTTAACCATGGTTATCTCTAAAGAAACGCGTGCAGTCATCATTGCACTACACAAAACTGGCCTAACAGGGAAGAGTATCACAGCTAGAAAGATTGCACCTCAGTCAACAATCTATCGCATCATCAAGGAATTCAAGGAGAAAGCTTCCATTGTTGCCAAAAATGCTCCAGGGCGCCCAAGAAGGACAAGCAAGCGCTAGGACAGTCTCTTAAAAGTGTTTCAGCTTCGGGATCGGGCTACCAGCAGTGCAGAACTTGCTCAGAAATGGCAGCAGGCAGGTGTGAGTGCAACTGCACGGACTGTGAGGTGAAGACTCTTGGAGCAAGGCCTGGTGTCAAGGAGGGCAGCAAAGAAGCCACTTCTCTCCAGGAAAAACATCAGGGACAGACTGATATTCTGCAAAAGGTACAGGGAGTGGACTGATGAGGACTGGGGTAAAATCATTTTCTCTGATCAATCCCCTTTCCAATGTCCTCCAATAGAAACTTCTCCCAACCGTCCAAGAGCAGTTTGATCAACAATGCCTTTTCCAGCATGATGGAGCACCTTGCCAAAAAGCAAAGTCAGTCAGGATTTGGTCCAGAAGTTGATTGAGAGCTGCCAGGGGGAATTGCACAGGTCCTGAAGAAGAAGGGTCAACACTGCAAATATTGACTTGCTGCATTAACTCATTCTAACTGTCAATAAAAGCTTTTGTTACTCATAATATGATTGCACTTGTATTTCTATATGTGATAAAAACACACATAAAAACCAGAGGGCAACAGATCATGTGAAAATATAATATTTGTGTCATTCTCAAAACTTATGGCCATGACTGTATGTAGACTTGTGTATGTGTCCATTGACCTCTGTTATTCCTCTGGGTAATGTTCAATACTTTGTTCAATACTGTTTAATTCCTTGACTGTTCCTTATACACCTCTACTTTGATCTATTTATGAAGTATATTTAGTTGTTTGACCATCGTTGGACTTTTTCTGTGTATGTTTTTTTTTTTTTAATTAATTTATTTGAATTGATCTAATAAAGTGTTATTTTATACTTTCTATATTTTGTTTTTGTTTCCTTTTTTGTGGTTATGTTTTCTGGTTCTTTGATTTTGGGAACAAAACTATTAAATCTATTTAATCTAGTGGGGGCCCCCTATGAACCCCTTAACAACCTGGCCTTTTTTTAGTTTTTTCATTTCTATTTGTCACTCCCCACCTTCAAAAATCTATAACTCTATAACTTGTTTTCTGCGTAACAAATAGTGACAGTATTTTCTGTGCACTTCATGGTTATGGTATTTATTATTCCATGCCGTGTACTGGGAAGCAGGAAAAAAATTCCAAATGCAGTAAAAATGGTGAAAAAACTGATCCATTTTCTTGTAGGCTTAGATTTTACAGCTTTCACTGTGCGCCCCAAATGACATGTCTACTTTATTCTTTGGGTCGTACGATTATGGGGATACCAAATTTGTATAGGTTTTATAATGTTTTCATACATTTACAAAATTTATAAGCTCCTGTACAAATTTTATTTTGTTTTGTCATCTTCTGGTGCCAATAACTTTTTCATACTTTGGTTTATGGAGCTGTGGGTGGTGTAATTTTTTGCAACTTTTGATGAAATTTTCATTGCTATGATTTTTAGGACTGTACTACCTTTTTATCACTTTTTATTGATTTTTTTTATTTTTTTTTTAAATGGCAAAAAAGTTTTGAGCGCTATTTTCTGTTACGGGTTTGAATGCAGTCCAAAAAACATTAATATATTTTGATAGATCGGGCATTTTCGGAAGCGGCAATATCTAATGTGTTTATGATTTGTACTGTTTATTTATATCTATATCAGTTCTAGGGAAAGGGGGGTGATTTGAATTTAAATTTTTTTTTTATTATAGTTTTTTTTTTTTTACTATTTTTCAGACTCCCTGGGCTACTTTAACCCTAGGTTGTCTGATTAATCCTATCATATACTGATATACTACAGTATGGCAGTATATGGTGATTTTCCTCGTCATTCATTACAATGTGCTGCACATTTTCACTTATGTATATTATTGAGGAATGATTCCCAGGGACACCTGGAACAGAATGATGATTACCCTTTTATCCCTTGTATATTAAAGGAATTTCCTTACATTGTCTCCATTGCTGCGCAGTTTCCAAAAGGGTTGGATGAAAAGCCAGGACCCCTCATTTCCATTTGCATCTAATGTAACACGCATGGCATTCTTTTCCAGCAGTGCAGGAAGGCGTTTATTCACAGTAAGGTACTTGTTACTCTTCATATGAAGCAGCTATAACAAAGCACATTTTGTAAGCATGACTGCACAGTAACACAAAATACAATTAATATAAGGGTATCTTAGGTTTACATGCCATGGCTAGGAAAGACTTGAGTTGTGGTTGGGATGTGAAGTGTTCTTGAGTTTTCAAATTACAAAGCACTATAAGTAAGTCCACACAGGTTGAATTTATTATGGATTTTCCCTGTGGTTTCGCAGAAATACAGTAGTGTTTTCAGGCATCCAAAATGCACATTCTAGTTCAGACTATTTTCAGATTTTCAATGTGGGTGTTAGCACAAAGTTTCAACAAAATCCACAGTAAAGAGTCCTATCAAAGAAATGTTCTAGTCTTCAGGTTATAGTGTTTTTGCTATGTGCCTGCGCACACACTCTTATCTGCGAACGTTCACCATTGAATGCCTGAAGTCCTGCTCATTTAAGTACATAATGTGAAATATCTCCAAATTAAAGTTAAAAGTGAAACAGTTTCTTTGTATAAAGCACTTGTGTTAAATACAAACGAGCAAATATTAGACAAAAAATAAAGTGAAGGAAAAATAGAAAAACCTATAGCTTGCTTTGATACTGGTATTGACGCCTTTACATTAAATTTTGACTCGCCAAAGGTAATTCACAAATGAGAATCACCTATAAGAACATCAACAAAGACCTAGGTATCCCAGTTTCAACAGTGTACAATGTTACTAAGAGGTTTGCCAAACTTGGAACCATTAAGAACCGCACTGGACTTGGGGAAATGAGGATAATTGACAAGGTTTAGAAAAAACACCACATCAAACATCCAAAGATCTGAAGGCACACCTGGAACTGTCATGGTTTCAACAAGTACCGTAAGCTATACACTAAACCAAACAAAGTTTTATAAACAAAGGTCAAATTAGAAACCATTGCTGTAGAAAAGACATAAAAATGGCCTTGACAATCCTTCTGCAAAAGGATTTTCTGTAGGCAGATAAAGCAAAAACAGACCTTCTGGAAATGCCAAGCAAGTTTGTTTACAGACGGCACAATGAAGCTTGTAAGGAAAAGAACACCCTACCAACAGATAAGCATTGTGGAGGATATATAATGCTGTGAGGTTGCTTTTCCTAGGCTGGTACTGGAGTGTTTGGCCATATCAAAAGAATCATGAAAATCTGAGAATTATCAAAAGATTTTAGAGCAAAATGTCCTCTCCAGTGTAAGAAAACTTGGTTTGAGTCGAAATACACAGGAATGGATGAAAAAAGAAAAAAATGACCGTTTTATAATGGCCAATAATGTGCCCTGACGTCAAGACTATTGAAAATATTGGGGTGAGCTTAAATTTGCCGTTGTACAAAAGAATCCTGCAAACATCCAAGAGCATGAACAAACTGCAAAGTGGAAGAAAATACCAGCTGTGAAGTTTCAGAAGGCTATAGATGGGTAAGAGAAACATTTGGAGGCTGTTATCAATGCCAAAGGGTGTATTATTGGATTACCTTGGAACAACTAATTAAAAGGATATAACTTTGGAACATTTCCATTTATTTCTAAGGATATTGTACAGCCTATGAAAATTACGTGGCACCAATAGCGGTGAACGACACTGTAACTGTATTCATCCTTAAAGGACATCTACCACCAGGATGAAGGATTGTAAACAAAGCACACTAACAAACTGATGTGTACCCCTCTGACAGGATCCGCTCTTCTTTTTAGCTTCTTAGGACCTTGTTTTTATGAAAAAAAAGTCTTACAAAATTATGCAAATGTAACTGAGGGGCTCCAGGCTCCATAGATGTGAATGGAGCCTGGAGTTCCTCAGGGTCATTTGCATAGTTTTTAAAACCTTTATTTCTTAAAGACCAGGGCATAAGAAGCTACAAGAATAGCAGATCCTTCCAGAGTAGGTTTTGATTACAATCCTTTATCCTGGTGGTAGATGTCCTTTAAGGGTGAATACAGTTACAGTGTTGCTCACCATTATTGGCGCCTAGGTATGGGTATCTAACAGCATAGCTGCTGTTCTATAGCTAAAAATTAAACTTAATCTTTATTCAAATTGAATGCAAGTTCATTTGCACCCTCTGCTAGCTCTCCCCAATCTTGTAGCAGCACAGAGTATGTACAGGAGAAAAGCTCCTGAGAAACTTATAGAAGTATTACTAAAGGGTGAATACAACTATATGAAACAGTACTTACCTGTATTACACTGCCATACTTTACCACCTCACCATGAACCTTCTTATTCTCAGTATCATTTTGTTTTTGCTCCATTGTTGCTGCATGCTAAAAATAAGAGGACACAGATGACAATCACACAACAATAACCTCTTAACAGTCACATATTTACAGATGTAAAATATTTTGTTTTTTAAAAACATTAGCACCTCAAAGGTCAGATTTGAAGAAACATAAATGCAAATGTAAAACGAAATGGCTCCAGCTACCAAAAATCCCAACATTTGTTAACGGTAACATAACTATTGGAAAAGATCATTTAGTAATATAGAAAAATAAACAATAACATTATTCAGAGCTAAAGAACAATAACAGATAATAACAATAACAAATAAATATAGCTAAAGCATGAGGTGCCCTTCTTACGCTATAAACTAAAGAACATAAATGCCCGCAATCCTCCTTTATTAGTTGGTTAAGTCCAACAGATATAGTAAAATTTGTTAAGGTAATTGCCTCGTTTCAAGCTTACAATGCCATTTGCATGTTACCTGAAGCTTCTGTAGTAAAAGGACATCAGAGATCTTTTCCTTTTCCTGTTTGGCTTGCTTAGCCTTCCAGTATTGTTTCTGAGCAGAATATCTGTTCATAGGACAAACCTTAAACAAGCAGTCTACAGAACAGAGAGAGAAAGGGACAATATAGGGCATATTTATTAAAAGTGTCTTAAAAAATCTGTCTGTGGCTAAGAACACATTAATGGCATTGCTTAATGCAAAATTTGGTAAAAATTGGCTTAAAATCTGCAGCATAATTTTGCCGTCATGACCAAACACTATTCTGTGGTGGATTACTGGCCTTAACCTTTTTAGTTAGTGTGTTGTCAAAAGGTCTTTGCATATTTTAGTGACACACGGGGCTATTAAAGGGTTTTACCCATGAAAGTTTACCCCTAGTGATGTTTAGTAATAAAGATAATTTTTAACCCCTAACTTTATAATTTTACTAATAACTTTTTCATACTTCAGTGTACAAAGCTGGAGGTGGTGTCATTTTTGCGACTTTTAATAAGGTTTTTAATGCTACCATTTTTAGGACTGTATGACATTTTGATTAATTTTTATTGAATTTTTTATATTTTTCAATATAACCGATACTTAAAATGTTTATGATGATTATTTAGAATTATATCCGTTCTAGGGAAAGGGGGTAGGTTTGAATTTTTAGTTTGCTTTTTTTTTTTTACTATTTTTCAGACCCCTTAGGGTACCGTATATACTCCACACGGCTCCCGATCCTTGGCGCTGCTTCATGGGGGTTCCTCTTCTATCTTCTCTGTGATGCATTAGACGGCAGAGATGCGTCCATGCAATCTGCCGGCTGGCGCACAATATGATGCGGTTGTATACTACTGGGGGCTGGCAGGCTGTATACTACTGGGGGCTGGCAGGCTGTATACTACTGGGGGCTGGCAGGCTGTATACTACTGGGGGCTGGCTGGCTGTATACTACATGGGGGCTGGCTATATACTACAGTGGGATGGCTGGCTATATACTACAGGGGGCTAGCTATATACTTCAGGGGGCTTGCTGGCTATGTACTGGAGGCTGTGACCAATGCATATCCCACCCTCGGCTTATACTCGAGTCAATAGGTTTTCCCAGTTTTTGGTGGTAAAGTTAGGGGTCTCGGCTAATACTCGATTCTATACGGTACTTTAACCCTAGGTTGTCCGATTGATCCTACCATATACTGCCATACAACAGTATGGCAGTATATGGGTATTTTACACATCATGTATTACTATGTGAAAATGGTACATTATAATACATTCTGTAAAAAAGTTCATTTCTTTGTGTAACCCGAGGCTGTCATAGAAATGGATTGCCGTTCCCTGATGATGTCATGGGGAGTGACAATCTAAGCCAACATGGTGGCGCCCACGCTATTGATGGGTTTACAGATTACTGAGGATAGAGTGTCCTAAATAGGCTGCTTGTTACTTCTAGGGCAGTGATGGCAAACCTTTTAAAGACTGAGTGCCCAAACTACAATCAAACCCACTTACTAAAATACAAAGTGCTTGGACATTTAAGTAGTAACATGTTGCTATCTGTTTTGTCACAGATTTTAATTGTATTGGCGTGATGAGGACACCAGTACAGCTGAAAGAAAGAGGAGAAATTCAGATTATCATTGTAGCTTACCTCCAGGATCCCCTGAAAGGGAAGAAGTTTAGGGCCCAGAGCAGGAGCTACAATAATTATGCAGCCTTGTCTGCACCTTGTCTTGCTCCTCCTGTAGTCCCAGGCAGAAATGATGTGTAGCTTTAAAATAGCACTGAACACAGCATATCCTGGGTGGCCAAGGAGTGCAGGAGGAGGGTTTGAGTCCTGTCTGGAAACTGTGCTTTGGTATTGGCCTGGGTGCCCACCTGTGCCATAGGTTCGCCATAACTGGTCTAGGGGATCGGGGGACTGTGTTTTACAAGTTTTCTGGATAATTCATTGCTGAAATAATATCTTTGTAAAAGTGCCAGAGGCACTCAGGGGGTCTCCAAATCCACTGACTTTAATTTATGCATGCCCCTCTCCCCGCTGCAAACCTCCTCCTGCTGCCTTCGGCAGGGAACTAGGATCTGGCCAGTCAGAGGGCCGGGACGTGGAGAGAGCGGGGCGTGTTCTCTTTCCTATGTCCCTGTCCGGCAGCAGGAGGAGGCTTGCAGCGGGAGGTGTGCATAAATTAAAGTCTATGGAAGCCGAGAGGAGCTCATCGTCAGCCTGAACACCTGTGGCACTTTTACAGTGCATATTTTGGAAATAAAGAAGCCAGAAAACTTGTTAAACATGGTGCCCCCATCCCCTAGATGTAACGAGCAGCCTATTTACGATACTCTACCACCAGTAGATGTCCTTTAAGTATGTGTATGCAGTTATTATACCTACAGCCATTTAAAAGAGTTCCAGTTATAAAGGGAAACTGCAGAGCCCCCTGCCGAGTTGTATTGAACCTGATAAGACCAAGCAGCTCTGTACCCCAACTGACTCTGGGCTATCACATTTCAATTGCTTTTACTTAATACATAGCACCCTTTCAATTCTATTTTAGTGCTAATTAAGAAAGACAAACAGAAGTTGTAATAAATCAACTTTCTCCTAAAAATTGCACTAGAGCAGTAGAAAAATGTAGCAGCTGTTGCTATACAGTTAGGACATGCAGCCAGGTTAAAACCTGGAGCACAAGCCACTTTTCATGAAGATTTTTATGTAGCATTTTTCTGCAGCTGAAAATGGCTATGGGTTTGCCTATAGCAAATTATCAGAAGCTAAACTGTATAAACTACATCCTATGTCCTCCTGGTTTGGGTGCCAAAAGCAACCAATAACAGAATTCTCAGTTTCTTATTGGGATTCGTTGCTGGGATTAGTTGGAATGGGAAACAAAGACCACACATTTATAAAAAAAAAAAAAAGGAATGTATTTCAGACAAAGTTTTTGAGACATGCATGAATGAAATGCTTTGCAATGCATTTGACACAAGTCCTGTGATCCTCACCTCTAAATTTTTTGGGCGGGTTATCTAGGTCTCCTGCAGCAGGCTCCACCACACATCTGTCATCAACCAAACTGCACAATAGAGAAGAAATTAAAAAAATAAAAATCGAAAAATCGAAACAACTTATAAATAGACCCAAATTGAGCTGACCACACACATATAATACCAGTAATGTGAATGCGCCTGAAAAAGAAAAAAGAAGAAGCAACCCAAGACAGTAGTTTTACACAAGATATGCTTTTTAAGAGTTCAGTGGCAGGAACTCAGCATCACATATACTTATTTATGTCTGCTGCGAATAACCATGATCTGCCAGTAATGTCTTGTTTCATCCCTTTTATCTTCCCATAATGCTTTCTTCAAAAGCACCCAAATTTGTTAACCATTATTCACATATACTGATAGATATATAGATAATTATTTAAACTGGAATAAATACCAATAGTAAAATAAAGATATAAATACATGCTAAATATGCAAAACACTTATTTAACTTTATGGCTAAAACAGACCTGTTAGAACATGGTTTTTACATGCATTTATATAATCCATTATACATGTATGAGAACAAGTCCTCTCTCATGACCCCCTTTCATAGTTATGCATTATATATTTATATTCTTTAACAAACGTAGTTAGCGAAGTTTATTAGACACTGAGAGTCATATTTATCGCTGTGTACTCTTTTATTAACTGCAGCACTCCTTCATGCAAGCTTTGAATTGGTTCTGAGCCAATCCACAGCTAAACACACAAGCTGCATGTTCCAACCTATTTTATTAAACATTTAATCTCCACAATCTGCCCTATCAAGGTATGGCAACGTCTAACTTTACAAGCTGGTCACATAAGAATGGCAAAAAGTTCTGTAGTGTAGGTAAACTGACCATGTAGGAAATAATTTTCTATTATAACCACTGTATAGATCACTACACTCTAGAGCAGTGGTTCTCAACCTTTCTAAAACTGTGACCACGCAATACAGTTCCTCATGTTATGGTGACCCCAAACCATATACGAGAATATAACTACTATAATACTGCCCCTATGTACAAGAATATAACTACTATAATACTGCCCCTATGTACAAGAATATAACTACTATAATACTGCCCCTTGTGTACAAGAATATAACAACTATAATACTGCCCCCTATGTAGAAACATATACCAACTATAATACTGCCCCCTATGTACAAGAATATAACTACTATAATACTGCCCCCTATGTACAGGAATATAACTACTATAATACTGCCCTCTGTGTACAAGAATATAACTACTATAATACTGCCCCCTATGTACAGGAATATAACTACTATAATACTGCCCCCTATGTACAAGAATATAACTACTATAATACTGCCCCCTATGTACAAGAATATAACTACTATAAAACTGCCCCCTATGTACAAGAATGTAAATACTATAATACTGCCCCTATGTACAGGAATATAACTACTATAATACTGCCCCCTATGTACAAGAATACAACTACTATAATACTTCCCCCTATGTACAGGAATATAACTACTATAATACTGCCCCCTATGTACAAGAATATAACTACTATAATACTGCCCCCTATGTAAAAGACTATAACTACTATAATACTGTCTCCTATGTACAAGAATATAACTACTATAATACTGTCTCCTATGTACAAGAATATAACTACTATAATACTGCCCCCTATGTACAAGAATATAACTACTATAATACTGCCCCCTATGTACAAGAATATAACTACTATAATACTGCCCCCTATGTACAGGAATATAACTACTATAATACTGCCCCCTATGTACAAGAATATAACTACTATAATACTGCTCCTATGTACTGGAATATAACTACTATAATACTGACCCTTATGCACAATAATATAATTACTATAATTCTGCCCTCAGCTGTAGTGCCCCCCTGCTGCCCCCAGTTTTGCCCCCCCCTTCCTGCCCCCAGTTCTAGTTCACCCCTTCTGCCCCCAGTTTTGCCCCCCCCTCCTGCCCCCAGTTCTAGTTCACCCCTTCTGCCCCCAGTTTTGCCCCCCCCATCTGCCCCCAGTTCTAGTTCACCCCTCCTGCCCCCAGTTCTAGCCCCCCTGCTGCCCCCATCTGTAGTGCCCCCCTCCTGCCCCCAGTTCCAGCCCCCCCTGCTGCCCCCAGCTATAGTGCCCCCCTCCTGCCCCCAGTTCTAGTGCCCCCCCCTGCTGCTTGAAGTTGTAGTTTCTACTCACAGTGAGCAGAGCAGCCTGTTCCGCGGGAGTCTGTGTAGAGGAGAAGCAGGAGGGTGATGATGACATCACCACAGGTCCTCAAGCTTCCTCTGTACACAGCAGCCGGCAGGTCCTCAAGAAATGTGTGCTTATTGTACACATGTTTTACTCCGTTTTTGCCGCAAATCACGGCAAAAACTGAATAGAGTCGCAACCCCTGTGTTTTGGTCGTTGAAAACCGCTGCTCTAGAGAAACCTGCAAAACTACACAAATAATACACAATAATGACTACATACATGACTGCTACAAAAACAAGGAGTGTTCTCAAAGCACTTCATATACCCTGCATGTAAAATGGGAAGACAAGACAAATCCCCAAATGTCCGCTGAGGAAGTATGCTAAAAGCTTAATGAAAAGAGCAATAGAGTACCATACAGTTCTTTCGAAATGTGTTCAGCCACATAATCCCACCTTTAGAACCCTTACCTATGTCAAAATAGGGTTCACTAACAAATTCTGATTGCTGATTTGACACATGCACATCCAACTCTACAGTACATTAGATGCTGCTACCATAGAGAGGGTTCTGGGAATATACAGCCATAAATATCTAGATGGGATTATTTCTTTCATGAAGGGGGAGTTTTGTTTTTTATATGCCCACAGGAAAATTCACCCCTCAAAGGGAATGTGTTGCAAAAATAATAATAAAAACAAACCAAGCTCATTTGCGCCTCGATGACCAAGGCCTATTTTTCAAAACCAGTATGTGTCACATTATCAGGTTATAACTTTAGAAGGACTCAATGATAGAAATGACGTTAGCGTGTTTCTATGAGAAATTGTATCTTCAGTGTCCCTCTTTCGTGTAGGCACCTTTTATGGCCATGTTACGAATCAGTCCTTGCTCCAAGAGTCTCCGCCCTTTCTTTAGAGATAACCATGGTTAACTGAAGAGAAACAACGATTTTAAACACCACCCTCCTTTTTAAGTATCCATTGGTGTGATTCTTACTTAACCATGACAGATTGATCTCCAGCCCTGTCCTCATCAACACCCAAACCTGTGTTAATGGAGCAATCACTGAAATGATGTAAGGCAGGCCTGCAATGAAGTTGAAATGTGTTTTGGGGGAAAAAGTTCATTTAGGCAAACATTGACTTTGCAATTAATTTGTGTTAAACTGATCACTCTTTATAACATTCTGGAGTATATGCAAATGACCATTATAAAACCTGATGCATTAGACTTTGTAAAAATTAACATTTGTATCATTCTCAAAACTTAGGACCATGACTGTACTGTTTATTAATATTTATATTGGTTCTAGGGAAAGGGGGGAGTTTTTAGGTTTTTTAATACATTTTTTTTAAATGTTATTTTCATTTTCACTATTTTTCAGACCCCCTAAGGTACTATAACCCTAGGTTGTCTGATCGATCCTATAATATACTGCCATACTACAGTATAGCAGTATATGGGGATTTTCCTCCTCATTCACATTGTAATCCATGGGTTAAAACGAGATAGCATCGGGTCATGCGTCGCCATCTTTTTGAAGCTGCCGGCTTCTACGTAAAATGTCAGGAAGGGGTTAAAACCAATAAAATGTTTAAAAAACAAAATAAAACAAACATGTGTTAATGCATGTGTTATCATTGCATTAAAAAGCATGCATTTGGGAAGCACAGTGTTAATGCCTGCCTTAACATAGCGTTAAAAAACACGTGTTAATATTGTGTTGTCCCATATGTTAACATTGAGTTTATAAAATACATATGTTAACACAATGTTAACAGCTAAGTTATCAGGCAAATCTTGTCTTCTAAACTGTTCTCATGTGTTTAAAAAGGCATGCGTTACTGCCCCTTGTGAACGCATCCTGAAACCTCTCCATAAGACTACCTCTCTGAGAGGACTCCCTCCTAAAAGATAAGGTAAGCCTCGGGTAGTTATCCCTTCAACAGACAACAGACACTGCAGTCTTTTTTCACTTGATAAAGTCATAGTTCACAGTCACAGTTCACTCCGAAATGCGTTGTGTTCTTAAGATACCAAATAAAATTTTTTTTAATGTAAACCTCCTGATCGTATGAATTCCCGTGCGTGCGAATCATGACAACCCTTCCTGCAACTAACCAAATCGAATCCAGACCGGGCAACCGACCCATGTCCGAATGCAGCACCTAGAAGCTTGTATACCAGCATTAAAATACAGAAAATAAAGTTGTGCCTAATCTAGCAACTACATCTGGTGAGCCTCACTTCAATCTCCTTCTATAACCTATACTGGTTACTACAATAATACTACTCTATGAGCCCTATCTGGTCTCCCCTTGTCCGCCTTTCTATACTCCTCTGTAAAAGATTAAATAAAAAAAACTCTTTTTTTTGTCATTATACTCAATTGTAGCTGCCTCCTATCTGCAGACCACCACTTTCCTGTGCAAAGAGATCTGCTCAAATCAGTTGCACTATGTATACACTGTGATGTGTGTGCAGGATCTGATCCATTCATTCAAACTAATGGGGAGACATACACATTCCTGCTGTATTCAAACTTTCAAACACAAACAGCTCTGCTAGATACCATTCCTGGTATGTAATTGGATGACCTGAAGCATGTGATTAGTCACATGCTTATGACACCACTCCAGATCCTGGAGCTTTTTACATGCTGACAGGACTGATATTATCCTGCTACAGATAATGAGCGTGCAAGTGCTAGTAATCTGTCCCAAAAACATCCACCCTCCTCTCATCCGTCTAGCTATGGATTCCCATGGTAACCAACCAAACATAGACAGTCAGAGAGACCAGGTAATTGCTAGATTCTAGCCTGCTAGCTGACAAACGGCTACAGATAGCTAAGTGTAAATAAAGAGAAATTCTTATTTTGTCTTAGTGCAGAACTAGGCAAAAGTTTTTATACTTTACAGTTGTACTTTAAACAATATTTTGTATATATATATATATACCACTATTGGCCACAAGAGGAAGCATCATCTATTTAATTTATCAGTGCAAAGTCACTAACACAGATTTTTATAAATTAAAAAGTGCAGCAGGTATTTTTTATATACTGGAAAGTCATGGAGGCAGTTCAATTGAAAGCTCTCTGTATTTAAACTTTCAAAATGATAACTGTAAAAATTCAGGTAGTCAATCTTCTATATGTAATTTATGTATGTTTGAACCTGAGAAAAAAAGGTTATTTTCTGGCTTTGTCCTTTGTACTCTGAAGTCTGACATACTTACGAGAAATCCCAGAACAATAATATGCACTTCTAAGTTAATATGACCTGGATTCTTTTTTAGAAATAGTAACCTGAACTAATTATTATTTTCCCTATAGCGGAGATATTATAACATACCGTAACTTTCTAGATCTGCTGTTTTGCACGAAAGTAGAAGCGCCTTCATAACCATCACATATGGGACATTTAATGTAAATTGTAAATGCCAGAAAAACCACAGCTTGATTTCAGTGTGTGGCTTTAAACTACTTTGTTTTCATATTGAAGGGGTTTGCCCATGAAAGAAAGTTCATAAATTATAACACCCTAGTGATGTGTAAACAATAAAAATCCTTTTTAACCCATTACTTTACAATTTCACTCTGTGTGCGCTATATAAATAAATGAATTATCATTATTATTAATGGTGGTCAGTGTAAAATTCCAGAGTATGGGCAGGGACTCTCTAAGCAGACACTTCATGATCTGTGTACTGAAAATGTGGTTAGATTATCAGGGTACAGGTTTATCTACACTTCCATTTAGCTTCTGAACATTCTACTAGCATCTGACACAGAAAAAGAGAGACCAGAGATGATAAGATCCATAAGATGGATATCATACACAATCATGCTCTGCTAACTCAGCTTAACACTCACAGTCAGCTCTGGTACATGCCTTCTTTTCCTTGCTGCTTGCTGGCAGGAAGTGTCTGTGAGTGTGTGAGCTCATCTTGTAATGGAGAGAGAGGAGCAGGGATCACACTGCAAGGAGCAGACAGCAGAAGCAATTCATGAGAAGAATCTGTCATGCCTGACCATAAAAATCAGATGATAGAGACAGGCTGGAATTGAGTGAGGGCTGAGTGAGTAGCACTTCTGCCTTGCAGCACTGGAGTACTGGGTTCGAATCTCACCCAGGTCAACATCTGCAAAGAGTTTGTATGTTCTCTCCGTGTTTGCGTGGGTTTCCTCCGGGTACTCTGGTTTCCTCCAGGTACTCTGGTTTCCTCCCACACTCCAAAACATACTGTTAGGTTGTGAGCCCCATGGGGACAGGGACCAATTTGAAATGCTTTGTGAAGCTGCGTATCTGTGTGCGCTATATAAATAAAGAATTATTATTATTATTATTATTATTATTATCTGTGATTCAGAGAATGTGTTATTTTGCTATCCCGAGTATATTTAACTCCATAGTGACGCAGTCTGAAAAGGCTCTAGTGACCAGGCATTTTTAGTGAATTTAAGGACCATAACTTTTCTTTTGGTGTGCTACCTTAAAATTTTTTGCGGTGTTTTTTTCTGGTCAAGCAGAGCTAGTTAAAGTGCAATAAAATTAAATTTTTTTTTCATTTATATATTTATTTGGGGTTAGAAATTGAAAAAAGTATTTTTTTTAAGTTTCAAATTAACTTAAAATTAACAAGATTAACTAATCTAGGACCGCCCGCTGATTTTAGACAATGTCAATGTATTTTTATGAATATTCATTGATATTTTTGTGTGTGTGTTTTTACTTTATATGTCCCCCAAGAGGTCATAAAAGACCTCTGGGGGACACTTTCACTTTTTTTCTATTTTTACTTTATTCCTTTTCTTTTACAAGTTTCCACCTGTAGCTGGGGCATCTATAAGAACCTTAGTTACAGGGGAAACCACCATCTGTCACTGGTGGTTCTGATCAGAGCTGTACTGGGTCTAATTAGACCCAGCATCTCTGATTAATTCTTTAGACCCCGGCGGTCTATAGAGCTGGCAGGAGCAGCAGGTCTGCTCCTCAGTGCATCGCGCTACTTCAATGCGATGCTTTGATGAGCAGAGAAGGGAGAAGCTGTAATAAACCGCATCTCCCTTCCCCCTAGAGCAGTGATGGCTAACCTATGGCACTGGTGCCAGAGGTGGCACTGGTGCCAGAGGTGGCACTCAGAGCCCTTTCTGTGGGCACTCAGGTCATCACCAGAGATGACTCCAGGTATCTTCCTGCAGTCCCAGACAGCCCAGGACTTGCTGTGCACAGAGGTATTTTAAAGTGACAGCTCTACCTGGGACTATTTTCTGCTTTATTGGTGTCCTCAGGGAGCTGGTATCAATGAAAACCATGACAGAGAAGGGAGTATAAATCACAAATTAAATTTCTGTGTTGGCACTTTGCGATAAATAAGCGGGTCTTTGTTGTAGTTTGGGCACTCGGCCTCTAAAAGGTTTGCCATCACTGCAGTAACACTACAGTCAGTACTGACATCTAGGGGTTTAATAGAACCTGCCATGAAAATTAACTCACCCAAAACAAATACTTCATTTAAACTATGATTAAAAAGCATTGCCCTTATCCCTAAATGTTTCCTTTCCATGGCAACGTGAAAATGCAATGTGAAATTAATCAGTTTTTAAACTTATGAGCAACTCACCTGATGTGAGCCCATCACACTAAGTGAGTCCAATGAGACCCTGCATATTCAGTGGTTACTGCATTGCCCTACCTCCTGGTTCCTAATTGACAGGTCCCACTGCTACAGAACATGCTGCCATGCAGAGGTCGCACTAACATTTTTCCAGAAGGGTAATAATACTCCTCTCACCAACCTTTTTGGGGTGTGTTCACATGTGGTTTTATAACATGCGTTTTCAAGCGCATCATAACAGCTTAGAAGAGGAGAATTGCCTAATTACATCAATGTCAACATTGTGTTTGCAAAACACATGAGTCAATGTGATTTTAACGGATGTGTTTTGTAAATTACATGTTGACAGCCATATAATTAGGCAAATCTCCCCTTCTGAGCTGTTGTGATGCATTTGAAAACGCATGTAATAACGCCACGTATGAATGCACCAATTATAAATTTCAACCTACAGAGTGGACTATGGCTGACTGCAACCCCTTAGACCAGCCCAGGGCTGATGCTGCTGAATTTTTATTTAATTTATTCGTTTGGGGTTTGGGGACATAACTCTTTTTTATTTTTTTCCATTTTTTTTGTTTTGTTTTTTATTTACAATTGTTTTTACAGGGGCACATTTAGGAAGGAACACATAATATATGTGTTCCTTGCTTTTCTTATAACAGTGATCTAATAGTAACAGCCCATTGGATCCCTATTATCAGTGATCTGTATACAGAGATATGCAGAGAGGGTGCACATTGCATCCTCCCTACATACTTTTCACTATATAAAACGGCTGCTGTGACAGGGGACTGATAATTTTAGCCCCCTGTCACAGTACAGGACAGAGATTGGAAGGGGCAGATCAGACATGAGGCTGCATCCTGTGATGACGAGTGACATCACTGGAATACTGAATGGTCCCTGCTACCAGTCTGCACCTCAGAGAACAAATCCCGACCCCACTGGTTGCTCGGCTCCTCTAACCCTCACCTGTCTTTCAGCGCCAGGCACAGAGAACCCCCCTGGGAGAGCCTGGAGAGTCAGCCAGAAGTTCCTCCCTATTATGCTTCCAGCCACTTAGTGCTGCGTTCCTGCAAAGGATATTTTCCTCTTTTGCAAAATCGCAGTGATTTATATGCTTGGTGATTTTTTGGAGAGTAAATCAGCCACTACAAGCATTATAGACGCTTGTAGAGGCGTTATCGAAACCTCTACTGCTTTGTGGAACATTGAAAAAGACATCAGTTACATCATTGGCCACTTCATGTCATGTGAACAAGGTAATCTAAGGTCTTGTTACATTTGTAACGTCTACCCCATGTAAGTATCTCATCACATAAATTCCCAGCATGCCTCCAAGTAGGTATAGGGAGGAGAAAAAGTCAATGCATGCATCCTGTGATCATGCCATGTTACTGCCATGTGATCAAATACAAACATGGGTTAGGCATTGCAAAGTAACTTGGTTCATGCTGAGAAGAGGTATGGCACATGAAGAGGAGTAGATTGGGGCCGACTTAGCTGGACACACCCCCTCTGATGCCAGGTAATATAACGTGAAGTTGATTTATGGGGATGTAAGGGAAACAATTTTTAAGCTAAAAGTAAAGTGTCAGTTGGTTAGTAGGACTTTATGGAAACCTGTCACTAGCTGTATTTGTGAAAATGTGAAAGTATATATTTGCAACAATAAAATGCCCCACATTAGAACATCTATAACCTCTATAAGTCAGAAAGAAGAACTGCTAACAAGGATCTGCTCAATTGCTATAGCCTTAATTTTACCCATCCCCTAGACACACGCTCACATGCATTCTGTTGCCATTTAATTCCGTTGCCATGAAAGTCACTTCTGAAGACAAAAGAGCAAGTCCAAAACTGAGTTGTTAAACATAAATAAATTGGTATAAAATCGCCCAGCCAAATTAACATTTAGAAGCCGCGGCAGTGCTGATAAGGTTTTTTATTAAATACCAAAAATTAACCATTTTGCTGGTCCCGGTGCATGGAGAGGGCTCAGGCCAAAGATAGGAAGAAGTTAGAATCCACTCATTTCACTTCTGCTGATTATTTCTGACAATTATCTTAAAATAGAAAAATGCCATTGCTCTGGAAAGAAAAAGGCACACAGCACAATATGAGCAGCATTTTGTTTGTTTTATGTGATTCTCCCTTTCAAAACAGTTTGGTAAAAATTATTATGAAATCATAATTTAATGTCCAATTCTCCCTTTCTCCCATGTGAAACGACCGACCTTTACTAAGGATAGCGTTCACACTGCATTTTTGATGCCTAAAAGTCAGCACTAAAATTATTTTTTTTTAACTAACTAAAAAAATTTACTTCCCCAGGTTCAAGCAGCATTACAAATCATACACTATGGACGTGGAACTGAAAAAAGCAGTCATCTGCATCAACACTAGCCTGGCATATACATTTCTTGTTTCTTCTGCAAAAAAAATATACAATTAAAGTTCTGAAAAAACTAAATAAACAGATCATGTTAATAATCTGATGAATTGGATTGTACTTCTCTTACATTTGCTGTGTATCTCAATGGGGCACATTTATCATGGCTTTTCACCAGTTTTCTGGTATACAAGCCCTGAAAAGGCACAATTCCCCACATACAGCAAGGAATTGAACTTATTTCCTTCCTCACACTCCCTCCACCCCAAGTGGGCATGGGGGGGGGGGGGCTTGAAGGGGGCCTTCCTGTTGAATCAAAAGGCTAGCACAGGCATTTCTTGCACTCTGTCTATAGTGTGCACCTGGCACAGAAGTCCCCCGCATACCAGCCGTCCGCCACGATTTTATGGACTCCTCCATTTCCGGAAAGAGGAATCAGTACAGAAAAGTGTTTACTGCTTTAGTGTAATAATAATCATAATAATAATAATCTTTATTTATATAGCACCATCAAATTCCACAGTGCTTTACATTCAAAGCAGATGGTATATATATTGTGTGCACTAGATGGGTGGAGTCTCACCTGAGCATTACACTACGCTTTAAGAATTTGTGGGTGGCAGCTGGTCTCCTTGTTGTAAAGCAACTTGCTCACACTCCAGGATGAGAGGACAGGAGGTTAGAGATGCACTTCAAACCCAGCAGAAAATACAAGAGCTTGGCGCTCAAAGATGTACTCAAGATAACTTCAGATGTACATTTGAAATTCAGTTTTATTCTGGCAACATGTTTCGACCCAGGATATGGGGCCGGGAATCGGGAGTGTGAGTACTTTTTTAGGTCAACAAATCCTGTCTAATTACATCCTTAAAAATCAATACATATAAAAAACATATAAAACATATAAAATGTAAACATAAAAACTTTTCAATAATTTTTTTGTTTTGAAAATTGCGGAGTACATAGTTTCAATATAAATGAGACTTTATATTGATCAGTAATTTAGATTTTCAATAGTCTTTTCAATTGCAAACCAACAACCATGGCATGGTTATATCAAATATATTGTTGGATTCTTGTATAATTAGATCAAATGTATAGGGGATACTTACACTCACCGTCCACTGTATTGGGTACACCTGTCCAACTGCTCGTTAACACTTAATTTCTAATCAGCCAATCACATGGCGGCAACTCAGTGCATTTAGGCATGTAGACATGGTCAAGACAATCTCCTGCAGTTCAAACTGAGCATCAGTATGGGGAAGAAAGGTGATATGAGTGCCTTTGAACGTGGCATGGTTGTTGGTGCCAGATGGGCTGGTCTGAGTATTTCAGAAACTGCTGATCTACTGGGATTTTCACGCACAACCATCTTTAGGGTTTACAGAGAATGGTCCGAAAAAGAAAAAACATCCAGTGAGCGGCAGTTCTGTGGGTGGAAATGCCTTGTTGATGCCAGAGGTCAGAGTAGAATGGGCAGACTGGTTCGAGCTGATAGAAAGGCAACAGTGACTCAAATCGCCACCCGTTACAGCCAAGGTAGGCAGAAGAGCATCTCTGAATGCACAGTACGTCGAACTTTGAGGCAGATGGGCTACAGCAGCAGAAGAGCACACTGGGTGCCACTCCTTTCAGCTAAGAACAGGAAACTGAGGCTACAATTTGCGAAATTGGACAGTGGAAGATTGGAAAAACGTTGCCTGGTCTGATGAGTCTCGATTTCTGCTGCGACATTCGGATGGTAGGGTCAGAATTTGGCGTCAACAACATGAAAGCATGGATCCATCCTGCCTTGTATCAACGGTTCAGGCTGGTGGTGGTGGTGTCATGGTGTGGGGAATATTTTCTTGGCACTCTTTGGGCCCCTTGGTACCAATTGAGCATCGTTGCAACGCCACAGCCTACCTGAGTATTGTTGCTGACCATGTCCATCCCTTTATGACCACAATGTACCCAACATCTGATGGCTACTTTCAGCAGGATAATGTGCCATGTCATAAAGCTGGAATCATCTCAGACTGGTTTCTTGAACATGACAATGAGTTCACTGTACTCAAATGGCCTCCACAGTCACCAGATCTCAATCCAATAGAGCATCTTTGGGATGTGGTGGAACGGGAGATTCGCATCATGGATGTGCAGCTGACAAATCTGCGGCAACTGTGTGATGCCATCATGTCAACATGGACCAAAATCTCTGAGGAATGCTTCTAGCACCTTGTTGAATCTATGCCACGAAGAATTGAGGCAGTTCTGAAGGCAAAAGGGGGTCCAACCCGTTACTAGCATGGTGTACCTAATAAAGTGGCCGGTGAGTGTATATATGTATCAAAAGTAAAGCTGATAAGAGGCGCACTGGGTGTTTTTAGGGAGTGTTTCCTCAATTGAAAACACATCTGTATCATTTGGAAACATCGGTCAATTAACAACCACAGGAAAATAGATTGAAATTCAATGCTCACTAGTTTGACACAGAGGTCTTAACTCTTAATACAACATACCAATGATACGCTCCTTCTTTATTTTGACCTTCCTAGGCTTCCATAGTAATCCGGTTACTTAGCAATTCCTTGAGTACAACGCTACTCCACCACCAAATTATTATTATAAAATTAATTTCCAAACTTGCCCTTATCTGCTGCATAAAAAACTATTTAACTCCCAGAAAGGTATTGTGAAGATTTAGGGGAAGTGCTGTAAAATTGCAGCTGCAGCGCACGTTACCACTTCACAATTTTACAGGAGAATGTACAGTATATATACTAATAAAATGTTTCATTGTATTGATCTTGTTTTCTCAATTTGTTCCTAGGAACTCAATAAAATACAGTATATACTCTAGTATAAGCCAAGTTTTTCAGCACAAAAATATCCTGAAAAACCCTAACTCAGCTTATACTCGAGTCAAGAAAAAAACTAAAAGTGTTCTTACCTTCAAACAACCCCCCTGCAGGTCCTCTTTCATACATCGCGGCCCCAGCAACGGCTCCTGGCGTCGTCCATCACAGGCACCGTGACATCAACCGCATGCTAAAATTCTAATGTTTGCGCCGTCATTGGCACACACTGTGATGTCAGCATGCGGCTAACCTCACAATGCCTTAAAGGGGTATTCTCATCTGGGCATTCACATTTAATTAAATTCATTTGCCATATGTAAACATTTCTTCAATTGGATGTTATTAAAAAAAAAGGTTCCTGTGTGAAGATAATTTCTCATAAATGTAGCCATGTTGTTCCTTAGAAATGAGAGAGCTTCCCCGGATACGACCACGTCACACTCTGGCAGCGGTGGCCAGACATGCGCTAATGAGCTCTGCCTCACCACCAGGATTCAGCGATCATTACCACAGGACGGCTGTAGGATATGCAGTAACTCCCAGACATTTAATATTCAGAAACTTTTTGTTTCTTTGTGCAATCTCTCCAGCAGACGTGGCCGTAACCAAGGACACAGTCTTGTTTCTAAGGGACCATATCACTACATTTATGGGAAATTATCTTCACACGGGAACATTTTTTTTAATAACATCTAATTGAAGAAATGTTTATATATGGCAGATTTATCAAACTGAAAGTGAATGCCCAGATGAGAATACCCCTTTAAACGAAAAATTTTAAAATGTAAAAAAATCATTTATAATTTAAATGAGGTATCACTGTAATCATAGTGAACCAGAGAATAAAGATAAAATACTGCCGGAAAGAGCAGGAAAAAAAGTGTTCAAACTCCAAAATAAAAACTGATAATTTTGTTTGTGTCCCCCTTTAATAAAATCTCATTAATAAGATATAGACCCCATAATGATTAATCTGTACATTATATCTCACCCTCAAATAATACACCCTCAGATGTTCACATTACCAAAAAAATAAAAATTTTATAGCCTGTATAATGTGACAATATAAATGCTCTGAGTGCAGTGAAAAGAGGACCTGTTGGAGGGGGGTGTCAGAGAGTACAGTGTTAATTTTTTTTTTAAAGGCTTGGCATACTAGGGGCAGGTGCTGGCTGGCTACATACTGGGGTGATCGGCTGGCTATATACTGCAGGGGCTGGCAGGCTATATACTGGGGGCAGGGGCTGGCAGGCTATATACTGCAGGGGCTGGCAGGCTATATACTGGGGGAAGGGGCTGGCAGGCTATACAATGGGGGGGAGGGGCTGGCAGGCTACATACTGAGGGGCAGTATTAAACTTCTAAAATTATTCAAAATGCTGACAAAGGCATTTTTAAAATCAACCTAGCATAGGCTATTGGAACCTGCAATCAGCTAACAAGGACATTGCTGGTGACATCTTATTCCCACAAAGACAAGACTCCTAAATACTCTCAGCATAACAAAATAACGCATTCTCTAATTTACTGTTATTAACAAAAATACAACATTTGGCTACATTCACACAAACATACGGGGGACGTATATATGGACGACGTATATACGGCATATATACGTCCCCCATACATCACAATGACCTCGCGGCGCCATACGGGAGCGGTACGGTGCAGCACATGTGCGGCACTGTACCGTTCCGTACCCCGAACGGAATACGGCGCCGGGCTCTATGTTATGCTATCCTCTCCCCGGCACTGCCGTGTGCCCGTCGTGCTACGGTATGGCGGGCAACAGCAGTGTGAATGTAGTCTTACACAGATACAATTCCAACCTGTCTCTATCAATTCTGGTGTATGCAATTTTGGTTGACACTGGATCCTACCATAAATCAGAAGACTAGGGTCGGGGAGGAAACATTGTTCTCTTGTCTGACGCTGCACTACTCTCAGCAGTGGCCCCCACCTTTGCATTACAAGACAAGCTCGCACACAAAAAGACCTTCTGCCAGCAAGCAGCGTGAGGAGAATAAAACTACAGACAGATAAGCTTGCGGCCGTACATACATCCCCCTGGTGGTCATGTGCATGAGCCTTATGGGCTCTTTCACAATGATGTTGTTTTTCACATCTGTGGTTCAGTCATTTTCACATATGTCTCACTGAGACATTGATTTCTATGGTTGTTTTCAAATTGTCTTTTATTTTCACTGATCCGCTGTCTGTGGAAAAAAAATTTAATTCAACCTGTCCATTGATTTTCACTGATGTGGATCAAGGAAGGTAAAAACAGATGACAGGTCAGGTTTTTTTTTTCCACTGTTGATGCTGAGAAACCAGGTGTTGTGTGTTTCAAACCAATGTTAAACCTTAATTTTTTTTTTGTGACATGGAGACAATACGAAAGAAAAAACGCAGACACAGAGACAAAAAAGAGATGTGCAACGAATGCACAAAAAATAAGCCAACGTGAAATAGCCCTTATGCTGATAAAGAGAAAGCAGCATGGAGATGGTGACAGCCCCACTTTAATAATAATTCTTTAATTATAAATAGCATAATCATTACAAGTGTAAACAATTTTACCAGTGTTGAATCTGACAAAATTTATCAAAATAAATGCTGAAATCTATAAACCTCTTTGTAGAGCAGACTTAGAACAATAAGGTCTGCCCTATAGCCCGGTGCATTAATTCAGGGGAACTCTGTGGTACCTCCCGCAGATTATTACTTATAAATAAATATTGAATATATGACTAACCAAGGCCATAAAGCAGCTTAAAAGTGCAGATGATGAGAGATAAGCCAATGGTCAAACATAACTTAAGGATGTGGACTATTTTAAAAAAATTCCTAGCATTTTAATGAAGTGAGGAAACCTGCTAAGCCTGACCTATAGACAAATGAGGGTCACAATGTTCCAATCTGATTTAAAAACATAATTCTGCTCCAGATGTCCCCCAGAATAATTTCTCAAAGTATGTTGCCTTTCAGTCCTCATTTAATACCATTTTAGGCCCGTAGCCACCATGTTTTCCAGCTCTAAAAAGAACTACAAACAGCAAGATGGAGGGGCTGAACTTTAGTTTCACTTTGGTTTGACTTAAGTTTTAGTCGGAGAATTAAAAATGTTCTGTCTGGCACAATCATTATTGTCTGTACATCTAAGAATATCTTTGGCAATCTAACTTATGCCAAAAGGGTGAAAAGTTCTGAAAACAATATTTGTGTTCAGCAAATTGCTTTCAAATAAACTATTGTAATGATATTACATTCTGACTATCATTTTGTAAAATCAGCATTGAACAGGGCATAAATCATGTCTAAATAGCCACCAATGGCATAATTATACCCCAATTTCATTCATATAACCATTCATACATATAAATAGTTATGCAATATTTTAACCAGAGCTTTGCAAAGTAAAATTAAAACCCAGGAGAGTGATGAGAAAGAAACCCACACTTGACCAAACCTTTCGACAAGTGCGTCTGGCTCAAACTTGCAAGGTTGAATCGTTTGAAAATTATTGCCTTCAATATGTTTCTTAAAATGAACACAGGGGCAAGATTATGCATAAGTAGGTTTTATTGTAAAACTCTTGACCTGATCCATCTGTTTTATGTTATAAAAATGTAATCTTAGTCCTGGACAAAATAAATTGTTCAATGTTAGAACAGTGGCTGAAGTTTTTGAAGATAATTTGTAGCCCCATTTAAAAATTAGCTTGTAAATATGTAATTTCAGAGAAGTCATCCAAGAGAAAAATCCCTTGGACATAACATGTACCTGTATGGCAAAGCAGATGTTAGCAGCTGTACAAGCTACATTTTAGCATTTTTGCCTCTGTTAACTTTTCAAAATGTAAATTTTCTATGTAAGGGCAGGAAATTAAGTTTTTTAACCACAGGACTAGATTTTTGGGAGATTCACCTTAAAGACATCATTAAAGAATTGATAGCCAGGATACACAGTGCCATACTATTGTTTGACTCCCTGAATGTAGGATGAATGTAAATACTTCCATGGTTTCCTCATCTTGTCAATGGTTGCAAGTTGTTTTTTTGCAGTAATAAAAGAGCTAGGTCTCCTTCCTGATCTAAGCCCCGTACAGAAAGTATTCATTGACATGCATGAAATACAATAAACCGCATCATTTTTACCAGTTATAACAAGAGGGACCAGCTAGTGACCACATCTCCAAAGCTTTACACTGGAAAAATGTTTATATACAGGCGGTCCCCTACTTAAGAACACCCGACTTACAGAGAACCCCTTGTTACAAACGGACCTCTGGATTTTGATAATTGGCTCTATTTTAGCCCCAGACTACAATGATCAGCTGTAACAGTTATCAAACGTGTCTGCAATTAAACTGCATTGTTAATCCTTATGACAACTCAACATTTTTAAAATCCAATTGTCACAGAGACCAAAAAAAATTTGTCTGGAGCTACAGTTATAAAATATACAGTTCCGACTTGCACACAAACACAACTTAAGAACAAACCTACAGAACCTATCCTGTACGTAACCTGGGGACTGCCTGTATACAGCCACAATCAGCTGCATAATACATGACTGCTATTGACTGCGGGATTTAACTTTCAAATTGTGTCGCAATGCACTTACATGCACCACAATGAAGATAGTGAACTCCGGCGGACACATGCAGGATATCGGACAGTGTACTATCGTCGGACAATGCACTTTCAGTGAACTCCAGTGGCCGCATAAGTAAATGCGTCCCATTGGCTCTAAATTTAACAGAGGTTATAACAGATGCCTTACAGAGGTTGTAAGGCCTCACAGTAGAGACAACCATCTCTAGTGATAGGCCAATCACTGGCATCTTGTGAGGTGCATCCTAATAATAATAATAATTCCATTATTTATAAAGCGCACCCAGATTACGCAGCACTGCACAGAGCTCGCCAAATCGGTCTGCATAAACACAGGGAATTCTACAGATGTGACCACAGTGCTGTGTAGATAACACAAGGTATGTCTTTGTTGCCCACTTATAGGTCTGGCAGTTGTGTGGCAGGAATATTATTAATGAAGTAAAACATGTTCTCCTGGAAGATTTGATAAGGATCAGGCTCAGATTTTTTTTGTAGTAATAAATAAGTTAACCAACTAAACCAAACATCTGAGGGGTTTTGCATTGTAAGCTGACAGATCTTCCTTCACCTGATTTATTTTTTTTTTAAATGCTAAGTTTTCTCTGCTAAGCACCTGCCACACCAACTTGCACTCACATATAATGAGAAGTGTATGGTATGTCTCACAAGTTGCAGTCACCTATAACTAGGAGTGCATTATTCCTGCTGTGGTCTCTTAGGGTGGTGACACACATGGCTTTTTTAGGCCGTTTTTGGGCAACTTTTAGTTGTGCGTTTTCAGATCGTAAAAAACGCATGCAAACAAAACTGCAGCTGGTGAGAGACCATGCACCTCAGCTAACAAGGCTGCAGCTGCCTCAGAAATTACATGGGTTCGCTCAAACGAGCTTGTGGGGTCTTTGGAAGTTGTGAACCAATAATGGAATACTGGAATACATGGAATACTGTGTACAGTTTTGGGCACCAGTGTATAAAAGGGACATAGTAGAACTGGAACAGGTGCAGAGGAGAGCAACCAGGATTACTAGGGGAATGGCGGACTAGAATACAATAACAGATTACAAAATTTGGGGTTATTCAGTTTAGAAAATGATAGGTGAGGGGAGACCTCATTACAATGTACAAATGCCTGAATGGACAGTACAAGGATCTCTTCAAAGATCTTTTTATACCTAGGCCTGTAACCAGGACAAGGGGGCATCCTCTACGCCTACAGGAGAGGCGATTCTACAATAGCCATAGACAAAGGTTCTTTACTGTAAAAGAAGTGAGACTATGGAACCCTCTGGCTCAGGAGATTGTTATGGCATACTCTATGTACATGTACAAGAGATCTTGAATGCCTTTCCGGAGAGCAAACATATCATGGGTTATGAGGTAAAAACATTTGGTTAATTCTTAAAGGTTGGACTTGATAGACTTGCATCTTTTTACAGCCCTATATACTATGATACATGACTGCTACCAGCCAAGAGGAGAATCAGCTGAGAGTGAAGAGAGAGGGGGGTGTCTCACAGGTACATTTTCACTCTGTATTCAGCCCAGTATGGACGGGAAGTGCCTGGAAAAGGCCACCTGAGGCATCACTGATAACAAGGGAAGGCTGCTGAATAGCAGTGAAAGGAGTGAGACTCAGGTAACTAATCCAAATGTAAAAGGGCTTAAAATTGTATTCCCTACAATATATCAAAAGGTTTTAAAATGATGGTTACTCTTTAAGATAAAAAAGAATGATAATGTAAAAGAAAACACTGGAGCAAGGGTGAAGCTAAATGATATGGTCTTCTCTGTTGTTCGCAGTCTGTATTCGCATGTGATAAAAGCACATTAACTGTCTTTAGTTTAGGTATAACAAAGACTTTCTTGCAAAAAATATATGCCAAAATCTTCTGTATGAATTGGTCCTAAAGGGTATGTACTCATATCAGCTTTTTCCATAAGCAGAATATGCCAGAATTACACTAAAAATATAAAACAAAATTCACATAGGAGAGCCCAATACCGTACTTTTGTGATGATATGTAAATTGAAAATCTTAAACAATTTCTGCCCTGTAAGGTGTGCACAGTTCCCCGGCAGAACATACGCTAACAGTCCGGATAGGAACTCTGTCAATGCTGTTACCGCAGAATCGATGTTTTTAATTTTTGGTAAAATCTATTAACACTTAATAAAGCCTATATAAATTTGGTATCCCTGTGATCGTACCAAACCAAAGAATATATTAGAGATGCCATTTGGAAAGTACAGTGAAAGATGTATTTTGAATTGTATTTCCACTTCCCAGTACAAGGGATGGCATACAAAATACCGTCACTAGGATGTACAATTTGTTACGCAGAAAATAAGACCTCATACAGCTCAAAAGTTATTGGTGTTTGAAAGTGGGGAGCGATAAACAGATAGCAAAATGGAAAAAACCCATGGGTGGCAAGGGGTTATTATGCCTCCTGTACCACATGATAAAAAGTTTACCAGTGTATAAAAGGGAAATAGTAGAACTGGAATGGGTCCAGAGGAGAGCAACCAAAATTACTAGGGGAATGGGGGGACTAGAATACAATGACAGGTTACAAAATTAAGGGGTTATTCAGTTTAGAAAAAAGACCTCATACAGCTCTGTACATGGAAAAATTAAAATGTTATTGGTTGTTGAAAGTAGGGAGCGATAAACAAATAGTAAAATGGAAAAAGCCCATCAGTGGCAAGGGGTTAATATGCCCCCTATACCACATGATAAAAAGTTTATAAATTCATTGGGACAAAGGTTTTTGGTACCTGAGGCCACGTTCACACGTGGCATTTTGGTTACGTTTGGAAACACAATCCAAAGGCTCCACTCGTGATAACATATTTTGGTAATATTAGGGCAGATTTATCAAGCTGTCTGAAAGTCAGAATATTTCTAGTTGCCCATAGCAACCAATCACAGCTCCCCTTTAAAATATTCATGAGCACTGGTAAAATGAAAGCTGAGTAGTGATTGGTTGCCATGGGCAACTATAAATATTCTGACAACTTGATAAATCTGCCCCATTGTGTTTCCAACACATTAACTAAATGCAAAGTAAATGCAATCTTACCTCAGCGTGCGATCACAGGAAGAGCCTTTGTATTTTGCTTCAAAACGCAATCAGAATGAACGTGGCCCCAGGGGCTCTACAAACACGTAGACAGTGGGTTGCATCCACATGTGGGGTGTCCTCTTACTCAGAAAAAAATGCACAATATAGATGCATTTTCTACTTTTATATAGTTCATTTGGGTAAATTTTGCGGCTAAATGAATGTATTAATGATAAATATTAGTGAATTCCTCATCAAACTTTCATTTTGTTTGGATTTCTGTAAAATACATAAAGGGTTAACAAGCTTCCATACTGTTTTGAATAGTTTGAGGGGTGAAGTTAATAGCTGCTTTGTGGGGGTTTCTATTAACAGAACTTCCAAAACCCCTATAGAAATGAAATGGTCCCTAAAATAATTGATTCTAAAATGTTCTTGAAAGAATGCTGTTCGATTTAAAATCTTTCTAGCGTCATAATAAAATGATGCCAACACAAAGCTGAGATATGGTAAATGTTAGTTAGTAACTAATTTGGGTAGTAAGACTGTCAGTTTGAAATACAGAACATTTTGAAGTTTGAAAATAGCAAATTTTTTCAAAATGTTTACCAAATTCACCTTTTATCATAAATTAAAGTTAAATGTATCAACCCAATTTTCCCACAATTTTGAAGTACAAAATGTTACAGAAAAATAAACTCAAAAACACTTGGGTAAGTTAAAGCCTTCTAAAGTTATAACCGGATAAAGTGACACTTGCTGGTTTTGAAAAATAGGCCATGGTCATCAAGGTGCAAATAAGCTTGGTCACTAAGGGGTTAATTACAGCCATTTTTCTGTTGTGCAAATTAGCTTTTGTGACTCCTGTCTGGTATCTGTGCCTCTTCTCTCTCCCAGGCTGGCAGTGAACCACCCTCCATTATTGGAACTGGCAGCTCTTTGTCTCTTCAAATCACATCCCTGCCTCCTTGTACTTAGGGACACTGTCTGCTAATATTCAATTACAGACAAATAAAGCTTTATGTATAGATGGGAAATATTGGGGCACGAGGTCCGGAGTGTCTGACGATCAGGCAGTCTGCCGCGATTCAATAAGATCATGCGCCCGATATCCTGCATGTGTTGCTTCCCCGCTCAGGTCGCCAGATTTCACCTTATACCTCCCGATGCATGTAAGTGGTTGGCTTGCGACCGAATTTTTAAGTTAAATCCTGCGGTGTGTCTGAGTACCTTGGATTGTCCGACGGCCCTCCCCCCGATTTGTGTCACATGAAAGCCGGCGCGATTGTGTCACAATCCGATCGCATGCGACACAATCGCCTTCTACATTCATGTCCCAGCGGTGCGATCCCCAAAAATGACGGAAAACCCGACGGAAATGCGGCCGCGGGACCCTTAGTAAATAAGCCCCATTGTGTAAATTTTTTTTACACGGTGCCTTGTGTTACATTCATGACATGTGACCAGTGATATCATTGCAGGTCCGTCAGCCTTCTAAGAATAGCAAACTGTACACCATGTATGCGATTACATGAAATCACAGCAGCCTCCATGGAGGATGTAGAGGAGTAGAAGTCCATGGAGGCTGCTATGGCTTCATGTGGTCAGATACATGCATGGGGTATAGTTTGCTATTATTAAGAGGCTAAATGACCTGAGATGATGCTACTCTGGTCACATGACATGAACTGTGACCAGTGAGGATGCATAAGGCATGGGCTGGACTAGCAGGACATTCCTCCTCTGAGGGCAGGTAATATAAGATAAAAGGTGATGTATGTGCATGTAAGTGAAAACAATTTTTAGCTAAAAGAAGGGTTTCAGTAAGTTATTAGGACTATAGAAACCTGTAACTCCCTGTATATGTGCAAATGTGGTGACAGGTTCCCTTTAAAGTGGTGTCAAATCCGGGCTGTTTTATTGACATAAGGGAATTAGGGAATAAGGGAATAAAGGGAATTACTGGACAAACAAACTACAGGATGTTAGGTCAGTAAATTGTACAACATGTGATTGCAAAATATTGCTTCAATGGTAAAATAGATCACAGTAAAACCTACTAATTACGACAAAAAGTCGTAGTTTCTTTACTTTGACAATATGGGTCCTGCTGATTCCTATGTCAATGACTGGATGACAGGACAAGGAACACAGCGTATTTTGCCCCCACCCTACTTCATTTCCTCTCTTTATCTGCAAGGCACAGTGACAAGTTTATTTAACCCATTCAAGAGTCATCTATGACAATGTCACTACTATACAGAATGAGAGGTTTGTCTCACTGGGTGCCAAATAAGGAAAAAGAAGCGTAGCAGAAAATACCTACCGGCCTGCTATTGAATAGAGAGCACAATGAAAGCATTGTATTGAACCCATATAAAATCATGGATGCCTACATATTGCTCTTAAAGAGGTTAGCCCATACTACTAACTTGCCAAAGGCCTTATGAGCCCTTAATCATGGTCAGTATAATTACATAGTAAGTATATAAACCCACAGGCTATTAACAAGCAGAAACCTGTGAGACCTGTATTTCTAGGGTCTTATGACCTAAAGCTGGCAATAGCCATCTGATAACTATCAAGTGAATAAGCTGTCAGCTATGTCAGATAACGTTTGGGGGACAAATACCACCCTGTTGCACTCTTCCATTTGCTACTAGAGATTGTCGGCTTTCTACAAACACATTAGAATGTAACTAGTCATGATGGGCTAAGGTCCACTTTAAACAAGTGCACATGGTCTATAAATACAAAGTTGCAGAGAGAAAGGATGATTAACACAAAAACAAGGATAGAAACATAGAGTCTGTCATAGAACATATTAACAAATAACTATGTATTACTATCTCAGCACCGCACCCATAAAACTCATTGTGCAGTGCTCTATTCAAATATTAGTAGAATACTCACTGTTTACTCACTGTGCGGTTGCACTGCAGAGTGTTAACATTTACACACTTTCCAAAACACCCCTACCCCCAGTACCTTTTAACACGGCACTGTGACTTGTCCGTTATTATGTTACTCAAAAGATAGCTCCTATCTTAGATATCTTAAATATTTTAGACTAATCTCTTCTCTTTAACTATATTTCGAATTAAAACCGCACTAGACAGTTGTAAATGTACAAAGGAAACATTCAGGACCGGTCTCTTTATCTACATTCAAAGAAGGGAGGAGAGCAATATGCAACACAGGATTTGGCTACACAAGGTTTGAATAAGAATTTTAAATCTGTGCTACGGAGTCACTTTGCTCAATCTTTCTTAGAAAATGATTACATTGAATAACACTGGGAGAGTCTTCTAGTGTCAGATTTTCATCTGTATCAGTGTGGTGGAAGGCTTTCAGCTTTGGTTCAGACTACTGTGGTTTATCTCCATTATTCTGCTCCACTTAGGATGAAAGGTACTAAAGTCTGTATAAATGGACACCAAAGGCTAAAATGCCTTAATGTCTGTGATTTCATATGGATTTCATGATGGAGATCCGACTGTTTTACAGAATTAAAAAATCATGGAAGCCATACGTTTGTGGATTGTATGCACTATTGCTGCTCAGCCCTATTCATTTTAAATAGACTGGGCAGCATTACCAGATATAACTCTCCTACATGAGGGGACAGTGTTACCGTTTATCCTGTTGTATGAAACTTCATTCAATTTATTTTCACTAAAAGGAAATCTCATAGACTGTAAGCTCTTGCGAGAAGGGCCATCACCCGTATTGTTCCATATAAGGACTCATTCACACAGCCGTTCATGGGGACGTACATGCGGCCGCATATCCGTCCCCATAGACAGCAATGGTGGCCCGGTGGCGGTATGGTGCAACACATGTATGGCACCGTTCCGCGCCATACACCACAAAAAGATAGAGCACACGGGCACGGCGGGCATACCGCATGTGAATGTACCCTGACAATGCTTTAACTCAGTAATGTCTAATTTTATTTGTATATGTCCTGCACAATCTGTAAAGTACTACAGAATATGATGGCACTAAATAAATAATAAACATTATTATTAACTCCTTAACGCCACTGCCCTTTTTCTTCTAGAGTTTCCATTAGTTCCTCCCACCCTCAAAAATCCATGACTATTTTTCTATATACAGAGTTGTTTGAAGACATGTTTTCTATGCAATAAGTTGTCCTTCCTAGTGACAGTATTTAATATTCCATGCCATGTACTGGAATGTTGGATAAAAATTCAGAATGTGGTGAAATTGGTGAAAAAACACACTTGTGTCATTTTCTTGTGGACTCTGTTTTTCCATATAACACCTCAAATGTATTCTTTAGGTTGGTGAGATACCAAATTTATATAAGTTTAATTATTTTTATTTTAAAAAAAAATTTCAAACCTTCTTTACAAAAAAAAAATTATCTTGATTTCGCCCTATTTAGATGCGAATAACTTTTTCATACTTGTCGTCTTGCATTGTTAAAATGCAAGCAACCAGGTGCTGGTTACCGATCACATGTGTTTCCATAGAAATGCATATGCGATCGGGTTGTGACATGCCCCCATGCACTTTCATTGTTCTTCTAAACGGAATCAAAGCGGTACGTGTGACCGCACCCTAAGGTGTTATTTTTTTTGCCGAACGAGAAGATGTTTAAATTGCCACCATCTTGGGGTAGTGGCGATGTGGACATTTGGGATCTATAGTCAATTATGGGTTTCACCACCCGGAATAACCATTTTTATATTTGGACAGATCCCATTATTTTTGGACGCAGCAATACGTAACATGCTTATGATTTTACTTGTTTATTTTATATCAGTTCTAGGGAAAGGGTGGTGATTTGAACTTTTAGCATTTCTTCTACCTCTTTTCAAAGCTGTCTACTATCAGCACATTAGTGTATTCTTATGTATTACAATCTGAGATAAATAGGAAAATGTGTTGTTTTTTTTGGTTGGTTTGTGCATTTTACTTTTTTTTTTTACTTTGGGGCACATTTTAAAACATGTATGGAAGTATGGGTCTATTGAACTTCAATTTACCGATAAAAAATCTATAATTTGCTCAAAAATAGAGCGTGAAGAAGGCGCAAATCAAAGAAAACATCTGTCTTGCAAAGATACATTAGCAAAACTACAACAGACACCCACTAGCGAACTTCTTAAGATCCTGGAATAGGATAAAAAATAGGACAAAAAATAAAACAAAAAAATGTGCAAATACTCCCAAAAAGTGCAAAAGAAAAAACAAAAAATGTACAAAAGGAATATAAATAAACAAGTTAAAATAAAGATACATGTCTCCCAGTGTATTTAAATGGTCTGCAAATATCAGCCCAGCCTGTTAGCCTGCAGACCATCCAGTCATAACTTGCACCTTTTCTTGTGAACTTTATTCCTAACACTTGACATACAGGTTACAATTTTAGGCTAAGTTCACATCAGTATGTACGCCATTAAAGCCCCCAATGCATTCATAGATTTCTATGTACACTTCTACCGTATGGTCATTATACAGCTTCAAACTCAGTATGGAATAGAAACTACATCATTGTACCCCACTGCCTTTGGTAAGCATCTGTTGAATGGACACTATAATATCCTATAGGTGACGTATTACAGGCAGATACTCTGCAGCCTTTTCTTGTAGGCATAGTCCTTCCTACTAGGGAAGCGTAGAGCGAGGTGTAAAAGGAACCTTATATTGGATATTCCGGCATGACTGGAAGTTTTTCAAGTGCAGAATGAACTTACCACCTAGCAACCAGGAGTGATAGAAATATCTGACATTGTTGATGTTGTATATGCAATATACACCCAGGCAAGGGATAGAAGTGATATTGTATTCTAATAATGTGAGGGTGGTAGAATAGTGGGTATCTCTATTAGGAGAGCACCCCACTATGACATCACTGTTATTACTAGCAGGCACTCCTAAACCTAGCCATTCTGTGTTGCACACACCCAACTTAAAACATAAGCTACCGTACTTTACACCCACATTGGGCCACTTACCCCAAAGTGCTGATAAAGCCGCATACTGTGCCCTCAGCATAAAGGGACACGATGTCCCCAATGTGCAGGAAGCTGGACTTGTCACTCATTGTTCACCGTGCGCAGGAAGGGGCTTCTCTCTCCTCAGTCAGCGGCAGCTTTGGCTCCCTGGCATGAATGACTGGCTTTCTTCTCCCTGGCAGCACTCTGGCTCTCTGGTGCCCAATGACTGGCTGCTCCTACGTCTTTTCCAGGTCGGAGCTGTGAGTAGAGCCCTCCTCTCCCTCCTCCTTCCCTCACTGTCTCTTTCTCGCTTCACCTGTACATAACCAGGAAGTTTTCATGAATGCAAATAGTTTTTAGTGCCTAGACACACCCCTGCATTCTCTCCTCACAGCCCGGGTTAACCCTCTCCCTGCCTTTCCTCTCTAGTTTGCATGTTTCCCATGTGTTTGCATGCTGTAAGCCACATTACTTCCAGTAGTTTAGTATTCAGACAGTCGTGCTCTCTTTTGCCTTGTTTGTGACTTTTCTTTACCCCAAAGAGAACAGATTTCTGTAATTGCCAGTCCTGTAGTAAAGAAACAAGGAAGCATCGATCAGCGAATCGCTACTGGATTTACCCTTTTACCACACACTGTAAAGAGAAGCCACATAGTTAACGTTGATTAAACCCATGTGCACATATATTTCTTAACTCCCAAGTTATGTGGGGGGCGAAAGAGGAACAAAAGATGAAGCATTCATCTTTGCCCTAAGCCCCAAATTTTGCCCCCATTCCTTACACCCCCTCACACAATATAATTTCACCCTGTCACACAATTGCACATTGACTTTGTTTTGAAATGGAATCAAAGCACCCGGGGCGTTCAATGGACGGTCGCATATGGGTTTCTATGCAAACGCATGCGATTGGTAACCAGCGGAGCTCTGTAAGGTGTAGATTTTTTGTGTGAACTGTACAACCTTTTTGTTTCATTCTTTTGTATTGGGTTTTTTCAATTTAAACAAAAATATGAACAGTAATGCAATAAAGTCAGTATTACATGTTACAATAGTGTCATGTAGCATTCCATTCATCCTCAATAAATGCTTTAATACAATTTTACTTTGTCTTTGAGTCATTTCGTCTGCATGCAAACATGCTACTCTGAATATAATGTTGTTCACTGTACAACCTTATAATGACTTTTTATTTCATAGTATCATAGTGTATATGGTTGAAAAAAGACACATGTCCATCAAGTTCAAACAAGAAAGGGAAGGGATTGCATGAGGAAGGGATTTAGGGGAAACAATTCTATATAACATTTCTTGAAGTTCTCTGCTTTCCCTACTGTGACCAGTGCCTGAGGCAAGCTATTCCACAAATTTACAGTTTTCACAGTAAAGAAGCCCTGTTTCCATCTTTCATCTCTCTATGCCTTTCAAATATGATGGGGATGCAAAGTTGTGCAGAGGTTTTATTACCCAGTGCTCCTTGCATATTGAACTAGTGCCAACACAATTAGTAACTGAACAATCAAAAGTGGCTTTTGTGATCAGTCTTCTGTCCGGGAATGCCCTGGCATTGGTCACTCCCCTCTGGGGCAGGGGAGATGCAGTTACAGCAGACAACACCACATTCCTCACTGAACTACAGATTGTCTTTGAGGAACCAGCCCGTGGAATCTTCTGCTGAGACTGCCCTTCTGAACTTATACCAAGGGGACTCCTCTGTGGGTGATTTCGTTCTCTGGTGTCTGAACTTTCCTGAAATGAAGCAGCCTTGGTTGCCACCTTTAAAAAGGAACTGTCCAGTCAGTTCAAAGATGCGTTGTCTGCATGGGACCTGCTGTCCTCTCGGATAGACATCCGCTTCTCTGAACGCAAAGATAAGCAGCGGGTTTAACAAGCCCAACCCAGAGTCTGACTTTTCCCCGTCTGGCTTCAGTTTTACAAAGATCTCTTCTGCTGTCTCCTACATCTGCTAGTGAGAAGCCCATGCAGGTGGATAAAACCTGGCTAACACACCAGGAGCACTCCAGATGTAGACAGGAGAATCTCTGCATCTACTGTGCCAGCCCTGAACACTTCCTCCACTCGTGTCCAGTATGTCCTCAGCGTCCAAGAACTCATTTACACCTAGAGTTCCTAGGAGGAGCGTCCCTAGGCAAGCGCAAGCTTCTCCACGCCTGCACCTTCCTGTTCTGCTCAGCTTTGGAACCAGTGATCTGGTTCACGCCTTGGCCTTCCTGGACGACTCTGCAGGAAATTGTGTGGATGCTCCTCTAGACTCCCGGCATCGTTTTCCTGTGGTTCGTTTGGAGAAGCCCCTGGTCATCTCATCTGTCAGTGGGCAGATCCTCTGTGACCCAGTCCAGTATCACACCCAACCACCATGCCTGCAAGTTGGTGCCTTGCATAAGGAGAGATTATCTTTTTATGTACTTCCGTGGTTACAGCAACACACACCTGTTCTCGACTGGCAGACAGGGGAGGTTCTGCGCTGGGGTCCTGAGTGCCAGTCTTGCTGCCTTGTGGCTCCCCGTTCGGTGTCCGCCCGGTCAATGAAGTCATGATGAAAAAACGCTACCCACTACCCCTGATCACGGAAATTTTTGATCGTTTACGTGGTGCCAAGGTTTTCACCAAGCTGGATATGCATATAACCTCATCCACATCCGTGAAGACGATGAGTGGAAGACAGCCTTCAATACCCGTGACGGTCACTTCGAATACATCACCCTTTGGACTGTGCAAAGCGCCTTCAGTATTTCAGGAATTTGTCAACAACCTACTCAGGGACTTGCTCAACACCTGTGTTGTAGTCTACCTGGACGATATCTTGGTGTTCTCTTCTGACCTGGAGTCTCATCAAGTCCATGTACGACAAGTTCTAAGGCACCTAAAGGCCAATCGTCTCTTGCCAAACTGGAAAAGTGCCAGTTCCATGAGAAAAGTCTTCCGTTTCTCAGATACATCATCTCCGATACGGGCCTACCGATGGATCCAACCAAGTTATCTGCAGTACTTCAGTGGCCTCACCCAGTTGGACTTAGTGCCATACAGAGATTCCTGAGTTTCTCCAATTACTACTAACTTGAATTAAATATTTCCTCTGTGGGTGCTGGAGCTGTTCTAACCCAGAAAGGGCCCAAAGGTCAAACTGTCACCTGTGGGTTTTTATCTAAAACCTTTTCCGCTGCCGAGAGGAATTACTCCACTGGAGATCGTGAACCTCTGGCTATTAAATCCTTAGAAGAATGGCGCTATCTTTTGGAAAGAGCTTGTCATCCAGTCTGTGTATATACAGACCACAAGAATCTCCTGTACCTCCAAACTGCTCAGCGCCTCAACCCATGGCTCCCTGGTCCTTCTTCTTTTCACGCTTCAATTTCCTGATCCACTTCCGTCCTGCTGAGAAGAATGTTAAGGCTGATGTCCTCGCTTGTGCCTCCGATGTTGTTGGGGAAGAATCCACTCTGTGGCATGTTATTCCTCCTGAGAGACTGATTCTTGCTGCTCCCGTGGATCTGCGGCAGTTCTCTCCTGGCAAAACTTATGTCTGACCTGCTCTACGGAAAAAGATATTGACTTGGGGACATTGCTCTCAAGTGGCTCTGTATCCTGGGGTAGCCCTCATTTCTTGTTACAATTTGTGGCCTGGTCAAAGATGTGCAGGATTTTGTGGGTTCCTGCACCTCCTGTGCTCGTAACAAAAACCTGGCGTTAAGCGCATTAATCTTGTGGCATATAAACTCCGCCTTCCTCCCAGTATATGCCTCCCGAACTCTTTCCATGTCTCTCTCTTGAAGCCTCTCATCTTGAACCGCTTCTCTCGGCAATCTCCTCCTCCTGCTCCTGAAGCTGACTCCACTGATGTCTTTGAGAGAGGGAAGAGGTTCTTCCTTGTTGACTGGAAGGGGTTCGGCCTGAGGAGAGATCGTGGGAGCCTGAGGACAATATCTTGGACTGTGGCCTCTTGCAAATAATTCTCCAAACCAAGAAGAGGGGAAGGCCAAAGGAGGGGAGGGTACTGACACGGTTGCTCCTGCGACCCACGGTCCCAGTCGCTCTACAGTCCCCGGCTCTCCTCTGCTCTGTCTCACCTATTCTTGCTCCTGGTCCATGTTCGGCAGCCCGGCGTGCTTGTCCCCGCCTCCTGTGGAGGTCCCCGCACCAGTGCTTGGGAATGCACCGCTGATTGGTGCTGGCCATTCCTGGATATGGATATATACAGGCCTGTTCCGGCATTCCCTGCCCAATCATTGTGCTATATGCCTCAGGGAAAGCTTGTTTTGTTGATTAGTGCCTGTTTGCTGATTTCCCCTGGTGCCCCGGTGTAAAAGATAGCGGGGACGTGAGGATGACCCCTAAAAAGGGCTATCCTCACGTCCTATACATGCACCTACCACTCGTTCTACCTCATATTGTGCCCAGCTCCACCCAACATTCTGTATTACTAGAAACCTCCTCATAATGTGCCCAGCTACCACTACACTTTGTTGCTGCTTAATAAAAAAAAAATATAAACACCAGGTCTTCCTGTTCCAAAGCAGCAGCTCTCCTCCTGCTGTGTGTAGCACTTAAGTCAGCAGGCAGAATGAAGTCATATTAGCGCACCTGTTGGCTGCCTGCACACAGCAGCAGAACAGAAGGTTGGTGATAGTGCCAACAGCTCACGGTTATCTGCATTATCACTTTATTCAACACTATCAGCATCTGGAGGATACAAGTCCCGCCAGATCAGATAGCAGGATGGAGTCCATAATCTGGGATTGTCCCACTCTAGGATGGTTGGGAGATAAATTCCAGCCATTAACATGTCATCGAACACCAAGGGTTAGTAGCATATACAGTTTGAGTCCAAACAAGTTCATAGAAATAGCTTACACTAGTTCAATAACCTTTGTACTGGGAGGTCAGGAGTAATGTGAATAACTACCAATATTGACCCCCTACAGCAGTGGTGGCGAACCTATGGCATGGGTGCCAGAGGTGGCACTCAGAGCCTTTTCTGTGGGCACTCAGGTCATTGTCCCAATTTCACCAAACAGGACCAAATCCACCAAATCTTCCTGCAGTCCCAAGCAACTTAACCGGTTAAGGACCGGGCCCTTTCCTGTTTTTTCATGTCCATTTTTCACTCCCCACCTTCAAAAATCTATAACTTTTTTATTTTTACACGTAAAGAGCTGTGTGACAGCTTGTTTTCTGCGTAACAAATTGCACTTCATAGTGATGGTATTAAATATTCCATGCCATGTACTCGGAAGCGGGAAAAAAATTCCAAATGCAATGAAAATGGTGAAAAAACGCATTTGCGCCATTTTCTTGTGGGCTTGGATATTACGTCTTTCACTGAGCGCCCCAAATGACATGTCTGCTTTATTCTTTGGGTCGGTACGATTAAGGGGATACCAAATTTGTATAGGTTTTATAATGTTCTCATACATTTACAAAAATTAAAACCTCCTGTACAAAAATAATTTTTTTGATTTTGCCAACTTCTGGCGCTAATAACTTTTTCATACTTTGGTGTACGGAGCTGTGCGTGGTGTCATTTTTTGCGACATTTGATATTATTTTCAATGATATCATTTTTAGGACTGTACAACCTTTTGATCACTTTTTATAGATTTTTTTAGATTTTTCAAAATGGCAAAAAAGTGCCATTTTTGACTTTGGGCACTATTTTCCGTTACGGGGTTAAACGCATTGAAAAACCGTTATCATATTTTGATAGATCGGGTCTTTTCGGACGCGTCAATACCTGATGTGTTTATGATTTTTACTGTTTATTTATATTTATGTCAGTTCTAGGGAAAGGGGGGTGATTTGAAATTTTAGTTTTTTTTATTATAATTTTTTTTTTTTAAACTTTTTTTTATTTTTATTTATACTATTTTTCAGACTCCCTAGGGTACTTTAACCCTAGGTTGTCTGATCGATCCTATCATATACTGCCATACTACAGTATGGCAGTATATGGGGATTTTCTTCCTCATTCATTACAATGTGCTATCAGCACATTGTAATGAAGGGGTTAAAACGAAATAGCCTCGGGTCTTCGGAAGACCCGAGGCTACCATGGAGACGGATCGCCGGCCCCCGATGACGTCACGGGGAGCGGCGATCCCAGGTAAGATGGCGGCGCCCATGCGCCGCTATCTGTTTGAGGCTGCCGGCAGCTTTGCCGGCAGCCCACGCTGTAAAAACACCCGCGATCGGTGCTAGTAACGATCGCGGATGTTACCGGTAAGCCTTTGCTGCAATATGCAGCAAAGACTTACCGGCTATGGAGAGGGCTCAGCCCGTGAGCCCTCTCCATGCAGCGCGACGCGACCGCCGCCGTGAATACACGGCGGGCGGTCGCGAACCGGTTAAAAGATACTGCTCTCAGAGCTATTTTAAAGTGACCTTTCATTGGCTGTTCGAACTGCGGGAAAAGTGAGAAGGTGTGGACAGAACTGCATTGTCTTTGGAGGTCATTCTGCTGGACCCACCATTCTTCCTGGAGAGAAGCTACAATGATGGTCTGAATTTTTTTGCCCACCTTCTTTCAACTCTATTGGTGGCCTTAGGAGAGCCAATACATTGAATGATGTTGAAAAACAGGTAGCAATAAGTTACTGCTTGAAATGCCATGTTGGCACGTAATGGTAAATAAGTGGATTTTTGTTGTAGTTTGGGCACTCGCTCTCTAAAAGGTTTGCCATCACTGCCCTACAGTGTAGGATCTGGAGAGAGCACTTTGCATTGAAAAGAGCATGCAAACTGCTTGCACGTGTATTTATTACATTAGGGAGGCAAACTGCACATGCCTATGTATTGTGCTTCAATTGCCTTTTGATACTGCAATGTTAGGTGATTCTGGACAATATAGAAATATAAAAAGGTGCACCAGCTGACACAGCTATTTCCCTGGGGCACTGAGAATCTCCCTATTCCCCTGATGCACTGAGAACCTCCCTATTACCCTGATGCAGTGAGAAGCTCCCTATTCCCCTGATGCATTGAGAAGCTCTCTATTTCCATGGTGCACTGAGAAGCTCCCTATTTCTCTGGTGTACTCTCTATTCCCCTGACGCACCGAGAAGCTTACTGGTCCTCTAATACACTGAGATTCCCCCTATTTCCATGGTGCACTGAGAAGCTTCCTATTTCCTTGTTGCACTGAGAATCTCCATATTCCCCTGATGCATTGAGAAGCTCCCTATTTCTCTGGTGCACTGAAAAGCTCCCAGTGCCACTGGAGCACTGAGAAATTAGCTATTCCCCTGGTGCACTGAGAAGCTTACTGGTCCTCTAATACACTGAGATGCCCCTATTCCCATGGTGCAATGAGAAGCTCCCTATTCCCCTGTTGCACTGAGAAGCCCCCCAATTCCTATAGTGCACTGAGAAGCTCCCTATTTCCCTAATTCACTGATAATCTATTGCCCTGATGCACTGAAAAGCTTACTATTCTCCTGATACACTGAGAAGCTAGATATTTCCCTTTTGAAATGAAAAGCTCTCTATCTCCCTGGTGTACCAAGAAGCTCCCTATTCCCCTGATGCACTGAGAAGATCCCTATCCCTCTGGAGCACTGAGAAACTCCCTATTCCCATGGTGCACTGAGAAGTCTCCTATTCCTCTAGTGAACTGAGCAGCTCCCGATATCCCTTGTGAAATGAAAAGCTTCCTATTCCCCTGATGCATTGAGAAGCTCCCTATTTCCATGGTGCACTGAGAAGCTCCCTATTTCTCTGGTGCACTGATAAGCTCCCTATTCCCCTGACACACTGAGAACCTGGTCCTCTAATACACTGAAATTCCCCCTATTCCCATGGTGCACTGAGAAGATCCCTATTTCCCTGTTGCACTGAGAATCTCCATATTCCCCTGATGCATTGAGAAGCTCCCTATTACCATGGTGCACTGAGAAGCTCCCTATTTCTCTGGTGCACTGAAAAGCTCCCAGTGCCACTGGAGCACTGAGAAATTAGCTATTCCCCTGGTGCACTGAGAAGCTTACTGGTCCTCTAATACACTGAGATGCCCCTATTCCCATGGTGCAATGAGAAGCTCCCTATTCCCCTGTTGCACTGAGAAGCCCCCCAATTCCTCTAGTGCACTGAGAAGCTCTCCAATTCCTCTAGTGCACTGAGAAGCTCCCTATTTCCCTGGTGCACTGATAATCTCTCTATTGCCCTGATGCACTGAAAAGCTCCCTATTCTCCTGATACACTGAGAAGCTAGATATTTCCCTTTTGAAATGAAAAGCTCTCTATCTCCCTGGTGTACCAAGAAGCTCCCTATTCCCCTGATGCACTGAGAAGATCCCTATCCCCCTGATGCACTGATAAGCTACCTATTCCTCTGGAGCATTGAGAAACTCCCTATTCCCATGGTGCACTGAGAAGCCCCCTATTCCTCTAGTCAACTGAGAAGCTCCCGATTTCCCTTGTGAAATGAAAAGCTTCCTATTTCCCTGGTGCACAGAGATGTTTCCTATTCTCCTGATGCACTGAGAAGCTCCCTATTACCCTAGTGCACTGAGAATTTCCCTTTTCCCCTGATGGACTAAGAAGTTCCTTGTTCCCTTGATGCATTGATGAGCTACGTATTTACCTTGTGAAATGAAAAGCTACCTATAGCCCTGGCGCACTGAGAAGCTCACTGTTCCCCTGGAGCACTGAGAAGCTCCCTATTACCTATTAGCAGACCGCAGGGGTAGTGGACCCACTGGACCACTGCGGGCGATGATGTAAGCTGACACCTCGGACCAGAACAAAGATGCGGCGGGGTTCGCAGGGAGAAGCTGGGTAATAAGGGATTCTGGGAAGTGCCAGCACCAATCAGCGGTGTGCTGGCCCTTTAAATCTTTGAGAATCGGGGACGTGTGTGTGGCCTCCGGAGCTGGAATGCGAACGGAGACAGATAAGCGACGCGGGCGCGAACAAAGAGGGGCACGGGTGAGCCCGCGATATGGGCCGCAGGAGCACCTGTGACGGTACCCACCACTTCGGCCTACCCCTCTTTTTGGGCTGGAGAAATCTCTGCAGGAGATCATGGTGCAGGATATTGTCTTCGGGCTCCCAAGATCTCTCCTCTGGCCCGAACCCCTTCCAGTCAACCAAAAAGAACCACTTACCTCTCACCATCTTCATATCTAGGATGTCTTTTACCTCAATGATGTTGGTGGAGTCAGCCTCAGGAGCAGGGGGAGGCACTTGCTGGGAGAAGCGATTCAGGATGACAGGCTTGAGTAGTGATACATGAAAGGAGTTTGGAATGCGCATGGTGGGAAGAAGGCGCTGCTTGTAGGTCACTGGAATGATGCGCCTCAGGACCCAGGAAACGAGTACCAAATTTGTAGTCAAGGATCTTTAGCTGGACATACCTGGAGGACAACCAGACTTTGTCATCTGGAGAGAAGATAGGAGGGGGCCTGCATTTCTTATCAGCCTGGAGCTTGGTTCTGCTCCAAAATGGACCTCAGATCCTGTACCAATTCTTCAACTGCAGGAATACCGAGGACACAGGTAGAGGAAGAGGAGGGCGTGGGTGCAGTCCAGAATTGATGAAGAATGGAGCAGAGCTGGCAGATGCTGGCAGTCATCTAGACGGGCAGAAACAAAATGGCGGAGATAGCCAGAGTCTTGTTAACTCTTTCCACTTGCCCATTAGACTGTAGGTGATAGGTGGAAGAAAAGTCCAATTTAACTTGAAGCTGCTTACACAGGGATTGCCAGAATCTAGAAACAAACTGAACCCCCGGTCATAAACGTGCTGAGGGAGTCCCTGGAGCCAGAAGATGTGATGGAAGAACAGGCTGGCAAGGCGTGGAGCATACGGTAAACCTGGCAGAGGAACATAATGGGACATTTTGGAAAACTGGTCGGTTACAACCTAGATGATGGTATTGCCAGAGGAAGGCGGAAGGATTGTGAAAAAGTCCATAGGGGACTGGGTATCGGGAACGGCTGAAGAAGACCAGCAGGTTTGAGATGATACGGCTTATTTCGGGCAAATGAAGCGCAGGAGCCCACAAAATACCGTACATCCTTGACCAGATCTGGCCACCAATAGAAACGGAAATAAGGGTGACAGAATTCCCCAGGGTGCTCAGCCACATGTGAGCAATGTTCCCAAGTTAGAATCCTCTTTCGTAGAGCAGGGTGGTCGTAGGTCTTGCCAGGAAGTAGCTGCCGAAGGTCCACTAGAGCCTAGGAGCCAGTTCTTTTCCAATGACATCCGAGGCACGAGATAGTGCGTCAGCCTTGATGTTCTTTTCAGCCGGACGGAAGAGGATAAGGAAATTGAAACAGTATAAGAAGAGTGACCAGCGAGCTTCTTGTGGATTGAGTCGCTGTCACAGGCGTCCCTGCGATCCTTGGTGGAGCCCTGTCTCCCCTGCTCACTCACCTCTCTGCATTCCTGCTTCCGTCCTGGCTGGCCAGTTCGTGCGTCTCTGCTCACTAGGGCGCACGCCATGGACCCCAAGGTGCCGCTTCCAAAACTGGCTGATCTTAGCACTGTTGTGATCCAGCAGTCCCAGCATATTGCTTTGCAAGGAGAACAGCTAGGACAAGCCACCACCATGCCGCAATAGTTGCTTGCCACTCAGCATCAGCGTCAGATTCCTGCGACTACTCCTGTGACTTCTCTTGCTTTTCTTCCTGCTGCTGAACCAAGGCTCAGACTGTCTATTCCCTACAAGTATGATGGGCCACAAGCTGTGCAGGAGCTTTATTACTCAGTGCTCCTTGCACATAGAACTCATGTCGTCTCAGTTTGTCACTGAGCGAACCAAGGTGGAATTCATCGTCAGCCTTCTTTCTGGGAAGGCCCTGGCCTGGGCTACCCCTCTTTGGGACAGAGACGATCTGGTCACGGCTATGCACACAGGTTTCCTGGCGGAATTCCAGGCTGTGTTTGAAGAACCTGCATGAGCCTCCTCAGCTGAGACTGGGATGCTGAACCTGCGCCAAGAGTACTTGTCTGTTGGAGAGTATGCAGTTCAGTTCCACACCCTGGAATGATGCGGCTCCATCAGTGACCTTTAAAAAGGTCAAGTTAAAGATGCATTGGCCGCTCGTGACCTGCTGTCTACTCTGAGTGGTCTCATCACACTAACCACTCGGATTAATGTGCGGTTTATGGAGCATGCCGAGGAGTTACGTCCCGAGCATCCCCAGGTCCGTCCTCAACGTCTACCTCAACATCCGGAAAACACAAGCACATAGGGTTCTGGGGAAAAGCGTCCCTAGGTGAGAACAAAGTTTCTCCATGCCTGAATATTCCCATCTTGCTCAGCTCTCAAACAGGTGCCCAGTACAGGATTTTGGGCTTCTTGGACTCAGGCTCTAAAGGGAACTTTGTGATGCCGTTTTGGTCTCCCAGCATCACCTCCCTGTGGTTCGCCTAGAGAAGTTTTTGGCCATCTCCTCTGTTGTTGGCAAAATCCTCTCTGACCCAGTCCAGTACCTCACCAAGCCTCTGTCCTTGCAGGTTGGTGTGCTGCACAAAGAGAGACTATCTTTTTATGTGCTACCAGGGTCCACATCCTTCATCCTGTTGGGTCTACCATGGTTGCAGCTCCACGCACCTGTTCTTAACTGGAAGAGGGGGGAGATCTTTTGTTGGGGTCCTGATTGCCAGTTTTGCTTTATGGAGATTCCTCATCCAGTGCCAGTCTTGGTTTCTTATGTGGCTCCCAAACCCCTGGAGGGTCTTAAAGCTTGCTATCAGGACTTTTTTGACATCTTCTCAAAGAAGCAGGCCGAGACTTTGCTGACCACTGTCCTGTGTATCTGCTGCTGGGTACGTCTCCTCCTCGGGGCCGGGTGTACTCACTCTCGGTGCCACAAACCGCAGCAATGTCGGACTACATCAAAGAGAACTTGCAGAAGGGGTTCATACATAAGTCCTCCTCTACGGCTGGTGCAGGCTTTTTCTTTGTGACCAAAAAGGACGGGTCACTCCATCCATGCATTGACTACTGCGGTCTTAACAAGGTCACAGTTAAGAACCAATATCCGTTGCTGTTGATCATGGAGCTGTTTCATCGTCTTTGTGGAGCCAAAAACTTCTCCAAACTGGATCTTCGAGGGGCCTACAACCTCATTCGTATCCATGAGGGAGATGATTGGAAGACCGCTTTTAATACCCGTGATGAACACTTCAAGTATCTGGTGATGCCGTTTGGACTCTTTAATGCACAAGCTGTCTCCCAGGAATTCGTTAATGACATCTTCAGAGACTTGCTTTATGCCTGTGTTATGGTCTATCTGGACAACATTCTGGTATTCTCTTCGGACCTTGAGTCCTACCAGTTCCATGTACAGCAAGTCCTCATTAATTTAAGGCCTTTACGACAAACTTGAGTAGTGCCGATTTCACCAGCGGAGTCTTTCATTTATCGACTATATCATCTCTGACAGAGATCTCCAGATGGATCCTCCTAAGTTGTCTGCTGTTCTTCAATGGCCTCATCTGGAAGGACTCCATGCAATAAAGAGGTTTCTGGCTTCGCATACTACTACCACCAGTTTATTCCGCATTTGACTCCCCCAGCACATCATCTCTGATTGGGGGGTTCAGTTTGTCTCTAAATTCTGGCAACCAACTTAAAGTGAAATTGGACTTTTCTTCCACCTATCATCCTTACTCTAATGGGCAGTGGAAATAGTTAATCAGACCCTGAAATGCTATGCCATCTTGTTTCTACGCTAATTTGTCTCTGCCCGTCAGGACGATTGGTTCACTTTGTTGCCATGTGGGCGGAGTTTTCTTACAACTCCTTAGATTCTGCATCCGTAGGTTCCGCTCCATTTTTTATCAATTATGGACTGCATCCAGGCCCTCCTCTTTCTCTTTTTGCATGGGACCGGAAGACCATATGGGAGCAGACTCGCCTTTCCTTGTTACAGGCTTCTGCCCCAACCAAGCTCTAGGCCTCCTCCTGTCTTCTCTCCAGGTGTCTGGTTGTCCTCCAGTTAAGTCCAGCTAAAGATCCCTGGCTACAAGCTTGGTCCTCATTTCCTGGATCCCTTTGTGGTGCTGAGTCGCATCAATCCGGTGTCCTACAAGTTGCGCCTTCCTCCCACCATGCACATCCCGAACTCCTTCCATGTCTCCCTGCTCAAGCCTGTCATCCTGAACCGCTTCTACTGGAAAGTACATCCTCCTGCTCCTGAGGCTGACTCCACCGACATTTATGAGGTAAAGGAGATACTTGACATGAAGATGGTGAGAGGTAAGCGGTTCTTCTTGGTTGATTGGAAGGGGTCCGGGCCAGAGGAGAGATCTTGGGAGACCATGATTTCCTGCAGAGATTCCTCCTGCTTGGAACTCCTTTTCCGGATTGTTCCTCCCTTTTGCGATTTACCTTGCTGAACTACTGCTCCCAGATTGGTCACCTGACTTTTGCAAGTCTGCTTACCTGCTCCCAGCTTGCACGCTGCACCTCCTGTGTCCACCCTGCTATTGGATTCCAGCAATATATCACCAGAATCGTGACAGCTTGGGTCCCCAGGGCGTGTGCACAGGCTTCACAAGATTTAAAGGGCCAGCACGTCATTAATTGGCACAGGCCTTACCTAGAATTCTATTTAACCCAGCCTCTTCCGACACACCCTGCCAGATCTTTGTGCCTCAGAGCCTTAGAGAAAGCTTGTTCTTGATGCCCTGTGCGATTGTTCAGATTTCCCGTTGTGACCTCGATTCCGTTCCTGACCTCGCTTTCATTCTGCCTGTCCTGACCTTCCACTATGTCTCTTACTCTGATCCTGTGCTGCCTGTCTCAACCACACTTTTGCCTCACGATTCTGTACTTCCCTTGGCCGCCACCACAGGCAAAGTCGCACCTGTGGAACGACCTGGTGGTACCATGCCGCAGCAAGTCCAACCGGCTTTGCGGCGGGCTTTGGTGAAGACCGGGTGCCGCTTAGACTCTGTTCCCAGGTGTTGGCTTACGTCATAATCCGCGGTGGTCCAGTGGATCCACTACCAATGATCCTGACAAGCTGACACAAGAGAGGAGAGTGGTTACAGATACGGTTATAGGCACCACGAAGGTCCAGTTTAGAGAAGACCTTGGCTCCAAGTAGGCAGTCAAATAGTTCAGTAATCAACTGTAGTGAATAGCGGTTCTTAATGGTAACTTTGTTAAGACCATGATAGTGTATACAAGGACAGAGTGACCCATCATTTTTGGTCACAAAGGAAAAGCCTGCACTGGACAGGGAAAAAGATTTATGTATGAATTTACGTATGAATCCCCTCTGCAGGTTCTCTCTGATGTAGGCAGACATTGCTGCGGTTTGGCCGTGTGGAGGAGATGTGCCCGGCAGCAGTTCAATAAGGCAAACTTAGGGGCGGTGCGTTGGCAAAGTTTCTGCTTGCCTCTTTGAAAAGACATCTGTAAAGTTTTGATAGGAAGCTGGAAGACGTTTCAGAGGCTTGGAGACCGCAGAAGAGACAACGCACCATACAGTGAGACTGGCAATCTGGTCCCAATTGAAGATTCTCCCCCATCTTCCAGTTAAGTACTGGTGCGTGGAGCTGCAACCATGGAAGACCCAACAGGAGGGAAGACGTGGACCGAGGTAGCGCATAGAAAGACAGTCTTTCTTTATGTAGTGCTCAACTTAGAGGAAGAAAGGCTCAGTGCAGTAGAAGACCGGATCGGAGAGGATTTGGCCACAGACAGAGGAGATGACCAGGGGCTTCTCGAGGCGGACCACAGGAAAATGATGCTGGGAGACCAGAGCAGCATTGACGAAGTTTCCTGCTGAAACACAGTTTAAGAAGGCAGAAACCTGAAACTGGATACCAGTGCCAGAGCTGAGCAGAGCTGTTCACACGAAGTGTCTGGCAGGGGTGGAGATGGAAATGGGTGAACACTACTCACCCCTCCCACCATTACATTGAGATGTGACATCACAGCTCGGTCATGGTGTGGTGAGATACGGTGTGCTCACGACACTGTGGCTATGCATATGCTAGTCAATGGCTGCCATGAGCAGTTTGTGTGGCCACCAAAACAGATGTTTGCATGAGTTACCCATTTAAAAAGTACATCTGTCCACTTAGTGGATAGCTCAGATTTATAGCACTGTCCCTCCGTTCCAAACCGTTGGGAGATTGTCCCTCGTTGGCCCAACCCAACCTGCTCCTGGCCAACACACACTAAGCTGCAGAGCAGTGAACCAGGAGGCAAAATTAGCAGCTTCTGCTACCTCCCATAGAGCGGTGTCTTTAGTACGGCCTCCCCTATGCTGACCCCACCGCCCAGACTGTGCCTGTGATGAGAGGAGACAGTCATCACAGGGGGCACAGAACCTAGGTTTTAGCTGCTATGGAGCTGGGAAATCCAGTCTGGAATTTTGCATGTGCAGCAAGAAACTTCCATGAACAACATTCTCTGCAGGTCCTGCTCTGTTTAGCTGTCGGTCACAACGAGGAGGAAGAGAAATCTGAGGGCTGCCTATCCAGGAAGTAAGCCTTTTGTCTCCTTCCTTAAAACACTGGCAGCCTCTGCTCATGAACTGAGGGCTCTACTGTAGGCATGAGTATAGATCAGTAAATTACTGAAAAGTGAACAACTGCCACTTGAATCACAGAATGTAAAAAGTTAGTGTATATTGAAACGCATGTACAGTGTTTATATGGGAATAAATGTGTGTAAGCAAGAGTGTACATTATGGCCTACAACTAATGATGTATGTATAGAGCTTACAGGGTGAGCCCTCATCATACAAACGTGGGGTTTGCTGCCTATAGCACCGATTGTGGGTGTTAACCCTTTAATTGCCGGCAGCAGAGCCACCGGCTGCTCTGAAAATCCTGCAGCGTGTGGGAGCTGCCATCTTCTTGTATGCAATCGTCACTCCCCATGACATCACTGTGGAGCTGAGATCGGTTGCCATGACAGCCTCATGTAAGAATAGAGGATGAATGGTTCCTGCAGACTCATTACAATGTGCCAGTGGCACATTGTAAAGAGTCCTGTGTAAAAACGCCATATACTGCCGTAGAGTATTATTGTAGTATAAGGCAGGAACGATCAGACTTGTCTAGGGTTAAAATAGCCTAGAGGGTTTAAAAAAATAGTAAAAAATAAATAAATAAAAAGTTAAAATAAAATTAAAAGTAAAAATAATTTTAAAAAAAGAAAAATTCAAATCACCCTCCTTTCTGTAGGAATTGCCGCATCCCGTAAAAATGGTTATGCCCGGTGGTGAACCCCATAAATAGCACCCAAATGTCCTAATTGCCACTTTTACACCATTTTACATCACATAGAAAATGTAATAAAAGTGATGAAAAGGTTGCTCGGTCCTCAAAATGGTAGCAATGAAAACGTCAGCTTATCTTTCCATACACCAAAGTATAAAAGAGTTATTAGCGTCACAAGATGGCGAAACACATTATATAAATTTTTTAAAATGTATTAAAACATCATTTGGAGCGCACAGTTAAAGCCGTAAAAGTGGAGCCCACAAGTGCCGCAAATGTGGGGGTTTTTTTTCGCCAATTTCACCACATTTGTGATTTTTTCCTGCTTTCCAGTACACATCATGGATTAATAGATATCATCACAGAGAAATACAATTTGTTACACAGAAAATAAGCCCTCTCTGTACACAGAATAATGAAAACGTTATAGATTTTTAATGGTGGGGAGTGAAAATTGAACGAAAAACAGCTGTGATGCAAGGGGTTAATGTCCACAGTGTGCCAAATTATTAGATACCAATGCGAATCGGCACCGGAATGCCCCTTCAGATGCAGAATTTTATTTCACAGCGGACAAAGTGCAGTTGCGACACAATACTAGTGGAAACACTTCATAAACATATGTGCACATTTATGTTCAAAACACAGGAGTGCAGTCAATTTAACCCCTTAACGCTCTGTATGAAGAGGGTTCACGGGCTGAGTCCTCTTCATACAAAGGTGGGGTTTTTTGCATTTTGCAGAAAACCCCCACCGCTAATAACCTCTCCGTTGCCGCCGGCAAAGTCGCCGGCAGCATCTAAAAGACGGCGGCGCGCGGGGTTGGCGATCGGTTGCCATGGTAGCCTCGGGTCTTCGTTTGACCCGAGGGTACATGGCTTCTGCACCTTTTTACATAACATAAAAAATGAAATAAAAAATGATCAAAATGTCGCACAGACCTCAAAATGTAGCAATGAAAACGTCGCCTCTTTCGCAAAAAATGACCCCTCACACATCTCCGTGCGCCAAAGTATGAAAAAGTTATTAGGGTCAGAAGATGGCAACATTTTTTTTTTCTTTTTTGTACACATTCGTTTAATTTTTGAAAATGTATTAAAACACAATAAAACCTATATAAATTTGGTATCACCGCGATCGCACCGAACCAAAGAATAAAGTAGGCGTGTTATTTGGAGCGAAGAGTGAAAGTCGTAAAAACTGAGCCCACAAGAACGTGACGCACGTGCGTTTTTTTTTCAATTTTTCCACATTTGGAATTTTTTTCAGCTTCGCAGTACACGGCATGAAAAAAGTTGAAAAAGTTATGGATTTTTGAAGTTGGAGAGCGAGAAATCTGCGTATTTTGCAAAACTCTTTTTTTCTGTTAACCTCTTGGCGCTCAGCGTCCGATATACATATAACATATAACACTATAAAGGGTCTAAATCATAACCCAAACCCGTAGAATAAAAGTAAATAATTATTGAACCTGCATGATGAACGCCGTTAAAAAAAACTTATAAAAACCCGCCAAAAATTATGATTTTTACCTATTGAATCCTACAAAAAAATGCAATAAAAAGTGATCAAAAAAACATATGTACTCCAGAATGATACTGTTGCAAAGTACATGTCCCGCAAAAGAAATTCATCAACCAGCTCCATAGCCAAAAAAGTTAAAATGTTATGCCACTTGTAAGACGGCCATGCAAAAATAATAGATTTTTACCCACATTAGGGTTTATTTGGTAAATATTGACCCATAGAATAACGATAACATGACTATTAGGTTATACGGTGAACACCAAAAAAAAAAGTAAAAAATCCAGTACAGAATGGTGAGCACACAGTGGGGCTTTACTAAGGGTCCCGCGGCCGCATTTTCGTCGACTTTCACAACTTTTTAGGGATCGCGCCGGGGATTGTGTCACAGGCAAACGGATTTTGGTGCATCGGCGCCGGCTTTCACGCGACAGAAATGGGGGGGATGGACTGTCAGACGAACCGATGGATTCGGACTGAGCGCGGGATTAAACATTTAAATTTGTGTCACATCCAATGTACTTACATGGATCAGGAAGAAGATGGTGAAATCTGGCGGACCTGAGTGGGGAAGCGACACAAGCAGAAACTCTGTGAGTTGTCTATACAAGCAGGAAATCGGGTGCACAATGTTTTTGAATCGCAGCAGATGTGCATTCCAGCGGACATTCCGGATCAGGAATCGCGCAGGGAACGGGTAAGTTAATGTGCTCCAGTGTCTCACCACGACCGAGCTAAAATGCGATGTCTTATTATGAAGGTAGGAGAGGTGAGGAATGCTCACCCCTTTCCACCTCCATCACCCTAAAAACTTTCCCTGGTCATGTGAACAAGATTTTTAAAGCATGTTTATATAAAAGCAGAATTCAATGTTAGGTTGTGTTCACACATTGCATTTACATTGCATTAACACAATGTTGCTTATTTACTAAGGGTCCTGCAGATTGCACATCGGCTTTTAGAAATTTTCAGGATTTGCACCACTGTGACGGGTATTTAGAAGGTGATTGTGTCACACGTGGTCCGATTTTGCCGCAATCGACTTTTATGGGATGGATTCTGACTGAGCCCAGAATTTAACCTTAAAATTTTGTCGCAAGACAATGCACTTACATACACGGGGAAGAAGGTGAACTCTGGCGGACCTGAGCGGGGAAGTGACACATGCAGGATGTTAAGGGAACCTATAAAGGTAGAACGGGTGGTAGGTGGATGTATGGGATGTGAGGACAGCCCTTTTTAGAGCTAATCCTCACGTCCCCGCTAACTTTTTAAAATCTTTAATACCCTAATATGTAAATTTTCTAAAGCTGCTACTGGGGCGTGGAGTAGCTGGACATGAGGCTACGCATTGCGGCTACTCCACGTCCCAGTAGCCTCTTTTCTCCTAACACCCTGACACCCTCTCCAGCTTCGAGGGCGCGAAGATGTCATGGTAGGAGGAGAAAAGAGGCTACTTTAGAAAATTTACATATGAGGGTATTAAAGATTTTAAAAAGATTGCAGGGACGTAAGGATTAGCTCTAAAAAGGGCTACCCTCACATCCCGTACATCCACCAACCACACAATCTACCTTTATAGGTGGAATCGTGGGTGGTAGGTTCCCTTTAAAGATGACCATAACATGTTAAGACCATCTCCTTAACATTTCCACCTTTTTATATCTTGCATGGCCTGTAACTCTGTCCTAAGTGACCTCCTCAAACTCCAGGTACCTACAGGTAGGCAAATCCTTGTTAACTCTTCACCAGATCGACTGGAGGCCAGTCACTCAGGGGTTACAGGCGTGCATACTCAAATTAAATAATTGTGTTTCCATAGTTTATGGGTTTTTTGTCAGGCTGGTTCCCCAGAAAGGCAGTGCCGCTGTCTTCGTCTCGTTCTGTATGGCCTCTTATTGCTCGAACAGCCATCTGGTTCGTGGTGGACTTGATAAGAGGTAAAACGCAACAAGCAACAAGAGACAAGAACAGAATTACGACCCCCAGTATCACCCCCACTTGAGTCAGGAAACCCTTCCTATCCCCCCGCCATGAAGTGAAGAATGAAGTGTCCACCAGTTTCTTAGAAAGTCTCTCAATCTTATCGAGGGCGTGAGTGATGGATCCATCGGGGGAGGTGTTGTTGGGGATGAACGGGCAACAGGCCGCACCCATCATCTTGAAGACTCCTCCCTTCTTGGCTAAAATCATGATGGAGGTTGCATGCAACTGCTCAGCAACACCTTTAAAAGCATTTGTGGTATAATTTACAAATCTCTGTTGGTTATAATAGATATAGTTAATCCAATCAACATTTTTACCTTCAATAATTTTTATTAAAGTTTTCATTTTACAAACAAACAGTACAAGAAGGAAAACATTATTATGACATTATTTGTGGAAACAGAGTTGTACGTACTATATTCTGAAGAGCGTTCTGAGTTATAAGGCTTTAGATGCGTCCTGATAATCAAGTTCGAAGAAGCTCGGATAGTACGAGCTATATAGGTAAGACATTATGGCATACATTTGGCCCTTACCGAATAGAGAGCGGCAGGAAGGAACATAAGAGTGCCGTTTAGTCTCTCAACCTTACCACTAGCTTGGGGGTGGTAATGGGCTTGTAGGGCCTGTTCTACACCCAGGAGGGACAGAGTCTCAGTCATTACCGGACCAGAGAAGTGGGTTCCACGATCGCCTTGGTCGTGGGAAAAGCTACTGGCCACCCTGAAAAGAGATCAATGCACACATGCATGTACTCATACGTGCCACTTTTTGGTAGCTGGATAAAATCCATCTGCAGTCTCTCGAAGGGATACAGTGGCTTGGCTATCATCTTCTGTGGGGTCTTTACCACCTTACCCGGGTTATGGCGGGCGCAGAGTATGCAGGCTTCCACTAGTCTAGTGACGGGTAGTAATGCCCGGGGCGAACCAGTGTTTGTTTATGAGTGCTAGCATGGCCATTTTGGATGTGTGTGTGTGTCCATGGGCTATTTGACTTACCGCTGGGTACAGTGTTCTAGGCAGGCACACTCTCTCTCCCAGCATCCAGGTCCCATCAGCTTACATCTGGGCTCCAGCTTTCCTACACACTCCCTTTTCTTTGGGACACTTGAGCCACCAGGGACAGGAATACCTGCAGATCAAACTTTTCGGGCTCAGTACTTACTGTTGAGATGACTGGACAGTCTCTGTGTACCATCCGTGCAGCCGCCTTGGCTGCCCTGTCGGCCACGTCATTGCCTTTTGCTTGTGGGGTTGCCCATTTAGTGTGTGCTTTTACTTTTATTATCCTTAACTTTTGTGGAAGTAAGAGAGCATCCATGAGCTCTTTAATCAGTTGGTCATTCTTTATGGGGGTCCCTGCAGAGGTGAGGAAGTCTCTGGCCTGCCACATAGGGTCATAGTCATAACAGGACCAAAAGGAATATCTACTGTCTGCGTAGATATTGCCCTCTTACCTTTGCAAGCTCTAAAGCTTTCTTGAGTGCCATCAGCTCACCCTCCTGCGCTGACCTGTGCGGGGGTAGTGGTTCTGCTTTTACTATCTCATGAGTGCCACTGCATATCCAGTGTAGAACCGTACATCTTCTCCCACTGACCTGGAGCCATCTACAAAAAACTCAATATCTGAGTTAAGCAGTTCTTTGTTGGTGACATGAGCAAAACCAGATGTCTCCTGTTGGATAAGGGACAAACGGTCATGCTTATGCTCAAGTTCAAAAAGTTACTCATCTGGGAGGCTGTGCAAAAACAGAGAGTCTGGTGGGAGGGACCCGGACGCTCCCTCCCCTCCCCCCATTCTGAATCATGTATGGCTGGCAACAAGGTGGCAGGATTCAGAGCTGTGCACCTTTTCAATGTGACATTCTGGGACATCTGGAGTGCACACTGGAGTTTAAGTTGTCTGGCCATGTTCAGCAGCAACTACTATTGGGTGTCTTGACCCAGGAAACCTAACACTATTTGGTAATTTCACACAAAGGAGTCTAATACTATTGGCTGTATGCAAATACGGAAACCACCCAGGTGTTCACCTGGATACCTTCCCCTAGGTGAACACCCAGTGTTTTCTACCTTATTTTGTTTGAGTAGGAACCCCACCCAAAGTTTAGTTTTCATTAGACAAAGTTATGTGATATGAATGCTGAGTCCTTAACCCCTTAAGGACGCAGCCATTTTGTAGCTTAAGGATCAGCCCGATTTTTTTGGATTCTGACATGCGTCGCTTTATAAGGTATAACTTTTGAACACTGTTACTTATCTAAACGATTCTGAGATTGTTTTTTCCCCACATATTGTACTTCACTTTAGTGGTAAATTTTAGCTGATAAATTTGCCATTTTCGAAATTCGAAATCATTGCATTTTCAGGCAGATAGACTTATCACCTAAATAAATTTCTCAATAACATTTCCCATTTGTCTACTTTACATTTTCATAATTTTTGAAATGTCTGGAAAATTTATTTTGACGTCAAGCGGCTTACAAATCGAATATCACTTTTCCGGATTTTCAGAATTGACTATTTTAGGGATAAATACAGGTTTGAATGAAATGTTACATATTTAACATCAAAACCCCCTATATAACCAACCCATTTTCAATTGTGCATCCCTCAAGCTATCAGAAACAGCTTTTACGAAGACTGTTAACCCCTTGAGATCTTCATAGTAATTTAATCAAAATGGACGTGAAATTTAGAATGGTCAAATTGTGCCCTTTAAACGTTCATTTAGCCCTAAAATTTACACATTTCCAAAGGATAAAAAGAGAAAACCCACCATACAATTTGTTCTATAATTTCTCCCGAGTGCAGAGACCCCCCACATGTGGCTGTGAATTGTTTTATGGGCGCACAGCGTGGCGCAGAAGGGAAGGAGCGCCCTGCAGCTGCCAGAATTTTAGCTTCCTCATTGGCCCATTTGTAGGCTATAAAATTTTCGCTTTTGCGTTATTGCGGCAATGTGATGGCATTTTTTTTTTGCGGGATGAGCTGCTTTTTCCAGTGTTAGCATTTTGGGGTTGGTATCCCCTATTGTTGAAAGGTTAGGAACTTTTTTTTGAGGTCAGGAGTAGAAAAGCATCAATTCTGTACTGGGTTTTTGACTTTTTTTTTTGGTGTTCACCGTTTAGCCTAATAATTATGTTATCTTTATTTTACGGGTCGATACGATTACAGGAATACCATACATTAATATTTTTTCTTACGTTTAACTAAATTTGTCAAATAAAACCCTAATGTGGGGCAAAGTCTATCATTTTTGTATTGCCGTCTTCCAAGTGGCATAACATTGTTACTTTTTTGGCTATGGAGCTGGTTGATGGCTTGTTTTTTGTGGGACATATTGTACTTTGCACCAATATCATTCTGGACTACATATATTTTTTTGATCACTTTTTATAGCATTTTTTGTGAGATTGAATAGGTAAAAATCATAATTTTTGAGAGTTTATAACAGTTTTTTTTACGGCCTTTATCGTGCGGGTTCAATAATTATTTACCGTTATTCAACGGGTCGTTACGCACCTGATGATACTATATATGTGGGGTTTGTGTTATGATTTAGACATTTTTTTGCGTTATATGTCTCTTTATATGTTTTGGGGCTTTTGGGCATTTTTATTGATTTCTTTCTTTATTTTTTATTGAATAACTTTTTTTTTTACTTTTTCACTTTTTCTAGCATGGGACATGAACAAGCAATCATCTGATTGCTTGTTCATGATAATACTCTGCAATACTCATGTATTGCAGGGTATTAGCAGTGTCAGCCTATGCATATGCATAGGCTGGCACTGTGCCAGTAAGATGACGTCATAGACGCCATCTTACCGACAGTTCTTGCAGGCAACACTGGGGTCCAGATCGGACCCCAGTGATGCCACAGCAACGATCGGCGTCCCCAGAAAATGATTTGAGGGGGGCGCGATCATGGGGGAAAAAAACGCCAGAGGCATGTAAGATGCTGCACTGACCGCAGCATTTAACAGGTTAAGCACCCGCGATCGGAGCCCACTCCGATTGTGGGTGATACACTCCATGTTTTCCGTTGCTGGTTCGGACGCTGAGCGCTAAGTCACTGAGCTCAGCGTCCGATATATCGGACGCAGAGCGGAAAGGGGTTAAAAAGAAAGTACGCAACATGGTGTCCAAGACCAGCGCAATCACTTTAACAAGGATATCCTGTGCACGATCTTAGCATTATCGTTGGACAACACACAGCGTTGATCGTAAGTAGATGTGCTCCAATGTGTTAATGTGAACACAATGTTTATACCGCATTTACTTAATCGCTATGTGAACGCAATATTAGCCTGCATTCACAAACTTTTCATTTACATCACGTATACATTGGGGCTTATTTACTAAGGGTCGCGGACCTCACTTTCATCGGATTTTCCGACTTTTATGGGTTCTGACGTATCACTATAAGTATAACTTTGGAATACTTTAACACATCCTGGATGTCCTTAAAGGAAATCAACCACATGGATTAGCGGTTTTAAACCAAGCATGCTTACACACTGGTGTGAGCCCCAGGACCCAGGATTTTTCATGAAAAGTGTCTTTTAAAAATACGCAAATGATCCTTAGAGACTCCTATGTACATCACAGAAGCCTCTCCTGGCTCTGTTGGCCGCTAATTATTAACACCTCCTTCAGATTCATGCCTGCCTCCTCCTTCTTTTCTCCTGCCATAGAGCCAGTGACAGGAGATGGTGCCAGAAGGGGCTTCTGTGATGTACACAGGAGCCCCTGTGGCTCATTTTATTATTTTTAAAAGTCCCTTTTCACTAAAAATAAACCATTAACATCTTAATAAAAAACAAATCCTATTTCAGGGGGCACACATCTGTGTGTAAGTATGCTTGGGTTAAAATCATTAAATTCATGTGGTTGATTTCCACATAAATGGAGTTCTGGTACAAATGCTCAACCAACACCTCATAACCAACAACACTCATGGCGATTGCACGCTGTTAGAGCTCTGCTCCCCTCCGGCCCTTTACAGCAGACATCAGCGATGCCCTAGTTATCCCCCCTTTACCGCAGGACTTCTGGTCAGGGCCAATTCTAGACAAAGTGGGGCTCTGGGCAAAACTAAAGATGGGGCCCCAAAATAAAACTATTTTATGACCAGTCACAGCCAGTAAGAGGGTCCCTTTAGTATGGTAAAAAAAACTGTAATATGGGTGAATTTTATAGGAGATAGATGATGGGGAGATGATGGGCAGCACCAGTGGTTAGCACTACCGCCTTGCAGCGCTGGTCAACATCTGCATAGAGTTTATACACTCACCGGCCACTTTATTAGGTACACCATGCTAGTAACGGGTTGGACCCCCTTTTGCCTTCAGAACTGCCTCAATTCTTCGTGGCATAAATTCAACAAGGTGCTGGAAGCATTCCTCAGAGATTTTGGCATCACACAGTTGCCGCAGATTTGTCGGCTACACATCCATGATGCGAATCTCCCGTTCCACCACATCCCAAAGATGCTCTATTGGATTGAGATCTGGTGACTGTGGAGGCCATTTCAGTACAGTGAACTCATTGTCATGTTCAAGAAACCAGTCTGATATGATTCCAGCTTTATGACATGGCGCATTATCCTGCTGAAAGTAGCCATCAGATGTTGGGTACATTGTGGTCATAAAGGGATGGACATGATCAGCAACAATACTCAGGTAGGCTGCGGCGTTGCAACGATGCTCAATTGGTACCAAGGGGCCCAAAGAGTGCCAAGAAAATATTCCCCACACCATGACACCACCACCAGCAGCCTGAACCGTTGATACAAGGCAGGATGGATCCATGCTTTCATGTTGTTGACGCCAAATTCTGACCCTACCATCCGAATGTCGCAGCAGAAATCGAGATTCATCAGACCAGGCAACGTTTTTCCAATCTTCTACTGTCCAATTTCGATGAGCTTGTGCAAATTGTAGCCTCAGTTTCCTGTTCTTAGCTGAAAGGAGTGGCACCCGGTGTGGTCTTCTGCTGCTGTAGCCCATCTGCCTCAAAGTTCAACATACTGTGCATTCAGAGATGCTCTTCTGCCTACCTTGGTTGTAACGGGTGGCGATTTGAGTCACTGTTGCCTTTCTATCAGCTCGAACCAGTCTGCCCATTCTCCTCTGACCTCTGACATCAACAAGGCATTTCCGCCCACAGAACTGCCGCTCACTGGATGTTTTTTCTTTTTCGGACCATTCTCTGTAAACCCTAGAGATGGTTGTGCGTGAAAATCCCAGTAGATCAGCAGTTTCTGAAATACTCAGACCAGCCCTTCTGGCACCAACAATCATGCCACGTTCAAAGGCCCTCAAATCCCCTTTCTTCCCCATACTGATGCTCGGTTTGAACTGCAGGAGATTGTCTTGACCATGTCTACATGCCTAAATGCACTGAGTTGCCGCCATGTGATTGGCTGATTAGAAATTAAGTGTTAACGAGCAGTTGGACAGGTGTACCTAATAAAGTGGCCGGTGAGTGTATGTTCTCTCTGTGTTTGCGTGGGTTTCCTGCGGGTCCTCCGGTTTCCTCCCACACTCCAAAAAATGACTGGTAGATTAAATAGATTGTGAGCCCCATTGGGGACAGGGACTGATCTGGCAAGCACAGTGCAGAGCTGCGTAATCTGTGTGCGCTTTATAAATAAAGAATTATTCATTATGATTATTATGATAGAAGATAAATATGAAAGATGATAGAGATTTATAGATACAGAAGTATTAAGTAGATGATATATACAGTAGATAGATATGAGAGATAAATACAGTAGATGAGAAATAGAAGATTTATTGAAAAATAGATAGAGAAAAAGCAAGATATATAAATGGTCAGATTATATATTCGATAGATAACTAGACACATAGATATATAGACAGGAGATAGATGATAAGCATCTTCACCTGGGAATTCAACCAGAGCAATTTTTACAATTTTGAGGTTTAAAAATAAAATTGAAATTACAGCAAAAAGAATTAAAGTAAACCGTAAAGTAAACCGTATATTTTCTGAAAGCAGACACTTGCCCCATTTCCAAAATTGCATTAAAGAGTTTATAGACATAGGCACCTTCATGCAATGTTGATTCAAACTGAAACATTTTATAAAAAATACTTAAAATTTGACTTTGATGGCAAAAAATGTGCTCCAAACAGAAAATATTTACCTTCACATCTCCTAAATGTAGTAGATGGACATGTGTACAGTTCACAAATGCCTCATATTTACATGTTCCCATGAATAAATCATCATAATATCACTAAAACCGAAATAACTAAATATCTGCTTTTCAGCTAGAAATTTTAAGACAGTCAAGACCTGAAAAATATATCAATAAAACAGAATAAAAAGTAATGACTCCAAAAAACTTATATAATTTTGAATGCAGACAACCAGGCGATGCATTTGGCAATTAACATTCAAAATTTTCTCTAAAATGTGTACAAATCCAGAATTCTTATATAAAGAAAACATACTTTCCTGAAACTGTAAGATGTGAGGAGATCATACAGACCCCACATGTGTATATTCACCAAAATATGCAGCAAAGGGAACACTAAGTCCACAGGGGACACCAAACAATTTTTGCAAAAAATTGCACTGAGCTTCACACAGATCTATCATTGTGTGCACCCTTACACAATGGTAGCCCAATTAAATAACTTTACATCCATAAACCCCTAATGAGATAACAAAAGTCCCGTTTAGACGTGCGCCAATGTATTAGCTGAACAATAACGGAACCCTCCTCGCTTCATAAGAATTTGAGTGAGAACCTCATAACATAGGTGTAAATAATGGAGGATGGTGTGAAATAAAAACTTTATTCCAGAACATGTGGGTGTTTTTGGTGTTACATATGGACATGTTCTGGGTCGCGGTGTTAATATGTCGGCACATTAGGTGAAGAGGATTGAATGATCATCGTATCAGTCAATTTTCTAAAAAAAAAAAAAACTATAATGAAATAAAAGGCAATAAGAGAGAAAGTGTGTTCTTAGATAGTTCTGGATAGGAGAGGGTTAAAAACATAAACATTAGTTGATTTTATTCCTTATCAGAATGTAGTAACATGTAAAGGGAATATTTCCATTATCTGTGAGGTGCAGCAGCTCCTGTGTGCAGCAAATTCTCCCTGTACTGTAGACTGATGGCTAAGAATCTGGAGGGGGCACACTTCAGGGGGCTGTATCTTTGGCTCTGTGACACATATAACCTCACTTCTTTTTTCCTATGAAAGAAGAGAGTCTTCTCTTTTATATGTATCTAAATGTGTGTTTCTAAGTGTCAGGAAAACAGAGCTATTAACTGTTAAACTGCCGTCGGGAGTAATTTTTCTATATAAAAATGGCACTTGATATTCTCACTTTAAACCTGAATATCTCTGGATCCCTGGCACCTAGAAACAAAATTCAAGATTCATTTGAAAGAAGAGATTCTCTCTTTCAGGGGCAATTGCCCACTTTGCCTACCCATAGCGCCGGCCCTGCTTCTGGTGGCATCATTTTAAGGACGGTGGTTGTCGCAGGCGTCATCAAGGCCACAGGATTTCAGCTTCAAACGCAGTGCCTGATATAAGCACCCGGTCACGCCAGTCACACATGCGCTCTTTCACCATTAGGCACCTGCCGCCATGTGGGGCCCATGCTCTCCTCGACTACCAGAGTATCGTATGACTGGTACCAGTGTTTCTTCTGTTTTACAAGATCCCAAGACACTCCAGATATTTTTGCAGCCTATCCAGCCTTCACTGCCTCATCTGTTTAGCAGGCTATGGCCCAATTTGTTTTTAGCCATTCTGGCCAGAATGCTAAGATGGACCCTCACCATACACAAGAGAGGGGTCAGGCCCCCTATACTTTGGTGACAGGGTCCTACTAGCTTCTTTTTCTCAGCTGTTACAGAGAAAAATTGCTAAAGCCTGCCTACAGATCACCACTGATCTTAAAAGTGACTTTCATTGTATTGGTACAAGAATTGAGGCTAATGTCAACCACGTAAAAAAAAGACAGTTGCAAAAGTGAATCAAAATGGTGATTGTATTGTCAGAATCTACACTCAGTTGGAAGAAGCACAGCTTAAGAAGGTGTAATTTCTGCCTCAGGGGAGTCCCAGAGTCGTTCACTGATGTAGACAAGCTGCTTAAATTGCTTTTACCTGGGCTCCCCATGGATATAGTGGGGATATCACTATTAATCAGTGAAAGAGAAAGTAATGCAAGCTGTCTACTTTACTGACCCTCTACAATTATATAATACTGACAAACCACTTCTGTAAGCCTTAAAGAAATGGAATCTCAAATACAGATGGGCTTTCCACTTTCATCCGATATTCACCTTCCAAAATCGCCCATAAAGATTCTCCTCCTTTCCAGATGGAGAAGCTTTCCTTAAAAAGCTGGAACTGCTCCCCACTGAATGTCCTGGTCTCCTATACGTTCTGCTACTCCACCTGCTATCCCTGGACTATCACTCCAACTTCTATGGAGAACGGCCATGAAGAAGCATAAATTATGCCTGATTGGCCTTGAGTTCTGGAGATATAGCCCAATTTTTGCCACTTCACCAATATGCAACCTCTCTGTTGATCTCTTATGCAACCACTTTGTTGACAATTTGACTATCCTTTACTTTGTAGCTTCCTGCTTATAGTGTTAGTTAATAACATTACAAAAACTCCTGCTGCGAGGCATTGATGGGCCATATGCTTTGTCCTAGGACTTCAGTAGAGACCCCCGATTCCAGGCTGGTTTTCCCATTGCATCTCCTGACTTACTTAAATGCCAGCCTTTGTGCTGGATTTATCGATAACCTGCATTATTTGTTGTATAAATTACAATCTAGCAGTGGATTGTCATCTAATTTCAGTGATCTACAGGTTGTTGCTGAAAAACAATCATGGTGGTTCTAAGATCGGCTTCCAAACCTGACGGGAAAGGACCTGTGGAAGGGAATTTGAGGATCAGGAGTGGTCAAGAGCTATGGTTTTTACCCATAATTTCTCTATTTCTTGTCAATTTCAGGAAACTAAATTTTGGCCCAATAGTACAGGACTTCTGAGGTCATTCAAATGCTTGTGGGCTCTATATGAGGATTCGCCATCAGTCTAAAAAAAAAAAAAGCTATACTCACCTTCAGCTTCTTCTCCCCGGCCCTGCAGCTCCTTCTTCTCCTCGTCCTGCCTGGGCGCATATACGGTCATGTGGTGGTGTCGCAGCCGTGTGGCGTCATAGTGTACGCAGCACATGGGCAGGAAGAGGAAAAGACAGAGCCGCAGGGCCAGGGAGAAGTAGTTGAAGGTGAGTGTAGAAGGTTTTTATTTTTTTCATTAATGGGGGGGATATCTGCTGTGGACAGTTTATTAAAGGAGGACTTTATTGTGGACATTTCATTAAAAGGGGCTCTACTTTGGACATAAAAGGGGAGCTCTGCTGTGGACATTTCATTAAAGTGGAGCATCTGGGATGGACATTTTATTAAAAGGGGCATCTGCTGTGGACATTTCATTAAAAGGGGCATCTGCTGTGGACATTTCTTTAAAGGAGAGCTCTGCTGTTAGCAATTCTCTAAAGGGGCTCTTCTGTGGACATTTCTTTGAAGGGGGCTCTGCTGTGGAGATTTAATTGAAGGGGCATCTACTGTGAACATTTCATTAGAGCAGGCATCTTCTGTGGACATTTCATTAGAGGGGGCATCTTCTGTGGACATTTTATTAAATGGGGCATCTGCTGTGGACATTTCATTAAAGCATGCATCTGCTGTGGAAATTTCATTAAAGCAGGCATCTGCTGTGGACATTTCATTAAAGGGGGGCTCTGTTGTGGGCATTTCATTTAAGGGGGGCTCAGCTGTGGACATTTCATTTAAGGGGGGCTCAGCTGTGGACATTTCATTAAAGGGGGCCTCTGCTGTAGGTATTTCATTAAAGCAGGCATTTGCTGTGGACATTTCATTAAAGGGGGCATCTGCTGTGGACATTTCATTAAAGGGAGCATCTGCTGTGGACATTTCATTAAAGGGGGCTATGCTGTTGACATTTCTTTAAAGGGGCTCTGCTGAGGACATGACATCAAAGGTGTTCTCTGCTGTGGACATTATTTTAAAGGGGAGCTCAGCTGTGGACATTTCATTAAAGGGGGCCTTTGCTGTGGGCATTTCATTAAAGGGGAACGCTGCTGTGGACATTTCATTAACCGGTTCGCAACCGCCCGCCGTTTATTCACGGCACCGATCGCGGGTGTTTTTACAGCGTGGGCTGCCGGCAGCCTCAAACAGATAGCGGCGCATGGGCGCCGCCATCTTACCTGGGATCGCCGCTCCCCGTGACGTCATCAGGTATTGACGCGTCCGAAAATGCCCAATCTATCAAAATATGATAACGGTTTTTCAATGCGTTTAACCCCGTAACGGAAAATAGCGCCCAAAGTCGAAAATGGTACTTTTTTGCCATTTTGAAAAATCTAAAAAAATCTATAAAAAGTGATCAAAAGGTCGTGCAGTCCTAAAAATGATATCATTGAAGATATTATCAAATTTCGCAAAAAATGACACCACCCACAGCTCCGTACACCAAAGTATAAAAAAGTTATTAGCGCCAGAAGTTGGCAAAATAAAAAAAAATATTTTTGTACAGGAGGTTTTAATTTTTGTAAATGTATGAAAACATTATAAAACCTATACAAATTTGATATCCCCTTAATCGTACCGACCCAAAGAATAAAGTAGACATGTCATTTGGGGCACTCAGTGAAAGATGTAATATCCAAGCCCACAAGAAAATGCCGCAAATGCGTTTTTTCACCATTTTCATTGCATTTGGAATTTTTTTCCCGCTTCCGAGTACATGGCATGGAATATTTAATACCATCATTATGAAGTGCAATTTGTTACGCAGAAAACAAGCCATCACACAGCTCTTTACGTGTAAAAATAAAAAAGTTATAGATTTTTGAAGGTGGGGAGTGAAAAATGGACATGAAAAAACAGGAAAGGGCCCGGTCCTTAACCGGTTAATGAGGTTCGGCTGCTGCTGGAGGTTTTATTAGAGTAGTAGCTGCTTTTCCTACCCCAAGGCTTATACTCGGGTCAATAACTTTTCTCAGTTTTTTTTGTGGTAAAATAAGGTGCCTCGGCTTAAACATCCACATCTCCTACACTGTCTGTGAAATCTAGTCTGGATGGTAGTTGGGGTGGATTGTTTCATGCAGTTATTGGCTTTCCTAAATAGATTTATGGGTATAGGGTTATAAGAGCACGTTTGAAGTTCATCAATAAATTACTTTTATGAACAGTACAGAATTAAGGTTATATAGTATATATAGTAGTCTTTAAGTCCTAAAATCTGGGCACATGTTTGTTTGGATGCTGGGGGGGGGGGGGAGGTCCTATTCGTGTGAACAGCCCAGGGACCATGGGACACTTAATCTGCCACAGGTTGGGTTGTCATTCCCTTGAATATCATGAGGTGTCCTTAGATCCCTTTCTCAAAGCAATGTGTGCTGGAAAGCTTATTCAGTTCTGGGACTTAACCGAGGGTTATCTATATCTTTGTTTCGTAATGTTCTTTAGGGGACAGCTACATTCCCTTCCATGATGCTCCTGTTGACTATACGTTGTTCATTATTGTATTGTCTGTTCTTGTTTTAATGCCTTTCAATAAAATCAATTGAACCATAAACCTACTAAAGCTCCAGGTCCAGATGGGTTTTCCAGATTAAATTTAAAAAAACTTATTGCTTTTTTGAGCCCCCAACTTGTAACATATTATAAGCAATTGTTTGAAAATTGTCCTCCTATCCCTGAATCTCTACAAACCATGAGATCTGTTATATCAAAACCTGACAAGTATCACCATTTACATGAGAATTTTAGGCCCATTTCACTTATCAATGTTGAAAAAAATCATGGCTTCTAGAATTAACTAGGTGGGGTAGTTATGTCCTTGTCACTGGACCTGCACAAAGCCTTCAAATTATTTAATTGGGATTACGGTATATACTCGTGTAAACGTCCGCTCGGCTTATACACGAGTCAATACTTGTAAAAAATAATTAAAAATGGACTAAAAAAAAAATTTACTTATTTACTCACCCTCCGGTGGCCCCGATGCGCGGCGCTGCTCCCCCGATGTCATCGCGGCTCCTCTTCTGGCTTCCCGGCTCCTCTTCTTGCTTCCGCGCCGTCTTCTGTCTTCTTTAACATCGTGCTGGGCGCCGCCATTATTCTTCTCCCGTGCGGCGCCTAGTATGACATCAGCAGCGGCGCGTCATACTAGGCGCCGCACGGGAGAGATCAGTGGCGGCGCCCAACACGATGTTAAAGAAGACAGAAGACGGCGCGGAAGCAAGAAGAGGAGCCGGGAAGCCAGAAGAGGAGCCGCGATGACATCGGGGGAGCAGCGCCGCGCATCAGGGCCAGTAAATAAGTTTTTTTTAAAAATTCTGGGCTGACTGTATACTACTGGGGGAAGGCTGTATACTACTGGGGGCATGCTGTATACTACTGGGGGGTAGGCTGGGGTGGCTGCATACTACTGGGGCAGGCTGGAGTGGCTGTATACTACTGGGGGCAGGCTGTATACTACTGGGGGCAGGCTGTATACTACAGGGTGCTGGCTGGCTATATACTTGGCTGGGTCTGTGACCAATGCATTTCCCACCCTCGGCTTATACTCGAGTGAATAGGTTTTCCCAGGTTTTGGTGGTAAAATTAGGGGTCTCGGCTTATACTCGGGTTGGCTTTTACTCGAGTATATATGGTACTTATTCTATATACTCTAAAGGTGGGTTTTGGAGACAGATTTTTAGGGTTCCTTTGAGGGATATATTCTTCTCCCTTGGCTTCTGTGAATGTTGCAGGTTTCTTCTCCCCACTGTTTCTGATAGCTAGAGGCATTTGACAGGGCTGCCCCCTCTTCCCTATTTTATTTTTGGAAATTAACCTGTAGGCCCACTGAATGTAAAAGCTCTTCTGTGGTTGGAAACACATGCATGTGCCCTCTTCGCTAACGGCATTCAATGGTCTTATCTTGCCCTTTCATGATGGACTGTATTGCTGTTGTTAAGATGGCCCTCCTACTGAGACGGTTATACTATTTCCAAATTGTCCCCATTGATCTTCCATCACTATGCCTGAAATCCTTCCAAGCCCTGAGGAAACCTGTATAACGGACAATATATATGGGACTCTTGTCAACCCTCTCTTTTATCTGTCATTCTGCATAATGTATGACTGATATTTAATTAAATCCTTTTTTACACCTGTTAACTAGAGATGAGCGAACATACTCGTCCGAGCTTGATGCTCGTTCGAGCATTAGCGTACTCGAAACTGCTCGTTGCTCGGACGAGTATTTTGCCAGCTCGAGAAAATGGCATCTCCCGCCGTTTTGCTTTTTGGCGGCCAGAAACAGAGCCAATCACAAGCCAGGAGACTCTGCACTCCACCCAGCATGATGTGGTACCCTTACACGTCGATAGCAGTGGTTGGCTGGCCAGATCAGGTGACCCTGGAATAAACTAGCCCCTGCCCGCGCTGCTCGCGTCATTCTCTGTCTGGATGCCGCTAGGGAGAGAGCTGCTGCTGGTCAGGGAAAGCGTTAGGGTGTTCTATTAGAATAGTGTTAGGCAGGAGTGATTCTACAAGAACCCAACAGTCCTTCTTAGGGCTACAATAACGTTTTATTTTACTTTTTTTTGGTTTGCTTGTGGCTGGGCTTGCTGCTATTAGTAGTGCAGCTAGTACCATATTGTGAGTAATTTGCAGGGAGACTTGTGTTTAGCTCTTAGTGACACACATATCCACCTCAAACACCGAAGTGGGACAATTTATTAGGGGTTTGTTTTGAATTATGCCGAGTCTGCTGATTTATTTTTTTTTACGCTTATTCCTTTTTAGAACTCACAGTAATCTGCCAAAGCAGTGTGCTTTGAGTGTGGGCTAGAAAATAGCCATAGGAGAACCCCAACAGCTTATTTAGGCCTACAATAGCGTTATATTTTCCTTTTTTTTGGTTTGCTTGTGCCCGGGCTTGCTGGCATTAGTAGTGCAGCTAGTACCATATTGTGAGTAATTTGCAGGGAGACTTGTGTTTAGCTGTTAGTGACACACATATCCACCTCAAACACCGAAGTGGGACAATTTATTAGGGGTTTGATTTGAATTACGCCGAGTCTGCTGATTTTTTTTTTTTCACGTTTATTTCTTTTTAGAACTCACAGTAATCTGCCAAAGCAGTGTGCTTTGAGTGTGGGCTAGAAAATAGCCATAGGAGAACCCCAACGGCTTATTTAGGCCTACAATAACGTTATATTTTCCTTTTTTTTTGGTTTGCTTGTGGCTGGGCTTGCTGGCATTAGTAGTGCAGCTAGAACCATATTGTGAGTAATTTGCAGGGAGACTTGTGTTTAGCTCTTATTGACACACATATCCACCTCAAACACCGAAGTGGGACAATTTATTAGGGGTTTGATTTGAATTACGCCGAGTCTGCTGATTATTTTTTTTTTTTCGTTTATTTCTTTTTAGAACTTAAAGTTATCTGTCAAAGCAGTGTGCTTTGAGTGTGGGCTAGAAAATAGCCATAGGAGAACCCCAACGGCTTACTTAGGCCTATAATAGCGTTATATTTTCCTTTTTTTTGTTTGCTTGTGGCTGGGCTTGCTGGCATTACTAGTGCAGCTAGTACCATATTGTTAGGAATTTGCTGGGAGACTTGCGACCGTTTAGTGACACACATATCCACTTCAAACACTGAAGTGGGACAATTTATTAGGGGTTTGATTTGAATTAGGCACAGTCTGCTGATTTATTTATTTTTTACGTTTATTTCTCTTATAACTCAAAGTCATCTGGCACAGCACAAAATCCAGTTGTGTGCTGTCAGTGTAGGTTAGAAACGAGCCATAGCAATAGGATAGCATCGTTTTGTTTAAAAAAAAACACAAAAAAAAAAAATTTGAAGTTTACACTTTAATTTTGAAAATGTTTAACCCGAGGGCTAGGGGTAGAGGACGAGGGCGTGGACATGGGCGTCCAACTACTGCAGGGGTCAGAGGCCGTGGTCCTGGGCGGGGTGAGACACCACCTGCTGATGAGGGAGCAGGGGAACGCCGCAGAGCTACACTCCCTAGGTTCATCATGTCTCAAGTTACTGGGACTCGTGGTAGAGCACTGTTGAGGCCAGAACAGTGCGAAGAGGTGATGTCGTGGATTGCGGACAATGCTTCTAGCCATTTGTCCACCAGTCAGTCTTCCACGCAGTCCACCCATGTCACCGAAATCAGCACTCCTCCAGCTCCTCCACCTCAACCTCCTTCCCCCCAGTCTGCCCCCTCCCAGCAAAATTTGGCATTTGAACCGGCATACTCTGAGGAACTGTTTTCTGGACCCTTCCCACAGTCACAAACCACTTGTCCGGTTGCTGCTAAGCAATTTTCCGATGCCCAGGTTTTCCACCGGTCGCAGTCTGTGGGTGATGATGACATTATTGATGTAGTGGAAGAAGTGTGTAAAGACGTGTCGGACGATGAGGAGACACGGTTGTCAGACAGTGGTGAAGTTGTTGTCAGGGCAGGAAGTCCGAGGGGGGAGCAGACTGAGGGATCGGAGGATGATGAGGTGACAGACCCAAGCTGGGTACCCTACCGGTACCCAGCACCATGACCCTTTCAAGCATTAGGCAACACTCAGACAGCCACTCAGGTACCAAAGGGAATCCAGCTGCCCCCAAACCCAAAATGGCTAGGCCCGGTGGGGGATGTTGCATATCAAGGGCTCTTTTAGTTACGCAGCCAAGGTGCAAGGGGGATTAGGGTCCAGAATATACTTAGATATAATTATGCCTTGAGGTTAACACCTCTAGTCATACTTCACAGATGAGAGGCCTTACCAAATTGGGTAACCATTAAACAGCATTCATGCCATCATCCCCTGTATGTGCTAATGTGGTTACATCCTCTGAGCATGTTCCTGGTCCTCTCTTCTCCAGTTAAAATAGCTGGACTCTGCTGTCCTGTTGCCCGACTCTTTGGCAACCCCAGGTTTGTCTGAGACTGCTGGTTCGCTCATTTCGGTGCTGGTTGAACAAAGGGCTATATCGAATAGGCAACTTCTGAGATCACTTGGGATTGTGATATTCAGAATTTTTAAAGACCACATATGCTATTCCAGATACATTCAACCAAATCCAACATTTTCTTAAAAGACTTAAAGATAGCTGTCCGGATGTTATGCTTTCGAAGACCTCTGTCTATATGCTCTTCAAAAGGGTCATACGCTGGCTCTCACAGAGGCTAATTATAAAGTACTGGTACATAGGTACTTCTCTTTCGTATAGCCCATTTAATCAGCTTTGCTTCAGTGGTTTCGGGGGGGGGGGGGGACTTACCTCCACATTTGGTAGGAGTTTCCCAAGATCAAAAGGTTTTGGAGGCATTTGTACCGTATAACATGTAATATTCTATTATCATGATTGTCTGTCACTCTCTCCCACTCAAACTTTGCTAAATGAGAAACGGCATCTCTCCCATCTAGGAGGTTTCTCTTCTTTTTCTTTTTAGCCACTAAGAATGCTATTGCTATCTCGTGGAAAAAGTCAACTGTACCACTTGATCTAGTTTGTGCCAAGCTTACATGGATTTAGACCTTATTGTCTGGTTAATAACTAATTTCTATTCTAGAATACTTGGCAACCATGAATGAACTATCAATCTAGAGTCTTTTATGGACCTACGTGGGACCTTTCTTTACTCTTCCTATACCTTCCCTGATCCATCCTTCCGTTACCCCAATTTGTAGTAATTCTGTCAAACCTCAAATGGAGGTTTGACAAAGCGCTATACGCACGAAACAGGCTGTTACCTTGTGGACCCCGGCGTCATCAGATGTCTGATGTTTTAACGCTTGAATAAAGGAATCGTGGATTGAGAAAAGTGAGTGCCGTTCTGTTCTTGGACTTTCCACTACATGTTGCATGACAGCAAGAAGACAGCAAGCAAACCTATAAAACCATGATGAATTGATACATAAAGTATATTGAAAAATGTAATAACTTTTCATTACACAAACAATTTCAATTATTTGCTGTAATATGCTTAAAGTGGACAACTCCTTTAAGCATAAGGGAATAAAATCAATTTTCTTTATTCTTATAACAGAACAACGACCTACTTGTTTCAGATATAAATTGTGCTTTCTACTGGCAATTCCTGTGCAATGTATGGGAAACCAGAAGAAACCAAATATGCTGGAAATGAGAGAACACTCATATTTGTGTCATTTTCTTTGTACATTTTCACTGCGCATACAAAATACAGAATTGGGGCATTCTTACTAAGAATGTAGGAAACTGCACTAAAAGTGCTCTACTTGTGTATTATGCTCGGTACACCAGATTCATTAAGAACGTGCGCCAGAAATCATGAATCTGGCGCTTCCCTGCACTGGCCCGACAGAGTTCACCAACTTTTTTGTGGTACACCTTTAACATAGGGTGTGCGACCGACTTTGCATGTTAAATCTGGCACATGGTCTGACTGAGCACCCCCTAATTTGTGGCGTATGGTGCCTAGAGCAGCTGCGCCACAAAACTATCGTGTCGCAGGGCACAGCCTGACTACAAGAGGAGACGAGAGTGTGGATGAGCCTTTTTTCTGTTACTTAGGGCTTTCTTTATTTCACTGGAAAGCAACACTTACATTGAAGATCCTATCATTTGCCTTTCGTGGCTGAAGTGATTCATGCTGTGTAGAAGATGTGCACTGATATATACATATTATGCTCTACGATGTGCAGCATAATATGTATATAATGGTGCACATCTTCCATTCTTTAGTTTGTCCAGTTGGATCCCAGGGCCCCCTGACACCGCAAGCCCCATAGCAGCTTCTATGGCTGCTAACGCTGTAGTTACGCCCCTGTTTCTACCACAGTAAATATACACACCCCTCCAGGTATTTTAAGCTGTGATTTTCCTGCCACAGAAGGATGGGCACTATCGTGATGCAGACACTTCTTAAATACCTAGAAAAAACATGCAATGTCTGACCGAAAACTGGCGCAAAGCCATTAGTAAATGTGCCCCAATATTGTTGTTGTGTTAGTAAGTACGATCACATAGACACAAAATTGATATGGTATATATTGTTTTAGGTTTTTTCATGTTGCCATATTCTGGCACTTACAATGTTTTTAATATAAGCAATTTTTTTGCAGTGTATTCTTTAGTTTCTATTGATATCATTTTGGGATATGTACAACAATTTAACCGCATCGCGCTCCGCACCATACATGCACGGCGCAGAGGTGTGGAGGTTGTATGAAAAGAGCTCACAGGCTAAGCCTTCTGCATACACAGGTGGGGTTTGCTGCATATTGCAGCAAACACACACCTCTAATACCCGCGGTCGGTGCTTGCAGAGTCCTCATGCAGAGCAGGATGATCTTGCTGAGTCGTGGTGCTATCAGGTCGTTCCACAGGTGCGACTACCCGCGGTGGCAGCCTAGGTAGAAGTACAGAATCACAATCCAGGCTCAAAGTCAGGGACAGGCGAGTAATCAAGGCCAGCGGCTGAGATGCTACGTCAAAGGTCAGGGTTCAACAACAGGAGATCAAGCGGAGCAGGAAGTGAAACAGGAACAGCAATAGCTAGGAAGCTTACTCTAAGGCGCGCGGCTCAAGGATCCGGCGAGGGTTGATGGGAGCAACTGGTCTTTTTGGGAAACCCGGAAGTGCCAGCGCCAATCAGAGATGCGCTGGCCCTTTAAATCTTTGAATGCTGGAGCACGCGCACCCTAAGGAGCAGGGACGGGAGCAGGAGCAAGGCGATATAAGTGAGGGCTGGGGCGGCAGTGCCATGGAGAGGGGCACGGGTGTGCCTGCGATCCGAGGCATGGATCACAGGGACACCCATGACATAGACTCTCAGCTCTGGTAACTCACAGATAACACACACAGCTCTTCTAAATGCCTCACTCCCTTCCCCTGGATAAAGACTTTATCTGTGTGTAGCTAGTACATTAAGTCTCTGCACACTGCTGCTTTGCTACAGTGTGCTGACATGAGAAGTTATTCATGAGAGTACATAAAAGAATCTTGTCTTCGAGGGAATACCCCTTCAAGGAAGTGACCATGTATGGGGTTTTTAAAGAAGCATTAAATCTCTTAACCTTTAACTTAGTGCTCAGCATCCGATATATTGGACGCAGAGCTGATGCCAGGTTCAGATAGAGATTGGAGCTTGGCCGGCATTGGTATACACGGGGTGTCAGCTGTAACTAACTAATCCCCACGATGGCCCCCCCACCCCATGCGCAGTCTTCAGGGGTTCCGATCATTGTAATGGCAGCGATCGGGCGCCCCTGATCCCGACCCCAGGGCTGTCCTTAAGCAGTGCCTTTAAGAGGACCGGATCATTTATAGCACCACCATGTGTGTAACAAGAATTAAAAAAGATTATTGTTGAAGGCCCTCGGTGAACACCATAAAAAAACAGTTAATGATGATTTTTACCTATTTCATCCTACAAAAAATGCAATAAAAAGTGATTAAAAAAACATATGTACTTCAGCATTATTCTGTTGCAAGGTACAACATGTCCCACAGAAAACAAGCCATTAACTATCTCCATAGCCAAAAAAAAATAAAAATGTTATCTCACTTTTAAGACCGTAATTCAAAAATGATAGATTTTTTTCCCCACATTAGGTTTTATTTTGCCAATTTAGTAAAACGTAAGAAAAAAAATCTAAGTATAGTATCCCCATAATCGGATTGACCCATAGATTAAAGATAACATGTTTATTAGGCTATTTGATGAACATGAAAAAAAGGGAAAAAAATCAGTACAGAATTGATGCTTTTCTCCTGCCCTCAAAAAAATTTAATAGACTTTTAACAATAGGGCATAGTAACCCTAAAACAGTAACACTAGAAAATGCATCTCATTCTGCAAAAAAAAATGCTGTGACATGGTCCCAATAACGAAAAAAACAAAACAAAAATGTTATATCCTACAAAAGGTCATCAATGAGGAAACTAAAATCCTGGCAGCTGCATGGCGCTCCTTTACTCCTGTGCCTCGCTGTGCGCCCATAAAACAAGTAACGGCCATATATCTTTGTACTCGGGAGAAATTGCATAATGAATTTTAAGATGGATTTTTTCTTTTTCTCTTTTGAAAATGTGTAAATTTTAGGGCTAAATGAACGTATTACCAACCAAATCGGACCATTCTAAATTTCACCTCCATTTTGATTTAATTACTATAAAGATCTCAAGGGGTTATCAATCTTCCTAAAAGCTATTTCTGATAGTTTGAGGGGTACATATTTGAAAATGGGTTGATATATAGGGAATTTCTAATATTATATATTAGAAAACGCTAGTGAAGGCAGGTGAGAGAATGCTGCATTTATTTGTTTTTGAGTTGAAGACTAGACGCACACCAGCTCAAAGAATACTGAGCAGGTAGATCGGGTAAGCAATCTCTTTATTTTCAAAAAGACATAATAGACATTGGGGGTCATTTACTAAGGGCCCGATTCGCGTTTACCCGAATATTTCCGATTTGCGCCGATTTCCCCTGAATTGCCCTGGGATTTTGGCGCAGGCGATCGGATTGTGGCACATCGGCGCTGGCATGCACGTGGCGGAAATCTGGGGGCGTGGCCGAACGAAAACCTGACGGATTTGGAAAAACCGCTGCATTAAAAAAAAAAAATGTGTTGCAGAGCTTGCACTTACCTTCACTAGGAATAGGCCGGTGAACTTGAGTGCACAGCAGCGCCACCTGGTGGACGTCGGCGAAACTACCTTAATGAATCCCGGCCGGACCCAAATCCACCGCAGAGAATGCGCCGCTGGATCGCGAATGGACCGGGTAAATAAATCTGCCCCATTGTGTTTTGAGGTGTTTTGTACCCCTTTTTCTAGTGGTTATGGCTGCACTATGGAACTGGGTTTCCTGGACAATTTGCTGCCTCGCTCATTCCCTCACTAAGATAGTTCCAACATGTTCACCATGAATGTGAATTAAATAAAAAGCAAAAGATAAGAATAATGAAAAAAAATAAACTCACCATTCTGATGCCCGGGGCAGCTTCTCTTCTTTCGTCATGTGCGCCGGCTTCAGGTCCATGACAGCTGCAAGTGCACGGCCCATCTGATGCACAACTGTGATAGAGGAGCTGTCACGGACCTCGAGCCTGTGTCAGCGCATATGAAGAAGAGGTCTCCTCAGGAGTCGAAATGTTGCAGTGGTCACTTGAGTAAAGTACACAATTTTAGATGGAATATTATAGTTCTGCAATATTTCTCTTTGGTTTTCATTGGATGCATTCTGATGCAGAATAAGACTGTCAGTTCCTACTTTAAATCTACTTTTAGTTGGTCTAAACTGTGTGCCAAAATTTTGAGCACGGATGATTTCCCGCAAGCCATGCCCCTTTCTCATGAGGCCACGCTCACCTCCAAAAGGCCACGCGTCCTTAATCAGGCAAGTCTAAATGTCTTGATAACTGTGGTGCAAGGCATTTTAGACAGTGTTTCTGGCGCAAAACCACTAGAATTGTGGCGCAAGTGCATTTATAAATCTCCCCAATTTTGTTAGTTGTAAGGCATCCGTCAAACATAATTTTATAGCACATATGTATTATTTAGCTCTTAGTGATTTGGAGATCGAGGGGGGAATTTATCAAGATTTGGTGCATTGTACTGCAGCCTTGATATCCACACACCCGAAAATGTTGCATCAGATACACTAAGAGGCTCTGGCCTCTCAGTATATCTGGAGCATAATCAGGTCTTGCCTGCCTAGTCTGGACCACTTCCTGCTGCTTGTCATGGAAGTGGAGTAGGGAGGAAAAATGTTTGTCAGAAAACTAGCAATTGGCCTTCTCCGATCGCGGGTGTTAACCCCTGAAACGCCACGGTCGTGCAAGGGGCATTTGACAAAAATCGGACACCCCCCCCCATGTGGCGCTAGCGATCAGAGGATTGCTTGCTCAAGCTAACATGTAAAAGTAAATAAAACAGTTTAAAACATTGAATAAAAACATTTTTAATAAAAAGAATTAATTAAATAAAGTTACAGTCCCCTAAACACAAACATTCCCTATACACATGTAAACCACAAAATCGCCAAAAAACCCCACATATTTCGTCTTGCCCCGTCCATAACAATCCGTACAATAACTCAGAAACATTATTGGGCCCGCTCAGTGAACGCCGTAAAAACAAAACACGTAAAACTTGCCAAAAATGTACATTTTTCATAAAATCTCTTCACAAAAATGTTCTAAAAAGTGATAAAAAAAAGTTCTGTGTGCCAAAATGATACCACTTGAAAGGAAAACTCAACACGTAAAAAATAAGCCCTAAACTAGCTCTGTAAACCAAAAAATATTAAAGTTACGTCTCCGAAAAGATGGCGATGCAAAAATAAATGTGATTTCCTCTATATTAGTTTTTTTCCAGTAAAATTGTAAAAATAAATGAAAAACTATATAAATGTATATAATCGTAGTGATCTGTAAAATAAAGATAATATAGTATTTTTAGTGTACAGTGTACAAGCCCCAAAAAATACAAAAAGAAATGAAACCAATATTTACAATTTTCTTTTCACCCATACATTCAAGAGTTAATACAATCTCATCAATAAGCTAATGACCCACTAAAATGAAATATTTGTAAAGTGCATCTCATGTCGCAAAAAATAAGCCCTTATATGTCGAAATTGCCAAAAAAATTAAGATTGTATAGCCAATAAAATGTGACAATGCATAATTTGCTTTGAATGGCGCAGCTTCCCTTAGATGCTCTGGCGTGTGCCCGTACAGCAGGTTATCACCACATATGGGGTATTGTTATACGCGGGAGGGATTGGGTATCAAATTTTGTGGAGCGTTTTGGTATTTTATCCACTGAGAATTTGTACATTTTTTGAAAAACACATTAATTTAGCCAAAAAAAATTTACTTTCAAAATTGCATCCCATTTTGTTTTAACCCCTGTAAAACAATTAAAGGGTTAACACACTTCATAAAAGTTGTTTTACGTGCGTTGATGGGTGCAGTTTCTATAATGGGGTAATTTATGGGGTTTTACTTTAATTTAGGCCTCTCAAAGTGACTTGAAACCTGAGCAGGTCCCTCAATAGCAGGATTTTGAGTTTTTTATGAAAATGTGAAAAATCGCACCTAACGTTCAAAGCCTCATAACATCCTACAAAAATAAGAGTATGCATAAAAAACCATGTCCACATAAAGTAGACATTCAGTGAATGTTAGTTATTAGGTTTTTTGCGGTTTTGACTATGTGTATAAAAAGTGGAACATTTTGAAGTTAAGAATTTTTCCAAATTTTTACCAAATGTCTGATTTTCTCATAAATAAATGCAAAACATACCACCAAAATTTTTCAACTATCATGAATTACAAAGTGTCAGGAGAAAACAATTTTAGAATGACTTGGATATGTTAAAGCGTGTCAAAGTTATAACCATTTATACAGGGCAGATTTGAAAAAATGGGCTGTGTCAGGAAGGTGAAAAGTGGCTTTGGCGTTAAGGGGTTAAAGTAGAGCTCAACGGTCTTAAACTGTGACAAAATCATCATCACAATGATGAATCTGATGCAGCAAAAGACTAGTGTTGTCGAGCTCTGCACTATCAGGGCCTGCAACATATTAATGAAGAGCTGAAGACATCTGGTAGCGAATTCAGCATTGATAAACCATGACAGGGAGTCATAATGAAATCCTTGTCCTGATGGAGCAGATCATCACTTGTAATGTACTAGATGCTACTAATGTCTGTGTCACTGACTGACCTACTGGTGTGTGAGACAGCTCTCAGCATGTGTAGTATAAATCACATAGGGGCAGATTTATCAAGCAGTCTGAAAGTCAGAATATTTCCAGTTGACCATGGCAACCAATCACAGCTCAGCTTTCATTTCACCAGTGCTCATGAATATTTTAAAGGGGAGCTGTGATTGGTTGCCATGGGCAATTGGAAATATTCTGACTTTCAGACTGCTTGATAAATCTGCCCCATAGATTTAGACTCTCTGTACATGTTTGAGATTCTGTGCAGATTTTATCTGCTGATTTTGTTGTGGGTTACAGTGGTGTGACTATGATTTAGAAAAAGTAATGTGGAAGATACATTTCTTTCCTGTGCAGAAATTGCTGTTCAATGCTGAAAATAAAATAATGTCTATGTCACTTTTCACATGACATGAAATTATTTCAGTACTTTATAAAACTTTATTTCACATTACTCGGCTCCCTGCCAGCAGCATGAGGTGAGTCCTATGTGGGGAGAAGGGGGGGGGTAGAAAAGCTTCAGCAGACTGTGGCTCAGTCTCAACCTTCACACTCAACTTGTGGCTCAGTCTCAACCTTCAAACTCATCCAGCTCCCTCGCCACTTCCTGTCATGTGCATTGAGCGATCAGGGAAAGTGGATGGTATGAATTAGAAGAATATTGCCCCCCCAGGATTCTCCACAAGCTACTGTCAAGGAACCTGATAATGTGAAATAAAGTTTAATACAAAGGCATTTTTAAAATCAGCATATCATAATATTTTTTTACCATGCATGCAATACCATGATTTTGCATTCTTGTGCATTAAAAAAAATGTTTACATATAGAACATAAAAACTACATTCCAAAATTCCCTGCTATCCTATTAAAATGTTATTTTTTACCCAACTGCACGTTCCGTATTGCTATGTATAATCCAGATATATATAATAAAATAGCCCAGAATTTAATGAACAGTATGAACACAATGGTTGGACCATTATACAAGCTCTTTACCTCTTGTGTCACCTCCTTCAGTCTCACAGAATGTAAGCTCTTGTGAGCAGTGCCCTCACTCCTATTGTCCCATATGACTATTTGTACTCTATAATTATTATATTTGTATGTCCCCTATGATTTGTAAAGCGCTGCGAAATTTGATGGCACTATATAAATAAAGTTTATTATTATTAAACAATCAAAAAAGTTTGTAAAAATACTGGGGTTGTTATCTTGCCACCATAATGTTTTAATAAAAAGTAATCAAAAAGTCACAAATATCCTAAATAATATCATTAGAAAGTACAGCTCAAGCTCCAAAATAGCTCTGAACTAGCTCATTAAAAAAGCAACAAATTTAGCAAAACAAGGCACATGTTTTTGAGGACTACAAACTACTTAGTATAAAAGCCTCTGGCAGCGAAACAGATTACCCAAGACAAGATCACCCTGTACATGTGTGCTACTTGTCCGGTTTTGACCTGGACAGGCAGGTTTAGATTGAACAATCCAGTTTTCAAAATTTTGGGAATGATAATCAGCTGGAATGCAGTCTTAGCTAGGAGCTGAAATGGTGGCTTCTGTATATTTGGCTTATTGTTTGAGCTAGACAGGTTTGTTACATGAGATGTCCCTAAGATAAAATGACACTGGAGACATGTCTGGAAGTGCCACAGTGTCTGTTTTTGTATGGAAAAATAATGTGAGGGTCAAAAAATTAATAAATTGCAGGAAATTTTTGGCATATGGGCAGAAGGGTAGACTTTCTACGCCATAGACCAAAAATCCTCCTAATATTGAGAAATGACCTTTTTTTAGACTGTATAATCACACAAACATAAACATAAAATCACAGCATAAAACTAAACATAAAATGTTAAAAAATTGCTATATAAAATGAGTTGTAACGCATGGATAAAGATCCTATTACAGGGGATCCCCTACTTAAGGACACCCGACTTACAGACAACCCATAGTTACAGACAGACCCATCTGATCTCTGGTGAAGCTTTCTGAATGCTTTACTATAGTCCCAGATTGCAATAATCAGAAGTGTCTGTAATGAAGATTTATTGATAATCCTTGGTCCCATTACAGCAAAAATGTTTAAACTCCAATTGTCATTGGGGCCCAAATTTTTTTTGTCTGGATCTACAATTATAAAATATCCAGTTTCGACTTGCATACAAATTCAACTTAAGAGCAAACCTCCGAACCCTATCTTGTACGTAACCCGGGGACTGCCTGTACAGGTATTAAACCTAGTAGATGTATTAGAATTTTTAGACAATAAAATACAACAGTATGATAGTAATGACTTGCATTCCAGTAGTGCAGGGCCTTCACAATCCTCTTAATAGATCGTAGTCTTAAGATTGTTGTGAACTTGTACTGTCGAATATTTATATCATCTATATCAAAAAGTACTGGTTACAAGGTATGTGTGTATACGACATGCGACTCCTATGTCCTATGGTCCTGCAATATCTGGAATGCATGTTGTATGGCAATACAGCTATTCTCTGTTAATTCATGATTTTTAGTGACAGTCAGTGGAGATGAGCGAACACACTCGTCGGGGCTTGATGCTCGTTCGAGCATTAGCATACTCGAAACTGCTCGTTGCTCACACGAATATTTCGCCAGCTTGAGAAAATGGCATCTCCCGCCGTTTAGATTTTTGGCGGCCAGAAACAGAGCCAATCACAAGCCAGGAGACTCTGCACTCCACCCAGCATGACGTGGTACACTTACACGTCGATAGCAGTGGTTAGCTGGCCTGATCAGGTGACCCTGGAATAGACTAGCCCCTGCCCGCCCTGCTCGCTTCATTCTCTGTTTGGATGCTGTTACGGAGAGAGCTGCTGCTGCTGCAGGGATAGCGTTAGGGTGTTATATTAGCTTACTGTTAGGCAGGTGTGAGTCTACAAGAACCCAACAGCCCTTGTTAGGGCTAGAATATTTTTTTTTCTTTGCTTGTGGCTGGGCTTGCTGGCACTAGTAGTGCAGCTAGTACCATATTGTGACGAATTTGCAGGGAGACTTGCGAACGTTCTATTTAGCTCTTAGTGACACACATATCCAGCTCAAACACCGAAGTGGGACAATTTATTAGGGGTTTGATTGAATTAGGCATAGTCTGACAATTTTTTTTTTCAAAACTTAAAGTGACAGGAACACCACAAAATCCAGTTTTGTGCTGTCAGTGTTGGTTAGAAACTAGCCATAGCATCATCATCTTCTTTTGTGGTTGCTGTGTGATTTCTTCTGATTGTTTTGTTAAAAAACAAAAAAGCACGAAAAAACACAAAAAAATTTTTACAGTTTACATTTTAATTTTGAAAATGTTGAACCCGAGGGCTAGGGGTAGGGGTAGAGGACGAGGGCGTCCAACTACTGCAAGGGTCAGAGGCCGTGGTCCTGGGCAGGGTGAGACACCACCTGCTAATGAGGGAGCAGGGGAATGCCGCAGAGCTACACTCCCTAGGTTCATGTGTCAAGTTACTGGGACTCGTGGTAGAGCACTGTTGAGGCCAGAACAGTGCGAAGAGGTGATGTCGTGGATTGCGGACAATGCTTCTAGCCATTTGTCCACCAGTCAGTCTTCCACGCAGTCCACCCATGTCACCGAAATCAGCACTCCTCCAGCTCCTCCACCTCAGCCTCCTTCCCCCCAGTCTGCCCCTCCCAGGAAAATTTGGCATTTGAACCGGCATACTCTGAGGAACTGTTTTCTGGATCCTTCCCAGAGTCACAAACCACTTGTCCGGTTGCTGCTGAGCTCTTTCCCGATGCCCAGGTTTTCCACCGGTCGCAGTCTGTGGGTGAGGATGACATTGTTGACGTAATGTAAGAAGTGTGTAAAGAGGTGTCGGACAATGAGGTGAGACGGTTGTCAGACAGTGGTGAAGTTGTTGTCAGGACAGGAAGTCCGAGGGGGGAGCAGACTGAGGGATCAGAGGATGATGAGGTGACAGACCCAAGCTGGGTTGATAGGCCGGGTGAACACAGTGCTTCTGAGAAGTAGGCGAGTCCTCAACGAGAACAGGTTGGAAGAGGCAGTGGTGGGGCCAGACGGAGAGGCAGGGCCAGAGCTGGTGCATCAGCGCCAAATGTTTCACGTAGTGAAGCTCCCGTGGCGAGGGCTAGATTTTCGGAAGTCTGGAGGTTCTTTAAAGAAACACCGGATGACTGAAGGACTGTGGTGTGCAACCTGTGCCACACCAGGATCAGCAAGGGTTCCACCACTACCAGCTTAACCACCACCAGTATGCGCAGGCATATGAATGCTAAACACACCACTCAATGGAACCAAGGCCATTCACCTCCGGCCGGGCACACCACTGCTCCTTCCCCTGTGTCATCTGCTGCCTCTGCTAGTCAGCTCCCTGCCCAGGACCCCGGCCCAAACACCTCCCGTGCGAAAACCGCACCTTCGCCTCCACGATCCTCCACAGCAACCACCAATGTCTCTATGCGCAGCGTCCAGCTCTCTATACCCCAGACGCTGGATCGCAAGAGGAAATACAGTGCAACTCACCCACACGCCCAAGCCCTCAACGTCCACATCTCCAAATTACTGAGCCTGGAGATGCTGCCCTATAGGCTGGTAGAGACTGAGGCCTTTCGCAGCCTCATGGCGGCGGCCGCCCTTCGATATTCGGTCCCCAGCCGCCACTACTTTTCCAGATGTGCCGTCCCAGCCCTGCACCAGCACGTGTCAGACAACATCATCCGTGCCCTGACCAACGCCGTTTCTGACAAGGTCCACCTGACCATGGACTCGTGGACGAGTGCTGCCGGGCAGGGACACTATATATCGCTGACGGCACATTGGATTAATTTGGTGGAGGCTGGGAGCGAGTCTGACACTGGGGCTGGTCATATACTGCCGACGCCAAGGATTGCAGGGCCTACCTCGGTCCAGGTCTCTCAGGCCTACTATGCCTCCTCCTCCTCACACCCCTCCTCCACCTCCTCCTCCGAATTACCATCCGTGGGCATAGCACCATCAGTCGGTAGCTCTAGGCACAGCAGCAGTGCCGTCGCTAAGCGACAGCAGGAAGTGCTCAAACTGCTGAGCCTAGGCGATAAAAGGCACACCGCCCAAGAGCTATTACAGGGCATTGCGGCGCAGACTGATCTGTGGCTGGCACCGCTGAACCTGAAGCCAGGCATGCTTATGTGTGACAACGGCCGATACCTGGTGGCAGCTCTGCAACTCAGCAGACTGACACATGTGCCATGCCTGGCCCATTTGTTAAATCTCACAGTTCAGCGATTCCTCAAGACATACCCCAATCTGTCTGATTTGCTCACGAAGGTGCACCGAGTCTGTGCGCATTTCAGGAAGTCCAGCACAGATGCTGCCACTCTCAGGGCAGCGCAGTGCCGCCTCCAACTGCCCGCTCACCGACTGTTGTGCGACGTGCCCACGAGGTGGAATTCAACATTAACCATATTATCCAGAGTTTACCAGCAGCGCAGAGCGATTGTAGACTGCCAGATGTCAACTTCCACCAGAACTGGTAGTCAGGTCAGTCAGCTTCCTCAAATCTACAATGAGGAGTGGACGTGGATGTCTGATATCTGTCAGGTGCTGAGTAACTTTGAGGAGTCAACACAGATGGTCAGTGGCGATGCCGCCATCATCAGCCTCACCATCCCGCTGCTTGGCCTGTTGAAAAACTCTCTGGTCAGCATGAAGTCAGAAGCTTTGCGCTCGTCACAAGAGACGGGGGGAAGAAGATTCCCTTGTTGATAGCCAAAGCACCCTCAGGTCTGTTTCTCAGCGCATATCAGAGGAGGTGGAGGAGGATGAGGAGGAAGAGGAGGAGAATGTTGGTGAGACAGAAGAGGGGAGCATTGGTCAGTCCTTCACTGTTCAGCGTGTATGGGCAGAAGAAGAGGAGTTGGAGGAGGAGGAAATGGACAGTCAGGCCAGTGAGGGGAGTGAATTCTTGCGAGTTGGGACTCTGGCGCATATGGCAGATTTCATGCTAGGCTGCCTATCCCGTGACCCTCGCGTTCAAAGAATTTATTCCAGCACCGATTACTGGGTATTCACTCTCCTGGACCCACGGTACAAGCAAAATCTTTCCACTCTCATCCCTGGAGAGGAAAGGAGTGTCATAATGCATGAATACCAGCAGGCCCTAGTGCACAAGCTGAAACAGTATTTTCCTTCTGACAGCGCTAGCGGCAGAGGGCGTACTTCTGCGGGACAAGTAGCGAGGGAGAGTAGGCGAGCAGGCAGCTTGTCCAGCACTGGCAGGGGTACGCTTTACAAGGCCTTTGCCAGTTTTATGTCACCCCAGCAAGACACTGTCACCTGTCCCCAGTCTCGGCAGAGTAGGGCTGATCTTTACAGAAAGATGGTGAGGGAGTATGTAGCTGACCATACCATTGTCCTAAATGATCACACAGCTCCCTACAACTACTGGGTTTCAAAGCTGGACATGTGGCACGAACTGGCGCTGTACGCCTTGGAGGTTCTTGCCTGCCCTGCCGATAGCATGCTGTCTGAGCGGGTTTTCAGTGCAGCTGGTGGCTTCATCACTGATAAGCGTACACGCCTGTCGACAGACAGCGCTGACAGGCTGACGCTTATAAAGATGAATAAAGCCTGGATTTCTCAGGATTTCTATTCTCCACCAGGTGAAAGAAGCTCAACCTGAATAATGTATGCACTCCTCCTCCTCATTTTCCTCCTTCTCCTCTTCTTTGTACACTAAAGCAGAGGAAACTGGCTATTTTTTGCCAGGGCCAACTGGCTCTAGTTTTTTTTTGCCACAGCTTGCTGGAGGGAATTTATGCTATCCTCTGCTATACTAACAAACTTTGCTTCTCTGAGTATTGCTTTGCTTGGATTGGATAAAATGTGGAAAGCTCCGCCATATAAAACCAGACAAAATAGCCCTAACCCACAATGTCCAATACGGTGACAGTAGGAGATGGTGAAACAAATATGGAGGGGATATTAGCCTAAATCTTAGCTATAGCCCAGAAAACTAAAGAATCTATAGCAGAACTTAAAAAAGAGATGGGTAATGTAAGAGCAGATACTACCATTATAAAGGATGACCTCAACTCATTGCGGGAGAAATTTAAAATGGTAGAGAAAAATGTCAAAAAAACTGCGGAAGACGTAAAGGTATACAGGAGGAGAAAAGATTAAGGGAGGAAAATGT